>NC_054598.1:10000-2781250 GCF_004785595.1 Juglans microcarpa x Juglans regia | reverse complement strand
CCTCAAGGTAAGTCCTTTTTCCTAAAGTTACTCTTCTTAATGGATGTCAGCTTAAATATATTACACAATAGAGAGGGTACCCAATATGAGAATTTTGTACACAAATGACAAATTAAGTTGCTTTGCAGTTAAATGCATGCTGATCTGGCATTGCTATCTCATACCAGATCAGCATGCTTGATTAGTGTAAGAAGTATAATTAAAAGACTTAAGATTTCCTGCTTCTCTGCATCAGAGGAACTCTACAGTTCATTTCTTTTCCATATGCATGTAAGCGTGTTATGAATATGAGCATGCATCCAAATCTGCGTACCAGAGATTCAAAATTATAATTGACATGTTTAAAATAGGTACACACTTTTAAGATGTGGATGTAAACAGGAAATTCAGAAAATGCAAGAAACCATACCACGTGAAACTTTAATTCCCCATAGATCCATGGAGAATGTACGCAAAGACATACTTGTTGTTTAGCTGACATATGATGGCTTATCAAAAAACGGATTCACTAGCTATATCGTATGTACGAATATCATGATGTCAGTAATGGCATGCTTTTGTTTGTGACTTGGGTGCTATGGTTTCATAAACATTATAGTTAATCAAATTTCATGTGATGAACAAAGTATTTAGAAAGTTATAGATTCTATTATAATTCATATACGTCTAACAAAGTAACAGGCCCATCCAACGCTGTCTGAGCATGAAAGGAAACGACTTTGCCGTGTGATGGATTGCCAGAAGCTTTCAATTGATGCATGCATGCATGCTGCCCAGAATGAACGGCTTCCATTAAGAGTCGTCGTGCAAGTCCTCTTCTCTGAGCAGGTAAAGATAAGCAATGCAATAGCCAACAGCTCCCTGAAAGAAGCTGGTGAATCTCAATACCAGCCAGTGATTTCAAACCGGAAATCACTGCTTGAAGGGACTCCGCAATCATTCCAAGAAGGATGGACAGCTGCCAAGAAGGACATTAACACACTCAAGTTTGAGCTCGAGAGTGTGAAAACCAAGTACCTTGAGCTCCAAAATGACATGGAGAATCTGCAGAGACAGTTTGATAAAATGGTAAAGCAGAAGCAGACATCAGCATGGAGCAGTGGGTGGAAGAAATTAAGCAAATTTACGAAGATGACCACTTTAGAAAGCCAGGATATTGGGCATCAGCTCCCAAACGCTGCTGAACAGACTAGAAAGACACCTAGAAGATGGAGAAATTCAATTTCCTGATAGATTAGAGAGCTGCAGTTGAAAAGAAAGAGATACGCCCTAAATTTTCATCTTGTGTTCCAAAATTCCTTTCGATTTGTTTCTTTTATTTGTGGGAGTAAATGAATCCTTCACTACATGGCAAGGCAACTACCTTAGAAAACTCCCTTAGTTGCAATAAGCTACCAAAACATGTCATCGTGTCTGTTGTGAGTTTTTTGCAGTCTTTATCATTGTTGATATGATCTTGGACTTTTCTTTGTGTCAATTGTGGAAAAACATTCGGTCTTAACATGGGAAACTGAGTTGAATGCCTTGGATGAAAGGCACAGTACCCTCAACATATCCATACTTTCACACTCCTAATATGGATAGATTGAATTGGGGAAGAAAACTTAAAGAAATGGAGATGAAAGATCAAACAGAAAAATGCGGCCAATGTCCCAGCCACAACCTGAAGGTCCATAACACATGGAAGAATGTCAATGTGCTGCAAAAAGGGATGTCATTTCCCACTGAGATTGTGGGCAATTACACGAGTCCCACCATCAATATAACAAAGCACAGATACGGACTGAATTTATTTTGAAGTTCACTGACTTCGTATCTGAACTTTATTGACAGAAAATGACCACATACTAATGCCTTAGCTAGACCCACTGATGGTCCAATCAAGTGGTTTGTACAAAAGCATGCTACGAATGCACTTACCAGCAGAAAGGCTCATTGACAGCGAGGATTGACACTAGTGCTCTTTGGCTGCTATATTCCATTGATACGAGTACAAACAGTCCTTGCATGGACACAGATGCTCTTTGACCGCTATATTCTCCACATCAAACTATTGCACTGTAGACAATTCCAGCTTCTAATGGAAAGCTGAGTATTTTCTGTAATTGTCACTTGAATGAGCTCGTAATTTATGTTACCTTTTGATGTGCTCAGAGATTCAATAAGTGATCGTATTGGAGGACCCAACTTCAATTCTACGGGACCACACTCGGGAAGATGACAAGGACATAATGTAATCTCATCAAATATAGAAAGGAAAAAAAAAAAAAAAAAAAAACAGATAAAGATATTCCACTTTGGCATCTTATGCGGAAAAAGGCATTACTGATGTCATCTCTAGAGGCAAAAGGCTCAAAGTTGCGTAGGTCTTCAAATATCTGAGACAGCGGATATGGTAGATTATTTGCATGTAATTTCAGGCATTACAGGTCTGGTTTTGAAGCATTACACGTAATTTTGAGTGTAGCCATCAATGTGCAGCGCCCATGGAAAGCACAGGGAGACACCTGCAATGGAATATAATGCAAGGGAAAAGAGAAATGGCCTAAGCACATGCCCTTAGTCATGGTGGATACCAAAACAAGTAGCTTGAAAGAAACTATACTGTTAACCTTCTCCTTTTCAATGCTGTTATTTTCTTGAAGGATAGTTCTAACTTCTGAGGTAGTTATTTGTTCATTTATTGCAAGACAGTTATAAGACTCAAAACTATTTTGTCAATGGAAATTGGCCATGACTCTAAAAGGATGCACAATCGTCTCCAACAGGGGCAAGCCCAATACACCATGCCACTTGCAGCAGATCGGCAAACCCATAATTCACCAAACTGTAATACTGATATGCTCTGCGTAAAGCTTGCTCAAGATCAATGAGACATAGGAACTGAGTTTGAGAAACCTAAATTTGTGATACAACGTTATCCTTTGGAACAAGAGGGAGAACAGAAACAAAAAAAAAAAAAACCAGTAAAGTGGTAGGGTATCGTATAATAGTAGCTTCATTCAGTCTATCTCTCTAAACTTCAAGATTTTTGCAAATCTCTAGTATTGGGAAATTTTGTAGTGGGACAGGCAGTGAATGCACTTCATGTGAAGCTAGCAAACTCTGCCATAAATGGGTGTATCCGATTTTCCTAAGGAGGAAGTGGACCCTGTTATTCACGATGCCCGTGACATATTAATTGCACGTAAGACCAGAAAATGGTGTGTACGTTTGCTGGCAAATGGTAGACACTTTGCAACTTTGCTTTAGAAGGGTTGAGAACCGCAGATGTCAGACCATATATATTGTCTGCTAGTATGTTTCCACCAAATGGAAGCATTAAATGATCTTTGTGGCCTGCGCTTCCGAATCAAAACGTGGCCATCTGCAGTAGAAGTGAGCTCCATTCACAATTCACAGGTCATGGAATATATGCTACTAATTTATTGGCAGATTGGATTCCACGGTCACGAATCAATGGCTGAACTTTAGGGAATCAGGGAGGAACAACAACTCTTATTCTCATTGATCTATATGAAACCAGTGACTGATTAATTATTGTGTAGTTCTGGATAATGAAGATAATATCCACCCCACCGAAAATCAAGCCAAGATTTCCTCTTCCACAAATCATGATAGAATGTATCAAGCACAACGCAATATTCAGCCAAAGATCAAGCATCCATAATCTATGGAGTTGACCCACTGATGGCTCATTCTTTTCTATTTCATTTCTGCAATTACATTGATTGTTTTGTATATAATACAGTGACTGTAAATGTAAAACTGTGTGAGCAATATACCAAGTTTCTCAATAATCTTTCATGGTATCGAGCCTTTTGTGACTCGCGTCATTTTTTTTTTTTTTTTTTTCCATGGCCTTTTCCTCTTCTACCTCTGCTCCTTCTCTCAATCATGTTGCTCACCTTACCACCATTAAACTCACGCGTGATAACTACCTGTTATTAAGAGCCTAGTTAATTCCCTATCTCAAGGGACAAAATATGTTTGGCTTCGTGGATGGCACACAGACCCCTCCACCTCCCATGATCACAAGCAAAAAGTCACAAGCTTCCATTTTATTTATCTTCATCTTGTTCTCAATATAGAAACACCAATTTCTCCCCATAAAAGGCCTAATAGGAGAAGTGGGGTAACTCCTTATAAAGACCAGGATGAGTTTATTCCTAAGTCGTGTGGGACTTCTCAACAAGCTCCCTCACGTGTGGGCCGGTATTTCCGATACCATCATCGTGAGTAAGTCGCAGGAGCCCATCATCGATCATAGGTTAACCTGCTCTTAACACTCTTCCTCACGTGTGGGCCAAACTCCTCAATGGATGGCCCAACACTGAAATATTTAATTAAATGGGATAGAATATAGAGGTCAAGGTTCAAATTCAGGACCTCTGCTTTGATACCATGTAAAATACTCATTTCTCCCCATAAAAAGCCTAATAGGAGGAGTGGGGTAACTCCTTAGAGCACTCTCATTGGATTAGCTAAAGTTAAAGTACATTTTTTATGAACATAAGATGAATTTAGCTTTTAGCTATTCCATTTACATCAGTCTCCACATTAGAATAGCCATTTTCTCATTATATGACAATAAAATAATATAAGATGAATTTGATTTTGGTTATTCACATCAAATCTCCACATTGGATTATCCATTTATTCATTATATAGTAATGAGTAATTAATAATTTCAAAAATATTTTAATATTTTAATTATGAATTTATTTTATTTTATCATATTTTACTATTCATAATATCATATTAATTAGTAATCATATTCTAATTATATTTTTTCAATTGTCATTTAAAAGGAAGAAAGAAATAATTGATATAAAAGGGAGAGAAAAATAATTAATATAAAATGAATTTGATGAATGAATAATTTATTTCAAATTTGGAAATAATTTTAGAAGTGACTGTAGCTCAATTCTAATTATTTGGAATTTAGTTATTCCAATGTGATCACATTTTATGGTTTAATAGCTAAATCTTCAATGAATTCAGCTTTTAGCTAATCCAATGAGAGTGTTAGACCAAGATGAGTTTGTTCCTAAGCCGTGTGGAACTTCTCAACACTCAAAATTCTTTAGATCTCATTTTTTCTGATGTATGGGGACCATCACCAGTACCTTTTGTTGATGGGTACAAATACTATGTTATCTTTCTTGATGATTACAGAAAATTCACTTGGTTATTTCCCATAGTTCGAAAATCTGACGTTGAATCCACCTTTCATCATTTTCAAATTTTTGTTGAACACCAATTTGATTGAAAGATTAAATCTGTTCAAACTGATTGGGGTGATGAATTTCGACGTCTCAATCAATTTTTCAAAAATCAAGGAATTAACCATCGTTTAATCTATCCCCACACTCATGAACAAAATGGGTCAATTGAACGAAAACATTGCCACTTAGTTGAAATCGGTCTCGCCCTCATGGCTCATGCTTTGGTTCCTAAAAAGTATTGGTCACATGCCTTTTAAACAACATGTTTTTTTATAAATAATCTTCCTTCTCCAGTTCTCAACAAAAAATCTCCTCTTGAATATGATATTTTCAATGTGAAACCCGATTACACCTTCCTGTGAACCTTTGGCTCTGCTTGTTGGCCCTACTTAAGACCATATAATTCTCATAAAATGGATTTTTGGTCCAAAATGTAGATTTTTATTGGTTACAGCCCATCTCACAAAGGGTACAAATGCCATCATCAGGCCACAGGCCGAATCTGCATTTCATGCCATGTTCATTTTGATGAGGCCCATTTTCAACGAACTCCAGCCCGCATCACCACTCGTTGAGCCCACTAACCACACTCATTGCTCTATTACTTCACTTCCTTTATTTTTGCAGGTAAATAATGTGGGGCCCTCCTCTCCATTGCCTATCTAACGTGATCTCACTGTGCCATCATCTTTTCCATCTGCTATCAGGCCTCCTAATGCAACTTCATCTTCAGAACGTCCAGCATTTCCATTGATAGCCTTTCCTACACCAACAGCTCCCCTAATGAGAACTCGTCTTCAAAACAATATTCGATGCCCTAAACAAAGAACCGATGGCACCATTCCTTTCCCATCTCGAGCTCTTACTGCCATGGCATCCTCTATTCTCACAAAACCAACAAGTTTTATGGTAGCCAACAAAGACCTAGCTTGGAGACATGCTATGAATGAGGAGTTTGTTGCACTCTTACGAAACCAAACATGGTCTCTCGTTCCACCTGTATCCAACATGAATATAATTGGCAACAAGTGAGTTTATCGACTCAAATACAACGCCGATGGCTTTGTCCAGCGCCACAAGGCTCGTTTAGTGGCCAAAGACTACCACCAACAGCCTAGTCTTGACTACAATGAGACCTTCGACCCTGTGGTCAAGCCTCAAACCATTTGCCTTATCCTCTCTATTGTTATAAAACGTATATTCAGCTGTTGGATGTTCAAAATGCATTTCTGCATGGTGAACTTTCTAAATCCGTTTTTATGACTCAACTTCACGTACCCTCAGTTTCCTCATTATGTGTGCAAACTTTAGAAAGCCATTTAAGGCCTCAAACATGCCCCCGATCTTGGTTCTCCAAACTGAGTTCTCGCCTTCTTCAACTAGGGTTTTTCTCCTCAAAGGTTGATAGCTCATTGTTTATCTATCGACAGACCTTTGTGGAACTTCTAGTTCTAATTTACATCGATGACATCCTCATCATAAGTTCCTCGGCTACTGCCATTAATTCTCTGATTCATCAGTTCAGTGATGGTCTCCCTGTTAAGGATCTCAGGCAACTTCATTTTTTCTTGAGTATTGAAGCTCATTTTGAGTCAGGTGATCTCGTACTCAATCAACACAAGTATATTGTGGATTTGCTCAGGAAAACAAATATGTCTGATGCCAAAGCTATTTCCACTCCTATGTCCTCGGCACATGCTCTTAAACTCTTTGATGAAGATCCATTTTATGATCCTACTCTCTACAGGAGTACTATTGGCGCACTCCAATATGTCTTGGTAACAAGACCTGACATTTTATTTGCTATTAATGAAGTATGTCAGTTTATGCATCGTCCAACTGTCACCCACTAGACGGCTGTGAAGCGCATCCTACGGTATCTCAAAGCAACACCAAATTATCGCTTGAAGTTTACACAACAAATATCGTCGTCTCTACAAGCATTTTCAGATGCAGAATGGACAGGTTGTCTTGACAATCGCTGATCAACAAGTGGCTATCTCATCTATTTTGACTCAAACTTAATTTCTTGGAGTTCTCGAAAACAGTAGACAATAACTCGCTCCAGCGCGCAAGCTGAATACCGTGCACTAGCAAACTCCACAGCAGAACTTTGACTTCAGGGACTTCTCAAAAAACTTGACATTTTCTTGAATCAAGCACCAACGTTGTGGTGCGATAAAATTGGACCCTCGTATCTTTCAATCAATCCTATTTTTCATTCACGAACAAAGCATGTTGCGATAGATTTTCATTTCGTTCATGAACAAGTTGCCCAATGTCATCTCAGAGTTCAGTTCATTTCAAGGAAAGATCAACTAACTGACATTCTCACTAAACCACTTGTTGCCTCTAGGTTTGGATTACTTCGACAAAAGCTCAATGTCCTTCCAGCAATGTTGAACTTGAGGGGGCGTAATGAAGATAATATCCACCCCACCGAAAATCAAGCCAAGATTTCCTCTTCCACAAATCATGATAGAACGTCCCAGGATCAAGCACAACGCAATATTCAGCCAAAGATCAAGCATCCATAATCCATGGAGTTGACCCACTGACGGCTCATTCTTTCCTATTTCATTTCTGCAATTACGTTGATTGTTTTGTATATAATACAGTGACTGTAAATGTAAAACTGTTTGAGCAATATACCAAGTTTCTCAATAATCTTTCACTGGAATATGTACACATGGTATGGTATCGTAAGATGTCATATTATTATAGAAAAAAATATTTATAACTGTAAATTGTGTAACTGATACGTAATCGCTTTAAAAAAATTGAATAAAATATGGAATCCACATGAAAAAAATTATTTTTTTTTATAGTAGATCCTACTATTTTTCAAAATGATTATGCAGTGATTACACACTTCACAGTTATATATAAAATTGCTCATTATTATAATATTATTTTATAATAAAATGAGTCATATTTCAAAAGTAATTGCTAATTTTATCTGCAAAGTAAATTTCTCAAATGAGTAGAAAGTGGATTCCTATATTTCTAGGTGTATTATGATGAATGCTGGAATAGGTAAAGGTGTTATCATGGTCATGCTAAGGTAGAGTTTCAACCCCTTTGTCGTTTTTGCCTAGAAAAGTTAAAAAGTTTGAATTCTAAATTTTATCGTACTGCTAGATGGAACAGTACGAAATGTATGTTGGTGTTCAAGAAATTATAAGCTGCAACCTGAACAACATGATCACTTTACTCATCAGAGAGCTAATTACAGTAAAAAGACTGCTCAACCACTAAACTCATCAATTACTAATACCTATAATGATGACAAATTATATATGAAAGTATAACGGTTTGTTTCATCAAATGTACGTAATGTGCTCCAGACCCCAACAATTAATAAAAAATAATAGGCAATTTGGCGCAATTAGACGCGTGAATTGAGGCAAGAAAAAGGCTACTTTATCGTCCAAAACGTACTGTTTGGTTTGATTGTTCGGTATTTTTTTTTTTACCAAATGATAATAGAAGTGATTTTAAGTGTATTAATATATTTTTTTATTTTTTAAAAATATTTAAATATATTAAAAAAATATAAATAAAAAATAAAAATTACTTTTACAACTAACAGTAACACCAAGCGATAGCACCGCTCTTAGGCAATGGCCACCATAAACCAAAAGAAGAGGGAGTTTTAAAGAATTATGGGGTTGCAAAGAAAAGAAAGACTGCAACAAGCTAGAGTTGTCCATTACATTGTGCTTATTCCCTTTCTTTTTAGCCCTTTTCTTTCCACTTGTAGGGGCCAACAAAGGACAGACATCTTTGCAGGTGTCAATGAAATTGGAGCCATTATGTGTATTCACTTTACATGATGATAGCATACAATTAATTAAAGTGAATATAATTGCTTTAAGGATTCAATAGGACTTAGTTTATTCAAATTATAATTAGCCATTTACAAAGGATAATGGTCTAAAAGCAACTGTCTTCAAACATAATTAGGTATCATTAATAGTTCATAATCACTTCAAGTAACATAGAAGGCTAACGTGACAAGTATCTTCAAACAAAAATATGTCATGCTCTATGGCTTATGGCACAAAGAGTTCAGAAAAAGAAACCGAGGCTGCAACACCAGTTAGCTCAACTTGTTAGGCCAAGGCCCAATGCCCAAACTACATAGGTTTCTTTTAGCTAAAATCATGCGTGTCCCAAACATTCAAAGGCCCCCCAAATTTAAACTTCAACAACTAAAAAGTGAATCAAATTAAGATGTTTGATTACCCATGAAAATTGTTAAAGAATAGACATTTAAAAAATATATATTTTTTAATATCATCTCATGTAACAAGTTTTTAATTAGAAATGTTATAGTCACAAAAAGATTCTATAAAAATAAATTCACAAATTGCATAACTTTATATAATATCTTAAATCAACTTAAATTTACAATCTAACATATCACATCAAGTTACATCAGTTTATAAATTTATTTTTATAAAATTTCTGGGTGGCTAAAATATTTCTCTTTTAATAAACAAGATTTTGATTGAATTCAAGACGACTCGAGAAGCACCGGTCCTAATCCAAATTCCATGGAAAGGAACATTAGATGGTGCCAAAGGATTAATGGGATATTTAGTTAGTAACTCAGGAGGGCCCCGACCCCTCGTCATCCAAAGATAGATAGATAACACCACAAATTCACAACAGATATCTTTATAATTTTACAGAAGGCAAACATAAAGGACAGTCACATCGGACACTGGACAACAAGAACAACAAAACATCAGCCAAAGTAGACCCCGATCCACCCATCCCAAAGCAAGCAGCCCACATCCCCACATCCCCACAACCACCACTGCAGCATCCACACTCCCAATTATTTTCACACACAAACATAAAAACTGACAAACTCGTAATAGTCACCACAGAACAATCCAAACCGACTCAAAGGAATACTCGCAAAAGACACACTCGTCCACATTAATCAAAGCCACGCATCACTGTACAATAGACTCGACTTTCCCCCTCATGTAAAACAAGTAATAACCTTTTCCGACATGATTTGATGAAAGAAGGGGCCCGAAATGCATGATGTAAGACTATACTCTCACTCCAAGCACTCATCCACACCGGCAACTTTCTTCGTACCTTTAGAATTTTATACCAACTCCAAGGGAGGACAAAAGCATAAAATCAACAAGAAAAGAGGGATTAAAGGTGGGACCCCTGATTACCAAACACGCATGCGCTTGTTCCATGGGGGGGGTTCTCAACAATCCGGAAAAAGGGTCCTCATTTTACAGCACAGCCCACCACTAACATCTCCCATGCGTTCAAATCTTTGCGACTTTCTTTAATCTTTAATCCCCCAAAAGCTAAAAGATAATTATTTCTAGTCAACAAAAACATACCATTTTTTCATCACTCCCAGCAACCAAAGTGCATTTCGATACCATTACATCCTCCCTTTATTGGCCCATTATATACAGCTCTTCAGGAAAAGATGGAAAAGGGCCCCACAAAACCAAAGCCACTACACTTCTTTCTAAGTTTCAATCATTCAAGCCAAGAAATCAAGGGTAACCACCTTTCCACCCTTCTTCCAACCCTTTGGCAAACATGCCAAGGAGGGTGCAACCTATTGCTTGTTCGCTCCTAGAGATTTGGCTCTTCAAAATCTTCAGGTAATCTATAGCTTCATCAATAACCAACAATGGGTCCTTACCCTCTGCACCGGGAATTATACCCTCAAGTGTTCTCAATGTCTCACGGATTTTATCCCTTTTAAAACACACCTTTCCCAAAATAGAACCCGCTTCCTCAGCTTGGTTCTGGCCAATGGCATAGCCTGATTCAGCATCACTATCATACTCGGCAGATCTGTCCAGTTTTACTGAACTAGCAGTGCCCATAGGTGACGATTCTTTGTACCTACCATCGAGTAGTTTCTGCCTTTTGTTTCGGCTGTCAGGTCCAGTAACTTCATCCGTTAGGTATTCAACCTGTTCATGTTTCTCATGGCTCCTCTTTATGGCGATTGGAGAATGGCCTGTGCTCATTATTTCATCGTCATCGCCATCATCATCATCATCAGAGTAAAGCAAGGCATTGATTTCTTCGGTGTCTTCATGCATCTCGCTTTCCTCATGAGTTATTATATTTTCACCAGACTCTTCCTGCAAAGTGTACTTGCTTGGATCAATTTGACACACTCTAGCTGCTTCCGGTTCCTCATTAAACTTAAAAGAACAATGTGGTTTTGTGGCAGCAGTTGGGTTCTCAACAGGGAAGCAAACTGAATTATAAATTAGCCTTGTTTGATTCCCACACTGATCAAAAATAAGAAACCTCTTTGGAGAAGACCCAGAATTTGCATTTGGCACAGCCTTCCAATTAAACACACTAGACAGCACAGATTGCTTTGCTTTGAGATAAAGGTCAGGAGTAGGAAGCAAGCCCTGGAATTGAAGAGGTGAACACTGAATAGATCCATGAGCTTCATTAATTTGTTCAGTCTTCGAGTCTGGTATGATAGGAACTGAAAACATGGGCAGTGCCATAGGTGAAGAGGACACAGAAATGCCAGGGTCTACACATGTTGGCAAATGTTCCTGTTGCCTCGGGCACAGTGCTGTGCTCATGAAATTCAGTTTAGATGGCTTCCAAGCAGAATGCTCTGGACAAAGCCGAGATTCGCTGGCCTTAACCATCCACGTAAAACAATCACCTAAAAATGAGGAAAAAAAGGTACATTAAAAAATGAAACATGATCATTTTAGCTGCAATGGTCAGTAAGAGGGAGTCAAAACCTACCAGGCGATGGATTGGTGCTTTAATCTGGAATATTCAAAAACTTGCAGCTTCTTTTTAGAACAAAAATAGAAAAAGAAAAATCAACAATTTCCAGCTCAATTTGATGCGAAACAAGGAATTAGTCTACGTGACAGGTTTAAGCAAATGACGGAAGTACTCAGCCTGGAAAACAGCAACAAGAACACAGTATCATTCATGGCTTCTAATTAAGAAATACTGAATGAGAGAACAAAAATGCATATGTTGTTGTACTCACTTGGCAATCCTGCAAAGGTTGAAAGCATGCAATAACTCTAACTATGATCGTAGGTTTCCCTGCAATCCCATTCTCATGTTTTAACGCCCGGAATCTAGTTTGGCTTGCTGCTTGGCACACCATAACTTCTTTCGAACCTTGACTATCTGACTAATGTATAGGCACAAAACAAACACCCAGCAACAGAGAGCAGGAAACGGGCAAAACTAGACCTTAAACGAAAAATCAGATGTAGATTGACAAACGAGATGAGATTAAACAAGAGGGGGGATAAAAGGGAGAGTTTGATTTCAAACTAGGTTTTAACTCTATCTTTTCAGCTAATTCTACGCAGGTCATAAGAAATGATGAAAAGGTGATTGGATCCCATGGACAGTTGAACAAAGAGCGGTGGGGCAATAGAAGCAAAATCACTAATCAGGACTCAGTTAAGGAAACACTGATTTACAGAATAACCCTGCAATATAAGTTTAACTGCACAACTTTGCGAAACACATCAACAGACAACCCCAACCACGGCATGCTGTTCTACTTTGTCGTATGAAATTATCCACGACTGCTTAATCCGGTGCTATGTATAGAATCCAAAATTCCTGACAAAATGTAGCAAACGTGCATATCTATCAGATCAGTGGGAAAAATGATCAAATTGCAGAGAAGAAATGCATTGCGATAGTTATAATTGAAGAATCTCGAGAAGACAACTAATGGCTCATTTACTTGATAAGAGAACATTAGTGGATTTGAATATAAACTTAATCAAGCCATACAAACCATTTGCCTCACCAGACCAAAGTTGTTTTGTAATGACACCAGAATTCATAAGGGTATTTTTAGCAGAGTTTTTTACAAAAAAAAAAAAAAAAAACTGATCCAGAAACTGATTTCTGAGGATCAGATCACGAAACAAATTTCAGTAGCTCTCAGTGCAGAAATCATGTGATTATCTAATTGAGACGACTTTTGTTGAAGCAAAAAAAAAAAAAAAAAGGTAAAAGAAAAAGAAAATAGGTTCGATTGAGCTGTTTTTTCAAGAGACTTCTCCAGCCCACCACCACCCCCCCTCTTCTCTCCCTTCAGACCGCAAAATTCACGTAATTGAATTGTGGATATTAAGGCAAAAAAAAAAAAATCCTGTATCAGAGATTTGTTTAACCAGAATTGTATCTTCTATTCAATTCCTCAACTACTTCAACCAAAAGGACGAGTATTTACTTCGTTTGTGGAAGAAAAAAATAAAGGAAAAATAGAAGTATAAACTAATAGATGTAAAGTCACCTGATGACCAAGAAATCATGGGCCTCCGCTCAACTGACTTGTATTTAGCTCAGTTTCGGTAATTTATCGTTTAAAAAGTTACAAACAAAAAGCAGACACAAATACAAGCATATACATAGAGGGTATAATGGAAATGATTTTGGGAAACCCTAATGAATAAGCACGACAACGACCACAAAGCACATTGAAAATTAAAATATATGCCAAGAAACAATGAAAAGTAAGAAAATCTCGTAAGAACTTGTGAGAAAATCTTATAATCATTAACTCTCCGCAAGGTTACTGAGAAACCAAAGGAAATTTGAAATATATATATATATATATTAGTATTCGCTTTAGTTTGTCCGCAATAAACCTGTCGATTAGAAAGTTTAGAGAAGTAAATGAAAAAGGCGTGCAGCTGAGCAGGCACAATTTAATCGGGTTTCTGATTCCTGTAAGAAACCGCGTCCATAAGCTCGTAATTCTTTTTGGTAAGATTCAGACGTTCAATTCAATATCATTTTCGATTTTTTTCGAGGCGACCAAAGGGGATACCTAACTCGTAACTAAGAAAGAACAGAAACAGAAATTTTTATTTAACAAAAAAGACAGTTAAACTTCAGAAGAACTCACAGTGAGATTGTAGAGAATTCAAAGATCTTGTTCTGATCTGATCTGAAACAAACGGATTCTTCACCTAAAGCTCTGGGAGAAGAGAGAGACAGAGACGAAGACAGAGACAGGCGGAGGGAGAGAGAGAGAGAGAGAGAGAGAGAGAGAGAGCGACAGCAAGAGTGGTGGTGCAAAGAAAGAGTCCAACAGAAGTGAGTTTGATTGGGGGTTGCCACACGGGTCTATATAGAAAAACCGAATTGACATTTCTGTCCATTTTCACTTTGGAATTACCGTTCTGACACAGTAGAATCGAGATGACCCCGATGTATGGTTAGGTTAGATCTTGATCGTGGTTAGTTACTTCGTTTACCGTTGATTCGTGCGATGGTTAGGTGGCTAAACCCGACACATTCCTGTTGGCCCAACCCATCTTCCGTGCCATCCATTATATTATATTCTTTTCTATCCTTTTCTTTTCTTCCCTTTTCTTTTCTTTTCTTTTTCACCTGTAAACAATATTCAAATCCATGGTGCTAGTCTCTCCCATCCTTCTGATTAAAGTGGTAAAATGATTTTTTTTTTTTTTTTTTTTTTCACGGCATGATGTAACAGATAACAAACCGTTGATAACCATGAAGTTTTAAACCCATCAAAATGAGGATTACGAATGTTAAAAAAAACACTTGCTATATTTATATAAAATGTAAGAAAAAAATTTTACTCATCATCCCTATATCATATAATATACATAATTTTTTAATTTTTTAATTTTTTCTTATTAAATATATTGTGTATGGATGATAAGTATAATAACTTAATTAATTTAGCAAAAATAAAACCAAAAAGAGTTAAAATAAAAATAAATATAATACGTGAGATGATGAGTAGCAAAACTCAATATAAAGTAGGCCTAATCTTATAGACAAGTTTTTTATAACAACATAGAAGGTGTCTTTTACACTGATTTGCAAGTAAAAACGCTGAATTAAAATATCCAGATCGATTGTATGGAGGTAGATGATGATGATGATGAAAATAAAAATGATATATAATGAGAACATTAATGATAATAGGAAAGTAGTGAGACAGAGATAAACATGTGGCGCGGGTTCACTAATTAATAATCCAGCCCACTCATTACTTATCAAGGTCTAATTGGCATCACCAATTAATTATGTACAGTGCCATTAAGGGATTGTTTATGAATTATGGAACAGATCAGCCACCTTATAAAAGAGGGCAAAATAAAATATAAATAAACACAGAGAGAGAGAGAGAGAGAGAGAGGCATTAAGTGCATGCTCCATACATATATTGTCCACTAACCATAATCATAGATCCAATATATTGGCCTCGTGCATGCATTAAGATATCCAAAAACAGAATATCAAAACTAATTAACAGCAACATATATATATATATAAATATATATATATATATGAGAAAAGATATTTGTAATTATGAATTATGTAACTGTCGTGTAATAGCTTTGAAAAAAGTAAATAAAATATGAAATCTACGTGAAAAAAATTAATATTTTAATATTAGACCCTATTCTTTTTTAAAATGATTACTTGATGTTTACGCACTTCATGATTATATGTAGAATTACTATATATATATGTCTATATATAATATTGGAAGAGAGATGGAACATGAGATTGAAGAAGCCACCCGCCCAATTATTTATGCATAAACCTATTACATTATGAAAAGCTAATTTAAACCTAATTAATATCGTAAATATATACAATGGTGCTTTGAGTGGAGGGAACATTTGTCAATTACCACGTCTTGTTTATTCCTCCTATCATCAGAGGTCTGCCCTTTTGGAGGCACTAATATTATATTATTAATTATTAGTATGTTTATTGGCACGCAAATTACATACACGTACATGCATCGCTAATGTCAGAACTTGTACGTTACATCAAATAATATATAAAAAGTATTTGTATTTTAATTTTTTTAAAACTATTGATCAGATCATGTCGTCATAACTAATGTGTATGTTTATACGTACCTACTAATTATAAAATACATCACTCTTTTCCAAATAAAATAAAATATCTCCAAGTGCGTAGAAACGTAGCATCCACAGCCGATCGACCATACTTTCCAAAGTGATATGAAAGTATATATAAGCTTTAGTGGGTCAACTTAGGTGTTTTTGGTTGTTGAAATCAAATCAATTCAATTTATCTCAAACTAATCATTGATAGGACATACTATTTTTTTAACTTCTTATAAAAAAGTTAGACTCATATTAACCTAACTTCATATATTTCAACACATTTTAGTGGAATCCATAAAATATTACTTCTCGCATCAATTCAAATCATCTGAAATCATCTCAACATCTAAATGCAATTAGTAGTTTTAGAACTTAGTTTATGTGCTTAAATAGGGGGGGGGGGGTGTGATTGACTATTCGTACGTGTGTAATGCACTTTCTTAATTACTTTGTTTACCCGAAAACAAATAAAAATTAAAGACAAGGTGGTACGTAGTAGAGTGTGGTTGAGAGCAACACCCAACCCATTATTAATTGTGACATTCATTCATAGTGAGTGGGGAGCCATGGGTGTGACGTGTGAGCAAACTTTAGATTTAATTTGGACCCAAATCTTCACTTTATATCTAAAGATCTTATCAGTGGTGTAATTTTAGAACATTAAAAAGAAAAGAAAATCATTTATATTATTCACGTTTGGTCTAGTTTGATGATTTAATTACCCAACATCATGTCCTTTCTATGTTATTATCACGTCCATGGGCAACTAATTAATGGAATAATTTTGAATTAAAATTATATACCAAAAAAAAAAAAAAAAACCTCTAATTATATATCTATAGAGGCCAAAGAAAGTAATCATCAAAGAAACTAGTGAGGACAATTATTATCATAGCGCTTGATATCATCTTCTTTGGTTTTTTTTTTTTTTTTTCTCAATAAAACTTGAGCTAATTTAATTAGAAAAATACTTTAATTATAAAGGAATTTAGCATTAATTAGAGGGCGCATGGAAAGTTTGTCGTTGCACGGGCCACTCGAGGTAAGGTAGAACTATAATTACGAGGAAAAACTCGCACGAAATGAGTAATTAAAACAGGGACTATATAAAAGAAAAGAGTGGACTTTTTAAAAGTTTAATTCCAAAGGTAAAGGTAATTAAAGTTGAAATGACACGAGTGAATAGAACATTTCACTTGAAAAGACTAATTTAAAAAAGTGATTAGCTTGTTAAAAAATTGAATATAGAAAAGAAGTTTAGTTAATCAAAATATGTGTTCGTTTGTTTTTATAGTAGAAATGAGGTGAAATAAAAATTAAAAATTAAATAAAATATTATTAGAATATATATTTTTAATATTATTTTTATTTTAAAATTTAAAAAAATTAAATTATTTATTTTATTTTATATAAAAATTTAAAAAAATCATAATAATTAGATGATATGAAAATAATTATGAAAACAAACTAAGTCGACTTTAAAAATTCAATTTTACGTGCACAAATACCATACATGACATACAATTTTTTATTTCATGTCTGTATGCCTCCTTGAAACAAACCAGTTGAATGATGACATATTCAGCACTACATGTTTTGAAAAAATAAATGTTTTAATTATAAAGTAATTTTATAAAAATAAATTAATAAATTACATAGCTTGATATAATACTTTAGATTATAAAATTATTTTTACTGTAAAATAGATATAACATATTACATTTATGTAAGTTTGAGAACTTATTTTTATAAAATTTATTTGTAGTTATAACAGTTATCTAGTTAACGTTGAAATCATTGCTCATTGTTTTTTTTTTTTTTTACAACTTCGGTTTTGGAGATCTATTACCTTCCTGTTCTTCTGTTGGCAGTTTTTACATTTTATATTTTTATAGACATCATGTGGAGGTTAACATACCATCATTAAGACCATGACCAAGTAATAAACTAACTAGCATTGGAGATTTGCTCAATTACCAAAATTATAGGCTCTAATATATCATCATGTTACCAACGAACTATATATATTGATCATTTCGTTTTTGTTTATTCCATTTTCACTATAAATAAAAGAAGAATCGCAACAATCATCATATATTTTCTATATAAATCTCAAGAGTTTGTATCTATCTTTGGTTCTCGTAATTAGATTCTAATAGCAATAATATTTCAACTTCGATCACCATCTGATCGGAAGGATCATAAATCCTTGAATAGCTTTCGAACCTGTTCCAGTGTGACAAAGAGCACCACTGTGAAAGGGCCTTGCCTTGAGATGGTAGGAATGAAACCCTTATACAAAGCCATGATCCCTTCTGCCCTCACCGTCTTCGTGGCACAATCCAATGCACCTGAGTAAGGTGGCTCCATCCCTAGCTCCACCTTCATGTTCATCACCCTTGTTTTGATCACGTCGATTGGGTTTGAGGCCACAGCTACCACGAACCCTGCTGTGAAGCTCGCTGTTACATGGGTCCCGATCCCATCTCTCATCACATCCCTCTCCAAGATCATCTCCTTGACCTGATCATAAGACGCCAACTGCGATGCCGTCACGACCATCGCGCGGTTCACTGTTAGAGCTGAGACGCGCCACAGGCTTGGAATACCCTCTTGCTTTGACATTTGACTAATTGCATCAACCACACTCTTGTAGTTCCGGCGTTGGTCGATTGGAAGGCATCTGTCGGCTTGCATTCGAACCATCGCCACATCTGCAGGGTTACCGACGGTGGCACCAACACCGCCAGCAATAGGCCAACCGCTATCTTGCACATGAGAGATAAATTACATGAGTTTGAATTAGAATCAGACCATTTACGCTTAAGAATATCGTAAAGGCCCATGCGGGTGGTGGAGTAGAGAGTTTGGCGAAGGATGGTTGTGGAGACACCGGAAAAGAGAGCGGCAAGACCTTCAGTTTGGATTATCCGAGCTGCGATGGAGATGGATCCAACGCAGGGTGGTTGGGTAACGTGTAATGTACGAAACAGAGAAATATTATTATATCCGATGGTGGAGTTTAGGGCAACAGTGGGACGAATGGCTGATTGAAAGGCAAGATTGGAGATGTGGGGTTCACCCTGAAGCTGCATGTGTACCTTGATTAGGTCAAGAGGGTGAGTGGAAGCCCCAGCAACGATTGAAGCTATGCCTCCCTCGACAAAGCCTTTGAGACTCATGTTTGTGTTTGTTAATTTTGATTATTTCTGAGTTCCACTTTTAAAAGAGGAGTTTGAGAAGTGGGTTTTAGGTAGGAAGTAGAGAAGAACACCGAGTGATGAGGGTGAGATCGGTAGTGTGTGGAGAAAGCTCAAGAGGGGAAGCCATTTTATAGTAAGCTTTGGTAGTCATAAAGAAATGAGGCCGGCCGGAGGTAATAGAAAGGAATCTTCCGGCACGTTTACGCGGTCCTATCTGATTCAGTTTATCGTTAGTTGTTTGGCCGGGGTGGCATACTGTGACCAGCCTATAGTCGTAGGTGTTTGACTAAATGACATACAAGCAATAATATTCAAAGCAACTTGGAGGATCGAGTTTCGTCTACTTGGTAGGTTACAGCGCACTTGGGGCCTCCATATTAATGGGACGACTATGTCTAAGTGAGCAGTCCACCACGCTGGTTTTACAAGGTCAGTTCCCCCAAATCCCAATATATTCTACACAGCCTGCAACGCTCCACAAACGAAACCATCAATAGTCAATCAATATTGGGCGCAAGGAGATTGAGTCGTCTAACCATATTTACAACCACACAATATTATTATGGCTATAAGGGTTCCTATTTTCCCCGTCTATTCAAAACTTCAATTAAACCCAGTTGAAGTCCAATCAGACTCTCCAAACTGCCTGCTAACGTCACCAAGTTTTCTTGGTCGTTTGGCAGATCGGCTCACAACTCACAATCAAATTACGGTATGCATAATGGTGAACGATCAACGATGTCTATGTTGGTGTTGAACAGGCGGGGGTTTCGAATGAGGTATATGGATTCATCCGCCTAATTTGGTTAATTACTCTACATGTCAGGAAAAGAGAATCAAGTCAGATAAATTCAACCGGCTTATGAAAGACCGTAATACATTGGGAATGCGAATTCCGAGTCAAAACCCAAGATTTCAACATTGACAAAGCCGCATGCATGACGTATAACCACACATATTGGGGCTCGGATTTGCCAATGCAAATGCCGAATTCCAACCCATGTAGTTGATCGTCTGCCCCACGTACAAATCAGCTGTCATCACGAGCAGAGTCATTCAATGCATGCCCATCACAGATCCGATCATATTAATATTGACTATGGCATATTCTCGATATAGATTTTCTTTTTTTCCCGGCACCCTCTCGATAATGGAGTAATTGGAATAAGACTATTTACCAGTCCCACAAATTTAGGAGTCACCCGACATCTTATGTAAGAGAGGATTTAGCCACCAACATTGACGCGGATGAATCGATTAATGCAAAGAAGCAATGGATGTGTGGTTGAAATTCGCAAAAATACTGACGCCATGTTTCTTTCACAATCTCTTCATAACGTATCATTTCCACCCTTCCTATCGTATCACAGTCATCATAATTACAAAAACAACGGGGAAAATGATGCATTATGAAATGGATCATGAAAGAAAAATTGTGAAAATAGATTCCTTGGATCATATATGGAGAAGACCAAGAGAAAATGCATTAATCATAAGCAACCCCAGTATTAACTTCACATAAGCATCTAGAGCTGGAACATAACATTTATATCATGCTCCTAAAGTTGGCAGACAATCTCTATGTCATAATCTTGGTACATGTTCATTGCCAAGCAAGTTATTCTGAATATAACCACGTGGTTTTACCAACAGTTACCAAGTTCCTGGAGAGTTGTCACTCTGCACCCAGAACTTCAATCTCAAAAACTAGGACGGAGTTGGGCTGTATACCCCAAGCAGGAAACCCACTAGAACCATAAGCATAATCCGGAGAGCACTGACAAAAAATATCACAGGAACCAAAGATGCTCGATAAGGAACATTTCAACTTATGGCTCACAAAACACAGGCCAAAAAAAGTAAAAGGCATACAAGGGACTGAGCTTTCAAAACCTTAAAGCAATTATCTTGATGAGATAGAGTAACGGATCATAAGGTAGTGCACAGTAAGAAATTTAGGATGTGGAGACTAGTCAGCGACAAGAGATTCAAATTAGGGCATTATTTAAGAAAGGATCAAGAACCTAACAGATTATCCAACAAATATGCAGAACATGCAAAGTTGTAGAAAGAGTAAATGAACCAAATGCTTTTTTCTGGTCTTCTAAGATTACAACAAAATGTGTGGGGTGCCAATATAATACCAACCTATATGGAAGTAAAAAGCTGAAATTGTTCAAATAAAGTCAGTGTAACAAACAAGTGAAATATGCCAATGGAGTTAGTAAAGCCTCATAGTGAAAGCACCAAAAAATTTGCCCCATATGTCATCACAATATACAAGATGGCCAAACTTGAATATAATATACATCCTATCTGACACGAACAGAATACAGCAGTCTGAAACAGTAAAGGTAGAACAGAAGTTGAGTATTACCCGCAGACGAGCAACTTCTCCCATTTGCATTCCCAGCACGCCTTCATCCCATCCTACAGATTGGTCCAAATGAAAGAATAAATTACCCCAAAACCCACACCCCATGAAACGATACAAAGCAGTCACTATCCCAAAAAGACCAACTCCTCAAAGTTAAGATATGAAGGAAAAAGCAGGTTGTCTCAGATTCAAGTCCAATGGATTGTACGAGTTAGGTATAAATATATATATATTTTTTATATTGTACTATAATTTGGCATTTATAGTGAATTATCTTTAAACTGTCTATAATATTATTTATATATATATATATTTAGTCCATTCTTGTATATTGTATATCTTTAAACTATCTATAATATATTATATATATATATATTTAATCCGTTATATCTGCCGATCAAAAAATATTCTACACACACACACACACACAACACGGTCAATGTAGAAGTGTTTCTATCATTGATCTCGGAAACATGCTCCCTACAGAGAATATGTAACTTCCTACAATGTTCGAACATTAGTTTCTCATCAAAACAAATAAACCTGGTTGCTCCCAACTCTTGGCCCAAAAACAGTACCAGATCCACTTATCAAAGTTGATCAAAGAAGAGGAAAGAGATGACCAAAGTTGATGATACACAGTGAGGATTCGGAGTATCAGGTATATACTTTCAGCAAAGAACTGAGTACCTATGAACTTTGTAGGCCATATAAAAGAAGAATATCATTATCAGCCATTTAACTTGGTCATTCTCTGTCTTCTACGTGGAACATTAAATGATTGTCGTCAATGTGGTAGAGATATAGAACATAATCGTACAGGTACCTTTAATAACAGAACCTTGGCCGATTTTGAAGCTGAATGGCTTCTGTCCAGGATCCTTTGTGCTATATGAGACAAACATGAAACATAAATACTCCTTGTCCAAATCAGATACAAGCCCATAGAGAGAGAGGAAAAAAAAAAAAAAACACAATCCACTGACAAGCTGAAAATAGTAGAAACAGGCAAACAAGGAACAAACCACAATCCTCACCTCCAAAACTTTTGAGAGAGATCACCATTTTTTCCTGTGACAAATAAGAACATTAATGGGCGACACAAAATGAAAAACTACACTAGACCTCTCACCCTTCTATTCTACCAATTAGGTGAGTTCATTTCAAAAGATTAAACAAAAAACTCAGAAAGGCATAACTCTATGTCATTTTAACCATATTATTTGCACAACCAAAGGGGTGAAAGAAGGGGGAACCGATGGATGCAATTGAAACAGTAGTCCTATTGGAATGAGAAAAAAAAAAAAAAAGCAAACGAAATGAACAAATTATGGTCGAGAAAAACTTTGGCTCTGACAACTTAAAGGCTGATTTTTGGTCCTTGAACATCTGTGGAGCTTCAATTTTCTTCCCAAAAGTTCAAAAAGTTTCGAACTTCGTGTTGATCGTCTTAAAATGTAGTTGTCTCTCCATCGATCAATTGTGAGTGTCCTATTATACCATCATTCTCGAGTCAACCATGAGAACAATTCACAACTGATGGAGCCCTAGACAGTATATTGCTACAATGAATAAACTGGAAGCTCAAAGAAAAGATAAAAAGAAAAAAGAAAAAGAAAGGCCATGGACGCAAATTGAACGTAAAGCCAAGTTTCAGGAAGCAAACGGCCATTTCAACCTACTGAAAAAGGAATTCGAAATGATGATACCTCTCCTGAATTGAAACATCTCCCAATCTTATCACAGCATTAATATCCAAAACACGGCAATTAATTTACTAAAATCTTACACGAGGAAAGACCCATTAGTCCAAGAAATCAATCGCATAATTACATTACAAATAAAGCCGAATCATAACGGAAACCTCGCTCCAGCCAAGCCGAATGAATGAATGAATGACTTTGTTCATCACAGAATATATTACAAAATCTGGAATCTAAGATATGGGTATGCTTTCTTTCCCTACGTTTTCTATATTTAGGGCTTTTGACGCAGATAGAGATAGAGAGGAGCTAACCGTAACCAGTGCAGTGAACGGTGACGTTCTGACCGGCTACAGGTTTGGGACCGGTTCCGGGCCTTAACACTTCCTTCTCCACTCCCATATTTTTTTGGCTGATCACGCTTTTGGGAATTCAATCGACAGCCAGCTAGGTTTTACCCCTTCTTACTCTTTTATACCAAACCAATAGGCTACGGTTTCTCCTTACCTCGAGCATCCTCTTTTACTTCAATACATTATCTATTAAAATATGAAAGTCTTTCTACCATATACAATATCTAATTTCTGTAAACAATAATTTATTTTCAAGGATAAACGGAAAAGGACTAAGTAAGATACGATACATTTATTACATTAAATGATTATTTATTACATATTTCTTTATCATGTAATGGTGATAAATGTGATACATACTATTAAGTATGATCAAAATAGGATGAAAATGTGGTGTATAACATTACTCAACAAGGGCATAAGAGAAGGGGTGCAGGGTCAACCTGAGTAGGAATTTAATCGGTCCGGTTCCATTCAGTTTTGGACATTATTTAGAATCAAATCGATATTTATTAATTTTAAAAATATAAAAACCGATATCGATTCATCACTAAATAAGTTTCGGTCCAATTTTTTCGAGTTTACGATAAACAAAATCATATTCCAAACAAAGTTTAGCAAGTGATTGCCCCACATCTCTAATTTTATGTTATATTATTATTATGTTATAAAATTCAAATTTATATATTGTATCAAATTCAAATGTTATATTAAAAATTATAAGATTAATTTATATTATATCATAATCAAGTGTTATATTAAGATTTATAAAATTAATTTTATGTTATATCAAATATTATATTGGTTTTATATTATAAGATTAATATACGTAAATAATAAGATTTTAAAATTTATTAGTATAATAATTAACAATATAGTATATAATATAATATAAAAAATCATTTTATATATAACATAAAAAATTAAAAATAATATATATATGTACTAATTTGATTCAGTTCAAACCGATGTTATAAAAACTAAAATGGAAACGGACTACTTTTCAACTGATTTTGGTAAATATGAACCGATACCAGATCGGTCTGATTCACCAGTTTTCCGATTTTTTTTTACAGCCATAGACCTGAGCACCCTACGCTGCATTATATCGATACAAATAGGCGGAACACAGTGGGGGCACCCATGTGGACATGAGACACCCTAACCTGAGCATCTATGATTCTATGTACCCTATCGGTCTTGTTCTCACTTGGTATGTTTGGGTGCTGAGGCCCAACCTATTTTAAATCAATCAGAACTTATTATTTTTTTTTAATTTTTTATAAAAAAAAAATTAAAACATATCCCATTCTTCTTATATTCAAATACATTTCAATTGATCAATAAAATCTAATAAAGTATCTTAACTCACTATTATTTACAGATTAATTCAGATCATCTGAAATCACTTCAACATCTAAACACAATCTAAATAAACTTATGTAACATTAGACAGATTGATTTAGGTGGGGTTTTGATAGTGAGATGAAATGAAATAGTTTAAGATTAAAATTAAAAGTTGAATAAAATATTGTTAAAATATTATTTTTTAATATTATTATTATTTTGGTATTAGAAAAAAAGTTAAATTGTTTATTATATTTTATATAAAAATTTGAAAAAATTATAATGATAAAATGAGATGAGATAAAGTGATTCTTGAATACAGGCATGTTATGACTTTAAATGGCCCTTTCATTCATTCATTATTATGGGTCCATTAACCCTCAAATTTTGGTGAGAAATCAAGAGGATGCCAGCACCATAGAAAATATAAGAGTATCTCCATACCGCACAACTTATCTAATAAGAAAAGTGATAAATACAATTTTTATAGACTAATGTTATATATAGTCTTTAAATATAAAAGTCTCACACATTTTTTTTGAAAAAAATATAGGATTTACCGTAAAAAATAATAATAATAATAATTTTTTCATGTAAATATCGAATTTAATCACTTTTTTCAAAAGAAATAGATAGAACTTACACATTTAAAAATGTATATATTTATTTATTTTTTATTTTTTAACATATACCCACGTAAAAACATAGGATAGATGATATGCGATGGAAAATCACTAGTTCAAGGGATAAGAGTACCAATTCCCTCGCCATAATTAGTAGCAAAAGGATAGTGCTATTCGTCTGCACCTCACATCTTTGATCTTTTTACCATTTCCGAAGGAATCACGGAACTGAAACCCTGATCGCACGCGTCATGCTAACTCCTAAATAAAGCAAACACCTTCCTCGGCAAACGACAACGCACAACTCATCTCCTACTTCCTTGCCGCTCTTCTCTCCGAATAAATTCCTCTCCTTTTTCCTATCTATCCAACCTACCCATCAAAGTTATACACACACTTTCCGAGTTTCCACAATCCCACTCTCTTTCTCGTTTTTCTCGTCCATTTCTTCGCCTACTCAGGTCTGTGACAGTGGTTGGGTTTCAGACTTTTGGATGATCTATTACTAGACATCTTTGTGAAATTTGAAATGTAAAACGCCACTGATCTGGGTTGGTGAAGAATAACCACAGCTTATGAAAAAAGACATGGAGGTCGAGAGGATGAGGCAGCTGTTTTTCCTTTGGTATAGAATCCGACGCACCCGTGTGGCCCTCGTGGGTGGTAACCACACTGCATCCAGATTTTGCACCCGTTAGAGTCCATTTCTTTCCACTGTTTTCCTCATAATCTTCAACGTTTTGCACCTGGGTGTTCTCCCAATTGGAGAATCAAGCTCTTGTTCACATAGATCGGATTTCGAGTTTCTGAGAACGTCTTCTGTTTATAGAATTTGAGCACAAAGGTCAAGGAAGTCATGGAATTGGCTCGTGGGCTTGGAGCCAAGACCGAAAACAAAATGAAGCACTTGAATGTTGGAAGAACGGGTATCAATTCCGATACCCTAATGGTGATTCAGCTTCCCGATTCACGGGTTTTGCGCGTTCTTTCTCGGTCAGTGTTCTTGGCATTGGTTATACTCACGTTGCCTTACGTCGTATCTATTATCAGAGAACGGTCTGAAGCTAACAGTGGATCTGATGCGATCAATTCCAATTTATTGACTTCTGTTTTCCGAGATTTGGCCAGTGAAGGCCTATTGAGAAAGAACGATAAGGCTCTCATTGTGTGCCCCGGCATCGCGAGAATGATTCATAATCTGCAGCAGCATTTTCACAATGGCGTGATCGACGTGGTAATGGATTCTGATCTGAAGGGACAAAACTCGATCTCGGAAGAGGCATTTGATTTCGTGTTCACATCCAGTATCGTGGACACTAAATTTGTCGACCGTGTTGTGAAGACTGGTGGAATTGTGGCTGTTCCATTGAGCAATAACCCCAAAACCGGTTTCCGAAAGCAATCTAATTATAGGATCGTTTATCTTCGGCGCTATGATTCCACCATTATGGCATTAAGGAAAGTTGGTCCGTCCAATGAGCAGGTGGAGTCCTCCACAAGGCGGCGCCTTTGCCAAATGGCGTCGGAGGCCAAGAAGGCCAAGTTAGAGAGCCTTGAAGATGTATTGCTGGAGCCACCGAGAAGGGCTTTAATGAAATCAACCAATTACTTGAAGAAAATCAGGTTCCTGTCTGACTTGTTGGGGGATACTCTTGAAGATTATAAGCGAAGAGTTTTCATTGGTGTGGGCTTGGCTGAAGAGAATATCGGTGTAACTGAATGGTTTCGGCAGAATTATCCAAAGAGGAACCAAGAATTTGAGGTTTACAATCTTGACCAGCCAGTGCCTGAAGAAGGGTTGAGCAGGGTGGCGGTTTCCGGCGTGGAGGTTTCAGATTGGTTAATGAAGAATGTGAAGGAAGAGGAGTATGTGGTGATGAAGGCAGAAGCAGAAGTGGTGGAGGAGATGATAAAGAGTAGGAGCATCTGTTTGGTGGATGAATTGTTTTTGGAGTGCAAGAATCAATGGTGGAAGGGTGGAGTGAGAGATAAGGGCAAGAGGGCTTATTGGGAGTGCTTGGCTTTGCATGGAAGGCTGAGGGATGAGGGAGTTGCAGTACACCAATGGTGGGATTGAGACTTGAGAGAGTGTGAGGTATATACCGAGTAGCCATCTCCATGGTGTGATGGATGTAAGAGTCCTCTGGGTTATTTTTTTCATTTGGTTGTGTTTTGTTTTGTTTTGAATAATCATTTGGTTGAGTTGACACTGGAATGCAAGGTGGTATACTAATGTAATACATGGATATCTGTGGTGCTTGATCCACTTGTGTGTGGGGATTAAAGTGGAGACTGTTTCTTTCTCATTTTGTTGTGATTAAAGTGGAGACTGTTTCTTTCTCATTTTGTTGTTATCACTTCATTAAATAAAGAAAAATGATAAACAGCCACAAGTTTAATCCACCTCCGATTGCTTTCGAGGCATGAATTTTCTAAATCAAACCAATTTCCTTCCCCGAGTAATATATATATATATATATATATAATATGAGATTTTTCAAAATTAAAAATATTGTTATCTGACCAAAAGCATATAACAGATATATTAGATTGCTCATAATTACTTTGGTAGAATACTCCCCTAGCTGTGACAGTTAACAGTGGAAACAGCTGCCCGAATCTCTTGAGTTAGTGGTTCGATGTACATCACAAACAAATTGATTTTCCATAATACAACTCTGAAGCCTTCTTTCATGTTGCTGCTGATTAACTGTTCTAACCTATATATATGTACACATATGAACAGGGGAAGTAATTCATTCTCTCTTTTCAGATCCTTTCCAACGATGCAATTGAGGTATGGTAATCTACAAACCATGAAAACCCCCAGGCACTAAAAATTGATCCACCAAAGTGGGGGCTTCCAGGAAATAATTCCTGTACTCAATATTACCTAATCTAAGAGTTAATATCAATATTACCTAATCCCTGTACTCGATACCAGCTTCAGCTTCGGTCAAACTTTCATCGTTCTCAATTAATAAATAATCGCAAAGCTCCAAAAGCTGATCTGCAAGGGGAGGAATTCCTGGATTGCGCCCATCATTGTATTTGTGGGCATTGTATGTGATCTGCCACACATCATGCCGGAAATCCTCCCGGCTCTTGTATTCCATCTTCCGCACCTTCTCCTTGATTGTGGCCAGGTCCATGGGGCGCTTAATGATGTCGTGGTAATCAGGAGCTTCCTTTTTGGAAACTGGTTTTAGGAAAAGATATGACACCTCGTACCTCTCTCTGAGGGTCTCCACTACGCGCTCCAAGATGTTTGCCAAACCAACCTGTGAGATAATCAAAAATTTATCATAAATAAGTATTCAAGAAGAATGCAAAAACAAAATCAACTGTATAACGTTAATGAAAACTAAATACCATTATTATTTCTATTATTTTTATAATTCTTTTGTTGCTGTGATTGTCATTATTATTGTTGTCCACCAGAAACGGCTGTGAGAAGAGTTTGATCAATGATTTCATCATTAACTATTCAACCCATGATCCAAAAATAAAACTGCAGTTTGATAAACTTAGATATCCGTTTTCTTCTTTCTTTTGATTCTTTCTTCTTCCTTTTTTCCCTTTTTTTTAATGGACACGTCCAACAAACCCAGATCCATACCTACATCCAGTAGCAGCTCGGAAAAATGGCTTTTTTCAGTCTTGAACTCCAAAAAATTAGGAGAGTTAATGTGAAGAAACTTTGGTGATATTTGTCGAGAGTAATTAGCAAAGCCTATCAACTTAGGGTGGCTGCTAACTGCAGTGGTGAAATAGATGGTGTACTTTTGGAGCTCTTGTCAAAGTTATTTTGCAGCACACTGAGAGATAAGACCCAGAAAAGGTGTCTTACAAAGAATGCAAGCTGTAACCCTCATAAGGATACTTAAAATGTTTTTCGGTGGGAGGGAGAGAGGATCATTAAACCTGCTCTCTCAGCCACAGTCAAGCTGGAGTTCACCTCATCACCCATTTCAATAGCATCCAAGCCCACCCCAGTAGCGGTGAGTCACTCATAATTAAGTTAGTATCTAAAAATAATTCCATCAAAAAGAGTCTCAGTCCTGAAGCTATCTAGATGTTCTTCAACAGGCAAGATGAACAAAAATTGCATCCACACCCGATTGAAAAGCATTGTCCCTCTACTTTTCATCTAGGAGTTGAGAGAGTATAGCACATATATAAGAACTGCAATAACTGGTAATAAAAAAAAAGCGGCATATGAGAGAGAAGCATGCACATAAGAAATTAACAGACAAAGGCATCAATGAGAACAGTACCTCTCCTCCCCTACGGCGCTTTGTTGATGGGGCAAACTCTGCAACATCCCTTCCCAGCTCAACAACAGGCCTCCTTTTTACGCTCCGGTCTCTCTCTGGCATCCTTTTGTCATTTCTTCTTGTTCTGGGGTCCTCTAAATACTCCACTTTTATTTCAGGTCTTTTCTTCTTCTTTTTCTTCTTTTTTGCTTTCTGTCTTTCTTCTTCCTCCCTCTCTCTTCTGATTGCTGCTTCATATCTTTTAATCTCAGCTAACTTTCCTTGTTCTAGCATCATTTCATCCTCATAAAGCCTTCTTGCCCTGTCCTCTCTTATTCTATCTTCATTTCTCTGCTTCTCATGTTCTTCCCGCCATCTTCTATCCTCTCTAGCTTTCCTTTTTGCCGATTCCTCGGCCAAATAAATATTCTCCTGCTTTCTATGCTTCTCAATATTGGACAATTCAACTATTCTTTTAGTTTTCCTGTACTCAATGCCAGTACTTCCATCCTGACTGACCTGGTCCACATCAATAATAATCTCTTTAGGCCGCTTGATTATGATCTTCTTCTGAGGTTGCTCCCTATCTGTTTCTGTTGGTGTCCGTATCACAACAGAGCGTTTGTGAGATTCTGGCTGATCTTTAGCTGTATTTGTCGGTGGTCGTATTACAATAGAGGGCTTAGGAGTCTCTACATCGTCAGGTTTCATCTTGCCGGGAATTATTATTTTGTTAACCTTGACAATGGACTTCCCAGTTTCAGAATTGGAAGCAACTGGCTGGTCTGTACTCAGTGCCACTTCTGCAGCGAGATTATCAGAAAGCTTGTCGATGGAACCACATTTGAACTTCACCGGAAGAACTTTTGCCTTCAAACTAGATTTTTCGCCCTCCGGAGCTTCAACCACAGCAATTTTTGTGGCACTTTTTGCAATGAGCTTCTTTGTCTGAGGTTTCTGCTGAGACTGACTAGAGGGATCCAGAGATTTTAACTTTATGGATGCCTTTTCATGATCAGCAGTTTCAAGGTTTGCTTCTAGATCCTCCCCATACTTGGGGCAGTTTTTGTTTGTCCTCATATGTCCAAGCTGGTCATCAAAAAGTGAACTATCACACAAAAAGTTTTTTAAAACATCATAAAAACTATAAAATAACTTGATATTTACGCACCTGACCACATGCCCCACACACGAAACTCTCTCTTGCTGACTTCTTCTCCTTAAAGACCTGAATTCAGTCAGGAGAGTAAATTAAGATGTTTTGGTCATGAGATGGAGTACGGAAGGAAATGTTATGACCACCACCCATAAATAAGCATGCAATTTCAGGTTACAGTCGCACATCAAATTGTCCTCAATAACAGATGCTCGGTACAAACAAATATTATGCACACTCTCCTGTAAATTCAAAGCAGTTTTGTAAAAATCTGGAATCTTCCATCCACTCAGAGGACATCCATGGATCTTCATTAGCCAATCGGGATTGGACACATATATACCTCTCTGCCATTCTATCCTGTCACAAATTATGCCATATGTTGTCTACCTATTTGTTAAAAAATTCCTGACAAACCTAATATTAAACTTTTTTTTTTTTTTTTATTGGCACCGGGTGTTCGAAACAGTGCCCCAACTAATCCCGGGTGTGCACAGGCCCTCGGCAATGAGTTTTCCGCAAATGCACCTCGGGCAATTCAAGGGAAAAATCCCCCAGTTCGATGGCCCCTAGAGATTGTTTACACCTAAGGGATTTGAACCTTAGACCTAGGGGAGCATACCTCCAAGCCCAAGACCTTTACCACTTGAGTCAACCCCTTGGGGTTACTAATATTAAACTTTCCCCCCGCATTGTTATTTTTTATTATCAACACTATGTTGGACCTAACAATCATATTTCCACATAATTTTTTTTTATCGTTAAATAAGATTTTATTGATCGCATATTTCTAGACAACTAAAAGCAAGAGATAACTACAAACACAAATATAATGTATGACACCAAAGATTAAAAAAAAAAAAAAATGAGGATCCTCATGCACCTTTGGTACAGGTTGATATGTCTTCAAAAGATTCTCTTAAGTAGAGTTTTTCCAGCAAGGCAAGACTTTAATGTATGACAGCAAAGATTAAAAAAAAAATGAAGATAGATGAGGTCACTTGCCTTGACTTTATCTCCCGATATTTTAAGTTTCTTACTGACTAGACCTACATTTGTGATATCATTCTTTTTCGTTGCTTTCACCTTTCCATACTTGCTTCTTTTCATTAGAACATTTTCAGCCTGCCACCAAAACACAGAACTATCTATCATCATCAAATCTAACTTAACATGCAGAGGTTTACAAGAAATACAACACCTTCATATTAGAGTAAAACAGATGATTTAAAATGAATATGCACCAAAAGCTAAACTATAATGTGTATTCTTACCTCCTTTATATCTTTAATTAAATTCTCCTTTGAAGTATAGGAACCATCGGGTTGGGTGGTACCAATGATTTTCTTGATCCGATCTGTATTCTCAAAACTAAAACTTGGTTGTGAGCCCAAAGCCAAGCCTTCTTCCTCCCTTACAACTCCTGTCTTTTTCTTCTTCCTCCTCACACCATCATTGTCTGCAGGAAAATAAATAAAAAATAAAAAATAAAGGTAAAACATGTATCACATGTAGAGTTTTGATGCAATAACAACAATCACTAGTTAAAATGTATTTAGGTGTTCTTTTCTATACTTCCTGTGTAAATGAGGTATGCCTATTTCATTCATATCAGTAAATTTACTCTTACTTACAAAAACAAAAACAAAAAACAAAAAAATCACTAGAGACATGCCACAAAGTTGCACAATTAGAGTGAATTTTTGGTAAAGACCAGTATCCATTTCTTGCATTAAAAAAAAGAACTTAAATACTGCATTGAGATTCTTGATACACGTAAGAAAGGCATAACCAATGCCACTGGCTCAGGGAAAAAAAGCCCAAGAATGAATATATTCCTCCCATTCAATTTTCTTGGTCCAGTAGATTTACCATGATTGCAAAAGCTCAGAAAAGCAAAAGGGTTTACTCACAGATGTTCATAAAAGCTCCTCTAAAGTAAATAAGGAGAGACAGGCTGCGTTTGGATGTTGAACTGAGTTGAGTTGAGTCGAGATGATAAAATATTGTTAGAATATTATTTTTTAGTATTATTATTATTTTGGGATTTGAAAAAGTTGAAATGTTTATTATATTTTGTATTGGAATTTGAGAAAGTTGTAATGATGAGTTGAGAAGAGTTTAGGAACCAAACGAAGCCTAAATCACTGTTCCTCCTTTAGTGGGACTAAAATATACGTACCATCCATGAGTAACCTGCATAATTCAGCTGCTTCAGCTGCCTCATCTTCCATTTCCTCTTCTGCCTGAGCTAAGGATGGGCGCCTTCTCATTTTAAGCCCCTTAACACCATCTGCTTTGTCATACTTGGATTCATGGTTCCCTACTTCTTCTTCACATTCCTCTGCATCAAGAAGATTCTCTAAATCCCCAGCAAAGGAATCCAAATCACTATTTCCCTCAGAGTCACTCTCATTATCATGATCTAAGGCAGAAAGACTCTGAGCTTGTCGATCCCAAATTTCCTGACATTTCTCTCTTGTCTGCTGCTGCAATTGAAGAAAGGACATTCGCTGGCCACGTGCATATTTGCTGATTGTTGTGGGATCAATCTGTACCCCAGATGCAGCTTGCTCGCTAGAAAGCTTGCGTATCATAGCAATTCGATGCCACCTAGTCAGTTTTGCAATCTCTTCCTCACAAACATCGAACTTCAAAAGAACCTGGAAATTAATATAGCATAGAGAAATTACAAGTATGAATGCCACAACTATTACTCAACTTTTAGATTGCAAGAACTTGGTCATACCAGCATGTTCCTCTTATCAATACAAGAGCAGGAAAAACTATTGTTCTTTACCATTACTTGGGTTTTAGAAACGAGAAAAAGATGGCAACAGTTGTGTGATATCCCTAAAATGGGAAACACCGCGTGGATAGGAAATTAAATGACGTGGTTTTGTAAGGGTTGTTCGATCAAATAAGTGCTTTGCAAGGGTTTTAATATATATAGTAGGTAGATTCAAAATAAATAAAATCCAATGCTTAGTGCAAAATACAAGGCCTTGAAGATGCCTATGTTTTGCTAAGAGGTCATTCCTTAATACAACCCCTCCACCAATCTTTTAGTATATTGCTTGTTTCATTTTACATGGTTCATAGTATACAATGATATTTTGGTAACTTCGGATTCTGTACAAATAGACGCTAGTGAGCTTCTAGTGGTCCAAAGGTCTTATAAAAAAAAAGTCTCACCGATCTTTAGACTTCTAAAATAGAAAATACATTATCCTGAAATTTAGACTACTAAAACATCATATAGTCTAAAGATCGGTGAGACTTAAGAGTAGTACAGTCCATTACACTTTAACCTGGTTGGAGATCATTTTGGAGAAAGTGGTGAGGTAATGTTTGTGGATCGTGTGATGTAGTACTAACCATAGGTATGGTGTCTACAAATAAAGTTGGATATTGGAGTACATAAATGTGACCGACACATGGATAATATAGCAAGTGCATCATTTATTATTTTTCAGAACTTTAACAAATTTTGAGAAAACAAGGGCACCCTTTATGGAAAAGCTTAACGAGCTGAGCAGCAAATGATTCAGTAAGTGACATACCTCTCGTGCAGCCTCCATGCTCAATCTACGAAGATCAGCATCTGTTCCGGTAACAGTTGGGCCTCCTCGACCAGCAGCTGCTTTCTTCTTCATCATTGCACTTGGCATTGGTGCCTTTGTAGCAGTACGAACATAGCTAAAGCCTAGGCCACGACCAGAAGGATCACCAACTCCAGTAATTTCTAAACGCTCAATATTTTCTTTGCCCTACAACAGATAAAAGGAAAAAAGAACGAAATTCATTTAAAAACAATAAAACCTTAATTGCGTGGGCCTGGTTCCTTTTTCATATACAAGAATAAGCCCTATCCACATGCTAACCAATTACATCCTCTATTGTGCCAGGACATACATAAACCTTGGACACCAAAGTTCTCTCTCACCCTAAGTGCCAGTTTAGTTAGGGGATTTAAACTTCAGCCAATAATGTGAGGAGCAGAACCACTTACCCATCAGGAGGATTTGAATGATAGAGAACCATAAAACCTCCACCTAAAATTTATATATGATTTTTTTTTTTATAAGTAAAATAAGTATTATTAACAAGAATGGGCAACAACTGCCAGTTACAAAAAAGTATGCCCTATTTACGAAGGCACGTTAGAAACTAAGAAATCATGAAGATCCATGCCATTAAAGTCCACAGCAATGGCCCAAGTACAAAGAGTCCTAAAAAAGAAAACTTTTAGCTCCTCCATCGATCTCTCCTTGTCTTCAAACGTCCTCTCATTTCGCTCCTGCCACAAGCACCACATCATACAAATAGGAATCATCTTCCAAATCACTTTGATCTAGTGCACACCTCGGATAGATGTCCAACACGCCAATATATCCACCACGGATTCCGGCATAACCCATGCTAGATCCATCCTTTTAAACACCTCATTCCAGAGCGTCCTGGCTACCTCACAATATAAGAGTAAATGGTTCACTAACTCACCCCCTCCTTTACACATACAACACCCGTCTACGATGATTATCCTCCTCTTTCTCAAATTATCTGTAGTAAGAATCTTGCCTAATGCCGCTGTCCACACAAAGAAAGAAGCTTTGAAAGGGGCCTTGTGTCGCCAGAGCCTTCTCCAGGGAAACTGTGCCTCTGGCACTTGTGCAGGGACCTTATAAAAGGATCGAACAGTGAAAACCCCTTTCCCTGCAGGAACCCACCACAAACTATCTTCATGCTGGATATTTGGACGATAAGAATACAGAAAACTATAAAAATCTGCAAAAATCTCCATCTCCCAATCATGTGCCGCTCGGTTGAAATTGATATTCTAGTGAATACCCCTCCTGAAATTCCCATAACCTCCGCCACTGTAGCATCTTTGGCACTTGCTATCAGGAATAGAATAGGAAACAACTCTTGGAGAGCACTGTTACCACACCATGCATCCTTCCAAAATCTGATCCTGGCACCTGTACCCACCTGAAACCTAGTGTGTCGATGAAAGACCTCCCATCCTTTTCTAATGTACTTCCATAGCCCCCTTCCATGGGCCCCTCTAACTTCTCTAGTACACCAACCCTCCCCTAAACCACCATATTTATTTTCGATCACAATTCTCCATAGGGCTTCTGGTTCCTTGATATATCGCCATATCCATTTACCAAGTAATGCCCGATTAAACAACCGCAAATTTCTGATGCCCAAACCGCCACTAGAGATAGGACGGCACACCTGCTCCCATTTGACAAGATGAAATTTAAACTCTTCTCCTATTCCACCCCACAGAAAATCTCTCTGTAACTTCTCGAGATGACCCGCCACACTTGCCGGAATAGGGAATAAGGATAAGAAATAAGTGGGTAGATTAGAAAGTGTGCTTTTAATCAAAGTAATCCGACCCCCTTTCGACAAGTACATTCTCTTCCACCTTGCCAGTTTCCCATCTATTTTTTCAATTATTGTATCCCAAATCGAGCGTGCCCTAGGAGCTATACCAAAGGTAATCCCAGGTAAGTCATAGGAAGAGACGCTATCTTACAACCCAACGTGTCAGCCAACTCCCTAATATTCTGAACCTCTCCAGTCAGCACCAACTCAGATTTATCATAGTTCACTTTTAGACCAGACACTGCTTCAAAACACAGTAGACACGCCTTCACAACCCGCAACTGGTCCCGATCAGCTTCGCACATAATAAGCGTATCATCTGCGAACAGCAAGTGAGAGATAGTAGTAATACCCCTGCTTGGAGAACCAATTTGGAAACCCCTAACAAAACCATTAGCCAACAAAGCCGAGATCATCCTGCTTAGTGCCTCCATCACAATAACAAAAAGTAAAGGAAATAACGGATCATCTTGCCTCAAACCACGAGAACTCTAAAAGAAACCCTAGGGCTACCATTAATCAATACAGAGAACCGTACCGTAGAGATACACCACCTAATCCAAGACCTCCACCTTTCACCAAAACCACACCTACCCAATAGATATAGGAGGAAGTTCCAGTTAACATGGTCATACGCCTTTTCCATATCCAACTTACACATAATACCTGGGTTTCCAACTTTTATATGATTTTCATGCAATAATACATTATCGTCAACACAAAAATATTGACGTCACAATTTCAGCCCTTGCACTGCTCCCATCTAAATTTCATAACAAATAATCTAAAAGAATCGAGCACCAAGTGCATGCTTATACTCTAAAACTTAAAATATGTTTTCATGCAAAGCACGATAATCATTTAAGTTTAAGACTCTACCACAACTGAAGTAGATTAATTCCCTCCCTTTTCAGATCAAACTGTGATGGTTCACAATGAAATAGTGGCACCCTTTCTCGCCCAAAGAAACAATTTCTTGCATATTTAGAGTGCCAAAAAGAAAAGGGAGCAAGAACTTATTTCCCGAAAAAGACTAAGTTTAGTGCAGTGCAAAACACCAGAAACATCATTCTTATCAAAGTTAATCCGAAATATATTATAAGTAAAAGAAATTCTATTGATACTAGATAGGCATAGTCCAAGTACACATGAAGTAAATAAAAAGAACTTATTTCCATGCTGAGTCAGGAATAAGAGTAAAATCAGTGTGGGGCTTTTTCCTTTATTTTTTTTTTCATATAAAAAAAATAAGAAGTCCCTCATAAAGCAGCTAAACTAGGATTTCACCTCTCAAATAAAGTAACAAGCATCAACCAACCTGACAAAAAATTGAACCTCAACACAAAGGACCCTAGCATACAAGTTGTCAAAAGGAGAAGCGTATTCATCATCGGATTGGGTTTTGAAAAAGGTAAACGAGATACAACAATGTGTAGGGATTACATGAGGAGGATTAGAGGATCAATCCACAGCACTACTCACTGCAATAGAGGCGGGTCATGTACTTGGAACAAAATAAAGATCTAAGAAGAGCAGAGAGTTAAAGCATCTTACTTGGGCAATCAACTATGACGCTAAGGGAGGTAATCCAAGTCGGGGGAGGATCAGAGGGAAGACAGAACCAATTGTATATTTCTAGTAGGCTCCTTCGGAGTTTACAAGTATTGAGGAGTGTGTTGGGGATTTTACAACGGCTTGGTGTATGGGCAAAACCTGGTTTGGTGGGATAGGCATTGGAGCACAGGTGGTGGTTTGGTGAGAGCTTGGGGTAGGCGCGTCTTTGGGCTTGGACTTGGTTAGGATCTTTTTTCTAGATGGGCTTTATGTTCTTTTTTTCCTTGTATCTTTTTCTGTACCCCAATTAGGTGTTCTTTTATATACATCCAGCGTACTTGGCTCCACCTATTCGTATTAATAAATTTTCACTTATAAAATAAAATAAAACCCATTTCATCTCCTGGAGGCAAGAGGAATCGGTGAGACAATCGAATTTCAAAGGCCAAGATGGGATGTAAAAAAAGTCTGCCCAGAGACCATATGGATTCTGTAATTAATCTACCTACAATCTTCTAGATTTTTTTTTTCAGCTAACACATCACAAACTCTATTAGCAGCACATTATACATCACGTCAACTTCAACAAGATGAATGTTAAAATAGTTAGCCATTGTGTTGGTGTCTTTTGAGGGTCAAATATAAAAAAAGAAGCATAATAAGTAGCACCGCCTGCTTCCAACACATAATAAGTAGAGATGGCATACCAACATCACAAAATCAGGTACATATTTTACCTGAATTACACAGGTAAAAAAATTGCTACTCAAGTTCCATGGAGTTATCTGGAGCTCCCTCTCAATGTGTGATGCAGCAGCCAGAATTATAGCTTCATAAGGGAGCCGACTCATTGCAGATGAAATAGAAGTAGGCAATACCCCTGATATTCCCAGATGTTTGAGCCGGTAGATACCAGCTTGCATGCTTTCATAGGCACAAACCTAAGCATAAAAAAGTTTAGAAACAAATGTCAGGAGCTTTATTCTAAAAATAATCAAAACAAACAACTGCCAAGCAGAAGCTGATCTTGTGTAAAATGAAGTGGACAAAGTCAATGAACTAATATAGATTACTATCGGAGGAATGCATAGGACTAATGTTCCACTTATCCTGTGTAAAATGACAACAGTCTCTTGATGTATACAACTGTGTATGGTTTATTTAAAACACATTAGATTCCAAAACTGTCACTAGAACAATTATGCAAGTGATGAATCACAGGTCCAAACACCCACTTTGAGCAGTTCTAAAGATGTTTTCTAAGAAGGATGAAACCCATTCTAAGGCCTTTGTTCATTAATAAATAAGAAAAGCCAAATGAAATATAGTATAACTCATAAGAATCATTCGTATCAATAAAATTTACCTTATCAAATAAATTTAAAAAAAAAAAAAAAGAGAGAGAGAGATATAGTATAACTCACATCTTCAGGTTTCACTTTCTCTTTCAATTCATCCTCCGACCAAATGCGAAAATTGCGCTTCTTAACCCAAATCCACTGACCATTTGGTCCCTTCTGGAATGGTCCATATGCATTTGAATAATTTAGGTGAGTAGAGAATATAAACAAAATAACAACCATGTAGAACAAAATGAATCTAATGATAAAGCAGCACACGGATATTAGTGCTACAGTCCATATAAAACCCAAATAAAAAATCTGAAAAATGTATGATACCTGTAAATTAGCATGCTCCTTCAATTTCTTCCGAATAATGGTTTCGGATATGTATGGAAACTGTCCAGGTAACTCATCTGCACGGATGCAGGGGAGCAAATGACCCTTTTCAGCAGTACGAAACTCACGGGCCATGTACACCAATAGCCTGTTTATCATGTAAGTCTGAAGGGCCTTGGATCCAGGAGACATCACCTCCATGAGCGGTTCCTGCAGAGAAAATCAACTAAACCAGATCAGTTAATCTTGAAACTGGAAAAGCTTTAGTCAATACAAATGAAGATCTGATAGAATGAAAGTGGCGGGTTCAGATGAAACCTAAAGTAGCAACAGTCTATCTTGGCTTCTCAATGATTAACGGTAACAGGATAAGTCTAGGGTGTATTCCCCTTCTCTGCCAAATAATAACCACCTGCCTCCACCCCACACCCAAGTGAGGCAGAACCATTGCCCCATCCCTTGTTTGCGAAACAAAATCCCCTTCTTGCCTTGCCCCAATTTGAGTAATATGAGTTGTTTAATATATTAGATGTTGAAGACAAGTTGATGGAGGAGTTCATTAGTAGTGGGGTGGCAAGGCTTACCCTCTAGGAAGAGATTTTCTGAAGACAATTTTTTTTTTTTTTTTTTTTTTTTTTTTTATAACCGTGGGTGTCCGGGCTAGCTTGCGCGCACCACGACTAATCCCATAGGGCCCTAAAATTAACGACCAGGTAAACCTCCAATGGCCTTAAGGGGACTCGAACTAGTGACCATTGGGGAGCAAACCTAAGGCCGGACCAGCTGAGCTACTCCTCAGGGTTTTTTGAAGACAAAATTCAAGGACATTGAGGTTGAGAGAGGATGATAGGAGTACAAAGTATTTCCATCAAGTGAAGAATTCACAATGACAAAACAATTCTATAGGCTCTATGAATGTGAAGGACATAGAAGTATCCAGCCAGAAAGAGATCAATAATCATATAGGACAATTTTACAAGAGGTTGTACACTGAACATTTTAGTTGGAGACCTAAGTTGAGGGCTAAGTTTTCGAGACATTGGGGAATGGAGGCAAATTGGTTGTAATGGATGTTTGTGGAAAAATGAGATTGAGGAGGTAGTAACATTTTTTTATAAGTAAACGATTTTATTAATAATGATAGGCATAGCCCAAGTACACAAGAAAATATACAATGGTACGCCCTATCTATGTGGAAGCAATAGAGACGAGAGTCATAAAAACCGAGGCCATTAAAGTCTACAGCTATGGCCCATGTAAAAAAAAGTTCTAGACAAGGTAGTAAAATCAATGAGTGGAGATAGAGCCCCTAAGACCTGATGTTTTCTCCATGGTTATTTTAAGCTTGTTGGGAGTTACTGAAAGAAACTTGCATGAGGTTTTCCAAGAGAGTAATGCTAGGTACAAGCCCAAATAGACAAGTCTCGTGCAGGCCTTTTGTAAAAATGTGAGTCCCACTCAAAAAGAAAAAGTTCTTTTACATTTTTTGATGATGGGGTCCACTTTTTACAAAGGGCCTATGCGGGACTTGTCTATTAGAACTTGTACAAATCATTTCTCTTTCCAAGATCCTCACGCTATGAAAAGATTTTCAAAATTCTGCACGCAGCACTTATAGACCTTGTCCCCAAGAAGGGACCCAAAGACTCTAGACCTAGAAGTCTTTTGAGAGAATTCTACAAGATCATTGCAAAAGTCGTTGCTGATAGATTGAAGGTGGTGCTGGACTAGAAGATCTCTCCAAGGCACATTTCCTCAAATTATACAGTAAGACTTTCGATCCAGATGATCATATGCCTCCTTTCAGTCTAACTTGCACAGTACATCTCCACAGTGCGCTTTTCAATCTTGGTGAATAGCACTCCCACAAGTTCTTTTATAACTCGTGTAGACTGCGACAGAGACAGCCTTTGTTTCCAATGTTGTTTGCAATTGTAATGAAAACCCCTAACAGAATGGTCTAAGCATTGATGGACAGAGGTTTTTATTAGGTTTCTTCGTGGGGAAACGCATTGAGGGGGTTCTTATGCCTCGTCTTTTATTTACAAGAATGATACACTAAAATATAGGGTGGCAATAACTGAGGATTTATAGCTCCTTGCGTTGCACATTCCTTTGTTTTAAAGCAGTTTCTGATTGAAGATTAACTTGGCTAAATCTGAATCACTACTTGTTGATAATGCGGAGGAGCTAGATAGCCTCTCTTGTATTCTGGGATGTAGGGTGTCTTCACTTCCTATGACGTGTTAGGCACCCTTTGGGGGGTCGTTTTAAAGCAAAAACAATTTGGTAGTGTATACTGGCTAAATGGAAGTGATTGTATTTGTCCAAGGGACACAGACTAAAATTGATTTCTTGAAAAAAAAAAAAAAGCACTCTATCCAACCTACCAAGGGAGTTATCAAGGGGATAAGGAGGAGTTAGAAATTCCATTTAGCGAACTGGCCTAGGCTGCTGTATGGGTATTAGAAGGTTGTTAATAGAGCTCTTTTGCAAAAGAAACTTCGGTGCTATGCTGATGAAAGAGATAGCGAATGGAAAGTGGTAATAGACAAGAAAAAGCCAAATATGAAGTATTTGAGGGATACATGCAGGAAGACTACTGCCATAGCAAACCTGTTGTCCAACAACATCAATCCGGTCTATGCGCCTGATGGAAAGTTTTCCCTTTGCAGAACGAACCAACAGATAGTCAGTTGACGGCACCTTGTGGGGAAATACGGGTGCTCTATACATGTTTGTTTCAAGAGATGACTGGCTATAACCAGGTTTTATATCTCCAAGGAAAGGGGATTTATCAGCAGGATCTAGTGCAATGACATGCCCCAAGCTGTCGCTTCCATTTCCATTGCGCAACGCAGAGCCAGTTTGATCATCTGGGGCAGACTTCTGATAATAAGTGCAAAGTCTTGCACCCATCCCAACATTGCTCAACAGTAAAGGTCTTTCCTCACAATACCTGCAGAGATAACAACACTTACTATTCTGTTGAATCTTCAGGGCAATAAACTTGAGAATCTCCAAAAGAAAAGGCCCAGCATGGTATCACCTCCATGCACCATAAAGCATCAAACACGAGAAAGCAAAAATATAGATTGAAGCAACAATTCTAACTAGATAACAAATAAACCCAGGTAAACCTAAAAATATAAAATAGAGCAAGAACTGACATTTCAGAAAAAATGCATAATTATAACCTCCCAAAACACATTTCAGAGGCAAAGTACAACGCATACGTTAATTCAAACTGGTCACTGCCGCCATGACATAGACACCATACAACAAAACAAGAAGGTATAAGTAAGAATATAAAGATGTATGATAAAGCAACCATCAGGCAAGTAAGCCCTCCTCAGGTTGAGCGAGGGGGACAAGGTGGGCGTAAGAAAAAAAAAATCAACTCGCTTACTCCATTAGGAAGACATGACCATCTTTCGCAGAGAGTTCGGATTTCTTCTTGAATGCCCCGGGAGGCCGTAAAGATTTTTTCTCGCCAGGCAACTTATGTGCCCTTGGCAACAAATGTACTTTTGTACGAACAAGATGAATCAAAGAGTTCGCTTTGACATTTTGGGAAGCAAGAGAACTAAGGTCATCGAGCTCCTTTCCCAAGTAAAATAACTTTACCACTTCGGATTGCTTGAAATCTACAGAAAGAAACTGTCTGTAGTAAGCTTTGTGTCTTTAGAAATATGAAATGACATCCTAAGACATTAAGTTAAGCAAATTCTATAGGAAAGTAAAAAGAAGCTGATAACAAATTGAACAAATAGAGCACATAATGATTCCAAAAGATAGATGACAACCTAGCTTTTTTGAAGCTTTTGCTTTAACAGAAGAGATGATTTCCTCAGCATCCACATGAAGTTTGCATCCTTTGCCACCCAAGCTCTTCACTATAATTTTCATGGGTCCTTTGGTAGGCAACTTCCCTTGTTCTTTGACGGCCACCTTATTGTCGTGGGGATACCACAAAGCTTTTGGTCGATGCAAATTAGCTAGCTCTTTGCTGTAAAACAGCATGTAAGACTCCAAAGGATGCACAAAAGATATAGAGCTTGAAAAACTAAACTGTGCATGAGAAACATCACTGTGGATCACGAGCAGGTACAAAAAAAACTAAATCAGGAATGCCCTCGTTCACACTCAAATCATGACACCCACAAGACTTCATAATTCTTGCATTGAACATGAAGGCAAGTGCCTATTCTGTCCCTGATAGCAATAAAGCTCTTAGGTTTAGGTCAATTCTCTTGGCCTGTTCAAAGCTAAAAAGTTGCGTTGGGATATCAAGGCCGGGATACATCCTAGCCATGCTAAGATTTTTCATGGACATCATACCCAAAGTGGACAACCTTGACAAAACTAAAGTCAGATTCTTACATAAGATCCCCAGACCATCATACCTAGCATGACCATTCCAAGAGCCCAGCTAATGACTTGAACAGACCACGAAGATTGATTAGCGAGGCTCCATTAATCAACAATAGAATTCCAGGGATTCAAACAGTTCAGCCTGGGTAAAGTTGGAACAGATTACGCTTCAGGTATGAAGGTCAGAAATCTAATTTGAGTAAAGGAATAGGTTGTCTTCTCCCGGTTACATTGACACTCAAGAACATAATTGTTGATACAGGTTCTCAGGTAAAGACTGCAACAGGCATCCCGGCAGAGTACATATACCGAGTTTTATACACTCAAGTCAAGTCAGTCACAGAGTGCAACTCCAAATACTCAGCTCCATCTCTAGGCAACATGTGCTGTAAATATTATGTCATGTCTGATTAAGAGGGAGGTTAACAGTTTTAAGAGGACAGTGAGAAAAATTTGATATATCATTTGGATGCAAGTGTCCGATTACCAATTAAAAAGATAAACCTCTTGTAATATTACAGGAGGGCTATGTCCCCAATATTGATGGTTAAATTAGATTTTGTTCAAAATGAGTCCCAGTCAGGAACCTTCCAACACAAAACTCACTTTGTTAGAGGGGAAAGAGATCTGCTATAGCACTAGACGGCTTGTACTTTCCAAAAAAAATGTCACAGGCATGTCTAATTGCCTCAAAGAAGAATGCAGTTTAATAGTTTTTCAGCCAATTATCATCAAATTTACGGAGAAAATAAATGTTAGTGGAAGAGAGAAAAAGGCCACACCTTAAAAACAAGTAAAATAAAAACTTCAAGAATAAACCGACAATCAAGTCATTACATGAAAAAAAAAAAAAAATGAAAGAGTATGTTGGGTGTTCTCACAAATCTGTTACGATATGGGATGGGATAATAGAGAAGATTGAGAGGAGGTTAGCTTGTTGGAAAAAGTTCTATTTGTCTAAAGGGGGTAGAATCACTTTGATAAGGAGTATGTTGTCTAATCTTCCTTCATATTTCCTGTCTCTCTTCCCTTTGCCGGCTGGGGTATCAATTAAAATTAAGAAGATTTTTAGGAATTTATTGTTTGGGGGGGGGGGGGGGGGGGGGGGGGGGTGTGGGGTGTTAGGTAAAAGGGAGGAAAGGAAGTTTCACTTGGTGAGTTGGGATAAGGTATGCCAACCGGTTTCAAGTGAAGGTTTGGGAGTGCGAAATTTGAGACTCTTTAACAAAGCTCTTCTTGGGAAATGGTTATGGAGATATCATACAGAGAAGGATGCATTATGGAAAAATGTGATAGATGTTAAATTCGGGAGAATGTGGGGGAGTTGGTAATCTAATGAAGTAAAAGGAGCGTATGGGGTGGGATTGTGGAAGTCCATTCAAATGGGTTGGGGGTAGTTTGCTAATCATGTCAAATTTAAGGTGGGGGATGGATCAAGGATACATTTCTGGCATGACATTTGGTGTGGTGATTCAACATCCAAAAATGTCTTCCCTTCACTGTTCAGGATCGCAGATTCGCAAGGCACCAAGATGCAGCAGTGGCTGAGTGCTTTTCCTTTTTAACTAATAGTCCTCAATGGAATGTTGATTTTGTGAGAAATGTGCACAACTGGGAAGTGAATGTAATCTCTGATTTTTTTGGTAGATTATATGAGTTGAAGATTGTTCAAGGAAGGGAGGTGGCTTCATGAAGGAAATTTCAGATTTTCGGTTCGTTCCTATTACAAGGCGTTAACATGTCAAGGTATTTGTGACTACCCTTGGAAAAGCATTTGGAAAGTTAAGGTGCCTAGTAAGGTGGCTTTCTTCTGTTGGCTGGTGTCTCTTGATAAAATTCTAACCACTGAAAATTTACGTAAGCGTGGACTGTGCGTCGTAGATTGGTGTTCCATGTGCAAGAAAGATGGTGAATCAGTAAACCACCTGTTTCTTCATTGCGAGGTGGCTAAGAGTTTGTGGAACGAGATTTTTGGTAGGATGGGTATAGCTTGGATGATGCCTAAGCAGGTGGTCGATCTACTTGCTTGTTGGAGAGGTGTAGAGGGGAGACAATGTATTGCTACCATTTGGAAAATGCGGCCTTTGTGTTTGATATGGTGTTTATGGCTGGAGAGGAATGGGAGGTGTTTCAAAGAAGAGTATGTTCAATGGGAGAAATTAGGGAATTTTTCTTTAATACTTTATGTTTGTGGGCTAAGGCTATTGTAATGAATGGTGAAGAGTTTCTGGTTTTACTTTAGCCTTTGCTGTCATTTCTAGTTCGTGTGCGTTGCTATTTCCTCTTGTATGCCTCCTGTGTACTTGGGCTATGCCTATTCTTGATAATCAATCTCTTATTAATTATCAAAAACAAAAAATGAAAGATGCACCGTCTCTGGATCTACAAAACTATGTTGCATGGACATCTCAGAGTAAGTGGATCGTCCTGTCAAGATTACTAAGGTTGTGTAATGGGGCATATATCCAAAATGACAACTTTTCAAGTATGCACCCACCAAGCATTGCCCAGAAAAGAAAAAGAGAAATGATACCTATTTGACTGTAGATAACCTCTCATATAATACACTTCTTATTAGAAGGAATGTTATATATAAACTTCTTATTGGCCTATGGGCAAAATTCTGTGACTATAACATACATTGTGGTATCCACATTTCCTACAATTAAAGGAAATGACAAAATCTGACTAGAAATGGTAATGGGACTGATCCAGGGTAGCATGCCCATTGAATCTGCCATAGTTGAAACTTGCACAAATTTACACTCTTAAGCCTTGACCATGCAGGACATCCAAAATATAGCGGAACCAAGGCATCTTATACAAAGGGCTAAGGCTTCCACTTTATTACTTTTAAACCAAGTGGAACTCAAGTCCTCTTGACTTCTTTCCAGAGCGCCATTGATGATGGGAAAAACATAAAACCAGTACCTTTTCTACAAAAATTACTATGTATGCCATTTACAATGTACAACATCAAGTTAATCAACAGAAATTTCAATGCAACTAAGGCCTCGTTTGCTTTCAGAAAACATCTTATCTCATCTCATCTCATCTAATCATTACAACTTTTTCAACTTCCAATACTAAAAAAAATAAACAATTCAATTTTTTCAAATCCCAAAACAAAAATAATATTAAAAAATATATTCTAACAATATTTTATTCAACTTTTTAACTTTAATCTCAACTCATCTCATCTCATCTCATCTCATCTCCGAAAACAAACGAGCCCTAAGAGAAGTATGTCGCAAGATTTTTATGTAAATGCAACAATTAGTGCTATTCAGGCCTGACCTTCTCTGAACCCAATTCCACTGAAGGTCATCAATCCCAAACCCATACTTTTAGGGACAGGGAGTACAGGACTGAGATAAACCATTCCAAAAAGCGAATACTTGAGTAGATTACTTTAAAGTATACCCTTACTCTAGAGTATACATTTAGTTTAGATTATTACACTTTTAGGGTCAGGGCAGAATGGATGAGCAGATACTTTAAAGTGTACTTTAATTTAGACCCCATGACAAATTGTTGAATCAATAATACTACATCTAGAGCAAGAAGGAAAAGTAAAAACACAGAAAAAAAAAAGAGATAATTAAAGCTATGAAGATAGAGCATCTCTTCTTACTTGCTCAATTTCAGCTTCATCGTCTGCATCATAAGTGCAGGTTGTGAATGAAAAACTTTGACACCATGAGCTGTGCGCTTTTTGGAATTGGATTTGATTTTCTGAGAAGTTTTTCTGTTTGAATAGTGTTTGTCATTAGCAACATATCTCCAACCAGATTGGCTTCCATGACCAAGTTGCTCCAAAGAGTCCCCATTCCTTGACTTTATCGAACGAGTTATAATCATAGCACCTGCATGAAGCCCAAGATGTTTAGCATCCTTGGTATCCAAAATCTCAAAAAGCATTTGCTCATCTTGAAGATCAAGAATAAGCTTTGGTTTCTCAATGGGCCTATCTGTCTCCCATACTATTTTGTCTAACCAAGACGCTTCCAACATGTCTCTATATTCGGATGTGAGTTTGCTAAAACGCCTTAAACCATCACTTCGGTGAAGTTCCTCACCAAAATTCTCCTTCCTACCATCTGCATTGTTAAGAACATCCACTTCCAGGCGGGATTCTAACCTCAGAAGTTGTGGATGGTATCTGCTCGATGAGTATGGAATGTCTGTATGTCCCATAGAATTTATTGAGCCTAAGGGCTCCAATAAATTAGGAAAGCTACAATGTAAATGCTGGTGATTATTCTCATCAGGTTCCACAAGGAGTTCTGACCCATGGTTTGGTGGCCCTGTCTCAGGTTCTGCTTCAATGACAACTGAAGCTTCTACATCATGTCCAGAAATTTCACTTCCCACAGAATTGTCACTCACTACAGGAGAACTGTCCCAAATAATTCCCTCTTCCCAGTCTTGCAGATCAAGAGGGTAAAACCCAGAATACCGTGGTGACTGCAGTCCAGTAGAAACATATCCCACGACATCCTCTTTCATTGGTTCTGCACTCAGACAAGAGTTTTTTCTTTGCCTATCATCTTCTGAAGCCAATGAGGCAGCCCCTTGCAGAACACCAAAGGTTGCATCCTCTTGGTCATCCTCGTAAAGAGCTGAGAGTTCATGTTCCATTGCATGTGTCTGTTTCATAAATGAATATCCTTGACCAGCGTCCTTTAAAAATGCCTCCTCATCCTCTTCAACAATATCAGACATGTCCATAGATTTAAACCTATCTGGAAGGATGAAAAGGGGAGAGATCAGAAAACTAAACAAAAACCAGGCCAGCACATAAAAACGAAGATATTTTTTTCCTAATCTGATAAAGAAGGTTGATCTTCTATGACAAACAACAAACCCGCATGCCCACAAATGCACAAGTTTCAAATATTATTTCCATCATGCTATTGCTAGACAAAACCAATAGATTATGCAGCTTTGAAACAGTCTGAAGGAAGATATCTTATCATCTACCAATACCTTTGGGGATCGAATACCTATAGTCTCTCTTCTCCCCCTTCTTCAAGGACTCATGAATACCAAAAATTTCAGAGAACCGTAAGATCACCATCCCATTCTCGATACACAAAACAGGCAATGGTGCAGAGCCTGACCTCTCCTGGTTTTGAGGCACTTCCTGCTGGATCCCGTGAATGAGAAAGGAAAAATTAAAGTGAAAAATAAAAACAAGTAAGAGTTGACATGTTGTTGAAGAGTCAATTAGAATAACTTGATGAGCATTGTAAACCTATATTGTGATAAAATGAGCAGAACCAAATGTTTTATCAACCATATGAAGAAACAAACATTGCTCGTATTAGATTTACTTCATCTCAAAAAATGATCAACAAGGCCCAAAATATTGTTTACAAGCTCAAGACATCCAACTTAATTATTTTCCTTCAACTCCTTTTTTTGATAAGTCCATTTTATTAAAGTACAAGGGGGCACAACACAAGTACACAAGGTTACAAGAGCAACAGCCTAGGAAAACAAAGGAAAACAAAAGACAGATATGTTAGCAATGGGATCTAACTAAGGGGGAAGAGTTACTTTGATAAAGAGTACGTTGTCTAATCTTCCTACTTATTTTCTTTCTCTTTTCCCTTTGCCTGCAAGGGTGGCAAATAAAATTGAGAGGATATTTCATGCGGGGTAGTATTGGGGAGGAAAGAAAGTTTCACTTGGTTAGTTTTTTTTTTTTTTTTTATAAGTAAAAATATTATATATATATATATATATATCAATAGGAGGAACCAAATACACTGAATGTATACAAGAAAATCCCTAACCCATACTAGAGAGCTTCTTGGTTAGTTGGAATAAGGTTTGTTCACCAGTTTCTTGTGGAGGTTTGCGAAATTTGACTCTTTTTTTTTTATAAGTAAACGGTAGTATTAGTTTTTGGCATGATATTTGGTGTGGGGATTCAGCTCTTAAGAATGTTTATCCCACCCTTTTTAGGATCGCTAGGGATCAAGATGCTGCAGATTCCTTTTCTTTTTTAAATAAAAATCTTCAATGGAATGTGGATTTTATTAGAGATGTGCATGATTGGAAAGTGAATGTAGTGTCTGATTTTTTTGGAAGATTATATGATATGAAGATTGTTCAGGGAAGGGACGATAGTATGCTGTGGCTTCAAGCTGGAAATTCCAGATTTTCGGTTAGTTCCTTTTATAAGGCACTAACCTGTCATTGTATCAACGATTACCCCTGGAAATGCATTTGGAGAGCTAAGGTGCCTAGCAAGGTGGCATTTTTTTGTTGGTGTCTCTTGGAAAAATTCTGACCAGGGATAACTTGAGAAAGCAAGGACTATTTGTCGTAGATCGGTGTTATATGTGTAAGAAAGATGGTGAATCTGTTGACCATCTTTTTCTTCATTGTGAGGTGGCTAGGACTTTCTGGAATGAGATTTTTGGTAGGACGGGTATTGCTTGGATGATGCCTAAGCAAGTGGTGGACCTTTTTGCATGTTGGCAAGGTTTTAAGGGGAGACAACATATTGCTACCATGTGGAAGATGATCCCTTTGTGCCTAATGTGGTGCTTATGGTTGGAGAGGAATGGGCAGTGCTTTGAAGATAAGAGAATGCCCGATGGGAGAACTTAGGGAGTTTTTCTTTAGTGCTTCGTGTTTTTGGGCTAAGGATCTTGTATTGAATGGAGATAATCTTCCTGATTTGCTTTAGTCATTCCTATTTCTAGCTTGTATTTGGTGTTTTCTCTTGTATAGTTCTTGTGTACTTGGGTTGTGCCTATTCTTGGTAATAAAATCTCTTATTAATTATAAAAAAATAAAAGAAATTTGACGGATGCTTTCTTTTAAGTTTAATGTGGTACATGTTGTAGGAAGTATTTGCCTGAAACTTTAAGAATTGTGAGAAGACGGTGGATTAGTTTTTTTTTTTTTTTTTTTTTTTTTGGATAATTAATAAGAAAATTTTATTACCAAGAATAGGCACAATCCAAGTACACAGGAAGTATACAAAGGAAATACCTACTACACTCTATAAGCAGGAAAAAGACTAATACAGATTCAATACATTATTTTCATTCCTTACAAAAATCCTAGCCCACAAACACAAAGTAGAAAAGAAGAAATTCCAAAGTCCTCCGAAAGAATGCTCAGTCTTCGAAACATCTCTCATTCCTTTCCAGCCAAAGACACCACATTAAACACAAAGGAATCATATTCCATCTGGCAGCTACACATTTCCTTCCCTCAAAACCTCTCCAACATCCGTCAAATTTCTGCACTGCATTGCCCTAAGTTCAGACAACAGTAATCCATCTACCCAAGTTTTACTTGTGAATGGCTTTCCAAACCATCCTACATTGTTTAGTACTATAACTACCTTTTTTTTTAAACCTTGCAACTGCAAACAATTCTTTTTTTTTATGAATAAGAAAATTTTATTGAGACAAGTAACAAGGCAAAGCCAAGTACACAGGACGTATACAAAAACTGACAACTGCAAACAATTCTCATAATAGCTCAACATGCTAATTACATACAACATATAAAGAATACAATATGTGAAAGAAACAAAAAGTAAACATCAACTTCTTGAGCAACACAAAATTTAGAAGAAGAAGAATATCTCAAGCTCACCTGAAACTCTTCTACATCAACGTCCAAATCTTCAGCATCTAGAGAGCCAACTTGTATATTATCCTCAAGAGATTTCTCTACTTCAGAAGCCAACAAAGGACATTCACCCTGCTCACCTGAAGCAGGACATTCACCCTGCTCACCTGAAGCAGGAATGCTTAAATAAGTCTAGCATCAAAATGAGAAGCTAGGGGAAACTACCAAAGCCAAGAAAAAATTTGTACTATATGTAATTATCTCAACCAAACAAATGATTCCACACTATTGGATATTAAATTTTTAGATAGCATGATCTCCAGTGGAACTAATTACTTCAAGAATTTTTTTCAAACACCTACAAACTTGTGAACACTAGGCAGTTTTTTTCTGTTTCACCTACACAGAAACTAACTCAGTATGTGTTATAAAAAAAATGCGTAGTTGTAATGCTATTCATATAACACAGAAACATGACTTGACTTGCAGATGTTTTTATCCCAGAGAAACAATAATTATGTCCCTACAAGATATGGTTAGGTCTCTACAGATCCGATTTACATCAACCCCGAAGTTCCATTTTGTTGTTAATTTGCTCTCTTTGTCCATCAAAACAGATGCTATTATACACCGTGTGAGTATCATGTTACCATTAAAAGTTGCCGGTGAAAAAATAAAACATTCAGTAAAATGGAAAAGAAAAGAGGAGAGGGATCTAGAGCAAAGGACTGAACAACCTTTCACATTCACAATTAACAGCAGAGCCACCTTCTTACGAACTCTCTAAGCCTACCTGTTATCCTCCTAGTCAATCATGCTATAGCACTATTTAATTTTTTTTGTTTTTACTTTTTTCAACATAAGGTCAATGTCATACAATAGTCTGTAAGAGATTGATTTGCACTTCAATTGTGTTCATTGGTATTTTTTGACAGTTCAAAATGATTATTATTTTTTTTTTTTTGATAAGTAAGAGATAAAACTTTATTGATGTGAATGAAATAGGCATGTACCTAGTACACAGGAAGTATACAATAGAACACCTAAATACATTCTAAGAGCGATGAACTAAGGATAAGAATTCATGAATATCATCCCCATTTAATACAATAGCTGAAAACCAAAGCAATAAAATATGTAGAAAAAAATTCTTCAGCTCCACCATTGTTCGTTCATTGTCTTCAAAACAGCACGCATTCCTTTCCGTCCAAATACACCACATGATACACAACGGAATCATTCTCCAAACTGCTGCCACTTGATGACTGCCCTGCAATTTTCTCCAACAACCCATCAAATCCACCACCCTCCTAGGCATTACCCAAGCCACACCAACCCTTCGAAAAATCTCATCCCACAACCCTCTCGCTACGTCACAATGTAGTAAAAGATAATCTACCGATTCTCCATTCTTTTTACACATGTAACACCAATCCAACACAACACATCCTCTCTTCCTCAAGTTGTTCGTGGTCAAGATCTTCCCAAGGGCAGCATTCCAAACAAAGAAAGCAACTCTAGAGGGCACTCGAGACCTCCAAATGTTCCTCCAAGGAAATGAGGTGTGATCCTGTGTAATCAAGATTTTGTAATACGCATTTACTGTGCATTTCTTGTGATCTTGAAACCTCCATTTCAAGCTATCATGCTGTGCCATAGTAGTCCCTAAGGAGTGTAACAAGCTGAAAAAGTCTGAAACCATAGATAATTCACAATCATGAATATCCCTATTAAACAGAATATTCCACTGATGCAAACCATGAGCAAATAACCGCACATCCGCCACTGAAGCCTCCTTATTAACTGCAATACGATATAAAGCCGGAAACACTCTTTCCAATGCATGATTTCCACACCACACGTCCCGCCAAAAACTGATTCGGTTGCCCTCACCTGCGACAAAACGAATATGATTTACAAAACTTGTCCACCCCTTCCTTATAAACTTCCATAGCCCCACTCCATGCCCCCCTCTCACTTCTTTGGAACACCAACCACCCCAAGCAACACCATATCTAGCATCTATAGTTTCTTTCCACAAAGATCCCCCTTCCAAATGATATCTCCAAAGCCATTTCCCCAATAACGCTTTATTAAAAGTTCTCAAATTACAAACACCCAAACCCCCATTCACAACTGGAGCACATACTGTCTTCCAATTAATCAAATGAAATTTCTTCTCCTCCCCTAAGCCTCCCCATAAAAAAGCCTTAAAGAGTTTCTCAATCATATTCACCACCCCTGCAGGCATAGGAAAGAGAGAAAAAATAAGTGGGAAGGTTAGTGAAGGTGCTCTTGATAAGAGTGAGCCGACCCCCTTTCGATAAATATACCATTTTCCATCCCGCCAACCTTTTCTCTATCTTCTCTACCACCCCATCCCATATTGCTCTACTCTTGAAAGTAGCACCTAGCGGAAGGCCCAAATATTTCATTGGGAAAGAGGACACCCTGCAACCCAGAAGACTTGCTAGACTGCGTATATTAGGAACCACACCCACCGGAACCATCTCAGACTTGCTAAGGTTCACCTTAAGCCCTGACACTGCTTCAAAACAAAGTAATAATGCACGTAAAGTTTGGACCTGACTCCTATCCGCTTCACAAAAAAAGTGTCATCTGTGAAAAAGAGATGTGAAATGATACAAGGGCTACCAGAGCTATTTCCCACCTGAAAACCAGATAAAAAACCCCCACCAACAGTAGCCTGCACCATCCTACTCAACGCCTCCATAACTATGACAAACAGAAGAGGAGATAACGGATCACTCTGTCGCAAACCCCTCGAGCTATCAAAAAGACCAGCAGGAGTGCCATTAACTAGCACTGAAAAACGGGCCGTTGAAATACAATGACGCATCCAAGAAATCCAACTATCTCCAAAACCACACCTCTTAAGCAAATACAAAAGGAAATCCCAGTTCACATAATCATAAGCCTTTCCATGTCTAGCTTGCAAAGAATACCTAGACTTCCCTCCCGCAATCTAGCATCTAAACTCTCATTTGCAATGAGCACCGAATCAAGTATATGTCTCCCTCGAATAAAAGCATTATGAGGCTTGGAGATAATATTTTCCAACAATGGACTAAGCCGATTAGCAAGAACCTTTGAAATAATCTTATAGACACTGCTAACCAAACTTGTTGGGCGAAAATCCTCAATACTCGAAGCCCCATATTTCTTAGGAATGAGCGCAATAAAGGTCGCGTTAAGTGATTTTTCAAACTTTTGAAAAGCGTGAAATTCACTGAACACCCGCAAGACATCACCTTTCACCACATCCCAACAAGTTTGGAAGAAACCCATTGAGAAACCATCTGGACGGTCTCTCCAAGACACTCACAAGTTGCGGATCAATTGCCTCAAAAGGTAAGTCATCAAGCTTCGGCCTCCAAGTTACCGATTCGGTAAGAAGAGTATCATAATAATGTGCAATATGACTTTCTAGTTCAGCGGGAGAGGATAGCACCTGAGTACCTGAATGTAACGACTCGATCGCATTATTACGTCTATGAGAATTAGCCATTTTGTGAAAAAACTTCATACACCTATCACCCTCTTTCAACCAAAGGGCTCTGGATTTTTGGCGCCATGATGTCTCCTCTGACAACAAAACCCTTTCCAACTCTGCCACAACCGTGGCTTTCCTCAATAACTCCTCCTCAGAGACCCCTCCCAATAATTCCTTACCCTCTAACTCCTGCAATTCCTCCAACAAAATGGACTTTTGATTGTCACTGTGACCAAAAACTTCCAAGTTCCACTTCTTCAGATCTTGTTTTAGAGCCTTCAGCTTACCTGCAAGAATGAAACTCGGAGTGCCACTAAACTGGTACGAATTCCACCAAGTACTCACCATCTCTACAAACCCGTTCACTTTAAGCCACATATTCTCAAACTTGAAATACCGAAGACCCCCATGAATGCCCCCACAATCTAAGAGAATGGAAAAATGGTCTGAACTGACTCGAGCTAACCTTTTCTGACTTACTTCTGGATAGTGGGCTTCCCATAACGGCGAAACAAGGAATATATCCAATTTCGACCAAGCACGGCCGTTAGACCATGTGTACTCACCACCCACCAAGGGAAGGTCCATAAGGTCCATATCAAAGATGAACTCAGAGAATTCCGCCATGGACAGAGTGTGCCGATGATGCCCCGATCGTTCACTAGAAAAACGAGTAATGTTAAAATCACCCCCCATACACCACGGCACATCCCATAAAGAGTGTATTCCCACCAACTCCTCCCACAACCGTCGCCTATCGCTATCCATGTTGGGACCATAGGACCCTTCAAAAGCCCAATCCCACCCATCGCTCACATTTTTTAATAACACCGAAACCGAAAACTCACCAACACAATCCTCAATTGCCTCAACCACTCTTTTATCCCATTAATAACACTCTACTTGATGCTCCCTGAGAGGCCAAATAGGACCAACCCACATACGAACATCCCCAAATACTACGCACAAATCTTCTATCAATAAAATCCAATTTTGTTTCTTGCAAACATATCACATCACCCTTCCACAACCTCAATAAAGCTTTGATACAAAGACATTTATTGCTATCATTGAGACTCTATACATTCCATGAAACAATCTTAGGCTTCATTAAAACTTAACTTTCCCCTCCCTTTCGCCCATCCTTAACATCATAATTGATGGAGCATGTTAAACGTTTAAGTTCCCTGTCTTGTTTTGTAGCTGATTTCGAACGACTAGCTTCAATAGCCACAAGAAGGGCCATAAATTGTTCCTCATAACCTCCAAAAGAGACCCCAAAAATATTTTGTAACTCCTCTACCTTTTTAAAAATCCAATTCAACGAACAACTTCCATAATTAGAACTGGGAGGGAGTGTACACAGAGGAGTAAGAGCCCTCTCCTCCCCAACACTGTTATTGGGAATCAAAATCAATTCCGAAACACCCAAATTATTTGTTTCACCACTTGAAACCATATTATTAAGAGGAATGCCATCCCCAGAAAATATCCCACCAAGAATACTCAACTCCATTGGTGGGGAGCCACACGGATGATCAGACTACACTTGCACAGCCTCACCCCGAAATGAAATCCCACTTTCCCACGAAACCGACTGCTCCTGCACAGCCTCAGAGCCTTCGACCACCATGCACAGCTCAGAATGCCCATTCTCCACCAACATCCCTAGTGACGAGGACACGGAAGCAGTTCTCAAACTCTCCAGCACTATCGGCTCCACCAAAATCTCCCCCTCCTCTAAATCGTCCCGTCAGGGCACCTTTACCGGCTCACCAGGGTGGTCGACAGAGGTCATCGGCAATTTCTGTGCCAGTAGGGTTGCCGGTAATGTGCTTATCGGCGCCACAGGAGCATGTCGCAGTCCTTGGTTTGATATCTCAGACCCGAAATCCTTCCTCGACCCATCTGTAGCCACTGCCTCTAGGCCTTCTTAGGGCCTAAGGCCTGACCTGTACCATGGCCCAACGCACGACCCGTAGAACAAGGCCCACTCTTACAGCCCACAACCTCCTTCAGCTCAGCCTTGCCCTTAACGCAGCGTTTTAAGTAATTGATTTCGTCTAACACGATGTCCACTTTCTCCTCCAAGCCAACTAACATCCTCAAAACACTTTCCTCATTTAACCCCAACAGTCTGCTGTCTTCTCCACCATACCTCTGCACATCCTCAGAACTGATTGCGCTTGGCACCACGTCTATCACAGCACGAGGCGGTACCTTCTTCAGCACCTCACTGTACGACCTTGCTCCTCCTGCCCACAACGATGGAGCACCTCCCTCTCTGTTCTTCTTTGCAAAAACTATCTGGGATGTGTTCCAAACAGAGGGTGAACAAATCTCCATTAAAGTATCTCCAAAGTTCCTCCACCCCTCCCCCTTCCTCCCATCCGGAATCACAAGCAAACCTCTCCTCTTATCGTGACCAAATTTTGAGAGGGAGATGAAACTACCATTGAGATTACGTCCCTTCCTCACTAATAACACACTGTCTCCTTTTTTACGAGTTCGCAAAAACTCATGAGGACCCAGTGTTACTGCACATTCCTTCACCATAGAACCCAGCCAACCCAGAGTTTTCCAATCCACTGAAATATATTTCACTACACGACGACTACTTTCTATAATCCTCCACCACCTTGCGTTCTCCTTTCTGAACTCAAAAAGCTTCTAGTCAATGAACACCTCCTTACACAACCCCATCTAAACCAACCCACAAACAATACAACCCTAATGTTTCAGTGATACACTAATCCCCTCAAGAAGGAAAAGCCATTAACGAATCACTACCAATAGTAAGGAAAAAACCACAACAAAAACTGAAACTGTACGGAGAGAAAATATAGTAGAGAGAGAATTATCTTATATTTTTTAAAATCCCCAGTCTAATATTCTCAAAATGATTATTTTAAAGTGGCTGTGTGATTTGAATAGTTTTTCATCTCCTTTTTTAATCCGAAGTTATTATCCTATTTACAAATTACCCTGTTTATAACAGACTGAAAATTTTCAATAAAGAAAAGTGTATTGTATCAGCAGTAATTAAGAACCATTTTATATTGAAATTTAAGAAACCAAAATATGAAAAAAAATAAAAAATAAATAAAAATTGATTGGCACATGGTGTCTGAGAACCCGACTAATCCCGGAGGTGCACAGGCTCTCAACAATGAGTTTTCCATAAGTGCACCTCGGGTAATTCAAAGGGAAAATCTCTCAGTCCGATGGCCTCTAGAAATTGTTTATTTTTTATAAGTAAACAGAGATTTTATTAATCCACGTAATTAAGTAATGCCCAAGTACACAGGAAGTATACAAGAATGAGCCTAATTACAAGCTATACGCTGAGCAGTATAAAAGTCATTAAAACTCATTCCATTCAATACAATAGATGAGGCCCATTAATCAAGAGTACATTATCCAATCTCCCAACGTACTTTTTATCTTTATTTCCTTTGCCTGCAAGGTTGGCGAATAGACTGGAGAAGATATTTCGTGATTTCTTGTGGGGAGGTTTAGAGGATGCGAAAAAATTCCATTTGATTAAGAGGGATAAAGTCTGCACCCCTTTGTCTTGTGGCGGGTTGGGGGTTAGAAAATTGAGAACCTTCAAAGAGGCCCTTCTAGGAAAATGACTATGGCGGTATCATCGGGAAGGGGATGCTCTTTGGAGGAACATCATCGATGTTAAATATGGGAGCATTTGGGGAGGCTAGTGCTCTAATGAAGTAAGAGGGGCGTATGAAGAGGGTGTTTGGAAATTTCTCCGTAATGGTTGGGAAGATTTACTTGATAATTTCATATTTGAGGTGGGAAATGGCAAGGGAATCAGGTTTTGGCACGATATTTGGTGAGGTGATGTTGCTTTGAAAAATGATTTCCCATCTCTTTATAGGATTGTGTTAGATAAGGGTGCCTCAGCAGCTGATAACATGGACATCTCTACTGATTCCTTTTAATGATCCGTGAGATTTATTAGAGCTGCACAAGATTGGGAGGTGGGAGACATTGCTGAATTTTACAATGCGTTATACTGCTGAATTTTACAAGAATTTCTTAGTCAAATCCTATTACAAGGTATTGACGACTCACTCTTCCAAATGCACTTCCATGGAAGTGCATTTGGAGGAGGAATGTTCCCCAAGGTTGCTTTCTTCGGCTTGTTGGCATCCTATGGGAAAATATAGACTATTGAAGCTGAAAACGTGTGGCCTCCACATAATAGATTGGTGCTTCATGTGCAAACACAATAGTGAATCAGCGGATCATCTCCTTCTTCACTGTGAAGTAGTCAAGGCTTTATGGGATGAAATCTTCACTAGGCTCGGTATTGCATGGGTAATGCCTATAAGGGTGATAGATTTATTGTCATGTTGGAGAGGAAATCGGGACAATCATCAAATCATGGCTGTTTGGAATATGGTGCCTCAATGCTTAATGTGGTGCACATGGAACGAGAGAAATGGTCGTTGCTTTGAAAATAAGGAACGTTCACCGACCCCTATAAATTGTTTGTACCCAAGAGGATTCGAACCTTAGACTTGGAAGGAGCATACACCAAGACCAAGGCCTTTACCACTTGAGCCAACCCCTATTTTGATATTTAGCAAATATAAAGCTTATTAGGAGAGCATATAATTGAGTGGCGGATTTATCAAAATCCTTGTCCAATGAAAGTTCTTCTTAAGGGGTCTAATATTAACAAGACTTAAAGTTAGTGTAACTTGAACCCAAACCATATGAGTGTGTTATGAAGAAAAAATGGCATGTAAATGATGAGAAAATAAATAAGTAATAGATCACTAGATACCATACCTGATATAGTTTGAACTTGAAAATTATTTTCCACCATCTCGAGTTCCTGTTCAAGCTCCTCATCATAATTTTCATCGTCAAACACAGATGTAGGCTTCAAACTAGCAAGAGAAACATCAGCAGAAAAGTACTCCTTTTTGGGCAACAAATGGTCCTCCTCAGTAGGAGCTTGAATCTCCGGACCCTCATATTGTTCATCGATATCTTCATAATCAATTGCATCTTCAGCCTTCTCATCATAATCTAAAGAAAAAACCCAAAACAAAAACGGATCAAAAGACGGAAAGACATATACCAGATGTCAACCTCGTGGTATCTTGCACCTTTGTTGGTGACTTTGGTTAATAGGAATTTTCCGAAAAAACCATTTTCAAGGGAAAAAAAATGGGGCCACCATCTCAAAACGGCTGTTCATATAAACCCCTATGTAAATCCAACCATGTGCACTTTCAAGAGAGCCTGTAAGTGAACTTTCAAACTCTGCTGTTCTAATTTTACAGTAGCAAATTTCGTGAAAAGCTAAGCCACTCTAAAGCTCTTTCTCTATCTATTCCTCTATCGTGTGAGGACTCATTGTGTGTAGATCCCAACATTTGTTTGTAAACATATGCTCTGTACCACACCATTTTTCTATCTTTTTTTGAAAAACAATTTATATAGGTAGACATATTGAGGAGAAATGCTGACAACTTAATCAGGCACAACAGGTTCCAAAAGTATTCCCAAAAGAATGCCCACACTGATTCTTTAAAAACACACATCCATTCAACCTTGTTGATAATAGCGAATCCAGACTATCAGAATAAGCCCACAAGGTAAATGCCAACTCTGTTCACCAAAACTTATGTGCCTCAGCATGCCAATACTAGACCCAGAAGACTAGTCATTAAATGCCACTCAAAATATACCCAAAAATGATAAAATTATTCAGTTTAAGAAAAAGAAACGGTAAGAGAACATGAAAAACTGCACAAAGTTATTCTGGCATATAGAATCACCTTGTTCAGCAGCATCACCTTGTGTGCGTGGTGATCTTACTGACAACTGAAAGTTAAATAACACTATTAGTATCAGAAATAAGGAAGAGAGTAACCTAATAGTCCCCTCAAATAACAATAACACCAAAGTGACAACCTTAGGTCACGCATAACCAGAATAAGATCCTATCCTGTCATGTTAACCTGAAAAAAGCACAGGTTTGAGAATTCATACATCTATATCTGTCAGAGAGGGACCCAACTTGTCAGCTAGTGCAGCAAGATGCTCTTTTGCATCCTGAAAAGCAGAGTGGTTTAATTAGCATCAGTTTTACAACACATAACAGAAAGATACACGTCCTAATAGAATCAATCTGCAATCCATGATAGATTAAAAAAACCCTCATTACCCATACAAAAAGAAAATACTTTCAAGGAAGTGAAAAAAATGGACTAGTTGAGTGTATAATAGAGAGCAAGAGGTAGAACATGTTTTGATGAACACGTCAAGGCCCATTCCTGAGAATATACATCATAGCCTAAAAAGTGGTGGGTTGAAAATCACATGGCATAGGAAGAAAGATTAGGGACAACTTCTCTATATGTGTTTCTGGTGGATGTTTGATTAAGGATTTGTAGAATGCTTATGGCTTTCCAAACCAAACAACTTCCTTAGATATGCATCCCATAGCTCTAGCATATGGCTTCCAAAAAGGATATTCCCTCTCTAGCCCTTTGAAATATCCTCTATGGAGCCTAGGCCTACATCTGTAGACAGAGCAATAAACCTTTTTGGTCAAAGAATAAGAATCCATGGTAGCTAATAAATTTAGTTAACAGTATCTTATTTCATCTAACACCACTAGGTTTTATATAGTCAAAGATACACTCATTATTTCTTGGTTAAAGACCAGAATTTTTTTTTTTATACGTTTTTCTTGGTTAAAGACCAGAATTATGAATCATGTCTCACTTTATTACTATGAGCCTTATTTAGTTAATTGGCCTTTCTATGTGGATTTAGCATAGTTTTGTCTCTTCAAATTTGTGTTTCCTGAATAGTAGTTCCCTAATTGGATTTAAGATAGGCTAAAGACTCTATATTACATTCAACCATACAGGGGTCGAGGAGGAGATGGAAAGGGAGTTCAAGGAGATTAAGGTCCTTGAGGTGTTGAAAGCTTTGAATATTAATAAAGCGGCAGGACCAGATGTGTTTTCTTTGGCCACCTTTCAAACCTGTTGGGAGGTCAACGTGGGTGACTTGATGAAGGTCTTTAGGGACCTCTACATGAGGCATTTGTTATACATCATAAGTATATATGAAATCATATCCGCATTTGCAAAAGTACTCCAACATAGATGTACATATTGTTGTGTGTTTGTTTACATGTCTAGCTACAAAATAAAGATTACAAAAGGAAGGATAAGGTTACCTCATCAAGGTAATCAACATCAAGATCTCCAGAGTTATCAACATTTCCAAACATAAATCCCAATAACCGGTTACCCCCACCAACGTCCTCGTATTCTTCCTCATCATCTGCCAAATCAGACATTCCACCAAGTATTTAATTGCAAGCATAACAAGCTACAAATTATACATTACATGAAAATTTAACACCAAAATAAAAATGTGCCCAAGTATTGCATACATATGGACATAAGTGGCTTGACAAGGGTAGCTACTATCTCCTCTTCCAAGCTCTAAGGGCAGGTTTGGGGGATGGGATGAGACAGAAAATTCTCATCTCATCTCATCTCATCATTACACATTTTTCAAATCCCCATACAAAATATAATAAACAATTCAACTTTTTCAAATCCCATATCACCTTTTTCAAATCCCAATACAATAATAATATTAAAACACAATAATTTAAACTCTCAAACAAAACACAAAATTCTCATCTCACCCTTCAAACCTGCCCTAAATGTCTTATTTCTACCTAGTTGTCAAGAGGTAGTGGAATTGTTTTTCCAAGCTCTAAATGTCCACCTTAGATTTCCATCTTGCATAAGGTTTGTAGATTGGATTGTGTATAGGAAGGTGGTGAATGAGATCACGCATAGCTTGGGGAGGAAGAAGTTCAAGCACTTTATAATGATTCCAAGGGGCTACAATTGTAATGTTTACTAGACTTATTGGATTATGGGACCAAATATGGCTTGGGCCTTCCTTGGATCGTTACAAGGTCAATTATTTTCTCTTGTTTCCAATAGGTAGTGGAATTTTTGCCGTGGTGTTTAGAATCTGCCTGGCAGATACAACATTATAAATATTACACATGCAAAAATCATATGTCATCGTATAAATAACTAATAGCTAGCAAATTAATTTTATCAACACGAAGAAACTTCTCTTTTTTTTTAAAGAGGCAATCAACTAACCTTCGTCCCTTCCATCTTGGGAAGGGCTACCCGACTCATACGCCATCTTGTATTGACAACACTGCATACAATCAACATAAGAAGTGGGACATACAGGTACAGTTAGCAAAGAAAAATCAACCAGCAGATCACACAGGAAAGTAACCATCTAGTTTTCTGAAAGAAAGAGTAAAAAATTAACGAATTCAGCATTTTGAATTTCAGGATTTTTGTTTCTAAGAATCAAATAGAGTTCAAAACAACAGAGCCAACTAACTGGAAAAGACTTAATTGAGTTTAACATTCCATTTTGTCATCAAAAAAACATTAACTCTCTTATTAGTAACGCCCCATACCCGTATGGGTCAGAGAGTTACTACATGTCTCCTAAAATCATCTTTCACAATACAAATAGATATTCCAAAAGACTCTATAAACATACCTCGTTTATTTTCAAAGACTCCATAAATATAAATCATCTATTTCCACCAAATATACATGTATATCCCCCTACAAGGTCATCAAAATAATAATCTAACAAACAAATCAACGACTCCTTAAGACCTAATAAAAGTGTCAACATTCCAATAAACCAAATCAATAGAACAAATCAATCTACTAAATAGTAATCTCCAGTAATCTCAGTACTTATCCCCTACACTCAACAATCTTGTTCCCGTTTCTTATTATTGATCCTCAACCAAAACATTTACATCATCTTAATATATTGTGGATATAAGGGGTGAGTTATCAACAACTCAGTAAGCAGATAACATATACTAGTATGTAAACATGAACATTTACAAAGTTTAGAATACAGAACAAACATTTTTAGTTTCAAAATGCAGAATCAACACATGTTATCAAAATATTATAGCGAGAATTCAAAACATTTATATTCGAAAATCCTTTGGCATAGCATAATTGAGCATCATCATCATATCATATCATGTCAAAACGTTTAACCCTCGTGGTAGGGTTGTGAATGTCTGCAGTTAACCAAGCAGAACCTATCACTGTTTGTCACCAAAGTGATGCACTCATAATAGAAGCCACTATTATATCTCATAGCTGGGCTAGAGGCCATTATTGTATCCAGTGGTAGGGTCATAGACTACTATTATGTCCAGTGACTGGGCCAGAGGCCACTATTAACTCACGTGGCAAGGCCGGAGACCACTATTATGTCACATGACAAGGCCATAGGCCACTATTATATCCCGTGACAGGCCATAATCAAAGCAAAACAGAAATGTTAATACCAACACAAACAAAGGCCAAAGTTTTACACCCATAGTAAGATCAGAGCAGAGCATAAACAAAACTAGATACAGAATAAGAATGTCATGCCAAAGGTTTTCAAATGCCACATCGTATCAAAACAGAGTATTGAACAGAATCATATTATCTTTACATAATCAAAATAGATTCAAAGCATCTTCACATAATCATGCACAAATTTTCAGATTTCATATTCGCTCTTTTTGCACAATTCAGAAACAAGATGCCAAAAATTTGTTCATGTCTACACTAATCCTGACAAACATATTTTTATCTTTTATACAGATTTCATCAGTAATGCAGAACAAATAACTAAGATTGTTTCAAATTTCTTTTTAAAACAAAACATCGATATTTTTTATAAATCAAGCTCAGTTCATTTCTTTTTATGCAAAATCTAGTATAGGAACCCCGCGTACCTGACTCTTCAATTTTTCTGAAAATCCTCACAACCGTGTCAAGCAAAATTGATCGTCACCTAAACATAATTAATACAAACTATTAACCCAAATAAACTGAGACCAATAAAATAAACGACACAATTAAACGACTCCATGACCACAATCTCATGTTTCCAGGTCTCTTAACTATAAATCAGAACACTTAATCTATAACTCATGCCTCGGTTTCTGATCATGGCATAAGCACAACCTCTTCAATTCCCAGCACACCAATACTTTAACCCAAGCCCTGAAATTCCACTTTACTAAACACTACAACATGTCAACAAAACAGTCTACGCTTACTCCCGCCATGCCAAGCAAATATAAAGCCCCTATCCCCGACTAGTCCACAACCAACAACCCACAAACCAACCTATCAAGCACATCAAACAGTCCTCAAAATCGCTTGTTTCAAACAAACACCACCCCCACTCGTTTTAAGCACTTCACAAATCAAATACTCACACCCTTCTCATGCTCGGCCGATCTGATCAACACCAAAACAACTGCCACAACTAAAATCCCAAAACAGCAACACACATCAACTCACTATATATTCTCAATTTCCACAATTTCAAACACACCAACAGAGATAGTACAACATTCAGTCTCCAACATTTCATTCGAAAGGACCTCCACAAACCAACCCACTATGTACTCATAATCTTCACAATTTCAAACACCCAAACAGCCCCACAACTCACAACCTATCCAACACAATCAGCCCACCATCACAACCCATCCAACACAACATGAGTAACCAACCCAGCAGCACGTTCAACTCATACACACTCAAAAAACAGTCTAATTAATCAACAACCCCAAACTAACTATAGATTAAATAACATGTACACGGGCAGAGAAGATACCTCACTAATATTGAAGCGATGTTCGACTGGACTCGGTGAAGGAACTGCGCGGGTTGACCACGGCAGGGCAGAACAACGATGGAGGCTCCAGTAATTACGGCGTAGCACTGTTACTATACAACACCGTTTGAAAACAGGGAAATCATGAGGAGGGAGGGAGACAGACAGACAGACAGACAGAGTGACGGACTTACTACGTGACGGCGACGTCGTAAGAGTCGATAGGGTTGGACTGCGTGCAGGGGTCACGCTGGCTCCAATGGCCTTCGGTTGTCACCGAGATCAGCCTAACACCTAGACGCTACCGGTATCGAAAATCGAAGGGAGGCAGCAGCAGCGCTGGACGCTGTACGATGAGCGGAGGTGTAGAGGATAGAGGAAGAAAAATGGGGCTAGGAAAAAAAATCGAGGCTTGGTGTGGCGGTGCGGATTCCGGCAGCACCCACGGCGGAGAGAGAGAACGAGATTAGCAGTTAGAGGGAGAGGGAGAGAGAGAGAGAGAGAGAGAGCTTACCGGCGTCGGCAATCACAGAAGAAGAGGGGCAACGGATAGAGTGAGGCGTGGGGAAGGAGGATTATGGGGCAGAGGAGGACGAACGCATCGGGGAGGGGTGGATTCATTGGTGTTGTGGCTGCGTTAAAACACGGGGAAGATGAGGTACCGGGGTTGGGGAAAATAAAAGGAAGAGAGAAGTTGAGGAGTTTGTACTTTGATTACACATTAACACCCCCCCCCCCCCCCCCCCCCCCCAAAACACTAAAAACAGCCCACCAATAATATTTGGACAATTAGGCATTTCATTTTTGTTTCGTATGACCGCACCTCACCAGATTAGAAGGACTACGTGTTTTCGTCCGCATCTTTGTTTCTGTCCAGGGACCCCTCTCGCGAATACCACCCCTCGCGCTGCGAATGCCAGGTTGTGTGTGTATGTCTGGCCCGTGATTAAGTTCAAATTCTTACTGGACTTCTCCCTCTTTTGCTCTCGGATTATTGCGTAAATGTTTGTGGATCTTACAAGAAACCAAATTATGATTCCCTTCAAACTCCCGAGTCATTCACAATTATTATTATTAATATTGTTTTTCATCATCATTATTATTAGTAATATTATTTTTCATTTGAATACAAAAGAAGATGGGGCAGCTGCTAGAACTTGATCTGTTGCTTTGAATCTCATAAAAACAGCAAGCGGATTAGCCATGTTGTCCTTGTTCCAGAGCCAGTAGTACCAGGGGTTGCAGCCCTGCTAATAATTTCAAATGATATCATGTGAGAAATTAAATATCATGATGTTTTAGACAATACCTCAGCAACACCAAGGTAAATACTATCAGCCATGAGCAAGGTCTCGGTGAGATTTCGAAAGAGGAGATGGCAGAGATTCCGACGTAAGAGATGGCTGGGGGTTTAGGTGAGATGAATTGAAATGACAGTGCAAACGGACAAAAGAGATCCAACAGAAGAGATGCTTGCGTCTTGGTGAGATGAATTTCGAAAGAGGCAGGGCAGTTATGTGTGATTCGAACAAAATGGACGAGGAGATTCTGAAAGGGGCAGGGCTGATCTTGTGTGGTTGCGACTATTTCTCTTTTGGTATAAATTCTGACATGGCTGATTCTAATATGAGAGCTGTTTATTAGAGATAAACAGCCGAACCGCTTAAAAGCGAACCTATTTGATTAATATGCAGTTTGGATAGTGAGATGGGATTAGATGGTTTTAGATAATTTGAATAAAATATTTTTAAAATATTATTATTATTCTTTTGAGATTTAAAAATATTGAATTGTTTATTATATTTTGTGTGGAGATTTGAAAAAGTTGTAATAATGAGATGAGATGAGTTGAGATCACTTCTCAATCTAAACGGGGTCTAAGCTGCCATTTGAACAGTGAAATGAGATTATATGATTTTATATTAAAGTTGAAAAAGGGAGGGCATTATGGATATGTTCTCGTAGACTTAGAGGGAGTTTCGGTGGAGTATTAGGGTCAGTTTGGATAGTGAAGTGAGATGAGATTAGATTATTTTAAATTAGTTGAATAAAATATTGTTAGAATATTATTTTGTAATATTATTGTTGGGGTAGTGCTACGTCCACCGTTTCCAACTGTACCAGCTACCGCTAGGAGCTACCATTAAATATAATTGTTCTTCTTTTTTTATTGTCTTTTTTTACATGTATTTTTTTATACTTTTAAATATTTTTAGAAAAAAAAAATCACAATATTATTAAAAAATATTTTCTTAATCACTAAGTAAAAAGAAGAATTAAAAAATAAAATAAAAAATTTCAACAGTAACATCGAGCTGTAAAAATCAGTGATGAGAGTATCATTTTTCTTGTTCCCGCTAGTTATTTTTATGTGTTTTTTTTTTTTTTTGCATGTATTTTTTTAACACTTTTAAATATATTTTTTAAAAAAATTACAATATCATTAAAAAACGCTTCCTTAATCATGAAGTAAAAACAAAAAACAAAAACAATGCAAGCGGTAGCTCCCAGCGGGACGCTTATCATTTTTCTTATTATTGTTTTGAGATTTGAAAAAGTTGAATTATTTATTATATTTTGTATATAAATTTACAAAAATTATAATGATGAAATGAGATGAACTAAATTGATTAAGAGTATTTTTATATCCAAACGGGACCTTAATCTTACAGGGGTTGGGGTTGGAGAGTCACGTTCTATTCTAATTTGGGCTTTATGTACTTGGATAGATTTTTAATTTGCATGTACTTTTTAAGTCATTTGAGGCTAGCTAATATGGGTTACGTGTTTTCAACTTTTATGTAAAACCAATGTACCAACCCACCATCTCTTGATTCGGCACATTTTTATTTATAACCAAGGGTAAAGATAGGGATGTAACAGGTCCAGTTTGATTTAATTTTATACATTTTTTAAAATTGAACTAGTATAAATTAGTTTTGAAAATTGCAGAATCGATACTGGACCAATTTACTATCAAAACTAAAACTTTCAATTTTTTTGATTTCGGTTCGATCCAGTCTGACTTTTTTGATTTTACGAATAATCTATGTCAGTAATAATATGATGTTTATATATACTAAACTATTAGTCTGTTTATATTATAATATAAGTACATTATTTTATAATAATTAACACATACTAGTATAATATGAAATTTAACTATAGTCTATATAAGTTATAGACTTTTTATACAAGTATATATGATCAAATGTGTAATGTATTTACAAAAAGAATGTGTATATATATATATATATATATATTAGTTTATTATGCCAGAAATGCATTTACATTGATATATGTGTGTATGTGTATCAAAGTAGGTTTATAGTAATAACTTAATATTAATATTTTATGTTTAAGATTAAAATTTTATATTATATTAATTTATATCATAAGATTAAAATTTATATGTTATAAATTTATATTATATAATATGTTATATTAATTTAATGTTATAAGATTAATAGAATTGAATAATAAGATTATAATTTCATGTTTTATTATTTAGTAATTTAGCTTATAATATATATAATATAATATAAAAAGTTATAAATATATATATCAGTCCGGTTCGGTTTAAACCTATTTTTAAAATATGAAAATTGGTACTACACTGATTTAAGACCCGTTTTGTTAAAAATAGATACTAGTCCGGTTCGGTTCGGTTCACATTTATTTATTTATTTTTACATCCCTAGTTTAAGAATGCTTGGCACCAATTCCAAAAGCAATGAATTTCTTTAAGGTTAAATTAGTATTTTGCCTTTGTTTTTACCCAACAAGATAATCCAACCCGATTGTTTCATCATCACTTTTTATTTAGTAATAATATAATGTTTATATATACTAAATTATTAGTCTATTTATATTATATTATAAGTATACTATTTTAAAATAATTAATACATATTAATATAGTATTGAATTTAACTATAGTCTATATAAATTCTAAACTTTTTATATGCGTATATATGATCAAATGTATAAAAATGTATTAACAAAAAAAATATATATTATAATTTATTTTTCCAAAAATACATTTATCAATGATATGTGTGTGTGTATCAAAAATAAATTTATATTAATAAGTTAATATTAATGTTTATGTTTAAAATTAAAATTTTATTATATTAATTTATACTATAAGATTAAAATTTATAAGTTATATAAAATGTTATAAGATTAATTTTATATTATATCATATGTTATATTAATTTTATATTATAAGATTAATTGACTTGAATAATAAAATTATATTTTCATATTATATTAATTAACAGTTTAGTATATAACATATAATATAGTATAAAAAATTATAAATGTATATACAGATCAGGTTTTGGTTTAAACCGGTTTTGAAAATATAAAAAATTGGTATCGTATCGTTTAGGACCAGTTTAGTTCTTAAAAATCGATATCGCACTAGATCACTTTCAAACCAAGCCGAACCAATACAGTCCGGTCTGATTTGATTGGTTTTTCAGTTTTTTTTTTTTTAACACCCCTATTTCAATATTGCCCGGCACCAAATTCGAAAGCAACTGGTTTTTTTAAGGTTAGATTAGTTTTGTGTCTTTTTTTTTTACCAAACGAGATGATCCGACTGATTTGGATCTTGAAATTGTAAATCGATCTTTGTCTTTTTTTTTTTTCCTTTTCTTTATAAATATACAAATGTAACCCCTATTTCTCTTTTATGTCTCACTCTTGAAATTTCCAGTAGCTAAGCTAATTCGTCATCTGCTCATTTGTCTGTTCAGGTTGAATAAGCGCTTGTTCTCCAATTTGAACGCAAAATTCTATTATATTTTAACAGTTGTTCTATTCTTTCTTTGCCTTATGTGTTTCATTTCCTTCAACTTTCCTGGAAAATCCAATTCATACTCGTCAGTTCTCCTGTCTTTAACTTTCTTGGAAACTGTAAATCGATCTCTGTCCTTATTTTGTATAAATATACAAATGTAACCCTTATTTCTCCTTTATGTCTCGATCTGCAAATTTCTAGTAGCTAAGCTAATTCGTCAGCTGCTCCTTTGTCTATTCAGGTCGAATAGGCGTTTGTTCTCAGATTTGAACGCCAAATTCTGTTATATTTTAACAGTTGTTCTTGTTCTTTTTTGCCCTATGTGTTTCGTTTCTTTCAACTTTTTTGGAAAATCCAATTCATACTTGTTTGTTTTCCTGATTTCACATATCGTTCCCAAGTAACTCGAACTTTGTTTTTCCATTTTGAATTTCTTTTACAACACTAGATATAAATAATTAAATTAAATTATTTTTTTCACTTTTCTTCTATATTTAATTCCTACTTGATTGGTTGGCCTAAAAGAGTGTAATAGAAGAGAAATAAAAGAGTTAATTTGTTTTTTATGATGATAAAATGGAACGTTAAACTCAATTAAGTCTTTTCCAGTTAGTTGGCTGTGTTGATTTGAAACTCTATTTGATTCTTAGAAACAAAAAACCTGGAATTTGACTCGGGAGAGGAAATGAGACTTGCGGCGGTGTGGGAGTTTTACGAACTGTGTGAACGCCGTGAAAACCGAGGGCAGTGACAATATGGGGGGCTGTGGGGCTGGGAGTTGAAGGCTTCAGGAACTAGGAAGAGAAATAGAATTGGGAAGAAAGAGGAAGAAGGAAGGGAGGGGGGTTATTAAACCTTAGGTCGAAACAATGCCGTTTGACTTAAACCAAACAACGTTGTTTCACATATATTTTTTTTAATAAACTTCAAGTTTAAAACAACGTCATTTCAATTAATTGAGTTAAATGACCTATAATATAATATACCTATAATATAATATAATATAATATAATATATTTAGTCGGGCGGTTTGGCTATTTGAACCATATTCAATTCGAGAACGAATTGCCGATGTCGATCTTCATATATTTTACCGCCAGTCGATTGGTTCTCTACTAATTTTTTCTAATTCCGTAATTTGGCGGCCGGTTCGCATTGGTCACAGCCGGTTTCCTCGATTTTTGTACACCCTATTAGGTACGTAAGAGAGGGGTAGGGAGAGGTGAAGGAAATGACGGGTCAATTGGGTCAAGTTTACAGGTTTGGTCTATTTGGACATAAATCTAGGCCCGCCATCATTTTTTGGTTTCGTGCCCAATGATAACCTTTCAATAAAAGCCCAGAAAACCCAAAACCCTTAAAAATATCCAGAATTGATAAAAAGAACTTGTTTTTTTATCAATAAACCTAATACTATGAGAAATGATATTTATAGTTTTAGAATATTCAAATTACATCCATTTTCTCTAAAAAAAAGATAAATATGAGACTTACATATAAAAAAAAAATTATTTTTGTAATAGTAGACCCTATTTTTACACTATTTTTTTTAAAAATAAGTATGCATGATTTGTACACTTAAAACTATGAAAAAATATACTCATAAACTATTTTTTTATCATTCTCTCATCATCTCATGATATGATATTAAATGATAGGTTCACAAGTGAAACATAATAAATCATCTTCAATCATTTTATGTCATATTATGGAACAATGAGAGAATGATGAGAATTGTATGATGAGTAACATTACTCACTATATCTAACATTACTCATTTATAATTGAATAATGTTACTATGTCTCCTCAATTTGCTCTTTCATTTTGATCGCTCATGCATTTATTTATTTTTTAATTTTTTTCTTAATAGTTAAGGAAATGACTATTAGTGTATTTGTATTTTTTTTATTTTTTACAAATGTTCAAACATGTTTAACAATGTTTGAAAAAAAAAGAGTGTAATTTACATTAGAGGGCACACGAAGTAGCAAATTGAGAATGCATAGTAGCATTACTTTTTATAATTGAGCATTGTTATTCATAAGCTCTACACACCATACATTACAATTTTTTTTTTTATAATTTTTTTTCTGGTTTTACTATTCTTAAAACAATTGAATTATTTTACTCATTATCTATATACCATACATTTGGTAAAAAATTAAAAAAATTACAAAAAGAGTGGTGTGTGGTGTATGAGGCTTATGAATAGAATTTTTGTTTATAATTATATATATGCATGCTGGATCTAGAGTAGCAAACAAACCAACTGCACCCAACGCTTGGTTTTTAAAAAGAACTGGGGCAAATCTGAAGGCGACCAAATTGAAGCATCACAAGGAATTGAAAACTGATCGAGTGTAACACCATTTTAGTTTATGCATATGCTTTGTATTATTGTATTTTTTTTTTTTTGAGAAATATTTTTTATTTATATTAGATTTTGTTATTTATAGTTACACTTATTATAGGGCACAATTTAAGTAATTGTCATTTGAAATCACTTAAACTGTGTTGCTCAACAAGAATAATTGAAAATGACAAATTCTAAAATGAGTAATAACATTACATTATTGTCATTTTTTTAAAATTAATAAAGTTCCTCTAATTAAATCATCTTCATGTTTTACATTGGTTTTAACAAAAATATAACACTATTAAGGTGGTAGTCTAGTTGGTACGAGCTAATATTTCATGGATTCGAGGTCAGGTGTTTGAGTTAAGACATAAGTTGAAACCACTTGTAATGGTAAAGCCTGACCTTTGGGTCATAAGATAAGTTTTGGATCACCTGGATACTTTAGTGGTATTGTGGTGACGACCTCGTCTTGGGACAGTAGTTATGACTCAAACCGGACATTCTGTAGCTAGGAGGGGCTCCTATGGTCATGCTCAAGGAAGATTGCTACGCTGGTCGCCCCCGCCTTCCTTCTTCAAAAGAAAAAGAAAAAAAAAAACATATTTTCCACTTCTAGAACTTCCATGCATAATATGGCTGTGCAACTCGTTTTTTCCCACAAATCCACACACAAAAAGAAAAACCAACAACGTCCTGTATGCAAGATTGGCAATCAATAGTTTCTAACGCATACAATATACTTTCATGTTCTATATCATGGTCCATGAGATTATCATAATATCTTCTAAAACTTTAACATTTTCGATCCACGTGATTAAAATGAATTTATCTACTATGATTTTTGTTGTTGTTCTTTTTATAGATTTCAAATGAATCTAATTTTTAATCTCAATATAATTTAATACAATTAGTACTGTTCATTTGAGTATTGATTCAAGTATTCGGTTATCAGAAATGCTAAACCTATCGAAAAAGTGTTTCGAAGTAATTTTTTTTATTTAGTGATTAAAGAAGTATTTTTTAATGATACTGTAAATTTTTTATTTATTTTAAAAATATTTATAATGATTAAAAAAATACATGAAAATAAAAGAGAAATAGAAAAATAAAATGCACTCGAAACACACTTTCGACACTTTTTAGGTGAGTGTAGTGTTACTGTTACTCATCCGGCTAGACTAGGATTCGGATCCTGACGTATATCCACTAAGTTAACTTGAGTTAGACCAATATCCAAAAAAATACAGATTATTTAAATCTAAAAATTGTGATATCCACCTAAAAAACTAACTTTTTTTTTTTTTTTTGTTAAGGTGCAAAATATCTTCTAACATATTAAAATAATTGTTTTCCTAGTAGTAACTCTCTTATAGAATTAGTATTGAATTTATCATTTTAATCTTTAAAATTTAATAAAAATTACATATTTTTCATAAATTCAAAACTTCTCTATTCATAACTTCACATTGGATTAGCTATTAAATTAATCAAAATAATAATATAATATTATTTGTTTAATAATAATATTTTTAATTTATTTTTTTCATAATTTACAATTACACTAACTATATATTAATTAATAATTTAATTTGATACTTAAATTATTATTTTTCAACTTAAATATATTGTGGCTCAAAATTGGAAAATAATAATTTAAGTAAATAAAATAATAGTTATAGAGTGTGAATAGTGAATCTTCAAATTTGAAGATGAATTGAAATGCACTGTAGCTAAAAGTTTCAGATTTTATTGTTTGGTGAATCCAATACAGTGATTTTAAACATAAATTCATCAAATTTTGAAGATTGAACTCATTTGGTGTCCAATGCCAATGCTCTTATATTTTTATTCATTATTCTATCAACTCTAATTGGATCATGTATTTCATTTGTTAAGTCTAGGTTACATTAAAATGTTGAACTGAGTTGAGTTGAGTTAATAAAATATTGTTAGAATATTATTTTTTAATATTATTATTATTTTGAGATTTGAAGAAGTTGAATTGTTTTATTATATTTTGTGTTGAGATTTGAAAAAATTATAATGATGAGTTGAGATGAATTTAGGTTCCAAACGAAGCCTCTGAATAGCTTTAAAATGCAACGGGACTCTGAAAATAATGTAATGTTACTTACAATCACATTACTCGAGTTTAATTCCATAAAACTTTCAACGATTATTTTAAAAGAAGAATGTTATATTTATAAAGGGAATATATAAAAAGAATTCTATAAATTGACGTAATTTTATATGATTTATTAGATCTATTTTATAATAAAAATAACTTTACAATTTAACGAATTGTAAAATTATTTTTATATAATTTCTTTACAACTAAAGTATTTCACATTTTAAAAAATTGCAACTTGTGCAGTATCCAAATCACGAGCATATTGACCCATAAATAAGTTCAAATTAAATAGCGAGACCAGCTTAAAGGCACAAAGAGAAATCAAAATTGAAGGCATCTTCCCGTGATAAATAGCTACATGACCCAAAGATACAAAGAGAAATCAAAATTGAAGGCAACTTCCCGTTATAAATTGTGATAACAAATAACAATGGTACCCCAACGGCCCAACTTCACATGAACGAGGAGGCATACACCCGATGAGCATGTACCATATCTAAGGGCTAGTGGTTGGAGGAGGAGGGTAGAGGGATGTATCTGAGGAATTTGTGTGTTTTCCGATGATGGGAGCCGGAGGTAGAGTTGTCAAAGGAGGTAATGGGGGCAATACGGGCTTAGGCAAAGGCGGCAACTCCATGCCCGGCAGTGGAGGCAATATGAGCTTTGGCAGCATGGAGGGAGGTGATATCGGTGATATTGTGGGCGTCAAGTTTGTAATAGGTGGTTCTTCTGGCAATGTGGGTGCCGAAGTTGTAGCAGGCGGTATTTCTGGTGATGGAAAGGGTAGTTTTGGTGATATGGCTGGTGGCAATGGCAATGACGGAGGCGGTGGAACAGATGATTTTGGTGGTGGAAATTGCGATGGTGGAGGTGCTAGAAGGGGCAATTTTGGTGATTTGCGTGGTTGCAATTGCGATGGTGGAGGTGGTGGAACAGACGATTTTGGAGATTTTGGTGATTTGGCTGGTGGCAATTGGGATGGTGGAGGTGATGGAAGGGGCGATTTTGGTGATTTGGCTGGTGGCAATTGCGATGGTGGAGGTTGGAAAACGAGCAATTTTGATGATTTGGCTGGTGGCAATTTGGATGGTGGAGGTGATGGGAAGGGCGATTCGGGTGAAATGAAATGGACAGCAGAAAATTGAAATTGTGACGGTGGAGGTGATGAAAAAGGCAATTCTGGCGATAGGGCTGGTGGGGAAGTTAGGAATCGAGGCAAAGGAGGTAATTTGGGCTTAGGCAAGGGAGGCACAACCCGAGAGATTGTTGCTGGAGACGGACCCTTGGAGTTGGAGTTGGCATCGTTCAAAAGATGACGAGCTGTTGAAGCCACATTGCTGCCTGTAAACAGCAAAGCAACGAAGAAAGTTAGAATCCAACAATGACACGAAGCCATCACCAAGTGAGAATATAGTTTTGTCAATGTTGGGCTCAAGCAGAGCTTGAGCTTAAATAAGCAACATGTAAAAGCATGGTATTTTAGTGGGGAAGTAAACGCCCACTCGTGGGGCTTTATTTTTCACATCGGTTTAGGTACATTGAGTTGTCCGGGGCTCTGCAACCGTGTTTGGTGAGCTAGCCACCACAGCTGAGATTTTGGAATGCACTAAAGCAAGCAATTGAATGAAGTAATTCAAATGCACATGCATGTTTCCAATTTCTAGCAGTGTCATGAGGTATTGCTGTAAATCCAGGGTGCCATTGAAATGGTTCTTGGAGAGTAAATGGATCATTGAGCAGAAAGAAAATATAAAGTACACAGGTCAACCAAAGTCCTTTTAGTTCTTCCCAGAGAAGAATCAGTCTTACCAAAAAGGAAAACAATTCAAAGTCCAAACTCCATACAACGGCTGGATTATTTATTTATTTTTTTCCTTCTCTTATGGTGCCATTGAACAAGGACCAGTGCAGCAGCAGCTACTCTCTGTGGCCCATCAAAACGTTTTCAAGCGTCCAGTTGCCCAATATTTTACTGTGATTATGTGGGACTCGGCTGGCTAGGACTCTACATTAATATTTACTTTTAATATTGTGTCTGTCTCTTTTTGTATTAAACAATCTCGTAAGATTGATCAGACAATAAAAGCAATAGACAAAAACGTTTAAAAAATAGACCTTTACCCAAAAACTAAAAGAAACTAACAATGGAACAAACTTAATTTGACCCCCAGAAAAAAAAAAAAAAAAAAAAAAAAAAAGGGACTAGCTTTGTTGCCATGCATGATGCATGCAGGTTGAAAAACAGAGACTGCACGACCAAGCCCTCTGAGCGAGGTCAGACTGGTGGTAATGATAACTACCGGGTTCCAGTCTTTGTTCTTTCTATGGACGTACGTACGTATGTATAGCTTCCTAACATCCCATGCGAGAAGGGCGCCAGATCATCCTCCTCTGTTCCAATTTTCATTTTTAGTTTTTGGATGGTAAGATTTTACACAAGAAAAAGATAATCGAGTCTTGAATTTGCATCCTTAATTCGTACGTAGCCATCCCATATAATAATAAACTGGAAGAGGTGTTACCAAATCTAGGACCATGCATTTAATTCGCGTCGTCCCTGTCTATTACTTGGCTTAATTTATCAAGCGTTATGGAACTTTTTTTGGAGTCGTATTTCCTTATTAACAAATTTAAATCCTCCATTTGTTTTCTTAAGGCCAGATGCTATCTGCGTCCAATTTTTTATCATATTACATTTTATAATAACTTGTATAAAGTTTTATTGTAATATGTTATTTTATTTTGTCCTTAGATGTAATTACACCTTTTTGAGGTTCTTCTGCCATGTTTGAGAAAATGAAAGAAGGGGAAGAAGGTTATCAGATTCAATGAACCTGGCTCTCTGGTACCATGTAAGAAAAAAAAGGAAAGAAAAACTCAGATGGCAGCATAGAAAGATTGAAAGCAAGGCTTGTTGCAAAGGGGTATACTCAGCAGGAATGGATCGATTATCATGAGACATTCTCACCAGTGGCCAAGATGGTTATTTCTATTGCAGCTGTTAGGGGTTGGCATTTACATCAGTTTGATGTAAATAATGTCTTTCTCCATGGAGACTTAGAGGAGGATATTTACATGAACAAACCACCAGGTTATACAAAGGGAGGATGTTTGGGAACCATGAAAGTGGGGACATAAAACAACATGCGCAACAAAAAAAATGAAGGGAAAAAGAAAATGAAACTGCCGATAAGGCTTCTTGGTTATGCTATAATATTATGGTAATCTCATGGATTCTCAACTCTGTTTCATCTGAGATTTCTGTTAGTATTCTCTACATTAATACGGCACATGAGATCTGGAATGATCTCAAGGAGCAATTCTCTCATAAGAGTCGATTTCAACTCTTTCTCAAGGCCAGTTGATTGTTAGTGCCTATTTTACTAAACTGAAAGGTCTTTGGAATGAATTAATCAATTACAAACCAATTTCGGTTTGTTCTTGTGGAGCTGTTCACAAACTTAATTCCTATGTTCAGCAAGAGCACATACTTCAATTTCTTGTTGGTTTGAATGAGTCCTATACATCTATTAGGGCTCAGATCCTCTTAATGGATCATTTGCCTCTTCTTAACAAGGTTTTCAACCTTGTTTTACAAGAGGAACAGCAACGTACGATTTCTATATCTCCTGCATCTTCACACGACAATCATGCTTTTACTGTGAAGTATGATACTAATTGATCTGTGAAGCCTGTGTTCAAGAAAGAGCATCCTGTGTGCAAACATTGTGGCCTTGTTGGTCATGTTATTGAAAAGTGCTTCAAGCTTCATGGCTTTTCTCCTGGAAACAAATTCAAGCCAAGGCCGCAGTCCATGGTCAATCAAGTTGTCTTTGACAACACCTCTTTGGCTGCATCTCTATTTTCATTAATTGAGTCTCAATACCAGCAGTTACTAGCTATGCTTCAGCCGTCTGATCCTGTTACGTCCTCTGTCAATCCACCACACACTGCTAATGCAATTTCCTCTGTTTCAATTGCTGGTATAGACTTTTCTCATATTCTATCTATTTTTTCTTCCAATTGTGTTTTGCCTACTAATCTTGGTTTGTCTTCTTGGATTCTTGATTCGGGAGCCACATATCATATGGTTCCATCAACATCATTTTTTTCTTCCTTCATACCAGTCATTAACACTACTGTCAAGCTTCCAAATGGTCAAAGTGTATCTGTTTCACATACTGACACTGTTCACATTTCTAAGGATTTGAAGCTTAGAGATATTCTTTGCATTCTAGCTTTTTCATTTAAATTAGTTTCTGTTAGCAAGTTAACCTTGACTCTAATTTCTTCTTGTTGTTTTTTTTTTTTTTTTTTTTTTTTTAATAATTTTGTCTTTATACAAGACCTGAATCAATGGAAGCTGATTGGAGTGGGTAGGCACAAGGGAGGGCTCTACTTTTTGCAACAATCAGGCTCTTCTACTAGTGATTTACTTCAAACTCATTCTTTACCTGTAATAGCATCTAATTTAGCTAAACAATTGTTTGTTTGTTCTAAATCCTCAAAACATGCATTGTTTGAACTTTGGCATAATAGATTAGGTCATCCCTTTGTTTCTAGGATGAAATTTTTACATAAACTTATGCCTGATATGTTAGATACTGACTCTCTATGTCTTGTTTGTCCTCTGGCCAAACAAAAAAAATTGTCATTTCCTCATAATTCTCATATGTCTGCATTTCCATCTGATTTGGTTCATTGTGATGTATGAGGACCCTTTTCTACCCCCATTGTTGAAGGTCATAATTTTTTTTTAACAATTGTTGATAATTGTACACGGGCAACATAGATTTACCTATTAAAATGCAAGTATGAAGTTTCTTCTCTTATTCCTCAATTTTTTAAATTTTTTAAAACACAATTCCATAAATAAATAAAAAAAAAAAAATTCATACTGATCATGGTACTGAATTTTCTTTAACATCTTTCCTTTAATCTAAATGTGTTATCTATCATTTCAGTTGTGTTGAAACTCCTCAACAGAATTCTGTTGTTGAGCGTAAACATCAACACCTTTTAAACACTGCTTGGGCCTTAATGTTTCAGTCCAATTTACCTATTCATTTCTGGGGTGATGCCATTCTTACAACCACTCATCTTATAAACAGATTACCCACACCTTTGTTGGGAAATAAATCACCTTGTGAACTACTTTTTCAATCACCTCTCACTTATGATCATCTTAGAACTTTTGGATGTCTCTGTTTTGCATCTTCTCTACTTAGATTAAGATCTAAGTTTGATCCTAGAGCACGACAGTGTATACTTCTTGGTTATCATTTTAGTATTAAATGTTACAAACTGTTAGATCTTACTACAAATAATACCTTTGTGTCAAGACATGTCGTTTTTCATGAGCATGTTTTTTCTTTTAAATCTCATTTTCCTTTTGTTCTACCTTCAACTTCAAAGCATTTTAATATTGTTCCAGGTTAACCATCAATTTTTTTGAACATTATAATATGCCTTCAACTGTATCTTCACTTCCTGCTGAGAATTTTTTTTCACCAAATACAAATTCTTCCACTACCTCTCAAAACCATGCAGATACTAAACCACAACCCTCTTCATCCACATAAATTAATTCAGTTTCAGATTCATTCATAGAATCTGAAACAGTTTCTCTTCCAATTCGTAAATCATCTAGAGATAAGAGGAGCTCTTGGTTATTTGCAGCATTACTAGGGCAACTCTTTTACTACACACTCTACATCAAATTCCACAGGTTTTGTTCCTATACCAGTAGGCATTCCATATGATCTTAATCATTTTCTTTCTTATCATAGACTATCCCTTAAACATAAACCCTTTGCTTTATCTATTATTGCTGATATAGAGCCTGAGTTTTATTATCAGGCAGTCAAGCACTCTCGTTGGAGAGATGTTATGGCTGCCGAGATTCTAGCCTTAGAGAATAATAATACTTGGACTGTTACCTCTTTGCCTATTGGAAAAAAACCAATTGGATGTAAATGAGTTTCTAATATCAAATATAGAGCTGATGGTTCTATTGAGCGTTACAAAGCTTGATTGGTTGCTAAGGGGTATACCCAACGTGAATGATTAGATTATTCTGAAACTTTTTCTCCTGTGGCAAAAATGGTTACTGTCTGTACACTTCTTGCCATAGCTGCTGTTTAGAATTGGTCTTTGGTTCAACTTGATGTGAATAACACTTTCTTACATGGGAATTTAGTTGAGAAAGTTTATATGACACTTCATTCTGGTTTTCATACTAAGGGGGAGTCTAAAGTGTGCAAATTAAACAAATCACTCTATGGTTTGAAACAAGCATCTTGTCAATAGTTTTCCAAGTTTTCTAATACTTTTCTTGAACTTGGTTTTAATCAGTCTAAAGCTGATTATTCCTTGTTTACTCGTTCCAATGGTGCTTCTTTCATTGCACTTCTTGTGTACATTGATGATATGTTGATGACTTAAAACTGTTGTTGGACACTAAATTTAAGCTGAAAGATCTGGGTCAACTTAAGTACTTCCTTGGTTTGAAAGTTGCAAGATTTCCTAGAGGCATTTCCCTATGTCAACGTAAGTATGCACTTAAGATATTACAAGATGCTGGATTTCTTGGTGCTAAACCAACAACTTTTCCAATGGAATAAAATTTGAAACTCAGTAAAGACAGTGGTATTTTATTGGCTGATCCTACTGTTTTTAAAAGATTAATTGGTAGATTGTTATATCTTACTATTACACGGCCAGATCTCACATTCTCTGTTCATCGGCTTAGTCAGTATATGGATAAGCCCCGTGAACCTCACTTACAGACTGCTTATCGTGTTATGCAGTATGTCAAGTCCACTCAAGGACATGGTTTATTTTTTTTAGCTGACTCTGCTTTTCAGATCAAAGCTTTTACAAATTCAGATTGGGCTTCATGCCCTGATACTCGCAGATCTACTACGGGCTACTGTGTCTTTTTTGGAGATTCCTTGGTGTCCTGAAAATCTAAGAAACAACAAACAATTTTTTTATTATCTGCGGAGGCGGAATATCGTTCGATGGCCACTATAACTTGGGAAATTGTTTGGATTCTTTCCTTACTCTCAGATTTTAGAGTTTCTCATTCTAATAGTGCTCATTTGTTTTATGATAACATAGCTACACTTCATATTGTTGCTAATCCTGTCTTTCACAAGCGCACAAAACATATTGAGCTTGATTGCCATTTTATATGTGACAAGCTTCAAGTTAGGATTCTTAAGACATTTCATGTTGGTTTTCAATATCAACTTGTTGATGTACTTACTAAAGCTTTGAGCAGTCATCAATTCTCTACATTGATAGCCAAGATGGGAGTTCATTCCATTTACTCTCCATCTTGAGAGGGAGTATTACATTTTATAATAACTTGTATAATGTTTTATTGTAATATGTTATTTTATTTTGTCCTTAGATGTAATTACACTCATTTTACTCATTTTTACTTTAGCCTTTGTAGTATAAATACCTTGTATTATTTTACAATACTGATTGATTTCGGAATATACACACAGGTATTTTTTACATGTGTTTTACATTTAATAGATCATGTTCTTACAATATCTCAGAAGCTTCATCGACTTAATTATCCCCGGCCATTATTACATGGATTTCTAATTAACTTGCCAGTCATCGGCCGATGCTGGTGTGCTAGAAAAATTGACTACTCCGCAAAGCTTGATAAACTTCCAAATGCAAAATGAATCCAGATAGGAAGAGATCAGGGAAAAAAATAAAGAAAAGAGAAGAACGATGCACGAGGACTGTAAAACATCTAAAATATACTAGTACCCCATATCGATTATAAGAACATATATATATGATCAAACGAATTACTCCATAAAAGACGTAATGTGTGTGTGTGTGTGTAATATCCATAATTTAACACTAGATTAGCGATATCGATGCATCCGTATATGCCTGCAACACTCCCATGCAAGCAATATATAGTAATGGCCAGTACTGGGCAGCACATATATACAGATAGATCGATAGTAAAATCGCCATACTCATCAAGGGTTAGTGATTGCAGGGGGTGGGGAAAGGAACGGGATGGTAGGAATAGTCGGGACAGTAGGAACAGTTGGAATGCTTGGAAGTGGGGGCAAGGTGACCTTTGGGATAGTTGGAATGCTTGGAAGTGGAGGCAATACTGTAGGATTTGGCAGCGAGGGCTGTGGTAGTGAAAGCATAGGCGGCAATACTACTGTTTTAGGCAAAGGAGGGATTCCTGGCAAGGTTAATGGTGCAGGAGGTGTAATCGTTGTCGTTTGCAGAAGATGACGAGCTGCCTCGCTTGCATCGATGCTCGACAAGCACACGAGGGCGGATATGAATAATGCTAAGATGAAGCTGGGTTTGCAAGAGGTGGCCATGATCGCTGAAATCAATGAAGTTCAAAGGCGGATTCTTCGTTCACTAATTCAGCAAACCGATGAAGTGAATTTATATGGTGATCAGAGGGGATGATCATGTTAAAGGCCGTCCGTCACGCGGTTAATTGGTAATCAAAACTTTGCGTGATGCGTGCGGATCGGATGGAGACAAATTCCTAGTTAATTGGTTCACGACCTCCCTAGCTAACTTTATTTGACCAAAACGCCTTACGTTGTTGACCTATATATCATGTGATTGGGGCTTAGTTGAACAGATTCCTCCCATCCCTAGAGTCACGGCCTGTTCGGTTATCTAACTTGAGCCCACGACGCAGTTTTGATGCCACGACACGTGCGTACGTTGATCTCCGAATCACCCTTTTCTTTCTAAATTAAGCACTTATAACCCAAGTTAGTGCATGATGGACTCAGGACAGAACAGCTTTATAACCCAGCTTTTATCACTAACTCAAATTAATATAGATAAAATATGTGATAGAAAAAAAAGAGAGATAAATAATTAATAAAATATATATTTGATATATGCACAGTAATTTTCAAATTTAAAAAAATTTTTGAAAGTCACTGTAGCTAAATTTTAAATATTTAAAATTTAGCTAATCCATTGTGAGCATATTTTGTTCTCTAATAGCTAAATACTCAATAAATTTAACTTTTAACTAATCCAATAAGAGTACTCTAAGCCTGTAATTAGGTATATACACAGCTACTCTACTTGTTAAATTTTAGATAAACTCCACATTTATTTATGGCGTGTTTAGTCTAAAATACACCTCTTAATTGGCGTAGATTGCGATATTCTGCCATAGCTGCCAGATGAAATAAAATTAGAAAATAAAATGAGAGGTGGGTTTATTGTTGAAAACTTGCTTAAGAAAGGAAAAAATTAAAAGGACACTGCTACATGGACCGAAATTGTGACCGAATTCCATTTTTGTCTTCTATTTTGACTTACTTTTTTCTTTTTCTTTTTTGAAAAATTAGTTATCTTTTATTCATACAAAATAGATAAATAAGAAATAAAAAATATATATTCGGTCATCCATTTCATTTGTTAGTCAAAATAGCATTTTTCCTAAGAATAATTAGGGTTGATGGGTCGGCCTCGACATCATACCCGCCCCCGCGTGGAGCCAGGCTGGAAATCCACCAGCCCAAGTAGATGGGCGAGTTGGCTGCTTAAAAAAATAAACCTATGGGTGCATGCAATGATGCAGGGGGCAGGTGGGACTACCCACCCGCCTGGGTTTCACCCGTCCGACCCGCATGTATACAAGGAAAAAAATCCAAGTTCCTTTTCATTAGTCCATTCTCTCTTCTCTCTCAGTCCCTCTTGCCGTTCATCTTCACCTCTCATCTTTCAAATCTCATTTATTTTTACAGATGAGATAAGATAAGTTGAGATTAAAATTAAAAAGTTAAATAAAATATTTTTAATATTATTTTTATTTTAAAATTTGAAAAAATTAAATTATTTATTTTATTTTATATTGCAAGTTAAAAAAATTATAATAATTAGATGAGATGAGATGAGATGAGATGAAATGAGATATTTTCTGAAAACAAAAATCTCTTCTCTCTTCTTCATCTCCTCCTTCATCCTTAGCCCCAATGATGCAACAATGCAACATGTCTCATTCTCTTCCTCTATTTTTTCTTCTTCAAGATAGTGATATACCCATGGGTCATGGATCTATACAGGTCGTGAGCATGGTTCTTTGCTCAAACCCATAGTCACGATTGGTTGAAGTTCTTTGTCCCGAGCCACCGATCACAACATGGTCGTGGGTTTGCTCAGAGATCCACGGCCATGATAGGCCATGGGTCTCTACGAGTCATGGTGTACATCGCTGCAGTTTGATTTTTGTATTTGAGATTTGGTTTAAGAATTTGATAGATAGATCTATTGATTTTGTGAAGGAATTTATGAAATCTACAAATCTACATTATTTGATGGATTCAATATGATTTGCAAGGCCATCCGTCCGCCAAGAAGTCGAGCAGAGTTGCTCACCGAAGCGGGATGAGACCAGATGCCGGGGTCCATATGCAACCCTCCGCCCATGTAGGTATTAGGGGCAGGGTGGCCAGCTGCCCGCCCACTAGAGGTTGGAAGCAACCCTAATAGTAATTATTCTTGCCACTTAAATGTTTATAATTATGAGGATTTATTTTTCTTCTTCCATTAAGAATTTGTAATTTTGTTTTCTTTTATTAATTTCCTCGCAATTCCACCAGATTTCGAACCAACGATCTCACCCAACAACTCAGTCTTTAATTAAGGTGTGGTACCATTTTACACGAGAGTAGTGTTAATTGTACAGTTTTACTCGCAATGTACTAATATAGCAGTCCCACATCGTCACTGTCAACGTTTAAATTTTGGAACAGGGGAGAGTTTGAAATTCAAATCAGACCTATTTCCCTCAAAGTCAAAGTTATCTTCACTCTCTTTATTCGACGTGACAGTATTGACATCAATACGTAATGCTTTGTGTGTAAAACTATATAGTACAACCAACGTTAAAATTTTTTTTTTTTTTAAAAACTAGCATTATTCTTTACATAAAACCAAAAGTAAACCCATTGAGATGCTTATTACTTATTAGTGATACTTGCCCAATGAGCAACCACGTAAACGTTAGCACACATGTTATTACTTGTAATCTAGAGTGGTTACTATGAATGACAAAATGTTCTGTTTCGGATGTTATTAATGCACATGAAGTTTTAGGATTTTATACCTTTGTTCATGTGTTCCTGTAACACCAGTAAAGGCTGAAAGTGGCACAAGAGGAACATTATGAAACCAAGGAAACAACTCCATATTAGGAACTCAAACTCGTACGAGCAAACAAACAATATAAACTGAATTAAATGATCAAGACAAACTACGTATATATGTAAAGATCAACTGCAACAAACGTGAATGCCTCGAGTATTAATTTGCCCAGCGATGGAAGAATTAAAGACAAGAAGGCCTTCGAAAACTAACTGCACTGTATATCGCCCTATATAGACCACGAAAAACTCCATGAACTGAAGAACTTCGACTGAACTTCCTCAAGGGCTGGTGGTTGCAGGTGGGGAGAGAAGAAGGGAATGGAAGGAAATCCAGATGGAATGGTGGGGATAGTGGTAATGGTTGGGAAAGGGGGCAGGTTTACTTTTGGGAAAGTAGTGGGTACGGTGGGGAAGCTGGGAAGCGGAGGCAGAGTGGCGGGATTAGGCAGAGATGGTTGTGTTGGGATTTTTGGGACTGGGGGCTGCGGCAGTGTAGGAATAGAAGGCAAAGGAGGCGGCAATGCTGGTTTAGGCAGAGTGGGGACAGTCGTTTGTAAGAGTTGACGAGTTGCTAGGCTTACATGGATGCTGGAAAAGGACAGAGCCATGAAGAAGCCAAACAGGAAGTAATTGCAAGAAACCATTATTAAGGTTGAACTAACAAGGTTAATTTAGAACTGATGGAGCATGAACAGGAGTGAGCAATCAAGAACTCTGCTTTGGGTTTAAATAGCCAGTTAGAAATGTGTGGAGTGTTCGTCCATGATGTTTGTTGGTTGTGTATGGATGGGAAAAATAAACTGGATTTTCTTCCATGTTAGCTCACCTCCTTGTCCATCACTTACTGAATAAATATCATGTTGGTTCACCATGGTCTCCATGCTGCCGATGCAAAAGAGTTTGTGGATACCATACGATAAGATGGGTAGTCTTGAAAGTTACGCAATAAATAAATAGATACATCAATCTAAAATATTCAATAAAAAAAATGTAATTATTTTTATAATTAGTGATATGGATATATTTGTAACTTAACAAAGGGATGTTAACAAGTTTTTAACTTTTAACGCACTGTTCAGAATACCATTCATTTATAATATAGAGGAGGCTACTCATCATTCCACACAAACGAAACCATAAACCTCTCTTGTTACTATATTCTGATGCACTCCATTAACAGCGACGGCATTGTTCAAGCGCTTCATTGTCGATCTATTATTCGTTCCATTGTCCATTTTGACCATCGATGTTGCCCTAAGCAGCTCCTCATCTCTTTGAAATTGTTCAACCAGCTCTACCAACAACCTTGCCAGTCAAACCCACTTCACCTAACCAAACTACCAACCTTCGTCCTTCAATTCTAACCATTATTGCATCCCAACCCCGCACAGCCCACATAATTAAGTCCTTTGCCTGCACTGCAAAACTTAATTTGCTAATTAAAGCCCACACTCCCCGACTATTCCCCACTGTCCTAATCTGCCCCAGCCCACAACTTTGGTGTCATACCCACTTCGCCAAAGTTGACGCTGCTACCTTTTTTTGCCATAGCCCATATTACACCTATGCCTACTATAGTCTATCCCCAACTATCCCGTGACAACCCACATTGCCAATAAAGCCCACTGTCGTAGACTTGGTTACCCAATTAATTTACAGGGTTCGCACCACAACGAGAACAAAAGAGGTGTTAGTGTCGAAATATCACGCCTTCTATTTTCCAAGAAGGCAATGGTCCTTACTGAATGCTAAACATAATCACAATAATAAATGTACGGATCCACAAATTAATATGATTTTATATAATATATTAGATATATTTTATAATAAAAATAATTTTACAATTTAATATAATACATCAAATTATATTAATTTATAAATTTTTTTTTTATAATTTTTTTTTTTAGTAAAACATTTCTCCACCAGACTTTGTTAGAACTTGCAAAAAAAAAAATATATATATATATATATATTTTACAATTTAAACGGTCACATTTGATCTTACGTTGGAATGAACCAAAAGGAACGGTGTTTGACCGTGTACATAATCATATAGCAAGATTCTGGTACATGTTCGCCAGCGTCCAAAAGTGAATTAACTCCATAGCGAACTAACTCCGGCTGTACAACAAAAGTGGCCAGAAGGAACCCTCTTCCCAAAGTTGTAACACGCTCACTCTCACTCCACCAACGGATAAAAACAATTATCTAACATACGGATTTACTACGCACTGACTAAAATGCCCTCAGAACTAAATCATCCCCAACCCCAACTTAACACAAATCCCCCAGTCATTTCTGACAATCCCCCGGTCCTTTTTCGTCTATCCGAATTCTCACCTTCATTTCCTTCACTCCTTTCCAACCACAGTCCTCAACCGACGAAATCCACTGTTAGAGAGAAGGCGAGAGAGAGAGAGAGACTCTCTGTGCGTGCGTGTGTGTGTCTGAGCGAAAATGGACCCTAATAACAACGGGGCAGAGGCGGCGAGGTGGGTGAGCATAGCGGAGAGGCTCCTCATCGCACGTGACTTGCACGGTGCCAAGTCTTTCGCGATCCGAGCTCGTGACTCCGACCCGAGTATCCGGATCGAGTTCGCGGACCAAATAATCGCAGTGGCCGATACCCTCATCGCCGGCGAGACCCGGACTATCAGAGACCAGCACGACTGGTACGCCATCCTCCAACTCGCCCCGCTGACTCACAGCCTCGACCTCATCGCTACCCAGTACCGCCGACTTGCCCTCCTCCTCCACCCGGAAAGGAACCGTATCGCCTACGCTGATTATGCTTTCAAGCTCGTCTGTGATGCGTGGTCCGTCCTGTCCAACCCTTCTAAGAAAGCCGATTACGATAACGCGCTGAGTGTTAACTCCGCCTCCGGATCGACTCAGCCACCCCACCACAAAGAGCAGCAAGAACCACCTATGAGAAAAAGCCCTCGAACCAAGGACGGAAAAGCGGTAGTTGAGGAAGATGGGCCGAGTTTCAACAACGTCGCCGAGTCAACTCGTCAGCCTCGGCCTACTGCTGAGCCGGCTCGACAGAAAGAGTCGACCCGGAAGACTCTTCCGACTGAGCCGGAATCCTCGAATTTCTGGACGGCGTGTCCGTACTGCTACGTTCTATATGAGTACCCTAGGGTTTACGAGGACTGTACTCTTCGGTGCCAGGACTGTAAGAGGGCGTTCCATGCGGTGATGATACCATCACCGCCGGTGACGGACAAAGACACTTATTTCTGCTGCTGGGCGTTCTTCCCGCTGGGACTTTCTGTTAATGCTAAAGACACGAGCGGGTCATCGAAATGGACGCCCATCTCGTCAATGTTCGCTTGTCCTGTTCAAGCAAGTGGATCAAACCGAAACGTTTCGAAACGGAACAGTGGGCCGTGGGTTTATTACGACGACGAGGAAGCGTTACAGGAAATCTCTGAATCGAGTGAGGATTCTGACGATGAGTGGGGGAGTGGTAGGAGGAAGAGAAAGGCGAAGAAAAGAGCCTCCGCGAGCGCAAATGCGAAGAAAGTGCAGAATGACAGAGTAAAGAAGGGGCAGCCCAATATGGGTATTGGTGAAAATCTGGATTCTTCCAGGGCTGATTCGAGTAAGAGAGCGACTGCTGCGGGAGGTGCGAGGAAGAGGGGCACGACGGAGTTGGGGAAATTGGATTTGAATGTGGAGTTTAGTAATGAGGCGGAGGAGCCCGTGCGGGGGATTAGTGCAGGGAATGGGGAGGAGGATAACATTGAAGGGATTGGGTTTTTTGAGGGTCTTGATGAGTTCTTGAGTAGCTTGCCGATTCTTAAAGGCTAAAAAGGGTTGCTTGGTGAAGTAAGACTCGATCCTTTTCTTGTTGCTGTTCTTGTTTTGTACGATTATATTAAGTGGAGCTGCTGTGCATTTTGTCAGATGTGTATCGTTTAGCCAATCTTTTATATAATTCCACAGCAGTTTGCTCCCAGTCTGTTTCGTAACTGCTATAAGGAGGATTGTTTCCTCCCTGTGATTAGCCTCTTGTGTAAGACTCGATGACCGAGTTTTTAGTAAAGTTTGGTAACAACGGTGCCCATGAAGAGGACCAGGTTGGTCGGAACCTTTATTATCGTCTCTTCAATAGCTTTCTGTTAAAGTTACTCAAGACGATACTCTAAATAAACACTAATTAACTTCTAGTTTTTATTTGAGTGTTGTCGCTTCAATAGCTCTCTACCTATGTTCCTTTAATTGAAAAAGATTCTCTTCTCATGCTGGGTGGTCGTTTTGAGATTAACATCAGTAGTACCTTACTGAACAAAATTTTTTAGTAGTCCGGTCGTGCAGATCAAAGTGGCATGGTTGTTCTATGGTGACTCCGGGCCTTAATACATTGAGTTACTATGTTTTAGGGCATGTAACAGATTTATTTGCATCGTTGTTGCCGAACAGCAAAACTTAATTTATTGAACAATCCCCTGCTAGTGTTTGACCTGGTATATTGGTGTTTTCAACAATATCTTGTCAATTTTTTTTTTCTCTTCCTCTGTTCAGCTCAAATATACTTAAAGCATATGAACTTTTTGTTTGTTGTTTCAGATTCTGTGGCCCCATTGTGTGTTTCTTGTAGAAGCAGACTTACTGATACAGAAATTTTGTCTTTGATCAAAAGCTTTTATGATCTTAAAGAGTTAGAAGCCAATTAAATCTGCAAAAGGATATACCAAGCCCTCTTTCTCTCTCTCTAACATAATATTCCCACTTCTAATATTTTTCTGTCAATGTGCGTGCTTTCCTTATTAAGATTAATGATCGGATTCAAGTACATCCAGTTTGTGAAATACTATTTTTGACCAAGTGATCTGGCCATAATTCTGCTTATTTTTAAGTTCTATTTATTTTATTTGGGTAAGTTATTGAGGAACCTGATTGTTTTTGAAAATATTGCTCATCTTTTTTCTAGTTCTTTTGCTGATAGTAAAAAAAATCATTTGTCTTGGTGTACTTTTGTGATGGTATTCTCATTCTGTGTTTTCTTTTCAATGAAAGAATTCATGCAGCCTACATAACACTTTACTTGACGCTCATTATATGCTAATTTTTCAATGGTTGCAACAAAAGGGAGTTTCATTGTCTGGTGCAGTTGTAGAAGTCTCAGGTTTTCAGGAGCAAGTACATGGGTATGAGACTTTTGAGTCTTATTCTTGGTCATGTGCTATTTCTTTTTATCGATCAAAAAGAGTTTTGTTGACAATCAAAACTCTCTAGTTTAATTTAGAGTTGAATAAACTGTCATCAATAAAAATACATCTCCAAGGAACTTTTGCTATGTGAAACCTAGTTATGCTGAAAGTCATAGTTTTGGTTGTGATATGTTTTACTTGCTTTACAATTTTCCAAGATTGAAAATGCAAAATAGTTTCTTCTCTTCAAAAAATTGCCATAAGACATGAAAATCAAAATTTAAATGTATTAGTGTTCAATTCTATGCTGTCTTGATCTTAAGTTGAAAATGAATGGACCCTGATGTAATAATCCTTATGCTTGTTTCTTTTCCCAAATCTAGCTTTTATCTAACCACGTTAGTTTCTAGACCAAGCATTTCTCTTTTTATAAACACAACTGCAGATCACCTTAGAACCTCAGACATTCTGTGTGTGTAAAAGCTTAGTTGGAAACTCTCCAAAACAACTCTGGATATCCTTTTAGAAGTCATATTTTCTGGGAGTTGGTGAAAAGAGGTTCTTATTGCCAGAGAACAAGTGTGGGTTGATAAAGGATCTTTGCTTTGTCAAGAGAATGGACAATTCAAATTGCAATGGTAGTTTTGACCCGTCTCCTGCAAATAATTACACAACAAAGTGGCGGTTCCTGAGACAGAGTGACTCAAACATGATAGAAAAGCTGAGTATATAAGCATACCACCTTTGATTTGTACCATGTAACCTGACAACATGTATGAGAAAGTAACTGGAGTTTATGCTTCATGATCTTAAACCTGCAATCCAATGCTTATATCATCACCTGAGTACCATCATTTGCAGCTAATCAAATTTTAAAGAAATCATGTGAAAATTACTGTACAGTTGATTTCCCAAGGCTTCACATTCTTGGTAGGATTCTTGATACACAGTATGGAGTCTTTACACTTTGTTCTAACCATTGACAATTTATATCGAACACCATTCTGCCTATTGGCACTACTTTCTCTGGTACTCTCAATTGTCCGTGCAGAAGGAAGCTGTGCTTGTGTCATCTCTGATGCGAGCGGTGCGGTACCCTACTCTGCTTCTCTCTTCTGCCCACATCTGATCAAAGTTGCATATGGCCAAGTGACCTTATATTATGAGGTAAGTTTTTCTCAACTTAGTTCTATGACTGAAGTTTGGATGTCAGTATAAGAATGTAACGTACTGGAATCTTTACCTTAGTCTGCAAACTTGTATAAATCATTCATAATTTCTTATAGTTTGACCCATATAATAATGATCATCACAGTGCAGGCATGTTCTTACTCACGAGTCCTCTCAGATTCTCATTGCAGATTTACTTTTTCTCTCATCCAGTTCCCTCCAGATGAAGAACTAGGAAGCTTTCATTCTCTGCATATATATGTCCATTACAGAGAAACAATCTGCCATTCCAAATTCTAATGCGATAACTGATCTTCCCAAGCCCTGAATTTGGCTTGACATTAGAAAACACTTTCGTCTCTTGATCAGTAGCTGTTCCCCCGATTCTTTCGTGGCAAAGGATATTTTTCTTTTGGTTCCTTGACTTTCTCGTTTCTCCCCCCTTGGCACCTCTCACATTTTGTTTCTTCTCTACTTTTCTCCTTATTTTTCATGTGTTTCCCACGTCATTGTCGCCAACGCGGCACGCTTACCGCAGTTGACGTTAACGTAGCACATCGCTTAGGTACTCCTAGTCCTATTTTCACGTGCTTCTTTACTGGCCTTTTCTAGTGGTTATCATCGCGCTATTCAATTTTGCCAATGCGGCTTTTTTGATGTGTTTCACGCGCCGTTAAGATAGACTCGCCGAATTTAGCACGCGCTACATCTACCAAGTCTGGATCCGGCCCACAATAAAAGAAAGCGCATGAGTTCGGTCCGCTTGAATTCCTCGACCAATTCCTGCTTGACCCATTTCGAAAAGGGTAATAGTAGTGGATAGGGCTGTAAAAATAAATTGGAAAATCGGATCAGACCAGTTGGTTTGGTCTGGGACTGATTCCTCTATTTAAAAAACTAGTCATAACCAGTCTGGTCTTGATTTTATGTTTTCTAAAATTAGACCGGACCGATTCACATATTTATATATTTTTAATTATTTTTTAATATTATATATAATATTTTTTATATTATATGTAACTTGTATAAATTATAATTATATATGAAATAGTGTTATATTATAATTTATAACATAAAGTTTTAATTTTAAACATGAACATTTATTTGATTATATGTCTTAAATATAAAATATATATTAATTACATTTTATGGCTTAATATATTCTGAATACATCCCTTTTGATAAATATATAAGTTGAGGAACGCTTTGGAGCGGTCCGATTGGCCTTAACAACCCTCAATGAGAACCTGCCATATCAGCAAATCTACTTTAAGTATGATGAAGCTTATCACACCATATATCATATAGAGATCTCCTTATCACACCTGATGGGATGAATCCTTCAGCAGCCCTCTATCATTCAAGCCGTTGCAGAGTGCACTTTTTATAACAATTTATATGGGACAAGAGGTAAGCGAAAAATGAAGAATTTTCAGCAGCTTTTCCCCATGATCATATTTCCAAATTGAAAGATTACCAAATTGAACAATTTAATTTGTTGAAGATAATAATAAAGAAAAGAGTGGGCTTTATTACTACTCGCAGAGCTTGATCAGTTGCTTTTTCTAAGTCTGCCTTTTCGCCTAGCTCTGCTTCTCTTCTCAAACAAGCCTTCCCCCTTTGGTGATCGAAGCCAAACTCTTTCGCAACTTTAAACAAGTCTTGGAACATAGGATGCTTCAAGTAGGATATTGGAACCATGAAGCGCTTCTTCATCTTTTTCTCTTTCTCTCCCATGTATAAGGCAAAATGGCCTTTTGGAACATTGATTAGCACGGTACTGGTCATTAAAAATTGATGCTTAGAGGGAGACCACCTTTGAATAATTTACTTAGAATGAAGAATCGTCTCCAGTAGACTAATACCCATTTTTTGCCATTGCTACGTCAAAGAGATGAATTTGCAGAGATTTTTTTTTTTTTTTTGTAGAAGTGATTAGGATTTGCTGTAGTGCGGCTCCATTGTAGTTTAGATGGGAAGTCTACGTGGCATCAATTTATTGGGAGGCCGTTCTTTCATAGAGGCCGGTCGGATTGATTATAAGATTTAACTCATATTAGTAATACTTTTTTTTGATCGGTAACTCATATTAGTAATACTAATATACAATAGTATATTAAGTACTATATTATCCCTAATATGTAGTAATAGCACTATACCAATAGTATTACTATATACTAATAGTATTAGTGTATTACTAATATATATATATATATATATATATATATAAGTATAAGAGATTAGAGATTTAATATATATTAAAAACTGAAAAACTGGTAAAATCGGAAGTATCGGTTTAGGAGGGTAATCGATGAAGTATTGGCTCTTAAAAATGTAAAACAGGTGTATAACGTTTTGGTCTCAAAATTTGTCCAAAACCGGACCAAACCGGATTGGTTACATCCCTAGTCGTGGAGTGTGTGTAATCGTTTTGAAAAAGAATGAGGTTCATTATTAAAAAATTAATTTTTTTTATGCAGATCTCGTATTTACTTACTTATTTCAAAGGAATTGTGCGGTATTTACGCAATTCACGATTTCAAATATCATTTCTAGAATCGAGGTTGGGCTCAATTTGACCTACCAAATCTGAAAATTTAAAAAATTAAATTGAGAAACGAATTTTCTCTCTTTTTCCAAAGTCTTGGGACTTAGAACTTCAATCTTTCCTTCTGGGAATATGATCACTCAGGCCGAAGCAGCTTTGCGTTATGGACTCTGCACTTTTCGGAATCAGTTTTGTTTCCACAGAAGAAGTGGTTCTTTTAAAAAATAGAAAGAATAATTGGGTTGTTAATGTACTAGAGTCTAGAGAAGAAAGAAACACCACCACAAAATTCCTAGTCGCTAAGAACACTTAAAAAAAGTCGTAATTCTGAATTTCTTATTCTTCAATCATGTCATAACTCCTCAACCCGAATTATAAGGCACTTTTGGTCTTCGATAAATAACCAAATTTGTAAATCGATGTAAAAAATACATCCTAAATGCAGTCAAAATTCAATTTACAGAGATAATTTCTCTTTTAAATTTAATTTTATCATATTAACAACTTGTAGCGTGTGCATTTATTTCATACAAACTTGAAAGTATAATGATTAAATCTCGAGCCACCAATCCCCCCCCCCCCCCCAATATATTATAGATATGCGTAACCTTTGCTTCAAAACTAACATTCTCACTCTTGAGATTCTTTCTAACATTTTACTCGCACTCTTTTATATTTATTCTATATTCACTCTTAGCCTCGTTTATTTTTACAGATGAGATAAAATGAATTAAGATAAAAATTGAATAAAATATTATTAGAATATATTTTTTTTAATATTATTTTTTTAAAATTTAAAAAAGTTATATTATTTATTTTATTTTGTATGATTTAGAAAATTTGTAATGATTAGATAAGATGAAATAATAATAGTTATGAAAAACAAATGAGGCCAAGCGATGGAGCATTGGAGATACGATATTATTGAAAATTAAAGATAATTCGATAGAAATTTTCAACTAAATAACAAACTCTAGGAGTGGGCAGTGAGGGCCCACTCCCTGCTACCCCGCCCTGCATGGAAGTCTCCTAGCGGGGCGGGCTGACCCCAGCGGGGCCTTGCCCCACACTCCACTTGGCACCCCTCCCACATTTTATATAAATATATTGTATATAGATATATACAATTTGTTAAAAACTTAAAGTTGAATTTAAGTCAATGGATTGCCTTAGCATCCTGGACCAATATTTATATAGGAGGTTAAGACAATACAATAATCATACTTAAATAATGTGGGATTTAACAGATCAAAAATACAACTCTAATGAATTTATATTCTTTTTAAATGTATACATTTTAATTTATAATTTGAGCCTAAATAAATTTTAGATAAAAAAAAATTTATAGACCCAATAGGTCATTGGGTTGAGCAGGGGCAGGGCGGGCTACGGTTTCAACCCTACCCCTGCTTCTTGGGGATGGGGTTTGAAACCCTCCCCCGCATGGTGCGGGGTGGGGGGCAGGGAGGGGGTCACCCTGCACTGTATGGTGCGAGTATCACCCCTAACAAATTCTTTATTTTTTAAAGATCAATTAAAGTTTGTAAAATTCGGAATTGAATTGACAAATCAAATTTTGTGACATGGTTTAATGGAAATAGATAAATAACCCATGAACTGCAAACCAACGTGTAGAAGCACAAGTTTAAAAAACGGTTATAGAGTCGCAGGAAAAGATAAAAAAGAGGGCAGACAACTGTAGGGTTTCACACGACCTTTTAAAGTGGAAAGTCCCACAACGTGGTGGAGCACTGGAGCTTTATTGCCCGTAAAGTGGAATGGAACAAACACTTGGCCCATTTCTTCGAACTTCGGTTTCTCCGTCTTTCTTGGAGACACAGACAACTGTTTCTTGATCCAACCAACCGACTCATCTGCATTTTCCTTGTTTTTAGTTTTTAATACCAATGCTTCTTCCAGATCCACTCGCTGCCACGTTCATTCCAACACCCGCAGAGTCCATTTCACCTTAGACCTCTCTAATGGCCACTCCTTCACCAACCTCCTTTTCGCAGCTCTTCAATTCTTCCCTTGATGCTCGCAGAACTTCATCAAAGATATTGACAGTAAGTTCCGGCATGCTCTCTCTCTCTCTCTCCCGGAGGTTACTCGTTCTGTTTGGTTTCGTTAATCTCTTGCCGTTGACAACAGATCTTTTGTCCTAAGCTGAAATCAGGAGAAACTGAGCAGACCCATGTGAGAGTATTTACTTCTTTCAAGTAAGTTGGTTTTAAATTTTTAATTAGTCAACATGTCTTTCAGTTTCAATCTCGTATATCGATCTCTTAATATAAACAATAAATAAAAAGTTTGGGAATTCCCTCTCGTTAATGATCACTTTGAACTGAGAATTAGAAACTGGGCCTCAAAATTCACCCTACATAATGGTGATTTCATTTTTGGTTTGTACAAATGACATTTCTTTTGGTTCGAGTGCCATCCCTATCCTCTGACACAAAAACATGTCTCCACATGAATTATAAAAATCAACCGCTTTAATTGTATGCCTATGATGCTTGCAGGACTAGTCCACGTACCGAATGTAAGGCTTCAAAGGTGCCTCCAGGATCGACTCTGAAACTTGACAATAGAAGGGTGGAGAGCTTGGCTGAAAGTGAAAATGGATGTGATTTATTTGAAGATCTGAAACATCGGTTTCTGAGATTCAAAAGGCGTAAATTTGAGTAAGCCGCAAATAACTCTGGCCTAAGGTTGTAGGCTTCAAACCAATTAGTTTCTTCTAAAGTCACTTATATTAACTGCGCAGGGAAAACTTGGAACATTTTCAAAATCTTGCCCAGGGTCAAGCACCGAAGGTGATATTTTTTAGTCCTCATTGTTTATTATTTATTACATGTGCTATATAAATGTCGGGAACATATTGGACGGATAAGCCTTGGTTTTTCCCTTTTTATATTTCCTGAAGTGTCTGGATAGGTAGCCTGTTAAAACTAACAAGTTGCGGAACAGTTCATGATTATTGCTTGTGCAGACTCTAGGGTTTGCCCCTCAAACATCCTGGGGTTCCAACCAGGGGAAGCATTCATGATCAGAAATGTAGCAAATCTGGTGCCCCCATTTGAGGTGCATATTTCATTGCATTTGGTTTATTTTGAAATTCTATTTGCCAACAGGTGAGCATTGTGGCCACAAAGCATAATCCCTCTTCCTTTTTCCTTCTTTGTATGCGCAGGGTGGACCCTCAGAAACAAATGCCGCATTAGAATTTGCTGTAAATTCTCTTAAAGTGAGTATTTCATACCTAGATTTCTAGTGCGTAGGATTCTTTCTTTCCATGAATCATGTATCCTAAAAGCCTTTGAAAAACATTTTATTGATGGTGAGGGTGACGAAGGCAGCATAACAGTTCACTAGGCACTCGGAATTATCTGTAGTCGGGATTGATCAATAAAATTCTCTGACAAAAAACTTAGTTGCAGAGTCAGTTAATGATAGGTAAAGTTCTGTCTGTAATTTTTACGAAAACTTTTGAAGGAAATATTTCAGTAGGAGAATGAAATTCTGTCTGCAAGAAAAAAAAAAAAGTTATGAAAAAAGAAGTATATTTTTTCATTGCAAAGTTGTTAGAAATAATTCGGGACTATGAATTCAAGCGTCAAAATATATCAAATCATGAACCATAACCTTAAGCCAGTTTTCTGCGTGGGAATTGCTTAGAAATTGAAAAATATTCATTGGTTAATTCACTCTGAATCTTGCATCTTTAATCTGGAGTTTTTTTTCCTTTCTATGAGATGATATAACGACATAAGAGAGGCTCAAGCCACCACATATAGGTCAATACTCTAAAAAGACTGGTTAATGGTACAATTGGAGCCCCTTCAATTCATTATAAAGAGCAAAACCTTCTCGCTTCCAAACAATGCAGAATCCCATTTACTACCAATACACTCTCTTGGTACGGGGCTCCAAAAATGACGAGTGATAATTCCTATTGCAGGTGGAGAACATACTAGTTATTGGCCACAGTTGCTGTGGAGGCATTCGTGCCTTATGAGTATGGAAGATGAAGTAGATTCAAGGTAATTAAGACAACTGTACCCTTTTTCTTACTAGCCTTTGCATATATCATTAGGTACATGACATATTAGTACTTGGCATAGCTAGCAGTGGATATTTGTTTTTCACTTGGCTGAACGTTTCTATACAGTAGCTTTATTAGAAGTTGGGTTGTTGTTGGAAAGAATGCGAAGTTAATCACAAAGTCTGCAGCTTCGAACCTAGGCTTTGACCAACAATGCAGACACTGTGAGAAGGTAATTTCTTCTTTCATCCTTAATTTAAAAAATCAAATCTCATGGTATTACTGTGTGATATAAACAAGTATTCACATCCTTATTTCTGCAACAATGTAAACGTGTTCTCTAATAATAGGAATCGAGAAATGATTACTAGGTTAAGAAAGGGCACCTTTTGGCACAAAGACAATCATTCTAAATCATAATACAGTCAGGAAAAGAGGGCACAGGTACAGGGTGTGGATTATAGCGTTGTGGATGTGCAGGTGAATGAGTTTCAATGGGTGAAGCTTGTGAGCGGAGGTTTTAGAAACGCAGTAGAATACTATTTCTTGAAATATATTGATCCTCTTATAAGAGTTGGGTCTTTGTGTGTGACGTGTTAGTACACAAGCTTTGTGCAAATACAAAATTCAAGGCAATTATTAATGGAAGGTGCTCTGAAAATAGAAGACAATATTTCAGATTTATGAGAAGTTCTTGCTTCTTGTGTCTCAAATGCTCTTAACACGTTTCTATAACTCTACTACAGGAATCAATCAACCACTCCCTGATAAACTTGCTCACTTACCCATGGATAGAGGAAAGAGTAGCTAAAGGAGAGCTCTCAGTTCATGGCGGGTACTATGACTTCATCGACTGTACATTTGAGAAGTGGACAATGGATTACAAGGGAAGTAATTGGGAGAAAAATAGCAGATTTGCCGTCAAAAACCAATTTTATTGGTGCTGAATTTGGATTAAAATATGGCAACTGGACTGAATTCTTTCTGATTGGAAATTCCTGTTGTAAAGTATCAATCCTAAGTTTGTACCGAGACGTTTGCTATTTGAAAGGACCTCTTAAGCCAGCTTCGCTGAAGGGGTGGTAGCTGCTTTTAAAGTTGTGGAATTGACTTTTGATTCTACCACAATATAATCTTTGTTTCAATTGAGAAAGATGAAGTCAAGCTTGTAAACATGGGCTGCCTCAGATGAAGTCAGCTAGCAACATCGTCATCATCAATAAGCCTGCCACGAGCGGGACATATGCATTGGCGCAGAGCTTTTCTATCAAACACACGTAATTGGAGTAATTACGACCTCTCAATGGTATTAGTTTTGTGGTTAATACATATCAAGTTGATATTTAAGGTTTTTACGTGAATAATGTGTTGGGTGTATCGATAATCGAGGTTGCAAATTAACATTTTAGTAATTTTATGCATCTTGCATTTCCGAATAGATGAACGGATTATCGCACTTTCAAATCCTATTCATGGACCTCCGCTTATTGGAAAGAATCAAAACCAACAAGCATCGGCCCCATAGCCATCTTGAATAGATAGGCCTATTCTATGGTTAAAAGTTAAAAACATTTTCTTCTTGGGTCAATATTTCCTTAGGTCCAGTGGTCCAGTTTTATGAGGCTTCAACCCAAGTTCCTAAACAGTAAGTTCTCGTTTGAATATAAAAATATTTTCAATTCATCTCGTTTCATCTTATCTAAGTATTATAATTTTTTTTAAATTTTCATACAAAATGTAATAAAAAATTTAATTTTTTTAAATTTTAAAATAATAATAATATTTTATTCAACTAATTTAAAATTATTTCATTTTGTCTCATCTCGTTTCACTATCTAAACTAGCCTTAAAAGAAATTAAATTGACCAAGTATACATAACAGATAATTGAATCATTGATACTTGGTGACAAACGTTTCGATCAATTGCCCTAGGAACCAAATTCGTTTTGTACAAAATCCAATGGCAATAAAAGCTGCCAATTAATAGATTTTACATTTATAACTCAACTACTCTGGACAAAGTGTGAGTACCTGATTTCCACCTTCTGATGCCTGCCTATTACTTTCCGTTCCCAACACGTAAATCGTTATAAATAACCAATAAATTTGGGAAAATACTGATGAATATTTATGACGATCGTTTCTGAAGCTGTACGTGTGTTTGTGCGTGCGTGTCTATATACAGGTGAGAAGTTTGACAAACAGCACCAGAGCTTTCACACCCACCAACCTAATCCGCATGACTTTCCCATATATCACTTGTCCCAAAAGCGGAAGATAAAATTTTATTATTTATTTATATCTTATTACTCTCCTTTATATGTAAACCAGATTCTCTCTCGTAAAGTAAAATTTAGAGTTAGGACTTCAACTCAAAATTTCTATTCTTATATTATATAAAATTATTATTTATTTAAAAAATTTAAATTGATAAAAATAATTAAATTTTATTATCTATTTTATATCTTAACATGTAAAAATTGAGGCCCAAAACATCGTGATCATTATGCTCAAGCAAAAATCTAAAAACTTGACTTCGCTCTAGCTCCGCTTTGACTCTGATATTGTACATGTAACAAATATATTTATATAAATAGAATTTATATGGTTAGTTAAATTCGATAATAAACTTGTAATTAGTAATATGAGTTAATTATTATAAAATAATATACTTATACTATAATATAAATAGACTAAATTAAATAATAATAGTTTAGTATATATAAACAATGAACATAATATTATTACTACCATGTAATACTAATGTATAATAATACTAATATAATAACAGTTAATACTAAGTCTAGTATATAATTAAGTTAGAAATAAGTTAAACACTAGTATAGTACAAGTATAATACTAATGTATAATAACACTAGTATAATAACATGTAATACTAAGTCTAGTATATATCAATTAAGTTAGATAGTAAGTTAGACACTATTACAATAACATGTAATTAAACACTATAATATAAGTTTATAAGATGAATAAGTTAGACACTAGTATAGTACAAGTATAATGAGTTAATAAAATGTAATACTAATGTATAATAACACTAGTATAATAAATTATATTTAAATACTATGGTACAAGTCTATTTAAATAGTAATTTTTAATAATCAATACTTACAATTAAATTAAGTGATAAAAAAATTATAAGAACTATAAATAGAATTATCAATACTAACAAACTATAGTATGAAAACATATAATTAGGTGCTAACGAATTAATATTTACTAATAATCAATACTAACAATTATAAAAACTATAAATAAAAAACTTAGGGCCAAAACAAAAATTAAAATTAAAAGTAGGGTTTAAAAAAATAGGGTTTAGTTTAGTGTTTAGAGAAAAAAAGCCCAAAACTGGAGAACAAATTGGGTTTAGAAGCCTAAAACCGAAGTAACCCAACCCAAAAGGTGCTGCCAGCCCAAATTCAGTCAAAACGGCACCGTTTTGGCCACTTTTTCTATGCGTCCGCCAAGCAAAACAACTTTGTTTTTATAGGAAAACTAACTACACTGACTACTTTTCTACCCAACCCCACCCCCACGCACGACCTTACTCTCATTTTCATCTCAGATTCTCTTAAACCCTAGGTCCTAACTCAGTTGTTGCCTCTCTTTGTCCTCTCTCGCCGTGCGGCCGTCGATCAATTCCACCTCGCCATCTAACTCTCATACTCACCCATTCACTCTCTCTCTCTCTCAAAGATCTGCAATTTCGCTTAGGATATTAAGACATCAGAACCATCGGAACAACAAATACCATCAAGCGCAATGGATCAAACAACAAAGCACGCAAATATGGAATCGGAGCAACCAACACCCCTACCTTTGGATCCATGTCTCTCAAGTCTCGATTTGTGTCAATTTTTTTAGGTTTAATTTTTTGGTTTTAATTTGATTTTACATATGCATTTTGGTTTTATTTTTTGGATGATTTTGGTGATTGGGTGGTTCATGGTTGTTGGTTGTGATCTATGATTGGTTGTTTGTGATTTGTGATTGGGTGCCGGATGGTTGTGGATCCTACTCTGCTCCGATTTCAACTCTGACTTGCAGAAGCGGAGTTGGAGCATAGTCTACAGTGGTCGGAGTCAGAGTTTGAATCTAAACTCCAACAAAGTCAGAGTAGGTATTAGGGCTTACCGACTCCCGATTGAATTGGTGCTCAGCCCTACTCAAAAGTATTAAGTGCCTTATGTGCTCAGCCCTACTCAAGAGTAATCAATGCCCTCTAAAAAATACCAAAAAAAAAAAAAAACTTTCATTTGCCCCAACAATGGCTCAAGACTGCCTTCCTAACTTTATCTCTCGCATGTTGCTAACTGGCATAACCGCTATCATGATGTTGTTGATGAGCTGCAGCACAGTCTTTGCAGGGGCTCGACACCTTTTGGAGACAACGATGCTAGAGATAGCATGGCTTCTTAAGCTTGAGTTGCCACCGCTTCCCGATGTACCGAGTTTATCGAAGCCTAAGCTACCAACATTGTCCAAGACTGAACTTTCACCGTTATCAAAAATCGCGAGTTTGCCTAGGCCTGAACTGTCGATTGTGCCGAAGCTAGTAGTGCCTACAATACCTCATCTCCCAGACCTGCCGAAGCCAGCACTCCCAACCGTCCCAACACTTAACAAGGACATTCTCATCCCTCCTCACTCAACCAACAAGCCCTGAAATCTTTGCTCACCATCATCGTGATATGGCTAATTTGATCTTCATGTTCGGCTAATTGATGCAGTATCCTGTTGTCATATATGCGCCAGAGATTGGTCGTTTTGGAGTCTTCTACATGTGACTGACTTGTCGATTGTAATGTCAGTTCATATGCGTTTGTTTTACTGCATGTCGTTGCTTGATCAGCATTAATACTGATTCTGTATTGGTCATAATTCGCAGGCTTCAGTGCCCACAAAGGGGGGGAAAAAAGATGCCAAGCTTGACACGATGACCACATGAATGTAGGCTGTAGCGTTCCAAAATTCCAAATATGTGGATATAAAAAAAAGATGTACACGTGTATGTTGTTTGTGAACTATCATAGAACAAATTAATATCATTAAAGTCTAAAACGGCAATATTCTAAATTCCGATTTGTAATTTATATCATCGTCATGGGAGCTACAACTCATACACTATCATTGGCTATATGATGAACATCGATCAGTTACGTACGGATGTGACTTCATATAGCTAACCTAACAAATGACTATGCAGTCTTTTACTATTATTCTTGTTGTTTTTCATATTAAAGTGGTTTAACGGAAATGGAAAATGAAAAACAGATAAAAAAAATTTCAGTGATTTTTTTTTTTTTTTTGGAGAAATAAAAAAAGATGAGAAATTAGATAAGCAGAGGGGAAGTTTTTCAAATCGTACGCTGAGAACTCGAACTCATAATTTGGGCCAGAAAAATGGCTGAATAGCGCTGGGTAGTCAGAAGGAATCGTTTGGAAAATATAAAACCCAACCAAAAAATAGAAAAGGAGAAAATAAAACGAAATGGAAATTTTAAGGCCACATATTGATTTATCATCCTATATACTATATTTATTTATTTTAGTTTTATTCTTGTTAAATTAATTAAAAAAATTAAAAAATTAAAAATTATGTATAATGTATAGTATAAAGATGATGAATAAAAATTTATAATCCGATTGTCTATAAAATTGTTTATATTTATTTAATTATTAAAAATTTTGTTTTTATTTTATAATTTAAAATTTTATTGCAAAAGGCGTAATATATATATATATATATATATTAATAATTAGGTTTAAAGACATAATTTTCCATAAACAAATAATAATAGGACAAACAGAAGAAGAAATATTTAACTAATAGCTTTTCAACCCTTACCAGATTGATGGTGGTGGGGGACATGACGGGTACGAGGGTACAAACATGAATAAGAACTGTCAGTGAATGCGGCCAGCCTAGTTGTACGGAAATCAATGTTTACCATATACAAATAGGAAACCCAAATGCAGATTGAATTGCGTTTATTTTTTTTTTTTTTTGCACCACCAAATTCAAAGCCATGAGACAAAAAAAATTCTAAAATTGAATATTACTATGGTTGGCCATATTAAGGTGGTGGGATGCTGTTCTTTATGTAGGAGGTGTAGATGGACCCCACGGAAGAAAAAGGCTCTCTCTTGACCATTGGGGGCTTTATTATTTATTGGTTACTGTATTAGATCGATGTCAAACAGCACGGCGAAAGACAACAACCCAGAAAGTTAAGATAGATAAAGTAAACAATGACACCCATTAATTCCGGAGAATCCCTATATCTCCCACAGCCTCTGGCAACTTGCAATCTCTTTGAGCTTGGATTGGTAGGGTTCCCTGTTCTTCTTCTTCTTCTTCTTCTTCAACTCCACACTACTTCTTACTAGGGTTTTTTTCCCCCCTGGTTTTTGGTGACATTTACCAAAGTACGGCTCTTTGTCCCCTTTTCTGGACAGCCCATGTTTCTGTTTTCCTTTCTTTACTCTACACACCACTATCTCACTCTCCCTCTCTCTCTCTTTCTCTCCGTTTTTTATTTACGGAAATGCTTTATCCCTAGCAGACTTGTAGGGGATCTGCTAAATTAATTGACTTTTCGTGTGAAGGGTGGTTTGAATTTTATTCTTTTTCTCTTTTTTCCCCGGGGATCGAGGGGGAGAGTAAACCCAGTTTGATTCTTTGGTTTTTTTTCAAAAGATCGGTCTTCCATCTATTCTTATCTCAACGATTTATACTCTCTATTTGTGAAAAGAAAACTGCTAAATTTGATGCCAGTTTGTGTTTTTGTAAAGATCATTTCGTGATTTCTTTCTTATGTTTTGATTTTCTTAACGATTAGCATTGCAGCTTCTCCTTTTATGATTCACTTCGATTGAATTTTTAAGAAAGAAAATCATCCCTCTTTGGTGCAAGTATCGTTTTGATTTCTCCTAAACCATCTGAAAACCTATGTAGTATGACCTCTATTTCGTATCTCTCCACGTATCACTTTGTATCTTTCTTTCAAAATTTCCTTGTTAAGAGCTTCTCTTTTTGTCGAATACTAGTATAGACTGACTATTTGGTGGGTGTGATGAAGCGTCGGACGATTTTTCCGGGAAAATGACGAGAAAGAAAATTCAGATCAAGAGGATCGACAACACTACGGCACGGCAGGTGACTTTCTCTAAGAGGAGGAAGGGACTGTTTAAAAAGGCTCTGGAGCTCTCAACTCTCTGCGATGCTGAAATGGCACTCATTGTCTTTTCGGCTACCGGAAAGCTCTTTGATTACGCCAGCCCAAGGTTTCTCTCCCTCTCTCACACCTCTCTACTTATAGAAGAACATATATCCTATTAATTAGAGTAAAGTAAGTAGCTGCCTACACCTTTAGATTGACTTGTTCGTGCATTCACAAATGATTTCTTGAAAGAGAGCCAGATGCTTGAAATAAAAGATCTTTTAAGTAACAGGACTAAACAAATTACTAGATAAATGACTGAGAATGTACTACGATACATCAAATAAAAGAAAAAAGTACTACAGAATCATACGGTTTCTGCATACATAAATCTCAATCTTCATGCTAGAGATAAGCAAGAGAGACATAATTAATTTCACCCATAAGGGTTTAGCGTACGTTGCTAGCTGCTACTCATTTTGTAGACTGCTCGCTATAAGCCCTTGTGATAAGGTTAATTATAATTTACTACTAGCTTATAATGAGTAATTGATTTTTCAATTCATGTAACTCTAAACCAAATGCTTTAATCCCAAAACATGTTCCTAAATTAGTAATTCATGATATGATTCATTTGTATACACCCTATATTTTATGAAGATATCCTTATAGAAATGATGTCAACAGATTAGTAGGAGGACAACAAAAGTGGATAAAACTAGGAGGAAGTGCAAAAAGATTAAGATCGCAAGTTAAGGCATGCATTAAAGGAAAATGAAAACATTTATAGTTACATGAATCTCAATTCTACAAAGTAATATGACCAAGCCCACCATCTGATCTTCTTTGGTAAAGAACTTACAAAAACCCAACCTCAAAATCAATGGATATGAAACGTCTCATGTGTGCAACTTTATGATCAAGATGAAAAATGTAAGTGGAAAGCAGCTACTTCAATTCGAAGACAAATCCGTATAATGAAGCCACTTAAAATGTCCTGTCTTATCGATATCCTCAATCAATATTATGTCTTACGAATTAACGTCATTGTGACTAGTTTGTTGTTTTAGGATTGACCCTCCTTAAATCCTTTTCCTACCTTATATATATACGTGTGTGTATATATAATGTATGTATATATATATATGGTGCATGTATGACGTTAGTATCAATTAACTAGCTAGTTGTGGTAGTACTGATATATTGTACTGATAAATAACACTGCCTTTGCACTTGCATTCTTAATGTATGGAAAAAGTTCAAAGTGGGAGAAATATATGAGCAAGTACTTGAGATTATACATGGATCTTATGCTCTATATGATATACAATCACAAATAGGAGTAAAATATCGTAACAATGTTAACACTACATTGAGTACTGTATTCCAGTATGTATTACGTACATGCAAACTGGAGAACCTAAATTAAATTGTTTTTATATATCCTAGAACATATATATAAGCTAATCTCCCTCATAATTAGTGGTGCCTTTTCCTATTAGTGATGCTTGATTGATTCCGAAACTGTTTTTGCTTACATTTAGTACTAGTGCTTAATTTTCCTATATATATCAACCATGCACATCATGATCATCATCACCTCACGAAAAACTTCTCTAATTAAACTCCAGCACATTCAACTGCATGCACTGGAATCAAGCTACATTTCCTAACTGTTCTGTGCTTCCATTAATAGTAATACTGCATGCTAGCTATTTCCAATATCTACCAGGTCATCACTGTAGGAAAAATCCTTCTCTAATTTTTTGTTTTATAAGTAAAAGATATTTATATTAATAAGAATAGGGATAGCCCAAGTACACAGAAAAATCCTTCTCTAATTAAACTCATGCACATTCGACTGCACTGAAATCAAGCTGCATCGATCTGTCACCCACATTGAAGGAAAAATATAGAGGGGAGTAATAAAGATCAGGATGCTTCACCGCGTATTCTCTAGAACTAATTTGTCAAAAAACTACAAACACTTCGTTTCTTTATATATATATATATATATATATATATATATATATATATATATATATATATATATAAAGATGTTAATTAAAGTTATCCCGTCAGATACTTGGTTTCTTTCTCTCTTTGAGAGAGAAAAGGAGGTACGTAACACAAGCACGCACTTAATTACCAGGGGTAGATCATAGGCTCACCATCCAAGTCATGAAGAACACCAATGAGATACAGGAAATCTTGTATTTTTTGGCAATTATGAGATACAAAATATCACCACTAAAGAGTTCAACAAGGGATACAAAGCAACGAATTGCCACGCACTTATCAGAACTCTAATAAATGATAAGAGTTATTACAAGAGTAAATCTTTCTTCTCATGAGGCAGAGGCTGGTTTTAATTCAAATTGACACCTTATGCTTTTCCACTCACGATTTGGGTTTTAACTAGGTTAATTTGGAATAACTCTCCGAGCATATAGGCCTAATTACAACTTACATTGTTTCATGAAAAGACATTGAATATAAAGCTAGGACCCTTGACTAGATAAATCTAATAAAACTTATGAACTAAAATGGACACTTAAAAAAATGAAAAGATATATAAGCGATACCAAAAGCTAGAGATCATGATTGAAAGCAAGATCAGATCAACTTTAAAAACTTCATAGCATTCTGCCATCTCAGGCACCTGGCCTATTGTAAACTTGCCATAACTTCTTCTAAAAGAACTCCAAATTGCAAATTCTTTAATGCATCGGAAACAATAGACTTAGAATGTTGATGGTACATGGCAAGTATATATATAGGCTAATTATTTTGAAATTATCCTAAACTATTTTTGGAATACCCTAAGAAATACATATTGATATATTTTTTAGCTTACCTATATATATATATATATATATATATATATTTTCAGTACCTCATAATTTAATTAAAAGCCCATGACAATGTTATTGTCATTGAGGTGTTAAGTAAGATGATTTTAGATTCTGTGGAAGGCATTTTTGTCATGTCCCAAATTTTCTAAATATTGGGGATGAACCTATTGACGTCACAATAGTAATTTAAAAAACAAACGAATAAACTAAAAACTTCTCGATATAAGAAATTGAGTTCATATTTTTTTTCATCTCACCAAAACCATCAAAACAGCTTAGATTGTTCTTTCATAAAAATCTCAAATAAGACCCTAACTATTCTATAGATGACACTTATTTCCTAGCTCTCATTCTAACCCTCCTATGTGTCCTCTAAGCTTCTTTATTTGCATGCTCCTCTTTAATATCTGTAAAATAAGAAATTTTACAGGTGGAAAGTAAGTCCACGACTCGATAAGTATGTTGATTAAGCTGGGTGTAATATATGAGCCTCATTTATTAAATAAAAAATAAGATTAAAATAAAAACGAAAACTAAAATCATAGTATTGAATGTAAATTAAAAATCTTGTACTATGTAGGGAAGCACTTCAAAAAATTTATCTACATAGGGAACTATCCTTTCAAGGATAGCTGTCATTCCCACAAACTCATCTTAGGTGGGTCCCACAAAACTCACTCCACCATCTCAACTCATTATTATTCATAAAGAACTCAACTCAACTCGACTCAGTTCAGCTCAACTTAACATTCAAACGGGACCTAAAATTACAAGTTCTGATTAGTATTAAATCTCTCATATCTTGATGGGATATGACAACAAATATTGTCTGATATAGCATAAGCTGAACAATTCAAGGAAAGCTCAAACCACATATGAGCTTATGGATTTGGATTTTATAACTTTAGGGTCTAGAGTGGGAGAGAGATAGCTAGGCATATAAACTGGTCTCATAGCATTTGTAGCTGGCCGAGTGAATTTATTAGATAGTATTAAATGTTCAATAAATACTTGAGTCTCTCTCTCTCTCTCTCTCTAAATCTTAAAGTTCGGTCAAGAACTTTGAGAGATCCAAATCCACCTTATATTTTATCTCATTAAAGTCATTATAAATTGCAATAAATTCTTCCAAACAATTTGAGATTCTATTCATCACCATTCTATACTCAGTTTGTGGATTACGATTTTTGCTCTAAATTCTTGACGTCCTTGTTAGATCATTCTAAAGTGTATGGCTCAAGTGCACAAATCTATTGGTTCTGATAACATTTATAATACCCCAAGGAAAGTTTATGTCACACATGCACCTATAGTCAAAAAGTTGTAGTCGATATTATAATTTGAGCCTTTTATAATAACTACAAATAGAAAAACTCATCCCTCCCAAATAAGGTGAGATCCATTTGTTGTCAATATTTCAGTAAGTGTGAAAAATAAGACCTAATGGGGATCTTAACATGCTCAATCCATGAAGACAAAAGTCATGTAGCTCAGTCTGGAAAAAAAAAAATGTCTCTTGTGGGAGGAGATTATCTATTTAAATCCTATTGACATTGTAGAATAATTAGTATATATCATGTTTAATTTTAGAAGCTTATAACTTCATCAGAACTTCTATTTTATTCTGGGAAAAATAAAGGATGAACGAACTAAATCCGTTCTTGGTTTATTGTTTGAAGTATGCAGGAGGTAATTCAGAAGCTTGATCTGCGTTCAGAGAATATTGACAAAATGGACCAACCATCTCTTGAGCTACAGGTAAGATATGTATTTTCAGCGCGTGAATAATGTCTCTTTTAGAATATTTTAGCTAGATCATGACATGTTGATCATGTTATTAAATAAACGAATAAATAGTTTGAGGCTACGAAGATTTAAAACTTTCTGGACTCATAAGACAGTGCATAGTGGTACTTAAAAAATAAACATTACTATAATTTTTATTATTTTTATTACTATTATTTTGGAAATCCGATCCGTATCATTGACTATCTTGTTAGATTCTTAGCTAATACCTGCCAGACTATAACTACAAACACATTGCCAGGCCAACATACCCTCCTTTCAAGTTAATTTTATATTAACTTCATATATATGGAGCTTTAAAATTTCTTCAAAATTGATTTATGTGGTTCCTCTAACTTTTGGGTCTCAGCTTATTAATATCCAATGTTTATCAATATTATTTCCTAAATGATTGTCAAGTGTGTTAATTCAGGTAATCGTTTTGTGATGAGGAAACATGCTTCCAGATTATTTCATATTCCATCTCAGACTTGACAAAGCAGGATTGCCAAGTTTCCAACATTAGATTGCCTTTTTCAAGATAAACATTAGTTTTGTTTTTCTGAACATGTGTGGTTTCCTTTTGGGGGGAGCTTTTTACAAGAATTTTGTTGTAAAAGGTTTTACTCTGTCAAAAATGAGGGCATATCAATAAAGTCCGAGGCCTAACCTCTGTCATTTAAAAAAAAAAAAAAACAACTGTCATGAAAACTTTGAAACTTTCATATAACAGAAAATCATACTATGGTATGAAAATTAGCCTGGTTCGTTTTCTGAAGCTACTTAAACAAACTCCTTGTAGAAATCCCAGATTGATTATCCAAACATCTACGACATCCTTAAAAATTTCTTATGAAAAGGAAATGATCACTTCGTTATTTAGCAACGTTTCTATGTTACAAATGCTTGTAAACAGATCATGTACAGAATATCCTCATGAAAAATCTTCTTAATGGCTACTCTTTGTGCACTTTTAGCTTCAGCGCAATACCTGCACCCTATTGAGCAAGCAAATCGTGGAGAAGACTCGTGACCTGAGGTACCATAATAACATTGCTATCAACTCGACTGTAACAACATGCACATTCCACACAAAGTTAATTAATGTTGAGAAATTATTACACCCAACAGGAGGATAAAGGGCGAAGAGCTACAAGGATTGGGTATTGAAGAATTGTTGGAACTAGAGCAAATGCTTAATGTAAGCATGGGCCGTGTTTTAAAAACAAAGGTTTGTCTCTGTTTGCTGGCATTATAATGTAGCATTTGAAATTTCTGTACATGTGTCTTAACATAGAAAAATTTTTATGTGTTTCAGAATAACAGATTTCTAGAAGAGATCAATGCCCTTGAGTGCAAGGTTAGGTCCCAAGGTTCTAGTTTTTCCAAGACAATTTATGCAATTATTATAATCTCAGAAGCTATCCATATGTCATTCTTAAGTGATGGTATCTATGAATATGTAGCTGTAAAGAATGACTTCAATTTTAGAAGGGATTGTTTGATTATTAGAAATGAATACTGGGATGCAAGTTGGCGCCAGTGTATAATGAAAATCATGAAGAAGTCTGGCATATAATAAAACTAGCCGCTGACTGCTTTTGCTACATTGTTTATCCTAAGACTCCATCTAAACAGACTTCCACTCCCGCCAAAAAGGGTATCATGTGTCTAATCATGGACATTAAGAAATTAGGTAATAATTATCACGTTGAATTAAATATCTTTCCCGTTAAAGCTTAATCTTTTAATAATAATCTGAAATCTTTCTCCCCGCCTCTCCCTCTCCTGGCCTCTTCTCCTCTCTCTCTCTCATCTTACTTCGTCTTTTGTTTTTTTTTTTTTTTTTTTTTTTAATGCAGAGAGCAGAACTGATGGACAAGAACCAGCAACTCATGAAACAGGTATCAGGTCTCGATTTTCTTTCTTTTATTTGTTTCCTACTTTCTCATTTTAATGAAAATGTCTCTGCTGCAGATGGAGAATGCGTTTAACGTCGCCAAAACACACAATCTACTTGAAGAAGGTCAGTCATCTGAGTTAGCCACCAATATCTGCAGCTCAGCTGCTCCTCTTGATCAAGACCCTGACATATCCAACACTTCTCTCAAGTTGGGGTAAGTTTGCAATTTTACACTGATATAATTTCTGTGGTTTTAGCATGCATTTTATAAAAAATTCAATCCAATATTCAGAGACCTCATATTTACCAAAGCAAATATTTAGAGTGCTCATATTAAACAGCTTGACTGAACATGAGATGGATCTGTCCTTGAGTTTTTAATTAGTTGTTGGACCTGCATTATAACAATACATTCTTCTAACATTTTATTGGGGCTTATCGAACTAGAAATATTATAATGGAATGAAATATATAGTACTTGCAGTCTCTGCAGGGTGATATCAATAATTTTGGTTAGTGACCAAATGCCAAGATATGGAGAGAAACTGTTTTGTTTTACCTTTGTGTATGTTACCATGCCTCGCAGGTTACCTTTCCCCGACCGATTTTGAAAGATAAAGAAGAACAAGAGTGCAAGGATTTACATTTTTCCAGCTGGAAAACAAGCATCATGGCTAAGTATATATCAAAACCAGCTGATCAGTTTTAGTTCATGAGTAGTTAAATTCCTGCAATCTCCCAATTTGTTTCGGAAAGCCGATTCAAAGAAAGTCGGTAAAATATCATGTACGTGTAGGGTGATAAGCTGTAGAAGAATAAGTACTATCATGTTATGGACGCATCAAGGGGCCAATTTGTTTCAAGGGAAAGCTGTAAAGTCGGGGGGAAATAAGATCATCAAGGGCGGCGGCGGGGTTGAAAGAGTTGGGAAATGTGGCGAGATATTTCGAGTATTCTACTTGACAATGACATGAATATAAATAATGAGTAGAGGTCACGGAATGTAGCTCTGAATTAAAGGCTTCACAAGCCCAAAAACGGACCTCTCGAATCAGTAATAATATGAGAGGTCCCTTTTTTTTTGCTCCGGCCGGCCACATTAATATTATTCCTTATGATGATCTAGTGCATGCCTCTGTTTAATTAATAAATAATATATTCTTGGTTTCTGGTGCATGTAACTGCTTGCGATTCTTAATATTCTGAGTTGCTGCATATAATTAATTATAAGATAATCCATGAAAGATGCAGTCACGGATAAATTAATAAGCAGAAATGACCAAAAGTGGCAACAAAAACAAACTGTTCTTATCGTTCGGGTACTCGATCGGAGCCCGGACACGGGTGAACAGTCTGATCAGGAATTAGTGGAGTTTACAATTCTTCAAACATTTTGTATAGAAGTTAATGAATAATGATTAATTAAAAGTACAAAAACAATAATATAGGAATTAGCAACTATATGAATGGCCAAGTTTAATTAATTAGCTTCTGGAAACTTCACCATGCATGCATGCAGGTAGGCACATACATACATACATACATATATATATATATGTATGTTTACCTAGTAATTACTGATCAAATTAGCTAGCTAGGTATAAACATTATAAAGTCACTTAAATGCAACCGTGAACTATGTAAACGTCATTGCCTAATCGCTTTGAAAAAAAGTGGGGTTTACTATTAAAAAATTAAATTTTTTTATGTAGATCTCATATTTTATTTTATTTTTTAAAACGATTACGCGATGGTTACACAATTTACAGTTGTAAATATATTTTCTCATTTATTTTTATCATACCAACTAGGTAGTGCTAGCTCAGGCAGTGGCAATTCCTCCAAAGTACCAGCTAGGCATATATACATACGATCATGGGCATGTAACAGATCTAATATATATGTGGACTGTCATCCAGCAAGATCGGGACATTTTCTGGGTCCATTTAAATTTCCTAGCTCTACCTTTTGCAGTACTAACCTGTTTTCATCCATCGAAATATATTATATATATATATATATATATATATTAAGTACATCACATGACTCTTAAGTACTTATAATTTATTAATGATTATAAGGCCGTATCCTAGCCAAACTACGATAACTGATCCATTTAGTTTTTTAGATGATCATGTGTTTATACTTATACTAATTTTCAGAACATCAAGAGATTTGAGTTAAATAGATTATAAATAGGGTTACTGAAGTACTTACTGGTCCTAATTGGTTAATTATTGAACCAATAATATTAAATTATATTAAACTGCAAGCTGCATGCAGCAGCGCTAGGGTACTCTTGACGCAAATCATGACTAGTTTTTGTAATATTCGACAAACTGGAGGAATTAAAAAGTATAAAACCCATTGAATAAAATTATAAAAGCTGATAATTTTATTATATATTATAATTATAAAGTATAAACTAGATCCATCACACGTCGTTCACCTCAAACCACGACAGCTAGCTAGGGTTGTTTGATCAAGCTGGCTCGTGGACGCCACACGCTTGATGTACCGTGCGCGTAGCTCTCGTCCATGCGTTAGTCTCGTTCCCGCTCAAGACTTGTTCCAAGTCTCGCGTCGTATGATCGTATCACACACTCCAAATTAAACCGGTTCCCTCTCTCCCTCATCTTTTCCTAAAGCTAGCGCTCTCTCTCTCTCTGTCTTTCACTTTTTGCATCAGTAATTCTTCCATTTTCTTAACTCGAATGAGCTATGGATGAAGAGTACGACGTGATCGTTCTCGGGACTGGCCTCAAGGAGTGCATTCTTAGTGGCCTTCTCTCCGTTGATGGACTCAAAGTAATGCGTCTCCTTTACCTCTCTGACTCTCCTCTTGTTTGGCCTGTATTCGTTGTTTCTTTTTATCTTCTTTGTCCGTTGTTTTAGGTCATTGTAGTGATAGAATCATAAAAGGTAGCTAATTCTCTGGATGATCCCTAAATGGTTTGGAGAATGTCGTAATACATGCGGAAACAAGAGACTTTGTCAGCTTACAATTGACAATTGCTTTTATTGTTTTCAACATTGAGAATATTATTATAACAATACGTCCTTTTGGCCCTCCCATCAAAGTTGAATGCCTCGTATCCGTACAACAGTTAGTGCACAAGTATTCATCATTACAAAAGGTTTACTCAGAAACGGCAGATACCAACAACAAAATGATTAACGAGGCATGGAGTTCTTATATGATCGATCATGATTACAACCCATCTGCCTTGACGGTGGCTTCAACTTCTTTGTAATTTGAATTCAACTTATCGGAGATTACACCTTTTGGGTTTCGTTTTGATCGTCAGGGCAGGAATGTATTGCTTTCTTCTTTTGAATCTATGCAGTTGTTCTATGGCGAATCTCATTTTTTCATATCTTGTAATATAGTATCCAATATTAGAAGGATTTCAGCCATATTGATGGCGTGAAACACTAATGATGGCGTGTTTCTCTATCTTGAAAGGAACCTGGATTTCTCTGTTTGTTTTTATAACTCAATATGTGATGCATTTTTGGGGACCAGGAAAAAAATTCCGAGAAGAAAAAACAGTAATTGATTTTCTAATCTACCAATGCCTCTTTTACATCATATTATTTCAAAATTTGTTATGAATTATTGCAAAGCCAGTCTCTCGACTTGTTTTCTTAAAGGCATTATTGGGCACCCCAGCCTTAGGGCCTAATTTAAAACCTTACAAGGATGAGGTGATATTGAGATGAGATAAGATGAAATGAAAAATTCGTAAATAGTAATAAAATAATTTATAAATAATAATGAAATTGTTTGAGTTAACATGTTTTATGGAGTTTTGAGAAAAAAGAGTAAAAAATTGAATAAAAATATTATAAAATTAAATATTGTTATAATATAATTTTTTAATATAATTTTTATTTTGTGATTTGAAAAAGTTGAGTTATTTTTTATGTTTTGTTTGGAAATTTAAAAAAATTGTAATGATTAGGTAATGATTAGATGAAAATTTAAAATTAAAATGTGTTTGTATTAATTATGATATTTGAATGTTAAGATAAAATAAGATTAGATGAAATGATGCCATCTTGAAATCCAAACGGGGCTTAATGAGTCGAGCGTGGTCTTTTTATACGTCTGGCTTACGAACCAAGACGCAGAAAAAGGGTTCGGGATACTTTTGGCGACAATAGATTCTGGAGTCATGGGGTGCGGTCTTCCCATTTTTGTAGTGCTGGCAATCGAAAGTATCATGCATATTTCATTCTGATGCTTTCCTATTGGTTCTAATTATCTTAGAAAATTTGTTTCCTATTGTATCTACAGTTAAACCATCTCAACTTTTACCATAATTCATGTGATTAAAGTTCTGTAATCTTAGTTGTGCAACTTATATGTTCCAATTCCACCAAGGATATACTTGCACTTAGTATCTTAGAATTAGCTGCTGGTTTTTGCTATCTGGCTCAGATCAGCAATCCTTTTTCTAGTTCTGAGCTGTGTATTAATTTGAAACAGGTATTGCATATGGACAGAAACGACTATTATGGAGGAGCCTCAAGCTCTCTTAATCTTACACAGGTTACTATTGTTATAGTATTGCAGGCTCTTTTTCTTTATTTATCTTCTTCTTCTTTTCTTTTCATTTTGAAAAATTCACAGCAAAAAAAAAAAAAAAAAAACGATTATTTGTGACGAGAATAAACTCAATTTAGTAGGAAATAATCATTTTCATAACAAATAACTGGTGCATTTTTTCACCTATACTTACGTAGTCTGATTTTTTTCCCTACTTTTCTGTTTTTCTTTGTTAAAACTTTGTTTTCTCCTCTACTTCATAGCTCTGGAAGCGTTTCAGAGGAAATGACAAGCCTCCAGAAAATTTGGGCTCAAGCAGAGAGTACAACGTTGACATGATACCCAAGGTAGCCCGTTTATCAGATGATACTATACTGCTAATGTGATATTCTGATGCTTTAATGCTCTTAAATTGCACATTTTACATACTGCTTCTCAAACATCGTAAAGGCAGTGCAACAGCTGGATGTTGTATCTGTATAATGTGTTTGCATCAGAATCTGTATATTGCGATTTTGTATAATGGGCATAGCAAACACTTACTAGTTATGTATAGATTTCCTTACAAAGCCCCATTTGATCCATTTCATTGTATATAATATGATGTACTGTGTTCATATGTTAATTAAGAATGGAGTTATTATTTTTGTTATGTTAATAAAAGGGCTTGATTAATGAATTCAAATGGAATGCAACTTGTATCTTCTTGTTTTGGGCGTGTCCTTTGGTTTTGTGAATTTAAACGGAATGCAACTTGTATCTTAGTGGTATGGACCATGTCCCCTTTAACTGAATGATATAAATTGATACCACGCAACTTATGCCTTGGTTGCCTCAAAATAGACCAAGCATTACCCTGGAAAATGTTTATTGCTAAATCTTAATGGCGGTGAATTACTGCCTCGACATGAGTTGTGTCACATTGAATGTGCCGTGTTCTATACTCCCTATGTATACATATTGTGGTGAAAACCTTCAACCGTGTGTTTTTGTAGTTCATGATGGCCAATGGTACATTGGTCCGTGTTCTCATCCACACGGATGTTACCAAGTATCTACACTTCAAGGCTGTAGATGGTAGTTTTGTGTACAACAAAGGAAAGGTACGAAGTTTGTTAACAACTTATATTTTCTTCTCTCTCTCTCTCTCTCTCTGTGAGTTTGGTCATTTCCAGTTGAACCGTAAGTCCGTCAGTTCCACCTCTCAAAACAACATATCACTATTCTAATTAAGAGCTTATAAGGGAATATTATTTGGTCTAGATTGACAAAGTTCCAGCAACTGATGTCGAAGCGCTGAAATCACAACTGATGGGACTGTTTGAGAAGCGTCGTGCTCGGAAATTCTTCATTTTTGTCCAAGACTATGAAGAGAATGACCCAAAATCTCATGAGGGGCTGGATTTGGAAAAAGTTACGGCAAGGGAGCTTATCACGTATTTTCTAATTTCCTTCTCTCTTAGATTACTTTCTGTAAGAAAGCAGCTGACTTTTAGCCCATAATTAAGGAACTTGCACTTGCAAAATATTTTGAGTGCAGGTTTAGCTCCTCCTTAATTTTGCCTTCTCCGTATATTTTCATGTAGCCAAACAAGTTCCTATTTTCTAATTTCCTTTTCTCTTAGATTACTTTCTGCAAGAAAGCAGCTGACTTTAGCCCATAATTAAGGAACTTGCACTTGCAAAATATTTTGAGTGCAGGTTTAGCTCCTCCTTAATTTTGCCTTCTCCGTATATTTTCATGTAGCCAAACAAGTTCTCTAAAGCATATCCTATGTATTAGGCCTTATCGATTCATTGGGTTTTTGAATTCCCAAAAGAGAAAACAAAGAACAAGTAGCGAAATGGCCAGTCTTTTGTTTCAAATATTCACAGCAATGTTCCAAACCAACATCAGACATGCCTTTTTAAGATCAAATCTTAGCTTTTTCTCTTCAAAGAAGTTCTGTTCTAGAGTATATGAATACATACTCATGGTATTCTTTTATCATTCTGAAACATAATCACCGATCATGGTTATATAAATTCTTTTATATCTTCATCTTAAATTGGCTATGTTTCTCTGAAGTAGTGGCTGAATATCAAGAATGTGTCTGGTAATAAGTATTTTTCACTCCAATATAAAACTACCTAATTTGGTTGCTCTGCTAATTCAACAATGTCTACTAAAGATACCTTAACTTAATGTATGATACTGTGTTTTTAATGTAGAAAATACGGGTTAGAAGATGATACAATTGACATTATTGGTCATGCCCTGGCACTTCATATAAATGATAATTACTTGGATCAGCCAGCCAAAGATTTTGTGAAGAGAATGAAGGTGCAATTATTTTCTCTATTATATTTAGTTATAGCTTGTGTTTTTATTGGTTTTTACTGCATTCTTTGTTAATTATTTTATATCTTAAGAGTAATATATGAAGATTCCATATATAATCATCCATATCTTCTACCTGATAAAGTAATATGAGTAGGTAGCTAATCACAATGTGGTGTATGCCCATGCTTAAAGAGGTATGTCAGTGATATATCTCTGTTAATCTGCATAGTAATCTCAAATATCTTTTCTAAAAATGTACACTATAACACCATAGAGCATTAACAAATCTAATAAACTACACTACATATGATGATAATTTGTAAATGTTTCTATTGTCCTTTACTTGCTGATTAAATTACAGACATATTACTATTTATTACAAAACTCAAATTGAGATGTAGAGAAATAAATATAATCTATTAGTCTGACGCCTTCTGAATTATTTTAGAATTAGTGTGGGTCAATATTAAAGACATCAACCAATGTCTTGAACGGTTTTTTTAAAACCGATTGCCATTTTTAAGGACTCAGTATGGATTATCAACCAAAGATCAATGAGCTGGTAGTATTTCTTGTCATGTCTGTTCAAATGTCATCGTCATTTGCCAGTATTATAAGGGAAACTTAACGAGTGTTAGTTGTAATAACCACGAGTCTTACCCCACTAGGATTTTCAAATCAGCAAGAGAAGCCAATGCTCTACATCATGTCAAGATGACTAGATTACAGCCTTTTTTCTTGTAGGGTGGTTCTCGAGCTTTTACATAACTGAAACACTCTTAGAGTAAACCTCACGTCTGTGCTACCCACTAGTATAAACCTTGCCAGTAGTACTCTTATGAAGAAGGAAAATATATCTTTAGGTAATATAAAGCTGCTTGAGAATGATTATTTAAGTTCAACGCTATAACCTTTTTTTTCGCTTCCTCTCTCTCTCTCTCTTTGTAAAGCTTTATGCAGAGTCTTTGGCACGTTTTCAAGGAGGATCTCCCTATATCTATCCATTGTATGGACTGGGTGAATTGCCTCAGGTTTGGTTTTCATCTGTAACATTGTGCAAATGTGCAGAGCTAATATAAGTTGCCATTATGATTTTTTGTTTACTTGTTGGCAGGCATTTGCACGTTTAAGTGCGGTTTATGGTGGAACTTACATGCTTAACAAGCCAGAATGTAAGGTAAAATTGCCAAAATCTGAGTTTACAAGATATTTCACCGTCAGGTGCAAACATTCAAAGGCTCACACCTAGATGGAAACTCACTGAAAACGCCTTGAGGCTCAACATTTGAGAAGAGGATTATGGCCCTAGGGAACACCCACCTTAATCAAATAACCCAAAAGTCGGATGGCATCCATATAATACCTCACTTACAGAGGCATTTGCACGTTTAAGTGTGGGAACTTACATGTTTAACAAGCTAGAATGTAAGGTAAAATTGCCAAAATTTGAGTTTCCAAGATATTTCACCATCGTTTAAGTTAGGCACAAACATTCAAAGGCTCACACCTAGATGGAAACTCACCGAAAATGCCTTGAGGCTCAACATTTGAGAAGAGGAGTGTGGCCCCTGGGAACACCCACCTTAATCAAATAACCCAAAGTCGGATGGTATCTATATAATACCTCACTTTTTGAAGGATAAATCCATCTTTTGTTTCTTTTAATAATGTGAATTTTTTTCTCAAGTTTTATTCACAGCTAGTAATTCGTTGTTTTCTCCACATAATAATGGCTCTGCCTTATGGTGCTTCTCTGCATTTCTCTCTGCCTGCCTGCTCGACTATGGTAGATTTAAGCATCCTTCTCTGAATCAGAGTACCAGCCATCAAAACCTCGACGCCAGAGCCATCCTTATGCTACAGAGTCTTCATTGTCGGCGGTGGCCACCTCTGAGGCTTGGCACTTGCATGGAGTTTACTGTTCATTGCTTTTTGCCAGTTCCCCAACTCTATAAATCTTAACGGTCAACTCTAAATAATAAAAGTCCGTAGATGTCATTGGAGTGCTTTTCACCTTTAAACCATTCACCACAACTTTAGCTTTTGCTAATATGGCAACATCTGAATTCATCCGATCAAATTTCAGTTAATATTCAATATATTGGATGATAGGTGGAGTTTGACGATAATGGGAAAGCCTTTGGTGTGACTTCTGAAGGAGAAACTGCTAAATGCAAGAAAGTCGTTTGTGATCCATCATATTTACCTGATAAGGTAATTGTCCCCAACTCATTAACAGTGCAAATTTTTTCCTGCTCAACTGGTCAATACACAAGCCTGAATTGCCTATTTTAATTTTGAGCATCATATTTGGCTCTCATCCGGCAATCTTTTCAAAATGAAACAGGTTCAAAAGGTGGGAAAGGTTGCTCGTGCTGTATGTATAATGAGCCACCCTATTCCGGACACCAAAGATTCTCACTCAGTTCAGGTTATCCTGCCACAGAAGCAACTCGGCCGCAAATCAGACATGCAAGTTTTCTGAATTCCTTTCCAGTTTCCCCTAATTTCTTTTGATAATGTCAAGTGTGTTACAGCCTCTGCACATTTGCAACATGTAACATAATAGTGGTTCATTCTAATAATTATATGCTTACAATTGCCCAATGCTTGATATAAAAATTAAAGGAAATCGAAAATTTTTAACATTTTTTTTCCCAGGTACCTTCTAATGTGCTTCTTAACTCATGGTGCAGGTACCTCTTCTGTTGCTCCTATGCTCACAATGTAGCTCCAAAAGGAAAGTACATTGCTTTTGTTTTAACAGAGGCAGAAACTGACAAACCTGAGGAGGAATTGAAGCCTGCTGTCGATCTACTTGGACCTGTGGATGAAATTTTCTATGAGACTTGTGACAGATTTGTACCTACCAACAAACATGAGGAGGATAACTGTTTCATATCTACAGTAAGTAAAAGTAACCGCCCTATTTATATCTTGATTTTTCCATAAAGGATAAAGATTATTTGCAACCTGCTAACAACACAAGTGGAAAAAAGGCAATATGCCTATGCCTAGTACATGATTTTTTTTTTAATGAATTTCACCTTATAGTATCGTTTTATTATATTTAGAAATCAAGGACAAAGAAATTGCATGTCAGTCAATTTTCAAAAAAATAAAAAGATCCCATAGTTGGCAGGCAGCAAAGAAGTATATTCTGTTTATGGTATATACAAAAAATGATTAAATCCAAAAAGTGTGAACTGTAACTTAATCAGGTAAAAGTGTTGAAAACCCCGTTTTTGGTGAATTCAATGACATCTTGATGACCCAAAATGTTGTTTGATAATGACTGTCGATTTAGAAACAATTTTCATTCTCTTGTCTCATATGGAGGAATGTCTAAACCTTATATAATTGCTTGTCATGTGAGGATATGTGAGAGCCTAGACTGTCTTTCCTTCTCCTTTTGCAAACACATTGGTACTTCACAGAACAAGCTCATGGGTTAACTTCATTATTTCAGTGACAAAATCAGTGGTAGCTTCTGTTCTTTCTTTCTTATTTGTAGAATTTTCATTTCTTGCAGAGCTATGATGCAACGACTCACTTCGAGTCCACAGTTGAAGATGTGATTCAAATGTACAGTAAGATTACTGGAAAGGTAAGCTTTTCATACATCAGTATAATGTTTTAAATCAATTAAAAGGGTCATATTTGTAAACACATCTTTCATGGGGTTCTTTTTATTAGAATTAGTGCTGTTCATTTTACTTAATGTAGGTAATATAGGAAGGAAGTTCAACTTCTTGATCATTTTGGTCTAAAGCCATTCTTCATATTCGTTTCCATATGTAAAGCATATATATATATATATATATATATGTATGTATATTCATCTCCGTCATTGTATGTTTCAGGTTCTTGATCTCTCTGTGGACCTAAGTGCTGCAAGTGCTGCTGCTGAGTGAATTTCCTCTCGCTCCAATTTCCTGATCTTCAAACTTTCGTTCCTTTATTGAAGAAGAATGTCTTTCGTTTAATGTTTGTTATGTTCCAAAATAAAACTTGGGTGCTCTTATTCAACCAACTTATTTGTGAATTGGGATCACAATTTTGAAGATTTTACTTTCATCTCTTTTTATCTGTATTTCATGCCTTGCTTTGGGTCCTTAAAATCATGAAATTAATATTAGTAACAAATAATAAAGTTATAAATTAACATTATAATCTTTGATATTATTGTATTATTAAAAAATAATATTTTTATAAATAATTTTAATGACGAATAAAAATATCATTTCATACCTATTTTTAAGAGTGCCTAGTAAATTGGATATTTTATATGGATCCATCGTGCTACTGCTACTGCTGCCGATCAATTCAACGATTAACGAGGGCATTTAAATTTGACATTAATTAATGATTTGAGAGCAAAAGAATCAGGAATTTTGACTGATCGAGGCCTAGTTCAGGCCCATTTATTAGATACCTTGAGGAGAAAGCTACTGAACGCACCGCACAAAAAGGAACCGAAACTATAAGCCCTTTGAAAGCGAGTTTATTTTTAAACTGAATGTCTAAATATTTAATTTTTAAATTATTAAATTTATCTTAATTTAAAATTTCTTTACACAAAATTTATAATTTTTTTCAACGTAACACTTTAGGGCTCACAATATTTGTTAACTTTCCATAAATATATATAAATTTATTTTAACATCTGAACACATCTAAGTTTATCTTAAGTAGATTTCACAAAACTCACTTCACTATTTCAATTCATTACTATTTATAAATAATTCAACTCAGCTCAGTATTCAAATAGGGCCTAAATTCGTAGTATCTGAGTGACAAAGTAAGGAGTGACAATTCGTATTGATAGATCGTACTCGTTTTGTATCAAGTCAATTTAATTATATAAATTAATTTAAATATGATCCATTGAGTTAAATAAGTTAGCTCTTTAAATTCTAATACGATCCATTTAAATAACGAGTCGTCTTATGTCATCCGTTTTAATTCGTTTAATATTAATTAATTAGAAATTGATCAATGCAATACGACCTCATTTCAATCAGTTTTATATAAATAGGTTAAAATAATCCTCTTAACACATTTGACCTGATTAATATAATTTTTTATAATAATTAAAATTTATATTTATTAATAGTCACAATATTTCCACAAAAATAATAAGATTATCTACTAACAAAAAATATTAATATTTTTAAATTCTAACCTATGTCAATTATTACAAACCTAACAGTAATAAATATTATCATTCATAATTACAATTTAAACAATAAAAAAACATATTGAGATATTAATATTACAATTCAAAAATAATAAAATTATAATTTTAAAATAAAATTTAAATAAATTATTACGAGTTAATTTTAAATTAAGCAAATTTATTTATTAATCATGACTTAATAGATCAACTAACCTATTTGAATCACAGATTATTTATATCAAATTCAAACTTACTAATTTTATATGCATTTGTAGTAAATTGGTCTGGTTTGTTTTTAAGACTAAAATTCAAAATTTTAAAAAAATTTTATCTAATCATTATAATTTTTTCAAATTCTCACATAAAATAAAATAAACAATTCAATTTTTTAAAATTTTAAAATAAAAATAATATTAAAAAATATATTCTAATAATATTTTATTTAAAATTTTAAGTTTAATTTTAATTTTAATTAATTTTATCTCATCTTATCTCATCTCAACTTACCTCTTAAAAAACGAAGGTTTAACATTCATGTCACAAATTGACAACAGTATTATTAAAGCCGGAGAGGCCAGGCACAACCGTCGCCCGTCAGCGCGATGAGTTTTTCTTTTTTTTTTTTAAATAAAAGAAATAACAATAAAAAATAAAAAGTATCAATAATACGACATCGTAGAGACACCCAGAGCCAGAGGTTGTATGCTTGTAGAATAGATCGGTTGGTTTAGCATTTTCAGCGATATCAGAGAAGATCGGAGAAGGCAATAGATGGGGGACGAGAGGGTGAAGACGGAGGCGTTACAGATAATAGGAATGTTCCAAGTTCTTCCCCGATTGGTCGTCTTCGATCTCGATTACACTCTCTGGCCATTTTACTGGTATTTCTCTTTTTTTTTTCTATCTTGCTTTTATATATTCTTTTGGAGTTGGGGTTACTCCAAAAAGACCAGAATAAAATAAAACATGATAACTTCTACATAACATTCTCAATTGTGGGGTTCCATTGGGATTTTAGGTTTTTTCTCCTTGATTTAATTTCAGAGTTAATATTCCAATATCTTTTTCCTATGTTTTCCTGGGGATTTGTTAAAAGTTTTTGTTCAAATCCTGAGGGTTCTTTTTATTTCAGGAAAAACAAGTAACATAAAAAGAGATTTTCATCTTTGGCCTTCTGAGTTCTAAGAACTAGTTTTGAGTGATTGAAGACAAATAGCCTAATAAAAATGAAAAATGAAAGCATGGAGGAATATTTCTAGGTTTCTATTTGTATTCAGTCATGTTGGAGGAGGACCTGCATCATCTAGGTCATATTTATTTTATCAGGTTCAACATGGCGAGAATGATATTCAACCATTCAATATTGGTATGATGTCTTCCAAGACTTTCCGAAATACTTGAATCAATTGATAGTGACCTCTTGTTAGAATTGGGTATCTATTGCGATTAAACATAGCAGATTAGCAAACGGACATGATTATTTTAATTACAACATGGAGAAAAGATCTAATTACATAACTATCCCAGGTTTTTTATAGTCATTATCTGTTATGTATTCTTCCCTGATCCCGCACAAAAATTAAGCGTTTTAGGTAAATAAAAAAGGCTGAGGATGTACTATGGTAGATATTTATCTGCATGAGGATAAAAGGCAGAAGGAGTACTACGGCAAATTTTTATTGATGAGAAAAAAAAAAATCATTCGAAGGCAATGAATAATGTGCAGTTTCATGCTACTTATGGTGCATGTTCTATCTTCTGCATTTAATTTTTTTGGTGCTAGTATTAGTAGTTCTCTAGCAGCATTGCTTATTCTCTCCCAAATGGCAATTGAAACCAGTGTGAAGAATGAAAATGAATTGAAACCAGAACAAAGTACACAGCCTAACGAGTTTTTCCTGCAAATGCTTGGCTTCATCTTATCTGATGTCAATTTTGTTCTGGGTTTTTCAAAGTGAATGTCGCTCCAAACGTGAGATGCCATCTTTGTATCCCCATGCCAAAGGAATACTGTATGCACTCAAGGAGAAAGGGATTGATCTGGCTATTGCTTCAAGATCACCAACTGCAGATATAGCAAAGACATTTATTGACAAATTAAGCATCAAGTCCATGTTTGTAGCCCAGGTGAGCAAGGAAAGAAATGTTTTCGGCCCTACAATGAATGCTTTTAGCCATTTCACATTTTCTTATTAGCCTTGCTTGTTTTGCATACAAACACACACAGAGAAATGCCCTCCTCAAACCATTTCTGATGTAATATTTTGTTTGGCTACGATATTTAGCAGTAACTCTTGATTTAATTGTCCAGGAGATCTTTTCCAGTTGGACACACAAGACAGATCACTTCCAGAAAATTCATTCAAGTACTGGGGTTCCCTTCGACTCAATGCTGTTTTTTGATGACGAGAATAGAAACATCCAAGAGGTAAAAATGGCATTCAACAAATCTTTTTGTAATATTATTTTCAAAATTACCGTTTTTTCTCATCTGATTGAGTGTTAGCATCTCTTCTTGAGTTGGACATGTATTTTTCGGACTTTTAAAAAAAATAAAAAATAAAAATCGTCTCAGTTGTTTGATGTTTTGATTTACAGGTCTCAAAAATGGGTGCAACAAGCATTTTGGTCGACAATGGGGTAAATCTTGGAGCATTGCAAGAAGGGCTTACAAAATTCTCTGAAAATCGGAAAACAGCCGAGAAAAACAAGCAGAAATGGCTCACAAAGTACTCTAAAAATCCAAACTCATCCGATAAGAATGCATAATAATAATGATTATTGGCAACCCCATCATTTAACTTAGATGTGTTGTATAACTTGAGGTATGCTTTCTATTGTTTCCAGTACTGCTGGCATATGCTTGTTATAGCGTTTCCATAAATTTGAATTGCTGTGGTAATCATAGGAGATATATTCGTATAATAACACAAAGGTATGCCTTACGGTGGCAAATTGTTGTACCAGGGAAAGCCCCTTCCACCTTACACTACCTTCTATACCAAGGAAAATGTGTTCGGTTTGAGGCTTAAAAATACAACAGATTGACCCGAAATCTATAAATTTTAAATTTTAAAAAATTAAAAAACATAAAAGTTCAACATTGTTTCCGTTTAATTTTCACCAAATACTTTTTGTCTATTATTTTTCACGAATTTGTAATTTTGTATAGGATTGATCTAGGGGTAGAAATTATTCGTACCCCCGACCCTGACTCATGGATAGGTTTAGATAGTGAGATGAGAATTTTTTATTTTAGATAAAAGTTTAAAATATTATTTTTTAATATTGTTATTATTTTGAAATTTGAAAAAATCGAGTCGTGGTTTAAAAAAATTGAATTATTTATTATATTTTCTCAGAAAATTTGAAAATATCGTAATGATAAAATGAGATAAAGATAGAATTTTGTGTCTCACACTTTCCCCCCTTGGTTCTCAATATTTCTTTTAGTACACCCTGCGCTATTCGTCAATCCTCGTTAATGCTTGCTAAGTTCGAACAAAGCTAATTCCTACGTTCTCTCTCTCTGCTTTATTTATTTGTTCTCTTTTAATATGTCACCCTGTGGACCTCTTATTTGCACCAGATAATCGATGGCTCACTTTAACACTATATTTTTCTTTTAATAAGAAGTAACACAGCACTTGATATCTTACAAAAACCTTTCTCTGAGCTTCAAACACAGCATGGCCTCTTAACTCTTAAGCACCGCAATTTTAAACTTCAATAAGTACAGTTTTGAGATTGCATGTAAAAGACAATTGGCTTGTACACATCTTACAATCCACCGGAAGAAACTACACATGCAAGCAAGAAGAAAAAAAAAAAATCACATAACGCATAATGACATTCTGAAACAAGCGACAGATAAATTAATTTTTTTTTTTTTTTTTTTGTGGCATATTCTTCAGGACATAATCTTTTTTCCTGATTAAAGCTACCAATGGTTGACCTCTTTCAGCGGTGATCGTTCATCATCAACTGTTTCAAGTTTCTTTGCTGTACCAGAAAAATATGTGTCTGCATTCTCTCCTGTAGAATTAGAATTGATCTCACCATGCGCCATTGAATCCGTCGTGCCTCCTGTCTCTTCCTCGCAGTTCTGCGATATTCTTCCCAAAAGTTTCATCAGTTTCACCTCCTCGGAAGAAAATTCACCAATCCGATCCAATATTTCCTCAACATAAGCTAAGATATCTTCCCTTTCTGCCAATAACTTCTCAGTTTCCTGAAGAAGAACCCCCTTTTCAAAGTCAAGATCCTTAGATAATCCCTCCATACTCTTCTGCGCATCCATTAACTTTTGAGTTTCAAACTCGTTAGCTTCCAGTAATGCTTGAAGCTGCTCTGCCTGCCGTTTTGAATGAAGCAAGGATTCCTCCTCACATGCCAGTATCTTTTGTAAATTGCAGGCTTCTTTTTCTAAATTGACAATTACCTTGTTCTTCTCTTCAATCTCTAGCTTTATCAGATACTCACTTTTCTTTATAGCTTCACCAAGAACATTAATCTCAACTTCCTTTTCTATGACCTCTCGGAAATAGGATATCGCTGCACTTTCCAGATCTTGTTCCAATGAAATAGCGTGTACTTGGAGATCTCTGATGCTCTGGTCTTTCTCATTCATGACATACATAAGCCTCTCTTTCTCTTGCTCAAAGGCTTTCTCTACATCCTGCCTTCCAAGAACTGCAGCTTCTGCTTCTCTTCTCAGGCACTCTTGATTCAGAAAAGTAATATCTTTCTGAAGATTTTCTATTAAACTATCCTTCTCTTTAGCAATTACGAGAATGCTGTCTTTCTCTTGAACAAAAGCTTCCACTTCCTCCGCCATGACCGCAATTCTAGCTTCTAGAGAAACAATATGTTGCTGCTGACCTTCAATTATTTTCACTTGGTCTTTGGAAATGCTGAGAAGGCTTTCTTTCTCAGTCCTGAGCGTTTGCTCAAGCTTGGCTTGTGCAATAAGGGAAGTCTTCATTTGTTTACAGGTAGCTTGATTTTCATCCACGCAGGCTTTAAGGTGCTCGGCACTAGACTTCCAATTCTGTAATTCATATTCTAATTGATTGGCTTCACGAAATTTTTCAGTCAATTCAAGATTCACCTTTTTTAATGCCTCAAAAGCATCCCTTTTCTCATTTTGTAGAGCACTTTCCATCAGCATTACTTGCTCTTTCAAGCGAAGTTGACATTCAGACGATTCCTCAAGCATTTTCTTATGTTGCTGAAGCTCATCCTCCTTGGAAGCCTGCATATATTCCAAGGACACGAACCTCTTCCTTAAGGACTTCAATTCCTCATTTTCTTCCCCAACATCAAGACAAGATTTACTCACTTCCAACTGCCCTGTAAGAGTGGAAGTTTTTTCTTCCTTCTCTTTGTCGTGTAGCTCCATATCAGTTTTCAGTTTTTCGGTGAAAGCCTCAGAAAATTCTGATCTTAAAACCAGCCATACTATGGCATTCGCTTCATTCAAAACCGCAATTTCAGAATGGAAACTTTCAAGCTCCTTCTGAAGCTCATCTATATGTTTTTCTTTCAACTTCAGTTCAAATTTGTAACTAATAATATCCGTTCTCAACCTTTCCATCTGAAAATTCAGTTTCGGTTCTTTTGTTTTCAGATTTTTGGAACAGTTGCTAGGCACCTCTTCCAAGCCTCTGAGCTTGTTGTGCAGTTTTGTCCGTGAACAAGTGGCTCCCGCGTTCCTAATTTGAGCATCCAGAAGCTCTTTGAGAGATTCTCTGAGTTCTTGATTCTCTTGCTGGAGATGAACTATTTGAAATTCCGTTTCTTTTGCAAGTGTGTCTTTTCTTCCAAGTGAGTTTCTCAGCCTTGCAATCTCTTCATCCTTATGAATGGTCAAGTTCTGGATCTCCGACGTTTCTACTTTACACTGGGTGAAAACATCATCAAAATGTGACCGGAATTCAGATACTTGAACCTCCAGAAATTTTCTCTTGCTTTCTTCGTGAGCTAAGGCTTGGTTGCACATTTCCAAACGAGTCTGAAGACCTTCTAAGATACGAGTTTGAGCATCTAAGCTCGTCTGCAATGATGAAATCTCTTCAAGCAATGTCGATTTCTCCTTTTCCCACTCCTCCTTGCACATCTGGAACTGATCTTGGAGCTTTATGTGAGCTTCTTCAAGATGTTCAAACTGCTCATTCTTCCATTTCAACTTATCCCAAACATCTCTATTTTCATCCTCCAATTTAAGTATCATATCATCTCTCTGCCTCAGTTCTTTGGCTGTTTGAGCCTTCTGTTCAGCTTCAAAACACCTCCTCTCTGTAACTAGCAAGGTTCTTTTAAGGCCCTCGATCTCCTTATGACTTGCGCAAACATTCTGCTCCAATTCTTTGTTTCTGGCCGTCACTTCATCTAAACGTAACACCAACTCTCTATTTTGTTCCTCCAACTTTTGCGATTTCTCCCCACAATCAGCTCTGATTTTTTCATTTACGGAACTCAAATGCCTAAGTGATAATTCTTTTTCATGCAAACTGGATTTCAGACCTTCTTGAATTTGCATCACTTCAGACATCTCCTCAGACTTGGCATTTAGTTCTTGGGCTTGTTGCTCAATCTGCCGCTTAGCTTCTTGGTAACTGAGCAATTGTTCATCATAGGCTGTTTTTAAGCTCTCAGAATGTTCTATTTTAAGTCTGTACTCAGCCTTCAGTTTTTCCATCTCCGCTTTGACTTCGTCTAACTCTTTACAGAGATCCTCCATTTCACTTGCTTTTGAATATGGATTTTGAGGAATATCTGATAAAATTAAAGACGAAAGTGGGTTGTGATGTTGAAGCAAACAGTGTCATAATTTTAAGCCAATGATCTAAATCTACACTCCCTAATTGATGGTTTCCAGCGAAGGAAGGAAAACCATTCTAGTTTATGCACAGTAGTGCTTATACATTGTCACAAAAACTCAACCCCATTTTCTAAAATTTGTTGGTACTTGCAGAAAAAGTTCGAGCATGGAAAATGCACAAAAACACACATACACAACATCAATATCCATTTGCACTTGTAAAATCAGCTCTAAATCGGTCTCGCAGAAACCCCAAGGCTGTGAATATTGGAGGAGACAAACACAGCCTAAAATTGCAACATTTTCTGAATGGTTTGTTTCATACACTTCCTAAGAACCCAGTCGGAGGAAACCCTGGACAGTTTCGATCTGGGAAACTGACCAATTTTTTTGCCAGGAATCAGAAAAAATCAGAAGCGAACGTAGGGAGAAGCACAAATCATAGACTTAGGAACAAAAAGATTGATGAAGCAGAGAGAAACGTACCTATGAGCCAAGCTAATTCAGAGACGCCGCTGAAGAGAGTGAGTGCGAGAGAGAGGGTCGTGGTTGACGAGCGGGAAGCAGGTTTCAAATCCGAGACAAAAGGGTGGATTCTAAATAGGAAATTTCCCTTTTGCACCCCAAAACAATCATTTATTAAAATTGCTTCTCAAAGTGTCAAAATCCTTAAATAACATCCCAAATTATTACATATATTCATTTTTCATCCTAATTCCTACGTCTCTGTCAAACCTAATAAAAGCCCAACACACTTTGAATGAATTTCTGAAATGTACTTCCGTTAATATTAAAATCTCTGCTTTTCTTGAACAAAAACGACTCGCACTTTGTTCTTTATTATTTTGGGGCTTAGATTAATTCGTCCAAAGAATTAAGAACTTGAAAGAACGTATCTGTGTGTTCGAGAATAATTCTTGTACATGTACGTTCATTTTCGCCTGTAAAAATGTAGGAGTTGGGAATGCTAGGATATTGGAGTACTACTCATTAACAGCAATAAGCAGTTTCTAGTTGAGATTATGGAATGAAGGGTGCGTACTTTTTTTAATTAGGTTTTACAGTTACTGGAAAAGAAAAATTAAAAGGATCTTTGAAAATTAAAAATATCTTTCAGATGATTGGTGATGTGCCAACATTTTATTGTTCCAATCCTTTCGTTTTACTTTTCATCCATGTTTCACATCAGAGCTTGGGCAATAGGACAATGCACTATGCACATAAGATAAGATGCCAAAACATGGACTTTGGAGCAGATAGGGAGCATCAAGCACCGTCTTCCTCGGATACACAATGCTGTTCAAAAATGAATTCCAGGACAGCAAAGCATAGAGCTGCTGGGGTCTCTCTTGTTTAAATAACTAGCAATTTCCTCGGTCTTACCAGAAACATGCCTCTTGCCCATTTAGGCCTCGTTTGAATTCAAAACCCATCTCAATCCACCTCATTTTATCATTACAACTTTCTCAAATTCTCACACAAAATATAATAAAAATTTCCACTTTTTCAAATCCCAAAACAACTTTCCCAAATTCTCACACAAAATATAATAAACAATTTAACTTTTATTCTACTATTCACAAACCATCTCGATCCATCTCAACTCATTTCTGAATCCAAACCACTAAGTATACCATTACACACAAAATTTGGACTTCTTCCATACTCAATCCCATGAAGGCAACTAACAATTGTACACAATGAAACTACATGATCATACGACAATACAAATTCAAAGGACTAATTTTCCAGACTCGGTCCCGTTGCCTTTGAAACCTGAATGTGTTTGGACTACTCACGCAAATAGTCTTAAACCCTCTGTGTCTCTGCAACAAGCAATTGTTCGAGTTCCTCTCTACGTCGCTCCAATTCCTATAATTGTCGGCAAAAGCAAGTCAATACAGAGTTTCTGCATGAAGTCAACATCCATACAATTGAAGGAAAGGAGTTAACATCATTCCAAAGTACATGTATACAATTAGACAATCAACTGCCATCAACTCATTCTGGTAAAGTGACTTGATTTGAAGTGTGTATCTTTATGCCTATTTTACCAGTCAACAGGGCCTTCAAAGGAACCTGCCATAATTGCAGAAGATATGAAATCCTAACCCTCCAAATGCTATCACCTTAAACAGCATGGTGGAAAGTAGATTTATTGCAAACATTCCCCAATAATTACATAAGCCTACTATATTTGTATGAACGTTCTAAAATGTCCCATTATTATGCGTTCTGCATTATCAAAGAATTTCAATTTTAGAAGATAATCAAACGTGGAAATAATCGCAATTAATTTCCTTCCATGTTTGCAATAGTGACTAGTTTCTCCTGTTTCACACATAAATCTACATCATGATTAAACCCTGATATATTGAAATGAAAGAACCTATACACACAGTGATGGAATAGCTTACTTCCAGATCCTTGACAGCTTGGTCCCTTGTAATCTCCTGTTGCTGCCGAACACGTTTGAGATGTCCAATGCATAGGATTCCCTTGGAATTGGAACGGGAATCAAGTAATAAAATCATTACTTAAAGAAATAAAAAACTTGAAAGGGAACATATGCAAAACTACAAGCTCTGAGTTCATTCATTCCAAAGATGTCTTAGATTTCAAAACTCAACTAAGGCACTTATAAAAGTAAAAGGACCCTTATACATCATATTCATTAGTCAACTAATTCTTTAACCTCAACGTAGCGAGACATCATTGAATAACTGAAGCAAATAGGAAACCTATTGGAAATTTGGAATTGAATAAGAGGGAAAAAGCACATGCTCACACGCATGACTCCTGAAATAAAAATTTGTGCTTTCCATTTTCTTACCGAAACCAAATAGACTACGCCACAAGCAAGAAGCATATAACTTGATATGTTTTGAAGAAGAACAAGCTCCTTCCGAACCCCAGTATAGTCAGGGAAAGCTCTTGTCATCACTGCAACACTGAAGAGAGTTCTAATTCAACAACCAAATAACATTTTTCATTTGTTTTCCAGATTGTGTATTAATGAATCTAAAAGTAACTTATAGGGAAAGTCTAATGATTTCTTGAGAGTTCAACCTCATGCCCAATAATATAGTTTATCACACTCTCCATCATAGTCAAGCGTCCTTCTTATCTAGTTTGGTAATGGTTATGATTCATGAATGCGTTTAGGTACATTCCAGATTAATTAATCTAAGCCTGTTCTGTTTGGCACTGGGCTCAAATCAAATTCAACTCACAATCACAAAGATTAAAGACAAAATTTTAGGATTTGAAAATTTAGCTCAAGTTTACTTTAATTGGGTTTGAGAGTTAGACGCTGTCAGGAGAGAGGATATACAGGTAGACAAAACCAAATTTATTACGAAATTGAAGACATACAAGATCTGCAGCATACCCCTACCAACCCAATACTCCAACACCTGCAAAATGGTGACAGATTTTCAATAAGATCAATGATCTAAACGGTAACATATGCACTGTCAGACATTTGGATTCCATGAAGGTCTTTGAATAATAACCTAATGTCCTAACACATGATGCTAAGTAAAAAAACAACCAAAGAGTGCAAGGTGTCAACAAGCAACATAAAAATTTAAATGGTTTTTTGACCCAAGATGACAACAGTATGTCAAACTACTTGGAGAGATCAAATTTGTTGTCATTAGTTGAAAAGCAACCACACTAGAAAGCTGAGCTAACTGCCATCTCAATCTGTTCTCCAGGAAGTAAGTCATTACAGTCCTTTCAAGAGATCCATAAATATAATTTTGCTTTAAAGAAGATATATGAAAATATAGTTTTCTTTCTGTTTATCAATCGTATACGTTTCTGACTATTGTCTTAACGGAACTTTCATTGCAGGCAAGACACAACAAGTCTAACAACACTTTCAAGTTTTTGTCATCCCAGAACATATATTTTGATCCGTTTCACTCTCTTGAAACAACGCACTCGTGTCCATTCGTTCTTTCCCTAACAATATGTGTGAAGAATACGAGGGTATCGTAATTGTGTACACAGAGGAAATGGTTAAAAGATATGGAAGCAGAATCGAAAATTAGGAAACACATGGAAAGTCAGGGACAGAATCGCTCCAAAAAACAACGAACACTTCAAGCTTCAACTTCCAATTCGAATTCCTAGAACTACGCGTAAAATTCAAATTACTTAAAAATAACAATTCATATCGCAAATGAACAAATCGAACCTTCGAGAACTTGAGGATGAATCCCCATTCTGTCTCAGCCAGAACCACAAAGAACGCAATTCCAACGGCATAACACCGGAATATCCCATCGAATATCTGTAATTACCATCAAATAACCACTCAATATTTCACCTGGGCGTGGAATCAAATACATAAGCACATGTACACATGAGCGCGCGCACATATATAGACCGCGACAGATAAAAGAGGGAGAGGAAGTACATCAGATCCGTCCTCGAAGGATCGAATGGCAGAAAGAACGTTGACGACTATGCAGAGGATCGCAGTGAGAGAGGTTATGACGCTGAAGCCCCTACAGACCAACAAGAAAGGGTCTGATCTGACTCTAATGGTGGTGCTCGTAGTAGGAGATGTACCCCCCAAGCTCTCTTCCTCTTCGTTTCTCGACATTTTCTCACACTTTCTCAGCTCCTAGGAAAAACAAAAAAAAAAAAAAAAAAAAAAACCCTTTTTCTGCGCAGGGAAAAAAAAAAAAAAAAAAGGATTCGTGAAAATCCTCAAATTTCCATTGGAACGATTTGGAGCGGCGAGGTTCTGGAAAGCGGGATTCTTTCCCAGCGATTCAAGTAACTAAATTGGGAACTGACACGTGGCAAATAGGGAGTGATTTCTATACGGAAACATGTTTATTGGGAGGCCGTTATCTAGCAGATATTTGATCCACCGACGTTGGGCTCTTAATAGGTAGCTTGACCGTTCGTTGCAGTCCAAGTTTCGAAACCTTCGTGACCTTTACCCCACAACCACTACATCAACAGCTTCCTGATCCGATGGCTCTGCAACGGACCTCTCTATATCCGAACTGCGTTTGCTCCCAAAGTTTCTAATATCCTTTAAACCGACAAGGAGGCAAGAGAAAGAGACAAATCGTCTTTGTCATTCTGAGTCGTGTCGTTCTGACACATTTTCCATTCCACCGACATTCTCACCTTCTCTCCCTGTCAAATAAAGGAAATGGATAAATCCCAAGACGTTGAAGCAGAAAATGGATAAGTTCAAGAAGAAACTAAGGCCTTGAACGACGGTTCCATTTGTGGCTACGAGTCGCTTTACTCTCTTCTAAGCGCAAATCTCCAGCCTGAGCTGTTCCAGGTTATTTTCCTTGTCTCTCTCTTTTTCTCAGTTCTTTTATTCGAGAAAATTCCGTTTCTACTGTTATCACTAATCGTACGAGTAGGAATAAAAGTTGAATAAAATATTATTTTTTAATATTATTATTATTTTAAAATTAAGAAAAAATTAGAATATGAATTAGAATGAAATTTGTGGAGTTAGTTGAAAACGTGATTTATTTTTAATTGATTTTTAGAATTTTAAGTCGGGGGATTTGGTTTTTTAGATATATATGTTCAAGGATGGTGATAGCGGCCGCCAGCGTTTAGTTCTTAGCGTACCGTTAGTTTTTTTTTTTTTTTTAAATATTATTTTAACATTCTTAATTATTAAAAATAAATAAAAATATATATAATTTTATTAATAATCAATTCTTTAACTATTAAATAAAAAATTAAAATATATGAGCAATAAATTTGAAGGATTTCACTAATATTTTACTATGTCCAATCACATTGATCTGACTAGTTTTAATCGTCTAAAGAACAATTTGTTCTAAGGCTCCGTTTAGATTTTGAAAGTGTTTCATTTTATTTTATCTTATTATTATAATTTTTTTAAATTCTCGCATAAAATATAATAAATAATTTAATTTTTTCAAATCTCAATTTAATTTTTTTAAATTTTAAAATAATAATAATACTAAAAAATAATATTTTTTTAATTTTCATATTTCATCTAAAAGCATCTCCTCTCATCTCATGTCATCTCTAACATTGACATTAGCTTCATCAAAAATCTAGCCAAATGTAAAATATAATAAATTTTATCAAAAGAGAGCTGTATTGGATTAGCCAAAAAGATTAGTGTGAAACTTTGAGTTACAATAAATATATTTTTTTTTTCAAATTTGAAGGGTTACTGTTCACTTATCAAATTTATTTTTTATTCACTTTTAATCTCTAATAGTTTTTTTTATTTACGTTAATCTTTAACCGTCTTATAATAATAATGTAAGAATAAAATTAAATTATTAATTAACATATAATTAGTGTAATTATAAAATATAAAAAAAATAAAATATTATTATTAAAAATTAATATTATATTATTTTTTTAATGAATTTAATAATTAATCTAATGTAGAGTTATAGATAAGAAAGTTTTAGATATAAGAAAAATATTTCATCAAAATTTAAAGATAAATTTGATACGTCCAATACTAGTGTTCTAAAACTACTTGGCTACCAACGCTGTCGACCTATAATTAGCTTAGCAGGGCCAAATTGTCAATAATATATACGGCCAAATCATTTTTTCTCTCTTCAAGGGGTTAAAAATATTCTATTTATAAATGAGTGTGGCTAATAATGATTATATAATATAATTTGATTTAGGCTCTTTTGTATTGAAAAATTATTTCAATTCCTCTCATCACATATTATCGTTATAATTTTTTTAAATTTTTATATAAAATATAATAAATAATTTAATTTTTTTTAATTTTTAAAAAATAATAATAATTAAAAAATAATATTCTAATAATATTTTATTTAATTTTTAATTTTTATTTAAAATTATTCCATCTTATCTTACTATCTAAACGGAGATTTACATGAAAAATTTTAAAATAAATGATCTAAATTGTGTGTTTTACATAGACTTATAAATAAAAAAAGAAGTCAACTTTACTGCTTTAAAGATTCTTGTGATTGTGATGGAAGGTGGGTTATCTTTCTTCCTCTGTCTCATTTGAATTGAGATTATCTCAATTTATCTCATCTTATTATTATAATTTTTTTAAGTTTTAATATAAAATATAATAAATAATTTTATTTTTTCAAATCTCAAAACAATAATAATATTAAAAAATAATATTTTAACTATATTTTATTCAATTTTTAATTTTCATCTGAATTTATCTCATTTTAACTATAAATGTTGGGTTATTTACTGATGACATGGTTTCAATTTTACAGGAAGCTAGCCGCTTGCTTCTGGGGCTTAATTGTGAAAGAGCAATTGATACGCTAGATCTTCCAGAATCCGCTAAAGCTCTCTCGTCAGAACATGAATTTGACCTCCAGGTAGTCATTCATGCTAGATTTGCTATGGTGTTTCAGTTATAGAATCTCTTTGAAGTAATAGGCTCACCATAAATTCCTTTGCCTTTTGCTTTATTAGAATTCATACCGAGTAATTAATTCTAAAATAATCGCTGTAACATTATTGATTGATCCTAAGCTTTTGTATCAAATCCTTTCAGGCTTTTTGTTTTCGTGCAAACAAAGAGTTTTTTAGAGAACCCCGAGCAGTTAGGGTGGTCTTATTCAGAACTCCATAGTTCTTCCAACAACAGCCCTTTTCTGGAACAAAAGAGGGCTATCTTTCAGAAATTGCAGCCAATCATTGAGGCTGCCGGTGCTTCGGGAGTCAACGTATTATGCCTACAAGTAGGTCATGGAATGAGGGTGAAATAATTTTATCCATTCACTTTGCATCTCAAGTGAAATTTTTGTCAAAAACAAATTATATATAGAAGCCACTGTTTATTGAAGTCAATTTTGCACACATTAGTTGTCAAAATATACACTACATGTTTGAGAGGAAAAACGAGAGAAAGAGCAGAGATGAGAGAGAGAACGAGCGAGAGATGAGAGAGAGAGTGAGACGAGAGAAAGAGAGAGCAGAGATAAGAGAGAGAGAGCAGAGATGAGAGAGAGAGAGTGAGAGCAGAGAGAGATGAGAGAGAGAGAGCATAGATGAGAGAGAGAGCGAGACGAGAGAGAGAGAGAGAGTAGAGATGAGAGAGAGAGCGAGACGAGAGATGAGAGAGAGAGAGCGAGACGAGAGACGAGAGAGAGAGAGCGAGACGAGAGAGAGAGAGCAAAGATGAGAGAGAGAGCGAGAGCAGAGATGAGAGAGAGCGAGCCGAGAGAGAGCGAGACGAGAGAGAGAGAGACCGAGAGCAGAGATGAGAGAGAGAGCGAAGATGATGAGAGAGAGTTGATGAGAGAGAGATATGGGAGAGAGACGCTGGTGAGAGAGAGATGAGAGAGAGAAGCCAAAGGAAGAAAAAAAAAACAATTGGATGAGAGGCATCCACATAGTGTGTGCATTGTATGCACCACTACAGTAGATGCCGTATAGCACTTCTCAAAATTAAACCAAGAAGCATGGATGATGCCATGTCTTCTCTACACGGGAGAAGGGGTGATGTGAATTTGCAGAACCTGTTGATAGGGAATCAACCAAATTTCTTCAGGATCTCGCACTAAAATATAATATGGTCGTTGTAAGTCCAATTATTGAGAGGGATGAGAGTCGTGGAGAGACTCTTTGGAATTCAGTTGTTGTAATCGGAAATCATGGCAACATAATTGGCAAGCATAGGAAGTTAAGCTAATAGCTTGTCTGCTGTTTATAATCTTTCTTACTTGACATACTGAAATTGGACCTTTTTTGGCAGAACCATATACCCGGAACTGGAGACTGGAACGAGAGCACATTCTATATGGAAGGCGACACGGGGCATCCTGTTTTCAAGACGGCTTTCGGAAATATAGCTGTTAATTTATGTTATGGGAGGCACCATCCTTTGAATTGGTTAGCTTTTTGGTTTGAATGGTGCAGAGATTGTTTTCAACCCTTCTGCTTCCACCGGCGAAACCTGTGAACAAATGTGGCCTGTCGAGGTTGTTCTCTATCCATTTGCTTTGCTTTGTTGTTGAATTTCACTTTTTGTTTGATGGATTTATATTTTCTGAATCTTGATTCTGCCTGTGATAATGATTGTGTATGCTTGGGTTAAACTCTGGCACATACAAATCAGACATAACAAATAGTTAGATAGCAGCCCGATATTCTTCTGCATAGAGGTTGGTAACGATCCATTGTGAGATGGGTCCATCTACAAGAATTTTCTAGTAGCAAACGTCAAATGACAATAGTTTATTAAAATTACTTCACGTTATGACTACATATTTTAAAATAATACTACTCTTCATCCGGAATCTTGTCATTCTTAATCATACTTGCTGATGTGACACATTTTAAATAGCTTCACATGTCAACCATTTAAATTAACAACCACTTAAAATATAGCATATTAGCATTGTTATTAAAGATGATAAAGTTTAAGATAAAAAAAAGTAGCATTTCTCTCCCGATTGGTGTAGTTAGTAAAATCTCATTTTTGGCAATATTTTTAAGCCTTTAGAAATTGTCTTCTTCTTCTTCTTCTTCTTCTTCTTTTTTTTTTTTTTTTTTTTTTTTTTGCTTTTTCTAAGCAAGCTATTAGTATTAATAAAGAACCAAGAATACTTTATTTGAACTAGGAAATTTTCATGTAATTTGTTGGTTTTACAGGCCCGCAGTGCTGCAATAGCAAACAGTTACTTTGTTGGGTCAATCAATCGTGTTGGGACTGAGAAATTCACCCATCCATGCACTTCCAGTGATGGCAAACCTCCAAATCTTGGGCATTTCTATGGATCCAGTCATTTTTCAGCCCCAGATGCTTCTTGCACTCCATCTCTTTCCCGTAACAGGGATGGACTGCTTATCTCGGACATGGATCTCAACCTTTGTAGGCAGATAAAAGACAGGTGGGGATTCCGAACGACTGCCAGATATGAGTTGTATGCAGAGTTGCTTGCCAATTATCTGAAGCCAGATTTTGAGCTCCCAAGTCATTTCTGATCCCTTTAAATAAGAACTCTATGTACATTTCTGAGTGTTAGTAAGGGTTAAATCGTGTAACATTTAAATAATTGAAAGCCAGATTTAAATAAAGGAAAAAAAAAAATGTCAACTTTACACTGTTTTGGGCCATTATCATTTTATGGACTAAAATTCTCAAGAATTTTTCAGAGATTGTGTATGGCTGATTTGAGATGAGATAATTTTAGACGAAATATTAAAATTAAAAAAAAATATTATTGAGATATTATTTTTTAATATTATTATTATTTTAGAATTTGAAAAAACTGAATTGAAATTTGAAAAAGTTAAATTGTTTATTATATTTTATGTAAGAATTTGAAAAAATTGTAATGATGAAATGAAATAAGATGAAAAGTTTTTGAATCCAAATGGGGCCTATCAGGTCAATTTAAATATTAAAAGTATTTCATTACATTTCAATTTATCTTATTATAATAATTTTTTAAATTTATATACAAAATATAATTTATAATTCAATTTTTTAAAATTTTAAAATAATAAAAATATTAAAAAATTATATTTTATTTAACTTTTTAAGTTTTATCTATCATTTTCTCCCGTTATCCAAACAGGCCGAAGTCTTTCTTCAACCACCGCTTCGTAATATTTTAACTTATTGCAACGTTTAAGGAAATATAAATACAGTGTAAAATTCAAAAAAATTTCTGTAGAGGATCTGTGAAACTAGTGTTTTCCTTAAAATATCTAATAATTTTCTGATCTATTTCCAATCAAACCAGTTTGTATTAATCTAGAAAATGAAGATTTCGTAGAGTATTACTGACAACCAGTTTGTAGATTTCTTCAACCACCACTCAACCTGGTTTTTGCTTTCTCCCGTCATAACCACAACCCTGCCCAGAAAGCGACACAACAAACACTACTCTCGACCATTTATAATCAAACACAGCACGCGCGCGCGCGCGCGCACACACTCTCTCTCTCTCTCTCTCTTTCTCTCTCTCATGGCTTCCATTTCTCCTCCGACCTCTCGCAACCTGGTCTTCCCCAACCCCAAATTCCTCTCCCCTTCCCCTCTGAGAAGACCATCCTACCCGTCCCAGCCCCACTCCCTCTCCGTCTCTAGTATTTCCGACTCCTTCATCTGCCGCTCCCACCACAACGCCTCATCCTCTCCAGACAACACCATCCGCTGGCGATGGGACTCTCTGCTCCACGACGTCGTCAAGACCGCGATCGAACGCTTCAATTCCTACTTCAACTCCAACCGGAAAGAGGGCGACGATGTTCGCGATGGTGCTGAGCGAGAGCCGAAATTCAGAGGAGGAAGAATGGGATTGGGGTCGCTGGGGCAAGCATTTCGACGAAATCGATGGCCAGGAATGCCTTGCCTCCATTCTTAAGGTCGGCTTCATTGCAGTTTTTACGTCTTTACTATTGCATGAATGGGATTGCGATTTTGTTCGTATATGGTCGTTTGACGCCGAAGAAGAGCAAATTAGACAATGGACCTTAACGAACTAACTAAAAATTGGTTGGTGTAAATTCAGCAATTGCTTTATTAATAAAACTTCTTGGTTCTTCGTCAAAAACAATCGCAATTGTAGCCTACGAAAAAATGCATTGTTGGAAAGACAGAGAAATTCCCCTTTTCAGAGTTTTGAAAATAAAATGGCGTTACTAGTTCACTTTAACCCTCCAGAATACCAGGTAATCCCTAGTTCACTTTAACCTTCCAGCTTAGCTAGTTGACAACAAGGTATATATTGTTTGAGTAGTGCTACATTTACTTACACTTTTACTTATAAGACTGATTTTGTTAGATTTTTTTTTTTAAATTCAAATTTTGCATTTCAAATTTCATGATTTTAAGCATATCAATAACTAACATGTAGAGAAATAAGTTTTTTTGTAAATTTTTCTCAAATACATTTAGCATTTTCCAGATTGTTTTTACCAGCATTGTCCTTGCGGGTGATGCATTGAGATAGCGTGTGTCACGAGCTTTTGTGCTTTCAATACACTCTTTATATGATACTGTTGGTTGCTTTATCTTCAAAAGGAGTTTCCAGAATCATCCTTCCTACTTAATATTGTTTTTTATGAATTTCAAGAAACTAACTTATTTGATCGTATTAGGGGAACTTCCATGGCAAGTTCATCTGGAACTGCCATCAAATTACTGGATTGAATTATTATGTAGCTTTCTGTTGTGTGGACATAATTTATACGCTGAACTATTTTCTTTTGGTCTTCACAGTCAAAGTTAGGTCATGCTGCATATATAGAGGATTATGAAGATGGTGCTAGGCTCAAGGTGGCCATTGCTGCTGCAGCTACAAATGATACTGTTGGCAGAGTTATGTCTCATCTGAATGTATGAAAACATTCATTAAGAAAAATAAAATAACACTCTTTTTTCAATCCCTTCTTGGTTCATTTTATTATTATTATTATTATTATTATTATTATTTTGCAAATCTATTTGTTCCAGAAAGCCATAGAGGAAGAGCGTTTTCAGGATGCAGCTTACATACGATACAATGCTGGTGCTGGATTGGTGAGCTGCATAACCTTTTTTCCATGTTAGCAATTTGTATACATTGCAAAAATGTTTTTTGATGTGAAAGTGTAAAAGGTTTTAGATTGGTAAATGATTCTTTTAGTAGTTTGTTATTCATATTTAACACTAATGGCTCATGATATTTTTCTGTTATTCTTGTAACATTTCTGCATATATTCTCACACACAATTCTTTGAGTTGTTGCCTGTTGCGAATTCTTTTATTTTTTCCATTTTTCGATTTTTTTTTTTTTTTTTTTTTTTTTGGGGGGTGGGGGTGAGAGCAAAATAAATCCGAAGTCGGTCATTGTAAGAGGCAGCAAACAGAAAATCGCATTGGCTCATTTCCTCTATTGCAAAATTGTTGTTGTACGCTTGAAATGTTAACAAGTTTCTGTTTCTTTTCATTTATAAAATTAATATGGTTCTTGTTTGGTTCCAAACAAAGTTGCTAGATTTTTTTTGCTGGTGTGCCATCTTTTTTTTTTTTTTTAAGTAGAGAGAGGAAGTACTCGTTGAGCCAAAGCTCATTGGTAATACCATCAAATTGCTATTTGTTCACAGAATCAATATTCATTTTCCTGGAAGCGATGGAACACATTACCAAGACGAATCAATGATACCTAATAATAGACAATGCTGTCCTTAATAAGTACTGGAACACGTTGCTGATATAGTATACGGTTACTTGGAGTTATGTAGTTTTTTATTTTGTTTTCCAGGTCGGATGGTGGGCTGGCATTGCAAAAGATATCAATGATCCCCATGGTCTAATTATTCGAATAACGGCAGAGCATGGAAGATATGTGGCAAGAAGTTATAGCCCTCAGTAAGGTCTTTTTCTTGATTAGTTCTTTCATTTTGATCCTCAAGTTTTAGTCGGATTTTTTAGCCAAGATTGGAGCTCTGATGTTCCAAGTTGTTTTTTGTTGGGTTGTAAAGGCATTTGTGCCCTCTGTGTTCCTGGGGTTTCTTAGTTTATCGCTTTCTGTTTTAATCTTAATCTATTTTTGATGAATAAGAAATTTTATTAAGACAAGTAACAAGGCAAAGCCCAAGTACACAGGAAGTATACAAATATTGAACCGAGTTACAATTTCGGGCCACAAAGGAGATACCATAATGAACACTTGTCAAATTTTCACACAATTTCCATGTTTGTGAGACAACTTTCCAAATCCTTCCAAAATTTTAATCTTTTTTATTGGAAATCGATTATCTCATTTAAGATGTCTTGTTGGACAGTTTAATATTTAAATTTAGATCACGTTATGGTTTTTGCACACCTTTTCTTATATACTTTTAATTTAAAGTAATTTTGGTATGTCGGCAAAATTTTTACAATTGGATCCTGCGACATGGCATGCCACTTTTGCTTACTATTAAAGATTCTTATATTTTTAAGGCTTTCTGTTCATCAATTGTTTTTGGTTCCTTTTCTTTCTTCTTTGACAGGCAACTTGCTACGGCTGCAGCTGGTGTTCCCTTGTTTGAAGTTTTTCTCACAGTGAACAAGAGAGGTGAATATAAACAGAAGGTACATTTTCTCCATTTATTAAGGTCTCTTGTGTAATACGTTTTTTTTTTTTTATATGTTATCTATTTCCCCATTTTCATAGACATGTTTCAGGTGGTTTGTTCTTATGTACTTCTATGTTGAATGTTTTCTCTCTATATGTTATCTTTATGTCATGTCATTTTCAGGCCGTGTACTTAGAGTGGAGGGGAGTTTTTGAAGGTTCTTTGACAGTTCGCTCTAAAACATTTGATGCCACTAGCAGCTTGAATCCATTAGACTCAACGGAAGACAATGGTGATCTGTTTGCTGTGAATACTGAAGATCCCAAAGATGGTGATGATAGGGACGATAGTTCTGATCTAGCTGACGGTCTGTCTGGTTTCCAGAACATATTGAAGGATATGATTCCTGGTGCGAAGGTCAAGGTTTTAAAAGTGACAGCACCAGGGAAGGTAGACAGAGATTTAATATCTAAAGTGATTGAGCAGATTATAGAGGAAGAAGATGAAGACAAGGACAATGAGATAGATAGGGTAGAAGCAGAAGATCAAGATGATGGGGAAAGTGACCAAGAGGCAGATGAAATTGAAATGGATGCTGATCCTGGAATTATTGAAAGAGAGGAGCAAAATGAAATTGCAGTTAAAGTTGTTGTGGGTGGTCTTGTACAGAAACTCTCCAACAGTTTGCCTACTAAAGATTTACTACGAATACCTGCTAAGCTAGAGAAGAAGGGGCGTTTTTCATTTTCCTTATCTATAGAGAAAAGCATCAATGAGCAGGATTCTGGTGTCAAGAAACAAGCTTCAGTAGATAAATCAGCTAAGCCTCGAGGTCAACACAAGATTGACCATGTTGTGTTGGATCTTGCTAAATTCATTGGTAGGAAGAAGATACCCTTGAAGGTTGGTTTCAAGTTTTCACTTGGCATACCTTTGTACACATTTTGTAGAGTACGGATCTACCTAATATATCCCAAGCTTACAAACTTGTTTCTGTTGTGAGGTTTTCCCCAAATATGCTTAGTTTGTAAAATTATGCTTTAATCGTCAGGTTCTCAAAGATGTCGGTGAATTAATAAAGCTCTCGCTTAGCCAGGCTCAAAATTATCAACCACTTTCTGGATCAACAACCTTCAATCGCATTAAAATGCCAACATCTACAGATCCTCTAAGTGGTGATTTCCCATGGGACTTGTTCATTTTTTAATATTGTTGTGATTTAATACAAAACTAGCTTCTTATGGTACTTGTTTGTTATGTTTCTAAATCCTAGAATGTGTTTCCTCCTTTTATCCCATTCCCTTAAACCAGCTTAGGGTGTAAGGAGTTGAGAATATTTCTATTTTCTCAGGAATGTACATTGGTGCACATGGGCTGTCCGCATCAGAAGTCATTCATCTGAGCCGAAAATTTGGTCAGTGGCGAGAGGATGGTGGGAAAAAGAAGCCATCAGATCTTGAATTTTATGAATATGTAGAAGCCATAAAACTTATCGGTGATCCTTATGTACCAGCAGGCGAGGTAATTTCTTAAAACCAATTATTTTGTGTTATCTTATATCGTTAGTGCCTGATTTTGTGGATCTTATTAACTGGAATCACTTTTCATTACTGGTACATAACATACATTTGTGTTTCTTATTAGTGAGTGGTGGCTCCACAAATTTTCATAAATATCTTTTGTGCACCAAAAAATGATCTCTCTTTGAATTGGTCTAATATAGCTTGTAGCTTGTAGCACCTAAGTTTTGGACGTAAACCTACTATAGCTTGCGGGTTTATGTTAGTTTTAAGGTTAAAAGGCAAATAACAAACGTTATGTTATAGGTAATGAATAGAATATGGCCATAGGAGTTGATACGATTACTACCTATAAAAAAAAAATTCGATACCATTACTGCCTATAAAAAGATCTCCAGCCTGTGTGAATTTAATTTTTGACAAATTTACTCAATATTGGTGAAAATTTGGTAGTAATGATATTTATGACAAAAAAAAAAAAAAAAAACACATGATCCATGATTCATATTTCATATTTGTAAAAACTTGGAATTTCAAAGGTTTTAACTTTTGGTTTCTGCAGGTGGCATTCCGTGCAAAGGTTGGGAAAAGATATCAGCTTCCACTTAAAGGGATCATTCCAGAAGAACTTGGAGTGGTACATATTTAGCTCAAGCTGCCAAGATTTTCTAATGTTCTCCCCATTTCTGTTTTCATTATCGTCCCTTTCTCTTTTCTTTGAGCTAAAGAGCTTCTCATGATGCTGTTTGCTGCTCAGATTGCTCGCTATAAAGCCAAGGGAGGCTTGCTGAGCCTGGGTTTCACAATCCTCGATGGGTCGATGGTGAACTTGTTATTCTTGATGGAAAGGTCTACTTTTTGCTGTTGTATCTTGTGTAGTTGTTTTACCATATATATGGGTTTTTTCCTTGAACCTGTACTTAACTCTTTCCCCAAATGCATACTGATTGCATCTCGCACCTTCAATGGGATTCTGCAGTATGTTAAAGGGGGGCCTGTTGTTGGATTTGTCTATTGGGCCCCTGAATACCACTTCTTGGTGTTCTTCAATAGGCTGAGGCTTCAAGAGTAGATTTTAGCTGTACATCCTATGTTCAAGCTTGTAAATTCGTTGTGCAGATTTTGTAAGGTAAGTTCCCTTCATGTAAAAAGAAACAAGTTTGCATGCAGTTCCATCTTGGGGTTTTATTTTCTTGACATTTAACTATATTGAATTTTAGTGGAGCCTTGCATATATTTGCATCTTTTAAATTGTTGGCATGTACATACTATTGATGGACATGGCCCTTGTCATGTGCCACCATCTCTCCCTTGGAAAGGGGGATCCATGGCACCTCTAGCATAGCATACATACAATAATCTCTTTCAATTCTAGTATGGAATCAAGTTTTTTTATTTGCACATCTATGCATAACAGAGAATTCCCAAACCATGCATATATATGAAGGCGGCATTATGTGCATCCTTTGACATAAAAAACTTACGAGTAGCACTGGATCACAATTAGATTATTTACTACATATATCACGAGATTTTATTATGGCCAAGAAACATGGATGCCGAATGTTTCATAATATCAAGTCGTCACATAAAAAAGAAAAAGACATTAGTGGCCTTCCTGTTCACTTGGAACCATACACCAAGGGGTCTGGGGGAGCAAGCTAAAAAAATCTGAAGACGAAAAAAAGAATAATTTTTCTAGCTTCGCCCCTGCTTACAGAATTTCTCTATGTGAATTGTACTTCTTCAATATAATTTTCTCTAGAGTGACTCAATGTTGAGCCTGGCATGTTATAACAGAGTTTAAAATCCTCTTATTATGGTTTCCTTTGTCAACTTTGTTGTCCAGAATTGGAAGGTATTATTACTGAAAAGTTGCTGTTTCCAAGTATAGTAGAGAAATCCTGGAGCTCTTCATCACTCAACTGACCATTGCACTTGTAAGCATTATAGACTCAATGGGGAGTAGCCATCCTAGATTTGAAATACAATGAATGGCCCTTTCCATTGCTCTTTATTTTTAGGCACCCCTTTTATCAATGTATGTATAAATATTTGTAGTTCTACAAATCAATAATCAGGATTTTTCCGTGTAACTTGATGCAGTATATTTCCCATATACTAACCTGTAGATGGTCTTGTGAAATACTTTATCTAGAGATGTAAATATGCGAGGCCTGTTGATGGTCTAAGTTCTGGGATGCAGTTCAAAACCATAGAATTCAAATGCAAAACAATCAAAATTCTTTTCACAATTAGTAAAGCCAGCATTTACGCTCATTGGTGAATTGTACATAATTTTTTCTTTTTCAATTTATTTCTTCTTTGTGCTTGCACTATGCGTGCCACCGTGCAGGTCTGGAAAGTAATGTGGCTAGCTAGACATAGTTGAATTGGCACTCAACATGAGGATCCGCAATATAATAACGCTGGTTCTCCCCGTGGAGTTCCACCATCACTTTATCTGTGATATTATAGCCATTTTGCTTCTAATTTTCTTCTATATCTATTTTTCAGGACTTGCAGTATTTCTTTATATGCCCGCTTTGTCAAACAGCTCTCTCTATGCTTTTAATTTTACATCTCTAAGTGGGAAAGGAGTGGATTTAGTGGGCGGCTGCTGAGAAGATAGATAGCTTAACCAAGACCATCGTGATGCTAACAACTATGAAAATCACAATACATATGGTGAGCCCTGAGATCAAGTTGCAGGTTTATTAAAGCACAAAAATGGAGTTCTTATTAATGGACATCCTGCTACTTTAACATTCCGGGATCATTCGCATAATATCGTTGATGTAGCAGGCATATCGACGTGGATACTTATTTTCTCGTGTATACTTATTTTACTCAAATCTCATTTTTTCAAGCTCCATCGATACTTGGCACAACTTTATTCAGAAGAGAGAAGACAGACACACTTAATCATATAATTAAGTACTGGCCTCCATATGACACAAGATTTATTGATCTTGGTAATGCTGAACTCTCTCGCTCATGGCTTCTTTTGCGAGTCAAATGACACCTCATTCGCTATTTTTGCTCCGCTTCCTTTCGCCATGTATAGGCCAACATGATGCATAAGCTCCTGTAATATATGAACACGAGCAAGTTTTAAAACTCCATGTCAAATTGTGTGACATTATAGCCTTCAGTTGCCAAGGTAAGTTCCTATGAATTCTATTGACAAGAACTTAAATACCTTGTTTGGTCTTAGCTATATTAATTACCTGGGGATGAGCTAAAGTTCCTTTGGTGTTTCTGGCAACGTGGACAGAAAGATCATATGTAGCACATCCCCGGGAATACACAACTACATTCTTTAGAGGTGTGAGGAAACCACGATTTCTTGCCGATACTGCAGAGCAAACGAAGCCCAGCACGCAGATATCTGTGCATATCCCTACAGCCAATATCTTCACCAAACAAAATCACTAACGTTTTAATATTTGAAATCAAAAGATAATATGCTAAAGAAGTATAAAAACCTCTATAGATCATAATTAACTAGGGCAAATGTCGACTCAGAAAAACCACTTGCAGTACATGATATTCTAAAATTACTTGCCACTTTGATCTGATTTTACTTCACCAAATCAACAAAAGCATTTGAACCATCCTCCTCAGTTGAACCCAAATATCCATCAATGCAGTCTTTGCGCCTGATTGTTACATTAGCTTCAGTCTCTAACCATCGCAGAGCTGCAGTAGTGGAAGAAACCAACATGAGAGATCGGTCATAAATCAAATACAGAACAATCACACTATATAGTACACAACCTATATCTAACCTGGTTGGCCTTTTGAACTGTTGTGAAGTGTGATTTTTCTTTTTCTTTTCTTTCATCCTATAATTTTATACCGTGGCATATTTTGCAAAATCAGCTTTACAACGCAAACTTTATTGCAAGTTCCATTCAACAGCCAGGGGTCTACTTGGGACCTGAGTTTTAAGGCTTTCATACATGCTCATCTACTTACATCATGACCACTAGATGCAGCTTACATATACACTTCCCTCACTCAAATATATTAACTGATATCAAACTCTACTTTTTATGTGCTTCAAATATACACAAAACAGATCACAAACATAACAACCATTTTCCACTGCAAAGATTGTCATTTGAGTCAAGAGAACAAACAGGCAAGAAATCACATTGTATAAAAAGACATTACAGAGTCAAGTACCAGGAACCAAATTTGACTCATTGGTACCAGCAATACAATGAGGAGGGTATGGTTCCTCGGGTTTATCAGGATGATGAGAATCAATAAATGCCATAATAGGCCATTTCTTCTTGCAGAACAATCTGGCCAACCTTTCTGATTCATTGATCATTTGTGAAATCTGGATGTTAGGCTCTGTTGGCACCTGAAAATACATGTTTATGCTAGTCAATAAGCTTCCAATTCAATAGTTCTTGTTGAATACAATCTTGATATAGAGAAAGATGGTATGCATAGTAATAGACCCTTTTGGAGTTTCTTTCACTACGAATCCATGACTTTTGACTATATCAGGGAAAAAAAAAAATGCTTGCAGACATATTGGCATTAGAAGCTTAGAGAGAAATCATAGAGAAAGAGAACTAGCTAACAAAGCAACTTTTAGCGATATCTTCCAGTAAATTAAAGTACCGTAAAGGGCTAAAAGCCTAAAACCACGAGACATTAACTGTAGCAGATCAAGTTTACCAGATTCCCAGCACCAACAGTGCAGAAACCGTTGATGATGTCCACAAGGACAAGACCAGTCACAACATCTTCCTGCAAAACCACCGACTTCTGCTCGATAGGAATCTCACCCTTCAAAAGATCAATTGCCGGGGACACCATTTGAGTTTCCAATTACTTGGATTCACTTCACAATATTGTTACATATATATCAACCAAAGAGTAAGAGAAGGTGCATTTCAGATCGATGGTTGCGACCAGGATAATATGCACTTACAAGTTACATATAGAAAGTGGGGTGCTGGCAAGCTGCAGCATCTGGAGTATGGACGCCCTCATCTCGTTGTTTGTATGCTAAAATCCAAAGTCGAAAAATAGACTTGCTTTTCTTTCACAATTAGGTAAGTAAAAATAATCAAAGATAGAAACGTGTTCGTGCATATACCTCCAAGTAAATTAATCTTTATCACCTCAATGCGAATCTGACTCTACTTCCAACTTTCTTGGTTGCATGATAATAACTTCAGCCGTTTAAGTATGGCAAGACACAGTGAAATGGGCAGGCCAAATTGGTGGTGGCAACTTATAATTGGCTTGCCATCTGAAAACATGAGGATATCCTTGCCAATATGCTTTAAATTTCTTAGTTGAACTTGGGTATGATGAACGTGAAACCCAGAGTTTCTTCCCTTGTCCATTCCATGCTTAATTACCCTGATTATTTTGCCACGTTCTTGGAGATTGCTGATTAAGGAGAGGATAGGACTCCCAACTTTATTGGAACGACCAATTAAGGGTGCCGTCTCATACCTTTCCCTCTGATTCGTCGGTTCCGACCTGTTTCGGAACTTCGATCCATCAGGTAAACGTTGTTCTTGGATAGGTCATCCATCGTGTTATTTTAGGCCTCGTTTGGAAACGATATATAATACGATAAACGTGAACAATAGTAAAATAATCTGTAAATAATAATTAAATGATTTGAGTTAAAAATGTTTTATTAGATTTTGCGAAGGAGGATATAAAAGTTGAATAAAAATTTTAAGATAGTTAAAATATTGTTAGTATATAATTTATTAATATTATTTTTATTTTAAAATTTAAAAAAGTTAATTTTTTTTTTGTTTTATTTATAAGTTTAAGGAAGTTATAATAATTTGATAAAAAAAATTAAAATTAAAAAATATTTATTTTTTAATGATATTTGAGAAGAAAATCTGATAAATTGAGATAATTGAAATAGATTTCCAAACGAAGCCTTAGTGTTCCAATTATTTATTAGTAATTATATTAAGAGCCACCAATGTATGATTTTTCAACGTGATGATTATGTTTACGGCAATCCTAAAAACATGTATTTGCTAAAATCTTATTTTCCTTCCAATAAGCAGGCTAAGATTTTGGCAAATGTAATTGACTCCTTGTGGTCACGCATTGCATATTCGATGACATTTAGGTAGTGATATAATTAGTCTGGTTGAGTTTTGTTTTGGATAAATTTTAAAATCAAATCGATATATGTTGATTTTAAAAATTTAAGAATTAATACAGACCAATCCATCACTGAAATCGAAACTTTCTATTTTGATCCGATTTGATATGGTTTTTATGGTTTACTGTTTACAATCATGACACTATAAGGTAAGACTTGAGAGCCATTTTCTCTAATATTTGTTCTTCTCAAAAGTAAGTTTATATTAATAACTAATGTTCATGTTTAATATTAAAATTTCATGTTATATTAGTTTTATATTATAAGATTAAATTTTATATATTATTAAAAACTATAAGATTAATTTTATGTTATATCAAATGTCATATTAAGATTAATAAATATGAATAATCAAGTCAAAATTTTTATGTTATAATAATTAACAATTTAACATATAATATATATAATATAATATAAAAAATTTAAAAATATATCGTTTGGTTTAAACTAATTTTTAAAATATAAAAATCGATATCAAAACAATTTTGATCTAATTTCGATTCTTAAGAACCAGCGTTGAATTCGACCGATTACGAGCCAGAAGGAACCCATCGGTCCCATCAATTCAATCAGTTTTTCAATTTCTTTTTTATACCCTTATGCGTGGGGCATGCTCCATCACGTCCAACAGAATGCCCCGTATTATATAAATAGAGTCCTTCTACATGGCATCCACTATAGTGGTGCGCACAATGCACACACGACGCGAATATTTGTCTTCTTTAAAAGAAAAAAAAAATTCAAAACATACGTTTTGATTCAATTTGAAAACGTGTATATGCATTTTCATCCCATTTCGAATTCATCCCACAAAAGCCCTGCTCCATCGCAACCCGCGTCTGCTTCCACAACCCAGCACCTCCCGACGATGCCGTCTCTCTCGTCAGTGCCACCGAGCAGAGCTCCTTCGTCTGCCCAGCGCCTCCACTGTCCCGCGAGCTGGTTGAACGGAGCAAACAAGATTTCAATCCTGCGAACCCTCATTCCTCGCCACGAACCCGCGTCCGTGAGCTTCATCTTGCCAGCGCCACCTCACGACGGCATCTCTCTGTTCAGGGCCAACTCGCGACCCTAGTACGTCTGCCCAGCGCCGCCGCTCCCTGCGAGTTGATTGAACAGACCAAACCAGCAACGAGACCGAGTGCTCTGTTTCACCAAATGGTTTGCTAGGTAAATGTTGTACTACCATTTTCCCGTCCATACAAGCTATGTTCTTCATGTGTACATCGAGATGTGATTTTTGTATTTTTTGAGATGGGTATGCTTAGGGCATGGATAAATTTCCAGAAAATTAAGGTCCTTAACTGCTCTCTTCTCTCTCTTTCTCTCACCCTGAAAATTGAAGTAAATCCCACTCAATATTTTCCTACTTAAAATATGATGGACTGAAATTTCCAGCAGAGGGACATTTGGCGGACTTCGCTCACTCTCGCAAGGCGGAGCCAGGAAAAACTCACCGTTCCCTTTACGACTTCTGTCCAGTGTCCATTTCCAAAAACTAACATCCTCAAAGAGGTACAAATCTTTCCTCCCATCTCTCACAGGGTTTTTTTCATTAGGGATTGGTAGATCCGACGCCTTTCTCTCTCTCTCTCTTTCTATCTCCGATGGTAGGGTTTTGGAAAGTGCTATGCTGTTTTGAAGATTATTGGCTAATTTATCTCCGTCCGGTTCTCGATAAAATTTAGGAGAAAATATATAAGAAGATTGGGAATGGTATGTATTCATTGTGTTGTTTTAAAGGAAAGACTAAATTATCGTTTGGAACAAACTAAGATAGCGTAATAGGTCCGGTCTACTGACTTTAAATAGTTATATTAGCTCCATACGATTTCATTTTTAAGCAGCCAAACAAAGTTATGAAGTGGGATTTTGAGGAAAACGTAGGATTGAATCAATGTATGAAGTGGGGGAAATGGATTACTTTCCTTATCTTGGTATTATATACAGTCCACAACCTCCCATAAGCTGGTGCGATGATGATGTGCTTCTAACTACTTACAGATTAATACCTGACTTTGACATATTGTACAAATTGAGGCTGGAATTTGAACTTAGGGTGTTGTTAACAGCTAGTTAAATTTGAAAATGAGGTAATAATTTTGGGGAGCAATATGTAGTTTACCTCTTCTTTATTAACAATGTGATCATTTATCAAATAATCTAAGTTAATATTTTGACACCCATATCTTGTCATTTGAGGTATTGAATTCCAGCTCCAATTCTTGAACAAGATTTAGTTATTTAGGTAAAAAGAAATAAGAAAAAAGGTTTGAAACTTTTGTGTATTGGGACCTTTCCTTGTCTCTAAGTTGTACTAGCTACTATTCAAACTTCAAATATACAAAATTAACTTAAAAAATATATCAAAAATAAAATATTTTATTAAAACTATGTCCAATTCTAAGAAGAATCATAATCTTCCTTTTATTACATTTAGTTTAGTTTCCTCAAAATACACTACTGTAATATTAAAGATAGGACGATTTGTAGGACGATTTGTGATTACTACCAAAATGTTGAAAGGGTGATATATTTACAAACAGTAGTTAGTTATATGGTTCATACATCAATAGTTGTAGAGTCAATGGTTCCATAAGCTACCTATCTCAAATAGTTGTAGAGTCAATGGGTTCATAAGCTCTCTAACTCATGTGGTTACTCGTGAACTTTCCTTCTCATTGGGAAAGAAAGAATGGAAACAAGGTGGATACCAAAGAAGGAACTGCTAACAATGGTTTTCGTTAAAACTTGATTTTTCGTACAATGGGTTGAAAGTCAAGTTTCTTGAGATGCCAATCATGGATGAAATTTAGAGGATTAATAAATTTTATTGATTTAGGTTAAATGGAATTAGTAGCTCGAGTAGTGTCTGTGTCTCCAAACCTTTCTTAATGGTAATCAGATTAATCCATTGTTTCTTCTAGAATTTATGTTAGACTTAAGCAATGTAGTGTATTTTGTATGAATTTAGTAGCCATGTAATTGTTCATGCGAGGCTTGTATTTTGATCTTTGAAGCATGTTGTGGCAGAATTCATTTTAGAATTTGAGCATGTTGTTTATTAGAAGTTAGAGTGAAGTTGTAACAGATTGGCTTGTATCTGCAAATGTTTGTGGTTTGAATTAGTGAACAGGTCAAGGCAACTCCATCATCAAATTTTAAGTAATGTAATTCCCGTTTCATTATTTTTTCAAAGGGACCCACATAAAATAAGTAATGTTTGTGGTTTGTATTATATTCTAACATGACATGTCAGTATGATTGAGTTCGAAGGAAATCAATCTGTAATATTTCTTGCTTTATGCCAGATTAATAATCCTTTCACTAAATGTAATATTTTCTGAATTTTAAGGTTTATTTACATTGTCTTGTGATATTTTCAGGTGGTTTTGATGTGTTGTACATTGGAGGAAAAGCTAGATTGGTGCTAAAAGTATGCACACTGGAGGAAACAAGAAAATGAGACTACTTAGATTAGAATCTTGGATTTTGGAATATTGGATTCTGGAATGAATATTATGAGACTACTTAGGTCGTAATAAGCTGCTTTGTAATGTTTTGTCCAATTGGAATGAATATTATGACTCAATATTTTACTAGATGACTTAATCTAAGGATGATTATTTGATCGCAGTGTAAATGGTTTTGCGTTAAGTTGTGGAGGGATTTTTGTGTATATAATCGTTGTGGATTGTGTTCAAGTTTGTGTATAGACGGTTTTGTGTCCATTAGGAACAACTCCTTACTTTAACGTATCCTCAAATAGTAAAATTGCTTTGCAGCCAATTCTATGATGTGCAAACCCATTAATAAGAGCTGTCCAAGCTGCCACATTGGGTGAAAAGATGCCACTAAATGATTTTTGAGCATTGAAGTACATATTTATAAGAGATGTTCCAACATAAGCATTTGATTCAAATGGTGTTTTGATCAGGTGGGCATGAAGTAATTGTCCTAGTTGAAGAGATCCAAGGCATGTACAAGCATAAAATGGAGTAGAGAATGTCGATCTAGTAGACTATATTGATAATCTGTGCATGGTCACATATAGTTTGAAAGCCTCTTCATGGTGATGGTTTTGAATATAACCTGGCATCATTGAATTCCATGTCACTGGATTTCTTTCCCCTTTGGTTTCTTCAAACAGCCTCAAAGCTTTATCAAGTTCACCCTTCCTGGAATACACAGAAATCCTAGAATTCAAAGAAATTATAGTTTTTTATGTCATTCTATTAAAAATCCTCTCTGATTCCTTGACTTGACCGCTCATTGCATAACCTTTAATCATCAAATTACATGAGATTGGATTCATTTCAAGCAATCCATTAAAAATCAATTCAGTATCTTTAATCCTACCTATCAATATAAGTCCCCCAATAAGTGAATTGGAAGCATTTAAACATGGATTTCCCATTCTATCATACACCATCTTGGCATCCTCAACAGCCTTGCAATCACAATACAATTGAATCAATGCACCACCAATCGAGTGATCAAGCTCAAATCCATATTTTATCAAAAGTCCGTGGACAGTCCTCCCTCCGCTTAGGCTACCCAATCTCCCACAAGCCCTTAAAACGCAATCCAAAGTAAACTCATTTAGCATTACCTCACAACTCCTTCTCATCTTCCTAAACAACTGCAAAGCCCTTTCACATCCATCCTCACTCCTCACAAATCCGGAAATCAATGTAGTCCATGCCACAACATCTCAGGATGGCATATTTTTAAAAACTCTCATAGCTTCACTTATTAAGTTACATTGCACATACCCTACAAGCATCAAACTCCACAACAAGTCATTTTCATCACGAAACTCGTCAAACACCCTCTTAGCTCCTTCAATCTCAGTACAGCTCACATAGAAGTACAACAATGAGCTACCCACAAACTCAAATCTTTCAGACCTATATTTCAAAACTAAAAAATGAAGCTCTTTTCCCTCGTACACTAAACTCGAATGCGCGCACACACTTAGTATAGAGGAAAAAGTAGTCTCATTTATTTCCAGAGGTGCTGGGCAGAGGGAGGGTTGGGGGAGAGAATGGGCAATGCAAGGGTAGGGGAGAGGATGGTCTAGACGCGGGGATGGGGGTGGGGGAAAGGATAGGCAAGACGAGGGGGTGGGTGGGGGAGTGTGCAGATGGAAGGAACGCGAGGGATGGGAGAGAGGAGGTCTGCTGGGAAGATTCAAATAGGTGGAATCTAAGAGACGCGTGAGTTTTGTTACAGGGAGAAATTGGTAATTTTGTTAGGGTGTGTAATGGTTGCATCCACTGTAGTGGCTTTTCTTGAGAATTTCTCATATAAAAATTTCATCCCATTGAAGATAGAAACACACACACTGACACACACTCTCGTAGAAGTCTCCAAAGCCCAAATCTGAATTTTTTACCGGAGGCCAAGCTCCTCTTCTCCTCCTTCTCTATCTTTTTATTTTATCTATAAAGTTAATTCTAATTTCTTAGTTGTTTATTTCCTCTAAAGTCGAAAAAGACAAATGTGTAGTATTTAGGCAACATCTGAGAGACACGTGACGTACAAGAAGGCTCCTAGACCGTCAATCGTTCGGAGAGAAGTAGCAATTATGTGTTAATCGCCACGCATGTGCTTCACGCACCGCTAACAACCACGCGTGGGCCTTACGCTCCACCCTTTCTGGAAACTTTTCTCACCACACATGTCAGACCAATGAATTCGCCACCATCCAATATGGTTGTTGTGACTATAATGAGATATATGCATGGGCCCCACACACCGTCACAGATTTTGGAGTCTATTGGAGTTGGTCCAAATTGTAATCCGTCTATTTCTGCATCTATCTTATTGCTATTCTTATTGTTTTCCTTAATGTTTTTTCCAAATGTTGCTAAGATGCTCTTATATCTAAAGAGTTTAGTAAAATATTTGAATCGTTGGCGCCCGATGATCACATCCCCCCTCTTTGGTCTATTGGGGTCTCTCTCTACCACAACTCATAAGCCTCGGGTTTTTTTACTTTTGCCCACAGCATGAGAATCACATGTACTCATTTTGAAGAATGTGGAGTTTTACGACGACGTATAACGTGATGGATTTAAGATTTTTTTATCTGACTTTTTATTATAAGAGTTGTCCTATTTGGAATAGGATCATGAAAACAAAGCAGTGGACTTCTACAATAGTCACTTTAAGACAAAATACAATCACTACAATCACTATGGCCTACGGTCATGGAACTACAATCTCATTATCAGATTGATAAAAACTATAACTTTGAATGGCTCCCTCTTGGCAAGAAAGGGTAGGAAATATTTATTTGTTTCCAATGCCTATTTCTTTTTCCTTTTCTATAGAATTGCACTAGTTAAGAAATGATGCTTGTCGTAGTCCCTCTGCTCCTTATTTATATATTTCTTTATACCTTAATTATAATATATATAAATAAAAAATAAAAAGTGAGAATATGACATGATATATTTATTATTTTACACTAAATGACGCCTCACAATTTTTTATTTTTTTTAAAAAAAATGGAAAACAATTTTAAATTACATCCTAGAATCTCGAAAAGTAAAAATATTGGGTAATATGATTTTTAGGCTGCGTTTAGTTGTAAGATTCAATTGAGTTCAGTCTAATTTAAGCTGAGCCTAGCATCTAAACACCTAACTTTTAAATTGATCTTAACTCAAAACTTCTTACACGTGAGACCTACAATTTTTTTCAACTCGACACATTTTTATACGTGAGACCCACAACTTTTTTTAACTTCTCATAAAAAGTACTAAACTCATTTTAGGCTGTGTTTGGTTGCAAAACTCAGCTGAGCTCAGCTGAGCACAATTTAGTTTAAGCTGAGTCTAGCATCCAAACATCCAACTCTTAAATTGATCTCAACTCAAAACTTTATTATACGTAAGACCTATAATTTTTTTCAACTCGACACATCTTTATACGTGAGACCCATAACATTTTTCAACTTCATATAAAAAGTATTAAACTCATCTTAACATTTAAATATATTTTAAACTCAGTTTAGATAAGTCTTATATAACTCACTTCACTACTCAACTCATTACTATTTATAAATAATTTAATTCGCTCAACGTTGAATCGCAAGCCTTAGTATTCTAATATTTCACCCTCACCAAGTGAAAATGCCTTGAAATTACGATAGGATGCAGCATCGATTCATTTATATGAGAAATTTATGATTTGGGGCTCAATTAATGTGAAGAGAGGGGAGCACAGAATTATCTTGTGTTTCATGACAGAAGGGAGGTATCATCTTATCCCTTTTGTTCGGTTTTCCATCTTACGAACTTCATAAAGTCCATTTTCTTCCAAGCAGGTCTGCACAGCTCGGAATCTCAAATGACACAGTTTCTAAATTTCCAACCTTCGAACCGATTTTAACCATAATATGCAAACACCCAGAATAACTTTATACTCAGCACAGGTCCTCCCGCCAAAATATCGCTATATCCTGCCAAAGTTGCATAATTTCCCACCCAAAGGTCACCTTTTTCCACAGAGCCTCTTCTGTAGCAAACGAAGAATGGCTTCTCTTGGTGGATCTGGTTTTGTTGTCAGGTCACAGGTGGTGGATGGTTCTTCAATTGGTGTTGATAATGGTATCTGTACTTTAAATGAGTATGTGGGTAAGGGTGGAATCGATGTGGGAGATGATCTTGTGGTCTTGCTTGATCACATTCAGTATGCTTGCAAGAGAATTGCAGCTCTGGTGGCCTCTCCTTTCAATTCCAGTCTTGGGAAACAGACCAGTCTTGCCGGTATAAGTGGCTCCGGCAGGGATGCTCCAAAGCCGCTTGACATCGTCTCTGTAAGTTTACTTATTATTTCTGGTTTTTGGATTCTTTACCTTCTTTATTGACAGTATAAATGAGCTTCATAATTGTAGTCTTATAAATGCTTGAATCTTAATTTTCGATGTGGAGATTGTTGGCCTGAAGGAAGGATGCTTTCTTTTGTCTGCTAAGGATCTTTTAAGTTCAGGGGTTTCTTGTACTATATGCAGTATGCACACTCGTGTAATTGGATTTGATGCTAATTACAGCTTTCAATTGATAAAATTATGGGTAAAATCGTAGGATTGGACATCCCGTAGCTTCTATTTGACTTGGATGAGCATCAAAGTGATGGTATATTTTGAAATGCTTCCAGTATAGAAAAATGTAATGCGACGCTATTGCGCTTCTCCCTTGGACTTATCGAGTATTTATGTTGTTCCGTTGTGACCGAGTATGAAACCATATCACCCAACCAGGCCTTTTTTTTAACCACCATTCACATAATGGTGTGCAAATTTTTGCCAAGGTAAGTTGCTTAAATCGCTGTTTTAGTCATACAAATGCAAGCAAATGTGTGTATCAAATTCTCTTGTGCCACTCAATTAGAGAATTTTGTTTTTTACATTGCTCTGGAAATTTTTCTGCTGTGACATTATTGTTTTCGTGAGAAGATGGAAAACAACTTCATTTTACATCATGAGGTACATGGCAAGCATTTGGGTGGGCAAAATTTGACTCCCAGTTAAGCACCCTGTATATGTTGGAATTGCATGCTGCAGTAATATTAGCAGTAAACTCTAACCTGATTCAAAGTATGAGTAGCTCACCATACTTATACTGGCTTTCTTGCTATGGTGGTTAGCGATAGAGGTGCAGTTTGAGCAAGCTTTCCCAGTTAAATCCAAATCAATCCAGCCAAACCTGTTTATAGTTTTATGTTAGTGCTCCAACTCACTCGTGTACTCAAACATTTTCAACAGGTTGGGTTGGCAAGGCCACATGTACTGTACACATAGTGGGCCACGACCTGTAACCTAGTCAATCCCCTTGGAATTGTGTGAGATGAACACTGGTCCAGTCTCAGAAGGTCAGGCAGGTTTGGGGGGTGGGATGAGATACAAAATTCCCATCTCATCTCATCTCATCATTACACATTTTTCAAATCCCCATACAAAATATAATAAACAATTTAACTTTTTCAAATCCCAATTCAACTTTTTCAAATCCCAAAACAATAATAATACTAAAACATAATATTTTAAACACTAAAACAAAACACAAAATTCTCATCTCACCCCCCAAGTAGTGAGTGTTTCATCTTTTGGGAGTCCATAGGCACATAGGGTAATGTCTAATATAATTGTTGAGGTGCTTGCCTTAGGTTTGGCGACATAGAACCAGTAATATATCAAAATTTCCTGTCTGGTCCTATCTGGGTTTGGCAATAAAGGAATAACCCAACTTGTCATGGTGTTGAGATTTTCTGGAATAAGCATAGGCTTATTTTTCGAAAATTCTTGCATGATTTGATCACTGCTATGGGCAGTATCCCTTTTATTTTCCTTCTGTTTTAGATTATTCAGTAGTTTAGACTTTAACTTTTTGGGAACCTGTTAATCTTTCCTGTATTTCTAAGTTGTTCTGCCCCTTTTCTTTTGAATAATTTTTTACTTATCAAAAAAGGAAAATCATGCCTATGGCAGCTTGGTTTTCTCCACTGTCTGTAATGGCAAGGAAGGAAGAAACAATTATGAATGGCCAATATTTCTTCTTGTTCAATGTGCAGAATGAAATCATCTTGTCGTCTCTTCGCAATTCTGGAAAAGTTGCAGTCATGGCTTCAGAGGAAGATGATGCTCCAATCTGGTTAACTGATGGTGGGCCATTTGTGGTGGTAACAGACCCCCTTGATGGTTCTCGGAATATTGACGCATCCATTCCAACTGGAACAATTTTCGGAATTTACAACCGTCTTGTGGAGCTGGATGATCTACCCAAGGAGGAGAAGGCGTTGCTGAATTCGCTCCAAACTGGAGCGAGGCTTGTAGCTGCTGGCTATGTTCTGTATTCATCAGCTACAATACTCTGTGCCAGCTTTGGCTCAGGGACACATGCATTTACTTTGGATCATTCAACAGGAGATTTCATTCTCACACATCCAAGCATTAAAATTCCTTCTCGAGGTATGATGAATCTGTTCACTTGTTATATGCTAATTATGCATGAATGACATTATAGCTCTATATAAATTATTAGAATAACCCAAAGTTTATGCTAACTTTATTTGCATCTAATATAAAGGATCAGAATAACCCAAAGTTATCTGTGTTAGTGTAGATGCTTTTAGATTCCTTTTATTTCAGCTCTATATTATGTCAGGACAAATCTATTCGGTGAATGATGCACGATATTTCGACTGGCCTGAAGGGTTAAGGCGATACATCGACACCATGAGACAAGGAAAAGGCAGATACCCCAAGAAGTACTCAGCCCGTTATATATGTTCTCTTGTAGCTGATCTCCATCGGACTCTCATGTATGGAGGGGTGGCAATGAATCCCAGGGACCATCTTCGTATAGTTTATGAGGGAAACCCTCTTAGTTTTCTTGTGGAGCAAGCAGGGGGCAGAGGATCTGATGGTAAAAACAGGATTCTTTCAATGCAACCAGTTAAGCTGCATCAAAGACTTCCTCTGTTTCTTGGAAGTCTGGAAGACATGGAAGAGTTGGAGAGTTATGGAGATGTTCAACAGAAAGTAAATCCTGGCTATGAAGTTTGAAGATTAGTGACTCTATTAGTTTATAAATCAATCGCTTGTGTTACTAACAATGTCCATCTATGAAAAATCCAGAGATGACACCCAACAAAAAAAAGTTTGTAACTAGTCACTCCAAGTATCAGTTGTAAATTTCCAATCTTTCCTTGTCTTCCCCTATTTTTTATACTCATCTTCTCAGGAACTAAGAGTAGCTTGAAGATTAAAAAAAAAAAAAAAAAAAGGAGCAAGACAATAGTATTAAATAGCAAGAGGTCTATTCATGAGGTTGCATCCCAATATACAAATAAATAGGTGCATGTTTTCATGGCGATTCTGGGGAATAGTCCGGCTCTTTTAGAAAACAATAATAAGCCACAAGGAAGATAGAAACTCTACTTTTTTACGATTTTTTATATAGTTATATTTTGGTAAAGTAATTTATAAAAGAATAATAATAAACACACAACATATTTGACAATATGAAGATATTTTTATGAATGACATTTATTTTATAAAATATTATATAAATATATTCTTCATTTTAAAACATAATTATGAAAATAGATGTAAGTTTATATTTTTGTTGAGTTGTTTGGACTAATTTTTATTAGAATAATGCTACTATGTCTCTTCATTTTGCTCACTCATTTAGACTGTTCATGTATTTATTTATTTTTTTAATTTTTTTCTTTTACTTACTGATTAAGGAAGTGACTACTAGTGTATTGTACTTTTATATATATTTTTAAAATATTTAAAAATGTTAAAAAATATGAATAAGAAAAATTAAAAAAGTCAATTTTGTCTTGGGGCACCCTAACTGTAACTAATAGGCGACACCCTAGCTGCACTCTTTTTATTAAGAGCAGTGTTACACCCACTGAGGTTGTAGCACGAGAATGGCTCCCGACAAGATCATTTGGTCTTTTTTATTTTTATTTTTTGATTTACTTTTTTATATCCTTAAATATTTTTTTTTAAATATTCACAACATCATTAAAAAATACTTATTTAATTATTAAGTAAAAAAATTAAAAAAGAAAAACTTTTTTAGTATCGAGACCCATCCCTCGATGGGCTTAGCTTATCTCTTTGAAAAATTCTAAACATAAACTCTACACTCATGTACACCACTTATATGAGGATAAAAAAGTAAAAACATATATTTTTAAGTGATATGCAGAGTGTGGAGCTTCTGTGCAGCACGACTCTTTCTCTTTTATTAATATATTATGCTGACACATACTGTACTGATTCGAGTCATCTTGTTTATTCCGTGTGCGCCACGTTTGTTTATCACTGTCAACTCTTGACAGCAACGACTGGTGCTACTCTACTGGTGCTACTCTACTATCTGAGTAGCACCACTCAAATTGACCTCTAGGTCAAATTGGTATTTTTTTTTTAATTTTTTAATTTATATTTTTTATTATTTTAAAACATTTTTTAAAAATAAAAAAATCAATACATTAATAGTTAGTTTCTTAATCATTAAGTAAAAAAATTAAAAAAATAGTTAGAATAAAATATATGTCAAAATGAAGTGTCAAATTTAAGTGTCAAAAAGCATTTTCCTAACATTTAACATGGGTTCAGAAAATTAAAGAAAAAAAAAAAAAAAAGAACGTGGGTTCAGAAAATAAATCAAAGCGCTCCAGCGGCAGCCAAAAAGTAATAAATGGCGCTTACTTCAGTACGTACGGCGACGTTTCGCTGATCCTGAGTAGCCCCAAAACCCCCTCTCTCCCTCTCTGAAACTGCAACTCCCCGAGAATCCCTTGCGGTGACGCAGGCAGAATAGAAGCAACCCTAATCTGCATAGAGAGAGAGAGAGAGAGAGAGAGAGGGAACATACTTGTGTGCGTGAGTTAGATTATGGGCAGCACTTATCTCTCTCCACCAGTAAAGCGTTCGAATTCGACACTCTACGCATCCACCGCGGCTTACATGTACGACCCGAGCCCCGCAAATGGGGCCTCAAAGCGTTCCAAGCACCCACCCCCTCCACTCTCCACCCCCCGGGCCACGTGGCATTCCGCCTCCTCTGCCACGCCTCGCGCATCGGCGGTGTCATCGGAAAGTCTGGCAACGTCATCAAGACCCTCCAGCAGTCCACCGGTTCTAAGATCCGGATCGAGGAGGCCCCAAATGAGTCCCCCGAACGGGTCATTCTCGTCGTTGCCCCCGGAGCCCTCACCACCAACATCACTCTAAAGAACTGCAGCGGCTCCGGCGAAGAAAAAGTATCCCTGAATTCCGACGGTGTTGTTGAGGTGTCGAAGGCGCAAGAGGCGCTGATGAAGGTGTTCGAGAGAATACTGGAGGTGGCGGCCGAGAGCGACGGCGTGGAGGTTGGGGTCGGGGTCGTATCGTGCCGGCTTCTGGTGGAGGCGACGCAGGTGGGGTCCGTGATAGGGAAGGGAGGGAAGGTCGTGGAGAAGATCAGGAAAGAGAGTGGCTGCAAGATTAGGATTTTGACCGACAAGTTGCCTGCCTGTGCTGCCCCGTCCGACGAGATGATCGAGGTAAGGTTTGTTTTCAACTCTTTTGAAGTCGGGCATTCGCTGGTTGTTTGCTTTCTTTCTAGTGTACATTGTGCTAAGATTCATCTGTTGTGTGCTAAATTTTGTTTACCATTTAGTTGACTTCTTCTTGACCAGTTAAGCTAGATTTAGAGGCTGGGAGAGTAGTTGACGAGTTTCGATATTATGCAACGTCATGGCCTGCATTGTCGTGTGTTATGTAGTAGTAAGCAAGCATACTCAGTTTTTTGTGTAGTTTACTTTATGTTTTTTTAGTACAAATTTTTGTTAACGTAAAAGGTACAATCCAAGTATATATACCAGGATCCGCTCGCTTTTAGAAATTAGCTAATCAGGCATCACAATCCTTTATTCCTGATTTTGTTAGCTTTAGCAGTGGATGCATGAAATTATTTAAATTTTTTATCGGTTGCATCTTTTATTCATTGAATGGCTCTTATTGTTTTTCATTTTTATTATTACTGAATAGAGTTAACCCTCCCATTAGTGTTTTCCTTGGTATTGGTGTTCAAAACACTTGTTTGAGAGTGCAACTGCAAATATTGGACAGAGAATTGCATCGCCTAGCACCTCTTTCGATCACAACATCTTTTATAAGTAACAACATTAGTATTTGACCAATTAGGTACCAAGTCCTTACCCTAGGATGGAATGCAATGGTATTGATATTCAGTTTGAGAATACGTCAGTGAAACCAGTGGATCTCCATGGTAGAATTATATAGGCCTACATTTTCATGTTTTAATATTATTTTATCGGAGTCTATGTAACTTGACCTGAGGATTGAGATCCTGTATGTTTACTTGAAGATGTTGTTTAGTCCAAAGAACATTAGACGAGTTAGGATATGGTTTTTATTCAAAGAGCTAGGTCTAGGCAGTTACATATCCTTTGTGGGGAAAGGAGCAGTGAAAATTTTCCAAATCATGAGAGAGAACTAAATTTATTCTTTCTGTGATTCAGTTTAAAATCAGAGTATATTTTTTATAATTCAGTTTAAAGTAAGAATATATCGAATGCAATTTTCTAACATTTTCTAATAAAAATACAGAAATGTTTACTTATAAAAAAATAAAGAAATGTTTAGTGAGGTCAAGCCCTTGAATCCTCAAGCCAATTTTTGAAGAAAATAATTCCTATTTTTTTTTCTTGAACGATATTCAATAGCCTAATAAATTGAAAGAAAAATCCTAACCAGCGAGCCCTGGTTAATGAAAAGTTGTGCGCATTCTGGGTCAAAAACATAGTGAAAGGTATTGTAGTCTACATTTTAAAGCGAGAGTACCATTTCGTGCATGAGAAGTCACTATATCTTTAGTTGACTACCCCTTTTGCTTGTGTTTAGCCTCTTCCTTCAATCAATGGGTGGGGAGCTTTTTTTTTAAAAGTATCAATGGGTGAGGGAGCTTGGGAGTGGAACTAAAACGAGATATTGCATTTTTCATGTCCAAGTGGTCTGTTACGGCTTCCTGAGTGGCAGAAATGTAGGTTTATCTTCCTGTCTATGAATACAATATCTTTGATTACCTATCAAAAAAAAAAGAAATGTACGTTTATCTGATGCTTTCGTTTACTGCTATGGTATTTTAATAGGAAAATTTTCTCTTGTTCCCTTGTATAAATGGGTTAACAATGTTGCAGATAGAAGGGAATGTTTTGGCTGTAAAGAAAGCGCTTGTTGCTGTGTCCCGCCGTCTTCAAGATTGCCTGCCAGTTGACAAGACAAGGATGATTGGAAGCAAACCTGTAGAAGCAGTTCCCCATGAGACCTTATCTGACCTCCATTTAGATCATCTTTCACAGAGAAATTCAGGGCCACACAGTATGCCATACAGCTCTATGAATTATGCTTCAGGAGTTCATCCGGTGTCAATAGAGGTCGAGAGGGCTTCTACTTTGGAAACAAAAACACAGCTGCAGGATGTTATTTTTAAGATGCTTTGTTCCACTGATAGGGTTGGAGGCGTAATTGGAAAAGGGGGTGCCATTATCAGGGCTCTTCAAAGTGAGACAGGTGCTAATATAAGTATTGGAGCTTCTATAGTTGAGTGTGATGAACGATTAGTTACCATTACTGCATCAGAGGTTTGTTGTTGAGTACTCTCTCTCTCTCTCTCTCTCCCTTTCTCTCATGAAGTACATCTGCTTATTTACTGGTTATTAATACGTTTTATGGTTGGATTTCTATTGTGTAGAATCCTGATTCACGATACTCACCAGCACAAAAGGCGGTGGTTCTTGTTTTCTCTAGGTCTATAGAGGGTATTGAGAAGGGCCAAGATTCTGTCTCAACTAAGGGGTCACCTGTTACTGTGCGGCTTGTAGTCCCCTCAAACCAAGTTGGTTGTTTGTTGGGAAAAGGAGGTGCAATAATTTCAGAGATGCGGAAGGTTACAGGTGCTGGCATTCGAATAATTGGAGGTGAACAGGTGCCAAAGTGTGTGTCAGAGAATGATCAAGTGGTGCAGGTGAGATGTTGTCACTTCTTTTGAAGTACAATGGAAGGGTGGCAAAGGAAGCTTCAATTTTATTTATTCCTTATATCGCGTGGAGAGCTATTTTTTTTTTTTGGGGGGGGGGGGGGGGGGGGGGGGGGGGGGGGGGGGGGGGGGGGGGGGGGGGGGAATCCTTAGCTATTTATAAAAGCATTGCATATCCTTTTTTCAAATTAATGCCTATACTTTCTTTTCTCTTATAACTTGGAAGTCTAGTCAAAATTTTACTCATTTATTAACCTAGTAAAAAAAAAAAAAAAACAAGACTCAAAGTTAATTGCTTTTGGGTCTTTTTTGAGCATACTTTCTTTCCAGGTTTGTTGATATGAAATGATTGCTCCCATTCCATGTCCCTTTTTTTGGAATTCTTAGGTCTTCTGTGTTTCTTTAGAAGCATTTTAAATGCACTTCATGTGTATTTGAGCTTTGTCCTTTTTAATTCTGGTAAAAAAATCATTTTGATTTCTCAAGAAAAGATGTTTGCATTAGTAGTTTAATATAATTACCCTTGGGGAAAAAATCTGCAGCAAACTGAATAATACAGATTTCATTTGGTGATTTTTTTTTATATGGTGGCTTTAATCAAATAGAATAATCTGCAAGTACAGGAATGTATTCATGCGTCTATTTATTTATTTGACAGATTTCAGGAGAGTTTTCAAATGTGCAAGACGCATTGTATAATGTAACTGGTAGACTGCGTGATAACATTTTCTCCAGCACCCAGAACAATGTTGGAGCAAGGAGCAGTTCCTCTGTGTTGTCCGACACCAGCCCCTATGGAAGACTCAGAGATCCTGTGCCTATTGGAAGTCATCCATCAGTTTGTGTCTCTCATGGTCTCAGTCGACATGCTTCTCTAACTCAATGTACAGATCCATCAGTAGGTGTTTCCCATAGTCTCAGTCGACATACTACTTTAAGTCAAAGTATAGATCATCTTGGAAGTTCCCATGGTTTAGATCTTCCTCCTTCACCAAGGTTATGGGCATCACAGGTAAGATCTCTTATCTCTCTCTCTCTCTCTCTCTCCCTCCACTTCTTATGGGTGGGTTCATTTGCAGTTAGCAGTTGGAGTAAATCCAAGCAATACAGATTCTGGCATAGGATTTACTTCTCTCAAAGGTGGCTTAGAACTTGGCAGGTTGGTAAATCAAATTCAATTTCGTCTGGTTGTGATTCTGTTTGCCTGGGATGGTTTATATGAATGAACTTTGATATCAGATTTGTACAAACAATTAGGAAAAACAAAAGGTAATCAATGTTGTTTTTTTGGTTTTGGGGAATTGGATTTAAGTGTTGTTTAGGTTGGAGTGCCTGCTGGAGATGACCTATTCTGCTACCTATTATAGCATCAAATAAGGTAATCAATGATTAGTACCAACTAAAACTCAAATCAAAACATTCCAAGATAACAAAGATTAATTAAGCTCGCAAAGTGCTCCATCCATCGTTTTATCCATAAATAATTTCGTTTATACCTGTCTTTAGTTTTGTTTCCAAGCGAGTGGACTGCAATTTAAGTTTGTACTTCATTTCATTCACATTAAGAGTATAGTACATTGCAAAATTTTTAATGTTTATCAAAGCCTTTGTTGTTTATTGCTCTAGTGAGTATTAAATGAGATCTGCAGAGATAATGAAATGTCCTTTCCAAGTTAAATTTGAAATAGTGGTGAGTGTTGACTCATAATTAACTCAGATGCTGTTGTGCATTATCATCTTATGTGCATTCTTGCATCTTATTATTGAATATCAACTAAATTACCTATATGCACGGTTGTACCCGTGGGACCTCTTACATGCCACTCAGTTCTAGCTGATGCTTCATGCATATCACGTCCATGCCCTATTGGGCAGTAAACTTTTTTTTTCTTTTTTTTTTTCTTTTTCTTTTTATCAATAAACAAATTTTTATTGATCAAAAGAGTAGGCATAAGCCCAAGTATACGGGACATATACAAGAGCGATGCCTAGGCGTGCTAATTTAGAGATAGGAGGATGAAATGTCATGCCATGGAAATCAATTACAATCGACCAATGGAGTAAAGTATTGAAAAGACAATTTCTAAGCTCATCCATCGATCGCTCTTGGTCTTCAATGCTTCTTGCGTTCCGCTCCCTCCAAATGCACCACCGTAGACTTATAGTTATCATCTTCCATATGGATGCAATTTGAGAGTTGCCCCGAATACCTCTCCAAGAAGCTAGAACGTCACATTCGGCATCACCCAAGCTAACCCCAATCGAGCAAAGACTTCATTCCACAAGGTCATGGCAATCTCACAATGTAGTAGTAGGTGGTCAACGGACTCTCCACTCTTCTTGCACATATAGCACCAGTCCATAACTATAATACAACATTTCCGCAAGTTGTCCATAGTGAGAATCTTCTCCCAAAAAGCCATCGATACAAAAAATGCTGCCTTTAGAGGTGCCTTTGTCTTCCAGATGCTCTTCCATGGGAACAAATCTATGTTGTGCATGGTCATGGTTTGGCAGAAAGAGCAGGCCGTGAATGTTCCCTTCTTAGAGGGGCACCAATAGATCTTAGAACGCCGAAAAGTCATCCATTTCTCAATCTTGTGCATCTCTAAGGAAAGTAATATTCCATTGGGGAAGGCCATTGGAGATGATAAATATATCCGCAATCGATGCTTCTTTCATTCTTGCTAAGCTATAAACTCGTGGAAAAACTTCCTTAAGTGCCCGATCCCTACACTGTACATCATGCCAAAATTTTACCTTCAATCCGTTTCCAACATTGAAATGAGTATGTGCTGCATATGTGTCCCACCCTCTTCTTATATGTTTCCATAGCCCCACTTCATTAGGCCCACTCACCTTATTACACCATCCCCCCCGTGATTCTCCATGCTTCAAAGCAATGACGGTTTGCCACAAGGCGTTTATCCTTCTCCTTCGGCCCCCTTACATTCCAAGAAACAATTTTTGGTTTCATAAAACCACCTCCTTTGCCCTTCCCTTCACTTTCCCCTGGTTAGAGCTTTTTTCTCTTGCTCCATCATTTACTCTCCAATCAAGTCTTTTGAGTTATCTTGATTTCTTCTTAGCTGATGTGAGCTCCCTGGGTGATACCAAATTATTCTTTCCAGCTTCTATAGCTGCAAGGAGGGCTATGAACTAATCCTCGAAACCGTCGTATAAAATCCCCACACAGTGTTGAATCTCTTTTGCCTTGTTTAAGACCCAATCTGAGGCATGGATGTTGCTGTTCTTGTTCGGATGTAGGGACAACAATGGAGTTGGTTCTTCCCAACAAGCATCTTCACACACCAAAGGGGCTGCTTGTGCCACCTTCACTCTGTCTAAGCCCGAAACTAGCCTCTGTATATACTCTCCTTCAATCCCATTGGAGTCAAAGACAACCATCACAGTGAGATGGACTTCCTGCTGCCTCCGTATTAGCCTCATAACCGCTCACCTCTGTTGGATCCTTCTCCCGGCTTGAAAGGTCCACCATATCCAACGATGGCGCATTCTAGGGTGAGTTCTCATCTATGTGAGCAGATCTGTCGTTTTTGTATCAAAAACCAACCCAACTTCCCTTATGTTTGACGGCAGTGTGGCCGGCATCCCCCCATCGGCCGAGAATCTGGCCATCGGCTCTGCCTTCCCCCATCGGTCGATTCTGTGGTGACCCCATTCGGTGGGTGTCAGCCACCGGTAGATTTTGTGCAGCACCAAAGGAGACCCAACCTCGAACGTAGATTGGCATGCCATTGCTGGGCCTGATGTGAGATGTCCTACAGGATTGTGGGCTTTCTGTTTTCCCTTTTCGGCCCAAGCCTTTTCAGCTCCCCCCGTGTCCACCTGTGTACCCAAAGGCTTAGGTCGTGCCGTCTTCTATCCCAGGCCCTTCTCCTTCTTACCCTTCATGGCCGAAGTCTTGTTGTTAACTCCCAAGCCCACTTGAGCGCCTAGTGCCCCAGGAACATAACAGGCCACTTCCAATCCCTGATCCAGGCCCATATCTTGATCAATTTTGTTTATTAAGCTCGAGAGCCTCTTCCTTTCAGCTATAAGTTCCTCCTTTATGCTAAGTTAAAAGTCTTCTCAGCTACACTCCCCTTGATCAGAGAGCCTCCACCCCTTCTAGTGTAAGCACCTCTGACTAATGGTGCTACAAAGCTCTCCTCTCTACCCTTCTCTCTAACGGATACACCCTTCTCCTTCAAAATTCCAAAACTGCCCTTTAGTTTAAAGTCTGACCTTATTCTTCTCTGTGTCACTACTGGTCTGCCGACGGCACCTCTCGTGGCTGGAGCAGTGCCCATTATGGCCGCAGCATAGGTCTTGGCAGTGGTTATCTTCACATGTCGTTGGGTGGGAGCCTCATCACTCCCGTACTTCTCCCGTACTGCGTTCACCACACCACCACACATCTCACGAAGCTCCATAGCCAACCTTCTCCTGCCTTGGCCTCCAACATCTTTTGGAACGATGATGATGCTTCTCCTGCCACCACCTCTATATTCTCCTATGGCCAAATGTCTTCCGAAATCATTAGAGAACCTCTGTGCAATATAAGCACTGCTGCCATAACTGAAAGTTTTTATAAATTTCTTCTTATCATCCGATCAAGCGCATCCTTCAAGGGACTGCACAACCCAGTTCGCAGTAGTGAAACGGATTACCAAGTCTTTAGTCGCCTTCTTTCCCCTTTCTATGATGCGTAATGCTTGACTTCCAGCATGCACAATCTCAAATAACTTTGTTTCTATAAGGACTGCCTTCATGTACCCCATCCTTGACACTTATACAGTTATACTTCCTATAAGATGTTAATTCCTACTGGGGTTAAACCGCCATGGAATGTAGACGCGGAAGAGAAGTGCACATGTACGGAGAGAAAAAGTAGAGGAGAGAGAAAAAAGATATGGGGGAAATCAACCACAATCCCGGCAGTAAACATAAATACCTAATAAATTACTTATCTAAGATGTGATCATACACAGCTGCTTTGTGTATATCACTGCACATACCTGCAGTGATGCTTAAAGAGTGGAGTTTCAAGAACCAGAACCATCTATTTTTCTAATTGATTTATTTGAGTAAGAAGACACTAAGATGCACCCACTACACACCAGACACTCAGATGACTAGCATGGTCTTCCCCCATCAAAGAGCCACACAAATTTAGGATTGACTACATCATCGCTGTATTATCAATGTGTGGGTTGACTCAATAACTATCTTGTCCATGTGCTTTCTATGGAAAAAATTGAAGAGAATAATATAAAATATTCTCTTATCAAAAAATATTCAAAGGGTCTAAACTGTGTAATTGTGCGCATCTGCTATCGTTTGATTTGAATAACTATCTAGTCCACGTACTTTCAGAAAGAAAGAGAAGAGAGCATAACATATTCACAATCAGTGTCTGAAACTGGTTTTTTTTTTTTGCCTCCTTATAAGTATGTCTGAAACTGTGTAATTGAAGTAGGTGTTCTCAGTTGTATAACGTGGGCATGCCTATTTACATGATTCAATAAAACTTTATTTGACCCATCAAGATAAGAAAAAGACTCTGTAATTGCAAGCATCTATAATTTTTCAAAACTCCATGGCTACACTTTGATGATTTAATTTACTGATAAAAAAAAAAAATTGCATGCATCTTTAATTACCCTTTTCTTTTGGTATTTGCAGCAGAAACAAATCTGCCATTGTGACAAACACGACTGTAGAGATCATAGTTCCTGATAATGTAATTAGCTCTGTATATGGGGATAATGGTAGCAATCTGGCTCGTTTGAGACAGGTAACCCCCACCCTTTTTTTAAGCCAATTTATGCTTAAATACTGTGTTAGCATTGTTTCTAAATGTTAACATTGCAAGTCATATTTAATGATGGCGACCCATCTACCTATAATTCTAAAAAATTGCAAGTTATATATCTGTGGAAGTGACCTATCTCAAAACTCAGCAAATGCACGAAGTGGCTGTTACGACACTGTTAGACCCTCTAATAGCCTTTCTTATGTTTTCTTTTGATGCTTGTATACCATGGACCATGGTTGCCATCAATTTTTAGTATTTTTAAGATACCATTCTTAAAATCAACTTGTACAAAAATTATTCTCAAAAGCACTTGTATTTTCTCTCTGGCATTTCTGATCAGATATCAGGCGCTAAGGTCATAGTGCATGATCCTCTCTCTGGATCAAGTGACAGGATTGTTGTCATATCCGGGACACCCGATGAAACGCAGGCAGCTCAGAGTCTCCTCCATGCATTCATTCTCACTGGATCATCACGATGAAATCATCTCATCCTCGGCCATGGCTCATAATGTTTTGAGAGAAGACGACTACTCTTGTTTGTTGCTTGTTTTAGTTGCTTTTTCCCCCCTCATAATGTGTACACTGTACATTACAGTAGGAAAATTCAGCCCTTCTGGGCTTGCCAATCCTGGCATTTTTGCGAAAGCATTTTGGCTCTAATTGTTCACTGTTATGTTTTATAATGAGTGATTTTTCTAGGAGGACTGATGAATATTTTGAGAACAGAGAAGATGAAAAAAGTTTGAGCCCCGCTCCCAACTTAGGTCTTGTTTGGATAGTGAAAGTATTTTATCTCTTCTTATCATATCATTACAACTTTTCTAAATTTTTATATAAAATATAATAAACAATTTAATTTTTTCAAATCTCAAAATAATAATAATATTAAAAATAATATTTTTTTTACTTTCAATTTTTATTTAAAATTATCTCATTTCAAACCGCAATTAACAGCCTTGTCTTGAAACCCAAGTGTTATGTTGGATGGCGTTGTAGTCCTAATGTCATTGTGCTCAATTTCATTATTTGATCCAAAGGTTGTGTATGATGTTGTATATGAAGTTCATTCCCCATCTCAAGGTAATAATATTAAAAAATATAATAATTGCTCCCAATCCATTTTCGGACCCTTTATACAGTACCTGCCTGGGAGAAGCTTTGCATTGACATGATGATTTGTGCGCTTCTCGGCTTAAACTTGTGAGATAGATATCGGGATGACAAACTTGAGCTTCCATTTTCATTGTTGGGGGAGGGAAAGAAGGTCAAATTTCATGGAGAATCAAACAAGTGTAAACATCTTCTCCAAAGTAAGTTTGTCTCTTAAATTACACATCATAGAACAGCAAAACATTAAGCAATACTTCACTTCCAAACACGTCCCGGTGGGAGCAACAGCACAAATGTTCAACTCCCGACAGCTGCATCAGTTGCCACTGTGGCCGCTGCCACAGCAGCTGGCGTGGGTTTGAGTGTGATTTCTACATTGTCATGGACTCCTTGCAGCAGCAGCTCGCCATCATATGTCAAAACTTTCCGCTTCTTTGCTGCTCGGAGTGTCCCAACCAGTGCTTCGAATATGTTTGCACACCTATCATCATTGAATAGGATGCCAAATGTGACCTTCCAGACAGACACAAGCCAAATTTCTATCATTAGAAAAAACCCAGATGACATATTGAAGAACAAATGGAAATTGTAAAGCACAAGGTTAATGTCTCCACCCCTTACCCTGCATATCTTAAGGGGAAAATATATATTATATATAAAAAAAAACAGACAACTTTCTAACCCAACTTCCGACAAATGAATCCTCGAGCATATAGCAATATAAAGCGTTACACACTCCGAAATGTTGGCCATTTTTCAAACCCGCGAACCCTTAGATTTTTTCTTATCCTAGGATGGTCTGAAACTGAAATTGGCACGATCTAATTCATTTGGATATGTAAGGAAATCCAATCAGGCAATAAAATAAAAGGACCCGCAATGCAGACGCAGTCAGATCTCCCATCTATATCAGCTGTATGTTATAGATCGGCCATTTAAACGGTACGAAGAATCTGGATCCGGATCAAGATCGCATCAACTATCGGACATTCAAATACCACTCAATTCATTTATTGATCTGGGTCGAGTACCAAAGGAGCAATAGGAACTTGTAACGGTGAGAAAGATGGAGAAAAATGAGAGCAAATCTACTACTACGTGTAAAGGAAAAAGGGCAGAAACTGAGAAAGAAGCCGAGTTCTAGCGTGTACCTTGTAAGAACCATCGTCTTGGACCTTGCCAAGCCTCTTGATTTCTTCTTTGAGACGCTCAACTTCTTCTTCTACGTTCATGATTTCAGTTCTCCACAATATCTGTGGGTGTTGCGTTAAGGTAAATATAACAAACCGGGGGGATGGGAGTCATGGGACGCTGCTGGGCTTTGTTTGGATTTTCAATTACTCTCAACTCATTATTATAACTTTTTTAAATTTTAACATAAAATATAATAAATAATTTATTTTTTTAAATCTCAAAATAATAATAATATTAAAAAATAATATTCTAATAATATTTTATCATATCAACTCAACTCAACTCACTTCAATATCCAAACACACTCAACGAGAAATAACAGTAATCACTAAATCGTAATACTAATGTCAATGATTTTTTCAGGGAATATTAAAAATTAATGCACGAAGATCATAAGATACGTATTTTTACACTGAATCTAAGTTAAATTCGTACTAATAACATAATATAAACACTAAAGGGGATTTTTGTTGATGTATATATTATGATGACTATGGTGGAATTTGTGTTCACAATCCACCCACGTTGGCTTTTATTTTTGTTCATATATTTGTTCAGAGAAATGATTTAATTACAAATTGATCTCACATCAATATACTCTCAAATTGATGTGATTTAATGTGTTACATGAAATTATATAATTATTTTTATTAAGTAAATCTAACGTATTATATGAAGATATATTAGTTCGTAAATTTACTTTTATAAAAAATTTGTGATGGTAGCACTTATAGCCTGTTTAATCTATTTTTATTCGTGTATAAGAGCATTCTTATACGGTGCCCTATAACTTCTTTTTCTCTATAATTTGTGAAAAAGTTTAAGGAATGCTCTAAAAACCTCCCTCCATCCCAATCCCTATTTTAGAGAAAATGTTTAGGGAATGAACACTAGTTTCCCAAATATACGGAATCACTGTTCATCCCCTAAATCACTTTTATCAATATTTTATTCATTTTAATTAAATTAATTCTTATTTCAATCATCTATACTTTCTCTTGTACTTATATTTGTTATAGTTTTAAATAATAGTTTTAAAAATAATTTAAATAACTACTAAAATATAAAAAAATAATAATTTTAAAAATATTAAAAATAATTTAAATTATTATTTAAAATATTCACTAGAGTAATAATTCAAAATATAAGAAAAAAATATTGAGTAGTTAAATTTGTAAATGGAAGTGAGAAAAAAGTAATAAATAAAGAATAGAAAAATATTATTTTAATAAAATAGGAAAATGATGGAGAATGAGATGTAGAAGACTTTTTGAAAATGAGTAAAATTTAAGATAAAATTATAAAGAGTGTCATTTTTATCTAAAATTTAAGAAAAAATTTAAGAAACCGGATGAGAATGCTCTAATGATGATTGTAATGAAATTTTTTAGAAACTTCTATCTCACCCTTCCCTCCCGCATCCATGATAACTTTGAAAAAAAAAAAAGAGATAAATAATATTTTAACAATATTTAACGAGGAGTGATATAATCATAAAAGGTTACATAAAAATAATTTTACAAAATAACGTGTTTTCGTGTGATTTGTCAAATCTATTTTATAATAAAAAATTTTATAATCTGACAAACCATATGAAACCACATCAATTTATAGAATTATTTTTGTATAATGAGTTTGTGGCTATAGTATTTCTCTTTTTTAAATGAACTCTAGTAATTTTTGGAGATAATTTCGTGCTTTTTGAGTTAAATAATAATAGGGTTACTATCTTACTACTACTCATTTACTATTATTTTTATATTTAATTTTTAAAAAAAAAAAATTATTTTATCTAATGATTAAGGAAATGTGTATTAATAAAATTATATATTTTTTTAATTCTTTCTTAGCTATTAAAAAAGTTAAAAAAATACTTAAAAGAATATTAAAAAAATTATAATACATTTGAATAGTAAATAAATAATAATAGAATAGTAACTGAATTTTAGGTTTTATTTTAAATCCGACAATTTTGCGCTTTTGAATTGTTGTGGTTCCGAGCTGTCGACCTTCTCGAAAGCTTTATCTTCCTTGTGTTCGTGAATTCTTTGGGTTGTCTTAGGGCTCTTTGTTGTTAATCATTCCGGTGTTCGCCGTATTCTCTGAATTTAGCTTCTTTCTTTTTGCTTCAACGTGTTTTCGAATTGAATTGTCTCTGTAATGTAACGCTGCAACAATGCCGGAATCGAATCGCCAAGCTTCGATGTTCAATTCAGGAGCAATGACCAATAATATTGAGAGTCAAATTGAGGATGAAGACGAAGATGTTGCGGGCGGCGAGGAGTCCATCGACAACCCTCAGATCCGATTTGAAGATGGCGCCGTAGCTGTGACGTTTAACGGTGGCGTCCAGGAGGTCACTCCCAATACTATCTACGTTCCCAGCTCTGATTATCCTCCGGTGGCCGGTAACGGAGGCGCTGACCAGCTCACGCTTTCGTTCCAGGGTGAGGTTTACGTGTTCGATGCGGTCTCTCCGGATAAGGTTCTGGTTTTTGCTTATGGGTGGTTACTGAATTTTGTGAATTGTGCGTTGTTAATGTGTTTGATGGTATTTTGGCTGTAAGTTTAGGATCTTGACATGGGGTTTGATTGATTTGGTGAATTTTCATGCTCTTTTGTGCCATGGTGCCTTTTAGCCGTGAGAGTTTCGGTTTCTTTGTTGGAGTATGCAGTGTTATCATACTTATTCACTCGGGGAAGTCAGTGTTTTTAACTTTTTGGCTTGACTGTGATTAGTTTTTTTTAATTGTGCTACGTTTTGTAACTTTATGATGCTGTTTTCCAATTGTGTGCGCACACCCGCCATTTTAATGATATTTCCCCGTAAAAGAATACAGATTAGATCATTATAGTCTGTAGAGTTTTCAATTGGATCTTGGTTATAAGGCCATACCTTGTGCTTTCTATCTGCCCGCGGACTGCGTATTTTGTGAAGTGGTTCTTTCTTTTACTTTTTATATGACGCTGTTTTCTAATCGTGTGTACACGTGTGTAGAGTTTCCAAATGGGTCTTGGTTATAATGCCACATTTTGTGCTTTGATGCCGATCCACCAGAAAAAAGATAGTTTTCTCCATCCTCCATCCAAAAAAGAGAAGGAAAAGAATAAAGTGGTTCTTTAATGGATCTTGCGTGGTTTCAAATGAGCGGGTGTTTTTAGTGTTTAAAGCTTGTAAATATGATAAGGAAAATGTTAGTTTGCCCTCTCACTTTGCTCACTCACTTTGACCGGTATTTAATTTTTTTTACGTAATGATTAAAAAAGTGATTTTTAATGTATTTGTGTATTTTTTTATTTTTTAAAAATTTTAAATATGTTAAAAAAATATGAAAAAAAAAATGAGAAAAAAAAAAAGAAAATGCCACAATGGCCTAGCGGTCAAATGGAGCGGTGCTACTCAGACGGCAGAGCACCGCGCTCATATGAAAATACTATGTAATCTAAGCTTTTTGGATTGATTTGACAGGTGCAGGCAGTGTTGTTACTTTTGGGTGGATATGAAATCCCTTCTGGCATCCCTGCTATGGGAACAGTCCCTCTTAATCAAAGGGTACGTAAATGCGTAATTCGCTCAAGCTTTCTCAAAAATATAAAACATTCCAAAGAGTGTTGATTTGTTTTTGCTTTCCCTGTCTTGGCTACATCTTTTCCAGGGCATGAACGACTTTCCTGGGAGGTCAATTCAACCACAGAGAGCTGCTTCTTTAAGTCGATTCCGGGAGAAGAGAAAAGAGCGATGCTTTGATAAGAAAATCCGTTACAGTGTGCGGAAAGAAGTTGCACTCAGGTATTATATCCTGCCTATGTCTAAAGTACACTTTTTAGTGTAAAACAAGTTGCAAATTAAAAGCTCCTTATTATTGTTGAATTAATCCATTTTTATTATAAATGTAATGTTGGTTTTATATAAAAAAGAAAAAAAAACACATCCTTTTATCTTTGGAGAGGGGGGAGTGAGCATTGCCTAGTTGTTGGATGTTTCCCGATCACTTTGACCAAGGGATTCATATTTACATATCACAAAATTGGAGCTCAATAATCTTTTTGGTTCTTTTTTCTTTTTTGCCTTGGTTAATTAATGAACATGGAAAAATAAAAAGTGGCGAGACTTGGAATGCTAAAAAAGGCTAATGTCTATTCCTTCTGTACTAACATTTTGTTTCCAAGTGTTTACTTAAAAAAAACAACATTGGGTGTGGAAACTATCTTTTCTGTTCAACATAGAATACTAGTTGAACTGGTTTTCTTCGAGCCTTTAGTTTTTCTTTTTTCCCCACTTATATTTTTGCTGTCTTCCTCATTCTACCATAAGTTCTTTTCCTTCTGGTCACCTTCTCGTCTTTCATCTATGACTATGTCAGGATGCAGCGTAAGAAGGGTCAGTTTACATCATCCAAGGCCATATCTGATGAAGCAGGATCAGATTCTTCAGTTTATGGTGCAACACAGGGTCCTGGACAAGATGATAGCATGCAGGAGACTTCGTGAGTGTTAATCTTTTTCCCTAATGTATAAGTAAAACTTCTTGCTTATTCGGACCATAAAACAAGTCTTCCTATGACCTGCCTATTGCCCTTTCCATTTAAGGTTCTACAATAAATGCTCCCTGAATTTCTGATGCGTCTCAGAAGAGGAGAATGATAGCTGCAAGTTTGAACTTTACATCATTTTAATTTACAAAGAAAATGCTATAGAAACTCTTCTCTTGTAAAACCTTTGATGCGATGCTCTATGCAGATGTACACATTGTGGAATCAGTTCAAAGTCCACTCCAATGATGCGTAGAGGGCCAACTGGTCCAAGGACTTTGTGTAATGCATGCGGGCTCAAGTGGGCCAACAAGGTTTGTGCAATTACAAAAAAGTATACTGATTGATTTTCTTCTCTTTTTCATTGGAAATATGCATATTTAAAAAACCATGTATATTGAGTGCATTGAGTCACTACAGGCTGCACGGTTCTCAACCTTCACTGTTTATTGTAGTATTTATCAAGTTCAATTACATTTACCGTCTATACCCTTCACTTCCACTTTCTCCTTGATTTGATCCTTTCTCTTGGCTTCTGTAATGAACATTGTTAGAATGGATGAGGTTGTAGGATCATAGTTTTTGTTATCTGTTCCTTTGTATCACGTGCTTGAATTGGCTCCCCTGACCATCCAGAAGGATAAGAGAAAAATGTGTTCTTTGTTTCTACATCCATACTCTTCCCAATACTTTTAATGAGCACGAAAACATGCATCTTTAAACTCATAACCATGCTTCTTTTCCCACACAAAGCTAATTCATGGTATGTTCAGTGATCTCATTATAATAGCTTGAGTTTTGCAGGGAGTTTTACGAGATCTTTCCAAGGTTTCAACTATGGGTATCCAGGATCCTTCTTTGAAGGCAACTGAACAGGTAAGAGTTACAGCCCTTGTGAAGAACATTCTGCTTTCTTCGAACCCTTCTTCCACTAGGCAATTTCTGGTTCTTGGCCACATGTATGTGTAAAATATATGTGTGCGGGTGTGTAGTGATTCTCTATCCTTTATCATCACCTCTTTCCACGGGTGTTTATCACAGGGTGATGGTGACGCTAGTGAGTCAGATGCTGTAACTCCGGTTGCAGAGATTGTCTCCACTGCTAATGGCGATAACTCAGCTGTAACTGCAGAAAGATGAGTGACTACTTGCTAATCTTGCAGTGCCACTCCAGTTATTATAGCAGGGGAAAAAAAGTTTGACCGATCTAGATTCAACTGTAGTAAGTTTCAACTTGCTTTGACCGACTGCACATATAACGCGGTGTATTTAGCTTTCTCGAAGAAGTACTTCTTATATGTGTCTTGAGTGTAGTAATGTCCGGGCCATAATGAAACCCACCTCTATTTTTCTTTTCTTTTTCGTTTCACGTGTATTAGTATATCCTCTTTGAAAAAAATAACACTATTTTTGTGCGTTTCTTCATTTTTGCAGCAATAATATTGGCATTATTTATTTCTTCTTCAAATTAGACTTCGAATTCTGAGATTTCCCGTGGTTGATTGGGATTGGAGCAACCCAATTTTTTTGGTTGGTGGATGATGAGGGTTTAGACAAAAACATAACTTGCTACCATATACCCACAACCTTTTCAAATCGTATTGTGCGAGTTTCTTGAGCAAAGCAAAGGAGCCGAGCCGACTGGAATCGATAAGGGTACAGTATTATCCTCCTACCTGGTAGCTGAGCATGGTACTAATACAAGGTACTCCAAAGATGATTTGATTATACAATTGACTCAAAACCCATCACAATTCAACATATCTCAAACCAAAAAGCTTGCAAAGAAAAAAAAAATGTACATGTTCAATGGCTGCAGCTGGTGACTAGAGCAGGACTATCTGCTCCACGTTATTCTTTTTTATCCCTCGTAAACAATGCAATTATCACCTATATTATAATTGAGTAACAAAATAGAAATAAATAAAGAACAGAGCAATACCAGTATCTGGCCTGCACAAGTCAAGTTAGAAGAAAATGCTGACCCCCCCGATGAGCCCACCCTGGCAGGTCGAATTCCAACCATCTCCAAAGTTGGACAGGGCAATCAAATGAATAATAAAAGCCTTGATAGCATTAACAAATACTTGGACTAATGCGCTCAGTCAAATTCGTTACAGATCCACCGTCGGATAGAGACCTGGCATGTGCATGCGTCCACTTCCATTAGAATCTGTGTTGGCATAAATTGGTGGGTGAAGCTCCCCTGAGTGAGATGACTTCCGGGACTTCGGGTTTTTAGGAGAAGCTGAGTACGAATCAGTGGAACTGCTTGTAGAATACAGTGACGATGACGGCATTCCATGGATCTTTGGCAACCCTGTCGGATCAGCTCCCAAATTGTAACCCTTCTCAACTGTCTCAGCTTCCAAAGGCAATTCATCCAATGTCTACACGTGAAAGAACAAGTCTCAATGAAGTCCACAAATCTCCCAATTTTCACTAGTCTTATAAAATTTTAAATGCAGTAAAAGCGAATTTGCAGACCCTAATTTCACTAGACCCTCTGATGTGGGTTACCAATCAGGAACAATTACCCGGAAAGCCTGTTGAAGAACTCGGAGTGTTTCTCGAGTGCGCTTTCTCTTCATTGCTACATCCTCTGGCTCCTGCAACATCTCTTCAAACAGGTTCTCTCTGATTTGATCATAAAATGCACGGAACACAACCATCAGCACAGACAAACAAGTGAATAGACTGCAAGTAAAAGGATTATATATGACTATGCTACTCTACTTACCTGTAAAGCTTTTTGATGAAAACATTGTGCAGCTCGCGTTTTGTATGGTTTACCTGGATATGTAGCAATAACAGCCTAAATAATAATATGAACAAAATTGCCTAATGAGGAATCTTTCACCACACAAATAATGATAAGAGAGCAAGGCCATGTACAATTTTTATTGATTGTTGGAATCCTGCCATCATTTGATGCTGTCATAAGATATTTAGTGCTGAGCAAAATAAAAGATGGTCAACATTGTTTTCACATGCCTATAAGCAGTGGCGGATTCGGGAGCCTAACAAGTATTTTTCATAATTAATAGTGCTATACAAGAAAAAAGGTATCATAAACATACTTCCGGATATAAAAAAAGGTACCACTATATTTACCAGTTTGTAAATATAGGGCACACGTCTATATCAATTAAAAATCACAAACTATGGATAATGAGATTTGGGTTAGATTTTGAATTATAGCAGAAATCTGAACAATTTTTTTAGATATGTTCATATTAAATTTTTGGGTAGTGTGATGGTTTTTTTTTGGAGGGGGTGGAGGATGGGGAGATCTGCAAGTATGAAAAGAATTTCATGTAAGCTGCGTAAGGTCACTCGTAACCCAACAATCCATCCCAACAAATGCACATTGGCAAAAAAATAAAACTCTACATTATATGACGGGAAGAGGATGAGAATACCAGGAAGTGCATAATTGCTTTAGGTACAAAGTCCTCAACGTTCTTCCGAACAATATCATAATATGATCTTAACAGCAATTTTGTGGCTACAATTACAATAGCCTCCTCGTCTGACTGATTTTCTGTGGGCCTCAGCACACTTGGTGGCTTAAAGAATATCAAAAAGTATATATTAGAAAATATTAACATGGGGGAAAATATTGGAAAGCCACAACAGATACTAGACAGATAAAGTATACCTCTCTCAACTGGATTATAGAGAAGGCTTGCTCCAAGTTGTGAACAGGTTCACTAAACGACTTGTTCATCAAGCTTTCTTTAGCGGAAGTACGGTTATCACTTCCACCAAAAATTGATGAAATTCCCCAACTTGAACCACTTGTATTTCCTATCAATTATCAATCCTTCCAACTTTTATAAAATCTTGAAATCCTAGTACTAACAACTTTCATGCAATTCGCATCATTGAGGATAAAAGAAACGAACATAGAAAGTCCAAAACATATCATCAGAGAAAAAACAACTATGGATAAAATATCAAACTAACTCATTACCAGACAATGGGACTTTTTCAACATCAGCTACAGGCCTAACACCCTGCAGTCATCCAACAGAAATCAAAAAAACAAATCAGACAAACTGAATAGTTTTGTTCATAAAATATTGATTTGTTACTTTAAGCCTCTAATAACAAGTATGGGTAAAAGTTTTGTATACTGGTTTATCTTATGTTGCAGTGGGAGAAAAGGGGGGGGACAGCTTCTTTATAAGACAACTTTAGTATAGGGGGGTGAGTACGTAGGATGAATACAAGAGAAAGCATCTGACTAACAAACAGACAAATTGAGATAATTTTTTTTTTTTTTTTATAAGTAAGAAGCAATTGTACAAATTGAGATAAACTTTTTATCACAAAATAAAGTTATTAAGGGGATGTTAGAATAAAATTTTTTAATATTATTTTTGTTTTGAAATTTGAAAATGGGTGTTTTTTTTTTTTTTTTTTTTTTTTGTGTTTTGTTTGGAAGTTTGGAAAATTTGTATGTAATGATTAGGTAATAATTAGATGAAAAAATTGAAGATTTGAAATTAAAAAGTATTTGTGTTTGGATGATGTTTGGGAAGGAAATTTTATGAGATGAGATGAGATTGTTTATGTTCCCAAATAAGCCCTAATTCTAAGTAAGGAATAGGAATACGTGAAGCCCAACTACACAAAACGCATATAAGAGTAAAACACCTAATTAAGAGCTAGAAGAGATACTTAGAAAAGCCATAACTATTCTAAGCTGACATCTAGACATAAAGAGTCAGTTAGCACCAAGGATCTAAGTTCATCCTTTGTCTTCTCACAATGTTCAAAATTCCAGGCATTTCATTCCTTCCAAATTGAAGAAATATACTCTCCATACCTGATCAGACACAACACCATTGGCTTGCCTAGCAAGAATGGCTCGAGACTTCACACTTCTTTCAGATGTTGGCACCTTATCAGGCTCTACACCATCCTTTCAAAACAAAAAAAGGGGGAAAAAAAGGAGAAATGAGTGATAATACTGATTGCAGAACATACATAAGCACAGCAGATGTCTACCTTTTGCCTGGAAAGAGGAAGAGAAACCTTAGGAAGTTGTTGCTTTGCAATCTCTACCGATTTGCTCCCCCAATAAAATTTGGGTGGGAAGTGTTTATGTAGTCCATCTGCAAATTCAATTACATTACAAAATCCTAAGCATTCATAAACATCATAACTAAATTTAATGTAATTGGCCTGTCTGGCTCAACAAATCCATAGTGTCGATACATCATGAAAGATCCTGGGGAAGCATGGTAATAGATTGACAGAAAGCAATATGAATAACTTTATTGTAGAAATCGTGACGATAACATGAGCGAGAGAAGTAGGCAAAAGGACTTTTAACTTTTGACTGTTGACCTCACAAGCATTAGATTCCTTGTCCATCCAAGACCAGATTAGTTACCATGTTAATATCAAAAACAGATTAGTTACCATGTCAAAAGAAAAGGGGGAAAACTAAGGCAATGACTCACACTCAAGATAGCCAAATGCCGAAATATATGGATCTTATGCCACTACCAATAGCGTTTTATGTCACATTATTTAGATAGGGCATATTCATACATGTTTTGCAGGTGCTTATAAGCACAGGTAAACATTAACTAGTATATACGGATAAGTTCATTTCTGTTGACTGACACGAGAAATCCAAGTCATGGTGTGGAAAAATTGAAAATCATTAGCTGTTATCTGTTTCTAGTGGAAAAAATTTAATTAGAAGGCCCCATAATGAGAAGGAAAGTAAAAAAAGTATCATTTACATAATTTATGCATTATTAGTCTAGAGCATAAATTTGTATCTTGAATTCAATATACCTCCATCTCAATGATGTGCCCAATCATTGTTTCTGAGGGTTTAAGGCCTTCTCGCAGAAAGTTGCCAATAACTTCATCCACACGCTTTCTCAAAACAGGAAATCTCTGCAGCTCGTTCACTAGACAACGGTGGCTAATCTGAGAAGAGAACTGTGTTAATTTGAGATCAAGATTTATAAGTGCTTCAGTTGTGAGACCACCAGATATAGGACATGAGAAATCTCCCACCTTTATTAATTCATCATATATGAACCTGGCACACTGAAGGCTTGGATCCAATAAACGTGCTATTTGCCTTCGAACAAGAACCTCAAATGGCACCTAATACACAGAAAAAGTAAGAAATTATTTAATAGCATGATATTAAATAAGTTTTTTCTTTAAAAAAAAAGTAAGACCTACTTCCGGAGCAAACAATGCGGATCTGGTGCCAGTTGAATTCTGAATGGCAGTCCGAATGTCATCATCAGTTAGGTCCTCACATGGATCCACCACCTGCAAGAGAGATCAAATTGCACCAGAGACAGTTGGCATCAGATAAAAATCCAGCACTCTTTCCAAGGTACCAAAATGGAATTAATTACATCACCCATGGGAGCCTGCTAGCTCACTCATGAAAAATAACTTTATTCAACAAGTATAGTGATTGCCTCACACTACAATCATTCAATGAAAATAAAATTCATTTTACAGGGTGAACACAAAACCAAATATAACAATGGAGGAAATTCTATATTTGGTGGCAGATTTGTAAACTCTGGTTGTAGGGTGCATGAGAGGGAAGTTTCTTGTGACAAGCATGCCAAAGGTCACCCATTCTAGTACTACCCTCGCCCAAGCATGCTTGCTGCAAAGTTATGATGGGGTCAGATGCATTAGTATTGGTATGATGCATCCAAGTAGGGAAGCCACCTCTGGTTGCCCCCTCCTACCCTGTTTGCTTATGGGGAAAAAAACATACCAAAGGTCATTTTTCCAGCTATGGTATACAATTTTTTTTTGTCAGTAGTTATGGTATACAATTACATGCGGGTAAGGAATTTTTGAGGTTTCATAATGAGTAGACAATCAGAAGAGATATGAATGCAAGAAGAGAGTGAGAGATTTACTAATTGTAGGATTATCCAGAGATCAGCTACACTATAAATAGTCGCATTGGGTGGCGTATAGACAGTCAGAAGTAACTTTGTAAGAGAGATAATTGACTGATAATTGGTTTAAGAATATGTTCGGTGAAAGAAATGCATGTATGTGTATATATATCTGGATAATAGTTGTCCTTGGTTAAGTGTTTGCTCGCAATGTGATCTCATTTTAGTGAACAGAAATTTTACTTGCTTCAAAAGAAAATAGAGCAAAAATGCAACTCTAACAACCATTTACAGTTTTTCACATAGAATGGTATGTTGGTGGTACAGATTACCTAATGATTATAGCAAAAGAACAATAATTGGAAGAAGTACCATGCAATCACACCCCCAAACCTATATGCATTGGGGTGGGCAGGTGGTGGGGGAAGGGTCACAGGGAAGTAACTGCAGCTATCGAAACACACCTCTAAACTCTTGACAAAGATCGACTGAAATATATAATGAATTCTTGCTCCGCCAGACAACTCAGATGTTGACATTTCTTCATTTTTCCCCTCCACCATTGAAGAAAATGCTGTTCATGAGAATTAAAAAATGACAAAATCAATGAACCAAACAGGATATAGACATGGCTCAGAACATTAGTTTGATGGCACTATTGAGAGCTAAAGACGACAAAAACTACACAGACATATTTACCTTCAGAGTACTTTGAAAGAATGTTAAGAAGAAGAGCTCCCTGGCCAGCCTATTGGATTGACGAAGTGAGTTAGTATATGGGAAATAGTCAAATAACATAAAAGCAGGATGCCAGAAGAGCAAAAACATAGAACTGTAGCAACTTGCAAAACATGAGTAACCAAAAAAAAGCTTCCAACTAAGTGGATAAAGAGCAGATTACGAAATCAAGCCATGACATCTGGAAATTATTCAATCAATCCATTACCTAGAATTGCAGAGAGGAAACTAGATCGTAGGAAGGGCAAAATGCAAGAATAGCTCCCTGAACAGCTTATTGTGTGTGAAGGGGTATAAAATGTAGCGATCAGTAAAAATATTTTTAAAAAAATCCACTAGTGAACAGGTTGGAGTAAGTATAAGCAAAGCACTAAAAGGTAGCCAACAGAAGATTTCAAGTAAGTTAAAATTAAATAACAATTTACGAACATCAAGCAGTGACAAAATTTGCTCTTGTACATGTCTCGTGTACTTGGGCTATGCCTATTTCATCAATAAAATTCTTGTTTACGTAAAAAAAAAAAAAACAGAGACAAATTGAACAAACAAAAAATGGTTTCAAACTCCAATATTCCATACCATACACAACACTGGATCATTCCATACCATATACAACGTTGGATCACACTTAGCATGAAATGCAAAATTTACATTCCACTGTTATGCCTATGGCAAAACCTATAACCTCAGGACAAGCAATATAGATACAATCGGTTGAAAAATTAAGTCAACCAAAGTTGCATGCACTCTCGACATAACAAAACATGCCTTTGATTCCGTGATTTCTCCATAGCTTGCGTGCTCCTTGGCAATGGAAACCAATGCAGAGCTTATGCGTGACTTCAGCCCTGGAAGCACTGCCTTAATGTGCTGTACAAGAATCTGCAAATGAATATACACAACGAATCTCATGTTAATAGGGGATTTATGAATTAAAACCATAAGTTAGCATTCATGGCAAAAAAATACCATGAAGTTTCCAGAATAACATTAACTTAGAAGGGGCAAAATAATTGTCCAACTGTGTCATATGGAAAGGGGGCCAAGAGAGGGGAAGAGGGGTGTGCGCACATGCATGTGCACTTGAGCTGCAGTAGATGATGATAAAAGAAATCTACTTTGGAATAGTTAAATTATATTCTATGATATTCTATAGCATGTTTAGTGAATTGTGTTTTGCAAAATCCTACCTGGTTCAACTTCTTTGCCAACTGAGGAACGCCGCATCGATCAGCTAGACCATTATATACCTAATAAGAAGAAGAAAATTAAGTCTACTATTTTTTAATGGAATTTATATGAAGCACTGAATAATATGGGATGACATGGACATACTGGACGACTGCGGAAGAACTTTTCCTCGGCAACAATAGCATCTTTGATACTTCGGTTGAGCATAATATCCTGTTCAAAGCATTAAATTGAACATAGAATTAGGACCTTATCCTACTAGCAAACTAGCCTTGCATGCTACGTTGTCCATCCCGGTCTTGGCCCACAAGGAAAAGCTAATTTAAAGGATTATATTAAGACACATTTGTACATCTCCCAAAAGCTACATAATTACCTCTTGACTACGATTTATAACTCCCACGTATCCAAGTCGGAGGGGAATCACTTTTCCAAGCAATAAATTACGGGCATCAGTACCTCTATCCATAATATCCAACTAAAGTCATATAGATAAACACCAAACCTCATCAGAAAATGATCACGGTTTGCCAATGTTTGAAAGAAAAAAAATCAATAGCAGAGAAAGTAGGACTTCTTTTTACAATTGAAAGTCAAGTTAAGAAATAATATACCTTTGTGATTATACCTATGGTTCTATGACCTGCCATTAGAAAATTAAAACTTACAAGTCAAGTAAATACATGTAAAATAACAAAACGAAGACAACGGCATGCCAAAGAAGATATTTTTTCTCACTCCAGAACTCACCATCAGGATCAGCATTTCCTGCAATCTGAAGCGCATCTGAATTTGCTAAATCTGAATTTGCTGGTGTAACAGCCAGAATTAGACAACTTGGTGTCCTAATGTATGACATGATCATTGTCCTAATTCGTGCTTCAATATCAGAGGGCTGGTCACCAACAGGAACCTTTGTTATACCAGGTAGATCTACAAGTGTGATATCAAGAACATTTGGTGAAAAGATCTTCAGACGAATCTGCTTGTCTGAGACACCTTTGTTAGCTCCTGCTTCCCTCTCCGTCTCAGCCTATAGTAAATTGGGGTTATTTAATAAGAAAATAAAATGCAATAAAAGAGAAAATTGGTGCTCAAAAACCACTACAATGTTCATTCACGAAGAAATTTCACACAACTTGAGTACCATAAGATTTTAGCTACTCATCAAACCGAGAAAAAACAATGCAAAACTCCAACAGTCACAAGATAACTTTGCTTAGTGCAATGAAGAGAGGGAGCAATAGGTGATTTTTAAAGCATTGACACAACGAAGAAAACCGTGCCTCATATCCTCAATTAACTAAAAATTCTTTACATATATGGAGAAACAACATTGAGATGCTGAAAATTGACGGTGTTGAGTGTAGGGAAGAGCAGGTAATCCACAATCATGTAGTTGATTTCTTTGAGCAGCTACTAACCGAGCAGGCGGGATGGCAACCTACCCTTGACGATCTTGCTTTTGACTCCATTGGGCCGAATGATGTATCTCGGCTGGAGAGGGTCTTTGAGGAGGCGGAAGTTTACGATGTAGTGAGGAAAATGGTTAAAGATAAGGCACCGGGGCATGATGATTTCTCTATGGGCTTCTTTCAAACTTGTTGGGAAGTGTTAAAAGAAGATCTTATGAGGGTGTTTTAAGAGCTATTCTCGGTTGGAAAATTTGAGAGAAGCCTTAACACCACTTTTCTTGCATTAATACCAAAGAAGGTGGGGGCTACGGAAGTTAAGGAGTTTCGGCCCATAAGCTTAGTGAATGGGGTATACAAGATAATATTCAAAGTGCTTGCGAACCGTCTAAGTGAGGTTTAAGGGAAGATCATTACAAAACCCCAAAATGCTTTTTGTAAAAGGGAGACAGATCCTAGATGCGGTTCTTATTGCCAATGAATGTCTGGATAGTAGGCTGGCACAACATGAATCATTTACAAGCTAGATATGGAGAAGGCGTATGATCACATTAACTGAGATTTTCTTCTCTACCTTCTTGGGAGGTGTGGTTTTGGGGAGAGGTGGCAGTCGTGGATTCGGTAGTGCATATCAATGGTGAAATTCTCAGTGTTGATAAATGGCAGCCTAGCTGGTTTTTTTCATAACACACGAGGCCTAAGACAAGGAGATACGTTGTCGCCATTGCTGTTTGTTACTATGATGGATTAGCAGGATGACCTTGGCATTGGTTAATAGTGGTTTCGTGAATGGCTTTTCGATCGGAACCCCGGAGAGAGGAATCATTAACATGTCTCATTTGTTGTTTGCAGATGATACACTTATCTTTTGTAAGGCTGATCAAAATTAGATTCGAGCACTGAAGGCCCTGCTCCTTTGTTCTGAAGCAGCATCAGGGTTGAAAGTGAACTTTGACAAATCAAAGATGGTGCCAATTGGAGGTGTTCTCAATTTACGATAGCTGGCCAACACGCTGGGGTGTAAGATAGCCTCACTTCCTATGACTTACCTGGGCCTTCCGTTGGGGGCTCCTTGGAGAGCGTCCTCTTTATGGGACATAGTGATTGAGCAAGTAGAGCAAAGACTGGCAGGATGGAAAATGATGTATTTGTCGAAAGGTGGTAGGATTACTTTGATTAAAAGTACTTTATCTAACCTACCAACTTATTTTTTATCCTTGTTCTCTATACCTACAAGTGTGGCGTTTCGAATTGAGAAACTCCAACGTGATTTCTTATGGAGTGGAGGAGTTCGAGTTTCACCTAGTCAAGTGGGAGACGGTATGCCGCCCCATTTCTAATGGTGGGTTAGGCATTAGAAATATGAGGATCTTTAACCGAGTGCTACTTGGCAAATGGCTGTGGAGATATCATAAGGAACTAGAAGCCCTATGAAAGTTGGTGATTGAGAGAAAATATGGAGGTTTATGGGGGGAAGTAAGAAGGGCGTATGGAGTGGGGTTGTGGAAATACATTAGAAGAGGATGGGAGGTCTTGAGTCGACACACTAGACTTCATTTGGGTGGGCTCCAGGATTAAATTATGGAGAGATATTTGGTGTGGTACTAGTACTCTACAAGAGATATTTCCTTCACTTTTCCATATTGCTAGTGCTAAAAATGCATCAGTGGTCATGAAGATATCCAGGGGGGCAAATCCGTTGGAACATTATCTTTAGTAGGGCGGCACAAGATTGGGAAATGAGCAACTTGGTAGATTTTTACAGCCTTTTGTACTCCATAAAACCGAGCAATCAACAGGAAGATATATTGTGGTTGATACCCACTGACAAATGGGTATTCTCGGTTCGCTCTTTTTATAAGGCTCTCACACAAGAGCCCAAAATTCAGTTTCCGTGAAGAAGGCTTTGGAGACATAAGGCGCCCCCTAAAGCTGCTTTTTTTGTATGGATAATCACGTTGGGAAAGATTCTCACAACCAACAACCAGAAGAAACGAAGGGTAATCATTGTAGATTGGTGTTGCATGTGTAGAGAATGTGGTGAGTCTGTAAACCATCTACTACTACATTGTGAAACAACTAGGGTATTATGGAATGAGGTGTTCAGTAGATTAGAATTAGCTTGGGTTATGCTGGAGTCAGTGCTAGCGGACAAATCTAAGAGGCATGCAACAGATTAAAGCTATTTGGAAGATGATCCCTATATACATTATGTGGTGTTTGTGGCAGGAGCGCAATGACCGGATGTTTGAAGACAATGAGAGATCGCTGGAAGAGCTTAAAGATTTATTTTTTAGAACACTATGTAGTTGGGCCATTGTTGTTGACTTCAATGGCATGGACCTATTTCTTGTCTATAATGTGCCTACTTAGCTTAGGGCTTGCCTTTGTTTTTTCTTTTAGAGTTCTGTACATGGCTTTGCCTATTCATTGATCAATAAAATTTGTTTACTTCAAAAAAAAAAAAAAAAAATGTATGCTCTTGCTAGAATCTTTAAATGCAATACAATTGCCACCGCACTTATAAGGCAAGTGAGACAGTTCCAATGCAGATTAATTAAACCATTTCATAGCAGTCAAATATTCTTACATCAGTAAACTGTGGCATTGTCACAGCTCATACACTAAGCGATAACATAATCAAAATCACATTTCCTTAAAACTTTTCCTAGCAACCAAACACATTTTAACTACCAATCTGAAAATCCAACCTCTCTTATACTCACTCTCCCGCACTTACTCAAAAAACAATAAGATTCTAAGAACCATAACCCCACAACTAAAACCCCATGTCCAAACGGATGATCAAAATCATCACAGTTAAGCCTCATTTATTTTCACAACTCATTTCATCTCATCTAATCACTACAATTTTTCCAAATTACCACACAAAATAAAATAAACAATTCAACTTTTTCAAATATCAAAATACAAATAATATTAAAAAAAAAATTTCTAACAATTTTTTCTTTAACTTTTAATTTTAATCTCAACTCATCTCATCTCCTCTACAAAAACAAACGAAACCTTAATCATATTCTCTTGCACTTCCTTAACAATAAAAAAAGCAACCTCCAGTGAAACAAATATTCGAAACAGCAAAAGAGTACAAAAGGTACCAGAATTTCTCTCCGAATCTCTGAAAAATCGTAGAACCGTTTCCCCGTCAAGTGGAGGAACTCCCCGTACTCCTCCTCCGTCCCATCCGGTTTCCTCTTAGTCTGCAACAACTGCAGCACTAGCGGCCTCCGAGTACAGATATCCGATCCCCTGGGCAGGAAATCGCGACCGACAAGGGCCTCGAGCACGCTGGACTTGCCGCTGCTCTGGCTGCCCACCACGGCGACCTGTGGAAGCTCGATGGTCGACTGGCTGCCGAGCTGCGCGAAGATGTCCTGCAGCTTGTTTACTATGGGGATCACCGAGTGGCCCAGCGGCGCCGCCGATGACGCAGGAGGAGATTGTGCGGAGACTGTCTCGTCCGCCATGAAACTATTGAACTGGACTGGATAGGATTGGATCGTGGTGTTGGATTCGGAACCCTAGGGCTTTGGAATTTAGAGAGAGAGAGAGAGAGAGAAGACAAGTAATGAAGGACAAGTAAGGTTAGAGAGAGGTAGAGAAAGATCGTGAAGGTGTGTATGTATGATTGGGGATTCCGAGCTTTTTTGGTGTGGGGGCTCCCATGGAGCGATGGATTGGTGCGGAGTGTTAAACTAGGCTCCTTCGTGCTGAGAATGACGGTGATTTCCCCCCTTTTTCTCTTCTTTCTTTTTTATTTTCAAATTATTATATACCTTTTATATAAATGTTTATAGATTTGGTCGGGCGAAGACGATGGTTATTTTCTCCGACCTTGCTAATTTATTGGGTAATTGATATAATTTAATTTATAAAATCTAATTTAGCGTTTTTGTAGGATGAGTTTTATCTCAATTGATATCAGAGCCAATCTTGATATCTAATTGTTGTAAATTGCTTCTTCTTTATTGAACTTATTTTATTTTCTGACAACTCTCACCCAGAATTTCTATTTTGATTGGTCCAGGATCATCTTTCTTAAATTTTATAAATTAAATTATATCGCGTGTAATGATATATGATATAAAAAAGATTAAATAAAATTGCTTTAATTTGGCTTCATTTATTTTCGTAACTTTTTTCAATACATTTCATCTCATCTCATTTAATTATTATATTTTTTTTAAATTTCTATAAAGAATAAAATAAATTTTTTAAATTTTTTAAATTTTAAAATAAAAATAATATAAAAAATATATTTTATAATAATATTTTATTTAAATTTTTAATTTTAATCTCAACTCATATCATTTCATCTTATTAGTAAAACCAGATTTTATTTACCGATCTGTAATTCAAAAAAGAGAAATGAATTACACACGGCATATATTTAACTGGGTTTTATGCCCGTTGCCCGGGACGGTGGCATGCGTATTCTGATTTCACAGATGAGAAGATAGATCACATGATTTATATTATTTAAATAATAAATTTTAATTTGTAATATTTAAAATTTATTTTTTATATTAAATTATAGCATATAAATACATAATAAATTAAATATGTTATACACATCGAATTATAAATATATTTTTTACAAATACGGCATGATCCTATGTAGATACAGTAGAATCCTTTTCATTTTATAACCAAACAAATGACAACAAAAGAAAAAGGAATTTATGGAAGAAAACATCTCCTTTTTAACATTACTTTTTGAGCAACGGACTAATTTATTTTTAAGGATACTCTAATGAAATTTCACAATATAACTTCATGACATTAGTCTTGTTGATGGATTTCATGGCTAATTGGATTTCACAAGTATTAGGTACCGATAATACTTTACTATTATTTTTTATTTTTTATTATTATTTAATATTTTATTATATTTTTTTTTACTATTATTCACATAATCTCTTAGAATATTTATTATTTATTATTACTTTTTACTTACTCTTCACTATTATTTAATATTTTATTATTATTTTTTTATTACTATTTATGAAATCTCTTAGAATGCCTCACTGCCCAAACGCAACTAAGTGGGAATAATTTTTCAAAAGAGATGTGTTGTGTATGTTTGGGAAATTCCCAATAAATCTCAAAGCTTACTCTTTCATATTATTGGTGGACTTCATGCCCCACGGCCAATTGGTACATACTCTCCCACTTTCTATTACCAACCGCCATTATTAATCAAATGAACTTGAGAAGTTAAGTTATTAATTTTAGGGTTTTTAAGCAAATTATATATAAAAAAAAATGTAAAATTTATTAGTAAGAATTAAATTTTATTGATGTATAGTCGTGTGATCAAATGAATGATTTTATCCATTTACAAATAAAAGGATTAGAGCATTATCATCCCATCTCCCATAAAATTTCCTATAATTTAGCTAAAAACCACATTCTCTAAAAAATTTTCCTAAATTTTACTCATATTTCAAAAACCCCTGCGTCTCATTTCATATCATTTTTCTATTATTTTTTTGTTACTTTTTTCTCTCACTTTCATCTATAAACTTAACTACTCAATATTTTTTTTTATGTTTGAGCTATTATTCTAGTGAGTATTTTTAAAAAAATTTTTTTTTTTTACGGGTATGGTAATATTTTTAAAATTAATTTGTTTATATTTTAGTAATTATTTAAATTATTTAAAATTTATTATTTAAAACTATAATAAATATGAGTATGAGAGAAAATGTAGATGATTGGAATAATAATTTATTTTATTGATTAAAATAAAATATTGATAAAAGATGATTTAAGGGATGAATAATGATTCTCAATATTTTGGGAACTACTGTTTATCCCCTAAACTTTTTTCCTAAACCAGAGATTCTGATGTAGGAGAGATTTTAACTAAAATTATAGAAAAAAATAGTGTTATGGATAGGGTTGTTCATCCGGGTTCCAACCCGGGAACCCGGGTAAACCCAAATCAGGACTCGGATTTCAAACCCGGGCCGGAACCCGGACCGGGTTGGTCCAGGTCAGACCCGGGCCGAAACCCGGTTAAACCCGGATTTTTAAAAACCTGGATTCTTGGTTGAACCCGTTTTTTTTTTTTTTTTTAAGAAGTCTGTTTTTCATAATTTTTTTTCTTTTTATAGAAGTCTGTATTTAAAAGAATAATTTTATTTTAATAAAAACCTATACCATATTAAAGAATTTTCAAGAATAATCCATGTTGAAAATCATACTTTTTTTTTTTTTTTTATAAAAGCCTATGTGAAATTTTTTTCAAAGAGGTAATGTTAAAAAGCATAATACTAACATTGTGCAAAATAATAAAATATATAAAAATAAAAAACTAAAATGCATGCAATCTACTACATATTACATTATTACAAAATATAAAATTACAAGATATGAGTTACAAATCAATTACATAGTCTTCCATGTGATTTAATCACACCAAATAAAACTTCAAGCCTATTCGATGTAGCCACCCAACTGAAGACAACCGCTACATTGAATTCCTAGTATATCCTCTGCAGCCACCCAAACTGAAGAGTAAGAATGTATTTCAACAAAGAAAAACACAAACCATGGAAAGGAACGCCTAACACGAGCTATTGACAGTAGACACAATATATAAAAGCAGCTCAATGACCAAGTATTGACATGGAAATCAGTAAAAATAAATAGCTTGTAACCCCACAACATCCCACAAACTCCATCTCAATCCACTCTGAAAGACTCCCAGAGAGAAAAAACAAAGCAAAAGGGTTAAGCAATATGAAATCTTCTGTCTTCATGTGCTTACCTTTGAGCAAAAACAAAAAAAGCACAAACAATATTACTGTGTTTATGCAAAATTACTCATAATATTTCACAATATTACTGTGTATGCAAGAAATTAGGGATGATATATAATTAATCCTTCTAGAAATTAGGGCTAGCAAATGACTCATGGAGGGATAGAACCAAACAGACCCCTGTTTGTAGCAAATCAATCGGGCTAGACATGCATGCATACCTCAAAAATCATCTGCTCAATGCATGGTGACATTTAATTAGCAACAACACCAGAAGAAAGAATTGAATAAGTTTTTAAGGATGTTTGCAATTAATTAAACAAAAATGTGTAATTAAGTTTGGAGCTAATTAATGTAATTTTCTAAACAAACATAGGGTGCTTATGAACATTCAGAAACCTATATCTTAACAACCCACTAATAATGAAGGACTATTTAATAAGAAACCTATATCTTAACAACCCATTAAATTAGTGGCACTAATAATGATACATGAAAATCTTATGAACATTCAAATATTAATATTTAAAAGAATTAACAAATGTTTCTAAGTAATGAATGATTGATATGAAGGCATCCTCAGAGCCAATAACAGGATATATATATATATTTATATATATTTATAAAGCACTTCACTTTTTCAATGTCAGTGACTTAAGAAATTCCATGACCTGCATTTCTAGAAACACCATTGTCAAAAACCTTGAAAGCAACAACATAGAAACCCAAAATGTTCATCACTATAAAAATATAATCATCGGTACTGAGTTCTATTGAATTACAAGCATAAATCGCCCAACTTTGGCCAACTGCAACATGTATGTTAAACTATTACTCACAATCCAAGAACACAAATGAATTTTCATTTTTCTAAGGCATATAACCCCTTCACCATAGATGTGTTACTCTTATTTTACACTCCACCCAGAAACACAACTGATTTAAAAAAAAAAATCTAAAAAAATCAAATATACAACATCCTAAAACCCAATTCTTTCAAATACTAACAAATCTCTCTGTATCAAAACAAAATCCTTTGTTTGTGGGTCTAGAGCTTAACGAAACTAGAGTGCCGATTCTTATCAATAAAGCACATATCGATTTTGAAAACATCTAAGTACCTCAAAAACATTTTTTTTCCAAAAAAAAAAAAAAAAGAGCAGCAGCTTACCCACGATTCACTCCCAAAATCTTCCTGGCTCAAGCCTTCTGATATAGTGTCAGAAACTCCAGCGAGAGAAAATGCCTCAAAAACTCGAAGGCTATGGCTTTGGAGAGAGAGAGAGAGAGTAGAAGATACGGCTAGAGAGAGAGCTAAGGTTTCGGTTTCGGTTTGGACTTTGGGCGAGAGAGAGAGAGATCGAGAGTTAGGGTTTTAAAGAGAGACATCAAGAGGTTTCGGTTTGGACTCTGGGTTTCGATTGGAGAACGAGAAGATGGAGAGAAAGAGGGTTTCGACTAGAGCAGGGGCAGTGTTTGGACGAGAGAGAGAGGGAGAGAGTGAAAAACGAATAGAAAGCGGCGGCTGGGGCTTAAGATTAATAAAATAGAATCCGATATCTGGGTTTCAAACCCTACCCGGACCGGATAGATCCAGGTTTTGACAATCCGAATTCCGGACTGGGCCGGAAAAAAACCCGGCCCGGATGAACAATCTTAGTTATGGGTCACCCGTTGTGAATGCTCTATTATGACTACAATTATAGAGATGTGATAGTAAATAAATTATAATCTAAAGTATAACAATATTGAACTACAACCACATGGGATAAGCATTTCATCATTATGCTAAAGGGGTTTATAACTGCCAAAATAGGAAGATTCTATACATTATATTATCATCTTATTTTCATTCCGTTACGTAATATGTGATATATTTATTATCATCAGATGATCTTTTTATTGGATAATTATTTATTATCAAATAGTGATAAATGTGTTACATCTTACCTAACGAAATGAAAGTATGATGAGAGCGTCGCGTATAACATTACTCGCCAATAGAAAAAAATAGAAAATAATAATAATAATAGAGTTTCTGCTAACTTGTTCTTGATTATTGATAAAAAAAAAATGTTCTTGATTAGATAAATAATATTTGAAGTTGTAGAGTACGCAAGTACCGTACAATTCCTTTAAAACAAGTGAGTAAATACGAGCAATGTTTTGAATACCATTTCAGTGACCGTTTAGGTCGAGGCATTAAAACGATATATTTTGATAACGGTACCATTTCAGAATAGTATATATATGAATAAATTATATTTCAAAATAATAGTCTATATATAAATAATTTATATATAAATATATATAAATTATAAATAGTCTGGTATGAATTGGGAGGTCTAAAAATGGGTTTGCAATTTGAAGAAATGAAAAAAAAAAAAAAGTAAAGGTCAAAATATCAACCGGTAGGGGCCAAATTTCTTATCGGTACGAAACTATATAATTTTCTGTATTGGTTGCGCCACAAAAACGATATATTTTGACCGTACCAACTAGTATGGTATGAAATTCAAAACCGTACCAACTATACGTAGCATTATTCTCTTGATTATTATTTATTAAAAAGGAGTTCTTATTGGGCTTAAAAATGCCTTTTTGTAAATGGGTCCATCGGAAGCTCCTATCATAGAGTACTCCCAATGACTCTTTTAAAATACAATTTTCTTTAAAATATAAAGAAAGATTGCCAAAAATCATTTCCATTAGATTATCTATTCTATTTCTATTTTACATTCAGCTACAGTAAATCCTCTACATGTAGAGATTACTGTTCATTCATCCAAACAAATTTTTATTACTTCTCTCTCATTTCATCATTTTTTTCATTTTTATCTTATTTTCATTTTAACCTTTTTATCACTTTCGTACAGGTCCTACTCTTTTATCTCTTACATACTCTCTAACACTCTGTTTATAGTCCATTCGATTTTTATGTATGCATAAGTTTTGATATTGTTAATAATAAATGCAAGTATTTTCTTAACCTTTTTTAAGTAATTGAAATATTACATTATATACAAAGAAATATTACAAATATCAAAATATATGATGTATAGGGAAATATTTGAAATATATGATGTATAGAGAATATAATATTTGAAATAAATAAAAAAGATTAAAAAGTGTAATATTTGAAAGATATAAAGAAAAAATAGATAAGTTGATACATGATATATTATAAAAATTAATATGTAAAATAGAAAAAATAAATTTTAATAATATATTTAGAAGGATAAGATAAATAAGCCAGAAAAATAAATCATTGAGAATGCTCTTATTTAACTCATCTGCAGCTTCCTCGGTTATGTTCGGCCCGGCCCAAAGAGTAATATCACCCGGAAAACCATCACTCGATGCAACGTTCTGGGCCTCACATGAATTCGGCCTGACTTCAACTATTTTCAGGGTTTTAAGGAGCCACAGGTCCCGAACATCTCTAGTCAAGTCTCTGTGTTTTCATATTTCTGGAAGTTCCCATCTAATCGCATCTTTCTCTCCGCCGCCTCGTCACGAATCATGGCTCGCCGAAGCTCCGGAGGTGAGTGTCTTCCTTATCTCTCTCCTTACTTTCTTCACTCTGTTTCTATTTTCATGATATTTTCTAGGGTTTCCTGTACTCCGTTTATGTACGGATTTGTTTGGCAGCTGAGCGAACCACCGAGAAACTAAAAAGATTTCAGCTTTTTGAGGGCTATGCTTTGTAAAATAAAAAGATGCTTTACTAGGTCAATACTTGTATTCGGTTCTATTGTTGATATAGGGCTTTAGGGTTATCGTTTCCCAGATATTGGGAAATTTGAGATTTGAAAAGTTTTGTACTTTGTTTTGCTTGCGACCGTGGCCTAGTGGTTATTGCGCGTAGATTGAGCTGGGAACTTGGGATTTAGGGATAGGTGTATCGATTTTCTGTTTAAATATATATCTGTGGATCTGAATGATATTGGAACTTTGAATCAACATAATGCTTTCGTTTATCCATGTTTTATTGGTTTGGCTGGTCAATGATTCTGACTTCCGCTGCAGGAAGATCTGCTTCCCGTGCACCCCCTCGTCATGCACCGGTGCGAAACCCACCTCAGCCAGGTATTAATTATTGCTTCACGCTTCGTATGCATTACTTACGAGTTCTCTCTCCCAAGCGTTTCGTTTGGTTAATACCTTGTTCACATTTCGTGAGATTGTTTGGGCCATCCGCCTGATTCGTTTGCCTGTATCATATTCAGTTTCTTATTTTTCTGATTACGAGAGATTGTAATGTTTGTTTTGATGCAGTTAACCATGCTCCTCCTCCAGCTCCTGCGCAGGCCAGTGGTGGTGGATCCATTCTAGGAGGCATTGGTTCGACCATAGCCCAGGGTACGTGAAGGAAAAATATATTGGTATATTTTGATGTGGATTATTTCACTGTGCACAGCGTTGATTGTCATTTAAAGTGAAAACCAGTATAAATTTTTCTCGTTACAGGAATGGCTTTTGGCACTGGAAGTGCAGTGGCCCACAGGGCTGTGGATGCTGTGATGGGTCCTCGCACTATTCAACATGAAACTGTGGCCTCCGAGGCCGCTGCTGCCCCAGCTCCTACCACAAACAGTTTTGGTGGCTCTGATGCATGCAACATCCACTCCAAGGCATTCCAGGATGTATGAAATTCTGCTCTTACATTACATGTTGATTATTGTTTTTTCTGATGGTATATTTAGAGATATATTAGAGATGGAATTATTTTCTTTCATTCATGCTCACATAAAGAACTACAGTTTTGAAAATATCCACTCTCCAGGTGGCGGGATCCCTGGGTGGATGGATCTGCCAAACAAAATTTAAAATTTCCTATATATTGATCATATATGAAGATTCAACACTGTCTCTTAACAGTCAAATTGTGCACAATCGTTTGGCTTAATCTAGAATGTACTCTTTGCACTAGGTTTGTGGCCCAACATCTTTCGGACAAGTGTTTGAAGCTGCTAGCTCTATTGTATTACTGGAAAATGGTTAATATTCTTTAATAGGGACATTAATTGTCTGTTTTAGCTATGCTATGTTATGTTGAGAATCCCAGAATTTACTAGGCAATTGCTGAGTTGCATATCAGTTTTATTTTTCTCAGTCTTTTTTTTTTTTTCCCTGCTACATCATAATGCTTATAAGATATACTTGTTTTTATATATAGATGGCTTTGTGTTATAAATTTTAGATGTGGAAAATTAATTTAGTGGTAATGTCTCTTTGGCTTTGTTTTATTGTAGTGCTTGAACAACTATGGAAATGACATCAGCAAGTGTCAGTTCTACATGGATATGCTAGCTGAGTGCAGGAGGAACTCCGGTTCTATGTTGAATGCCTAGACACTCCCCGTTGCTTTGCCATGCAATGGAAACTTTGCACCAGTGAACCTAATTTTATGTTTGTTATGATGGTGATATGGTACTCCATTTATGGTTGAAGATTGGTTTATAATAATTTACATCAGAAGATACTGATAAGGTCGTTAAGCATTTTGTTCTTATTGGAACTGGGAAATTATACAATCCTATTTTGATTTTTGAGTTCTCTTAAAGTGAATTTGAATAATCAAGGATTCAAATAAGTGGTCTTTGTTGAAAGCTATCTAAGGTGCACTGAAGTGCTAAGTTGCCAATATATTGAGCACTTTTTAACTCGGACTCCGCCTCAGTTGGCTTGATCAGCTGGCTGTAGAGGTGGATGTGATGGTAACTTTGAGGTGCTGTTTATATAGTGAGTTGAGATGAGATAAATTTTTGTGATTTGAAGAAGTTGAATTGTTTATTATATTTTGTGTGAGAATTTAAGAAAGTTGTGTAACGAAGAAATGAGATGAGATAAAACACTTGTATCCAAATCTAACCTTATTCTAGGTTGTTGATACGCCATGCGGATTGCTATGGTTTTTGGTTTTCTGGCTGCTGAAATTTGAAATGCTAAAATAATTTCGATGGTTGAATATTATGTTCTACTACTCTGCAAAATATTTTCCTCAAATGGAATTTCCTGGTCGATCGAGTGAATATTTGGAAGCGTAGCAAATGCAACCCATCAGAAGTGATGGTCTAGAGAACTTTTATTTTCTTAATTAAGCATTGTTGTCTGTTGAGATGTGAGATGTGATGGTGAGACACCAGGAGGAATCAGCTTTCTGTTCTAATCAATAATCCCCCGATCTGCAATGCCCTTATAAAAAGGAGGCAAAACCCAATAGATTTGCAACTTGGCCTCCTGTAATGGTGTGGTAGGATTGGGTTGGGGAAAAGGAAAGAAACTTGTCGAACTTGGTTATTCACTTGTTCCCCATCTAATATTGCTGGGCCTGGGTGGCATGGTGTGGCTGCTTCCCTTCTTCCTACTTGAATAATGACATATATAGAACAACAATTGAGTACTCATTTGTTCGGAAAAGTTATGAAGAAAATAAAACTTCAAGATAAGTGGGCATAGGTGGATGTCCACATAAACACCGGACACGTCCTTGGTCGAGTGGTGCTTGTGAAATTACTACTTGTCTCAAAAATTTAAACTAATGAAAAAATGTAGATTTTATTATTTTACATCTTAAGTTTTAACAGTGCTCATAGATAGGTTTTGTCCAAATTTGCTCCAATTCCATCTGTAGGAGCTGCTGCTGCTGCCGTCGTTTTGGACTTGTGAAATTCGCTACCTGCTAGGTCCACAAAAGAAGAATGTTTTGCTAATGGTTTCCCTTTCTTCACGTCTTGAATATTTCGGAATAACACGCTTGTGAAAGTTGTGGGGTTCGTTGAAACATTCGAATGTATCGGGGATTTATTTATTTGTTAGAAAAAAAGATTACGTGCCGGTACTTCTGATGAATTATTTTTCTTGCATTGCTTTTGAATTCTCGGTGACCTCCGACCTACTTCTTTGCAAATAAAATACAAAATCATTGGTCGGGAGTATTATTATATCACATATCATATTATATGAACTGAGCTTGGAACATGAAAAATCTTAAAAATCGTGAACCGGTTCCCTTCTTTTTAGCCTATGTTGTTACCAAAACGCATGCGCCAACATTTACTTCCAACAAACGTAGAATATTTGACCTAGTCCTTGCTACTGTCAAACATTTGTTTTTGTCATTCCAAAGTCAAAAGTTAAATTTATATATCAAAGCCTGTCAAGGCCTTGAAAGGTCAAATTACGAATGGCCAATTTGCGACCAATCTTCTAAAGGTCATGGTTTCCATTCCCCACAGGACTCGATACATTTTGCTGTCTCCGATATTCAACTTCGGTAATAAAAGGAGAAAAAACGCTTTCAAAAAATGGACGAAAAGGAAAAACAAGAAACATATATATATATATATATATATATATATATTTTATCAGTTACTATTCATTATCTTACACCTCATAATCTATAAAAAAGAAAAAAAAAAGAAAAAAATAGTAACTGATGAATATAATTCCTCGTATAGAGAATAAAACAACCTTCACAATTCTCAATGACTTGGAATATTGGACTGGGAGATCAGTTCAAAGTTTCATGTTTCCTTATTCTTCCAAAAATTTGTGGTACAACACATACTTCCATTAATAGCGAGGAAAAAAAGAAAAAAAGAAAGAAGCTTTTAATTCCCACTGGTTAGTAGAGAATGCAACATAATTCCACTGTTTAGCTAGAAAGGAATTTTTTAATTCCCACTGGTACTACCCCACCGCTTTTGTTTCTTGATAGTTATCTCCACTCGGAAATTTGGGGAGAATGTCTTTTTACTATTCGAGATAATGCTATAAGTGGAAAAACCGATAATTTAAATTTAAATTTATATCAGTATGCAACTTTTTATATGGATAAATCGTATTTTATATTTGCCCGTCTTATCAATCATATTTACCCATCCATGCATGATAAATCATATCTCAATATATATATATATATATGTTAATTTATTATATTAATGTTCACTACAATGCAGGTATAATCAACAGATTTTATTTATTTTTTCATGGCATACTTAGTATTGCACAAAAATAAATACAACTTGGATTGTGAAAACTTTGGTAATTTCATCGATATGGTTGACTTTGGAGATTCCTTTTTCGATACGGATTACAGTTAATCATATCTCAAAAGTTAAAAATGCCAACTTAAAGACAGCTAAACTTGCCTCCTAATGCAGCAATGCATCTAGCTCACCGATGAATCACACATTTCTAATCCTTCATTAAGTTAATATTTACAATTTTATTTTATTCTTAATATTGAGATCGTCATTGTCATAATCCACCCTTGAGAAAGCTAATGCACAGTCTCTTCCAGGCCTCTCTATCAGGCTCACGTGCCCCGGCCTTAGTTTTCACCTCCTCAGCATAAGTATCCTGCATGCGATGAACATTTAAAAAAAAGTCAAAATTAATGTTCTTCAACGAACACTATCTACACCATTCTATTACTCAGCCTGATGTTTGATCGATCCAACAGAGGACATACCGTGATCATATCGCGCTGGAGAAGACGATCAACGAGGTGCAGAAGAATGTCTTGGGTGTACTCAGGGTGACCTTGGATGCCCATTAGATGGTTCCCACACCTAAACATCTCAATTCCAGTCTTATCAGACCATGCAATCTTCTCAGCCTTGGGAGGAAGTTCCCGGACCTGGTTTATATATATATTTTTTACATTAGGTCAAGCTAGCTAGCAGCATACATTATTATTTTTTTTTTGGGGGGGCTCGATCGTGTGATCATCTAGAAATTAGGGTTACCAGGTGGCCTTTTAAGGAAAAAAAAAAAATACCTCATCTCGATGGCATTCGATCAGAGAGAGAGTTGGAGGAAGTTTTAGAGATGAAAGGAACTTCGAGGACGATGATAGATGGAGGGTTGTGACTCCCATGTCCCACCCTGACATGTGCCGGCCTGTCTTTCCTCCCAACGCACGGGCCAGTATCTGATAAAAAATCACGAGTCACGTACTTTCGCCATAAAAAGAATCGTTTTTTTTTTTTTTTTCTTGATTTGGAAGCTATGAAACATGTGGCTCATAATCATAACTGTCACCATAAATACATTTATGAAAAAAACTTTAAAGAAAAAAAAAACATAAAAAACAAAAACAATCATTAACCGCATCTTGTCCAAATAGAATTGTGCACTCGACAATGCGTGATGAACGATATATTGTTTGTCCGACGACAAAATCTCAGCCTGATGGAATATCAATCAGAAAACTTCATCCAGTAAAACCAATCTTTCATGGGGTTAGAAAATCAGAAAGCAAGAGAACGAATGCACAAGTGGTACTGTCGGACATCCTTCCTTTCCGTACTCTTGACAACGGGGGATAATTAATAGAGGACATGTCGCTTTGGGAAATCTAATGTAGGACGCATGGTTCTTTATCGTTCTAAGAATTAAACTAGGATGGCGTGGCTGAAACAGGTAACCAAAGTACGTCCCCACACGTACGCACATCAGACAAAATTCAATAATAGCGATCAAAAGCGCATCGAGTGTCCACCGACAATTGCTATGTGACACATAGAATGAGCCTATACATATATATAAATAAATGGCTCGTGTCAACATTGCCAGCAGTGTAGAGAATGATAACGTATTTTAAAGTTTTGCACTTTGTTCCATATTACTTTATGGTAAGCATTATGGCTCCAAGACAATTACTTGATTGGATTATAAGCTAGATTTATGCACAGCGCAGCAACATGTGACAACCTTATGTGGGAAGCTTATCTCATCTATTTCCCAACAAAGCCACAACCCACAAAAGAAACCTGTCATGAACTAATATTATAAAAACAAAAAAGAGACCAATTCAATAAATAAAACCATCCAGTGGTTGAAACATGCCTGATCATTAGATAAGCATGTCAGTTGTACATGCTTATGTGACAAACCTTATGTGGGAAGCTTATCTCATCTATGTCCCAACAAAGCCACAACCCACAAAAGAAACCTGTCATGAACTAATATTTTAAAAACAAAAAAGAGATTAATTCAATAAATAAAACCAGTGGTTGAAACATGCCTGATCATTAGATAAGCATGTCAGTTGTACACATGCAGTGTCGAGATTTCTACTCAACTAAAATATTTTTCGTGTGGGCACTTCCACTAGTGATCTGGAACCATCTAATTAAGCTCTCCATATTATTTTTTTGACTTTTTCGAAAAGTCCTACCCACCAACTTAATTATGTCTACAAGGGGTTTTATCAGGAATTTGAAGTTTGTGGCATTGTTTAAATCATTTTGAATGTTGACAAAGCTGAGTGTCCTAAAGGTCAGTTTAAGGCCTCATTTATTTTTGCAGATAAAATAAGATTAATTGAGATAAAAATTAAAAGTTGAATAAAATATTTTTAAAATATTATTTTTATTTTAGAATTTGAAAAAATTAGAATTATTTATTTTATTTTACATAAAAATTTAAAAAATTATAATGATTTAAGATAAAAATAAAAATAGTTGTAAAAATAGGAGATAATAGAGTATGAAATGGGCCTATAGGCAGCTCACAACGCTTGCAGCAAATGGGTCCCTGGACCCATGTGGTGCGATCCAGAACCGATACTCGATTGTTTTGTCCATAAATCGGAGTGGGACCGAACCGTATAACCAACCGTCAACCGAGATCTTTGTTCCATTTAGGATTGTAAATGACCTAGATAGCTCCCTTGGTAGTTAAATTTGAATTAAATTTGATAAGTAAAAAAAAAAAAAAAATTCATCCGTGAAAATAGATATTTGCTTGATTAATAAATGATACATATCTAACAAAATTCGACTCGACTAGATTAAGATTCGTTAAGGCCCGTTCATTTATACCTGAGTCGACTCGTTAGCTCGACCCAATTAGAGCTAATTCATATATTGATAAATATATACCTATAGATATATAGGCATATATACGTATTAACTAATGATATAAGCATAACACTTTTATAATTAAATATATAATATGTAATCTAATTATTTATGTCTATATATTGAATATTCTTCATAGTTATATTTTATAATTTGTATAATAATTAGTCAATAAGATTTAATAATTTCATATACTAATATGTGGGAACCACATGAAATAGATATATACTATCATATTATTTGTATGTATTAATAATTTCTGTAGGCATATAATATATTATTATTATGGATAAATATAAACTAATTAGATATTAATTATTTATAAATTTTTAAAATCTTATAATTTAATAGAGGTTCTATTTATTAGTTATACAAATTTTAATATTATACTTTTTATTTTTATCTATATAAAATATTAATTATTAAATCTTATTTAAAAAATAAAAAAATACAATCGGCTCGAGTTCAAGTTGAGATTTAACGTAACGAGTCGAGCTCAAATAAAAAATAAATAAAAGTCTAAACTTAGACATCCTATAAACTTAAAGTTTAAACGACTCCAAAAAACTAATTGAAATCCCCATTGTCAAAAGGGGTTTCCATTTCTCCTTTTTTTTCTCTGCTCAAATTTAGGAAAGAAAACGGCCTAAAGCTTGAGCCTCCCAGATAGCCAGATCGGGGACATGTGTGCAAATAGCATACAATATGTGCATGGATCGAATTTTAGATAAATATGGAACGCCAAAAAGAAAAAAGAGAAAGAAAAACCAACCCTGATAAAGTATCATTTTAAAATTGGAAAGAAGAAAAAAAACTAAAACCCAGCAAAATATAGCTAGATATATACTAACGTGCTTGGGAGTTGGGATTGAATGGGCTGTATGTGCAATGTAATGTGGCATCCACCGCTTTCAAGTTCAACAGTCATGGTGGGTGGTGAATAACAACTAGGTTGGCATTTGACACCAAATATCAACAGGAATAAAAGCACAAACAAAAGCGCCACAACCACTCCCCCCCCCCCCCCCCCCCCGGCCCCGGGCCGGGAACCAAAAAGACTGTCCGACTATTCTGTTTGCGGAGAGACTTGGAAGCATTTCTATTCCTTTCTCTAATTTTTCATCGCATTTTCCGAGAATGATAGTTAAGAAACTAACATGTACGACAGGATGCCAAAAAGACAGCTAATTGGAGGTGATTTACAAAAAAAAAAAAAACAACCAATTTAAGTATTACGAGTTTGTATAGAAAGAAGATCAAAAGAAGAGATACATACCTGGTGTCCAAAACAAATACCCAGAACTTTTTTCTTCATGGAGTCCAATTTCTTCAACAGATTCAAGAGCTTACAGATCCAAACGTCGTTCCCATGCGCATCATTGCAGCTTCCGGTGATCACAAACCCGTCAAAGAGGGCGATCTCTTCGTCTTCCGGGAACTCGCCGAAAGCCACCCGGTACACGTCCCAAGTCTCGCCTTCCTCGGCCAGCATTCCCACGAACACCCCAAAGTACCCTCCATACATCTTCTTCACGTAGTCGGAGTCCTCTGCGCAAAGAAGAACAGCGAATCTCTTCCCACCCATTTCCCTTCTCTCGCCCTCTCTCCACTACTGTCTCTCTATTAATGGAGTTTCGCAGAGATAAAAGGACCGTTTCCTTTAATTCTATATTCGAGAATGCCTCTTTCTCTCTCTAAAGCCAGTTCAGAGAGAGGACGAGGGAGGGAGAGAGAGAAACAGGAGGTCGATGATCCTCTCTTAAAGCCTCGAGGTTGTCCCTCTTTGTCTTCTTCTTGGTGGCGGATACACAGCGTACGAGCTGTTTATAAACTAGTGGGTTGCAGAAAGAGTCATGTCTGGCGACATAATTTACAATCGTGGCCTCGGGACGGTATGCTCGGTTTGCCAAATATGCCCTTGTTTGAAACTCTCGTTATTTCACCAAGATGGATACATGCAGTGAGGAATCGAGGATGAATCTAATAAGTTCGCTTTGTTCTCACACGCCAAAAAAAAAAAAAAAAAAAAAAAAAAATCCAGTTTTATTCAACTTTCCATCTAAAAAGAGTTTCAAACGTTTGGAAATGAGAAGAAAGTGCAGTATCAGGGCGATTTTAAGAGAGGAAAATAGATAGACGGTGACCAGAATCTGTGAGTCCTATATTCTATTACGAATTTACGAGTAACTGAGCAATTATGGAGGATTTCGATTTAAAGCAAGCTTTTGTAATTAATGGATTTTACCATTCTCACAAAATCATAATTATGATCAAGTACGGTAGGGTGAGTCGTTCCTAAGACAGAAAAACAATATAACGATGGAATCCGATGAAAAAATGCCACCTATATCAATACGAGGTAAAAAAATTATAATATAATCGTTAATTAGTCTCACCATTTCCAATAAAAAAAAACATTAAAACCCTTTCACAAAAAGAAATTAAAAAAATTGACAAACTTTTATACTTCAATTGATATGTTTGTTGATATAGAATTCCAGTATCCCACACTCCACACTCGATAAAAAAATATTCACCTTTTATAAAAAAAATTAAAAATATAAAATATGAGAGTGAATAATGACTAATGCATAACATTTATCTTTAACAATATTACTTATCCTTCCTTTCTGTTTATATTTGGTCGGTTTTATCGTGGAAAATCATTTCTCAATCTTAGCCTTAAGTTGACACCGATAAAGAATGGATATTTTGTAATTATATGACGATATCAAGAGTTTAGTATAAACTTAATGGGGGATATATATATATATATATATTATTGGCTAGGTAATGTCATTCAACTAATTATCTCTGGAGGATAACTTTTTTTTTTTTAAAGGGAAATGATATCATTCATTCATAAAGAGAAACTTATATCCATGATAGGATACATGTCAGGATATCCACATATCAATCATTTAGAGCTCTACCAGTACATTACTGGACTGGTCTGGACTTCACTGCTGCGAAAAATCTCTACAGACAAACATTCAAGAGATAACACTCTACTTAAACAGAGACTCAACCCCACTCTTCATGGAAATGAATGACTCAACATCTACGGACAAACTGTCCAATAGATGAACTCATTTTTTAATTTTACTATATAATAAGGAAAACAATAACAAAAAAGTATGGTTTATAGTTTGGATCAACTCTGGTAGACTGTGACGGCTTGTGAAGTCAACAAGTTTGTCTATTTTCAGCAATAAAAGTCAAATCTAAAAGATCTGGTGGTGGTGATTATAGTGATTTGGCGCATGTGGTCTTGACTGCGTGAGGACCACACACGATGATTTTAGCAAAATCGTCACTATCCTCTGAACGATTTGCGGCCTGAGAGTCTTCTTGTGCTGCGTGTGTCTCTTAAGAGTTATCGGAATATTAGAGATCTGACTTTTTTGACTTTGAATGAAGAAAAATAAACTAAGAAATGAGGGATTAAGAGGGGGAAGGTGGAGGAGAAAGTATAAAGAGGGAAGGAGAGGGGAAAGGAGGAGTAAGCTGAACTCATATTTGGGAGTTTTTTTTTTTTTTTAGTAGTGACATAGAGGGATCCGAAGGGAAATATGACAATGTGATTTTGAGATTATTTTTTTAACCCTCTAGAGGATAACTTGATTACGGATATAGTCACAAGTTTTTAGCCCATACTATATTGGGAGCCGTGACTCTAAGGAATTATATATCATTTAATATTAAATCATTCTTACGTGGCAAAATAATTTATATCAATTTTAGTTCTATTTCAAAATTAAGGATTTTTAAAATTATTTACTTTCAGAAGGTAAATATTCGGAGTGAATTGCAACACAGGTTTTCGAGAGGTTTGTACTTGCTGACAGTGAAGGAAGTTTAAGAACAAATTAGACATTTACATTGCTTCAGCTTAAGTTGTGGTTCTGTGGATATCATGATAATGCCACTATGCCCTCCAATGCGAGGCTAATTACAAATATATATTCAAAACAAAAGAAAATATAAAAAGAGCCATTTGTTTGGAAGTTAAACTCAACTCAACTCATTTCAATTTATTATTATAATTTTTTTAAATTTCAATACAAAATATAATAAACAATTCATTTTTTTGAAATTTTAAAATAATAATAATATTTTAATAATATTTTATCATCTCAACTCAACTCAATTTAACATTTAAACGTAGCCTAAAATCTTAGATTCATTCTACTCTTTTAAATTTTTTTTTAATAAGGTACTTGACACTACATTGTAGTGTCAGATAAAGATATAATAGTGAATATTATAAAGTATGGGGTATAATAGTATTTTTCAAATGAGTAACTAGTAACAGATTAACAGTTGATGAGATTTTTTGAAAATAGAAAAGAAAAAATTAGATAATAATTTTTTTTTAATTTCTTGATAGATATTTCCATAATTGTAAGTGGAAGTGCCGGACAATACAAAGTTTTTTTAAGTGGTTCAGGTCACAATTCATTTAGTAAGTTCAGCGACTTTATAAAAAATAGACAGTAATCGAATCAAGAATAATTTCATCCCAAATGAAATGAACATGCATTATTCCAAGACTGACGAAGCTTTTAAATTTGGCCCGCTTTTTCATTGGTCCATGACATTCCAACCACTTTGAAAGCACCCGATCGAGGATGATGCTATGAGATTGATTGGGCGAGTACAATTGTAGATAAGCCCATTTGCCTTTGCTATTGCGGTTCCTATTACCGAGTACTACAGTTTTTTGATAACTAGGAAACCCACTTAAGAAACACTTTTTTTATGGCGTGGGGAAAGCTAGTGAAGAGTGAGAGGCCAATCAAATGCATGCACCCTATAATGATTTCGTTCTTTGCGAGCATGATGGAAGGGAATTGCTTATAATTTTCATGCCATCCAACACGTTTGATAATCAAACAGGGCGTCCACTATAATTAGACTTTAGCATGCACACGACCAAGTTTGCTTTTTATTAACTCAAGGATTGATTTTGGTATCACTTTGTGCATGTAACTCAAATTCAAGATGACGATAACAATAACACTATCCAGTTGAGATAATAATGTGATAAAGTCTCTTTCAATTTCAAATTTGTATTTTGAATATGTATTGTTATTTTTGTATAGAATTATTCTATATAATTATAAAGCCTTCACCTGTGTTATGGTAAGGTAAATAGTTTACTTATCGAAAAAAATTTATATGATATCAAGGCCTCAAAGACTCGTGTCAATTTTTTTTTTATCCTCATGACTTTTTCCTCTTCTGATGATTCTGCTCTTATTCTCATCACACACGCCCCAATTAGTTTGCATTCTTTTATCACCATCAAACTCAACAGAGATAATTATCTCAATTATCTCTAATGGCGGGCCCAAGTTGTTCCCTATCTTCCTCCATAAAAGACATATTATCCAACCTACAATTGCTTAATTGCTTAATGTAGTGCACTTTGAAGGGTTATGGAAATTTGAATGAAATAGGACTTACAAATGTGATATTTGAAGGAGATGTTCAAGCTATTATAAAAGCCATTAACAGTAAAGAAGAAAATTGGTCTTGGTATGGACAAACTATAGACGACATTATATGCCTTCTAAAAGGTAGGCCATCTTGAAAAACCTATTTCATTTATAGAGAATGAAACACGATGGCTCACCAACTTGTCAAATTAGCTTTGTCATGTCAAGAAGGACATATATAGATTGAAAAATGGCCTCCATCAATTCTCATTAAGAAAACGCTTTGTATTGATTGATATTTATTGAAATGAAACTGTTTCTTTAAAAAAAAATAAATGGTATTGCACGATGAGGGACCTCCTAGTAGTATATATGTACTTTCTTCATTAATGGGCTAGAAAGAAAAAAGAAAAAAAGAAAATTTCAATTTCCAGAAATGAATTAGAAGAATAGATGTTAACACTTTTTTTTTTTAAAAAAAAAAAGATAAATAAATATTTAGTCCAAAAAATAATTCTAAAAAATTATTTAATAAATTAGAGTGGCTTAATGTGTTAAAACAAATATATTGAACCCATTAAGAACATGTCAATTAATTAAGTACTTTATTTTCATGACTATAGATCTTGATTAACGTAACATTTTTTTAATCTTCTCTTTTGAGTCTTTGGGTTCATGTGAATATTCATTGCCTATAGCACTACAAAAATCAAGTGCTATAATAGTGACATGTGCATTTGTTTTCTTTTTGAAAAAAAAAAATCAAGAAAAAACAAATGCACGTGTCACTATTATAGAGGCAATGTCATGAACATCCCATGAAAAAGAAAGCAATAACAAAAACCAAAACAGCCAAATCTTCTTCACGAGTGGAATGCGTTTAAGCAGTGAGATCTTTTTAGTATTTTGTAAATAGTAATAAAAAAATAATGATCAAATATTAAATAATAATAAAAATATATAAAAATAATAATAAAATATTTTGAAAATATCAGACAATGACTAACTGCCCAAGCTAGGAAACCGAACTCTTTCGCATAACATTATCTTTGGTTGCCCCCTCGGAGAATACAAATAATGTTGAAGAAATTTAAAAAAACTGTCTTCTTTCGCTCTGTCTGGTTCATGAAGGAGGCAATGACCAAGGAGATCAACAAATTGAAGTGTATATGTTAAGAGCAACATCGTTAAACAAATTGAAGAAAAATAGAAATTTTTTTTCAAGTACGTAGCAGTCAGATCATGAGCATTGCAGAAAATTTGTTTAAAAAGGAAAGGAAGAGTTCGACGATGGGCTAAAATGGTCATTGAAGCATAGTGATATTATATTATAATACAGGGTAAGCAAGTACTTGTAAACGGACAAAACTAGCATGAAAAGATTTCTCCCAATTTTAATTTCTTATTTCCTTTTCAGTCTCAGCTCTGAATCCTCCAGACCGCAGTTGTTAATTAATATATATTGCTGTCAGGGCGAAGTACGTGCAAGTTTCACGGGATTTTTTAAGATCAGTGTATCCCGCTGTACATTCATTATACGGTTTTTTGGAAGATTTATTACGTGTACGTATATAGTCATGTTCCATTATATTTTAATCTATTATTTGCGTCTATCTCTCTCTCTCACCTGTTGATAGTCACGTGCACGTCATAGCAAATGGACGCCATACACGTATCCACCAGAATCTACAGCTATTGGGATTTTCTTTTATTCAGTTAATTATGATCAACTGTGCTCGAGCTTACACGGGATCGGAGACGAGTCACTTTGCATGAGGCGTGGGAGAGCAAACACAAAGAAAGTGCTTCTCCTGTCTATCCCATCCCATAAATATCGCACAAATTGGGGTGGAAAACAAGGCGTATACCGAGGAAAAGTGAAAGAGAAAAGAAATTTAAGAAACGGTCAGAAATTGAGGGCTGGGCATGGACCTCATTTTCATTTTTCACAGCATTCAATTGGCAGTTGGGTAGGAATGTGGGGTCAAGACTCAAGTGTCAACCCGAGTTATGAGATTAATGGCCGGCCGGTACGTAGCTAATTAAACTAGATATTCCAATCTACGAGCTACTTATTGCTTAATTATGCTAGTGGAAGCAAAACTAGTAATGAGCATTTGCTTCGTGTCAACGCTCGAATTTAAAATAGAAGATGTCAATAACTATTGTTTCTACTTTCTTGAATAGACCTTAACATATATATTGAGTGTCATATATATATATATATATATATTTATTTTTTTTTCCTGACTTAATATCGTGCTAGGACTTTGAATTTGATCATAAACAACTTTGAAATCAACTCTAAAAGGATATAGAACCGTAAGATGTAAAATTCTTAAAATTTTTCCAGCTCTTCGTACTTTTGAAAAATTGCGAATCCACCAAAATAGTGGTCGGAATTACCTAATTACTATCGTCATATAAATAAAAAATGAATAAAGAATGGAGATATATAACAAAGTTGATTGCCATGCCCCCCATTTTTTATTTTTATTTTTTGTTTCTTTGCTGGCTTTTGTAAAATGACTGGTTGTTGAGTTTTGAATATTTGATGAAACTAGTGAAAGAACATAAGCTCATAGTATATTTGTAAAATGAAGTTTGTGGAAGAGGGTTGTTGTACTCTTTGGACCAGGCCCAGTCCATTTCGCCAGAAACCGGTGGCCCATGTCCCAGTGGTCCAGGAAATAGAAGGAAAAAAACCCAGACCGGCCTAGGAAGGGAGAAGTATGCAGCTTACTTTTGAGCGCGGCGCATTAATAAGAAAAAGACTTGGTTAGGATCTGCCAAACAGTCGACAATCATATTAAATGCGCTGCCAAGATGTCCAAAACAGGAAGAGATGATGACAGTGACAGAGGAGCTAAAGGAAAATGGCATAAGTTTCTTTCTCAAATTTAGTTGTTATTAATCTAATTTTAAATTGAATTTAATATTTAAATATTTAATTTTTAAATTATTAAACTTATCTCAATTCAAAATTTTCTTATAGAAGAGACTTACAATTTTTTTAACTTAAAATATCTTTATACGTGAAACTCATAACTTTTTTTAATTTTCTATAAAAAATATTAAACTTATCTTAATATTCAAACACATTTTAAACTCAATTTAGATAGACTACATATAACTCTTTCGACTATTTAACTCATTATTATTCATAAAGAACCTAATTCAGCTTAAAATTCAAATGTAACCTAAATAAGAGAGAGTGGGTAAAAGGTAAAGGTTAATCACTCTGAACTCACTCTTTGCTCTTGCTTTCTTATTCTCAACATTTTATATCTTCTAATTTTGACATCGGAGATGTCATGGACACACTCGACCACCACACTCTTCTCTTTTACAAGCACTCGAAGCGATTTGAGACTGGTGGTTACAAATCATGCTGTAACAATTTGATTTTATTGCTTTTGGTTTATAAATATTGAGAACTTTTGGCAAGAACAAATCGCAGATAAACACGAAAAAATAGTTAGAAGAGGTATAAATATTGCTATAATCATAAAAAGATTTTATAAAAGTAAATAAAAAAATTGACATAGTTTTATATGAAATATTAAATTTATATTATAATTAAAATAATTTTATAATTTAATAGATTATATCAAGATATGTCACTTTGTAGATTTATTTTGTGAGATCCATGGTTAAAGCATTTCTCCAGAAGAGGGACCATGGACCACGGTTTGTAAATTGAACTTTTGGCAATATCTAGCTAGCTACATACTATATGCACGTAAACCTAGGTATCTTCTTTGTGCCAAAAACTGTGGTGTCGAAACAGAGCTGGATTCACTGCTGAATCCACAGAATATATATATATATATATATAGAGAGAGAGAGAGAGAGAGAGAGAGAGAGAGAGAGAGAGAGAGAGAGAGAGAGAGAGAGAGAGAGAGAGAGAGGAATAAAAATTGATGATAAAGAGGACTTGTTTTCGTTTCACTGAGTGAAGTTTTCAACCAATAACCCTTAATTAATCTGATGGCACCTCTAAGATATCCGGAGGTCGAATCCCTTTTAACCAGTGGTTCTCCATAAAATCTATAAGATATTTAGGATTGTGGATTACTTGGGGCGGAGGGGGGGCCTAGTTTATTTCATTACTGCTTCAAAGTCTGACTTTTGGGCAACGGGAGAGTGTGACCCATATCCGAATTTAAATTTTCATATCTATAGCTGCATAGTTGTGGGTTTGGGCTTTTAGGCAATAAATAGTTCTTCCAGTAACGATGGGCTTGTGCTAAATTGGGTTTATATTGCTGGCGGAAGGAGGGATTTGACTTCTTCTTTTGTTTTCCAATGTTTGAGATTGATGGAGTTTTATAATTGTAGGTAAGTTGAAAAAATAGGATTTTTACCCAAAACTTATAACACTACCCAAAACAAAACCAAAAAAGATAAACAGAGATCCTTTTAGTTTTGTATATGTTTCGTGTTTTTGCATCATTTCCCATAATCCTGCTGTGACATAAGAAGATTTTATTTACTTTCATCGTTTAGTAATAACCAAATTTGATATTCTAATGACATTATCATCAAGAAAAGATTTTTCTTTAAATTTAATTAACCTCGAAGCATCACACCTATTTATATTGATTAGAGTAATGCTATATATATTTTTAGAGTGTGCATGTTATGCGTATTTCTTTTAAGAAAAAAGTAAAGTCTTTTATTAAAAAACAGTTTTTTTTTTTTTAATAATGTAAATATCAAATTTGGTCAATTTTCTCAAAAATAAAAAAAAATGCACCAACTTACACACCCTAATATTTTTCTTGTATCAATCCTAACAACTTGGATTAAGAACTAAATAATTACTTGTAGGACATATATAAAAGGATAAAGTCGAGACAAGTATATACTTGTCATTAAAGTGATTGTTATAATTATTCACTGTCAAGACAATTCGGGATTATCAGAAGTTTTTTTGACAGCACTGACAACATTCGAAGAATTAGTTTTTGTCAGGAAGACGGTATTCCCTCTTCACATGTATATTCAACTTGTGATTTATATTTGAACAGAGTTAAGATGAGATAAATTAAGATAAAAATTAAATATTATATAAAATATTGTTAGAATATAATTTTTTAATATTATTATAATTTTAAAATTTAAAAAAATTAAATTTTTTATTATATTTTATATAGAAATTTAAAAAAGTTATAATTATGAGATTAGATGAGTTGAGTTGAGAATCAACTTTGAATCCCAACAGGGCAAATGAAAATCAATTCCTCTTTGGAACAGACTGGATATTGTAGTCCGTTTAACATCCAACAATCCAAACACGCCACGTTAGCACATTACAAGTTAAATAAATGAGATCGATCACATGGGATTGTTACTAAGAAATCAAAGTGTGAAGCCTACGAATTTCATCTGTTGTTTTTTCCTTCACTCATCTGGTATAAAAAATTTTCCTTGCTGCCAGACTACGTCGAGCCACGCCCATACGCCGTTGAGCCACGCTCGAGCGTCGTCGAGCTCCTATCGAGTCCCTGTCCAGAAGCCGCTGAGTCCCTTCCCTCTTGTCGTCGAGTCCACCGAACTCCTCCATTGTGCCACACAATCGAAGTCCTCTGCCCGCCAAGTACCTTCCCTCTTGAAATGATAGATTTATTTTATCTCCCTCGTTGATCTGTATAAACTTAAATATCTATTGAATCTACACCTACCTGGATAGCACATATTGCTTACCAAAATTCACGGGGTAGAGGCATCTAGGATGGGGTAGTCGAGGTTCCTAGTGGCCGATGGGAGAGAGGAACATGGGGTGGGTTGGGGCTTTACGGTCAATGTTAGGGATTTCCTTACACGTGTGTGTCACTTTCCTCGGTTAGTTTTATGGGTGGCCTACGTGTTAAGACACCCTTGGGGAATATTATTTGGTTTGTAACACTCATTCCTACTAGAAGATTTTCTCATTAAACATTAGCATACATGATTTTTCAGCAATTATAATTTTTCGTGTTATTTTCTGTGATGCTCCCAATCCCCGCTTGGGATGGAATGGGGACTTAGAGCGTCGGGACATGCAACACAAAGTTACATACCCCCGTTCATGACAGTTAATATGCAATGCATCATAGTATGCAACTAGAAATATGCATTAATCACAGCGGAAATAAAATGTTAAGGTGAAAAATATGCTAGAATAACTAAAACATCCTAACTTCATTAGATAATCATCATGTTCGAAATGCTAAAGTAGTATAGACTTATATACAAAGTCATAACATTCTCTTAATGCGATCTAAAGCATAAAGGACTTAGGCTATGAACATCAAAATTAAGTCCAGCTTCCTTTCCAGATCCGACTCCTCCTCAATCATGCAAATCCAATGCTCCATCAATCTCGTCTTAGTCGATTCCTGACACAACTTCTATCATTCCGAGTGTAATGATAGTGGTCCCATAAAAGGGTGAGATTCACTCGAAATCTCAGTAAGTTAAACAACTAACTGACACAAAGATAAATTAATTATGAAAAATGATAAATATGCAATGCATGAGATGTAGAAAATCAGTATACAAGTCTCCCATCCAGATTCCTCAACATTTTTTTTTAAATATGGAGACACGGATTTTTACTCAATAAGTAATTTCGTTATCATTTTTGAAAAGACATAACTTCTTCATAAAAATTTCATCATAGATTTTCTTCATTATAGACTTACATCATTATCTTTAATAACATAACGTGTGGTAATATTACAGTTCCTCATATGCACTGTGACTACCTGCCAGTGACTGTAGTATAACTTACGTTGAAACTACGTTGTCTATAGACTCGTTTTGAATGCATTGGTAAATAAGATAACATCATAAAAATCATAACGTGTACACCCACTAGCGTTAGGTGTCATAACATGTTGACTTCACTTCGGTGTTCTTTAAAGAGAACCCATTCGAAATTTATTGACTGTTCTTCGTCAATCCAGGGGTTACCACTCCATTATTAAACACTCCAGAGTGGACATATGAGTTCCACCAGGATAATTTCCCATCCTGGCCTTTGGAGTTGTGATAAAATGATTTCCATGCTATTCTTTAAAAAAATATTTTTCATGACATGTGTAAATGTAATAAATTTCATGCGAAAAAAATGACATTTATAAATGTAATATGAAAAATGGTGAAAATGTCATATGTCATGTAAGTATGCACTCGATGTGTCATATAACATGATAATTTATGTTCAAAATGATAATTGAAAAATAAATGAAGTATTTATCAATAATTCATAAGAAATTTATCAAGATATAAGTTAGAGGCCAACTTACAAACTTCTAGGGAAATTTGAAATTAGTGTTGTAGCTACGTAAATAGTGTGTATACTAAGTTAGGGTTAATACTCTTATGGATATGTTCAAAATCAAAGACTTCAAAAAAATTAGGTATTTACAAAAATACTCCTAGACTTTCAAAAATTGACATTTAGGCCTTAAATTTTTACTTATTGCAAATGAACTCCAAATTTAACCAAATTTCATGGAATTCATATTTTTGGCATTCTAAAACCATCCATACCCTTATATTTTCAAAATTCAAAGTGAAACTTGTCCAATTAGTCTCAACCCGTGACATACATCCTAATTGATGCCTATGTGTATTTCAACTATTGATCCCTATGAATGCATGCATATGAGATTTTCTTTAATCATTAATGATCACTAACATCTTTAAGAAAATTATGAAGTCTAATCCTTGAGTAATCAAGTTCATCCCAACACTTAATCAAAGCTAAGAAATCCTTAATCACCAATATGCTTAAAACCGATTCATACTTGATGATCAAAACAAGATAGATTTAAAACCTATCATGACATGCTTCTAATCACAAATTTAACCTTCCATAATCATATTAGGATAATGATAGATCATATCAAATCATGCTTAGGACATTCCATAGCTAAACTTCTAATTAAAAATATTCAATCATTCAAACCTTACTTTAATTGACCTGGTTTTGCGTTAAGCATCATAACCTTTTCAAAACTCAACCAAATTTCATACCAACACTTGGAAATAAAGCTTTAAATGCTAGCTAAGATCAAAATGAAGAAAACTTACAAATTTTGTGGCCTTCCAAGCACTCTAGACTGCTTTACACAAGAACACAAAAAAACTCACCAAAACTCACTCGGTTTGCACTCTTTTGATCTCTAAGAGGGGGAAATACTTTCAAGGCTCAAGATGATACTTGGAGCTGTGGTGTGAGTGAAATAAGAAGGGTAGAGAAGTATTTATAGGTGTCCAAGGGGTGAGGACGTTGGCTTGGGTGCTTGGTGATTGGGTGAAGTGGGAGGTGCTCAAATCTGAAAAATTTCCAGATTTGCTTGCATGAGCTTAGGTTACTTGTGTAGAATGAAATAGTGCCCTAAACCACCATCATTTCCTCTCTACAGTAACTGCAAGGGTCCTGTAGATGACTCTAGGTCGTGGGTCTTGGGGCATCATTTGGATGGCAGAAGATCCCTCAAACCAACCTTGAAAACAGGTGGATGAATGTGGTTTTGTGGTGGTAGAAAATCAATTCAGTTTTGGATTTTTTTGGGCAGCAAAAATGAGTCAAAATCCTTCATGATGATCATGGGACTTCTTGGTGATTGGGTGGAGAAGGAGGTGGCGTGGGGTGGTGGTGCCAACCATAGCAGGAGGCTGGTTCAAATTCAATCCAAATGGTTCCTGCACAAACTAGACCAAGGTGCACCCGGTATGGTTCTTTGAGTTGGTTGATGCAACCAATTTCGTCCAAGGCTCAAACTGAGTTTTGGAGGGTTTCGTAATATTTTTAAGGACCATATTACCCTTGAGGATAAACCACAAAAATTTTGGGCCCAAGGGCAAAACAATCCAAGCATTACAAAGGGCAATGCAAAAAACCGATTGAAGCAAGGTTTGAGCTTGTTATGTCATTTTTCTTTATGACATGTGGAATGGTTTAGTTAGGGTATTAATATGGTCTAATCATGGTTTAAGGGAGTATTAATTCAAAAATAATTTTGAATTAAAAAGTTTAAGAAAAGATTAAGCATGGTTAAGCTTCAAAGCATAGCTTAAAGTGCACTAACCTCAAGTATGATGGTTAATTACCTTAGCCAATTTTCAAAACTTAATTTGGATACTTTGAGTGTGATTTGGGCTTAAGGAAACCAATAGTATGGTGTATTGTGCTTTTGGTCTTTGAATGATAAAATGAGTCCTAACTTGGTTTTGGGCCATATGAGCTTGAAAAGAGCTAAGGGTCCAATTTACACCAAAAGCCTTATGCCTTCCTATACTTGGGCTAAGCCTAGTCTTGATTTTCTAAGGGTTTGGTTCAAGGTTTTTCTTGGGCTAGGCCCCTTGAATGTACTTGAGTCCTAAAAAACCTCACCAAAATTACTAATGGGCTTGCCTCTTTAATCCTTAGCTCATTAACACTAAGTACCAACATTAATATTAATCTCACTAGGAACCTTAATGAAAGTGATTAACCCATAATTGAAAGCCTAATCTATAGTACTTAAGGGTTAATCAAGAGTTAATTAAGCGATGTGTTACATTTTCAATTATACAGTTTGATATAGTATATTTTTCAATTATTTAAATGAAAGTGATTTAAGTTATGCCATGTAAGTGTATTTTGGATAATAAAATTTTAAAAACTAAACGGCATTTATTTATTTATTTAGACAAAAAGGGGGAGGAGACAAGACGTGATAAGAATTGTCGGATGGAGGGGCGCCCACGTGGGTAGAACCCTCCCTTGCTATGCGTTACAAAGCAATGTAACGTATAACGCATGGCTTTAATGCGTTACTGCCACTTAAATGTAGGGCTGTAATCTAGCCGAGTTGAGTCGGTCTTTGGCTTGCCGAGCTCGGCTCGACTCAAAATACTTGAGCTCGAGATTTTTTTTTATTTTTTGTTCGAGCTCGGCTCGATAAACTAAACGCTCAACTCGAGCTTGAGCTCGAACTGTGTATTTTTTATTTATTTTTTGAATAAGATTTAATAACTAATAAAATAAAAAAAATAAAAAATCTAATATTAAATTTATACAACTAACAAGTAGAACTTCTATTGAATCATTATATTTTAAAAAATTTATAAGTAATTAATATCTAACTAGTTGATATTTATCCAAAATAAGAATATATTATATGCTTACATATATTATTAATGCATACACTTAATATGATAGCATATATTTATTGCATATATAGTTCCCACATACTAGTATATGAAATTATTAAATTTTATCTACTAATTATTATACAAATTATAAAATATACTTATGAAGTATATTCACTATATAGACATAAGTAATTAGATTATATATTATATATTTAATTATAAAAGTGTTATGGTTATATTATTAGTTACTACATATATATGTGTGTGTATATATACACATGTGTATATATATATATATATATTTTTCAATATATGAATGAGTTTTAATTGAGTCGAGCTAACGAGTCGACTTGAGCATAAACGAGTGAGCCTTAGCTGAGTCGAGTCGAGTTTTGTTGGGTATGTGTCATTTACAATTCGAGTGGGTATCTGCTTTTACGAATGAGTTTTTTTTTTTTTTCTTTTCTTTTCTTTTCTTTTCTTTACACGAATCGAGTTCAATTTGAGTTTAACCGAACGAGTACCGAGCGGGCTATCGAACAGACTGGTTCATTTATAATCCTACTTAAATGACATAGTAAAGGGCCGCGTGAGGTGAGCTATATATAGCCGGTGTCATAACCACTAATTTATTTTAGGAGCTAACTTTTCTATCGTACGAGATGTTTATATAAAACGAAGGAATATTACAAAATTATAAATCATATATAAAATTAAATATTGATAATTTGCCAAATATCGTAGAAATAAAATTTTAATAACACAACTTAATAATGTCTACTTCAGATTTTTGACGATAATATTTTATAGAATAATATTCATCCATTATTATTTTTGTAAATATGAAATATTTAGAAACTATTTTATTCTTATAAGCTATCAAGTGATCTTTTAGAATGCCATCGTTCATTCTAATATCTAAGCTAGTTTATCAGATTTAATGTAAAATCTATCTATTTTGGTGTCACATTAAGCATAGAATACTACAATTGAAACCTTAACTAAACTTTTCCTTGCTCAATGAAATTTAGAGGATAAATCATCTCTACTATTTTTCATATAAATCATCAATCTTAAATGATTTTTCTGATATTTTCACTTTGAATTCTATATTAAGAAACTTAACATTGTATAGTAAAAAACTTTAGGGTCAATGTTAATAGTTTATTATTTCTCCTAATCTTAGTTTTAATTTAATTTTAGTCATGTGGCCACATCCTTAAAAATAAATAATATATAAAAATTACACAAAACTAGGGGTTAGAGGAAAAAAAATTAGAAATAGACATTTATATGTATATTGAAATTTTAGAAAGCATATGGGAAATAAGGAAATTATCAATTTTCTTGGGGGCCAATTTCGAATTATGAATAAAATTTAAGAGCTATTTTAAATTCTGGTTAAAGAAATTATCAAGCCATATGTAGATCCGTCACTGTATATAATCTCTCTCAGTTGATCATCTAAAATACAAAGTCTTCTCTCTTTTTGTTATCTCTTAAAATAGTATTTAGACTATGAATTATTCTAAGATGAGACGCTTGAGATTTGTTAAAGTGAATAAATTTGTAGAGCAATTTAATAAGCCGTGCGATATTTTCCACTGTATTTTCTTACACGAATTGAATTCTTTCTTACAAGAATTGAATTACTTTTAAACACCTACGAATGGTAGGTTTAAGATTTTTGTTTGAAAAATAAAGCATGCATTTAATGGCTTGAAAGAAAAGAAACTTGCTCGGTCGCCGTACGTCGTGGTCGTGGAGGAAGCTACGCCACAGGCCCACAAGTCGACGTTTAGAATATATTTAAAGCTCGGTTGGGATTAAAAATCATTTTATTTCATTTTATTTTATTTTATTTTATTATTATAATTTTTTTAAATTTATATATAAAATATAATTAATAATTCAATTTTTTAAAATAATAAAATATTAAAAATATTAAAAAATATTTTTCTAATAATATTTTATTCAACTTTTAACTTTCATCTAAAATTATCTTATCTTATCTCTCTATCCAAACCTCACCTAAAAAATGTTTATACAATATAATTTAATTTAAAAAATAAATTTAAAAATTCAAATTTTATAAATTAAATATTATTATTTAAATAAATGACATATATACTTTGTCCACAAATTTAATAAGTTGTTATCATTATGGCCTAGTTTAGATAATAAAGTTTTGAGAATATTTTATTATTATTTTTTACATATTTGTTACTATCATTTAATATTATATTATTATTTATTATTATTATTTATAGAATATTTAAGAATACAGTATTCAAAATCAAATTTATGTCTCTGGGCGTGTATGTTTCCTTATATTAAATATGAGAAGATCGAGACGTGAAATATTTTCTTTAACCAGCTACCAGCGCGGTCCGTGGCACGTGTTACTTTCCGGGCAGGTGTTTCTTTCCGCCAAAGTCTCTGGCCTGAAGGCTTACGTCCCGTTTGAAAGTTGCAATAAATAATATTTTTTGAAGAATATTGATTAGGAAAAACTTTCAGCCAAAGTAGTGATAGCGATTGTTGCATCCATCATCATCAGTAATGCGTGGAGCTTTCTAGTCCATGCATGGGGATGAAATGTGTGAGAATAAATGCCCAAAATTTTATAAAAAGATAAGAATGCTGGAGGTATTTGAACTGGAATACGGGCAGCTTGCTGCAGCTTGGAGTGTAAATTAATAAAGACGAAACATATATAATTATATAATTTGTAGTGTTGTTGGCGCAGTTAAAATCATATAAAAATTCATGATCCCAGTCGCAATGTATTTAAATAGACTATTTAAGAGGAAAACATGATCGTCCCCCTTAGGCTCTGTCTTAATTATTAAGGTTTTTTACAGATGAGATAAGATTAAAGTTAAAAGTTGAATAACATATTGTTACAATATATATTTTTAATATTATTTTTATTTTGAAATTTAAAAAAATTAAATTATTAATTTTATTTTGTATAGAAATTTGAAAAAAATGTAATGATTAGATAAAATGAGATAAAATGAATTGAGAGGAGTTGTGAAATTAAACAAACAAAACCTTAGAGCATTCCTAGCTAGTGCCGCAAAGGTACATTTTTCCTATAATTTGAGGAAAATTAATTTTAGAGATTTGGTTAAAATCTCTCCTACATCTGAATTCTTATTTTAGAGAAAAAGTTTGGGAGATGAACAGTGATTCTCTATCTCCTAAATTATTTTTTATCAATATTTTATTCTAATAAATAAAATAATTTTTTTTCACTCATTTACACTTTTTGTGATACTCATATTTATTATAGTTTTAAAAAATATTTTAAAAATAATTTAAATAATTATGAAAATATAAACAAATTAATTTTAAAAATATTATCATACCCGCAAAGAAATAATTTATTTTTTTTAAAAAATATTCACTAGAATAATAGTTCAAAATATAAGAAAAAATATTGAATAGTTAAGTTTGTAAATAGAAGTGAGAGAAAAAAAATAGAGAAATATTATTTTAATATAATAAAAAAATGATACGGAATGAGATGTAAGCAGATTTTTAGAAAATGAGTAAAATTTTAAAAAAAATTAGAAAATGTGCTTTCTATCAAAATTATAGTAACTTTTGAAGGAACGGGACGGGAATGCTTTGAAATGCTCTGAGAAGTGTTTTGAAATCAGGTGTTAGGTACACCTACGCTTCGAAGACTTTGAGATGATGACTCGCACCAACCGGCCAGCTGATTGAACGTTGGAACGTAGGATCCTTGTTCATTTTGTGTATATATGTAAAGATGGATGGTTAACGTTTTGTAACAAGTTACGTATTAGAATTTAGATCAGCATTGAGCATTCCTCGCTTGATCCCTCGCTCGATTAAAGACCTACATCCAGGCCGGGCAGGTTTGAGATCATGTCGCTCACAGAAAAGACCCCGCAAAAGCATGTGGCGGTGTTGCCTTTCCCATTCGGCAGCCATCCAGCGCCGCTTCTGAATCTGGTTCGCAAATTAGCACACGCTGCCCCTGACGTTCGGTTCTCTTTCATAAACACTGCCAAGTCCAACCACTCACTCTTCTCCGCTGCAAAAGCCGACGTCACCTTTCCGCCCAACATAAAAGCCTATGATCTCGACGATGGCATACCGGCGGGTCATGTGCTTTCTCAAAATCCACTGGAGGTAGTGGAACTTTTTCTCAATGACTCCCCGGCCGACAACGTCAAAAAGGGGATAGAGGCGGCAGTCGCGGAGACTGGGAAGAGTATCTCCTACTTGTTCTCCGATGCATTCCTGACATTTGCTGGGGACGTGGCGGAGTCTTTTCATGCTGCATGGATCCCGGTTTGGCTCGCTTTGCCCTCCTCACTCTCTTCTCATGTTTACACCGACCTTCTCCGCAAGCGTTACTCCTGTAATTACGTTGGGGCTGGAGCTAGACGTGAAGATGAAGATGGAACCCTGGAATTCATTCCAGGGCTGTCATCAATGCGTGTTTCCGACTTGCCGGAGGAGGTGCTGGTACCGGAGAATCAAGAAGAGTCACTTTTCTCACGCGCGCTGGCCCAAACTGGATTGGTGCTACCACGAGCTACTGCCGTAGTAATGAACTTCTGTGAAGAGCTAAACCCTCCTCTTCTCAATCAGGATCTAGAAACGAAGTTCGGAAAGGTGCTTAACGTGGGCTTTCTCACCATATCGTTGCCACCACCGCCATTGCCACCGTCGAGCTCGGATTTAACGGGGTGCCTGTCGTGGTTGGATGAGAGGAAAGCTAGGTCGGTCGCTTATGTTAGCTTTGGAACTACGGCTTACTTACCCCATAAAGAGTTAACAGCAATTGCCGAGGCACTGGAAGCGAGTGGGATTCCATTTCTTTGGTCTCTCATGGATAACATGAAGGAACTCCTGCCCGGAAAGTTTCTTGAAAAGACAAGCTCGCAAGGAAAAATAGTGGCATGGACGAATCAAACACAAGTGCTTGCACATACTTCGATAGGTGTCTTCGTGACGCACTGTGGTTGCAACTCTGTGTACGAGAGTATGGTATTTGGAGTACCGATGATCGGCCGGCCGTTCTTCGGTGACCAACGAATGACTGGACGGATGGTAGAGGAAGTATGGAAGATTGGTCTCATAGTAGAGGGTGGAAAACTCACAAAGGGTGGTTTGCTTAAGAGCTTGGAACTCATCCTGGATCATAAAATAGGTAAGGAGATGAGGGAGAAGGCCCAATCCCTCGAAGATATTGTACACAAGGCTGCTAGCCCCGGTGGCAGTGCTACACGAGATTTCAGTAATTTGGTGGAGTTGATATCTGCGTCTTAAGAAAAATGATAACACAATTATATTTATTTGATAATCATCAACAACAAACATATATATCTTCTTAAAAATTCAGAAAAATTAATTTAAAAAAAAAAAAAAAGATTGTTGATGGTTAATGTCAAATAATTATCAATTAATTGTGTGCTAGCTCTCTAAGCTGCTAGCTAGCAAGACTCGTGTGCAAGCAGTTGATGATCTTCGTGTTTTCTGACCAATCTGTGTAGCTGCTTCAAATTAAAGTGATTCACCATGCATCTATGTGATGAATTAGTTTCTTAATAAATAATCCATGCGTGATTTGTATTAATCTCTTTGCTGCTATGAGCTATATATATATATATATATATATATATATATATATGTTAACTATTTTACTTTCCTAAAAATTCTACCTCAATGTTAGACGTATTGACACGTAATTAATTGCAAATTAGTATAAACAGTATTAATATGTTCTTTTATTTATAAGTAATAATATATGAATCCTACAATAGTACTGTGTTTTGAGTCTCGACACTCTCATGCCTTTATCATACAATAAGAGTAGACATCGACACAAGAAACTTTTAATCACTGTACTACACACGTACGGACAGGCCGCCGCCGCCGCGTTGCATTAATATATTGTCTACCAAGAAGTTAATTTTTTTCTTAAACAGTTTTTAAAATTTCTTATTAAACATTAAAAAAATCATAAACTCATTAAAAAATATTTTTTAATTAATCATTAAGTAAACAAAAAAAAAAAGTCAATCGGTGGAGAGTCTCTTGTACGTGAGAATATCATTTCCCACATGGTAGGGGAATTGGATTATAGTATTATTCTGAAGTATATGCTTTGAAGAAGACGTGGGTAATGCATGAACCTTAAGTACAAGATCACGAGATCGAGCATGCAGGCCGGAGGAAGTTAATATCCACCAGAAGAAAATAATGACTTCGTGGCTTCAGGGGTTACAGAGAACGCGGTAGGCACGTGGTTACACTTGATTGGTAACTGCTTGCATTATTATTGGTATATATATATATGCTTCTATTATGGAGGGCAGCAGTTATTATATAACGAGAAATCATTAGGACCGGTCCGGCTGCTATTAGCTAAATAATAACCTCCCAATCACACAGTGATATCTAAGACTTCCATCACACTTATCTTCAACAGCACCACATAAGAAAAGTGCAAACTCTTCTTCGTGATTGAATCCCCTTACCCCTTGCATCCCCTTGAAGTTGATTTCAGCCCATCGAAGCTGATTGCAGGTGAAAAACTAGGTGTCTCAATTGAAACCAGAGGTAGAAGAGACCAAAGGCGACGAGGATGAGAACAAAGATGCAAAGGAACAGCAGCATGCACGACAACAGCCATTTTGGAACTCAGATTTCGCTATTCTGGTTTTCAAAACGATATTGTTAAAAAGAAAAGAAGCAAACCATTGGTTCAAACTCAAACCCAGAACTTCCCCTTTGCATTGAAAAAAAAAATTGAATTAAAATTGATAGAATATGTAGCTGGGAAGCAATGAAAATGGACCAAAAAAGTTAATTTACTCTGTTTAATCCGTTTCCAGAGATATTAAGTCAAATTTTTCATCGAGTCAAGCTTCTCAATGTGGTTCGTGGTGAACACAAAAATCCTCTCGCTCCCTCAGCAAGACCATAACCCGTTTGTAAAATTTAACAATCCCGAGAGCGTAATCGTATTATTCCCACCATCATCACCTGAGCCACAACCCCCACCTCGCATTTCACCCGAGTCAAACTTAGAGAGCAATTTATGTCCTCGATGACAATTATGGACTTGGAGCTCGTCTTCATCAGCAGCTTCGTGAGTCAGAGAGTGAAGCCTCGTTTCTCTTCTGGTAAAGGACGCTATAAGAAGGTTTGAGCTTGCCTTTGCGTGACAATGTGTTCCCAGAGAATGGTGATGCCGTTGTAGGTGTCGACGATGCTTTCATTGTTGGAGAGGCCAAAGGTGATGGCACTTGAGTTTAGGGAGTGGGTGAGGCTGAGGCGGCTACTGGTGATGGAGACGGAAGAGCTGAGGTAGAGCTGGACGGTGTTGTAGAGCTCGTTTGTGTTGACTTTGTCGATCTTGGTGATGTTGAACTAGTAGTAGGAGGAGAACCAGTGGAAAATCCGGTTCAAGAGCTTGACAGTGGCGAACTGGAGTTTGGGTGGGAAGAATACTTACGTCGGCGTCGGACTGAGGGTGGTGCACAGAGAGCAGCGAGGAAGAGAAGGGCAGAAGGCGGTGCAAATGAGAAAGGGGTTAGCATACATAAGACCTTGATTCTTTGTGGTGGAGTGTATTTCTCTTTCAGTGTTTTTTTCTTACATGACTTAAATTGAATGAAGGGCTATTTTTGTGGGATTTGCAGTCTGACCGTTGTGAAGCGGTTCTGTTATATAATATATATATATATAGAGTTTTTTCTTTCTAAGCAATATATATGTTAACATGATGTTTCGCACATTTTTGGGCCAGGTTCCGACAACTCTAGTCTTCCAAAACGGGTTTGCAAAAGACAAGTGAAAATATAACTTGGGGAGGACGGCCTTGGGGCTAGGAAGTCTCTAATACTAAAGTTAGTAAGTGTTCTTGAAAATTTGTAAATAAGTAAAGGATTATAGGGATCAGAGAGCTTTCTCGTATCTAGAGATTGCTATTTATATCGTGGGTTGGGGGAGGTGAAGATCGTCCTTTTCCTTACAGAGGTCGTGCCTTTTCTGTTGTTTATGCTGTCAGAATCTTTTAATGCGGTGTGGCTTCTGCGACGGCACCATAAATGTGGCGTGTAGTCTAGTAGTGGCGCAATTAATGCGGTGTGGCTTCCTGGCCTTGTGTTCATCCCTTGTGAGCCGTAGATGGTCTAATACCGATGGATCGAGGGCCTTCTGCATTTCCCGCTGCGCTCTATGAAATTCTCTGGGTTCTGAATGCGGCCGCAGATTGTCTAACTGACTTGTCTTGTCGACTGCTCGACAACTTTTCCTGGTAGCTGTTTCGCCCCCTATACGGACTTGGTGGCCTTTGAGCATGGTATTGGGCCGAGGCTCAGTGAGCTTTGTGAAGTGGAAAAAATCTTCTTACAATATATAATATATATATATATATCTATAAGTAGTGTTAATGCATGCATGGATTATACATGTATGGAGTATGCCCCCCCCCCCCCCCCCCCCCCCCCCCCCCCAGGAAGCTCCCATTAGTTTAAATTCATTTTTTGTGTATTTTTTATTTTTTCTAAATGTTATAAAAACTATACAAATGCACTAGTTATAACTTTTTTAATCATTTAAAAAGAAATCAAAGCGGTAGCAATAACTTTGAGGGAGCAAAATGAGGAGACTAACTAGTATTATTCTAGTAATATTTATATATGCATGAGGTTGTAAGTATGTAATAGATAGAGGGTAAAATTAATTTTACAGAAGTACACTTTTATCTCATAATATAAATATAAATATTTTCATCACTTTTAGATTATTTCTTTATACTTTTCTAAAAGACAATTAAAAAATTGATTAACAATATCACCTCGTTATAGATAAAAAAAAGTAACATGAAAGTCATGTAATATGTAAATTGTTTTGTACAGAAAACTTCACATATAATTAACATCTGACACACAATATATATATACATATTTATAAATAATATTTACAATCTTAAGGAGTGTAAACTTTGTACACTATTTTTAAAGAAAGTAAGTAAATTTGAGACATATATCAAAATTTTATTTTTTTAATAGTGGATCTTACTTTTTTTCAAATAAAGTTTACGGAATTTACACACTTTAGAACAATATCTAACTCATATAAATATATATATATATATATGCTTTGGGGGTAATTTAATTTTTGATAGAGGGCGGAAGTGCATCCATGTTGAACTGTTTATAAATGCTTTGTGACAATTTCTGCTCAAATTATTTGCGATGATAATTTTAATTTGGTCATAAAAAGTTATTTTTAACAACAAATTTTTACCCGTCGGAAATAAAATGAGGGAAATGCAAAAAATTGACTTTTTGCGATAAAATTAAAATTGTCGCAAAAGAATTGGTCGCAAAAAAAATAAAAAATAAAAACCAATTTTCTTGTAATGGTTTTTGCGGCAACCAAGAAATGCCGCAAAACTTTAAAATTTCGCTGCAATAAAAAAAATATACTATTGAAATTGCCGTATGACACCATTTTTGCCGAGCAATTTACATACACATGACTTTCATGTAAGTATCCCCTCGATGTTTTTCCTCAATTCGAGACAACTGCTATTTTATGTGGAAAGCTCCATAGACCATCATGTAAATCTCAAGTATCATTGAAAAAGATAATATTATGTAGAATATTCTATTTCATATAATATATAGTACTAATATTACCAATTATTTATTGAAATTCAACAATAAATTAAGGGATTTAGTATCTCAACCTAGCTGCCCAAAAATTAAGGAAAATTAAATAAAGTAAGGACGACCGGTTATAAAACAAACAACTATGTAGTAAACTGGACCAATGGTTATCAAACTAATTTTATCTTTTGATGGTGTGTTTTCACAATTGGAACAACGGTTAGGCTTAATTCCCCAATCTAAGAATTTATAGAGAATTAACTTAGTATAAAACAGAGAGAAGAAAACTAGAGAAGGGAAAGTAGAAAACTGTAGAAAAATGAGACTTCAAGATTCGCGTCTTTCTTGATTGACTACTGAATGAATATATATAGTTAGTTTATTTACACGTGTTGTATTTCTATTGTTAGTTAATTACAAGTAGACTACGTCATCTTTAACACTCTCCCTCAAAATGTGAAATGAATGTTCATGATTCTCATCTTGGAGAAGAGATAGGAGAATTGTCTAACAGGTAATGCTTTTGTAAGTATGTTTGTTATTTGATGTTGAGACGACACATCCAGTGTACAAATGAGCCCTGATTGTAGCTTTTCTCTAACAAGATGAAAATCAATTTCTATTTACTTTTTTCTCTCATGAAATACTGGATTTGCTGCTATCGGTAATGTTGTCTTACTGTCACAGTACAATACAGCTGGAGAGGAATGTGTTACACCAAGATCCTTCAGCAAAGAAACCAACCATGTGATCTCACAAGCACTTGATACAAGAGCTCGATACTTAGCCTTTGGAGATGGTCGTGATATAGAATTTTGTTTCTTGAATTTTCAGGAGATAAGTAAATCACCAAGAAATATACAAAATCCAATGACTGATCTTCTAGTATATGGGCATGTGTCCCAATCTAAATATGAAAAACATTTCAAATATAGAGTGGATTTTTTAGAGAAAAATATACCTTTCCCTGCACTATTCTTCACATAATGTAAAATCTTATTTGCAACATCTAAATGTATAGCAGCAGACTTGTCCATAAAATTATCCATAAATTGACTCAAGTTATTTACAACTAAAGCTAAATTTGGTCGTGTAATGGTCAAGTATAACAATCTTCCTATAAGTCTCTTGTAACTTGTAGGATCAACCAAGAGATCTTCATCTGATTTCTTTAATCTAAGATTGGGTTCCATAAGAACTTGTACTGGTTTACAAGCAAGCAGACTTGCAACACTGAGAAGTTCTAGTGCATAATGCCTTTGGCATAAAGATATGCCTTTTCTTGTACGTGCCAGTTTCGAACCCATGAAATATTTAAGATTCCCAGAGTCTTTTATCTAGAACTGATTGTGGAGATAAACTTTGAAATCTTGTACTGATTGTAAATCATTGCTAGCAACAATGATATCATTTACAAAAGCCAGCAATATAATAAAGGAAGAATCTGTTATCTTTGTGAACAAATAATAGTCACACTTGGACTGAGTGAATCCACAACTGAGTAAAACCACTGCTTAGATGTCTGTTTAAGTGTTTAAGTCCTTAGAGAAACTTAACTAATCTACATAGTCGAGTCTCCCCCTTGCTACCATAACTAAGTGGTAGTTTCATATAAACTTCTTCATCTAATGACCCATGGAGAAATGCATTATTTATATCAAGTTGATGTAAGTTCCAATTATACATTGTAGCAACAACCAATAGACAACGTATAGAAGTTAACTTGGCAACTGGAGAGAAGGTATCCAAGTAGTCAAGACCTTCTTGTTGGGTGTAACCCTTGGCAATAAGTCAGGCTTTATATCTTTCGATTGAACCATATAAATTGTAATTGATTTTAAACACCCATTTACTTCCAATGAGATGTTTATTAGGAGGTAAAGTTGTGAGTTCCCATGTATGATTTGCCTTAAGAGCAGTCAACTCTTCTACCATAGTTTTGCGCCAATGAGGATATTGGACAACTTGATGATAGAATTTGGATTCAAAGTTTAATGACAAACTAAGAGTGAAAGCACGATGTGCAAAAGAAAGTTTGTCATATGATAAAAAACTAGAAATGGAGTAAAGAGAATAATTGTGCTTACCAGTAGCAGTAGCCATAGAAGAAACAAGAAGGGTAGAAATAGATTGTAGCAAGTTACAATGATATTGCTGTAAGTATGAAGGAGGATGCTTAACCCGAGATGACTTTCTGACTTGTGGAATGGCAGTATTTGTTTCTATTTGAAGTGGGAGTTCATCAACAAAGTTTGTAAGATTAGGTGTATTATCAACAAAAGAGTATGGGAGGTCAGACTCATTGATAAGTGTAGGAAGAACAAGATAATCAAGAGAGTCTGTGAGGTTAGATGCATTGATGAATGTCTCATCTAAGGAAGAGTCAGGTTTAAAGGAGAACAAATGTTCATAGAAAATAACATCTCTAGAAAGAAATATGGAGTTAGTGTATAAGTCAAAAAGTTTATATCCTTTGATAACAAATGGATATCCAAGAAAACTATACTTTAGAGCACAAGAATCAAACTTAGATCGATTAGCATACAATGTGGTGGCATAACACAAACACCCAAATACCTGAATGTGAGAATATGAAGGAGGAGATGAGTGAAGCATTTCATAAGGGGATTTATTTGATAGAAAATGAGTAGGAAGTCTGTTTATGATATAAGTAGCAGTGAGAATGCAATCCCCCCCAAAATTTAAGGCGTAAATTGGATTGAAAGCATATAGCTCTGGCCACTTCAAGAAGCTGCCTATGTTTGCGTTTTATTATACCATTTTGTTGTGGAGTGGCAACACAACTACGTTGATGAATAATGCCTTTGGAAGAATAAAAAGAATGCATGTTGAATTCTAAATCATTATCGCTATATAGGACTTTCATGGTTTTGTGATATTGATTTTCAATCAAAGAAATAAAGGAAAGCAACTTAGATTGAACATCTGATTTGACTTTGAGAAGGAAAACCCAAGTGGTTCTAGTGAAGTCATCTATAATAGTGAGGAAATAATGAAAACCTTCCAAAGTTGGTGTGGAAAAAGGGCCCCAAATAACACAATGAATAATGTGAAATGGACAAGTGGTAGATGAAGAACTAATTGGAAAAGATAAACGAGATTGTTTAGCATAATGACAAACATCACAATTAGAATGAAAAAATTTTATTGAAGGACATTGTTTGTGCAGTAACAATTGTTTAGTATGAGAAGTGTGACCTAAACGACAATGCCACAAATCAAAAGAAACAGTGTTTACATGAGTAGGTACAAAAGTGTTGTTTATGTGAGTAGTATTTACAGAAACAATGTTTACATGAATTGTGTTTGAAGATACAACTGAGTTTGAAGAAGCTGATGGAGACAACAAGTAATATAGGCCACTTTTTACTTTACACAACCCAATCTTCTTCTATTGGTATAGGTCCTCGATAAAATAAAATTGAGCAAGAAAGATTAGGGAACAAGTGTTACAATTAACCAACTTACTGGCATATAAGAGATTGAATGAGAAAGAGAGGATGCAAAGGACATTATTCAAGATTAAAGATTTAGAAAGCTTAACAGAACCAATTTGTGAGACAGGAACTTTAAGACCAGTTAGAAGGGTAATAAACATGGAGGTAACAACTGAGAAAGATTGGAAAAATTGAATAGAATAAACCATGTGCTCAGTAGCACTCGTATCAATAATCCAAGTAATGAAAGAAGAATTATGAAAAAAATTATGTTTCAATGAAGAAAGAACGAAAGAAGAAGCAATTATACCTGATTGACCAAGAATAGATTCGATATTATGATGAGAGGAACTACCTACAAGATTAACCATGGGAGTATTAGCAGAAGATTTATGACTCTCAATCATGGATAAGAGTTGTTGGTACTGTTCTTGAGTAAAAGGAAATTGAGGGAACTCAGCAACTTGAGGCTCTTGTGAATTGAAAGGTAACTCGGATGGTTGGCAACCAGAAACGGAATTAAGCCAATGTTTATTCATCTTGAAGCCACACGGGTAACCATGAAGTTTGTAACACTTTTCTTTGGTGTGGCCAGTCATACCAAAGTGGCTGCGAAGAGGTTTGGGTTTCTAATTATTACGTTGAGGTCGTGATTGAACCCGGGAGTTGATTGTTGGTTGAACATTGATCAAGGCAGCAACTTCAAGACTAGGTACAAGAACAGGTAAGATAGCACGTTGTCTTTCAACTTGTAGAATCAAAGAAAAAACACGGAGTAATGAGAGAGAGAGGATCCATAAGAAGGATCTGATCCCGAACAATAGAGAAAGAATCACTGAGACTAGTCAAGAAACACACGACATATTCTTCATTGTGGCACTCAATAAAAGCTTTAACAACCCCACATCGACAATTAGAAACACAACCACAAGTAGGAATAGGATGATAGACCATCAATTTGTCCCATAGGGTTTTGAGTTGAGTGAGATAAGAGGTTACAGAAAGATCACCTTGTTGCAGAGAACCAAGTAATTTTTGCAATTAGAAAATGCGAGAAGCATTTTGTTGAGAAAAACATTTTTACAGAGATCTTTGGTAGTACAAATGAAGATACAACTAGCAGCAATCTCTTTTGGTACAGAATTTAGCAACCACGATAGGATCATATCATTGCAGCGTAACCAAGCTTAATGGAAAGCATCAGAAGAATCTGCTAGAAACTGCAAAGAACCATTAATAAATGAGAGTTTATTTTATTTTTATTTTTATTTTTATTATTTTTATTTTTATTTATGTTGGAAACCTCTCCAAGGCAAGGCCCTTCAAACCCACAAGTACAAAATAAATCCCGATCCCGTGCACCGCACCTTCGAAAGTTTCCATACACGAAATTAGTTAAATCGCTAACTTTTCACCAGAAAATGTGGTCCCAAAGGATTGTTTATACCCATGAGGTGTTGAACCTTGACTTTGAAGGGAGTAATATCCTAAAACCAATACGTTCATCACTTAGGCCAATCCCTTAGGGTTAATAAATGAGAGTTTATTCTTGGCCGATAAAGCCATGCGTATAGATGGACTCCATGTGTGATAATTTTCACCCGAGAGAACTTGAGTGACAAGACTAAGACCAAGATTATCTCCATGATGGAGAAAGTAGGAAGCAGGGTGTAGAAGAATTATCATTTGGATTAACAATGGAAGAAGCGGAAGAAGAAGACGCCATTGTTGAAAGAAAAATCTGATACCATGTAAAACAGAGAAGAAAACCAGAGAAGGGGAGAGTAGAAAATTGAAGAAAAAGGAGATTTCAAGATTTGTCTTTCTTGATTTCTGTGCATGTACATATGACTACGGAATGAATATATATAGTTAGTTTATTTACACATGCTGTATTTCTATTGATAGTTAATTACAAGTAGACCACCATCTCTAACGGTTGGTAGTATTAAAGAATACAAGTCTCAAGTCTGCATATCAAACAAATTTATCAAAACAAACAAGAATTATCAGCTCTCACAGTCAGAAATCTCATCATCCCAAATCAAGTTTATCCAGTACCCATCCATCATTCTAATAGTGATCCTGACTGACTATCTTATTGCAAGAAGTCAAAGGCAACTCTGGAATTGGAATTAGTTGTTCACTCCACATTATTCAGACTTGACATCAACTTTGGAATCTAAATTCTAGAACTGGTATGGCAGATCTACTGGCTGCCCCCAATATTGGTTCCTTTCAGGGGCTGCCATCGAGGACCCCAGTTGGCCATCATCGAAACCCAAACCCAGTATCGATTCCATGTTACATAGAGGACTATTGTCTAGGAGCCCCCTAAGTTCATCCAAATCACACATTTCATCCATAGAATAATCATGTCCACCATCCCAATAACAATTCCCAACGCCACTAGCTTCCTGTTTGATGTCATGGAGATCATCCTTTGCTTCTGGCCTCGCAGAATAATCCTGTCCATCCTCCCAATGAAAGTTTGAAATGTCAGTAAATCCCGGTTTGATGTCGCAGGGTTCATCCTTTGCTTCTGACTGTGACATCCTATTCGGCATGGCAGCTTCAGGTACTGCAGCTAGCCGACTACACATTCTTGATTCAACTTCCCCACTCTCATTTCTCAAATTTGGGATAAGAGGCTTCACATCTATTTCTTCGGCTGCACAGACCCCGGAGTGGTTGAATGTAGTCGTAGAATCAGAGCCTGATGGAGTTGCTTCCGCACAAGTTCCTGATGAAGTGGTGACTGAACAACAACCCGGAAAATTGAGGCGGGCACGAGAACCATACATTGCCTTTGCAGCGTCATCATAAGCAAACGCAGCTTCAACTGCATTAGCATAAGTACCAAGCCAAAGCCTTTTCCCTTTGTTTGGCTGCCGAATTTCTGCAACCCACTTACCCCATGTCCTCTGCCGAACTCCTCTGTAATCACATTTCGAGTTCTCAGGCCCTCCCTTTCCTTTCATACATCCCTTCTTCGACCCAATAGCCGGAGCTCTACCAATGGGTTTATCGTTGCAAGAATCAAGCTGGGCGGTCTGTTCTTTCCACTTGGAGAGGGTCTCAGCCACGGACAAACATCCATCTCGCCCCATACGCGACTTCCCCTTCCTGGAATATTTCAACGAAAAAGACGTCATATTAGCACCTTATTTTTGCAGAACTCTATTCACAGAATCTAGGCTATAGTATTGCACAGCAGAAGCAACAATCAAGTAACAAAGTTATTATTCCGAATGTGGGACTGTCAGAATCTGCACTACCATTGGAAGAAAAACTCAATAAAAAATAAATAAATTCAACAAAGAAATGCAGTGACTTAACTTATAAAGATATAGCTTAATATCAAAAGTAGTTCGCATCAGAGCAAAAAACCTATTAGTTATTCCCCACAAACAGTAGGCCAGTTTTGCACAAAATCTAAGACTTCATTCGGCTCCAATTTCTCGAATTTTTATTTTACGATTTCCAAATGCAAACCTGTAGTACTCTACCCAGATAGAAGACCAATTGATTCCCAAATTCAACGAAAATCCTAAGCCCCACACAATCCAAAACCCTTTTTTCCACCGAAGTCCCGAACCTTCCCAGAATAAAACCAACTAAGAACACAAATCAGGAATCCCTAATCGAAGCCGCTAACCCCCCAACCAAAAAAAAAAAAAAAAAAACTAAAAGCAAAACCAATGAAATGAAAAAGGAAATGTTCAAATCAACCAACCTCGTAATGGTAGCATCCGACGACACGGCCATCGAAGAAACCCACCACCGCTTATGATCGTGATCTTTCTTTATTCAGTGCGCGGTTTGTTTGCAGATGTGGTGTACTCTAAGCTTTCCAGGGTAGAGAAACACAAAAACGTTAATTCGGAAGGAGCTTCAGAGATATTTATACGCTTCTCCACTCCAGTAGATATTTTCTCACGTGGCGCTTTGTAATGGCGTCGTTGCTTGCGTCAAATGTCCCTCGAGAAGCTACCCGAAGCCCGGACCACTCTCAAGAGTAAAGCCAGGCTGTCTTTGGATTAGGAAAAATAAAAATAAAAAATAAAGAAGCCAGGCTGTCTTTCTTGGCTCCGAAGTCTTTTCTACTTTTTATTTTTATATTATAAATATCTCTGTACTCCTAATTTAACAGATTGGGTCAAACTTGGCCGTTGGTCCTTTTCTTTTTCTCGAAGGAATTGATCTTTAGCACCCATTTGCCAAGTTAGTCTGGATCAATATCTTAGCCAATAAGGAAACGTTTGGATATTTACATAAGATGAGATAATTTTTGCATCAGTTTTTTTACGGGCTGGAGATTTGGCATAGGAATTGTGCACGAACGAGTTGATTGCCACGTCAACTATAAGAAAAGAAATAAAAGAAATAAAAAGAAAATAGAATATGATTGCCCAACATGAACGAAAGGTTGAAAGCTGCAAAACTAAACTAGAGGTGTTCGTCGTTCCTTCGCGATCCATTTTGCATAACCCATTTCTGACACCATTCACGTTCGTCTTCCTCATTTACATTTGTTATTTCTTTATCTCCAAAATACTGATTTTTACAATCCATTTCTGAAACTCATTCACGTTCGTTGTTCCTCTACGACCCGTTCCTCGGCTGGGCTGCGTTTCACTCCTCTACCACCCACCCCACCGTCAAAGCCTCCAAGAAAGTTTGAAGACAAGTTTTTTTTTTCCTTTTTCTGGGATTGAGCTAGTTGTCCTTGATCAGTTCCTTCTTCTTCTTCTTGTATCTTGGCCTGCGTTTTGTTCTCCATCTCCTTTGTTCTTTATCGTTTTAATTAGTTTTTGCTCGTTCTTGGAGAGAACTGAGAAGAAATCATATCATCTTAAGAGATGATTGCGGCTCCAGAAGGTCAAAGTGTTACTCTTGATCTGTTAAAAATCAAGGGTTCATGATATCTATTAAAAATCATAAAGATAGAGAATCATTTCATATTTTCCCTTTTTTCTTTATGGACTTTGGAAGATTTGACCAAATAAATTAATACAACTAAAACTAGTTGGATTGACAGAGAATGGAGGAGGGAGTTTGCCAAAAATGGAAGAGAGAGTCCGAAAATGGAAGATGGAGGAAAATGGAGGAGATGGAAGAAAATGGAGGGAAAGCGAAAAGGTAGAAGAGTGAAACCGAAACGCACCGCATCATTTTTCCCTCTGTTTGCTTTTCGTGCGCAATCCCTGTGCGAAGTTCCCTACCTATATCATTTTTCTTTTTGTATACAAACGAGTTTTAAAAGTTTTGACCATCTCATATTTAATCATTATAATTTTTTTAAAATTTATACATAAAATATAATAAACAATTTAATTTTATCAAATTTCAAAATAAAAACAATATTTGAACAATATTTTTTTTCAATTTTTAATTTTCTATTTGATCTCAACTCTACTCACTATCCAAACTTCCCCTAAATTATTATTTGAGGTATTAAAAAAATAACTCGTAATTAACTGGTGACACCCTTGAATTTAGTAATTTTCAATATACAAAATAGATGCATGAGGAAGTATCTTTTGGCTCATGTGAATATTTAAAAGAGTAGTGCTAAGTTGTCGCCTAGCATTGACAACTGGGTGTGCCGTCTAGGGGTGAAAACCAACATCGTCGGTGTCGATGCCATTCCACTTAAACTTAAGTGGAACGGCGCAGTTTTGATAAGGGTATATTAAAAAATATATATTATATTAGTCGGTTTAGTAGTTCGGCATAGCTTCAAATTATGATTGAACTGTTGAACGTCGATTTCTTCAAATTGCCACTGCATGCCGACCGGTTCTCCACCGGTTAGCGTCGATAACGGCCGGTGGCGTCAGTTTCCGTATAACCCTAGTGTCGTCTAGCACAAATTTATCTTCTCTTTTTTTCAATTTTTTTTTTATGATTTTTAAACATTTTTTAAAAATATTAAAAAAATATCAATACACTAATAAGTATTTCCTTAACTATTAAGTTAAAAAAAATTAAAATAGAAGGTGTCAAAGTAACATTTTCCTATTTAAAATATCAATAAATAATAATAAAATAATTTGAATTAAAATGTTTTGTTAAGTTTTAATATTTTTTTGTTTTGAAATAAAATTAGTAGACTATCCAGTCAAGTGAGGGCGGTTAATGCTGGAAAAACCTACAATAATTTTCAAATGAGAAATATTTTAATTATAAAGAGATCACACAAAAATAAACTCAAAAACTGACGCAACTTTATATAATACAATAGATTGTAAAACTATTATTGTAAAATTTACTTAACGTATCATATGAAGCCTTGTCTTATTGTGAATTTATTTGTATGAAATTTAGCCTATTGGAACTTCAACTAGGATTGCTTGAAAATATATACACGAGCACATGCATGACACATGCATACATACATTAATGGAGTGCCCATTTGTTAATAGATTGTACACATTCACAAAATTAAACCTGTTCATAAAATTTACTGCTATATATACATGTATATCCAGGACTAGATGCTGAGGGTGATGGGAGCAACTGCTGGCCGGAGAGCAAGGAAGCTAACCGATGAGTCAACCCAAGCAGCCCTCTCCCACTTCTATATAGACCACATGTTATAACCACTAAGAACTTGCCATTGCCAGGGATGCATCATTGCTGCCTGGCAAATCTTTCCACTGTTGAGTCACTGTCTTCCCCCGGGTGTAAAACTGAATTCCAGCCTTGCCTGCAATTCAGTCTCATTACAAATTTGAATATCTCAACCACTACACGATTGCTTCGGGAAAAAAAAAAAAAAAAACCGTGGGAATTATACAGCAATATTTCCAAAGCACTAAAAGTTACCATCTAAATTGAGATCACCAGCAAAGGATGGCTTGCAGCTAGTAAATGAGGAAAAAGGCAGGGGTACAGAGATGGGAACATTTATGCCAACCTGTCAAACCAAGTTAATGTGGTAACAACCAATAAAATTGCAACCAATCTAAATAAGAACAAAAAAAAAAAAAAAACTCCCAATCTGTAAAAATATATATGATTGGATTCATTAATCCATGCAGTGAGCATTACAAACAAAACGTACATGCCAAATTTGTGGAGAAAACTAGTATCTTGAACTCTGCTCATTGAGTGCTTTAGATTTTTTAACGGAGTGGGAGCAGAGCAAGAGATGTGACCAAACAAGGAACTCGTGAAGTTTATCCAATTTTAGATATTTAATACTTTTCTGATTCTTTTGCCTTGTGGCAAGCTGCAAAGAGATGGCTACCTGCCCAACTTCAATCTCAGTTTGGAATTTCCTTGCAGCAACACCAGAGGTTGTAAATATAGAAGCTCCATTGCCATATCTGTAAGACAGCAACAAATAGGTATACAAAAAAATAAAAAAACACACCTATAAAGGACTCTCATCTTACAATGAGGATTGAAAAAGAAGGTAAATCTGGGAATACTTATTTCTGTTAACAATGTTTATGGCCTCTTCGATGCTTTCAGCCTGGGCATCAAGAATATCGAATCTTAAAATCTTAAAATAGGAAACAATCACTTATTTTTTGAAAAACAGGAAACTACTAACTTGCTAACTAGATAAAGATGAGTAGATAGATGGATACCAACCCGCATACAAAGGAGAAGTGGGCCAAAAAATTCTTCCTGTAGAAACCAAGGTAAAAGACCATTTAAGGTGATAACCGGGTCAAGTCTCTTCCTTCAGTAAAATCCATGATTGCTTCTAGAACACGATAAAAGATACCTTGTAACACTCCATGTTGATTGTGACATTGGACAAGATGGTGGGACCAATGAAATTGCCATGTTCATATCCGGGAACCTATATGTTATCCACAAATCAATACCGTACATTATGTCAACTTGGGACACTCTAAATCATAAAACAAACTGCAGTTATGAACATGCTTCTTACAATCCAAACCACAAGATCCCAGTAACTTGTTTATGGCCAATTAAGTATGCAAGTGAAGAAACTGCATGATATTCCTGATTGTTGGAGATTAACAAAACAAAAAAGTAAAAACGATAAGACTTGAAAAGGACACCTATAAACAAGATGAGAAAAATAAAACATAAATATTTCAAGTTATCAGAAAGATACTAGCATCAAATTAATATGTATTTCTTTTTCATTTCTGTTGACTTTTTGTTTATTATGTTTCATTATTTTATTTATGTAGTGTTTTCTGTTTTTTTTTTTCGCTATTATTTTTTGAAGATTTTTTTTTTTTTTTCCATTTTTAACTTCTAGCATTTTTAAATTCGTTATTTTTATTTTATTGATTGTATGTTTTCAGATTTTTTCAGACAAGTGACATGCTAGGTGTCCATTACCCATGTAACATGCAACATCAGCAGTTTTGATCAATTTTAAACGAAAAAGTTAACTTAAAAATAAAAAGAACCTAAGGACTAGAACAAGATTTTTGCAAACTCAAGGACCATTTTCTAAGAATCGAATTATTTAAGAGAACTGTTACAGACACAAAGAGATTATACAAAAGTAAATCTACAAGCTAAGGTGGCTTCACAAAATCCATTAGATCTACATTATAGTACAAGTAACTTTCTAATTTGACGTACATCTAACCACATCAGTTTGTGGGTTAAATTTTGTGTAATATATTTGTGGCTAAAGTACTTTCATCATCACTATCAAATTATCAATCTACATAATAAAAGCAAAGGCATAGATACACCCAGAAACAAAATATAAGAAATCTTCCGTAGTAGTGAAAGACAGTACCACAATGTTTCTCCCATCAAGGACCAGTTTTGCACCAGTATCAACACCTGTTTGGACCAATCTGCATATTTGTTCCTTTGCCTGTCAGTAATGGAGAATGTTAAAGAATTATGGAATTATACCAAGACATATCCACATGTTGAATGTGAACTGCTCAAAATACTTCCACTCAGGCACCCAATATAAAAAATTCAAAATGCTTAAGACCGCTCGTATTAATGCACCCCAATGGAATCTACTACAATAACAGACAACTCCTTCCACTTGAACGACTGAGTGGTCAAGGGTTTAAATATGAGTCACCTGCTTGCTAATCACTGGTCCAAGGTCAGCATCTGATTCTGTTCCTTCGTTTACTTTAATTGCTTTGGCATGCTCCACTAGTTTATCTTCCCTGGAAAATGATAAACCCTTCTTACAGAAAACCATGGGATGTCACACCACACTAACTCAATACAAGAAGCAACAAAATCAAATAAATGTAAAGATAAAACAAACGCAAATGCGGAGAGAATTTCTTAAAATCAAGGAACATAATTCCAACATACACAAGAACCTCTGATATAGTTTCTTTTTTATTTAGGTGCATCCTATGCATTGTCCATGGACCTACAGCGCCAGGATAGAACCTATGCCTGGAGTCTGCAACCAGCCAGACTTTTCCCACATAAGCTATAACTGCCACAGGGTATTGAAAGTAGGTTCAAATTGTTGTTTTGCGATAAAGAGCATTTGGAAGATATAGGTGCTGAAGAAAGTGGCTTTCTATGTGAAAACAGCACAGCTTATGGGCAGAATTTCACTTATCAAGGAAGTGGAGGAAGATCAATGTGAAACCTCTGTGTAATTGAAGTAAATTGGTGGATCACATATTAAATTGAAGTAAACCGTTTCTCTTACAACAATATTATTATTTATGAGAGATAAAACAGAAATGAAATTCATTTTGAACACTTGAAATGGAGCAAGATATTATATGATTAGTCACAAAATGTGTGAACCACCTTCCTAATCCTGAAGAGAGAGAGAGAGAGCACCCAGATTTAAAAAGTTCAATAACATAGATATTTAATAGGGAGGCAAAATGTAATACCAAGGATTTAAGCCTCCAACAAAAACAACTGTGCTAAGGGCCATGCACTTTTGTCCTGCTGCACCAAAACCAGCAGCAACCAGGGCATTCAAAGTAGCTTCTACACTTGCATCAGGCATTACAACTGCATGATTTTTAGCTCCAACATTGGACTGAAGACAAGAGTCGCCCAGCCAATTTTTCATTGACCTCAGCTATTGCCTTAGTGAAACAGCAACCACAATGCTCGTAAAAGGAGAGTTTACCTGAATGCGCTTCCCTTTAGCTGATGCTCTTGCATAGACATAAGCACCAGCCTTAAAAAATAATAAAAGTAACAATTGAAAAAAAGGAATTATTTATCCATTAAAAAAACCAGAAACTTATAAATGTATTGAAAATATTTTCGTATAGAAATATTGACAAAAAATACACATTCTGAATTATAAAAAAAAAAAAAAAAAAAAGACCCTTATGGTATGACAAACAAAACGTTAAGGTTAGACCATCCCTATGGTTCCTTGACTTTTAAAGTTATACCATACCATATTATAGTCCCGACTAATTTCATATATTTTTTCACTAGTATTGTGCTTGTCAACCATAAGTGACAAAGGATTGTCTGTTCTGTTATACATTCATTCACTTCCTTTGGATCACTTGCAAACAATTTAACATTCACTTCCTCTGGATCACTTGCAAATAATTTAAGAAAGGGGAAAGGGCACCAAAGAAGAAGAAGAAGAAGAAGAAGAAGAAATTGAATGTCCATAAAAGAATTACTTGTGATCACTGATTTGAAAAATTGTAACCACATCAGTGTATAGGCAACAAACTGCAACTTGTATCATTGTTCAACATTTGCGAATAACTTACCGCATTTGGACCAACAAATGAGACAGCTTTAATATCATCATCATCACAAATCGCGTTAACAATGTCCTGTTCCAAGTCAATGATAAGAAAGTGAAAAGCTAACAGAAGAAAGAAAAAAGAAACATGTGTGATACAACAAAACAAGTTTGATTGAGCATGAAGATAAAAGCAAAGTTACACATGATGCATGTGCTAAATGAAACAGATTAATTTGTATCACATTCACTAGGAAAAGATTGATGCTTAAAATTAAAAATCAATAATATATACTGATGCTAAAGTGAGGTATTAATGGTATGAACAAGGCTTTGTAATCCATTTTTAGAACCTTACATTGGTGCCATGAACAATATTTAGGACACCATTAGGCAAGCCAGCTTCTACGGCTAGCTCTGCAAGCATTACTGCAGCCCCTGAAAGAAAAAACAAAATAAGTTAATTAAAGTGCAAATGTCTTGGTCATATATATCCTATTTTGAGCATAAAAGTCATGCATTGTTAGTAAGTAAGTCGAACAGTAAACAAATAGCTAGATTCTCAAAAAGACCTCTAACTCCAGTCATGGAGTCACAAACATCTTTTCCTAAATGGGAAAGGAAATTTTTTTGTTCAGCAAACAATAATTTTATTAATGAGAATTGGGCATAGCCCAAGTACATGGGACATATGCAAGATAATGCTTGGACAAATTAAAAGGAAGAAATTACCTAGCCCAAGGAAATTTAAAAGGATGAAATCATAAAAAAGAGATGGACAAGTTACCGACAAAAGAAAAATTAAATATATACATATACATACACATACACCACATAATTAGAAGTTTTAGTATGCCACATGTTTGATGAAATGTCGTATTGACAGCAACTTCAATTTAAATAGTTGGGACTTTATCTGAGGGTCCAATTGGTTGTAGCTATTGGGTATCATATTGAACTCTTTTTTAGGTCTTTAACATGGCTATCCTTGCTGGATTTTAAGAGAAACCATAACAGATAAATCTCCTCATTTAATCATGTAAATTTATATCCCTTTGACAGGCCAGTTTAGATCTGGTCTGCCAGCAGGTGGTGAAAGGCAAAATCGAGTTTCAAGATCCATCACCTTACCTACCCCATCTCTCTCTATCCAATAATTGGTGCGCAGAAAACACCACCAGAAGCGATACTTACAACTTATCAGCCTCATGTAGAGCACCAAACACAGCATAACGAGAACCTCCTCTTGCTCTACCGTTTAAAGAATAATAGAATAGAGTAAAAGTTCCATGATCATATCTTCCAATACTGGGAAGGATTTCAAAATCACCTGGATCCTTCTCCGATGGCTTCAGAATAAATGTATTACCACATGTGACTGAAATAGGAAACATCTGCAAATGAAAAGAAAAATATAAACCTCCTTTGAACAGAAACATTCCTCGTTCATTTAATAGGGGTATATAACTCATGACTGAAATAGGAAAAAAGTCTTATTTTACGTTTTTCAGAAAGAAAATTGATAGGTAATCAAGAAGTTTTATTAATAAGATAATAAGCATACCCCCAAGTACATAGGACACATACACAGGACGTTTTTCAAGAAAAATCAAACAATTATATGAGATTGAACCCATGACTTCACCCTCTTTATTATGATCCAAAATGCGTAAAAAAAAAAAAAAAAAAAAAAAAAAAAAGAAAAGAAAAAAAAAGAAAAAGAAAAAGAGAGTAAAAAAGGCTTAATATAAATTTCAAAGGTTACAAATATCAAAAAGGGGTGTGGCCCAAGTACAAAAATACCATACAGATGGAAGCACCCCAAAAATTAGGGAAAAGAATTGAGAAGTACAGCTCAAGACCTTAACTGAGAACATATATAAAATGGTAAAGAACAGTCCATGAAGTATGATGCCAAGTGGGGCTATTTGCAATTACTAACAACTTTCGTAACCCCATCATAACTACAAATTGATGTGGTTCTTTTTATGATTTTTCTTTGGGATCAATCACAAGTTCTTTAGTCTCACATTCTAACGGTGACAGAGTATCAACACCTGTAGACTCCAAAAGTTTCAATAAACATATTAAAATCAGAAAATTCATCTATAAAAAACACATGCCCCACCACAAACAAGTCTTGGACCAATAAATATGGCCAACCGAGGAGAGCATAAACAGTGAATATTGAAGTATAGCAAGCTTACCCATAAGGGAATCATAGCCGGAAAGTCAAAGGGGCAAATCCCAGCACAAACACCAAGCGGCTCTCTAATGCTGTAGCTATCAGTTCCATTAGATACATTAGAAACAAATTCCCCTATTTGCAAAGTCGCCAGTCCACAAGCATGTTCCACCTCCTCTATGAATGAAGATCAAAAACTTGTTGGGCACAATCAATGCCAACTAAGCCTTTTCATATACAACAAAAGACAAAAATTAAAAAAAGAAAAAAAAAAAACTAACCCAGCCCACATAATACATCACCATAAGCATCCTTCAATGTCTTTCCATGTTCAGCAGTAATAATCCTAGCAAGCTTATCCTAGGCCAGAGATTATATGGTAAAATTAGTTAATATTAGGGAAAAAAAAAACTGTAACTTGAATTAATAAAAACTAAGGCCCAAAAAACTTACAATGTCTCTGCGAATAAGCTCTTGGAACTTGAACATGATGCGTTGACGAGTCACAATTGGCATGTTTTGCCACAATGGAAAGGCCCGCTTTGCTGCAAATACCGCAGCTTTGAACTCCTCAATTGTAGTTATGGGAACTTGGGAAACAACTCGCTGTGTTGCCTATCATTTAGGAAAATAGAATACAATTATTGACTTAAACTACCAGGAAATAATAAAAAAAAAAGATTTTTTAAGGCATTTACCACACTTACAGGGTTCAAAACATCAATAGAGGTGAATGATTCTGAATCAACAAATCTACCACCAATCAGATTAGGAACTCTCTGATATGCATCACGAAATAAGTTCAAATATGGACTACAGAGAAAACCCCATTGAAAGGGGGAGCAGGGCAAGCAGTGAAAGAAAGAAATAAGATAAAGAGTAATTTAGGAAGGATTAGCAGAAATATATTATTTCCTTCTCTTTTTTTTTTTAAGTAAACATATTATTTCCTTCTATTTTTTAAAACTTTTTCTTCTTACCCAGGTATTAAGGATAAGACTTCTTCAGCAGAGTTACATCTAAGCTTACCGGAGGGTTGCGCTGCCTCCAAGATGGCTTCGTGACTGCAAGATAATTGTTTCTTACAGCAGACTTCTGAGGTCCCAAGGACTTGAAGTTCCTCACTGCAGTACAAGCATGCCATCTTCCACTGTAAGGAAATTGAAAGAGTGCTTAATGACATGAAACTTCAAACAAAAGCCACACCTGTCATATTTCCTTGTCGGAGCTTAGCTTTAACATTGTAAACATGTTTCGGAGTTGATAAAAGATCTGGATTGCTTTGCCTTAGTCTCTTTAGAATTTGGCGAGGTTTTAATCCAGCTTCTGTCATTTCTTTAATTATAAGAATTTCTCTCTCTGTAAAGCGACGAGCAGAGGGATGCTCCGAGATGTCTTTTATGGGTTCATGGTTGTGTGTTCCATTTTTTATGGTAAGGACCCACAAGCCATCATCCTTCTTTCCCACAGCTTCAAAAGGACAATTAGTCAGCCGAGTTCCGGTTTTTCTTCTGCGAGTACATTCAGCAGATGATTCATCAGCAGATTTCCGCCTGTTACGATAAACACCTCCTCTATCACAGCCAAGGACAACCACTCTGTCTCTCTTAGATTGCTTAATTGTAACTACATATCCCTGGGACACAGCAAAGTCCCCAACATGCTGGATTAGTTCTTCACGATCCACAAATGTTCCAGGTGAAGGCGGAAGCATCTGTGGGGGTTCACTCAACTCTGAGCAACTTTGAATGTCCATCATTAATAACCACAAGAGAAAACCTGCACTCTCACCTTAGCATGGTCACCTTCCATCAAGACATCTTCGTATCTTACATCAAACTTATTAGCACCACGGCTCCACTTAACAAAAGGAGAAATAGTTTTAGGAATTAATAGCAGCACATCTCAACTGTTGCATCTGCAGATATGCTTGGTTGTAAACAAAACCAAGACCGCTTCTTCTGTTTAAAACTTCGTGGATGGAATTTTTTTTCATCATCAATCATGACTATCCCATCTCATTTCACTGTAAAAGTAATGGCATAATGCATCCAACAAAAGAACATGAAAAACACCACATAGAACAGCACGGATATCCTCCTCTAGGATTTCACCTTCAGTTGAAACAAAAGAGAGATAATACCCTATAAAAAGTCCTGCCAAATGATTGGATCAATTTAAATGATAAAAACTTCAAACAATTCAAGATATGCAATACCCACAAGCCAAATACCCACAGTTTTTTTCCAGCCAGTCATAAGCACAAAAAGATTGAAGTCCGAGCAAGCAATGAGTTATAAGTATAAAAAATCATATCAAACAGGCATGCCCTGTTTGGTCCCCATTGGGCCATTATAGCAGAAAAGGAAAAGAATCAAATTTGAACGAGACCCTCCGTCTATACTTGACAGAACAAAGTCAGAAATCAAAATTTCCTTTCCTCTTCCACTTTCCCTAATTTTCTTAAGGCCCAAACCCAGAGAGTCTTACCGGCGACTGGGATCGGCCCCTTAGCGACGGTACCGATATCCGGCTAGGACAGGGGTTTCTTCAGCCCGTTCAAGTACCAAAGTGAATGCCTGTAACTCGACCCGTTTGGTTTTTAGTTTTACCAAGAGGTTCAGAATTGAACCAGAAAGTAAGCCATTGATTCAAGAAAAGGGAAATTGTTCGGGGTGGTGAAAACGAGAAGAGGACTGTGCTACGTAGAAGAATGCGTTAAAAGAGTAGCAAATTGCAATCAAACGGCCATTTGAGTCGTAAGTTTTACCACAAATATTGGATATTTTCATCGTTTGATATAAAATAAATTTCATACGTTTAGGTGTGATTTGGATTAGAAATGAGTTGAGATGTATTGAGAAGGTTTGTAAATAATAAAATAAAAATTAAATTATTTATTATATTTTATATAAAAATTTAAAAAATTATTTTAAAATTTGAAAAAATTAAATTATTTATTATATTTTGTGTAAAAATTTAAAAAATTTATATAATATTTTTATTTTATTATTATAATTTTTTAAATAAAATATAATAAATAATTTATTTTTTTTAAATCTTGAAATAATAATAATATTTTAAAAATATTTTATTTAACTTTTAATTTTCATCTCAACTAACCAACCATATCTCAGAGCCACGGAAAAATATTATTCTGTTATTATTCTTCCTTATTTTACTTTAATAATTGATTAACTAATCACTTGTTGCTTTAAAAAAGGCTTTAAATCCTCATACTGAATTAAAAATGGTTCTAAGAGGAGTCCGAAATTGCAAATCTGTTGTAAAAGGTAAGATTAGATTATCAAAAGTTGATTACTTTTTATGATTTTTATCTGGACATATCCATTATATCTTATCCGTTAAAAGGCACCTCTCGAGTGCCAGATGGACAGTATGTTGTGGCGATAAAATAAGAATGATATCCTTACATCTTAATTATTATTTTATTATTATTCAATTTTTTTTCTTTTTATTATTTGAATTTGGATTAAAAATATTAAAATATGATATTTTTACATAATCTAAAAGAAAATAAATTAAATCAATTAACGTAATTATGTAATTTAATTAAAAATAACTATTTTCTTATAAATTATACAAAAAAAGTCATGTTCTAAAATTTTTAATCCAAATTTAATGAGAAAAAAGAAAAGAAAAACTTGATAATAAAACAGTAATAAATGAAGTTATATAATTACCAGGCCAAAAATATTATCTTGTTTCGGATGAGCCCCTCACTTCATTCTTTGAGCTGATCTTTGGTGGGAAATGGCATTCCAGATTCGCAATGCAAGCTTAAGTCAACCCTAACCTAGGCATCGGATATGCCTGCTCCGCGACTAGCGGTTAATTTCGTTTATAGGATATATATCCTTGTCCGACCTTGAGGTTATCGATCCCTTTCCAGGAAGGGGGCTAGCCATATTCAGAAAAGTCATATATTTTAGGTGGAATGCATCATAAAAATATATATATTTTAAATAGAAATGACGTAAAACGCAATCACTGGTGCTAAGTTTAACTTGGAACTATTACGTTGTTTATAAATTATTACATGCAATATAAAACCCATATATTTCAGGTACAACGCACTTTTCTGTACATGGTATCCATGAGTACTTATAACCAACCAGTCTTTGCATGGCTAAACATAAATCTTTACACCTAAGATCAATAAATGCCAGATTAAATGCATCTCTACCAACATTCAAAAGTGATACAGATGTAGAGGATGAGGTCAACTGGGAGGAATTGGTGTTGTAACTCTCTGGCTTGAATATTGGGATTTCCCCCCTCAGAATCAGTAGCAGCATTGGACGTGTTGAGGGAGGTCTCAGCTGGTCTATTGACTCTATTAGCACGTGGAGGATATACTGGTGCCGGTATATTTGATGGGAGAACAGGCAATGGAGCTTCAAAATTGAGGACATGAATTGTCTCCCTTATTGAAGGCCTAAGGTTGCGATCAGGGTGAGCGCACCACAGCCCAACAATCATCAACTGCTTCATTTGCTGCTCATTAAATTCTCCAAGCAACCTTGGGTCAGCCGCCTCAAGTACATCTCCTCTTCCATAGAGCCCCCAAACCCACTCCAACATTATTACTTGATCTTCAGGGGCTTTAGGAGTAACTGGTTTTCTTCCACAAGCTATCTCCAAAGCAACAATCCCAAAACTATAGACATCCGATTCCTTGCCGGCCTGACCGCTTGTCACACATTCAGGAGCCATGTAACCCATGGTGCCTGCCAAAACAGTGGTTCGCGACCCTTTGTCATGGTCCACAAACCTAGCTAACCCAAAATCTCCAAGTTTAGCATTGAAGTCTGAATCAAGCATGATGTTGCTTGATTTTATATCTCTATGCACCACACATTGTTCCCATTCCTCGTGCAAGTAGAGTAAGGCCGAGGCCAAGCCTTGGGCAATTTTGTACCTCAATTCCCATATCAGTAAGCTATTGTCTTTAAAAAGAAATGAATCTAAGCTTCCATTAGATAGGAACTCATAAACGAGCAGGAGTTCCCTCCTTTCATGGCACCACCCAAGGAGTTGCACCAAATTTCTATGTCTTAATTGGCCAATGATTTTACTTCTGATGCATACTCCTTTATCCCCTGTTTAGACACTTTTGATACTCTCTTAATAGCAACAGAAGCATTTGAGTCCCTTAAAAATCCTCTGTAAACCACTCCAAATCCTCCCTGGCCTAGCTTTTCTTCATCACTAAAATTCTTCGTGGCACGAGCCAATTCCTTAAACGAGAATCTCTTTGGCCCAGTTCCCCTCTGAAATTCCTCATCCATGTATACAGCAAAGGCAAGATCATCTTCTTGATCTCTCATACTCTTCTTCCATAAGGCCAACAGAACCAAAGCCAACCCACCAACCAAAACAAATCCACCGGCGCCCAACCCCAAGGCTAACCCTAACTTCTTGTTTTTACTTCGGCTTGGAGCACCTGACCCTGTTGGATTAGTTACAATACCATCATCAGTTTCCAAACTGGAACTAAAATCCCATGAGTAAATGTCATGCATTGCAAAAGCATTTCCTGTTGCGACTGAGAATCCAAAAGCAACAAATTCAGGTAGATGAAGTCTCAAATCAACAATTTCAGAAAGGAACTGCCTTACAGGAACATTGTTTCTTAAACCAGTGAAGACAACACTCAAGTTATGAGAACTAGAATTATAGCTAATCCAAGCTTCATTCTTTCTCCCTTCCATAATCGAGGTATTACTGATTAACCATGACACATTCGCAATAGATCTCATGGACTTGATATCAATACCTACATGAAGGCCGGGAGGATCCCAAAGGCTGTTCTGATAGATATCGAACTCCACCGCCACAAAATGATTGTCTGTCGTGTTTAATTCCTGGCCATCGCGAGTAAGACCCATACCGCCACCTTTTGTGACGGATTCGGGAATCTTTGAACCAGCACGATCTAGGAAGAACACAAGCCCATCTCCATATGCCGTTCTATTTTGAGAATCGATGACAAAGGAAAAATGGGTAGTGAAATCAGTGAGGTTTCCGGAGACCTTATCCCACAGATGCATCAGAAGGGAATACGTGGCGCGACCCACGAACTGGTTTTGGGCCTGGTTGCCGGTGAGTCGGATGACGTTGTTTGCGGCGGTAGCTCTCTGATCATATGTTATGTTGGAGTCGTCGGAATTGAAGCTGGTATAGTTGAAGGATATCGCACTTGTAAAAGGGATCAGTAAGAAGAAAGTGGCGATCATTGATAGATAAAAGATGAACGGGGGCTTTGGAAAGAGGAAATGTTTGAGTTTGAAGTCGTTGCCAGCCATGATCGTAGTTTGGAAGGATTGAGGATGTTGGGTTAAAGATACTGCAGAGTTTAATGCGAATAGCTACAAGAAGCTCTTATAAAGAAACAGAGGATTCTGTTCTGGAAGGAGAAGAAAAAAAATCCATAATTTGGTCGACTAGGTATAGATACCATGCATGGATAGAAACGGTCAATCTATACATGATAACTTTGATTGTTTATATGTAGAATAATTTAAAATCACGTGCCAATAAATATTAGCTAGACAAATTAAAATCTTCATCTTCTTCTCTCTCTTTTTTTTTTAATATTACATTGAAAGGAGAGTTAATATAGTATATTCAAAAGAAAATGTCGATCGAGAAGTAATGAAATCGATCGTCACAATGCAAGCAACGTCCTTGGATCTTCATTGATTTTTTTAGTCTATCGCTAGAATTGAAAAGTCATGTAGTGTGGATTTGTGTGCTTGTTTCAGCGGATCAATTAGATACACGATATTGGGTGCACTTTCATGTAAAAGTATATTCCATCCGGCCCATCCATCTCAAAAGTCAAAGCTGAGGCCGCGTAATTTACATATTTGATTTATTGAATTATTATATTCTCTAATCAATCTGTAGAGGAGATCGTGATTTATCTATATTATTTAAATGATAAGATTTAATTTGATTTATGTTTCAAATTAAATTAAATCTTGTAAATACTTTATTAAACAATGAATTCTATACACAAATTTGAAAATATAATTATTTAGTTATTAGCATCGTATTTTCGTCTAATATTAGATTAAAAATCATGATATCCCATCCACGTTCATGAGATGGCTTTTCTTATTATTTTAAAAAACTAACTATATCAGTTTTGATGGATCAAAATTAAAATAATCCAAATATATTTATAATATATATATATAATCAATTAGCCTTTTTGAACTTCTAGAACGATTACTTACAAAATGCAACTTGTTTTTTGAGTATTTTATCTTCCAAGGATACCTAAGATCATCGACAAGACTATTTTTTGCAAACAATGATAGCTTAACCACACTACTATTAATTTAGCGTACTACGTATGAGTCATAGTTCTGCATGTTCTACCAAAACCACGCTAGCAAATGCTTTCCCAAGCACATCTAAATTCTAATACAAAAGCCATGCCATCGTTTTATCAGTCCTCCAAAATATTGCAAACAATATGTAATTTTTTTTTTTCTAATATGGAATATTTCCAATAAAAAATAAATTGTCAATGTCGGATAACTCAAGATCATTATGCTTTCTAAGTAGACTTGGAACAAGTCAAAATAATATTTACTGTTGTCCGTATAAATATTTCAAAAATTAGACTTAATACTTATTTCTATCTTTCTCCCACTCGAATCTCTCAAAAAATTGACTTTTCCTTTTCATATCTCGACGTGAACGGTTTCCTTCAGCCCATAATAGTTAATTCTCGACACCTGAAAGTGGCTCCTTACGTAATTAGGTGGCGTTTTCTTACCAATTAAAACGTTTTTCTTTTTTTTTTTTCTTGTCGTTTGAGGCATGAGGTGTTGTGGGCCATGGCTTTGTCACCTCATCAGAAGGCTATATTCTCACATCAATTACCAATAAATTTGGGTTGACATACTCAACTTGATTCCGGAGTGTTTGATGCAAAAAATTAGCACAACAAATGGAAGAAAGAGTCATCTTCAACTCACGAGGGTGACCCGATGGTCATTGGTGGGTAGGCATGCTTGAATTTATCCATGAAAATAAATAATAAATAAAATACAAATAAAAAAGAAATACAAATTTATTTAATTCGGTACAAAATCTAAGTTCATATAGTATTGGAGAACAAATTCATTATAATTGATAATTTTACAATTTTTTTCATATTTTCTCGTATCTTACAGTACAATAAAGTTGGAGACCCCTTTGGAAGACCCTTTTTTTCCATAGGAGTCTTTCAGAGGGGTGTGTCAGCTTCATGTCACTTCTTCGTTCCTTATTAAGTGCCTGACTATACTTCCTCCCTCCGCTCTTGCCTTCATGTCTTGCCTTCCCTTTCTTTTTCCTCATCAAATTACTGATGGTCGTATGGTGGACTGGGCCCAATATTTTTATTCCCTAACACGGAGCATTCTCCGTCGTGCTGTTTTCAAGGCTCATAGCATAAATACAGCATATTAGGAACCACTAAACAACTTTTTCTAATAATTACATATTCAGTTGCATGAACGCATTGCATTAATTGCATATGGAAAATTATATACATACAACCTATTTACACAATCTTGTTATAAGTGAGAGATATTTTTTAACTTATAAAAGCAACATAATTTTATATAAATACTTTCAATTTAAAAATATGGGTTATATAAAGGGTTGTGTACTGTGTATCATTTTTCATAAGATATATGTAATATTATCGTCAAGTATATATATATATATATATAAGTTCTTGATACGTATAGTTTGAGAGAGTGATTGTGAAAACTGATAATTTAGAGAATAATTGCAAATTGAGTGGTACTGTTTTCTCCAAATTAATTAGTTCCATCCTTACTACTCTTGTCGCTACAACGTAAATAATACAAGAAGTGTAATGCATGTGAGCATTTTTAACATTTCGTTCTTCTTTTTTTTTTCCTATCTTTTTTCACCAATAGATATTTGAGAGACTTTCTATACTTATATTTAGGCCTGGTTTGAATAGCAAGAGCATATCTCATTTCATATCAATATCCAAACACCACAAATGTAAATATTTTTCAATTTCAGATTTTTAACTTTTTTATCTAATCATTATCTACTCATTACAGTTTTTCCAAACTTCAAAACGAAACATAAAAAATATTTCAACTTTTTAAATTCCTAAACAAAAATTATATTATAACAATATTTTAATTTTATAATATTTTTATTCAATTTTTTGTATCTTATTTTTCAAAATTCTATAAACATCTTAATTTAAATTATTTCACTATTATTTACAAATAATTTTACAGACCATCTTATCTCACTATCTAAAACATGTGCATGCCTTATATTTACAATGTTTTAATTTTCTACATCTTATTAATTTTCTTTTTTTACGAATGAACTATCCGCTTCTTTTCTCTTCCAACTAATTGCAATATTAATTTGCAGCGAGTTGTACGTACGGTCGAACATACATTGCTGCATGGCCGGATAGCATTAGCATTTACGTACAAGCGGGGCGCAGCAATGCGGAACCCGTCGTCGCCGTCGGTCTTTGCCTTAATATTAGTCATCACGTACCTAACGGGCAAAAGTTAATGCTCTTCCGGTAGTGGCCAGCTGCATGCCTAGATTACTGACACTATATACAATTTTCTTTAGTGGATATGGAAATAAATCACTGTCAGATCAAGACTTCTATTGTTTGGAGAATTAATGTGGGACATTAAAGAAGCGCGCGCGCATGGGATATTGGGATGCATACATCCACGATCTTAGTTTACTTTGACGTTTCAACCTGACTCTTTATATATCCTGCACCCCCTAGTATATAAAAATAAGGAAAAAAAATATATTTGCTAAATAATAGATAATAAATAATTTTTTAATCATCTAATATTATATTATTAATTAGACGATTACAGGAGAATGCTGATAAACAAATATATGAGCAAGCTAGACTTCTCTCAATATTTTATATATATATATATATATATATATATATATATACATGTCTTTGTACAAAGTCAGTTCGGGTCAGAGATACTGGGTTTTCCCCTTACGTGTGTGGAAATCATCAGTGCATACACGAGGCCGGGGAAAGAATAAGTAAATTACAAAATAGGGACAGAGAAGCAAAACGCAGTGGAATAATTGAATAGGAAAGTCAGCTTCGAGTACTGAATTTATATAGATTTTTAATCCGAGTGTGATTGACCGATTCTAATGGTATATATATAGATGTAAAGGTTTGAGCTGATCATGTAATTTAAACCCAAACCGAGGCAAACCTGCATTGGCATGATCCTATGTTTTTAAAAAAAAAAAATACAAAAAAACAAAAAACAAAGCAAAACTCATGTGAATGGATCATGATACGACGTAGATCATCAACAAGCAAATTATAATTAACAGCATTCACAAAACCCTTTAGTTCTATTTGGGTTTGAAAAGTATTTAATCTATTTTATTATTATAATTTTTTTAAATTTTTACATAAAATATAATAATAATTTAATTTTTTTTTTTATCTCAAACAGTAGTATTAGTACATGTAATACTCCCAGAGTTACCTTTGACGTTTCAAAGATTTTAAGAGGCGGGGAACCAATCAAGAGGTGACAGGTCATCTAAATCAAAAGCGCGTTCATATTGGGTGTACTTTGCCAACTCATGAAGGTTAGACCATTACGTACCTGGAAAATCTTCCAAATAAATGCATATATGGCTAATTATATATATATATATATATATATAGGTGCGTATATGGCTAATTATATCCCAGTTGATAACAATATATGCATGGTCATTTAAATTATTGAAATTCGGTCTAGCTAGCTAGGTTTGGAATTTAAAGTTCATTTGCAAACCAGCTTATAATATATATACGTTCGTTGGGGCTTAATTAGCTCGATTGAAGTTGGTGTAAATGTTTGATTAAAAAATTGTAATGCTATATATAATTATGGAATATGTAAATACTATACAGTCATATATTTTAAAAAATAATAAAATTTATTATTAAAAAATTATTTTATTTTAATATAAATTCTATATTTATTCATTTTTTTTAAAAAAAAATTATATAATACATACACGCTCACAAATACTCCTATCATTTCTCTTAAAAAAATCTTTCCTAGCCAGAAGTTTAATTAATAGGACCCTCAGCCTCACATGAAGGATAACGGATGTGACAAGCAATTCATTAATGGATAATCTAATTATTCTCATGCATATTGTACGTCCTTCAAATAGTCGTACTGCTGTGATGACAGAATAAATAAATCCACACACACACATACATATATATATTATATATATATATATGTATATATATACACACATGCGAGTACGTGCATGATGATCATACGATTCGGACAAGTCCACTTGGACTGGGACAAAAAGAGAGGATCGAGTCAGCAGTCTAGGCTCCATTTGACATATTCAAAAGCAGTAAAATTAGGATACAAAGAAGCACACAAGAAATATCCTTCGCCAAATGAGTAGCAACTACTTTAAATAATAAGCTCGTCTTTGTCTTCCCTTACCTGCATAATTGCTTATTTTCGAATTCCTCTTTTTCCTCCTAAACTGTCATTGCATAATTCGCTTCCCAATATGCATCTCAGTGGCAATCTTAGTACTCTTTGTTTCTATCACTGGGTTTTTGTCAGTTACTTAGCTCTGTTCCATCTTCCTTTGCATTATGCTCTATCGTTCAACTTCCCTTATTTTACAAATGAAGGCAGGCTGGAGTTAAATGGCACTGCTTCCATCCTAAATGGAGTTCTATCACTCACCAGTCACCCCAATAACAATACCTCAGCCGGCAGAGCCGTATATTTTGAAGATATGCAACTTTTTGATCGGAGTACTTGTAAATTCAGACTTCATTACTCATTTCTCATTTCAAATATCAACGGTTACTCAACCAGGCCAAGATGGGCTTGCCTTTTTCCTTGCACCCAAAGGTTCTCTGCTCCCGGCTGATGCTCAGGGAGGATGCCTTGCACTTTTTAGCAGATGTCATGTTTTCACCGTACCAAGAAAAGATGATCAGTTAGTTGCTGTTGAGTTCGACACCTATCCCAATCATGATTGGGATACATTCGATGGTGAACATGTCGGTATCAACATCAATTCCATCCGATCAGTAAATAGCAAGGATTCTGGCCGGAGTTTGAAAAATGCATCAAGAGTTGATGCTAGTATCCGTTATAATTCTAAGGCAAACGAATTAAGCGTATCCTGGACTTTCCCAGACGATCCACTTGTTGGTGGGAATACAAGCCTTTCACATCGTATTAACCTAACGACAGTTCTGCCTGAATGGGTGTCTATTGGCTTTTCTGCTGGATCTGCCTACTTCTTTGAGACACATGAAATCCTTTCATGGGAGTTTGTAACAAGTACGGAATCATCACCGGACAGCTTTAGTGTCGGATTGATTGTTGCTTGTGTGATTGGTGGGTTAATTTCAGCTTGTCGTGTTGTTTCAGTGTCGGTGTTTGCATGGAGGAAGAGGACTAGAGGAAAAGGAAAAAGGGGTACTGTAGAGAAATCTGAGTCCATGGAACGAGAAATGGAAAACGGTACAGGACCAAAGAGGTTCCCTTACATTGAACTTGTTCAAGCCACGAACAACTTTGCAGAAGAAGGCAAACTTGGTGAAGGAGGGTTTTTTTTTTTTTTTTTTTTTTTTTTTTTTTTTTTTTTTTTTTTTTTTTTTTAATATAAAGGTTTGATATTATAGATATCCCTCACTTTTAACGGAGGAAAACCGTGGTAACAAAACATTATGCCTGCAATTACATTTTTTTTTTTTTATGACTCCCAAACCAGAACAAGAGGCAAAAGGCTATATAAAATAAACACAAAACAGAAAAACACACCCATGCCAAACCAAAGCCAACATCATCAGTCCAGAGATTTTAAACTAGCCGAATATTGGGGAGACTTGTCTTTTCTAGCCTCAATATACCTTTAAGTTCCTGGGGGACATCTGTTGGAGACCCCCATTGACCACCACACCCCTCCGCACCCATCCTTGCCAAGAAATCTACAGAAGCATTTCCTTCCCTGTATATATGTGATACTGTTATCTCTAAAAACTTCGCAACCTCCAAGATTTCCTCCCAATATTCCTCAAGGTACCAGTTCTCACATCTCTGCGCCTTAAACCATTTGACCACCACCAAGGAGTCTAGTTCCACATCTAGCTGTTCAAGACCTATATTTTTTGCTATACGAAGACCATGTAGTAAACCCAACAATTCAGCATAATTATTGGTGCCAGTACCTAAGTCAACCGAGAAAGCCATAAGCAAATTTCCCCTCCAATCTCTAAAAACTCCACCTGCACCCGCCCTTCCAGGATTCCCTCTTGAAGCCCCATTGACATTGAGTTTTATTAATCCTGGTTTCGGGTGTTGCCAATAAACAAGTTGTGCATACTTTTGTTTTGCTACCTTGGTTGGAATATTTAATGCCTTAAAAATTATTTCATCCCGAGTGGAAGCTAATTTCTTAGTTTTTAGTTTGTCTCCAACCCGTGCCATCCATAGCTTAATCTGAAACCAGGCTGATTCTACCGATTGAAGAGAACCTTCCATTCTTGCCCGACACCTCCTTTTCCACAAGATCCATGTGATAATAAAAGGTAGCAAGCCTAATATCTGCCCCATCTGTGAGTTCCTCGACGCCTTAGTAAGCCAGGCATTAAATAATTGGTACCATGAGGATCCTTCAACATCACCTAAACCCACTTGAGAAGCCGCAAGGTGCCAAATTTGTTTAGCAAACTCGCCTGCTGCAAGCACATGATTCATATCCTCATAACCACCCTGTCGACAACAATCGCATTTGGAAGCTATCAGGATCCCAACAGATTTCAACTTATCATCCACACTTAGTACGTTGTTCATTGCCTTCCACATGATGACTGAAATATTTTTTGGTATACAAGGGTGCCAAATCCATTCAGCCCAACGGAGTTTTGGAGCTCGAACTCTAATGCACTGCCATGCACTCTTAGTAGTAAATTTTCCATTTGTATTTTCCTTCCACACCAGGATGTCCACCCTTTTTCTTGCCTTGCTTAAAGTTTTCAGGATCCTCTCAGCATTCTCGGCCCCCAGCAGATTATGTAATCTATTAACATCCCATCCATCCTCTATCTTACATTCATTCACTTGTAAGTTTTGACTCCCCACAATCGGGTAAGCATCTCTAAGAGGGCCCTCATCAGCCCAGCTATCCAACCAAAAAGCTACGTTACCATCCCTTATCTTCCATTTTGAGAACTTTAGAACGTCCGAGATACATGAGTGAACCTTTCTCCAAAACTGAGTACCCTTACCTTCTTCCAAAAGCGAGATGTGTTGATTTCTCACGTATTTGGCTTGAAAAAATCTGGACCATAAAGAATTCTCTGTAACTATCTTCCAAGCAAATTTCATAAATAAGGCCTTTTGGATATCAAGAAGACTCCTGAATCCCACACCCCCCTCCTTGGTTGGCAAACAAAGTTTCTCCCAGAATTTCCAATGCTTTTTGGGTCTCCCATCTTTAATACCCCAGAAAAAATTACTAAAACATCTATTGATACTTTTCATAATCGATAAAGGGACATGCACAATAGATAGCAAGTGTATGGGCATTGTCATGAGGACATGTTTTAGCAAAAGCACCCGAGCACCATTAGAAAGTAACTTGTTTTTTCCACCCCTCTAGCTTATTTTTTATTTTTTCCAATATTTCTTCAAGATATACTGCCTTCAACCGACCCGAAACAATTGGAACACCCAAATATTTAAACGGCAAAGTTCCTTCCACAAATCCCAGGATTTCTTTCAATACTCTACGTCTAGCCAACCCAATATGCTTAGAGAAGGTAATTGTGGATTTAGCCTTACTCATTTGTTGACCCGACCACTTCTCATATAAACTAAGAATATTAGCAATAGATCGAACCGAGTCTTTGCTACCATTTGCAAATATTACTATATCATCAGCATATAATAGATGAGAAATAATAGGAGTAGAGCGAGGATGAGAGAACACACCAATTTTCCTTTGACGAAACTGCCTTTGGATCAGCCTTGAGAGGATTTCTTCACCAATGATGAAGAGGTAAGGTGAGATGGGATCACCTTGCCTCAACCCGCGCCCATTTTTAAAGAAACCTTTAGGTACCCCATTCATCACCACAGAAAACCAAGTTGAAGAGATGCATTTTTTTATCAAATCACAAAATTGTAATGAGAACCCAAAGGATTCGAGGACATGCAAAATGAAGCTCCAATCCACACTATCATAGGCTTTCGCCATATCAATCTTGAGGATAATATTCCCTCCACGAACAGGTTTATTCAGGCTATGTGCTAATTCTTGGGTTAAACTGATATTCTCAAAGATGTTTCGTCCCGGAATAAAAGCACCTTGTTCCGGAGACACCAACCGAGGTAGGAGGGGCGCTAAGCGACTCACCAAAATTTTTGAGCAAATCTTGTAAAATACAGAGCATAAGCTAATGGGTCTGAATTTATCAAAGCTGGTAGGGGATTCCACTTTTGGAATCAGAACCAATGAGGAAGCCGAAAAATACCTAGGCAGTTCAGCACCCAAGAAAAAATCTTGGACTGCCAAAGCTACATCCTCACCAACTATATTCCAGCATGACTGATAAAAACCCGACCCAAATCCGTCCGGACCTGGGCTACTTTCCACCGGAATGGAAAACACAGCCTCTCTAACCTTTTGGATTGAAGGGAGCTGTATCAACTTGGTATTTTCCTCTTCCATAATAATTTTTGTCACCAAACTAGATAAATCTGTTTCTTCCACCTGCCTTTTTTCTAAAAACTGATTAAAAAAATTCACTGCCCCATTGTGGATCTCTTGTGGTGTTTTTAGCCAGCTCCCATCTTGAAGTTTCATCGCTCTCACCCTTTGTATTTTTCTTAGCACTAAAGGCCCGAAAAAATTGAGCCGAGGCTTCCCCTTTCTTAAGCCAAGTCTGTTTAGCTTGCTGTTGCAGCCTTATTTCTTCCCTATCCTGCCACAGATCCAATTCTGATTTTGCCACTAAATAATCTTGTAAATCCTCATCATTATTTCCTTCCTGTAGTTTTATCTCCAGCCGAGACAATCTATCTTCTAAATGCCGGATATTTTGACCGGTATTACCAAAGACCTCTCGGTTCCATATTCGAAGAACTTGTTTAAGTTTCTTTAACTTCCTGGCCAATCTAGCCATCCCATGATCCGCAATCCCATCCTCCCAGGCGTTAGCAACACAATCCAGAAACGAGTCATGCGTAACCCACATTTGGTGAAATTTAAAAGCCGGGTACCCATACGACACAGATTCAGGTTCCAATTTGATTAGAATTGGTGCATGATCTGATGTAGTAAGTGGTAAATACTGCATGTAGGCTTCAGGGAACATCGTAATGCACTCTGCACTAGTCAAGGTCCAATCTAATCGAGCCCATCTCCTCGCACTTCCCTGTTGATTATTACACCATTAAAATTGATTCCCCTCAAACCTTAATTCCGACAGTCCTCCTCTTCTCTCATGATCATTTCTTGTGACATTAAAGTCCCCCACAACTATCCATGGCCGAGAGTCAACAACTCCAGACGACAAAGAATTCCAAAGCTCCCTCCGATCCATTTGTAGGCATTTTGCATAAACAAAAGAAATGCAAACACATCTATTATTAACCGTCATATTGACAGTAATAAACTGATTAGTGGACTGAACCACCGACACAAGGACTCCTTGAGACCACATAATCCATAATTTTCCTCCAACATCTTCATTAGAAACTCCACCTGCCATATTCAAACTTCTTTGCAACCCACATAAATGCCTCTCAGACAAGAAAAGGTTCTGCTATAGCTATAATCTCCGGCATAAATTTTTTAACAATTTTTCCTAATCTACGTTTGGAGGTACCAACACCCCTAAGGTTCCAGAACAAAATAGGATTCATCATAGGTTTAGTTTTTCGGGCCTGCTCCTAGCCCGGGTAGAACTCCTTACACGATTCTCTCCTTTGGTACTAGCACTGTTTTCCGAGTCTGAGAAATGAGACTTACATTTTCCCAAGCTTTCCAAGACCTCCTCCACCTCCGACTCGGAATGATGATTTAAATTCTGATGGCCATCCTTATTTTCATCCATTTCAGGTGGTATAACAGCAAGGGTCAAACTAATTTGTCCATGATCTTCACCTTCCTCAACCACTTCTGTTAGAATACAATTTTCAACTTCTACCATAGGACTACGATCCAAAACAACTAGATCTGAATTTCTATTGACTCCCAGCCTCTCATTATTTTCAACACACAACCCCTCATGAATTTCAGCCACAGGCAAAACACCCATATTTTCATCTTCTTCTTCCTCCACTACTTGAGCAGCTGGGATTTCATTGTCCCCAGAACCTAGACTGTTTTGGTCCCCCCCAACCGGAATAATAGACTCCAATCCCTCCTTAATAACAAGATTTTCTTTTTCCTCTTTACGCATCCAAGTTTTCCTAGCTTTTACTCCCTCCCCTTGCGGTTTCCCTTCTTTTCTTCCTTCCCATTTGCAGGTAGATATATTATGTCCTTGGGTGCAGCAACGATTACAGAAGGCAGGCAGAGTCTCGTAAATCACTTCCTGAAGTCTACTCAATGGATGGTTAGAAATACCAATCCAAAGTGATTCCAGAGGCGGTTTCGAAATATTCATGCTAATACAAACCCGAGCACCGTCGGTGCGAGTTGCACATCTTGTGCTGTTATCCCGTCGGATGAACTGCCCAATAGGCAGGGTGATGTTTCTCAGAAAGGATTCATGGTAGAAATTTGGAGGAAGGCCTGGCAAGACTATCCATACCGGTACCATAGGTGATTCACAGTTTTCATCAAATTCAGGACTCCATTGAAACACACGGTAATAAACCCCTTCTACCTCACAAGATTCCCTAGAAAAAGCTTTAATAAAATCAAGTTCATTGGCAAACCTGACAAAGATTGATCTCGGATTGAGCATTGCCGAAATCACCGGTTGAGTTTCCAGTCCCCATCTACTTCGAACGAAGACCCGAATGTTATCCAGCGATGGCCTCTGTTTCAAGAACTTCAATACCAGAGAAAAGCGGAAAGGGGCGGCAGAGCGGTCCACCTCCTCCTTCGTGAACGCGATATACGGGACCCCTTCAAGATACTTCAATGGTCGCAGCGGGATATCCACTTCGGGCAAAGGCTGAGGTGTCAGCGCCACCAAGTCTGAGTAAGTTCGTTGTCTCCCTGACAGTGTCAGGGGGCCTTTGGGAGCCCCAGCGGCAGCCATCATGCGTGCAAAATCCCAACCCTAGCAGAGCAATTTCAAATCGCCTTAAAATAGCCTCCTTCACAGCTTGCTCCTAGTTGAGCGACTCGGATCAGTTTGTTGCAGTCAAAGTTTCTAGACGCTCCTTTCAGGGAAAGAAGGCATACATATCAGAGGTAAAAATCATTAGCAGATTGAGACATAAAAATCTGGTCCAACTCCTCGGTTGGTGCCATGAAAATGGCGATCTTCTTCTCGTCTACGAGTTCATGGCGAACAGTAGCCTTGATTTTCACCTTTTCGGAGGTAGAACAATGATTCCATGGGCAGTGAGGTATAACATCACACTTGGTCTTGCCTCTGCACTGCTTTATCTGCACGAAGAATCAGGGCAATATGTGGTGCATAGAGATATTAAATCGAGCAACATAATGCTGGATTCAGATTTCAATGCGAAGCTTGGGGACTTTGGTCTAGCGAGGCTGATGGATGAAGAGCTAGGCGTCAGGACAACTGGAGTGGCTGGAACTTGGGGTTATATGGCACCAGAATACGTAAGAACAGGAAAGGCAACTAAAGGAACAGATGTCTTTAGCTTTGGGGTGGTGGCGCTGGAAATAGCATGTGGAAGAAGACCAACAGAACCCGAATACGAGGGGCCTCACGTTCCCCTGGTTGCTTTGGTTTGGGAGTCGTATGGAAATGGAAGGCTTCGTGATGTGGCTGACAAGGAATTGGGCATGAAGTTTGAGACGAAAGAGATGGGGTGTTTGATGACGGTTGGACTTTGGTGCGCTCACCCAGATCAAAGTCGGAGGCCGTCCATAAAGCAAGCCATGCAGGTTCTCAATTTCGAGGCACCGTTGCCAAATCTTCCAAACAAGATACCAGTTCCCAGCTACGATGTCCCTGCAGACATCCCACCCTTAACCCCAGCGTTAACCAGTACGGGTGCTGCGCCCTCGATCTCTTATTCGTCGATCAATATCGGCCGTTAATTAGATATATCATGTGATTTCTTTCACGGTGGTATATAATATGTTCGAACATAATAATATATATGCATGCGATGCTATATATAATTAATTAATTGTCTGCCAGATCGTACGTGATATATGTTTTCCTGCAATAATGATTGTGAAGAATGAAAAATTTCTATTTTTTATTTTTTTGTCTTGAGCAATGCATGCCATACATGCTGATATATTTTAAATAAAATTTTTCGGGTATATTAATTAATGTAATATTTTTATTTTCTCAATAATATTGTTTCCTTCAAGCGAACGCAAGCAAAGAGTACTAATTAGGACAGCTGGACCCGGCCCACAGAGTACTAGGTAGCTAGCAGCCTAGCCCTATCTATCTATCTATGATCTATGTATATACATGTGGGTGTATCTGTGTGCATTCGAGTGCATCACAAGGGGTACTATAACTAGCTAGAAAATATATGTAAGAAATTAATTAAACAAAGAACTTAATAATGATTTTCTGAAGTTAGTAGATGCAACAGTTTCCTTATTGTAAGCTAGATCAATATTAAGGAGTATGTGCTAGTACTGGTTGGCCTCTCATATGTTGTCGTACATTAATTAGCAAGTACGACGCACGTTCTCAAGTACGTCGCGGTCTCTTATATATTATAATTAGTTATAGCCCACACAGAATGAAGATCAGTTCGATCTACGAGCGAGCGGAGGTTGTTCCAATATCTACATGCAGCATCATGTGATCGATGTCGATGAATACAGCTTATAAGTTTACAATTGAACTTGAATTAGTGATCAATTAAGATATACATCTTATATATAATAAGAGCCAATGTAGACGAATTTGATTCATCTTTTTTTCCAATTTTATCCTTCGTTTGGCATTTGTTTCTCCTTTTTGTCTCTGTTGTCATTCTTAATCAATTTATAATTTCGTCTTTTTTTTCCTTACTTTAATTCCTGTATTTTTTTTTTTAGCTTCTAAATTTTTTCTCTTCTTCCTTTTTCTATAGCCTTCTCAAATTCCTTTTTTTTTTTTTTTTTTTCCATATTCCTGTCCTTCAATTGGTATTTGGGCCATTTCTGTCAGATTTTACATTTCCATCCGTTTCCCGCCACCTTGACTATTTCTCTTATTAAATTCTAGTATTTTCATTTATGATTTTATCCCTCTTATTAAATTCTAATATTTTCATTTATGATTTTATCCTTTTGTCTTTACATTTTTTGTTCTCGAATTTATGTGTTCTCATTTTTATCAGATTTTAAATTTTTCCTTTACCGTTTTCCGTCGACTTCTGGATTTCTTCCTTTTTTTGCTTCTTCTCATATTCTTAGATTGTTTCCCATCTGTTTCCTTACCGCCCCCACTGTCTCTCTTATCAGGTTCTTATTTTTTTTACATTTCTTTACCACTTCTACCGCCTCCTTATTTCTATAAAAATTATCTTTATTTTTACATTTCTACATTTATCAGAATCTGATCTTTTTTGTCTTTAATACCGCTTAAGCTGCTGACTATCTCGTATAAGAGTAGCTTCCCTCTCCTTTAATTTCTATTGTTTACTATCTCTCCTTTTAACTTCCTAAAATCTGTTTCTTTAGACTTTGGGTTCTAAATTTGTCTTCCACCTTTCGAATCTTTCAGCTCAGTTTTTTTTATTTCTGTTTCCTAACTATTTCCTTCAGTTATTTACATGAATGCAATGGTTAAGAAATAAAAAATTTACATCGCTATTTGGATTTAAAAAACTAAATTTACTTCAGAAATAGGACTGAATCTCCATTTCTTATTGTGTTGCAGTTCTTGCCTCCATTATTTTCTGAATCTTCATTTCTTTATACTCTCTTTAAATTCCATTCTTTGTTAATATATACAGTATCTGAAAAATTTATTTCTGCTCCTTTTACATTTCATTATCTGTTTATGTATACAGTATCTAGAAAAAAAATATAAGAAAAAAAAATACAAGTAAGAAATAAAATGAGAAGAGAAATAAAATTATAAACTTCAAAACATGTAGTACATCTATACATATACAAATATTCATTAAACTCAAAGGAAAATTGATACTAGACAAAAAAAACTATCAGTATAGGTATTTCCTAACAAATATCAAACATCTCAAATTATGCTAAAAGAACACAAAAGCATATATATAAAATATATATATATATATATCAAAAGATGCATCTACAGATATTCATTAAATTCAAAATAAAAATGATATTGACAAAAAACTATCAATATAGGTCAGGGAAAAAAAATTTAGCAACACATGAACTACACATGTTCAGATGACATGTAAACGAATATGAGACATACTAAAGTATGTTAAAACAACACAAAAACATATATAAGAAATAAATCAGAAGATAACAAATAAAAACTTCAAAAGATGTAGTACATGTGTACATCTATAGATATTCACTAAGCTTAAAAGAAAACTGATGCTAAGAAAAAAAAAATCCTCACACATGTTCAGATCACATCTAATCAAATATCAGATACAATAAAATATGCTAAAACAATATAAAATCATATATAAAAGATAAATCAGGAGATGAGAAACAGAGAGGTAAAGATTTATAAACATTAAAAAAAAAAACTTTCAACCAATATATTCATCACAACAGCCCAACGCATAAAATAAAATGGCAAAACAAATAAATAAATGAGAATCTCATCAATGTAACCTTACAACTGTAGTGTTGCGAAGAACAATTTAAATATCAGCACAAACATAGTTGAGAAAATATATCAGGAAGAGTAAACCTCAGAAGATGGTAACTGTTAAAATAAAATCAGAATGTCATTAATGTAATCTTCGATCTCTATGTGTTGCCAAAAATAATTTACATATGAGCATAGACATAAGAAGGAAATATATCAAGAACAATAAACTTTAGATGATAATAACTGTTAGCGTATAGAGTATCTGAAAAAAACAATACAACTAAGATAGTCAGATAATAAACAATATTGCAGTGACATGCAAGAAACAATATTAGAGAGATTTCTTAAACTCAAAAGAAAACTAAAAAACTACGATTTACAAATGTTCAGGCCACATCTAAAGAAATATCAAATATAGGAAAGTATATATAAAAAATAAATCAGAAGATAAGAAAGACAAAAAGATTTCTAGCCATTTGAAAGTTAAAAATTTCCAAATAAAATATTAATTCCAACATCCCAACATATAAATAAAATGACAATAAAAAAATAAAAATAAATCAGAAGATGAGAAATAGAGGTAGAGATTTATAAGCATTAAAAAAAATCAACCAATATATTCATTACAACATCCCAATGCATAAAATAAAGTGAAAAAATATGGAAGAAACGAAAACTTCATGAATATAACCTCAGATTTGTATGTGTTGACAACAACAATTTAAATATTAGCACAGACATAGGGAGAAGCTAGATCAAAAAGAGTAAACCTCGAACGATAGTAACTGTTAAATTTGAGCATAAAAAAAAGGCCCATTTGGAGTTTTTGCAACCCAGATTCTTCGAAGAGGATGATAGCTTTGGAATAAATTTGAGGATTTTGATCAAGTCGACGCTAGTGTTTCCAGGGGTGTACCAAAACTGAGAGATATGGAAAAGCTTTTTTTGAAGTTAGATTTACATGAATAGGTCCAAACATTCTATAAAACCTCAAAACATACGGGAAAAGTTAAAAAAAAAAATTTGCACATTTGGGGAGATCCATCACTGTTCTTGTTTTGGAGGCACCTCTGTTTGTCGTTCGGGTGTAGCGTGGGGGTTTCTTGGCATTCGTCTTCTTGGTCTTCGTCGGGCTGAGACTAGAAGCAATTGGGGCTGAGAATAAAATAAAGGCAAACCGAGAAACGAAAAAATGGAGACAAAAAATAAGAGAAATTGAGACCAAAAAGGAGAGAAACGGAGACAAATGTCGAAGATGAAGTATAGGAGAGAGGACTTTCCTGAGGAAGTTATAAGCAACCAGGAAGAGAACAAAGGAAATTATAAAATGCGAGAAGGGAGAAGAATAAGAAATGAGGATGAAAATGGGTCAGGATGCGTTTATACAGGTGTGTGTAAAATTAGGGTTTTACTTTGTCAAAACGGTGCCGTTTTCAGTCTGGGGTTGGTAATGGCCTAGCCAAATATTTTACTCTGCAAGTGACTGGTTCTCAGCCAAAAACTCCAACATAGACTTCAAGAAAAAAGCATGGCTGCTATTGAAAGCCCCTGCAGAGGGTGGGAATGATCGGGATAGAACCCTAAGGGAATAGGTACTTGAAACTTTGATCTCTTTGTGTAAACCAACTTTTCTGAGTGCTGTGAGGACATTTTTCATGGCAGGTACTATTAGGGTAGAGAGATTACTAGGGCTTTCTGTAACTTCAAAATTGACAGTTATATATGTATGTGATTTTTGTGGCTGGATAGTATGAAAGGATGTTGTTCTTCAGCCAAGTGTCTGATAGGGAAGAAGACCGTCGCGTGCAGGATACCGTGGCACCTCTCTTCGTTTCAGTTCTTCTTTCTGATGTTTCTTTCTCTTCTATCATATTTTCCTTGTTTTTGTTTTTTTAATAAAAATAACACTTAACAAAAACATTAAAATAATAATTGGTATGCGGGTTGGTTCCCCAAACCCGCTTGTACTTAGAAGGACTGATATATAAACACGAATGATGGAGTAACAGTATTTTCGTCAACACTTTTTGTTCTTCCATTTCTGTCCCTATTTTCTTGGTTTAATTCTCAAGTCTTCTTTCTGTAATTGTTTTACTTTTACCAACTATTTATAATTGTAAATCTATTATTTCCTAAAAAACCCCTTCTTTTTCCAGGAACTTCTCACTTGTTTCCTCTTCTGCATTCATTTGCCGATAATATTTTTTGTCTTTATGTTTTGCACCGTTATCCCTGCAGCATCTTTATCCTATATATATTTTACACACCGCTTTGCCATACAACTTTTCATCCACTTCAATTCACAATTTATCTATTTCTTCAAATCTTCAGGGTGTCATTCAATTTCTCCAAATTTTGTTCTCTACTTGTTAATCTAGGCATCACGTGGTATGCTTTATTCTACTTCTTCTTGTTAGTTAAATATTTTTTTATTGTTTATTAAGTAATTTATTTAGATGTAGTACTTAGATGTAAAAAAAATTACATAAACTCATACGAAATGTTGTTTTGAGACAATTCCAGAAAGAAGACGAAACCCAAACAAAAACAAAGTGAAGAACAGGAATGCTTGAATTTATATAAGAGTAAAGTCGACCAAAGTTTGTTGGAACTTGTAAAAATTGACCAAAAATAAATAAAATTATATACTAGCACTAATCCAAGGAAAGAATGAAGAAGATGAAATTAACTCGAGAAGGGATGGGGGAAACTGAGGCTGATATCAGTTTGATAAGAAGACATCAACCTCATCAAAATATATAATACATTTGTAGATTAAAAAAAAAATCTTAATACGAGAACAAAAAACCAGTATACAGGAAAGAAGAAGAAAAAATAACAATTTTTTCAGATGTAAAGAATAAACCTTTAGATTTGTAAGGACTAAAAAAAAAGAAAGTGAATCCAAAAAAAGGAGAAGTGGCGATTGTTGTTTGTTTGGTCGAGTGATGCGAGATAAGGCTACGCAAGATGGCAATGTCGTTGCTGTTGGTGTTGATGCAGCTTAGAGTGGAAGCAGGAGACAGAGAGAGAGAAAGAAGAGAGAGGAAGTGAAGAAGAATCTGGAACGTTGGGGTTATGAGAGAGAACATTTTGTGAGGGAATAAAGAGGCATCAGCGCTGGGTTTGATCCCAAATACATCTCAACTCATTATTACAACTTTTTCAAATTTTAACACAAAATATAATAAACAATTCAATTTTTTTAAATATCAAAATAATAATAATATTAAAAAATAATATTATAACAATATTTTATTATTTTAACTCAACTTAATTCAACATCCAAACGCAACCTAAAGTTTCTACTTTCTATACATCTAAACGACGCAGTTTAGACGTTGGGAAGGGCTGGGCTGTGTTGGGCGTTGGGTATGAAATTGGGTAGTGAAGATTTGGACTAACGTGTGACAAATAGATAGTGTTGTAAATGTTTTTGAATTTTTTTATTTTCTTAAGAAAAGTGTTACTCTATATGCCAATTGCTAAAAAAATTGTAATAAAAAAATTGAAAAAATAAATTCTAAATTTTTGCAGCGTTGTTTTCCGTCTATTTTGTACTATAATAACTAATTTATTTAAATTTAGACACAGTATTTGAGGACTTTTACAATTTGTAATGTCCTACGGTTTATTTGCAATCTTTTTTGTAGTTATAAATGATGAAAATTTATATTATAATTATATGGTTAAATTATTTAACACCTACTAATATACTTTCTAAATTTAAAATTAACACATTATATATTTAATTTATAAGTGATAAATATATAACATATTCATTCCACTATTATTAATAAAATTAACAATAATAGTTCTATTTATTCATATGTCATATTTAAAAAACATATGAACTTGTAATTATTGATTATATCGATTCGATATTTCTTATATGTAAATATTTTTTTCTGTAGTTGTCAATGATGAAAATTTATATCATAATTATATGATTAAATTATTTAATACTTATTAATGTACTTTATAAATTTAAAATTAACATATTATATATTTAATTTACATAAATCAGTTAATTTGTTTAATATAATTTAATTATAAATTTTAATAAGATAAAAAAATATGTTATTGATAATTTAAATAGATTCATATATTGATTAAATCACTTAATGTTTTCATATAGCCTTATTTAATATAATTTATTACTAAATAAGTTCGATATTTTAAAATTTTAATATTAATAACCGAATATTAAATTTTCTATTATTAAAGAATCTTATATTTATGACATTATTAATGTTTTTTTAGTAACACTATTAATAGAAAATTCCATCTCGTACAATATAATATTCTGTTTAATTTTTTATTTTATAAATGTCTATCTTATTGACTGTATTTGTTATTATTCTTAATATTTTATTATAGCCTCATTCAATAAATATAATTCTAACTTTATTATATTCTATTTTTTTAATATGTTTTTTGTCACAGATTTACTAATTTTGTTCTTATTTCGCTTGTCGTCATTCTACTGCCTATTGATTTGCTCCATTTCCACTGCTCTTTTATTTGTCCTATACTTTGTACTTTTTATCCTTTTGAAATAAAAATGCTTATTCTATTTATTTTGTAATATTTATTCTATTTATTCATATGTCATATTTAACAAACATATGAATTTGTAATTACTGATTATAATAATTTCATATTTTTTATATGTGAATTTAACCTTTTATCTCGAAACAATTTAATGTTATATTTGTTAATTTAATGTAATGTGTAGGGATTTTATTGAAATTGAATGTTTCTTTGTTGTGCTTTAAATATAAATAGTTCTTATATTGTTTGTGTTATATTTTCATATATATGCATGTATCTTTGCATGTTTTGCTGTTTATTTTTTAGATTAGTCTCTCAAATCGGTGCGGAATCCCTAATATTTTATAAAAAATGCCTATTGGTAAGATGATATTATTAGATAAAAAATACATTTAAATTTTATAAATACCACCTTTATTAATTTTTATATAAATCCTTCTATAAGAAAAAGGTTTTAAGAATCTAAACAAAAAGCCGTAAAAATAAATTGGTATGCTGGTCAATCGGAGGTAAAGAAATAAAAGATTTGCTGAAAGAAAAGAGACAGATATGCTGAGTTAAAAATAACTATGGTCACAAAATTCAAAACGTAAGACAATATATACTTGCTACTTTTGTAATATATACTTAAAAAATATATGTATATAGATGTGAATAGGTTTTGTGAATCGTTGTATCATAGTTGTAGATATTTTGCATGTGGTGTATATGATATGTGTTGTAAACATGGAGAAAATTTTAAAAATATAGACAATTGTATCAGTTTATAGTTTAAAATTTGAGACATTACAAAAAAGAACTTGTTAGATACAAGCAGTTTGATGCACCAAACTAACACTTACATAGCTTTTTTTTATTAAAAATAAATAAAAGAAATTTTTTTTTAGAGAAGAATAACGTCTTCTGTCTTATGAAAATCATTTTCATCTTCAATTTATATTGTTTCATTAAACGAATGCCTTACATTTAATATTAGTGCACGGTTTGGTATGCGAAACTGCTTGCAAAAAGACTTTTCCTTACAAAACTTGTCAACTTGGCTTGCCCTTACTAGTTCATAAGAAAATGTCGATCGAGAAGGTAATGAAATCGAACGTCACAATGCAAGCGATGTCCTTGGATCTTCATTGATTATTTTAATACTCGTTTGTATTCAAAATTCACTTCAACTCATCTCATCTTATTATTACAATTTTTTCAAATTTTTACATAAAATATAATAAATAATTCAACTTTTATTTTATTATTTATAAACTATCTCAACCTACCTCAACTCATCTCTAAATTCAAACGACTCCAGCTATCGCTAGAGCCTAGAATTAAAAAGTCATGTAGTGTGGACTTGTGTGCTTATTTCAGCGGATCAATTAGATACACGACATTGGGTGCACTTTCATGTAAAAGTACATTCCATTCGGCCCATCCATCTCAAAGCTCAGGCCGCGTAATTTACATATTTAATTTATTGAATTATTATATTCTCTAATCAGTCTATAGAGTATATCATAATTCATTCATATAATTTAAATAATAAGATTTAATTTCACTTGTCTTTTAAATCAAATTATATCTTATAAATATTTTATTAAACGAATTCTATACACAAGTTTGAGAATATAATTTTATAGTTATTAGCATCATCAAATATAGTTGTCCAAAATGAGGTAGTGGTATCAATTAACTTACTTTGTAAAAAGCATCGTATTTTCGTCTAATATTACATTAAAAATCATGATATCCCATCCACGTTAGGTGAGATGGCTTTTCTTATTATTTTAAAAAACTAACTATATCAGTTTAAATGGATCAAAATTAAAATAATCCAAAGATATTTATAATATATATATATATATATATATATATATATATATATATAATCAATTAGCCTTTTTGAACTTCCAGAACGATTACTTACAAATTGCAACTTGTTTTTTGAGTATTTTATCTTCCAAGGATACCTAAGATCATCGACAAGACTATTTATTGCAAACAATGATAGCTTAACCACACTGCTATTAATTTAGCGTACTACGTACGAGTCATAGTTCTGCATGTTCTACCAAAACCACGCAAGCAAATGCTTTCCCAAGTACATCTAAATTACTACTTATTTATTATTTATTTTATATTTAATTTTTTAAAATTATTTATTTTATTTAATAGTTAAAGAGGTGACTATTAGTAAAATTATATATTTTTTTAATTTTTTCTTAATGATTAATGATGTTAAAAAAATACTTAAAAAAATGATAAAAAAATTAAAATGAACTATGAGCAGTAAATAGAGAGTAATATTAATTTTCTTTTTTTCTAATATGAAATATTTCCAATAAAAAATAAATTGTCGAGGTCGGATAACTCAAGATCATTATGCTTTCTAAGTGGATTTGGAACAAGTCAAAATAATATTTACTGTTGTCCGTATAAATATTTCAGAAAATTAGACTTAATACTTATTTCTATATTTCTCCCACTCGAATCTCTCAAAAAATTGACTTTTCCTTTTCATATCTCGACGTGAACAGTTTCTTTCAGCCCCATACTACTTACCGAGCCCAAGAAAATTCTTATTACTTTCAGCCCATAATAGTTAATTCTCGACACTTGTAAGTGGCTCTTTACGTAATTAGGTGGCGTTTTCTTACCAATTAAAACGTTTTTTTTTTTTTTTTTTTTTTCGTTTGAGCCTTGAGATGTTGTGGCTTTGTCACCTCATCAGACGGCTATATTCTCACATCAATTGCCAATAATTTTAATTTTGGCAATAATTTTGGGTTGAGATGCCCAACTTGATTATGAAGTGTTGATGGCAAAAATTAGCACCAACAGTCCAAATGAAAGAAAGAGTCATCTCCGACCCACGAGAATGGCCCGATGGTCATTAGTGGGTCAGCATGTTTGAGTTCATCTATGAAAATAAATAATAAATAGAATGCAAATAAGAAAGAGATACATATTTACATAGTTCTGCGCAAAGCCTAGGTTCATAGAGTGTTGGAGAATAAATTCACTATAATTGATAATTTTACTGTTTTTCATGGTTTCTTGTGTCCCATAGCACAATAAGGTTGGAGACCCTTTTTTTCCAAATGAAGCAATATTCCTAGAGTCTCTTGGATTGAGGTTGAAGAAGACCTCTGAGTGGTAGGACTGTAAATGAACCAGTCTGTTCGATAGTCCGCTCAGTACTCGCTCGGTTAAATTCGAAATAAACTCGACTCGTGAAATAAAAAAACTCGTTCGTGAAAGCAAATACTCACTCGATTTGTAAATGACACATACTTGATAAAACTCGACTCAACTCAACTAACGTTCGTTAAGGCCTGCTCGTTTATACTCGAGTCAACTTGATTAAAACTCATTAATATATCAATAAATATATACATACACCTATGTATATATACATAGATATGTATTAGCTAATAATATAAGCATACCACTTTTATAATTAAATATATAATATGTAATCTAATTACTTGTGTCTATATAATGAATATACTTCAAAGGTATATTTTATAATTTGTATAATAATTAGTCGATAAAATTTAATAATTTCATATACTAGTATATATGTGGGAACCATATATGAAATAGATATATACTATCATATATTAAATGTATGTATTAATATTATATGTAGGTATATATTGTTATTTTGGATAAATATTAACTAATTAGACATTAATTATTTATAAATTTTTTAAAATTTTATAATTAAATAGAAGTTTTACTTGTTAGTTATATAAATTTAATATTATATCTTTTATTTTTTTTATTTAATTTATTAAATATTAAATCTTATTAAAAAAATAAAAAATTCAAATTCGATTCGATTTGATTCGAACTTATTTGTGAGACGAATTCAAACTTGAATTAAAAATTTAATTTATTGAATCAAGCTCGAACAAAAAAAAAAAAAGAAATTTGAATTCGGTCTCGAGCTCGACAAGTCAAAAACTTCGACTTGATTGGATTACAGGCCGTGGTCCCGCCAGAGTCACCTAGTCGCTTTTTCCCTCTTCCCCTATATTTGGTAGGAAAGCCCTTCCTTTCTTGAGGCAATATTGTGAGTGGTTGGTGGGGTGTGTAAGCTTTATGTCACGTCTTCGTTCCTTATTACGTGCCTGACTATACTTCCTCCCTCCGCTAGCTCTTGTCCTGCCCTGCCCTCCCCTACCCTCCCCTCCCCTCCCTTTACCTCATCAAATTACTCATGGTTGTATGGTACTGGACGGGGCCTAATATTTTTATACCCTAACACGGAGCATTCTCCGTTGCGTTGTTTTCAAGGCTCATAGCATAAATACAGCATATTCGGAACCACTATACAACTTTTTCTAATAATTACATATTCAGTTCCACGAACGCGATTGCATTAATTGCACATAGAAAATTATATACATACAACCTATTTACACAATCTTGTTTCAAGAAAGAGATATTTTTATAAAATAATCTATAAAACTAACATAATTTTATATAAATACTTTCAATTTAAAAATATGAGTTATGTAAAGGGTTGTGTACTGTGTGTATCATTTTTCATAAGATATATGTAATATTATCGTCAAGCATATATATATATATATATATGTATGTAAGTTCTTGATACGTATCGTTTGAGAGAGTGATTGTTGAAAATTGATAATTTAGAGAATAATTGCAAATTGAGTGGTACTGTTTTTTCCATAATAATTAGTTCCATCCTTACTACTCTTGTCGCTACAATGTAAATAATACAAGAAAAGCAATGCATGTGAGCATTTTTAACGTTTCGTTCTATTTTTTTTTTTTTTTTTTTTTATCTTTTTTCACCAGTAGATATTTGAGAGACTTTCTATACTTATATTTAGGCCTAATTTGAATAGCAATAGCATATCTCATCTCATCTTATATCAATATCTAAACATCATAAATTATGTAAATATTTTTCAATTTTAATTTTTTCATTTAATTATTATCTACTCATTACAACTTTTTCAAATTTCAAAATAAAAGATAAAAAATATTTCAATTTTTTCAAATCTTAAACAAAAATTATATTAAAAAAATTATATTCTAATAATATTTTAATTTTATAATATTTTTATTCAATTTTTTATCTTTTATTTTTCAAAATTTTATAAACATCTTCATTCAAACTATTTTATTACTATTTACAAATAATTTTATAAATTATATCATCTCATCTCACTATTCAAACTATGTGCATACTTTAAATTTACAATGTTTTAATTTTCCACATCTTATTAATTGTTTACGTACAAGCGGGGTGCAGCAATGCGGAACCCGTCGTCGCCGTCCGTCTTTGCCTTAATATTAGTCATCACGTACCTAACGGGCGAAAGTTAATGCTATTCCAGTAGTGGCCAGCTGCATGCCTAGCTTACTGACACTATATACAATTTTCTTTAGTGGAAATAAATCACTGTCAGATCACGACTTATATTGTTTGGAGAATTAATGTAAGACATTAAAGAAGCATGGGATGCATACATCCATGATCTTAATGTTAAGTTTGAGATGAAGACATGAATCAAGCTTGAAAATGAAACTCGAGATGGAGCAGAGAGACCTGAAAATTGAGAAAAATGCTTTTATGAAATTGACAGAATGAATTAATTATAAAAGAGGGCTCTGTATTTATATACAATTACCAGAAGAAAATAAACTGACTGACTAACTTTATTCCTCTTTCATTTTAATACGTGCTGCTTTAGACTTCAATTCCATTTGTTCAATTTTGGATGCTATGCTCCAATACTCCCCTCAAGATGAACATGTATATTAATGATATACATCTTGCATAAAATATGGTGAAATGGGAGAGAACCAAGGATTTGGTTAGTATATCTGCCAGCTGCAATGTTGAAGGAATGTGAAATAACTTGATGACTTTTTGCTGCAGTTTTTCTCTGATGAGATGACAGTCTATTTCTATGTGTTTTTTCCTTTCATGCTAAACAAGGTTTGTTGCTATTGATAAGGCTGTTTTGTTGTCTGTATAAAGCATAGTTGGTTGTTGGTGATTAATGCCTAAGTTTTGCAAGGCATAAAGAAGCCATTGGAGTTCACATGCTATTGATGCAATGGCCATGTACTCTGCTTTTGCAGATGACCTACTTATTGTGGTTTGCTTCTTACTTTTCCATGAAACCAATGAGTTGTCTAGGAAAATAGCAAACCCTATTACAATTTTTCGAGTGTCAATGCACCCTACCCAGTCACTATATAAAAAGGCCTTCAATTGCAATTCTGATGATGAGGGAAAAAACAATCTCAGTCCTGGTGTTGCCTTTAGATATTTAAGAACTCGAGTGGCTGCTTGATAATGACTAACTGCTGGCTTGGCAAGGAATTGACTTAAAACCTGAACTAAATAGGCAAGGTCAGGTCTAGTGATGGTTAAGTATAGCCAATCTTCCAATCATTCTCTATAAGCTAATGGATCATCAAACAAGGCAGAATCTGTTCCAATGAGCTTAAGGTTGGATTCCATTGGAAATTTAGCAGGCTTGGCAACAAGTATCCCAGTATCTTGAAGTATATCAAGAGCATATTTCCTTTGACATATTGAGATTCCATTCTTAGACTTTCCCACTTCCAATCCGAGGAAATATTTGAGTTCTCCCAAGTCTTTAATTGTGAACTTGTCGTATAAAAAATCCTTGAGCAATTGAATTTCTATCAAACTGTCACTAGCCAATAGAACATCATCTACATAAACCAGTATAGTTATGAAAGATGATTCAGACCTCTTGATGAACAAAGAAGAATCTGAATTGCCTTGGACAAAACCATATTATTGCAAGGCCTTTGACAGTTTTTCAAACCATTATCGACTTGCTTGTTTTAAGCCATAAAGACTCTTAAGAAGTTTGCAAACTTTGTTTTCTCCCATTTCAGCCATACCAGAAGATAATTCCATATAAACTTCTTCATGTAAGTCATCATGTAAAAAGACATTATTTACATGTAGTTAGTGAATATGCCAATTTCTAATGGCAACTATGGCTAGGATCAACTGTATGGAAGTAACATTTGCTGCTGGAGAAAAAATGTCAAAAAAATTCAATCCCTCCTGTTGAGTGTAGCTTTTAGCTACCAACCGAGTCTTGTGTCTCTCTATAGTTCCATTTAATTCAAAATACCCACTTGCAGCCTATGGTTTGTTTGTGTTTAGGGAGAGTAACGAGTTTCCAAGTCTTATTTAACTCTAAGGCATTTATTTCATTTTGCATAGCAACTTGCCATTCAGGTATTTGGACAGCTTGTTTAAAGGATTTGGGTTCTTGAGAGGTTGAAATTGATGCTAAAAAGGCTCTATGAGATGAAGACAGTCTACTTGCAGATATAAAATCAGAGATTAGATAGGGAATACCTTTGTTATGAGGACAATCAACATGAGGAGATGAAGAGTTTGCATTTGTAATATTTTGGACAGAGCCACAAAAATAATCCTACAAGTATATAAGTGTTTGTTTAATTCTTGATGACCTTCTGAGCTGCTGATAGTGATCAATATTTTGAGGATGTTGATCACCAGATGATTCTGTATTTAAGATTGATTCAATGGAAGAACTGTTTGGTTCTAGCATAGCATTTCGAACATTTGGTTCAATCTGTGTTTCAGTGTTTGTCATTAGTTCAATCTGTGGATTTGATTCACTAGAATATGGATTTGAAAGATTTTCAGAAAAATGAAAATAGAATTTTGAGCAAAAGTATATCACGGAAATAAAAAGGAATTACCTTTAGAATTAGATGGGAGAGCTTTAAAAGGAAAATTGCTTTCATAGAATATTACATTTCTTGAAATGAATATTTTGTTTGTGTTTAGATCTAGCAATTTATATTATTTGATATCAGGGGAATAACCTAAGAACAAGTACTTTGAAGCTCTTGAATCAAATTTATGTCTGTGATTTAAAAGTGTTGATGCAAAGTAAATACATCCGAATACTTTTAGATGAGAAAGATTAGGAGCTTTATGGACGAGCATTTCGAAATATGTTTTATTTTTAAGGAGAGGAGTAGGTATTCTGTTTATGATGCGTGCTACTGTCAACACACAATCACTCCAAAAAGTTAAAGGGATGTTTGCTTGAAACATTAGGGCTCTAGCAGTGTTTAGTAGGTGTTGATGTTTCCTCTCCACAACACCATTTTGTGTATTATGCAATTATCATGATAGAATTGAGTAAGAAGAAATTCAGACCCATTGTCTGACCTTATAATTTTGACAGAAACATTAAATTATGTTTCCACCACTTTACAAAACATTTTTAAGATGGAGGAAACTTCAGACTTTGCTTTGAGCATATATACCCAAACACAATGTGTGAAATCATCAACTATTATAAGGAAAAATCTGAAGCCAGAATAAGAGACAACACCAAAATGGCCCCATATATCACAATGTATCAAATCAAACATATTATTTGAATTTGTCTAGAAAACAGGGAAAGAAAGTTTTCTTTGCTTTGCAAAGTGACATGTATCACAAACATTATTTGAATCAAGAGATATGGAAGGTTCTAATTGTCTAAGAATATGTCATCTTGAAGCAGAAACATGACCTAGTCTTTTAAGCCAGATATTTAAATGACTTTGTGTAATAGCTGAAGCAAAAAGTAAAGAATTAAACTGATTCTTGTTGCAAGTAGTAGCTTGTTTGAAGTGGTAAAGTCTATGTTTTTCATTAGCATTCCCAATCATCCTCTTTGCTGATTGATCCTGTAAAAGGCAATAAGAGTCAAAGAAAGAAACATAGATGTTAGTATCTTTGGTTAGTTTTGAAATATAAAGCAAATTGAAAGAAAAGCTAGGAACTCATAACACATTATTCAAAGATAATGTGTCAGAAAGACAAATGGTACCAATGTAATTGGCAGGAACTGAATGACCATTAGGTAGGTTAATGAGAGTATTCATAGGTTTAAGTGTAAAGGATTACAGAAGAGGTAAACGAATCATATGATTTGTTGCACCAATATCTAATATCCATGAAATTTCATGCTCTAAGACTGAAGAAACATAAAAGCAGGAAGAGTTTAGAAGTTTACCAGAGAGTACGAAGTGGCAAGATTCATAGCTGGTGTGGGATTTGTTTGAGTGGGTGTAGTATTTGAATTAGCAACTGCTATAAGTTTGTTAAATTCCTCATGAGTTAAAGAAAACTTTTGGTTCTCGTTATTGTTGGAAGTGTAGACCTCTTCATTAGAAATGGTTGCATTTGCAGTAGGTGGATGGCACTTTCCTTTAGGTCCAGTCCAACCAGGGGGATAGCCACGCAACTGGAAACATATCTCCACAGTGTGTCCATTGTATCCACAGTGAGTGCAGTACAGAGAGAATTACTTCTACTTGTCTTTCGAGAATTTAGGCTGCTGATTAGTTTGCTTGACCAACAAAGCATGAGTTACAGCGTTATGCAATTGTCTTTGACTTTCTTCTTGAATCAGCAAGGAAAATACTTTTGCCATGCTTGACAATGGAGAACACAGAAGTAATTGACTCCTAATTGAAGCATAAGAGTCGTTTAAACCAACCAAGAACTTTAAGACATAGTCATACTGATGTCTTATTAGCAAAAAATCAAATAGGTTGTAGGTATATGAGGCCATCTTCCCGCAGCTACAAGTTGGAAATGGTCTGTAATTGAGATATTCATCCCATAGTGTCTTGAACGAACTGAAGTACTCAGTGATCATCAAAGAACCTTGACTAATGGAACTTAGAGATTTTTCAAGATGAAAAACTCTAGGACCATCACTTCTCAAATATCTGGTTTTCAATTCATTCCATAGATGGACAACAGAGGCAATATAAAACAAGCTATTTCTTATTTCTTTTGATATAGAATTCATTAGCCAAGAAAGTACCAAATTATTGGCTCGCAGCCAAGCAGTGTGAAGAACACATTGATTGGCAGGAGGAGCAAGAATCGATCCATCAATGAATGCGACTTTGTTCTTGATGGTTAACGTAATGGTAATCGATTGACTCCACGTGATGTAATTATCACTAGCAAATATTTTCGAAATAAGCAGCGCACCATGATTATCACTTCGATGCAAATAGTATGGACTAGAAGAATCGTCCGAAGCAAATACATGAGGGGGAAAGAATAAGTAAATTACAAAATAGGGACAGAGAAGCAAAACGCAGTGGAATAATTGAATAGCAAAGTCAGCTTCGAGTACTGAATTTATATAGATTTTTAATCCGAGTGTGATTGACCGATTCTAATCGTGGTATGTGTGTGTGTGTAAAGGCTTGAGCTGATCACGTAATTTAAACCCAAACCGAGGCAAACCATTGGCATGATCCTATGTTTTTTTTGAAAAACTATACTATGAATGGATCATGATACGACGTAGATCATCAACAAGCAAATTATAATTAACAGCATTCACAAAACAATTTAGCACCGTTTAGATTTGGAAATTATTTTATTTCATCTCGTTATTATATTAATTTTTTAAAATTTTCATACAAAATATAATAATAATTTAAGTTTTTTAATTTAAAAATCATAATATTATTAAAAAATAATATCCTAATAATAATTTTTTCAACCTTTACTATTTCAAATTCAAACGGACTCAAATAACTCAAATAAAAATAATTACATCCAAATTTATCACTCTGCGGGCAGGCAGTTATCAGCTGGCCGTATCTATGTAGTCCGGTCAATATATAGACCAATATAATAAGAGAGAGTCTACTTTGTTTCCTTAATTTGACATCTTTATTTGACATTTAATTAAAATTTATTTTTTTATTTTTATTTTTTTTACTTAATGGTTAAGGAATTAATTTTAAGTGTATTAGTGTATTTTTTTTATTTTTTAAATATATTTAAATATGTTAAAAAAATATAAAAAAAAAAAATTTACGCTGAGCAGTATGCCCAGCGGTCAAAATGGGGCGGCATAGTAGCCTCCCCATATAATAAAGAAGCAGTGGTGAGTTTTCCAAAACGTAATTACATATAGTACTCCCAGAGTCCCAGACTCCCAAGTACGTACTCCCTTTGACGTTTCAAAGATTTTAAGAGGCGGAGAACCCGTCAAGAGGTGACAGGTCGTAAATCAAAAGCGCGTTCATATTTGGTGTACTTTGCCAAACCCATGAAGGTTAGACCGTTACGTACCTTGAAAATCTTCCAAATAGATGCATGTATGGCTAATTATATCCCGGTTGATAACAATATATGCATGGTCGTCATTTAAATTATTGAAATTCGGTCAAGCTAGCTAGGCTTGGAATTTAAAGTTCATTTGCTAGCTAGGCAAACCAGCTTATATATACGTTCGTTGGGGCTTAATTAGCTCGATTGAAGTTGTTGTAAATGTTTGATTAAAAAATACTTTCCCCGGCTACAAGTTTAATTAATAGGACCCTCAGCCTCACATGAAGGATAACGGGTATGACAAGCAATTAATTAATGGATAATCTAATTATTCTCATGCATATTGTACCTCCTTCAAATAGTCGTACTGCTGTGATCATGACAAAAAAAATAAATCCATATATATATATATTATATGCGAGTACGTGCACGATACGGACAAGTACATGCTTGAAGGACAGGAACATAAGAAGAAGAGTCAGTCGACGCTCCATTTGACATATTCAAAAGCAGGAAAATTAGGATACAAAGAAGCACACAAGAAATATCCTTCGCCAAATGAGTAGCAACTACTTTAAATAATAAGCTCGTCTTTGTTTTCCCTCACCTGCACAATTGCTTATTTTCGAATGCCTCTTTTTCCTCCTAAACTGTCATTGCATAATTCGCTTCCCAATATGCATCTCAGCGGCGATCTTAGTACTCTTTGTTTCTATCACTGGGTTTTTGTCAGTTACTTAGCTCTGTTCCATCTTCCTTTGCATTATGCTCTATCGTTCAACTTCCCTTATTTTACACATGATGGAAGGCTGGAGTTAAATGGCACTGCCTCCATCCTAAATCCAGTTCTATCACTCACCAGTGACCCAAATAACAATTCCTCAGCCGGCAGAGCCGTATATTTTGAAGATATGCAACTTTTTGATCCGAGTACGGGTAAATTCACAGACTTCACTACTCATTTCTCATTTCAAATATCAACGGTTACTCAACCAGGCCAAGATGGGCTTGCCTTTTTCCTTGCACCCAAAGGTTCTCTGCTCCCGGCTGATGCTCAGGGAGGATGCCTTGCACTTTTTAGCAGATGTCATGTTTTCACCGTACCAAGAAAAGATGATCAGTTAGTTGCTGTTGAGTTCGACACCTATCCCAATCATGATTGGGATACAATCGATGGTGAACATGTCGGTATCAACATCAATTCCATCCGATCAGTAAATAGCAAGGATTCTGGCCGGAGTTTGAAAAATGCATCAAGAGTTGATGCTAGTATCCGTTATAATTCTAAGGCAAACGAATTAAGCGTATCCTGGACTTTCCCAGACGATCCACTTGTTGGTGGGAATACAAGCCTTTCACATGTTATTAACCTAACGACAGTTCTGCCTGAATGGGTGTCTATTGGCTTTTCTGCTGGATCTGCCCTCTACTTTGAGACACATGAAATCCTTTCATGGGAGTTTGTAACAAGTACGGAATCATCACCGGACAGCTTTAGTGTCGGATTGATTGTTGCTTGTGTGATTGGTGGGTTAATTTCAGCTTGTGGTGTTGTTTCAGTGTCGGTGTTTGCATGGAGGAAGAGGACTAGAGGAAAAGGAAAAAGGGGTACTGTAGAGAAATCTGAGTCCATGGAACGAGAAATGGAAAACGGTACAGGACCAAAGAGGTTCCCTTATATTGAACTTGTTCAAGCCACGAACAACTTTGCAGAAGAAGGCAAACTTGGTGAAGGAGGGTTTGGTGGGGTTTATAAAGGATTCTTGAGCGACTCGGATCAGTTTGTTGCAGTCAAAAAGGTTTCTAGACGCTCCGTTCAGGGAAAGAAGGCATACATATCAGAGGTAAAAATCATTAGCAGATTGAGACATAAAAATCTGGTCCAACTCCTCGGTTGGTGCCATGAAAATGGCGATCTTCTTCTTGTCTACGAGTTCATGGCGAACAGTAGCCTTGATTTTCACCTTTTCGGAGGTAGAACAATGATTCCATGGGCAGTGAGGTATAACATAACACTTGGTCTTGCCTCTGCACTGCTTTATCTGCACGAAGAATCAGGGCAATATGTGGTGCATAGAGATATTAAATCGAGCAACATAATGCTGGATTCAGATTTCAATGCGAAGCTTGGGGACTTTGGGCTAGCAAGGCTGATGGATGAAGAGCTAGGCGTCAGGACAACTGGAGTGGCCGGAACTTGGGGTTATATGGCACCTGAATACGTAAGAACAGGAAAGGCAACTAAAGGAACAGATGTCTTTAGCTTTGGGGTGGTGGCGCTGGAAATAGCATGTGGAAGAAGACCAACAGAACCCGAATACGAGGGGCCTCACGTTCCCCTGGTTGCTTTGGTCTGGGAGTCGTATGGAAAAGAAAGGCTTCGTGATGTGGCTGACAAGGAATTGGGCATGGAGTTTGTGACGAAAGAGATGGAGTGTTTGATGACGGTTGGACTTTGGTGCGCTCACCCGGATCAAAGTCGGAGGCCGTCCATAAAGCAAGCCATGCAGGTTCTCAATTTCGAGGCACCGTTGCCAAATCTTCCAAACAACATGCCAGTTCCCAGCTACGATGTCCCTGCAGACATCCCACCCTTAACCCCAGCGTTAACCAGTACGGGTGCTGCGCCCTCGATCTCTTATTCGTCGATCAATATCGGCCGTTAATTAGATATATCATGTGACTTTTTTCACGGTGCTATATAATATGTTACGAACATATAATATATATGCATGCGCTTATAAAAAAAAAATATATATATATATATATACGCATGCGATGCTATATATAATTAATTAATTGTTTGCCAGATCGTACGTGATATTTGTTTTCCTGCAATAATGATTGTGAAGAATGAAGAATTTCTATTTTTTATTTTTTTTCGTCTTGAGCAATGCATGCCATACATGCTGATATATTTTAAATAAACTTTTTCGGGTATATTAATTAATGTAATATTATTATTTTCTCAATGATATTGTTTCCTTCAAGCGAACGCATGCAAAGGGTACTAATTAGGACAGCTGGACCCCGGCCCACAGAGTACTAGGTAGCTAGTAGCCTAGCCCTATCTATCTATCTATGATCTATATATGTGTATACATGTGGGTGTGCATTCGAGTGCATCACAAGGGGTACTATAACTAGCTAGAATATAAATGTAAGAAATTAAACAAAGAACTTAATAATGATTTTCTAAAGTTAGTAGATGCAACAGTTTCCTTATTGTAAGCTAGATCAATATTAAGGAGTACGTGCTAGTACTGGTTGGCCTCTCATATGTTGTCGTACATTAATTAGCAACTAGCAAGTACGACGCACGTTCTCAAGTACGTCGCGGTCTCTTATATATTATAATTAGTGATAGCTAGCCCTCCCAGAATGAAGATCCGTTCGATCTACGAGCGTGCGGAGGTTGTTCCAATATCTACATGCAGCATGATCATGTGATCCATGTCGATGAATACAGCTTATAAGTTTACGATCGAACTTGAATTAGTGATGGATTAAGATATAATATATAATACGTAAAGCTGGGACGTCCAAGATTATTCTTATTTCTACGTCCTCGTAATCCCGATCAATTGTCCCAATAATTTATTAATTTAATTTGTAGAATTTGATTAATAGAGATTGATTATAATTTTTTTTTATGAGAAATAGATTTCATTTAATTTCGTAAAGGAAGTTACACTATAAATTAACAGTACTGAATTGAACTAAATCATACTCAAGCAGTAGTCAAACTTCTGACAGTTCTAACAATTATCGATCATTATAAAATAAATGAGTATTTATGACGAATTATCAGTGACGAAAATGATTATTTGTAGCTAAAATAACTAGCTAGTTAAGAGTTAAGCTACTCGAGGATCAGCTGGGACTCGGCTGCATTGTAGCTACTGCATGTAGCACTATTGCTGCATGCATGTGACGCCAGTATCCACCATTCGAAATAATATATAATAATAAATATGTGAGTAATAATTAGCAGAAAGTTTTACATGATCGATGCTCTAATCGTACGACGTTTTACCCTAAAAATACATCATGAATATCAAGCACTAACGCACCCAACTAATTAAAGTAACACACTAAATTCGTGAGTTAAACATGATTTTGAAAAATTTATTTAAAACGTGTCAGATGCATGCATTTATTGATGTGGATGGAAGATGTCAAAGTTTAAAATAATAATACTAATTATATATAATCCATGCTATGGTAATTAAGCTGCTTTGTTGAGACAATTAATTTTGGGGAGTCGACTTCCTGTGGCTGTCTAGATCTGCATCGAGTTAATTAGCACGCGGTATATAGATATAGATATATATATTAAAAAAATGTTGAAGTTTGTAGCATTTTGGAATAAAAATAGTACTGGTGATATCTTCATGCTGCTAACCTAAGCGCATTAAACTAATTAATTAGCAAAATCTCCATGTGATTTGCTATATTTATAGGTCGAAGGTCAGCTAGCGAGCATGCCGTTTTCATCCCCCACAACACTCAATGAAGCACCCAACGCACGCTATTTTTTTTTATGTTATCCTTTCTCATTGTGGTATTTATTGAGTAGGCCCGGTTTGTATTCGTAACTTATCTCAATTCATCTTAACTCATCTTATTACTATTCATCAATTTTAACTTATAAATTTTATTACTATTTACAATCTATCTCACTATTATTCACAATCCATCTCAATTCATCTTCAAATTCAAACGACACTTAAGCATCATCGTGCTGTATTTTTTATTTACGTCATCCCTTTTGATAAAGTTTTGGGCCTTCGGCAATTCAGGTGCCTAATAAATGTCTTCATTAAATATGTACATTAGTGTAAATAAAAAATAAAAAAACTAAAAATTTATTAATAGTTATTTTTTAATTATTAAAAAAATATAAATATATGAATTTATATATTTGATGGACATATTTAATAATCATAATATCATTTTCTTGTATAATATATATATAGGGTTGCCAAGTGTCCTTCATCGAGAAATCCTAGGATGTTTCTATCAGTTCATAACATTGACAGTCATACGCTGGTCTGGTCCTCGAGCTCAGTGCGTCAGAAATGGTACTTTCTGTTAAATAATTTAAGCTCCTAAATGTTTTTTATTTATTTAACCTGCGTGTTATTATAATGAAGAATTTTTTACAATATTTTACGTAATTATTAATAAAGTTTATTTTTATAAAATAATTTATAAAAATGACATTATTTTATAAAATACTTTCATCTTAAGATATTATTGTAAAACATGTAGTGAAAGATGATGTATAGGTTTATTATTCTATTATAATATGATCTAAAGTCAGGCTAGTAGCCTATTATATTATAAAAAAGTTCATGCCTAGTAACGCGATCTATGCATATCTTTTGAATAGCAAATATTTGGTATATAACTCACATATCATTTTATTTTTATTTTTTTTCTTATCAAATATTTGGTATATAAATAATGAGTAAAATAATTCAATTAATTTAAGATCAAACGTAAAACAAAAAAAATATTTTAAAAAGTTAAAATAAATAACATAAGTATTGTGCGTGATATATATAGATGATGAATAGTAAAGCTACCATGCTTCTATTGATTGGGGTTTGAAATATAAGTAGTGCTACTATGCTTCGTCAATTTGCCTACTTGGTATGTCCCTAATAAAAATTGTACTTTTTTTTTGTATTTTTATTTCAAACATTTTAATTTAAAGATATTTAAACATTTTTTAAAAAATAAAAAAAATACTAATATACTAATAGTCACTTCCTTAACCATTATGAAAAAAAAAATAAAAAAAAATAAAATATATAAATGGTCAAAATAAATATGTAAATTGAGGGGTATAATAATATTATTCTTGAAATATATCATGTGATCTAACCCCAATACATGAACTAGCTAGTTTTTTAACCGCCAGAGAAGATAGCATGCATAGATCCGGATCCTCAACTCATCCAGCTCGTACGTGGCTGGAACATTCTGGCCGGGTGATCATGACCAAAAGATTGGCACAAAAACTCCAACCAAAGGTCGGTGCAATACATGAGACCAGAGAAAAGAGATAAAAATTAAGAAAAAGTATACTTATCATTTTTACAGTACTCCACGTTAATATATAATTTATCATTTTTATTATTTTATTTAAACACTCATATAATAAATAACATTTCTCTAAAATTAATAATTAGGGCGTCCCCTGAGAGAAAAAAATAGTACTAATTTGTACATGATGATCAAATTAAACGTCTATCGAGATGGTGACACGTACGTGAATCTCACGCATAATATATTCGTGACAGCTGGTGGTGCTAGTTACGCCAAACAATAGAGATCATAGCATGATCATCACAAATTAACCATCTTGCTAATTATTATTATTATTATTATATATATATATGTAATTAATCACCGTTAAAGTTAGCTAATATGGATTATATATTTGGATGTATAACAAACGCTAATATCTAGTAGTGATCTCTCTAATTAGTAACAATATAACATGTTGTATTAATTATAAGAACTGAGATTCCATGGTGTTCTTTGTCCAAATTTCCTCAGAGTATTTTAGAGAGAGCCCTTCTATATTTAATCATGATGATCCCTTCTATATATAGAAAAATACTAGTATGTCGTCTGAGTTTGTCCTCTCATTTTGACCACTCATATATTTTATTTATTTTTAATTTTTTTACTTAATGATTAAAAAAATAACTTTTAGTGTATTGGTATATTTTTTATTTTTAAAAATATGAAAAATATATTAAAAAAATATGAAAAATAAATAAATAAATAAATTTGTGCTAGGCAGCTAGCACGCCCTTCCTTAGTACTCCACTCAGACAACTCATGCATATTATAACTAATCATGAATAACTTATACCTTGTAACGGTAAGGATTGCCACTTGGATCATAAGCAAAGAATAGATGAAGATTCTAATTTTATTTCGCAAGCAAATTAAGTTATTTATTTAAGTCTTGGATCTGAAATTGATCATTCATTTCACTAATTAATGTTATTGCAATATATCGGATACAATTGTAAGTATCTACACAAATCAACTCGAGCTAATTAATTTCAAACCTTACTTGACTAATTTGAGTCTACGATTGAATTCAGTAAATTTAAATAATAAAAGTAAAAAAAAAAAAAAAACGTTACACATACAATTTTTTTTAACAATCACTAACATAATTTTATTTTAAATCGGGATCATTTTTATAAAATAACTTATAAAAATAATATTGTTATATACAGAGTTCATTAATTTAAAATACTATTATATATAAAAAAAAAGTTATACATATATCATTATTCTAAAAATAAATTAGGAAGACGAATATATATCTTCCTAATACTTAAAAGCATGTATAAGATCTACAGTAGTGAATAGTTCTTCCATCCAGCACTCTGTTTCTCGTTGCTCTTTCTCGTTACCTTCTAAAATTCAGTTACAATTTTGATCTTCTTCGTTCAGTTAGCATGATCTACACACTTAAAATATCTGAGATGAATTTAAAATATCTGATCTACACACTTAAAATTTAGATTTACAGAACAATTCTCAAACTCAACTACACACTTAAAATTCAGATTTACAGAACAATTCTCAAACTCAACTCGAGTTAGAAAAAAAAATTCCCGTGCTGTTAAGATTTCTTCTCGTCGTTGGTACGCAATTCTCTTCTGATTTCACCTCTAACTTATGCATCTTGTTTCTTTTTTTTTTTTTTTTTTTTCTGTTTCTCGCATGTTTTTTTTCTTTCTACACCTCAAATGGGTTTTTGGGTTTCTGTGAATCTCAAACTCAATTCAGATTCACAGTGTGCGACGGAGAGGCAAACGGAATCTCGTGGTGGCTAGGTCTGCTAGAGGTTGTCGTCGGTGTCAACTGGTGGAGGTGCGGTGGCTTGGGTGGCTGCCTACGGCCGCAGAATGGGTGAAATCCATTTCGGTTCGGTTTCCGTGGGGGAGAGAGAGGGCTACACGTGGGGGACTTCGACGGTGGCTGGGATGGTCGCCGCCTTGAGGGAGACTCCTCGGTAGTGGTCGTGAGGTTCAGTGGCCACGTACGGCGGCGTAACATGACACAAATGGGTGAAACCCATTTTGGTTCGGTGTCCATGGGGGAGATGGAGGGTTGCGCGTGGGGGACTTCGACGGTGGCTGGGTTGGTCGCCGCCTTGAGGGGGACTCCTCGATGGTGGTCGTCAGCTTCGATGGCCGCGTACGGCGGCGCCAGCTCACATAAATGGGAGAAACCCATTTCGGTTCTCTTTCCACGGGGGAGAGCCATGACTGCGCGTGGGAAACATTGGTGGTGGCAGGGATGCTCGTCGGCGTGAGGGGAACACGTCGGTGGTGGCGGTGATCATGGCCGGGGCTCGGCGGCGCCGGGCTGCGCTGGAGGAGAAGCAGCCGTGCGGGATAATCGCCTAGGAGAGAGAGAAAATTTAGGAAGAAATTTTTTTTTTCCTACAAAATGACTTAAAAAAATTTTTGTATGTTCCAATATTTTACAATTTTCCATCTGAAAAACATTAAATAATAGTAAATTCTTTTTTTTTTTCTTTACAACTTTGCTTTTGTCCTTACTAGAATATTACATTGTTGAATTTTTTACATAGGTTGAGCTCCGTGAAGTTGAAAGTGGAAACAAGATATCCCAACAACTAGCTACTTATAAAAGTGTCAAAAGTATGGATCCTTTAACTTTTTAGTTTCATACTGTGAATTAATAACTGAAATAATCTATTTTGTTTCTCTGATTTTAAAATCTTTTAAGTCATTTATTTAATGTTATTTATTCAATAATTATTCTGCATGGACTTTGAACTGTTTTAAATTATAATTTCGAATTAATTTAAAAATAATACTACGTTTTAAGAAGATTTTTCTTGAAATCTTCCACTGTAGATTATCTAGAGTATTTTGCAAATATAGCAACTTCTATATAAAAGAAAATCTACTACATTTATCTTCCCAAAAAAAAAAAAAGGATCTCATCTCACATTTACATCCAAACATATATTAAGATAAATCATATAAAAATAATACTATATTTTATTTAATGAAATAAAATTGCTTAAAACATTCACTAATAATATTTTATTTAATTAATTCCACCTGTCTTAATTGACTTTTAACTATAAGTTTGCTTCTTTTATAATTCCAAAATAAACAAAATACATTTGCTATTTGAAAAATTACATCAATATTTACAGTCTTACTTATATAATTATATGTAATCAATTATTGAAATATTGAAAATTTTAAAAATTGAAATTTCAATTAAATAATTTAATAAAATAGAGTACATACTCATTAAAAATAATATTCTGCATAAACTTATACTCTAAAAGGTGCTTGAAAAATAAAATGAAATAAAAATTTTGTGAATATTAATAAGAAATTTTGTGAATAATAGAGATGTAATTTTGGATTAAATACTTATTGAATTTTAAGAAATGAGATATAACAGTTAAATAAAAAATATTATCAAATTAAAATATTTTTAAATTATAATTCTGTAATTATACCTCTTTTACTATCATCTTACTACTAAGCAATTTTTTTTTTCCTTTTGCTATTTATATTTCAATTAAAAACCTCAGAATTTATTCTTATTACATAATATACAATAAAATTAATTGAATCAATCAATATAATTATATAATTTAATTAAAAATAAATTTAATTTTATAAAATTTGACATTCTTTTGCTCTTTGAGTTTATTTTTATCATCAAGTAATATCAATTTCTTAAAGTTATAAACTTATAAACTAACGTTCCGACATAGTTAAATGTTATATCTTATTAGTTATATATGCATATTTATAAAAAAAATTTTTTTAACAAAATTGCTATAAAATTACTCATAAAATTTTACCAACAAATTTAGTTCTATATGTAAATACTTACATCAATACTTAGAATTTTACCCATATAATTATACATAATCAATTATTAAAATGTTGAAATCTTTAAAAATTGAAAATTCAATTAAAGAATTTGATAAAATAGAGTACATATTCAATGAAAATAATATTATGCATAAACTTGTATTTTAAAAGATGCTTCAAGAATAAAATGAAATAAAAATTTTATGAATATTAATAATAAAGTTTGTAAATAATAAAATTTGACTGAACACGACTGGAGGCTGTCATGTTCGGTCAAATTGCAGAAGAAGCTCTAGGTTGCACAACAATCGAACTAATGGAACATACAGGAGAGGTAACCAACTTATTCATATTCCAATTTGTATTTTAAAAACATTTAATCTTAGATATTCAAATAGGAAGTTATCAAAAATATCTTTTACATTATATTTATTCATCATACAGGAACATTTACCGTATATCCAAAATATTGCAAAATTATGTTCAACCAAAAAATGGATCATACAATTGGGCGCAGATTTAGATCAACTCCAAAAACAACGTCACAAAAATTTCAATGTTCTCTCCATAAATGTTGTAAATGACGAGAACACACCACTTTGAATCCATAACCAGCAAACTTTACTTTCAGTAACGAAAGAAACAATTATGTAATATTTAGCAGTTTCAGACTTTACTTTCAGTAACGAAAGAAACAATTATGTAATATTTAGTCGTTTTAGACTCTATTTTCAGTAACGAAAGAAACAATTATGTAATATTCACTTTCCAGACTTGCTTAAACATATAGTTTGTTTAAATCATTTATCAGAGACCTTAAACAATCATAGTTTGCTTAAACAATTAATTATATTATCTTTATAGACCTTATCATTAAATTCTTTTCTTCTACACTAGATGTTTATATTTTAGAATAATTTAATACCGTGCAAACGTGCATCGCACGTAAATTCACTACTAGTGATATTCAAACATGGTAGTCAAGCTAAATATATCTGGATTCACACTGAAGCCAAAATTAAAACGAAATTAATCACATAATTGGACCCAGCTAGCTGAGCTTATAATTAAGTAGCTTAGAGATAGATGCGATTTGAATAGTAAGATGAGATAATTTTAGATAAAAATTAAAAATTAAATAAAATATTATTAATTAATAATATTATTTTAAAATTTAAAAAAGTTAAATTATTTATTATATTTTATATAAAATTTTAAAAAAATTATAATAATAAAATAAAATAAAATAAGGTATCCAAAGGACACAGTGTACACACACCCTGGCCGATCATTTGGAACCATCTGCAAAGAAAAGTAGTTTTCGTGTGGGGGTTGTGCCTTTTACGAGAAAATGCATATATTATATAGACACGAGAAATTAAGAACAGCTAGAAACCTTCCCCAGAGGCAGAAGCCTTTAATCTCAAAAATATTAAAAAAATAAAACCTTCCCCAGTGTTTATATTATTATTATTATCTTTTTAATCGCTGAGCGTAATTTGCTTTTTCCACGAGCCCAATAATCATGGGGCTCTCTCAACGTACGAGGAATCCCCATTGCCTCCATATTCGCTCGGATTAAAGTTGTTTTATACTCGCCAGATGGTATCGACGCCTGTCCATAGCAATCTGTCTCTGGCACCTCCCAACTCTCCCCTGATACTGTCACAGTGCTTCACACCCTTCGATAGATACTTTGCCAAGTTGTCCTCAAACAGGAGCGAGTAGAATTCTTTTAAGCACCCGGGCGAGTATAAGATCAGCCGATACAATTTGAAACTACTTGGTGGTTTTGGGTGCGCAGAGACGATTATTGTCACCTTAAATAAAGACCAAAGAGGTTTACTCCCGTTGGATGCCACTTTCATCCTTCCATATAAAGCATAAGATTTGCACATCTCAGGCGCTTCAGGTGAATTCGAGCGACCGACGATTCTTCCTCTTCTCTCTTCTGATCTAGTGCCCTACTCCTCCATTAACGATCGAAACAAGTAAGCTCAAGCTCTAGTACTTTTGTTTTTTCCTTTTTATTTGCTATTGGATCTTCATATTCTTTTCATTTTTGATTTTGGGCTTGCTGATAAGCTCAAGCTCAACCTTCTTGATATTCGCAGATTAATAGTAGGAAAAAACAATCTGTTTTACCCCTGTTGATTCTGATGGTATCCAGCAATCTATAAACTCTTTTGTACTGCAGATCTAGTCGGATATATAAGAGGATCGAGAAAAACCCTAGCTAGGCTTATCGGAGGAAAAAGAGATCGATGAAGAGAGGTAAGCTAGTGATCCGGAGGATTGATAATTCCACGAGCAGGCAAGTGACTTTTTCAAAGCGTAGAAATGGATTGCTTAAGAAGGCCAAGGAGCTCTCGATCCTTTGCGATGCAGAAGTTGGGGTGATTATTTTCTCCAGCACCAACAGGCTATACGATTATGCCAGCACAAGGTTTCATTCTCCTTCTCCTTCTCTCTCTCCCTCTCTCTCTCACACACACACACACACACACACTCTCCAGATAAAGTTCTACATATTTTTCATTGATTCAAGTGTGATTAAATTCTTTTACCAGCTTTTATTTGCTCTATCCCTTTGTTGTTGTTGTTTTTTTTTTTTCCTGTTTGCTTTTTTAGCTTCTTTGTATATAGCTAAAGTATAATATTCCAAATAAAAAGTATTTTGGCTTGAGATTTATATTGGAATTCATGTATACATACGGTTGGTAACCGATCGAAGAAATACTGATCAGGTAGATTTCGCTAACATAGATTATGCATGCTTTCCTCTTGAAGGTCCTTGAAGATGGACATGCATCTATTTCAAGAAAGTAAGAAACTAAATCTGTAAGCTAATATATTCCATTAAATAATCGGTGACGTTTTTTCGGCAAGGAAATCAACATTTTCCAACTTTCAAGATATATAGTTCTGTTCAAGTTCATAATTGAGAGATTTTGCTAGAACGTCGGTTTGTTTTTTTTTAGTAAAAAAAACCAAAGTTTAATTAGCTGGTTAAAACCGTGGATCGTTTAGGTTTGGTTTCGAAATTCATGGCTTCTTCTGCTTTGGTTTTGAAATTCATGGCGTTAGACAACGGATGAATCGTTTAATTGAGTACGTACAGTGGATCGAGAACTTAATTATAAAAACGGTATATAGTACCAGCTCTCTAGCTAAATCTAGTTTCTTTTAGCTCCTTCAGTCTTTTCTTTTTGGGATCGAGTTGTCTCTTGCATTTTTGTTGATGTAATATTGGAGGAAAAAGTCTACCCTCACCATACCGCCCCGCACCATGTGGGGGAGGGTTTTCAATCCCGCCCCGCCCTGCTACTAGGTAGGGTTGAAATAGCACCCCAGCCTGTCCCCGTTCAACAAATCTTTTTTGGGTTTAAGATTTTTTTTTACCCTAATTATAATATAATATAAATTATAAATTAAAATTTATACATTCAAAAAAAATATAAACTCATTAGATTTTTATTTTGAATTGTCTTGACCTCTTAAGCCAACTTTTATATAGGAGACCAAAATAATATAATAGTTATATTAAGCAATGTGGGACTTAGAGGCCAAGGGAATACAATAGTCATACTTAAGCAATGTGAAACTTAGATGCCAAGGCATTTCATTAACTTGAATTCAACTTTAAGTTTTTAACAAATTGTATATATCTATATACAATATATTTTAAAAATATTATTTTTGTAATTAAATAAAATAGGGGTGCAGAGCAGGGGCGGGCCGAGTCCCCGCTCGGGTTAGCCTGTCCCCCGCCCCCGCTAGGGATCTCCCATGCGGGGCGGGAACCCCCCCAACCCCCCCCCCCCCCAATTGCCCATGCAAGGACAATGCGGACGGGGGCGAGGTAGCAGGGGTCGAGCCCGCGTTGCCCACTCCTAAGAAAAACATAGAAATTTGAGATTTTATATATATATAATATAGCAGTTGAGCCTTAGAGTTCTTCTGTATTATATCATGTTCTATCTCCAGTAATGCACGATGCTAGTGACAACAACCACCTTGTTACCAATCATGTAAGGACTGGTTTGGATTTAGAGATGAGATGAAATGAAATGGTTTTATATAAAATATAAAAGTTGAAAAAAAATATTGTTAGAATATTATTTTTTAATATTATTATTATTTTGAGATTTGAAAAAGTTGAATTGAAATTTGAAAAAGTTGAATTATTTATTATATTTTATATAAAAATTTAAAAAAATTATAATAATGAGATAAGATGAAATAATTTTTTAATCTAAACGAGCTGGCATTAACTTGTCAAATCAATGTTGGGCTTTACTGGTACTTAAAAATAGGGCGCATGCTAGCATTAACTTGTCAAATCAAAAGGCATTTCAAAATAAATGGCCGGGATACAGCCAAATGGGAATTTTCAGGTGAGTTCCACTAGCATGAGCTAGCGATATTCTATGCATGCACCAATATCCTTTCGAACAGTTTACCATTTTCTTTTCCTTTTTTCCTCTGAAGCAGTTTACATCTTTCGATATTAATATGCATTTTTGAAGTCTTTTTGAGTAGAAAATGTCAAAGTGCACTCACAGGCTATGGTACTTCTATATATATAAGACATGTACGTATTTATATATACCCTGTTAATGGAAAGGAAGAGAACCGGTGACTGAACCATCTGTCACTTGACAATTAGAATTGCAGGCTATTAATAAAAAATAATCCACGAATTAGAAGCATTAAGGATAAATTAATTTCCAATACTGTTTATTCATTTATTTGCAAAATTATTTTAACCTTAATTATCTAGGGTGGAATATTATTGTAGAATGCCAAGCGCATGAAATAATAAGCTTACGTAATCCTCATATGAATTATGGTGTGTGTATATATATATATATAAGCTATGTAAGAAATTTTTCTTAGATCTTTCACAAAATTGCCTAGGAAATATCCTGCGAAAAAAAAAAAAACAAAAGATAAAAGATAAAAAGAAAACCTATGGCAATTAGTGAGAGCTTATTCTCAATGAAAATTTATATTCACCGTCTGGCGGTCATCATTTTAATCACCATCCCTTTAAATAATAATTAGTGAATGATAAAATAGTTTTTCAATATATCACTTTATATGCATCAACTACTATTCATTCTCACACTCCGTACCTATAGTTTTTTCATAAAATATGAGTGTTTTTCATAAAGTATAGGGTGTTTTTTATAGAATGTGGAGTGTGGAGTGGTAAATAGTAACTGATGAGAATAATTTTTTCATGAATAATGCTAGGTACAAATCCCAAATAGACAAGCCCCATGTAAGCCTTTTATAAAAAACTGTGTCCCACTAATAAATAATAGTTTTTTTTAACACTTTCTTAATGTGAGATCCACTTTTTTACAAATGTTTGAGCAGGACTTGTTTATTTGAGACTTGTATATATATATATATATGTATGTATGTATGTATGTATACACACACATCATGTACACACTCACCATTGTTAACAATGATGCCAAAGATCCAAAGAAAATGCGAGGAGAAAATGTAGTTTGCGCCATGTAGCTATTAAGTGTTTTATGTTTTGGACACTAGATTATCAAACTAACAACGTTGTACCATCCCATTATAGAAACTGCGAATATGCGACATGCATAACGCAATCTTCATAGTAGATCTTTTAGTCATAGCATACATTATAGTTTTTGATAGTTTTAAGGGATACAATATGTCAATTTTGTAGCTTAATATTTAAAGTATAAAACTCTAGTAGTTTAAGGGTAAAATTTTTTCTTATTTTTACTAAATTGATAAACATGAGGTTAATACATTTCAAAACGTTAAGCTGGCTGCGCGAATTTTTCTCAGTTTTTTGGAAGAGGATATGAATAGTTGTTTAGCCTGGCCAGGGGAATACCGTTTGGACCCAAAGCATGACAAGGCCCATCAACTATGACCAATGAATGCGCTTCAGATTCTACTTTCGTTTATGTTTTATTAATTTTTACTGCATTCAACTGTGATAATCTCGTTAGTCCCATGGCAATGACAAATGTGATAATTCTCTGCAAATTTGATGGCCCATTTTGAGTTTTAACGATGATATTGCCCATATTTATCAGCATGAGATCTGTTGTTGGGCGTTACAACAAAGCAAAAGAGGAAGAATACCAGCAGAACAATCCTGCTTCGGAAGTCAAGGTAATTTATTTGATGAACCAATCATCAATTTCCTCCAAAGGATTTCTCGCATCTGTATATTGTCATATTTTACTCCCAACAGTGCACAAAAGCATCAAGACCACCCAACATTTAGCTCGTTTGATTCATTGATTGCACTCAACTTAACTAAATTCAGTTCAAATTTTGACCTCTTCTAATATCCAAACACTCAACTCTCAAATCACTAAATTCATCTAAACTCAAAACCTCTTTACACGTGAGATTCACAACATTTTTCAACTCAACACATCTTTACACGTAAAACCCACAACTTTTTACAACTTCACATAAATACATATAAATTCATCTTAACATCCAAACACATCTAAATTCATCTTAGATGAACCTCACAGAATCCACTACTATTCATAAAAAACTCACTCAGCTCAACATTCAAACGCAGCCTTAAAGAATAACTTGCAAGGCAGCATCTGCGATGTATTGTTTTATGCCTTTTTGTAAACTCTCTTTCCGGCCATTTTACGCAGAATAGTTCAGAAGTAACAGATCAGCATCTGCTAAAACATAATTTTTTTTGTACTGTTAAACAGTTCCAAGTCTTTAAGTGATCTAAGCATGCAGTCCCACATGACACGAATATATCCCACAGGCTAATACTTGGTTTCTACTTGCTAGTTTTGGCAAATGGAGGCAGCAGTCTTGAGGCAACAATTGCAGTACTTGCAAGAGTGTCACAGGTAGTACACATGTATTGCAATTACAGAAGCAGTACTGCTATTGCTATTTGCTATACCTAGCTGCAAGTGGCTTTTAGGCATACAAAGAATATATATAATATATATATTTATATATTTATATATATTCAGGGTGTAAATGAGAAGACTAGAACACAACATATTTAGATTTAGGTGGGTATGGGGAAAGTATGCATCAACTAATGTTCCAAGAGTCGAGTTACACTCATGGCTTACTTCAATTACTACCCTTCTTCCAGCTGAACATACCAGGCCTCGAATGTCAATTTCTTTCATTCTCCACCTTCTATGGTCATGTAGACGGGGTTAACCTGGGTTAAGCTGCATGCCATGGGTGTGTTAATCTAAATATTATTCCAAAATATTAATATAGGAATTGCAAAGATGGCCTGAATCATCTTCAAAGCCACGCATGGTGGAGTCTGAAGATCATTTCTAACATCACCGAAGTAAAAAGAATCAATTTTCATACATCAGATACAATGTTATGACAACATCGATTGAGCACAGCCTGTGGAGACCATAGCTCGTTTGCCAATGAGTCCTTGAGGCTGGGAAATAAAAATAAAACTCTTAACACAGCTAGGAACCCCCCATCCCAAAAGTCCGGGACCTGAATTGCAAGACTAGAATGGGTTTCGGGCTTGGGCTACTGACAGTCTGGTTCAGCACCTAAACATAACTTCAAATATATCTCGGGGCCGGTCCTTTGTGCTCCTGACAATATCTTTTTGCTCCTGACATTGCTACGAGAATACTCTTTAGTATATCACTTGAAATAATAAGTTGAACATTGAATAGAAAGATTTCCGAAAGGGCATAAGGCCCATAACCTCTGTAAACATACAATATCCTTCATGGTATGCACAGGAAATTGATGGGCGAAGAACTTTCTAGTCTGAATGCCAAAGATCTACAAAACCTGGAAAATCAGTTGGAAATGAGCTTGAAGGGTGTCCGACAAAAGAAGGTAAGAGAGTATTAGCCTTATTTACAATTTAATCCAGCAATTCTGGATTTTATCTATAAATAGCACAGACGTGAACCTTTCCATATCTATTCTTTTTGCAGGAACAAATATTTACTGATCAAATAAAAGAACTAAACCAGAAGGTTTAGCGGGAGAAAACAGCTAAATTTCTCCTAAGTTTTATGTTTAGGTGTTACTTTCCCCTCATCCGCTTTCTTTCTTCTGTCTTACTGTAGGTAAATCTCATTCATCAAGAAAAACTAGAACTCAACAAGAAGCTAGACCTCATCCATAAAGAAAATGAAGAATTGAAAAGGGTATGATCTAAATAACTGCATATATACATCTGTAAACTTTTTTTTTTTATTTTTTTTATTTACCTTTCAATAGCTGAGCATATACAAGAACCTTCAGTGGGGGTAAGAAAGAACCAAATTGAATGCCAATAAGCTAGATATCGGGCCTATGGTATTTATCTTGAAACAAGAGAAGGTGAAGGTAATTCTTGCAACCAAGCTTAAAACAAGTTTTTGCATCCTAGGTTCATAGGGAAAGGGATGTGAATGAGGCAAGCAGAAGTTTGCTTGTTCCATACACCATCAGCACCGGATACGATCTGAACACACCCATCCAGCTTCAGCTAAGCTGGCCGCAGCCTCAGAATAATGAAGTAGGAGAAAAAACAATGAAACCGGGGTATCTCCTCAACAAACTCACTTGCTATTCACCATTTAAGTCTATCATCACAATTACTTCTTATATTAATCCAATGACTCCTCAAAATTGCTACAGGTTACAACTAGATTAGCAAATCCATTTTGGCAACCGTGGATGGTCATCTGTCATTATCCCATCAACAATTTGCCCATTGTGGAAAGTCAAGCTTCCAAAAGTGAGATTCCATAATTCATCTATTAGACCCAATACAATAAGCAGGAGCATAAAATTTGGTGTGAATGTTCTATGAAGCTTGCCATAACACTAAAATCTAGACCAGATACCTATGTAAATTTACACAATAATGGGAAAGCACTAGACATGGCATGGATTGCTCTAGCTGTTTAAAAACTTGATGTGATCAAACAAATGGACTATTGGTGACAATTGCGGTAGATGTGCTATTCCAACGGTCTAAAAAGTTGTGCTAACCAATCAAATGGACTATGGTGTCAATTGTGGAACAATTCTAGCTACCTAAATATTTGTAGTGATGGATGAAAAATGCACTATTGGTGCTATCCATGGTACCTTTGTTTAGTCAAATTAATGAGCATCTTAAAAAACCACATCACTGAAACTTATGGAGCAACCGAAAAATGTTAAAAAAACAATATGGTTTCTGACTTCACCATGCTTCATTAATAAAGCTGTAACCCCACCAGTGTAATTGTAAAGAATTTAAAAGCATGCAGGGATAGCCAACCCATTCAGATGCAGGCATGTGCCTAATGCAACAGGAAAACTGTAAGCATTCCAACTATTTGTCATGTATCAATAAAACATTCAGCGCTTTGAACAATCAGTAATTTTATTTATTTTATTCAAGAGTTCCAAATTTAAATGTTCCCTCTCAATAAATTACTTTCTTGATGGGTAAAATAAGATTTTATTGATCAAATAAATAGGCAAAGCCAGAGTACACAGGAAGTATACATAGATACCACCCAGTTACAATAGCATGCATTCATCATAACTTATCCAGCCATACAAGATGGATAACACAATAGCATGTATTCATCATAAATTATGCAACAGATCCTGTGCCAAGAGTAAAACTACTGGGACAAAGGGATAAGAAGAGGAAAAGAGAAAAAGAGAGAGGAAACCAACTTGTAAAGCCGGAAACTAGTACTAGTAAGGTGCGTTACACTTAATTTTATAGCATTGAACATCATCCAAGTAACCTCATGCAACCTGCCACTGCAAATGACTTAACCACAAACTTATCAGCGCCCCAATACTATAAACGGAAGATAAACATTAGTTCAGTCAACTAATACTGAAACTGACTACCTAAGAAGCGGAGGTTTCCTACGATTATATCATATGTGATTTCCAATTGCCAGGTATAGCAAAGACTAGTGCATCTTTATGTTTCATGCAACTTAGGAACTACAAGGCATGCGATATGAACAAATGTCAGCCTTTCTAACTTTGGTACCCTGAAAAGATTCTTTCAGAGCACCCACATGACTTGTATTGGCAGACATCCCATGATTTATGTGTTGAATAAAGGCTATAATTAATGTTTCTGGCATCATTTTAAGATTTTTTTACCATCCCCTCCAATGCTAAGGTCCATTGAAAAAGTCATAGGTTTTACTGTCTGCCAATAGAAATTTCAGATGTCTATCATTTTCATAAAAAATTCTTGTTCACCAGTTTTTTTCCCCTAAAAAAATCAGATGTCCAGAATGAAAAAAGTTGGACTTTCAAAAGCTCATATGCATACTCAGATGTGAAACTACAAAATTAAAAGAAGAAAACGAATAAAAGGCATGAACCTGTAACTGAAAGCCCAAAAATCTGAATATAAAAAGGAAAAAAAAAAAAAAAAACCATGGAGAAGCAATTTTCAGCATTGCAAGTCAAATTAAAAAAGGCATACAATCATAATGCGCATTATATCTGTCTAATGCAATCACACAGGCATGCTGCAGGTGTGGAGATGATATGGCAATGAGTAAACATGTTATTTGGACATTTTCCCCCTCTTTAGCTAGGAATATGTTAAATGGACAAGGTGGCTCAATCGACATAACCAAAACATACTACTTGGTTTGAGCTATAACAAACCGATTTGAACTGCTAGTTTCTTCACAGTATCAAAAGGAATTTAAGTGCCAATGGTTGATGACTTGAATGGTCAATCTTTAATAAAGCATGTCATAAACTTTTAAGACAGGTCAAGAAAAGGAAGCTCTTAATCGAAGTAAACAATATTGGTTAGCAAAAGAGAGACGAATATACTATTATTTTCTATCTGGTGCAATGTGATAAGAAGAAGTGTCAGTTCTCAAGGAGGTTGGAGTTGAGATGCTCTGCTGACAGCACTCAGCATTTGATGATAATATTATTTCATTATGGCAATGGCATCTTGTGGACCTTGTGCAATCACTTTGGGGAAAGCATATTCTGAAAAGTTTTCTTGCCCAAGAAGATGGCAGTGGCTCAATGTAACGCCCCAATGGAAGAACCAACCACATGGTCTATTCTCCAAAAGGACTAGTCAACGATATAATTGGAGCCCCATTGGAACCTTATAAAGAGCAATAACTTTTCATTCCCAAGTAATGTGGGATCCCATACACGACCTACCCTTATCCTTATTATATGGGGTATCACACTCAAGTACACAAATGAAGATGCTCAAGGAGTTGAGAGATAGCGTCCCTATCTAAATCTAAACCTAATACAGCTGCTAAGGAGAAAGTTCTATGGCTTCCTAACACCAAGGATTTCTCTCGTCGGAATCTACTGGAATTTCTCTACCAAAGTCAAGAAACTGGGTGTTTATACTTTTCTTTTCAGGTCAAGAATCTGAAGTGGATCAAGGAGCTGTTGGAGAGGACAATGCTTGATGTAATTGGGGAATGGCAGTCCAAATGAGGTGTTCCTGTTTGGGACATTTATTTTCTCCAAAGCAATTTGGTTGTCGAGAGGGTTTCCTGGAGTCTTCTATGTTGGGCTTGAACAGTTGAAGACATGTTTCCTTTGGTTTTAATGGATGTACTTAACCTACAAACCGATTAACAAAAGGTGTATCAAATTTCTGTTTACGAGACATGGCACCATTGGAAAAAGCTTCAAGAATCTATACGTGTTATTCACCTCAAGTTGCAATATCTAATATTTGTTTTATAGGTGAGTTGCAATATCTCATTATTGGGAAACCATCAATCTCAAAAGCATATGCTATCAAGAAGTGGGCCAACAATGCATACAAAGTGCACACTTAAAGTATCATTCAACTAATCTCAACCAATTCAGTAAGGTTGCAATTTGCAGGCAGAGCACACTAACATCCTTATTCCCTTGAGGACAGTGGTCAGAGTCAATCTACTAAAGCTAGAACTTAATATTATTATTTTTTTATAAGTAAATTAATTTTTTTTTAGCCATTCCAGTAGGAGAATTTTTTCATCAACATGGTAGGATAATTCAATTGAAAACAAGCATTTGTCAAAGAAATGATTCATCAACCTCAAAACTCACCATTCATACATAAAAAGACAATGTGTGTAATAACCCAACCCAGCCCAAACCCAAAGCCCAGCCCCTTTCTTCTTCTTTTTCTTTTTTTTTTTTTCTTTCTTTTTCTTCCCCCCCCCAAACTCTCTCTCTCTCTCTCTCTCTCTCTCTCTCTCTCCCTGATTCTTTCTCTCAACCCCCATCTCGTCTCACTCTCTCAGTTCCCCCCCCCCCCAACCGCACATATACTCTCTCTCTCTCTCTAACCTCCACCCATAACCACTGTTCCTTGTTGTTTTATTCAACGACAATATTAGGTAAATTCTCATCCCTCATAAATAATAGATTTAATGAATTTTTGAGTATAAAATTTGTAAATATTTGTTGAGAATATACCTAGTTGATCATGCTGTTAGGGTGTATTGAAGATGAATTTAATATTCAAGTCTTAGTGGTGGGTATTAGCTAGAATTAATCTATTTTAATGGCAATGTTATATGGTTGAATGTAGACATTATTTGCATTGAATTAATAAAGGGATAGAGGTCGGTGTACATGTTGTCTGGCAGAGTATTTGCAACCTAGAACTTTAGAGTTTATCAATTTTGGAGGATAATCTTTTAGAATAAGTCTAAATTCATGTTATTAAGTCCTGGGTCGACGGGCCTCGGCAATAGCGTTGAGGGCTGTCCAACGTAGGTCCTGGCTCCGGCGATTTGCCTTTTTGTTTCCGCAAGACTATTTCTCAGAGTTATTTCTCACCACTGGCTGCTGGCTCGCGGCTTTGACCACCAGCGAGTTATTTCTCACCACTGGACCAGACATGTGTGACGGGCTCCGGCAACTCTCTTTCGAGGTCGACCTGAGCCTTTGCTGGGGCACAATATATATATATATTTTTTTGCTTTAAGAAGATGAAGGTGGGGCAGTAGGGAGTAGGGAGTAGTGGGCACAGATTTGCAGTGGGATTTGACGATGATGACGCGCGTTGTGGATTCGTCTCAGTTGGAAGGTGAGATGTGGTATAAAGTGGAATAAAAAACTTTCGTTTTTACGAAAGAGGGAGGAAATAATTTTCGTATATCTAAACGTAGCAAAATGATAGCTAAGTTCATGTATCTAGGGGAGACGACAGCTTCATGGGTGGTTAAGGGGATTGAGGCTTGTGTAGAACTTATCTGTCGTGAAGGTTTCTTCAGAGAGCTAAGGATGGGTAATGGAGTTTTTATCATTCAACATCATGCTAATGCAAGGGGCAGCTTTCTGCAACTCTCAGAATTCCAGAATGGAAGGAGGAAAGGGTTGTTAATGATTCCAGAAAGCGCTAATGACATTGGATGGAAAGGCTTTCTGCAGTCCATTCGAAGTGTTACTAGAGAGTTTGTTGATGGAAAAATAGTGGGAAGGCAGTCCTCAATCAAAGGTGCTTCTTATGCTGCGGTGTTAAGGTCACCGACGGGTAGTCCGACCGAGATTAGCTCAACGGCAGAAGGAAAGCGTAAGGCACTGGTAGGGACAAAGACCGTCAGGTGACATTGGGAGAGCTGGAAGGGGTCTTGTGGGATGTCAAAGCTCAATTGAAGGAAGTTATGGAGTATGTGAGAGATTTGATGACTAAAGTGGATAAAGGGCTGGACTTAGTCGTGGGTTTTGGTGGTGGGGCGAGCATGGATGAGGAAGGGCGGGGGGTAGATCCTTCAGGTTTGAAGGCCACAAGTGTGCCGGCAAAAGGCGTGTCAAAGCCGCCACAGATAGAGTCATTGGACGCTAGCATCTTTGTCCATGCCAGTGTCACTATGCCCCCTAAGGGAACTGTAGGACCTCAGGCACCAGATGCAGATGGGGTTGGTACTTCTGTCCAGGGTTCAATTGAAGACGGGGGACCCTCCAGGGTCACGAGTACTTTGGAAGAAACAATCAAGCATCTTTTGGAAGATGCAAACGGGGTTTCAGAAGGTAGTGCTTCCCCTACCTGTACTACGGAGGGAGCAGTAGGGTCAGACCATGTGGGGTACTGTGGCAATGTTGATGGAGGGGAGGAACTAGTAATTGTGACAGAATCAATGGACAACAACCATATAGCTGTCGAGCAACAATATGGCAGGAAGAAAACTAGCGGTTTGTCGTTGGTGCCTCGTGGGGGAAGGTTTAGAATCGGGAGTGCAGTTGGGTACTGTGGCTGGGGATAATGTCGTTCCCTTGGTTTCTCTTCTTCTGTTAAACGATATAGCAGGTTCACCATTGGATTGGGATCTGAATAAAGTTAATGGGCTTTAGCAAATCTTGGAGCTTTCATATGGAGAACAGGGAGAATATGAAGACCAATTTAACGCTTTACTTACTGCGATTGAGGCGAGTCACACGCTTCAAACCAAATCACATTTTAAGAAAAGCAGAGAGTTAAAGCGTCTTTCATGTGCAATCAACTACAATGTTAAAGGAGGTAGCTCAAGTAGAGGGAAGAATAAGGGAAGGGCATTGTGAATTTTGGGTAGAGGATTAGTTTTATGGAAACAAGGGGCTGGGATTGGGGAGGTGTGTTACATTCCAATTCAGGCTTGGTGTATTTTGGGTAGGTTTCATTAGATTTTTAGCTCATTAGGGGCTCTCTTGTATGAGCTAGATGTTTTATTGTATACGTTCAGTGTACTTGGTTACTCCTATTAATATATATATATAATATTATTACTTATAAAAAAAAAATTCATGTTATTAGGTATTGTGTGAAATTTTAGAGTTATGTGAGATCATTTTTAGTGTAGAAGTTGACGGATTATAATGGCCTTGAAATAGGTTCCAAGTGACCGTTGGCAAAGGAATATCGTTACTATTTTTAATAAAAGAACTGTTAGTTTTGTTTGAAATGGTGCACTTGGGTATTATATTTCAAACTTGTGTAAACTTTGAATTTGTGCACATTCTTATGTTATTTTGGCTCTACTTGTGGGATTTGTGCAAATTTTGTAATGGTTGGAATGTTTGAAAAATGTCATGTGGCTTATTAAATTTGAAAGTTAAATGTGAGCGTTTTAATTAGTCTTGAGCCCATGGTATGAATGTCTTTGTGACATGTTTGACGTCCCTCGCAACATATTTGGCTGAATATGTTTGTTGAGATAAAATTGTATTGCTCACATTATTTTATTGAGAATTTATTCACTCTCTTATAGTCAAGAAAATTGTCAACTCCCACAACCCCATTAAATTGTTACTTACTGAGCATGTGGCAGCTCACCATTTCACTTCACATATTTTTCAGAGTTGTAGAAAGTTCCTTCCTTTGAAGTGATAGCTTTTGAGCCAAACATTCCAGAGCGGACTTGGTTTAGTCACTTGAGGTTGGAAGTTTTGGGGTTTGATGATTTTGTTGCTTGAAGATGGTTTTGGTTGTACAAAGAGTTTTCTTACGGTCATATTTTAGTTATTTTACAGTTTTTGTTGGAGTAACTGTATTTGTAATTATTTAGAATTTAATGGCTTTAGCCGAACCTGTGAATGGGTTTTTGAGAATCATTGTATTATAGTTGTAAATACTTTGGAGGTTGTATATATGATATATGTTGAAAACACAAAAAGTTTTGAAAATATAGAAGGAACTCTATCCGTTTATAGTTTTGGGTTTGGGGCATTACAATGTGCACGAATGGATAAATGCCATGGATCAGAAAATGGTGAATTGGCCACATTGAAAAACAAATGGGTCAATGCTAGGGGTCCATTCCGCCTAGTCAGTTGTATTTACCATCTGAACACAAGAAAGAAAATTGTTACGAGGACGTGTAAAAATGAATGCTTTTCATGAAAGCCAGTGAAGTAATTCCATAAAAATAAAATCAGCTTTAGAAACATCAGCTATTTTCTATCTTTGAATACACCGTGAATCCAAAACCATAAAAAATAGACCTTTTCAAATAGCCTAGATACATGATACATGTGATGGAAAAAAGGGTCTATAACTCTAGCATCTCAGACTTATTCAATTGAGCATTCCTACAATGCCACTAGCAAATTCACTAACCATCCCAACAACATTTCCTGAAATCTATAAGCAAGGACATGACCATGTCTATATATATATATATAATCCCTGTTTCATATGCTGGGGGCTCTTTTAAAACCTTATCTTTACTTAAAAGGGTAAATCTCAGAGATTTTAATCTTCTCTGGTTGCAACCATACAAGTCATCATAGACTAATAACTCATGGATTTTATTTGGTTCTTTTCATTTCCTTAACAAAGCATACTATGGGCCCACAAAAACTCCAGCTTTCTTATAGTCAACATCAGCCACTCTAGACAATTATTATTGCTATTTTAATGTTGAGGTAGTAAGAACTAAAGGCTAGCATTTATCAATCCACCAGATTTATAGAAAATTAATACACCACAACATTTCCAAACAAAAAAGAGCTATAAACAAGATGAAAAGAAAATGAGAGGTAGATTTTTTATATAACATTTTGATAACTACTTCACCTTCACATAACCACAAATAAAGAAACTTCCAGTTCTTGCACAAATTCCACCTTGTGCTGTTATCAATTACTAGAGAATATTTAGAAATGGAGGAACCCATTTTGGAATTCCAAACTAAAGCTATGCAGCCCAAAGTGTGTGGATAATTTCTTTTATTAATTTTACTCTCAAGTCTTTCATTTGGCATTGCTTTTACATAATGGTTTTAGTTTGATGGCCATCAAGCTGGTGTAGCACGAGTGAGTTATTGTTCACATGAGTGCTATACTTCACACACTGAATACCCTAGCAGCTTATTCACCGAGCTTCTGTAGCAGCTCATTAGTAAAGGTGTTTCGCACCTTTCACTTTGCCTTATTACAATTTCCCATAAATGGCTGGGATTAAATGGTAGTAGTTTTTATCAGTGAAAGGAGACTTGTAATATAACTTCTTCTTCTTCTTTTAATGAATTTTGATCGAGATTGCAGCTTAAGTTTTGTTTGAAGGGACATGTTTGCCAAGGGATATCAGCCTTCTACTTTGTCATTCTTTCTGTTCTAGTTGTTATTGCTTTTAAAAGGCCAAACCAGCTATATTATTCTTAGAAGGCCTCAAAACATTTCAAGAAATTCGTGAAACCTCTGAGTTTGTCTCTAATGCTCCACTCTACCAAGCCCTGGTCAGGCCTAACTTTTCTAACAATAAAAAAACTAAATTCAAATTTCAGGGCTATAACCTGTAGAACTCAAGCCTAATCATGTGAAAAGAAGACAAACCATTAGTAAAAAGAGAAACTACCACCTCCAACGCACAAAGCTTTGCAAATTTTGAATATAACAAAACATGAAATTAATTTCAAAGAAGCTTCCCACAGCAATCACCATGCCAGAAAGCAAATGCTCACACCTGACTTGGAATGCAATAAAGACAGAATATATCCCATAGTCTCAATCTATCAAAATTCATGCCTAAAGCTGAAAGGGTGAAAAAAAACACCCCACAAACGAGCCAGCAAAAGCCAGAACTTTTCATACTAACCATAAAAGAACAACTCAAAACTTTTCCCATATTCACTATTCACCTGTAAGCTAGAACTCCTAGAAAACAGCACACTTCCGAAATAATGATCAATATTTACTCAGAAAATCATAGAATAAGTTGCAAATACCTTATGCGATACACTACGCACCTTATACTATAGCTTAGAATTTAACAGGCATGTCAATATATCTCCATTCAGCGGTTTCACAATCAACAAACTATGCAACGAAATCACCAATACCTAAAAGAAGACAATGTAAAAGATTAATACCCCAAGTCATCTGAAGTTGCTGAAAAGGCCAGGTGGACGGTTTAATAAGGTTTGAAAATCCGATAACAAATACTGCATGAAAAGATGCACTTCCTAAAATTGTCTCCAAACCCTAGGATCAAAAGATACAAACCGAAATTTCCAAACTGACATGTTCAAATACTTTCTCCATTTGTCTTTACAGACTATGAATGGAACTCCAATGTCAGCCAACTATTCAAGCACTTATTTATGCTATTACCTTCAGACCCCAATGTCTCCAGTTTTTTTATCTTCACTCATGCATTTTAGAAGCTAATTAACCACCCAAAGGAATCACTTAAGTTTCCCTATAAATAAAGAAGGTTTGTCTAAAGAGTCTTCACCTCAAAATAACAACATCCTAATCCAAATAAGCAATGGAGGAAAATAACTAATCATATGGTTGAATAAACAAGGGATGCAAATTAGTTTTGAAGCATTTACAAAGAAGGAAATATTTTGACCCAAATTTGATTTGGAAATGTAATGAAAAGAGAATTATAGAGTTATCATGCCTTCTTAAATGCGGATAAAATATAAGACAGCTATAGAGAGAGATTATCATGGAAAGAAGATGAAAAAACAAAGCATCCGCTTTACCTCACCTCATCAACTTCGGAAGCGCCTTAGGTTGTTCGCCATAGTTAATAGCAATCGTTCTTTTCAAGACATCAGAGCGGCGGAAATACACCGAGCGCTGCATACAATTCATAACTGCATAAGCCAATGCAGCGATATGAAAGTTGCCGCAGTTGCGCGCGCGCAGAGAGAGAGAGAGAGAGAGATGCGGAAAGAAATAGTAATAAAATGTGGTATCATAGAGAGAGAAGAAAATATCTGAGGGCCAGGAATCATCTGCAGTAAGACTTATGTACTCATCCGTGCACTCGGGTTTAATCACCGTTGAGGTGCAAAAACAATTGGAAATCGGATCCATCATTGTTAAAACGGAGTGTTGCTACGGTGTTATAACGAGCTTCGTAGAGAATCCCATCCCTCGTAGAGAATCACATCCCATCCATATGCAATCAAGTGTTGAGCAGATTGTAACTTCAACGTCTTTTCAAATTCTTGTCCATAATATATAATTTAATAATGTTATACATGATAGTAGTTGAATGAATTAGCTAAAGTTAAAATATATTTTTTATGGATATAAGATAATTTAATTTTTTATTATTCTATTTATATAAAGAGTAGTGCTACATCTCGATAGAGATGTAGCCCGAAAGTCTACCGAACAGGTAAAAGTATTTTTTTATTTTTTATTTATTTTATTTTATATATTTTTTAATCATTATAAACATTTATAAAAAAAGTAAAAAATTTACAATATTATTAAAAAATATTTTCTTAATCACTAAGTAAAAAAAAAATAGGGGGTTTCGGGTAGGGGTGTGCAAAATTCAGAGAATTCCGACTCCGTCCGACCTCCGCTCAGACGCCGACTCCGACGGAGTCGGAGTTGTCGAAATTCGGAGTCGGAATTCGGAGCTACTCCGAATAGTGATTCGGAGTCGGAGTCGGAGTCGGAGCTCCATGTAGCTCCGACTCCGACTCCGAATTTTTTTTTAAACCCAGCTGTAAAACAACGTCGTTTTACAGCTGGGTTTAAAAAAAATTATTGAACGACACCGTTCCACTTAATATGGAACGGCGTCGTTTCATATGTCTTCCTAAGGAAGCCTTCTCCTCATACGGTTCCCCCCTTCTTCTTCCTTCCCCAGTTCTTCTTCTTCTTCCTTCTCCCTTCTCTCTCGCGTCTCCCATCCCAGTGACTGAACCATCCCTTCTCTCTCGCGTCTTCCGTCCCAGTGCCAGCGTGTCGCCGTTCGTCGTTGCTCCTCCGTGCCGCCGTTCCTCGTTGCTCCTCTATTCAGCTTCCACCTACGGTGAGCCCTAAATTTAATTCAAGCACGTCTCTTATGAATTGGAGCCAGCAGTTGTGATTCTTGTGAATTGGTTGTATTGAATATTCAATATAGTCCCAACACGGCGCTCAAAACCCTGAATTTTACATTGTATTGCAGACTTGCGCTCGAGCGAGGTGTCGAGCGCAAGTCGAGCGCACGTTGTATTGAACATTGGCTCGAGCGCCACGTCGAGCGCAAGTCGAGCGAACCTCTCTGGATGGATTCTGCTCGAGCGCCACGTCGAGCGCACGTCGAGCGAACCTCTCTGGATGGGTTTTGCTCAAGTGTCACGTCGAGCGCACGTCGAGCGAACCTCTCTGTATGGATTCTGCTCGAGCGCACGTCGAGCGAACCTCTCTGGATGGGTTCTGCTCGAGCGAACGTCGAGCGCACGTCGAGCGAACCTCTCTGGATGGGTTCCGCTGAGTCGAACGCAAGTCAACCGAACCTCGATGTAATAATATATCGATACAATAATACATGTCCTATTGTATAATACAATAGCCTAGTTTATTTTTAAACTAATTTTTTGCTTCTAATTTAATTTTTTCAGCTTCATTGATTGTGATATGGATCCTAGACATAGTGGAGATGATCGTCCACAAAGGGATGTGGCGGATGCCAATGCTACAACTCCTACACCGGTGGGTACTTCCACCCCTAGAGCCACATCTAGGGCAGCTACATCTAGAGCAGTTACATCTAGAGCAGCTACATCTTGTGCGAGTAGTCGACTCCCACTTCCAGTTGATATAGAGGATGAGGATATGTTCAACGAAGAGGAGGAGATGCCCATTGAGCAAGATCAACCACCACGACCTTCTAAAAAGAGGTCGTGGACATGGGAGCATTTCACCAAAATTCCTGGTGAAATTGCGAACCCAGTAACAAGATGCCATTACTGTGGATCACTTTGTGGATGCCATTCGAAGAAGCAAGGTACCAGTGTGTTAATAGCACATCTAAATGGTTGTCAACGATATAAGATAGCGAAGGGATTGCAAGCCACTGATCAGACCAACCTCAGTTACCAAACTTCTACAGCCACTTATGGTACACAGACTAAGAAATTGGTCATCCCTCAATACAGTGAGAAGATGTCGAGGGACATGCTTGCAGAGATGATAATTACTGATGAGATGCCATTTACCACAGTCGAGAAAAGAGGCTTTCGAAAGTTTCTAAATTTTGTTGAGCCACGATTTCCCATTTCATCACGGTATACAATGATGCGAGATTGTATGAAGAGGCATGCGAAGGACAAGGAGGAGATGAGGAAGATGTTTATTACCACTGGCCAGAGAGTGTCTTTTACGACTGACATATGGACTTCCATACAGAACGTCTGCTACATATGTATCACAGTACACTACATTGACAGTGAGTGGATTTTACATAAAAAAAATTATTGGTTTTAAAGAAATTGTGGATCATAAAGGTGCATCCATTGGGGCGAAGATGGATGATTGTTTAAAGGACTGAGGAATTCGAAAAGTGCTGTGTATTACAGTTGACAATGCCAGTGCGAATGAAACAGCAATTGATTGGTTTAAGCGGAACACGACGGTGAGAGATGATGTCATTCGGGCCCACGAGTTTATTCACGTTTGATGTTGTGCTCATATCATTAACCTCATAGTTGTTGAGGGATTAAAAGAGGTTCATGATTCCATAACCCGAGTCCGCAACATTGTACGATATGTGAGGGGTTCCCCTCAAAGGCTTGCCAAGTTTAAGGCAATAGCAGAAGATCTGAAGATTGAATGTTCTAGTATGCTGTGCTTGGACGTTCCGACTCGATGGAATTCTACATACATGATGTTGGATGTGGCACAAAAGTACCAAAAAGCATTCGAGCGGATGGAGGTCGAGGATGGGGGCCTGAGGTATGCTTTGTTGGAGCCAGCAGTACAGGGGCTCGGTGCGCCGGACGCACATGATTGGACCAGTGTGAGTTATTTTGTTGAATTTTTAAGAACTTTTTATAAGATAACCATGCGGCTATCTGGATCCAAATATACGACTGTGAACTCATTTTTCAATGAGCTCTCGGAGCTTCACTTACAGTTGAAAAATAGTTGTACTGACTCTGCTGGATTGTTATCTGCTATGGCTACGAGGATGAAGATCAAATATGATAAATATTGGGGGAATATTGAGAAGATAAATAGATTGCTATTTGTGGCTGTGATCCTTGACCCCCGAGTTAAGTTGGCCGTTCTATAATTTTGGGTAAATTCCGTCCTCGAGGCAGTGAAGGCTGTGACTTATATCATCACTACAGTACTAGTGCTCAGCCTTCATCCACAGTTGGTAGCTCCTCACATTCGAGGCCGACAGGATTGACAGTTTCCTCAGGTGATACTGACCCATCTGTAGGGGTTAGAGGCAATCGTATTATACAGCAGTATCATCAACTCATGTCAACAAGGAATATTATGCATTGTATATCTGAGGTTGAACGATATTTTATGGAAGCTGTCAAGGCACCTAGTGATGTATTTCAGTTATTAACTTGGTGGAAAGTTAATTCCACCAAGTATCCAGTCATTTCCCGTATGGCCCGAGATGTGCTAGCCATTCCTGTCACTACGGTTGCCTCAGAGTCGGCATTTAGCACTGGAGGCCGCGTATTGGATGCTTATCGGAGTTCATTGTCACTGTCAACCGTGGAGGCCCTCGTTTGCACACAGAATTGGATAAGTGAAACGCCTATTGGACTAGATACCGTTGGCGTTGATGCCGAGAGCTATAGGCTTGAATCGGGTAAGTTTATATGCTTTTAAATGATGATTTAATTATTTTTAATGTTTCTAACTTCTAATTTTTATGATTTTATAGATCTAATTGTGAACCCTAACATAATTACCGATGATTGAGAGTCTGGAACGGACGCTACTTGAGAGTTGGGATGGAGTTGAGAGAACCTCCTTTCTTGGTAAGAATCAAATTATTCTTTTACCGTATTCAATTTTTTATTATCAAATTTTTTTCATCTATTGATTGCTACTTTCTATCTTCATTTCAGGCATGACCAATGGAACAAAAAGTATTTGAGTGAAATCCGTGTTTAATCGAATTGTAGTTATATTTCAAATTATAGTCATATTGTTATTACGTTATAAATGAGACTGTTATAACTTATGGCTGCATCATACATATTATTTACTTTTTAAACTATTTATATAGTTATATTTATGTAATTATATCCCGAGCAAAGACGTGAGATAAGTACTCTTTATTCTATAATTTCTATTAGTACTTATTCATCCTCTCTTAAACGTTTAGAATTTATTATCTAACTGAAATTAATCGAATTATAGAAATTCGTACCATCATTCTTTTTTATAAAATTTTAAATTTATGTAATTTTCAACTCATGAGCACTTTTAATGCTAAATTTCAGGCGGACATAAAACAAATTAAATATATAATCAAAATTCAGTAACAAAATCAGAACGAATATTTAAATTATTGAAAACTCTTGAATAAACCAAATATTTGTAGATCGTTTCACTTTTAAAAAAAATATATATGTTGCTCACTATCTGAAACGAAATTAAACAATAAAATTTAAATAATAATAAAAAAAAGAACAAAATTTCTGAAATTGAGTTCGGAAATTTTGTTCGGAGTCGGAGCTCCGACCTCCGTTCGGAACTCCCTCCGAACTCCGATCGGAGTTCCGATCGGAGTTCCGATCGGAGGTCGGGGCTCCGACCTCCGTTCGGAGTTCCGATCGGACTCCGACTACGTTCGGAGTCGGAGTCGGAGGGGAAATTCGGCTCCGACTTTTGTCGGAGTAGGAGGTCGGAAATGACAACTCCGACTCCGTCGGAGTCGGAGCCCACCCCTAGTTTCGGGACACATCTTCGGGCTACATCTTCTGGACATTTAGCATTTTTGTTATATAAATCTTTATTTTAGAATAGTTATTTTTTTATTATATGATAATAAAATAATATAAGATAAATTTGATTTTGACTATTTACATCAAATCTTTATATTAGATTATTTATTTATTTATTATATAGAAATGAGTAATTAATAATTTTAAAAATATTTTAATATTTTAATTATGAATTTATTTTATTTTATCATATTTTACTATTCATAATACTATATATTAATTAGTAATCATATTCTAATTATATTTTTTCAATTGTCATTTAAAAGAAAGATAAATAATTGATATAAAATGTATTTGATGTATGAATAGTTACTTTCAAATTTAAAATTTATTTTAAAAGTGACTCTAGCTATTTCGAATTTAACTAATCTATTGTGATGTCATTTTATGTTCTAATAGTTAAATTCTCAATAGATTTAGCGTTTAGCTAATCTATTGAGAATGCTCTAAATTTATATTCATTCTCACATTTTATACTTATAATTTTTTATAAAATATATGGTTATGAACTGTCGTTGACGAGAATGATTTTTCTAATTAAAATAATTACTCTAATATTTATATCACATCGTAATACTCACACAATTATTACATATATATAATTATCCGATGCAAATTACAAATTCAACAACTAGCTAGACTGAATCGTGTCTATAAAACTTCACACTACTACTGCAGGAACAATTAATATATATAAGTTATTATAATAGCTTCAAATGAGGAATAGATCATTCACTTCCAGTCAGATTCAACAAGAGATTATACCCAATTAATGTGAAAATAGGGGGCGATGAGTTACACGCGCGGCCTGGACAAAATAACTGTGGCTTAAAAATGAATACTACGTACGTACCTCTTTGTGTGTGTGTGTGTGTTTATATATATATATATATATATATGAAGATTATAGCTAACCGTCGATTATGAGTAAACCAATTTGAAAATCTTATCACACGCAAACCTGCGTGCATGCATATCGATCGATCAAAGAAACTGGGTTTTTAAGAAACATGAAAAGGCTTTTAAGTAATTTCCATAACTTTGGATCGATCATAGGTACGCACTATATGGTTTTGTATAATATAACTTATAATTTTGTAAGTATTTATGATCACATCATGATCTTTCTTGCATGCGTCATCCATTTTATCCATCCAGAATTAATTGATCTCTAATTAATTGAGCTTAAAGATGTTATCTAATGTATTTTCGTAAGTATTCCGATCCTTCTATTATATATTGAACTCATGATAGGATTCCATAGCTAGGTTGAGGCTTCTAGAGATGCCACCTGCATTTATTATATTATATCATGTTAATTTATAAACATTCATCTTAATTTATCTGACCGTCACCTCTTTTTTCTATGGTCCAGTACTCTCTCCCTCTACCCTACCTTGGGTTAAAGATATCTTTTAATATATTATGTGTTATTTTTTTAACATTCTTCTCTTGACATGATTCCATCATCTTTTTTTTTTTTTTTTTATAGTCTATTCCTGCTGCTAATCTTTCCACTCTCGAGATTAAAGATGTCATCTACCATTATATGTCATGACGTCCTTGAAATAATTCTACCTGTACACGAGTCTCAGATATTATATATTTATATATATATATATATATTATTTTATAAGCATGCATCTGATTCTATCATTTATCTTTCTTGCAAGAGTATGACATATATATAGTCACATACGATTCATAACTATATATATTAATGTATTTATACTGGAAGTACTTAACATGCAAGTCGAGCAAATTGTTGTGACCAATAATCCTAAAAGATTCCTTAATTTGGGGCTGATCAAGGTGGCATGGATCCTATTAAATGCATGTTTTTGGTACAAGTAGTAGTACGTACTAATTAATTAGTATATATTAGTACTCTACGCGTGGAGAATTATATATAGTTTCTAATTAATTAAGTAACTCTTTTAATCAATAATATATAATTATGTACGTAGGTGAGGAACCAGTTAGCTAGCTAGCTCCGATCACCTCCCAAATTAAAAGTGGTTCAGTCATCAATATTGATAGACAATCAGAAAACTACGTACAGTCTAGTAGTCCCAAATTAAAAGGAAAAAAATTATAAAAAAGTGTCAGTAAATATTAATTTATGTCATTAAGGAGATTATGGATAATAATATTAATTAATTGTGGAAGATTAATTTATGAGTACCCGACGATATATATTAGTTTTATCAAATTTTATTTTATTTTTCTTAGGGTTATATATTCATCATTATATATTTTTTCTTAATTTACCTTGAGAATAACGATCAATCTATCTATGAAGATCCAAGAACATGATCAAGGCGAATCCAAAACTAACAACTAGAAAGGCTGGAAGAACATGATCACGTACGCGTACGTACTTCAAATTAAGCAAATCCATGGAGTACTATATATAATTAGCCAGATCAGTAACCTGCAAATTATGTATATATAGGACCTGAAAATTAAGCAAATCCACGGAATTAATATAACCAGAGTATATAACCAGAGTATATAACCTGCAAATTAATAAGCAAATCCAGCCACATAGACAGTGATTAATTAAACCAGCTGCAACTTATCATGTGATCTATATAGAAAAATTTATATCTTTCTATCAGTTTAAACTTTTAGGATAAGTGATAATTTCACATAGTATCAAAGTAGAGATCCTAAATTCAAACCCTGATTCTACATTTTTATGTCATTTAATTAAATATTTCATTTTATTAATTTAAATTTTTGAGATAAATAGTAATTTCACAGATAAGATGTATACACAGCTGAAATATTATACAAGATATATGCATGTTCAATCTATATATGCACTTAATTTTGGCTTCCATGGATGATGGAACAGGGAATTATCTACCTACGTGTAACGTGACTTGGCACACGCCTACTAGTTAGGACCATCCGTAGTACTGTCCCATCTGTACTTGCTGTGACGGAAGTCATCAATTAAGATATTCTAATTTATTTTTAAAGATATTAACAGTAATCTATTTTTTTGTACTAAATAATTTTTTTTCAGTTCTTGAGAAATGGTTTAGATTTTTTCCTTTTTTTTTTTTTTTTTTTTTTAGAGAGAGTTAGAAAGACGTTGAAAATAATTTTAAAAAATTGAAATTTATGTTTTGTATATGTGAAATGGTTTTCGCTCCTGTTGTTTTGTATCAGTGGAAATGCTAGTGAAAGGCCATGGCATTGGCAGGTGGGTGTAGTGAATATCATTTACAATTCTATGTATTCACTCGCACTGGGAAAGCCCAAAGGATGACTCCAAAACCCTGAGCAAGTTTGGGCTGGGCTGAACTGTGTTGGAGAATAAAGCCCTTAAAATTAAGGGGTCGCCGTTGGCCGAATAGCTGGTACGGGCAATTTCTCTTCTTCTCCATCGGTCCTGTCGAAGGAATTTCGGAATATCCATGACTCACGCTCTTCTCCGAAGATGGAGGCCTCTCTCTGCGTTGAGAGCTGGAGCTCGGAGCTTCCGGTCAGACGCTGCACTGGAGGCCCTATACAAAGCTTCGGAAGACAAAGTCCCCAACTTAGTGCTTTACAACTACCCCTCTTTCTCTGGAGCTTTCTCGGCTCTCTTCGCCCACCTCTTCCACTCTCGCCTCAATCTCCCTTGCCTCATTTTGCCTTTCTCTTCCGTTGAGCCTCTCTGGTGCTCTCTCTCTCTCTCTCTCCCCGCACGGATATTTGGACGTGTAGAAAGCAAAGGCTTTGAGTGCACTCCTTGCTTTTGAAATTCTTGGTTTACGTTTTTTGCTTGTTGGGGGCTTGCTTTGGATGTCGAGAATGTCCGAGAAACGAAATGGAAAGAAAATAAATGAAAGTAAATGGAAATTTTATTCATCTAACAGACCGATCGTATTCGGTATAATATGCTTTTCTAGCTTGCATTTGCTCGCCCCTATTCATATTCAAACACTCTATGCCTCACAATGAAGCTATGTATGTAGTTTTGGATTCTATAGTTAAGTTTGTGAGAGATTGATTGCTCAACTAAGACTCGTTTCTTGCATTGGGCTCGGCTGAGATCAACCTTTAACTTAGTTGGGATAAAAATAAGATTACAATATTAAATTTCTGTAGTCCTTTGGTTTTTCAGGTTCTTCAAGGAACCAAACAGATCCTTAAATTAGTGATTTAATATATTTTTTTTTCTATTTTAGGGTTGAAGATTTATACATAGAGGGGCTTAAGAGATGCTATCTGCTTGACTTTCTTGGTCCAAAAGGATTTGCCATGAAACTTGCACAGCGGTCATCATGCGAGTAAGCTAAGTTTATATGTCCGGTCGTCAGTTTATTCTCAAGTATCTGTTTATTTAAAAAATTATCTTCAAGTATTCATCTTAACTGGCCAATGGTTTTGTTTTATTTTCTTTTTCAACTTGGTCGACTATGCAAGGTGTAACTTATTTTTTTTGTTGATCCAATTAGGATCATAGGTTTTGATCACCGAAAATCAGTACTTGCGCAGATTCCCCCTGCCGAAGATCATCCTGATAACCTCACATTTCATATAGATTTTGAGAAGAGTAGCTCTCGTGCTGTGTATGATTACTTTTCTGATAAACTTACAGATATGAAATTTACTAATGTAAGTAGAAATGAGATTATTATCCTCTGTTCTTTAGTTCCTAGCACCTTACGTTCAGGATAACTGAAACATGAAGGTATTCTTCTTTTTTCATTCCTTTTTGGAATAAGGGGTTGGTTGCAAGTTTGTTAGACCCAAAAGACCAAGATCGCGTGGAAATAATTCTCAAGCTTATTGAGGATGGAGATCTTCGCCGATGGAGCTTAGCAGATATTAGGGCATTTAATATTGGACTTAGGGAATGGCGCTCAAGGTTGAACTGCATCACTAATCCATACGTGTATGAACAGGTTTGGAATTTCAAAGTTTGATGCTTTTTCTTTTATTTCTGAAATTCTATTTCTATATTATTTCTCGCACTCACTAGTTCAAGCTAATTTTTTTATTTGGCACTTTCTGTTAGTGTTTGCTGCTTCTTATATGCTGACTTCAGCTTCTGCTGGAATCCAGAGTAAATGTCTAATATACGTACCATGTACTCATTCATGTTTGTATGTCTGTGTAAACCCCTAGAGGTTGGCTCAAGTGGCAAAGGCCTTGGTCTTGGAGGTATACTCTCTCCAGGTCTAAGGTTTGAATCCCATTGGGTGCAAACAATCTCTAGGGGCTATCGGATTGGGGGATGTTTTCTTTGAATTATCCGATGTGCACTTGCGGAAAACTCCTTGCCGAGGGCCTGGGCACCCTCAAGATTAGTCTAGATGTTATTCCCAGACATTCGGTGCCAATAAAAAAAATGTCTGTGTAAGCATTTTATTTAAGTAAAAGTACATTTAAGTTCACCTAAATCAAAATGCGTTTGTAGGCACATAGCGATGGTTTAAAAGTGATTGTTTACCTGATAAATAGTCAGATGGACATCTATTCAAATTAGTATTGATGCATCATCTCTAGATTCAAATTGCTCAAAGTGATGTTTTCCAAATTTTGATCTTGAACAGCTATGAGTTTGGCCTATTCTATTACTACTGGGTTTAGTGTGTTTTGAAGTTGGAACCTGTTCTTGGTTTGTCCCTTCATTTCTATTTTTGACATCTCATTTTGGTTTCATAGTTTAAGCCTCTTTAACCTGGTTTGGATAATTTCTGTGGCAGTTACTGGAGTTAAGTTCCAATGATCTAATTACTAAGGGAAATTCCTATATTTCCTCTCTCCACACTGCTGCACATAAATCGCTGGGTAATATTTTCAAAGTTCGATTGGGCAGGGGATTATACGGAGTGTGTCTGGTAATGATAACTCACAACAGATTCTCATTCTATAATATATGTCCTACTTTTATTTGGTCTTCTCCTACTCCTATATGGTAGGCTTATTTCTGTATGGGAGTTTCAAGGCCATTTTCTCAACCATATTATCATGGAACAATTTTTTGAATCATTGTAATTTCGTATGAAAAGATGTAGTACTTTTCCCCATAGCATCTTAAGTGAGCTTTTATTTCCTCATTGTACTTGTAGGGAGTTAAAGTGGATCAGAATTCCAACTTAATTGATGAAATTGGCAAGCAACTTAGCATAAAAAGTGCTGCAGCTGGTCTAAGGTAATTTTTCTAAAAGAAGGTGTAACTCAATTTCCGTATTCTTGTAGATTCGAATCACTGAAAAGTCCTTGTTCATGCGCCATCAATTACATAGCTAGGGAGTTTGGGGCGAAGATAATATTTTCCTATGAATTATATGCTGGTCAGGAAATGGTAAAAAAGTCCAATTTTCAATGAAATAATATTAGTTTAGTCATTTCTAAACTAATAGTTTTAGTTTAGTCAATTCTAAATAGTTTTAGTTTAATATAAAAAAATTATTTTATATACTAAATTTTATCTCATTTCTAAACTACTATTTTTTCCATTGTGGTATTAGAATCATGAAGTCATTGATAGTTGATTGTAATTTGTCTTGGTCTTCTACTGTTAATGGTGTCAGGCCTATAGGAGCTATTGTTTACATGCAACGAAAGAATCTTAAGATGTGCTTGAGGAGTACTGACATTGACATTGATACCTCTGAAGTTGCAAAGGTTTGCATCAGTTTGCATCATTGTTAACTAAACCGTATTTTTAATATCTTGTATTACTTTCTTAAGTAGAAATTTTTTGGGCTAAATTATTGAGTCCACATCTTGGGACATGAAGGCATATGGTGGAGGAGGTTCCCCAAGTTCTAGCTCCTTCATTATTCGGATGGATGAGTATAACCAGTGGCTTTCGTGAACTCGTCATGAGCATATCAAGGTGTGAAAAACTATCCTTCTAATCTGTACTCCAATTTTAAATTTAAAAGTATCGAATTTAGGACCAGTACTCTGAACCAAAAAAATTATCAGATCACGAACATTTTTTTTGGTGTGTGAATGCGATCAAGAACATTAAAACAGTTATCGTGCTTTGCCTAATTCTTTGATCAATAAAGTTGTTTACGATAAAAAAAAACAATTAAAACAGATTACACCGGTCACAATTGACGCAGTTCTATGATATACGAAACACCTCTACACTGTAAGAATTCAATGATAGTCCAATAAAAAGTTCTAATATAGAGAATTTCAGTTCATCGTCACACAGAAAAGCATGCTTTGAAAGCAGTTTTTGATGTCAAGGAATCCACTGGTGTCTGGGCTCTTCATTTTGTCAATGTGCATCATGATTATGAGTCTGTGGAAAAAGTTTTAACAGGGAATGGTTTGAATTTGTAGCACTTAATGTGTGATCACTTGCACCTCTGATATGACATGTATATTCACGACCAAAAGAAAAGAAAGGAAATTGCTATCTTGAGAGCATCCGCATCGGCTTCTTCAAACAACATTTCATCTTCAAACTTAACTAATTTTATCAATAGTTGGCCCACATTGGTTTAGCCAAACCCTTTTCATTTAAAACTTTATCTACAGTAATTTCATCCTTTTTTCAAAGATGAAAAGTACTGTATGAAGTCTAAATGTATTGTTTATTAATGTTGGCTCCTCTCTCCCGCGATTTCTTTCTCTCTTCTTCTTCCCTCTTTCTCTCCCGCGTCTCTTCTTTCTTCTCTTCTTCCCTCTTTCTCTCTCGCATCTCTTCCTTCTTTGGATTCTTCTAGTTTTTTTTTTTCTCTTCTTCTTCCCTTTCCTGCCATCTCTTCCTGATTTTCTCTTCTTCTAGTTTTTTTTTCCTCTTATTTCTCTTCTTCCCTCTCCCGCATCTCTTCCTTCTTTCTCTTCTAGTTTTTTTTCTCTTCTTTCTCTTCTTCTTCCCTCTTTCTCTCCTGCGGCTAAAAAAGCTTCCATCTTTCTCTCCCGTGACTATTCTCTCCAGCACGACACCGCGGTAGCTTCTCTCCAGCACGACAAGCAATAACACGGTAAAATTCGAAACCCTAGCCTTGATTTTACTCTTGATTTTATTGTTTGGATTTGATTTTGTTGATGTTTTTTGGGTTTGATTTTGTTTCCAGCAAGAGTTTTTCAATTTCTAGTTTTGATTTTAACACCATAGGGCTCAATTTCATATTTGTTTCCTAGTTTTGCTGCTTGTATACATGTAATTAAAATTTCATTGGCTTCTGTAAACTGCTGTTAGTGTTGGTGTTTGCTCTGGAAACTGCTGTAAATTTCATTTTCGTGTGTTAGTTTGTATAACTTGAAGAATGCTCTGTAAATTGGAGATGGTGCATGATTCCTCATTACTCTGAAAAGTAGAAGAAAAAAGTTGGGGGAAAAAGTGCTCTCGGCAAAAGCACTTTTTGGATTGCATATTACAGATATTGAACATTTGTATAACTTGAAGAAGTTCAGATTACCACCAGCCATGTAATTAGAGGTTACCATGATTTGGATTGCAAGCAGACTCCAATTGAAGGATAAAAGCTAATCCCACTCTTTGAATAAAAATAACTCGACTATTTTTAATTTTTTTGGTGAACAATACCTACTTTTAAATCTAAATAAACAGAATTGTGTGAATACTGCTTCTGGTAACAAAGTTTCAAGACATGCCATTCTGGTAACAAAGTTTCAAGAATTGTTTAAATCTATATAGTTAGGGGCAAGAAATTTTCCTTCAATTTTTTGTGTTATTCCCAATAGGTAAGAATTTAAAAGCATAATGAAAACATTCAGATATGCTCCTGTAATATATTCATAATGAAAACATGAACTATTCTCATGATGTGAAATAGGTAGCACTTGTAATGTTGGGTAACTTTTTCAGATATGCTCCATTCATCTCAATACAAAATGAAATTTTTTAAAGGAAGTATTGTCTTTAAGCAATGCAATATTAGACCTGCTTGCATGAGATTATGTGTGAATACTTGAGATTGTGGCTGCTATTTCAGTAGCACTGTTATGATAAGGAGAAAATGAAGATCGATATGGAGATAATGAAGATGGATCTTGCTGGCATGAATGGAATGCAGCAAGAGTATTTATTGAATCTTCAAAAAGAGGTTTTCGAGAAATCAAGGAAGCGATTTTCATCTCCATCTCTATCTTAACCTTTTGAAGATGTGTAGCCTTTTGTTGGTGTAATGATTTGGGTTGTTTTTATTTTGTGGTTGATTTGTTTTGGGATTGTAGCCTATGCTATTTTGTGATTTTTTGTTATTTTGGATCACAAATATGGGTGTTTGTGAATGTGGGCAGCAACTATATATGAATGTTGTACTGTGGACAATGATGAAACTTTTATATTTGGATATTGATATGGTATAAATTGTTCTTCATATTGTTCTCATTTTTCCTTAAAGCATTTAATGTATGTAATAATATTCCTTTGTTTATTGGATTGTGAAAATGAAAATGAATATGATTGTTGGAGATTATTGAAGGTTATAAAAAAAAAAATTAAAAAAATATAAAAAAAAAAATAATATTTTATTATTATAGAGTGTGATGACTAATCCAATGTAACTTTCAAGTTTTGAATGATTAGTTAAAAGTGAAAAAGTTACATATTAGTCAAAATTTGAAGAATAGGATTGCCAATCTAATGCTAATGCTCTGACATGTGCCTTATTTTATACTATATCTCCCCACCACTTAGCTTGTAATTAGGAGTTGTTCTCTTGTATACTTCATGTATATTTGGGCTATGCCTAATTATGTGGATTAATAAATTCTTCTTATAAAAAAATGTATATATCATATCTCCCATTGTATAAGAAAAGTTCTTCATAACAAGGATGCTTTATTTTTCCAATATTTTCATTGTATAAATGATGTTAATCTAGCCATACTTGCACTTGTTTCTAGTGATACTCCACATACTTTTGCAAAATCTCATTTATAGTCATTGCAACCATCCCCATGATGATGGGTGGGGTCATTTATTGGGGATTTTACTCATGGGGTGGGTCTGAAGAACCTTGCCTTGATGAGCTTCCACATCATCAGAAAAATATATAATAATGCAATGTTAATGATGGGAATTCCTCTATAGAGATTTTGAATCATGACTATGTTGCTTGGATGCAGTTTCAGTTGAGTCAGGTTTATTGCTGCTAAGGTATAAAAAAAAAAGGTTTAGCGTTGCTAAGGACTAAATCAAAAGATATACACAACAACATGCACTCAAACTTAAAAGGTTAATTTGCACAAAATATTATGACTTCTATAATGCATAACATCCCCACCATTTATCTAGTCCAAATTTAAAATCCCACGATCATAGTAATTCCTACTTGTATATGTTGCACAACATTAGAAGCGAAAATCTTGTATGACAGAAGCATTCAAGTTAGTTCACTGGACAACCATCAACAGCTATGCCCTTGGCTGTTGGACATGTTGCTAATGGACAATGTTCACCATCGGTACCCCACCAGGTCAAACCTTTCTCTTCCATGCCCACTGAAAAGTACAATAGCACTCCCATGAAAGCCACGCCAGCATCCAATGCTGCTGAAAGAATGTAATTGTACCTCTGCCACCACTGCTTTCTGTAACGGAAGATGAAAAAGTTGAAAATTGTTCCGACAATAATCCATGCATTGTAGTTCAATGGTGTTGCCGGTGGCATCATTCCAGTTGCTCCAAGAAGGACTGGAAGGTTAATGAGAGGAATCCAATTTTGCTTGGGAAATGCCTTGTGCAACAGCCAAACAATAAATGGCCCTATTGCACCTCCAAGGAAGAACCAATTCATCATCCCATAGTTTCCAAGTGTCCCAAAGATCCGTTTTGGTCCTACCAGACCCCATATAACAGATGCATCAAAGAAGACTCGGTCTCCAGGGCATGTCCAGGGACTGTCAGCAGGAAGAAGATCATCCTGGCATATGTTCTTTATGGAGTCTAGCAACCACATTGCCACCGCAAGGTTGATGGTTCCAGCCAGAATTGTTCCTATGAACTAGGAATAGACATGCACCAATGCAGCAGTGGAAAAACTTATCAATAATTTTGTAGAAAAAATGAGGAAAAAAATAGCTTAAAGAAATTGGGAAGTTTAAGGATAATTTAAATTGTCGTTCTAAGGGCATGAAATTAGGTGAAAAACTGTCCCATACAAATCTAATATGCTTTGCTTCTCCATGCGAATTATCAAGCAATTTGTACCTTACTCAAGTGTTAAGAAGATCAACTGTCTGAATAATGGTAAATCAATGTCGTAACTTATGTTCGTTTCTTTTGATTTGTTGATTGTAGGAAAGAAAATTGCACCTGAACTAAGAACATTGATCTTGGAGGAATCTTCATGTAGTGTCCCAGCTTAAAATCACTGAGGAAAGAGACAGCCTGAGCCATGCTCATGTATCCATAGGTTTTGAAGCAAACATTGGCTATTGGTCTTCCGGGGTATATTAGACCCATTGCATACTCCGTGATAATGTTTAGTCCTGGTGTCTGTATATCGAACATTAGATTGTTAATTGAAAAATAGCAACTTTTATGCAGTTATGGAAATGAAAACTGTGCTTATATTAATGTCTGAAATAGAGAAAATTATGATGAAACAAGCAAAATCATTAATTATAGTGAAGTGATCTGGTAGTTCTATGATTCTATCTGAGTGGAGCTGATTTAATATAATAGCTAGTTTCTTTGAAGCTATGTTAAATTGTATCTTATATTATTAAACCTAGTAGAGGTTCATGAGTCTTATGTGATGTATGAAAAGTAAGTTTGGCATGACACAGCTTGCATGACACAGTTGAGATAACCCATTAATGGTAATTTCGATTACTCAAGATATATAGATCTCTTGCCGCAAGATGAGCAAAAGAAGTAGAAAAATGTATTCTCCCAATAACCTGGTTTGTTGTGGCAGTTATGATGCTGATTGGAAGAGTGAAAATAAAGGCCATGACTGCAGCAAAGAGGAGTCCCCACCATGGCATCTGAACCTGATTGTTTAAAAATATGCAGAGTACTAAGGAAACTGCAAGTGTCACACTAAGCAGAATGTAGAACCACCAGGTAGGTATGTCCTTGTATCTCCTCATCAATTTGGTATGGATGTCCTCCTTGCCCTTGTAAGAAGCATGATACCGCTCATAAATTTCCCTGTACATATTTTGTTTTATACGACATGAGACTTTACAAATATAATTATAAAAAATTCGGAACCTTACAAGCTTTTTGGGAGAGAAGGGTGTTTGTGTTCTTGATTCCTTTGAAAAGGATCTTATCTATCTGGATTATGTGAATCTTTATGTGTATCTATACATACATACAGACATTTATACACATGCATACAGAAAGGGCACTCCCGAGAATAGTATAAACAGGAATTTTTTTAGAAGTTGTGAGTATTGTTTAACATCTTGGCTCATTTTCCAAAGAACGTATAGTGTTCAAATTTTAAAGCCACATTGAGAAAGAATAAACCTTGTTGTGATGAGGAATAAATCTGGCACATTGAAGGCAAAATACTTTCAAATCTTGTAGGTATTCTGTTTTGTGGCTTCTTGGTAAATTAATGATACAGACAGACCACAGAATTATTTCTTCAACTTAACAAGTACAATTCTTGCTGTTTCTTGAGACAATGAAAGGATCTCACATCTAACCACCTGAGAATTGATTGGGAATATACCTGCCATAGAAAAATGCCACATGTGTGAGGGTGGATGCGATTGTGGCAAATCCAAAGCCATAGGTGAGAGCAAAAAACATGCTCAAGTGAATCCGTCCTTGCTCCTGATACTTTGCTAGATCTAGCTCAAACTTGTCATTTACAATACCTGATATGTTGTATATTTGACCTTGGGCTGTAAACAAGTGTGATGAGAAAATAGGAAATCTACTTGCATTGTACATGTCAAATGCCCAGTATGCTGTTGGGATTGCAATGTAAACTATCAATACGTAGCCTGCAAAAATGTTGACGATGGAGAAGAAAGGGCTGATGAGGGGGCTGAACAAGAAAGATGCCACAGCAGACCAGTCAAGTGTCAGAGCTCCAAGTCCAAGGCCTCGCATGCCAGAACCGAGCTGCTGGGCTGTAACTGACTTGGAGAATACCCAGCAGACCCATGATATGCTTGTGAGTGTTGAGAAGAGGTACCCTGGGACCAGGTACCATGAGAAACTGCAGATTAATGCAATCAGGAAGAACTTTGCCCGTGACATGCGCTCATTCTCATGTTCATGCAAAGCCCTGCAAATGTATAGGTCAGAATTTTATGCAGATGAAGTTTATATCAAGGATTAAAAGAGTTATTTTTTTTTTATGCCTAGAGACCTTTGCTCGTATGTGCATCTTTAGGTTTTAATGACACTGCCTCACTAGAGTCTCACACTTTTTGGCATGCTACTCTACTCGAGAATTAACCTGTGAAATGGATACAACATGCAAGTCTACAGCTGACGGTTGACATTGTTACTGATCATCCTTCTTTTGCTGCTGCTACTATAGCATCATTATCAGCAAGTCCTAACATATTTTTTTGCAATTTGACGGTTTTACTAGAGTACTGCTTGTACAAATCATCCCCCCGGGCAATTGACAATCTTGTTGACCTCTAGCCTTCTACAGCAGACAAGTTGCACTTTATATCACATGCACAGATTGGCATCTACGTGAGTCCTTGACACGCTGCATTTTGTAACTTGAACTTTGACATTCCCATTCCTTTCAGCAGCAGCATCAGCTTTTAGATTCTGAACACAGCACATGGCCCATATCACAGAAGTCGCCTTGTTTGCTTAGGAAGTCTTTTGAGTTGCCTTGACAATAAGGTATTAGGGTGTAACGTCCCAATAGAATGTCCAAACTATATGGTCTATATTCTAAAAAAACTAATCAATGATATAATTAGAGCCACATCAGAACCTTATAAAATGCAAGAACTTCTCATTCCCAAGTAATGTGAGATCACATACACCACCTACCCTTATCCATATCATATGGAGTATCACATATGGTCTCTTTCACTTTCGTTTTCATGTTATCAGCGAGGCTGAGACATACCAACCTGAGTTGTGGTCACCAACCTACTAACGTAGCTGTCGAGAATCTTCGCAAAAAATAAACATGGTTTTGGAATTTATTTCCTTCCAACGGTGTTGGTTCCATCGGTATGTACCATTATTCTATTAAATGACCGTATGAAAGAAGACTTTGTTGTGTGGGTGTTGAAATAGCACCCCATAAGTATAGTGTTGGGTCCCACTACACGAGATGGGTGCAACATCTTTTTAGTTGGAAAATACAATTAACCATAATGAGTTGTAGACCAAAACGATTCAGATAAATTTATAAATAGTACAAATAGATAGTTTCCAAGTCAATTGGAATTGCTAGAGAAAAGTAATTAGTTCTCCCTTCAATTTGAAGGGAAGAGAGCGATATGGTTTATAGCCAAAAATTAAAATTAAAATTAAAATATTACTTTCTGCAATCAATGAATTAATATCTTTATAAACTAATATTTCAATAAGAATCTTATCTCCTCTTAAAGATAAATTCAATAAGTATAATTGCTTAGAATTAGTGGCCCAGGACAGTGAGGTGGGATGATCACACCCACAACCACATCCACCAGTGAATCCACAATTATATGGGAAATTAAGGTCTTGTTTAGATGTTGAAATTTTCTAGTCTTATTTTATCTTAATATTTAAACACCATTTAAATATAAATAATTTTTAATTAAAAATTTAAAATTTTTATCTAATCATTATAATTTTTTCAGACTTTCAAACAAAATATAAAAATAATAATTTTTTCAAATTTTATTACAAAAAATTATATTATAATAAAATATTAACTTTATAATATTTTTATACAATTTTTTCTCTTATTTTCCAAAATTCCATAAAACATCTTAACTCAAACTATTTTATTTTTATTCATAAATTATTTTATTAAATTTTATAAATTTTTCATCTCAAACGAGGGCTATGAATATAAATTTTGGTTCCCATCCAATGAAATCAGGATCCGTGAAGTTACATAAATGCGTATAATAATTATATTTTATAAAAAGTATGAACGCATACACTTATGATAAGATTTGGTTTTAAAATCAAAATGAATAGTTTTGAAACCCAGCCAAAAAGTGACACGTGTACCGTATTATAACTAGTGCTTGCTTGCTTACGCAATTAGTGCTTGCTTTCAGTTTTAGTTCAGTTTCATCATCTTGAAGAGAATCTTGAGAATAAAGACCCAAAAAAAATTAAAAAAAAAAAAACAAAAAAGAAAGAAAAATATTGAATGGCGACGTGATAAATAATTGCATAAGAGTATATGAATCTGAAATCCTTTCATTTTTTTTATTTTTATTTTTATTTTTTAATTTAACATACCGGAAAAGTGAAACCTGAACGAGGGTGCTGGGCCACCACATATGTGCCGGCTCCACCACGTACTTCCTCAATAGCCCTGCCCAGCCGTATCCCAACACCTGCAGGCAACTATCCTCCAAGTTACTATCCATGATCTTAAATCTACAATACTCCTTTCACACCCATACCGACTCTCGACTGAAAAATTGATGGGAATCTTCCCAAAAAAAGAAGAGAAAAGAAAAGAAAAACAATTGACGGTTTGAAGTTTCTTTTTCCAATCTAAGATTGTATTAAAATCAACCAAACAAGATGCATCAGAGTTTGGAAACCTAACAATCACCCATGCATGTAATCAATACAGTGTGAATCGGTCCGATTCAATGGCTTCCAGACATACAAGTACTTACGAAAAGGGCTGCGAGCGGAGCAATCAAAGACATTCATTAGCAAGCCTTTTTCACTGTCGTTTCTTACTTCTTTTATATATATATATATATATATATATATATATATATATATATATATATTAGAAACAAACAATTCCGTTACTTTTTAGAAGCAAAAGTTGTTTGTTTTTCTAATAATTTCAGAGCTTCGGACTGTGTATTCGCAGCAATAATACAAACAAAAATATTGAAAGTTCCGTCATCTGAATCTCACCTGCGTAGTGGTAATAAGAAGCCAGCCAGCAACAAACGAGATGTTGCGGTGGTAGAAGGCTTTGATTATGGTAACAATACCAACAGCGTATGCAGACCCAGATCCAAATGCACTCCCAGCATTAGCAAAGATTGAAATGAGGACGTGCTCCTTCATGTTGAACGGACCCGGGTTGACCGAGAACGTCCGAGATCCGAAACCGGGTATCCGGAACTTGGTCTTCGGGAGGACGGAAGCCATGAAACGACCGATGGGGAGAGTGGCCACTTGGACGGTGATCTGGGTGATGACGAGGGGCTCGGTACGGTAAGCGAAGAATTGGTTGAGGAAGGAAAGGAGGGCACACGAGAGTAAGCCCAGGAACCACATCCGGAAGGTCCATATGGGGAGGGTAGGGTCATCGGTGTTGGCCACGGTTAGCCGGACTTCTTCGATGGGAGAGAGCTCCTCCTCGTCGGCATGTTCACCACCTGAGGGGATGTGCTTTTCTGGGTCCGTGGATTTGGAGGGCGTTTGTATATCCAGTGTGCCCATTGAATGCTACAAAGCAAAGAGGAAGGGAGGGTGAGGGTGAGGGTGAAGGTGAAGGTGAATGTGGATGTGGGGAGTACTAGTTTTTGTAGGAAGGGTATGTGTCTGCGGCTGGCCTTTATAAAAATAATATAAATATATTGCATGTGGGAGGAGTTTGTATTTTACTTCAAGAGCAGAGTATTTCTTTTTATGTGAAATAGACTGTATTTATGCATGAAAACGAAGTTATGGAAATAATTGATACATAAAAATAAAAGAAAAAATTCAGATTACAAACTAATTGTTTATGATTTGGGTTTAGTATATAAATTTCTTCATGACTAGTATGGTTTTATCTTTTAAAATTTTTTATAGATAAATCATCTGAGAGACCATACTCTATCTAAATAAAGCTGAAATTTTAAACCCACCGAGCATAGTACTGTTGAATATTGAATTGGAGAAAGTTGGCAAGTGGATTTGATTTGGCCAAAGTTCTTTGTATTTTGATTCTAAAAATGACCACTTGATTTTATTAAATATGGAATATTTTTTAGAATATTCAAAGCCTTGTCATTCGTACACTAAAGTAAGTCCCACATGATGCTTTATTTTCCAAGTCCTGTGGACCCAAAGAACTGGAAAAAAGCAAAAAACAAAAAAATGTTAACATGTTCTGGCAACAAGGTCCCATGACCTTAATCTTTTTATTTTTTTGCGATGAGTCATTATTCCAAAGTTGACAGTTGATTTGTCATCCTAATGATTTTGGCGCATCTTTATAGATAAGAATTATCTGCATTTTAATAATGAGAAATATATAAATAATCCTATAAAAATATGAGTCTTTTATTTGTCAATAATTTTAGAGGAAATTGGTTCAATCAAATTAAGGCCATTGAATAAAGTGATTTTATTGTATATAGAGTATTAATGCCTGTCTCAAATAATTGTTCAGTTTTTATTGCCTAATTAAATTGTAACTTGTTCATCTCAAAAGTCACAATTCTAGGCATAATTGCTAGGGATGAAAAGTCGGAATATTTTATTATTATTTATTATTAATTTTTTATTATTATTCAATATTATTTAATATTCTATTATTATTTATTTATTATTATTTATAAAATATCTGACACCACCTCATTATCTAAACGCAATGTAAGAGACAAACATGCACACAGATTTCAGCCGTAATTTGAGCAAGAAAAGGTCAAAACGTTGATTTTGTAATCAGAACTGAATTTTGATTCGGCTGTGCGAGATGTAGCCTTGTCCTGATCTCCACTAGTGTCGCCGCAATAAAGGAATTTCATCCGTTCACATTGAATATTTTCCCAACAGCCGTGCTTTATTTTATTCGTTAAAGAATCTCATGGATACTCCGTGAAAATTAGGGGAAAAAGCAAAAGAAACATGTGATGAATATATATCAAACCGCAATGCTTCATCTCGGATCACGACTAACTGAATTTTGCCAATCCATAGTACAGATGTTGAATCATCTTTGCCAGAATGGTTATAAGGCTATTTTCGTACCATAAAAATGTTTCAATTGGACGAGTTTTTTTTTTTTTACTATATCTTTTATCTAAATACCTTTTACCATTCAAAAATAGATACATCCAATATGTGGACTCCACTCTATCAAAAATTGTATTAAATGTTGTACACGAGTATCATTAATTAAATACAATTATAGAGTGTTTAAGTTTCTTTAAATGTTTATTAATAAAATAATCTTTTCATGTAAGTTTTAAAATTATTCACTTTTTTTAAAAAAAATATACGAAACTTATATACCATAAATATTATTTCTCGCTTAAATAAGTTTGAGTCCACCCGTTCTCTCATTTTCTCTAATCTCCAAATTGTAATAAATGTCAATTATTAGTTAAGAGTTGTCAAGATGCTCTTGCTAGCATGTTTATTTTTGCAAAGAGAAACAGTACTATACCCACTCTTTTTGATATATCTATTTGACTATTGGTTAATTTTTTTATTTTTTTTTATTTTTACTTAGTGATTAAAAAAGTGATTTTAAATATATTAATATATTTTTTTATTTTTTAAATATATTTAAATATGTTAAAAAAATGTGAAAAAAAAAACTTTTTTATGCTGGACATACCGCCCAGCGGTCAAGATAGGGCATCATAGTAACCGCACCCTTTTGCAAATTGGTGTTCTTTTAACCCTTTTATTTCTTTTGACATCACTCCACTCTATCAATTTTTAGAGAGCTGCTACATAGCATCCACTGTAGTGGGTGCACACAATGCACTCACTACGTAGATGCTTTTAGTCCATGTATTTTTTTTCACTAGACGACTGCTCTCGTCTCTCTCATCCCTCCCATCGTCTCTCTTATCATTTCTCTCTCTCATTTCGACGCTCTCTCTCTCATCAGATCTCTCTCTCCTAGACTCTCTCTCATCAGAACGACTCTCTCTCATCTCGGGCTCTCTCTCTCCTCAACTCTCTCTCATCAGATCGACTCTCTCTCATCTCGGGCTCTCTCTCTCCTCGACTCTCTCTCTCTCTCATCTCGAGCTCTCTCTCTCTCCTCGACTCTCTCTCTCTCATCTCAAGCTCTCTCACTCATCTCAGTCTCTCTCATCATCACTCTCTCTCTCCTCGACTCTCTCTCTCTCATCTCAAGCTCTCTCTCTCTCTCATCGTTGGTCTCTCTCTCATCAACTCTCTCAGTCTACAATAATTTCGAATTTGAGAGATAAATATTATAGGGTGCTTTCGTCATTTGACTTATACCACGTAGGGTGTGCAGCGGTTGCACCCACTACAGTGGCTTCTCCCCATAATTTTTCCAACTTTTAATGTCAATCGACACACTACGACGGTTTTGAAATGCTGTTGCTATAGCAAATTCGTCACTGCTAAGTTGAATGTGTTTCTGGCCCATTAGCAGTGTAGTGGGCTTGATGGGCCTTTTGTACCACTTTCTCTTATAAAAAGGCTTGACCAGGATACTAACCCATGCCCATACAAAAAGGAGTTTCCATTCTTTCCGGATAATCCCATTTAGCCTTGAGTTCATTTGAGAAATAAAAATAGCCTATGAATTTTTTTTTTTTTTTAAGGGAACCTATATTATTCATTAATAATAAAAGAAACTTACATCTATAACCAAATATATACAGAAATATTCTCATATCAACTATTAGCTCATAAATCAATTAGTGCATTTGAAGCTCTACTAGTACACTATTTCATTTTGTAACTGGTCGGGTCTTTGCTTCTGTTGATACTTTTTATAGAAAAAACATCCAAGAGACAACACTACCTAAACAGAGACTCAACCTCTGCAGACAAACATCCAAGAGACTAGCTCTTCTTTTTATTTCCCCCATAAACAATAAGGAAAGCAATAAGATGAATGTGAAAAAAGGTGGATTACAGTTTAGACCAACTTCGATAGAGTTCATAATCTGTGATGGCACGTGAAGGTAACACGTTTGTCTCTTTTCAGCCACAAAAATAATATCTGACAGATCTGATGGTGGCAAGTCCAGTGATCTGCACGTGTGTCGAGAAAAGCTACTGAAAGGGGTGCCACGTTAGGACCACGCGCTGTGATTTTCGCAAAATGCCACTATCCTCCTAACGATTTACGGCCTGGGAGTATTCTTGTATTATGCGTCTCTCTTGAGAGTTGTCGAAAAATTGTACATCTATATTTTTCGACCTTGAAGAAAACAAAAAAATTAAGAAAAGAGAACTACCTTGATAGACAAAGTGGATAGATGGAGAAATAAGGGAAGGAGAAGGGAGCCGACGACGACGACGACAAAATAATATTTGGAGGTTTTAGAGAGAGAGAGAGAGAGAGAGAGCCCCTTTTTTCTATAACTTTAGTATGTATCAATAGCCTATGAAATTTGTTTTCTTATAAGAGTAATTTTACATGCATTCACTTATTGTACAAACGTCATGCATTTATTTTAAAAAATAGTTGAGTCTATTGTTGAAATGCACGACATTTATACACTTTATGACTATAAATATTATTTATTTTTCTTTAAATATTAATTTTTATATTTTAAATTTAAATTTCTTTACCACTGTAATTTTAATCTTATTCGAAGTCTATTAAATACACCACATAAACACCAATCATGGAGTGCCACATCAAACATGTTTAGAAAATAAAAATAAAGAATCTAAGAAACTTGACCACCTAAGTCATGCTTGGAAACATGGGTCATACTCAACAGGGTTGAGCAAAAATTCAAAAATTAAACTCGTCGAAGTCGGATTTCTTTTATCATGCATACTAATATAATTATATAGTTGTATAACTAGAACCTATATAATTAAATTCAATAATGTACTAGTATGAGTTAATTATTATAAAATAATATACTTATACTATAATATAAATAGACTAATGATAGTTTAGTATATGTAAATATTATAGTATTACTATCATACATAATCAAGTATAGAAATAAGTTAGACACTAGTATTTAAATAAGTCTAGTATAATAAGTTAATAATATATATACTAATTTACTAAAATATAATAACATGTAATTAGATACTATTGTATAAGTCTTGTATAGAAAAAAAAAATTAGACACTAGTATAGAGATAACTAATAAATCTAGTATAATAAGTTAATAACACATAATACCAATTTACCGAAGTATAATAATATGTAATTAAACATTAGAAATAAGTATAGTGTAGAAATTAAGTTATAAAAAAGTTAGACATTAATATAATATAATAGCATGCAATACTATAGTATAATAACATGTAATTAAACATAGAAATAAGTTTAGTGTAGAAATAAGTTATAAATAAGTTAGACACTAGTATAATATAATAGCATGTAATGTTATAGTATAATAACATTTAATTAAACACTAAAAATAATATGTAATACTACAATATGATAACATGTAATTAGACATTATAGTATAAGTCTAGTATAAAAATAATTTAGAAATTAGTATAGAATTTACATTGAATGATTTAGTTTTAATTTTTAATTTTTGAAAAAATTGAAATTTGAAAGTACACAAAAATTCTTTTTTTTTAAATGGGCTAATTATGCAACTAAAAAAAAGAAACCCAAAACTGAAAGCCCAAATTCGACTTCATTCTAACAAGATGGAGTCGGAATCAAATAGGAACCCATACAAATCGGAGTCGAAGTTAGATTTAGGAGAATTCAACTCCGACTAAGTCGGTGCTCCTCCTAGTAAACGATGTCAAAGTTTTATACTGACAAAATATATAAATAAATAAATAAAAATAAAATATGAGAAATCTATTTGATCTCATTGTTTACAAAGAAGACTCTCCTTTGATATCTTTCTTGCTCTCTGTTTGCATATTTGAAGTCAACAAAAACTTGAGTGAGCTAATCAATTTACTTTTAGGTATACACTGTTAGTGTTGTGGAACTTCTATAGTCAACTAACAATCACCATTTTCCTGACCAAAGCCCGAATCGTTCAAAATACTTCACCCTTTAGTTGTAGAGACAATGGTGTTGAAGTTAAATCCACGAGCCAATAATTAAGATTTGCCCTCGTTACACTAAAAGCAGTAGCACTAGATGGTAAAAAGCTTAAGAGAAAAGTACATAAAAGTGAAAAGGCTAAGTACTAAAACAATTATTGAGTTTTTCTTTTTCAAAAGGTTGTACGGATATCAATTATACATCAAGTAAGTAGAAGAGCTCCGATAAATATATCAATTAGATTGCTCAATTGTATAAATTAGGGAGATAAGTGCTTAGTTATAAAAAGATTTTATAAAAATAAATTTATAAACATATATTATAGATATAACTTTATATGTTACGTTAGATCTATTTACAATCTAATGTACCTGGAATGGATAAAATATATTAGGCTCAAAGTGGGAGATCTTATAAGAAGAGAAGAAAGAGAGAAAGAATGAAAGGATAAAGAGTTGAGGAAGGAAAATGATATCAGGAGAAAAAGTGAGGATGTGACGTAAAGAAGAGAAAATGGGACAATAAGAGAGGAGCAGAGGATAAATAGGACTGCCATATGACCTTCAGGGGGACTTCGAGCTCTTCGACTTCAACTTCTTGGACTTCTTCAATCTCTCGGCAATGACTCCAATGACTAGATCTCTATTGTACAACGATGATGAGAAACTATAGGACTATAAAATAATCATATTATAGTGGATCATCTCATCCCTAAACTCCTGTGGACGTAGACATTATATCGAACTACGTAAATCTGTGTGTCACCGTTTCCTAATTTTTTTATATTTATTCATTGCTCACTGCCATGTATGTACGCATCGACGCCATACAGCGGCATCAGACCACCGCTGAGGGCTCCAAACCACACCGATCGAGGTCTGAATCGTCTCAGCCGACCGAGAATGAATCTTTCTCCCATTCCGGCCTATTGCGCTAATTTTAGGAGTTAATAATATCATATCAAACTATGTTAATTTATGAATTTATTTTTATGAAATATTTTTTATGGCTAAAACATTTATCAATTAAGAATAATCTTGATAAATGTGTGTTTTCTTTTCTTGGTAATTTTTTATTATTCTCACAGAAAAAATGTCTAATTGATAACCTTTACAAATATCGAAAATAAAATTAAAAAATTAGAAGAAAAACACGAAAATCTTATGTATGATATATTATATATATATATATGGCATATAGTACGTTGGAGTATCTGTCAAGAGGATGATAGTGTGGTGAAAAAATTGAATTCAAACCCCACCCCTATATATAAAAAAAAAAGAAGATTTTAGTACCTAATTCAATAAAAATATAATATAGGTGAAGCTGGTATGAAAGTGGCTGGATCTTAGGTACAAATTATTATATAAAGTCCTCGAGACAAGAAATAGATAAAAAAAAAATGCCATCAATAACTTAAAATGAAGATCCATTATAATCTTAAATGGACCTACACTTAAGATCCTTCTCACAAAGTGTACGCTTGGATTCATTTTTTTAATGAGACGAGACTGAAGAGATGAGAAGCATCAAACTGCAGGCTCTATTTAAGTTTTGTTTGAATGTTGAATTGAGTTGAATTGATTTAATTAAATATTATTAAAATATTATTTTTTAATATTGAGATTTAAAAAAATTAAATTATTTATTATATTTTATATTAAAATTTAAAAAAATTATAATAATAAGTTAAGAAGAGTTTAATATTCAAACCTTATTTTCAGATTTTTTTAGAAGCATCGCTCCGAAGGGAACAGTTTCTGAGGAATACTTTTCGCAATTGCTAGCAATATTGATTAAATCATGAATTCACAATTATAATTGTAATTTGCATGTATAATGCGATGATCTTTGCTTTTTTTTTTTTATCTTCGATGCATTCAAAGGGAGTTATTAACTGACACAGCTCGACACCCAAAAAAAAAAAAAAAAAAAACAGCAACAACCGAATTATTAAAAAAAAAAGAAAATTACTATAGAGGACCAGAGGAAGCTGCAAAAACGCCCATATTAAATTCATTGCAACATCTTGCATTTTAAAAATAATTACGCGATTGGTCGTGATAGAAAAATTCATTTTTTATTATTATAAAAATGAAAAAATCTGAAAGGTACAAGACTGCAAGTTGGCGATGATTCTGATGAACGAGAGAAGTTGGGGAAGAAACTGCTTCTATTTGTATGACATGAATATATAAAAAGGAAAAGGAAGCTTCGTAGGAAATTGAGATCCATGCAACACGTTTCCCTTTTTTCTTTGCTTTTACGCCTGACAGACTCCCGTTTTCAAAATATTCCATTAGTCGGAAACAAATATTTTGTTTCAAAGAAAAGTTTTTCTTTGAAGGTTTCAAACATCGTGGCGGTTGCTCTACGACCTTTATCAAGGCTGAGGAGACACTGGGGAATTTAGTTTTGTATATTTCTACTGCTTGGCGATTGGGTTAGCTGTTTCCGACGTGGGTCTTCTTGTTTGGGCGATGGTCTGCTCGTTTGTAGCCTTTCAATATAAGGTATAGCATCTAATTATGAGTGTTAGTAAACATATACATGTTGCTGTTTTCATTATTTTTTCGGCTGTTTACGCATAATCGAGGATTGCATGTTGTAATGGGGTTTCTGGAGGTTCAGTGGGATTTGAAAGACTGAAGATTTGATGGGTTTCTTGGGCATTGATGGGCGTTGAAATTGGAGTCTTGGTGGTTCTGAAGTGTCCAGTGGGTTTGTAGCAAATTTGGTGAATGTATTGATTTGGGTTCGTTCTGGATCCGAGTGTTGCTCTGTCTTGTTTTGAGGCAGTTAGGGTTGATTTGATGCCATCCTCTTCTTCTTGTATATGACTGATTTGGTTCTCAATAAATAGAAAACACGGCGTTTTGAGGTTGAAACATTGCAATTCACCGTGAAGTGCGGGGTTTTGAATGATGTAACTTTTTTTTTTTTATTGGACAGGGAAGTTCATTCAGGTTTTTGTGGATTGGATTGGTTTGATAAACTTCCTTATTGTTATTGGATTGATTATTCCAAGGTAAGCTAAAAATCATGGACTTAGCTCATGAAGAACCAGCGGTTAATGGAGAGGCAGATGTAATGGACAGGGACCTCTTGGGAAACACTCCTCTCAGGGAGCCCCCTCTCTACTGGACCAATTTTCAGGGTATGGTGAGACAGAAAGCCTATATTTTTGATGGCCATGGGAACTTTTATAATAAGGAATGGGATCTTGCAGAGGGTGGAGGCAATGAGTTTTGTTGGTACCATGTGGAGCTTCCAAGAGTAAATGAAAAACTGTCACAATCTGCACAATACCTCATTGGTGTTCTTTGTCCTCCTTTGAAACTCCAAGACATTCTTTCGCTCGTCAGCAATGGACCCTTTTGTGGGCATGTTGATGGGGCTCTTGTCTTCAGAATTAATTCACCTGGCCCTCCCTCGAGCGATTTTACATTTAGAATTGCTGCTAGAGTTACTGAGAATTCAGTCATCACAGTATCTTTAGGTCGTGTTCCTAGATTGGGCTTCTCGCGGATGGCTCAGTCTCTTCTCTCAGAGATTCCTAGAGTGGAGAGTTCATATCTTAGGGGTGAACATAAGGAAGGGGGTGGAACTGTTATCGGGGAGCATGTTCTCGAGTTCTTGTTGACAATGAATCACTCTGAGGAGGCTGATAATCCCGTGCCAAAATCTATCTCTAATCTTGTTGTTCACATTCTTGACACACATGTGGATCACCTTCAAGATGTCGTGACTAAACTTGAGATGGAGCTGGATTCCGTGGAGCTTCAATTGGATAAAGGTAAAATCTGAAATGATGTAAATATAAGTTGTGCTACCCATAATTGAATCGTCATTATATATAGTAACATCAAATTTTCAGGATTCATGCACGACTTCTGATTCAGAGCTGTATTAGATTGTTATGCCTTTTTTAGTCTTTTATATCAATGTCACTCAGAACCTAGTGAAAAAGGGGGTCAAATGATCATGCACACTAGAGTTGTGGAAACTCAGGGACCTTTAGGTAGCATTAATAAAGCTGCATGCTTGAAAGTAAAAGAATGAAGCTGGATTAAAATATTAGTGCTAGGCTGCCGCCCAGCAATGACCGCTGGGCATGCAGCCTAGTACAAATTTGTCTTTTTATTTTTTTATTTTTTTTCTTTTCATATTTTTTTAACATATTTAAATATTTTTAAAAAATAAAAAAATACACCAATACACTAAAAGTTACTTTCTTAATCATTAAATTAAAAAAAAATTAAATAAATAAATGAGTGGTCAAAGTGAGGGAACAAACTCAGACGGCATACTAGCATTTCTCTTAAAATATTATCTGCAAGTTTTTAATCGTATTATCAATGTGCAGTACAAAATCTGTTGATGCAGTATCATTCTCTTATGGGGAGGATTGTGTATCATTCTTTAGTTATGTCCCAAACAATTTGTTGAGAGCCTGTTTTAAAAAGCCCAGCAAGCTTGTGTCGATGAGCAATATGGAGCCTTTGCTTTTGTTGCTCACTTTTGGGTTTAACCTTCTTTTTTCTTTTTGGGGGAGATTGGAATATTGATTCTTTACTGTTGAGATAGAGAGAGCAAAGCAAAATGAATGACACGAATTTTACCTTGTTTTTCTGGGCCCATCCATAAAAGTTCTAAATGTTCTTTACAGCTTAAATAGGATGTTGAAAACATTGGAGGATATGCATTTTCATGGTAAAGTGTACTTTCCCATATCTATGGTGGAGACATTAAAAAAGATTTAATGACCTCTGCCAGTTATCAGTAACGTCTGAAAATATGGAATGAAGAGAAAATTGTGCAAGACGGTCTATGTGAGTCTATGATTTGGGTGTGTCAAGGCCTTAGGATTTGTTTTGAAGTTCTGAACTTTATTTTAATTGTTCTGTACTTTATTATTTCACCTTATTGATTTATGAAAAGGCAGTTGATCTATTTGTGGTCTATAATGATACATTGAGAAGGCATGGTGAGGGCCAGTTGCAGGATTTTCGTCTGGAAAGACCTGTTCTCCATTGGGGATGCATTATCTTGTTTACCCAAAAATGATGTGGATATATTTCCAATTGAAATTCTTCCATCTCTTTCCAACATTTGTTTGTGCTTACGAAGCTCCTATGAGTTCATACTGTTTTCTCTTTGGATTTATATGGTTTGATATAGGGTCGAAATTAAGGCATGGTTCTTCTGCTTTGTTGCAGGTGGTTTTGCTTTGAAGAAGCAAATGCTAGATGATAGAAGATTCCCCAAAATGCATCTTAATTTGCAGCGCCTTCTGCAGGTATCAGCCCCATTTAGTTTCTTTAATGGCCAAAAACAGAGTAGGAGAGAGATGAGAGTTATTAGTAACCTTATGTTCCATGTTGTTAGCCCGTCAAGTTTTATTTGGGTAACGACTCACAAATTAAAGTCTCTAGTAAGAAGCATGCTTTTGAAAGAAACGGCTAGCAATGAGACAGCTATGGAAGTTACTTCGGTAAATGGATTTCAACCATTTCTGGGGTCTTGGCTCCTTCCATCCAACTTCATGAAATTAGAACATACTAGCTGCGTTGGTGGCCATAAGGGTTATGATGCCAAGTAAATAGTTAACCAATAAGTGTTTGGACAATCTTGTCTTGATCTGCCATAGGAAGGCCGTTGTCTAGAATAGTTACTCTTACCATTTAATTTTAGTTTTGGCCTAATGAATTTAAGTAAAAAACTGTTAACTGGACCTTCACTTGGTTTTTGTATCTTCATTGAATTCAGGTGATAGCACATGGGGAGCAAGTATTTCCGCGGGTGAAAGAGAAATGTTCTTCAAAAAGTTGGTTTGGTAGCGAAGACATTAACTCCCTTGAAGAGTTGATCGGACGGTTAAGGAGGCTAAAAGACAATGTGGGGTTCATAGCAAATCGTGTCACAGCAATCCAAGCAGGACTTGATAGCTGGCAGGCCGAGCAAATAAACAGGAAACTATATTATCTTTCATTCCTTTCCATTATATTCCTTCCGCTGTCCATCATCACCGGGGGTAAAAGTTTCACCTTGCTGCAACCTTATTACATTCAGAAGAACTTTCTGGTGCACTTTTTTTGTTTGTTATGATTTTGTTGAAGAGATTAGCAATTGACACCGATCACTTTGGAACAGTGTTTGGAATGAATGTGGGAGGAGTTCCATGGACAGGGCAAATGAACTCAAAGTCAAAAGATGGTTTCCGGAATGTCATGTTACTCTGCGTAGCAATGCTACTTGTGGTACTGATGTGCTTCTGTTTCCCGGCTCTTTATACCCATTTAGCTGCTTGGCAGCGGAGGAGGGTTATGAGAAGAAGCTGGTCTCTCAACAGGAAGTCAATCCTCATGAGAACCGCAGGAAATGGAGGAGCTCAAGAAAGAGGAGGTTACCTTCGGATTTGAATGGAACTGAAAATGTGTTTATTATCTTTCTGTAAGTATCTCTTTTAGCAAACACTCCTCATTTGCTTTCCAATTACATCTTCTTTTAAATATTCATTTCTCTATCATCTCTTTCTTCCTTGTTTTTCTTTTCCAGGATGTCATCATGCCACTCTACTGTGATCCATAGTACCATTGACTCTATCCTGGAAATGGGGATTTCTCTCATATTTTTTATTTTTATTTTTATTTTTCCTTCTGATTGACTCTGAAGAGAAGGTGGGAATTCTTTTTTTCCTTCTGATTTTTGTTTCTATAGTTTCTTCCATCTGTTGGTAATCTGTTAATATGTACAATATTTCTTTTACTTTCCCCTTCCTTTGTAGCACTAATTGTGAGTGTATTCATGGAATTATATTAATGAAATGTGTACGTACACTGCCTAAATTGCAAGGAATCTGTGAGACTCTCTACTCTCTCACTGAAGATTCTTCTATCTGTCCTTGCTGATGCAAATGATACACAAATTGCAATGTTCTTGGTGCTATAGTTGAAAGTCCTTCCTTTAAATAAATAATTAAGATGAAATATATATATATATATATAAGCAGATATTTTTATTTAATTTATTAATTTATGAAAATATTTAAAATAACGCATATAATTAAAAATAAAAAGGAGATGAAGTAAAAAAAAGGTAATGCCTATGATGGACTGCATTTTGGAAAACTTATTGAGCTCGATGGAACGGTTGGTAGTGAATTGATTAATCACCTGGGGGTGAGGTGTACAGTAAGGAGATCTAGAAGCTTCGACCAACCTCTTTTCGCCAGAACAATCTCAGAAAAAAAAAAAAAAAAAAAAAAAAAAGGCCAAGCTCTTTTCCTCCCCAGTCCCCACCGCAAACCCCCTAAACCCTCCATTTTCCTCGACTGTCTTTGTTTCTCTGTCTTTCACTTCTCGCTGTGTTCTGATCCTCCGAAGGCGATCCGTCCATGGCCGCCACCGCCGTCTTGCTTCGCCCGCTACGACGCCGTGATGTCGCCTCCGCACCTCTCTCGGCCTTTCGATCCGTACGTCTTATTCTTCGTCGTCCTCCTGCGAGATTTCTGTCTGCTTTGTTTTATTGAACCGTTTGTTTTTAGTCGTTTATTCTTTGTTTACGATTGTGCTCTGTTTAGCTCCTGCGAAGGTTCAGAGAAATTGAATGAGTCCGCGGAATTTTCAGGCGAAATATTTGGTTTCAGTTGATTTTTTTGCTCTTTGTTTTTACCTATTGAACGTAAAATCTAGTCCGTTATTCTGTTTCTGTGCGGTCTTTTTCTCGGTTTTATTCATTATATCTGCGCTGAAGGTTTTGTGTAACGATATATATAAAAAAATTTCTGTAAGAGATTGGAACCGAGTCCGATGGATGTATAGGGCTCAGTTCCATTAGGGTTTTAGCTCTGGTTTCCGGAACAGAATTTTTTCTTTATCTTATGTTGATGCTGAAGTATTTTTTGAAGGGGCTATTTGAGCCTATGACGGACACTTCCACTTGTATTTTTGTTACTCCCTCTGTTTGTGAACGATCGAAAGTAAGACGTTTTATGACTGTCTAGAGGTGTTCACGGAAATATTGTCTGCTATATGAGGTTATATTGAAGTTACGTATAAGTTCAGCTTGGTAGATAGGGGTAAATCATGGGTGAGAAGTAACCTTTTTTTAACAAGTAACGCTGAGAAATAAACATTTTTTTATCAGTAAATAAGAATTTTATTGAAAATAGGCAAAGCCAAGTACGCTGTGAGAAATAAACTTAGTGGTGCTTTCTAATGATCACGCAGTTAGCCAGCAATGTGAAGCCAGTGTGGGCTCCCTCGAAGCTGGGTTACAATTGGGCAAGTTTGACCAGGGCATTCAGGTATAAAGAATTTTCGGCTATTTTTGGGAGTTTGTTGGAATTTTTTTCCAACTTTTTTCTTGCTGTAACATTTTTCCATTTTTCAATTCAGTTCAAAGCCTGCTGCGAGTGATGTTGTCGGCATCGACTTGGGAACGACCAACTCATGTGTTGCGGTTATGGAGGGAAAGGTATAGCATGAAACAGTGTTCTCATAATGACTCCAAATGCCATCCCATCTATTGATCAAGTATTGTGTTTTGTGTTATTTCTTATTCAGTTTAGTTTACCTCTGACTCATTAAAATTTCCGAGAGAATCTGTAGAATCCCAAAGTTATTGAGAATGCGGAGGGATCTCGAACAACACCATCAGTGGTTGCCTTCACCCCGAAAGGAGAACTACTTGTTGGTACTCCCGCAAAACGTCAGGCTGTAACTAACCCCACGAATACCATTTTTGGAACCAAGCGTCTGATTGGCAGACGATTTGATGATCCTATAACACAGAAAGAAATGAAGATGGTTCCATACAAGATAGTCAGGGGTCCAAATGGAGATGCATGGGTTGAAGCCAATGGGCAACAGTATTCCCCAAGCCAAATTGGGGCTTTTATCCTGATTAAGATGAAAGAAACGGCAGAGGCATATCTTGGAAAGTCGGTTACAAAGGCTGTGATCACTGTTCCAGCTTATTTCAATGACGCTCAGAGACAAGCAACAAAGGATGCTGGCAGAATTGCAGGACTTGATGTGCAGAGAATTATCAACGAGCCTACTGCTGCTGCACTTTCCTATGGAATGAACAATAAGGAGGGTCTCATAGCAGTTTTTGATCTTGGAGGTGGAACATTTGATGTTTCTATTTTAGAGATCTCTAATGGTGTTTTTGAGGTAGTCTCCCCCAACAACCCCTTAAAAAAAAAAAACTGCTGGGAGTAGTTTTTTCTTGTCGATTAGGCAAGTCCCACTAACTCCTCTCTCTTGTAAAGGTGAAAGCAACAAATGGAGACACATTCTTGGGAGGAGAGGATTTCGACAATGCGCTGTTGGAGTACTTGGTGAGTGAATTCAAGAGAACTGAGGGGATTGATCTTTCCAAAGACAAGCTTGCCCTTCAGAGGCTTCGTGAAGCAGCTGAGAAAGCTAAGATAGAACTGTCGTCCACAACCCAAACTGAAATCAACCTGCCCTTCATCACAGCTGATGCATCTGGTGCAAAACATCTGAATATCACACTAACCAGATCAAAATTTGAAAGCTTGGTGAATCACTTGATTGAGAGGACTAGGGGCCCATGTAAGAACTGTTTAAAGGATGCTGGAATAACTTCCAAGGAAGTAGATGAGGTACTTCTGGTTGGAGGGATGACACGCGTTCCCAAAGTACAAGAGGTCGTTGCAGAGATCTTCCAAAAGACCCCAAGCAAAGGAGTAAATCCTGACGAGGCAGTTGCTTTGGGAGCTGCTATCCAGGGTGGTATTCTACGTGGTGATGTCAAAGAATTGCTCCTCTTAGATGTCACTCCGTTGTCGCTTGGTATTGAGACATTGGGTGGTATCTTCACCAGGCTTATCAGCAGGAACACAACCATTCCAACAAAGAAGAGTCAGGTATGGACTCAAAGCCAAAATGCAGTGATTTAGTTAGTTTTTTACTAAATCCATATGGGTACAAATGAAACAGAGCAGTTTACAGATTTTTTTATAATTTTTTGTGAACAAATATTTACTTGAAATTAGAGTAGTATATGGCTTGGTTTACTATTTTTATGTTCAAATATTTTTTAACGTGACCAAGACTGTTGCACACTGGAGGATTGGTTTGATAAATTGATTGTGTTAGGAAGCATGTGTTTAGTGCATTAAGGGAAAAATTTCTTTTTTGAGACAAGGAAGTTTGTGAAATTAGATACTTATAAAAAAAAGTTCATGAAATTAAATAGGATGTTTTAGTGGGATTATATGTGCTTTCTCCTTTAAGACTTGTAGTGCTGCCTAATAAGATTACCCCATTTTAGAACATCCTTCATGTTCTCAGCGTTCCCAAATGATTTTGTGGTGGAAGAAAAGATATCAGTTTGTTACAAAAAATTTCCAAGTTACTCCTGTTCTAGAGACCCCATATGGAATCCGTTTGTGTAAGCCTGGTTGGCTTGGTTAAGATAAGCTTTCAGTTTTGGCTGGCCTTCAATATGACTCAACCTTTTAATGTTGGAGATCGTCTTTAATGGCACTTTTACATTTTATAATTTCGTGTTATGGAGGATGCTAAGTTCCTGAATACAACTTACATTATTGCAGGTCTTTTCCACGGCAGCTGACAACCAAACTCAGGTGGGCATCAAGGTATTGCAAGGTGAGCGTGAGATGGCCTCTGACAACAAGCTTCTCGGAGAGTTTGAGCTTATGGGCATTCCACCTGCTCCCAGAGGCATGCCTCAGATTGAAGTCACATTTGACATTGATGCCAATGGCATTGTGACTGTTTCTGCCAAGGACAAGACCACTGGGAAGGAACAACAGATTACCATCCGTTCGTCAGGAGGGCTCTCAGAAGACGAAATTGAAAAGATGGTTAAGGAAGCGGAGTTGCATGCTCAGAGGGATCAAGAAAGAAAAGCATTGATTGATATCAGAAATAGTGCAGACACTACCATTTACAGCATTGAGAAAAGCTTGAGTGAGTACAAGGACAAAATTCCTGGTGAGGTTGCAAAAGAGATTGAGGATGCAATTGCAGATTTAAGAAAGGCAACAGCTGGGGACAACGTTGAGGAAATTAAGTCAAAGATTGATGCTGCAAACAAAGCCGTGTCAAAGATAGGACAGCACATGCAAGGTGGGTCTGATGGTGGTTCTTCCTCAGGAGGTGGTTCTCAGGGTGGCGACCAGGCTTCCGAGGCAGAATATGAAGAGGTCAAGAAGTGAGTGTTGAGATTGTTGTATGTGATACTTTCTTTTTGGTTTGATAAATTGATTGTATTAGGAAAGTCTCTCTTTATAGCAGCGCAAGTCTATGCTCTTTTAATGAGTTGTCGACGAAGTTTTCACAGCAGTGTTCTTCCAGGTTGTCGCTTGATAGTTTGAGAGAGATTTTGCTTGGGAGTCCCGGGTCATCAAAACCCAAAAAACCTCTCCCAAGCTTAATGATTCAATACATTTTCATCTCAGTCCAGATTTTACTCAAATCGAGGGCTACGTAGTGATGCATGTCTTTAGCCTGATATTATTTGATAATAGCTTAAAATTTGAACGGTTAATGGGGGGGCGTAGGCATATTATGGTAGTACCATTGGAATACCATTGGAACAATTTTTCAAGACTGGTGGAGGACGTTGAATATGGCTTGAGAATCGTCGGGACTTTGCCTAGCAACATGGTTGGGCAGGCAGCTTTAAAAGCTAATGGATTTGATGAATTCTTAGCGGGTATAGGTTGGCAAATTTGATTTGTGTTTTTATTTGTGAAACCATGACTGACTAATTAGTAATTACTGTAGGAAATTTTTACAACGCCTCCACATCTCAGAGTCTCACCCACCCAATAAACAGAATGGGAGCAGCGAGTAGAATAGAAGAATTCCCACTTGCTTCAAGCTGAAGCCTCCTATATATATTATATATATATATATATATATAGGGGGGAGAGAGAGAGAGAGAGAGAGAGAGAGAGAGAGGATGCCGCGAGAAACTCCCGTGGAAAGTTACATCCCATCCCCATCAAAGATTGTACAAAATATGCCAAAATACCTAGAAGATGTTCTCTTTCAAAGGGATGCTTTTCTGAGGTCACACGAACTTTCATTTCTTTTCGGTTATATACGTAGTTAGGTCCAAGGATAGGACACACTCTTGGGAAAAATATAAAAAGGGTACTCCATCACCAGCCCCTACCGACCCACGTTGTTCCCAACAGTTTTTGAGCAAATTTCTCCCCACACCATGAAGAAGCACATGGATGGACTGAGACTCTCGACACCTGATATGCGGACCTTCTTATTATTTATATTTGATTAAACTTTATAGTTATTGAAGATTTCAATATATTTCTTCCCTCGTTGAATCTTGTGCACCAACATGTCATCAGAGAGTTTCTTCCCCCTCAAAAGTCTTTGGGCATCAACGGACCACTAGAATGATTCACGAGATAGGATGGTCACTTTGGAATCTCTTGGCTACAAAGCCGGGAATGGCCTTCTGGAACTCTCTCTCTCTCTCTCTCTCTCTCTCTCTCTGGTGCTATGCTGCTTAAGAGAACCAAACCCAAGAAGAAGATGGGATATAAATTCAACCACAAAAGCTTCTGAGAAAAATCATGTATTAATGCGGGTAATGTGTACAATGGTATCTCTCTCTCTCTCTCTCTCTCTCTTCTTCTAATCCCTAACCATTTTTTTTCACTCACTGACGTTATCTACCATCTGACCTACAACTTCCTTTCTTTTTTTTTTTTTGGCCCACAACTCAAGGGTTCCTTCACATATTCCTCATGCCACAGCCAAAATGCCCACTCACAGACTTCCAGTTCCATCAATCTCTCCAAAGCTTGAAACAGAATATCACACTTCACCGAGTTCAACACCAATCCCCTGTAACAAAAGAGCTTCTTCGTAATTCAGCTCATACCAAAAAGTACAAACGAAATTTCAATTATAGCACAAGCTTTATACCTTGTCCAACAAAACAAAAATTTCCCAAAAATGGGAAAGCATTCAAAGAATGCATTTCTGATCCAACTCTCCACTTGATTCCACTCTTGGGAGGCCATTTCAATTAATTCAATGCAACCTCATGACTGCGCATTATCGGCATCCGAATCACTCCAGAAGAACTCCCTGAATCTGAATCTGCATTCAACCCTCACTGTCAATCATTTCTGCAAACAAAAATTTCTCAAACCCACCAAGAAGAAATGAAACAATGGGTTATACCACTTGATGAGGAATCACTGTCTGAACTGCTGGAGCTGCTAGAACTACTACTACTCCCGTGTCCCCCAACATCTTTCTCGATCTCCACCGGCGGGAAATTACTCATCGGCATCTCGTCCCCGATGTCCACATCTTCCTCCCCTACCTCCCCTCCTTTCTTCGGTCTCTTCGCCTCACTAGCCACAGCTTCAATCTTCTCGCTGTTCACAGGTAACTCCTACACATACACAAGCAAGCGAAGTTAGTATAAAATGCCCAAAATTTTGGATCAAAATTAAACAAATGCCCGTATTTCTGTAATTTGTTGAATTTCTCTACCCCATTGTTTTTGGCGTAGTTTCCCATGAGAGCTTGGCGCTTGATCTTGCTAACCATCTTCTTCCAATTGGTGACGAGTCGGTCGAGCTCCCAAAGTGTCTCGGTGTCCACGGCCTCAATATCGAGTTCTATCTCATCACCATCCTGCTTCAAATGCCCGTTTCTCTTCCTTATTATCTGCACCACTTGTTCCATCTTCTCCGGAGGCAAACTCTGCAACCCGATCCCCAGCTTGTGCTTCTCCTCCAGGCTCATCTCCCTCTTGTTCGGATCCTTTGCCTTCGGCTTCGGCTGCTTCAGCGGTTTCACTGGTGGCGTTCTCACCGGAGATTGCACCAGCTGACGATTCGATGAGCTCGCGTGGAGCTTCTGCAACGGTTCAGAATGATCCGAAACCTTATCTTCGATATCTATCCGGTCCGATCTCTCCGCAATTAGCAACGAATTAGTATTATTATTATCGCTCGCTTGCAATTCTTCCTCCGCATCGAAGATCCCCTTTTCTCCCTCTTCTTCATCAATCCGATCGATTTTCTCGCTGAAGGGGCGAAACAACTCCTCGAATCTGGCCAGTAACTGCTCGGCCATGGCGTGCACGGTGTGGCCCTTGGGGTTGTAGGTCAAGGCATTGGTGAAGGTCAGCCTCACATCAGCGGCGAAATCCAACGGAGACCGGTAGAGATTCCTAGCAAGCCTTGACTTAACGGTCCCCAAATCCATGGGTTGTTTGATTATGTCGTTGTAATCGTGAAGCCCCATGCCCACCACATCCACCGGCTCGTTAAATACCCACCCGCTCTTGTGCTTTCTCAGCTTCGTCAGTATATCCTTGCACGCCTTCATGGACATCAGGTTCATGCTCTTGTTCACGTTGTTCGCATTTGTCGAAATCAAATTCGGGCTCGGACTCTGGTTCTTCTGATTCGGATTGCCCGGCAAGGGACGCTTCTTGCCCGAAAATTTTTTCGATTTCTTCGAAGGCGGCGGCGCATGGGTGTGATTGGGTATTGAGTGGGATTCGAGGCGGTGTTTGAGTTGGCGAATCTGGTCAAGCTCGGCAGCCAGACGGGCCTTAAGGTCGCCGAGCTGCTTCTTCGAACAGGAAGCGACGTTGAAGCTCACGTATTGAAGGTTGTTAAATTCGGTACTGGTGGAGGGGTGTCTTCGGTGGTTGATTGACGAAGCATCGTCGGAGGCGGCCGATTGCGTCACGTCCGGGAATTCCTCAACGATGATTTTACCCCCAATTGGATGCGATTGTTGCTGTTGCTGCCGTTTTTTGGTGGTGAAATTAGGGTTAGGGTTTGAGAAAGGGACTTTGCCCATGAATCCTCCGCCTGCTCTGTTGTTCGTGGTGCTGGTGGTTCTGGCTAAGACGGCGGACGCCATGGACGTACCGAATTCGAAATCTTCAAAATCGGTGAGGTGGAAACCATGAATCGGGTGGGGCGTGACCTTCACGCGCAGATCAATAAACCTCACGCGCCGAAGGAAAGGCCTCCCAAATTCCCAAAAAATATTAAAAATAAAAATAATTGGGGAGAGAGAGAGAGAGAGAACGTGAAAGTTAGGGTTTGGGGATTTTGAACCCTAAATCTGAGCGAGGAAGGAAAGGAGGCTAGGGCCGGTTCTTAAAGGCGATGAGATCTGACCGAGGACGTATCGGGCAGGTTGTGAGCCACCGATGGGGATTTTATTTTTCATCCGAGGGTGAATCGAGATTCTCTTGGTGCCCGAAGAACTGACCGCGTGACCTGGCATGGACGGCGAGGATGTTAGGTTTGGTGCACGTGGCGGATTTTTGGAGGTCTTGGATTATTTGGGGGCGGGTTATGAAAGGTTATTCGCGGGGGGTGGGTTTGAGTCTGGGATACATTTGCATTTGGATTGAATTTGTACTGCATGTAGGGTTTTTATTTATTTAATTATTTAACAAATTTCGACATTTAATGGGAAAGGTTTCGGGCCCACTGCCGTTGACGTGGAAGGAAGCGAACTGGATGGTCGTAGCGTGAGCCAGAAGGGAAGCTTGAAAAGTGGCTAAGAAAATGAAAGCGCGTGGAGTCCACTTCCCTGAATGTAAGGGTCATTTCGTAAATGCGGAAGACGTGCTTGCTGGGGTAATCAACGACCTACTGTTCTAGCTTCCATTTGGCCCTGCGGATGGTACATGGACAGATGGACTCGTTCTTGGAACGTCTTATTTACCATGTTACCCGTGTATGGATTGGTCAGAATAACCTCAAAGGCATTGCATAACGAGATAAGTTTTTTAAAATTGAAAATTAAATAAAATATTATATTTTAATATTTTTATTTTAATATTTAAAACTATTAATTAATTTATTATATTATATATAAAAAATTTAAAAAATTATAATAATTAAATAATATGAAATAAAATCATTTATGTATTCAAATGAGACTAAATCTACTATTAAAAATAATGAAACTGGTAAATAATTAATTTACATTCTATTTTCTCATTAATTAATGTAAAAATATCATTTTATCACATATATTACAGTTTTCATTTGAATTTTTTATTTTACACTGTTGTCCTCATTATAAAAAAAATTATATTTGGATCATTTTTCACATAAATAACTTACATTTCACGTCATGGTATTTAAATCATACTTTTTATCTCTCAAATTACCATTATTTTTCATGTAATAATTAAATTAATTAAACTATCACTTAACTTATTAAAATAAGCAATAATTAAACTAATTAAATTATAGCTTAATTTCTTAAAATAAGTTATGTGCTATATCTTACCTCATCTTTAGCGTCAATAAAAAAAACAAATCTTAAAAAAAAATTGTATTAATGAGAATAAAATAAAATAAAATAAATGATTTTTTTATTATAAGTTTTATAATCTGGTTATTTAGAACATATTAAATCAATAAATATAAAGAGAAGTTAAAATTATAAGATAAAAGAATATTATTGACACGAGATGAAATGAAAATACAGTGAAGTTAAATCAATCAAACGACACGACAGCACCTGACATCTGTTGAAATCTGAATTTATTTATATATTTATATTGATGTGTATATATAATATTTTTCTTTCTCCTTTTACGTTCCCCTCGTTCCTGTTTTTTCCCCCCTCTGTTCTTATTTTCTTCATTTTTCTTCTCCCATCACACTAATCTCAATAAAAACAAGCATATCATTCTGCAATGATGTCGTTCATGAAAGAATTCACGGCTTACGACCGCGATCGACCGCCTTTTTCACGGTAGATACAACCGGTAATTTTTCTGATACAATCTCGCTCACATTTCTCCCTTCGATCGTTAATTTTTTTTTTCCCCTTCAATTTGGGGGTTTTTTAGCTCTTCCTCTCGCGTAGTCGTTGGATTCAGCCTCAGCAGCTCAGCCTGGGTTTCGTGAGGAGATGTTGACCTAAAGAAAAACTCTGTTACCTGTGGAATGGGCATTTTCATTTTGGGGAGTCTTTTCTTCCTTCTTTGGTTTTCGAAGCCGATGCCCAAAACTTCTTCACTTCGCAAGGTACATTAAAACCAATTTAATACTGCAGAGTACGTCACCATTTTGATTTTGATTGGGGCTTTGTGCAAAACCGTGTGAATTTGTGTAAGACATATGTCAAGTAATAAGAGATATGTACGCTGGGAGTACGGAAATATTCAATGAAAGTTGATCCAATTCAGACTATTCCTGCACCCAAAAAAAAAAAAAATAGAAATTTTATTGCCAAACTAATTAGATTTGGACTGGTCAGACATTAATGTCTTCCGATCAAATTAAGGAAAGTTTAAACAGTAAAATAATTTTAGATGAATTGAATAAAATATTATTAAAATATTATTTTTTAATATTATTATTTTAAAATTGTAAAAAATTAAATTATTTATTATATTTTGTATGAAAATTTAAAAAAATTATAATGATAAAATAAAATAATTTCTCTATCTAAAGAAGTGCTAACTCACGGGCGAAGGTTGTTGGAAAGTATAAGGTCTCGTTTGCATTTAAAACTTACTTCAATTCATTTCAACTCAACTCATCTTATCTCATCTTATTATTATAATCTTTTCAAATTTTCACACAAATATAATAAATAATTCAACTTTTTCAAATCTCAAAATAATTTTTTCAAATTACTACACAAAATATAATAAATAATTTAACTTATTCATAAACCATCTTAATCTATCTCAACTCATCTTTGAATTCAAACCACTCTTAAATGTTTTTTTAACAGTACAGCTAAATTTTTTCTCCAAAGATTGTTTGTACGATTACCAAGCTGGCTGTTTTGTTTTCCTTTTGGGTTTGTCTTGTTTCCTCAATTGAATGCTTTCATGCAAGGATATATTCTGCTATTATAAAAAACCAGTGGTAATCCGAGGATCTTCTTTGTTTCTTGTTCTGTTATTTTCTTCCCAAAGGAGTAGAGATCTTCAAAATAGTCATTCTCATGCGTCATGTACAAATTTGTTTGTCCACTTATTATAATAATCAATCTACTTTTTAATTTTTATTTTTGCATTTTACCCATGGAATATCTCAAAAAGCTCAAATGGGAGCTGAATCCATGTATTCGTGTAACCTGGAGGTAATTTTGCCATTGGGACAAAAACACAGCAAAAAACAAAGCCAACCCGTCCAACTCCTTGAAGGTTTTTATACAATATAAAAAAATATTTAGAATTTAGTCAAAATAAATATGCAAAGACATGCACATACATGTAGCTTTTGAGTTTTCTATCGTCCAGAACTTGTGTACTGCCCTAGGTTTTGAATGGTACAGCTGAAATATTTCGTTTTTGTGGTATAGCGGTAAGAAAAGAGTATAGTTTCGTACCGGTCTCTATACCAGCCTATATTTTGCTCTTTACTTTTTTTTTTTTTTCATTTCTTCAAATTATAAGTTCCTTTTTTTACCTCCAATTTAGATTAAATTATTTATAATTTATATATATATTTATATATAATTTATTTATATATAAACTATTTTGAAACATACTGATAACCGAAATAATCACCAGTACCATATTTAAAATATTGGTACGGTCTTTTGTTGAATAGAAAAGGCCATTATTAGTGTTGGCTTTGTCGCTGTTTTTTCGAGTGTCAAGAGCCACCGGTGGCATGTTTTGGAGGCCCACGAAACCATACACAAGTCTATCTATAATGCATTTGGGCCCTTTTGGACCATTTCTAGAGCCACCTGGTTGTCACGTCTGGCATTCATTATCAGCACTTTAGCTTGGGCTGAAGATCTCCTTCGAGAAATTTTTATAGTCGGCGGAGTTTGATGTGATGTTTCATGTTTATTAAAAGCTACGTTTGAAATATGGAATTAGTTAACCTCAAGTTTAAATTTAACTATTTAAACTTAGTTTAATATCTAAATACACAACGTTTATATCACTCAACTTAAGATATTTTTATACAAAATTTACAATTTTTTTTAACTCAAGACTTTTTTACACGCGAGACTCCAACATTTTTCAACTTCACATAAGCACATCTAAATTCATCTTAACATTAAAACACATCTAAACTCATTTTAGGTGAGTTTTACAAAACTCACTTCATCATCTCAACTCAATTCTACATCTAAATACAACCTAAATGGACTTGCAGGACTAAATTTGTTGAGGATTGGGGGATTTAGGCCCGTTTGGTTTCATAGATAGTCTCAACCCATCTAATCTCTTCTTAACATTTAAATACCAATCAAATATAAATACTTTTCAATTTCAATTTCAAATTTTTAACTTTTTCATCTAATCATTAAAATTTTTTCAAATTTTCAAAAAAAATATAAAAAATAATTCAATTTTTTTAAATTTCAAAATAAAAATTATATTCTAACAATATTTTAAATTTATAGTATTTTTATTCAATTTTTTTCATTTTCCAAGATTTTATAAAATATCTTAATCAAATCATTTCATTACTATTGATAAACTATCTCACTATTATTCAACAATTTCTCATCTCAAACCAACTTGTATGTTGAGGGCTGCGGTTTCTCGTTTTTAGTTCATTCTCACGGTTAGAAAAAGCCATCTCATACCATTTCGAAATGCACAAAAAACAAAAGCAAAAAAGAAAAAGAGAAGAAAAGAAAAGGGTAACAATCCCCCCTATCTATTCATTAAATTATTAGGCTTCTTTAAATTATTAGCTCTACTATTTCTCATAATATATCCTACTCTTTTGTCACATGCATAGATGCACAAAAAGTAGTTGCTTGAAATCATTTATGCTATTGCCTCTGTTTCCTTTTCTTCCCACAAATTTAAAAATGACTTGGATTAGTTCACCTATCAAGTGTACTCTTGGAAACATTTGTAGCAGAAGTGCCATCACAATGAAAGATCCCAAAAAAAAAAAAAAACAGATGGAAAACAACAAGGATATTGAAGATGACCGGAATGTGTACATGTATAATTCGACTACATCTTTAAGGAATACAAAGAACTCCTCGTTTTCTGTGTATTAAGTACAGCCATAGTTTTAGGGGATAAATATAATGGAGGGGTCGCAGCAACACTCATCAAAGAGGCAACAGCAACACAAAGCTGCAAGGCTGCATAATCACACCAAATCTGTCAAGACTGGAATATCCCATATATATAGATATATATATATATATGTATGTATGTATGTATTTATGTATGTATATGTATGATAAACACTAAGAATCAATTATTAGATACAAAACTAGTTTATAATACATACCATCCCTCAAGAAAACCCGTTTGTCTTGGAGGTGGTGCTGGAGCCGGGGCATACTGAGGAGGAGCCATCACAGGAGGTCCTTGATAAACACCTGTGCCAAATCATGCCTTTTTCAATAAAATATTCCATCTTTTCAACAAACTAGTTTAAGATGAATGAGAGTAGATTTCCTATATGAAAGATTACAGGGAGGAACTCGTCAAGAGAAAATAGGATGAAGGTACCTTGAGCAGGATAGGGATAGGCATATTTGGGGTCATAATTCATCTCTGAAATGCAAAGCAACAATCCAATACAATAGAGATGCTTAGAGCTTGTTGGAAGGCAAGATTTATGTAGCATTTGAGGTGGTGGGCATTTATTATATACTTGGACGTGAAGCTTGGAGTTGGAGAATAAAGGTGTATAAGGAATAAGAAAAGTCCAGAAGCACAGTTCAAAGTGAAATATGAACTTGTGCAGCCATGATGACATTTCTTTCGGCTGCCTTAATTCTGAGACAGCTATATCCCCACCAGGCCCTCTAAAAGATTAACCCAAAGTTAAATAACCAATGCCAGATTCTTTAATAGCTAGGCGGGTTCTAGATAGATCAAGACTGACAAAATCATCTTACAAGTTTGGAGTATGCTCTGTGTGTCATCACGCGGACATATTGCAAAGGGAATACCTTTCATTTGCAACTTTGATTTGTTTCCAAGTTTCATTGCGAGGGGTTGATGTCGGAACGCCTGGGGTCCATGTGAGTCTGAGGCTTTTGGTGTCAAGCTCACATTAAAAAGTTGGGTTGCAAGCAGCCCTAGTAGATAATTGTTCCTGATCTGACAACTTGATCTTGGTGTTTGTTCTAGCCACTTCCGAAACCCCTCTATGCATATATTCCTTTCACATTATATATATATATATATTATATACAGCATGTCTCCATGCACGTTCTAGCCTTCACATTGGTTATAAAGGACGAAGCTTTTCACAAACTTGACCTCTTTCTTGGTGAAAGGGTAAAAGGAACCAGTAGATTAGTCAACTGATTAAGCAAGCGTATAGCCCTACTGCCCATACACAGGTATTTTTGTGACCAAAATGGCTTGAGTATGTTTCAGAAAAAGCTATTGTATGTGCTTTTGCTTTGTGTTACCTTGGAGATTTCTTGCTCATGATGGGCAAAAGCCCTGAAATTAAGGAGGATAAACTGTCACTAGCTAGAATTAGATCAAAGGGGTTTTATCTTACATTTTCTTTAACTATGACAGTACATATGTTTAAATATAGACATGCATGCACCCAGAGATAAGTTTACAGAACCAAATTAAATATTAGCCGTTGTGGGAGGATCTCATTTTTAAGGCAATAAACAGTTGCTAGCAGGTGGATAAGAGAAATTATATTTGTAGTCGTCGTGTATGTAAGCGCTGTGCAGTCTCTTTTTTTTTTTAAATAAATATGAGACCTATATGAAAAAAATAATAATTTTTTAATAATAAATTTACTTTTTTCAAAATAGTTGTGTGAAGTCTACGTATTCTAAAAATGTATATAATATTAGTGGACAATTGTAATGATTCCTGCCCTTGGGCAAGAATCTAGTTTTCTGTACGCTTAAGTGATTCTCTAAATTATGCTTTCATCATTTCTTAAGTAAATTCAATTATTTTATTTTTTTTCCTTTTTAGTCTTATTCACCATGTTGGGTATATAATATGCCTTGATTCTGACTAAATTTTCTTATATTCTCGAAACTCGTGGGAAAGATGTGTGAAACGAACTAGCTTTATCTCCCAAATCCGAAAGGAAGGTTTGATATTTCACACCATCTTTTCACACCCCAACTTCTTTTACATTTCTCTGTCCACCCCGGCGGCGGGTCTGAGAAAATAACACAAAAAGACGATTATTTATGGTGGTCCAGTGCTTAAGTTCATCAGGTCGACCCATGTTGGGATTTTAATAAGAGGAGGAGGCCCAAGTTTGGGATTTTGAGGGTCTATTCGGTGAACTTCTCGTAGTTTTCATTTCCGTTGGCATTTGGGTCATGTACGTGGTTTTCGTTCTTGCTTCTATGTGGGCGGGCCTCGCTTAAAGCTTGTTGGGGGATTGCGTTAGAGTCTTAAAAGTAATTAAATAGATTTAAAAAATATTAATAGAAAAATTAGATTGTTCAAATGTGTTTTTTTAGATAATGTAGAATGTAGTTATAATTTTAAAAAAACTATCAACCTGCGAAAATACTCATATAATTTCTAGATAATTACAACTTTTTAAACTTTTAAGGATATAATCATAATTTTAAAAAATTTTAATGATCTTTTATGTCATTTCTATCTCATAAAACACTTTTTAATTCGTTTCCAAACAAATGTAATATGTTTTAAAGTGTTTTAAACATATGTTTATCAAATAGTAAATATCTTTTTAATGGTAACTTTTTTTAAAGGTATAACTTATTACTTAAATTTATATCCTATAAACCCCAAATTTATAAGTTATATTTTCTGCCACAATCCCAAATATGTACTTAAAATTCATAATTTTTTATAGGTTTTTTAATTGAAACAATTGATGTAAATAATAAAATATTAAAATGCACTGTAAAATTAAGTGTAGTTGAGAATAAAGAATACGATAAAAGTAATATTATATTGTTCTTTAATAAATCACATTTGCTGATCAAGTAAGATTTGGGCAAATAATTCTTTTTGATATATACTTTAGACACAAAATATACAAAAATAAATTTATAAAATGACATAACTTGATATAATATATTAGATTATAAAATTATTTTTATTATAAAATAAATCTAACAAATTACATAAAATCTAATTATTTTATAGATTTATTTTTATATAATTATTTTATATACATAACACTCTTCATTTTTTTTTTAAAGTCAAAATTATTATTATTATTATTATCTCCACTCATGAGTGATATCCGAATCGAATATTTCATATCTTAAATATAAAAAAAAAAAAAAAATAAATAAATAAATAAAAAATTGTGGGTGCATATCTAGTTTTAGCTATTGAGGTGGGCCAAGAGGCTATTTGGGTGGGGGTCCCACGTATGAGTGAACCACTGAGAAATGTTAGAAACTATCTCTTGGCAGAAAGGGGGAAAGCAGGGCAAAATGTAGACCTTATCATGAGCACATTGGCTGAGCTGTGGGTGTTCGTGTGAAATACTGTCGGTAGCCTCCGTCTCCTTACATTAGAAAATATTTGGAATTAAATGTTACCCAATGCTATTAACTTCTTTTAACTAAATTGATTAATGTCATCTCATCCTCTTTAATGTTCCCATCATATACACTACATCGCATGGCATCTTTGCATACATACAAAAAGTATGACGCTTGTGAAAACTACCTGACAAAAGAAATTCAAAAACATCTATGTATTCTGCACTCCGTTCTTGCCCATCTTTCACATCAGTTTCCCCTTCAAAAATCTCCTTACACCTGTCACTTTATTGTGAGATTGGCCATTTTTGTCAGAACTACTTTCTCATTTTATCCAATGTGTTCAATAATTGATTGAAGAATTCTGTTTTTTTTAATTCGACCCCGTTTGTTTTTAAAGATAATTAAAAATTTAAATAAAATATTATTAAAATATATATTTTATTTTTATTTTTTAATTTAAAAATGTTAACTTATTTATTTTATTTTGTACCGAAATTTTAAAAAAATCATAATAATGAGACATGAGGTTTTCAAAATTTTGTGCTTTACTTTAAGGCCTTGTTTGTTTTCAGAAAACATCTCATCTCATCTCATCTCACTTCATCATTACAACTTTCTCAAATCCCCACACAAAATAAAATAAACAATTCAACTTTTTCAAATCTCAAAACAAAAATAATATTAAAAAATATATTCTAATAATATTTTATTCAACTTTTTAACTTTATTCTCATCTCATCTCTGAAAACAAACGAGCACCAGCCTTTGGTTTGGATTGAGAGTTGAGATAACATGAGATGAGAAAAATTGAGATAAAAGTTAAAAGTTAAATAAAATATTATTTTTTAATATTATTACTATTTTGAGATTTGAAAAAATTAAATTATTTATTATATTTTATAAAAAAATTTAAAAAAATTATAATGATGAGATGAGTTGAGATAATCCATGCATAGCCTAATCCTTACTTCTGTAGGAAATCAAGAACGGTAATTATATTATGCATGATTATTCAGCCACGGGATGTTTGCCTGGAATGGAAAACTTTCTCAAAATTAAGAATGATTTTCATAACTAATACCTTAAACAAAACTTTCATCTATTATCCTTTTAGCCATCTTTATTCTATTTGGAATGATATTACATTATCGCTAAATTAATAGTATTAAGTTATTAGAGATTGTCAATCATTTGATCACGTTGAGATTATTGTTTAAAAAAATATGAATGACATTACTCTACATTGACTACCAAATACTACTCCTAAGATACCTTATTGAAGTGCCAACGGTCTGTGGCACGATGACACAACACCCACATCTTCAACATGGAGATCATGGATTTGACCCCCCCTTCTCCCAATATATATATATAAAACAAAGATATCTTATTGAAGAATGGAAATGAATTTTGATTGAAAGGAGAATTTGTCAAATGTTCCAAATGAGGTTCGGAAAAGTTTGATAATTAAGTAACGATTAGATAAAAAAATTAAAAATTAAAAATTGATTTATGCTTGAAAATAAAAGGATGAAATATTTTGAGATGAGAAGAATTGTTCTCTCGTCTCATTTTCCAAACATGACCTAATGCTCTGCGTCAACGAGCAATTGATGTAGTGTGCATTTGAGTACTTACTGCGCACCCAATGAATGGCATTGAAACCTAGACCCATATCGACCCAAAAATAAGAATAATATACACCCACCTAATAATTGTATAAACTAACTTAAGTTTGGGGGGTCAAATTGTCAGGCCAAACCTAAAATAGTTTCTGCATAATTGGTGCCTGCCACGCCACCTTAAAAAATTATTATGTCACAAAAACAGTGACACCTCCTGTTCCTGTACTTATAGTGGAGCTTATGGTGCGCAGCTGCTGCCAGGAAGATAAACACTCGAAAGAGACCCATCTCCTTGTGACTTGAATTCAAAGAAAAGAAATAGCTATAGGTAGTGAGATCATTACTGGTAATTGATTCCCCCCAATATTGTATTGTGCACACCTGTCTCTATAAATTCCAGCTGTTAATGATTGTCTCTTTCGTTTTTTCAACTTTTGAGTGCCCCCATTTGGACGAAAACAATCATAATAGCTAACTAATCCTCTACACTTGTCAACCCACAGACTGTAGTGGATGAACAAGCATACTACTCAATTCCCACAAAACACCAAACTTCTGATGTTTACGTCTTTGTTTCTTTTCTCTGTGATTTCAAACATTCAAAACCCAGTTTTCTGAACTAAAAAACAAAATAATCTGATCACAAAATCATTTCCATGTCCATAAGTTTATACACAACCAAAGCAAAACTTCCTAATCCATACATATATATATATATAGATATATATAATCATCACGACAATTAACCACATAATTAACATGAAATATTCAGTATTGTAGTTATTATATTATAGAGTGTCTATGCAACTGAATTATGATTATCAAACAGAAGCTTGTGAAACCTTGTTCACCACCTTACCCTCCTGACCCGACCCAGCGGCCCTCATATCGGCAGTAACAGTCGCACCAACGCCGCCGTGATAAGTCGCCGTCGCCGGTGTATAGTACACCTGTCTCCCCATCCCGCCATCGTATGTCACGGGGGCGTACGAAACCGTATCCATCATCCCCACTCCTCCGCCACCCGGCCGTACCATCCCGAACCCCTCCGTGTACGCTGACATCTTCGCCTGCTGTGGCGGTAGAACCGACGGGGGATTCGACATCGGTGGTTGCTGCGATGGTGGCGGTGCGACCACATTGTAAACCTGCTGCTGCGGCTGGTCTCGATATACATCCGGCGAGACTCGCTGCATGGTGTAGTAGCCTTGAGTGTTTTGAATGCCCATGGCTCGAACCATCTGTGGTGCTGCATGGTAGACTGTACCCGGAGCTGGCATCATGTACATCGGTTGGTCCTGTGCACTTGCCGGGAAACCCCCTCCGGCGAATTGTTTTTCCTGCCAAAATGCCGTGGCATGAGGTACGTTGGCCGGAGGAGTCTTTTCCGGCACCTTGGGGACATAGTAATCTCCGGAGTAGTTTCCGACTTGATTTTCATCGCTCTTTCTGGAATACATCATACCCGGTTCATGCTCTCCAATATGCAGCCTCTGCAATTCCTGCAATTGCCTCTGCATCTCGATCGGGTTTACGACTGGATCTGATCCGGTAACGCGGTCCCCATGAGCCATACGGGTAGAAAACTCAGGAGGCGGTGGGGCGACGGGTTCGGGCAAGGAATCTTGGAGCTTCACTGCGGCTTGTGGGGGTGGGGTCCCTTTGTCCAACCCGAACAGATAGTCAACGTCGTTTCGCGCCGGAGCTTTCGGGGCGTCGTTAGGGCCCGAGTTCAGAGCATCCATGAACCTTTCGCGGTCAGACCTGGCCCCATCGGATCCGAAACTGGAAGAAGCAGACTGATTGGCCGAGGGAGAGGAGAAGAGAAACAACCTCATCCTGGCGGGCTTCGCGGAGGCACGGTAAAGACGATCGTACTCGTGCATCATGTGGTCAAGGTCGTCGTCGTTGGTGACGGAGATCAAGGCATCGAGATCCTCGCCGGGGAGCTGGTACTTGAAGGAAACGTCGGGGTCGCCGGAGAGAGATGAGAGCTTGGAGATCATGGGCTCGAACTTGACGTTGCGGTCGACGGCGAGGATCTTGGTCTCGCCGCCGAGATAAGAGAGCTGGTTGTCATGGGGGCGAGGGTGGATCTTGCCCCCATAACTGCACATGAATTTGACCTTGTAATTGTTTTGAGACTGCTGGTCGTCCCAGGGTGGAGGGTTCTCAAAGTCTATCTCTCGAGAGCGGGGAGAGGAGTCACCAGAATCCGGATAAGAGGTAAAGGAATAATTCTCCATAGTTGCAGCTGGGCAGAGCTTTGATTGGATTAGATATAGAAAAGGGAAGGGCGGGGGAGGGGGAGAGAAGTTTGGGAGAGAGATCCTTTTAGTTCAGTATCATATTTTGAAGGGGAAGGGTGGAGCACAAAATGTGTTACGCGGTATATGTGTGCTACGATGGGGATGCTGGGACAGGTGGTGGATTAGGAGTGGAGGGTGATGCATGGGTGTGGGTTTTGGTGGGGACCTCAGACAGACTTTTCACATTCAGGAGAAGGGGTAGGGGCCACTAAGGGGAAAGAGATAAGAGAGCGACGTGTTGACTGGGATTGGACTATGAGCAGTTAGCCTCTCTCCCCTCTCACCGTCGCAGCCCACGAATACACAGTGGCCAAGGAAATTACGGTGACGGTAAGTGTGGGAGTGGGAGTATCAGATCTAGCAGGGGAAAAAAAATGTGTTGACGTCATTGAGACGTAAAAAAAGTTAAGAGTAATGTTTTAATTTTCATCATAACGTGGTATTAAAAGATAAATTTATAAATAAAATATAAAAAATAATTTTTAATTATTTAATATCATGTCATAAAATGATGAAAATATGATGATAAAAAAGATAATGAATAGTTTTACACAAAAGCAAAAGCATTTTACAGTTCTAAATTGTGTAAATGTGAGTATTATTTGTGACTATAATTTCTAAAAACAAATCCTCCATCTTACATAGCCTTATGCCCTGCAACGGTTACCGTATTCCGTCAAGTATTTATTATGTTTGTAGCTCCATTTTCAAAAAAGATAGCGTCGAAAGTGATACCATTTAAAGTAACATATTACTGTATGTGATGTTTATTGCATTGATAAATAAAGTAAAATATTAATAATTTTTTATATAAATTCATGGGGGAGATTTCAATATGAACGATATCAATGATGCATTTGATATTTACCTTATTAATAAAGAGATTTATAAATATATTTATTAGATTGTTCCTACTGATTCCTAAAACTAAAAATCTTCTGTAACTCTAATTTCAATAATAATAATAATATTATTAAATCTAAAGAAACTGAATATATGATCGTTTGGGACGCAATTGGGTATTGTAGATGATTTGAGTTGAGATAAAAATTAAAAATTTAAATAAAATATTATTATAAAATATTTTTTTAATATTATTATTATTTTAGAATTTAAAAAAATTAAAAAATTAATTTTATTTTGTATAAAAATTTAGATAAGATGAGATGTATTATGAAAAAAAAGACTTGTGTAGACTCTACTGTTTCAAAAAAAAAAACAGAAGAGTTGTCTACGGTTTCAACACTCAAAAAAAAAAAAAATAATGATAATAGTTGTATAAGGACGATTATAACTAGAGGTGAGTTTTTTATTTTTTTTATTTTTTTACTCTCTCTCTTAAGTGCAGCCGTTTGGCATATGAAGTTTGGGATGTTGATATACCAAACTTCTGTTCCCTATTTTCCAGCCTTTTGGTTATTAGCCCATTTCCATTCTTCCCTCAACCCCTAAATGCGTCTGAAAACACATTAGAATAATTGTTTGTAATTAAGTTTGTTTGAGAAAATAATTGTTTCCAGTTATTTTTAAACTACTTTATTACTATTTATAAACAATTTACTATTATTTATAATTATTTTATCATTATTCATAAATATCTAAAATACTGTTAACATTCAAACTAAATCCAGAACTTATTATATAACAAATGCGTTGTTAAGTTGACTGAAATTCCGGGAAAAAAAAATAAATAAAGTGTTAAAAGCAGTGAAACAACTGTCATTTTGTCCATATCCCAAAATAAAATAATGGCAACGATGCCTATTGCCTTCTCGTGTCCCTGAAATCACGCGAGATATAATTAGAACGCAACTTTTGTAAAAAGTTCAACACATCAACTCCAAAAGGTTTAAAAATAAATAAAATTATCGCATAAGCTTAAACAGTATGGGATTTAAATTTGACAAAAATAATCATAAAAAGAACAAAACTAACCGTTTATGTACAGAAGAGATAAGGGGCACCTCTTTTCCCGTTTTATTACTGGCGAACTAGCGCCAGTCAGAGTGACTCAGAGATAATTTTTTTTATTAATCATTATTTATTATGCTATAATCTATATTTTATAAAAAAATTATAAATATATAATATAAAAATAAATAATGATTGATGTATAAAATTATTCTGACTGAAAAAATCCCTAATAAGCCACGAGCTAGCGCCCACAAGAGATGGCTCTGAAAATCCCTAACGGGGTGGCTTATTTTTCAATTTATTTTAATTTATTATTATAATTTCTTAAATTTTAATATAAAATATAATAAATAATTTAATTTTTTTAAATTTTAAAATAATAATAATATTAAAAAATAATATTTTAATAATATTTTATTATCTCAACTTAATTCACTTTAACATTCAAATATAAGACGGAGACTCTTCCTCCCTTCCGTAATATTTTTCACGAAAATGATCGGAGTGACCAATTTTATAAATTCAGAATTAAAAAAAAAAATGAAAATCTAACAACTTGAGTACTGGCGAAAGCGAAAAAAAAAGAAAAAAAATCACTTTGAATGGGGTAACACGTGATTTCCTAGTGGGCGACAGTTTTTGGCAGTCTCGCTTTTCAAGAAATCGCTAAACGGATAGCAGCAGCCAGTTTCGGCCACCTGGAATTAGAAAAACAACTTTGAGAAGGACGGACCTGCCAGCTTCACCCCAACTGGCAGCAGCGTACAACGTTTCTGTATGATTCCTTCGATGTTTGTGTAAATTTCACCTAGAGATGGATGATGCCACTTCTATTTAGGATACAAGAAAGTTAATATTATAAATTGTATTCAATTCAAAGTATCGTTATTTATTATTTTTATTTTTATTATTCCCTCATAATTTTATGATATGATATAATTATTTATTATATTTTATTTATAAAACCATCATCTAATTATAAGATGATAAAAAATAGATAATCTAATACAACACCCGGAAGAAGACAGACACGGTCACTTTTCCTCAACTACTCCACTATTTAATAGCAGTTGACTATAACTACCGATGAAATATATGAAAATAAATATTAATTAGAACCCGTAACCCGTTTGTAGTGGTGAAAGACATGCTCTCCAGCTGCCATTAGTAACCGAAGAACATGATGACCGTTTGACCAAACCCAACTGCCGACAATTTACTTATTTTTATGGCCCAATCTTGAGTTGGGACGGGAGTTGGGGAGCGTTTGGATTCCCAATTGACAGGTAGGTTTGAATTACACCAACCTCGGCGCCTTTTACTCACCCCCAACATGCTCGGTCCATCTCTCTCTCCATGTTCTACGTCCCAACTTTTCTAATTTTTAAATTTTCTGGTTCTTGGTCCTTTCTCTGTTTAGCCCAGAATTAAACAATCTACTTTTTTTTTTTTTTTAAGCGTAATGTTATATATAGTTATAAAATATATAAAATTCATTCAGTTGTTTTGAAAAAGAATAAAATTTATAATTCAAAAATTATTATTTTTTAATATAGATCTTATATTTATCTATTTTTTTTAAATGATTGTGTGACGTTTACATATTCATGACTACAACTATTATTTATCTTTTTATAATCATGTATGTCCATTAATTTTGGACCTAAATGGTTGGGCCTATATTTCCCTGTTAGTTTGTCCATCTGTATTTAATGACTTTAACCCCGACCCGCCCACCACCGGAAGGGCTCTTCTTCTTCTTCAGACTTCATTCATGCCCAAAAGATTTTAAGGCTTTTTAGCTATAAGAGCCGTTGAGATAATATGAATTATAATGTAAAATATCGGCCCATGTAATATATTGGAAGTGCTCTTCAAGTATGAAAACATGGAGTACTTTACGTGGAAAATAGTTCCCTTTTTTATATCAAATGCTAATAGCGATGCAAAATTTGGGATTCAAATCATATTTACATATCGATTATATCAAAGATGTGATTTTCAATACGACAAATATAAATAACCATAATTTAGGAGCGGAGATGTTCAACATAGTCTTAACATAATTAATAAGGATTGAATTCTTTTACTTGTAAGATGGAGGGGTGGATGCAGCCCGTCCACCCTCCCCCACCGTTAGGCCTCTATTTGGAAATACCTCCTCATCCGACTTGTTTATATATGTATTATAAAAATTAAATTTATTTAATAAAACAACGTCGTTCTATTATAGGATTTGATATAATAAAAAGGAATTCAATGATTGTTTCTTCCCGAACACTATGAGGAAACAAAAGGCCTGAAAGTTTAACAATCTAGTGCAAGGGAAGATGACGGTAGAGCAGTATGCTCGGAAGTTTATAGAACCCGAGAAGTTTGCAATGCATTTAATTGCTACAGAAGAAATGTAGATCGAGCGATTTCAAGAGGGTCTACGATGAGAGATCAGTAGACAGGTCGCTTGTTTGTAAATTCTAACATTTTAGCAGCTAGTAGAGGTCGCTACGATTGCAGAGCGGGAGTTTATTGACCTTATTGCCGCTCCAATTGGCCAAAAGAGAAGAGGTTTTGGAGAAGGAAGTAGTTCCAGGTCTGCACCTAAGTTTATTACCAGGACTGGGGCCCGACCGCAAATGGCCACCGGGGTACGTATGGGAGGACGAGCTCCAGTATGTGGCAAATGCAATAGGTCACATGAAGGCGAGTGCCGTCTGTCTGGGATTCAATAGTTCAGATGCAGACAAATGGGACATCTTGCTCGCAATTGCCCTACCATGATCCAGGTGAATCAAGGCGGTTATCGCAGTGGTAGGACTACCCTAAGACCAATTGCCAGGTTAGGGTGTACATTGTGACCCCTGGTGAGGTTGATGATGAAGCTCCGAAAACCCAGGATGCTGGAGTAATCACATGTATAGATTTCTAATCCAATTATTTGAAATTACTATACCGTGTGATTTGATGTACAGATTTCATTAGTAGTTTAATCTCTTTAGGTAGAGTTCGACTGTATGAATTTTATGCTTGCACTTTATTTGATTCGGGAGCATCTTAGTCATTCATATCTACCATTTTTGCACGAATGTGTAACCTGGTCTTTAAACCTTTATCACAGTCTTTGGTAGTGAAATTACTAAATGGAGAGACTGTGTGGTATTCAAAGGTTACCCTAGGATGTCCTTTGATTATTAGTGGAATGACTCTTAAGGCAGATTTGATAATGTTTAAATTACTTGAGTTTGACATTATTTTAGGAATGGATTGGTTATATCAGCATTTTGCCAACATTAATTGTCGTAGTCGGATAGTTAGTTTCCAACTATCTGGAGAAGATTATTTAGAGTTTGCAGGAAGTAAGATAGAGGTGAAACCTGTAGTTGTATTTGCCATTCAAGCAAGCAGAAACTTAGCAAATGGAGCGAATGCCTTTTTAGTTCAAATGGTGTCTGCACTTTCAGAGAAGAAATCTATAGCAGATATTTCGATTGTGAAAGAGTTCTCTGATGTGTTTATGGATGATTTGCTCGGCTTGCCACCTGTTCGTGATCTAGAGTTCGCAATCGATCTAGAATCTGGTGCAGCACTTAGGGGTGGCAATATGTGACACGACTCGTTAACCCAACACGAACATGACACGATAAAAGCGGGTTAGAGTTTAGCTTTAACGGGTTAACCCGTTAAGACACGATAACTCAACGGGTTAATAACGGGTCAACCTGTTAAGAAAGTTAAAGTAACAATTATACACTTATACCTAAAAAATAAAATTTTTGGGATTTTAATTTCAATAGTTATATTGTTTGAATTGTACTTTTGAACTTTATATTTTTTATAGATATTGTGATTTTAACATTTATATAAAATTATGCTAAACTTAACTAGATCAATGGGTTAATTTTAGGTCTGTTCAATCCATTTACATAAACGAGTCAAAACAGGTTGACACGACACGACCCGTTATGTTAATGGATCGTATTAGCGTTTGAGATCTTGACACGATAAACTTAACAGGTCGGGTTAGGGTTGACCTATATAGTATAATATACATGTCTTGACATGACACGAACGCGACCCATTAATACGATTTGACACCCCTAGCGGCACTAGTTCATAAGGCTCCGTACCGAATGGCGCCAGCGGAGTTAAAAGAGCTGAAAAGTCAATTGCAGGAACTGGTAGATAAGGGATGTATTCAGCCTAGTTATTCACCCTGAGGAGCACCAATGCTATTTGTTAAAAAGAAGGATGGTACCCTTAGAATGTGTATAGATTACCGAGAGCTCAATAAGGTAACCATAAAAAATAAGTACCTCTACCTCGAATTGATGCTTTATTTGATCAACTCTAGGGCGCAACTACTTTTTCAAAGATTGACTTGAGGACGGGATATTATCAGTTGAGGATAAAGGATCATGATATACCCAAGACTACCTTTAGGTCTAGGTATGGTCATTATGAGTTTAAAGTGATGCCTTTTGGACTAGCCCATGCCCCTGCAACATTTATGGATATGATGAATAGAGTATTTATGGATTCTTTTGTGATAGTTTTTATTGATGACATATTGGTTTATTCTCGAGAACCGGAAGAGCACGCCAGTCACCTTCGATTGGTTATGGGAAAGTTGAGAGAACATCAACTTTATGCAAATTTGAATAAGTGTGAATTTGGTTGGAGGAAATTAAATTTCTTGGTCATGTCATGTCCTGAGATGGCGTAGCAGTTGATCCAAGTAAAGTCGAAGCTGTCTTGGCATGGTCATGTCCTTCAACGATGCACAAAATTTAGAATTTCTTGGGACTGACCGATTACTATCGCAGGTTTGTGGAAGGCTTTGCTCGATTATCTGGACCTCTCACTACTCTTACTAGGAAGAATGTTGAGTTTGTTTCATCTGAAAAATGCGAGAAAAGTTTTCAAGAGTTGAAAAAGAGGTTAACTACAAAACCTATTCTGGCGCTTCCTGAACCACACAAGCCATTTGTGGTCTTTAGTGATGCTTCCAAATTTGGTCTGGGATGTGTTCTTATGCAAGAGGGAAGAGTTGTGGCGTATGCATCTCACCAATTGAAAGATCATGAGAAGAATTATCTTACGCATGACTTAGAGTTAGCAGCTATGTTTTTCGCTCTTAAGATTTGGCGGTACTATTTATATGGGGAGACTTGTGAAATCTACACTGATCATAAGAGTTTTAAACATCTATTCTCGCAGAAAAATCTTAATATGAGACAGATGAGATAGTTAGAGTTAATCAGTGATTATCAATGTGCGATTAAGTATCATCCAGGAAAAACAAATCAGGTTGTGGATGCGCTAAGTCGGAAGTCTTATTCGGTTGATGAGGATGAGTCATCATCGTTAGACTCTCTCCTTTGTGGTATGAGGAGACTTCTTGCTAAGAGTTCGTAGCAGAAAGAGATGTTGACTTCAATACATGATATCCGAGTTCTTGATTTTGAGGAATTAAAGAATCTACAGGAAAATGACTATAAGTTGTTAAATATTAAATAAAGAGTCAAGAAGTCACAAGGACCCGCGCATTTCAATCTAAGCAAAGATGACATTCTTTTATTCCGAAATCATAGTGTGATTCCTACAGATTCAGAATTTAAAGAAATAATTTTGGCTGAGGCCCATGCAGCCCCTTATTCAGTTCATCCTGGAAGTATAAAGATGTACTGAGACTTGAAGAAAATTTTTTTGTGGGAAGGAATGAAGAGAGACATTGCCTTGTTTATTGCAAAATGTACAACTTGTCGGCAGGTTAAAGCTGAGCGTCAGAGGCCTGCTGGCTATCTTCAACCCCTCCCTATTCCCAAGTGGAAATGGGATGACATTGCAATGGATTTTGTAATAGGACTACCAAGGACGCCTAGTGGGAAGAATTCAATCTGGGTAATTATTGATCAGTTGACCAAGAGTGCCCATTTCTTACCTATTTCTAACACTGATGCATAGGAAATTTTGACTCGATTGTATGTCAAAGAAATTGTACGTCTTCATGGAATACCCTAGAGTATAGTGTCAGATAGGGACCCACGATTCATGTCTCATTTTTGGAAGAGTTTGCAGACAGCTTTGGGCATGAAGTTCAAATTTAGCAGTGCTTATCATCCTCAAACCGACGGCCAATTAGAACGCACTATTTAGACTCTTGAGGATATGTTGCAAGCTTGTGTTTTGGATTTTAAGGGAAGTTGGAAAAATCATCTGCCGCTTATAAAGTTTGCTTGTAATAGCAGCTTTCAAGCGTCTATTCAAATGGCCCCTTATGAAGCTCTTTATGGGAGGAAGTGCAGATCTACTTTGTTTTGGGATGAAGTTGGTGAAGGGAACATACTTAGATCAAAAATTGTTCAGGAGATGAGGAATTAGGTTCAAGTTATAAGAGACAGGATGGCAGCAGAGCAGAGTCGTCAGAAAAGCTATTCGGACATGAGGAGAAGAGATCTATTATTTGAGAAATGTGATTGGGTATACCTCAAAGTCTCTCCAATAGAAGGTGTTAAACGTTTTGGTAAGAAATGGAAACTTAGCCCGAGATATGTTGGCCCTTTTTAGATTCTAGAGAATGTTGGACCTGTTGCTTACCGTATTGCCTTGCCATAATATTTTGGAGAATTTCATTATTTTTTCCACGTGTCGTCACTAAAGAAGAGCTTTGGGCAACAAGAGCCACGTTTCATTGACCCAGAAAGCATTCAACTCCGGCCTGACCTCACTTATGAAGTTGTGCCGACTCAGATCATGGACAGAAAGGAGCAACAATTAAGATCCAAGACGATACATTTAGTTATGGTATCATGGAGAGATCTTTTGGCTCAGGATTTTTTGTAGGAGAGAGAGGCATACATGAGGAAGTTTTACTCTTACTTGTTTGGACAGTTTTGAATGTTGTTTTCTTTCTCAAGTTTGTGTTGAGTTTTGTAATGTGTCTTGTTTTGGAATCAATGAAGAAACTTGGCAATTTCGAGGACGAAATTTCTTTTAAGGGGGGAGGATGTGAGATCCATAATTTTCATGTGTTTTAATTCCCTATTATTGTGTTATTTTATTTATGATATTTTTAATTTATGTTGGTGTGTTTTTGTTTTGGACTTTTTAACTTGTAATGTTTTTTATGGGCTGTGTGTGAGTTGTGTGTGTGTTTTTAAATGGGTCGTGTGTTTTAAAATGGATTCAACCCGTGTGTGTTCTGATTTAACCCAGCCCGTGTTTTGATCCAACCCTTTTGCAAAAAGGGCCCAGCCCGTGCGTTTTACAAGTTGAACCTAGCCCCCTCTCTTATTTGAACGGTGTCGTTTTGATGGAAAGCTAGGGCTCCATCACTTTCTCTCTGGCGCCACACTGGACTTCTTCTTCCTTCTTCTTATTTTCTTCTCATTTCTTTTACTTTCTTCTTCTTCCTTCGAGTTTCTTCTTCTACGCAGCTGCTGCCGACACCATTCGGATCCTTAGTCACGCTTTTCACCCGCAAGCTTCCACCTCCTCATTTCCCTTTCTTCTTCGTGTCGTTAGGCATGAACACCGAAGCCTTGTTGTTGAGCTGCCACTCCTCACGGCCACCACCACCTTCCACCTCCTTCTTCCATGAGCAGCTCTGTGTCGACCGGTAGTGAGCTCTATGTTGTGCTGTCAGCCGTCCGTGCCACATTCTTCTTCTCCTCCACGACTTGCTTTGCCGTTTTTGTCTTCTCTACCCGAGTGACACACGGCCACCTTCACTTCCACCTCGAGCTTCATTGGGTGCCCCCTTGTCATTTGGCAACGCCATCCCTCTACTGCTGTCAACCCGCCACTTCACCACGCCTTCATGCTCCATCACACGTCTTTTCCATGGCTTGTGAACCGTCTTAGTTATCTGCTGCTGGAATCGCCATACTTGGCCTATAAATAGGGCATGGATTCTTCAAATAAAGTCTTCCGAGTTCTTCATCTTCCCTCTCTCGTATAAGCTTGTTGCATCTCTAATGGTTTAATGTTTTCTTCTGTGAATTTTGTTGGTGAATTCGTGAGTTTGTGTAGTATTTGCCGTGTCCTGTTTTGTCCATAGAAGTTGAGTTTCACTCGGTTTCTTGGAAAATTTTAGGCTTGTCATGAGTTGCCTGTTTCTTTTCACCTAGCCGAAAATTCTCTTGAGAGAAAACTCACCAAAACTGTTGTTGTTTTGCCCTTGAATTACTATTGCCGTCACTATGCCACCACCTTTGGCAACATCTCCTTTCGCACGATCTTTCAAAAAATTATCATCTTTTTGTATGTAATTTTTCAATGCAACCCATGAGTTTTAAATAGTATTGTTATAATTGTCATTTATGTGTAAATTGTTGATTTGTTAGAATTGGGCTTGGGCCGTTGAAGTCTTGGTAATAATTGCAGTTGATGTTGATGTTGAGCCTTGAGCCGGATTTGGAGGATGGGATTACGCGTGTTTCACTATATAATTGTAAATTGTTGAGGTTTTAAGTAAATGAGATATTTAATATGTCATCCAATAATTGTTGTCATACACATTTATCGTCTTAAATAAATTGTGCTATAAAATCACGTTGTCTGTTTTGAAAATTGAGACTAATTATGTGGGTGCGTGTGTATCACGACCCTAAACCGAGATGAGACATTATCTCGATGGAGCTCCTCTGGTCACTCGGGAGCGTAACAGACTGATGTGACATCCTCTGAGTTGTGGCAGGGCTACGATGGGAATGGACGATACGGTAATGCTCTCGTACCGATTCTGTAACCTTTTGGCTGGCGAGGTTAAATGATGTTTAGCTATGTATGCGCTAGGCGCAGAATTAGGCATCGCTCGTTACAAAATCTCATGCACGAACATTAAACATGATGTGACAATGAGAGCCAGGGCGTGCAGACGGTCCATAGGGGAGACCGTGGTGCATGCATAATAAAATAATGTTTATGATTGGGCCAAATGGGATTTTGGCATGAGTGATTAAAAGTGCATTTTTAGAAAAAATAATGTGGTTTTGTTTTCTGCATATTTGTCTGTATGGGGACGTGTGATTATATTAATGTGTTTTAAATCTCTTAGATGTTGTTTTAGTTAATTACTTGCTGAGATGTCATAATCTTATTGTGGTATTTTACCCTACAATTCCATCTTATGGTGCCGTAGAGTCTGATGCAGAGCCCGAGTATGAACCTGAGGGATTGGCTCCGCTAGAGGCTTGAGTTGCTGACATGTTGATCAGCGTTATGAGATTTGTTTCTCTTATGTTATTTATTGTTTTAAATTTATCTGTCAAATGACTGTATAAATCTTGTAATAATATTTTACTGTTTTTGAACAATTCTAGTACTTAATAAATAAAGACCTTTTATTTCTTTGCAGCAAATATTATTTTGTACATTTATTGCATATTGTACACATTCTGAGCACTGATCGTTGGGGTGCGTGATCCGTGTGGTCATTATCCCAGTGTCACGAACTCCACAAAAATAACACGTGGAGGTTGAGGGCGCTACAAATACAGTCATGGATCATGTAGCACTTCTTTTAAAAAATAGTGAAGTTTACTATTAAAAAAATTATATTTTTCATATGGATCTCATATTTATTCACTTTTCTCAAAATGAGTGCACAACACTTGTGCACTTCATGACTAAAAATATCATTTTTCATAAATACGTTAAAAAAATTATTTTTTTAATGATAGATCCTACTTTTTCCAAATGGAGAGTGAGTGACTTGCACTCACTAGGATTGTATCTAGCAATATTCGTTATGTATTTAACCTCAATTGTCGACATTTTTTTACCTCATAAAGAATATATTTTATGCACAACTATAAATATAATACAAAATACTCATCCATCTTCTAATTTTTTTCTTTAACCGAAAAAATAAAGAATTACGTGTTTTATTTTTCAAATTTTCTGTGATTATTATTGAATATAATAATAAATAAGTTAATATATGTTTAATTCTATTATATTTTTGTGCAATAAATTAAAAAAAAAAACTTAATTGTTACACAACTTAAAAATAAATACAGTTTTGAATTGGTTGGAATCGGTTTGAATTGATTTAAAATCAGCTAAAATCGATCTACTAAAGTGATTTGATTAAAAGAAATTATTAAAATCGATTTAGTGATCAATTGAATTTGAATCGCTTGAGTCGAATCAAACTATTTGTCAGAGGGTTGGGTAAGATGGTACACCAAACAGATTGTTTCAGCGACCAAATTTAGCACTGGTCCATATCTTTCTAAGAGCATTTCCATCCGGATGTGTAAAGCACTGTTATCCTTAAAATTTAGAGATCAAATTTAGGGAAAGTTGAAAATGAGCCTCCCAACCCATTCCCTAAAATAAGGATTTGTTTTAGGGGATCCACAGTCGTTCCCCATATTTGGGGAACCACTGTACATCCCAATCGACCGAATCCCAAATTTGTTGATGTTGGTCCCGCGTGTTCCTCTCTTCCTCTCGATTCACAGCAAAGACCAAAATCGCTCGCGCCTACCTTTGTTCACAGGTAAGGATTCCGTCTGTTCAGCTTTCAATTTGTTATCGCAAGCAACAGAGCGGCTCCCTCTCTGTCTCTGTCTCTCTTCATTGCATATTGATGTAGTTTTTCTTGTTTGGGTGAGAATTTTTAACAGGTTGATGAAACATTTTCTGAAACCCATTTCCCCATCTGGGTTTCGGTTTTTACACTCGTTTATGTTTGGGTCAACTGATTTCTGTTTTTACTCGTTGTTTCCATGGGATTTATTTTTTCTTATGATAATTTTTTGAAGTGTTCCTTTTGCGATTCTCTCCAGATCTGTCACTTCTAAACCCTCGATAGAGACGAGTCTTGCTCACTTGGTTGTGTTGGGTTTTAGTATTTTTTTCATGTGGAATACTCTGTGTGCAGCGTTCTCGTATAGTTGGACGAAGCTGAAATTTTTGGGTCAAAACATATTTTCTGTGCAACTGAGTGTTGATATCAAGATATGAGGTATTCATTTGTTGGTGTTTGGAACATTATTGATGTTGCGTCTTGAGAATTTTTCTTCTGAATGAAAAGTATTTTGATTCGGACTAAGAGGAAAATATGCAAAGCTTGATAAAGTACTTGAATGAAGAGTAACGTATGAAGAGCTTAACTTTTCTGCATTGGTAGATCTATATGTTGAGTTCATGATATAAAGCTTATTATGAGGACTTTTTGGATTTGAATGTGAAAAATAATAACGTGAGAACTTATTATCTTTTTCACAAGTGATTCAAGTCAACCAGTTTGGACTTGTTTGTACCCTGTGCTTGCTGGTTTGAGCTAATGTGGTCTCTTTAATTATTGTTCCCATTGACTGAGCTTTGTTGGTTTGACAAAGTTAATTTATGTTTTTATGCATTTTGCTTACTGCTTAGTATTGTTGCTTTTTCTTCTCTAACCCATCGGCTGTGAATTGGTCTGTGCTATTGGGACCTTTGCAGTATTTCGTACTGATGAATAATTATTACTTGTGGGGGAGGGAGGAGGCTGCATGTCTACTGTTAGGCTATGATAATGGTGTTTAGTGGGGTAATTCATAAGTGTTAGTGGGCCCCATTGACATGGCGGGGTAATCCCCACCCAAATGACCATTTTGCAGTTTGTAATATTTTTCACAAAAGGCACGTGGGGTTTGGGTTAGGTTTTGCAGCCATTTGATGTTGGGCTCCTATCTCACATATGATGTAAATTTTGTAAATCATTTTGAGCCACATTTAAAACACACAAGTGTTTAGGGAAGTAGATGAGAATGCTCTTATTTTCACATTTGCAAACTAATTTTGTTATTGGATTTGAGTTGTCTTAACCCCTCGATTGTGATGATGAGACAATCCGAACATGGTGATGGAACACTTTGGCACACACCTCCATGGCATGGTAACCCGGATGACCAATAAATAGTAGCAACCAGTTGTTGCAGACATGCATGGGAGGGTGCCAAGTGTGTCGTCATATGTTACCATAGGATTCCTGAGTCGGCTACAAAAATCACTTGCAAATGTAGTTCTTAATTTTCTAACATGTGTATCACATGTTTTATGTTTACAAATTTTTAGAAATAGACTCAGGAGAGCTTGGAAATATGTTCTTTACCAACCTCCTGACTCAGGAGCCTGAACTTGACCACATTTATATTGGTCAAGGTGAACAACATCCCGTGACTTTAGATGACTCTCCACCTCGCCCCAATTAGAGCCCCCCTCTCAAAGAAAATCAGCCAGGGGTGCAAACTTCATCCTCGAAGAAGACAAGTTACTTGTCTCCGCATGGCTGAATAGTATCATTGATGCCATCCAAGGAACGAACTAAAAATACGCTCAACTTTGGGAAAAAATTAGTCAATACTTCAATGATTATAAAGAAAGTACAAATGAGCGGAATGTTGGGTCCTTAATACATCGGTGGTCTGCCATTCAAAATGCGATGAATAAATTTTGTGCTAAACTCGCCCAAGTTGAAGGGCTAAATCAAAGTGGTATGACTGAGCAAGTCAAGGTATAAGCATCCACTTTATTATTATTTATATGCGTTATGTTTCCTTTATCTTTAATGGGTTGGTTAATTATTTGATTTTCATTTTGAATTAGAAGTTTGACAAAGCGAAGGTCATGTACCAATCGCTTGATAAAACGGCATTTCAATTCAAGCATTGTTGGCAGCTATTGAAAGACCAGCCGAAATGGAATTAGCGTTGCACAAAGGACGGGACAAAGCGAAAGTCAACGATGTCCCCTACATATTCGCGTACATCAGCAGTGGCAACTAATTCACCCATTGATTCAGTGGGTGGTATAGAGGGTGAGAATCTGGAAACTAATGATGTCATCAAATTGGATAGACCAATAGGGAGAAAAGCTGAGAAAGGAAAATGTAAGGCCCAAGGCAGGGTCTCAGAAGAGCTTGTGGAGCTCAGCAAGAAAAGGTATACTCTCTTAGAGTTGTCACATGCTTAGGAGAAAGAATTTTTCCGACTCAAGGCCGAGAAGATGGCATATGAACGAGAAATGGAGGAAAATAAAAGTAGACAAGAGGACGAGAGACTGAGGTTGGAGGCGGAGAAACTGGAAATCGCCCGGTTGGAAAAAAATGAGCGCATAATGTTGCTTGATGTGAGTACGTTAAATGAAGTTTAACAGATATATTTCCAGCAACTCCAATGAGAGATATTGGCGCGACGCAATGCATCCTCATATTGAAGCATTTATTTTTTTTGTATCTAAACATTTATTCAGTATTAAAGGTGATGTATATTATGAACCACTCGATTGTGGCACTTTTATGCGTTAATTGTATTATATAATTTGTACGTTTGCAAAGTTTTATTAAGAAGATAGAAAACGTGATCGTCGAATTTAAGTCATCCATGGATAGATGTTGCTTGATTATAACTAGACATTACAAATTCTTAAACTATTATAGATAATGAAAATATTACAATAACTTAAACTGCATTTTCTTGAACCAAACATGTTTTTTGGAATGGAAATTCTAGAAACTTGAAATACACCGTCGCTACTAATGATAAAATAGAGACTCCAACACAACATTCTCTTCTATTGTTAGGAATGGAATTGCCAGTGATGTTCAATTAAATATGCTTGTAGTTGATGATGTGCCGAGCTGTCTCTTATTTCATGATGGCGCTGAATGAAGTTCATAAACTCATTTGTTGGACTGCGTGACAATTCTGGAATATCATTATCAAGTTGATCGTACTCCATGATTAGACCCTGACTATCATCACGCTCATCCTCAATGATCATGTTATGTAGAATAACACATGTTTTCATTATATTTGTTAGGTCATTGACTTTGAATAATCGGGAAGGTCCACGAACGATTGCAAATCGTTGTTGAAGTACCCCGAATGCATGCTCGACATCTTTTCTTGCAGATTCTTGTGTTGTGGCGAAGTTTTTCTTCTTATTCCCTTAGGGTGATGGAATCGTCTTCACAAACGTTGGCCACTTGGGATAAATACTATTAGCAAGGTAGTACCCCATAGTGTAGTCGTTGCCATTGATTGTGTAATTGACTGGTGGAGCACGCCCTTGGGCAAGTTCCGTGAAAATAAAAGATCTCTCTAGCACATTAATATCGTTGTGTGTACTAGGCATACCAAAAAATGCATGCCATATCCAGAGATCATATGAAGCAACTGCTTCTAAAATAATAGTTGGTTCACCGATGTGGCCAGAGTACATACATTTCCAAGCGGCGGGACAATTTTTCCACTTTCAATGCATGCAATCAATGCTTCCCTGCATTCCTGGGAATCTCCATTGTTCACCAACCACAAGCAATCGAGCAATATCATTGGCATTTGGAGACTGCAAATATTCATCTGAAAAACAGTTACGATTGTCTTGCAAAATGTTTTAAGGCTCTCCATTGCTGTGCTTTCTCCGATACGTATGTATTCATTCATAAAATCTCCAGTAACCCCATAGGCCAGCATTCTAAGTGCTGCGGTTATCTTTTGCATAGAAGATAAACAGAGTCTTCCGGCATTTTCTCTTCTCTGGATGAAGTAAGGCTCGTAAGCCTCTACCTCATTTAAAATACGGAGTAATAGGGCACGATTCATCCGAAATCTTCTTCGATATAGATTGAAAGGATATACTAGATTTTCTGCAAAATAGTTGCGGAAAAAGCGCTCGTGCCTTTGAATATGATCACGCCGAATAAATTTACGACGTTGGCGATTTCCACGATATCTCGATGACTCTCCATCAGCCTCAACATTAATAAAAGCATCCAACTCATCATCAGATGACAAGTATGTAAGCAATTTGTGAAAGAAAGAACGAGCCATTTGATGATAGGAGTTGGAGACGAGACTTCGGTTCGATTGAGAATATGAATGCAAGCAGAATGCGTATTTATAGAGGAAAAAATTACCGCTGGAGAAAAGACAAAAAAAGTTACTGTTAGGAAAAAGACAAAAAAAGTTACTGTTGGAGAAGAGACAAAAAAAGTTACCATTGTATAAATGAAAAAACATGTGTACTAATCATGGCGAATTCAAAATGTTACCGTTGTACTATTTTGCAAAATATTTTATCATCAATACGCAGAAAATGCACATATTTAAAAAAATTATTATTTTTAATACCGATGTTGAATTGAAAAATAATATTGTATATGGAAAAAAAATCGTATAAGTATTTATAAAATGTGATTTTTGAAAATAAGAGAATAAGACAAAATAGTTAGTGGTTAAAAATAAAAATGGAAGTGAGAGAAAAAAGAAATAAAAAAAGAAAAGAAGAATATTATTTTAATAGAATAGAGAAATGATAGGGAATGAGATGTATAATATTTTTTGAAGATGAGTAAGATTTAGGATAAAATTATAGGGAGTGTCTTTTTTAGCTAAAATTTAGAGAAAATTTTAGGCATCCGGATGGGGATGCTCTAAGGCCTAGTTTGAATAGCAAAATCTTTTAAACTCATCTTATTTTAATATCCAAATATCATAAATATAAATAATTCTCAATTTCAAAATTTTCATATAATCATTACATAATCATGTCTTGTTAGATTACTCAAACTATCTCATATAATTTCATCTTATCTAATTATTATAATTTTTTCAAACTATCATACAAAATAAAATAATCAATTAAAAATTTTCAAATTTAAAATAAAAAATTATATTTTAATAATATTTTATTTAACTTTCATCTCATCTTATCTATGTAACAAAACGAGGTTAAATTTTTTTTAACTTTTTAAACAAAATAAAATAAAGAATTTAATTTTTTTAAATTTTAAAATAAAAATAATATTAAAAATTTATATTTTAATAATATTTTAATTTTAATATTTTTATTAAAATTTCTTATACTGATTTCCTAAAATTTCATTAAACATAATAATTTAAAATATTTTCACTATTATTTATGTATTAGGTTACTGTCCAAACTAACCCCGTTCCTAGGCTCCAATCTCCATCCGTAAACTCTAATACTGTGTCCCGCACGCGCTTTAAATCCTAGTAGGGGCACGATAGTACACTCCTCATCTTCAACGGCAATATCGAGAAGTCGGTTCCGCGATCCCGCAACAGCAACTGCCGGCCAACAAACAATTTAGCGAGAAACGACGTCGGCGGATGAGTTGTACAATGAATGTACCTGATGCCTGGTCCCTGAGCCGACCTACCACCATTTAAAAATGCGTCCAGGCAAACGAAGCCTGACCAGAGCTGTCGCATTCCCCCCCCTGGGCAGGGGGGTCCAGCACCAACTTCGGTTAGCAATTTGGATCTTTTCATCCGATCGAAACAGCGAACCAGGGCCGTGAGTGGGTGGTTGGTTCGGGTCTGGTTGACTTGTATCCGACTCGCTCGACTACCCGCAGTTCTGAAACTGAAATATGGGGAGCATTGACTGCACCTCTGCGTTATAGTAGTAATGGACGGCCTTTCTCCATTCTGCGAAAGGCGAATGCAATACATCATATACTAAATGCCAAAAAGAACAAAAGACAATTTCTCTACGCTCTACTAAAATTGCGTTTCAGCGGCTCAACCACCCCCATTGACCGCTTCGTATCGCATCCTTTTCACCTGATAGTCCGACTCCCTCTCTTTGTGCCAGGTTCTGTTTTCCCATTTTGACGATTAATTGCCTCTTTGAAGGAGATTAAGCGATTGAAATTGCAATTCTGAACCATTTTCTGGTTTCTATTCCAGTAGCTAAAGATGGGAAAGAAGCGTGTCATGGTGCCGGCCCAGGAGGTTGACTTATCCACCGTCAAGTACGAACCCGAAGCTATCCAAGGTCGCTTACAGGATCAAATTTCACGCGCAAACTTTGTTACTTGCAATCTTTGTGTGATAAATTTAAAAACTGTATTCTGATCCATATGATCAATTACTCTTCTTCTTCTTCTTCTTCTTCTTCTTCTTCTTTTTTTTTTTTTTTAATTTTATTATTATTATTATAAATTTGGTCTCAATGGCTTGCAGCACCGCATTTGACGGGGTTCATATTCAAATTTTTTGTGAGCATAATTGAAGCGCCGGTGATAGGCTCCCTACTCATATCCTACTTGAAGAAGAAGAATAAATTGGTCGAGGTATGTTCTTTTTTGGTTACTTCTGAACTTGAATTTATAATTGCAATTGGATTTCCAGCTATAGGAGACTGAATTGGCAATTTACAGTTGTTGCGGAATACCGTGATACCAGAGGCTCCCATGTTTAAACCTGAGTTTCCTCCTCAAGGTTTTTTCCCTCTCTTTTTTTGTGCAATATTAGTTCATTTTGTTTGGTTAAAGTTCTAACATATTTTGTGCGTCTATATATATATATTGTTATTGCTCTTCTGTGTTGTTCATCTGTTAATTTAAGTAATCGCTTTCTTTGCTAAAGAACGTTTTTTTTTTAGCACGAAATGATTCAATGAGTTTGATCTGAAATTAGAACCAGAACATGGCGTTGTCACCCTTCATGAGGACGGGAAACCAGAAGACCGAGTTGAATCGGCTTTGAAGTGTCTTCCAGATTACGATCTTCCTGGAAGCTGGAATGGGAATCAAGATCCACCATTCAAGTACTGGAAGATCCGTGATTATGCTTATGCTTATCGGTCAGGGCTTGCGACCCCATCTATAGTAAGTTTCTATTATTTGCTAGTAATCGCGTTCATTTTCACCTGGATTACAACAGGAAAGTTCCCATTTCGAAGTGTAGGTGGCAGAGCGCATCATCCCAATTATCGAGGAGTTCAGCAGTGAGAAGCCCCCGCAACCATTGTTGATTTCCTTTGATGCTGAGGAAGTCAGGAAGCAAGCTGCAGCGTCTACAAAAAGGTTTGAGGAAGGTAAGGCTGAGCTGTGATGGTGTTATTCAGGCATATGATGCTATTTGCAGGTTTAATAACTAAAACAAGTAATTCCACTCTAATGTAAAATTTTATCATGTATAATTGTGTTGACTGCAGTGGAAATATACCCCAGTTAATAATTATGGCATTTTTGGATGTCGTTAATGCAGGAAAGCCGTTATCTATATTGGATGGGATTTTCATGGCAATCAAGGATGATATAGATTGCTTTCCTCATCCATCTAAGAGTAGATGGCTATGGAGTTTTTTTTTTTTTTTGAAAAAATTATTGGGTCAGACTTTATTTGATGTATTAGCAAACTCACAGCATCATTTTGTTGTGACAGGCGGTAGTACATGGATGCATCAGGTTCGCTCTGTCAAAAAGGATGCTGTTTGTGTTTCAAGACTGCGTAGCTGTGGTGTGATCCTTTTAGGAAAAGCAAATATGCATGAGTTTGGCATGGGTACGACTGGAAATAACCCTAATTTTGGGTAAGTTTATTTCTTAGCAGCTGAAACAATGCAATTTCAATACCGATGTTGATGTTTGACATGAACAATATGTCTATGGCAAGGTGATATCCAACGAGTTTTAACTGACAGTTATCTGTGCAGTCAGACAAATTGATGGTGGATAGTGGACGTGTAAATATTGTACACAGTCATTGCCACTAAAAACTCTTTAATTTTACTTTGTGGACATTTGCAATAGCTGTCAAGATCTTCAGTTTTAGATCTAATAATGTACATAGATGAAGAAAACTTCACCTTTCCGTTATGTTGGTAGTTTCGGGGCACCTTGATAGGGGGCAAGGAAATGGGTCAGTGGGTTGGGTTTGGGTTGGATTTTTCTTCGGAGTAGTGTGCCAGACACTATGCTTGTAACTGGGCTGGGAAAATGCAAGCTGGAACCAATTCAACCTTGGCAGGGCTCGAACTTTGAACATAGTATAGTTAGTTATCCAGGTTGGTGTGTTTGTGAGCGTAGCTTGGATTTTAACTGTTTACCAGTGATGATTGGATCAACCTGAAACTTACTTAGGGTCTGCTTAATCCCAACTCTGACCTGTAAGTAGTTTAGTAATGTCCGGTTTCTAGCTGTTTGGTTATGCTAGGCCTTGAGAAAAAAACTTTTAGTCCAGCTAATATAATCCTATCTCTCAATGCACTGAGCATGTTAGTCTTTCCAGATAATTATTTTGCATAATTTTTCTCTTATATATATATATATATATATATTTTGCATAATTTTTCATTTGTAAAATATTTCCACATGGATGAACTGACAGACGTCAGCAACTTGAGGAATTGTTCAATGTTATAATTTGTTTCAGATAATGGAATCTCACTACTATCTTTTGTTTACTCTTTCTTTCATAACCTTTTATAAGTACATGCATACTTATATAAGGACTCTAACCTTTGGGTTTCTTGGATAAGATATTTAACTCTTGAGTTTTTAATTTCTTTGGGGAACAGTTCCTTGTTTTCTCCCTCCCAGTTTGGACAAAATTTATTTCCCTGATTTATGTATTTTGAAGTGCAGATACTTAAAAAAAAAAATGTATTTTTGAAGTGCAGAACAGCAAGAAATCCTCATGCACCTGAAAGGTATACTGGTGGATCTTCCTCAGGTCCTGCAGCAATTGTAGCTTCTGGACTATGCTCTGCTGCACTTGGAACAGATGGCGGAGGTTGTGCAAATAGAATATGTTGGCTGCACTGTGATTATCATTTCTTATTTGCTAATTTTTTATGCTTAATGTAACATTAAAAGGCAGGTTCAATCCGTATTCCTTCATCCCTCTGTGGTGTAGTGGGCTTCAAGACAACGTATGGACGGACGGATATGGAAGGGTAAGCCTTCCAGCTGTGGGATCGAGCATGATGATATATTGCTAGTATATCTGGGCCTTATGCTTTTACAAAATAGATACTGCTCACTACTTGAAAATGAAAACTATATTTTCCAGATTCTATTGTAGTGTCTGATATCTCTTTTATTTAATAGTAAATTTATTATTGGAGTTATCCTGTAGGTCAACCCCCTTGGAAAAAGTCACTGTGGTTCTTGTGTAAGGATGGTAGTTGTTATGATTACTATAATGATCCTCCTCCTCCAACCAAGGTAGCAAATATTGAGAACAATAGATAATTCGCAACCACTGATAAATGATTCCTTGAAAAGTTAAGGATTGGTAATCCTTTTTAGAAATCAAATGGATTCGATCTTAACTTCTACATACACGAGGAAGGTAATAAGAAAAAGGAAAGAAGAAACTCTCTGTGAGGTGAGTATAATTAAATGTGTGGTAAATTTTAATTTGCTTAATTCTTTTATGAATAAAATTTGTTTACTTATAAATAAAAAATAAAAAAAAAATAATGTACCCCGTGTGTAAGAGTATGAAATGGCTTAAGCTCCAATTAAAATATAGTTGGCTTCGGATCCAATGAGTCTGACTAATGCTTCTGCCTCAATCAGTGCAACCCTTGCAAATGGCCAATAGGAAGGGCTAGGAGTCCTCAGTTATTCACACTCTAAACGTTTACTTAATGGCATTAATGTACTGAAGATACTTTTTATGCTATAGGAAGAGATTTTTATTTTTATTATTTTTTTAAGGATGAATGATTAAAATCATTCTGTTTGGAACCTTTTCTTTGTAGATCATTATGTGATGCTGGGACTGTGGAGATTATTGGACCAATTGCGTCAACAGTGGAGGATGTCATGCTAGTGTAAGCATTTCATGCTTGCGATGATGTTGATCAGTACTCTGGCTTGTTATGAATTTCATCCTATTTTTGTTCCTTGCCTGGGTCTATTGCTGATGTATTATCAGTTACATTGGAAAACATCTAAGTTCTGCATCAATATTTCTCTCTCTATTGCATAACTCTTGAATCATTAAGACCTCCCAAATTGGAATGTCCATTTTTTAGGATATTATGGAATATTGACTTGACTTGAAGTGCATAATCCTTTTGCTCATAGTATCTATTATTTGCAACTATGTCTTGGATTCCCAGTTCTGTACATTACATCAGTGTTCGATGCACGCATGTTACAAAATATTGGCTTGTTTAAGTGAGCAGTTAGTAACCATTTGGTTGAGAACACTAGCTATGTTCCTTAATTTGATCTCATTGCACTATAATTTATCAGGTATGCAGCAATCTTGGGATCCTCTCTTGGAAATAGAAAGAGTTTACAACCGGTAACTTTAGTAAACCTTATTACCTATCAAAATAGCATACAAGTTTTTACTTGTCGAAAAACAAAAATGTACAAGTTCACCTTCTCCATTTATCTTTCTACTTTTTAAGGATTGAATCATTTGACTAGTATCTCATGGTTTGTCAATAAAAGAATATCCCCTATATTGCATGTTGTTGATCCTGTTTAGATATCCAACATTTGAAGGGAACATCATCTAATGCATTGTTTTTCACATAAAGCTCATAAGTTTCCAATATTTCCCTCCTTAATTTGAACTCAAATAAAGTCAAGGAAAAAATGGGTGTAGACTTCTTGAATGGAGGGCAAGTTGGGAAGGTTATTAAAATTGTGTCCATTGACTTTTCAAAGTGGGCAATGTCCCAAAATAGAATAGACCAAAATATGAGACAGGGAGTGCGTAGCAAAAACATAAAAAGAAGATGCATGCCCCATTGATTACAATAGATCCAGAAGTGAAATTCCTAATAGCTCTTACAGCTCATCATCATTCCAATGATGCATTTGCATTGACTGCCGATTTGTTTAATTTTTCTAGAATCAAGTTGTCAGTTACTTCACTGGTTCTCATTTATTTTCCCAATTCAGTTTGGATTATGGCTTAGTTGAGTTACGTGGTCCTTTTTAATTTCTTCCAATTGTTCAGGGCATTTAGTTGGAATAGTAATCATTTTTGAAAGTGGAATTAGTTATTTATATAGCTCGGTACAGACATGCCTATGATATCTTTGATAGCTTTTATTCCTCTAAACTGTTAATTATGATGCACCTTTGTTTAACTATCTGAACTGTGTATCACATTTAAATTTAACTATTTTACTTTATTTGTAGTCTGCACCTTGTTTGCCAATACTGTCAGCACACGACGGTTTAAATGCTTTGGAATCATTGCGAATTGGAAAGTATACAGCGGTAATCTCACATTGGTTTTCACCAAAGTGGATGAAATTTAACTGCTTTAGATATCACGACGTCATTGTAAGAGTATATAATTTTTCTGCTGCAGTGGTTCAATGATGTAAACTCGACTGATATTTCTGATAAGTGTGAAGATATTCTAGGTTTGCTGTGCAAAGCTCATGGTTGTAGAGTAAGTGCATTATGACTACTATGCACTTTATAACAATTTTACCATTCACCCTTTTGTTATTTAGTTTTGACATAAAATGGCTTTTTCTGTCCTTTGACATGCTAATAGTTTGCTCTGAAAATACATTTGAACTTGAGAATTGAAGTGCTTATTCAATCACACTGGTTAGATGCTTCATATTTCATGTATTATTTTTCAAGATGGTGGAGATTGTTATACCCGAGCTCCATGAGATGCGCAATGCTCATCTTGTTTCAATTGGATCTGAAATGCTGTGTTCCGTGAATCCTGATTGTGAGGATGGGTATGTTTCTTTGCCTTTGTCGAAGGAACATTAAATAGTAGGTTTATTGTGTGCTGAAACTGGAACAAAGACCTTTCTACAAATTATTGGATTTTTTCTGAGTGATTGCTATTATTATCCAAGGATGACATTATTTATAAAAAAGACAGAATTAATGGTGGCATTATATTAAATTGATATCTTCTCCTCCTTTTGTCATTCTGAAGGAAAGCTGCGAGAATGACATACGATACTCGTACTAGTTTGGCCCTTTTTCGATCATTTACTGCATCAGACTATGTTGCTGCCCAGTGTCTCAGGTGAGTCATAATAACGATCATTTACTGCATCACACTATGTATGCTGTTCATATAATTGATTCTTCATAATTTATATCGGAATTGTCTCATCCTTACAAGCTTCCTTAGTTTACATGGATTTTCAGGAAGGTCTATGATGTTTCATAAAAGAGGGATTGATTCTCCCTCTTAAGTAGATATGTGATCTTCAGGGTAGGAATCTAGCGAGATGAAAGGCTTATCGTCTATCTCCCACTTTGTATCTCTAATATTTACACACTGCTCCATAGATGTTCTTTTCCTTTCCTTGTTCCCTTTTCAAGGGATTTTTCATGAATTGTACTGGATGTGAAAGACTAGTAAATTAATGACTGATTTATTTCTAATCTTGTGCATGTTAAAAGCTACAGTACCGTGCTTTCTGAAATGATGCATTGAATTTTCCATCTCTGGGTGAAGCTAGATTAATACAAAATTACCAATGACAACTTGGAGAGCTCTTTGGAAAACCCAAAAGCGGGTCACGAGAATGGGCAGAGTGATCTTGTTTCCCACTTTTTGTTTGTTAAGACATGACAACCCTGTTTTTGATTGCTCATGAGTTTTCACGGTATAAAAGACCCAGATGTCTTTTCTGGATATATTTATCTACTATTTATGGTTGTTCATAACCTCTTAAAAGTATCCAGGTGCAGGGGCACCCTATTCCTACCATGATGTGTGGCACCTTGACCAGGCCTGATGGACCTCCAGAAAATAGTTCCTTTCATGCATTTTAGGTCTAGTTTTTCTTGTTCATTCTTCACACAATGAATGATATCATATCTTCAGAAAGCTCTCATTTTAGATTTCTTTCTAGATGCATGATACGGAGAACTGGGGGATGCTCATTATATGCTTATTGATCTTCTTTTCTTAGAGACCCTTGGGGAAATATCTGAGATTCTTCTTCGATATATCATGCCAACTTATGTCAGATGTTATAGATCTAATTTTACCCATCCTCTTTACACAATGGTTCACACCATCATTTTCAGAAAAATATGGTTTAAATGTCATGGACACAGAACTTAAAATATCTAACGCATTTTATCATCTATTACATCCTCATTTAAGACCGTATTATAATAAGTGAGATACTCAAATGCTCTTTGCTTGGTCTAATTTAGATATCTTATAGTTTTTTGCATATACTCTTCAGGCGAAGGATAATGTACCATCACATGGCAATATTCAAGAACGTTGATGTCATAGTGACCCCAACAACAGGGTATGTAAGCTTAACTGATCACTTTGATAATAAGTGCAGCTAACGGATCAGATCACGATATACATAATTAATCCAATTGGGGACTGAATTTGGATATGGACTACTACAGTCCATCACTGTGGTACTACAGTTCTTTTCTGGCTCTTTTTATAGAAGTATCGAATAAATATCTTTTTTTTTTTTTTTTCTCGGTCTTCGGTTTCCTGGTAATTATTGACTAAATGCCTGATCCAGTCTGATCACGATCCTCTTAGGCATATTTTTTACAAAGCTTATATTTAGGTTTATATTATGCACATTCTGAACGATCTCAATCTCTGCTTTGTCAGTTTCTGGGAGTTACTTTAGCCATTTGCTTCTAGCTAGAGTTTCAGTACATAGTCTTACTCTGCTTTTCAAAGAAAATACTAATTTTAATTGGGCACTTGTTTACTTCTAATTGATTATCATGTGTAACCTGCATATGATATTTTTCTTTGAGATATTGTAACTGGACTGATTTGCTTTCTTATGCAAAACAGCATGACAGCTCCCGTGATACCTCCTAGTGCGCTTCAACATGGGGAGACAGACATGCAGGTTACAGGCATGTTCATCAAAAGATTATTCTGTCATTTGAAAAGTATGAATTGAAAAAGTGATTTTTCATCCAAGATGATTTTTCAACCAAGATGATTGTTTCCAAATCTGCAACTGAAAAATACTCATTATATTCCATAACTTTAACCTGTCGTTAGAAGGCCTCAATGGGCCAAATATGTTTTAGAACTCCACAGAAGGCCCAAGAGACCTTGTTTATCCCACGAGACCAATTTACCCTTCTATCATTTCATCCCATGTAGCATGTTACTCCAGGTACGAGCATATGTACCTCTTAATGCCCTTAATCTGAAAATAGCACCTAAGCTACGTGGAGCAAGTGGGATGTAGTTATATCACTGCATGAGATTCTAAAACCTTGCAAAGCTTGAGATGGCTGATCAAATTCTAAAGCTACAATTGACCATATGAAATTGTAAATTAGGGCATGTCTCTTTTTTGTTATTTTAGATTGAATTATCTCCAATTTCTAAAATTCGAGATTGTTCGATGGGCATGTTCTGGTATTGTAGATTCGATTATCTCCAATTTGAAATTGCAAAATAGGCAAATGGCCAGTTTCCCTTTTCTCGTCAGAGATTCTCCATTTTATGTCTCTTCACGCTACATCTGTAGTACAACGTTGTTTCCTGGTACATCTGCTTTGTATGCATAGTTTTACACCTCTTACCATTTTTAAAGTCTCCTTCCTCTTGTTTTTCAGGTGATCTTATGCGGTTTATCATTGCAGCTAATCTTCTTGGACTTCCTGCCATTTCTGTGCCTGTGAGTGATGCATATCTTATTCTTAAATTCATATCTTTGTGTTGTATTGTTTACATACATATTCCCGGTAGTTCGCTTTCATTCTCGGTAAGTATGTGTAGACTTCTACCTACATCATCAATTATGAATATACATTTGTGCTTTTCTACAAATGTTGCAAGAATTCCCACCAATCATAATGCATTTGGAAGCAAGATCTGTAAAATTTTAATCCGAAGAGTAAGAAATATAAAAAGGAAAAAAAAAATGGAAATCCAATTGTTGATTTTTTTCTTGATTTTTCTGTTTCTTTTCTTAAGTAGAACATAAGGTGCTGGATAATTGGAGGAACAATCAATATTATGGTACTCTGAAACATATATGGATGTCTAATAATGTAAATAAACTGTAGCCCTACTTCCCAAGCTGGGTTGATGTTGAAATCTCAAATAACTGATTAGGTTGATCAGTTGATGGCATTTTGTTTCCCCTTCCATATCATATGCTAATTAGTAAGCAATTTATTATGCATACAATCCTAGTGGAAACTTCTTTCACATATTTTGACCTTGAGAAAGCACTCTTTAATCTTACCCTCACCTATCTCTGTAATATTTACTTCCTAAATTATGTTTAAAAGCACTTTCTGTTTGTTTTAGTGTTGACCTTTAAATTATTCTCATTGTTTTCAAAAAAAGAAAAGAGAATTTGAACCCTTCGTGAAAATTCAAACAATTGGTATTTGAGCTCAATTGTTCAAACCAGGCCTTAACACATAAAGCTAATTTCAAGGAGTTTGAAGTCAATCTTGTAACCTATTAAATTTTTTTTTTTTGGCACAGCTCCAAGGTGCTTGATAGCCCATTACATTCAATCACTATTCAAAGCAATGGCATATGAACACCAAAGGTGTTTTGTGACCACCTTTGGTGTTCACTCTTCTGTTGTCTTATTATCTTATTGTGGATCAATTTTATAACTTTCAGGTCGGTTTTGATAAACAAGGACTTCCAATAGGTTTGCAACTAATTGGCCGTCCATGGGGTGAAGCTTCCCTTTTGCGTGTGGCTTCTGCTATAGAGGTATCATCAGTTCTTATATATATATATATATATATATATATATATATATATATATATATATATATATATATTATTGAGTGAAAGAAAATTGATAATTTCTAGGGCATGCCTTGACCCACATCTTATGTCTTTTCAGGAACTGTGTGTAACGTCCAAGAAGAGGCCTGTGTCTTTTTATGACGTTCTGAGGACTAACTAAAGTGCTGCCTCTTGCTGTGCTCGTGATAGCCATTTGTTAAAACGCAATATGTCAGGATTCTATGCTAATTGGCCCACGTCCAACATCAGTTTCCTTGGTGAAATTGATCCGTTGTGACAATAAATATCCATCTTCTATTGGACAAGTTGCATGTAGACCTTTTCATCAACTTCCTAGAGGTTTGTATGTAATTGGCTTCAGAACGAGACCCGGTGCCATATATAGTTATTATGGAAACAGTTAAGAGACTGAATTGCGTTGAGAGTCAGGTTCTCTTGTTTGCCATGTTCATACCTAAGCCCCCAGGCCGCCCGGCTTAGGGATTTCAGAGCACAGTTGGAAGTTTCTTGTTGCCGTTGTTCCGCTCTCGGGTACTTAAATCCTTGTGGCAGCTGCAGGCTGCAGCACCAACAGACTAGCATAGCAGAGAAATCGATTTCATAACGACAACAAACAGTACGTCGCTCATGGTCTAACAAAAGGGTGGTGTAGGAAGGGTATGGTGATGGAACAGGCGTAGATTGGCTTGAGTTGCTCCGGATATCGATTCTATTACAGTGTCTCTTATCACCTAATTATCTAGTTCATCCAATTTTCATTCAAAAAGGAATCAATGTTCATCCCTTCGTTGATTAATCAGATTCAAACTCCACTATTTGAATATAAGTACTAAAGATACCAGCAGAACATGTTGGAATGTCTAGTACGAAACCAGAGCTTGGAAGAATGCTTTTTTTTTTTTTTTTTTGATCATATCATGGAACTTCTTGTTCTTCGCTCACCACTTAAAACTTGTGGCACTTCTTTTACTACGTAAATCCAGAATCTGGCTCTTCTTTCTCCAATTTCTTCTCGACCGCAACATCACTTGGGAGATCAAGCCCAGAAGGTATCTTTCCTGGATAATTAGTTGGCGAGTCATCTGAACCTGCCATACTGGCAAAAGAAGAGAAATCGTTACGAATCCTGAATGGGACAGTCTCTTGCGGTCGTGAAGAGTTCATGAGCTCACCTTCTATCAACAATGACCATAGAACGAAGCTCACAATTCGCAAAGCTGTAAGAACATGTTGCAAAAGTTATTTCTCATTCACAAATGAGTTAATAACTGATTCTGCATCATGAGCCTATTAATTTTTATTTGAAGTAGTTACCTTATAACTGATGCTCTTACCCAAAGAAAAAAATGCATATGACATACACATGTATACACACAAAGGAAAAGAAAATACATCGAATTTATCACATTACAGCTAAAGGATGAGAAAAATATAAATTTTACCGCACATGGAGGACATGCAAAGACACGCATTTGTACTCAGACATTAGCATTATGCAGTTTCTCAGGACAAAAGAGCATTAAGCTAGAGGAGAAAAAAGCCAGAGGAACGTTTATGGGGAAAAAGTAAAGGAAAAAACTCGTGTGGGGAATATTGTATCTTATGTACGCAGGAGAACATGGGGTAACACTCTAAAAGGAGCATCCATATCAACTGAGTTTATGTTTCATGTTTGAAGGGTGCGGTCATAGTATCTCTAAAATAAATAAAAGGCATCATAGGTACTTACTGTTTGCATATTTCTTTTTTCACCAAAGGGTGACAGTCATTTCCAAACAAAGTTAGCGTATGAAACAAGAATCCACTGTGGGTAACAATTGCTATCTCCTTCTCTTTCCTTGTCCACAACCTGAGAAAGAAATTCAAAGAAAAGCTTAGGTCCCACATACAATCATGTCAAAGTCATGTGTGTGTGTTCACGCGCACATGTGTGTGCGCGTGCTTATAGTGCTATAACAATACTCTTATGTGGTAAACTGTACAGCTAATCGGGAACCATTATATTGAGAAAATCAATCCAAAACTTGTGACTTTAGATACTTCTTGAGATCCATTGCCCCTTTAGATTCATACCCCACAAAAGTTAATAGGGAATCATGAAGAGCTCTCGAAAGGTATTTTGTTCTCGCAAAAAAAAAGATCTTGAAAGACCTGATAAGCTAAACAGTTTATATTAAACAATATAAGATTAAGGGGACGTTTGGATACAAAGATGGGACACAAAATTCTCAAAACTTCTCATAATTTCATTTTCAAACATCAAATAACTTTATTCTAAGGCCTCTACACCATACACCAACCACATGGCATAATTTGATATGGAAAATAAATTTTAAAATTTGAATCTTACAAATCAAATTATGCTATGTGGATGGTGTATGGTGTAGAGGCCTTAGATATTGCTCCCAAACATCACTCAAACACAAAACATTTTACATTTTCAAATCTTCAACTTTTTCATCTAATTATTATCTAAACATAAAAACCAATACAACTTTTCAAGAAAACAAAAAAATCAATACAAAATTTACAAACTTCAAAACAAAAATAATATTTAAAAATTATACTCCAACAATTTTTTTTTTATAAGTAAGAGATAAACTTTATTGATATGAATGATATAGGAATGTACCAAGTATACAGGAAGTATACAAAAGAACACCTAAATACATTCTAAGAGCGATGAACTAAAGACAAGAAATCATGAATATCATCCCCTTTTCTAGGATTGTACTCCAACAATTAATATTTTTATTCAATTTTTTCTCTCATTTTCCAAAATCCAATAAAACATCTTAACTCAAACCATTTCACTACTATTCATAGAATTATGAGATAGTCCAAGCGTCCAAACGAGCTCTAAAGCTAGCTTTACTCTTACTTATAAAAAAAGGATTAAGCTAACAATCCTAGAAAAGCTCGCGGTCAACTAAAATAAAGTTTGACCTCTAAAATGATAGCACATTTAACAAACAATTGCACAAGTTAAACTCGAAGATGATAGCACATTAAACAATCAATTGCAGTTTCCATGTAGTTGGTGGTTGAAGTATCAGTGAGGTACTGTTTGAATGTATTTAGAGCCTAAATGCATTGACCCAAATCCAGAGTTCTGATAGTGAACAAAGGTCATCATCACCAGTTCATAAACTTCAATCCCCTAGCTGCAACTTCTTCCTTTGTCTCTCTAATATCGGCCTTCCATAATACATCTTCGTCATTTTCTATCTGCATAGAAATCTGAAAGTTATTCATCAGGGAATCCAAGGAAAAAACGAACGTTCACTAGTAACTGTATTGCTGCCTCTAGATCTACTTTATCGAAGTACTTGCCAGAGAAAAATCAATTGCAGGGAAAAGGAACTGATAGTCACTGATGTTTCTCCTTTTATCACAAGGGTGAACTCCCTGCAACCAGAGATATACAGAACAAAAGTAGCTTTAGATATCATTCAACGAGGCAGTTGGGCATTGCCTGCTGCAAGGTCAAAGGCTCTTATCCATACAGAGTACACTTCCCCATAGTTCAGCGCACATATATTTATTAATAGGTCATATTTCAGCATACATATTATATGCTATCTAAATTTAGATTGTGAGTGCCCCGCCAGTGGCGGCTAGGTGGAAGCTAATTTGGTTCTCCAAATGTGAGCTTTAAAGCATGGCTGGTTATTCACAATAGGTTCACTACTGAAGATAGACTTCTTCAGTGGGGACATTCTAGTGTTGTACATTGGGTTTTTACCGGGACTATTGCATGCACGTATCGTCTTTTTATCAATGTGGTTTTCTAACAAAATTTGCAGCATGCTCGATGTCTCAAACAATGCATTTATCATTAAGAGCCATTGTAATAAGCTTTTGAGCAACTCATATGCCATGTGGCAGCTAGCTATTTGACCAGTTTCCTTTTTGCCCTGTGGTATGTTCTCTCTGTGCATTTGCATCTTGTACTGTCATGTTTAGTTTATATGCAGAAAAAAATGAATTCATCAGAAAAAAAGTACTAAGCTCATTAGAAGTAAGAAAAATATCTATGGTCTAATATATATGAAACATGTTCCTTGAATTGTCTCTGTAAAAAGTTGAATCGGACATTTCTGAAATTTGTGCTGCTCAAATTAGCAAAACCAAGCCAAATTATCAAGGCACAAATGGAACAGTTGACACTCTTGCCTACAGAAAGCATTTTTTTCCATGAGATACTGTCAAGATTTTATACTCGATAGATAAGAAGTATTTAAAAGTAGTCTTGTAGGCATGATCTTGGGTGGGTTTTACACTGCCAACAACTAAGTTACTCGGCCGTTAACAATCTGATTCACTCTCATCTGATGGAAGGCAAGTGTAATTGCAAGAAAGGAGAATGGAAATATTCACAAGACATACCAAATGTTCTCGACAATGCTCTACTGCTATGATTGGTGGGCAATTAAGACTTGAGATTGCAGCACGGCCACTATTTCCCGCATTCGCCACCATTAGAGGCAGTACATCTGCCCTATCTGCATAACCCTCACCACCAAATACTCCAACAGCAGTTTGTATAGTCCTATAATCAAGTGAACATGAGTAAAATGTTGACTTTTGCAACATAAATCATGAAATATGTCTTTTCAGGGAAAATAACAACTAAAGAACCAAATCCATTGTCGAAAAGAAGCATAACTAAATTAAGTTAAGTTTTTTCCTTAAACTTAATTCTGAATTTTGTATATACTCTCTCTACTGGAGCCTTTCTGCATAACCATTGCAAACATGACCATAGTCTTTCAATCCCATCAAACAAATAAACGCCATGGATATTTAAATTACTGTTCCAAATACAAGCATGTTCTAAACACTTGCCCTATCTCAATACATTCCTTTAGACAAAGACCCTGTTTTTTCCTCTTTTTGGATGGTAATTATTTCTCAGGAAATGGAGTGTGAATCAAACCCATGTTTGAATTTCCTTTCAGCTGATTATATAATCCCATCAGAACTGCAAATTTTGGTGAACAGTTTGGAGTGCAACTTCCACAATCAGAAAAAGAGAGTGAGAGTGAGAGTCAATATGAACGTTTGAACTTCAATTCAAGAAACAAAAACTTCTGCCTATCTTTCAGAAAATATTACTAGACATCAATTCAAACATCAAAACTGATTATGACTGAAAGAAAAAAACCACAGAAGGAAGAAGAACTACTTCTAGATTTAAACAGAAATGTGAAAAGATATCAATGAATGGCCATGAAGAGGATTACAATAAGCTGACATAAAAACCTTAGCAATGGGGATGTAATGACTAAATCAATCGTCTTGGATAACCCAGATGCATGAACATGCTTTCGCAAATTATCAACCTGCAACAACAGCAAAAAAAAAAAAAAAAAAACAAAAACTTAAGCAACATTTTTCAATGGGGTATGGCGATCTTTCCAGCAAGGGAAAAATTGTAGATAAAATTGTAATAATGACTTGCTTCATACCTGCTGCCAGCCTAGTGGAGTTAGGTGTGCATCAAAGTAGTCAGGAGACAAGTATGCTTTGTAATTCTTATCTCCGTCTACATTGTGGATTCCTTGTCCGTGCCTCACCTGGATGTATGGTTTTAAAAGACCACAAGGCCTTAAGTTGCGAACAAAAGCCAAGAAAGAAGGCAAACTTGAATGTCCTTCAGACAAATTTATAGCAGGTTTAGATCCATGATGGACATTGTACATAATTGAAAAGTAGATTTGGGTACCAACCAGATGGAGAGTTTTGCATCGGTGCAGTGGAAACAAACTTGGACCTGCACCACCATCCATGTCTGCAATTGAACACACTAGCTTTCAAGTCAGAAACAGGAAAAATACGAGTAAAAAATAATGGTAATTGCCTGAAAAACTTCAAGTAAAAAAAACGGATTTCAAGATAACATTCGATTAAAATCATATATCTGTAGTGTATGTGTTTGTGCAACATGATCCGGAGACGTAGCTCAAATAGCATTACAAGGTGACGTCATATGGCTCGTGGCGCCATAGCACAACACATGTTCCCCTAACGACAATATCTGATCAGACCAAACAATGTGCCGCAAAATTAAAGTGAGTTAGTTCAGTTAGTGAGTGCTGAAAGCATGTATGGTTCAAGTCCAATACGTTTCCAACTAGTAATTCCTTCTTCATTTTCTAAAATTTTCATTCCATACAATTAACAGCTTTTCTTTCATAAACATGCAGTTACCACTTACAACGTGATGGGAAACATATATAACTAGTAAGGTAAATTTATAATTGATAAAGAAATCGGCATTATTAAAACATGCATACCTGTCTTGTATTTTAGACAAGATAAGAACTTTATGGTCAGTTTAACAAGTCCTAAAGGAAATAAACAAAAACCAAAAAGAACCCCACAACTTCCATCAAATTGGAATATACAATATCAAACCTTGACAGATCAGACCACTATTTTCCTACGGGATTCATACATCAAGGAAACCAAACATCTGCTAAGCTAAATGGGAGTTTCAAAATTATCTCAGTCCTCCTCCTAAGTCACCACCTAAAACAACTTAAATACATAATTTTTTTAAGAAAGAAAAAAAGAAAGAAAGAACCATACGCACGAATTAAAAAAAAAAAAATCAATAAAAAACCCACATGTGAAGATATATGTTAGAGGGAGTGCCGTGGAAGGGAAGGTGTACCGGGGGAAGAGGAGAGGGAAAGAGCCGAGAGACGAGATCGAAGCGGGGATGATTGAGACGGAGTCGGAGAAGCGAGAGGAATGCAAGTGGTGGAAGAGAGATATCATATGGTAGAGAAATGCGACTGCGCGTACGTCTGCTATCATGTGTTTGGCAGTGAAATATTTGAGATATTATACGAATAATAGTGAAAAAGTAACGATAAAATATTAAAAATATTAGATAATAATTATTAAAAATAATAATAAAATAATAAATAATAGAAAAATATATAATAATTATTAAAAATAATAATAAAATAATAAATAATAAAAAAATATATGTGAATACCTAAATTAAGATGAATCTTACACTTAAATACTCAATTTTAAAATTATTAAATTTATTTAAATTTGAAATTTTTTTTACGTGAGATTCATAATTTTTTTTAATTTTTTATAAATATATCTAAATTTATTTTAACATTTAAATATATCTAAATTTATTTTAAGTAAATTTTATAAAACTTATTCATTCATCTTAACTCATTATTATTTATAAATAATTCAATTTAACTCAACTCAATTCAACTCATCTTAACTTAACTTAAAATATTAATATTAGGAGTTATTGATTTTAATAAATGGGCATGGACGGATGGGGTGGGTGGGTTCCTCTGCTGCTTTTCTCACAGCTTCTCCCGTCCACTCTGTCTTTTGTCTTAGGAAAATAGTGGTCTGATCAATCAAGGTTTGATGTTGTTTATTCCAATTTGATGGAAGTCGTGGGATTCTTCTTGTTTTCGTTTAAAATTAACTTAATTTATTTTTAAATAATTAATAAATCATATTATTTTATTACAATTAAACTTTAATATTATAAAATTATTTTTTATTATAATTGTAAAATAAAAAATAGTTATAAGATTATTCTTTTACTTTATTTATTTATTTTAGAACTTGTTAAAATGACCATAAAGTTCTTATCTTGTGTCTAATATATGACAGGAACGCATGTTTGAAAAATGCTGATTTATTTATTAATTATAAATTTACCTTACTTTAGGACGTGTACGTGCCAAGGTAGTCCGTTGAAGATTCCGTTTACTTGAGAATAGCATTATTGTTCTTCAAATTGTTTGCCTGTGAAAAAAATTGTGGGCACGGAGACATATCTTCAGTAATTTGCACAAACCTTTGGAAATCGGGGCAACGTGCGTGTATACACAATATACGGACTCCTCGATCTAGAGAAGGCGGTCTGTATCTTCGGGGGCCATAGGCGATGCACCAGAATGCCTCCTAAGCTCCTCTCGCCCGTCTTCCCATGCCTAATCTTCCTCACTCTCCTCCTTCTTTCCCTCTATTCCTCTCTCCTCTCTCACCCCCACCCGCTGTCCCACCTCCAAACCGACCTCTTTGCAACCTCTTCAAAGGCCACTGGGTCCTCGATCCCACCAGCAAACCCCTCTACGACCACACGTGCCCATTCCACCGAAACGCCTGGAACTGTCTCAAAAACCAAAGAGAAAACATGGGTCTCATCAATTCCTGGAAATGGGTACCCGAATCATGTGCTCTGCCTCGGATTGATCCAGCTCGCTTTCTGGGTCTGATGAGGAACAAGAATATTGGGTTTATTGGGGACTCACTGAACGAAAACTTCCTGGTGTCCTTCTTGTGTGTGCTTAGAGTGGCTGACATGGGTGCCAGAAAGTGGAAGAAGAAAGGGGCTTGGAAAGGTGCTTTTTTTCCCAAGTTCAATGTCACGGTGGGGTATCATCGGGCCGTTTTGCTAGCAAAATACCAGTAAGTTTTAGTTTATTCTTTTATTAGATAATGTTTGTGGGATTTTCTTTGTTTATAAAATTCTGTTGTAAGTGTTTACATTGTGCCACAACATTCAGTTTTTGTCTAATGTGATGGCTGTTATGGGTCAGTAATAGGTGAAACAAAGTATCGTGCTAGTGTCATTGATATCGTGGTAGTGAAATTAACACTTGTGGATTCATAAAGAGAGTTTTGATGCAGCTAAAGAGACCCGATAGATTTAGCAAGTATCACTAACATCGACATGAATTGCAATGAATGATCATATATGGCATGTATGAGCGAATGTATTATGATAAACGAAAAAAAAATGATCCATTTAACCAGTGTAATCATTATGTTGATGGCTTGGTTTTAGAAATGGAAGTTCACAAGAATTCGTTTGATAACCATGATAAATGGTATGCTTTCCTGTTTTACAATTATTTCCAAATGAATCGTGGTGTGATTGTAATAAATGATAAAGTGGGAATTTTGGTAAAATGACTATATTTTTGTGGAGTTCCCGAAGAAATGCTGGATGCAACAAGAAGTTAATGACATGCTGGAGTAATGTCCATATATTTCTTCCAAATAATCAAATATATAATTTCCTGGACGTGATGAGATCAAGGTGAAAATTGCATATTGGGTCATCCAATTTTGCTTACTACTTTTTCTTTCCCATTTCAATTGTAAAGTTTAGGCTTAAAGTAAACTTTACCCAGTGTTACTTTGGATGCATGCTTGGTTAGATGTGGAGTTTTTTCTGGATTAGTTGAATTTGCTGCTAAAGTGTTTTCCGTGGAAAGCTTTGTGTGATTGTAATGATAACAATCTGATAGTTTAGACGGTTTGAACATAAAGCTGCTGATTGGCCTCTGGTGCTATTAAGCTATGCTCAGGGTCGTGAAAGGGTAGATAGTCACAGAAATTTATGGTTAAAGTAGAAATGCAAGTTTTAGTGGATGCCAATTATGCAATCTCATCCAATAATATGTTATACTTTTTTGGAGTGCTTCTGATAATTAGCATTTTCTTAACTACATTTTATGCCTGTGATTGATATAATGACCCAACTGACAGCTGCATGTTTGTGGTGTCACTCATTGTGATCAGTGAATATACCTATTGGTCGATTCTTACGAATTGTATATACCTGAGATAGTAATAATAATAAAAAAAAAGTGATTGGATAGTAATTCTTCTTCTTTTCGCATATCTGGCTCAGTTGGGTTCTCAGTGGATTTGACAGGATTTGATGATTCCTCTAAACCGAAACTTGATTAAAATCTTGCTAAGTATCTCAGCTGAAGTTGCGTTTTCATCTTTATGAATTTTGGAAATGGCAACCTTACTTGCTCGTAACTGATTAAACAAAGGTGGCAGCCAAAACAGTCAACAGTTGATGATCAGGATGGACTGAAAGGAATATATCGAGTTGACGTTGATATTCCTGCAGATGATTGGGTCAACATCAGTGACTTCTATCATGTCCTTGTTTACAATACTGGCCATTGGTAAATCCCTTTTATATTTGCTAATTCAAAGAATAGGTTGATCAATGTATTATTTCCTTTTCTTTTTATTTTTAATGAATTCTATGGAGTCATCAGCATTGATATACTTGTATTTTCTAGTTGTAATCACTGCAAAAATACAGGTATATGAGACCGATCGGCCCTCTTAATTAGGATTTAATTAGCTTTCCTTTTTCTTTTTGGGAGAAGATAGGAAGTATGTAATGATACTCATGTACTTGTCTGTTTTAGCTGCATCATATTCATTCTTTTCATGGACATGTTTTTAATAGATTCTGAGTCAAACCACTCGGGCGCTTTTAAACATCACTACCCATACCATTTATTCGTATAGCTATGAAAATAAAGGCATGATGCATTTTCATACCATAAGTATTAATATCCTGCATCCCTATTAATTTAATTCTTCTTACATGTTTACTTGAGGCGTTTACGCAATAAATGAGAAGACTAGATAACTTTTGTAGAAGAACGATGTTAATTGGCAGACCTGGCCGATTGAAATAGTTATATGTTTTGATATGGGCATAAGTAGGAGCATAGTATATAGAATTGCTTCTAGAGGAGGAAGACAATTTAATTCAGAAAAAGATGTGTAAAAAATTGGCACAAATCAGAAACCTTTTAAGGTTGTAAGATACACTTTTCTGCATTCCGTTGAGTTTAAAAAAAAAAAAAAAAAAAAGCCTTTCAGTTGGCACCTCAATAGATGATCTCAACATTCTGGTCTCTCACACATTCATGGCTATCTGAGTATGCTTTCTCACTTGGTCTTGAACAGGTGGGGTTATGATAAATTCCCGAAAGAGAGACCACTTGTCTTTTATCGTGGGGGACAGCCAATATTTCCTCCCATTGAGATGTTGGATGGATTTAAAGTTGTTCTGGAGAATATGGTCTCTTACATACAAAAGCAAGTTCCCAGCAGGACACTCAAATTCTGGCGTTTGCAATCACCAAGGCATTTTTTTGGTGGTGAGTGGAATCAAAATGGTAGCTGCGTGTTCAGTGAGCCACTCCAGGAATTCCAGGTATGAATCGATGAGGACCATCTGCACTTTCGTGCCTCCTTATCATGGTTTTAGGTATTTTTTCAGAGCACCCATCTAAGTCCTGATAGATGTTAAAATCATGTACAAACATTATGATTTCTGTCATGTTTTTTATTGATGTATACTGGGATATTACCCATATCCTTCCCCCACTTTTCTGCTCAAATTTGGTGCTGATACCTGGACAGCTTGACTTGTGGTTTGATCCCAGGAACAAGGGTGTGAACAAAGAAGCGAGACAGCTGAACCATCTGATTGAAGATGCTTTGCAAGGCACGGGGATTCGACTGCTTGATCTGACTCATTTGAGTGAGTTCAGAGCAGATGCCCATCCTGCAATTTGGTTGGGAAAGAAGGATGCAGTGGCAATATGGGGTCAGGACTGCATGCACTGGTGCTTACCTGGTGTTCCTGACACATGGGTTGATGTCTTGTCAGAACTGATCCGTGGCAGTTTGGAGACAGGGTAATAAAAGTCAGAGTTGTATCCCCTTTAAACTTCAAACTGCAAAACGTTTCACAACTCCACGAGAAGACATTGTGTTCTTCTTCCTTGCATGCAGTCACTAAGATCCAACAAGGTGGATCGGGGTACAAACGAGCACCCAAAGGCTATCTTACGCGAGATTTGGATGTCATTGAGACTTCTTGCCGGAAAAATGCCTGTTGCTCCCTTTGTTGTGCCAGTCCAGATGTCCAATTGTACGAACATGAGTACATACTTAAAAGTTTATATGGATTTGTTTCTCTTTTTCCTTTTTTTTTTTTAATTTTCTTTTGGCAAGGTCTTTCTTATCGTGGAAAAAGTAGAGGCTCAAGATGTTAAACATTCGGATGGATGATTTCTTTATCTATTGATTTTTTTGCCATTTGTGTTTCCTGTCAGAAATGTAAGCCCTCTGTATACATTTTTTGCCCTAGGCCTCTGCATATCTGTTGAATGTTGTTTTTGTCCCCTTCTCAGCCCTTTTTTTTTTATTTTTATTTTTATTTTTTTACCATGGGTGTTCGGGCCAGTTTGTGCACACCTCGACTAATCCCAGAGGCATTGAAGTTAACGACCAGATAAACTTTTAGTGGCTTTAAGGGGACTCGAACTGGTGATCATTGAAGAGCAAACTCAAAACTGGACCAGCTGGGTTATTCTACACTTTAAGACTGGAAAAATGATAAACATATATATCACTTTTCACAATATTTTTCACAATAATATTTTAAAAAAGAAGGTTATTTTTGTAAACTAACTTGTAAAGTAACATCATTTTACTAAACTATCTTTATTTTATATGTATTGTAAAATATATTGTGTGAGTATCATTAGTCTTAAACAGACCATGTTGTTGTGTACAAAATATCAGCATTGCACTGAACTGCACTGAGAGTGTTGAAACATCCAAAAGGTAACGTACTGTTTGATGGGAGAGGGGCGTATCTGAATACAATAAATATTTTATCTCATCTCATAATTATAACTTTTATAAATTTTTATATAAAATATAATAAATAATTTAATATTTTTACATTTTTAAATAATAATAATATTAAAAAATAATATTTCAATAATAATTTATTTAATTTTTAACTTTACTATCAAAACCCAATCAACTTGCATATTGAACTTTATTGGACTGGAATCGGAAGCCTGGTACCAATGCAATGCACCGTAGATTAGAGTCTTAGAGATTAGAGAGGCCGGCTCCTCCAACCTGTGTTCTTTGCTCGGCAGGTCATTTTCGTAAATCTGATGAACAAACGGGATAAATATCCCGTTAGAACGACGACAACCGACCAAACCCTACTCTGGACACAATCGAACTCGAACATCGCTCTCCTGGTTCACTGTTTCGATATCGAAACCTTTGTCTCTCCAAAAATTGAAGTCAATCCATCTCAAGCAAAGATTCAAATGGCTTCAAGAATTCCTTTCTTTTCATTTACAATCACCCCTCAACCCCGAAAATTGCATCCTTGTCCTTTCTCCTCGACAACCCTTTGGAGCAACAAACCCAGAACACAAATCCCATGCATCAACAAGATCGGTGATTTAGACCTTGCATCAGGTTTGGCTTCAGAGGCGGCAAAGAGAAATGCCCATTTGGTGCAAAGAGAGGAGGCCATGAAGAAGAGCAAAGAGCTCCTGTTCACAGATCTGTGCCAGTACCTTGCTTTGAAAGGAGATGAAGTCAGGAAGAAGTGGAGAAAGATGGACGAAGAGGACAAATGGGTTTTGGTTAAAGGGTTTATTTCAGAGTGGAGTGAGAGTTTCCATCCCTTGTCTGCAAGGTCTGTGAAGGAGATGGTTGAGGAATATTTGCAGGAAGAGAGCCCATCAGCAAAACCTTCGCCTTCATCGTTATTTCCTGGATTGAGGAGGATGATGGGTTTTTCCCAAAACAAGTGAAGAAAGGGGAGAAAAGCAGAGAATTTGCATGTGGGTGGAATTCACAATCTCAATTTCAAATTCGTGACTTGTCTTGGATGTTTAAGGATCGCAATCTTGCAGGTTTATTTATTTCAAACAGAACTTAGTTGAATAGAACAACTTTTTGCTTGTTGTATATGACGTTAATGCTCTCTCTTCACAGAATCTCGGTGTATATAACATTGTTTTTCTTAGGATCTTTTCATTATTTCTTATGACAGAAAATTTGTTTTAAAATATGATTCCTTTATTCGCTCATGCGATAAAATATAACATTCGTGTTTGAATACCACTGCCACTACCAGGTTTGATAACCGAAACATCTTCACTATCCTGTTCATACCAACATTTGCATAAAATACTTATCATTTTCCTCGTTCTACGCCGAAACAACACGAGTTCAACGGTAGATATCGTCGCTACTAAGGTTCAAATTAGTTGGCTTCCGTTAATGGTTTTTTTCATACGGATTAGACGGGACGGACATATTAGATTTTTTTTCATTCGATGTATCAGGATTCAGGATCCTAATTTTTTTTTTAAAAAAATGCTTCGGATTGGATCAGATTATGAGAAAACCAATCGCACCTGCAACCATTTTTAATGCTCTTTCTTAAACGAAGTTTCTCCCCCGTATTCACGTAACCCCAAATCGGTCTTTAGCAGTGGGCAAGCGATGCAGCGTTGCAACGAAGTAGGTCCGACCCGGTTTGACAACCATGCTTCAGACTGCGAGATGTTTATCTTATGCCAAACCTTCGACGATGCTGACAACGTGCCTTCAGTACAGATAGTATCATCATCAAAAGATCAGGCAGTATCCTCTCTGTTCTTGTATTTTTAAAGGGAATGGAAGAGTCAGTGGATAACATCCAAGTCTAAATCAGAGGCAATAACACATAAGGCTACGGAAGAGTTGCATATGAAAAGATATATATTTGGTGGGGAGAGGAGACAATGCTACTTACTTCCAAGTGTTTATTTGTACCACATTGAATCCCAAGGGAAATTGAGTCTGTTGAAATTAAGCAGGGGAGCTGAGGAAGAGAATAAAGAAGGAAACGAAGCAGGGGAGATCAAGGCAAGCTCAATCCTGAAATTTGATGCCAGTCTTTCCTAATGACATCAGTCCAACGGAAAAACAACGAGATCAGTGGTGCAAGATCACCATCTTACTATCATGTACAAACAACTAGTCTAGTTATTATTTTACCAACCGGTCTTTCAAAAAAAAAAAAAAGAATCTTGAAAGAATATCTATACACAAAATACCAAAGCACAGGTTGAATGCAGCCATTGCGTCTGCAGTAACCTACCACACCAATTTTTTTTTTCTTTTTGAATTGTTTCTAATCATGAATAACAGAAAAACTAGAATTAAAAGAGGAATTAGTCCCACAAGTCGGGGGATAATCTACCAAATCATTGCCGCTGCACGACCTTTGCTTTTATTTTGGGGGCGGGGGAGAGAGAGATTTCGCAAACTCACTTCAGAAATACAGTTGCCTCCACTGTCCAACTGAAATCTCTGCTGGGCAATACGGACATTTAAACGACCGTGTTCCACTTTTTGACAGCTTCATGATTGATTGCTTACAAAGAACATGTGAACATGGCATCAGCATTGGCGGATTCTCTTCACTACCTTGATCCCTACTCACAGGACAGACGAAGATTGAATGAAATTGAAATTCTTTTCCCAATTCAACTGGCACTGGCAGCTGTTTCATTGCCTGCCACTCCTGCTTCTTTGCAGACATGACACTTACCAGCTTTAGAAGAGTAGGCAGCCCTTCAATACCAGCCGATATTGCCACACCCAATGGACTCCCATATGAATGCCCTAAGAGGCTGCAAAATTCCCTGGTCAGCTCTTCAGTCAAGTTCTCCCAATGGGTTGGAGATGTGATCTCAGGATACGGGGCGCTTCCAATCCTTCCTGCCCACAGAAGGCAACACATAAGCTTCTGGAACTCCTTCTTGTGAAGGGAATAAAATGGAGCAAGGTAAGTTCTGGCATATGTGACTGCATCAGCTCTGGTTCCTTTCTGCAAAACATCCAAAAACTGCAGCTGATGAAGTTTAAGCTCGATCTTTGAACCATTCTGCTTGAGCTTCTCCCGGTTGGTAGAGGCCCATTTCAGTGCAGGCTCAAGGTTGCGAAGTCTTGCAGCCTCAAGTATCTGATGCATATCCAAGAATTGAGATTTTAATACAGTCGCCTCTGGTTCTCCAGCCTCGTTTAATATGCTATCTCCAAGATCAAACAAGCCTTCCTGGTAAAAATGGCTCGCAAGAATCTGATTCACAATGTGGAGGTCAAAGTCTACATTTCTATATGCCTTAGATATGTCAGGATTGAAGAATCTTTCAAGTAGCTTCTGGTACTTGCTAAGGTTTAGGTTTAGTTCCTTCTGTGGTCCTTCTAACTGGTGGAGTGGGTCAATTGCATTGAGCTCGAGTACAAGATCTGTAAGGATGGACTTCTGATCAAAAGGGGAGGTGGGGTCATCAGCTGACTGGATCTTTTCTAAAGCTTGTTCAATTTCCCGGCCAACTTGGTCAATAACTTCTTGGGATTTAGAAGAAGATAATTTTTGCTTCTTATTAACACGGTCAAATGTATCCTTGATGGTGGTTAGCTCCATCTTTCAATTCAACCAACAAGCTCCTGCAAGAAAGTGCTGGCAAGTTTTCATGGTCGGAAACTACAACATTAAGCTATGCAAATTGATTTTTCTTGAAAAAGGCAAATTGATTTTTCTTGAAAAAGTCTGGAGTTATTACCTAGGTTTAACAACACAACGCCCCCCCCCCCCCCCCCAATAAAAGACAAAAGAAAAGGAAGACATAGGAGGGCATGTCAACTAGATAGAATTCCTACATCCAGACTGGCCATATGACTGTTACCACGAATCTAACTGTGTGACCGCTCTTTACCAGTTAGGATGGGAGGAGTAAACGAACATATGCAAATGCCGACCATAAGATTGAGCAGAACCAAAGTCTGAAACTTCTGGATCTGACTTCTTTCCTCAAATTTCTGGTAAACTTCCTTCTTTCCCTAGCTAAATTAAGTATACAAGGGAGCTCTTTATAATAGAGAATTTTCATATAAAGAGTTCCTCTTCTTTTTTCTCTTTTAAAAATTTTGTTGGGAGAAATGGGTTTGTGGTTCAAATAATCATCAAAGACTCACTGACAAGTAAAGTTATTGAAATATTAGTACCATTAAGAGTTCTAGACACTCAAAATCTTATGTCGGCCCCATCACCTTGGGAATAAGAGATATGTATACCGTGCCACAAGTTGTTATTAAATAAAACATTGCTATGTGAACATTTGACAAACTGTTTTCTCAGAGGTCAATGGCCACCCCGATATAGAAGAAAATCTTTTTTTGATAAGAAGTTCCCATTCGAGCACATTCAAAGTTCCAAATACTCCTGGATAGACTCTCACCACCACTTGTGACATTGATTTGGAACGAATTCTGGCCCTTGAAAAGATGCTAAAGTGATGGCATTTAAGGACTAGAATTTTCCATGGGGCAAGGAGTTAGACACAGTTAACACCTATGGTGTACCCAATAAGCTAGATCAATCCTACAAAATATTTATAGAAGATAAAGAATATAAAGATGCAGTAGAGGCCTAAATCTAGAATCAACAATACCCAGAACTAATTGGGTAATAACCTACTAATCTAGTCTCAATATTTAAAATAACAGAATATTCCCCAAAATAAGCACATATTTACAATTAAACGTTACAAAACAAAATCCTGCATGTTTAATATGCATTGACAGCCACGACTCTTTTCACCCACCACCAAACATAGATACAAACAACGAAAAACCCAATGAATTCAAAAGGCAAAGTAAAAATCCATCAGAGACAACATTAATTTCAACAATGCAAATTTTGCCTTAGATTTTTTTGTTTGTTTGTTTGATAAGTATACCTTGTATAGAATATACAAGCTACTAAAATAAATGGAAATTACTATTAATATTTATAACCTCTACCTTCTCTCTAGTCTTTGCTGACGGTAAAAGGATTTCCTGGTGGGGATGGAACTAATATTAACTCGAAATTTTAGTCTTTTCAATACCACAACAACAGTGACTAAAGAATCACAATAGTCTTCTTTCCATTTCCTCCGTTTTCTCAGCAACCAGACGGAGAGCAAAGAGAAAAGGGAAGAAATGACACTGCAGAGCCTATACAAAATAAAATAAAGCAAACACAAACTAATCATTTTTAAACGTCGCCCACGCAATCCTGAACCAATCACAGTATCTGCTTGGTTAACGAGAGCATTTAGGAAAAGAAAAGAAACAAAAAAGAAAGAAACCTTGGAATTATTGCATGAAAGACGAATATTACTGAAAACAGTATCAAGACTGAATTCTTCGTGTCTACTAATTTTTCTCAGGAACCAAAAGGAAAGTAAAATCTTAATAAACGAAATGAAAATAAATTCCGAAGTACTTAAATTGAATAAGATTTAAAAAGGTAATAAGAGATCTCACACAAAACACAAGCTCCAAGCTCGAGCGGTAGCTGGCTGAGAATGGGAGCGAGGGAGAGAGGGGGAGGGGGAGGGGAGGTGTGTGTGATACGGCGGCTGGGAGAAGAACATAAGAACTGAAGTGAAATGTAGTTTGGAGATAACCCTAAGTGGAAGGGACTGTCGGGATGCAAAAAAGGGGTGATCTAAATCATGGGCCGTGAGTAGGGAAGGCTGGATCATCAAATGAAGAAATAAAATGGGCCGTGGGCTGTCTGAAGGCCCAACATCTATCTTGTTTTTATTTCAGTTAATCTAGTGTTGTAAGGGCCATGAGCCCATTTAAAGTAAGGACTTCTTAGTAAATTACTATTCCAGTATATTAACCTGTACGTGGGGTAGTGGGGGGGATCAAAAAGAAAAAGAATATTATTCTGTTAGACTCTGGAGGTGCCTTCCCTCGAAGAAGGCGTGGCACTGTTCATCTTCTGTTCCATTCTCTTGAGGAAAATACAGTTATCCATATTCATTAATATCAACCTTTTCCATTTAATTCTAAACTATTACAGTGTGTGGTGCAGAATGCAAGCGTGCGATTTTGCGGAAGAAATCTTGGTAGTTGGAGGGGCACACGTGTAGATATGCCCGTGGCCAGACTAACCTTCACAAATAAGTTAATACCTTCTGTATCCTACATTCCGTATCTATCCATTATATGCAGCGTGTCATAAGATGGGATTTAGGTATTGAATTTAAGGATGGCAATATGCGACATGATCCATAAATTTAATATGAATATGATATGAAATTAATGGGTTTGGGTTTGATATTAACCGATTTAGGTAAAAATGAGTTCACCTATTAAGACACGATTTATTAACGGATCAACCATTTTAACATGAAATCAACATGTTTGACCCGTTTAGATTTTATTTGAAAATTAAAATTTTATTATTGTTAAGTTGTAATATTGATATTTTTTAGTATACTTATATTTGTATTATTAGTATTATAATTTTAGATCTATGCTCATATTTGTTATTGTACGGTTTATAATATTGATTTTATTATATGTTAAAATTTAAAAAATATATATATATATATTTTTTAAGATATTGTTGCTACTAATAAATATAGATTTTAACTTTTATGTGAAATTTTATTAATCAAGTTAAATGAGTTATATGTATTAGTTTAACCTATTTACATGAAACATGTTTAAATGAGTCGTGTTGTGTTAATTTATTTCTAATTAATTATTAAACAGGTTAAAACAGGTGACACGACACGACCTATTATTTATATGGGTTGGGTTAAGGTTTGAAAGTTTGACACATTTAGTTTAACGGATTGGGTTCGGATTGACCTATATAATCGAATTTTATGATTTGACATGACACAAATACGATCCAAAAACATGATTTCCCACCCTTAGTTGAATGTGTAGCGTCATTGCTAAACGTGGCGGGCATAGTCTCCGATCATACCGAAGTATTATGTTTGAATGAATACGTAGATTCATAAATCATAAAATATATATATATATATATATATATATATATATATATATATTACAAATTCACTCTACTTGATATGATATATGCATTATATTGTAAAATATGTAAATAAATTAACATAATTTTATATGATACGTCGATCTATTTTATAATAAAAATAATTTTACAATCTGATGTGTAAGAGGGTTTTCTCTCCTATCGGCTTGTATAACAAGTCCACGAGGAACTATTGAGAAAGTAAGTCAGAGAGTCCGGTCAAACCCAGCCAAGCTCAAATACCCTCATTTAAAAAGAGTTAATGGGCCTCTGCAAAGTACTCGGCCCATGAACAAAACTCACCCACAAAGCAACTTAAGCATTAGGAAAGCAAACAATAGGGGCAGATGTGACTCGTTGCCCTGACACCCTACCCTCGGGAACCTGCACAAACAGGTAGACGGAAAATATGGAAAACTCTTGATCTCCTGACAACAGGCATGGAGGGGTTTAATAGGGAATGTCCGCAAGGTAAAGTGAGTTAGGAACCCATGCCACATTAATGACCCCACTTCCCGGACTCTACGCCGCATTAATGATGTCGCCTCATAAGCCACGTCGTATTAAATGATTCTGACTAAGTGAACAGTTGAAAGGACATGGGCTCCTTAAAGTCAGGTACAAGCTATCCCCACTTAGAAACCTAGTATAAAAGCCAACCCCCATGTACGAAAAACTTTATCTGATTCCTAAAAAACTCACGCCCAAACTACTAAGAAAATATACTGACTTTAGCATCAGAGACTCCCCGGCCTTCACCAAGGCCCCCCACTCTCCGTGTTTTCTTAAGAGTGTAGATGAAAGACTCAAGACTCGAGTTGCTGGAACCTGGCCCAAAGACATACGAAACACAATGTATCACATTAAGTCATATCAGTTTGTGGGTTTATTTTTGTGAGATATTTTTGTGATTAAAATATTTCTCTATTTAATATAATAACTTAAGTCATACCAACATATAAAATTATTTTTATAAAATCTTTTTATAGACCAAATAATTATCTTTTTACTCTCTATTCCATCTTATTATTCCATTTCAACTTACAATTTTTGTTCAACTCTTACTCCATGGGACACTGGAAACACCTTTACTTGAAAATATTTGAATTTAAAAAAAAATTATATTTAAAACCAATGTAGAGTGTACCCTCTACATCATTTCATCAACAATATGGCAGAGTTTAACTTACAATAAAATCCACTCTTGTAAATTGAATTTTATCATGCCAACGGCACATCCTCCAAACTTGCTTACAAGTGAAACGACTCTTGAAATTAATGTTACTAATTCGTGCTTTACTTCACAGTAAAGAAACATCCAAATCGTCACTTTTTAGGCCTTGGGAAAAGAACACAAAACAGAATGGCGATCAAAACGGTTTTCTCAGGAGTCTCAGGATTCTTGGCTGTCATAAGAAGCTATCTTTTGAATTATCTTTGAATTATCACCCAAGTAAATTCATAATCTGTGCGAATCCTGATATAGTAATGACAGTCGTTTTAAAATACTTGTTTTCACCACCAGGACTCAGCATGAAGAACAGATGCAACACACTTGCCATTGGAAAATCTATTCAAAGTAACCAAAGATCCCAATCAAAGGCACAAGTTAATCACATCATCTTTGAGCACTGGATCTAAGCAACTGAAATAACAGGATTGGAAGGAAAGGGCACAAGAATTTAACAAAGAAAGATAAAAAAATTGGCATTTCAAAATTTGAAATAATCAGTGAATTAATTACAAAGAATTCGTTGTAATCAGCTATCAGGACAAATATCTGATAGCCGGACCAAGTTCTATCTTCATATTTGTTTCCTAGTATGCCGAGTATCTATCAGTACCAAGCACAGACGAAATTTCGAAAGGTGAGGTACAGAATCCATAACCAGAAAAGCCTCCAAAGTGACCGCCTATTTCTATCTGAATGTACAGCAACAACATGTGGAGGAAGTACCCTCCTGAGTCCTATAGAATGGTTTGATCGGAGTAAGAGAAAACTGTTACAAAATGCTTACATACTTTTCCGTCCCATCTTGGCTTCAAACTTCTGTTCTAAAATAGACTTATCTGTCTCGAGATCAAACATTCTATTAAGAGCCCGCATGTTCTCGAGAATCTCACTCAAACTATGGGCATCGTCACATCTCAGGTTCTCCATTGGACCATGAAGAATCTTTTTTACTATAGACATACTAAGGTCGTGAATGGCTGCTTTTTTCTTGTCAGACATATCATCACCAATCCTTGATAAACACTTGTTCAGCTCAGCATCCCTGATCCTTTCAAAATAGCCTTTTAACTTCTTGATGGTAGGAACAGTCTCAAGGGAATCTTTCCAAGCTTCGAATTTGTTCGATTCCTCCTGTATAATTGTCTGAGCCTCCATGGCTTTTCGGAGTCTATCCTCCTTGTTAGCTACCACAACTTCATTGAGGTCATCCACATTGTAAACGACTGCAGTCTCAAGATCTGAGACACATGGTTCCACATTCCTGGGAACAGAGATATCGATGAAAAGCCGCCTTCCAACTTCTGATCGCACATTGGGGAGCATCTCTACATGCTCTTTCAAGAATAATGGGGTTTCTGATGCAGTGCTGGTAAAAACCACATCAGCTTCAGCAGCACATGCTAACATTTCTGTCATGGGTTTGTAGATTATTTCAACATCCTCGAGCTCTTCCCGTATGGCAGCAACTCTTTCTTCAGTTCTGTTCAGAACAACCATGTTTCTGCACCCTTTTGCAACCAAGTGTCTGATCACAAGTTTCCCCATCTTCCCAGCTCCAATCACCAGCACTCGAACAGCAGCATAAGATGAATCCGGAAGCTTCATTAAGGCAAGTTCCACAGCAGCAGAACTGACAGAAACAGACCCCGAGGCAATGTTTGTCTCACTTCTAACCCGCTTCCCAACAGTGATTGCATGCTTGAACATTCCACTGATTTTCCTATCAAAGCCAGCAACTCCTTGTCCAACTTTAACAACTTGTTTTACCTGAGCAAGGATTTGACCTTCCCCTAGAACAAGAGAGTCAAGCCCAGCGGCTACTTCAAACAGATGCTGGGTGGCATCTTTATTATACAACACAAATAGGTGCTTACAAAGCTCTGAAACAGGAATCCCACTTATCTGCAGCAACCAAAATATTTATTATTTACAAATTACCGGCTAAGTATGGAAAGAATTTGGAGCACTGTTTTTATAAATGTCATGAAGCACAGATGCTAATGGTTAGTCTTGTATTTTTCATATGTTCACCGAAAAAATCATAGAAAAAAGGCAAAACAGAGTCATACAGTGGCAGCAACCAAATGAATATAACTAAGACTGTTGGAAACGGTTAAGTTTCTATCCAAGGAGACTCATTAATTTGGCTCATGGAAAAGCTATTTGCAAGAGACAAAGCGGTAGCACTAATGATGAGTTACATCATGTGAAGTGCAACTCTATCTCACTTGTTTTCATTCGATTTATTTATTTATTTTTTGTTTTTCCCCGCGGGGGGGGGGGGGGGGGGGGGGGGGGGGGGGGGGGGGGGGGGGGGGGGGGCTGGATGCTTCTTTCCTACATGGAAATGAAAATGATTTATCAAAATGAAGCTAAAAAATACCTTTGACATCCATTCAGTCACTTCTTTAACCCCACGATGCTGAGACAGAGCCACAACATATATTTCCATTCGGTTACAAGTACTAAGAACAGCAGCTTCTTCTATATGGTTCATAGCACAGAGCTCGCTAATGCCTTGAGGCCACTGTGCTTCTGGGATGGCTAGTTTTTCACGTATCTCCACTGGCGCAGTGTGAACATTAAGCCCTATGACAACAATGCTGCTTCTTTCCTTGGTATATCCTAGCAGAAAAAGCAGGAATAGTTCAAATTAGCTACCTAATTAAATTACAATGAGGATTTGTTAATGGGCATTAGAACTAAAAGGCACATTTCTCTTCAATTCCTTTCAAGGGAACAACTATCTACAGATTTTGGAAGCAGCAGAGTACAAAATGTAACGCCAGCACCACCCATGACCCATGTGACTTTCACAGAAGCACAGTGGCCTCAATCAGAGCAATCAGAGCAGGCGGCAGCACACCAAACCAGTACTGGGGAAATTTACGGTTCTTTCTTCCACAAAATCACAGCATGGACTGGCGAAATAAAATGTAACCAACTACAGATCCAAGATTGGGTGTGGTTATAATTTATGAAAATAGCGAATCGCACGGGTCAAATAAGAGTTGGATACAAATGTGACTTTCAGATTAGAAACCGTTAAAATTCTCAACGTTGAATGCTGAATCGAAAATCCAAAAATATCACTTGTTTTTTCATATATATATAAGTAAAACCTTTATTAGAAGAATTTGGCCAAACCAATTAACAATAATTTGCATACATGAGTTTTTGTGCGTGTGGAATCAGAACAAAAACCCAACTTAAGCATAAAAGAAGGAGATTAGATTATCTAAAACGAGGCTCACTGTTAGCAGGAGACGACTTGAGCAGCTCGAGAGGTGAAGCACTCAGCGCCCTCGAATCGATCCTCTCTTCCGGGAACAAAACCTGGCACCTAGGGTTCAGACATGGTTTCCACGTGGAAAACAAAGGACTGCTGCTCTTAAAGGTCTTGGACAATTTTGAAACCTGATGAGAATAAGAAGACGTGGAAGAAAATGTCGTGGCAGTGGCCGTGATGCGGTTTGCATTCAGAGATGGAAGAGGAGAGGTCGCGAAGCCAAAAGGAGCGACCGCCATTGGAAAATGCGAAGGGTGAGAGAGCTCCGAAATGCAGTGATTTTGAGAGACGCTGCATATATAATATGAAGAATATACGTGTGTTTTTAGAGAGAGAGAGAGAGGTTGACCGAAAAGTTCAAAAAGTTGGGGTAGGAATCTGGTTATCGGTTTGGTGCGAATGATTTGACCAAAGCCAGAACGTGAAAATTATGAGACGCGTTCTTTCCATACGCCTCCCCATCCATTCCCACCGGCCCCCATCTTTTCTTTTTCCTTTTTCATTTTTTTGAATAATTCTTCGTTGTTTTTGTTAGACCATAACTTCCGTATCAAAATTTTTCTGGTCAGATGAGAGTGTCAACTTTTCTAAAAATTCAAAACAAAAACAAAAAGGGATGCATTTTTTAAAATTATAAATGAGAAGAGGCTTCAAAACAAGAAAAATGATAAACAGATAATAATAAAGAAAAGAAAATCTATTCTTTATCTTAATTTTTATTATTTTTTTATTATTTTATAATATAATATTAGATGATAGATTTATAAATAGAATAAAAGAATAATAAAAATTAAGATGATGAGTAATAATATTATTTATAACAGAAATTATGACTTTATTTTATTTCAAAAACAGTAATTATTTATTTTGACGAATGAATTCTCAATATGTAATCTTTAGTAGTAAAATTCAATGAAATTGACATAAAGATAGCTGTTGAATGGACAAGTGTCATAAATTTTTTAAAAAAAATAAGTAAATATGTGATTTATATAAAAAATATATTTTGATAATAAATTATATTATTTTTTAAGACGATTGTATAATACTTATATTTTTTAAAATTATATATAATATTACTCTTATAATATCATAAATGTTGTATTTGTAAGGTCCAGATTTGTACACGTACTTTTAACTTTTAAGGTGGTCAGAAAAATAGAAAATAGCGTCGCACATTATCTTGGATTCTGGAAGCCTCCTAACTGAACCGGAACTGGAAGTCCACTGTCCACTTCTCCGAGTCTCAAATGGGCTTTCAAATTCCGAGAACATTACCCCTCTCTTCCTCCAAAACCATAATCCTCGATCCCACGACCAAACCCACTCACTCAAAGCTCCTCTTTCAACCAAAGATTGCACCAACCTCTCTTTTTGGGACCCATTTCAGACCCTTTACTCCAAAACCCATAATTACCGTTCCCATTTCTGCAATTGGGTTTGGCGGATCGTTTCACTGGAGTAAGCGTAGCTTTCGTGGTGGTGTTGTAGCCATGGCTGCAACTGGGTCGGTCCAGAAGTCGGAGGAGGAGTGGCGAGCCATCCTCTCGCCCGAGCAGTTTCGGATTCTGAGGCAAAAGGGCACAGAGTAAGTATGATTCTCATGTGTTTAAAATATTTTTGCGTAGAATAGGGACTTAGCAATTTGATTGAATGTTGATCAATTGTGGGGTTTTGTTCGATTGCTATGTATTGTTTTAATATCGCAGACTTTGGAGATTGAGGCTGGAAATTGTTTGTGATGACAAGAAAGTCTTTAAGAATTGAAAATAAAATAATTTTATGATGTGAACCTCACCAAGATAGAACCCTTCCCATCCGCCATCGAGAAGTAAACTAGTTACATAACCCCAACTGCTGCAACCATGAATCAGTAATCCAAGGAACTGTTAGTGTGAAATCGAGCCCGACCTTTTGGTGTTGGTGACTGTTGTTGTAGTGGTTTGAACATGCATATGGATCTTTTGTTCTTGTCCCTTTTAGGTTTGACGTGCCTGCTTGTTTGGTGCTCATTCCTTTTGTTGGATTCAAGATACCAAATTGGGAAAGTATATCGGAAGATAAGTTTTCTGGCTTCGGTACTTCTTCTCATGAAAGAAACTGCAACTTCGATGCATCCATTTCATGAACCATGCAATTGTTGTTATTCTTCTTTAGTAGGCATGGTTACTTGAAGTTTTGGCTTGAGAACCATATCCACCGACATTTTCTAGGCTGTGGATGATGATTTCTCATCCCACGTGTAACCACTTAGCATTTGGTTGATGCTTGTGGCGAATGCCTCTGACAAAATGCATGATTGATGTTGAGCTGTATACACCACAATGCACTGTGTCGGAACTTTACACCCATGACAGGTCTTAGAAAATGTAGACATTTAAGCCTCTGACTACTTGTTAGAAGTGTATCCACAAGATGTTGGCTTGTTACATTTTGTAGTAGATATAAAGAAAGAGAAAAGGGTGTGGGAAAGGAGAAATGAACCTAAGAATTAGCTTAAATGACTGTTTATGCATATTGGGCCCCTTGGACGATAAGTTCTGGTTCAGGAACAAAAGCCTGGGCAAATTGTAATTTCAAGAAATAATAGAAGAAGAAAGAGAAGAGCAAGGCTTATTTAGGAGGTAGTCCATATGTTTTAAATTGGTTAAGACATCTCAATTCTCTTCTGATTACTCAAAGTAATTCAATTGATGTAATGGAACAAGAATCTAGAATCCAACTTGTTTTGGGAAGTGGCAATTGCCTCGAACTTGGTAACAAATTTTGGTCACAAACAGAATATGCATCCCATATTAGTTTGTTACGGATATGTATTTTTGTTTAAAAATTAAAAGAGCTTTCTATACAGTTTGACATCGTTGGGAGCTATACAGGTATCCAGGCACAGGAGAATACGACAAGTTCTTTGCAGAGGGAGTTTATCTCTGTGCAGGATGTAGAACGCCTCTCTATAGGTCTACAACCAAATTCAACTCTGGTTGTGGTTGGCCAGCTTTCTATGAAGGTCTCCCAGGAGCCATAAATCGCAATGTAGCATCTGTCCTCCTGCGTTTACATTTTTTATCCCTTTTCTTTCATGTTCATCTAAATTACTTCATATTTTTGCGCTATTTCTTAATGAGATCTTAACATAATCAGCCGGACCCGGATGGGATGAGGGTTGAAATCACATGTGCAGCTTGTGGTGGGCATCTTGGCCATGTATTTAAAGGAGAGGGTTTTCAGACACCCACGGATGAGCGCCATTGTGTCAATAGTGTTTCACTCAAATTCACTCCAGCAAATTCTGATCCTTCCAACTGAAGTCTGTTGTAATGCCATTTCCATTCACCCGTAGATTCTGCATTTAAGTTTATCTTCATGTGGCGTTTACCCAAATAAAAGGCAGATGCTGTCACTTTTGAGTTAAATGTTTGCGTTTCCTTTGTTCTTATGTTTGAGGTGCCTTGTATTTATTTAAATAGAATTATGGAAAGAGTATTGTCATCATCCATATCAAATTTTGTCATTCCCGGTCACAAGGACGGACATGACACGTTTTAAGTGCTGTTATTTGTGACCATTTAAATGGGAATGACAAAATCTAAGATGAAAAACATTTCTCTTATGGAAATCTCTGTTCATATGTTATTTGTTTTCGAAGATTTTTCGTGTTTTAGCTGAATTAATAGAGAAGGGTTGATGTGATTTGATGAGCACATAAATGATACAGCACAGGAGGAGCTTCAATTTCTCAACCATAGTGCCAGATGCAACAAGGAAGCTGTTCTCTTGAATTTTGGAGAAAACTAGTATGGAATCTGCTGTCCCGTATCGTACATCTTCTTTTTTGTTTTGTGCTAAGCAGCATATATATATGTATGAGTATCTTAATTCCTGAATAATGACTGTATAAAGGCTCTTCCAATCTCTATTTACCGAGTATTTTCCTCTCCATGGCTTGAGTCCCGAATAGACAGGCTGTCATGAAAATAAAGAAACTTAAAAGTGCAAGAATAAAAAAGGGACATTCTTTCCTCTCCTAAGACATCGTTTGGATAAAGAAATTATATTAATTTATCTTATTTTATTATTATAATTTTTTAAAATTTTTACACAAAATATAATAAATAATTTAATTTTATAAATTTTAAAATAATAATAATATTAAAAAATAATATTATAATAATATTTTATTTAATTCATTTAAAATTATTTTGTTTCATCTCACCATCTAAATAAATGAGTCTCAAGTCCTGCCTACCAAACATGGAATTTTGGGTTAAGAAAAAAAATAAAATAAAATGAAGTGGATTTTATTCCCATTCATAGCATAACAGGTCATTCTTGCAACATATTGAATTCGCCTTTTATAAACCGTCATGTTTTTCATATTTAAATTGTGGGTATCTTTCGGAGCATTTAATTTATTGGTATTTTGATTAATTTTTAATTTAATGACCAATGATCTTATTTCTGATAATATTTACCTTCCTCTTCTTACAAAGCAGTCAGAAAATAATCCTTCTTTTCCTTCTAAAAGAAAAAAAAAATAATGTATAGTTTTTGGTTTTGTTTTTTGGTATTTTTCAGGCTAAATAAGAGAGGATCGTCATTCGGGTCTTTCCAGTTGTCGTCCTTTAATACGCGCCCCACCGGGATGATGCCCAGCTGCCGATTTTCAAGACCATTGAATCTAGCATCTATCGGAGTGGAGCGTTTCCTGCACGCATAGGAAGTAGTTCCGGATCTTGTTAGCGCATGGCCATCACGCACCATCGATGAGCCATTTGCTGGCACCATGCTTGGCTTCTCTAGAATCCGTGACTTCGGGACTTTCAAAATTGATCGTTGGCTTTTCTCGCAGAGTGACTAATGTCCTGTATGCGCCACTGCGACACATTGTGCACTGTTCATCTATTTTCGTTTCAATGTTGTTGTTTTTATGTTTTTTGTTGTTCTGTTTCAATTTTTTTTTTTGTTCCGTTTCAGTGTTTTTTTTTTTGTTGATCCGAGTGAGGTGTTAAGCCTTTGGATCGGATGCAATCTGGCTAGGAGCTATTCAAGAGTGGCGAGCGATGTTACGCCCAGTGGTCTTACGACCAGTGCTCATGCGTAGATGCCACCTGCATAGTGGAGACTATTTTGTCTATGCGTGAGCTGGGTGTTCGTGCCGTCGAGGCTTGAGATGCCGATGCTTGAGGTGTGCGTGACGTCCAGGGTCACACCAGTATTTGTGGTTCTGTAGTTGTTAATGTGTTTTATTTGAAGTTTTATTTGTTATTTTAGTTATTAATAAAATAGAAATAAGCTATTAGATTTGGTATCCATGGCAGTGTTTCATACTCTTCCTCCTTGAGAGGACAGATGGAGCCTTTAAGTTTTATTTTACAGAGTTACAGAATGATTTCTCTGTTAGGAGAGAGTTTGATGAAAAGTTAAGACAATATCAATCACAAAAGAATTTGTGTGTGGGGAAGCCCTAGAGCTGATGTGTAGTTTGACTTATAGTCTGTATTTTCTATATATTGATAAGTCACAGTTGTAATTTCAGTTCTTTAATGAAATGAGTCTGTTTCCATAAAATAATAATAATAATCTCTCTTTCCCATGAACCTTCATGTAAATTTCATTTTTAAAACATCCCTAAATTTCAACTCATTGGCACGTGATAAATCAGTGTTCAGTGTTTCAAATACCGTACCGTACCGGCCAGTACAACCTGTATTTGCCGTACCGACTACTGGTCTGGTATAAGTATTGTCTATATTTCGTACCGACCTAAATACCTGCCATACATGCCTATATTTCGGCCCTTACCGACTTGTATTTTGGCCTTTAATTTTAATTTTTTTTTTATTTTTTTAAACTAGAAGCTCATTTTTTGACCTCCAATTCAGATTAGACTATTTATAATTTATATATATGTATTTATATAATATATATATATACTAGTATTTTAGAATATAATTTATATATATATTTATATATATAGAATTTATTCATATATCGACTATTCTGAAACGATACTGGTATTAAAATATTTCATTTCAGTATCTTAACCAATACGACATCCGATACAGTATTTAAAAGATTGTGACAAATACAAATTGTTGTTTTTGTTTCAGATAATGACATGGTGGAATCACTTATCGCCACGTGGACATTACGTCAGCTTGTAAAATTCAGCCGGAGAGGCTAGTGGCCAAGAGCAAATTCATGCTCCGGTCCGGGCGTGCATTTCCTCCACAAATACGCTCTGACTACAAAAATTCATCAAATCCTTTAGCGTCTCTCTTTCGAAGTTCGAAACTCACAGAGTTTGAACGTGTGCGTTTTTCATCCTCAATTTGAGCCTTTTGTTTTAATCATTTTGGTGGTCGTCCTTTTTTGGAGCCGTATAAATATAGCCAAAGCTTAAATCGTTCCCTTTTCTTCCCCACGAGATATATGCAATTTTATATCTGGGTTTGTCAGTAAAACCGAGCAAATGCACTGTAACTACTTCAAGTTAGGAGTTCTTGCTTCATAAGCCGGAGCAGCGAGCACTATGTTGGAGTCAATTCTTCGTTGCCAGGTACCATATATTACGCCAGATTTTTAACACCTTACTTGGCTCAGTTCCTGTTTAGCATTTCTTGTGCTTTCTTGGCTAGCCATATTCGTTTTCTATGTTTTTTTTATGCTATGATGGATTTTTTTTATGTTTCATGGAGCTTTAATTGAATTTAGAACTATTGACTTTATTCATTCAAGAATAGTTCATCTTAACGTCATATCTGGACCTTAACTACTTCATCAACTTCCCAACAAGCGCCTATAGCTTTCTACTTTTGCTTAAAATTAATTAGAGCCCCTAATAATTTTGATTGGGTGAAGTGGGTAGAATACTGAATATCCGTTGAACTTCTTCACGCCATGTTGTGTGTGTGTGTGCGTGTGTTTTTTTTTTTTTTTTTTTGGGCGTAGAATTTTCTGAATTCTCCATAATTGCAAATCTGGTTCGCCAATGGAATAACTAGAGAATTAACACGGCCACAGGTTTTGAATCGTTGTTTGGAATTAATTTGTAAATGCATTAATTTTTCTTCCTAAATTGTATGTAATTTGGTTTTGGATTGAACCCCGTATTCAATATTTCTGAGAAGTTAGCTAGTTCTATGATGGTCAAAGTTAACATTTTTCAATGGCAAATGTTAAGTTAGATCTCTTTTATGTGCTCGTGCATTTTATCTTTTCTTTGGAAAAATTTGCAGCAATTGGCGCATGATGACATCATGATACTCACTATCTCAACTTTCGTTCCTGATTAACTCTTTAAACGCATTTGATGATTTACACTTGTTCAATCTGAGTAGAATATAATTATCTGTACTCTATCATTATATATAAATGTATTTCGTTAATACTGATCTATTTCAATTGTTTGCCCCCTTGTAGGGATATGACATATTCAAACAAAAGAGCCCAATTGGGGCTTGCTCCCATGCTACTTCACGACTTGGTGGAAAATATATTCAAATGTCTTATTCCCGTAACCAGCAAGTGTGTCTGTCATCATATGCCATCAATTATAGGATGAGTCAGAGTTCTCTTGTTTCAGGATATTTTTTTGGGGGTGTGCATTCATTATTTCCCTCGGTATCTAATTGGGGAGGATTCTGTTTTAACCATAGATTGGCCCCTTGGGAAAGATCCCGGGTATGTGCAGCAATTGATGTTGCCAATGCTGTTGAGGTCATTAATGATTTAGGTTCCGATACCTTGACATTCTTAGCTGTGACTGTCTTGGTTGTTCCGGCCTTCAAGATCATTAGAGCTAGCCCTGTAAGTAAAACTTCAGTACTTCAATCTTTTTCTTTCAAAAATTTTACTCTCTCTCTCTCTCTCGTGCACAAACACAAGACATATTATTTTAAGGTTGAGTTATATTTGACCTATGCTCTTTCCTAAAGGTTTAAGAATATAAGGATAAGCATTGAGAAAGAACCCAGCTCAGCCACACAACCAGATGAATGTTATGAGTGGTTTTATTCTTAAGCAAGATATCTAACATGAATTACTTAATTTGATCTACCGTGGTATACATGTATATACTATATATAGCTATATAGTTAATACATGTATACAAATTACTTGATCAGTCAATATTGCACCGATATTAGAATGTATTATGCAAAAGAATACGAACAAGTAAGCTGCTTAATTTATATGCACATGCATACTTCCTGCAATTAATGGCTTAGCAAAGCTCATATTTGAATAGAGTGTGGTAGAATTAGACAGCTGCAGTAGTTATTTAGTTTATTATTTCAGTTCCCTACTGAATTTTTAGTGCTGATCCTTTGCAGATACTTGGTTTCTTCTTTGGGGGGATTGTCCTCAATCAGTTTGGCTTGTTTAGAAATCTTACTGATGTGAAAGTTCTGTCTGAATGGGGTATTCTATTTTTGGTAAGCTTAATCGCTTTGGGTGCAACTTATAACTTTTAAACAGATTATCACTATCACCACTGTGTTGTAATTTTTATTACTATATTTAACCATGGCAAAATGACAATTTTGTCATCATTATCATTGTCCTTAAAATAGAATAAATGTTCAAAATCAGAATACACTGCATTGGAGCTTTTTGTAGTGTTTTATCATTATCATTGTCCTTAAACTAGTGGTCTCAAATTATGTTTCCATACATGTCTCCTTCCAGTCTTGTGTGATGAAATGCTTATCATTCTATAGCCCTTTCCCCAATAAGGGGAACTTTGTTTTATCCATACTGCATAGTTGAGACCTGAACAAGCAATTTGTTTTATGTCAAGTCAGGGAATGATTCACGTACCATTTAGTTCTTTCATATGCTGAATTTGTTGTTTCTGCTCTTTTTCTTGGTGCAAACTCTCATATGATGAGATTTTAATCTATTGGAAAACATCACTTTGTAATATTTGTTCGATGCTTAACCATGAATGCATCTGCCTTCGAAGTATTTTTTCTTCAGTAGATAATTGCTTGCACCTACCCATTGTACTGAAGGTTAGGGCATTGGGACGTATTTTAGGTCTCCTGTGCTGATTTGTGAGAGCTAATACCCCCAAGAAGATATCTGGGAATGTTTTTAGCTGAAATGTTCATCTTTGTTGCATGACTTTGTGGATATGTATTTCTTGATTCGGATTTTGAACTGTGAGTCTTTTTAGAAGTAATTTTTTAAGTCTGAAAAATTGAAGGCTATAATTTGAATAACAATCACCTTGCCCACTTGTAATAAATACTGTGCCATCTATCTTGATTATCATTGATTTTTTTACCAATAAATGTAATGTTTCAGCTGTTTGAGATGGGCTTGGAGCTTTCATTTGCACGCTTGAAAGCTCTTGCAAAATTTGCCTTTGGCATGGGATTGACTCAGGTATGATATTGACAAAAGCTAAGATCTTATTGTCCAGAGGGTAGAATATTCTTGCAAATCAGATGGTACATACGTTTCTTCTGTTATTTAGCATTATTGTGGAACATCAAACATGACAGTTGTGAAATAATTATTTATTAAGTTTTTGTGACGTACATGATATGAAATTGCTGGAACCTTGAGATTTTAATAGATGCATCAAAGTTTAATTTTGCATATAATTGATTATTTCCTATTCTTGGAGTTTTATTTGGTTGGCATCAACAAACACTAGAAGAGTATTGTGCTTGCATTTGGGCAGCGAATGGCTTTTAAAAACTTGTTGTCAATACTGGGTGCTGTTTGGAGCGAGAAATATATCTTTTTGATAAGATCTGGAGTTGGAACTCAGTTTTCTCATGCTTGAAAAAAAAAATTGCTTTAGGGATATGTTTTTGGTTGAATGTTCTGAGCATTTTTGTTTGGCCATGTTCAAACCTAAAATGCTCAAATTCCAACAAGGAACCAGTGGATATTTGCAATATTGATTGGTTGGCTGGGTTGGATAAACTACTCCTAGAATTGATTATGAAAATTTCTTGCTCAAGCAATTAGCATAGTAGTTTGAGGTCCATATATATAGGTTTCAAGGTCCATGATCAAAATTCTCTCTTTTCTGTTTCCTGTATTTGTATGGATGTAACTATTCAGCTTCCCGTTTACTCTGGTTCATTACTTTTGGAAAATTACGTAATTAACATGGCAGTTAATTTCTTTGCCGTAAGCATTAACAGAAAAATCCCATGAAAGATGAGTTAACTGGGTTCAAAGAAATATTTCATTAATATTATTAGAAGTGTACCAGTATATTGTTCAGTAAAGAATCCCCTTGTCTTAGCTTTGTCATACCGTATTCCATACATGTGCTGTTTCTTGTAAGTTTACATATATAGCTTGCATTTACTCTTTACGGGTTGTTCTTGGAGTTGCGTGGCAAAAATAATCAAGACTTCTATGAATTCTGGGCGAGTCTCTAAATTGATTAACTGATCTTTGTTTACCATTTTGTTTTTCAAATCTTTGCCCTTGAAGGTTGTGTTATGTACTCTTGCTTTCACAGCATTTGAACTTCCTCCGAATGGGGCCATTGGAACAAGAATTTTGGAATTTCTTTTTCACTCAAGGCCTGATTTGGTGAGAACTCTTTTTTGAGATATCTTAATATTTCGCATGTACTCACATTTTTTTTATCGCTGTTGTTTTCCTTTTTTTATTTTCACCTGAATTTCATGACAGGGGATTTTCATGCTGTGACTTGCTCAACTTATTGCAACCTGCATTTGCATCAAATCCATGTTATAGAATAGAATGACAATATTTTGTTTGGAATTGAGTCCATAGGTTTACATGTATAGATGTGATACCCCATTCTGATAAGTGATAAGGGTAGGTGGTGTATGAGATCACACATTGCTTAGGAATGAGAAGTTCTTGCTCTTTATAATGTTCCAATGGGGCTCCAGTTGTGTTATTGACTAGTCCTTTTGGAGTCTAAGCCATGTGACTTGGGCCTTCCATTGGGGTGTTACAATAGATTAGGCGAGTATGTAGTTTTGCTAATTATATGTATCGACCTAGTCGAACAAAAGCCTTGCTACCGTAACTATCTTCTACATGTTCTATAGTACTGCTAAAAAAATGTTGCTCTATTAATATCTAGTTTAACTTTATTGTTACAGGTCAACATCAGAAGCATTGACGAGGCTGTAGTGATTGGTGCTGCTCTCTCTCTGTCTTCCTCAGCTTTTGTTCTGCAGGTATTCCTAGATTAGCTGATATCAGCCATTATGGAGAAAATGTTAATAGCTAAGCTTAGGTTCACATTATGGAAAGGTTCCTATTGAAATTTCTTTTGTCATGATGAAACTTTAAAGTTCCAAAAAGTACAAAAATCTCTTGCATATTCATAAATAATAACAATGGGCACCCAATGGAGCAATTATGTTGGCTTGCTTCTTCTGATATTATGACTTGATTGTGAGCTGGATCATTTGTTAGTTTTTTGAGGCATTATGAATATTTGGGAAATTGCACTACGAATCTTATTTCTTGCTGAAGAATTTATAACCGAAACAACCTTACATCTTGAGAGATGGATCCTTACTATTTGTCCATTCTTGAACTGAGCATTTTAATTACTTTCTCCATGTAATGGGATTTGAAACTGGAGGTTAAGGATGGTGCAATAAACTGCTTCTACTTTTGGTGAGGTGATTTACATGGTGGCAATAAGAAGTAGATTTGAATCTTAATGATCAAGACAAGTTCAAAACATTGATAAAGGAGGTTGGATATGTAATGGATTGTATACGTGCTGACATGTTTTCTGTTTAATGGATATGCATCATGGCAAATGATACTGGACTATAATTTTGATCTTACCTAGTATAGTATTTAGCTTCTTGCAGAGAAAGGTGAGCTCCCAACAAGATTTGGCTCAGCAACTCTTGGTATACTCCTGTTACAGGTTCTACTTCAGACTCATGCCTGGGCTTATGTTCCCTTTTACTTCCCCTTCTGGATTTTGCTAGGGTTGTCTTTGCAAAGTAGACCTCACAGTATGATGTCAATAACTTTTGGACTTCCCACTGGTTGATTTGCAGGACATAGCAGTTGTCCCGCTTTTGGTCATACTTCCAGTGCTAGAGAGCCAGGTACACAGGAACTTACTATGAACTTTAAGCATACAATTGCTTTTAGTTTCGAATACAATTTTCTTTAATGTTCACCGATGGTAGAGCTTTCCTTGTTTGAGATGGATGCAACATATCTTCTATTCTATAAGCCTATTAGTAGTCAGTAATGCATATGGTTAATGAATTTGTTAATCATATTTTCAGGCATATTCCCTTGTAGTTCTATTTTTGTTATTTTATGCTGTGTTTTTATTCTTTTGTATGTTGTCTTCTCACATATAATGCGATTCATTGACCCTGCACTCCGTTGTTTTTGCAGAATCTGGTAGAGGAAAGTATTTGGCCAATGCTTGCTAAAGAAAGTTTAAAGGCTTTAGGTGGGTTGGGTCTGCTTTCTCTTGCAGGAAAGTTCCTTCTCAGACGAGTTTTCGAGGTGTGTTTTCTGTTTACTTATTAAGGACCCTAAACACCTTTGTATCTTAGAGGCAATAATATAGTTTGTCTGATTAGGTTGTTGCAGAAGCGAGAAGCTCAGAGGCTTTTGTTGCTCTCTGCCTACTTACCGTTGCTGGGACTTCTCTTCTCACCCAGAAGTTGGGCTTCAGTGATACGGTTTGATATCGTTACTTAAGCTTGGAGAATTGTTGGGATCGATATTTTCAGTTTCCATCCATTGATAAAGTTTGATCAAACTGCAGCTTGGAGCTTTCTTAGCTGGGGCACTATTAGCAGAAACAAATTTCCGGACACAGATTGAAGCTGATATAAGGCCATTTAGGGGTTTGCTTCTAGGGTTATTTTTTGTCACTACAGGGACATCCATTGATATGCAGGTATAATAGTTATTTAACATCATGATTGTTCCTTAGATCTTCTACTTTCTTGGTTTTTGTGTATTTGAATTGCAATTTAGTAGGATGAGAAACTGAGTACATATGCATAAGGTTTTTGTCTTACATTATGCAAGGTTCTGGGAAGGAATATAATTCATCTGGACCAGATGTATGTGCATTTTGATTTTTATTAACTCATTATGATATATTCTATGGGTTTCATTTTCATAATAGTGAGTGTTATCCAATGGACATAAAAGAGTGTAATTGAAGTGGCTGACATAAATAAAAAGTTTACGAGGCCTTTTATCTTATTCTTTTAACCGTTTAAGTAGCTCTGTTGTCTAGTGGAAGATTGAAAAACATGAAATACATGAGAAGTCATAATTTCCGTTGGCCTCTGCAACAAGGAGACACATTTTATTTATATTTGGCCCTAATATAAGTAAGTTTATTGATGTATTCATATTTTCAAAACTCATAATATCATAAACTACTCCATTATACCGATTATTGGCCGAGTTTGCAGCTCTACAGTGGTTAACCCTATGTGGCATCCTCTCACATCTCCCTTTCTCATTTTTTATGGTTTTTCCAATTTATTTGAATTGTTTAAACATTCATAATGTTGGCCTACCGTATCACAATGATAACTCTCTCTTCAGCCTTATCGCCCACTCTGTCTCATTATTATCAGTAATTACAATTATCAAAGGAGAAAAAAAATGATTTTGGATAGCAAACTTAAGAAACTCTTCATTTCTCTCTCTCTCATCCCTTTTTGACAATATGCTTTAAAGTTAAATAATAAAAAGTTAAAATTTAATGGGGGTCTAAGCGTTGTGCTGCTCTTTCTTTGCAGCTCCTTTTCCGAGAGTGGCCAAATGTGCTTTCACTTTTGGCAGGTTTGATCGCCATCAAGACGCTGATCATAACTGCAATAGGTCCCCGTGTTGGACTGACTATCCAGGAAAGTGTGAGAATAGGATTGCTTCTATCTCAAGGAGGCGAGTTTGGATTTGTAGTTTTTTCTCTTGCAAACAGGCAAGTCATATGTTTGTTCAATTTATACCTATTCACAGACTAAGCATTTGGTTCTCTTTTTTTTCCTAAAATTTTCTGTGTTCTCGGAAGCAGGCTTGGTGTGCTACCTCTTGAGCTTAACAAGCTGCTCATAATTGTTGTTGTCTTGTCAATGGCATTAACCCCATTTCTCAATGAAGCTGGAAGAAGAGCTGCTGAATTTATTGAGGATAAGTCTGATGCAGATGATGTATGTCCAGGTTCTCTGTCAGTATATTGATACAATAGATGACAAGGGGCAACCATGGTGGACATTGATTTTGTTGAATTAAGTTCTCATATAAGGACTGAGATAGGATGCAACTTAGATGCCATGCGTGGACATGAACTAGTTAGTTTAGGTTCCAAACTGTTTGCATTTTTGTGTTCTCTCTTGTATTATGAGCTAGGTGTTCTCTCTTGTATACACTCAGTGTACTTGGTTTCACCTATTGATATTAATAAATTTTTACTTATCAAAAAAAAAAAAAAAAAAACTGTTTGCTTTTTTGTGCATTTTTCTAACCCTTCTTTTCACTCTGTTCACTGCTTTTGCATCAAATAGTTGAAGTTACTAAGTCTTAACTATCACTGATTTGTAAATATGTGTAAATATTCATACAACACCAGTTCTGCTGACTTGATAATTACAGATTCAGTATTTTCCCATTTCTTCAGTAACATTTCAGTGTACCTCAATTGAAATATGAATATTTTACAGAAAGCTGTTGAGATGGGAAGCTTTGATGTCAGTGAGCCCGTGGTCATCCTTGGGTTTGGACAAATGGGTCAGGTAAAATAATGAGTATATGATAATAAGTTTCATTTTCACGGAATCACTCATGATCCCAATGAAAATTTTTTTTGTTCTTATTTTGAAAAATTCATATGCAGGTCCTTGCCAATTTCTTGTCCACCCCATTGGCTTCTGGATTAGATGGTGATGCTTTGGGAATGCATTATGTTGCCTTTGATCTTGATCCTTCTATAGTGAAGGTAAGCAAGATTTGTTAGGCTTACAAAACTGTTTTCTTCAGTTTGACTCAGTTCCTCTTTGTTTTATGTTAATTAAGAGATAGTGCAAAGCAAAGATATCTGGGGTAGCTCCCAGTGTTGATCTGAAGGGCCCTGCCTTGATGAGGTTCCATGTAAAAAGAAGAATATATAATTTTTTTACTATTAAGTTAACAGGCATCCAGAAAACTTGGCTTTCCAACTCTTTACGGGGATGGGTCACGCCCAGCAGTTTTGCAGTCTGCTGGTATCTCTTCTCCAAAAGCTGTCATGGTTATGTACACAGGCAAGAACAGGACAATTGAGGCTGTTCAAAGACTTCGGCTTGCTTTCCCTGTGGTAATCCCCTCTCTCTCTCTCTCTCTCTCTCCTGCATGTGCGTGTGATGCCCTAGAATAGCATGTGTTGGTGAGAAAACCATGACAAACATGATTGGAGAGTCAGGTCACTACAGAAAGCAGAAAGACTGAAAAAAAAAATCCATGCTGGTTTACTTAGGTGCCATATGAGAGTATTTGTTATTGCATAAATTTTATTAAATTACTGCAGAGTTAAAATTATATTTGTGGTCTTTATTTTTGCTGGTTTGATTGTGAGTCTCATAGCAAAAAATCTATCAATCAGATCCCAATTTATGCAAGAGCTCAGGATCTCGCGCATCTTTTAGATCTAAAGAAAGCAGGTGTGACAGATGCTATATTGGAAAATGCAGAGGTATTAGCAGATTGAATCTTTGTTTATCCTTTTGGACTTTTAACTAGATAGCGTTCCTATGGTTTGGCGTGGACAGGCTGACTAAAGTGTTCACATTATTAACGCAGACAAGTTTACAGCTGGGCTCTAAACTTTTGAAAGGACTTGGTATCATGTCTGATGATGTAAACTTTCTCAGTCAGCTTATTCGTGACTCCATGGAGCTACAAGCTCAAGATGCACTCAGAAAAACTGATGATCAAGAATTGGATATCATGAAGCCATTACAGGTACTTATAATATGAAATCTAGCAATTTGGTTCAATGCAAGGTCAAAGAGGTCAGTCTGCAAACAATTTTCAATACAAGGAACTGATCTGTACTGACTTTTCGTCGCGCTGTTAACCATATTTCTAAACAGATGTCCCTGTTTGGGACTGTATTTTCCTTTTCAGTTAATTATCTTGAATTAACATTGGTGACAAGTTTGATGATTTAAGTTTGATATAATGCCGTATGGCTGTTCCTTTTTTCTTAGGCATCAGAAATTACTCTGTTGCTTTAAAATTGATTCTGTGCTACTAATTTAGTTTTGCTTATTATTTATTAGTGGTACTGATGGGTTTGATTGCTAAGGTGAGAGTTGGTGACCTAGTTGGTGACCAAGCACCCATTCTTCAACCACATCTTTCTGTGCTACTAATTTAGTTTTGCTTATTATTTACTAGTGGTACTAATGGGTTTGATTGCTAAGGTGAGAGTTGGTGACCTAGTTGGTGACCAAGCACCCATTTCTTCAACCACATCTTTCTGTGCTACTAATTTAGTTTTGCTTATTATTTACTAGTGGTACTAATGGTTTTGATTGCTAAGGTGAGAGTTGCTGACCTAGTTGGTGACCAAGCACCCATTTCTTCAACCACATCTTTCTGTGCTACTAATTTAGTTTTGCTTATTATTTACTAGTGGTAGTAATGGGTTTGATTGCTAAGGTGAGAGTTGGTGACCTAGTTGGTGACCAAGCACCCATTTCTTCAACCACATCTTTCTGTGCTACTAATTTAGTTTTGCTTATTATTTACTAGTGGTACTAATGGTTTTGATTGCTAAGGTGAGAGTTGCTGACCTAGTTGGTGACCAAGCACCCATTTCTTCAAGTACATCTGAAGACATATTATCAAGGGCGAACCTGAGGGATGCATCTCGTCTTTTGGGGCTTCAAGGAGAAGTAGATCAAGCGACATACAATACTGAGCTCAAGGAGTTTGAAAATTCAGGCAATGGCGTTTTGTATTGTGAACTGGATAAAAGTTCACCAGTCAAGTCTGAAGATGCCGAGGGAGAGAAAAATATAGTGGATCCGTCAATCCCTTGCATAGCAGCTACAGATGAGTCTTAAAAACTTGCAAACTTCAAATGCTCTTGACTCCTCTCGCTCATTCTCTGGTGTAAAAAAATTCATGTTTTTTGGCAAGTCCAACAGTACAGACTCACAGACAGTAACAAGCTAAACATTGTTAAAAGGGACAGGGATTGATCAGGCAAAGAGAAAAGAGAGGCCAGTCATTTTTTGGATGAACCACACCATGTATATTGTGTAATTTGATGAAAATACTCGAGAGTAATAAAAACTTTACCTTTTCGCTTCCTTGCGTGTATCTTCATTTTTTTGAAATTTATGTTCCTTACTAGTTTGGGTACTGAGAATATCTCACTACTATTCATTATTTTATTATTATTTTTCATATTCTTTTCACTACTATTCAATATTCTGTCGTTATTTTTTCACTGCTATTCACAGAATACCTGAAAATACCTCACAAAATAGGCATTGAAATGCTGAAGGAAAAAGTCAGGTACTTCAAGTTTTTGTGATTGAATTCTGCAAGAGTTTCTGAGAACCAAAGAAAGAAAAGGAGTTGAATTGGAAGTAACACCACAAGCAAGGGAGCAAGTCCCCTGATGTGTGTGTGAGAGAGAGGTAGAGGCAGAGAGGGAAACAACAATCAGAAAGGAGACGAAACTACTCGGAATAAGAGGCACAAAGCCTTAGCCACCAACGGTCTCGAACCAAATTTCAAATAATATCCGAATTACTAATATATCCCTGATTTCTTAAATATCAGTCCCTCCCGGTTTTTTAACTGCTGAACTCCAGTAAGGTAAACTCACACGTCTAATTATCACAATCACTCCAAATGACTATTGTTATCAAAAGTAAATCATGTGTTTTCAATTAAAAGCTCACTCTTTTATTGATTGTAATCCTCACGATTCATGCGTAATTGATTATTACTCTTTTAGAAGTTACGGCATTTAATATGATTTTTTTTAAACAAAATATGATTTTTTTTAAACAAAATATGATTTTTAGATAGCGTGTGTATGAATATATAAAGTAGAATACTTAGGAATAACAATATATGACATGACCTGTGAACCCGCCATGAAATACGCGGATTTTGTATTTAATATAAATGAATTTTGGTCAAAATAGATTGACTTGATAAGATACGATTATAAATGGGTTAACCCACGAAATTGACAATTAACTTGTATAATATGAATAAATTATATTATCAAATTTTATAAATGTTAATTTAACATGCATTTTTTTGGGATATAATACTAATATTAATATTTGACTACTTGATATTTCAATTATAATTGTGAATGATTTATATAGTTATCTTTATATTATATATGAAATATATGAATTGAGAAAAAAAATAAATATATGGGTAAACTTAACTCATTTACATGAAGCAAATTAAATGAATTGAATGGGTTAAATGGGTCACATCCAAGCTAATCCAATAAAACTTATCAAATGGGTTAAGTATGTCAGATTGTTCATTATTTGTATGAGTCGTGTTAAAATTTTAATGTCTGGTCTGTTTAATTAATTGTTCGTTATTTATATGAGTTGTGTTAAGATTTTGATGTTTAATCTAATACTCACGACTTAATACGATATGAACGAGATCTGCATACTAGAATTACCATCCCTAATGTTACTCTCCTAATCATAGGCAAAATGAGAGTTTCTCTTTCATACTATGTTTAATGATTTCATTCTCTGAATTTTGGAAAGAGTTTTGTTATGTACAAGTAAGTTTGCGTATCAATCTGCGTATTAATATTGTTACTTTCATATTCTAAATATAAATTAACATTATTTTCAATAAAATTTATTTTATGATCAATCATATTGAATAAATGTATATATTAATGCACATAATCACTTACAATTAAAATTTTTCTCTTGAAAAAGGTAGGTAAGAAATAGAAAGTCACTCGGATGGTATTTGGGGGTTTGGGGAGTTGGGAATTGGGATGCTTTCTTGCAAGTTCCAACCAGTAGGTATACTTCTAAACAAACATCGTTTAAATACAAACCACTACTTTAACAAAGTGCCCGCTTTTGTTTGAAAATACAGATAGATAGGTGCAACAGACACACATTCGACTCATATTAACTTTGTTACTTAAAATAGTTTTTTTTTTTTTGTTTTTTGTTTTTTGTCTGTCATGTGACGTGCATAAAATTAAATTTTTTTTTTTATATAAATCTCATATTTTATTTATTTTTTTAAAAATAATTATACGATAATTACATAATTTACAATTACAAATATCATCTATCATATAATGTTATGATAAAAGTATATTATTATTCGTAACCAATTGGTTAGAATCAATATCGGAAATATCGGGGGGATATTCCTCCACTTTTGTATCTTATTTGGAGATGCTTAGATCAACGGCTGATAATCAAAACGTGGAGGCTCATAACCTAACCTTGTAAACCCTACACCACGTGATTAGAACCGAAAAAGAAATCTAGTTGTAAACAAAGTATCCTAAATCCGTATGTCTTTGGGCGAGAAAGACAGCTTCTACCACAAAGATCTTGATCAAATTGTCCTCCTTATCTTAACACTCCGTTTCCCATCAGTTTTCTATTTTCATATCAGATTGGGAAAGCAATTCCCAGCTCACAATATGTTTGTTTCCCCAGAATTTGACAGCGGAAAAAAAACTTCCGAGGTTTATAAATAAACATAGAAATTCCGGAGGTTGATGCTCCCCTCTTTTTTATTCAAACAAGCACCCACTCTTCCTCTTCCAACTACCGGTCAAAACCCATAATCGAAATAGTTATAACTGTTCATTGTTTTTTTAATATAATTTTTTTTTTCGTTATTATTCTCATTTATGGCACTGGAGAAAGGACAAGCAAAGCCTTCAGAGGAATCCAAGCCTTCGGCTGAAACAGAGATGGCGCAGGGAACTCCTACCACTGCTCCCACCCCTTCATGGTTCACGCCCAAAAGGTATTCTCTTTTTTTCCTTTTTTCTGGGGTACCTCTTTGGTCATTGAGAAAATTGGGAGAAGAAAAGAAAGAAAATTTGGAACGTTTCGGTTTTTTTTGGCGGCCGGGGGGGGGGGGGGGTGTTGTAATGTGAGTGTCTGGTATTCAGGCTTCAAATTTCTTGTGTATTGATTACAGAGAGAATGTAGCAGTAGGACGTGGTTATATTTTATCGGTCCTGAGGTAACAGCTGAAACAAAAAGGATTCATTCATTTGGGCCAAAATTTCTCTTTTGGATTAGTTTTTGTGTTCCAGGAAACCAATGTCAATGTGCAGAAACTTCAAAACGCGAACTTTGATTTTGATGTTTGCTGAAACTGTGTTTGGTTGCTGAGAAAATTAAATAAAAAAAAATGTTTTCATATATATGCCTGTTGTTTCATATGAATTGGAGGAAAAGGATGCGGCATATAACCACTGCGTAATACAGTTTTTTTGGGATCAGTGAATTCTCATATATTTACAATTTATAAACCAAGATGCTGTAGACCTGATATTAAAACTTAAAATTTATTTCCTGTTCAGGCTCCTCTGGTCAAATTGGTCTCTAGGCATTCATTGAATTGAAACTCCGTCCAGTACAATGGAAGATTTTTAAATATACTAATCTTGAAATTGTTCCCTACACATTTATATCCCAAGCTTCACTGAGCATTTGTGTTCTGCATGTTTCGTCTGACCACTTTTTAGAGGTTGACATTGATGGGTTGGAGCACATGTTTCACTGTTTCTTTATTGAGTGTTCAGTTAAGTTAATCGTTGGATTTGATAAAAAGGCATTCTGGTATATCATAGAATGATGCATTCAAGAAAAATGATACTTCTCCTGTACTTAATTGACTGACTCCCCAGCCCTTCTGGCTTGGCTGGGGGTGCTTTTAGGTACTAGTGGCAGAATGATGGCTGTTATGCTTTTGAAGTTAAAAGTAGAAGGCTGATTTATTAGATTGTCAAAATTAAATCTCTGTGGATGTGTTTGTATGTGCAGCCCTGGCTTTTTGTGCCAAAACAAATGGTCGCCCGAAACTTCTTGAAGTTTGTGTGTGGGTCTATATGTACTATTATTTGATTTAATTCCGAGCTTGTGTTATAAAGATCTTGACATTCAAACTTCATTATCCATTTTAAAGATTTCACAAATATCATTTTTGTTGATCTTGTAATATACTAGATTTATTTATGTTGTTTTTGCAGGCTACTTGTTATCTTTTGTGTGATTAACTTGATAAATTATGTGGATCGGGGAGCAATAGCAAGCAATGGTGTGAATGGGAGTCAAGGAACTTGCACAAAAAGTGGCACATGCACATCCGGTAGCGGAATACAGTAAGATTATGCTAGGGGTGCTCATTCGAATCTGTGAAAGTATTCCTTCCTTTAGCATCTGGTTGTGACTGTATATCAAAACAGTTTCTTTTTTTTCCTTCTCCTCGCTGTTGTATGTGATCATTTGACAGCAGCAACATTCATCTGTTTCCAAGAATCATGCTATGCAATAAAAATGAGAAAATTATTTGTTAGTTCAATATTTTGCTGTTATCCTTGTCCAGATTTATGCAGTCTGAAAATTACATCTGCTCACTGTAGCTACTGAGTGATTGAGGTTGTGTGTGCTGGTGTGCATGACTGTGGATAGTCATGGGATGTTTGATTGGGAATTAAAATTATGGACCATCTACTTTCTCAAGAATCTTAAATTTCTTTGCTGATTTTGATTCCCTATTGTATGTAGGGGGGAGTTTAACTTGAGCAATTTTGAAGATGGAGTTCTATCATCTGCTTTTATGGTTGGACTTCTTGTGGCTTCCCCTATATTTGCATCATTAGCAAAGAGGTAATAACCATTTCGTGTTGCATAGTTGGCAACCTATCTCATTATAATTTATTGAAATAGTAATGTAGTTTGAAAATTGGGTTTCTAATATGTTAGAGAGAATTTATCATTCACTGCAAGCATGTAACTCTTTTTTTTGCTTAAAAAAATGCTGCATTATACAGATAATTGGAAACTGATAGTAAATGCACCACCTAAAACAAGGATGATATTTTGATGATTGTGACAATGATGGCACATCATACAAGTTGTTAAAATATGCACTCTAACTTGATCATTGAAGGGGTTTTCAAAATCTACTTATCGAAAAAAAAGGGGTGTTCAAAGTCTAGGCAAGGTTCCTGTTTATCCTCCTTGAGGTTGACATGTCTTATATGTAATGGAGGCAGAACTCTTTCAGCCTTGTTGTAGATTGATAGGGAAGAAGTTTGATTCCTTTTTTGTTTTGGCCTTTTTCTTTTTAACTTTAGTTTTGTTTTGGATTTAAACCTTGTATTACATGCCAAATGACTTTTTTTTAGTGGATCTCTTTCAAGGTTTTATGTTTTAATCAAATTTTGCGGCATAAATTCGTTTAGGGTTATTGAACTTGGATTGTGAATCCAGGCTTTCACTGCAACCATCTGTGCATTTCCGTTAGGTTTTTTCTCCATTGCATATTAATTTGGCATTTTTAATTAATTGATAGCGATTGGAGAAAGAGAAAATATTTGATTCTTTTTTGGGGTCTAAATTTTTTTGCCTATGCCAAAATATATCATTCCAGGTTCTGATCATTAATTAAATTTCTTAAGAATCCTAAATTATTTTTATTGAAAATTTGCAGCGTAAATCCATTTAGGCTTATTGGAGTGGGACTTTCGGTTTGGACTTTAGCTGTTGTCGGTTGCGGTTTGTCGTTTGATTTCTGGTCCATTACAATCTGTCGCATGTAAGTGGCTTACTTATAATTATATGTGTACACACACGCACAACATCAAGTCATCTAATGTACTTTTCATTTCGGTCTTTTTATAGGCTGGTTGGTGTTGGTGAGGCTTCATTTATAAGTCTAGCAGCACCATTCATTGATGATAATGCCCCAGCTGCTCAGGTTTCTGTTCGTTCTTTTTTTCCCCTTTCCCTTTTGAGTATGATTGGCATTGCATGATCTGTGCTGTGTGCTGTACTAAGTTTAAGGCCCTTTAATCTTTGGATGTAATGATTCTGTGGCAAATCAAAGTTAAAGCACCATCTGCAATTGTGCTAACAGTTGCATGTCTTCCAATTTCTTTTATTTTCTGTGATTGCATCCTGTTTTACTGGTCAGCTGCCATCAGAAATTGTGTTGCACTTTCAGTTTGGACATTGAGGCACGAACGTTTTAAATACTTGCCTTTAGACCGAGTTGTTTATTCTGATTAGGAGGGTGGAATTGGGATGGGATAAGATGGCTTCCCTTACTTTTCTTTGTGCTTGAGTCAACACCGTTGTTTTTTGCTAGGTCAAAAACAACATTTTTTTGTTCTTGAAGGTTTGTTGGAAGATTCTTATGTAAAGATAAATTAATTTTGTCATTAGGAGACTGATCATAAAAATGTTGTAGTCATAGTTTTCATGGTCTTACACTCATTTTTTTATTTTACCTGTTTTATCTGCTTGGACCTCCTTCTAATAACCTGTATTTGTGTCAGAAAACGGCATGGCTTGCAATATTTTACATGTGCATACCAACTGGATATGCACTTGGCTATGTTTATGGTGGATTGGTAAGTCCATTTAAGTAATTGCTCTATGATTGAAGTCCACTGTCAAGTTTGAACTCCTGATTAATATTTAATTGTAAAATCATGAGAATTATGTGTGTGAGACCATTTTTATCTCCTACTACAATTCACATTCTAATTGCTGTTTCTCACTTCTTTCCATATCCTTTATGTTGCCTTCTCTGGTCTTATTGAGTTCAATGTATTCGTCTTTTGTTTTTCCTATATAGGTTGGAAGTCATTTCATTTGGCGTCTGGCATTCTGGATAGAAGCAGCTTTAATGCTTCCCTTCGCTATTCTAGGATTTGTGATGAAGCCTCTTCAATTGAAAGGTGCATGTTCCTAATGTATTCATTTATAATCCTGCAATCATTTTTGGTATGTTTCTAAACAACTTGGGGATGCAGGATTTGCTCCCACTGAGTCAAGCAAAGCACTGGCAGAGGTAGAGACAGCAGCCTTGGAGGTTCAAGGTGCTGCATGTTATCGTTATGATGGCATTATCCAGTATCTGCTTATTTTACTTTTCTGTGAAGTACTTCATCCACTGGGTGATGAACATCTTATTCTTACTAGCAGACAAGGATTGTTTCTTAAAGCTATTCATATATCTTATGTAGTGAAATATAACAGGAATCTGCTCTGTTGATTAGTTTTATATATAGAGTAGTTCTCTTTATTAGCTCTAATAATTATTACTCTGATTCTCAATGCATGGTTACAGAGGCTGCAGTTGGTAATGATGGAGCTGCATCCACAAAGGAAAAGTTCTGGGATAAGAGCTCATGTGAACCTGCCACGTGAGGAGCTTCATCCTTAAGCTCACATGGTGTTATTTATTATTGAATGCGATTCATAGGCCTTTATACAACCTGTAATGCATATATACATCTACCAAAATATTTCATATATTGGTTTTCTGATTATTTTATGGCAGGGTGAAAGTTGCAACCAAGATTTCCAATCAAGTTGCAAGATTTATGAAAGATTTGAAAGTGCTTCTGCTTGAGAAGGTGTATGTCATTAACGTTCTAGGTATTTTTTTCACCTGCTTTACAGCAACCTTCTGCATATTTAGTAGCTACTTTCATTTAATAAAGTGTGTTGCTCGATAAGTTACTCCAGAGAATTTCATCCTTGCTAGTAGTGATTTTCATTTTGGTATATTTGAAATGCAATAATTTAACATGTTGCTTTCCTCATTCTTTATATTAACGATCTGAAACTCTGAATGACCCTTAGGTTACATAGCATACAACTTTGTCATTGGTGCATACTCATATTGGGGTCCTAAGGCTGGTAAAAACATATATAATATGGTAAGCTGTTACCTCTTTCATTTAATTTCATAAGATTTGCATAAATAAGATGTACTCATTAAATTTCAACAATGTAGCCCCAAGATGCAACTTGGTGATCTTGCTGCACTATATAAAGTTCGTTATTTTTGCAGAGCGATGCAGATCTGATATTCGGAGGGATCACAGTTGTTTGCGGAATATTTGGCACATTAGGTGGAGGCTTTGTTCTCGATTTTATGACAAACACCATTACAAATGCTTTTAAGGTAGGTGCTTTTGAGTTTAGATTAAAGGTTCTGGGATTACTTTCGTGCTGTCAGGACTCAGGGTGCCTTATTAAAGTTCTACTCTATTTATTTACCATGAGAAGCTGTTAGATACTTATTTCTTTTGAATCACCATGTAAAAATTATTTCAGCTTGCCTCTGCCACTAAATTCTTTACTTGCCAATTGTTGCAGCTTCTTTCAGTGACAACATTTTTTGGAGCTATATTTTGCTTCAGTGCCTTTTGTTTCAAGAGCATGTATGCTTTCCTAGCTTTTTTTGCCGTTGGTGAACTCCTTGTCTTTGCCACTCAGGTATTTTCCTCCTCGATGTAAAATTGAATGTTGGTTGACTCGTTGAATTTGTTCAATGCACAGCTATTACATACTTGCATTAATTACAGGGTAAAATAAAGTGCATCTGATGAATGATTTTTTTTTTTTTTTTATATATATGAGATATTAATGAATGATAAACTATATGATCTGCTGGTAGTTAATTGGTAGCTGCATTCTTGATCTTATGGTTCCTAAGCAAACTGAAATATTTTTTATTGAAAGAATTTCGTCTATATGTCTTTTTTCCCCGACAATCTCTTTATGTACAGGATTTTTTTTTTTTTTTTCTTTTGCAGGGACCTGTAAATTATATATGTCTCCATTCTGTTAAACCAAGTATGAGACCACTATCTATGGCTATTTCTACTGTTGCAATTCACATCTTCGGAGACGTGCCTTCCTCACCTCTTGTTGGAGTTCTCCAGGTTTGTCATATTTGATTGCTACATGTTCTCCCCAATATAACTTGTTTCATTATAGAAAGCAATGGACTGATGCACAACTGGCCTTGCTTTGGAATTATCATGCAGGATCATATTAACAACTGGAGGGAGACTGCTCTTATTCTAACAGTGATTTTGTTTCCAGCAGCCGGAATTTGGTTCATTGGTAAGTTCTTATTAGTTATTTTCCTTTTCTCCATACAAAGGGAGCATTCATATCTACTGATAATGAATGGCGGGTGCGGCACCGAAGTTCCTCGAGTAAAAGAGTAGATAGCATTTTGGTTCATTGGTAAATAGTGGGGTTATCCATCTACAATTTGAAGTTATCTCAATTACATGAGACCAATATGTTCTATTACTGCTGCAGGAGTATTTATGCGCAGCGTGGATAGATTTGATGAAGAAAGCGAGCATCGAGTTATTGCAACTGATAGGACAAACAGAACACCCTTGCTTGAAGGGAAGATGGCACAAACAACACGATCTACAGCTGAAGTTTAGAATTTTTTTTTTTTTTTTTAAAAGTTTGCATTATCCTTTATTTATGCCAGCACTTATGCTTTTTCTTTTATGTAAATAACGACCTGGTGGTTTAAGATGGTCTTTAATCTTGTCCCAGTTTTGGAATGAATAAGAAAGGCATTTGATTTCATAAAAAGAAGTGTAAATTGTAATTTTAAGTTGATATTAAATACCTAGAGCTATCAAGTATCCAAGATGATGTCTTCTGCCCATGAATAGCAAAGAATCAACCTTCCTTGCAATCTTCACATTATCAAATGTCTATAATTGAGGCAGTAGACACATGACATGGTTGATTTGTAGGAGCACTCAATTACAAGGCCACCCCTAGTTCACAAGGAATCAAATGCTTATTAAAAGTTAAGCCAATCTCTTAAATCTACAAAATGGACAATAAGTGGGGGTTACAATATTTATGGTAGTTTGACAGTAATGTGTCTATTGATATTAAAAAAAAAAAATGATTTAATCACAATTTTTTTTTGCAAAAATAAACTTATAAGTTGGCAGTTGACGTAGATTAATGTGGTACGTTAGATTATAAAGTTATTCTTATTGTAAAATAGATTTAGCATATTACATTATGTTAGTTTATAAGAGTATTCTCGATAGATCTTTTAAAAATATATCTAAAAGCTAAATATGTAAAATTTTGTCCAAAAATCAGATCCATTAGATCATGTAAAACTCCTCTATACTGTTCATCCGGTGAATAATTTATTATTATTATTAATAATTTATTTTTATTGTTCATTATTTAAAACATCTCTATTTTCTTTCATTCTCTTCCACAAAATATCTTGAAAATATTTTTGTAAAATGATTTCATTTCGTTATATTTTGATTTTATTTTTAATTTTTATTTGATTTATATATTTTTATTGTGTATAGGACGGAATTATCACATTGTATATAAAAATATACAGCAAATACCAAAAAATATAAGGATATTATAAATTTATTGATAGTTGAAAGAAATATTTAAAAAGAATAAAAAAATATTATTTAAATAATATAAATAAATAAAATGATATATTATATATTATAAAAATAAGTATATAAAATAAAAAAAAGTGAATATTATCGTAAAGGATACGAGCATTGGAATGTTTTTTGAACACTACCATACATCAGCCGCATTGGAACTTTTTTTGAGTTTACTTTTCCATAACATCTCTCTTGCGCCGTGAATTATAAGCAGAATCCGTAGTCCAAAAGCATGCTTATGTAGGATGCTTTATACGTAAGCAGAAAACAACGTACTTCCCGAAACAACGTCGCCCAAAACCACAGGCAACTCTGATATCGGGAATTTCTTATAAATCAAACGCTACGCACCTCACATAGACCAGTGCAGTAGTCGTATGCCAATGGATGATTGATTGAACTATCACCTAAAACCGACGAAGCAACACCCACAGATTCTTTTTTTGCCGGTTTAAGATATCTCCGTCTCTCCTTATGATTCAATCTGTCACCTTCTTTATATATATATATATCTAGATTTTTAACGGTATATATCCATGTATATTTCCGTTGATCAATGGCGCCAACAGCGGCAATGCTCATTCTATGTCACCACGGCAAATCAAATTCCCCTGCATCTCTTCCTTCTCGGCCAGTACCACTACCACCTGCAACATCTTTTCGGCTCAACCTGATCTCGGCACTGAAACGGTTTTCGTTAGAAAAAGTCATCTGCAAAGCAGGACCGGATGACAAACAAGAACATGGTGTTGTAACTGTTGACCCTTCTTCTGCGTCGGAGAATGACTTTGAAGAAGCTCTTCTTCAACTCAGTTGCTGGTAGAGAGCGTTTGCGTACGTGGCCTACCACTTCCAGGTCTGGCTTGTTGGGGGCAAGGCTTGTTCTGCGTACTCAACGATTGTCTGTATAACAAACTTTCTTGCTAAACGTATATATCTTAGATCAGCTGCAGTTTTCTTTGTTCTTTACGAGCTGCTAACATAGCGGTTAAGGTTGCGTTTGGATAGGGAGGTATTCTATGTATTTTATGAATAACAATAAAAAAATAATAATAGAATATTAAATAGTAGTGAAAAGTAAATAAAAAATAATAATAAAATAATAAATAGTATTAAGATATTCTGAAATTCTCAGTACTGTTTGGATAATGAGATATTTTATGTATAAAAAATAATAATAGAATATTAAATAGTAGTAAAAAAATAAATAAAAAATAATAATAAAATAATAAATAATTTTACGATATTAAGAAATTCTCAGTACTATTTTGCACGTAAAGGTTTTTAGATTCTAAAAAATCCCGAATTGCAGGTTGACTCTTCCAAATAAATACTTGCAAACAAAGAGCTTTGGCTCAAACATACGCAAAGTATTCCCTTCCGGAAAGAACACGTGGGCATAGCAATAACCATGCATTACATATACGAGGCTAAAATTTCCAACTGCACCTTTAGTGAGAGGGATCCAGTATTGACCTCTTATATTACTGGCTTCTTCTCAATTTCCCATCAGGTAGGAATGTGTACTTACTGAAACTGAAAAGCAAATTTTAAGGGTGTTCATCCGGGGGGTGGGGCGGATCCGGGTATAGCAGGGTACCCGGATCTGCCTCCAGGTGAACACCCCGCCAGATGTTTCAGAAGATAAGAGAACTACAGATGAGTGACGCATTGTCTCTATAATGGAAAAAATGACCGCCTCAACATAATACTTTACGGTGGGATCGGGAAAATTGACTTGACATGAACATGATACATCACCAAACGGTACACTGTAGCACACCCACTTGCAGTCTGCCAATGTATTTACACAAGTGAAAGCTCTCCAGCAGGAACCGATCTCTCGACAAGTTTAGCCCAGGACTCGTTAGTCTCAGCGATGACTTTAAGAGCATAATCCTGTTTATCAGGCAGAATAATTGACACAAAAAAAGCACTATTATAGTATTATATGATGGGAGAACATGCCATGGTAACATTTATAATAGAGAACTGCTATATACACAAATAAATTACACAAAATAAAACCACAAACTAATGTGGTTTCATGGGATTTGTTAGATCTACTTTACAATAAAAGTAACTATACAATCTGACGTACCACATCAAGTCATATTAGTTTGTAGATTTATTATTATGTAATTTCTTTGTGTCTAAAGTATTTTCCTTTATTATAATAAGAAGGACGATGATGCTATGCACTTAATGTATATTATTATAATGCAATGTACTGACTGTACTCTTCTTATGAATCTTGAAATGGTTTGATCCTGTAGCGTTTTTTTTCAAAGATAAGGTAAAGAAAGGCAGTAAAGCTCATATGAAGACTTGACCAAAATCTGCAGCACCATATTCAAGAATCAGACCAAATCTCGGGCAAAAGGATAACTAACAGCTAGTTCAATTGATAGTCCCTATTATCAGTTACTCTTAGGTATGGGAAGTAATGTAATGACTGAAGGAAAGCCCAAATCTCGTCTAAGCTTCTACTAGAAAATAATTGGTCAATATTATAAACTGAAGCCTCTTAGAATTATTATAAAGGGCAGAAATGTCTCTATCTCATACAAAGTGGGGGATCGCATTCACCACTCCCAGATGCCAAGCATAGAAAACCAGAGAACTAGAAAGAAATAATACCTTGTTAGCTGCCTTGTTTCCAAGACCAAACTTGGTAGCAGGTTTTCCATCAGGAATCTTGTAGTCTCTGAACCAATCCCTAATTGCAGTGAGAGTTCCCTGAAATAACCATCAGATTAGACCTCATAAGTTTTCCTTAATTTGACAGGAATTGTATCTAGGAGACGATGCATCATTTTTTTCTTTTTTTTAATAAGAGACAGGCACTAGTTTTCTGCCTTTTACCCTTCGGCTATACTATGAACGAATGCTTGAAGTAGTTTCATTCTAGCATATAAAACCTCGATTTTTTTTATATCATTAGCAATTTGTTCATAGATAGATGTGTCCCTGAACAACGTGCTGGAGGGGAAAGGATTAACCATGTTGATAGTAACTTCACTATTATGCTTATGAGATGTATAAACCACAGACAAATTAGCTGAAATACTCAACCCAATAAAGCCCGGTTTCAACCTTCTTGGTTCCACAACATGAAATGGTTTACCACCATTCTCCTTCGTATGTCTATATCTTTCTTAAATAATGTTACCTGTATGTAAGCTTTATAATAAACTTGCAGGTCTCAATTTGAATTACAAGAACCACTTTGATGCAATGTCAAACAACTCTGCCATCCATATATAGACCAGCCAACTAGTCAATTGTCGCATCCGCATTTTAAGAAACCTAACTCTCTTCCACACTCATCTAATTTTACAACCTGGATATCCCTTTATCTTCTTGGTGAATAATGATGTATCACCATGAGATTTATGCCAGCCACAATTCATTCTGCTTCCATAGAATGAACAATTAATCCCAATTTTCCACATTGATCCCATACTATTAAAACTTAGTTAAAACTACCTTTAAGGCCATGACTTCTTCGGAAACTTTCTGGTTGCTACCTGATCTAGTTACAGACATGATATTGTTTCATAAAAAGTTACACAATTTATTACCATGGTGAGTCTCTTCTATAAGAAACCTGACAAGGCCAATTAGAGCAAAACTGATGATATTACAACACTGGGCACAATGAGAGAGGGAGGGGCTGATTTGGGAAAATGAGTCAACACTTGGAAAATGGGCATACCACGAAATGCTTCTCAACATCATCGATGTCATTCACAAGAGAAGCTCTTGGATCATCCAACGAAATTGCAATTATCTTCCAGTCAAGCTCACCTTCATCAATCATGGCCAAAGCCGCCAAGGGCTTGACTTTAAGAATTTGGCCAATCTTTCTCTGACTTTCACCAATCTCGACGACATCAACTACAGGTTAAAAGAAAACAGAAAGGACATTAGCCTTGACTGCTGTGTGGGACCAAAGATGAAAAATATACAAGAATAGTCAAACCCAAAATAATTGTGTGGTCATATACCTGGATCATTATCCCCCAATGCCCCTCAACTTCAGAGTTAGCAAAGGATGGGTCTTCCCATGTTTGTGGAAGCAATCCGTAATTCCAATTTATATTGTATCTAACAATCATATAGCAAGATGATTCAGAATTTAGATCTCTAGGGAGTTAAGCTCAATAGTTTCAATGTAATAAAGTTTCTTATTACTTATAAAAAAAAAAAAAAGGATCGGCATAAAGTGATAATAAACCTGAGTCTGGGTGAAGACAGCGGGTTTATAATCACAACTAGCTTATGTATAATCTCTAGGGAGTTAAACTCAAAAGTACAAAGATAGAAATAAAGTCAGGTTTATCATTATCATCAACTTTTTCCCAAACAAAAAACTCTCTATGGAAGATAGCAACTAGTGAGCACTGACACTAGCTGCTTTCCACATTCACAACTAGGGCTTTGTACGCTCAACCAGCAGTTGAGCTTAGATATGCTTGCATGAAAATATATATGACCACAAATAAAAGCACATAAATTAGGATTAGCAACATATCTCAGAAGAAAAACTAAAATATCGAATCTTACGGATAGTATCGAAGCTTTCCCTTTTTTGTATCCTGCTTTATGGGAGTGAATGGCTCATCAGTGGCAACCTCCATCTTTGCACTTGATTCTTTGGGGATTTCAACAATAAAGTTGAAAACACCGTTTCCCAAGTGCAGCGGAATATCATGCCAAGGGGAAACCTGTTACAGAAAGAAATAACTTCTTTAAATATTAGCAGGTAAAGACAAGAAGAAAAGTTGTTTCTCTTTTATCTTACAACAACTTATCATTTATTTTCTTACTCCATCTTTTCCAAACAGAATAAAAAAAGGCTAAAATCCATATCAGAATACTGAATTAATGGGAGACAAGAAGAGAGACCTCAATTCGGGCCAACAACTATATTGGTTATGCAAAAATTGTTGCTTCTCCAGACAAGAAGTACTTAACTTGTTTTCTCTTCCTACTTTTGGCAACCACCACCTTTCATTGAGATTCTAAAGAGAAACCGAAGGAAAAAGGGGAAAGGAAACAACTTGAATATTGATGTTATGTTTTGTGTTCTTTTGCATTTCTAAAACTAACCATTCACCTCATTCAGAACTCGATTATATTTTTCATTTCCTACGTCTTCAAGGTAACCAGAAGCGCTTACAAAGATCGTAAAACTCTATTCCATGTCAAACACCTATGGAGCAATTGGAACCAGAAAATCTTTCTCTTAACAACTACCAAGATAAAGTCATACTATACTTAACTTGCTAGGAAATCAAGGAATTGGAAAAATCTGATACCAAAAGACATAACTTCTCCCTTTTCCTCGTGCATTTTCTCGACAACCAACACAAATATTAGAACGGTAGAATTAAGCAAGCATAAGAGCTAGTTTGTTCAAAACTATAGTTAATCACCCATTTCCCACATTTCCTGTCAACCAATCAATGCGCCAAATGACGGTTCAATAGATGAATATTCAAACTTGGATGGATATATCACAATCGGTTTCCCATAGATTCAAAACTCGAAATTCTTTTTATATTCCGGTTTTATCGGGACCAAACGAGACTCAAGAGAATTGAGAGAAAGTACCTTCTTGCCGGAACTGTCAGAGAAGAAGAGCCTGTAGTCTAGGGTTTCGGGCGGACCCTCCTCTTTGATCTGAACCTCGGGGTTGTAAATAGCACTACGAGTAAGCAACCTCTTAACCGAAGCTACCCTCAAGTTCTTGAAACAGAGGCTGTTGCCGTAAGGCGCATGTTTCAAGAGGAACGGCTTCTTGAAGAGCAAGCAAGAGGCGTTGGCGTTGCTCGCTACGGCAACGGCTCTCGTGGCCGCCATGCTTGGCTTGGCTCTGGCTTGGCTGAGAATCTTGACTGTGAGACTGAAGAGTAGTGAGAGCCACAGAGAAGATGGTCAGCGAGTGAGTCCAAATGATAAAACTTCGGGTTTTACGTTTTTTTAATGGTAACGTGGCACCATCCGATTGGGTTGGCCGAAGACGGTACAGGCGGTGTTTGAGGCCCCCGTTGAACCTGGACACTTTTGTGACTACTGTCTACAGTTATAATCTCGTATTGGAAAAATAAACTTATTGATTTTTTTTTGCGCAAATAAAAAATACTACAATTATTTTTTGCAGCATATAAAAATTAAAAATAATCGATAAAGATTGTTCTTTGACATCCCTGAGATCCGAGATACCTCAGTCTGTCTAATTTCACAAGCATTACTTGGTATTATTTGATCAGGTACAAGATCTTTCGCACACCTTTTGCAATGGCAAAGAAGCTTCTGTAAGTTCGAACTTGAGCAGGAAGACTACGCCTTTATAGCTGATTCGCACAAAACGATCAGCTATAAACCCTAGACCTCCCCAATTCTCGTTAACCCTGATTCTTCTCCCGGTTTATTTGCATGTGGGGTACCTCAAAATAAATGTCTTCGTCCGAGATTGAGGTTGTGTCATCGGACTCCAAAGCCCCGCAAAACCCGAGCGGTGTGGCTGTGATCGACGTTTTCTCCGCCTGCGCATATGGGGATTTTGAGAAATTGAGGAAGTTCGAGGAAGACGGCGCCCCTCTCTCTCAACCCGACTCGAAGGGGTATTACGCTCTCCAGTGGGCCGCTCTCAACAACTTCCCTGACATCGTGCAGTACATCATTGTGGTATTCTCAACACTCCCGGCATTTGTGTATGTATGCGTGTATGGCATGAAAATCTTCTGAATGGAGGAATTCTTTGGCGGTCTTGTTCCAATTAGCTGAATTCGTGTTATAACTGAAAAACAACCCGACCTTTATGAATATATGTGTTAAGAGATGGATTATGTAGTGGTTTTGTTGAGGTTGGTTTGAATTTGGGTTTCACTAGAAAAGGAAGGAAAAAAGATAATTAATTTAGAATAATCTGTTGTGGTTGATAAAACATATTTTATGCATTTATTATTTGGATTGCTGGATTATGGAGTGGGTGGGGTTTGATATAGTTGGATATTCTGTTGTTATTTTTGTTGGTGAAGCATGGTGGAGATGTCAATGCAACTGACAATGTGCAACAGACCGCTCTGCATTGGTCAGCGGTTCGGGGAGCCATTGCTGTCGCAGATGTGCTCTTGCAGAATGGAGCTCGACTTGAAGCAGCTGATGTAAATGGGAATCGGGTAATTGTCTCATTTTTTTTTTAATTTCTTCTTTGGAATTTGGGGTTGGTCATTTTGTGTGTAAATAACTAATGGTTGCTTTGAAATAAGTATTGGAAATATTATACCAGTGAAAATGATTAGGATACATGCATCTCACGTTTTCATAATAGAGTTGTGATGAGATTGTGATTCTGGTTGTCCTGCTGTTATGGACCATCTTTTAATGTACACAGGTGGGCATAATTACAAAAAAAAAAAAAAGAAAAAAAACTTGACACAGGCATCCATGATGATATGGGCATGCACCTTATTGCACATGCGACGTTTTGGTTAAGCTTCACATTGTACATGCAATTAAATAAATAAACAAAACTGTTAGGAGGACAATGTATGAATATTGCTTCTAAGATAATGATGGTTTACAACATGATGAATTGTGATTTTTACTTTGCTCCAAAACTATAAATCCAATGAACTCAAAACAACTTATTGTTCTCATATATCGCTTATAGACCTTCCTTCAACCACTCTTCTGGAGTATAGTGAATATTGAGGATCTTGAAACCTGATTTATAAAGGTATATCATGCTCAAGATTTTTCTCTGGCTGCATGAAGATGAAAATAGAAAGCCTAATGTAGTTGGAAAATCTATATGAAGTTTCCCACTCGCGACTCTGATTCAGCTGAAATTTTCTGTTTTGTGTTATTGGCCTATTACAACCAGTTGAAGCTTTAACATGCAATTTCAGGTTAAATCTTTTCCCCGTTCTTCAGGAAGTTGAGAATTTTGCAAGGGCTAAACGGGATCCTCATGGCTGATCTTTAATAGTTTGGAAAAATGCTTTTTAACTTGAGCTTTATTCCCAATACTTTGATGCAATCTGCCAAATAGGTACCAGCTTTCACCATTATTTACAACCCTGAGCTCCGTGAGTAAGAAGCCTCAACTGTTGTTGAGCATATGTTTTTTTTTTTATAAGTAAGATGAAAATTTTATTGATACGAAAGAAGTAGGCGAAGCCCGTGCACACAAGAAGTATACAAAAGAACACATAAATACATTCTAGGAACCAGAAATTATGAACAGAAAATCATGAACACTAGTTCCGTTAAGCACAATAGCTGAAAACCAGAGCGGTAAAGTGTGTGCAAAAAAGTTCTGAAGTTCCTCCATTTTACACTCCCTATCTTCAAAGCAACGAGTATTCCTTTCCATCCAAATACACCACATAATGCATAAAGGAATCATCCTCCAAACTTCAACCACTTGGGGACAGCCTTGAATCTCCTTCCAACAAGCTATTAAATCCACCACCCTCAAAGGCATAACCCAAGCCACACCAATTCTTCTAAAGATGTCATCTCACAACACTCTTGACACCTCACTTGACACCTCACAATGCAATAATAAGTGATCCACTAATTCTCCATTCTTCTTGCACAAATAACACCACTCCATAACAATGAGACCCCGCTTTCCTCAAATTTTGAGCATATGTATGAAGTTATCTACAAAGTTAATAAATGCATAGATATATTGGTGATAGGTTATGTAAGGACTCCAGTTTGAAAGTGAATTTAAATAAATCAAAGATGGTTCCAATTGGAGATGTTCCTAATATCCGACAGCTGGCTGGCACATTGGGGTGTAAGATAGCTTCATTTCCTTTGACGTACTTGGGACTTCCGTTGGGGGTGGCTACGAGGGCATACTCTTTATGGGAGACGGTGATTGAGAAGATAGAGAAGAGATTAACGGGATGGAAGAGAATGTATTTATCGAAAGGCGGCAGGATCACTTTGATGAAGAGTACACTCTCTAACCTGCAAGTGAGGTAAACCGAATTGAGAAACTCCAACGTGACTTCTTGTTGGGTGGCATGGGCGAAGAGTTCAAATTCCATCTAGTGAAGTGGGAAACGGTCTGTCGTCCTATCTCCAATGGTGGTTTGGGTATTAGAAATGCGAGGATCTTTAATCAGACTTGTGTAGATATAACAAGGAACTGGAAGCCTTGTGGAAGGTGGTGATTGAGCATAAATATGGAGGAAGCTGAGGGGGATGGAGTACTAATGAAGTTAGAGGAGCATATGGAGTGGGGTTGTGGAAACATATTAGAAAAGGATGGGGGGTTTTTACTCCTCACACTTGACTTCAGTTTGGGGGGGGGGGGGGGCTTCAGGATTAAATTCTGGAAAGATATTTGGTGTGGGGAGATCTCCCTACAAGTTGCCTTTCCTTCGCTATTCCAAATTGCTAATGATAAAGATGTTGCAGTGGCGGATGTGATGGGGTTATTAGGTGGACAGATACATTGGGAAATCAGTTTTAGTAGAGCAGCTTAAGATTGGGAGATGAACAGCTTTGCTGATTTTTATAGCCTCTTGTACTCCGTTAAACTGAACAATCAACAAGAAGATGGTTTGTGGTGGTCACCCGCCGGGAAAGGTGCTTTTTCGGTTCGCTCTATTTATAAGGTTCTCACCCAAGAGCCAAACTCTCATTTTCCTTGGAAAAGACTTTGGAGACATAAGGTACCTTCCAAAGCTGCATTTTTCGTGTGGACAACATCGTTGGGTAAGATCCTCACACCTGATAATTTGAGGAAAAGGAGGGTCATCATAGCGGATTGGTGCTGCATGTGTAGGGGAGGGGGAGAGTCGGTGGATCATCTGCTATTACATTGTGATACAACAAGGGCTTTGTGGACTGAGGTGATCGGTCGAGTAGAGTCGGCTTGGGTTATGCCAAAGACTATAGTGGTAGTGTTGGCCAGCTGGACAACTATAGGAGGTTTGCAACAGGTGAAAGCGGTTTGGAAGATGATTCCTATATGCATCATGTGGTGTTTGTGGTAGGAGCGTGATGCGAGGACGTTTGAAGACAGAGGGAGATCACTAGAGGAACTTAAAGCTTTATTTTACAGTACTCTATGTACCTGGGCCATTGCTGTTGATTTCAATGGCATGGACCTACATGATTTTCGTATTTCTTTGGCACCTTCTTAATTAGGGCACTCAATGTCCTTTTATTTGTATTTGGATATGCCTTATTCTTTGATCAATAAAGTTTTGTTTACCTATAAAGAAAAAAGGTTATGTAAGGAACTTCCTTAACCTGCTGAGTATGGGTGAAAGACGTTCAATTCCAATTAACTTGGTGTTTTGTAAAAGTGAGTGCTTAATGTTAATAGCCAATTTATTGCTTGCATGTCATTGGGATATATCTTCAAAAGTGTTATTCATATACTTGCATGTTTACTGCAGGCAGTTCATGTTGCTGCCCAATATGGACAAACAGCTTTCTTGAATCATGTTGTTGCAAAGTATCAAGCTGATTTTGATGTACCTGACAATGAGGGGAGGAGCCCTCTTCACTGGTATGTCTATAAGCAATGAATTGTAATATTTTCATTACGACTTGAGCTTTGCAGTTTGTCTTTGACACTGTTTTCTATTGGGGGGATGGCACAGGGTATTTGATCTTGCGCATTCTTTCTATATATATTTTTGTTTTCCTTCTAAGGTAAATTCAATAAACGAACCTGTACAGTATTCCCCAAAAGGGTTTATGCACTCAACTCGATTTCTGCAAGCACTTGAGCAAGTGAGCTAAGCCTTCAATTTAGTGGTTTCTAGATCATGAAATTTGTTACGTCAGAGTCATGGAGCTAAGTAAAAGTACAATTTGGACCATCATTGAATATTCTATATTATTCATCTTTGTTATGGCGAATCTCCTGTATGATAATTTAAATGCAAGTATTTCATGTCTGGAAGAAATTTAGTGCAAATAAATGGAGGTGTGATATATCATGATAGACGTAATAGTTTTGTACAAACTGGTACTGGGCTGCTGATTTACATGTTTAAATTTTGATTTTGTTTCTTAAAGGTAGGAAAAAATTTGATTGTATTTTAATTCTTAAGGAAACTGAAAAAAAAAAAAAAAAAAAAAAGAAACTATCAAAAACTTCTCAAGGAAACTTCGCATCTGACTGTTAGATCAAGTTTTGGTCAACTGTTCTTAAACATTTAAATTATGAGGTCATTAGATTTGGTATTGTATAACTTGGAAATATAGAGATTTTTCTAAGCTGATTAGGTGAAAATGTATGCTTCTCATGTTTTCAAAACCAGGGCTGCATATAAAGGATTTGCAGATACAATTAGATTACTTCTATTTAGAGATGCATGGCAAGGCAGACAGGATAAAGACGGCAAGTAACTCAGAGATTGATCTTGGAACTGGTTTTATAATTTTATGATTTCTCAATTATTAATTTGATATTCCAGTTCAAATCCAGTTATAGTGTGATTCTGGAAGTTATATAGCAGGATGAGGTAGAATTCCCTGATAATACTATTCCAATTCTTTGATAGCTGACAACATAAAATACCAACAGTGGCAATTATTAATTTATGATAAATCTCTAAATACATTTTCATTAGTAGAAGATATATTATCGTTAAATTGATTTACTTTATATTTATAGTATAAAAGAAAATATAAAACAAAATAAATATCTGTTTAACTATAAATAAATTTATTTGGTATAAAAGAAAATACTCTCTTATGGAAGTTTGATCGAGTTTCTAATCATAGTTCAGAAATGTGGAGGTGACTTTGCCCTATTTCAGGATGAGTGAAGATAGATATAACCAACCACCACCCCCTAAAAAAAGAAAAAAAGAAAATGAGATATTTAGAAGCTCACCTTACCCAACTGTGACATCCTTTCATGGGGCTCTCCATATGTCTAATGACTATTATATTAGTTAACTTTGTTTTGTTTTAGTTTAGAATTTTTGGGTAAGTTGGCATGTGTAATTGCTTTGCGGTAGAAACACTAATGGCTATGCAATTTCCCTGACATTATTGTAGAACTGTATTTTGAAAAAAAAAAGAAGAGGTTTTCCCCCCTTTTTTATGAGTAAAATAATTTCATTCACACACAATAGGAAATATGAATATTAAAACAACGTGGAGAACAGGAACCAAAATCTAGTTACGCCCGATTGTACTTGATTTTTGAATTTTATTTTATTGTAACTCCATGATTCACATAGATGCAAATAAATAATGAAAATTTTATGCTCGAGGTAAGGAAAAATCTTGCAATTGATTGAGTACTTAGCCAACCTAGAATATAAATGCATGGATAAGATATTCCAAGTACTACACCAAATTTCTGTCAAAATTCGTGTTGATCTACATTTCAGTGGCTTGGACCATTTGTAAAAGGTGGCTTCGGAAATTGTGTTAATGTTGAATATCATATTAAAGGTTGTACCCCTTTGCACTGGGCTGCAATAAGAGGAAATGTGGAGGCATGCACTGTGCTCGTACATGCTGGCACGAAACAGGAACTAATGGTGAAAGATAATGCTGGATTTACTCCTGTTCAGCTTGCATCTGATAAAGGTCATCGGCACGTTGCTCTTTTCCTTGTACGTATCTTTGTAGTGATATTGCCCTTGTTTTTATACTCCTGTACAAAGGAATTCCAAGTTAGAGTTTTAGATATGAGTAACTGTGATTATCTGAGGTTTAGTGGTACAATTTTTATAATGTGTTCTGGACAATGAATTATGAAGCTCGCTTGGTAAGAACTACTGGGAGAAAAAGTACCATATTGATCCACATTAGCAACATGTTTATCTGGAAAACCAACACCTGTTATCATAGACATGTCTGTGCTCACCAGCTAATTGTACACAATGCCCAAATTCATTTTTTTTCCTTCACGTTTTTTTTTTTATAGGTAATAAGTTAATTCATTGATAGAAAGATAGGCATAGCCCAAGTACACTAGGAGTATACAGAAGCATACACCTATTTAGGAACTAGAAACAGTTACAAGGAAATCATGGAAGCTGAAACCATTGAAATCTAAAGCTATGGCCCACAAAAACAAAGTCTTCTAGAAAAAACTACAAAACTCTTCCAAGAAACGTTCATGATCCTCAAAAAGTAGCTCGTTTCGTTCACTCCAAATACACCAAAAAATACAAATAGGGGCCATCTTCCATACGCCTGCAATCTATGGTGTCCAGTGATCCCTCTCCAACATGCTAGTAGTTCAACCACGCTGCTTGGCATTACCCATGCTACTCCCAGTTTGCTGAAAAAATAATTTCATATATCTCTGGCAAACTCACAATGTAAAAGTAGATGGTCTGCCGTTTCACTGCTATTTCTACACAAACAGCACCAATCCGTGAGGATTTAACCACGTTTTCTAAGGTTATCAATGGTCAAAATCTTCCCTAAAGCTGCTGTCCAGACAAAGAATGCAGCCTTGGTGGGTGCTTTACTCCTCCATGTGTTCTTCCATGGGAAATTGTGCCTTTGTTGCATGGTAATAGAGTCATAAAAAGAACGTACTGTGAATTTCCCTCTCCTAGAGAGTCTCCATACCATCGCATCTTCAGTTGTGGCCACAAGAGTAGCATTATACAACAAGTTGAAAAAGTCCACCAGGACATTCACTTCCCAATCATGAGCCTCCCGAGTAAGATTAATATTCCACTCATGGGAACCTTGATGAAGTACCCGTAGATTGGCCGCCATGGCTTCCTTATCCTGAGCAATGCTAAAAATTGTTGGATAAGCATCCTTCAAAGTCGTGTCTCCCACCCACATATCCTTCCAAAAGCTGATCCTATTACCATCTCCCAAGCACAACGAGTATTACTAGCAAAAGAGTACCAACCTTTCCGTATGTACTTCCATAGTCTCACTCCATATGTCTCCTGACCCTCTTTAGAACACCAACCCCCACCGTTCACTCCCATACTTCGTGTCAATCACCCCTTTCCATAAAGCTCTATTCTCAAACTTATAGCGCCACAACCATTTACCTAGTAATGCCTTGTTGAAAGCCCTCACATTTCGAACCCCCAACCCACCATCCCTCAAAGGAGAACAAACGTTGTCCCATCCCACTAAGTGAAACTAAACTCATCTTCTATTCCACTCCATAAAAAATCACGTTGAAGCTTCTCTATTCTAGTTGCAATGCTAGCGGGAAGAGGAAATAAGGATAAGTAGTACGTAGGAAGATTGGATAAAGTACTCTTAATAAGTATAATCCGCCCCCCTTTTGATAAATACAACTTTTTCCATCCGGCCAACCTACGCTCAAATTTTTCCAGCACCCCCTCCCAAATAGACTTAGCTTTAAAAGTAGCCCCCAACGGACGCCTGAGCTACTTCAACGGCAGCGAAGAAACCGCGCAACCCAAGATGCTAGCCAACCCCCTAATATTGCTTACATCTCCAACCGCTACCATCTCCGTCTTGACAAGATTAATTTTCAGCCCAGATACAACTTCAAAACTGAGTAAGATGGCCTTCAAAGATTGGATATGTTCTGCATTGGACTCACAAAACATCAAGGTATCATCTGCAAACAAAAGGTGAGAAATAATGGTAGGGCCGTATGAAGCTCCCACTGAAAATCCTGAAAAAAATCCTCCCCCTACTGTTGTCGACACCATCCTATTTAGTGCTTCCATTACCAGGACAAATAAGAGAGGTGATAATGGATCATCTTGTCGTAGTCTCCGCGAACTATTAAAGAAGCCCACATGATCACCATTACCAAGACCGAGAAACAAGCCGTGGACACACAATGCCTTATCCACATCCGCCATCTTTCCCCAAAACCACATCTACTCAACATATATATATATATATATATATATATATATCAAGAAATCCCAATTAACGTGATCGTATGCTTCTCCATATCTAGTTTCCGTTGAACTAGATATGGAGTCCATATCAGGTCAGGGACTCCCGACCTGATTCTGCTATCCAAGCATTCATTGACGATTAGAACTGAGTCTAAAATTTGTCTCCCTCTCACAAAGGCATTTTAGGATTTAGAGATAATCTTTTCCATGACCGTGCTCATTCTATTAGCAAGGACCTTTGAGAATATCTTATACACACTGCCCCCGAGACTAATCGATCTAAAGTCTTGTACCTTTATTGCACCGGCCTTTTTTGGGACGAGAGCAATAAATGTAGCATTTAAGGTTTTTTCAAAATTTTCCATGAGTGAAAAATTCCTGAAAAACCAACATAACATCCTCTCTCACCACCTCCTAACAAGTTTGAAAAAAAGTCAAAAGTGAAACCATCCGGGCCTGGAGCTTTATCTTTATTCATTTTCCTGATTACTAGTATTACCTCTTCCTCTTCAAATGGTCTCTCAAACCACACCATGCTATCTTGATCAATGCCCTCAAAGTCTAGGTCGTCTACTGTAGGCCTCCATGTATGAGGTTCTGACAACAAATTTTCAAAATGGCCAGCCACAAAATCCTTCATCACGACCTGATCAAAGGATGCAACTCCCTCAATGTTCAAGGATTCAATGGAATTAAGCCTTCTATATGCATTAGCCACTTGGTGAAAAAACTTAGTGTATTTATCCCCCTCCCGAAGCCATAGAATCCTTGACTTCTGCCTCCACGAAATCTCCTCCATTAGAGTCAATATTTCAAATTCAGAAACTACTTGTTCTTTATGGTTGTTCTCAACTCCTACACCCTCCAAGCTTTGTAACTCTTGGATCAAGCTCTTCTTCTGTAAGGTTACATCACCAAACACCTGTTCATTCCATGTCTTCAAATCCATATTCAAAGCTTTCAATTTCCAGGCCAACACATTGCTTGGATTGCCCTCAAATAAGTAGGAACTCCACCATTGTCTAACCAAGTCCATAAAATCCTCCTTTTTTAACCACATATTCTCAAACTTAAACGGCCTTCTACCCCCTGGAATACCACCACCATTGAGCATTACAGGAAAATGATCAGAACATATCCTCGGGTGTCTTTTCTGGCTTACATCTGGATATTGTAGCTGCCATGAAGGGGAAATGAGAAATGTGTCTAGTCTTTACCAAGAATAATGATTAGACCAAGTATACTCACCTCCCATTAGGGGTATGTCCATAAGACTTGACTCAAAAATGAAATCCGAAAAATCCACCATAACTTGATTTTGATGTCCCTCCCCTGATCTTTCGCTGGAAAATCTTGTCACGTTAAAATCTCCTTCAATACACCATGGAGCCTCCCACCAAGAACATAGCCCAGCAAGCTCATCCCAAAACATCCGCCTTTCACTATCCAAATTAGGACCATATACCCCAGCAAAGGCCCAAAGGAAACCATTGTCAGGATTTTTAAAGAAACACCCCACCAAGAACTCCCCCATAAACTCATCCATGCTCTCTACCACCCTCTTATCCCACATAACCAAAATACTACCTGAGGCCCCATTCGAGGGTAAGTCCGTCCAACTTGCATATGGGCAGCTCCATATGCTCCGAATAATACTTTGATTGATAAGCTTCAACTTTGTTTCCTGCAAACAAATGTTGTCTACCTTCCGTTGCCTTCATAAAGCTCTTATTTGAAGGCGTTTATTAATCTCATTCAGCCCCCTAACATTCCAACTCAATATTTTGGGCTTCATTTATCAACTGTACTAACCCTCCCCTTGTTTCTTCCATGACTCGCACTCCCCTCCTTTTCATCATAATTAATGGACCACATCAGCCTCTTTAGCTCCCTATCTCTTCTTGACCCTACACCATGTTGTCATGCCTCAATGGCTATAATCAAAGTCTCAAACTGCTCTTCATAGCCCACACACGAGATCCCCATACAGCTCTGAAGTTCCTCTACCTTTTTCAATATCCAGTCCGAGGAAATACTAGGAGGAACCATGCTTAACGGGGTGGGATCCTCTCCTTTAGCCTCCTCCCCCTCTGTTGAATATTTGTAGGTGTCAAATAATGTCAACGTACCTTCCCCCTTGTCTCCATGAGCCAATTCTTCTCTAGCTCTCTCAGAACCGAGAGCCATTTCTTCCCCCACGGCTTTATTTGAATCTGGGCCAAAGATGACTGTGACCCAAGGCTTGCCGTAGAAGACTGAGGCACCCCACGAAGAGACGACCCTCCCAGAGCAACTCCAGAACCATCAACAACAGACCACCACCTGAGACGCCGCAGGCCATCGCCCCTATCTATGCCGGACACAGCTCAAGACTCAAGCCCGATGAGGATGATTCGGGCATCTCTAGCATACCCGAAATCCTGGATTTTGGGCCCTTCTCTTGCCAAACCCGGCGTGGGCTTCTGCTTAGGCCCAGCCCACTTACAACCTTCTTCCCCTTCAGATCAACCTCACCTCCTTGGCCCACACTCCAAGCCTGAGGCCCATTAGTCTGAGCCTGACCCATCTTCGGTTGCCCACTAGTCTGATGCTGATCCTAAGGCCCACTTGGGCCACAACCCACATCCATGCCCAAGCCCACTCCCAGCCCTTTAGACCCCTCTGCGCACCGTGTCATCCAAGCTATATTAGCTTGTAGCAAATCAACTTGGCTTTTCATTTTCTGTAAAGCACGAATCATACTTTCCTCATACAGACCGACAACACCTTTGTCTACCATCCGCGTCTAAGCTTCTACAGAAATGGCGGCAACCCTTTGCAGGCCTACCCTTCTCTAGCCTGCCGAAGTGTCAGAGTAATGGCTAACCCTACCACTACCTATGGGCTGTAGCACCTCCCTGTAAGATCGAGATGGAGGTTGTTGTGGAGGCAGGGAAGAACCTGCACAACCAGCCACCTTTAGCGCCTCCACCATCTTCCTCCACACCCTTACTTCCCTGTTCTCTGGAATGAACAAGAAATTTCGATCCCCCCCCCCCCCCCAAAAAAAAAAAAACTCCATCAACGCCATGAAGCAGCCTCGTGAGTTAAGGCGATGCTGAGCAACATATCCTCTGTCACCATCTCAATGGGCAGAATAATACCCCTGCTTCCCAGCCTTCAAGCTGTCCTCCAAGGCTTTTAAGAACCACCTTGCCGTGCCTATCCCCAGACTAATCTCTTTCACCACCTTCCAACCTTTCTCTGTTATGTGAACAAACCTCCCATCCCTTACTATCTCAAAAGCCTTGGATTCAAGAAACACTAGTTGCGAAGGACCCATAACTCACTAATAGCAAACACTCACTCAAACGTTTATATTGAGTTTACCTTGTTCCAAACTTGGTTGTCAGTCTTTAAATTGTTCATACCTTATAATGCATTGCACATGATCATAATCTTTTTTTTTGGGGGGCAGTCTAATGCACAGCGGACTCACAGCAACAACAACCGTGTAAACAAAATTTGCCATGGAAAGATGGCGGATATAGGTTATGCACCTATTCTATTCTGCATTATAATAATTCTCGTGGTTCTCTTCATCAACTCAGTTCTTGCAGGTAAATAAGCTATTTTTTTGCAATTTCCTTCCAGTTGCAGATGGAGGTATGCTATATTGTCAATCATGACTGAATTTTACTACTTGTGCTAGCTCCTAATCTTACAAAGGTTACTGCTGTTGTTGGACTTTGGGGATGGACTGCTGTTTCTCTAGCGGTTGTTTCACTGATTATGTTCTACAGGTGTAGTAGGTAATCTCGTGCTCTGCCATACGTCTGATTTACCATTAGTAGTTTTTGGCATTTGACAGTTATCTCATAGCGCCGTTTTCTAGACATGGTGTAATACTTTTTTATATATCTAGAAGAGTGCTGCTACATGGAGCTTGTCATTATACCATAAAATCTAAATTACCTATGTGACATTCTCTGGTTGTTTGGTGCAGTAAAGATCCCGGTTATGTAAAAAGGCAGGGAGATGTGGGTAGTCATAAAGATACAGAGGTATGTTCTATCTCTAATGCAGTGCATGTTTCCTATTGTACTATGCGGCGTATTACAATAAAATTGCTTACTTCAAAGTCAGGTTATGTGGATTATATGTGGATTATTCAGATATGTTTAGTTGGATAATAAAAAGGGGATAATATTTCGGGTTTTAGAGTTCACCACCCAAATCTGAATCTATTATTTAGTGGACTTCCTGTCCTGTTGTCCAATTCAATCTGTCTACACCAAAAAGTAAATGATACAGCTGAAATATATTAGACATAAGAGTCTTAAGTTATATTCTATTCTACTTATAAAAAAAAGTTGTATTCTATTCTTTGCTGTGGGACTGTGTGCAGATGTAACTGTATTCGAAATGATATTCTGATCTTCTGCAGGATCTTTTGTTGAATATTGATCTAGACAGTTCCCCTTTATGGACTGGTAATTGGTCTCAATTATGCCCTACCTGCAAGGTTTGCTTGATGAACTTTTTATTTTCCAAGTTGTTTAGATAATACTCTAAATGTTCTTCTATATGCATATAAACGATTGAGTTGCTGTCTTGAATAGTTTTAGTGTATTTTATCAATTCCTTCTTTTCAGATAATAAGGCCTGTTCGATCCAAGCACTGCCCCACATGCAAGCGATGCGTGGAACAGTTTGACCATCACTGCCCATGGATATCTAATTGTGTTGGGAAGGTGAGAAGTTGTACTAAAACTATTTAGTCCAAAGAAAAAAGGAAAATAAAACCTTGTGCTGGATTCATAAGATTGTCTTTTTGTAAAATAGGTAAGATACAGGTATTAACAGTCGTATCAGTAAACTATTCGTATTTTGTTGTCGAAACATCTTTTTTGGGTTTCTTACATCTTCTCAGTTTCATCCATTCCTTCTGTTGAATAAATAGTGCAATAATGAAAAAATAAGAAGCTATATGTGATTCTGCTACTAAATTTGCAGCCTTAGTGTTTCCTTTTTTCTTTTTAATCCCTTTCCTTTCAATTAGCTTCACTATCACCTTGATGATGCATGTTGCAGAGGAACAAGAGGGACTTCTTTGTTTTTCTCTGCCTGGGAACTTTGACATCATTTCTTGCTGCAGCAGTTGGAATTCAAAGTATGGTGTTTTAATCTTAGCTGGTTCATATATTTTGGTATATGTTTTGTCGTTTTCATTTTTGGACTAGATAGCGTCCTCGTTTTTGTCACAGGGATTTGGACGGAGACACCAGTCTTGCCAACTGAAGAAACATGGATTCATCATGTGGTAGTTCAACATCCTGGTGGTGTTGCTTTTTTGCTCGTGGACATTATTATTTTTCTTGCCGCCACTGTCTTAACTGTGTCACAGGCCACACAGGTGATTTAATAAACCATTACCAACAGTTTCTTGAAGAATGCTTATAACAAAATGTTTATATTCTCGAGTACGCTGCCTGGGAGCATGTATGTACACACACTTGTTCATGTTGACCAAAGGATGCCATGGTATGTGGGTCTGTGGAAAATTGACCAACTGCATTGTCTGAGATTGGGAGACTGATTAGTTGAATAAAGGATGCCTAATTATGTTATTGTACAGAAGAAAGGGATGAATAGAAAGATTGGGATTATAAAATTTTAGGTGCAGTACAGTTAAGGCGTGAGCTATTATGTCACAAAATAGCAATTTCTGGTCCTTGCTTAAATTCATGAAGTATCTAACATTTTGGAGTTCTAACATACCATTTTTTACTGTTGCACCCCCCAATCTAATTTTGGGGAAGTAGAACAGTTATGCATAAATTTATTTCTATATTAGTGTCAAATAAAATTTATTTTGATATAAGCATACATGTAAGATGCTAAAAAGATATCTGCTAACTCTCAAAAGTTTCGCCTTGAAGTCTTCATAAATATGAATCTTATGCCATCCTGATGTTTCCAGTTACTGTCTTCAGAACTTCCGAGTGGTGATTAATTGTTAATGGATTGTTTATATTTATAATGCAGGTAGCTCGAAATATCACCACCAATGAATTAGCAAATGCCATTCGTTATGGGTATCTTCGTCGTCCAGATGGGCGGTTTCATAATCCATATAACCATGGGTGCCAAAAGAATTGTGCAGATTTTCTTATTCAAGGCTACACAGATGATGATGAAATTGCTTGGCCACCATTACAGCAAGTTGCTAGGTAGAGTTACTGTCATGATGTGCAGGTTTACAGCCAAGCTTGGTTTCCTAGTCTCAATCATGGTGGCCGCCTCCCTCTATCATGGGTCCTGAATCTGTTGTTGTATAAACCCTTGATCCGTTAGGGATACAACAGTCCAATTTATAGTTACCCATAGGTATTATTGATTACCATCAGATAGAAAAGAAATAGAATATTTTTTATTCTTGTACAATGTTCTATCCTGTATTCCAAAATTGACTTCAAGGAACCTGTTTGTACAAGTTCTTTAATAATGGGAAAAATGAAGAGATGAGTGTAATTTAACAAAGCTCCATTGGGAAACTCGTGTAGTTTTTGAACTCGCAGGTGTTTTGCTTCTTGTCTCCCCAAGCTTTTGGACTTCTAATTCTGTTTCAGCATTTGCTACTATAGTTTTAACATTACCATTATAACCACTGGATCTCTTTTGACGTTTTCGCCCGAAATGAAACACAGATTATATATTACCATAATTGAAAGAAATGCAACACAAGTAGAAAGTCTTCCAAACATGCCTTCGAAATGTAATGAGAGCTATGGGTGGATTAACACGAGTCTTGAAATTTGGTTGATGTTGGAAGTTAGGTTGATGTTGATGGAAGCTAGGTTGCATGCATGGAAGTACTTTCTAGATTGTTGGCTGGACCCTTTTCTCTTATGTATCCTGATGGTGTAATTGCTGAGGGCTCTTGATATCAAAATGCAGCTATGTAGAAATTAGAAATGAAATGGTCGGCCATTTCACACTTTACCAAGTCCACCTTTTGCCAACTTTTGTGGAGGTACTGCCCATATAGCAGATCTTGCGTTTGTAATCAACATTGTCAAACTTAGGCCTCTGCCATTGATCTACCGACTTCAGCAACGTCAGCAACTTTTGATTCCAAGTTTCTCGGATTGTTTTCAAAAGAATATATGTCCCTGTTCCAGTTTGAATTTCTTCATACACCACTATTTCTTTGCATACCTTGTCATCCAGTTTAATCATGAGCCGACCTCTTTATGAGTCGGTTTGACAGGCCACAGTGACTCAACAATCTGTGCACTTGGCCACGAGTCACCACTGTATTGGGTCAAACTATACAAAGTCAAACGAAACTTTTGGAATTAAAACCAATTATTTTGTAACCTATTTTTATAGATGACACGTCTGAAGTCACATGGGATTAAACTGTTATGGGTTGGGTTACCAGCTTTCTGTGTAAACATATTGGCTTTGATTTTGAATGTGAAGGAAGAAAATAAGATGGCGGGGGGTCGGCAGCTTTATGATAGAGACTTTTGTGAGGGGCCACATGTTTAGGATTAGTGTGTAGATTAGCAAAGGATTGAATGAAATTTCAGCGGCTAGTTGGTGAAGCTTCCTCCTAAAAGTCCACAAAACAACAAAAGTGATTTGCTTATGGGTTATGATGAGTACCAATTTGTCAGCTTGAAGTGACCCGCTTGGATATAATAAGTGATTTTCCTATGCATAATTGCAATAAACAATGAGTATCAGAATGTCTATGGCCAATTAACAACCACCCGTGATAGAGAACGTGCAACTATAATCCTCTATATAATGAACCAGAACTGCCAATGTTGAAGAAGCTGACAGTCTCCATCCTCCAGTGGGCACAAGGAAAAAGGAAAGCTTTGGTCATTACTGAAAGGTGAGCTTTCTTATTACCGAGACTACATTCTTAGCAACACTTTTGATGGCCTGTTTGTTGTTATTCGGAGATGGGATTATTAGAATTGAAAACCCAACTAATCAGCTTCAATTGTTGACTTCTCATACAGGCTTCTCCCTTGAGCTCTTTTGATCAATAAAGGAGTTCTTCTAATGGAGATTTCTTCCATAGGAGGGTCATCTGAACTGGTAAGGGGTAATGTGCTTCTGCAATCATGATTATCCATGAAATCTAGAAGCACTTCTGCAACCTTTATGGAGTTCTATGAATAAGGATGTTACTAAATTTTTGTTTTGAACAATATTGTTGGTATTCTATATACTTTGACTGCTTTAACAATTTGGAACTTACTTTGGTTTCTGACATGGTTTTATGAGTGATTCAAGTACTCTGGAGCAATTTGAGCATTTTCCGACAATAAGATAATGATAACGAGGAAAATATCAAATTTGCAGGGTATGGAGGATCCTAGGTTCATCAATCAGTGGCACATGAACTCTGTCGATGAGCTCAGCTTACTGCCACTAGCAGCTACATTTGGAGAGAGTTTGCAACACTCATTCACTCATCCAAACTTCAATCTCAAAAACGCCATGGCAACAACTGAGACTGGTACTGACATACCCATGAAAAAGCTCAAATCCAACGGCTGGAACTCTTACAAACTTGAAGATGCATCATATCCACAACTTCCCCCTACACCAAGCGTTCTATCATTTGCCAATGCGAACTACGCAAATCAAATGGGGATTGTAAAGCCAAAAGAGGAGGCAGTATGTTCCCAGAGCATGAATACCCTTCCTTCTGATATTTTAATTTCTCAAGGTTCCTTGGGGAACCAAAATTATGTATTTAAGGCCTACCAGGGTGGTAAGAGGATTAGCACAAGCACCAGACTTTCTCAAACACAAGATCACATTATAGCAGAAAGGAAAAGGAGAGAGAAGCTCAGTCAGCGGTTCATTGCTTTGTCTGCTATAGTTCCTGGCCTAAAGAAGGTATCAGATTCATTAAAAATTATGTTTTCTTGATGTTGCCTCTTGGATTATTTTGTTCTCTTGTTTATATTTTTATTATCCTCGATTTGATAGAACAAAAAAGAAAATGAGATTAGAAAATAAAAACTTAGCTTTCAAACAATACATATATGTAATTGGACTATACCATCTCTTTGACTACATCCTCTTGGTATCTTATCTAAATCATCTACCAGCCTTGTTAAACCGCCTCTGTATAAAATATATCTTGTTTTCCTTCTCTGTCATTTTCAGTTGTAATTGTTCAATCAAAATCATCTGAAAAAGGCAAGAGATTAGTAGTACATAATTCTAACACAAGTGTTTCTGCTAAAGAACTCTCAATGCCAACTCAAATTTTCATGCTGTTGACAGATGGACAAGGCTTCTGTTCTTGGTGATGCTATTAAATACCTGAAACAACTGCAAGAGCGAGTGAAGACACTTGAGGAACAAACTACGAAGAAAAACATAGAATCAGTGGTCTTTGTAAAGAAGTCACAACTCTTCGTTGATGGTGACAACTCCATCTCAGGCTTCTCCAGCGAACCGCTCAATGAGCATCTACCAGAAATTGAAGCAAGGTTCTGTGACAAAAATGTCCTCATAAGAATTCACTGCGAGAAAAGGAAAGGAGTGCTAGAGAAATCGATCACTGAAATTGAAAAGCTCCACCTAACAGTCATTAATAGTAGTGTCATGACATTTGGGAGTTCTGCTCTTGATATCACTATTATTGCTCAGGTTATTTCTTAAATTCTTCCATGGACCGAATCTGGGAATTTCCAACCACAAATCTTTAAAAGTATAGTAGCTTCTTAGAGTGGAAATTCAATACTTTTTCGTGCTCCTGGCCTAAATCCTACTTTTGGAGTTGCAATGAAAAGATTGTTGTTGTTCATAGGTCTCAAAAATGAAAATATTTGCACCAAATGAAGCCTCAAACACACACACACACACACGACACGCAACCAGAATTTTTCCTTTTAAAAAGTTCTCCCACATGAATGTCCTCTTAACATTGTGCAGATGGATGAGGGATTCTGCATGACAGTAAAGGATCTTGTGACGAATCTGCGCTCAGCTTTTGAACTTATCCTGTGAAACCAAGTTGCAATTTCAGCTAAGATGTGGAATAGACACTTTCATAGTTTCTTTGCTGCTGCTAGAAGCTTCAGAAGACTAGGAATAATCCTCAAATATACAATCGGTCTTTGTCTTATCTTTTTACTTAATTTCTGCTTACAGGGCCTGTAATGGTGTACCATCTTAGACCACTTATTTTTAAGCTTATTTGCTGTGAGGTCCATTTATTGGGTGGGTTTTTTTTTATGTTAATTTTTGCATGGTTAAATTCTTGACCATGTTAATGACCCACCTGTTTCAAAAGAGTGGCATGACAGCTTGTTTGGGCTTTTTTTGTGTGTGATGTTGAAAGAATGTCAACTGAACCTGTGTTGTGTCCCCTTCTCTCCTGAAGTGGTTGAAGAGGGAAAATGGTTTTTTAGTGTAGACCAGCAGGCCTCTGTTTCAGTAGTTGTTGCTTTGTCATGTTTTAGAGGCACCTTGAAAGAAAATTCTTCTTGGACCCTCTTTTCTCCCTTTAATGCTGTAATGTCATTGGATTGTAACAGTTAAGTTGATATAATGCAATAATTGTGACTTTTTATGCATCTTCCCTGAATTATTCATATGTGCAAGAATGTCAAGCACAAACTCGAAATATTATGTAATGGCCATTGTGGAATAAACATGTACTTGAAGACAACAGGTCTTAAGATCTTAATGCTAAATTCTTGAAATGATAGCCATTTCAGCTGGTAAGTTCAAGTTAGTTTTTAACTGTCGAATCTGACAGAACTATAAATCACACACAACTGCCTTCTGCTCTAGTCTCTACTTCTTCCTCCTGATCTCTTCAAATTGTTGCAAAGCTTTACTGAGCTTCAAAATCTCAGTGATCATTGCAAATGTTTGCAGATATTCCTTCCTGGCTTGCAAGTGTTGCCGTGGTACTTCGTGCTGATGATGGTTCACACCCTGCTTCACTGTGTGACAAATTGTGTCTTGGTAAAATAAATGAAATAACTAGGAGAAAATCCATTAATTCATAATTGAGAGGGACAAAAGCATGACATACTGAGGATAGAACATCTTCTCATTTTGACAACTTTTGGAGTATATTGAGAATGAAAGCAATTAATTTGGTATCAATCACACCAAGGTCATCATATCTGTGGAAAAGTAATGAAAATACAGGAAACACAACAAACTTTTCTCCCAACCACTGGCGTTTGGACATAATTCAGCCTATAAGGTCACAAGGGGCACCTAAAATTTAAAATAGAACTTCAAGGTTATATGTATATAATTGACATCTCTTGTCCTGTGTGCTAGAAGATGCCTTTGTACTAAAATCTCTCTGCAATTATTTTCAGTTTCTGTCTTCTTTTTTATAATATGGTTGTCGTGATGACTAAGCTACTTGGGCAACAAAACAAATGAAATGAAATGATATCCTAGTAATCACAGATATAACAGTTGCACATATACGTACCTAGTAGGCCAAGGATCCGGTGAATCATTCATGCCATTAAGTTGAGAACTAGGGTTATTACCATGTTGAGTGAAACGAAACTGAGTTGGTGTCTGATAATGACTTGGAAAGAGTTGACAGTCCTGAAAATATGGAATATGATAAGGGTATCAAAACGGGAATGACTGTTGCTTGCATCAACAAACCATTTTGTGTTGTCTCAGTCCCCACACAAGATTATGATCTTCCTATGACTCTCTCTCTCTTTTTCTCTAACTAAATAGAATTATGTTTTCCTTAATTGGAGAACACTGAGATTCTTCTGAAAATAAAAGGAAAAACATGCAGTCGTGAAGTGTGCAAGAGCCGTGCAGTCGCTTTGAAAAAGAGTTGGGTCCACTATTAAAAAATTATTATTTTTTCATGTGGGTCCCATATTTATTCACTTTTTTCAAAGTGATTGCACGGCGTTTGCGCACTCACGACTGCAACTATTATTTCTCCATTTTTGAATTCTCTTAATACATAGAAAAATACTAGAGCCGTACTGTCATATAGATTGATTACAGATTTTTTTTTTTTTTAAAAATGTATACCTTTCCAAGTGGTGTCAAAAGGATTATAATTCCAAGAAGAAAATATGCATGTCGATTATTTGAAACTTACTGAACATTATCAGCTTTTAATATTTTTCAATGGAATTGGCAAGATCCCAATGAATATGGGACCCTGTTTGGTTGGAAACAAGCATGCCGAAGACAAGAGGATCAAGCAGAACATGATGCCAATACTGGATATATATACTGCTTACAACTAAGAAGAAGGAAAAACATTCCTACGTTAGCATTGACTGTACCTTGAAGCTTGTCTGTTTTGTGTGTGTGTGTGTGTGTGTGTGTATGTGTATTCTACTCATTCAAATTGAAGTTAGATGCGATATTCGACCTTGACCTTGAAGCTTAGACGTTAGACAGTACTGCTGCATGCCGAACTTATACGAGTTCCAGGTCAAGTAGCACTGTAAAACTCCATTGATTTTAGGGTTATGAGCAGTGCCATGGATCGTTTTCAAAGATTTGAAAATCGAAAGCCTGTCTCACTCTTTTCTACGTGGCCTTTTAGCTTTGAATTCTACAACCCAATATATATATTTATGCACCTATTCTTTTGACTTTATTGGGTAGCTAGACTCGATCGTTTAGTATTCATTACTGATTAAGGAAGCAACTAAAATGGGTTTTCAAATCAAGAATCTTTATTAATTTAGTACTATCAACCCTAATTTCCAGTTTTCTTTTGAGTACTGGAAATAATTGGTCATGTGTTCTGTTCCGTTGAGGAATATTAATTGTGGACCTTAATGATCATCAAGCTTTCCTTGGCTGGTTTTCAAATAATTTAATTTTTCTGTATGGATGTATAACAAATCACCGGCAAACTCAGTGGGGGAAAGCTGGAAGCGTGTTGATTTTCATGGCTCTACTTGGGAGAACTGTTGGCTTGGTCTTTCAAACAGGATGTCATAAAAATACATATATATAGGATTGTATATATAATATTGTATACATACATATATATATATATATATATATATATATATATATAATATAGGATCATGCTATAGTCACAGCTTCCAGCTCCCGTTGGGAGCTACCGTTAGTTATGGAAATTTTTTTTTTTTTTCTTTCATACATGTATTTTTTAACACTTTTAAATATTTAAAAATAAAAAATAAAAAATTACAGCAGTAGAATGGAGCGGTGAGAGTAGTATTATATATATATATATATATATATATATATATATATATATTATTCTCTTGTTTTTCTTCGCTACAAGTGTGCTTAAGTGTACTAATTTGTAAGGTTTCTACGTCTTCCAAGAAAAAATAGCGAAAGTATAAAATTGTTGAAAAGGCATGAGACTTAAATAGCCGGAAGGAACAAAAATGAAAAATGATATGAGAGATTCCATCAAAGTAAATCGATAAACGGACATGGTTTGATATGGTATGTTAGATAGCTTGTGACTATAGCATTTCTATAATTCAATGTCTATTATCTTGCACACTTGTTCCCCTGCAAGGTTAGATTAGAGGGGAAAAAATAGGATAGGGGATAGAAATCTGCCACTTTATAGTATGTTTAGAGCTAAGAAATTAACACTAATTGATATTATGCATTTTAATTAGTTTTTTTTATAGAAGTTATTTAAAAATATATCACATCAATTAGTGTGTTATAGATGATCAAATTCATGAAGATAATGATATTTCTATAAAAGAAAATACTCTGAAAGTGGGAATAAATCATCGATGCCAATAAATATTAACACCAATGCAATGCTATTGTAATTTTAACAAATATTTTTCGGAATGAAAGGAATGTTTATATTTGGGCCTGCCAGTTAGAAATCGAGCCTCGGAAGGAGTGACCGGAGAGGCCCATATGGCTGTAGATGGGCCCATTGCAAACGATATTTTTCCTGAATGGGAGGAATGCTATATGAGCCTGAAAATCAGATATCGAGCTAAGAGGAAGTGACCTTAAGGCCCATCTACAGCCATACGGGCCTTGAGGCATTAGTTAAATAGCGTGAAATAAATAAAGCTTTTACTAATCGAACTGACGGTGTCGTGGTGTAGTTGGTTATCACGTCAGTCTAACACACTGAAGGTCTCCGGTTCGAACCCGGGCGACGCCATTTTCTTCCTTTTTATGGCCCTGTTTTGTACACAAATCAATCTGACCCATCAAACGGCGTGGTTTTACATTTTCTCAATGGTCCTCCCTCACCGGCCTCCTAGTGGCTAGTTCGTTACTACCACGTCATCTAACCGATCTTCATCGCACATCACAAAAATAACTTCCTTCCGCCAACAAATCCCGACCAATCACGTTCCTCTCTCGCATCACTTCCTCCCTTCCCATTGGACCACGTCAGCACCCCAAACCGCCACCCCTCTTCCAGAACCATCACTGGCCTCCCGTTATTGTCCTTCTTAATTTTATTTATTTCTTTATTGTCAAAACTTTTCCTAAACATAAAACCCTATATATGCTATGCTATAATTCGCAACTGGAAAAAAGCCTCCGGTGTCTTCGAGAATCAATCCGATCGATCTCTCCGATGGCCTCTAAATCCCTCGCTTTCCTATCAGTCCTCTTCTTCCTCCTTACCATCCCAATTTCGTCGTCCTCGGCTCTGCATGCCTCGTCGGATTTCAATGTTCCCTACCCTAAAGCAATTGCTGTAAGTGAAACACCCCCCACAGAAATGAGTTGTTTAAAAAAAGAAAAAAAAAATTGAATTTTATTCATTTGTTTGTTTATTCCAAATCCTTGTAGGACTTGAAGGAAGCGATCGTTAAGGGACTAGGGTTTCAAGCGGATGATTTTAAGGTTTCCGGGTTCGATCTGAGGGATGCCCAGGTGGGGCATTCGGTGGCGTACGAATTCGACGTGGAGGTTGACAATAAGGTCCTCCCCTTCAAGCTTTTGGAGGATGTGAACCGCTGGGAGTACGTGGATTTGCCGATCTTCCGGGTGGAGGAGCCGGGCCGACCTGTTGCCGACCAGAACGGGCTGGTTGAGAGGGGGAAATCGGATCCCGGGTTGCCAGTTCTCGCTCCGTTTCAATTGGCTGGACCCATGGAGCTCTGGATTCAGGATGCCAAAGATATGCGCCTCTCGCTGCCGGTGAGTTAGTTTTTCTATTTACATTTTTATGTCGATTTGTATTGTTTTTGCGGTATGATCTGTCATTTGATCAATAAAATTTTCTTTACCGATCAAAAAAAAAAAAAATGATCTGTCATTTTAGATTTTCCAATGAATCATGTAGCACAATATGGATGATTGGGGTGGATGAAGGTTTGTGAGAACATCTCTAGTCATTTTTGGAGTTTTGAATAGGGAAAGAATGTAGATCAAATGCTTGACCGAAGTTTCAACATATTTTGATTCCTGCAAGTTTGTATAGAAGGGATGTGAAACAACTGGTGTTCTGTGGTGTTTATAAATTCGTACCTGTCGGCCATATATCAAATATGCATCTCTGATTTTTAAGGGTCTGAATGGACTTCCGAACTTTTATTCAATCCTGCATGTGAGAAAATAAATTTCCATTGCATGAATAGCCTTTAAAATTCTTCTGTCAAATAATGGAAATTCATTTTAGTTCATATTCTCTTCATTATTTATGGCTTTGAACTGCAGTGTGCGTCATATATATTATTGCGAACTGGGATCTTATGGATGTAATATCTAGGGGACTGTAATATCTTATATCTAAGATGGAAAATGTAATATCTTACTTTTCAGATGACATTGAATGATAAATAAAGGATAAAAAGGAAAACATACTTGCGTATTCATAGAAAAATAACTGAGTTCATTTTAGGATCTGTAAGAAGTCCTCTGACACAATCTTTGGAAATTTTGTATTTTGATCGCTAAGTAAGAACTTGATTGATGGGAGAAATAGGCATAGCCCTATTGCACAGGACACAATTTTTGGAAATGCACCATTGATCTTCTTGTTTATTTATTTCTGCAGCATGATGTGGATGCCGGTGTCTTGAAGAAAGTTGTTTTAGCAGATGGTGCAGTTGTTACTGTCAAGGGTGCTAGGTCAGTAAGCCTACGTCACCCACTTGATCTCCCACTCCCATTAAACCGAACCCAAAATGGATTTGCCTCTGGTCTTCTAACCTTGGCGGAACGGCTCCGCCATGCTTCTCGCGCTCAAGGTGCCCCGCTCCTTTCCCTTCGCATTGTTGGTCCTACCTCACTTACAAGCCCTGCCTCATCTTCGTCCTCTTCCAATAACAGGCTCAAGCTCAAGCGCCTTGCGCCAGGGCTTGTGGAGTTATTCTCACCATCAAAGGCCCTTTCCACTATTGATCTTGAAGAAGAAGCCACCCTTCTCACTCCAAGTCATTTTACGACTATGTGGCCTCTTGCTTCTGTCAACGGCTCAAACTCAAACTTGCTTGGTTTTGAGGCATTGCTCTCTTCTGTGCTGGGTCCTAAGGCCCACAAGAAAGGTTCCTTCAGGCTGTTGAAGGCAGACGTGTCAGCTCAGACGTTTCTAAAGATAGGTTTTGGGGTTGAGAAGAAGTTGAAAGAAGGAGATGGATTTGATTTGGTGGATTTCCCCGCATGGAGGACGAAGCCGGAGAGAGTGAGCATGCATTTTGAGGTTCTGGCAAAGGTGGATGGTGAGAAGGTTGTACCGGAGAAAATCACACAAGTTAACCCCGTACTTGTGGAGGACACTATGGCACCAAATCTGGTTGTGGGGAATGTGACGATGTCAAAGACCCCTATAGTTCATCCTCCTCCCGACCCTTTCACCTTGTAAATTTAAGGAGGGGGTTTAATTTTGTCTGTGTTACCGGAAGGAAGTGTAAAGATGAAAGCCTTGATTTTTTTTTTTTAAATATATATATATATATCTATATATATATATTTATATAACGTGATGAGGTAGAATAGACGAGAAGTCAAAACTGTAAAAATTGTTGCAATATGAAAGTTTTTTTAATTTGATCTATGATGGGGGTGAGACACACTTCCAAATTTACTTCCAACGTTACGTTGAGCAATCCACTTCCCCTTCCCACCCACCTTATTCGTTGTCTTCACTAATAAATGCACATGCTGTACAATGGCTTCCCGACATCCTCTGCCACATCTTACGTCTCCACCTCTATCTCCGACCACTCTACCTCACTCCTAGGTCACTTCCACATGCTGAAGATGGTGTTCAAGGATAATGCGTACTTAATTGACCTTGGATTTCCAATTCGCGCTAGTCGCGACACCCACATGCTCTATTTCCTTTCATCTCTCGGAGTCGGGGATTTCACTCTAGGACAGTTGGGCCACTGGCCCACAAATTAGGTCCAGCTTTGACTCTAGGCTGGATGTTTAGACGAACTGCACTGCATCTACATAGTTCCCTGGGCTGTTAAGGACTAGGAAGTAGGAACTCCCCAAGTTACCAGATTTTGACTTTGACTTGTACTATCTTTTTCTTAGATCAGAAAATTCACTCTAGTTCTGGAAAACGAAATGCGAAATACATATCGAATTATTGTGCATGAAATATGCCACTTGTCGACTTACTACGTCATGGGGCCGTGCTCTCGAGAGAGAGGTGTAATGGGGTAGAACTTTTAAAAGTTTCGACATCATTTATTCATCTATTTTTTTATTATCTTCTCATCATTTTATAATGATATGATATTTATTTTATTTTATTTATAAATTTATTATCTAATATCACATTATGAGCTGATGAGAATTAAAATGATGAGTGGCATTACTCTTATAAAAATATTGGTACGCCCTTATCTACCCTATGTACATATAAAAATTATATTTTATTTTAAAATTAAATCATATAAATATAGATTTATTTGACATCGACAACCCTTCTATGAAAGTTGGTGGCATCTGTCATTCACAAGGTGGAGAATGGAGACTCCAATATCAAGAACCTAATAATCCCTTTTATGTTCCTATTCCCGTTTGCCTACCATCCTACCCCAGGAACGTCGTAATCACGTTTGCCTTCCCGGAAATATCTAATGATAGTGATGCTCTCATTTCTTTTTCATTTCGAGATTTCCCACTTCCCATGCATGGTTCATTTACTTGAGATATATGAATACTATAGTAGCAATTTGCTTGGTCAAGCATGCACCCATCTCCGTCTCTATTTAGCATCCAAGCAAAGGCAATGCCGATTGGTATGTGGATGTATGACTTTTCCTAGAAGATAGTTAGTTAAACATCTCCCTAAAAAAATATTCATTGGAAGTCTCGCTTCTTCTGTTCTTTCTCTTTTCCTGAATTTCTCTTTTATGCTATCACCTACCCTGTTCTTACCACTAAAGCTTGTCTACGGTGAGCTTTTTTTCTCTCTCCTTAGTCAAGAGGATCCTGATCACGGTGGGTGCCGGAGTCTGATCAAGATGGTCCAAGGTTGACTACATAACCAATTGCCCAATTTTAGTATTTTACACGTTGAAAAACATACATACTGAGAAGGATAATGATAAATTTATTAATTTCTATCACCTGTTTATTACTCTACCGTCTATTTGAAATTTTTATTTTTTTTAGATATTTTTTAATATGCATAATCATTAAAAAAAATTAAAAATATATATAATTTTATTAATAGTCATTTTTCTAATTATTAAATAAAAATAAAAATAATAAAATTAAAGAAAATAAAGAGAGAGGTAGATGGTAGGAGGAAAGTATTTTTGTTACCACGTAATCACCAGGGTTTGTTACACGTGGCGGCCACGGAGAAGTCGGTCAAACATGGTGGCTTTGGTCTTCCATGCTTTACTCCACCGCGTTTACTTTACTCCACTCACAAGGCAGACAGACAAGCCAGATGAAGAAGTCAAAGATGTTAGGCTAGATTCACAGAAAAATACTAATATACGTATAAAAAAAAATGGACTACGAAACTTTGCGTACCAGAGTTCTCATCTCCCGACTCCTGTTCACGTGTAGAACTTCCAGCTTTAACAACTATACCAACTCTCCGACCCCCAAGTCCTACGTTTCCCTATACCACTTGCTGCTACACTGACCAAAACCAAGACTAGAACCAGCACAAGAACAAAAAACCACCTCCACCACCCTCACACTTCACGGCATGTCGGCCAACCAATGTTTGCAGCAGCGGCCGCCTCCAGTGGTGCTCGTATTTCTAATGTTTTTGAGCCTGATATCTTTCTCCAAATCAGATGAGCTTCAACCACTTCTCGAATTCAAGTCTGCTCTCCAAAAGTCAAATACCAATGTTTTCAGTTCCTGGACACAAGGTAACTCCGCTTGCAACTTCACTGGAATTCTATGCAACTCCAATGGGCTTGTCACGGAAATCAATCTCTCCCAACAAAATTTACATGGGATGCTTCCATTTGATTCAATATGCTCGCTTCAGTCGTTAGAGAAACTCTCTCTCGGGTCCAATTTCTTGTACGGTACCATCACTCAGGACTTGAAAAATTGCACTAGTTTGCAACATTTGGACTTGGGTTACAATTCATTTTCTGGACAAGTTCCTGACTTATCTTCTTTAGGCTTATTGAATTTCTTGAATTTAACCAAAAACGGGTTTTCTGGGCCATTTCCATGGAGATCACTGGAAAATCTTACGAGTGTCGCTTTCTTAAGCCTGGGTGACAATATCTTTGAACCAAGTCCCTTTCCTGTGGAAGTCTTGAAGCTTGAGAAATTGTACTGGCTTTACCTCTCAAACTGCAGCCTCGAAGGACTAATTCCGAAGGGTCTAGGAAACCTTACTCAACTCATAAATATTGAGCTTTCCTGGAACCAATTGTCCGGCGAAATCCCGACGGATATTCTAAAGCTCAAAAATCTTTTGCAACTTGAACTTTACTATAACTTATTGACCGGAAAACTGCCGGTTGGATTAGGAAATCTTACGAGTCTTGTAAATTTTGATGTGGGTCATAACAACCTCCAAGGCAATATTTCGGAGGTGAGATTCTTGACAGGGCTTTCTACTTTACAACTCTTTGAGAACCAGTTCACAGGGGAGGTTCCAGAAGAGCTTGGGGAGTTCAAGAAACTCGTCAAGTTGTCGCTCTACAGTAACAAGTTCACCGGTTCTCTTCCTCAAAAGCTCGGCTCGTGGTCAGACTTCTATTACATTGATGTTTCGGAGAATTTCTTGAGCGGTCCTATACCGCCTAACATGTGCCAGAATGGCAAAATGATTAAACTGCTTGTGTTACAGAATAGTTTCACCGGTGGAATCCCAGAAAACTATGCGAATTGCTCGTCTTTGATTCGGATACGGGTGGCAAACAATTCTCTTTCGGGTGTTGTTCCGGCAGGGATATGGGCCTTGCCCAACTTATCCATACTTGATGTTTCTATGAACAGTTTCGAAGGTCCGGTGGCATCCAATATTGATAAAGCAAAATCTCTTGCACAATTATTTCTATCAAACAATCGCTTCTCTGGTGAATTGCCTTTGACGATTTCCAAAACCTCGGCTTTAGTCTCAATGCAGCTGAGTTCTAATCAATTTTCTGGTCAGATCCCAGCAACAATTGGTGGGTTGAAGAATCTAAACAGTCTACATCTAGATGAAAACAATTTTTCTGGCTCTATACCGGATTCGTTAGGCTCATGTGTTTCCCTCACCGACATAAACCTCTCTGGAAATTCACTTTCAGGCAACATTCCAGCAGGTCTTGGATCTTTGCTTACTCTCAACTCCTTGAATTTGTCCAATAACAACCTTTCTGGTGAAATTCCTACCAGTTTGTCATCACCAAAACTAAGCCTTCTTGACCTGTCAAACAACCAGTTGATCGGCCAGATACCTGAGGCTCTGTCCATCGAAGTCTTCAGTGACAGCTTCGATGGAAATCCAGGCTTATGCAGTCCGAATTTCAAGCATTTCAGGCTATGTTCATCGGGTTCCAGAACAACGAGCCATCATCTCTGGACTCTGATTTCCTGTTTTATTGCCGGAGCTTTGATTCTGCTTGTTTTGCTATGTTTCCTATATGTTAAGCTAAGACATAATAACCTTGATCGTCCATTGAAGTCGAATTATTGGGATATGAAGCCGTATAGAGTAATAGGCTTTGTAGAGAATGAAATCACTGATGCCATAAAAAAGGAAAATCTGATTGGGAAAGGAGGCTCAGGGAATGTGTACAAGGTAGTATTATCAGATGGTAAGGAACTTGCTGTAAAGCACATTTGGATGTCCGATCCAGGTGACCAGAAAAATTGCCAGAGCAGCTCGGCTATGCTGAGAAAAAGGATTTTCCGGTCAGCAGAGTATGAAGCTGAGGTGGCCACATTAAGCTCACTGAGGCACGTGAACTTGGTGAAGCTCTACTGCAGCATCACAAGTGAGGATAGTAATCTGTTGGTTTACGAGTACTTGCCAAATGGGAGCTTGTGGGATAGGCTGCATGCTTGCAGGAAGATTGAGATAGGATGGAAGGTGAGGTATGAGATTGCATTAGGGGCTGCTAGGGGATTGGAGTATCTGCACCATGGGTATGATAGACCAGTGATACACCGCGATGTGAAATCAAGTAACATTTTGCTGGATGGGGATTGGAAGCCAAGGATAGCTGATTTTGGTTTAGCTAAGATTGTCAATCCTGGTGGAGGGGATTGGACCCATGTTGTTGCTGGGACACTCGGATACATTGCTCCTGGTAAGTTCCTTCTCCATTGTTCTTGTTTTGTTTCATGAAATGCAAGTGGATTCAAACTTAATGGGTCAGCTTAGGATGATGACTACTAGGATTGGAAATTACCAGAAACAATGTAGTTCTAGCATTAATTGCACTGCTGATTTTTCATTTGATAATTGATTATTTTCCTTTTACTTTGTTGGTGAAGAATGTGCATATGCATACAAGATAAATGAGAAGTGTGATGTCTATAGCTTTGGGGTAGTACTTATGGAGCTGGTCACGGGGAAGAGACCGATTGAGCAAGACTTTGGAGAGAGCAGGGACATAGTCTGTTGGGTATACAGCCAAATGAATAGCAAAGAGACTCTTCATTACTTACTGGACTCGACCATCTCTGAGGATCTAAAGGAAGATGCAATAAAGGTGTTGAGAATCGCAATCCATTGCACGGCAAGACTTCCAAGCCTAAGACCCTCCATGAGAATGGTAATTCAGATGCTAGAAGAAGCTGAGCCATGTAAGCTTACCAACATCATTGTCAATAAAGAATGCCAAGATAGTTCAGATGAGAGATGGAAGAATATAAGCAGGGCCCGAGCCCTTGAACTTGAAAGTTAAATTTACTCAGAAATTGATATTCCCTGCTCAATGAACAATGAAGCTAGTTCAGAAAGCCGGGATTTGGAGCAGTGCTATCAATTTTGAGTTCAGCTTCGTCAGAGTGCAGATGGATTAATGAGAGCTTAAACTAGGTAAGAAAGTCCGAACAAGAAGTTAAGAAAGGGATTGTATTTATTTTTATTATCTCTGCTCTCGTAAGAGAGAGGAAGGCTTTTACATTGTATATACATGCAATAATCAGTCTCACATCAAGCAAATTATATCATCAAGGTGTTTTCTGCTTGAAAGTTTGATTGGCAAAGTACAAATGTGCTGTCCACTCGAACTACTTGCTTGGTCCAAACTTTAAAAAACCATTGGATATGGCACTACTCCATACCAATTCTATCGATGGTTGGTTCGGGGAGAAATAAGATGAGAATTTTGTGAATGATAGTAAAATAGTTTAAATTGAGTATTTTTTAGATTTTGGAAAATGAGAGAGAAAAATTTAAATAAAAATATTATAAAATTAAAATATTGTAAGAATATAGTTTTATAATATTATTTTTGTTTGGAAATTTGAAAAAGTTAGAATTGTTTTTTATTTTTTATTTGAAAGTTTGAAAAAGTTGTAATAATTAGTTTGAAAATGTTGTATTTAAATTATGTTTGTAAATAAGATAGGGATGAAATAAAATGAGATGAGATGAGAATTTTGTGTCTTATCTGAGGTCCCAAACAAGCCTGTCATCATCTCTTTTATGTTTCCCAACATGAATATCACTGGCAATTATTTGCTGGTTGAAATTCAGTTATAATATGTAAATCAGGTGTACAAAACTAGATGAAAAGAGGTTAGGGGATTATTCTCAACATATCACAAGCAGGGTGTGTATGTATTTCATAGGAACTAAGAGCATCCATAAAAAAAATCAAGTATATATAGAATGTATGTTGGAAAGTAAAACCAAAACACAGGAAAAAAAAGGAGAAAAATAACTTGATTTTTCAGCAAGAATCCTAGAAATAGACCCTTCTACACGTTCTGGTTCTGGAATTATAACTTGCTTAGACAAAGGGCATAATTTGAAACTCGGGCCGATTGATGATTATACCAAATTTTTTCTTGAGAAATGATATTTACAGTCGTGGAGTGTATAAGCGTTGCACAATCATTTTGAAAAAAGAGAAAAAATACAGGATCCATATAAAAAAATAATTTTTTAATAATAAACATCACTCTTTTCAAAAAGATTGTGTAGCGTTTGCGCACTTCATAACTGTATCGAGCGTGCTCCTATTTTCCTACTCAAGATTGGGAAAAAAAAATCCCCTAAAGATCTTATACAATGCATGCATCTCTAGAGCCTTCAAAGAGCATCACTTTTCAAGTTCAATGGTCTTTTCTGAAAGAGTTATGCTATACAACCTCCTATTGTTCCCTTAACCTCCACACACCAGCTTATATGACGTTTAATTTAATTTTTTTTTAACTTTAAATATGCATGTTGGTAGATCCAAATACCCCCCCCCCTCCCCCACGTTCTATAGATCCAAATTCAATTCAATTTCCCCCACCCACCCTCACGTTCTCTCTCCCCCCCCCCCCAAACTTCTTGTTCTTTTGCTGGTCTCACCCTCCGCCTGCATTCTTGCTGCCGACATCATCACCGTTCGTCGTCTACTTCCGGCACAGTGTGGCTCCGCCGTCAAGGCTAACAAAAGTTCGAAGCTTCTCCGGTTTCACCATTTCTACACAGCTTCAGTCCTTCACTGGGATTCTTATTGCCGACACCCACCGTCTGTCGTCTGGCTCTGCCAACAAGGGTAAGAAATGAAAGAAAAGGTTTTTTATATTTTTTTCTTTTCGTTTCATCTCTCAATTTATAGCATTACTTATCTTGTGTATTTTTGTGTTTAATGGATCTGCGATTTTGTGTTTGTTTGATCTGTATTTTGTGGAGTTTTTGGTTGCTAACGTTTTGGGTATTTTCTCATCCGACAATGGCATCAACTGTCCATAGCAAGCATAAATTTCGTATACCATGCCACACAATGCATCAATGTGTTTTTTGGTTCCTAATTTTGTATACCATTCACTGGTTTTTGGGTTGTTGATATTGTATACTATTCACTGGTTTTTTGGTTCCTAATTTTGTATACCATTCACTGATTTTTGGGTTGTTGATGTTGTATACCATTCACTAGTTTTTTGATTGCTAATTTCGCATACCATTCATTAGTTTTTGGTTTGTTGATGTTGTATACCATTTACTGGTTTTTTGGTTGTTGATAACATCTGAAATTGTGTAGCTAATTAAATGTTAAATGGAACCAAGATTTAGTTACCAAAGGAACATGTTCTACTTGCTAAGGTCAACTCTATTGGTGAAAGGAACATCATTTCACCAATAAAATTAGTTAAGTTTAGCGATTTTAAAATTGATTTATGTAATAAAATAAATCTAAAAATGATTAAGACATAGCTACGGTCTTGAAAAAGTTGGACTTTAAAAACTATATAGACTAAAATAATAAACCAAGATATTCATATTCTTCATTTTCAACTTCTCTAAGGCCTTATTGGATGTTGCTTCTGAGATGATGATTAGTCTGTGATTAGTCTAATGCCTCAATTGGATGTGTCTTTTATTGTTTTGCTAGAAAATTCGTTGCTTTTGCATGAAGATACTTAATAAGGAAGTATAAACTTTTTTACTTCAAAGATTGTTAGCCATTAAGTCTTCACAGCCTTTGAATTAAGCATTGATTGAGAATGGAAAAAATATTGATTTGCTTACAAAAGCTGTGCAGCCTAAGATCATGAAGCAAGTGTAAATGAAATTTTTTTAGTGCAAGACATGCCAGGTTTTTTGCCAAAAAGCAATAAAGTTTATGTGTAAGCAGAGTTTCCACTAGCAAGAAATTAGTGAAGTACTTTTTATCCTAGCGGCTGAAAGCATTAATCTTTTTAACCAGTGGTTGAACTCATCAGCTAATTGTCCATTTCAAGATTGGGTATCTCAACAAGTTGTTGTCGTATTCAACATTGATGCGATCTTTTCAACCAAAAGTATTCACAACATGCAATTATTATATGCTGAATTATGTTAGTTTGATCACTAATTATTATTGAATGTGACATTGCGTACTCTTTTACAATTAAGTTGTTTTGGTTGCTGATATTAATTGTTATTCTCAAACTTAATTGAAATAGCGTGATGAGTGAAGAGGAAGATGGAAGGTCACCCATGCCTTTGACATCGATTTTACCGAATCAGGTATGATACATATTGGTTAGTTGAAAATGTTGTTAATGTTTTATATTGCAACATTAAGTTAATGCATTTTTTACACTTTGTTATAGGGATATTATGGTCTACTAAATCCATACTACCCGCCATATATGTTGCCATCAAATACATATCCAAATCTATATACGTACGCTTGGGGTAGCCAGGTAGACATATTTATTTTATTATTTTTTTTAGTTGCATGTATTCGAGTCTTTATAATATAGTGTGTAATTTCAGCCTACAATGATACTACGTATGGACCAACTATGCCTTATCCTCTGTCGAGTAATCCTGAGATTTTGAGAGAAGCTCAAAAGATATTATACAGGTGGTATTTTTTATGTTTTAAAAATGTTTCTTGTACTTGTGTGCAATGGAGTCTTTATAACATAGTTGGGTAATTGCAACATTTGGCAATTCCACCATTTCAATCAACTATGCCCTATCCTCCTTCGAGTAATCTTGAGGAGTTGAGACCGATTCAAGATACGATCAAGGTAGTATGTTTTTATGTTTGAAAAATGTTTTCATGTGCGTGCATGCATTTGATTCATTCTAACGCAGTGGGTATTTGCAGCATCCGACGATGCCATCATGTGGACCAACTAAGCTCTACCCACACTGCCCAAGTCATTCGTCAACTATGTCATTTAGTGTTGAAAGTGAAAATAATGTTGGAGGTACATTACAGTTAAACGATCAAACTTTGTCATATTTCTTTTTGGGACACTTTGTGCCCAATAAGTTAATTTTAAAAGTATATAATAAAAATGCTAATCTGAACGTAAATATTATTTTCAGAAACTTTATCCGACATCAACATAGAGTCGGATGTAATGGAGGCGAATAAAGTATCAGATAATGATGAACGAGTTGAGCCTCCAAAATCTGGTATGGTGTTTACAACTGATAAAGAGGTTTTAAGCTTTTAGCATATTACAAACGATATGCCAAGCAATAGGGTTTTTGTGTTATCACAAAAAGGATGAAGAGAAGTAGATGAAAGGAGTGAAGTATGTGACGATTGGATGTGCACGTGGCGGCAAATATTATCCTAGCCACAATAATTTATCAAAGTTACGACCAACAATTAAATTGGATTGTAAGGCGAAGGTAAATGCTCACTTGATGAATGGGGTATGGGTTTTGACCATTGTTGATTTTGTTCACAATCATAGTACTGTCAGTCCATAAAAATCTAGATTTTTTAGATTTCACAAATTTTTAGATGAATACAGTTAGAGGATGCTCGACTTGAATGACAGAGCGGATATTCGAATGAATAAGAACTTCCAAGCACTTGTGACTGACGCTGGGGTGTTTGAGAATTTAAAATTTCAAGAGAAAAATTGTTGGAATTTTATTGACAAAACTAAACATTTGAGACTAGGTAAAAAATGTGGTGAATCATTGAATGACTACTTTAAGAGACTGGAGGAGATGAATGATGGCTTTGTGTTCGTCATGGATGTGAATGACGAGTACAAATATAGGAATGCGTTCTGGGCTAACACAAGAAGTCGAGCGACATTTGAGTATTTTGTAGATGTTATTACGTTCGATACGACGTACCTAACAAATAGGTATGAGATGACATTTGCTCATTTCGTTGGTATCAATCATCATGAACAATCCATACTGTTAGGGGCATGTTTGATTTCAAATGAGGATACAAGTACTTTCGTGTGGTTATTTGAAGCATGGTTACAGTGCATGAATAGACGAGCACCCAAAGCAATCATAACCAACCAAGACTGGACAATGAAGAGTACTATTGCCATTGTATTCCCGAATAGCTGTCATAGATGTTGTCTCTGGCATATAATGCAGAAACTGTCCAAAAAATTGAGATCCCACTCGGAATGCAACGTAAGGTTAGGAATGTCATTTAAAGTGTACTCTATGATACACAGAGTTGTGAAGAATTTAAGGAGAAATGGGGCCAATTACTTCATAAGTATTACCTTACTGATAATGCATGGTTGCAGGGATTGTACAAGGAGAGGTCATTTTGGGTACCAGTTTACTTGAAGGGTGTATTATGGGCTGATATGAGCACTACACAGTGATCTGAAAGCATGAACGCCTTCTTCAATGGGTTTGTGCATTCCGATACGACATTGGAGGAATTTGTCGATCAATTTGATAATGCTCTAAAGAATAAGGTAGAGGTGAAAACGACAGATGATTTCCAACTCTTGCAGCCAAATGACCCCATGTGTATCATCATTCAAAATTGAGAGACAGTTTCAATCATTGTACAAGAATGCGAAGTTTAAAGAGGTCCAACAAGAGGTTTGGGGATGATTCTATGTACAAGGTTGCATTTCCACATTCGATTGTAAAAATATTCAAGTACTCAGATTACTATAATGAAGAGGAGTGTGAAGTTAAATACACGTGTGCCCTGTTTGAAATCAAAGGAATTATCTATAGGCATGCATTTAAAATCTGTCAAATGAAGTACATTCATATGCTGCCAGAGAAATATGTATTGGATTGATAGAGAAAAGATTTAAAGAGGAGATACACACTGGTGAAGAGTAGCTATGATGACTTGCGGGTCAATGCGGATGCATGCCTATATGACCTTATGGTTAAAAGATGTCTGAGATTGGCGACGCGTGTATCCCCAATTGATGACCATGTGAATGCGTTTTTGCACCATCTGGATGACTTTGAGCACAAGTTTGCAGGATTACAACTTGAGTCTGGTTCAACCAAAGTGAAAGAGAACATAGTTGCCGACAAAGATAAGAAAATATTAAGCTCCCACGTAGTTTGGAGGAAAGAGAGACCGCCAACAAGAAGAAAGGTTCCGATGGTGGAAAAGTTTGGAACAAAGAGAAAGAAGAAACATGTAGAAGGTTGTGTTCAAGTACTTATGTAAATATTAGATTATATGCATATTACTTTCTAACATATATTCATTATTTTTTTGTCAATTTAGACTAGCAGAAAAATATTTGACGACGAATCACAATATGGTAACCTCTCAGAATCACAAGTTTGTGATAGTGTTGACGAGGTTGTTATCCCAATCCAGTGCAGTATTCTAAAACAATCAATGCCACCGGGCAATAATGAGGTGTGAGGTTATTTTTCACCTTTATAAATCTTTTTGAAATCTTCAAATCTTGATGTATTTATTTTAATTTTCTAACTTTACATATCTCCAGGAAATGTCATGCATGCCCCATGGGATTTAGTGCAAATCAGTGGCCAAGTTTGAGCAACAATTGGTTTAGATGAATTGGTGTAACAAATAAGTAAATGTGTATTTGTACGTGGGTTTAGTTTTTACCCATAGTTGCGCACGTGTGACTGTGTATTTGTAAATAGGTTTAGTTCTTATACCTGGGTAAATGTGTGATTGTAAAATGGTTGAATAGGGTATGAAAATTATTTTTGTAATGACTTACTAGAGCGAGATGGTCGATCTTATACATTACGAAATTATGGTGGCCTTGTAAATGTGTAATATGTAAATGAAATTCTATTGATCTTGATCATTTATGAAAGCAGATCAATCTTACAAGTTATGGTTGTGAAGGAGCCCTGAAGGGTGTTAATTTCTTTAAAGATCAGATTATAGTTGTAGTTAATGTTTTTTTTAGTTGAAGAATTGATGCTTGTTATATTGCTGGTGATTTACAATTTATTGGATGGTTATGAGAAGTTGATGGTGGTTATGTTGCTATTGATTTACTCCATGGGCATGTTGCTTTCCAAATATTTTTTTTAGTTGAGGAATTGATGCTTATTATATTGCTAGTGATTTACAATTTGTTGGATGGTTATGAGAAACTAATGGTGGTTATGTTGCTAGCGATTTACGCTTTGTTGGATGGTTATGAGAAATTGTTGTCAAGCTATAATCTTTAGTTCTCATGTGTTCGTATGCAAATTCCTTTGAGGGGGACAAAATCCATCGCTAAGTATATTTGATCTTTACCAACATACTAAGTAGCTAGACAAAATGTACGGCTGGCCTGAGATAAAATGATAAAAAAATAATAATATAATAGAAAATGAGATGGAAAAAAATTATAACTATTATTAAGGATTTCTTTCGCATCAAAACCACTTTCATCTCAAGCTCTAGTTATTGGTAATTGCAGGGATTACGTCTGCACCATGACAACGTTTCATGCCCATCTCAACATTTTAGCAATTGATTTATATAATGCAAATGAAATAATTTACACAACTACCAGACTCAAAATGCCATTATATTTTTGGACTTCATAAATCGAGAGCTGCTTACTTGTATATTGATCACACATATTAGATTACATTAAGTTTAACAAAAATAGATTAGATTACATTTAAAACAATCCTCATACATTCTATAGTCTAATCCAACCAAAAACTATTACAAGAAATACAATCCAGTACAAATAAAACAATATACGTGCACCCATATTCTCTACGATCCGCCTTTGAAGTTCATCTTCTTGCTTGTAAAACTCATTCTCTCTCTATTAGTTTATCTTTTTTTCTTAACTTCATACTCATGCAGCAATAAATCATCATCCATCTTCCGAACTACATTCTCTCTTGTCAGAATTTTTTCCTCTACCAATTGCAGTATATCTGCCCATATGAAGAATTTACATCTTGCATCTCCCTACGTAGAATTCAAGAATTTCAAATTTCAAATATAACAACTTTGTACATGCATTCAAAATCAAGGAAAAAAAATATATGAGAAATTAGTTACCGTGTTATAGTTTGGGCAGATATAAAATTTCCTTCCAGGATTTTTTTCGGTGTGGGAGATCTTTAATGGTGCTTTCAAACCACACCAACAAGTTGGTTTGTCCATTTCAAACGCATCAATAACATATGACAAAGATTGACTCAATGACATAGGTGATCTACATGATGATTGACATACCGAATGCTAACTAGATTTTTCCATCATGAATATATCACTCAAACATATCCAACACAGCCTCATCATTTGAGAGTGCAAGATTTTAAATCAGGCTCATCATATATATTGTTGGACAATTTTTGGAGAATTGGATGTTTTGGCCTCATAAATAATTGTGTAATTGTCTCAAAAAAATAAATAGATAGTACACTTGCAGATCGTGATATCAACCAAAAACCCAAATAAAAGGGGGGGTGTGAGGAGCAAGCCACTATAAAATCTTAGTGGCTTGCAAAAGTTGTAAATGTTGGTTTCTCAAATTATCATCTGGATATGAATCATTTGAACTTTATGTATATTAGTGATGAGAACAAATAAAAATTGGTATAGTAAAGCTTGTCTAAAACAAACTGAGCATGAACATCATATATAAATGAGTTTCATACTTGCCTAATGAGTAATGACTTGGTACCTTATAAAGTAGATGTGGTGTTGAGACCTTTACATCAATTCTCTCGATTGAGTTAATCCAAAGGTGCTACTATTATTCATTCTCAAAAAGAATCTACCTTATTCTCTGTCCTAAGCATCAAGCCCATATCTTGTCAAAGGAAATTCACATGGCTTTGTTTCTTGTGAAAATGATAAATTTCCTCTACTTTTTTGCTCACAATTAATTCTACTGCTCACATACCCATACACTAAGAAGTTCATATTTTCTCCTATGTGATAATGCTTTGAAAGTTATTCACATTGAAATAACTATTGATAAAAAAGAAGCCTATCTTCAAGTGTGGTAGCTTTAATTTAATTTATTTTTTATACTTTTCCTCAGTTGGGCATGAATTTGATTATTATTTATCATTTCCTTTCTGTTTCACAATGCACAGTATCCACGAAAAGCAACTTTCACCAAATTACACAACAACCTCATCCTTGTACAAATAAACTTAAGTACAAATAAAAAACTTAGATAAAATCTACACAACTAACCAAACTACACTATCAATGTATACTAGAAAAAACTTAGACAAAATCTACAAAAAAACAGTGAACAATATTCCTACACAAAATCTACCAAAATAACTTGAGCACAAATAAAAAATTTAGACAAAATCTACACAACTAAACTACACAATCAGTGTATACTAAAAAAAACTTAGACAAAATCTACAAAAATAGTGAATGATATTCCTACACAAAAAACTTACACAAAATCTACTAAAAAAAAACTTCACGAAATTAGTGTTACTGTGATGCCATTGTTGATCTGGGAATCTGAGTTTTTCTACGACGTCTGGATATTACAAGATCACCTCAACCCGTCTGGAGTTTAAGTGCGAGAGAGATAGATATTAAAGGGGGGTTGCGCGCGCCCAAGGCTGTGCGCATGCTAGGCCGCGCACTGGACTGCGTGTAACTACTAACCTCACTAGCCTGCATGCTGGGTGTCCCGTGCGTGTCACAGCACGGGCCAAGGCATGCATGTAAGCTGGCCATGGTGTTGTCCTTGCCTCCCAAGGGTAGTGATCGAAGCTTGTCCAGAGGTCACTTTTCTAAGGATTTTAACACATAGATCGGGTTCGCCACGTGGATGTGTGTTGTGCGACTCATAGACCGGTAGTTGAGTAAATTATTTTTTTATGAAAATTTTAATTTCTTTGGCCTAAACTTCTTAAACTTCAATAATGTGAATTTCCAAATTATTTTAAGCTCAAATGAACAAATTCGTGGGGAGAGTAAAATGATGCTGCAAGGTGCAAAACTTTAAACTTCTAAATAACCAAATTTAAGGGGAAGTAAATGATGCGGCTTCACCCCTTTTGAATAATTATTTATTTCAATGCATAATTTAAATTTGAATAAAAAAACCAACTAATGGAATTTTATGTTTCAATTTGAGATAATTTGTTTATTCTATTTTCAAGTCAGTGTGTAGAGCACATCACGTAAATAGTAAGATTTGATTTGTAAGATTTAAATTTTAAAACTTATCTTATAAATTAAATTATATCACATAAACACTTTTTACTTTGATGTGTTATCTCATCTTATAAATATAATTTTTCTTTTTACTTTTTGAAAAGTTTGAATCAAAGTATAGTCATGCAGAATAACTTTTTTTATTTAGAGGCCTATTTAATTGGTAATTAACTTTTTTTATTTTTGGGTCAAATTTTATATACTAAATAATAAAAAAAAGCAAAGATGCCAAAATATTTGTTTTCTCGTGAATGGATTTGATCGTAGATACATGGCATAGCGCAATTAACATCATAGATAAGACACAGAATAATCCGTACTACGAAGAGACCAATGCAATTGGCCAATGGATTCGAATAATATAAAGACATTAGCGGAGGAACAGCATAATGATCAAAGAGCATGAGCATCCTCAACAATGAAGTTACGATTTAGTCCAAATCCTACCATTATTCCCTCATTACCTTCCACCGTTTCAGTCATTATCCCCAACTTCACTCCACTTCCCAATCCTTCCTTCTCCAAGAATTTCACCACTTCAGGTCTGAGGTCTCTCTCCCTCTCTCTGCGGGTATTTTTTTTTTAAGGTTGATTGTTTGTGTTTTTATGGATGCCCAGATGTATGATAATTCTTCTGAAATTTTATCCTAAAGAGAATATTTTGGTTCCGTTTTAACTCGAGACGCCTGCAAAGGTTTTATCTTCTTTCTTTTTTTTTTTTTTTTTTAATCGATTTCTAATATTTCTACTAACTTCTTGATTAACATATGCCTTCGGAAGAATTTCTATGTGTTATACACATACATACATACCATATCTATGTTGATTGATGTGTGTATTCGTACTCACGCAAACCTGCAATCACAGACTGGCAGACCGCATACGTATGCCTTTACGTGTGTATTTATAGACACTACGGTTTTGAAGATTTTTTTTTTTGTTCATTTGGGTTGTTGAAGTTGCTTCAATATATTTAAGTTGTGCAGGAAGAAAGAATTTAGTGCTCCGTGCGCAGAATTTGGGATATAACGGTGAGCAACAGCTAATTGACTTGATGGATTCTGAAAAGGAAGCTGTGGAACTAAACAGAAACCTTTATCCAAATATCGAGCCGTATAGTATCGGCTTTTTGAAGGTTTCAGACATTCACACGATCTATTGGGAGCAATCCGGAAACCCGAATGGGCATGTGAGTAGCAAATTGTCAATGTTTAGACTCTTACTTTCTTTGTTAACAATCAGTTTATATATTGGATACTTCAATATCTATACATCCGTACTTCGCCCAATAGTTCATAAAAGAATATTATGTTGGTAATTTATAGAGTACGAGTCCTGCCAAGGGTTCAAGTTTTTTTTTTTTTATGAGCTCAAAAGAAAAAAAAAAAAAACTCAGTCGGTCTGATGAAATGTCTAATGATTATAATGCATAAAAAAAATTAATGGCAGGACCATTTTGGGCCTTTCAAGCCACCAAAATTGGATTTTTTTTTTTTTTTTGCATGAGTTCAAATATGACAGTATCAGAGTAACGAATGTTTGGCACTAAATGTTATTATGTACACGAAGTATTGTCTCAAAGATCTTGAATGTCTATGCTGCATCTCTCTACATCTTTATGCTGAGTTATATGTTTGTTCTTCTAATTCTGAGTATCAAAAGAAAAAAAAGTAAGGCTAATCAACATGTGAATCTTTGCAGCCAGTTGTCTTTCTTCATGGGGGCCCAGGAGGTGGAACTGCACCAAGTAATAGGACATTCTTTGATCCTGATTTTTACCGGATCATTCTCTTTGATCAGGTTAGTCTGCCAACATTTATGATAAATGTTACATTGCATTTGAACTTGTTTTTTGATCAGGAAATATTTCATTTATTTCAGAGAGGTGCTGGGAAAAGTACACCACATGCTTGCTTGGAAGAAAACAAGACATGGGATCTTGTTGATGATATCGAAAAGCTTAGAGAACACTTAGAAATTCCAGAATGGCAGGTAAATAGTTCAGTCGATTCTATCCTAAATCAAATCTTGTAATTATTAGCAGATGTAACAAATGGATACATTTCTTTTCTGTGATTTTATGCAGGTGTTTGGAGGGTCATGGGGAAGTACACTTGCGCTTGCATACAGCCAATCACACCCAGACAAGGTGTGTAACGTAATCTCATTGAACAATATATTGCATTTTGTACACTTTTCATCTGTCTGATTTCTTTACAAGGTCACGGGCATGGTCCTCAGAGGCATATTTCTTTTGCGAAAGAAAGAGATTGATTGGTTTTACGAGGGTGGTGCTGCTGCCATATACCCTGATGGTATGCTTCGTACAATTTCTTAGCTGGTCTACTAGATTATTTAGGCCTCGTTTGGATACAAGATGTATCTCATCTCATCTCATCTCATCTCATTTTATTATTACAACTTTTCCAAATTTTCACACAAAATATAATAAACAATTCAACTTTTTCAAATCCCAAAATATTAAAAAATAATATTCTAACAATATTTTATTCAACTTTCATCTCATCTTATCTCAACTCACTATCCAAACGGCACCTTAGTGTATGTGTGATATAAATAATTTCCTTGATGATTGATGATGGAAAGTATTTAAGCACTTTAGGTTTCAATCTCTCCTAATGTCACTTATTCAAAATTAAGAATGTTAATGGCAAATCTATCGAAGTGCTTCAATACCTCAGGGCATACAGCACTTTCCAGATATAGGATATTGCATAATGTTGTATGAGGTTTGTGTAACATTGCTTGGAGCCGTACTAGATAATAGTTTTTTGAGAGATGATAGAACGTAAGGGAGTATTGCTTAGGAGCTCTACAGCTTACTGGGTAGTTTCCTGAAAACCAAATTTTATATTCCTGCTGGTGGGGAGGGAAGGTGTTCATTTCACAATGCGTGGATTTGATGTATTGCCCTTTACTGATTAAACTGGCGTCGAATTTTGCAAGTGGCTGAGTGCTTGTGTATTTCCTCTTCATTTACAGCTTGGGAGCCATTTAGAGATCTTATACCAGAAAATGAGAGGGAAAGCTTCATCCATGCCTATCACAAGAGGTTAAACTCTAATGATATGGAAACACAAGTAAGACTTATCTTCTGCTTTTGGATGTTTGCCATATGTCATTAGCTCTAATGGTTGTTGAACTCTATATAATAGACGTGTATTTTTTACAAGATCTCTGTTGTCTCTCTCAGACCTCCTGCATTAATATGTATTATGTTTTCTATGAATGAAAATGTGGGATTATTTTCTCAAATTACAATAGTTGCAGGTCCTGGGAATTGAGTGTAGCACGGATTGAGGCTTAGTTGTCTAAGTGGATTTTAGTTGTCTTATTGTAGTGTCCATTGAGATCTTGAGCTCTCTCTCATTAACCTATCCATTTTACAAAATTGATCTTTTACCTCATTTCTAAAACTGCTTACTTAAGAGTACTGAAGTTTCTAAAAGATGGAAAATAATTTATGAACTCGTAGATTATCCTCAGTTTATCCATTGTTGGCCTGTGTGGGTCCAAGTAGAGACCATGAACAATAAGCTCACGTATCCCAACAAATTCTGGATTGTGGGGGCCAGTTCATTGTAAACAAGTTAACATTCTTTATGTGCAGCAGTCTTAGTTGAATAGCTTTGAACTGTTCCTGGTTTAAATGTACCACGGCCAAGTGCTGCCAAAGTGTGTTTTTGTATCTTGTCGAGTAAAAATGACCTCCCATGCATTATCCATTTTTTACTTCATTGCTTGTGATTCTGAATCTACTGTTGCATTTGAAAGATTGATAGCATTTTCTTAACTCTATTTGAATCTCTTAGTATGCAGCTGCGAGAGCTTGGACCAAATGGGAAATGATGACAGCCCATCTCCTCCCTAATGAAGAGATCATCAAGAAAGGTGATGATGACAATTTTTCATTGGTAAGTTGATTCAGTGATGATTATTATGGTTTTTGGATTGTTATCTGCTAATTCTAACATTAAGCATTTTCCCATCATATTGATGAATGCATTCGGCTCTCTTTCTGTTATATTTTCTTGGTATCTGCAATTCATGTTCAGGCAGATGAATGATATTCACATTGATATCTTCTAAGCTGTGGATATTTGAATGATTGAAAATTTGCTTGTATTAATTTTTATTTTTTTTTTGGCTTTATCCAGGCATTTGCAAGAATTGAAAATCATTACTTCGTGAACCAGGGATTCTTTCCTACAGATTCGTTCCTTTTAGATAATGTTGATAAGATAAGGCATATTAACACTACTATTGTACAGGTAAATGTTTTATCTCACATGCTAAGGTCATTTTTTGAGAAACTACTGAATTAACATAATCTACTTAGATTATATATCCATGATGTTTATGGATGATTTGCTGAATGATAGATCATGTGCAGGGGAAAAGTTTGATAATCTCTTCCTTTTTCTCCTTTTGGTTTAAGTAAGCAGCATTTTTTAGTGGCTAAGGATTTTTGTGTATCGCACCGTCATATTATCAATGTATCGCTAATCAGCTAACATGGAATGCCTTTGTATCAACTTATACAGAGGCACATGTATCAGTAAGCAGCATTTTTTAGTGGCTAAGGATTTTTGTGTATCGTACCATCATATTATCAATGTATTGCTAATCAGCTAACATGGAATGCCTTTGTATCAACTTATACAGAGGCACACATATACTCTTCTGATATGGATCGGTGCTTATTATACTTTAAGTGAAGGACTATTTACTCAATGGTTTCTTGAAGAACTTCTGAATATTGAGATGAGCTAAATGGATCCATCCATCAACTTTTATTAACGGATAGATTCTATAAGAATGTCTGAAATTGGGGACAACTCACTCTGACTTCAATGCAAATTATTGATTATGAGGACATTTACTTTACTTAACAAAATCCCTAAACTCCAACTAACTGTGTCAACCTAAAACAATCCGCATGTTATGAAATGGTTTCTTACAAAAGCTGAACTCTAATTTTTGAATACCTTACATGCACATTTATATGTGAGGTCCTGGGTTACTTATCTATATATATAATATATATATTTATTTATAGCGTCCTGCCTGATATGCTGCCTCTCTGCTTCTGATTATTTTTAACATCCGTAATCAAGTGATCACATTGTCAAAGTTGGTTATTTACGTACTTGTCACATCTTTCAAGGTGTCAAGGGTACTTTAAGAATTGTTGATATTGCATTGAGCAAAATGCATATCACATGTTGTATTATTTGTACAGCATTAAGCACGTGAAGATTCAATAGAAATCTAAGTTTGATGACCAGATCAGGTCTCAGCTTCCATGATTTCCTTGTAACTGTTTCTAGTTCCTAAATAGGTGTAATCACATGTATACTTCTTGTGTACTTGGGCTATGCCTATCTCTATATCAATAAAATATCTTCTTACAAAAAAAAAAGTTTGATGACCAGATCAAATGAATTTTTATCGTTGATTTTGCAGGGAAGATATGACGTTTGCTGTCCTATGATGTCAGCATGGGATCTTCATAAAGCATGGCCAGAGGCAGATTTGAAGGTAAGAGAACCGTTCAACACCATTTATCTTGCTGTTTATGCAGACATTATTAGTCTTTGATCTTTGGACAATCTAGTTGGACACAACTTTCTACATTTTGAAGAGATGAGGTGGATTAGGGGGAATCCAAACGAGCAGTTGGTGCAAGTGGGCTGCCCTCGACAATATTTTTTTTTTTTTTGGATAAGGAATGCAATTTTGTTAGAAACGTAGAGGGGCGCAATCCAAGGGTGCTTGGGAAAAAACTTTAAGATGCTAATAGTTAATAGTGACTCATGTCCTGCATATTTTTCACAAGGGTACTGCTTTATTTGTCTATAGAGAATCCTGTGCTGTCATTATGTTCTTTCAGACTACCCAGATACAGAAAAGGAATACAACACTGCAATAGTATGGATCATATAAGCCCTAGTGTGCCTTAAAAGTTGCTGTATCTGGGCAGTAAAGCCATCTAATTGCATTTGTTTGATAAGGAGCAATTTTAAAAGCCATTAGTGGAATCCTTTGAGCTCTTTGACTAACTATTGTGGACAGAAACACCATAGGTTTTCTTCTAATAGGTTTAGGTCCTTTAATGGACTTATTTTAAGGATAAGACTGGCTATGTTTGATTAAATCTGATTATTTTAACGTGGGTATCCTAAAACCAGAAGGTTTCTTGCAAAGTATATGTCACCCTAAGGATCATCAAGATCATTAAGTCTCAATCGTTATAAAGATGAAAAATAACATGTCTTTTTTCTCTTCAAATGAGCAGATGGTGATTATGTGGCATGGAAAAGGATTCCTTAAGTTGTTGCCCGAATTTGAGAGCCCCGAGTGGAATAGGGATAGGGAAATAAAGTTGGCCCTACAACATTTATTGCGCATTTAATATTGTCCGGAATAGTTGTACGGACAGTACTAAATATTGTAATGCCTACTTTATGTGTATCTCTATCCGACTCAAGGCCCTCAAATTAGGGCAACAACTCGATTCATGTGGCATTGCTACCGAAGTGATTCATATATTAAGATATTGTCCATATAACAGTGCAGTTTTATAATGGTTTTTCGCTCTCTCTTCATTTTTTATGTAGTATGGTTTTCCACTCAATATTCCAAGTATGAAGAGAAGTCAGGAGGGTGGAACCCTTTACAGTTCTGCATTTGCAGATAGCTAATTAGATCGAGAGAATGAAACTGTTGTTATGTCATGTTAGCACAGTTACTTGCAGTCTAATAATCTTTTGAGTTCTGTTTCACTTCTTTTCTACAAGTAAACGAATTTCTAAATAATGCCAATGTCAACAGGTTGTTCCGAATGCTGGACATTCTGCTAATGAACCTGGAATAGCTGAGGAACTTGTAGCTGCAAACGAGATGCTGAAAAAAAGTATCAAGAAGAATTTACTCTGAGAGGACCGGAATTACACATGAGAAGACGAGTTTCCTGTAAAACGGTCTTGGAGGCTTTTAATGCTATGAAATAAACGAATCCTTGAACGACATGGTTTATGTCGTACTACATTATATTGTTGGTCAGGAAAAAAAAGGCGGTAAAATAATGATTACAAGCTTGGGCTTTGCTAAAAAAATGGATACGCAGTTTGATGCCTCAAACAGCTTGTATCTAGCAAGGTTACATTTTACTGTCAAAAATGACGATTTTACATACTAATTATAAATAATTAAGAGCACTCTCAATAGATTCTTTATCTTATTATTTAAAATATATTATCAAAATTCATTTTTTCTATTTTATATACTGATTTTTATAATATATTATCTATCAGTTTATTTTTTTTTTATATTATTTAAATATTCTTTTTTATTCTTTTTAAATATTTTATTTCTACTAATAAATTTACAATATCTATATATATTTTTTTATATTTGCAATTTATTTTTATATACAATGTAAAATAATTCAGTCCTATACACGTAAAACAAAAATATGTAAGCCAATAAAAATTAAAAAAAAAATCAAATATAAAAATAATTGGTTTAAAAATAATTCCAAAATATTTTTTAGAAGAAAATGAAATATATGTGTTTTAAATGATCAACAATAAAAAGAATTTGCTTACATGATAAAAATCAAAATAAATAAAAAAAGAGGGAGTAAATGAAATATATCAACAATAAAAAAATTTTTACAGGATAAACAGTACCCGCTACATGTAGCGGGGTATTGTAGCTAATTGTATTTTACAATTCATTTTACATAATCGGATGAAACTTCTTTTTAGAATAATTCTTCAAATTATTTACATTTTTTATATAATACAAAAGCCATTGGGAGTGCTCTAATGTCTTCAAAGGAAGTGTTATTTTAGCTGTCTTGTAAAAACTCTGAAATGAAAAGTGTTTTTCAGAAAAATAAAAATATACGCATGGACAAAGAAAAAAAAATCAATTATATCGATTCTCTTGTTTAAAGTTTGTATTCACAATCCATCTCAACTAATCTTAATTTATCTCATTATTATTCATCAACTTTAATTCATAAATCTCACTACTATTCACAATCCATCTCATTACTATTCACAATCCATCTTAACTCATCTCAAGTCATATTCGAATTCAAACGATACCGAAATCTCAAATGTTACAACGATACACTCATTTCTGCTTATGGGAAAGAAAATTATATATATATCGTGAGGTGTGCTGCAGCTGTAGGCTGATGCATAGAAATGCTCTATAGGAAATAACCAACTCCCAAAAGCCAAAAATAAAACATAAAATAAGAATAAAAATAACAAAACAAAGGATGAGCTGCCAAAATGAAACTTAAATAAGTGAATAATAATTCAATGATGCTATTGAACAAGAAGATATCATACACTCACTCAATGAGGTAATTTTCATGGGGGTGATATCACCTAGGCCAGTTTCCTTGTGCAGCTCTTTGGTGTATGGATGCTATGAAAAGTTGGCTCCTTTGGAATTGTCGTAGGCCTTCTACCCCGTGACGATGATCGGGGAGTGGTACGACTGGAAGCTTTAGTTCCGGGGGAAACAGTATTACCGAATGGCTTTGCCACTTGCTTGGTTGTTAAAATCTTTGATGGGTTTTCCTTAATGACACCGAGTTTACCGGGGGTTACGAGGGAAACCGCTTCCTTCCGACTTGACATAACGCTGCAACAGGATCTACTGAAATTAACCTTGTACATAATATCGTTGGTGATCAAGAGCTGGATATTTGATAAAAGGCAATATACTACTTACCCACGAGGCCTTGCAAGTTTTTGTTGCATCATTGGTGATTGAATCTTTTTCAAGTTGTTTTGTTGTTTTTGACATGCTTTGTCTTGTTCCGACGGTGAAGTCACAAGGTTGGATGTGTGGTGTGTAGAAACACTACGTCTATGCAGAGTCATGAGTGATAATTTTTGCTCCACTTTTCCTTTTGAAGCCTTCAAGCAAGTACTTCCAACCCTAATCTGCATATTGTCAGGGCAGCCTTTGATCACAATCTCTCCATGAAAAATGTTCAAACAGTGACAAGTTTTTCTAATCGTTTTCTCACTTTCTGCATTGGTAATCGGTACTTTATGCATTAGAGACTTACAGATTGATCCTCTAGTGTTGTTCTGTCCAGTCCTAGGCGTTTTTTCTTCTTCTGAGGTCAGGAAACAAAAAATATATATATTAATTTTCGGAGCCCCACTTAACACCCCGCCCCCAAGCCCCATGGGGGGGAAATGTCTGAGTTTAATTGTTGTAAACTTACTTGACTTGCATTCTGATGTTTTCTTTGTGAGTTTGTGCCGGGGAGCCCTGGAGCTGTCGTAATTTCTGTCAGAGGTGCTATGAGTTTTTTCTCAAAGTTCGCTTCCTTAAGAATCCCTCTTTCCTGAAACAATCTAGCTGACATCAGATATGAAGGAAAAAAAAAACTTTAAATGCTTCTTCAAGTAAACTAGCCTGTAAAGTTTCAATACATCAGTTCTTAGCCTAAAAGGCTTGGGATTGGTAGGCTTTGGTTTCCTGTGCTTCACCCCTTGAGCACCAGTGGTAGCAGTGAGGGAGCCCTCTTTTATGGCCTTGCCCATTACTCGGTTAATCTGCATAAGTTTTTCAAGCATGGAAGAATATGAGTTTTTTAATGATCAATTGGAAAAATATGAGGTTGTGTTTGAGAAGCCACCTTAAGTGAAATTTTGGAAGTGTCATGCTCCCCCAGAACTATCCTTTCTTGGTGGCCATTATTGTGATTCCTACAAACATTTAACACAAAAACTTACTAATAAAAGAACTGGGAGGAAACATCATGAGCATCAAGAAAATAATAAGACATCATGAAAGCACAAGTTCCAAACCTGTTGTCATCTAATGCTACAGCATTTTCCTTCTCTTCATTATCATTGGCTTCGCTGTCATTTTCAGTATCATCACAAGCCAGAGCATTTTCCTTATCATCACTTTCCTTGACTTCAGGGATTTTTCCCTTCTCTGGACTTGATATTATTTTTTCATCCTGCTCACTTCCTTCACTAGTCCCTTCAGCCACTCCACTTCGAGCTTGGGAGTCGGGACCATCATTTTGTTCTGAATCCCTCTCTTCAGAACTTGATAGGGAGATAAACTCCGGTTCAACAGAATACTCACCTTCCTGTGATTTCACAGTTTTCAAACATTCTTCCTGCCCATTCCTACCACTCTGAGAGGTACCTGGTAGGGAGCAGCCTTCAAGAGAACCATCCCTTGATTTCTCGTCTATATCCATGTCACTTGAATCATCATCCCCTTCACGATGCTTGTGATCACGAGGGGCTTTTATGTCCTTATTAATATTTCTTTTCAAGCATCTTGAAGTTTTGGCTTCCTGAACTTTGCGGTTGTGGGAATGCAAGGAGTCATAAACCCGGCTTTTAACCTCTCGACCTCTAATTTGTTTTCTTGAAGCATCTATGGGCAATGACTTGTTATACCCTAATACATGCTTCTTTTCACTGGTGATCTCAAGCTTCTTCATTGCTGCACATAATGTTTTCACCGGGGTATTCAGTTCTAATGAAGTCTTTGTCTTTACTGCTTTCTTTGGTGAGTTAAAGACTAGAGCCTTAGCCACCACTCTATTCTTAGGCACAACAATGGTTGTTACTTTCGGATTCCGAACACTCCTAAATGTATTCGGATTTGAGAGGCGCTTTCGATTCCTTGGAGTAGTATGAGCCTTGGCCACATCAGAAGATTGTTTTGCCTTTGAACCCGGGGTTGCACTGAGCTTAGAAGTTGGTCTGCCTTTCAATTTGGTATCAACCAGTTTGTGAGAAATTGAAGAAATCAGGGCTAGTCTTGATATTCTAGACTTGGATGGTTTTGGAGGAGCCGTAAGTGGGCATTTCACATTTGCACTAAAAAATATCGAGAAAATAAAAAACGTTGAACTATTAAAATCCCACGTACAGAAATAAGATAAGAGAATAAATATAGATAGAAGCCACTGTTAGGAGCAATTATTTTGCATACATGATATGACATCATCTAGACTACATATCTCCTAAGTCTAAAATAAAAAAGTAGAGAACTAAAAGCAGCCATGTAGTGAGTGTAAAGTGTGCATTGCTACAGTAGCTTCTCTCAACATTACACAAGATAAAATCAACAGCTTAAGTTTAATGACAAGGACTCTTAAAAGTAAAAAAATTAAAAATTTAAAAATTAAAAAAATTAAAAAAAATAAAAAAATAAAAAAAGAAGAAGAAGAAGAGTAACTGAAAGCTTTGCATCTGTACCTTGGAGCTTTTCTATTTAGGGCTTTCCGTAGCCGTACATTGGGACTCCTTGCTGCCATGACCTGTATAATTAAAAGCCATCATCTGTAACCTGGTCCAATAGTCAAACCAATTTCAGGAAGAACCCAAACTGCCACTAACCCGAAGAACAAAATTTTTGTAGATTGCTTCTGAATCCATTTCTTCTTCATGCTTCTGGTCACATCCTGAGAAAAAAAATTAACACATCAAAACGAACTCAAATCAGTAGAATATCTAGCAATGAGAGGTCTCACAGATTACTCAGGGTTGATGGACACACACTGAGTTCGAAAATCAGTTCAAATTACAAAATAAATACGCACGCACTCAAAGGACGGAACTTCAATGCATGATCCATGCATGGTAGTACATACATTTCGTTTCTCTGATGAAATCCTTTACATACAAGGTATTATGCAGAAACCTAGTACAGATTTATCCACTGGGTCCACACATCTTTATAGGAGTCTTGTGCTTGTGCAGTAGTGGGATCCATCAAGTTTGGTTTTCCGTTATCTTATTCAATCAGAAACAAACAATCCAAAACCCCAAACTCAGTTTCCTATTCTTTTTCCTCAGTTTAGTTAGCAATGATACAGGGCACTCATGAAGTAGTTCTGGAATTTTGACTGAAACATAAATAAACGAACACTAACATTATATCATATCAGATCATTTCATCTCAACATGTACTCCTAGTAAAAATTATAAAATGCATATAAACGACAAATCATAAAATCGTCGCAGACGATTATAAATCTAACCTGAACAAACAAGGAGTACATTTGAAAACTAAGGGAGTTAAATGTGAGGTAAACGCTGAATCATAATTTCATTTTAGCAAAAATATAAGCATTAAAATCAAACCCAGGCATGGACAAGAAGAATTTTACAAGAAAAAAATACTAATATTGTCTCTGTTACTGGTACATTAATCACAAATTAATGATGGAAAGGCTGGAATGTAGTTCAGCAAAGGAACAGTATCTCTGACTGAAAGGTCATGAGAGGATCTTACCGACGCGTAAGCAGAACCAGTAGCAGTCGTCGGGGCGGTTCTGATCAGGTGCGGTGAAGTCCACGAACTTGGGAGCTTCGATCTTCTCGTAGAACTCGTCGCCTTCTACTTCGCCGCTGATCTGCATTGTCTGCGGTACCTCCATTTCCCACTGGAAGAGAGAGAGAGAGAGAGAGAGAGAGCTAAGGTTCAAGAACCGAGAAGAAAGAAGAGGAGCGTGGAAAGTGTTACTGGGTTGGGGTACGGGGGTTTGGGGCTGGGAGGAGATTTTTAAATTTGGGAAGTAGCCGTTGGAGAAATGATCTCAGATAGTCAGATTCGGACAAGTTTTGTAAGAGAAACGGCAACTTATGGCCGTTTTCGTAAATTCGTCTCCGCGAGTGCCCCAACCCGAAATAACCGGATGTCAAAGTCGGACAAGTCCAGTAGCGCGTGCGGGGAACCGGAATGGAATGGAGAAGCCCAAGCCCATTATCTTTTTTTTTAATTTCAAAAAAATAGTTGTATTCTTTTGTTAAAAAACAAAATTTCTTAATTAGTGAATTTTCAGTCCGTTGCTGAAAATATCTATTTGCAAACATCTTTCTTTTTTTACGCATTGAATATACCATTGATATAGAAAGCTATAATAAAAAATAATTAATATTTTAATTTTTTTAAATTGCAATGAATCTCACAATAAATAATGTCGTGTCAACGTATTAACTTGCGAATAACAAAAAATTCACACCGTAATTATCCAATATTGATCAAGAATAATATCTATTATGTGTGTATGTATATATATATATATATACATACATACACACGCACACCAATAATTTCTCGATTTTGTGATCATATTATAAATTTCTTATCATTTTAGAAACAGATATTTTTTCTACGAGTGAAAGGCTTTATTATTTGTTTTGCGGTCAGAACTTGCACGCTGCATGCGACCGCCAAAACCACCATGCATGTTGATATTGTTGTGTGAAAAGAAAGAAAAAATACATGTAGGGAGCATGAATGCTGGGCGAGGATAAAATTTTCTTCGGCTAGCTAGGTTTGTCCAGTAGTGTTTAATTAATATATAGTACTATATAGTATCTTATTGTATGAAAGCTAAGCTATATATTCCAATATATCTATGATCTATCATGATCATTTGAGGTTGACTTCAATGAATATTGGCCGCAGATAACAGCAAGCACACCACAGACGACTTTGCTGCATGGAGATCGGTACCGAAAATAGATCATAAACAGCGCGCCGCCCTTCTCGCTCCAAGAACCGCACAGCCATGCATGCATAGGCAACTTACAACTACTACAAATTAATTAATAATACATGATGATGAAATGAAAGGAACAACCAAGCTCATTAATTAATTGCTTAATTTCATCGATTTAATTTCAATTTTCTTCCCGGCCCCTTTAATGCCACGTAGCTAGCTAGCTTCCACCTACGTCCCAAGCTCACTGATCAAGAATATTTGACTAGCTAGCTTTAATGCATGCATTATTTGGCCTGCAAGTCCTTTCAACGTGTACCCAAAATAAAAGAAGTACCAGCGGCTTTCAACTACTACCGAGAAATTGATGGGCATTTATATTGAATATACAAGTTTTGTCTAGTACTACTGATCATATTGATCGATATTATCGTATGTGATAATTATTTTTTATATATATAAAGAGGATATTTACAATGTTAAGGAGAAATTGATGGGCATTTATATTGAATATACAAGTTTTGTCTAGTACTACTGATCATATTGATCGATATTATCGTATGTGATAATTATTTTATATATATATACAAAGAGGATATTTACAATGTTAAGGTAGGTAAGCTGCTAGAGTATTTTTTAAAAAAATATGTAAATTTGAGACGTATATGAAAAATTATATTTTTAATGACGGATCTAGTTTTTTTTTCAAATCGAATGCTATATACACATTTTGATATTGAATCTGACATTACTCATATATATATATATATATATATTACTATATATGTATGTGTGTATGTAAAATAATTTTATAAAATTGAGTACGTATTTTGATTTAATATTTTAGATTGTAAAATTATTTTTATTATAAAATATATATATATCTAATTAAGATATCACGTAAAACTATATCAAGTTGTGAAATTCATTTTATAAAATTGATGGTACCATTTTCATTATCGTGATTCCCATCTCCTTAAACAAATTCCAAGTTGGAACACTCCGACTTAATCAGATACAGATTATTTGTACTATGGACGGACTTTATGCGGTCGGTTTGGTAGCACTAGTACGTAATTCAGCATATAGAAAATATGTAGTTTTAAAATCTAAACAAAAGATAGAAAAAGGAAAAACTCGGTCCAATGTAACATCAAAGTCAACAAACCAAGTTTCGGGCCATTGACATATCAAATGTATAAATTAAGCATAGATGAATTAATTAAGTTGGCAAAATATTTGCTCCCGATTGCTGACTTTAACCCCAGCCTAATATTCTTTCATATACCAAACTTTTCCTCTTGGTAAGTTAAATGGCCACCGAGAAAACTTACCGAGAAATTGTACCGATAATATAAATGTTTTTTTTTTTAAATCACATTTTTATGTATTTTAAAAAAATACAAAAAAGTAAAAAATAAACTTAATACTAAAAAATAAACTTAAACAGTACAAATGATAGGTATATTTTGTCGATGTACCTATTATTTTTCCAAGTTAAATTCATTAAGAAAGTCCTAAAGTTCGATATCGAGGGAGCATATATATATATATATAAATGTATATATAGATACATACGCATGAAAAACCAATTAATAACATCTCCCTAAACAAATATTATCTCCCCAACGAATTAATTATAATATTACCAATCTTCATTTTATAAGTAGTTTGTTACCCATTATAGTACTGTAGCAACCCCTGTTTTCTTCCCATTGTATTCAAAACATTGAAACAATTAAGAAATTAACTTGAACCATATATATATATATATATATATATATAATATACATCATCATCATCATATCCACTTATATCACCAAACTCCCTTTGACCAATCCAGTCTTCCTTGGAGAACCATTCAAGAGCAACTATTTTGACGACCTTATTATAGTTAGTTCACACTGATCATTAATACATACATATTAATTTCTTCTTTTTCAACAGAATATATAAGCATTTGCTGCATTTCTCTCATTTTCTCATTATGAAGTCGTAAAATACTCCCATATATATTAAACATCAATGGTAAGTTATCATTGTTCTTTTCATTTGTCCCTCCAATTGATGAGGTAGGCATGCGAGATCTCATTTTACCTTTTTTTAAAAATAAACAAGAAAAAAAAATTTTGATCAGAAGTGATCTCATATTGCATCATGACCACCTAGCTTAATTGTTATATGATTTAAATGGTAACATATAACTATTTTCCTCTCAATTTTTTCCCCATCTAAAATCATTGGCGTAAAGGATCACCTTAGTTACTCACAATACTTGTGTAAATAACATTAATTACTTGATTAGAAAAAAAAAACATTGATTACTTAGGCTGCGTTTGTATGTTGAGTTAATCTCAGATGATCTATAGATAGTAGTAAAAAAGTAATGAATAGTTTATGAATAGTAGTGAATTATTTGCAAATAGTAGGTAGTAAAATAGTTTATGAGACTACTTCACTTACCAAATACAGCTTTAATTTATATATACACATGAGGCAGGTTTGGAATTTTTTTTTTCTTTTCTGCATAAACTAGGTTTAAAGAAGTTAATTTTCTTCCTTTTTTTGGTGTCTTATTTTGTTTTCCTGATTTGCAGAAAAATAAAAATATAATAATAGTTGTAACATGCGTTACAAGAAAAATAGACTTTTGTGGCTATTTAATTGTGGTAAAAAGATCATTTGTGACTAAAACAAACTCATTTTAGCTATAAATAGTCATTTCGTTAAAATTAACTAGTCACAAATAAACAGTTTTACTGTATGGTGGGCTCAATCTCGACCCAATCAATAAGTAAAGTCAAAAGAATCACCAACGTACGCAATCACACAGTTCTTGACTTAAACCTACCTTATAGATGCCTTGCTACTTAATTTCTATATAAAAGCATTGATACATCCATGTTTACCACGCAAGACATAACGCACGTAAAAAATCAGCGCGCGCTTGCACCACGAGATCAGATATTAGCCCCAGTCCTTTTCTTCATCGTCGTCGAATTTGAAGATGGTGTACCAGTACATAGTCGGTGTTGTTCTAGCTTCTCTGTTGGCTTTTGTTTTATCGTACAGTTTCAGATCAGGAAAGAAGATAACGGCCACCAGAGCTTCAATGGATCAGATAAAAAGAAACGGGTTTGTCAAGACGTTGGAGAACAGCACATGTGGGCCGGAGATCGGCGGAAGTACTACGGACGTGATCATTGTTGGAGCCGGAGTTGCCGGTGCAGCTCTTGCTTACACCCTTGGCAAGGTGATTCTTAATTTACCATGTTTCATCTCTATGGAGTGATTTTTTTTTTCCAACCTTTTTTTTCTGAAGGATCTTGACTTAAATTAATTTTCTAGGATCTCACAGTTCCTGAATCGATCGTCTGCACTGCGCGCGGGCGCGCGCATATATATATATATATATATATATGTGAAAAAAATATATTCATCATCAATTTTCTCATCATCTTATGATGTAGTATTAGATAATAGATTCACAAGTAAAATATAATAAATAATCTTTAATCATCTAATGTCACATCATGTGATGATGATAAGAGAATAATCATAAAAATTGAGATGATGAGTAAAATTACTATATATATATATATTTATATCTTCGTGTAGGTTAATTTATGATCTACACAGGGCCTTATTAAGCATGGTGATAGTTTTTATTCACAGGACTTTATTTTGGATTGAATATGATTTAGTTTACAGTCTTTTCAAATGCTCGTAACTTTCTTTTTCAAAAAAGAGAAAAATAAGAAGTCTTTTTTTGTTAAGCTTCTCTTTTGCTCAAAATAAAAAATTTATCAACAACTAAACGGATCCGTTTAGTTGACTTGATGATCTTATTGCGAATTATTCTTTGTTAATTTCGATTCTGCATGTTTACTGCATGCATTCACATATGTACTTGAAAAATGCCACCTATGACTTACAAACGACGTATTACAAATCATATTAAAATCAAAAGACAAGTCAAAGCTATATTTATTATATTGTTGATGATATATCAATCAAATAAACTATCAATTCATATGTAAACTTTAAAAATAAAATTAATAGTACTATATTTAGCATAAATTATTTTTTCTGTTTTTTTGGTAATTTTCTTGATTGTCTCGTTGAATAAAGCTAGAGTAAATCAAAGTTGTGGTTAAAAACATTATTCCTGTTTTTTTTTTTTTTTTTTTTTTTGTCTGTGTTATATTCTGGTATTGAGTGTGAACTGAAAATTAGTATTCTGCTGCTGATTGTAGGACGGACGTCGAGTGCATTTGATTGAAAGAGACTTGACTGAGCCCGACAGAATTGTTGGTGAGCTGCTACAGCCAGGGGGCTATCTGAAACTGGTTGAGTTGGGTCTTGAAGGTAACGAATTAAGTAATCTGCAGGCATCTGCAGAACCACCTTGTATGAACCTGGGAATTTGTTTATAAATTGGTTTCAAGAATTCTCTATATATAGATGGATGTGTTTTATCTCTATGTTCAATTAATGGAACCTGGCCTGCTTCTTGCTCTTGTCTTGCAGTAGCTGTTCGTTCTAATTGGTAACTAATTACATGCATGATTGGCTGCAGATTGTGTGAATGAAATTGATGCTCAGAACGTATATGGATATGCTCTTTACAAGGATGGGAGAAATACTAGACTGTCTTATCCCTTGGAAAACTTCAGTCCAGATGTGGCTGGGAGAAGCTTTCACAATGGGCGTTTCATACAAAGATTGAGAGAAAAAGCTACATCTCTTACAAAGTATATATTCTAATTCATTTCCCTTGAAACATATTTTAAAGCCAATCCTGTTTCCCAATGCTAGTGATTGGTTATTACAGTGAAGAATTTGACAAATATACAATCTTAAAACCTATATGAGTCAATGAATTTTTGCAAAACTTAGACCGAAAGTCTAAATTCTCGACATTATCCTTTAGCCTGCCTTGTGTGTTGAGTCTTTGGTTTTGAAGTAACTATGCAAACTTGAGGTGCTTGCTCTGTTGTTCGTATGACTACTAGATTCCGTGCCTCATAAAGATGGAATGGCAGTACAATTAATTCCACAATTTCTTATATATTAATGGCTTGAATCGTTTCTCTTTCTTAATTCTATACAGTGTTAGATTGGAACAAGGAACGGTAACAGCTCTACTTGAAGAAAAAGGGACTGTCAAAGGGGTGCACTACAAAACCAAGACTGGTCAAGAGCTGACTGCCCATGCTCCCCTCACAGTAGTATGTGATGGTTGCTTTTCAAATTTACGGCGGTCCCTGTGCAAGCCCATGGTAAAGATGTTCTTGAAACAACAAAAAAACGTGTTTAGATCTTTATATCAAGATTTTACTTCATCGATTAAACTGTGAATTAAGAAGTAATTTACTGATCTGTATTAGGACCTTTTAAAGCTTTTTTTAACGTAGGTCCATCATCATCTCTACAGGTTGATATCCCCTCCTGTTTTGTTGGTTTAGTCCTAGAAAACTGTGAACTTCCATATGCAAATCATGGACATGTTGTTCTGGGAGATCCTTCACCCATCTTGTTCTATCCTATTAGTGGCACTGAGATTCGCTGTTTGGTTGATGTTCCTGGCCAAAAAGTACCTTCAGTTGCTAATGGTGAAATGAGCCAGTATTTGAAAACCGTGGTGGCTCCCCAGGTATCCATAAATATCCTTCTTCCTGACATGTTATTTCAATTAGTTTTTTGCAATTCAATATCTAATTAACCCATTTTTGTTACTAATAAAAAATAATCATGTGTTTCAGGTTCCCCCAGAGCTGTACAATGCTTTCATATCTGCAGTCGATAAGGGAAACATAAGATCAATGCCAAATAGAAGCATGCCTGCAGCTCCCCATCCCACTCCAGGTGCACTCTTGATGGGGGATGCATTCAACATGAGACACCCTCTAACAGGAGGAGGAATGACAGTAGCTCTATCAGACATTGCTGTACTAAGGGATCTTCTTAGTCCTCTGCGTAATCTGAATGATGCATATAGCCTTTGCAACTATCTTGAATCCTTCTACACCCTACGCAAGGTAATGCTGCATTAATGTATATGTCTATACGTATCCTATGGAGTTAGGCCCAAGAATCTTATATCAGCCACTTTCTTCTATAAACTTCAAAGGTTCATACTTTATGACCAGTATATCTTCTAAAAATGCTGATCATATCACTCCACTTAGTAATTATTTAGAGAATTCAGCGTACAAATGTTTGTAGTATTGGAAAATTAACAGATGGGGGATATTGCATGGTTCTGTTTTCCAGCCAGTGGCATCTACCATAAACACCTTGGCAGGTGCCTTGTATAAGGTGTTTTGTGCATCACCAGATCCAGCAAGGAAGGAGATGCGCCAAGCATGTTTCGACTATCTGAGCCTCGGAGGTGTTTTTTCGACTGGACCCGTGTCTCTACTCTCTGGTCTAAATCCTCGACCGTTGAGCTTGGTTCTCCATTTCTTCGCAGTGGCCGTCTATGGTGTCGGCCGCTTATTACTTCCATTTCCCTCACCAAAACGCATGTGGATTGGAGCTAGATTGATTACTGTACGTATTTCTATTTACCACTGTGTTTTCAACATCAGAAATATCCACATGCATATATCTTCCAGATTACATATACTGCATAATCTTATAAATTTTCTGCCTACTTTTTTATTTTATCTTATGTACAAACTTCTGATCTGTATTATCCTTACATCATGCATATTCGTCTCATTTTTCCAGGGTGCATCAGGAATCATTTTCCCCATAATCAAGGCTGAAGGAGTTCGACAGATGTTTTTCCCTATTACCGTGCCAGCCTATCACAGATCAGCTCCTTCTGATCATTAACATATAATTATATATTAATGAACACGAAAATCTTCTGCGTAATTAATAAAAACACTTGGGAAAAAAGAGAGAAGAAATTAGAAACTAGCTAGCACAAGTACTTTTATACAATCAAGATCAGAAACCAACTAATTTGTATAAGCTGTAGCATGCACGCTCCCTTCAAGAAGAACAGAGAGGGGATTCCAGGCATATACGCATGCAACAGCTAATATTATTAAATTAATTAAGTTGTATTATGGATTACGAAATGTATGCTCTTTTATATGGGAATAAGTTTCCCACAAACTTGTAGTACTAAGCAAAATTATATAATAGAAATGAATTAAGTACAAGTAATTTATTTCTAGACGTAAGCAATTCTAATATTCCAGGGCGCCTCTACTACTTGCAGAAGTTTGACATGAATCAAAACTAATCTTGCAAGTTTCATTTCCCCTTCCCCTGCGAACGTGTTTTGCTTTTGCATTGCAGGTCATGAGTCGCTTTCCTTGCACAAAAAAAGATGCACTTTCCTTAATAATTCTATGTAATTGCGATATTAAGATGTGGTGGACATATAGCGATGGGAAATGATATTCGTAATTATAGAGTGTGAAAGTGTCGTATATTCTTTTTAAAAAAAATAAATAAATATGAGATTTATTTGAAAAAATTAATATTTTAATAGTGAATCTTACTTTTTTTTTAGAATGAGTGTGCGACGCTTATACAACGCATGACTATATCTAACATTACTCTGTAAAAAGAAATTTATAAATTTAGAAAACTTATGCAAAGGAATGTTATGTAAATATGATAATTTTTAAAATTTCTCGTAATTTCATTTTTAAATATTATTTAGACATAAGAACCTATTAATTTTAAAATTTTATTTTTATTTTATATATAATCATTATCTAATAATTATTTAAACATAAAAATTAATACAACTTTCTTTATTCAATGTTTTGTCTCCATTTTCTCAAAATTCAATCAAATATATATCTTCACTCAAATCATTTTATTATTACTATTCACAAAATAAAGTTAATGAGACACTGATCAATGCATCTTTATATTAAAATGGCCTAGAATTATTATTCTCATGTTTAATCCATATTATTTCAAAACCTCATGGAAGTACTTACAAAACTTCTTTCCGAATAAAAGACAGAACAGACGTGGACAAACACGGAAACACGCATATAAATTAAAGACAAAACGGTACTAAGGAAAAATATTTACCCCAAATTATATTTAATTTCTTATTTGACCATAACAATATAAAAGCTATCACTGAGTTACCAAATTACCACATAAATTATAAGTTACAATTTACTCTATTAAAGTTTGACTATTAGACATGAGATAAAATATTAAGAAAACGGCCGTCTGGTACATTAATCGTAATAGATGAATTAAAAAAAAAAAAAAAGTAATGCCTAAGTTACATTGCTCATTAACTTTTTCCTATTGACGTACCATATGGCTTATTAACAAAATTAAAAATAAAAATATAAAAAAGTATAGAGAATTTAGGGTTTTAATTTTTATGTTTTTGTATGCCATTTTGTTTTGAATTTGTATTTTTTAGTTTCTTTTAATAAGTCATGTGGTGCCATGTGATTGTAATATCATGTTAATGGAATAAAGTGAGCGGTATAACTTAGGGACATAGTAGTATTATTCTTAAAATATATATAAATTGCAAGAGAAGTGTGATTTTGGGATTAAAATGAGAATTTTGAGAATTTGATGATTATATATCTATGTCTATATTTATATATATGTGTGTGTAATTGATGAAAAAGTCTCCTATTTGGAGGTCTTGTATTTAAGATAAGTGTTACAATTACAAATAGATTTTACAAAAGTAAATTCACAAACTGACATGATTTCATATAATACGTTAAATCTAGTTTATAATAAAAATAACTTTACGATTTAACGTATCACATCAAGCCATGCCAGTCTATGAATTTAATTTTGTAAAATTTATTTATTGCTAAAGATTTATCTTTAATTTATCTTATTTGGGCAGATATCATGGATGATCATCGTGTTTAAATTTTTGTATTCGTGGTTCTGTGTATTCTACTTAAAAATAATAATGCTAGTATGCCTTATCATTTTGTCCTCTCATTTTGACTACTCATGCATTTAATTTTGTTTGTTTAAATTTATTTTTTGCTTACTTATTAAAGTAACTATTAGTGTATAGTATTTTTTTTTAAATGTTAAAAAAATATTTAAAATAAAAAACAAGGAAAAAAATTCAATTTGCATTTTGTACTAGAGGCTGGGAGTGTAATCTGTTTGGTTTGGTCTAGTTTTAGACAAAATTTGGGACCGAACTGGTATGCATCGGTTTTGCATTTTCAAGAATTGATTCCGCACCAATTACCCTTCTAAACCGGTACTTCCGGTATTATAAATTCCGGTCCGATTCGGTTTAGTTTTTGGGTTTTAATATACTATACTATATATTATATAATATATATTATAATATATAATACTATAATGATAATATATTGTAGAATTATAATATATATTATAATTGTATTATAGACTATAGTGATATATTATAATATATAATGTATAGTGATATAGTATTAGTATAACTATTAATACAATAGACTATAGTGATATAAAATTTTGAAATTTAATATTATATTAATTAGTAATTTATCATATAATACAAAACTATTTTATATATAATTATATATTATATATAAAAATTATATACAATATAAAAAATTATAATATATATGAACCGGTCTCGATCCAATCCAATCCGATTTTAAAAAAAGAAAAATTGAAATCAGACCGATTTAGAGCATTAATATTAGATTCATCATTTTCATCTTTAAAAATTGATGAAAAGTACATGTTTTTCATAAATTCAAAACGTCCATATCCATAACCCCACATTAGATTAACTATTGGATTCATCAAAATAATAATATAATATTATTTTTTTAATAATAATATTTTTAATTTATTTTTTTATATTTTATAATTACACTAACTATATGTTAATTAATAATTTAATTTGAAACTTAAATATATTGTGGCTCAAAATTGAGAAATAATAATTTAAATAAATAAAATAATAGTTATAGAGTGTGAATATTAAATTTTTAAATTTGAAGATAAATCAGAATGTACTGTAACTCAAAATTTTAAATTTTAGTATTTAATGAATCTAATATAATGATTTTAAACATACGTTTATTAAATTTTAAAAATTAAACTCATTTAATGAATCTAATGTCAAGTGCTCTTAATTCGATCCAATTTACCGGTTCACCCTTTTTTTTTTCAAGTCGAAATTGGGGAGACAGCGGCACGGTTATTCAAGTTAAAATTTTTTTTAATTTTTATATTGCACGGTCCGTACATATGTATTGCAAGGATGATGATTTTCATAGCTCGCCAATTTCAAGTAAGTTTAAGCTTGAGTGGATGCTAGGGTTTGATAAGGCCGTCATTTGCTAGAAAGGATTCATTGTTCCTAAAAAAAAGGGCATCACCATCCTCTTACTTGAACTGAAAAATGTCTCTACTGCAACACCTCTCCACTGCAATTTCTTCATCTTCTTCTGCTTTCTTGGTCCATTCCAACTTCAATTCCAGGTACCATTTTTTTTGGCTGTTGGTTACTTGGAAAGTTCCTAAAAAATAATCATACACGCCCAAAGTTGTGAACTTCCATTTCCCATCATTAATCACCTCATCACATTTTTTCTTTTTGCAACTAAGCAGAATATTTTCTCTTTAAAAAAATATATATACGTGTAAAGGATCAGATTGAATGAACTTTTATGGTTTGTATGCTGCAGGACTAAGAACGTTTCGCTTCAGGCGAAAAGAAGCGGCATTTGTAAATGCGTTGCTGCGGTGCCGAAAGAATCTCAGACTGGTTCCATTTTTTATCTCCTTCATCTCAATTCTGATTTTGGATATTGTTTTCATTTCTTTCTTTAATTTTGTGTGAAATATTTTCTTTTACTGGGAGTTTGTCTAGCAGTGGAGCTATGATATATGGGGCCAACGTTGTTGCTGGAATGTGAATTATTGGACATGGAAAATTTGTTCCTCGTCATACAAAATTGCCACCTTAGTGAAAAATCTATTTAAACCAGAACGGAATTATAAGCATCTCTTCTTACTATGCCCGTTGTGGATATTTGATATTTAATAATGCTGAAAATGTTCTGTATCTTTTGAAGCATACAAGACAAATGTCTCTCGCAATGGAAACTTGGCCAAACTTCAAGCGGGTTACCTTTTTCCAGAGGTATATAATGCATGTGCACCTATTTTTTTATTATTGTACTCTTACTGTTGATTAAAAAAAAAAACTTCATTCACTTGACGGTGATTACCTTATGGTACATGATTATTTTTTGGTAGAACCATAGAATTATGTTATCAGCTTCTTGACTCACCTTCTTCTTGGATTTTAGTTCATCCAAGATTTAACTCTACTTTTTGGAGCTTTCAAATGTTTCTAGTCTTTGATGATATTCTCTTCTTGGTGATTTGATGATTTTGGGTATACTTTGTGTGTGCATTAAGCCCTCTTTTTTTTCCTTTCTTAGTAATTTTGTCACTTATAAACAATGCATAAAGCCGGGACTTCGGAGGACATTGTTTGTTTGTTGTATTTACGCCCGAAGTCCTAGTGATATGATCTCTCTTTGGCCTCCCCCACCTCTGGTCCTCAGACAACCCACAGAAGACATCTGTTTCATCATTTGCATTTTAAACGGTGTTTTAGTAATCTTATTTTTGTCATATAATTGTTGTCAATAGATAGGCAGGAGAAGGGCTGCACATCTGCTGAAGTACCCTGATGCACAAGTGATAAGCCTTGGAATTGGTGACACTACTGAGCCTATTCCAGAAGTTATAACTTCGGCGATGGGAAAGGTATGACTTCATTACCCTCTTGGAAACTGTTTCATTTTTTTTTTTCATGCTCCTGGTTTTATTCTGCACACTCTCCTGGTGTTGTTCTCCTCTGTTTTTATGCTTCCTTATTTTATTCTCCTTGAAAATATTTCTGTAACTAATTTAGCAAATGGAATCACAAAAAAACAAAAAAAAAAAAAAAAAAACAACAACAACGATGGCAGTTTGGAAACTTGGGAGAGGTGTGATTTATGAAGCTTAACTCTCTCCCTCCCGATTGCTGACTCAAAAATCAAAATTAAGGCTATAGTTTACAACTGACAGAATCCTTGCTTAAATGCTGACCCAAACAACATTTTTTAGGATTGCTATTTGCCTGGCATTATTAAACTGTTCCATGGTCATGTTATTGAATGTCTTTATGAATTTCTGCACATTTTTACCTGTTATCTGGTTTATGATTAAGTAGATCCTTGCTTCGTTGACTACTGAATCAAATTGTTTTCACTTTGACAGAGATCAGAGGAATTATCAACACTAGAGGGTTACAGTGGTTATGGGGCTGAGCAGGGTGAAAAGGTATGGGGCATTCTTGATTTGTGATTGACTGTTTCATGGAGTTGAACTTCATTGCTAATTGTCTATACATTCAGATCTCTTCTGTTTCATCCATTTTGTCTGGATCCTCCTTCTGATTCAAAATTATTAGCTGAAGATGGAGATTTGCCCTTTCTTGTTCATATCATGTCTGAAATGCGAACTCATAGTATATATGGTCACTATGCGAAACCTCAGCACCACATCTAGAATCAAGTGTATAGATTTAAATGTAAACTCATGTTGTTTCTTTAGAAAGTAATTGTAAATGGTACACAACCATTTCATATGGTTAGACATTTTTTGTGCTTCTTATTGTTAATCTATTTACAATACATCAATGACCAAAATATGTTTTTGTGAAGATGCTACAAAAGTAATTTTCAGTTGCCATTCAACTAAGTATTAGAATTCATGCTGATTTCTTATATAGCCAAAGTTTTACTTATCAAAAAAAGTATGGCTGAAGTTTCTACTCTGGCTGTTGACCTTAGGCAATCATCCTCTAGGTTCAAATTGATCCAATTGAACATAGAATTGAGACAACTAAAAGCGGATTACTTGAAGTTTCATATGAGACAATTGAAATTTATAACTCCTTCTGATAACAAACTTCATGATAGCTGAAGACTAACGCTGTTGCTGATCTGTAGTCTTTGAGAGCTGCAATTGCTTCAACTTTTTATAGCAACCTTGGTATAGAGGACGATGATATATTTGTTTCAGATGGTGCAAAATGTGATATATCCCGCCTTCAGGTTTGTTTAGTTTTTACACATTGGTTTTGAGTTCCTTGCATTGATCTTTGCCTATGTTTATATTTGTTTGCTTGTACTGATGATTTTTGTTTACCAGCAAAGTATTCCATTATAAACTTTTTTTTTTTAATTGTAACAACATTTTTTAATTGTAGCACTATCTAAATTTGCATTCTTTCTACTCTTGGCAGGTTGTTTTTGGGGCTGATGTTACAATGGCAGTGCAAGACCCGTCATACCCTGTAATTTATTCTTCTCCAAAATAAGAATAAAATTTATTCTCCAGTTGACTTGTCCCCATTTTTCTCTTTTAATTATCTATTTTCATTGTGATATATATTAAGTGAAAAGTTTGAGTTGGTCTTACAAGTATTCATTTGGTCGTATTTTTAAGATTTTATTTATTGGTAATAATTTGTGATAGTTCTTTTTTATTCTTTTAGCATAATTTTGCATGAAATTGCCTGCCAGTGGTAATAATTTGCAATAGTATTTTTTTTTTCTTTTAGCTTAATTTTTCATGAATTTACCTGCTAGAGGCATACACTTCTCATAAACTAGTATCAGCCATTCTTGTGATATACTTTTTGAAAAAATAAAAAGCTTTCTCTCCGTACAAATAGTAATTCTCTCTCCATATGTGTAACGTTCAATGGTGGCTGGGAGTGTTTAACGGCGAGGTTACTGCTATACTGGAGCTGAAAAATGGGATTTTCGAAACAAATAGTCATTGAATCAAAAGCTTTTGAGTTGACAAGGGATGGAAAATATTTACATGTCATTGAGAGGAGCTGGAGAGTTGTGAAGAAAATAAGGCTGGGGATCTCCACGGTATTTTGGTTTGCCAAAGCTTTGGAGGACTGTTTGATGGGTGAAGGAGGAGAGTTCTATACGGCTCATCAAGAGGGAGATAGAGGGTTCATTGCAGAGAGACTGCAAGAGGCCAGTGTAGCGCGGATGAGGGGGTGTCTGAGTTGTTGGGAGACCTGGAGCATTGCGAGAGGCCACAGACTCCGCCGTCGGAGTCTTCTATCCCAACAGTCGACCGCAGTTCCTTGTTGACTATTGTCTACTATTCCAACGCTGAATTTTTTTTTTTTTAGCCGAGAAACGGCTATCTACTCCAACTGAAAGTGCGGAATTAGTGGGTGAAATGGGGGGAGGTCAAAATGGAAGGAACACTGGTTTTATTTGAGTTTAACAAGGGTGGGGAGATGCAATCATTGACAACAATGGTGGCTGAAGGGAGGGAGGATAATGGGAAGGGCAAGTCATCTGAGGAAGAACCTGTTCCTTTAAATTCCTTTCAATCCCATTGTGTCAGAATGGGTAATTCAAAAAGCTATGGAAATTAAACATTGCGTAGGAATTACATGCGAGGGCTTCGAAGCTGAATTTATGGCGTTACTTACAACCATAGAGGTTGGGGCAAACAATCCAAAGCTGACCTATCCATTAATTCGGCTAAAAAAAGGGGAAAGAGAACTCAAAAGGCTTACGTGGGCTATGAATGATGATGGTGGAGAGAAGAGCGAACAGGGAGCGTGTCAAGGGGAAGGGTAAGGTGGTTGCTTTATGAAGCTAAAAATAATATCATGGAATGTAAGGGGGCTGCATGAACATAATAAGCGGCTCCAAGTTAGAAACTTTCTTCGCCAATGGAATGAGGACATTGTTTGCTTACAGGAGACTAAGTTGGAAGTTATCACGGGAAAACTAGTCCGAAGTTTGTGGAGAGGGCAACATATAGGGTGGTCGTACTTGCCATCTAAAGGAGCATTTGAGGGAGTACTAATTATGTTTGATAAATGAGTGGTGGAAAGGGTAGAGGAATGTGTGGGTGACTTCACTGTGGCTTGTTCATTTATGAACCTATAAGACGGTTACCAATGGGCATTTGCTGTTTATGGCCCAAATATTGATTCGGTTAGAAGACCATTGTGGAAAGAATTGGCAGGACTTCTCAGTTGGTGGGAGTTACCAAGTTGCATAGGGGTGATTTTAAAGTAACTCGTTGCCCAAGCGAGAGGTCGGGTGTGCCCCACATCACTCCCGCCATGAGAGAGTTTTCTGATTTTATTTCAGAACAGGAGCTTATGGATATTCCATTAACAGGAGGTACTTTCACTTGGTCCAACAACCGAGAACTCCCATCTTGATCAAGGATTGATAGCTTTTGTTAACTCCAGATTGACAGATACATTATCCAAATGTAGTACAAAGAATACTACCCCGTTTATGCTCTGATCACTTCCCCATCATCTTAGACTGTGGTGGCATCCAAGGGGGTAGAAGGTATTTTAAGTTTGAGAATATGTGGCTTAAATCTAATGGTTTTGTAGACAGGGTCAGGCAATGGTGGTCTTCTTACAATTTCCAAGGCTCTCCAAGTTTCATAATGGCAAGAAAGTTAAAAGCTTTGAAACATGATTTGAAGCAATGAAATGAACAAGTTTTTGGCAATGTGCTTCAACAGTGACATTCTCTCTTAGAAGAGCTATAGGGTCTGGAGGATGAAGAGGAGGCAATAACTCTTTTTGAATCCGAGAGAATTTGCAAAAGTCAGGTAATGGTGGTCTTCTTACAATTTTCAAGGCTCTCCAAGTTTCATAATGGCAAGAAAGTTAAAAGTTTTGAAACATGATCTGAAGCAATGAAATGAACAAGTTTTTGGCAATGTGCTTCAACAGAGACATTCTCTCTTAAAAGAGCGATAGGGTTTGAAGGATGAGGAGGAAGCAAGAACTCTTTTTGAATTCGAGAGAATTTGCAAAAGTCAGGTAGTTACTGAACTTGAAAGAGTATCTTTGATGGAGGAGATTTATTGGCAACAAAAATCAAGGGCGCTTTGGTTCAAGGAAGGAGATAAGTGTGCGAAATTCTTCCATAGGGTGGTGAATTCTCACAGGAGGAACAATGCTATTGACATGCTAATGGTAGATGGGGCAGGTTTCTCGGATCAGTTGGTCATCAAGAACCACTTCACTCAGTATTATCAACATCTCCTATCAGAAGAGTACACCTGGCAACCAATAGTGAATTGTTTAACTTTGTTAGCATTAGATCAACAGTGTGTAGGATGGTTAGAGAGGCCGTTTGCAGAAGAGGAAGTGTGCAAAGTAATCCGTGGCATGGCTGGAGACAAGGCTCTAGGCCCAGACGGTTTTACCATGGGCTTTTACGAAGCTTGTTGAGAAGTGATCAAGGAAGATCTTCTGCAGGTCTTTCAAGAGTTTCACACTAATGCTAGATTTGAAAAAAAAAAAGTCTTAATGCTACATTCCTCGCACTCATTCCTAAAAAAATGGGGTCCGCAGACGTTAGAGACTATTGCCACATTAGCCTTGTTAATGGGGTTTATAAGATTTTTTTCAAAGTGCTAGCGAATAGATTGAGCTCGGTGATGGAAAAGCTAAATTAGACATGGAGAAAGCGTATGATCATGTCAACTGGGAGTTCTTACTTTATTTGCTTGCAAGATGTGGCTTTGGGGAGAAATGACAAAAATGGGTCGAATTTTGCATCTCTACAGTTCGATTCTCTATCTTGATAAATGGCTCACCGATGGGATTCTTCAACTCCTCCCGTGGTTTGAGATAGGGCGACCCGCTCTCTCCCTTAATTTTTGTATTTGTCATGAAAGCTCTTAGTAAGATGATTGTGGGCCTTGTGGAAGGTGGGTTATTCTTTGGTTTCTCAGTGGGAAATAGCGACCTTGAAATTTCTCACCTGCTATTTGCTGACAACACTCTCATCTTCTGTGGTGCACATCTTGGGCATATTCAATCCTTGCGGGCTCTATTTCTTTGTTTTGATTTCAGGATTGAGAGTTAATCTTTCAAAGTCTGAATTAGTTCCAGTGGGAGTAGTTCCTAAAGCAGAGAATTTAGCTACTCTCTTGGGGTGGAAGGTATCATCTCTACCTTTGAAGTATCTTAGCTTACCTTTGGGTGCCCCCTTCAAATCCGAGAGAATTTGGCATGGTGTAGTTGAAAAGGTGGGACGCAAATTAGCTTCTTGGAAGAGGTTGTATTTGTCGAAAGGTGGTAGGTTGACTTTAATTAAAAGTACCATTTCTAACTTATCCACCTATTTCATGGCATTGTTCCCGCTCCCTGCAAAGGTTGCCAACCGTATTAAGAAGTTACAAAGAGACTTCTTTTGGAGTGGATTGGGGGAAGAGTTCAAATTTCATTTGGTTAATTGGCCAATGGTCTGTACTCCATTTTCTGGGGGTGAATTGAGGATTCACCACTTGACAAAATTTAATCAAGCCCTGCTGGGTAAATGGTTGTGGAGGTATCAACACGAAAGAGGGGCCCTATGAAAGTTAGTTATAGATTCACAGGTTGGGGAGGATGTTGCTCGAATGAGGTACATGGCCCACATGGGGTGGGCTTGTGGAAATATATTAGGAGACATTGAGAGATCTTCCGAGGACATGAACATATTGTGTTGGGTGATGGTTCTCGTGTTAGATTTTGGTACGACAAATGGTATGGTGAAAGAAGTCTCCAAGACACATTCCCGGCCATCTTTTAGCTTGCACGAGGAAAGGATGCAACGATAGCCAACCTATTGGACATTTCCAGCAGCTCCCCTCAGTGGAATATTGAGTTCACTAGGGTAGTCCAAGACTGGGAGTTGGAGACTATTACAGAGTTTTGTGCGACATTATATTCTGTAAGCATGACCGAGGGTACAGCCGATACGATGAACTGGAGCCCATCCAAGAAAGGTAAATTCACTGATAGATCATTTTACCAAGTTCTAACGAGTCCTAAAATGACTATGTTCCCATAGAAGAGTATATGGCAAACAAAAGCTCCTTCAAAAGTAGCTTTCTTCGTATGGACAGCGTCATTGGACAAGATTCTTACCACAAATAATTTAAGGAAACACCAGGTTATGGTGTTAGAATGGTGCTGTATGTGTAAGAAGAACGGTGAACCAGTAAATCATTTGCTTTTACATTGCGAGGTGGCCAAGACCATGTGGGATGATTTCTTCATGAGAATGGGATTGTCATGGGTCATGCCTCATAGATTGGTGGATTTCCTTGCAAGCTGGAGAGGCCTTCATGGTAACTCACAAGTGGCAGCCATCCGGAGAATGGTTCCTATATGTATGTGTTGGTGCATCTGGCAGGAGCGAAATGCTAGGAGCTTTGAAGATCATGAGAGAACAACGGATGAGTTCAAAGTTTTCTTTTTTAAATCATTGATCTTATTGGCATTGGAATTTGAAAAAGTTGAATTGTTTATTATATTTTATGTTGGAATTTGGGAAAGTTATAATGATGAAATGAGAGAGATGAGTTGAGATCGCTTCTCAATCCAAACAGTGCCTAAATGTTCATGACTTTCTCCTTTCGATTGCAAACTATACCTAGGGGCTTCTCATGTATTCTCCTTATGTACTTGGGCTGTGCCTATTTCTATAAATAAAACTTTTTGATTACTATAAACTGTAGTATTTATTTTGAACACCCCTATGCAATATCTTATACAAAAAGTGGTAAAGGTGCATGTGAGAGACATTTACTTGGTTCACTGTTGAAATTAATATTTTTTGGATGAGCAATAATAATTATTTAGAAATGAATAAAGCCAGGTTTACTTGGGAAGTCACCTATAAAAAAGGGTGTTTACTTGGATGAGCAATGATAATAGTAATTCACTTACAGTCCCTCGATAAAACCATAGATCTGACATCTGGTTTCGTTTATTAGGGCTACCTTTCAATTTTGACAGTTACTTAGGCTGGTGGTTGGGTGGTCGTGCCACTTAGCAAGCCATGAAGGATGGTATGCTTGTTTGAGCATGTCACTTACGTAATTTCAAGCATATTGACCATCTACATTTCTTTCATCAATATGGAAAAACAATGTTTTTCATCGATGGCCTAGTCTGTTAGATAAGCTATTAGTAACGTGGCATGGAAAATGTCTTCATGGGGATAAATCTTTTTAAAGGTTTAAGGATCAATTCCTTACTAGAGACCGGTTAAAGTGCAGGCTTATGTGGACTCAAGTGTTATCATGGGTCAGACTGGACAGTTTCAGAAAGATGTACTAAAGTTTGAGAGCATTGAATATATGAAGTGTACTCCAGAGAATGGTTTCTTTCCTGATCTGTCAGGTGTTTCTCGAACAGATATCATATTTTTCTGTTCACCAAACAATCCTACTGGTGCTGCTGCAACCAGGGAGCAACTGACCCAGCTGGTAAAGTTTGCCAAGGACAATGGCTCAATCATAGTATATGATTCTGCATATGCCATGTACATGTCGGAGGACAACCCCCGCTCCATCTTTGAAATTCCAGGAGCTAAAGAGGTAACTTCGGTGATGAAAATTCATCTTAGAGTTTTTTCCCCTTTCAATGCAGCAGACATTTATTTCCATAAATTCATAACTATGCATATTGCAGGTTGCAATTGAGACATCATCATTTAGCAAGTACGCAGGGTTTACTGGAGTTCGCCTAGGTTGGACTGTAGTTCCAAAGGAGCTGCTATTTTCCGATGGATTTCCTGTAGCCAAGGACTTCAACCGCATTGTTTGTACTTGTTTTAATGGTGCATCCAACATTGCTCAAGCTGGTGGTCTAGCTTGCCTTTCACCCGAAGGTCTTAAGGTTTGTTTTCTGTTCTCATTTTCTGTGATTCTTTACCGACAAAAAATGCAATCTTTGTCATCAACTCATCATATGTCCTGTTATTTTTATCCAATTATAGATTTTGTTTCTTTAAATTATTTATTACGTGTATCTGGGTAACAAGATTTATATATATGTATATGTATTTTTAATTTCATTTTTCACGTTCCTCTTCTCTAGCCATACGGCCAGAAAAAATCCTGAAACACTTGCATAACAAGATACGCTGATTTTATACTATTTGCAGGCAATGCATGAGGTGATCGGTTTCTACAAAGAAAATACTGACATAATAGTAGAGACATTTAATTCTCTTGGTTTTAATGTGTATGGAGGGAAGAATGCACCATATGTGTGGGTCCACTTCCCCGGCCGAAGTTCGTGGGATGTATTCAGTGAGATTCTGGAGAAAACTCACGTTGTTACCACCCCTGGCAGTGGTTTCGGACCTGCTGGCGAAGGGTTTGTCAGGGTTAGTGCCTTTGGTCACAGGAGCAATATTTTGGAAGCTTGTAAGAGATTCAAGCAGCTATACAAGTGAAGCTGGATTCAACTGGTTTCTACCGCATCTTTTTTTGGAGCAGAAATGGACACACCCACCTGCTCCCACCATCATTTCCTTCGATCTCTGCAAATTGTTAGACCCAAGCAAGTTTCGGATTTCGGATTCTTATTTGCAGGTTGCACAACCTATTTCATAAGTTGTAGAAATCGAGTGTACTTTGTGATCTAGACTCTATTTTATTCATAATAAATTTCAAGCAAATGGTCTAATAATCTTCTCTCACGGAAAGGTCTAATAATAGTGCAGTCCAGCATAATAAATCTGTATTAGTGAATGTATCAGATCCGGTTCACAGCTAGAAGCCACTTTGAGACGAGGAAAAAGGAATCAAACTCCAATCAAGAAGCTCAAGCTCAAAGCATGGAGCAACCACGTATTCCAAGTGCTTTACACCAGAGTGCTACCATGAACCACCGAGTATTTATATATACACAATACATTACATAATATATTGTATAATAATATTATAAAATAAAAATATTTTTATAAAATGATATTATTTTTATAAGATGTTTTATAAAAATATTTTTTATTTAAAATATAATTGTGTAAAGTGTTGTAAAAAATTTAATACGTAAATCATTTTTTATTCATAAAAGCTCTTTGATACGACAGATTCTAGATTAGGGAGCACGTGGCCAGCAAAAAAAGATAATATAATATTGTAAGGTGAGTTGGGTCATCTCATATCAATTTATCTTAAAAAATATATTTGAATTGTGAGATAAAATGATATAGTTTTAGATGAAAATTAAATATTATTATTATTTTGAGATTTAAAAAAATTAAAATATTTATTATATTTTAAGTGAAAATTTATAAAAATTATAATGATGAGATGAATTAAGATGATATAAAATATTTTTACTATCCAAACCGTACATGGGCAGAGCTTTACATGACATCCCTGCTGCTCCAATATTTCGCTCGTTTGAATTCCGTCATTTTCATTCATCTCAAGATGATTTTTTCAGCTATACCTGCTGGGATGATTTTGTTTTTTTAATTTTTAATTTTACTTAATGATTAAGAATAATATTTTTTAATAATATTATAATTTTTTTATTTTTTTAAAAAATATTTGAAAATATTAAAAAATACATGAATGAAAAAATAAATAAAATAAAATCCTAAAATTAACTGTAGCTCCCAGCAGTGGTGGCTGGCGGGGAATGTAGCATGGTCCTTTTAAATCCTACCCACCACTTTGCTTCTTGGCATACCACCTTTTTTCTGACCAGAAAAGTGAAAACTCATTTCCAAGCTTTCGAGTCAGAAGTCTATGTTTTCATAACCCAAAGTTCTTTGAAGCCCAAGCTCAACACCAGATACAGTCCATTTCATGCCAAAAAGATAACCCAGCCCGCCCCAAATCCCTGCTTCTTTTCCCTTCCCCCGTCCAAAGCCCCAGCCCCCCGAGTCTCTCCCTCTCTCCTCTCCTCCCAAATCCCTACTTCTTTTCCCCTTCCCCCGTCCAGCGCCCCAGCCCCCGAATCTCTCCCTCTGCGTTCACTCCTCTCCGTCGCCGCAATCCCTTGCCTTCGCCGCTTATCACGCCAGTAAGTTTCCGTTCGTCTCTTTCTCTTTCTCTCTCTCTCTCTCTCTCCGTCGACTCTCCCCATCTCAGGGTTGTTCTCTGCTCCACCGCGCCGCATGTAATTCTAAATTGGATTTCCGCCTTGCACGTTCCCTCCCACTAGTAATTCTAAATTGAATTTCGCATGGATTGATGGCCACGCTACTTGATTCTTCCTCTCGGCCCAGTGCGTGAGGGACTGTTTCCTTCTGCAAAACAATTTTCCGATCTGAAGCCGTGAGAGGGTTCTAAATCGACGTATTTGCTCCATTTTGTGTTGGATTTCTACCTTTGTATATACAGTTCCTTTGCTTCATCCATCACTTCGGTGAGTTCTTTTCTTCCTTCCTTTGGAAGGGTATATGTTTTATTTGGTTGAATTTAGGAGAAGAAAAAACTTGAGATCTTTAAACCTCTTTTTTATTTATTTATTTATATATATATATATATATTGCAATATTTTTTCCCGGAAGTTTCTTTTTACTTCTTATTTAAGTGAAAAACCATTGTTTGTGAATAATTTACTGTATGTAGCTGAGAAAACTTATGAGAGATAGAATCCAAAAGGTTTTGTTTCTTCTTGGCCTAGTGGATGATATTTGAAATTGGTTTTAGAAAATTGATGAACTTTTTGTTAATTGCGTCTTTGTCTGCTCCTTTTGGATCATTTAATTGTGGTATGGCCGTAATTCGTCTTCTGTTGACCGTAGGCTAAAAAGGTGCTACTATCTCGAAGTTTTTGTTGGTTCTAGTTTGCTTTGCTAAGTGGTCTTATTTCATTTGAATGATTTGCTTATATTTGGTTTCCTTTGCCTCTTGTAGCACGAGTTATCCTCCTATTTTTCTTGTCATTTGCAACCTAATAGGGCAGATGGATCTTGAGACGGAGAACAGAATAGCTGCAATGCTTATGAAAGAAGCAGCAGATTTGCGGCGACAAGCAGAGAAGGAAGGTGTGCATGCCTATCTTAAACAACCCAATTCACGGTTTCGGCCCAATTCACGGTTTCTAACTGCAACTGTTCTTGGAGTACAACAAGGTTAGTTCTACAATTTCTGTAATAATAATATCTCCGTTCTTTTCGTTGATTAGCATTGCAATGTCTTTTATGAAGGACAGATTTTGTAACGAATTTCAATCCTTCATGACTCATGAGGAAAGATGAGTGTTTGCTATATCAAGTGATACGTACCTTCCTTCATGGAAATCGAGGCACATTATACCTTCAGTTTCTTTACAACTTTTTTTTTTTTTAAGTAAGAAGTAAATTTCATTGATATGAATAAAAGATAGGCATAGCCCATGTACACAGGAGTATACAAAAGAAAACGCCTAAATACATTCTAAAAGAACTACATTAAAGATAAGAAATCATGCACATTGTTTCCATTAAGGACAATAGCTGAAAACCATAGGAGTAAAGTGTGTAGAAAAAAGTTATGAAGCTCCGCAATTGTTCTCTCTCTATCTTCAAAGCACCTCACGTTCCTCTTCATCCAACTACACAATTCTTTACAACTTATTCCTTCTTGACTAACCCAAATAGATTTTCTTATTTATTTGAGACAACTCAGTTTCTCTACAACTTAATCATAGAAAAATAATTCAAAAACTGGTGTTTGCAAAGAGTTGAGGAAAACATAATTCTAATGAACAAACAATTGGTTCCATCACTCGAAGTGTAAGTTATCTTTTCAGTGTGGGTGGGTGGGTTTTGTTTGCCTCTTTCATCAAATTACATTTTATGGTTCAGATTTGTGTACTTCAGCTTAAGGTTTATTTATTTATTTGTTTGTTTTTGGGTTTTTGAAACAGCAAATCGAGCTGTGGAAGTGAATGAGATGTGGCGGGCCCGACAAAAAGAGCTAGAGCTGGATGATAGATGTAAAGGCAAATTTAGAAATGGAAGCAGTGATAGCAGCAGCCATATTGACAATTACGGTGTAAACAAAAGTAAGAGGACTCTTGTAAATGTTAACAACACAAGTGCTTCATGTTCATCAAGTGAAAGAGTATATGAGAGTGGCTCTTCAAGGGAAGATGAAGAACTTGAGGAGTTTCTACACTCGAGGTCATAATTTATGCTCTTTCTCACTTTCTCTTCGGTGCATGTGTGTAAGATCTTGAATCACTCAACTTTAAATATGTCAATTTCATTAGTTTGACATGATCTTTTCGTTTTCCGGATGGCAGGGCCAAACGTGGCAGAGGTGGTGTTGGCCCAAGGATGGATGAAACGGGTCCGTACCTTCCACCTTCTTCGGAGTCCATAGAAGATCGGTCAACAAACCCTGATGTATGGAGACGCCATGTTGTCTATGGTCCTGAGAAACCTTGGTCACTGAAGTCACATGATTCTTCAGAAGAGGAGACTAACGAGGAAAAGCGGAAGAAGTCAAAAAAGCTTCACTCAGGGAGCACCGACAAACAACACTCAAGGAAGCACAGATCCAAAGATAATTCAAAGGATAAGAAAAAGAAGAGAAAGGAGGAGAAAAGAAATAAACATCGCAAGTAATGGTTGTTTTCTAAATTTGCTGGTTTCCCACAAAGGTGACAAGTCATTGTACGTCAATATGAATGAAAAATCCTTATTTACGGGCATATAAAAGTTTTGAATATTAGGCTTCCCTCTCAGTGCTTACATCTTGATTCTTTTCTTCCCTGTTCGTAACAAAACATCTTTTTTGGTACTCTCACTCTAGACTCTGGAGGAGTTTCATGCATGGCGTATTTTGGCATATAAAAGAATAGAGAGGATGTACGTATTATTACTTGATAAAAAATGAATCGAAAGCTGCTGATATTTCTTCTCCTAAGCATCTCTCAATACTGTGGACAGGAATGTATAATTAATGAGAATCCTGTTGATCTCAACCTGTACTACTCATGACCCACTGAATTTCAATTACCCCATCACCAATATCCTAGCTAGATGACCAATAAAATGCCGTTTCCACCTTGGCATATATATATATATATATATATATATATATATATATTTTATTTTTCTCCTAATGAATAGGTTTCTGAAATCTGTTTTTTTAATCCCAAGTACTGATCGTGTGTAATTCATTTCCTTGGAATTAAATTAAAACAATTGGTCAAATGTTGCACGAAAGTTTGACATTAGGCCTCCTCTAAATTGGTCGTTAGTCCTATAGTTTTTCTAATTATAGCTCCCGTAGTTGAGCAATAAGGCAAGTTGCTCATATTTGGTCAGCTGCCCGTGGGCCGTGTTTGTCGTTTCGAGCAACGAGTTCAGGTTACCCTGCCCTTGATCAGACCCACCAGGCCCAAGGAATAAACCCAGCCCGCCCGGTTTCATTAAAAATAAGAAAAAAAGATAAGGTTCTAAACGCTCCGTCTTGTCAATGGGATTCTTTAAGAAGTAGTGCTTGTGCTACGTGGATTTATAATTTTTTATTTTATTAGTTATGTTTTAAATTTTAAATTTTCACGATATCAATATTTTTTTTTTTTTTTACAAATTTTTTCTTCTTTAAATTCTTTTCCCCTCTTTTTCCGCAGTATTCCCTCTCTTTTTTTTTTCTCTCTGCAAACAAAGCAGCAGCCCCGCCTCTCTCTCTCTCTCTCTCTCTCTCTCTCTCCTGCGATTTCGGTATTTTTCCGTTGGACGCCTCACGCCGCCCTCCGTTTCGGGTTTCCGTCGTCTCTCGCTGTCGGAAAGCCATCTATCCTCGGCCGTATCTTTATCTCCGTCTGCTTCTCGTTGCCTCTGCAACATAAGCCGCAATTCCCCCGATCACTGTGTTTGCTCTCGCCTCCGTCCCTGCTGCCGCTGCCAACGCCCTCCGCGACGCCACCGCCGGTAAGTATCCTGGTTTTTTCCGCCTCTCTTCCCTCCCCTTCTGGTCTCTCACTCTCGCACATATCTTTGCCACCGCCTTACACGCACTGGTTGCGCCGCTGCCGCTGCAGCCATCCTCCACGCCGTCAGAACCCGAGACCGGACCGCTAAGCCCCAATCTCGGGGTGGTCGCACCCACCGTTTAATTTTCGTGTCTCTTATGATTGGTGCCTACTGGAAGTTGTCCATGTTTGTATGTTGGAGTTTGTAGTTGAGTGATTTCATGGTTGGTTGATGTTTGGACGGTCCCTTGTTGTAATGTCATGGTTGGAGGTGGGATGGTTGTAAAATGAGGGTTAGGGTTCGGATGTCTCGAGAGTGTGATTGTTATTGGTGAGGTGCGTTGTGGTGAATTTTAAGCAAATCCAAGGAAGTTGGGCTAATCTATTGGTGGAGTAGTGCATTGGATGTTGAACTTGGACCATTATACCCAAGGCACCATGATGGACTATTTTGTTTATGGGCTCGTATTGAGTTATAGTTCGGGTTATAAAATTTTGTTAGGTTGGTATTGTATTGGTATGAGTTATTAACATGTTAGTGATATTTTTTATAGATTAGGTTATAATATTGCGAATGTTTGAGTTCAAGGCTTAGATAGTAGACTGCAAAAGTCAGTAAAGTGGTGCTCCTATGCTACATTTTGTCTAAAGCTGACTGAGGTTGATTTTGTGAATAACCTGCATATTTTGATGAAAATGACCTCGGTTATATTCTGCACTAGTCTCTGTATCTGAACTTTGAAATCTGATGTTTTATCATGATTGGTGTAAACATGAGCAATTTTTGTACACTGTTTTTCTATTGCATAAAATGTGAATATAAATCTGAAACTTTTATCTGATTCTATGATATTCTTTGTTCAGTATACATAGAGTCACGATTCGGAATAAACCAGTGATCATCATCCTCTTGAAGTCTGATTAGAAGTGCTGCTTGGGGAATTTTTTGAAGGATGGGAGAAAGAAAGGTGTTGAACAAGTACTATCCGCCAGACTTCGATCCGTCGAAGCTGCCGAGGGTTCGAAGGCCAAAGAACCAGCAGATGAAGGTGCGCATGATGCTCCCCATGAGCATTCGCTGCAACACCTGCGGTAATTACATCTACAAGGGCACCAAGTTCAATTCCCGCAAAGAGGATGTCATAGGCGAGGTATGTATCCCCTTTCTTTGTTTTAGGGCTTTCTATCTAAATTGAAAGTTTTCATTACTCTTATATGTCGGATTATACTTGTTAACTCTAGGTTTGTTCATTTTATATTATTCAAGTTCTTGTTAACACTTAATTTGTTTGTCTTATATTTTTGTTTTCCTGAGCAAAGAAATTGAAGTTTAGGTTTTTCTTATTTGTATGCTTCAGTTGAAAGTCAACAAAATGCCCTGTATTCTGCATTGGTGGTTGTAAGTTGTTTAATTTCAATTCCCATCATCATTAAGTGTGATGATAGACCTGTCTAGTGCCTTCAAGTGAGGACTATATGGGATATGCGGGCTCAAAAGAAACATGCTGTGTTGCTAGAACATCTTTTCCCCCAAACAGTATGAAAAGTTAAATATGAAGAACTTGTCTGGCTTAAAATGTGTTAATGTTGCTTTTCCTTTTCCAGATACAAGACGTTAGCCACAGATCTATAAGTTTTTGTACCATGTTTTGAGTCATGATATAGCTTGTTTAAAGCAAAGAAAGTGTATTGAATGCATGAGCCCCAGCCTTACTACTATCTTTATGATTAATATTCCCTTTTGGTTTTCTACAGTGTTTTGTACTTTTTTTGCTGGTTTCTTTCATTTGAGATTTGAATATGTGATATTAATGAACAAGATCGCTTATCTTTAATTGGTTGCAGACATATTTAGGAATTCAAATCTTTCGATTCTACTTCAAATGTACAAAGTGTTCTGCGGAGCTTGCGATGAAGACAGATCCAAAAAATTCAGACTATGTTGTTGAGTCTGGTGCCACACGGAATTTTGAACCTTGGCGTGAAGAGGATGAGGTAAAAATTTTAAGCATGTTTGGTTTGAGAAAGGCTTTAGAAATACTTCTCTTTCATCATCACCCAAATATTTTTTTGCATCCCAGTATTTACCTCGTTTTGGGACATAAAAATCACAAATTCACAATATCCAATACAAAATTCATTGCAAGACATTTTTATCATTGCAACTTTTCGTTCTTTTTACCCACTTTGACCAAATTTAACAGAAACATATCATAAAATCTGTATCCAAAGAACTTTGCATTCTATAGAAATTTTCACTCAAAGAATATTCAACAATTTGAGAAATTCACTTACCAAACATGCCCTAGAACTTCCTGTGCACAACTATATATTATGTGGCCAGATCCCTGTCATTGTTATCAACAGAACTTGTTTGTCAATAAATTGTTCTTTTCGTCAGGTAACAGAGATGGAAAGACAGAAAAGGGATGCCGAAGAGATGGGAGATGCTATGAAATCATTAGAGAACAGAACCTTGGATTCAAAGAGAGAGATGGATATCCTTGCTGCGCTAGATGAGATGAAGTCTATGAAGGTACTTTCTTTAGTAAATGGGTTTTATTTAATCAAGTATCCACTTAACAGTGAGAGGAATGGAATCCAGGGCTCAAATAGCTTTCGTAATTGTAGACATATTGCCTTAGATCATCATCATGTTGTCTAACATTATTGCTTTATTAATCAATTAACACCTGGTTTGAACCTGAGGTCAATATGAGTTTGATACTAATCCCCCCCCCCCCCCCCCCCTTTTTTCTTGTCTTGCAGTCTAGACATGCTACTGTGAGTGTAGATGCCATGCTTGAGGCCTTGCAGCGCACAGCCGGGGAAAAGGTATGATTAATGTGCTCTCTGTGTTTAGATCAGTTTTGCTCCTTAAGTGCAGAAGTATATCGGAGCTCTCTGTGTTTAGATCAGTTTTGCTCCTTAAGTGCAAAAGTATATCGGATCACTCTCGTTACTAAATCCCACTGGGCTGCACAGTCACTTTCATTGTGTTGGTTGGGCTCTTTTGTTGGGTGAACAGTTGCATGTTCATCACTTTTCTCATGCATATTGTGAGTGAGTACTTATCCATGGTCAAGCATAATAAGCAAATGGATTGATTTCCCTGTCTAGTATCTTTCTTCAACCAGCCACGGGATCAAATCTCTTCTATGTTGCTTCAATTGTTGGGTCACTGGTTTTAGCTGCCTCGACTGCACCAGTATTCCTGTCTATGAGAAGTTGTTTAGTTAACTGCGACAATTTTATTTACACTGTAAACTTCTTGGGGGAAATTTGTTCACGTACATCCATAATTATTTACTTCACTCCATTCTATAGTAAAATCCACTTGTTCAAACAGTATATAAGACTATTTTACTGTAATTGGTTTATCTTTTGATTCGCATAAACTAATTCTACTGTTTGTCCTTTTACTTATAAAAAATTTCTACAGTTTGTCCTTTTTCTAGAAGTGGAACTTTGGCCTCTTTGCATAAATATTTGTTCATATTGTAGTTAATATTTCTAGGTTATTTTGCTCTCTCTCTCTGTCTCTCTGTAGTATTATCATTTGGTTCTGACTGTATTAATTGATTTTTATGCTGGCAGGAGAAAAGGTTGGAAGAAGAGGATGAAGCACTTATAAAATCAATATTTCATGTTAGTACAGAAATTTTACTTCTATTAGTTACCTCCAATGTCAGCCTCCCCTTCCCCCTCCTTTCTTTTGTATGCAAGATGTTTGCCTCATTACTATGTTGAAAATATTTTGCAGAAGCCAATAGATTATGTTCGAAGAATTCATGATGAAGATCTTGATGATGATGGAGATCTTGACGATGATGGAGATATGATTCAGCTTTCAAGTGGTAATGGTGAAACATCTGGTGATAATCTAAAGGTATGGCGATGCTGTAATGATGGTTTGTGTTTCCTAAGTTTGTTTGGTAAGTATGGATTGAATCTATCATTTTGGAAAAAAAAAAAAATCTATCATTTTGAGTGTAAAAAAACGTCTACCCTTGTGCAATTCTTCGTGATATAATTTGAACAGAATTTTTTTATCAGTAAATAAGAATTTTATTAAAATAGGTGAAGCCAAGTACACAGGACATATACAAGAGCAATACCTATGCATGAGTGTAAAATAATTTGAACAGAATTTTATAATGGGTTCTTTTAGTTTTTCAAGTAGGAGTCATTTGATACTGGAAAGATTTGATATACACTTACAGAAAAAGAAGATTTGATATACATCTTTATGTAACTAGGTGTATGCTGTTTGTATACCTCATGTGTACTTGGGTGCCTATTCACTTCTATTAATAAAATTCTATTTTGCTTGTAAAAAAGAAAAGAAAAGAGAGAGTTGCTATACATCTAAATTGTTTATATTAAGTGGACTATGATTTTAGATTATAGGATGGTGAAGAAAAAGTTACAGGGTTTGTAAGCCAATATCTTTTAGAAGGGGCTAAAACTTGGAAGCTATAATAGTTGTATGAAATTAGGATTATTCTGAAAAGATTTTTTGAACTTGTGTTTGCACACGATTTCAATGCAGAGGAGAAAGGTTTCTGAACAGCCTCTTGGTAACCCAACAGATTCTTTGACAAAAGCCGCTTTTGACAGCTCCACCAACAAAGGTATCAGATACTTTCCCCCTTCCTAGTAGCACGTTACCACTATTATTGACATCTTAATAGCATTGAAGCCATTAGTTCCTAAATGGTATCATTGTTGTCCAAAGGGCAATGTAAATATACTATTTTAGTTTAACTGATGTTATTTTCTTTTTCCAACTTTTCAGTTTCTCTGGGTTTTTTCAAGTAATCTATTTTAGGGATAATAGCTCTACTGGTACCTGGGTTTGCACTAATTACTAATTAGTCCTTGTTATAAAAAATTTTAGAAAAATATATATAATATATTGGGTATGCTTCATTCACTAGTACCTAGATGTAATTAGGCATGTTCATTGTATACTACCGCTGTACTTAGGCAATGCCTTTTATATCAATAAAATTTTACTTTTACCTATTAAAAAAAGTATTGGGTATGCTTCACATAGCTCTATTGGTACCTGTTTGTCACGTCACGACAAATTATATTTGGACAAGTGTTGAAACTGCACACTTAGCGTCTAAAAAACTAAAAAAAATGTCACATGAAAATTATTTCAATTTAAAGAAAAAAATAAATTATGTTTTAAAATATGCCATACATTTTATTTTCAGTTAGAAAAAGGGGGTCATTGATTTGGCTTAATTGCAGTATTTTCCTTTAGAGACTTACATTCATGTTTAATTGTTGACAGAAAATCTAGGTGGTTCAGAGGCTGCTGGCAATACCAAGTTTGTATTCAAGTCTTCAACCGTTAGGATTTCGGTTAGGAAGCCAGCTTCCAATGGTAGTAATTTAGTGAAAATGGAAGGGAACAAACAAGGTGCTAGAACCAATACAAGTGAACTTCAGGTTGTGACCTCCGGAGATAACAATCCAGTAGCGACCTCCGGTGGACTACTATCGCTCTGCCAAAACTATGAAAGTGACGACGACTAGTGATTGACTGGGAGCGTATCTTATAACAATAATTTCTTTTTCCAATATATTTGGGAACTTCATTTAATTTGTGAGTAGGTTTTTAGTTGCATTTTGGGAGCTCGCTCAGTGGTACTAAAACAAGAACAAATGGTGTACCTCAGCAGGAGATCAGTAGTAAGTTATAATTGAACAAATGGTAACTTCAACAATTTTAATGCTTTTATAGAAAATATACTCGAAAATGCATAAATAATATGTTTGGAAAGCAAAAGTGTAGAAGTCACACTTGCTTTATGACATCATTATTATGAAATACATTCTGCAATATTGCAAAAATAGGCAGTCCAGCTGATGCCAGTGACGTTTGAAACGGAAGAATTGAAGGGTAGGGAAAGTTTATTTATAACTACTCAGCATGAGTTGCCTATGTGCCATGCATCAAACATTGAAGAGGTTACTCGCCCTCAAGCTTTCAAAAGTATCCTTTAAAGTCACCTCCACTGGAGTGAAGTTAAGGCCTAAACTTTCAGCTCTCTCCCTGGATACCTTGTAGGAAGATGCAAAAGGATGGTCATCTCCGCATCTGCAACATAAAAAGTGTAGGTCAATTGTGTCCGAATTCTATTACGGTGGTAGCTGATATATGTTACAGAACACACTATCCAATTAACAGGTTGCATAAACCAAGTACAAAAACTTCAAAACAGTCGGATAAGCTTACTTTTCAGGAACGTTTATATCAGGGAAGAGTTCACGCATAAGCTTCACAAACTCAGAAAATTGGAGAACTCTTCCAACTAAACAATATCTTCCACTGGCTGATGGATTCTCGAAGGCTAGTATATGTGCATTAGCAACATCTCTAACATCAACCCATCTGGGAGACATAACTGGAATACTTTCAGCCCCTGCATAAGAGAGTGTCAACTGCTTGCATCACAAAAGATTGCCGTCTTTTAGAAGATGGAATCAGGCAGAACCACTTTCTGGGAGAAACTAACGTTTCTAAAGATTATGAACCGTATAGTTTCCAAAATTACCTTCAAAGGAAATGCATTTAGATCTTGATAACTTCCAATTTTTTGAAACATCCCTAAAGAATGAAATTACCATTGAACTATGATTCCTTCTTTTCAAAAGAAAAAAAAAAAATCTTTAATTTATAACTTTTACAAACAGCTCGAAGCAAAGTCGCATGCCACATAGTCATTGCAAGAGTTTCATCATAATGAAGATGACAAGTAATTCCAATAGATGTGTGTAAATACTAAAAATCGTTCGAGATGAAATATGTAAGATTTTTTTAGCATAAAATTGATATAACTGGGATGTTATGCCGTGAGATAAACCATCTCGTGATAGACTTTTCATTTTTTTTTTTTTTTTTTTTTTCTGCATGTAATACCTGTAGTAGCAGCTACTCCCATACTTTCTGCCTTTCTGGCAAGGCTGTGGGTGAGCATAAGTTAGGTTTTGCCATCTTTACCTTGGCCTTTCATATGAAGCACCGTAAGCATGAGCAGTGATCTTATTCCCATGTAATTGTTACAGTTTCAAATAACTCAGGGATTTGTACATATATTACTTCTAATGACAAATTTAAATCATTTGGGAAAAATAAAGATGGATGCAGGGATGATAGCATGACAAGGATGCTACACTGGAGTACTCAGGATTCAGGAAAACAACATGAGTTCACGAAACAAGAATAAGCAACATGGAAGGAAACAGGAGGCCACTCCTTTCATTAAAATTACTGAAATAATAGCTGATTAAAGCTGATTTATTTTGGCAAATAGTTACTGAGAGTTTGAGTAAGAGCTGCGATTGGATACAGACAACTACTGTAGGAATAAACGTATCATGCATGCTATTGCTATTAATCCTCCTATTTAACATATTAATTTTATTGCTCCTACTCAACTATATAGGACTTTTTCACATGGTTCTTTCCAGCAAAAGAAAGTGAGCCAGCACAAAACAAAATGCAATTTTTCTTTTCGAGGTTTCTGCAGCAAGATGTGCTATCCTACAAACTATGAGAAGAAGAATAGAAAGTAAATCAAAAATTAAATATTTACCCACATAATTCCAAATGATAAATGCTTTAGTCACAAAGAAATCCCACAAAGTAAATTCACAAACTTACATGACTTGATGTGATCTGTTAGATTATAAAGCTACTTTTGCTTTTAAAGTAGATTTAACGTATCATATGAAGCCATTCCAAATAATTGCATACACCTCAAAACAGGTTTCCATAGAGTCATACTTTAATAGGTTAGACCCATGGCAAACACTTTCCACCAGTTACTCGCATGGGGAGCAGATACCATATAGTCTGTGACAGGTTCTTCAATAGATTCTTTTTCAATTAATAAGCACAAGTATTTGTTAATATTCAAATAGAAAGGTAACCGATCAAAAATAATATTCAAATAGAAAGGAAAACAATACTTTCACTGGCAGAAGAATACCTTTCACAAGTTTGAGAAATGGCTCCAAACTTGTATTGAGAGTTGGCTGTAAAAGGGGACCACTCACCCACCCAGGATGCATTGCTACCATGTCAATTCCATTTTCTTTGGAAAATTCCCAAGCAGCCTTCTCTGCCAAGGTCTTTGCAAGCATATACCAAAGCTGAAGAAAACAATTATTTTTAGGAGACACACAGAAAATATTTGTGGCTGCAATATACTAATTAGCCACTATCTAAGACTGCTGCTGATAAATAATGTATGTTACGCAACTAAACCAAATATAAAACATTTGAACACCATATTTACTAATGCAACTACGAGGCATGGAAGGCATGCTTCCGATAACATTCTTCCGTGCCCCCCGCCCAAGGGCAGCGGGGGCAGAATATTTAGGGGCAGTGCTACTCCCACCGCTGGGAGCTCCAGCTAGTGGTTTTGGGATTTTTTTTTACATGTATTTTTTTAACACATTTAAATATTTTTTAAAAAATAAAAAATTCACAATATTATTAAAAAATACTTACTTAATCATTAAATAAAAAATAATAATAAAAAAAAAAAACTCAGCAGTAGAAACAAATGGTAAGAATAGCATTTTCCTTTAGTACATCTACCACTGCTTTACTTTTATCCTTTTTCCCTCAATACATGCTTCTAGAAGCCAATAGAGAATTGGATGTTCGAATTAAGATTCTGCCCTAGCCAACACTTGGCTCCAGTTCAGGGGCAATAGTTCACTTAATCATTCAAATATAGTGACAGAGACAGAAAGCATAAATAAGTTTTAATGGAAAACAAGGTGTTCTTCAAAGATATCAATAACAGTTTAATCGTCGTGGAGTTAGCAAGCGTCGTGTAATCGCTTTGAAAAATAGTAGAGTTTACTATTAAAAAATTAATTTTTTTCATGTGGGTCATATGTTTTATTCATTTTTTTTAAAGCGATTACGTGGTGGTTATACAATTCACAGTTGCAAATATCTTTTCTCATAATCTAATATTTACTGATGTGACCTTTCAAATGGTTTTATACTTATATGACCTAATTCATAGTTATTTAATACAAGATTCGATGACATGGCTGAACAGAAGCAAAGCTCCTGCTTCGAAAATTATATAGCTTATCGATATGAATAAGCTCACCTTACAGGGCTACACCCACAGTCTAAGATGGGAGACAAACGATCAAGAGGAAAAAGGAAACAAAAGAAGGAAAGAACAGACCATATTGTCTGCACAAGATAACTTGTCCCAGGCTTGCCCACATATGCGTACCATTATGGTTTAAGTGAGAAGCAGTCACAAAATCATTTTGAGTCCTCATTTGTAGCTTCAGCAATGAACTTGAGAAAAAGATAATATGTAATAAGAAATTAGCATATATATGTGAACCTTCGATTCCTCACAAAAAGCTGGATCTGAAAACCAAGTCTCATCAACTACCACATCAGGAGTAAGGGGTTTTCCATTGTATACAACCGCTGCCATTGAGGATGTTATAACCACCCTTTTAACAGATGAAACTTTAGCACATGATCTTAGAACGTTAAGTGTTCCCTTCACTGCTGGCTCAATTAATTCGGCCTGAAAGGAATTATAAACAAAAGGCATTTGAATTGGGTAAGTTGATAATGAACCAGTGCATTTAAATGTAAACTCTTGCACAGTATCTGGACAGACTAAGGCATTTTTCCATCTTAAATTTGAATGAGCTCAAAGAGACGCTAACAAAGACTACTTGCATGTGAACATTGGAGAAGGTCTATTGTTAGTATTAATTGTAGATAAAAGATGTATCCAATGAATATCAACAAGCAAATGTGAAAGCCCAAGAGGGTAATTTCATCTGAATAAACCCATGAAAGAATAAAGTCACATCATGGACTACTTCAAATTATAAGGGGACATGAAATTCATCCACTTTTGGTAAACAGCTAAGCATTATACGACCCATTTGCATAATACATGACATTTGCATTGGTTCAATTAGCATGAAACAGAACGTACATGAGGATCGTTGGCACTGAGATAAACAGGAGTGGCTGTATGAAAAACGCCCTCGCATCCATCAACCAGGGAATCAAACGATCTTTCTTCCAGTAAGTCTGCTTTGAACAAATGAAGTCTTTCCTTAGCTCCATCCAGCATAAGCAAGTGTTCTGTCTTCTTTGGGTCATCTGTGAAACACATTTAAAGTTGAGACCATAAAATGTTTACATATACCCCGTTTGGCTCCGAAAAGTCTTTCATCTCATCTCATCATTATAACTTTTCTAAATTTATACACAAAATACAATAAACAATTCAATTTTTTCAAATCTTAATTCAACTTTTTAAAATTCTAAAATAATAATAATATTAAAAAATAATATTCTAACAATATTTTTTTAACTTTCATCTTTTATTTAAAACCATCTCATATGAATCCAAACCAACCATAGTGCATCTCATTTCATCTCTCATCTAATTTCGAAAGCGAAAAATAAATCTTTTCTTAGTGATTATAAGGAAGTTTGAAGCAAAGTGAACTGACAGTTGATCGAAGCTGTTCAACTACTTTAGACTACAAGAGTTGGTTCCAAGAAACTCAAGGAGCTTTTTTCTAAAAACATAAAATATATGTATTATTAGCCGTATCCCTCTCAAAGGAAAATCCTATACACTCCCAACTCAAGGAGCTCAAAATTAAAGAAAACATCGATAATAGAAGAAATCCTTATGTAATCTGATGAAAGAATCAGAGAATATGAGATAGTACTTTTGATCTACTTACTTGGGTCACGAACAGAGGCATTGACAGTGTATCCGCGTTGGAGCAAGAGTTTCACCAGCCACGACGCAATGTATCCGGACGCTCCTGTTACGCACACCACCTTCTCTGCTCCACTACTCATTCTCTCTTTGGTACCTTTTCTGCTCCAACGCTCATTCTGTCCCTCTTGACACAGTCTTTCTTAGAAAAACACTCTTTCTCTGTGTTTGTATCCGGACGCAAGCCATGACGCCATGCAACCTGCTCCAATTACATTGTGATTGACCACCTTCCCGTAATACCTGCTCCAATTTCTTCGAGTCTATCTATAAAAATATAAATATTCATGTCGCCGTCAGTGACGCGGTGTATCCGGACGCAAGCCATGATGCAGCATTGTAACCATGGAACGTAGTGAAATTTTTTATAAAATATTTTTATAGAAGACTGATGAAAATTATTGTTCGATTTAAAACTTTTTATTTTTTTTAGGGTGTAAGACTCTACATTTATAAAATAAAAGTATTTTTATAATAAAAGAATTTTACAGCAGAAAATATTAATCTTACAATAAAAAGGTCCCTCGTACGATTAAAACTTGTGCTTAGACTTCCGTGCTCTTTCCTATGGCCGTGTCTGTCCTGATGCGTACTTCTCATTCCGTCCCTGTGAGGGGGAGGACATGCATAAAAACTAAAATGAGTCGAAGACTCGTAAACATTATTTCATACGGTTAAAATATAATAACATAAGTTTTCATTCATGCATTCATCATTTATACATATTATACTTACGTGCTTACATACATACATGCGTTCTTTTGAAAATGTTACTGGACGGAGTTTTCCTTTGAAAATGGACTTTCTTTTCGTAAAACATTTCTCCCGTCAGTGCCTTCATTTCTGCAAGAATGCGGTGCATTCTTGTATAAGTGTGTTCATTCGAAAACATCACTGGAAGGGGTTTTCTTTCAGTAAAACGTTTCTCCCGTCAGTGCCTTCATTTCTTAAAAGTTCGTGCATTACGTGCATACATGCGTTCATACATACATACATATATACATACATACATTCATTCTTATCACTTTCATAGGCCAGTACACACTGTTACGCCCCGTGTGTTGGGGTTAGCGGTCTTCCTTTTGACCCGGACTCCGCCCTTGGCTACGGGTTGGAAATCCCTTTTCAGTCAGGGGGCAGCACTGGGTGCACTACCAGTACTACTTACCCAGCATTGCAATCAGCCCATTCATTGGTACCATTTTCATTCATTCATGTGGTCGTTACATATCTTCATACATTTCATGCTTTCATTCATTCATGCTTTTCGTTCATTCATTCATGTCAGCTCTAAAAAGCCGAAGCTTTCATTCAGTTCTTTCTTTCCTTTAACAGTCATTTCATGAGAAAATATTTCTTTTCATGAAAAAACATTTCTTTTCATAAGAAAACATCGTTTGGGACGTAAGCCCAAAAACGTCTTTCCTTTTTCAGTTCATTTCAGTTTAACAGTTCGTTCGTGGAAAACATCATTTAAAAACATGCATGGCTTAAACGTCAGCTTTCGTGGCATCCCTAAGTATCACCTTGAACGTCATCTCTCACGGCACCCACGAGCATCACCTCATGGCTCATATGAGAGCGTCGGTTCGTAGGATCCATAAAAGCATCGGTCTAAGCTCGTCTTTAGTGCATTTACATCAGTTCGTGGATTTTCTTAAAAAATACATACAATAGATACAGCGCATAGTCATCCATTCACATGCGTACAATTAATACTTTCGTTGCGTAAAAAGGGGCTGCCAAGGAGGGGCCATACATACGTATACCTTTGAACAATTAGTATTTTCTTTCGTAAAACGTCTTTCGCGTCTTTTCTTAAAGCATCGTGAAGAAAAGCGTTTCGTTTCATTTCTTTATATTTTAAAAAGACTCTAGAAGAGTATGAATGTAACACTTACCTGGACTCCATGCTACTTTCATACCATGCAGTCCATTCATGCACGTGTCAGCTGACAACCTACATACATACACATACCTTAGCATCATTCTCTATCTAATGCATAAGCAACTTAAACTATAAATAGAACTACGTTATACTTGGAACACTCTCCTTCTATCCCATGCACTTACGTGCCCTTTACTATGTTAAAATCTTTAGGGACCACTTACGATCACCACATCTTCCAACTCAACGTCTTGCCTCGAGTGCTCATTCACTAAAGTAAACCCATGATTCACTTTAAGATTAAGACACTAAGACATTCGTCTTATTCTCCTTATTGAACTTATCTTGATGCATGACTCAAATCAACTAAGTCACGCATCTCAATCTTAGACAATACACTCGTCCCTACCTCCATACATCCTAGCCCATACTAAATCTTCATTCTCATCCATACAAGCCACACGGCTCTAAGTCAACTCTGAGGCTTAAGCACCGTGTAACTGTGCCAAGGACAAATTACCCATTACATATGGTGAATCCGTCCGGCACATGTGTTTCACCAAATTACACATATACCTTACTCCTTTATCACCTAAGATCAACATATAATATGTTAATCACCTGCTCGTAGGGATAAGGGCCATACTCCGATACCAACTTTCTCTTAATCTGGCTAGCATGATTCTTCATGCTATCCGTCCCTTTTTACAGTCCATCCCAACACTTAACATGACAAGGCTCCATCCATCATTACGCTTTATGTCACGTCATATCGCTCGAGACTACACCCGAGCTATACCATGACCTTGTCACGTCACCTGACATCCCGCTACGTCATTCTTACATCAACCCTTAACTCAACACGAGTACGGTTCTTCACGTACTCCTATCACATCGTGACATCTTGTCACGTTCCTGCTACGCCATTTCTACAATAACTCTTCACCCATCATAAGCCTGACTGTCAGGAACCATGTCACTTCGTGACGTTGCCCAATCATACTTCCGCTGCGTACTCTTATACTTGTTCTGCTACTTCACGCATATTCCTAGCCATAAGCCCATCACAGTGACACTTGTCACCTCAAACTACAGGCTGCATCATAACTACTTCGGGATACTGTTCCACAGTTTTCGACACTATTCACCACATTCTAAGCCCATCAACTGCACAACCATCCTTTTCTCTGCGACACGCCACACGGAGTGTCGCTGCCTCATGGAGTACACTTCACATTTACTCCATTTTCACATGCTACAACCTATCATCAATATGGCATACTCGCCATACGATGCATCACTCTACCACATGGAGTACACTCCGCGTATACTCTATTCATACACACTATGTCACATCACCACTATGGCATACCGGCCATACAGTGCATCACTCCACCACATAGAGTACACTCCACGTGTACTCTCTTCACACACGTTATGCAACACAGAGTACACTCCACTTATATTTCATTCACACACTACGCCACATCACCATTATGGCATACCCGCCATAGGGTGCATCACTCCATCACATGGAGTACACTTCACGTATACTACATTCACACACTACGCCACATCACCATTATGGCATACCCACCATATGGTGCATCACTCCACCACATGGAGTACACTTTACGTATACTCCCTTCATACACACTACGACCTATCACCATTATGGCATACTTGTCATATGGTGCATCTCTCTACCACAAAGAGTACACTCTACGTATACTCCTTTTTCATACGCTATAACCTATCATCAATATGGCATACCCGCCATACAATGCATCACTCCGCCACATGAAGTATATTTCTCATGTACTCATTTCATACACGCTACAACCTATCATCAATATGGCATACCCGCTATATGATGATCACTCCACCACATGGAGTACACTCCGCGTGTACTTCCTTTTTACACGCTACAACCTATCATCAATATGGCATACCCGTCATACGATGCATCACTTCACGTGTACTCCATTCACACACCACACCATACAGAGTACACTTTACGTATACTCTTTCCATTCCACAATACGCCAGGAGAGTATATTCTACATATACTTTCCTTATCCCACACTACGTCACACTCAGAGTACACTCAGCATGTACTGTTCCCACTACACTACGCCACACACACACATACAGAATACACTTAGCGTGTACTGTTCCCACTCCACATGCTACGTCACCAATACAACATATACTCTGCAACCACATTACACCCCACAGTCCACAACACTGCACAGCATAATTCCCCACTACGCTCCACACTTCACAGTGTACTACACAGATAAGCCCAACACTTCACTGCACAGAATGCCCAACACTTCACTACACAGAACGCACAACACTTCACAGCACAACACATCTCCTTACTACACAGCAACTCTACTAATACTAACAGCACAATCCACAACCTAGTCCACTAATTAACATCTAACATAATTAAACGGGATAGAGAGTTATACCATCGACGGGATAACCCATGGGTTGCCCGTTGATCATCACAGTCGATGACGTCAGAAGGGACGTACAGGGCGGCTAAGCCACGTACGGGGATCGTTTGGGCATTTTGATAGCTAGGTGAGGTCTTGTGAAGGCCCGTGATGGTCTCGTGATGGTGGTGAGGGGCATAACATGGCGGCTCTAGCCGTGTGCAGTGACTGTCCATCACGTGCAGTGGTTACCCACCACATAAAGTAGTAGTTTGAACCTAGGGCTCGGCTAAGGGAGGTGCGATGGACCTCGTGGTGGCGTCGAGGTGGTGCCACGGTGGCTCACTGGGGCGGATCTTGCCGCACAGTGGAGGAGAAGCCGTGGGAAAGTGTGAGAGAGTGTGCGTACATGGGTGACAGATCGGGGCCGTGGGTAGTTGGGTTGGCTTGGTGGTGGCTTGAGGAGGCTCATAAGGGTGGTTACCCGCCATGGGTGGCAGTGCACGATGGTGGAGGGTGTAAAACCCGTGCGTGTGAGGGGGAGGAAGTCGTGCGGTGGAGGAGAGGTTATGGGCCTCAGGTCACATGGAAGAGGAAGAGGAAGGGAGAGGGAGGCTCACGGTGGTGCCTGGTGGCCGTGGGTACTGCGAACGGCAACGCTAGAGGTTGCGCACGGTGAAGCCGTGCGTGGGTCTCTTGTGCGTGCGTGCTACAGGGAAGGTGGCTGCATGGGAGGGGCTAAGTCTGCTGGAGGGTGATGACCGGTGGCAGAGGAAGCTGCTATGGAGGTGGTGGCGTCGGAGGATGGCACACGGCGGTGCAGTGGCCATCAAGCCTGTTTGGGCTTTGCACTTCCAAGGGAGAGGAAGAGAGAGCGTGAGAGGGAGGGACTGCCACATGGAGGTTCGTCGGACGGAGGAGGTGCCGTCGGTGGTGGAGGTGAGGCTCACCGGTGCACGACGGCGCCGGGCTGTGCAATGGGAGCAGCTTCGCCGAGAGAGAGGGGTGCTGCGTACTACGTACGCCGAATGAGAGGGAGGAGAGAGAGAGAGGGCTGGTGAAAAAGTGAGAGAAAGAGATAGGGGGTCTGGGTATTAAATCCAGTCCCTTCGTTTTGGAGTCTACAACGCGATCTAATGAGGAAGGATTAAAATACTGATTTGAAAATGCGTAAACGTTAACTTAATTGAAAACACTTAGAGGAATTAAGGTAAATATTATTTTAAACTAATTTTAGTTTATAAAATAATATTTCTTCATCATTAATAAAATGATGAAGTCTTATTTAATATATTTAAAAGGATGAAACCATTTAATTAATTAAAACTTTCAATATAATTTAAATCCCATAATATTTTAAATAACTGAAATCATTTTAATAATAATGTTAAAATGATTTCTGACAATTATATTATTTTTGGAGCTCTTCAAGAATATTATAGTTGTCGTATTTAAAATCAAGTTTAGTTCAATAACACTGGAAATACTCCTTATAAATATTTTCAATACATTTAAAACACTGAGCGTGCCCTAAAAGTCACATAATATCTTTTGAAACACGCCTTCGAGGTTTGGCACGCCTAACGAGTCTCACAGTCGCTAGATAGAAGGGGCAAATAATCTACAAAATCTCTACCCTTAGAATTTGCTTACGTCATAAAGACGGAACGTACGTCAGAAAGAGAGAAGCGTACATAAGAAGGAAGGAGCAGGGTATTACAAACCAGCTCGACTTGCATCGACAAATCTTCCCCGATTACAGAATTTTTTCCAAATTACTTTCGATTAAATATCTTCCAACGATTAATATTTCTGCATACGTGATAAACACTTTTTTTTAAATTTAATTTAAAAATCACAATTTGTCCGTTGACAATTGTGACTTTTAGAATAGAGCCTTAAAAACATTTTCCATCGGAAAGCTGCTCTTAATTATATGCAATCAAATCGTAACAAATAACAATGTGTGGTTTGAGTTGTGTTATTATCGAATGTGTAGTATGAGTTTGTGTTTAATATATACTAAGTAAAACTATATATAAAGATATCTGATTTATATAAACTATTTATTACTCAGGCATTTCACTGTTTCTGTATCATCCCATTGAATTAGGATTAATTATGTCTTCATCAATGTCATCGGCATCACTTGGTAGCATGAATGCACCCCGATGGTGCCATTGCGCTCAATCCATGGGCACCATTAAGGACATTTTCGACCAATGCCAATCCTGGAATACGGTTTTGACTTTTGAGTTGTGCGTTTTATAATAGAGTAGTGCTACATCTCCCGAGGATGTAGCCCGACAAGGTTAAAAAAAGTTTTTTTTTTTTTTTTTTTTTTTTTTTTTTTTTATATTTAAATATCTTTTAAAAAAAATTCATAATATTATTAAAAAGTACTTAAAAAATAAAAAATAAAAAATAAATACTGTCGGAAGAAATGCTCGGGACCGATTATCGGGATCCCAAGCATTTCTCTTTGTAATATATAAGAAAATAGTATTGAGCTTTTTATATTAACTCTGTACGTTGCTGGGTTATCCATTTTAGATATTTCTGATTTCGATTCTTAGCTCGATCGTATGTCACTGGGTCAGCACAACCGTGGGTTATGGAGACTTTTGGTTTCTATTTCTGGTACGATTCTAGAGATTTTTAATCTAGTTTTGAAAATTTTTGGTTGTCAATAATTGTAGAGATTTCGACTTCATTTGGATGAAAGCTGCTTCTCTTTAATTTGATTTGTTGCATGGGTATTTTAATCAGTTTGGATATATAATATGACATTTTAGCCTAACACGTCTCTTGCGGGAGCACGATCAACATCTGTAGTGAAGGCATTTCAGTCCAACATGACATTTGTAGAGAATTCATTACATGAATTCTTACTAGGTAGAATGTAAAAGTTCTTTTATTACGGATAGAAATAAATCGTAGATATTACTTCAAAAAAGAAATTATAGATAAAGAAGTATATATTCCGCTCCAAAAAAAAAAAAAAAAAATCCAACTCAGAAATGGGTACATCAGACGTAAGTACTGTTGTACACGAAAGAAGAGTGCCGTCCAAAACAAATGAAGAGCTGGTTTTTTGTCTGATAAAGCTACCTCGGGAACACACCGTGGCCATTGTAAGCATAGTGGCATGTTCGTCGAGAATGTCCCACAAGCTACCCTTGTAGTTTTTATGGTATTTTGTACGCGTATTTGATGGATTCGAGTAGGGATATCAGTTCCTCTCTTATTTTCTTTTCTTATGTGGCAGTGTCACGAGGAAACCCCCCCAATAGTTCCAACATCTTTTTTTTCAGGGCATCTTTCACTACCAAGAGTAGGTACTTACAAAACTCATGTGATGCTGGAGTCCAACAAATTATACATACCTTTTTTCTGGCTTCGTCAACCATCAGGGGCTCCTAATAAGAGTGCCTATAGACCATACGCGGATTTAGAAGTTTTAAACTACTACCTTCATACGGCCCTAACGGACAAGTTTTTCGTGATTATCTTGCTGGGGTGAGGATTCCTCGAAATGATGATCTGTCTCATCAAAGATCTCCTCCTACACGATGCCCAATTGATGTCAGATTCCACCTTTCAGAAATTGTTGCAACCAAATAACTGTATCAGAAGTTAACAGAAAATGATCACTTGTACCTGTAAAAGCTCCTCAATGACATCTTCCATGGTTATTATGCCAACAGCTTCTTCTTCTTCTGGGATCTTTGGGAGTTGATTGCCATCTATCTGCAGAATGTCTGAATACATCTCCTTTGTCCACTTCTTACTCCTAGGTCCACCCTTATGTGAATTGTCCGAACTGTTGGGAAAGCTCTTCCACTTCTGGAGTGATATCTTGCTCTTTACAATCTTCTCTTGGGGAGGCTTTTCACCATCAATGAGTATTCTCACGTCATTCGATTGATCTATTTTTAGAGAGAGAGTTATCAACTAATACAAAAGAAAAGAAAATAAAATAAATTCTAAGGTATGAAGTTGGTGCCTACTTTCGGAAGGGTGACTAGGGGACGCTTCTACCGCCTTATTGCACTGTCTTACAACAACAGCCATGTGGCTGTGACCTTTCTGAAACTCATTCAATATGTCATATAAGGGCAAAGTCTCTGGCACTCTGTACCACCCATAAAAAACAAAAAAAACAAAAAAACGATGCTCAATTGCTTCTAGAATAATATCAATGTGAACTTCATCAGACCTAGGCCAGATGTAACCTTGCTTTTTTTGGATAAGTAAAAGGAACGTCCAGATGTAACCTTCCTTTTAATCAATACTAAATAATACCTTGGAATCCTACGTATTGTGACACTCTTTACCGGCATTTCATCTTCTGGGTGCATCGCTAGCAAGTTCTTGACCTAAAACAATTTTTTAACAAGTAAAGGTACCACACATTTTATTAAAAAGCACAATTCTTGACCTAAAACATTAGAACATAAATGACAAGAAAAGCATGTAACACTTTAAAAAGGCATCAAATAGATTAAAGCAATGAAAAAAGTTATATAAATGGATTAAGTGTTAAACTTTCTGTACTAAATTACTGAAAGACCAGAGGACCAATCTCGATGAAGAGGCAAACTCTTTACAATTCCTTCTAGGGAAAGCGACTCTTTACATATCCACAATCTAACTGTTCACCTGACGATCCCTTAATTACCAATAACAGAAGAACCTACATTTCACCTACTTCACTTCACTCAGTTACCTTCATAAATTCATAATAACCGAGCATCCTGGCAACACTTTTCCAGCTATGTAAGGTTTCTGTTCTTTTTCTTTTCATTAGGGAGAGAGAGAAAAGACAGATAATATTTGCAGTCATAGGATACGTAAGTGCCGTGCACTCCTTTTGAAAAAAATGAATAAATATGAGACCTACATGAAAAAATTACTTTTTTATAGTGAATCTCACTCTTTTTCAAAAGGAGTACTGCACGGCGCTTACACAGTCAATGAATTACTCGAGAGAAAAATCACTATCCTCCAAACACTTCTCACAAATATTAGATACTCATAAAAATCACCACCCTCCCAAACTTTTTAACTGACATTTGTGTACATAATTGTTCCATATAGATAAAAACATAAAACTCCAAGTACTCTAAGAAAAGTGCATAAAAAGATTGGTAAAGAGTATACCAAGATAAGTCCAATTATGTTTGTAGATTGTTCATAATAAACTGGCACTCTGCTATGCCCTTTCTCCAAAATTAGATTCATCAACTCCCTGGACGATAACAAGTATTTCATAATAGCTAACTGGTACATGTAATACAGCTAATCCAAGATGAGTTTTCTGTTCTAGAATTTCCAAAAATATCACACCTGTCAAGCTTGCCATTGATATCAACTGCAAAAGTTTCAGATATAGGAGTCATGGCATCACTAGCTGTTTTTTCGGAAAGCTCAAGTGCTCCGGCAATAATTGTAGTCTCATCATGCGTCAACTCTCCACCTTTTCCAGCCTAATACCAGCCAAATATAGGATTAAAAATCAAGCAGTATAGGCGGAACAGAGCAGGAAGATTAGACAAAGGAGTTCAACAAACAAGACAAGAATCACTCAAGATAAGTTTGGGGGACATTTTAACGGAAAAGAAAACTAGCAGAATATTTATGGCATGACAAATAGATTAGCAAATTAAACAGCCAGAGAATATTGTTTGCAAGGATGAAAATATGGACTCAATTGTGAAAAAAAACTCTGTACCACTCGTCAGCTCTCCACCTTTACCAGCCTAATACCGGCCTAACATAGGAGTATAAAGCATGCAGTAAGTGGAACAGAGCAGGAAGATTTAGGCAAATGAATTGAACAGAGGAGAAAACTTAACAAGTGCAGAATATTGATGGCATGACAAGTAGACTAGCATATTAATTAACTGGAGCAAATTGTTTGGAACCCAGTGGTGAAAAGACTTCACTAATTTGAAATTTATATATTGGAGAGTAGTTATACACACCTCGTTGCCATGCAAATCTACAAGTGTTTTCAACTCAGCTCTGCGAAAAAGAGCTACATGCCCATGTCCCAACATAATGTCTAATAGCTGGAAACTCACATCAAACATAAATAGTCAGGAAAATTGAATAATAATCCACAACATATCACTGATGTAAACACATTATGTGGTAGAAACTGCGGAGTGCATACTACCTTGCTGATTGGAAATGCTATAGGATAGCAGATCCAAACAAGAACGCGTACGAATGGTGCCACTGCTGCGCCAATTGCTAAACCATAGCGAGAACAAACAGATTGCGGTATTATCTGCTTGCACAAGTAAAAAAGGGGTAAATTCAGACACACGATGTTGACTGTACCATCAGAAAGAAACATTCGTTTGGATAGGGAAAATTTGAAAATAGCCAGCCTAAACATAAATCCATGTCTTTTTGTTGCTCTTCCTATGGCAATTTTATGGACCACTCTTCACCTACCACACACGAAGGGAGCTAGGATCACTTTTACCCACGTATGCAAGCAACATGTACCAAGAAATTCAGACAAATTAACTTAAACCATCTGTCTTGAATTGCCTTTCTCAAAAAAACAAAAGAACGTCAGATAAGTACCTCACCTCGCCGAACAGAAGAATCAATGTCACTGAAATCAGAATAGCAACCCAGGCTGTGACCAGACCATCAAGAAAAATGGGAAGCGCCTGAAAAAATGAATGATGATTTCAAACATTATCTGATATTTTTTGACATGTCATGCACATGAGTAAAAACCTTGTTCAATAAATCTCATTAATATGTACCTCCATGGCAGCAGCATTGCAAATTAGCAGGGTGCAAAGCAATAAATGCTGCTTTCTGACCACTGGCAATATCTTTGCTATAATTATGAGTTGAAACAAATTAGTATAAGTAGTCTACAACCACCAAAGAGCTGCCACTTGAAACATCATTCAGATGCATTTTATAATGTCTAGTTAAGAAGAACAACAGAAATTAAATTGTCATATGCAGTAACTATAACCACTCTCACGATCCCCCATTTATCATCACGTTTATAAGTAAAATTTCTCTCAATTGTCAGCAGCATTATGGTAATCATATGTCTTTCTCCTTCTTCGCAAGGTTCAGCTAACAGGGGATTTATATGTACAAGGAAATCACATTTCTCTTCTACCAAGATGAGTTTTGGCAAGTCAGTCTTTGTTCTTTCCCTTCAACTGGTGTCATGTTCTTGTAGAGATGACACGTGCACATTCACGACCAGGAATGTATTGCATTTTTATGTTACATACGCACAAGTTTTTTTGACAATTAATACTTTCATTAAAAAAACAGACAGTCTTATAAATACACCTGTATCAATCCTCAAAATGTAGATGGACTATAAATTCAAACAGCAAGAGGACTGATTGTTTTGTGTATTCTAAATTCACACTAATGTTGTTCTCATTCTCATTACAAATACAATTGATCCTCTAGACGAGTGAGAGCATTCAAAGATGCATTTCTACCACCTCAAAGAGCAGTCAGTTGTATCCTAAAAGCAGTTTACACGGAACGCCCATACGCTCTTACAACACCTCCAAAAAAAAAAAAAAAAAAAAAAACAGAGAGGGAGAGAGAGGGAGAAATTAACTAACCCAACCACACACGAGTCGTCAATGTAAAAGTAATCTAAAAGGCCCCCAACAAAAAAAAGAAAGGCAACCATTGAATTAAGCTTCACGTTCGTCAAAATTAGCTAACTCTTAGGTCTCTCACAATCAAAAACTTAACAAACCAAAATTTCCCTTCCGATTCCATTCGTTTACTTTCAGGTCTCCCAGAATTTCCCCAGCAACCAAAACGAGCATAGAATTCAAGCGGGAAAAAAATGATAAGAGGAAAAAGAAAAAGGCAGTACTGGCGTGTTGGCGATGCTTAGGAGTTCCAGACTTGGCGAGGACCTCGAGATCGACGAGGCTCATGGACATGAGCCCCAAGGTGAGCCCTGACATCAGCCCCGCGAACATCACCAACAGTAAGATTATCACTATGTGTATGAAGAATCCCGATTCGCAACATTTGTACTCCACCGCCATTCAAATCGCCTGCCCCCTTCCCCCTCTCTTCAGCTCCACCAAACACAGACCTCGAGCTCAGAGAAAGCAACAACAAAAAACAATCAGAGCGCAACCGTCTCCGCGGCCGAATCTTCTCGAATACAAAGATTCCAGAGAGACAGAGAGAGAAGTTTATAGAATATGTATGTGTAGGATGGGAAAGTATATACGTATATACCACGTGTATATAAACTATTGTATGCGTAAATTTCGGCCACAGAGAGAGAGGAGAGAGACCGCCGGCGAAAGAAAGGGACGGGGAATTTGACGGTGTTTTTACGGGATGGAAGGCAAGAGGGAATGGCTAACGGCTTTGTCCGAATATGCTGTCCTGACTCCTGAATCCGGTTTGTTTGGGAATAGATGTGTTCTAAAATTTTTATCTCTATCTCATTTTTAAATATAATTCAAATATATAAAATTTTAAATTAATCATTACTATTTGTTAAATTTCTTTTTAAAAAAAAAAATTAATTATTTTTTAAAAATTTTAAAATAAAATAATATTATAAAACTATATTCTAATAATATTTTAATTTTATAATATTTTTATTCAATTTTTTTCTCATTTTATTCAAAATCAAAAAATTATTAACTCAATTCCCAAACGAGCCAGCTGCGTTGATATTATCCATCTTCCACCATCGGTACGTAGGCATCGTTTAGATTTATAAATAAAATAAAATGAGTTAAAATAGTTTATAAATAATAATGAAATTTATGAGTTGAGTTTATAAATAATAGTGAGATAAGTTGAGATTATCTCTTAATCTAACATGTGACACTGTTTTGTGACATATAGGTAAGAGAACATCAACACGTGATACTCTCGCCTTGTATTACTACAGTTTCGTTTGGATTCAGAAAATATTTTATTTTATCTTATCTCATCTCATTCAATCTCATCATTACAATTTTTTTAAATTTTCACATAAAATATAATAAATAATTTAACTTTTTCAAATTACAATTCAAGTTTTTCAAATCTCAAAATAATAATAATATTAAAAAATAATATTCTAATAAATTTTTTTAACTTTAATCTTTTATTTAAAATCATATTATCCCATATCTGGATCCAAATCAGCCCTAAAACAATAAATATATTCATCATATTTTTTCTTATCATCCTCTCATCGTCATATGATGTGGTATTAGATAATTGGTTTACAAATAAAATATAATAAATAGTCTATAATTATCTAATACAATATTATAAAATGATAAAAAGAATTAGAATGATGGTATCATTACTCTTATTAAAACCTTAATGTCCATATAGTAACACGAGGAGATATGAAAGTATTTATTTATATTTTAACACTGCTTAATAATTTTTATCGTAAACGATAATGTTCATCCAAACAAGCATATGGGTTCGTAAAGGGTGATACTGTTGGATTTGAATCGTGAGATTTATGAGGATACTTATAATATTTTTAAATAATAATAAAATGATTTAAATAAAAATATTTTATTCGAGTTTGGAAGAAGAGAAAAAATTAATAAATAAAAATATTATAAATTTAAACAATTATTTGAATATAATTTTGTAATATTATTTTCATTTTAAAATTTATAATAATTGTATTATTTTTATGTTTTATTTAAAAAATTTAAAAAATTCTAATAATTAAAAATTATTTCGTATTTAAATAATATTTATGTATAAAATATTTGAGAATACTTATGTTTCTAAACAAAACCTTAATTAACCAAGCATATAGGTTCGTGAAGGGTAACACCGTTGGATATGATTTATTTAATTAAATAACTCGTTAATTCGGGATCGAGTTAATCAAGGATTCTAGTTTAGCTAATGAGAGTACGTCAAAGTACTCTCAAACACTAATATTACTGTTTTTTATTTTATTATTAATTTTTACATATTTTTTTTACTATTTATTATTTTTCATCTATATTTTATTATTATTTAATATTCTATTATTAATTTTTCACTATTATTTATAAATATTCTCAAACACTTTCACTAAATTAAAATAATAAATTAAGCTCGATCAATTTAATTAAACGGATAAAATTCTTAAATCCTAACTTATTAATTTTATTTTTTATTTTTTCATACGTATAATGCATTTTACAGTGATGGTTTTCATGCTTTTTGTCGGTTGATGTTCTCTTATGCTAAAGCCTCATTTGCTTTGAAATATGAGAAGAAATAAGATTTTTTAAGATATTAATAAATAATATTGAGATATATTGAATATAGATAAAATAAGATAAAATATATATTTATTTATAAAGATGAGATGAGATTAATTTGATTTTTTTATGAAATATTTATAGTTGTGGACCCATAACCATTTTGCTTTTTCCTAACATTTCGGCGTTTTCCACTGGGCTGTGTTGTGTTTTGCCACTAAGCAAGCTGTGTTGCGTTTTGCTTTTTTTTTTGCCTCACATTTCGACGTTACTGTCATTGAGATCCACTAATATTTACCACTGGACCCTCATAAAAGTTATTTGCTGTAGAAAAATGAACACAAGACAAAGAAAAAAAAGATCCACTGGCAGCTTTTTTTTTTTTTTTTTTTTTTTTTTGTATATAATACAATTAATAAATAATGATAAAATAATAAAAAATAAAATAAAATGAGATGAGATGAGATAAAAAATAAATATTTATTTTTAAAGAGTATCTGACCATATAAAACTTAAATTTTTTTTTAACATTTTATGTTTCATCGCTCAAAACAAACGAGGCTTAGAGTGCGTTTGGATGTTGAAGTGAGTTGAGTTGATAAAATATTATTAGAATATTTATTATTATTATTATTATTTTAAGATTTGAAAAAGTTGAATTGTTTATTATATTTTGTATTGAAATTTAAAAAAGTTATAATGATAAGTTGAGATAAATTGAGATAAGTTGTATTTCTAAACGAAGCATTTGTGAGCTTATCGAGAAGGAAAAGGGATTATCTCTGTGATTTAAGTTGTGTTTGAATGTTAAAGTGAGTTAAGTTAAGTTGAGTTGAGATAATAAAATATTGTTATAATATTATTTTTTAATATAATTATTAATTTAGAATTTGAAAAAATTGAATTGTTTATTATATTTTATGTTAAAATTTAAAAAAATTATAATGATAAATTGAGATTAATTGAAAGAAGTTAATGATTCAAACAAAGCCTAGTTACCATCGTTAGGACTTGGAGTTCAAAACCATTTCAACTCATTTTGACTTAAGCGACTGTGATAATTAATGCTGGCATTAATCTATTTTGACTTTGTTTACACAGAAGATACCATTTTTCAAATCTTTGACATTTGATAATTAATACAATTAAGGCGACTTGATAGGTAGTGAGAATATTTTATAAATATTAAGAATATTTATAAATAATAAAAAAAATAAAAAATAGTAATAAAATATTAAATAAAAATGAAAAATAATAAAAAATAATAAAAAGTATATAAAAAATAATAATAAAATAAAAAATTATAGTAATAAAAAGATAATAATAAAATATTTAATTAAACGGAACTTAAAAAAATATTTAATTAAACGGATAAAATTCTTAAACCCTAACTTATTTATTTTTTCATATGTATAATGCATTTTGCAAAGATCGTATTCATGCTTTTTGATTAAATCTTTGGTCGGTTGATGTTCTCTTAGGCTTAGTAAGCTTGTCGGCAAGGGGAAGGGATTATCTTGTGATTTTAGTTAGCATCGTTAAGTCCTTATTTGGTTTTTAAAATCATATCAACTCATTTTATTTCATTGCATATAACGATATAATTATTATAATTTTTTTAAAACTTTCAAATAAAAAACAACTAACAATTCAATTATTTCAAATTTAAAAATAAAGATTATATTAAAAAATTATATTATAATAATATTTTATTTAACTTTTAACTCTTATCTTAACTCAATTCACTATCTAAACTTCTTTCTAGTTTGGTTAGATAAATAATCTCATCTAATCTTATATAATTATTATAATTTTTTTAAATAACTCACACATAAAAAATAATAAATAACTTATTTTTTAAATTTAAAAATAAAAATAATATTATAATAATATTTTATTTAATTTTTATCTTATAATCAAACGAGTTCTATCTTTTGACTTAGGAACTTTGATAGTTAATGCTAACATTTATCTATTTTGACTTCGTTTACACAAATGCTAACATTTTTCAAATCTTCTGACATTTGATTATTAATACAATTAATGCTGACATTTCTGACTGGTACGTAGTGAAAATATACGAAAGTTGTTAAAAATATTTATGAATAATAGTAAAAAATTAATAAAAAATAGTAAAAAAAATAGTAATAAAATATTAAATAATAATAATAAATAATGAAGAATAGTAAAAGATAAATAAAAAATAATAATGAAATATTTAATTAAACAGAGCTTAGAAAAATGTTTAATTAAACGGATAAAATTCTTAAATCCCAACTTATTAATTTTATTTTTTATTTTTTCATATGTATAATGCATTTTACAATGATGGTATTCATGTTTTTTGATTAAATCTTTGGTCTGTATATGCTCTCTTAGGCTGGAAGGGATTATCTTTGTGATTTTAGTTAGCATCGTTTTGTTTGGATTTCAAAATCATATCAATTCATTTTATTTCATTATTTATAATTATTATAATTTTTTCAAAATTTTTAAATAAAATATAATTAACAATTCAGTTTTTTCAAATTTTAAAACAAAATTTATGTTATAACAAAATTTTATTTAACTTTTTAACTCTCATTTCAACTCAATTCACTATTCAAACCTATTTCTCGTTTGGTTACACAAACAATCTTATTTCATCTTATATAATTATTATAATTTTTTTAAACTCACACATAAAATACAATAAATAATTTTTTTTTCAAATATTAAAATAAAAATAATATTATAATAATATTTTATTTAATTTTTATCTTATATTATCTAACCAAACGAGGCGTATCTTCTGACTTAGGGACTTTGATAATTAATGCTGACATTTATCTATTTTGATTTTGTTTACACAGGTGCTAACATTTTTCAAATATTTTGACATTTGATAATTAATACATTTAATGTTGACTTTATCTTCTGTACGTTTGGATAGTAAGAACATTTGAGAAGTATTGATAATATTTATGAATAGTAATAAAAAAGTATTAAAAAATAATAAAAAAATATTAAATAATAATAAAAAAATAAAAAATAATAATAAAAATTAGATAATAAATAATAATAAAATATTATAAAAATACCTCGTACTTTTGGTACCCAAACCTGTCAGCTTCACATACAATGATTATGATAAAGGATTGAGATCACTACTAATTTTTTGTTTAACATTAAGAGTCATACCATTATTAAAATTTTAATACAATTGGTTAAGTCTGTTAGAATATTTTAAATATGGGTTTCATTTTATTGCACATTTTATAAAACGGGCTAGACATATATATAGCTCACAATGATATTTTGTTTTAACCCACTAAGTTGAGTGATCATTTAGAGTTTGTTGCACCTTAGTAATATATGATTATATTCTATTTATATTGTGGTATAATTACGTATGTAGGCCTGGAAAACCAAAGGTCTTGATTATGGAATTTTTATAGACCCATATTAATTTGAGTCCTTAATGGGTGGACTCCATTAGTTTTCTTTTATAAGAGGCTAGGTCCCTCCTCCTCTCCATATGTCCATTGGCTTGCCTCATTGATAGCTGATAATTTGTGAGGAGCAAGGAGGAGAAGATCTACCTATATGCATTCTGCAAACATGGCTTCCGCAGGTATATTTTCACCATTTTCGTTTTCAGCATTACTATCTTAGATTTTAATTTCTAGCATGTATTTTCGTGTATTTTTTTCAAAGTCCTCTTATCATATTGATTCCAACAATTGCATAATTATAAATGAAACAGTTTTTGGCTATGCAACGTGCATTATAATTCAACAAATTTGGGAGATTTGGACACATACCTCGCTAATTTTAGGATTTGTTTAATGACTAATCTCAACATGTTATCGTTTTTTATTTTATTTGTTGCTTGAAATTAGTCCGAGTTATTACAAAAATATGCTTAAATTAAGAGGTTAGGATTATAAGATTGAAAAATAACAGTAATTACATTTTTAATAATAGTCATATGTAATGATTTTGGCAAATAAATAACATTAGAAATTAAAATATTATAATTTTAAAAAATTGCTAATAATATTTTTAGTTGATAGATAATATTTACAATTATAGAGTATGTAAGCGTTTTGAAAAAAATGTAATAAAATATGAAATTCATATGAAGAAATTAACTTTTTTATAATAAATATTCTTTTTTTGAAAAAGAATACATATTTATAACGAGCAATGCTACACAACTTCTTCAACCTCTACACATCATTTTTTTTAAATTTTTAAATTTTATAATATTTTTTTAAAATTATTTTTGAGTTTATTATTTTTAAATTAATTCAATTATTCTATTTATTATTTATATATTAAATATTTAATAAAACAAAAAAAATTAAAAAAAATAATGTACGGAAGTTGCTTGAATAGTAATAGGTTGCGTAGATCTACCATTATTTTCAGACGGAGGTTGGCAATAAAACCGCGCGTGAAGCGGCTGAGGTTAGGCCAATACCGTGACCCGAATTCTAACTTGCAAAGGGTTCTGCTTATCGCCCACGATAAACCCCATTGCCGCCGACAGAGAATCTTTTGATTTCCCACGGAAATAAATGCAACTTTCTCAAACGCCATCAATTAAACAAAGAAAAAGAAAAGCCCCCGAAAGTCTTAATTTATATTTATTCATTAATCTAAATTTAAAAAGTTATTAAATTTTCACACAGCTCCCTGCTCCCCTGTATTTAGATCAAGCAGGCAGGCACAGATCTAGATCTTGCTCTAAGAGATCTCTCGGACTAAGCCGCGCGTTCTTATTAGTCCCTGGTAAATCTTCTCTGCTAAATTTTTAATTTTCCAGTGCTTTCAGAGTATGTTTTCTGGATCTGCTTGGATGTATGTATTGCTGTGCCTCTTTTGCGCGCTTGCCCAGAGGTTGATTATTTTAATTTTTTTAATTTGTGCACCATTTGAGTTCTCGTTGTTCTAGTCGTTGTTGGTATCTGGGTGTCTGGATGTTCCAATTCTGGCTCTCGAGGTACAAGAGTTTCCAATTGGAGAAATGGTTTTGTTGAATAACAGAAGTTTTTGTGGAAAAGATAAATAAATGAGGAAGAAATCAATATCATCTCCATTGTAAGAAATGGTGAAGAGAATTGGTAGTGGATGGTGGTTTATGCATTGCGCTTGTAGCGTTTGACTAAGTTAAATGGATGTTAAGTATCTTGGCTACGAGCGATTCGGTTGCTTTGCATTGCGAAGATTTGAGTTGGATTTTTTGTGAAGATTGCGTTGGATGCTGTTACGTTAATGACCAGCAGATTATTGATTACTTTATAACGAGTTGATTTGTTGTTGTCTCCTTTTACTTTAATGCCGAGATAGTGGGCATGGCATCATCGTTCCAAGTATCAATATAACTTAGCGTGGTGGGGCTTCGATACCGATAATCCTGGAATATATGATTAGGTATCATAAGAAATAGAATGCTATAAATAGTATGGTAATTTCAACAGAAAGGACTTGAATGGCCTGAATATCCATGACTTGCCTGTATCACTAGACACTCATGTGTAGGTGTTGTTCTTGTATGTGTCCCATGTACTTGGACCATGCCTATCAATAAAATTTTTGTTTACTGATCAAAACAGTTAAGCATCATTTTATGTCTAGAGGTGAACATTTAAAAGACTGAAAGAATACAACCAATTTCTCTATCTACCCACTTGGCACTTGCTGCATATATAACATATTGATAAAAAAAGAAATATAGAAAGATGAAGAAAAACCATGCTTACCATTTTGGATGTGTATGGCATGTATTTAACACACAGAGATGCGTGCACTCACATACACGCATAAGATGTTTCAAATTTCTAGTTTTTAGGAAGAAGCTATGTGGATGTTGCCACTTTTAAACTTTTAAAGGCAAATGATAGCATGACTTCCTGATTGGTGCTTATTTGCAGAAATTTCAGTAACTGATAATTTATTCTTGCAGTTGTTCTATATGTATCCTTCTAGTATTTGAAATGTGGTTAGGAACTTTTTCTTAGTAAGATAAGCCACGAAGCCATGTCTGGCCTTTTTATATCTAATGCAAAGGTTAGCATCAAGGAGATGGGATTATAAGAAGTATTTTTTGTTACAAAAACTCTATAGACTGCACTTCCATCCCGCTATGATGAGGTGATATTATTCATCAACTTTTATATGTTCATCCTACTTTCATCCCGTTTAGATCTTTCAATCTTATGTTGTGAGGGATGTGACCTATGTTAGGTCCATAAGATACCATAGCTTTTGGTGTTCTAAGATTTTCCTCCGAATAATGAGTAGGTAGTTTGATCCTTTTGATTCTTCTCTTCATAGTAAACTGATGGGGGACGCGGAGCAGTAGGTTGAATTACTATATAAAGAAGAGTTGTAAACTATAGGACTTCTTGTTCGAGTAGGAAGATGATCTAAGGGTGATAAAAGTGTCATATTTTATATAGTAGGATGAAAGTGGGATGAGAGTGTGGTTTGTAGCATTACTCTTTGTGTTAACGAGTATAAAACATTTAAGAAACATTAAAGGAGAGACCTTCTCAAATTGGGAATGCCATTATTGAAAGTTCTATTCAACTTATGATGCGAGGTTTTGCAGGTTTGTAACTGTTATATAATCATGTCAAGGAGACCAGTAAATCCTGCTCGACGCATTGCTGACGATGGAAGCATTCCGTTTATTGGTGTAGTGCAATCCAAATCACGCTCATCACCCCTACTATCTATTGGGCTAGTGGTCGTGGTACTTTCATTTCCATCACAGTCTCCCATTATTATTTTTTTCCTCTGCATCATTAAAGTCTAGCAATAAGTGATATACAAATGCTATTCATTGGTTATTGAGCAAATATAGCTGATTAGATCTGTCTTTTTCTGGTTCTTGACATGCTTGAATTAAGAATACTAGCCATAGCCACATTTCTATATGAAGATTATTAATATAATTGTTCTATAAAAATTTCAGGGTGCAATCATTCTTATTGGTTATTCCTACAGTGGTTCAGGTTTGTAGTTGGTCTATGCACTTGAATACTGGGAACAGAGAGGGCTCATGAATTACTCCTTGCCTGTTTTCTTAATAAACCAACAAATGGTTAAGGCAGTTGGAGATATAACTGCAGGCTCTGGGTCAACTCTTGCCATGAGCTTGAAGCCTTGAAATTACTCTGATAATCAATGGAACTAGCAGCTCGCACTTCCCACTTGGGGAAAAATAATAGAATAACTAAAACAAAAGAAAAGGAAAGAATGTTCATGAACTTATTTTGATAATCTACTTTGTTTTTTGTATCCTAGGTTCAGTTTTACTTTCTATGGTATGTCTTTTGTTCACTTTGCTGTGGTTTGCATGACAGGTAGACCAAGCAGAGATATACACACTCTGAGTGAAATTGAAGGTTAATACTGATGACATTGTTAAATTTTTTTCTATATTTCAATGATTTTGCATAGTCAATGAGACGGTTTAGTATATTCGTTATGTAGATTATATGCATTGTTTCGTGTTTACTGGATTGAATTTGCTAATTATTACCTGTGCTTTTATTTGAAAAATTAGGATATATGGAATGTCCATGGTGTTAATCAACTCCTCAATAACCATCCAAACTTTATCAAATGAATCTGCCAACTTTTAAAACAATAACTCATCAACTTTTGCAGTTTCTCACTTTCCTCTAGCATATGGAATTTCTATTTTCCACTCTATGGTTCCTATTATTACAGTGCTATTCTGAGGTATGTATTATGCCGGAACACTGCACATTTCTCCTGGATTTTTTATCTCTCTCTCCTCCCCTTCTCTCGGTAGTAATCTTAAATGTGGACTCGTTAGAGTTTTCTATTTCTTTTTGAAAGGGAAACTGGGTTCATTTTACTTGGAGGAGTCTCTTACCCTTGCTTCATCCCAATCCGCGGTTAAGAATCTTCTGCTTACTTGGAATTTTTAGTCATTCTTAGAAGTTGGATATACCTGCACAACTTAATTATAGTAAATTCCCTGTTTCTAATGTAATGTATATAGAGTGAAATTCTAAGCTTATTGAGTCAGAACAGAAAAAAGCCATATGTGGTTTTTTAACCTTCTATTTACTACTTTTATGTAGTTTGTGGCAGACAATTTAGTGAGTAATTTTAAAGTCAGTCAATCTTATATGTTAAACACGATTTATCTCATGCCAAGAGACTATCATCTCTAGTACTTAACTTAGGGTGTAGTACTCCTGGCAATGCAAATTTCAAGAGATGGATGGATGGACATTTTTTAATCTAATAAGTTCCATGAACGAATATGCAGGTGGTGTTTCATGCACATTAGAAGTCCCAAGAGCATTACCTATTCTAAAAAAAGCTTATGGTGACAGCATGCGCAAAGTATTACATGTGGGCCCTGATACCTGTTCAGTGGTATCAAAATTATTGAAAGAAGAGGATTCTGAAGCATGGGGTGTTGAACCGTATGAACTGGATGATACTGATGCTAACTGCAAGAATCTTGTGCGTAAAGGCATAGTCCGTGTGGCCGATATCAAGTTTCCTCTTCCCTACAGGGAAAAATCATTTTCTCTTGTTATAGTGTCAGATGCACTGAATTACTTGTCCCCAAAGTACCTCAACAAGACCCTTCCAGAGCTGACAAGGGTATCTGCGGATGGTGTGGTTATATTTGCTGGTAATTCCTTGAAAGGCTTATGTGCTTTATATTGTAAAAATTTTTGTGCTTATCGAAAACTTAAAATGAACTAGAAGTTGACAACAAAATGGAGCCTGGTTCAGTTGACTTTATGTGACCAATAGGACTAGGTTTTCTTAGATGATGGCTGATATACTAAGTTAGTTCGTTTATCGTGAAACTATGGAAGAGAACAATTTGTGAATTTTTTTTTGGTAGTGCTTTCTTGTCATCTCATTCTTACTCTCAGCAAATGAACTTTATGAAAAGTAAAGTATATGCCATATTCTCGGAGTCTTCGTCCTCAGTTGCTACCTACATCTGTTTAAAAGCAGCAAATGATCTTTATGATATGCTCGCTATCACTATGGTTATTCTGAAGAAGTAAACTGTGTAAACAATGACAACATGCTATGCTTTGCCATTTTTACCCTTACCAGAATGCAATCCTTGTTTAGCCACAACAGTAAATCTCTCTGTCCCCTCCCTACAGATTGGGGTTGCTTGATTACTTAGATCAGTTCTTTCTCAAACAACATCCATTGGATTGGCTCAGGTTTTTGTTTTGGGTATATCTGAATTTCTTTTGGGTAGGCCTCTCTCTCCCCCCAACTCTAAAAATGTGGGGTAAATTTTTCCACACTTCCTACCCTTTTTATATTGTTTTAGCTTATTAATTTACTTTCAGTTTTCAGGATATGGTTTGAATGCATCTTACCGTTCTGGAGTTTCCCTTATATTGTTTTCTTTTAGCTTATGATTCTGGTTTTCAGGAGCAAATTAAATTTAACATTGTACCTTCTTTCCCTTCTTGGTCTCTCCATTTATAATCGGTGAGCTGGCCAGTACTATTCTTTGAATAGCAAAAGGAATTGACATAGTACAATAGATGGAGGCCCCCAGGGCCCAAACACAATCCTCAACATAGTGATGCTGTTTTTTTCATCACTCTGAATTTTATTTAACATGAGAATGATTAATGTTTGATATTTTATTGGTTGGTATTTTCTGTCTGTAGGCTATCCAGGTCAGCAAAGAGCTAAAGTTGCAGAGTTATCCAAATTTGGCCGTCCAGTAAGTGATTAGTTTAGTAGGGTTCTAATTGTTCTTTAGTCATTTTTTGTGCAATTTACCTTGACAGCATGTGGATTGGGTTTGGTAGAGGTCATGGATTTGGAAAACTGTACATCATTTGTGAAGCGATTTTGAAAAAGTATCACCGTTGTGTTTGGGTTGATAGTACCTCATTAACAAAAAGTTTTGAAGCCATTTCTTCTTCTACAATTCAGTGCACTAAATGTTGATCTAAATTAAGGTAATATAATTCAATTTTGATACGTGAGAGTTGGATACTTTCTTTGCTAGAATACAGAAAACTAAGTGATTACATATTTTGGATAGGGATTGGAAATGGAGGAAAGCATCAATGTTGATAAAAAATGCTTGATATGTCAAAATGCCATTAAGATCTGGGACTATTTGAATGGTGTTTTTCAAAGATGTCTATAAATTCTACATTAATGTCCGTGCCTTTGTTACTTATTAAAAAAAATTCTGTGCCTTTGTTATGTGCTTGTTATTACTTTGTAGCTCATGTTAAGAAGATTTACAGCATTGACTTGCTAAAGATGACATGAAAATTGTTCATTTTGTGAAGGCAAAACTGCGAAGCTCGTCTTGGTGGATAAGGTACTTCGTTCAGAACAGGTTAGAGGAGAATGAAGCTGCCTTAAAGAAGTTTGAACAGGCTTCAACCAAGAGGTTGTATAAGCCAGCCTGCCAAGTATTCCACCTCAAATCATAAACAATAAAAGCATTGCATCTTCACTTTCTAGCTTGTGGGACCAAGGCATTTTGCAAGCATTTTCAGCACCCAATGGGTAAGCTTTTATTCTGTGGGAATTACAGAGCCTAATTTTGTCTTCCGACCATGAGACAATAGATCTAATAACCAATGTATTTATTGATGAAAGTATGTTATGGCTTCAGAAAAAGGTTTTAGCTCCCTGACACTGGTTTGTAGTATTTCCAATGATAAATGTTTCAGCTGTATGAACTCGCTTTTGTTTCGTAATCATGATATAATTATAAGAGTATACATAATTATAAAACCATAACCTGTTACTTACCTCGTAACATTGGCAATCCTTTATTTTATTTTTTTATTTTTTTTTATCAAGTCTCAAAAAAACCTGTTATACCCTTTGGGGCCAGCTCAAACGATTATTTAATGACTTTTACAATGGGTATGCCTTTTCCCGACTATTTCACCACATCCTCTGGTTCTTGCCAGAAAGTGTGTGGAAAGGAGCTGAATGCTGCTGGGTCAGAGATGAACATGGAGCCCAGGATGGGACTGTCACAGGTTGTAAGAGTTTTGAAGCTTCCCTTTTAGTTGGGCCACTGTTACTGGGGGATAAAATGTTACGTCTTTGCTTTTAATAATAAAGTTATTTTTATTGTAAATTAAATGTAACGTATTATATGAAGTTATGTTATTTTGTGTTTTGTAAATTTATTTTTATGAGATCTCTTTGTGGTTATAACACTTTTAGTTAATAATTAGTTTTACATACTTTTTTTTAGGAAAAAAAAAAGGGAAATGACTGGTCATTAGCAATGGTAATTCGTGTGACAATTATTTTCTATAATGTCAATGTCAGAAAATAAGAGAAGCTAATCAAACTTCGAAATTGCTTGACAATGATCTGAATTCAAGGCAGTTTCTCCAAAAATCTAAAGTAATTATTGTTAATAAAGATTAGCATAATTAGATGTGATATTTGAAAGTAATTGAAATAATTATTACATGATTTAATTTGAAGAAAAATTATATATAGAATTCTTAAATTACACACTTTTACTTAAATCACATGTGAATTGTTATTTTTGCTTTTATATCTTAATATTTAAATATGTCTATATTTAAATAGAAAGATAAAAATGACAAATCACCATTAATTATAAGTAATATTATAGCATTTCTACTTCTTCGCAGAATTCATTGGCACTCTGTTTCATTGGCTGACGTGGTTTCTGACATGCCGTCGCCACTTCAAGGTTCTAGGTGATTGGTTATTTATTTAAAAAAGAAAAATATTAGTGAAGCTCTTCAAATTTACTGCTCAAACTTATTACTTGATTATTTTAATTTTTTTATTTAATGATGTTAAAATGCACAGCAGAAAAGTACCTCAAGCTCAACTTAAAGAATTGCTCTACAAGCTTTTCCAGATTGATAAACTCCAAACGTTTTCTCTTAGTGGCGAAAGTGTACTACGTAGTATGGAACTAGAGTAACACTTAATCAATCCACAGCCTAAATATTTTTATCAAGAGAGAACAAAAAGAGAGTCTTTTTCTATTTTTCAGATGGTGCCAAAAACATAATTGAGGAGGACTATATAATAGTCCTCCTATGCACGGCTGGCCTTAAAGGCCAGCCTTCAATTATGTCATGGAGCGGCAGTAATGCATGGTTTTAAGAAAGTTGTAGGAGGGGGTCAGACCCACGTGTACGCCCCTCCATCTAATAAATGATTAAGAAAGTGATTATTAATAAAGTTGTATATTTTTTTAATTTATTTCCTTAATAATTAAGAATATTAAAAAAAATGTCGAAAAGAAAATAGAAAAAAAGACATTTGAAATGAAAAATTCTTCTAATCAGTTATTTATTCACCACCCTACAACATCCTATGAAAAAAATTCTCATACACTGTGAAAAATACTCCATACTCTATAAAAAATTATAGATATAGGATATGAGAGTGAATAGTAGCTAGGTCTCGTTTGAATTCAAAACCCACCTTAACTCATCTCAACTCATTATTATAATTTTTTCAAAATTTTACATAAAATATAATAAATAATTCAATTTTTCTAAATTTTCACACAAAATATAATAAACAATTCAACTTTTATTTTATCATTCACAAAACATCTCAACTCACCTCTAATGGCTGCGTTTGGATGTTGAAATAAGTTGAGTTAAGTTGATAAAATATTGTTAGAATATTATTTTTTAATATTATTAATATTTTAAAATTTAAAAAAATTAAATTATTTATTATATTTTGTGTTAAAATTAAAAAAAATTATAATGATTAATTAAATTGAATTTAGGTTTCAAGCGTACCAAAATCTAAACCACTCCTAAATCTTATTTTAAAGGAAAATGATTTACCCACACTAGCGGTGCGCCCAATTCATCTCCTCCTTTCTCAACCTTGTGCTTGAATCAATCCCTCCTTCGAGCATGCTTTCCATCGCGTCGAAGCCACAGGCAACGAATTCTCCTCCTCGGCGACATTATCTCTTTCTACAGCGCCATAGTTATCCATCCCTCCTTTTCTCACCACAGCGCCCAACTCCTCCGTCGTTTGAAATATAGTCGGATTAGATTCCTCCATAATTATACAAAAGTAAAGCCACAAATTCACCCGCGTATCTAAACGAACACCTCAGATCTATTTAGGTTCTTGCGCGCTAACGTGCGCCAACTTCCATCACTTCTGTCCGCCATGGCCGCACGAGACGACCACCACCATAACCACGTAAAGAAAATCCCTCTCTTCCCTCTCCTCTCTCTTCTCTGCTTCGCTTCCATCTTCCTCGTCCTCTCTCTCTCCAGGAAAACCTCCTCCAATCCTTTACTCTCCCACCAGAGCTTCCAATTCGGACAAAACCCTGTAACCGACCCCCGTGTGGCCCTGAGTGGATCCTGCGACTACTCGGACGGGGTGTGGATCTACGACCACGAGCCGAGGCCGGCGAGGTATGATGGCTCGTGCAAGGAGATATTCAAGGGCTGGAATTGCATTTCCAACAACAAATCCAACGGTTGGGAACTCACCAAGTGGCGGTGGAAGCCCCGTCGCTGTGACCTCCCGCTGTTCGATCCCGTTTACTTTCTTGAGAAGTACAGCAACACCAACATCGGTACTCTCTCGCTCCAGTTAAGCAGTAATTTCTGTAGCTTTGCCCTGAAAACCCGAGTCATCATGCTACTTGGTAGAACTTAAGAAAGTTTAACAGTGCAGGGTTTGTTGGGGATTCCTTAAATAGAAACATGTTCGTTTCTCTGTTCTGCACTCTGAAACGTGTTTCCAGTGAAGTGAAGAAGTGGCGGCCAGCTGGTGCTGATCGTGGATTTACTTTTCTTCACCATAATCTTACCATCGCATATCACCGCACAAATCTTTTGGCTAGCTACGGTAGGTAAGGTCTCTAATTGCGTGAAGTGCTTCACAATGACATGAATAAAAGCTTTTATGAATGTTAAGGCACAAATGATTGTGTTTTATTTCATTTCCCTAATTACCAGACCCATATAGGGAGATATAAACAACTTCTAGAAAAAGACATGTTATTGAGTGGCCTGAAATAGGAATTTTGGGAATTTTCCCTTAAATTATTTTATATGCTCTTGTAGAAAACTCCCAGCCATCGGTCCTTGCAATCTCGGGATTAGTCGAAACTTTATTCTTGAACACCCAATAAAATAATAGTTATACAGGAATGCACTTGGCAACAATGAGTAGGTTAGCTTAGATTTTATCATTGGTGGTGAAGAAGGTGATGAAAGCGATGCTTGGTTAGTCGGTTGCAATGTGGACGTTCGACTAACTTCTTTTCACGCCTAAACATATATTATATTTGCAGTTACAGATCTTGCAGTTACGGCAGTTATTCATTTACTTTTTTTTTCCTTTTTTTTTTTTTGGGGGGGGGGGGGGGTATTCGTGAATTAAAAGGTGTTAAACAGAATAGTTTGTTTCTTTTATTTAGTTGTTTAGTTGATTTTGTGCAGATTATATTCTACAGTTTTGGGTAATTTAGCTTGCTGTGGTTCTGTTTCATGCAGGTGGTCGGCTAATGCTAATGGTGGTATGTTGGAATCTCTTGGATTTAAAGAGGGTTTTAGAGTCGATGTTGATGTTCCAGAAGACACGTGGGCAGGGGCACCAGCCTTCCATGATATTCTGATTTTTAACACAGGACACTGGTAAATTTATGTCCTCCAAATATCCTAGGGTATTGATAACTACTGGCCATATGACCGTTAAAATTTACCATTGCAGGATCACAGTGCCAGCCAGTGGTGCTGTTGACTCTTCCCCTTATGATTTATGCTGTCCTTATATTTGTTGTTTTTGACTATGGGAACAATTTTCTGAGCGAGAAGACATAACTGATCCTTTATTTGGCCTTTTTTGGTTCTTGTTAATAGGTGGTGGGCTCCTTCAAAATTTGACCCTGTGAAGTCACCCATGCTTTTCTTCAAGAAGGGTCTCCCTGTCATACCTCCAATACCACCTGATGTTGGCCTGGATATGGTTTTAAAGCACATGGTACAGGATTGAATATTTCTTTAATTTAATTCTATGTAATTGCGAATTTGCGAAGAAGATATAGGCTTACACAAAATGGTTGGTCCAACCATACTTCAACTTTATACTTTCTGCAGGCTTGCACATATATAATATTGCATGTGTGCATTGCGTAGTTTTTGTAGCAACTAGTGGTGTGAAAGTCCCACCCATTGGTAACACTACAGGGGACAAATTTTGGACCTAAAATTTTATCCGTGAAGGCAAGACCGAGATAGTCCATGCTGCAATCAGATGTTATATAAATTTGCACATCTTGTGTAATTCTGTAACTACTTGCTCAAATGGTGCATGTGCTTTCATGATAGGTCCTATTCATAGAGAAAAATTTGCGACCTGGTGCTATCAAATTCTTTCGTACACAATCACCTAGACATTTTGAGGGAGGTGACTGGAACCAAGGTGGTACTTGTCAGCGGCTACGGCCTTTGTCGCCAGAGCAGGTGGATCACATGGAACTTGCATTCTTTTGTGTTTTACTAGTCTATTAAGTCCATTCTAGCTTCTGTTGTTTCTCTTTTGCAAGACAACATTAAGGATTGAAATCTTGGTTTACCTTTTCAGGTTGAAGGACTCTTCTCTCTCAAGAATAATGGAACAAATGTGGAGGCACGTCTAGTGAATCACCACCTAAAGAAAGCCCTTGAACAGTCTGGTTTCCATATTTTGGACATAACACACATGAGTGAGGTTAGAGCAGATGCCCACCCATCCACATCTGGCGGAAAAAAACATGATGATTGTATGCACTGGTGCTTACCAGGAATTACTGATACTTGGAATGACCTGTTCATGAAGCATCTAAACAATATTAAGTTTAGAGATTGATATGTTAATTTTATTCATTTTGAGTTTGCATTCTCTCTTGGTTATGCACTATTTTTTGTACAAATATAGAATTCCTTAGGAATGGATGTGTTTGTTACTGTGTTTCGGTGGTATCCTTTTTGGTTCAGGAATAAAAAAAAAAAAAAAAAAAAAAAAAAGGAAAACCCCTACTTGTAACAATTTTGGTCTGGTTTTTGTGGAGAAAATTCTCCTGATTGTTTTTTCCCCAATGCTGTTTCTTCAACAAGGTGGTCTATAATCTTTTCACAAATCGCCAGGAAATTCAGAAACTTGCAATGGATCGATGGCTTTTATTTTGCGTGAGGTAGACAAAACATCTTTAAAAAAAAAAAAGCTATATTCTAGACAACATAGTCTAAAAGAAAAAAGGCAAAACAAAGTTTTGCTGTAGATGAGAGGGAAGAGGCTCAAACAACTTCAACAGTCCATCCTAACTTGTCCTCAACACGGCCTGTTTGAATTCCTGTTAACATTACGTACAGTTTCTGAGACACCGTTTCAGCTCCAGTTTTGTATTCAACCCTGCATGCACATGACCAATCGGTCTGAAACCATGCTATAAACCTAAAAATGAACTAAATCGGTAGTGTAAGCACCTTTTATCCTGGTAGGTTATACAACCAACGGGACTTACAACCACAGCCGTCCCTGTACAGAAAACTTCATCAGCTTCAAGCAAATCCTCCATCGGGATTGTACGTTCCTCAACCTGATCAAATTGGCAAATTCTTAATCAACTCTTGTTAATCAAATTGCCTGCAAAATACCTTCAATCTGATCACAAAAACCAATGTCTCAGAGAGAGACACCTGGTAGAGACCTTAGAAATTAGAATACATGCAACACTACAAAAAAATGAGTATTTGTGACGAATTATTTGCAACAATAATGATTATTTATGACGAAAATAAACTCATTTTAGCAGGAAATAGTCATGCTAAAATGAGTCTATTTTAGTAGGAAATAGCTTACCACAATTAAGTAGTTTTCTTGTAATGACAATGGTAACCCCTAGGAAAATGATACACAACCTTTTTTTACAATCATTTACACAATCTTGTTTTGAATTGGAGGCATTCTTGTAAAATAACTTATAAAAGTAACATCATTTCACATAAACATCCTCAATTTAAAACATGGTTGTATAAAGAGTTGTAAAAAATATTGTACGTATATCATTACTCATCGCAAAATGATCAATTGGCACATCACAATTGAAGAATAATCACCTGGTAACCAAAATCAAGGGCAATCTCAATGATGCTCTTTCGAGTGATTCCGGGCAGAATTGTTCCAACTGTTGCTGGGGTTGAAATCACATCATCCTACAACACAGAGAGAGAATGCAAATCTAAGATGGAAAATATTCAGACAATTAGATCACTGAAAAGTTGAATTCATTATAAATTATATTTCAAATGACTAAGCAAGACATGATTACTCGGACTTTTTGTCAGTAAAGAATTCATGTGTAGTGGCAAAAAGAGGAGGTTATTAAAGGACAAAAGAATAAGAACAAGAATCGGTCGTACCTTGACAATAAAAATATTACATGTTGAAACCTCCTCGATATATTTTTTGGTTACTGCGTCTAGGAATAGGACATCAGAGAATCCTTTGGCCCTTGCTTCAGTTAGTGCTTTGCAAACCTACAGAATTACAACTCTTCTGCATAAAAGACATGATCTGGATCGTATGCAGGCATGACTAACTACACAGAAGGTGCCAGGATTTTTGAAGTACAGCATACCGGTGAGTAGTTGGCGACAGTCTTGATGTCTCCAGTTCCACCCGGAGTAGCACGATGGAGCTTATCCTCGACAACCAAGTTTAAGGGGCCCTATTACACAGAAGAGAACTCATGCAGTACTGAGATCGGTATCCTCCTTTCTCTTTAATGAGCATGGTTGTGGGTTTAAAAAATGAGGAATGTAAAGGGTGTCTAGGCGTGTGCAAGTGCATGCATCAAAATATGTCACTGTGATTAGGAATGACAAGATCTAAACTACGTATTAACACGATGATGAATATGCAAAAGTGTCTGACTCAAATGATGCACCTTGGACAGACACTACCCTGACATTTGATCAAATAAGCTCATGGAAATTATGGTTATATGGTATACCTTTGTTGTATTCAGAAAAGGCACGATAAACATATATAGGGAATAATGACCCCACCTTATGATAATTGCCAACGGGAGAAGCATATATGAGGAATGTGTATTCCGGTGCCGGACACAAACCCAAAACAGGTCCACTTCCAATGAGCAATGGCCTGACATAGAGCGACCCTTTCCCTTGGGGAGGTACCTGTTTCATCCAACAAAAACTTCGTAACATTGAAAAGTTTGCACGAAACAAGAAATAAAAAGGAAGGATGAGAGGCGAGGCTGGTATATATACCCAATGCTTGTTGGCCCTGACTGTTTGCTTTACAGCTTCAACAAATTGCTCAACAGATGGCGATGACATGCACATTCTCTCTGCACCGATCTTCAACCGCTGAGCATTTTGTTCTGGTCGAAACAGCAAAACACGACCATCTTCCTTTCGGTATGCCTTCAGACCTTCAATCAATCCCTAAAGACACCAACCATGCACCTAGTATGTTTTAGTTCCGGGAATACTAAGGATTTCTAGCTGTCACCACCACTTCATTTGCTAGAAAGTTACAGACCAAGTTGTAGAATTGGGCAAGATATAGTTTGATCTTATTAGAACAGTGATCATATATAGAATGCATGCAGGTGCTCACCTGTCCATAGTTTAAGATTCCAGCATACGGGTTCATCTCAATGTTTCCAAAGGGAGTTACGTTCCCTTTAGTAAAACTCTCTCCTTCAGAGGATTTCATGACGTACATGTAATCCGTTGGAACTATACCAAATCCAAGTTCATCCCAGTTGAAATCCGCGTATGTTTCAGCATCAGCAGTGCTTTTTTATTTTTTTATTTTCAAACCAAACACAAACAGAGAGAAAACTGTTACAAATAGAGAAAATATTTTCTGCATATTAATATATATATATATATATATATATATATTATCAATGGAAATGTGAATGTAAAATAACTGCGCATGTCCTCTAGACTTGGCAGGCAAGATCAGATCGAGCAGACCATTGCTGCTACATATTAACTGTGAAACTCAGCACGTGCATGGTCTTTAAGGGACTAGGCATCACATGAAGAAATGCAAGTAAAGAGAACTCCAAGGTATTGCGTCTGGTTACCATTTTGGTAGCTAGCTTCTCTTGAAGATATTGGATACAATATCTTATGTAATTTCCAGTGTCAGCCAAAACACTTTCCAGATTTTGTCAACTTTTCTAGCTAGATGGTCTCAACTGAAATCCATTCATGTAAATTATTACCTGGTACCCGTGGTTTGGGAAATTGTTTGTCCAGTCGGTGGAGCCATGAGTATGATAACAGAGACGTTGGCTTCGGCTGCAATCAAGACTACAATCCTCATGTCATGACATCTTCATGCTCTATTTAAAAAGTGTTAGGTTTACAAATAGATTCTACAGAATATACTTACAAACTGACACGTTATACGTTTGTAAGCATTTGTAAATGCAGGGATGACCCGGCCCTATGCCTAGCAAGACAAGTTAGACAATTGCCCAATTGCCCAATCCCCACCCCACCCACCCCACCCACCCCACTATTTAAGGTCAAAGAAAAAGAAATATTGATCGCAGTGGGAAAACCTTCAAAACGCTCAGGTGCGTATTTCTCATTTACACCCAGCAGTAAAAACCCAACACATAGTAGACTGTACTTACGGTGGGTGTGCATCCAGTTAAACTCCCTCTCCCTTTTTCCTTCTCTCTTCTCTCTTTCCTCGTCTCCCTAGAAGCTTTCTCCTGGCACCAAAGTCATTCTTCTCCCCTTCAGCCATTTTCGTCGGCAATAAACAATACATGTTGAAGAAATTCAGAGTGCCATTAATGCTTAAACCATGTTCAAATCAAGAGCATGAAGAAGGCTTCTGGGTCATTAAGGGCCATTAAGTAAAGATGAGACTAATGTGATCTTGGGGGCAGGGTATCATTTGGTGTTGTGCAGAATGGAGGAAACTGATGCAAAGTATAGAAGAACAAAGAGCCTGACCCTACGATCACTTGGTTAAATTTTGCAAAGGACAAAGAGCATTTCGTCACCCTCACTCTCTCTGCAGTCTGGACTCTGTACCTTTGCGACCACGGCCCCAAAACATACCGCCCACACACAAAGATCTTCTCCATCCAATACTCTCCAGTTTATATTGACTATCCCAACGCAAAGTCTCACATTTTCCACCGTCAATGGCTCACACAAATTGAACAAATACCCAAAAAAAAAAAAAAAAAACTGAGAGTGGAGTCAGAGAGACCCCGTCGCATGACAAGCACAAACGGCAGTAGCACTAGTGAGATCTTCATTTGTTTCACCTCGCGCCTCTCCTCTTCTTCCATGAAGCTCTCCAAATCATTTCTCAGCCCAGGCCGTACCAGAGAACCATCCCAAATCTATCTTTCTTCCTCTCTGAGCCGAAGAATGAGAACCAGTGGCAGCAAGAAGGGTGGTCAGGCTCACCTCTCGTCGATGGCCACATCTCTCTCGGTCCTCGAGGGGAGCAACAATCGGAGATTTGAGCAGGTCACGGGGTGGGGGAGGGAGGGAGGGTGGGAGAGAAAGAGAGCGTCGGACGGTGGGGGTAAGATAGAAGCGAAAATAAAAAAAACCTGTGTACGAGTCTATGTTGAAATTTATTGCATCACAGATTCTGATTTGGTAGTGTAAATTGACACTAATCATCCACCGGTGTGTAGTTGCTCTCGCAGAGAATCAAAAGCATAGCTACGTTGTATATATGTGAGGAATAGTCTAATATATAGGTCCATTCCATCTTGTATTCAATTCAACATGTTTGAAAAAACTGAATATTTCTTTTTTAAAAGAATCCCATCATATACAGCTTTTGAGTAGATAGAATTCTTTTATGGAACACCGATTTATTGGCAAGTTCTTCGAGTGAGTGTTGAAAATAATCAACTAGAAGTAATTATACAGTGAGTGTAAAGTATGCACTGTTTTAATAACTTCTCTCTAATATTACTTGTCTTAGTTTTCATTCCTTTACTTTACTAATAAAACCATCTTATGAAATACCTCGAGGATGGAAAAATTTGTATATTAATTATAGTTCATCTAGGTACAGATAATTTGGCAGACGAATCCGTGCATGAAATTGACATGGCCTACTGTTGTCAGCCTTTTTTTTATTTAAAAAAAGAAAAGAAGAGAAAAACACGAAGAGAAGAAGAAGAAGACCACTGGCTATTTCCCAAATTCATTTTCGTCTCCCCTCCCCCAAATCCTATCTTTGCACCTCATTTTTGTCTTTTGTGGGTGGTGCTCTCTCGTTCATCCCTTCATTGCAGATTGGTCAGTCTCCTCAGTGCGCGACCCACCTCCAAAGCTTCAGATACTGAAGGTTGGCTGCACTTCTCTACGGCTTTGCCACTCAAGTGAACTCATCAGCGTCGTCTCTAGTAGGTGCTTTCATTTCCTCCTATAAGTTTGTTCTTAACCATTAATCTTACCAAATCTAGCTTTAATGGGAAGTTTTAAACTTGTTAAAAAACTTATATGAAGTGCATACCTGGCATTATGAAATAGAGGGAGGGTAAAATTTTAGTTAGTTGATGTTCTTAATGGTTCTTAGGTGCTCTTGTTATGCTCCCTGGTTACAAACCTGCAAATGGTGGGATCTGATCCTGTGGCGGATAAATCACATTTATGCTACTGCTCGTTTCACCCATAAAAGTCTAATATTCCAGTATCTTTTGTACTTTATTTTTAACGCAATAAAAGTACCTTAAAAATAAAAAAGAGGAAGAATGGCCAATGAGAATGTCTCCTTTTAAGGACAAAACTTATTAATTGAAGAAGGAAGTCAGGCATTTGTGGAGGAGACAATACATCTTGCAAAAACCATTTGTAGATAGTACTACATGAGATGGACTTAGAGAGAGGATCATGGCTTTTGAAGGCTTCATGATTCCTCTCCAAATGCTGAAGATGGCTTTTAGATCACTTTGCAAAGTGACCAGTCCATCCAAGATTTGATTATATTTGTCTTTTTTGGGCATTTATGGAGAAAAGGGAGAAAATCATTATTTGTGATGGAGAGTGGAGACAATATCATTCCAAGGACAATTACTAAAGAAATGTAAGTATTGATCATGATTGACATTTCTTTCTTTGATCACTTTCTGAGAGTTTGTAAGTATATATTAGATCGATGCTTCTATATATGACATGATCTCTTAAGCTTCGGGCCGGGTCGAAGTAATTAGCTAGCTTGGGGCCGACTCATGACCGAGTCTGTCTTTCAGATGCATGCATGCAGATCATCGAGAGACAACGTTGTAATTTACATGTAATTTCCACATTGGCTATATATCAAGAATACCTGGCCATGCATTAATTGGACTGGTCAATATATATATATATATATACCAACTTTAATTACACTCAACAAATTAAACTTCAACGATCTCTCGAACTAGACCATGTCAACCAGATCACCAACCTCCAAATTAATTGATTAATTAGTTACTCATGACATATTTGGCATAATTGTTGTATTTGCTCATGTTGGGGAAATCAACACAACAAAAATGATAAAAGCGATAATAAAAGAGTACACTTTACGCACTCAGTGATACCAAGAATTTAATGTGGTTCGACAACTGCCTACATCTACAAAAAAGAGCTTCACTAATAAATAGTGGTACACAAGAAAATATTACAGAGGAGGAGAATCACACTCCACTCAACTCAACTCTCTTCTTTTCTCTCAAAGCTCTCCGGGCTCTCTTTCTTTTCTCTTCTTCTTGGGTGTAATTTGAGACTCTCGTTGGGAGTCTCAATTTATAGACAATCATATATCGCCTACCTGTATGAATGCATTTATTTGCATTTAATTGCTGGGCGTTGGGGCATTGAGCACTGGAGGTTGAGAAGCAAGCAATCATTGTTGACTGCTTGCTTGGGTAGGGACTTCAACAATTCTCCCCCTCCATGCCCATTTACTTAGATGCTCTCCATCCCAGCTATGTCTCTGCATAGCTCAAGTTTCTCACTTGTAACCACCTTCACCAGCATGTCCGTTGGATTCTCTTTCGTATGGATCTTCATAAGTTTCAATAGTTGTTGTTCCATCGTTTCGCGTATTCAATGATAGCGGATATCAATATGCTTGTGCGGGAGTGATACATTGAATTCTTGCTCAAATCTAGAGCACTTTGACTATCACAATGTACCGTGTAGTCTTCTTGACTAACCCCTAATTTTTGGAGAAAACGCTTTTTCTAGCTTCCGCTGCGGCATTGTATTCAGCCTCTGTTGTATATAAAGCAACACACTTCTACAATTTAGACTGCCAAGAAACAGCTCCTCATGCAAAAGTGAAGATAAATCCTAAAGTAGATTTCCTGCTATCCAGATCTCCAGCCATATTTGAATCTGTATAGCCTTCCAAAACTAGTTTAGCTCCCCAAAACACAAGCACATCTTCGATGTACCTTTTAGGTACCTGAGAATCCACTTGACTGCTTCCCAATGATCATTTCCTAGATTTGAAAGGAATTTGCTCACTATGCCTACAACATGAGCAATATCTGGTCTGGTACAAACCATTGCATACATCAGGCTTCTTACTGCTGAAGAGTAGGGGACTGCTTCTATTTCTTCAATCTCTTTCTTTGAAGAAGGACACGAGCCCTTGCTCAACTTGAAGTGGTTAGCAAGTGGAGTACTGACTGGCTTAGCATCTCCCATGTTGAAACGTTTGATAACCCGTTCAACATATTTTTGTTGTGATACCCACACCCTTTTGACTTCCCTATCACGAACAATCTTTATGCCCAGAATTTGCTATCCTAGGCCTAAGTCCTTCATGTCAAAGGACTTGGATAGTTCCTTCTTTAGTTTGTTAATCTTGGACCTATTCTCACCAACAATTAACATATCATCAACCTAAAGGAGTATGACAAACTTGTCATCCTGGAACCTTCGAACATAGACACACTGATCTGAAACAAGTCTCTTGTAACCATGACTCATCATGAATGAGTCGAACTTCTTGTACCATTGCCTCGGCGCTTGCTTGAGGCCATAGAGACTATTCTTTAGCTTGCAGACTAAGTGATCTTTTCCTGGAACTTTAAACCCTTCTGGTTGCTCCATATAGATTTCCTTCTCCAAATCTCCATGGAGAAAGGCTGTCTTCACATTCATCTGTTCGAGTTTCAAATTCAAGCTGGCTACTAATCCAAGTATGACTCGGATTGACATCATTTTTACCACTGGAAAAAATATCTTGTCAAAATCGATTCCCTTCTTCTGCTGGAATCATTTGATTACCAATCTGGTCTTGTGCTTTATCAACTTTTATTGGCCATCTTTCTTTAGTTTGAACATCCATTAGGGCTTTCTTTCCTTCAGGAAGTTTCACCAACTCATAGGTTTGATTTTTCTGCAAAGAACTCATCTTTTCTTGCATTGCCTGCACCCATAGGCTTCTATCAGCATGAGTTTGAACTTCTTGGAAGCTCTCTGGCTCCCCCTCATCAGTAAGCAGAATATAGTCTGATTTCGGATATCTCATCGACGGAATCAATAGGTGGCCTCTTGCCGATCTTCTTGGTTCATCAACCAAAGGAGGTTCATCACCATCTAACCCTTGTGGTGGTACACCGGCTGCTGGTGGAAAGGGTTCTTGCTCCCCCTGCTCGACACCCTGAGCTTCTTCTTCTGCTTCTGGATCTCAATCCTGCATATCCACATTGTCTGTGGCAAACTGCAATGGTGTAGGCTTTGGAGTATAGGAACTAAGCTCTATTGACATCGAGGAAGTTTCAGTTCCTATATGCTGGTTTTCATGGAACACAATGTCCTTACTTCTGACAATTCTCTTTGTCACTGGATCCTATAGCTTGTATCCGAATTCTTCATCTCCATATCCAATAAAGATGCATGGAGTTGACTTGACATTGAGCTTCTGTCTCAGCTCCTTGGATACGTGTGCAAAGGCTTGGCACCCTAACACTTTCAGGTGAGAGTAAGAGATATCTTTTCCAGACCAAACCTTCTCAGGAATTTCAAATTCCAGTAGTGCAGAAGGTGATATGTTGATCAGGTAACATGCAGCACGAACAACTTTATCTGTTACCTCCGAATGACTCTTCTTCCATGGGACCACATACATCAGAGTGTACCAGACTCAACAACTCTGATCTTATCTTCGTAGAGGAATTGAACGAGACTTTGCATTGTTTGCCAAACAAACAGTACTCACAAGGGTTTAACGCTATTCCTTTGGCAACTTTGATGAGTGCCTTCTTCATAAGTGTATTCAACTCTTTCTCACCCATGTGTCCGAGTCTCTTGTGCCACAGATTCGGTGAAGCCTCGTCTTCCGCTGCATTGAGGCTATCAAAACCAATATTCACATGAATTTTGTACAACGTACCGAAAATATGTCCTCGGGCAACAACCATGGCACTTTGTGACAGCTTCCAAGTGTCATTGCTGAAGTAACTGTCATAGCCCTGTCGATCAAGGGCTGTTGCCAAAATCAGGTTGAGCCGAAGGTCAGAAATATGTCGAACATCTTTCAACACCATGGTGCAACTAACGTTGATTTTTATCTGCACTTCGCCAACTCCCACGATCTTCGAGGAACTGGCGTTCGCTATTCTTACCGTACCAAAATCTCCTGTTTTGTACGTAGTGAAAAATTCACTATAGGAAGTGGCATGGTATGATGTTGCTGTGTCTACCACCCATTCAACATCATGGCTTGCAACGTACAGACACGTCTCGTCACTGGTGGAGAGTATTGCCACATCTCCCGAAAGAGTGACAAGGGTTTCACTATCTTCTTTCTTCAGCTTACTGCTTTGACCTTGCTCCTTTAAAAACTTGCGGCAGTTTTTCCTTATGTGGCCTTCTTTGCCACAATGGTAACACTTTATGTTACTCGTCTGCTGGTTCTTACTACTGCTGGACCTTCCACTTGGTTGAGACTTTCCTCTGTTTCTGCCTCTACTCCTCCCTCTATCATCACCTCGAGGCCTTTCTCTACTCTCAGTGACAAGGATATGAGTTTGATTCATGCTTGTCTCTTTTCGTTTGACATCCTCATTAAATAGGGCATCCTTAACCATCGTCATGGTAAGTTTGCCATCTGGAGTAGAGTTACTGAGGGAGACCACCAACGTCTCCCAACTGTCTGGTAACGAACTGAGAAGTAGCAGAGCTTGTTCTTCATCGCCAAGATTCAGGTTGACAGATCCGAGCTGGTTAACTAGGTTTTGAAACTCGCTAGTGTGCTCGGCAACAGAGGTGTCACTCTTCAACTTCAAGTTAACAAGCCGTCTCATCAAGAGGGCTTTGTTTCGAGCAGTCTTAGCCTGATACATATCCTCCAACTTTTTTCAGAAGTTATATGCATTTGTCTCCTGAGCCACGTGGTGAAAGACACTTTGGTCAATCCATTGCCTGATCTGACCGATAGTGTTCTTGTGCATCTTTTTCCATACTTGATCTGTAACTTCATTTGGCTTCTTCCCTTTATCTTCCAAAGGGTCACACATATCTTTACATTTCAAGAGATCATCCATCCGAAGTCTCCAAAGACTGTAGTTTGAGGAAGTCAGCTTTATCATGGCGCCTGATGCTAAATCCTCCTTAGATTTAGACTGATTCTAAATATAAAATACAAGTACAGGATCTTCAAGATGGAATATCGCATAACGGACAGCGCTGTTGCGTCTGGAATGCCTGATTTTGTTAGAAACGAGTCTTGTTTCATCAAAATCGAACTCATATAGCACAAGAAATGAGCAAAAGAACAAAAACAGAAACACTGTCGCGCTTGTAGCGCGTGTTCTTAACGCTCTAAAACCTCGATGGTGCGTGTGGAATGCGTAGGGCGCGTGTAACTCACGCGCCTTCTAGAGTCAAGGGCGAGTGAGGCGCATGGAATTCATGCGCAGGGACCTCTCTGGAGCGCGTGCGGCCCGTGGTGAGAGTGTCGGTCACGCGCTAGCGCCTCTCCTGGGCGCGTGTGGCGGGTGTCGGGAGTGTGGATCACGCGCTTGGGCCTCTCCTGGGCGCGTGTGGCGCGTGCCGAGAGGGGGCTCACTCTCCGATATTCAGACGGCGCGTGGGGAGCGTGCGGCGTCCTTCCGCCTCTGGTTTTCACCGCTTTTCTTGTCTCGATAAGACAAACACAGTGGTATGCTCAAATTTGAAAACTGAGCTACACACTAAAAACGAGTTTTCTATAAAAAAACTCTTCCCAACAAAAGCTCTGATACCACTTGTTGGGGAAATTAACACAGCGGAAGGGATAAAAGCGGTAATAAAATAATACACTTTACGCACTCAGTGATACCAAGAATTTAACGTGGTTCGGCAACTGCCTACATCCACAGAAAAGAGCTTCACTAATAAATAGTGGTACACAAGAAAATATTACAGAGGAGGAGGATCACACTTCACTCAACTCAACTCTCTTCTTTTCTCTCAGAGCTTTCCGGGCTCTCTCTCTTCTCTTCTTATTAGGTGTAATTTGAGACTCTCGCTGGGTGTCTCAATTTATAGACGATCATATATTGCCTACCTGTATGAATGCATTTATTTGCATTCAATTGCTGGGCGTTGGGGCGTTGAGCGCTGGAGGTTGAGAAGCAAGCAGTTATTGTTGACTGCTTGCTTGGGACAGGGACTTCAACAGCTCATGCTCCACAAAAATAAGACCCCACAAAGTAAAATTAAAATATAATCAGGATTTGTGGTATTTGCAACACTCAACAAACTTGAATCTTGGAAACAAAGGGCTGCTTTTTGGAGCACTAAAACAAACAGATTCCAATACAAACACTACGTTCATTACATATTAATATGCTAAACATATCCCACATGTTAATATACTAAACATAAAGACCACGTCCATTAGAACTAAGTGAGCAATATGTTGGTTGAGATTGCAAAGTTTCCGTTCAGTGGGGATTCATTGTGATCGTATCACGTACAATGAAATTAATATAGAAATTACTCAATAGATATGAAGAAGTGTGCTTTCAAGCTGGATGTCTGCTTGTTGCCTTTGAATATTGATTTGGTCGCTGTCGACTCCCAAATCCCTTTTTACAATCTATTCCCCTCTTTTTGAAGTTCTTCCTTCCTTAATAATTCAATTTCTATCTTCACAAATTCTTTCTCTTTCTTTACTGTTATATGCCTATTTGAAATAATTGTAGTATGTTAACCCTTGATTATAAACAAAAAAAAGATAGGTATGTAAAATATCAAAATTTTGTACAAACCCAAATGCACGTCAAAGTGATGAAGATTGTTTCTACCTCTGTATTGTACTTTAGACACCCAAAAAATGATCATTTAGATTTTTGACGTATTCGATGTTCTAAGTGAAGTGGGCTTCCCACAGGTGCACATTGAGTTGTTCCTTGAAGTACGATTAACAAGAGAAGATAAAGAAACTGACGATGACATCTTGTCACAAGGAATTACAGCAACTACATCTAATTTTTTGAGTGAGTGGGCGAATTTTTTTTTATTATCTATTTTAGATTTAACTTTTTCTTTTGGGGGGGGGTGGGGTGGGGTGGGGGCAAGGATGAAATGAATTTACAATTGATCTCCCAAATATATTAGTATTTGACAAAGCAACGAAAACTGAAAGAAATTCTTGCTACCAAATTCCCCTATGAAAGCAAACGAGATTGAGAATTGAAAATCACCACAGTATCCCATAAAGTTAATGATCAAATATGCATCACCTTATCACTATTTCCAATTTAAGCCATGGTTTGCAACATAATTTATCAAAGCAAACCCCTTGTAGTCAAAATAAGAAACAAATTTCAAATATATATATTCCATTTCAACAAAAACATAAGTGAAAAAGATTACTCTTTCTTTCACTGAAAAGTCCTTCCATTTAGTACTGAACCAAACCTTTCTCAGCCATTTACAATGGACCGAACCCCTAATATTACCCCAACATCCGCTACCTTTATTCATTTACACTATTTACACCAAAAGATAATTTTTAGAACAGTTATTTCAAATCCAAACAATGTCAACATACACTACACATTTTCTTTAACAAACATGTTCTCAATCTACAGCCCATAAACAATATCAACAAATCAACCAAAGAATACCAAAAATCTCTACCAACCAAATGCACACATTAGCAACTCAGAATCATTTTTTAAAATTCTCACTATGCTTTTTGTCGAATTGACCTTTGTAACAATTCAAAAAGATCCATAGCGTCGAGATACAACCTAATCTGACCCAAGAAAAAAGGCCAGCACAATATAATATAATTCAAACAACATTGTAGCATCGCCTACTAAACCAATGGACACGTTTTGGGATTAACACAAGTTCAAACCAAAGATAAGAGCTCAATTTGTGCACCTTTAGAGCTTTACAAGTTCATATTCTAAAATGTTTTAAGGTTATGCTTGATGTAGTTAACATTTTAACTATGGCTAGACAAATGAGACTGATAAACAATTTCTAATTTTTTCAGTAAATAAGAAACAAAAACCTTGTACCAAGACAAGCAAATTCTTAATATGGTATTCATCTCAAAAATAGAAGTTAAAAACCTAAGTTTTACATACCAGATCCAAAACCTAAATTCAAAACCTAACTTTTGCAAACAACAAAATCAAAATATATCCACAATACAAACTTAATCAACCTGAATTGATTGAAAATCACAAAGAGAGAGAGAGAGAGAGAGAGAGATACTAATGATTGAGAACGAATAAATGTTGGACTTGACGGACTGGACGAAAAATCACGAAGAAGAGGGAGAGTGAATCTGGGCCTTGTAGGAGGTTAGGGTTAGGGTTTTGAACAAAAAATGGGGGTTAAACAAAAGAAGAAGAGGACGACAGCTTAGGGTTAGGGTTCAAAACAAAAAATGGGAGAGAGATTGAAACAGAACTTGATACGAAGAAAGTGCAAAAGTAGATCCAGTAAATGGCTTTCGAGGAGCCACAACCTCCACAAGAGTTTTTTGAAAAACTATTATGATGATCATTCATGTAAAATAACTAAATATATAAATAAGGCTCAAATGCTAGCCCATGACTGAACTGCTTAGCTACGTACTAGCCTAGTTGGCCCATGACTCAATTATGCTTAAGACCCGGTCCTACACAATAGAAATAAATAAATAGCAAATGATTAACTTGACCTTTCTTAATGACCAATAAACAAAACTACCCTTACAAACCCTAAATATAAAAGCATCTCTTTCATTCTTCTTCAATCTTTTCAAAGCTCCTTATCTCCTTCCTCTTCTCTTGCCTCCTTGGTCTGAAACCCTAGTAGAGATGGATTTAAGTGGAGGAGAGAACAAGAATCGATGAGTAGAATGGAGAGAGAGAAGGAAACGCAGAGAACAGGAGAAGGAAGGCTCAGTCGAATGAAACGCATCGTTAATTTAGCTTCCCATCCTCCAAAAAAACCGTTTCATTTTAGTTGCACCTCTCCCTTTCGTTCTATCAAATCTTGCTTAGATCCTGTTTCATTTTTATACCCTTCTCGCCCAAAACTCAGTCAACTTTCACAAGCAAAATGAACCGTTTCATTTAACGAGCCAGGTAGATTCGTACTTGGATTCGTCCTCAAATAGAATGCATTTAGCTTTTTCCTATTAATTATATAAAAAAGAATCATGGTTTCTCCCAAATGATTAGAACCTTATCATTGGGCCCAAAGACATTTGAGTTGGGGTGGGCTTAAAACTTGGGCCCCAGTTGAAGTGACATTATCTTTTCGGTCTTTGCAAGAAGCCCAATTCTCCTTTGGTTTGAATATGAAACATGGGCTCAGCACTTCTTCTAAGATAGGCAATAAATTAACATATCTCTAAGTTTTAAAGCTGACATGGCGCCTAAACTCACGGTGGAATCCGTGAATGGTGGGCCCCTACATGTTCACGTGACCTCAGTACTGTGACAAGTATGAACGTAGATTCACGGCTGAAATGAAGCTTCGACGTGACTTGTTCACCATATCATTAACCTCGATTGATCTCATTTAATTGTTTACCTTACACGTACGTGATAATGGACCAATAATTTCTTTACGGAAAAACATTCTCTGAAATTTGGGTATATATAATTTGAGAATTTCCAGAGAGAAAAATTAGATAAATATACGAAATGAATTTTACAATATCTATTACTGCTAGTATAAATTTATTTATAAATATTATATGAAAAGTATTATAAGATTTATTTATGCATTTATTTCTCTCATTTGATACCTTCCTATCAAGAGACGTTGATGTGTTTGCATGAATACAAGCCAAAGACATGATCACTGCATGTTCAGCTCATCACGTGGATGGCAAGCCCTACTTTTTGTTGCAATTGCGCACATATAGATCATGCATGCTTTAGGTAGGTTCCATTTGGAATGGGACCATTAATTATAAGGTACATATCCTTATGTTGTGCATGTGAATTCGCGATTCATGTCGTTTTCTTAACGGAAAACGAAATAAACCACCCCGGCCCCTTGTTTTGTTATTATTTGTTTTTTTTTTCATTATTTAATTTCTACTGACTTTCGCAATGTTAAGGTATAAACTAAATAATAAAATCTATAATTTTTTGATTAGTTTAAATTTTTGAGATAAAGTAGTGATTTCAGACCAAATAACTCTCCAAATAATAAATTGCCGACCATATACTCTAGTTTACCTACAGTAGAGGGATAACGTTCCCTAGATTGCCTATAAATACCTAAACCATATCATGATGCCTGCCGCATTGACACTTACAAGAATCATAAATCTATCAACTGCCTGCCTGTGCCTTGAAAATGGGGCTAAGCAAGTTTATGCTAGCCATATGCTTCGCGGGGTTAACCCTAACTCATGATCTTGCCCTAGCTCAAAACTCCGACCAAGACTTTTTGGATGCACACAATGCAGCTCGTGATGAAGTTGGTGTTGGTCCTATTTCTTGGGACGATACCCTTGCAGCCTATGCTCAAAACTATGCTCGTGAGAGGAGGGACTGCAACTTGGAGCATTCCATGGGACCCTATTCGGAAAACATTGCTGCTGGCTGGAGTGGCTTTACCGCAATAGAGGCAGTGAAGATGTGGGTAGATGAGAAGCAATACTATGACTATGAGACCAACTCGTGTGTTGGCGATGAGTGCAGACACTACACTCAGATTGTCTGGCGCGACACAACGCATCTCGGCTGCGCCAGGGTCAGGTGTAACAGTGGTGGGATATTTGTGACCTGCAACTACGATCCTCCGGGAAATAACGACGGCGAACGTCCTTACTAAATGGTTTTAGGTACAAATCATTGTGTTAAAGTATGTTGCAGTGTTTGTATGTGCATGGTAGTTATTAATTTTATACATATGTACCGCTTTCGATGGATTTAGTGGAAAATGATGGTAATATTATAATCCTGAAGAAGAAAATTTTCTCATCACTGCTTTAATTATGCAGTGAGTACTCTAGCTTCAAGCAGTACCGGATCTGACTGCAACTTTGACAGTCCATGTTATTATTATATGCGTGAGAGGGCACCCAATTCCCTAGAAAAAAAGGGTACGAATGAGGACCAAGCTTCATTAACAAGTAGATATGCTGATGTGTGTATATATATATATATGTATATATATATATATATTTATATATTTATATATATGTCTCCATGCACGTTGTTGGCTGAGTTCGATTGTCCGACTGAAGAAGCGCATGTGCAAGAGACAATTTTGATTGAAGTAATTAATTACATTTTTCTTGTGCTAATAACTTAATTGATCATATATAATCGACATCGACCGTTGATACTTCTCTTGAAAAAAGCACATTTTAGTTCTTCATAATTACTTCCAAATTAAAGAAGGCAATCATTTATAAGGGCATCTATATAATATATATTCTGTGGAAATTGCTTAATTAATTCCTGGCCATATACAAAGACAATGTCGATGCGTACGTCTTATTCAACGAACTTTACCTTCTTGTTCATATCTCCGTTGTCCTATATATATTGCAAACTTAAGGTGTGGTTTGGATTCAGAAATGAGTTGAGATGGATTGAGATTGTTTGTAAATAGTAAAATAAAAATTGAATTATATATTCTATTTTGTGTAAAAATTTGAGAAAGTTATTTTGAGATTTAAAAAAATTGAATTGTTTATTATATTTTGTATAAAAATTTAATAAAATTGTAATGATAAGATGAGATGAATTGATATGAGTTTTGAATACAAATAAGACTAAATGGTTCCACGTGTGTGTTCACGGGTGATCGGCTAGCAATACTAGTAGTACATATATTCTCTCATGATCAGCATACAAACCTACGTTTGTGTCGTTTTTGGGAATATTATTATTACAAATATGCATGCGTCAATCATTTAACAAAAAAACAAAAGAAAAGGCGTGAGTGTGACTTATATATATATATATATATATATATATATATATATATATATTTATTTATAGGACTTAATTTTTAACTTTAGACGGTAAAGGAAATTGTTTGAGCAAACCCTAATTAAATAATTTTTTAAAAGCAAAATTGTATACTAGAAAAATCATTTTTAAAAAAGCAAAGTTACATAAATTAGGACTTATATACGTCGAGTATGAGGGCATCTTAATTTGATTTAGGAACAACTTTTTAGTACCATATTTTATTATAATAATAAACTTAATTAATGGTGTCATCACTGTCACTATATATATATATATTATTGCTATCTCCACAAAAGAATTATACATATAAAAATAATTTTACAAATTGACGTGACTTTATCTGATTCATTAAATCTATTTTATAATAAAAATAATTTTATAAAATTACTTTTATATAATTTTTTTTATGACTATAGTATTTCTCATATTATATATACGTTATATATTAAGTTATTTATCTATCAATATTAAGGAAATTAGGGCCTCAATTTTGTGCAATTGTCGCCTCATCCGCGTTTACGAATGCGCGCATTTAATTAAGGAATGAAGTGATCTCCTGCTTTTAATATAAATCCATTGCCGTAACACGCACAACTTTTTTACATGAAAGAATATTTCTCCGTGAACAAGAGTGGCCCTGCATGCATGCGTCCATAATTCAATACCAGCCCTGCCACATGACCTTCTGCTTCTAGCTAGCTAGCATCACGGGTCGGCTCTGTTATTGGCAGCATCGCTAGCTAGCTAGCTATAGCCTATAGCCAGTCTCTTTCTGTACGTTGACACGAAAGCATTACTTATAAACTGCCCTAATTTATTCATTGAAAATTATATTCAGCTAGCAAACTCTAGCGAGTCTCTTTCATTAATGAACTAACTATTTACATACATATATATATATATATATATATATATATATAAATATATACCACTAGACGTTCTTTGCCCATGAACTACTCTTCTCATCTCGGTCGATCCGTGCGTTTGTGTGGGATTTTATAAATAATATCACGCTTGGCCGGGTCTCTAGATCACTTAATGCGGTAGGAACCCAGCAAAGCACTCCTTCAAAAATGAAATGAACGTTTGCAGAAAAATTATATTCATCTACTTCCTTAATCACGAACTAATATTTTTTATTTTATTTCGTGATTAAGAAAATACTTTTTAATAATATTGTGATTTTTTATATATTTTCAAAATATTTAAAATTGTTAAAAGAATTTATATAATTTATATAAAAAAAGAACTAAAAAAACACATGCAAACACATGCTAGGGATCAGCTCTAGCATTATTATTATTTTTTTCGTGTGGTATATAGATGATAAGTAAAAAATTTTAATTAGTTTAAAAAGAATAAAAAAAATTAAATAAAAAAATAAAATATATAATATGTAAAGATGATGAGTAACAAAACTCGATCATGACTAACTAGCTAGCTAATTTTGTGTTAAGCAGGTGGTATCTGTGATGTATAGTAATTAATTTGCAAATTTTAACATGAGTATTCATTCATATAAAAGAAAATTAGGAAAAATAATTTTTTGTTTATGAGAAACTTAAGTTTTATGTCTACGTGACGAGAGCTCGAATATCGACCCTATCTTAAAAACTTGTTAAGACAGTACGTACCATCGAATGACACGTGATAGATTCTAGCTAGTCCTAGTTGTGTTTATTTTCAACATATATAATTAGATATTTGAAACGGTTCAGTTGATGATCAGAATATAATGGAGAGAAACACCGATCCGGCCACTACTTACTATCCAAATTATTTAGGGTAATGTTAGGTAATGTGTAAGTTCTGCGTACCTTTTTTTTTTAAAGAATGAGTTCTATTATTAAAAAAATGTGTAAGTTCTGCGTACTTTTTTTTTTTTTAAAGAACGAGTTCTATTATTAAAAGAATAATTTTTTTAATATGAGTTCTAGATTTAATTATTTTAAAGGAAGTGTGCGGAGATTATATATTCTAGAACTGCAACTATTATTTCTCAATTATTTATATATATTTTTCAAATTGATGCATGAAATATGGATCTAGATTTTACATTGATTACGTTGAATTATTTTAAGAAGATGAATTTGAGCAATTATGGTAATAAAAGATTAATCTTCTTTGGATCGGGTAATATCAGTTGTCTCTTTTAAAAATATTTCGTTTCAACTTTTGGAAGTAATTCTCATTTCGGTTTTGATCAAAATTTTGATAGGATTCTTGTTTATTTATGTATTTTATTTTTATGCAATAATTTATTTTATCCATTTTTAAGAAAATTCTCACAATTTCCAGTTTTGAAGCTATTTAAGCCGATGATCAACTTGTAGGCTTCCTGAAACAATTTCTAATTTTATAATTAATCATTATTTTTCAAAGTTTTCTTTTTGTGTAGTATCTTTCTCAATGGAAATATATATCTTGTCTAATCAAGACTCGTAAGGCACGTTAAATTAGTAAGGTTGGTTAATTAGTTATTTAATTTATGATTTTAGTAACCGGACCATGCACAGATCGAAGGAAATTAGTATTCATTTCAAGGTTAATTAGTTGAAAATAAAAATTAAATGCTACATGAAATACGAAGTACAAGTTAGTGGTATTAATGTAGAATAATGCTAGATACCGTCCTAGAATTATTGCAAGTCTATCCACTCCCTTTGAAAAAATAGTGAGATTCACCATTAAAAAAATAATTTTTCATATGGGTACTAGATTGATTCACTTTTTTCACAGAGAATGTACGAGATTTACACACTTTACGAATACAAATATCATTTCTCGCATTACGTACACACAAATCTTCGACCTCTTATGACTTCGATAATTGTCATATATGAATGGTGAATGTATTACTACGTACGTGGAAAATAGATACCTTATATATAAAGAGAGAAATGATATTTGTAGCCCTAGAATGTGCAAAGTCTCTTTAAAAAAAATAGGTACGTAAATCTACATGAATTTATATGAATTTTTTTATTTTTAAAAATTAAATGGACTCCAATACTTTTTTTAAAAGGGATGAGTAATGCTTGCACATCTTAGAACAGCATAATTACTAGTATCTTGATTCCTAATTAAATGAATCCAATTTCTATCAAGATGTCATTGATAAAATAATTATAAAAATATATCACTTAATAATAATAACAATGTATAGTAAGAAAAGTCTACGTACCCGACTATTTCTTTCTTTAGAAATTAGGAGTTATTTGACAGATGACAAAAGATTGTCCCCCTTAATTCATTTTCAATAAAAGGGGTGAAAGACGTTTAAAGCGTGAGGGGGAAAATATATATTATCAGTTCATCATGAAGACATAATAGGTAAGTGTATCACTGCCCATGTACATAATTAGATCATATATATAAATATATATAATATATATATATATAGGCCAGGATTAACAACGTTCGTTCTACCTAATTACTTGTAATTAAGTTGAGATTATAACGGAGAGATCAAATTGAGAGATACGGCCACTGATATTCACTAGCTATCGCCATATATAGTATGTAAAGCTAATCATGCAGATCAAAGCGTCTTATAAAAACCGATATCATATGCCCCATTTTTCCCACCAACCACCACAAATCTATTAACTTGAAAAGCCTTCTAAAATGGGGTTTAGCAAGTTTTTTCTAGCAATATGCTTCATAGGGTTTACCCTAATTCAAGCCTCCCTGGCCCAAAATTCCTACCGAGACTTTCTCAACGCCCACAATGCTGCTCGTGCCGAAGTCGGTGTTGCTCCTCTAACGTGGAACCACACGTTGCAAGTCTATGCCAGGAATTATGCTAACAAGAGGAGGGATTGCAACTTGGAGCATTCCAATGGACCCTATGGGGAAAACATCGCTCTCGGATCGGGTAACTTCACCGCACTGGAGGCTGTGAAGATGTGGGTTGATGAGAAACAATACTACGACCCCAAGTCCGGCTCGTGTAAGGGTGAAGGGTGCGGGCACTACACCCAGGTTGTCTGGCGCGACACCAAACGTATTGGGTGTGCCAGGGTCAGGTGTAATAAAGATGGGTGGATTTTTATGACTTGCAACTATGATCCTAGCGGTAATTACTATGGTGAACGCCCATTTTAAAATATTGGTCATGAAGCCTATGAGGGGTGTAATTTGTCTAGTAAAATTATAATGTGGGTGTGGTTATTGTTCTTCCTATGTACGTTTTGATGGGACAAAAGGAGGTTTAAAATAATAATTAATAAGATCGATCATATTAATATTTATGTTGTTCGTTAATCTCTATTACTGGTATAGAGAAAGAAAAATCACAAGATCAGTATCTAATGATAATAATTTCTAAAATATTTTGTCTTTCCTCGATACTTAAGATAGAGGATCGAGCTTGGCTTTCTATGATTATGGAATATTCATTTATTTGCAGCCGGTGAAGGCTGGAATAATCAAATGGTATCATTATTCATTAATTTATTCGTTTGAGCATCTTGTTTGATCTCGATAATTACCCATGGCGAATCCCGGAGGCCTCCTCGGCCGAAGAGGAGAGGCTCAGGATGCTCCTCGAGCTTGGGATTAAATACGTCGAAATGGTCAAACGGATAAGCATGTCATCTTCGATGGAACAACTGCTCACTAACATGGACCTGCCGTATAGCGCCGAAGTAATGACGGTTTCTCTCCCCCCTGAGATTCAAAGTTCGGTAAGTAGATGCGTACAACGGGTCCGGGTCCAAGGACCCTTTAGAGCACTTGGAGACGTTCAAGGCTGCACGGGTTCCCAGGAGAAGTCGCGTGCAGAGCATTCCCCCTCACATTGAAGGGGATAAGGCTTTGTTAAGATCCTTGTAGCCTGGTAGTATCGACACTTTCATCGAGCTGGCCCGTCACTTCTTGACACAGTTCATGACAAACTGGAAGAGGAGGAGCCCTACCGCCCACCTCCTGACGGTGAAGCAGGGAACGATGAAAGCTTGAAGTCATACATTTCTCGGTGCAATTGGGAGAGTATGACCACAGACAACTAGGATGAGAAGATTACCCTCGTAGCCTTACCCGGGGGGGGGGGGGGTATTTGGCCCTGAAACCCATTCATGACCTAGATTGTCCAGAGAACCCCCATGACACTAAGGAAGTTTATGGACCAAGCCGAATGTTTCATTAATGCTGAAGATACCCGTAAGGCGTTGACAGCTCCTCGAAGGATCGAGCTAGAGCAACCGGGCAAGAAGGTTGTTGAACAGAAAGGCGGGCCTAACCACAAAGGGGGCAAGAAAGGAAAACAGGAGGCCAAGAGAAGGGGTGAAGCGTCGGCTTGGGTGCGTGGCGAGCCTCAAGCACACATGAGCCTGGCCGTAGAAGGCGAATGCTCCCCGAGCCGGTAGAAGGAGCCAAAGAGGGGCCAGGGGAGTCGCAAGTACTGCACTTACCACCAGACGGACCGGCACAATGTTGAGGACTGTTACACCTTGAATTGTTGGAGGGCCTGCTAGACCAACGGTGGCAGACGATAGACCAATGGGAATGTCTCGAGGGCGGACATCCGAGGGCCCGACGAAGTGAGAGCCCAAGGAGACGAAGGCCAGGGAGAGAGGCCCGAGGGAGCCAGTGATGCCGGAGCCCATTGAAGGCAAACATCTCGGTGGGTGAGATCCATACGATTGCGGAAGGAGGCTCCATCTCATCGGCTCGGAGGGCCCACGCTCGAAGAGCCTGATACGAGCAGGTTTTCACAACAGAAAGGGCCGCAGGGTTGAGGCTGGGCTCAGAGCATCCAGAGCTCTGCCCACATGGCCATTTGGATACAAGTTCCTAGACTTGCCAAGACTCGGGCCTAACAAAGCCAAGTCTCTAGACTCACCGCGGAGTTGAGGTCGGGCTCAGAGCATCCTGAGCCCTGCTCTTGGTCGAACCGTGCATTTGTGTGGGGTTTTATAAATAATATCACTCTTGGCTGGGTCTCTAGATCACTTAACGCGGTAGGAACTCAACAAAGCACTCCTAATTTAAAAATGAAATGACGTGCGTTTACCTATATAAAATTGTTCGCATAAAAATATATTTGCAAATGCACATAATCGTAACAAGTAGTAAAGTATTTTAAAGAAAATGATTATCAAACCTACAAGGAATAATTATGTTATTGAGTATTGAAATTAACTAAATTAATTACTATTTGAAAAACTGAAATTTGAAGAATGATTTATCTAAATTAAACTAAAAAAAAAAACATTAAAATTAAGATTTAAAAAAATAATAAGAATAGATCTAGAGAATTTGACTTCATTTAGCAAATCCCACACAATTATTCTTCCTTGTTATAGAATCTCAATTATCCCAAGTTGATGATAAAAATTTCTTTACTATTCAATATTTTCTCTCGAATAATATAAAAAATATATTCAACTAATAACTCCATATCTTTATGTGAATTTAACTAATTGGAGATTCATTAAGTTTTTTGGATTTTTCTTAAAAATACACAAGTCCTAGTACAACATTTTTGCTTTCACTCAACTAATAGTGTTTAATGTTAGAGCTCTAATCATAAATCACTTCTCAGTCTCATTGCACACCAAAAGATCGAACAATAGTTAGCTTGAAAATTGTAAGCATTAAGAATAAGGAATAAACACTCAATCATGAAAATATTGAAAATAAAATAACTTAGAATATAAACTGTGTTCAATGCTAGGCTACATAAAAGTTTTAGAAAATAAAATTAGTTCATAATGAAAATGTGTTCTTCGTTGGAGTCAATTGATGAAACATGTGGCTCTCACTTCTGCTCCTCCAGATCTGTCTCCTTGAAAGAAAATCAAATAATAAATTTTAAACTCTCAAAATCTAAACTCAGACTCTTTAAAACTCAAAACCCAATAAGACCCCATATTCATCACGCAAGACGAGATTAAATAGATGTCAAAGCTCAAATCCAGAAATAAAATAGATGAGGCTACAATCTAGCCTAAAAATATGGGAAATAGTTTCTAAAGATAGATGTTAACATAAAAGGAAATTATCCTAAGAATATCAGAATTATCTAAAATGAAAGATTCAGTGATATGCGGCTTTATTTGCGGAGTTCAGGAGGATTGAGGCGAGTAGATTGATTTCGGAACTTGGAAGGTGGCAGCAGCAGATTGATCCTGTCGGGAGGAATTATCCCACCGAGTAGATGTTGTATGCGCTAAATATAGCTGGCGTGGAGGTCACAAATGCACCAGCATGGAGGTCATAAAGACCACACAACCCTCTCCTCACCTACCGAGGGGAAAGACTCCCGACCGGGATGAAAGACGCCTCTCACATTTTCTGGTTGTTGCCCATAATGTCGTTTATGTTGGTCTTTTAAGTTGGTCGTTAGACTAGTTGCCTAATCTAACTGCCTAGAGCCTTGTCACCAAGTCTTCGCGCCTTCTAGTCGTGCCTTCTGGTCACAAGTTTCCTCGCCTATCGAGAAGTAAGTCTTCTCTCCTTTGGGCGAGAGAAATTTCTTTGCTGCTTATGGGACAAGGCTCATCTCCCAAATCTCATCGGGCTTTCTTTAGATCTCGCTGTCTCTCATCGTTCTAGATCCGTAGTCTCTTCTTTGGTACTAAAACGCCCTCATTTTGCACTAAATCTTTTCATTCCTTCAAATCCAAGAAGTTAAATAAAAATATGTAGAAATAAAATAAAATTAATAGTATTGAAGGAAAAATGAAACTTTTCATAAATAAAAAAGTGATAAAAATCACATAAAAATAACATTTATCAATATTCAAATAAAAAAGAAATTAATTAGGAGAAAAGAAGTTGTTTGCTGATGCAATATTAATGGCCAGATCATGATCGACTAGCTAGCTAGCTAATTTTGTGTTAGGCATGTGGTATTTGTGATGTATAGTCATTAATTTGGAAATTTTAACAGTAATCATTCATCTTAAAGAAAAAGAGGAACAATAATTATTTGTTTTTTAGAAACTTATGTTTCTGATCATATATACGTGACAAGAGCTTGAATATCGACCCTATCTTAAAAACTTGTTAAGACAGTACCATAGAATGACGTGTGATAGATTCTAGCTTGTCCTAGTCGTGTTTATTTTCAACATATATAATTCAATTCCGCTATGTACAACCATCCCTCTAGAACCGCGCCTGTGTAACCGGCTGCAGCACCTGACATAAATTTAAAAAGAAAATGAAAATCGAGAGATTGCATAACCCAACGACTGGAACCTAGAGTGAAATAAAGAAGGAAGGATCACGAGTGAAGTGAAATGTAGAAGGAAGAAGGAAGGACATAAAAATGCATTTTTGTAGAACCCAGCGACGGAACCCAGCATCTCCTTGTCCCCAAAACCCATTTTTGCAGAGCATTTTAAGTGATTGAAAAAGGCCCAAATCCATTGCTGCAGATGATCATATCAAGTGACTAAATAACGCCCAAACCAGTGCTCGACTGCAGAGCATGTCGACTGAAGTGAGGTACCATCTGACTCTACATTTCAATTTTTGTTCTCCCAAACCTAATATATCCTTCAAAAAGGCCAACTTTTATGCGTCAGAAACCAGAAGGATAAAATTAAGAATAGAGGGAAGTTCATCAGAGAGAAATTGAAAACCCTAAAGATTTTGTAATTTCATTGTACACTATTTCTAGATCACTTGCATTGTGAGACATGCAAGAGAGGTAATCTTTATTCCAATTCTTTATTAGTAGTACTCCATTATCACACAACCTCAGAGATAGTTGCCACCGAATTTTTTTCTTGGGGGAGGTGGGGTTTAATCTAAGTAAATTTGTAATGGACTGTTAACTTCCAGTGTGGCAAGGATTTACAACCGTCTTCCTCGATGGGGGATATCTGCTTCATGAGAGCAAGCCAAAGCACCCATCAATGACACTCCATACTTCCGGGACAAATTATCTAAGTGGAAGGAAATAAGTACAAGACTTGAGCATAAGCAAGCCCCTACACAATTACAATTATCGTCATATCCTCCACCAAAAGAACTAAACCTTACCAGAGGCTCTACCCAAACTATTCTCAGGTTCCTCCCTGTGAGATGCCAAAACTTCTCCCTGATACAAGCTTTTCAAGCACACTGAATATTCTCCACTAAGTTTTTTGAGAGCTATGTAAGTGAACTATCATTGCCAGCCTCATTAAGGAACCATGAATATTGAGCAATGCTATATGCAGTTATGGAGTGCGCAAGCGCCGTGCAGTCACTTTAAAAAAGAGTGAAATCTATTATTAAAAAATTAATTATTTTGTTCATGTAAGTTTTGTATATATTCACTTTTTTCAAAGTGATTGCGCGGTACTTGCGTACTCACAACTGCAACTATCATTTCTCAAAAAGAAAAAAGAGAAAGGAAAAGGGAAAATAGAGAATAACGGGAAGTAGCCCCAAATGAGAGAAAGTCAAAACGGTGTGTTTAATTTAATTGAAACACACCGTTTCACTCAATTTTACCTCCTTGAATGACACCCAGCGATTTCAATCCCCATTTTAAAAGAAACACCGGTTGCACAACCGGTTGCACAACCGGTTGCAAGAAGAATTTTTCTATATAATAGATATTTGAAACGGTTCAATTGAGAATATAATGGAGAGAAATAACGATCCATGCCACTTACTATCCAAATTATTTAGAGTAATGTGTAAGTTTCGAGCACTTTTTTTTTTTTTCGTTTTATAAAAAATATAGTCTATTATTAGAAAAAAATATATTTTTTCATATGAGTAACATATTTAATTAACCACTTTTCTAAGGAAATGCGCGGAGCTTACACATTCTAAAACAACAAATATCATTTCTCAATTATTTATGCAAGTTATCCTAATTGATGCAGGGAATCTGGATCTAGATTCTACATTGATTACGTTGAACTACCTTAAGGAGGTGAAACTGAGCAATTATGGTAATAAAAACTTAATCTTCTTTGGATTGGGGTAATATCAGTTTTTTTTTTTTTTTTAGAAAATATTTGGTTTCAAGTTTTGGAAGTAATATTTATGATTTCAATTTTGACCAAAGTTTTGATAGGATTCTTGTTTACTTATGTATTTCATTTTCATGCAATAATTTAAAATTTTCATTTTAAAGAAAATTCTCACAATTTTGAATTTTGAAGCTATTTAAGCCGATGAACTTGTAGGCTTCATGAAACAATTTCTAATTTTATAATTAATCATTATTTTTCAAAGTTTTCTTTTTGTGTAGTATCTTTTCTCAAGCTCAATCCATATATAGTTTCTTTTGATAATTAATTAACTAGCCTGTCTGGAGTAGATTATGTGTTGCAGATGGGGAAATATATACCCTTGTCTAACCAAGACAGTACGTAAGCCACGCTAAATTAGTAAGGTTGGTTAATTAGTTATTTAATTTATGATTTTAGTAACCGGACCATGCACAGATCGAATATTTATTTGAAATTATATTCTAATGCTATCATGCGAAATTAGTATTTATTTTAAAACTTAAATTAATGGAAAAGACTCTGAAGGTTAGTTGAAAATAAACATGCTACATGAAATACGAAGTACAAGTTAGTGGTATTATTAATGTAGAATAATGCTAGATATGATCCAAGAATTTGTAAGTCCGCTCACTCACTTTGAAAAAATGGTGGAGCCTATCATTAAAAAAATAATTTTTCATATGATGAGTACTAAATTTATTCACTTTTTTTAAATAGAGCATGTGAGATTTACATACCTTACGACTGTAAATATCATTTCTCGCATTAAGGTATGATTTTACACGCAAATCTTCGACCTTTTATGACTTCGATAATTGTCTTATATGAATGGTGAATGTATTACTATGTACGTGAATAATGGATACCCTATATATAAAGAGATAAATTATATTTGTACTCCTAGAGTGTACAAACTCTTTTAAAAAAAATAGGTACGTAAGTCTATAACTTATATGAAAAAAATATTTTTTTAAGAGAAAGTCTACTTTGCCTCCCTAATTTGACACCTCTATTTGACCCCTAGTCAAAATTTATTTTTTTATTTTATTTATTTTTTACTTAGTGGTTGAGAAAGTGATTTTAAGTGTATTGGTGTATTTTTTTTATTTTTTAAATATATTTAAATATGTTAAAAAAATGTGAAAAGAAAAAAGAAAAAAAAAAAAAATTTACGCTAGGCGGTATGCCCAGTGGTCAAATTATGCCGCCCCCTTTTTTTAATAGTGAACTCGAGTATTTTTTTTAAAATGAGTGAGTAATACTTGTACATCTTAAACCTGTATGTAACATTATTAGGATCTTGATTCCTGTATCCAATTTTTATCATGGTCTCATTGATAAAATAATTATAAAAATATATCATTTAATAATAATAACAATATATAGTACGAAAAGTCTACGTACCCGACTATTTCTTTCTTTAGAAATTAGGAGTTATTTGACAGATGACAAAAGATTGTTCTCCCTTAATTCATTTTCAATAAAAGGGGTGAAAGACGTTTAAAGCGTGAGGGGGAAAATATATATTATCGGTTCATCATGAAGACATAATAGGTAAGTGTATCACTGCCCATGTATATGATATAGGCCAGGATTAACAACGTTCGTTCTACCTAATTACTTGTAATTAAGTTGAAATTATAACGGAGAGATCAAATTGAGAGATACGGCCACTGATATTCACTACCTATCGCCATATATAGTATGTATACCTAATCATGCAGATCAAAGCGGCTTATAAAAACCGAAATCATATGCCCCATTTTTCCCACCAACCACCACAAATCTATTAACTTGACAAGCCTTCTAAAATGGGGCTTAGCAAGTTCTTTCTAGCAATATGTTTCATAGGGTTCACCTTAATTCAAGCCTCCCTGGCACAAAATTCCCACCGAGACTTTCTCAACGCCCACAATGCTGCTCGTGCTGAAGTCGGTGTTGCTCCTCTAACATGGAACCACACGCTGCAAGTCTATGCCAGGAATTATGCTAACAAGAGGAGGGATTGCAACTTGGAGCATTCCAATGGACCCTATGGGGAAAACATCGCTCAAGGATGGGGTACCTTCACTGCACTGGAGGCTGTGAAGATGTGGGTTGATGAGAAACAATACTACGACCGCAAGTCCGGTTCGTGTAAGGGTGGTGAGTGCCTGCACTACACCCAGGTTGTCTGGCGCGACACCAAGCGTATTGGGTGTGCCAGGGTCAAGTGTAATAAGGATGGGGGGATCTTTATGACTTGCAACTACGATCCTATCGGTAATTACGTTGGTGAACGCCCATTTTAAAATATTGGTCATGAAGCCTATGAGGGGTGTAATTTGTCTAGAAAAATTATAATGTGGGTGTGGTTATTGTTCTTCCTATGCACGTTTTATGGGACAAAAGGAGGGATAAAATAATGATTAATAAAATCGATCATATTAATATTTATGTTGTTCGTTAATCTCTATTACTGGTATAAAAAAAGAAAAATCACAGGATCAGTATCTAATGATAATAATTTCTATAATATTTTATTTTTCCTCGATACTTAAGATAGAGGATTGAGCTTGGCATTTTATGATTATGGAATATTCATTTATTTGCAGCCGGTGAAGGCTGGAATAATAAATTGGCATCACTATTCATTAATTTATTCGTTCGAGTATCTTGTTTGATCTCGATAATCAGCCACGGTGAATCTCGGAGGCCGCTGCGACCGAAGAGGAGATAGGAAAAAAAAAAGAAGAGAAAAGACGAACCCCATTAAATAGATGATAGGAATGGGCTAAGGCAGTAATCTTGACTGAGATTAGAACAAGCTTGAGTTGAACCTGTCTTGAATTATCAACAATAGTCAACCTTTTCTAATTTAAATCAGATGCTTGATCGTAGAAAATTCATGAAGACAATTTTTAGCGCTGTCATTGCATTTCGATTCTGGTAAGTTTTTCTGTGCAGCATTTTGTGTTAGGGTTTGGAGCAGGTAACATTTCCTTTAGTAATGTATAATTGTGAGAAGTTACATTGGATTTGTACGTACAACCATTAAAAATCAGAATGCATTTTAGTGTAGACTTTACTCAAATGTAGTGCAAGGAAATTTCTGACTGCCAAGTGAACTCAAACTGTAATGGCTGAGCAAATTTGCTTGTGATTTGCTGAGTTTGGATCAAAATTATTGAGTCGTGACTCTTGGTTATTTTGAAAAAACTGAATGGATTTTGTTGGGGGTTGAAAAATATATCTATGTAGAGAGAGAGAGAGAGAGAGAGAGAGAGACAGATGAAGTGAGAACTTTTGTGAAGAGGGAGAGAGATGGAGAACTTTTTTAGTGAAATATTCAACATACGATTTTAAAGGAAACACTGCCCCCAGAATAATCCATTTGGGAGTCTAAGGTTGAGATTTTGTCATATCAACATTATTATTCATCCTTTACAACATTTATCAGGTTAGTATTTACCAGATTATCACATTTTAAACCTAACTTTTTCTAGTTATATTTTTTCTCTTGTATAGATCCTCCGTACTGGGGTAATATCCCTTTTGATTGAATAAATTGTTATCTTACTAGTAAAGAATTGATAAATACTTTTGTTGTAAAATATCAACTATTTAATTCAAAAGCAATAGTTTAGATTTGAAGAAATCTACATGATAGAATTAGGCTTACTCATAAAAATTAGTAAAAAATTGTAATGGTGCTACTTGGAGGATCCTGATGTAAAAGTGAACTTTGCCTCTAATGTTGTAACTAAATGGTCTTGATGCCCATTATTTGTTTTCTAAGGGTTTTTTGTGTGGTTGAATCCCTTGGAAACATAATGGTCTTGCACCCTGGTTGCACTTTTGATGGACAACTACTTGTCAAAATAGAATAAGTTTGTTTTCCTTCCTGTCATCTAATTACTTGATATTTTATTTTACATTGGGGATCTTGTCATCCATCAGTAATGGAAACACAAAGCCAGGTAGAAGAAGCAGAGGAGAGAAAGATGCTTCCGCCCACATCTGGAACTTTTGAAGATCGTGAAGACCTTATTAAATACGTTTGTGACTTTGGAGCTAATCAAGGATATGTGGTTACTATCAAGAAGTCTAGGAAGGATAGAAGAGTGATCCTTGGTTGTGATAGAGGAGGTGTTTATCGTAATGAGGTTTGCTACATAGAAACCACTGTAGCAGTGCACTCGTTGCACATGCTACGTGGCTCCTTTCTTTTTTTTTTTTTTTTTAAATCAAAATGTTCAATTTGAAAATGGGTTTCACTTTTATCCCCATTCGAATTCTTGCCGCTAAACACCTTCCTCCCTCGCCACCCTTTTCAGCTTCCTCAATCCAGCACCTCCCGACGACGCCGTCTCTCTTGTTAGTGCCACTGAGCGGCGCTCCCCCGTCTGCCCAAAGCCTCCACTCTCTTGCGAGCTCGTTGAACGGAGTAAACAAGATTTGAATCCCGCGAACCCTCCTTTCATGCCACGTACCCGCGTCCGTCGGCTTCCTCTTCTCAGTGCCCCCTCGCGACGATGTCTCTCTGTTCATGGCCAACTCGCAACGCTCATACGTCTGCCCAACGCCGCCACTCCTTGCGAGCTGATTGAAAGGACCAAACCAACGAGGTCCCAACTGCTCTGTTTCGCCAAATGGTTTGCTCAGCAGGGTAAAGGTAAATATTGTACTATCATTTTCCTGTCCATACATGCTATGTTCTTCATGTGTAAATCGAGATTTAATTTTTGTATTTTCTGAGATGGGTATTGTGGCTTAGGGCATGGAGAAATTTCCAGAAAATACTGTATCTGTAAACTGTTGTTTTGAAGACATGATTGTGGTGTTCTCCATTTTGTGCATTAGTTTGAATAGTTGACCCTACAAGAATCCAAGAGATTCTTTGAATTTTGTAAAACAAATTTCAGCTACATCTTAAGAGGACCAGAAAATCCTCTACTTTTCATACTCCTGAAAATACAGTAATTTTCTTGAGAGGAACTCCAATAATCATCTCATATGGTCACATACAACTGTCATAAAACCCATCTCTTTGGCTCCTATTTTAAGTATGCTACAACTATACAATTGGGAAAAAAATACAACAGGCATATTTACCTCAAACTTTGTACAAACACTTTGATTTGGGGATGCCAATGCTGTTTGGGCCAAATGGTTTGCTGATTTCTGTGCATCTGTCGGTTTTATGTTACTCTATGATTTCAAACGTTAAAGAATTAATTAAATTAATATATAATAGTTTAAAAGCCTTGAACTTCCATGCGCCATAACGTCTCAGAAATGGAGCTCGCTGACTTCCAACAAGCCTGCTACTAGGTAATAGTGTAAAAGGTAGTTAGACTCTCTGTTAACAAAGATTTCAATAGGTGAATTATGGATTGGTATTGAGAAGTTTTGAAGGTCTCAGCCTTTCTTCAATCACAAATTGACATGTACTGTAGTCTGTCAACTCTCAGTTAAACAGGTGACAAATACCCTCTTGATTGCATTCACATGGTTTGCATTCACTGCCCTCTTGATTGCATTCCAATCCTGTGCACTTTGACAACTGCCATCTTGATTGCATTCACATGGTTTGCATTGCAAAAATACGATTTAGGGGACATCAATGAAGTGGGTTGGGTGCTCTGGGCATGGTGTAATATTGGTGGTGCCATGCCTGCAATATTGAAGAGCGACTAAGTGATACTCAAGTCTAATTATCTTGAATTGCCGGCAATGAATTCTTTTATCTTTATGTATATAATAATCTCATTAACTATTTTATTTAAGAGAAATTGGAATTTTAAAAAATGAAAGAATAAGCATATGCATGTAAAATTAGAGAATGTTTAGATACTAGTAAGCTTCGTGAGCATTGCTGCTGAAATTAGAAAGTTATTGATTTGGCATTCATGAAATGGCTGGTATGGATGACAATGATGATTTTAGTGTGGATGTATTGCTCAAAGATATAAATTCGGCAACATAGAATCAGCTAGTTCATTCATTAGCAGTTTTAAAACATGGGAAAGTATTTTCTTGGACAGGTCATTGGTAGAAAGTTTTGAAAGTCGGTTTCATTTTATGTGATTTCATTTTATGGATTGGTCATTATTCCAAAAAGAATTGCTCACAAAACCAAACAAATTGGTTGCCAGTGACAAATACTGTAAGGGTTGCTCTAGAGTCTACTAATTATGGTTTCTTTTACATTCTCTTCTTTCCTTTCTCTTCTTTATTTTTTTACTAAACTTCTTATATTGAATTCTTTTTTTTTTTTTGCCTCTCTTCCAGTGTAAGCATCAGTTAGCTGCAAGACTAGCTCTGTCATTTGGAGCTTTTATTGAAGTTAAGGTGTCTAATAAGCAGCTAGCAATACTGCTATCAAAACTCTGAAGTCCTTTGGTGATAGCCACTTTTGCATTGAGTTTGATGTGGAGCATAAGCAAAAAATATAGTTGTTGTGTTTAATCAGATCTTGGTTGTAATTGTGGACAACTATTTTAGAGTGTAATTTTGGTATGCTCGGCTGTAATGCTTGGCTGTAATTGTGGACAGATCTTGGTTGTAGTTATAGACAAATATTGTCAAGTGTAATGCTGCGGACAGATTGGTTGTAATTCTAGAAATATTTTGGTGGTTAGTGTATTTTTTGGCACAGTTTGGTTCTAATTTTGGACAAATTACCATATAGTCTTGGACAGATATTGTTATCATTACAATCATAATCAACAGAGTGCAATGTAAACAATTAAATTATAAACATGTTTTTGTAAGTAACATTCAAAGTTACATTCCAAAATGTCTTACAAACATTACAACATTTCAAAAAAATATTAACTGAATGAACATTACAGCACAAATCACAACAAAATAATATCCAATCCAGCTTCGTCTTGAGTTTATTTGCCTTTCATATTGCTTGATTCTCGTGCAACTATTTAATCATGCAAAGGATATACAGCCAGAATATCTTGAGTCCTAAGAAATCAGTAGTTGTCCGGCTGCTGCTCTCGTAACTCTGTAAAAGGAAACAAAAAATTAATTAATTTTTCTTGTTGGAGCTATTCATGTCAATCATGTAAAAAACATGAGTTCAAGCAATGGAAGTTATATTTGTGTCTTCATCGACAGTTCGACATCGATATATTTCTATAAAATGTACTATGAGATTATTCTTTTTTATTCAGATCATTGAATTTAACCAATTGCAATTAGTTTTGTTTTAGAATCCCAATTAGTGGAGATGTGGGATGCAGATATTTTTCTTCAAGGGTTCAAAACGATTGACCACTGTCATGAGATCAACTATGGTGATGAAACCAGACTTGTGTACTTTATAAACTTGGAAATTAGATTGAGCAGGAAACCCTAATTAATTAGAAATACAACATATCCTTCAACTACAGGATACAACAAACTTTTTTTTTTTTTTTTATAAGTAGGATACAACAAACTAAATTAAACTATGGAGTAAACAATCCTCCAATTCAAGGTTCATAGTCATTCTTTTATTCCAAACGAATAAAGAGGATGAGAGTATTGATGTGAGGTGAAGGTGGGAAAAAATCATAAGCAACCATTATACTCAAAGAAAGTAAATCGAATAAACATGTTATGAAAAAATCAAAAGAACATGATCTCGATCATTCTTCTCATTTTCAAAAAATGGAAAAGCCAATGCAAGTAAACCATACTACATTCGTATATGAGAACAAAACTTCAAAGTCTCACTACATTTTCAGGCAACCAACAATGAGCTCATGACAAAAGATCACTCAGATTTGAAAAAAAAAATGCAAATGTTAAGCTCTCATGCATATATCGCCTGCATAACATAAAATTCATGGAACTCACGCATGCCACTCATGACATATATCATTTAGTAAAATCTAGGGCAATCAATTTGTTAGTTCATCAACACTAAAGAAAACGCATGTCTCTCTAGTTGTCTATAAGTTCCAGGGTTTTCTTAATCACTTCTTGTCACACTCCTAACTTTGTTAAAGGTAAAATAGGAAGTTCACTGTGATGGCTATCAAACCGTAATTTCCAACACTGAAAAAAACCAACCATCCTTTCCAAGCATCACGCATATTAGCCCAAAAGACTATAAACAACTTGGCATAACGTGCTAGCTACCTCACGGTGGAGTTCATAATGGGGTTTGTGACAAGCAAACATCTCCAACACTTATAAAAGTCTAGCAACCTTTCCAGGCATCACCCATATTAACCAAAATACAGAGAGAACATCTACAGAAGCCATGAGAGGCAACATCTACAGGAGGTACCATTAGTTTCTAGCAAATACAGAGAGAAAAAATAGATGAAACAGAGAGAAAAAAAAAGAAAGTAAATGTATGCTAAACCTCCCAAAGATCTGAGGGCAGCTTCGCGTCGGTGGACTGAGGGCGGCTTCACGTAAGTGGATTGAGATGGGACCGAGAGCTTCGTCGTTGGTGGACTGAGGGACCGAGGGCTTCGTCGTTGGTGGACTGAGGGACCGAGGGCTTCGTCGTTGGTGGACTGAGGGACCGAGGGCTTCGTCGTTGGTGGACTAAGGGATTGAGGGCTTCGTTGATGGACTGAGGGACCGACGGCTACGGGACTTATCTCCTCGGGAGGCTGAAGGAAGGGAATGAGGGCTGAGAGGTTCGAGGGCTTGGGGGCAAAATGGAGGTTCGGGAGGGCTGGCGTGCTTCGATGGCTAAGATTCGGGGGGGGATTCGAGGGCTTGGCATCGAGATGGAGGCGGAAGGCTTGGGGTCTGATATGGAGGTTCGGGAGGGGGCTTCGAGGGCTTGGGGGACGAAATGGCAAATGGGAATGAGGCTGAGAGACGAAATGCCTCAAACCGGTTCAGTGTCTAAGTGAACCCGGTCTACAAGTCATGTGTGCAATGGATGCACTGAAATAATGGCTTCTGTGAAGATTTTTCCTATCGTAATAGGCGTAAGATTGATGAGAGTAAACGCAAGAGAGAAGCTAGTTCACGCCTTATAAATTGTCCTTTTGAAGCCATAGGTAAGAGGGAAGATGACGTCTGGGTACTAACCATAAAAAATGGGGAACACAACCATGAACCATTAAAAAACATGTCAGAACATCCTTATAGTCGTCGCTTTACTGAGGAAGAAGTCAGGCAAATCAAACTCATGGCAGAAGCTGGTATTAAACCTCGTCAAGTGCTTAAGACTCTCAAGCAAAGTAATCCTGAGCTGCAGTCAACACCAAGACATTTGTACAATCTCAAAGCTAAGATCCGCCAAGGAAATCTGTCAGGTCAGAAATTTACTTAAGCTTTTTAAATCAAATAGATCATGCAGAGGCTGGGATTTGTAGCTTTGTGTGGAATGCATCATGCTGAATTGTAGGTTCTGTACTATCAAGGCCTCATGATTGGAAAGTAGTGCCCAAATCTTTTTTTTTTATTATCGGCACCAAGTGTTCATGAATAGTGTCCCGACTAATCTCGGGGGTGCACAGGCCCTTGGCTAGGAGTTTCTCACAAGTGCACATCGTGTAATTGAAGAAAAAAATCCCCCAGTCCGATGGCCCGTAGAGATTGTTTGCACCCAAGGAGATTTGAATCTTAAACCTGGGGGGAGCATACCCCCAAGCCCAAGACCTTTATCACTTGAGCCAATCCCTAGGGGTTAGTGCCCTAATATGACTGTAGGTTTAATGAATATGATCCATGTTGGGGGATAGGTGTGGATTGATTAGGAATTAAATGGCAATATTCTTTTTTAATTGAAGGGAGTAACTTGCAAGTTCAGTGAAGCTAGATAAATGATTCATAGTACGCTAATTTTTTTTCGAATGCCTAAATTGATCGCACTGGTGGGACTTTTTATGGAGGGTCCAAGGTTCATCTTCTTCATTTTGGTTGCATAAACTAAACGGCCAAATGGATAGGCACGTGGTCCTCGGTGGAACATGTGCTCACTAACACGGACCTGCCTTATAGCGCCGAGGTCATGGTGGTTCTTCTCCCCCCTGAGATTCTAAGTTCTGCAAGTAGATTGGTACGACGGGTCCAAGGACCACCTCTCTCGGTGCAATCGGGAACGTATGACCACATACGACCAGGATGAGAAGATCACCCTGGCAGCCCTATTGGGGGGAGGGGGGATTTGGCCCCGAAACCCGTTCATGACCAAGATTTCCCGGAGAACCCCCACAACACTAAGAGAGTTTATGGACAGAGCCGACGACTTCATTAATGCTGAAGACACCCTCAAGGCCTTGACGGTTCTCTAGAGGATTGAGCTAGAGCAATCGGACAGGAAGGTTGCTGAACAAAAAGGTGGGCCGAACTGCGATGGGGGCAAGAAAGGAGCACGGGAGGCCAAGAGAAGGGGTGAAGCGTCGGCTCAGGTGTGTGGCGTGTCTCATGCACACATGAGCTCAGGCCGTAGAAGGCAAACGCGCCCCTTGCCCTGAGCCCGAAGCCCGTAGAAAGAGCCACGGAAGGGCTTGGAGAGCCGCAAGTACTGCAATTACCACTTGACATATTGGCACAGTATTGAGGACTGTTGCACCATGAAGCGAAGGAGGGAGGCATTAGAGGGCCAGTTAGACCAGCGGTGATAGACGGCGGACCAACGGGAACGTCGCGAGGGCAGACATCCGAGGGCCTGGCGGAGTGAGAGCCCAAGGAGACGAAGCCCTAGGAGAGAGGCTCGAGGGAGCCCGCGACGCTGGAGCCCAGTGAGGGCAAACAACTCAGTGGGTGAGATCCGCACAATCGTGAGAGGAGGCTCCACCTCGTCGGCTCAGAGGGTCCACGCTCAAAGGGCTCGATACGAGGAGGTGTTCACAGCAGGAAGGGTCGCAGGGTTGAGGTAGGGCCCAGAGCATCTCAAGCTCTGCCCACATGGCCGCTCGGATACAAGTTTCTAGACTTATTGAGCCTCGGGCCCAACAAAGTCAAGTCTCTAGACTCACCGCAGAGTTGAGGTCAAGGCTAGAGCATCCCAAGCCCTGCTCTCGGTCGATCTATGCATTTGTGTGGGGTTTTATAAATAATATCACTCTTGGCCGGGTCTCTAGATCACTTAACGTGGTAGGAACTTAGCAAAGCATTCCTTCTAATTTAAAAATGAAATGACGCACGTTTACCTATATATAATCAAATAAAAAAGAAATTAATTAGGAAAAAGGAAGTTTGTCGATGCAATATTAATGGCCAGATCATGATCGACGCAGGTGGTATTTGTGATCTATATTCATTAATTTGCAAATTTTAACAGTAACCATTCATCTAAACGAAAATGAGGAAAAATAATTATTTGTTTTTTATAAACTTATGTTTCTGATCATATATACGTGACAAGAGCTTGAATATCGACCCTATCTTAAAAACTTGTTAAGAGAGTACCATCGAATGACACGTGATAGCTAGATTCTAGCTAGTCCTAATCGTGTTTATTTTCAACACATATAATTCAAGAGTACTGCGATGGTGGCTCGAGCTATCGTTGGCTCTAGCATGTATTTCTTGATGTGTTTTTTTTTAATTATTTTTTAAAGAAATATTTTTAATATTTTTAAATATTTTAAAAAAATAAAATATATTTAGATTATTATTAAAAAATACTTCCTTAAGCATAAAGTAAAAAAAAAAATCATTAAAAAATACTTCTTTAATAAAAAAGTAAAATAAAAAATGATTTTACTTCGTGATTAAGGAAGTATTTTTTAATGATATTATGAATTTTTCAATTTTTTTAAAATATTTAAAATTGTTAAAAAAATCTATATAAAAAAAAAAAAGAAAAAGAAAAAAACACACAAAAATGCTAAGTGGTAGCTCCCAGCGGGAGCGGGACGCTTAGCATTTTCCATAATTCAATTCTCCTATGTACAACCATCCCTGTAGAACCGTCGTGCAATCGACTGTAGCACCTGATAGAAATTTAAAAAGAAAAAGAAAACCGAGAGAAAGCATAACCCAGTGACTGAAACCTAAAGTGAAAGAAAGAAGGAAGGATCGCGAGTGAAGTGAAACGTAGAAGGAAGAAGGAAGAAGGAAGAATTGAAAAATGCATTTCTGCAGAGCCCAGAGATTAAAAATTGGTCAATCCGGTGCGGTACAGTGATGGACCATTTTTGGTCCATCATTTCCAGACCAGACCGGACCAAATATCTATAGTGACAGGATCGGACTTGACCGGTAGCTATCAATCCGTTAGATCCAGCCTAATTATTTTTTTTATTTTTTTATTTTTTGAAAATCAATTAATAAAAAAATTTATTTAAAATATTAAAATAAAATTAAGTGACTAATTAATGTGGATTATGTAACTAACTCAATAGGAAAATATTTTATATGGTCAATGATAATAAATTAGATGAAAATTACATTATTAATTTATATAACTACTATATAATTAGCTAATTGATATTATATATTAGTTAATTGATAGAATATTAACAAGTGTTAATAATATTTTTAAAATTTCATATTGTTAATGGTGATAGGTTAGATAAAAATTATATAATAAATTGTACAATTATTATATAAATAATACATATAAAATATATTTTTTATTTTTATTTTTCATTAGGTCCGGTCTTGGGTGGAAAAACCCTAGATTGGGACTGGATTGTAACTTTTAGGTCCTCTAAAATATGGACCCAAACCGACCGGTCTCAGTCTCAGTCCGGTTTGGTCCAGTCCAGTCCAGACTGAAACGAATGGTCCGGTCAGTTTCTCCGGTCCAGACTGACCGTTTATCACTCCTACCAGCAATGGAACCCAACAACTCCCTGTCGCCCAAACCCATTTTTGCATAGCATTTCGAGTGACTGAAGAATGCCCAAATCCATTGCTGCAGATGATCATTTCAAGTGACTGAAAAATGCCTAAACTAGTACTCAACTACAGAGCATTTCGATTGAACCGAGGTACCATCTAACTGTACATTTCAATTTTTGCTCTCCCAAACCCAATATATCCTTCAGAAAGGCCAACTGTTATGCATAAGAAACCAGAAGGATAAAATTAAGAATAAAGGGAAGTTCATCAGTGAGAAATTAGAAACCCTAAAGACTTTATGTAATTACATTGTACATTATTTCCATATCACTTGCATTGTGAGACATGCAAGAGAGGTAATCTTTATTCTAGTCCTTTATTACTCCACTATCATACAACCTCAGAGATAGTTGCCAATGAATTTTTTTCCTTTGGGGAGGTGGGGTTTAATCTGAGTAAATTGGTAATGGACTGTTAACTTCCAGTGTGGCAGGGGTTTACAACCGCCTTCCTTGATGGGGGATATCTCCTTCGTGAGAGCAAGCTAAAGCAACCATCTCCAGGACAAATTACCTTAAGTGGAAGGAAATATGTACAAGACTTGAGCATAAGCAAGCTTGTGCGCAATTACAATTATCATCATATCCTCCATCAAAGGAATTGAACCTTATCAGAGGCTCTACCCAAACTTTTCACAGGTTTCTCCTCGTGAGATGCCAAAACTTCTCCCAAAAACAAGCTTTTCAATCACACTGAATATTCTCAACTAAATTTTTTGAGAGCCACGTAAGTGAAGTACTATCATTGTCAGCGTCATTAAAGAACCATAAACATTGAGTAATGTTATATGCAGTTGTGGCGTGCGCAAGCGCCATGCAGTCATGGAGTGCACAAGTACTGTGCAGTCGTTTTAAAAAAGAGTGGGGTCCACTATTAAAAAATAAATTTTTTTATGTGAGTTCTGTATGTATTCACTTTTTTCAAAATGATTATGCGGTAAGTGCGCACTCAAGGCTACAACTATCATTTGTTAGAAGGAAATATAAGAAAGGGGAATGGAAAAGGGAGAATGATGGGAAGTAGCCCCAAATGAGAGAAGGTCAAAAGGGTGCATTTCACTCAATCTTACCTCCCTGCATGACACGAAGAGATTTCAACCCCCCTTTAAATGCAACATGATGTGGCGATTACATGCCGGTTGTACAATCGGTTGCATGAAGAGTTTTTCTATATAATTACATATTTGAAATGGTTCAATTGAGAATATAATGCTAGATAGTGTGTAAGTTTCGCGAACTTTTTTTTTTTAAAAAAATTGGTTTATTATTAAAAAAATAATTTTTTTTTCATATGAGTTACAGATTTAACCACTTTTTTAAAGGGAGTGTGCAGAATTTACACATTCTAGAACTGTAATTATTATTTCTCAATTATTTATACAAGTTATCCAAGTTATCAGTTTTGTCTTTTTAGAAAATATTTCATTTCAAGTTTTGAAAGTAATTCTGATTTCAATTTTGACCAAAATTTTAGAAGGATTTTTGTTTACTTACGTATTTTATTTTCATGCAATAATTTAGATTTTCAATTTTTAAGAAAATTCTCACAATTTCAAATTTTGAAGCTATTTAAGCCGATCAACTTGCAGCGGGCTTCATGAAACAATTTCTAATTTTTTAATTAATCATTATTTTTCAAAGTTTTCTTTTTGTGTAGTATTTTTTTCTCAATTTCAATTCATAGTTTTTGTTGATTAATTAATTGGCCTGTCTGGAGTAGATTATGTGCTGCAGATAGGGAAATATATTATATCTTTGTCTAATCAAGACTCGTAAGCCACGTTAAATTAGTAAGGTGGGTTAATTAGTTATTTAATTTATTATTTTAGTTACCGGACCATGCAGAGATCGAAATTTATTTCAAATTATATTCTATGCGCGCTATCGTGTGAAATTAGTATTTATTTTAAAAACATAAATTAATCTTGGAAAGGACCTTGAAGGTTAGTTCATGGAAACCAAAATAAAATGCTACATGAAATACAAAGTACAAGTTAGTGGTATTAATGTAGAATAATGCTAGATACCGTCCTAGAATTATTGCAAGTCTGTCCACTTTGAAAAAATAGTGGAGTCTAATATTAAAAAAATAATTTTTCATACGGGTATTAGATTTATTTATTTTTTTCAAAGAGAATGCTTGCGATTTGCATATCCTATGACAATAAATATAATTTCTCGCATTACACACAAATATTCGACCTTTAGACTTTGATAATTGTCATATATGCATGATGAATGTATTTTTACATACGTGGATTGTAGATATCCTATATATAAAGAATGAAATGATATTAGTAGTCTTAGAGTATGCAAACTCCCTTTAAAGAAAATGGGTAAGTAAATCTGTGGCGCCCCCAACCCCCACGTATGGAAGCTTGAGAATCGAGACGCCTGGATGATGACAACACGGTCACGTATCTCAATGATAAGTGTCAATTATGTGTACATGCAACAATGTACAATAAACAAAGCAGCGGATAATTTAAATAAGTCGACTAAGTACCATAATTGTTTAATATAAATTTACTTAAATAAAACATTAAAAAAAAGTTATACAATTATCCCGAAAAATATAATATAGAAACCGAATACATAAACGAGTGATCACATATTACTCCTTCGGCGGAGCCGAATCCTCAGGCTCAACATCAGCATCATCTACATCAAAATCTATGATACCGTATAATGGTACCGCAGGTAAGTAATAATCTAAACAACTCATGAGATAAAAATGCATTAATGCAACCAACAATTATGCATGCATATGATGAAATATGCATTAGACCTAAAACATCATTTTTCCTAAAAATCAATATTTTCAACGCACGCCAAAATCCCATTTTGGCTCAAAAGATATCCATAAAAATATTTCTCACCATTTTCCCTGAAAATGGCCCAAAACAATAATCCACCATTTTCCCAAAAAATGGTTCACATATTCATTTATCAAAAACTGCCATTTTTTTTTTTTTTCAGAAAATGACCCAATATCCATTTTAATCGTATGCACCATGATCTCCCCTAGGGACTATCCGTACACCCTGGATCCCTTCGTCATACCAAGAGTAACGACCATGCGAGTGACTTCGTAACGAGTGATGTCCAGTTCATCGTCTAGCGCGTTCATGGCCAAGCATCCTCTAGCCCCCGCCAGCAAGAGGGGCCACAGAGTCAGCATGAAAGCGTTACCATCCCGTCCGATCCCATTGTCGCCCAACGACAACCCAGGAGACATCACTCAGTATATTCCGATCCCGAATGACCAGAGGAGCTCCACCGAGGTCATTCAACAACCAACAAATCTCAGCATAATCCAATCACATAAACAGCTTCATCCTCCAATCCAACTGACCTTTTTACTCCTTGGACTCAGTTCGGCACAACCAAACCAGTTCACAGTAAATATGTATTAGCGCAAAAATATATTTAAATTTCAAAAGTTATTTGAAAATATACTTACAGTGCTATAATATAATTTTCAAAAGATCATGGAGGTGCTAGAAGTGGCGGCACAACAGTGTAACAGTGCAAAATGGACAATGGTCGTGGGTCTCAAAAACTCAACTTTTGAACGGGAACCAACGAAGACTTGGAATGACTAGGGATGAGCTTAAGGGTGTTGGTGAAGCTACTAGTGGTGGTGGTTGGCCGTGGATGGCAGTTGAAAGCCAAAACACCCAAATCAGAAAATGAGTTAAAGGAGCTTCAAAGGTGGCGGATTGAGGCTGAGCTTGGGTGAGTTAGGTAGCTGGGAGGCCACCGGTGCTATGGTGAAAAGATGGTGACCAATGGCGACGCGACGACGGTGCTAGAATGAAAGAGGGTCGCGGCTTGAAGCTACGCGTGGGGGCGATTAGCGGCGAGGGAGGAGCTAAAAATGGATGGGTGAGGTTGCCGGCCGGTGATGAAGAGAATGAGATGGGTGGTGACGGTAACGGACGGCGCTGTTGGTGGAAGAAGAAAACGGATGGAAGAGAAGGGAAGGGTGTCGCATGCGGGGGAAGAGAGAGAGATGCAGTGGAAAGGAGAAAAAATAAATGAAAGAAAAAGAAGAGAAAAAGAAAAAGAGAAAGGAAAAAACGAGAGAAAGAGATGAGGTCTAATCCTCACAACTTGGGTCACAAAATTGATCAAACGAAAAGAATTTCAAAATAGTAAATTGGATAAAATAATTTAAACGTAGCTAAAATAAATAATAATAAAAATCCAACAACACAATAATTCTAAAACCCACAACAAATTAATTTAATTAAAGAAAAATTTAAATGAAAAACAATAATTAATATTAAGAAAGCATATCAAAATAGATTTTACAACTTAAGAATCATAAAAATAAACCAACAAGAAATCCGATGAATTTAAAACAAGAGAACTAATATTTAAATTAATTAAAATACTTATTCAATTAAATGCACTAAAATACGGGATATCACAAAATTTACAACCTATATGAAAAAAATATTTTTTAAAAATGGACTCTAGTACTTTTTTTTATTAAAATGAGTGGGTAATACTTGTACATTTTAGAACTGTATATAACATTATTAGATCTTAATTCCTAATTAAATGTATCTATTTCTATCATGATCTCATTGATAAAATAATTATAAAAATATAACATTTAATAATAATAGCAATATATAATACGAAAAGTCTGCGTACCCGATCGACTATTTCTTTCCTTAGAAATTAGGAATTATTTGATGATGGCAAAAGATTGTCCTCCCTTAATTCATTTCCAAAAAAAGGGGTACTGAAAAACGTTTAAAACGTGAGGGGGAAAAATGTATATTAGCAGTTCATCATGAAGACATAATAGGTAACTGTATCACTACCCATGTATATAATTAGATCATATATATATATAGGATAGGATTAACAAAAAAAAAAAAAAAAAAAAAAGGGCTAGGATTAACAACGTCCGTTCTACCTAATTACTTATAATTAAGTTGAGATTATAACGGGGAGAAATTGGGAGATACGACAACTGATATTCACTAGCTATCGCCATATATAGCATGTACACCTATTCATGCAGATCAAAGCGGCTTATAAAAACCGAGATCATATGCCCCATTTTTCCCACCAACGGCCACCACAAATCTATAACTTGACAAACCTTCTAAAATGGGGTTTAGCAAGTTTTTTCTAGCGATATTCTTCATTGGGTTCACCCTAATTCAAGCCTCCTTGGCACAAAATTCCCACCGAGACTTTCTCAACGCCCACAATGCTGCTCGTGCTGAAGTCGGTGTTGCTCCTCTAACATGGAACCACACGCTGCAAGTCTATGCCAAGAATTATGCTAACAAGAGGAGGGATTGCAACTTGGAGCATTCCAATGGACCCTATGGGGAGAACATCGCACAAGGATGGGGTACCTTCACTGCACTAGAGGCTGTGAAGATGTGGGTTGATGAGAAACAATACTACGATCGCAAGTCCAACTCGTGCAAGGGTGGCGAGTGCCTGCACTACACCCAAGTTGTCTGGCGCGACACCAAGCATATTGGGTGTGCCAGGGTAAGGTGTAATAAGGATGGGGGATCTTTATGACTTGCAACTACGATCCTATCGGTAATTACGATGGTGAACGCCCATTTTAAAATATTGGCTATGAAGACTACTGGGGGTGTAATTGTCTAGTAAAATTATAATGTGGCCGGGTGTGGTTATTGTTCTTCCTATGTACCTTTTAATGGCCGGACAAAAGGAGATATAAAATAATGATTAATATTTATGTTGTTAGTTAATCTCTATTAATGGTATAAAGAAAGAAAAATCACAGGATCAGTACATAATCAATGATAATAATTTCTAAAATCTTTTATCTTTCCTCGATACTTATCGTGCGAGATAGAGGATTGAACTTGGATTTTTGTGATTATGGAATGTTCATTTGTTTGCAGCCGAAGAAGGCCGGAATAATCGGCCACGACCATGGGTACTCAAATAATCAGCCACGGTTGGGAAAAGTAATGAGTTATTTGCAGCGATTTATTAACTTTTTTTGACGATAAATATTGCTGGGAATAGTTTTTCTCAACAATTTTAAAGGTAAAAGGGAAAGTCATTTCCGTCAAATTTTAGGACATTTGTGACAGACTAAAATCGCCGGAAATAATAATTTTTGGTGACGATTTTTGCCTATCGTTAAAATTGATCAAAAGTGGTTTTAAGATTTTGGTGAACTTGCAGCGATTTATAAATCGTCAAAGATTATCAAATGCAGCGACTCTTAAGGGCATTTGTAACGATTTTGAATGTTAAAAAAGGCTTTATTTCTTATAGTGATACCCACCGGGAGCTGTGGTTCTCGTGGAAAATCCCAAATATCGCCACGGGCCAGCCCGTCATGCAGATGGTCACCCTTTTAACCGTGGCGTTAAGTTGTACTGGCCGGTAATAAAAGGTATAAAACTTTACCGATTAAGCAATGATTATAAATAATTTAGAATCACAAAAAATAAAAATAAAATTGCAACTTTGTTATTGGAAAGGAAGCACTTGCGAGTGGAAAACAAGACAAGTTCGCGATGGCAACTTGTTCTTTCTAAAATAAAACAGTGCCTAGCCTACCATGAACTTTATCATCCAAAATGATGGAAATAAAGGGTGCACAGACTTTATAGAATTTGTCTTGTATACGTTATTTATGTAAAACAAGGTACCTTTATAATTTTATACAAGGAAAGTCAAATTTGATCAAGCTAGTGCCACTAAACAATCTTATCTTTAAGCTACCCGAAGGCGATGGCTATTAGATTTATGTCCAAGGGCCATGCATGTTTCTGGAGGCTACATTTTTTTAATGCTCTTCAACAATCATGCAGCGGCCTTTATAGACTTGTTCGGATAATCTTCCACTCTCTCTCTCGCTGATCTCGCTCTATATGTATATATACCGGCCTGCATCCATGTCCTTCTTTATCCATCAATTGTCTAAGATTTTGTTTTGCATTGTGCGTGTAATAAAATAAACCAATATGATGATGTTCATGAGGCTTTCTCTAGCAGTTGTTTGTGTCGTAAGCTTGGCCATATTCCACGTCTCCCTTGCCCAGAACTCCGCACAAGACTACCTCAATGCGCACAAGGCCGCTCGTGCAAGCGTTGGTGTCGGGCCAATGAGATGGGATGCGAAGGTAGCTTCTTATGCGCGGAACTACGTTAACAAACTCAAAGGCAGCTGCAAGCTTGTGCATTCGGGAGGGCCTTATGGCGAGAACCTTGCATGGGGCAGTGCTGACCTTAAGGGCACAGCTGCTGTGAACATGTGGGTGGCAGAGAAGCCAAAGTATGACTACAACTCCAACTCCTGCGTCGGTGGGGAGTGCCGCCACTACACTCAGGTGGTTTGGAGAAACTCCGTGCGCTTGGGGTGTGCTAAAGTGCGATGCAACAACGGGGGCACCATTATCAGTTGCAACTATGACCCCCCGGGCAACTATGTCAATCAGCGTCCCTATCTAAGAGTTCTTCAACAACCTCTGCGCGTTTTTGACGTTTAGATCAGTGCTAGCTAGCTGCTGCATGTTTATAAAATTCTAAAACGCACTCTGATGATCAACTAATTAATTGCGAGCAAGGCTGTTCGGTTTCTCTCGATCTGCTAGCTGAACGGCCCGACGTGTTTACGATTCTGAAATGTGGTAATTTCTGTCATGTAGCTAGCACCTGGTTACTCATGCATGCGCTAGCTAGCAAGCTAGCTTTGTGATCATGTCCGGTGTTGTTTTATATAATATGTGTTTATGCAGTCAATTAATAGTTATGACCCCTTAATTTTATAGAAGTCTGCCCTCCTTCATTTATAGTAAGGAATATCCAAACCGTACGTGGGTCGATCGATGCCAATTAGTCCATTTAGTCCGTCCATCTTATCTGATCTGATCACAATGCTTCCACTGTTTTAATTTCCTTAATTTACGTCTTTCCCCCCTAAAGCCACGGCCTGATCGATCTCTTTTTAATTAGACAAGACCTTTAAAATGAAAAATTAATATTCCATATATAAGAATATATTTCGAATCAGCTTGTGAACATTTCGCGATTCAATTATTTATTCAAACGACGTCAAGGAAGATGTTCGCTATCCTAAAGAAGATGCTTGCTTGCCCTAAAAAAAAAAAAAAAATGAAGAAGAAGAAGATGCTTGCTTATGGCTTAAGACGTGGAAAATAACCACTGGCTAGGGCTTTGAAGAGAGAAGCAGACAATTTGAAAATTAAAGCGTAATGCTAGATTTTAGATATGATCAGTTTCAATTTGTCATCTTCAATTAATATAGTAGTCAATGACTGATCAATATAATGTATAAGTAGTTCCTACGTTAAATATCTATACAGAAAACCACTTAAGGTTATGTTTGAATGCTGAGAAGATCTCAGATGATATGTGAATAGTAATATATTGTAGGTTCCTGCATTGGAATCATGTGTTTAAATGTATGAAATAAGTTGAGATGAGTTTAGCTTTTTTATAAAAAGTTGAAAAAGTAGTGAGTCCTATCAATAATTAATTTGAGATGGGTTGAGGCCGTGAATTTGTATTCCAAACATAGCCTTAAAATATGATAGCCTTAAAATGTATCATACCAATGATCAATATGTTCATAAATGATCAAATAAGTTAAAAATGAAGATCGACAACAGTTTTCACTAATAAAATAAATTTGTTCCAAGTTGAAGAGAAACAGATCAACCTCAAATAGCCCCAATTTCGTTTTTATGTATTTTCTTTTTTCTTTTTGACAAATTTGGAGATATTATTGCATGATGGGAAAAAAATACACACTCAAGAGACAATATCATTGTACTGCATGACTTGCTTTAGAGATATTTATTTATCGTAAGGCAGACTATCTATAAATAGCTAGCTAGGAGCAGGCAAGGAGGGTTATCATGTAAAGGTAATTGCAATAACTATATATATATATATATATATATATACACACACACACCTAGCTCTTTCTTTGTATAGTAGGTTAGACTTTAGTAATCCCGGAAGATTAAGGAGCTTAATTAATTGGGTCAGCCGACGATATAAAGACTTATGCGTGCGAGTCCCTACCACGATCGAGTGATTGGAATGAAGTCGTGACTCGTAACCTACACGCCACGGCGAACGATGAGAATCTAGAACGTGCAAGAAAAATATCAATCATTCATTGCTGCACTCGCTGCGGAACATTAGCCCTTTTGCAGCAAAAAAGTATGGAATAACGTACGTAGTCTAAACTAACCCTGTTTTGAATTACTTTTTGAGTCATCCAAAGGCAACCGCAAGTCAATTTCTCCCTTCTTTCTAAGGTGGCCGGGGGCAATACTGCAATGGGTAACATTTCATTAGCAATTGTCTGTGTCCTGGATTATACCATTATCCATCTCTCCTGTCCCCAGATTGATTCATCATCACAGGAGTACGTCAACGCTCACAACGCAGCTCGATCACAGGTTGGAGTCGGACCTATTACTTGGGATGCTACCGTAGCGGCATACGCACAGAATTATGCTAATCAACGTAAGGGTGATTGCAGACTAGTGCACTCGGGTGGCCCTTACGGTGAGAATATTGCATGGAGCAGTGGTGACCTCTCGCGAACGGCTGCCGTTAACCTTTGGGTAGGAGAGAAGGCCGACTACAACGCAACCACTGGATCATGTGCTGCCGGGCGCCAGTGCGGCCACTATACTCAGGTGGTTTGGCGCGATTCTTTGCTCTTGGGCTGTGGTAAAGCTAGATGCAACAACGGCGGCACCTTCATCACTTGCAATTATGATCCCCGCGGCAACTATGTCGGGCAGCGGCCGTACTAATTAATAGCTGTTGCTTATGGGAAAAAATGATCATTTTTCCTATTATATTTAGTAGCAATTGAATTTTTCCTTTTCATTTCGCTGAGAATGAATATGATAGTACCATGATTGATCTGATCTCCCTCCTCCCAACGAGCGTTGTTATTTTACAATATTAATGAAATCAGTCGTTGTATTTGAAACAAGTTGATTCATTTCATATGTTCGCCTCTTGGGCAGATGACCCTAGCTGCCACCAGTCAAAGCAGGTGGAATTCGCCCCACTCCCAAGCCTTATCTCACGGAGAATTTGGACAAAAGTTTTAGGAGATTCTCATCCATGAAATATTCATTAATTTGATACCAAAAAGGCCGAATAAACCCAAATGGACCGAATAAACACATCGCAGCACTTTGGGCATTTATTTCTGAGCCCACTTAAGCATTCTACATGTGGTTCTTGTAGAAAAGTTCAAGCATCTCCGTAGGCCAGCCCCCATCGTGCATCCAGGATCCATGACCACGCCCATCACCTTTCTTTAAACTGTTAATTAATTTTACTGTAATTTCATGAAGATGGAGAATTTCTCGATGAAATAAAAGGGATAAAATTACAATAGTTTCAGAAGATTAACAAATGATTATATTACTTTATAATTATTTCTTTTTTTAAAAAAAAAAGAAAGAAAGAAAGCAAAAGAAACCAACATGAATAATGATGCGTTCATAGTAGTTTGTTGTGTCGTGGGCTTAGCCATATTGGTCCATGTCCATGTCCATCTTCGGTTTAGCAGATTGTGGTGTGTAGAGATGACGAGTAGTAAAACTCTTAATCCAATACTCTGTCATGAGCATAATATAAATTAAGAGTTAAGGAAAAAAATAAAAAAGATAAAAGAATAAATATAAGTGTGTGATATAGAAATGGTAATGGTAAGTAGACTTTTTCATAAATCAATAGTAATAAGTTTTCACCTGATCCCAAATATCCCATGAGAATATCCATTGCATGTTGAATTGCTTCATGCTTGTATGTATTCATAATTGACACATGGGTACTCCATATTTCTCGCACCAATTACGGGACCAATCAGAAATTAATAAATAGCTTTCGACTAATTTGGTAGGGGAAAGTTGTAGTAGTTATCCTAAGGAAGCCATGCGTGGAAATGTTTAATTATCGCTTAGGTCGTGGAAATTAAGGGTGCGTATAGACGTTGAACTAAGTTGAATTAAGATGATAAAATATTATTAAAATATTATTTTTTAATATTATTATTATTTTAGAATTTGAAAAAATTAAATTATTTATTATATTTTGTATTGAAATTTAAAAAAATTATAATAATGAATTGAGATGAATTGAGAGAAGTTTAGATTTCAAACGAAGCCTAACCACGAGGTTTTGAAGATCATCTAGAGATGAAGCAGACAATTTGGAAACTGTACAAGATTTATTGACGCTAGCTAGCTGAAGATCAAAGGCAGCAACCGATTTAATCAAATTTAAAGAGAAATGATTTGTACAAACTTTAAATAAATAAACTTCACACAAGTCTTTGTAAAAAAGTAGATTCATTTTAAAAAAGTGTAAAAAAATTATTCTTTATTAATGAGACCCCCTAATTCTTTATAAAATGTTTGTATGATACTTATGTTTATTTGAGACTTATATCTAACATTAGAACAATATAGATGCGGATGCTACTGTCATAGACAAAGTGTACCGACACCTTGTACACAGTGTTAAAGCAATTTTTTTTAAAACAGTATTTTTTTTGTGTATTTTAAAAAAATATTAAAAAATAAAAAACACAATACTAAAAAATAAACAAATATAAATGCTAAAAGAATGCATCTCGATATAAATAATCGGTGGATCTATCATTTTTCTTCGAGGAGTGCTACATGAGTCATAAAGAATTATACAAAAGTAATATTATAAACTGATGTGTTTCATGTGATCCTTATAAAAATTTATTTTACAATAAAATTAACTTTATAATTTGATAAATAATATTAAATTACATCAATTTGTGAGATTATTTTTATATAATCTCTAACTAGAGTATTTCTCTTTTCCTTTTAAAATACTTCGTAACTATGAAGCGTAATTTTCTCTGAGCATATTGCTAGCTACTGTATATTTATCCGGCGCCCGTTTGACTTACTTACCCACATATATGTATTTATATATATATATATATATATATATATATATATATATTATATAGTACCGATCCTTAATTAGGGCTGATCATGAACACAGCTTTAAAGTAAAATAAGGTTGTGCTGAGAATTCATGCATGAATACGCTTTCTTAATTTGTATCGTAGGTTCAGTAGTCCGCACCAAAAAGTAAGGGCATCGAATATTCTGAAACTCTGCCAACATTTTCCAGCAGAAGAATGAGAAAATAAATAGAAAGAACAACCAACTAATTAATGAAAGAAAAATGTTACTTTCTCCATTTAATTTGTCACCTACATCTTATATATTTTAATTTTTTTTCTTTATTTAATAGTTAAGGAAGTGACTATTAGTGTATTGATTTTTTTTATATTTTTTAAAAATGTTTAAAAATGTAAAAAAAAAAAATGAAAAAATAATTAAAAAGAAAAAAAAATATCAATTTGGCCTAATCCTAATGCCTGAGTAGCACCGCTCTTAATGAAAAGACAAAGTAAAGAGAGTGATATGCAAGTCCCTAGCTACCAATGACCATTGGAATTCCGTGACAGTTACCACATGATCATGAGATGATTCTAGAGAAAAAATGGGGAAAATGATGCATCACTTTGGATTTTTCCTTTGCCCAGCGAATGAGGAAGGCAGTCTACACTTGACCCTATTTTTTAGTCATCCAAAGGCAGATCAAGCAAATGATTCTTTCGTTCTTAATTTTCAAGGTGGCGGGGGAAGTCTTTGCAAATGGCTAAAACTTTCTATCCATAATGTAGATGCAAGAGTTTGGTTAGGACTAAGTGGTTAGATAAGTTTGGATAGGACTAGGTGACTAAGATGATAGAATTTCTCTTATTTTTAGTTTTGTAATTTAGATGAATGTAAAATACTTTGACTTTATCTATAACTATTTTGAGTTTATCTAGAAATTATTATGAAGTGTTTTAGATAAGTTAAGAGTGTGAAAAACGAGTTCCAATGGTTCTGTAATTATTTATAAAAGAGTTTGAATGAGAAACTGCTCCTGCTGAGAATATTAAGTACCAGATGACAGCATCCCGTCAAAAGAGTCCCTCACGACATGAAGAAAGCTAACTAAATTGTGTACCTAAAAATTGTGTACCTAAAAATTTTTATTATATAATTATGAAAATACTTGAAGCTAGCATATAATATTTGTCTATTTTCATTAGAGTTCTTTCAACCTTTTTCTTTTATTACCTTTAGAATATCTTTTCTACATAAGTACATGAAGAAACTTTGCCATGATTTTCCTTGAGTTATTTTTTTTAACACTTTTCTTATAATGAAAGCTAGCTAAACATGTTAGTTTTCTGCTAGCTAGAGATCATAAAACACAGCTTACCGGCCTGTCTTTGATTCTTATAAACGCGTGTCATATATAATGATCCCAAAATTGATATTATGTTAGTTCTCTCTCTCTCTCTCTCTCTCTCTCTCTCTCTCTATATATATATATATATATATATATACACACACACACACACACGTTTTATTACAGGTTAAAAGGCGCATATAGATCACTTTTGCCATGCTAGCTAGGCAACTTAAATCACCGGCGGATTCAAGAGAGCAGACTGAGGCAAATTAACCATTTTTCCTTCATGATCTAAAATAATTAACCCGTTCAAGTACTTATATACCCAAAATATGGTTAGTAATTGTTTTGTTGAGAAAACTTGATAATTGATATATATTTAGTTCTTTTTTAAAATTAAAAAATATATATAACCCCAATAAAAAAATTAAATTCTTCTTAAATAAAAACTTAATTAAATTGTGGCCCCAAAAATTTTTATTGTATAATAAAAAACAAAAAAAAAAAAAAAACTTGAAGCATGTAATATTTGTCTATTTTCATTAGATCAGACGTTCTTTTAACCTTCTTTTTTTTTTTTTTTAATTTTCTTGTAGTGATCCTAACTATATCTAACCAATAATGACATGACATGATAAGCATCTATCATGTGCTCTGAAAATCTTATAAAAGGTCACTTTATAAGATGGAAAGGGGACAGAGACGAAGGAAAGAAAATGCTTTCACTCACTCTCTCTTGAATTTCACTAGAGGTAAGAAAAGAGTGATCGATAACTTAATCATTGGAGTATCCGGCTAGGTCCTAATTTGGGACCCAGTGAAGTCCGGCGACGATTTTCTTATTTTACAAAATTAAGAGTTCAAACAGTAAGCAAGAAATGAGATCGGGATCATCCGACCATATTGTTGGTATTGATCTCCCTTGACTGAAAAAATGCACGAACAGTGATTTGAATTCACAATCATGCATGGCATCCCTTTCTCTATTTAATTTGTAACTCTGTACTTGAAAACATGCATGTACGTGTTATTGACATGAATTACAGCCCTGCCCTGTCACTTGAAATTAACCATATTTTTTTTGTTCCACTAATTAGACCATATGCATGTATGGTTTGATGAATACGCGGGGTACGTAACACAAATTATATATGTAGGATTTTAACATAATTTATGGCCCTTAATTGTACGTACGTATAGGCTCATTGTCTTGGATAATTTATTTCATCTATATACTTTTGAGAGAATATTGTAGGACATAGAGATTTATATGTGTTTTGGTCAAACATAGAAAAAAATTTAGTTGGAGGGATGACTATATTAAATGTGCTACATATGGCCCAATGTATCCTGATCGAGAAGAAATATTCAATCTACAGCGTGCGTGATCACGGGCGGGCCTATTGGAAGGCGCGCGTTAACATGACGGTCATGAAATTCATTGGCACATAAAAAAAAAGCAAGAAGTCTTCCGGCAAAAATATTGGAGAGAACAATTTGTAATCCTCTTAATCAATTATAATACGGAGATCCAAAGGGGCCGTAATTTGTACTGTCATCCAGCTTAATTAGTCGTTCTTTTTTAGACAATTTTATTTTTATTAAAAAGAATCTCATTTTGGAAAAGGAGTCCGGCCTTCATTTGGATGTGTGCACCGCCTTGATCATCGATCTCTAGTTTTCTCCATTCTAATTAAAACTTATCTGGAACTTACCGCAAAGTGTTAATGCATGTCCATGGGGGAAGTTTCTAACTCTAAGTTGCTTAAAATGGCGACAATTGGCCGTAACTTATATAAAGTAGTTAATAGAAAATTCATAATTTCTCCTTATATATAGCCACTCATGTATTAATGGCACACTTCTCATCCACGCAGCTAGCGCCTAGGATTTTACCTTACCTTCAACACGAAATTACAAACATGGGTTTGTCTAAATTTGCTTTCCTTCTTATTTGTCTTATGGGCTTAGCAATGGTTCCCCCTTCTCTTGCCCAAAACAAACCACAAGACAACATGATTGATGCTCACAACGCTGCTCGAAAACAAGTTGCTGTCCAAAATATGACGTGTATTGAGGAAGAAGAGAAGGGCCAAATTAAATCTATCAAGACAGAGGCCCACAATCGTGCACAAAGCAAAAACATCACAGTAGCCACGACAGATATCACGCATGCACAACAGAACATGGAAGCACAACAGAGACTAAACTCTCAAAGCAGACACCTCACATACACAACAGAGAAATAGTAAATCTTCTAGAATTGTAAATATGGGATAGGTGTCAAATAATCCTATGTAATTCTGTTAGCAGCAATACTTGTCTATATATAGATTGTAAATTCACGAAAGGAGAAGTGAAAAACAGAGAATGAATTCATTACATTTTCTCCTGGGTATTGTATCAAACACTTAATATAAATTATGGAAACTTATTTCATTATGGTATCGAGAGCCTATTAAGACCAATGTCTTTTTTTTTTTTTTTTCTTACACAGCCATATGGCTTCTGATGAGTCTTCTCCTATCTTTACTACACAAAATTCATCTCCTAATCCCATCCCCACCATATTCAACTCTGCAAGTAATTTTGTCACTATTAAACTTACGGTAGACAACTTTCTCTTATTGAAAGCACAGATGGTTTCCTTTCTAAAGGGCCATCAACTATTTGATCATGTGGATGGTGTTGAATTAAAACCACCCAAAATCACACCCAAACACAAGATAGAGACAATATGTAAGTGGTTCGGCAACTTGCCTACGTCCACTGGAGCGAAAACAATAGATTTCAAATATTTGTACAAAATATACAAACCTCAACCAAACTATCTTTATCTCTACAAATGGCCTGTGTTCTATGTATTTCCCACACTACCATTCCGTTTACAACTGATCTCCTTTTATAGGAGAAGGCTCAGGAGACAAAATCGACTAACAGCCACTTTCATTGACAATTGAGGGATTGTTAGTAGACACGTCTGATATTTTGGAGACAGACTTAAATGCATGGAGACAAGCATGTTTCTGGAGTAGCTATACAAGATATTTTCACATTCATATTCACACTTGGGTTGATATTTAACAATCACCCCATCCACCCATGTGTGTCATATTCAGCTGCTGCCAACTATTGCTTCCTTCAAATGATTTCACCCCCTCGTTGAAATACTCGTTATATCTGCCATGAGAGATTTCCGCTATAAAATGTGCCCTAAGGCACCAACGCACCTAAAGGTGCTCAGCAGTGTGAGATATTTATCAATCCCAAACAGTGTTAAAATTTGATCCCTGTGACGACTTTCGCCAACATATATGCTGGATTGTCTTCAGTGCCAATCTTCTGAAGTAGAATGTCCCCTTCATCTAATATCTCACGTATGAAGTGAAAGCGAACATCTATATGCTTTGTTCGAGAATGATATAGTTGATTCTTGGCCAAATGAATTGCACTCTGACTGTCACAGTAAACGATAACCTCTTACTGTTTAAAGCCCAAATCTGTTACCAATCCCTATAACCAAATGGCTTCTTTCACGGTTTCTGTCACAGCCATGTATTCAACTTCTGTTAAGGATAGTGCAATTGTAGACTGCAAAATAGATCGCCAACTAACTGGTCCCCAAGCCATAGTGAATACATATATAGTTGTCGATCGTCTTTTGTCAAGATCACCAGCATTGTCTGAGTCAACATATCCAGTTACTAGACTATCTTCACTCTTCTCGAACTTTAAACCAAGATCTACGGTCCCTAGAATGTGCCGTAGAATCCATTTAGCCACATGCCAATGTGTCTTTCCAGGATTATGCATATATCGGCTGACTAAGCTAACGACCTAGGAGATATCAGGTCGTGTACACACCATAGCATACATTAAGCTTCCCACAACACTTGCATAAGGGACATTTTTCATATAGTCCCGCTTTTCATCACTTTTAGGAGACTGCAATGCACTAAGCTTGAAATATAGGGCCATTGGAGTACTTACTGGCTTCGTTTTCAAATTCATGTTGAAGCGTTGTAGTACTCTTTCCAGATACTGCTTCTGAGTGAGGTGAATTATGCTTTTCACCTTATCTCTATTAATCTTCATCCCAATATTCTTCGGGCTTCTCCTAGATCTTTCATTTCAAACTCTTCACGCAGTCAAGCTTCCAATTGATCTATCTCCACCTTGCTTTTACTTGCAATCAACATGTCATCAACATATAAAAGCAAATATATGAAATATCCATCTGCAAGTTGTTTGAAATACACACAATGATCGTATTGGCAATGGTGTATTTCAAGTCAATTATGAAGCGGTCGAAAGGTTTGTACCACTGCCGAGGTGACTGCTTCAAACCATAGAGAGATTTCTTCAGATTACAAACCACTTTTTCTTTACCAGCTTCTTTAAAACCTTCCGGTTGAGACATATAAATCTCCTCCTCCAGATCACCATGTAAGAAAGCTGTCTTCACATCAAGTTGGGCTAACTCAAGGTCATATTGTACAACCAAAGCTAGCAATATCCGAATTGATGAATGTTTCACAATATGAGAGAATACCTCACTATAGTCAATTCCCTCTGTTTGAGCGTAGCCCTTGGCTACCAATCTAGCTGAATCGCACCCCACATTTAGCAGCTTGATCATCTTTCTGATTGAAAACCCACTTACAACCAATTGACTTCTTTCCATTTAGAAGCGGCACAAGCTCCCATGTCTGGTTCTTATAAAGAGACTGCATCCCCTCGCTTATTGCGCTTTTCCATTCAGTCTGTTCACTAGACTGTATGGCTTCTTTGTAAATGGTTGGGATCTGATCTCCTTCAGTTGGTAGTGCATACGTCACAAAGTCTGCATGACATGCCGGTAAACGTGTCTCTCTTCTCGGCCTGTTTGTTGCAATTGATTCAGGTTGGCTTGGAGATATCGTGACTGGACTATCAACTTCAAGTTGTCCATGCTCTCCATTAGCGACTCGTGATTCTTTTGGCGTAATAAACTTCACCTTCTGCGACTCACAAGGTGCTTTGCTATCATGCTTGCCTTCATGGGAATCTTTATGCTCATGTGACTTGAGCATCTCAAACTCGTTGAATGTAACATCTCTACTGACTATTACCTTATTTGACTTTATGCACCAGAGTCTATACCCTTTTACACCAGTACTAAAGCCTAAGAATTTTGCTTTCTTAGCTCTAGGATCAAACTTACTTTCTTTAGCATGATAGTAAGCTGGACATCAAAAACTGTGTAAAGAGTCATAATCAGTAGCATGTGTACATTTCTATATTTCAATGGGTGTCTTCCCGCCATTGGCAGCTGCGAGTAATAGGTTGATGAGGTGGCAGGCATACATCACAGCTTCAGCCCAAAATTGTTTACTGAATCCAGCATCCAGTAACATACACCGTACTTTTTCTAGCAAAGTATGATTCATCCATTTTGCCACACCGTTTTGTTGCGGTGTTCCTCGTATAGTGAAGTGTCTAACAATTCCCTCTTTCCGGCATACTTTCATGAAGGGGTCTAGAGTGTACTCACCTCCATTATCTGATCTGAGCCGTTTGATCTTCCTGCAGGTTTGAGTCTCGATCATCTTCTTCCAATCAAGGAAGATATTCAACACTTCATCGTGTATACCATACACGACGAGAATAATCATCAACAAATGTTACAAACCAATGTTTACCTCCCAAAGATGCATTATTGGTAGGTCCCCAAACATCGGAGTATACATAGTCAAGTATTCCCTGTGTACTATGGACTGCGGTTTCAAACTTGATTTGCGTCTGCTTTCCTAATACATAATTTTCACAGAAAGACAATTTACCAATTTTGGCACCTTTGAGTAAGCCTTGCTTTACAAGTGTTTGCAAAGCCTTTTCTCTGGCGTGTCCCAAACGTATGTGCCAAAGCCTGGTGGTGTCAGCATCAGTCTCATCTAACTTCTCACAGATTGTGAAAACTCTTCCACTAACAGTACTTCCTTGCAAGAAGTACAGATTTCCTCACCTTAAGCCTTCCATAGTCACCTGAATTCCCATTACCACCTTGAGAATTCCATCTTCTATAGTGATTCTGAATCCCTTTGAATCCAGAATTCCAAGTGGGATAAGATTCTTCCGCAAGTCTGGAATGTACCGAACTTCTGTCAATGTCCTGACGGTTCCATCATGCAGCTTTAGCCGAATGCTACCTATTCCCTGAGTCTTACAGGCATTATTGTTGCCCATAAGAACTGCTCCATCACTTTTTGTGAAGTCAGTAAACCAGTCCCGATTGGGACACATGTGATAGGTACACCCGGATTCCATTATCCATTCATCAGAATGACAAATGAATGATAAACCTGTTAAGGCAAGATCTGCATCTTCATCTCTGTTGGCAACATTCGCTGTGGAGGGTTGGTTCTTCTATTGCCCCTTTAGCTTGGGACAATCCTTTTTCCAATGCCCTTTGTTGTGACAAAAGGCACATTCATCTTTGGCAAGTCTTCTGTTGACTGATGAACCACGTGATATGGCCTGTGTTCTCGATTGAGAATCCTTCTTCTTTTCTGGATACCTTGACTTCAGTCTCCCTCTTGCTATAAAGGCTTCATTGATGTATTTAGCTGTACCTCCTTATCTTTTATGCGGTACTCATTATTTATCAAAACACAAGATACATCGTTAAAACTAATATTTTCTTTTCCATACAGAAGTGTGGTAATCAAATGCTCATACGTATCAGGCAAGGAATTTAATAAAAGTAAAGCCTTAACTTCATCTTGGATTTCTACATCCAAATTTTGCAAATCAACAAGTATCTGATTGAAACTATTGAAATGTTCGGACATAGACATACCTTCTCGCAATTGGAATATGAAGATCTTCTTCTTCAAGTATAAGCGACTCTCAATACTTTTTGTCAAGTATTTTTCTTCTAATTTTTGCCAAAGTTCACTTGCTTTTGTTTCTCTCATGACAAAATACTTATGATCTTTGGCAAGGCACAAACGGATTGTACCACAAGCTCGTCGGTTAAGCTTATTCCAATCCCTCTCCGTCATGTCCTATGATTTCTCCTCCGGCATAATATCCAACTCTTGTTGGATCAAAATGTCCATGACTTCACATTGCCACATATCAAATTTATTAGTTCCATCAAACTTCTCAACTTCAAATTTGGCATTTGACACCATGGATCTATGCCCAGAGCTACTAGCACCTGCAATTTCTCCTTCTGATTCCATCTAAAAATTACTTACCTTTGGAAAATAAATTTCAAAATTTCAACCATATGGATGAGTCCAGAATGATCCAAATAGTTGAAAAGCACTATTGGATTATTGAAATTGGACTTTGAATGGCTTAGATCAAGCCCAAAACAGATCTGAAATTTTGAACGGTCCAGATCGAACAGGAATAGCAGCGAAGCGCGTGGCGAGAGTGGGGGAGCATGGGCGCGTGTATCTCATGCGTCTTCAACCTCTGGTGCGAGTGGGGCACGTGTTCAGCACTCGTCTTCAACCTTTAGACGACCGTTGGTGCGTGAATCACACCTTTTGACCTTCTAGGAACACGTGTAAGCTCCTCCGACATCCGTTTTCGATGCCGTTTACGGCAGCATGTTCCTCTTGTCAAGACGAACCTCCTGACGTGATCAAAAGTTGATTTGGATCAACTTAAATTTTCTGGGTAGTGCAAAACGAAGCTTTGATAAACGTCCACTGGAGCGGAAACAATAGATTTCAAATATTTGTACAAAATATACAAACCTCAACCAAACTCTCTCTATCTCTACAAATGGCCAGTGTTTTATGTATTTCCCACACTACCATTCCATTTACAACTGATCTCCTTTTATAGAGAAGGCTCAGGAGACAAAACCGATTAACAGCCACTTTCATTGACAATTGAGGGACTGTTGGTAGACAAGTCTGATATTTTGGAGACAGACTTAAATGCATGGAGACAAGCATGTTTCTAGAGCAGCTATACAAGATATTTTCACATTCATATTCACACTTGGGTTGATATTTAACAGATAGTTCGGCTCCCAAACCTCCCCCATGATCGATGGCCAGCCCTGCATTGAATACAATCAGTGGCTACTACTAGACCAGCGTATATTGTCTGCCATAAATTCAACTTTATATGAGCCTATCCTCGCACAAGTCCTGGAGTGTGCTACGGCTAGAGAGGTCTGGGATACATTGACTACCCTGTTTGTTTCTCAGTCTTTTATGCACATTATGCAGACCCAGTACAAACTAGCCACTCTAAAAAAAAGTCCCGAGTCTATAACAGAATATTTCAATAAAGCTAAGACTCTCTCCTCGTCTTTGGGTGCGACTGGGCAGCCGTTATCCTCCTCTGAGTTTTTGGTCTACCTGCTTGTAGGGCTTGACACTAAGTATGATGCGCTAGTCACATCCCTTACCACCCCTGCTGACCCTCTTTCACCACAACATATTTATAGCTTTCTTTTAAATCATGAGTCTTGACTACAACATCAAACCAACACTCTTCTATTGGTCTTTCATTCGCTGCCCATTTCACTACCTCAAAACCGACACCAACCTTTAATGGTTCTAATCATGGGAAAGGTGCTAGAGGTTTTAGAGGGAGACGTGGAGGAGGTAGGCCGAACTCTGCCACCTTCTCCACTCGTCCAGATAATCGCCCTCATTGTCATACTGTCACAAGTTTAATCACAGTTATCAGTCAGCTCCCCCTCTCTCTTTATCTGCTAATTTGACCACCACGGCTTCACTTGCATCGTATATTAATTCTTGGTTTCCCGACACTGCTACCATTCACCATATTACATTTGATTTCAGCAACCTCAACTTGGATTCATCATCATATCATAGCTCCGACCAAGTGAGCATTGGAGATAGCTCAACCATGCCCATACAGCACACTGGTTGAGCATAGCTTCATATTCCTTCTGGCAATTTTCTTCTTTCTAAACTCTTGCATGTTCCCTCAATAAAAAAAATTTGCTATTTGTGCGTCAGTTTTGTTCTAATAATTCTATTTAGTTTGAATTTTACTCTGATTGTTTTCTTGTGAAGGATTTACAAACTTGGGGGGTTCTACTTCGGGGCACCACAAACAATGGTTTGTATGTCTTACCTACGGAGGCCACTACTTCATCTTCAGAATCTGTCTCCCCAAGCTTTCATTGGTGAATGAACCTCTTCTTTTCAATGGCATCTTCGGCTAGGACACCCATCTCAATGTGTTACAAACTTTGTTATTCATAGTTTTAATTTACCTACTAGGTCAAACGCACCTGTTCATCACTGTAATGCTTGTTTACAAGCCAAAATTCATGTACTTCCACACCCTTTAACTACCTCACGATCTATCAAACCATTGGAGTTGCTTTTTCTAGATGTGTGGGGTCTGGCCGCAACTTTATCCACAAACAGTTGTAGGTTTTATCTTTCCATTGTCGATGATCACACTAAATATATTTTGTTTTTTCCTATTCAATCAAAATCAGATGTTTGTCACATTTTTATTGCGTTTTTGCGTTATGTGAGTAATTACTTTTCTTTAAATGTAATGGTTGTTCAATCTGATTGGGGCGATAAATTCAGACCTCTTAAAAAAATTCTTCAAACTTTTGGTATTGCACATCGTATTATATGTCCCTATTCACATGAACAAAATGGAACCATTGAATGTCGTCACAGGCGTATAGTGGAGACTGGCTTGTCGCTTTTAGCTCAAACCTCCATGCCTTCTCAATATTTGTTAGACGTGTTTCAAACATCTATTTTTTTAATTAATCGGATGCCTACACTTGTTTTAAAAAATAAATCCCCTTTTCAAATGCTTTTAAGAAAAAAATCCTAATTATAATTTTCTTCGCATCTTTGGCACCGCATGTTGGCCAAATTTATGACCTTATAATAAACAGAAAATGGATCTTCAATCCACACTTTGTGTGTTCATGGGCTATAGCCCTGATCACAAGAGGTATAAGAGTCTTCATCTACCATCGGGCCGGATCTACACATCTAGGGATGTCATCTTTAATGAAACCCAATTTCCTTTTGAATTTCAGCCCAACGACTCAATCTAGAACCAACCTACGGTTTTACCTCACTTAAATTGCACTCCTTCCACACATCTAGGGCCCATTCCTCTACACCGTACCACTCAAACCCAACCACGCTTAAACACTCCCTCTTCTCCTGAGCGAAACACTCCTTCGCAGCCCATTCAATTTAGCACTCGGCCTAGTCGTCCACCGAAGATTCAAAGCCCAACTTCACCTCATACACTTACCTTAGCTTCATTTCCCGATTCAGAATCTTCCCCAAATTCAGAACTCCCTCAATCCCTGGATTCAACTTCCCCTCGTTCAGCTGCACCTGTACATTCATCGCCATCTCCTCCAAAGCTAAACACCCTAAAACCTTTTCTTTGCACAGATGGCATGGTGTCATGGCCTACACGAAAACCTTCACTCTCATTCACAATTTCAGCACCTACACCAGTTCCTGATGAACCCATCTCTTACACTGAGGCATCTAGGTCAAACCGAATTTCATACACTTTTTCACAATCACATGTGGGACTTAGTTTCCCCATCGGATTCATTCAATGTTTTGGGACCTAAATGGATCCTCAAAACAAAATGGAACGCCAATGGTACACTGGAAAGGCGTAAAGCACGCCTAGTAGCTAAAGGACAATGAGACTTTCTCTTCTGTAGTCAAACCGACCACAATTCGACTCAACTATCCTTAATTAGCAGTTTCTTATGATTGGCCATTGCAACAGTTAGACATACAAAATGCATTTTTACATGGTGAACTGGAGGAAGCAATCTATATGCAACAACCTCAAGGTTTTGTTCATCCTGATTTTTCCCTTCATGTGTGTAAACTGAAAAATGCCATTTATGGCCTAAAACAAGCCCCTCGGGCCTGGTTTTCTAAACTGAGCACCAAGTTATTTTCCCTTGGTTTTCAAGAGTTGAAATATGATACTTCTCTCTTTATTTACCGTAATGTATCTCATATTATTATTGTTTTGATATATGTGGATGACATTATTGTAACTGGTTCCAGCTTTCAATTTATTAATGAGTTTATTTTTGACCTTGGCATGTCGTTTGCTATTAAAGACTTAGCACACCTTCATTATTTCTTAGGAATTGAAATTTTTAGAAATAATCAAGGCTTGTACTTATGTCGATCCAAATATGTGTTAGATCTTCTCAAAAGAACAAATATGCAAAATGCCAAATCAGTTTCATCTCCAATGTCATCATCACTAAAACTTTTGGCCTTTGAAGGAAACTCCTTTGAGGACCCACATCTCTACCATAGTGTTGTTAGTAGCTTACAATATATGTCTTTCACTCGTTCTGACATTTCATTTGTCGTCAACAAAATTTGTCAATATATTAGGGCTGAGCTCCGACTCCGACGGAGTCGGAGTTGCCTTTTCCGACCTTCGACTCCGAACTGAAGTCAAAGTCCAAATCCGATCGGAGGTCGGAGCTCTAACCTCCGATTGGAACTCCAAACGGAGGTCGGAGCTCCGACCTCCAAATGGCAGCTCCGACCTCCGTACGTGCATTAATATATACCGTGCATTAATATATAGTTAATGAACATTTTGTAATCATCACGATTAATTGGACGTTTGAAATTTGAATAATACCATTCTTCATTTTAAATTTAATCATCTCTAATTATTTATGTCAACGCGTAACATTTTAAGTAGTTTTATATATCTATTACTTGAATGAACATCTGCTTAAAATATGTCGTATTTTTAATCGTGACTATGTTTAATTACAAAATCTAAAATAAAGAACATCATTTATCATGTTTTAGAATATAATAATGAAAAAAATATGAACTTTGGATTGCATTACATATGAATAGTTACAATGTCGATCTCTAGATCATGATTGTTGTATGAGTGAGTATGTCATGTCATGGTTAAGAAATTCTTGAATTCTGCATGCTTTATTTCCTTTATTACTTTTTTCTAGCTGAGGATTTCCGGAACATGATCAGGGATGCAATCTAATAGAGAGGATATAAGAAGATATTTTGGTTTGATATTATCTTTAGGAAAAGCTCTTTCCGCTGGTATCTCAGTGGGCTACTTATCCCACGTCTTTGCTCGGGATATAACTACATAAATATAACTACATAAATATGATCACCAAAGTCAAAGTCCAAATCTGTAAGAAAAAAAAAATCTTAAATACAATAGTTTAAAAAGTAAATAACATGTATGATGTAGCAATAAGTTATAACAGTCTCATTTATAATGTAATAACAACATTGACTTAGTCTTGAAATATAACTACATAAAAATTAAACACGGATTTCACTCAAATGCTTTTTGTTCCATTGGTCATGCCTGAAATGAAGATAAAAAGTTACAATCAATAAATGAAAAAAAATTGATAATAAAAAATTGAACACGGTAAAAGTATAATTTGATTCTTACCAGGAGTCTCAAGGGGGGTCCGTTCCAAACTCTCAATCATCGATAATTATTTTAGGGTTCACAATAAATCTATAAAATCATAAAAAGTAAAAATTAGAAACATTAAAAATAATTACATCATCATTTAAAAGCATATAAACTTACCCGATTCAAGGCTATAGCTCTCGGCATCAACACCAACGGTATCTAGTCCAATGGGTGTTTCACTTGTCCAATTCTGTGTGCAAATGAGGGCCTTCACGGTTGACGGTGACAATGAACTCCGAAAAGCATCCAACACATGACCTCCAATGCTAAATGCCGACTCTGAGACAACCGTAATGACAGGAATGGCTAGCACATCTCGGGCTACAAGGGAAAGAACTGGATACTTGGTGGAATTAACTTTCCACCAAGTTAATAACTGAAATACATCACTAGGTGCCTTGACAGCTTCCATAAAATATCGTTCAACCTCAGATGTACAATGCATAATATTCTTTATTGACATAAGTTGATGATACTGCTGTATAATACGATGACCTCAAACCCCTACAGATGGGTTAGTATTGTAACAGCCCACAAGAAATTCACTGGTAGAATTTCTTTTGACCTTAGGAACCTCATGAAAACCCATACGTTTTTACGAATCGACCAATCGCTCAGGTTTTAGTCTGTCATCATAATCAGTGTTATCACTCACTATGTTGCTAAATTTACGAGTTTAATTATTTGAGGTAGTTAGAAGTGTTAGAATGCATTATGGTCTAGCATTATGGTCTAGGCCATTAGACTCAGTGGATTATTTAGGATTTTATGGCGCAATAGCCTATTTTCATAATTCCGGACGAAACGTCTGTTGAAAATTGTGAAATTATTTTTAGGGGTACTTCGGGGTTGAATTTCGGTAAACGATTTTCACTATAGGTTAATATGAATATTTAGAATTTTTCAGTACTAATTTTATTATGCAATTTTTTGGAGTGAATAGTAACCTCGATAAGCGCACCTAGTGCAGTGCTTGTAAAATCACAGTGTGGAATATCCAAATTAGGTTAGGAAAGTTTTATTTGGACACTCGGCAAGATCTTAGCCACACATAGTGAATAGTATTAGACACTTGGCACCATGAGGAGCCATTAGATGGATTTGTGAAGGAAATCAAGGTGTGAGATTATGCCACCTAAGCAAAACCTTGTTTCATCTGTTCAACCAAATTGTGCCAGACCAAAGAGGGTTTCAACCCTAGCAAAACCCTAAATGGCTGGAATCCAATTGAAACCCCAAAAGCTTGATTGAAACCAAAATCCTAAACGGTTTCCCCAAACCCTAAGTTGGCCTCTAAACCCTTTTTAATCCAATTTCTAGCATTGTGTTTAATCACTTGATTAAATCACTTCCACATGCTATTAATTAATCTAATCCTTATCATGACATCATTATCCAACCTTTTAAACCTTGGAAATTTGATTGGGCCAAGAAAAATTGGTTTTGGGCTTGATAGCATCTCAAACCCTAACCAAACCCCCTTTAAATCCCAAATTGAAGCCCACTTGGTTGGGGCCCACCAAGGCCCATGAAATTGGCCACCTTGGCAAAGCTTCTTAGAGAAGTTTCCTCCCCCACATGACAGACCATCCACTGCCATTGGCTGCACCCAATAGTGCATTGATGTGAAGGAGAAATCCACTCCATCAACCTCCATCTCTCACAGCTGCTGCAGGCAGTCCATGCCTCTCACTATTCTCTACTTTATGTCACATAGCCAACTCCAATCAAGGGTCTTTCAAGTCCATAACTTCCCCTTCCAGGAGTCTAAAGTCGTGCAAGACACACTTCTCTCCATTTTATCACTTCTTTCCCCCGTTCTTAGAGAGAAACCCAAAAGCGCTCTCTCGGGCAGATTTCTGTGTATTTTTGCGTGGTCATTTTCGACCCTTTGTAAGTATTTTCGCATGATGTTTCCTTCATCTAAGTTTTTCGTCTTTGAGTTTAGTTTCCGTAGATATCTTATTCGTCTCAATCCATGCTCATTTGGTTAGTAAAAAGTATTTTTAACCATGGAAAGGTCATTCTGGGCGTGAAACTGGAGAGTATGATATGTTTTGGAATTTTTGACCAAGCTAATGGACATATCTTGGTCCGAAAATTTTATGGAGTATTGTTAACATGTTTTTATGAATGTTAATTGAGGTTTTATTGCATGACTAAAGCTTTTGATGATAAATTTCTTTAGATTTAGAAACTTGAAAACTAGAGGTGGGAAAACAGTTTTTGTTTTGTGAAAGTTTAAATATTTCGTGGTATAATCTTATTCCAAAGGCTTTGATATTTTTATATGATGATCCTAAGCCTCTTATATACATTTTAGGATGTTATTTCGAAGATATTTAGTATTATTTTTAAAGATATGATTTTTCTATGTAAGAGGATTTCGGTTTGGCCTAAGATTTGATGTTTTTGGGTTAGATCCATGTTTTGTTGAATTTTAGCCATGTGATTTTAAGTTTGATGGTTAGATATTCTTTAGGACACATTTTTAGACCATGTGATGTTTTAGTTTGAAGATCACATGTCTTTAAGCCATGGATCAAGAGATTGATCAAATGTAGTTGAGAGAAAAGTTTCTGTTTTGGACTATGTTTAAAACCAAAAACTCCAAGTGTTGTTTTGTAATTTTTGGTGACTTTTGTTTGATGATTTAAAGCATGGTTGATCTTAGAATGATGCTATGAATATGTTAGAGGTAAGATTTGATTTTTTGGAATTCTTGGAGATGTTTTTATTAAGGTCAAAACTTGTGATTTAAATGGCTTACTTTTTGTTAAAAAGTTTGGGTCTTTTTACAAAAAGTTTGGTGTTGATGAATAGATTTTTCCTAATGGATATTTTAAGTGTGTTTTTAAACTTAGGATAGGAAGATCTTTGTTACAAAATTTTGGTTTAATCATGAGTTTTGAATTTTGAAAGAATTGAACCAAAATCAAGAGAAATGGCCTAAGTAGGTTTCGGCAATAGTGAGTTTTCCATAGTTGTGAATGGTTTTAAATTTTTCTGAGTTGATATTTGAGTTTAAGACAAAATTTACATGAGGAATGTAAATTTTGGTAATTTTTGGAGAGAGGATATGAAATCCTTAAGTTAGGGGTAAAATAGTCATTTTCCCACTTGTAAAGGGTAAAATGGTAATTTTACTCTAAGTTGCCTCTTTTCACATTTCTAATTGTTAGTAATTAATTTCTAACTTTTAGAATACCCTCTTACAGTTCCTCGTGTTTCACACTTATTCTCGTAGAACGCGACTATCGAGGTAAGTTAGCTTTTAACTTACTATCAGTTTAATGTGTATGAGTGATAAGTAAGGGAACTAAAGTGTATGTATGCATGTTATCATATGTTCCATGCCAAGTCATTACATATTTATCTGTTACACAGTATTTATTCTATCACGAATTATTCATCTGTTACATAAGATATTCTGTCACGTATTTCTATACATTGCTATGCATTGCAAGTATGTCATGTTAAGTTAAGTATGCCATCTGTTACATGTATTTCATTTCACGTAATATTCATTGTCATATGTTATACAATGTTACGGAATATTGTCTGTTATATATTATGCCATGTTACAAAATAATATCTGTTACATGTATGCCATGTTATAAAATATTTTCTGTTACAAGTAAGACTCAAAGTAAGTCATGTATGTCATCTTCTGTTCACGTCACGTTACGCTATGTCAGGACTTCTGTCTTTTCATATTCATGTCATTCCGTCTTGAATACAGTTTGTGTATCTCGAGAACAGTCTTGTTAAGTTATTCATGTCAATCACGACCCTAAGTGCAAGGATGGGATAATATCCTAGTGAAACTGGTTGTTCACGCTGGAGTGTCTAAATAGGTGTGAAATTCCCTAAGTTGACGAAGTACAGTCAACAGGTTGCGAATGGGGCCTAATTAGCTGGCCACCGGAGCGCGCCAGGCACTAACGCCGATGGAGCCAAACTTTATTTTACGTGTGTCCACAGCAAGTGTGGCACAAACAATTCATGGGGCCACAACAACTGTGGAGCATGAAGTATGGGGCCACAACAACTGTGGAGCATACACTACGTGAGACACAGCAATTGTGACACGTAGGATATGTGGGGCCACAACAACTGTGGAGTACGTATTAACGCACTCACCGCTGGTATAGACACCTGTGTTGTGATGCGGTAATCGGCAGGGACACACGGCTCAAGGGGACCTGTGTAGCACCCGTATGGTCACTTTAATGATTAAGTCTACTGAATAAGATTCCAAGTTCATGTATTTCACGTTCAAGTCATGTTTCACGTTATGTTATGTTCAAGTTTACGTTCATGTCAAGTTTCAAGTTTATGTCACGTCAAGCTAAGTTTCAGTTTCAGTTCAAGTTATGTCAGCTCATGCCATGTTATGTCAAGTCATGCTATGCTTATAATTTCATACCATGCTATGTCAAGATATGTTATGTTTACTATTGACTTTGATTGTGCATTTATGCCTTTATTGCCATGCATGCATCATTAACCTATGAAGGTTTTTTGTTAACTTGCTGAGATTTGTGTGGTAGTCCCAACTACCATTCCCCCCGAATGGTAGATCTTATTACAGGATCTGAAGGAGAACTAGGGATTGACCAGCTGGAAACGGTCGACTAAGCGACGGTGTGACTTAGATGTAGTTACCTTAGATTACTACATGTATTTTGTGGAGTTAAATCTCCAGCACTCTTTTGTTCACAATCATTTTGGACTAGTATTGTGATCTCGGTTGTTAGTATGCCTTTATGTATGAAGTATGTTTTAAGTATTTGGGATATTATAAGTTTGGTGCATGGTATTGCCAAAAGAAAAAAAAATTATCCGCTGCGAATATTGCATAATGCTAGACACATGTTAGGAACATTGCATCTTATATGTCATGAACGAGGGCAGGTAACCTTGTGTTGCATGTCCCGACGCTTCAGATGTCCGTCCGATCCCAAGTAGAATCTGTGAGCGTCACAAGTATCACCTGAGGAAACTGTCGATCCAGTCGGCCTCGAATGTGAGGAGCTACTAGCTGCGGATGAAGGCTGACAACTATTACTGTAGTGATTATATAAGTCATCAATATCACTTCTTAGCAATGTAATAAACTCTGTAGCCTTCACTGCCCAGAGGATGAAATTTACCCAAAATTCTAAAACGGCCAACTTAACTCGGGGGTCAAGGATCACAGCCACAAATAGCAATCTATTTATCTTCTCAATATTCTCCCAATATTTATCATATTTGATCTTCATCCTCGTAGCCATAGTAGATAACAATCCACCAGAGTCAGTACAACTATTTTCCAACTGGAAGTGAAGCTCCTAGAGCTCGCTGAAGAATGAGTTCGCAATCGTATATTTGGATCCAGATAGCCGCATGGTTATGTCATAAAAAATTCTTAAAAATTTAACAAAGTAGCTCACATTGGTCCAGTCATGTGCGTCCGGCGCACCGAGCCCCTGTCCTGCTGGCTCCAACAAAGCATACCTCAGGCCCCCATCCTCGACCTCCATCCGCTCGAATGCTTTTTAGTACTTTTGTGCCACATCCAACATCATGTATGTAGAGTTCCATCGAGTCGGAACGTCCAAGCACAACATACTAGAGCATTCAATCTTAAGATCTTCTACAATTGCCTTAAACTTGGCAAGCCTTTGAGAGGAACCCTTCACATATCGTACAATGTTGCAGACTCGGGTTATGGAATCATCAACCTCTTTTAACCCCTCAACAACTATGAGGTTAATGCTATGAGCACAGCATCGAACGTGAATAAACTCGTGGGCCCGAATGACATCATCTCTCACCGTCGTGTTCCGCTTAAACCATTCAATTGCTGTTTCATTGGCACTGGCATTGTCACTGTAATACACATCACTTTTTGAATTCCCCAGTCCTTTAAACAATCATTCATCTTCGCCCCAATGGATGCACCTTTATGATCCACAATATCTTTAAAGCCAATAATTTTTTTATGCAAAATCTACTCACTGTCAATGTAGTATGCTGTGATACACATGTAGCAGACGTTCTGTATGGACGTCCATGTGTCAGTCGTAATGACACTCTCTGACCAATGGTAATAAACATCTTCCTCATCTCCGCCTTGTCTTTCGCATGCCTCTTCATACAATTTCGCATCACTGTATACCGTGATGGAATGAGAAATCGTGGCTCAACAAAGTTTAGAAACTTTCGAAAGCCTCTTTTCTCGACTGTGGTAAATGGCATCTCATCAGTAATTATCATCTCTGGAAGCATGTCCCTCAACATCTTCTCACTGTATTGAGGGATGACCAATTTCTTAGTCTGTGTACCATCAGTGGCTATAGAAGTTTGGTAACTGAGGTTGGTCTGATCAGTGGCCGCCAATCCATTCGCTATCTTATATCGTTGGCAACCATTTAGATGTCCTATTAACACACTAGTACCTTGCTTCTTCGAATGGCATCCACAAAGTGATCCACAGTAATGGCATCTTGCTACCGAGTTTGCCACATCACCAGGAATTTTGGTGAAATGCTCCCATGTCCATGACTTCTTTTTAGAAGACCGTGGTGGTTGATCTTACTCAATGGACATCTCCTCCTCTTCGTTGAACATATCCTCATCCTCTATATCAATTGGGAGTGGGAGTCGACTACTCGCATAAGATGTAGCTGCTCTAGATATAGCTGCCCTAGATGTGGGTCTAGGGGTGGAAGTACCCACCGGTGTAGGAGTTGTAGCATTGGCATCCGCCACATCCCCTTGTGCACGATCATCTCCACTACGTGTAGGATCCATATCACAATCAATGAACCTGAAAAAATAAATTAGAAGGAAAAAATTAGTTTAAAAATAAACTATGCAAAAAATTAGTTTAAAAATAAACTAGGCTATATCAATGAAGCTGAAATGCATCTAGTTAGTTAGTTAGTTAGTTAGTTTGTTTGTTTGTTTTTCAAACCTCAATAAAAACATATAACACCACCACAAATAAAAGAAAATCAGAAAAAATGTCAAAATTTATTCAAAAAAAGAAAATGAAATACTTTTGTTTCTAAATAGGCTTATTTCCTAGGCATAAGCATTTTTTTTTATAGGTAAATAAGATTTTAATGATCGTAAGAATAGGCAAAAGCCCAAGTACACGAGACCTAGGTATAAGAATTAAAAAGACCCATACGCCCAATGCATAGAGTAGGAAAAAAATAACCGTTGAAGACCTCAAATAGCTTGTAAAACAATATTAAAATATTTATGGTAGTTCTGCAATTTTTCATAACAATTCAGCACAAAATAAAAGGTTGAAAAAATAGAATTTAAAAGCCCACCTAAAAATAAATCTATACTAGAATATTTATTTTTTACATAAATGGTAGGATTACAGGCAATATTGTGTAGCTCAAATGATTAGCTACCTTAGCGAGGTCTCAATTCAAGTTTCTAAGAAAGCACACTCATTTTGGGACCCGATCAATAGATAATAGTTCACCCTCTCCATGTGCTTACCATTTCACGTTTCTCAGTTAACAGAAAATATATTCCACTATCCAATGCTTTAAGGCAAAATACATCTCAATCATCTCAATAAGTTTTGCATAAAAAAAAAAAAAAAAGCACAATTACAACTGAAGATATTCAATTTAAGAATGTCAAGGACCTGAAAAATCCCAAAGGAAAGATTACTAATTTCCTCCTAGTCTTCTAGTAGAGAAAATAGTCTTGCATACATATCCTATTTTATTCTAATACAAGGAAATACCAAAAGCAAAAGAAGCGACCCCACACCCACAAGCAGACACCAAAAATACCGAAAAAGCAATCAAATTTGGATTTTATGCCCTGAAACCATTAACCACAAACTATTACTGTCCAGCAGAACATTTAATAAAAACCACACCCAAGCGTAATTTGTGATGGTTTTCGCTTCTACTACTTTTCATTGACCTGCCAATAAAATTAATGAGATTTTGAAAGGTCACCTTGCGGCTTGCATGATATTAATGCAATTTCGACAATATAAAGCTAAGCCTGAGAATTTATAAGAGAGGCAACTTATGTACACTTTTAGTTTACGTATTGGAGTGAAACAATGACTGATCTTTACCAAATAGACAAAATTGATAGCCCATTTATATCTCTTGATTCTTTTGTACATTTTATCAAACACATTGCATGCATACAACAAAACTTACAAACACAACATACAATTCATCAAACACATTTCCTTACTACAAATTTACAAAATCAATTCACAAGAATCACTCAAATATCCAATTCATAAGAGATGAAATGAAAAAAAAATTAAATTGCTAGTGATGGAATTTAGGGCTTGGAACCCCTTATTCTCACTATAGGCAGAAGCTGAACAGAGGAGCAACGAGGAACGGCGACACGCCGACAACAGAGATCCTCGATGTGAGACGCGAGACACTTTAGCTGCTCATTGGTTCAGACTTCAGACTCTGTGAGACGCGAGAGAGAAGGGAGAAGGGAGACCAAAGAAGGAAGGGGGGGATTCGGGAAGGGGGGTCCTGCGTTTTGGACCCCCCAGTGTGATGAAATGACGTCGTTCCACATTAAGTGGAAAGGCGTCGTTTAATTTTTTTTGAAAACCCGGCTGTAAAACGACGTCGTTTTACAGCTGGGTTTTTGTTTTTAAAAAAAATCAGAGTCGGAGTCGGAGCCCCAGGGAGCTCCGATTCCGACTCCAACTCTGATCATCTATTAGGAGCTACTCCGAATTTCGACGACTCCGTCGGAGTCGGAATCATAGCGGATGTTAGGCGGAGTCGGAACTTTCGGAATTTTGCACAACCCTACAATATATGCATAGTCCAAAAATTCCACATTCGCAAGCTGTCAAACGTATTCTTAGATATCTTAGACAAACTCCCAACTTACAGCCGTGGAAGGAAATAAGTACAAGACTTGAGCAAAAGCAAGCCCGTGCGCAATTACAATTATCATCATATCCTCCATCAAAGGAATTAAACCTTATCAGAGGCTCTACCTAAACTTTTCACAGGTTCCTCACCATGAGATGCCAAAACTTCTCCCAAAAACAAGCTTTTCAATCACAGTGAATATTCTCAACTAATTTTTTTGAGAGCCACGTAAGTGAACTATCATTGCCAGCCTCCTTAAAGAACCATGGACATTGAGTAATATTATATGCAGTCGTGGAGTGCGCAAGCGCCGTGCAGTCGTTTTAAAAAAAATGGGATTCACTATTAAAAAATTAATATTTTTTCATGTGGGTTCTGTATATATTCACTTTTTTCAAAGTGATTGCGCGGTAAATGCGCACTCAAGGCTACAACTATGATTTCTCAGAAGGAAAAAGGAGAAAGGGGAAGGGAAAATGGAGAATGATGGGAAGCAGCCCCAAATGAGAGAAGTTCAAACAGGTGTGTTTTAATTTAATTGAAACACACCGTTTCACTCAATCTTACCTCCCTACATAACACCAAGAGATTTCAACCCCCCTTAAATGAAACATGATGTGGCAATTACACGCCGATTGCACAACCGGTTGCATGAAGAATTTTTCTATATAATTAGATATTTGAAACGGTTCAATTGAGAATATAATGGAGAGAAACAACAATCCATGCCACTTACTATCCAAATTATTTAGAGTAATGTTAGATAGTGTGTAAGTTTCGCAAATTTTTTTTTTGTTAAAAAAAAATTGGTTTATTATTAAAAAAATAAATTTTTTTTTCATATGAGTTATAGATTTAACCACTTTTTTTAAAGAAAGTATGCAGAACTTACACATTCTAGAACTGTAACTATCATTTCTCAATTATTTATGCAAGTTATCCAAATTGATGTAGGGAATCTGGATCTAGATTCTACATTGATTAAGTTCAACCACTTTAAGAAGGTGAATCTGAGCAATTATGGTAACAAAAACTTAATTTTCTTTGGATCGGGGTAATATTAGTTTTGTCGTTTTAGAAAATATTTCATTTCAAGTTTTGAAAGTAATTCTAATTTCGATTTTGACCAAAATTTTGGAAGGATTTTTTGTTTACTTACGTATTTTATTTTCATGCAATAATTTAGATTTTTGATTTTTAAGAAAATTCTCACAATTTCAAATTTTGAAGCTATTTAAGCCGATCAACTTGCAGTAGGCTTCATGAAACAATTTCTAATTTTTTAATTAATCATTATTTTTCAAAGTTTTCTTTTTGTGTAGTATTTTTTTCTCAATTTCAATTCATAGTTTTTGTTGATTAATTAATTGGCCTGTCTGGAGTAGATTATGTGCTGCAGATAGGGAAATATATTATATCTTTGTCTAATCAAGACTCGTAAGCCACGTTAAATTAGTAAGGTGGGTTAATTAGTTATTTAATTTATTATTTTAGTAACCAGACCATGCACAGATCGAAATTTCTTTCAAATTATATTCTATGCTATCGTGTGAAATTAGTATTTATTTTAAAAATATAAATTAATCATGGAAAGGACTTTGAAGGTTAGTTGAAAACAAAAATAAAATGCTACATGAAATACGAAGTACAAGTTAGTGGTATTAATGTAGAATAATGCTAGCTAGATACCGTCCTAGAATTATTGTAAGTCTGTCCATTTTGAAAAAATAGTAGAATCTATTATTAAAAAAATAATTTTTCATATGGGTATATACTAGATTTATTTACTTTTTTCAAATAGAATGCATGAGATTTGCATACCTTATGACAACAAATATCATTTCTTGCATTACACACAAATCTTCGACATTTTTTGACAATGATAATTGTCATATATGCATGGTGAATGTATTTTTACATACATGGATAGTGGATATCCTATATATAAAGAATGAAATTATATTAGTAGTCCTAGAGTGTGCAAACTCCCTTTAAAGAAAATGGGTCATAAATCTACAACTTATATGAAAAAAATATTTTTTAAAAGTGGACTCTAGTATTTTTTTTTTAAAATGAGTGAGTAACACTTGTACATTTTAGAATTGTATATAGCATTATCAGGATCTTGATTCCTAATTAAATGTATCCAATTTCTATCATGATCTCATTGATTAAATAATTATTAAAATATATCATTTAATAATAATAACAATATATAGTACGAAAAGTCTACGTACCCGACTATTTCTTTCTTTAGAAATTAGGAGTTATTTGAAGATGACAAAAGATTGTCCTCCCTTAATTCATTTCCAATAAAAGTGGTGAAAGACGTTTAAAGCGTGAGGGGGGAAAATGTATATTATCAGTTCATCATGAAGACATAAAAGGTAAGTGTATCACTGCCCATGTATATAATTAGATATATATATAGGCTAGGATTAACAACGTCCGTTCTACCTAATTACTTATAATTAAGTTGAGATTATAACGGAGAGAAATTGGGAGATACGACAACTGAAATCCACTAGCTATCGCCATATATAGTATGTACACCTATTCATGCAGATCAAAGCGGCTTATAAAAACCGAGATCATATGCCCCATTTTCCCCACCAACGGCCACCAAAAATCTAGCTATTAACTTGACAAGCCTTCTAAAATGGGGTTTAGCAAGTTTTTTCTAGCAATATGCTTCATTGGGTTCACCCTAATTCAAGCCTCCCTGGCACAAAATTCCAACCGAGACTTTCTCGACGCCCACAATGCTGCTCGTGCCCAAGTCGGTGTTCCTCCTCTAACATGGAACCACACGCTGCAAGTCTATGCCGAGAATTATGCTAACAAGAGGAGGGATTGCAACTTGGAGCATTCCAATGGACCCTATGGGGAGAACATCGCACAAGGATGGGGTACCTTCACCGCACTAGAGGCTGTGAAGATGTGGGTTGATGAGAAACAATACTACGACCGCAAGTCCGGTTCGTGTAAGGGTGGTGAGTGCCTGCACTACACCCAGGTTGTCTGGCGCGACACCAAGCGTATTGGGTGTGCCAGGGTCAAGTGTAATAAGGATGGGGGGATCTTTATGACTTGTAACTACGATCCTATCGGTAATTACGATGGTGAACGCCCATTTTAAAATATTGGTCATGAAGACTATGAGGGGTGTAATTTGTCTAGTAAAATTATAATGTGGCCGGGTGTGGTTATTGTTCTTTCTATGTACCTTTTGATGGCCGGACAAAAGGAGGTATAAAATAATGATTAATATTTATGTTGTTAGTTAATCTCTATTAATGGTATAAAGAAAGAAAAATCACAGGATCGGTACCTAATGATAATAATTTCTAAAATATTTTATCTTTCCTCGATACTTATCGCGCGAGATACAGGATTGAACTTGGATTTTTGTGATTATGGAATGTTCATTTGTTTGCAGCCGGAGAAGGCTGGAATAATCTAACGGCATCATTAATTTATTCGTTCGAGCATCTTGTTTGATCTCGATAATCAGCCACGGCCATGGGTACTCAAATACATATATGCCCACTGGGAGATCATGTGGTTCTCGTAGAAAATCCCAAATATCTCCACGGGCCAGCCCGTCATGCAGACGGTCACCTTTTTAACCGTGGCGTTAAGTGCTACCGGCCGGTAATGAAAGGTATAAAACATTACCGATTAAGCAATGATTATAAATAATTTAGAATCACAAAAAATAATAATAAAAATTACAACATTACCGATGGCAACTTGTTCTTTCTAAAATAAAACAGTGCCTAGCCTACCATGAACTTTATCATCCAAAATGATTGAGATAAAGGGTGCACAGACTTTATAGAATTTGTCTTGTATACGTTATTTATGTAAAACAAGGTACCTTCATAATTTTATACAAGGAAAGTCAAATTTGATCAAGCTAGTGCCACTAAAAAATCTTATCTTTAAGCTACCCGAAGGCGATGGCTATTAGATTTTTGTCCAAGGGCAATGCATGTTTCTGGAGGCTACATTTTTTTAATGCTCTTCAACAATCATGCAGCGGCCTTTATAGACTAGTTCAGATAATCTTCCACTCTCTCTCTCTCTCGCTCTCGCTCTATATGTATATATACAGGCCTGCATCCTTGTCCTTCTTTATCCATCAATTGTAGATTTTGTTTTACATTGTGCGTGTAATAAAAGAAACCAATACGATGATGTTCATGAGGCTTTCTCTAGCAATTGTTTGTGTCTTAAGCTTGGCCATATTCCACGTCTCCCTCGCCCAGAACTCCCCACAAGACTACCTCAATGCGCACAAAGCCGCTCGTGCAAGCGTTGGTGTCGGGCCAATGAGATGGGATGCGAAGGTAGCTTCTTATGCGCGGAACTACGTTAACAAACTCAAAGGCAGCTGCAAGCTTGTGCATTCGGGAGGGACTTATGGCGAGAACCTTGCATGGGGGAGTGCTGACCTTTCGGGCACAGCTGCTGTGAACATGTGGGTGGCAGAGAAGCCAAAGTATGACTACAACTCCAATTCCTGTGTCGGTGGGGAGTGCCGCCACTACACTCAGGTGGTTTGGAGGAACTCCGTGCGCTTGGGGTGTGCTAAAGTGCGATGCAACAACGGGGGCACCATTATCAGTTGCAACTATGACCCCCCAGGCAACTATGTCAATCAGCGTCCCTATCTAAGAGTTCTTCAACGACCTCTGGGCGTTTTTGACGTTTAGATCAGTGCTAGCAGCTGCATGTTTATAAAATTCTAAAACGCACTCTGATGATCAACTAATTAATTGCGAGCAAGGCTGTTCGGTTTATCTCGATCTGCTAGCTGAACGGCCGGATGTGTTTACGATTCTGAAATGTGGTAATTTCTGTCATGTAGCTAGCACCTGGTTACTCATGCATGCGCGCTAGCTAGCAAGCTAGCTTTGTGATCATGTCCGGTGTTGTTTTATATATGTGTTTATGCAGTCAATTAATAGTTATGACCCCTTAATTTTATAAAAGTCTGCCCTCCTTTATTTATAGTAAGGAATATCCAAAATAACCATATGTGGGTCGATCGATGCCGATTAGTCCATTTAGTCTGTCCATCTAATTATCTGATCTGATCATGATGCTTCCACTGTTTTAATTTCCTTAATTTACGTCTTTCCCCCCTAAACCACGGCCTGATCGATCTCTTTTTAATTAGACAAGACCTCTAAAATGAAAAATTAATATTTCATATATAAGAACGCCGCATAATCGCTTCGAAAAATAATGGGGTCTACTATTAAAAATTTAATTTTTTTTCATGTAAGTTCTACATTTTATTCACTTTTTTCAAAGCGATTACGCTGCAGTTGCACAATTCACGGTTATAATTATATTTTCTTTAAGAATATATATCGAATCAGCTTGCGAACATTTCGCGATTCAATTATTTATTCGAACGACGTCAAGGAAGATGTTCGCTATCCTAAAGAAGATGCTTGCTTGCCCTTAAAAAAGAAAAGAAAAAGAAGATGCTTGCAGCTTATGGCTTGGGACGTGGAAAATAACCACTAGCTAGGGCTTTGAAGAGAGAAGCAGACAATTTGAAAAGAGTAATGCTAAATTTTAGCTATGATCAGTTTCAATTTGTCATCTTCAATTAATACAATAGTCAAGACTGATCAATATAATGTATAAGTAGTTTCCTACATTAAATATCTATACAGAAAATCACTTAAGGCTGCGTTTGAATGCTGAGATGATCTGAGTTGATATGTGAATAGTAATATTTTGTGGGTCCCTGCATTGAGATGTGTTTGATTGTAAATAAGTTGAGATATGTGTTTAAATGTATGAAGTAAGTTGAGATGAGTTTTAACTTTTTTATGAAAAATTGAAAAAGTAGTGAGTCCCATCAATAATTGGTTTGAGATGGGTTGAGTTGAATTTGTATTCTGAACATAGCCTAAAATGTATCATACCAATATGATCAATATGTTCACAAATGATCAAGTAAGTTAAAAATGAAGATCGACAACAGTTTTCACTAATAAAATAAATTTGTTCTAAGTTGAAGAGAGAAACAGATCAACCTCAAATAGACCCAATTTTTTTTTTTTTTTTTTTTTTGTATTTTTTTTTGTATTTTTGACAAATTTGGAGGATATTATTGCATGATGGGAAAAAAATACACACTCAAGAAACAATATCATAGTACTGCATGATCACTTGCTTTAGAAATATTTATTTATCGTAAGGCAGACAATGATCTATAAATAGCTAGGAACAGGCAAGGAAGGTTATCATGTAAAGGTAATTGCAATAAATATATATATATATATATATATATATCTATATCTATAGTTATTATATAAGTGGGAATCGGCGTGCTACAATATCTACAGTGATTTTCCATTCCATTTTTTTCTCCCGTGTGTGTGTTTTGTCTTTTTTTGCGGTTTCATTTATGCCCTTTGTTTCCGTGTATTGGGGGGATTTTTTTGTCTTTTCCTTGGGTAGATATTTAGGTGGGTTATACGGGTGCTTTTCATCTTCTCCATTCGGTCATCTCTCTTTCTTTCTCTTGCCTTCTCCCTCTCTGCCGTGGGTTTGTTTGGATGCTTGAGTGGCTTTTGATTTTGGCGTTTCTTCCGTTCATTGTATTTGGTCTTCTGTGTCTCTTTCTCTAGGTTTTGTCTTCTCCTTCTCTGCTGTTCTTTCCGTGTGGTTTTTTGTGTAGGTTTGTTTTTTTCGGTGGGGATGTTATTGTGGGTTGAAAATTGAGGTTTTTTTTGCTGGTTTGGGTTCAAACTTGAGGTTTTTTTTTTTTTTTTTTATTTTGGAAGAGTTTGAACGGTTTCGGATTTTTTTGGGTATGTATTGTGCCTTTTTTTGGGATTTTTGGTGGTGCATTTTGGTCGGTTTGAAAAAGTTTGGAACGTTTCTCTTACTTCTCATTTTGTCTTTCCGTTTTCTGCTTATGGATCTTGGTGCTGTGTGGATTTGTTTCGGACGTCTAGATTTTTATTCATTTTGCCATTTCCATGGTGCTTGTCGAAAAAAAGAGTTTTTCCGAAAGTTTAGTTTATTTTAGGGTTGAAAGTTGTGCTTTTTTGTGGGTTCAAAGTTGCGGTTTTGTTTCTGTGGGGATGTTGTTGTGAGTTCGAAGTTGAGATTTTTTTGTTGGTTTGGGTTCAAAGTTGAAGGGTTTGGGATTTTTTGGGTGTATCTTGTGTGTTTTTTTGGGATTTTGGGTGGTGCATTTTGGTTGGTTTTGAACGTTTACCTTGGTTTTTATTTTGCCTTGCCGTTTTCTGTGATGGCTCTTGGTGCTGTGTTGGTTTGTTTGGGACGTTTGGGTTGCACTTTCGGTGGTGCTTGTCGAAGAGGAACGGTTTTTATGAAAATTACTGTTTTTTGCGAGTTGAAAGTTGCGATTTTTTGTGAGTTGAAAGTTGCTGTTTTGTTTCGGTGGGGATGTTGTTGCGAGTTTAAAGTTGAGATTTTTTTACTGGTTTTGGAAGAGTTTGAACGGTTTCGTCTTTTTTTGGGTGCGTCTTGTGTTTTTTTTTGGGTTTTTGGTGGTGCATTGAGTTTTTTTTATTGGTTTTGGAAAGGTTTGAAGTTTTTTTTTTTTTGTTTTGATGTCGTGGTCAATGATGCGCTTCGTTTGGTTTGTTTTAGTTTCAGTAAATTTACATTTTTTGTTATTTTCGTTTTGATTTCGTGGTCGATGATGCACTTTGTTTTGGGGAAGAGCAATTCGTGTTCGTCCTGTATTTTATCCGTCCTATTATTGTGGTGGTGGTTCAATGTTGTTTTGGGATTTGCTCTATTTGCTTATGGCTCTGAGTATTGATTTCGTGGTCAATGATGTAATATTTTTTTTCAAGAATTTTTATTAAAGTTATGCCTTTTGTTAGTATTGTTATTTGTAGATTTTAGGTAATTGTTTTAATTCTGGTTTTTTGTTTTTTTATGGTTATATGTTTACCTATTACATATATACGGAGTAGGGGTTCTATTTTAAATGGATGTGGCATCTTCTGGTCAATGCATTAATGGTGCTCTGATAAGTCCGCTGGTTACTGTTGGTGGCTTCGAGAATTGTATTTTTGAGATTTCACCTCAATAATCATGTAGATATTTTTTATGCAGTTTTCAAGATTTTTTTTTTTTATATTCGATTTGATAGCTTGTTAGTTTCTTGGTTCCTTTTCTTTTGTTGGTTCTGCTGTTGTTTTTTGGTTTCCTTTTCTTTTGTTGGTTCTGCTGTTGTTTTTTGGTTTCCTTGCCACATTCTGATTTTGAACGTTTGTTTTTTTTTTTAATATTCCATTTGACAGCTTTTAAGTTTCATCGTTCCTTTTGTTTTGTTGGTTTTACTATTCTTTTTTGGTTTGGTTGGTGCATTCTCGTTTCATTTTTATATGTACGTGACATTCAGTTTCTAAATTTGAGTTCTCGAGGAAGCTTCTGAAATATCTTTTTGTCGTTTTCTAGATCTGTCTAAACTGTTTGTCAGCTTTGGAGTTTTTAGTTTGTTGGTTCCTTTTGTTTTGTTGGTTCTACTGTTCTTTTTTTGTTTGGTTGGTATATTCACATTTCATTTTTATATGTATGTGACATTCAGTTTCTGAATTTGAGTTCCTGAGGAAGCTTCTGAAATATCTTTTTGTCCTTTTATTGATCTGTTTGAACTGTTTGTCAGCTTCAGAGTATGGGTTGATTGTTTGGGTTTTTGTGTCGTCACTGTATTGGAGATGGCAAAAAGGAGATTTGAATCTTTGATTTGTATTTTCTGTGCAAAAGTCTTTTCTTGTTTTATTACTTTTGTTTCTATGCGTCCTTCCTTCTGGATTCTTACTTTATGGCCACACTTCTATAAACTGCTATAAATCCTTTATCAAACACTGCCTCACTTTCTATTCTCTCATGCTGTTTTCTTTTTGATCGAGTATACCAAACATAACCTCGCTCTTCTATTCTCTCAATGTTTTCTTTTGGTCAAGGGTTTTGTATTAAAAAATAAAGGTTGGATTTGGAGTTTTGAAGTACAATGTCGCCACAGTAATTTCCCCCCCCCCTCCGTTTTATGTTTCAGTGCAATTTGTGCTGTGTTTTTTTGCCGTTGGATTTATTACGATTTGTTTCTGTGCGTTGCGGATTGTATTTATTACCATTTCGTATTTTTAGTTTCATTGTGAGGTCGATGATGTACTTCCTTTTCGTGAGAAACTGTATATGAAATTGTCTTTCGGTGATATTTATATATTTTTTTTCGCGATATAATCTTGACATTCATTTTTACGATACCTTATGTTGTTAAATGTACCTCCATTTTGTTGTAATATATCTGTTGTGTGGAGTTCATTTGTAAATACTTGCAGTTTTAAGAAACAAGTTTTATTCATCTATTTTTTCCTTACTTTCCATTCTTTATATGTAAGACCACGGTTTATCTGTGTTGTTTTTTATGTTGCTTTTTTCTGAGACCACTGGTCATTTGTGTTATGTTTCTCCCTTCTGTCGTTAAAGTTGTTCAGTTTTTTCTAACATTTCTTTGTTGTGTAGAGTCCGTTTATGCTTTTTGTTTTTTGTTTTTTGTTTGTTTTTTTTTTTTTTTTTTTGCATTCCATTGTTTGCTGAGATCATAGTTTATCTCTTTTCTTTTGTGATATAGTTTCTGTTTGAGACCACAGGTTATTTTTGTAATGTTTGCATACAGTCCATTTCTAAATAGTTGATGTTTTCAAAAACGAAGTTTTATTCATTTTATTTTACATTCCATTTGTTGTCTGAGATCACGGTTTATCTGTTATTTTTTTTATGTAGCTCCAGTCTGAGACCACGGGGAATTTTTGTTCTGTTTTTTATTTGTTATATTGTTGCATTTGAATATTTTTTTCTTGGTTTAATGTTTGGTGTTAATCTGGTTATTTGTGTTATGTGTTTGTACCTTCTGTTGTTAAACTTCCTTGATATTTTTTTATCGTTTGTCTGTTGTGAATAGTTCGCAATGATTCCTTGCAGTTTTGAAAAACGAAGTTTTGTTCAATTTTTTTAAGTGTTTTTTTATTTATATCTGAGGCCACTTTTTATCTCTTCTTTTGTCAAACAATGTTTGAAACTTCCTGTGTTGTAGGCAATATGGGAGAATTATCTTGAAAAAATATTTGTTAAATTGCTTGACTCTCAAAGTCTCTCCGGCTTTAAGAATTGCCAAGGTCGGAGAGTTTGTGACAGTTAAGTAATTAGGCTAAAATTTAGAGATTTATTCAAGATCATTCTCCCTTATTATCTACTCATGATAGGAAAAAGTTATTTGTGTTGTGTTTGCACTTTCTGTTGTTAAAGCTCCTCAATATTTTTTGTTGTTTCTCTGTTATGTAGAGTTTATTTCTAAATACTTACAGTTTTGAAAATTGAGGTTTTATTCATTTTTTTTATATTCGATTATTTATATGTTAGGCCACAATTTATCTCTTCTTTTATGATATAGCTTCTGTCTGAGACCACATGGTAGTTTTATTGTGTTTTTCATTTCTTACATTTTTGCATTTGAATTTTTTTTTCATGTTTTAAACATTTAGTTATGCTATTACATTTAGATTTGTAACATCTTTCAACATTTGTTGTGTTTTTGTTGGTTGAAGATCTTTGTGGATGTTTCTATACATTTTTGTTGTTTAGCATCTTTGTATTGTTCTTTTTGGCTCGTGCTGACTTGATTCTGAAATTTGCTTCCTTTCTTATCTGCTTTTAATTGTTCTAATTTGTTTATCTTTGGTGCAGGCAAGATTGAAGTACTGTTTGCGTGGCCTGTTCATTTAAGGTTTGTGTTACATTAGATATTTCTTTAATTGAACTTAATTTTGGTTTAATATTTAAACATATTAGATGTTGTTGTTATGTTGACGTTGGTGTTTTTGATGTAGATGTTTCGATTTGAATATACTTCAGAACCTACAGTGAATATTATGTTTTTATTGTAAATGTATATATTGTAGTTATTCCTAATTTTTAACTATTTTGTTTGTTACTTTCTGGTTTAGTGTTGAAATGATTTTTCTGTTTGTATATATATATAAGTTTCATTCGTTGGTGTTCTGAATACTTTCTGGTTTAGTGTTGAAATGATTTTTTTGTTCGTATATATATATATATATATATATATATAAGTTTCATTCGTTGGTGTTCTGATTTTAAGTTTTTTTTTTTTTTTTTTTTTTTTTTTTTTTTTTTTTTTTTTTTGTCTAGCATGGTTGGAAGTTTTGTATTGTTGAATCTCAATGTTTTTATTTTTTTTATACTCACTGCTTCTAAGATTGTATGTTGTTGGGTTTGTTTGTTGAGAACAAACCATTGCTTCCATCTTATATACTTTCAAAATATTAAAATCTTTTATATTATTTTCTTTAACTTTGTATCTATAGTTCTATGATGCAAATATGTTTTAACATATTATATAGTTTTTCTTTGTTTTATGACCTTTTATGATCAATGGTTACAAAAGATTATGTTATCTAGAAGGCATTGCCTTTGTGTAATTTTCTTTACTTTACATCTTTAACTTGCTAATATCCAGTCATGACGTTCCATGCCTTTGTGTACTTTTTCATTAAACCTATGAGAGAAGACAACATTATAGTTTAAGGTTCTGACTGGATTGTTTATAAAAATCATGATTATTTAACTGTAGCAAGAAATAAATGATGTCAAAAAAATCATATCTGCGCAATGATGCCGGGTTCAATGAGAGATTTTTATATAATAGCTGAAATTAAATGCTCAGCTTTTCCTTTTTATTTTATCATCTATACTCCTAAAAAGCCATATCCTAAAATTTTTTTTATACATGTCCAAATGTTCAAAAAAGGCATGAAAGAAGCGAATACTAATTTTTGAGATTTTGTCTATTTTGTTTTCCTATCATTGATCCCCTGCGTCCTTGGGTAGGTAAAATCAGTTTTAGGCATTATTATTTATGCCTCAGTAATATAATTGTGATTTTACAAATCTTCAAATTACTGGGGTCTTTAAGTTGTAATATACTAATTTATGGCATTCTGGAAAAATGTATAAACAATCTGACTTTTATGCTAGATAAGAGATTGTTTATTTGGTATTTTTATGTAAAGGATTGGGTTGCATAGAAGAAAACCTGGCTGCAACTGTAGAAATTTAGGGTGTTTCAAATTAATATGTTATCAATCTGTAAAAAATCTGCTTGGTTATGTTTTTTACTAAGCAGATTTTAGAAGAAATATCTATTTTATTATTTGTAAGACTGTTATATTAGTTATACATTATGATTCAAGAGTTAATGTTATAATGGAATTACTTAAACATTTGGGATGTTCCTCCATTGCAAGAATATGTCAAGTAAAATTCCTTTGTTTATTCACTTGTAAACTCAAATTGACACTCGTCTTGCTGTTTAGAACTATCACATAACATAGCTAAACAGTTTTCATTTAGAGGTTCATTTTCCTGCAATGGAGGAATGTTCTCAGTGTTTTCTGTAATGCAATTATAATGATTTTCGTTGCAATGGAGCAATTGCTTCTTTTGTTCAATGCATCTATAATGTTATTTATTGGTATCGTTTTAATTTTCTGTTTTTACAGCCCAATGTACCAGATGGTTTCGTTTTTCTTAATTTCAGTTGTATTTCTAATTCTAATTAGTCATTGGTAAACATCTTTAAAAAAATAAAAAAAATTATTTAATATTTAACTCTATTCAATTTTGATTAAAATTTTTAATTTGTCAAGAATATTGTTTTTAATCATTTCTATGTGGAATCAACAATTTACAAATTATTTCAAGTTACAACTTTTTCTTCAACAAACTTAAAATTTTGTTAATGTGAATTTCGTACAACTGCTTTGGAAAAGTGTGGTTTATGTTACACTAGGATGAAAAAGTGATACTAAAACAAACATCTGGTGAAACTAAAATGTAAATTCCATTATGATTTGCTCCCTGTTTCATGTAAATTTCATTAAAATATTTACAATTTTCTTTTTTATTTTCATAAAAAGATTTTTTAACATTTGCAAGAGTAGGCCAAAAAATTATTTTGCATAGATCATTGCTTGCTTTATTTATAAAGCACTTCTGCAATTTGTATAGTCCTGAACTATCTTATTCACTTAAACATTTTTCTATAACCTGTCTAATTTTGGGTTTTGAAATTAGTCCCTCCATCAACTATTCATGCCACTTAAACATCTCACAATTTTTTTTTGTTTTTTTTTGGTTCATTCTTTGACTTTACAAATTCTTCTTAACAAATTAAAATTAAAATTTGTAATAGACTATTGACACTTTTATTTTATAAATTTTTTTTTATTTAGGACAAATTTCATTTTGTTTTAAATTGGAAAGTTTTATGTGACTTATTTTTAAGAGTGGACATTATGTATTTTTATGTGACAAAATTATGAAAAAACATATATACTTTCTTAAGCATATATAGGTTCTAAAGTTGATGGTTTCATGAAATAGGTTTTTTTTTTTTTTTTTTCATTCATTTTCCAACTGGATGAATTGATTGTTTCTAACGTAAGAATCTATTTTCAACAAACATATATACTTTCTTAAGCATAATTTTGTGAATTTTATAATCTGTAAGAGGAATTTAAGATAACATGATTAAGGTGATTTTTCCTCGTTAAAGTTAAAATTGTTGGGGAAAGTTAACAAGTTTTAAATCTTAATCCTATATTTTGTGCTCAACGGAAATTTTTTTATTATTTGGAAGACAATTTGTGGAAAGTTATATTTCTGTTGCTGTATAATTCTTATTTTCAATTATACGTTTATATCTTAGAATTTTGTTATGTAATTCTTATTTTCTTTTTGGCGTTTATATTTTACAACTTTGCTTGCGGCCAATCTTAACAACTTCTTTACCAACTTCTTTACCGTTATCAAGCCATAATAACTCAATGGTTAAAGACAATTTATTGATGTTATTGGTATAAAATTAATTTATTTAAACGAAATGTATTGATCATAGTTAAAAATCGAAACAAATTTAAATTCAATGTACAAAATGTGAACATCTCAACAAAGCAATATATTTTTATTATTTACTGTCATTTGTAATAATAATAATTTAACCGTTTACATGTTTAATCCCAAAATTATTTTATTAAGTACATGATCAATTTTATTTTTAAATTATTTTTAATTTTCATTTATGAACGTTATCAAATAAGTTGTATTTCATAAAAAGTTTCACATTTTATAAATTTAAATCATTATTACTTCATTCTCAAAAATATGGTTTATTTTATTCTTGTCATTAGATATTTCAAAACATAAATTCTTTTAGAATTTTTATTTTTTTATTTAATTTGAAATTCTTTTAGAAACATGTTTTTGAAGCTTCTCAAAAACAATCAACAAAAAAAATCCCATATAAAGATTTTCTGAAGAGAAAAAAACTGAACTTCAACAAAAAGCTAGAGAAAGATATGCTCAAAGGAAAGCTGCTAAAAGAAATGTGATTGAGCTGAAAGATTCAATGACATCTGATGCTGATCAAATGATTATATCAATTGATGGTATATCAAATGATCATCTTCAATCTATTAGTAATGATCAAAATTATAATGTTCAACAATCTCATCGAAAAAGATACCGAATTTTCAATAAAGATGTTGACATTGTTGGAATGACCTCCTCACAAGAGCCAAATGTTCCTCCAGATGTCAATATTATTGGAACAGCTTCATAAGGATCTACACAATTAAATATTTTATTGGATTCTTCTACCAATTTGAATTACTCTGTGAATTTGTTGACACGAAAATCAGCAAATGCCTTGACAGAAACAGTAGAGGTTTCTGAACAACATGCAATTTCATAGGTTTACTAATATAAATCTTTTTTACCGTATCTAATCATATTCTTTCTATTCAACAATAATTTTTTCTCCAAAATAGGTTCTTTCTGTTGATCAAATCCAATCACCTTCTCAAAGGACTCGATAAAAAAGTCTTTTCAGTAAGGAATCAAAATAGAATTGGTTTATTTATGACATTGTGTTCTTGGTTTTAACCATACTTAAATCATCGATCCAAGCAAAAATCATTCATCTAATTCTAATCAACTTTATTCCATTGTCTTCATTTTATCACAATTTAATAGGTGTATCACGTTCTCGTATTGCTGTGCATAGACAAATATTACAGAATATTCCGTATGAAGATAATTATTTGCCGGATGTGCCACATTGCAAGCATTGTAAAGCAAAGAGATTCTTTCATGAGACAAACAGTTTTTGTTGTACTAATGGGTCAATTTCTTTGGTTGCAAATGATGTTCCAGATCAACTTTATAGTTTGTTTGTTTCAAACACTCCTGAATCTGTACAATTCCGAATATACGTTCGAACATACAACAACAAATTTTTTTTCATATCGTTTGGAGTGAAATTTGACAAATATTTATGTCGAAGAAATAGTGGAATTTATACATTTCGAGCTCAAAGTCAAATCTATCACTACCTTTCTGATTTGGTTCCTTCAAATGGTCGACCTTCTAATTTGCAACTGTATTTCTATGATATGGAACATGAATTTGAAAATCGCATTCTTGATTCAGTTAGAATGGATTCATCAATTATTGCTCAACTTATGAATATTCTTCGTGTAAATCCATATTCCATATTTTTTCGATCTATTGGGAATCAACTAGATTTAGAATATCAGAAAATCTGTATAAGATCAGATCCTGGATTAGATCAACGAGTATTTAATGCCTCAACATCATCAGAAGTTGCTACAATTTGGGTTGAAAATGATGATTTAGAACAGTTAACACCTCGTGACATTTTTGTATTTAACCATGTTGGTGGGAGTCATATTGTTCAGTATTATTTCGGATGTTATGATCCGCTTCAATATCCATTGTTATTCGCCTTTGGTGATATTGGATGGCATCAAGGTATACAAAGAATTAACAAAAAAAATCCATCTGTATCTACTGATAATTGCACAGTCCAATCAATTGATCATCATCAATCAACATCTGCAGAAGAATTACTTACAAGAGAACAAGAAGGTTAAATTTTTTACATTACGTTTTTTATATAACCTGCCATAAAATAAAACAAATAATATAAAATAAGCAAACAAGTAGTATACAATAAAATAAATAAAACCAATAAAAACAACATACTTTAAATTAAATAATTTAACTTACAACTTTAAAAATAAAAATTTTTGGTACTTCACCTAAGGGACATGTGGGTTTACCCAGAGCCGAACTGCTCGGATACCACCTGTGACGCCCCGACTCTCACGTATAAAAATACTGGAATCGTGACGTCAGGATGATGACAACACAGGTCACGCATCCTAACGAAATTTGCTCAAATGTGCTCAACATGCAAAAGTACACAATAAAAGTCGCAGCGGATCATACAAATAAGTCAACTAAGTACTAGAATTTTAAATACAAATATTCAAAATAAATCATCTTTAAAAAAAGTTATATAGTCATCTCAAAATATATTACAAAACAAATACATAAATAATTGATTAAGTGAATCTCGATAAACGGGACAATCCCAGATCACTCCTCCAACGAAGCCAACCTTAAGGCTCGTCATCCTCATCTGCATCAAAATCTGTGATACCATAAAATGGTACCACAGGTAAGTATAAACCAAACAACTGTGGCGCCCCCAATCCCCCTTATAAAAATACACAGGGATCGAGACGCCAGGATGGTGACAACACGGTCACACATCCCAACGAAGTGCCAGTGTGTGTACATGCAACAGTGTACAAATATAATAACGCAGCGGATAGTCAACTAAGTACCAGAATTTAAATACAAAATTTAACACAATTTATCTTTAAAAATTATACAGTCATCCCAAATATAATACAAAAGGTAAATACAGTAATTGATAAAAACATAACTCACTAAACAGGAGCAATCCCAGATCACTCCTCCACCGGAGCCAAACTAAGGCTCGACATCATCGTCTGCATCAAAATCTGCGATACCATAAAATGGTACCACAGGTAAGTATAAACCAAACAACTCTCGGGATAAAAATACATTAATGCAACCAACAATATAGCAAAATACAGTTAGCCATATAATACCATTTTTTCCCAGAAAAATGATTATTTCCAACACACGCCAAAAATCTCATTTTGACCCAAAATATCCGTAACACATTTTCCCATAAAATGATTCACACAGACAATCCAATTATCGGACACTGTAGGCGGGAATCGCAGGCGGGACTCTACCACCGTCCCTGCTTACCACCATCCCTACCGCGTGCACCGTAGGCGGGAATCACAGGCGGGACACAACCACCATCCCTGCTTACCACCATCCCTAACGCGTGCACCGTAGGCGGGAATCACAGGCGGGACTCTACCACCATCCCTGCTTACCACCATCCCTACAGTTCCTTTACACACAATAAATACTTAACGGAGCACTGTAGGCGAGAATCACAGGCGGGACACAACCACCATCCCTGCTTACCACCATCCCTACAGTCTCCTTTCCTTTTACTCACATGAAAATCCAAATCCAATAAATACATGAATATGTATGCAATACACGAAAACCCAGTTTTCTTTACAAACATGATCATGCATGCAATATGCGATGTACATGAACAAGCCGTAACCAACAACCACAACTCATAATGCAAACAAACACACAACTCCGTCCACAATCCATCCGACCCCCGAAACTCCTCGGACTCAGTCCGGCAAAACAACCCAATTCACAGATAATATGTGTTAGTGCAAAAATATATTTAAATCACGAAAGTTCTTTAAGGAAAATACTTACAGTGCAATATAATAATTTCCGGAGGATCTCGAAGTTGCAAGTGGTGATTTCTGAGCAACACCACAGTGTAAAATACACTGTGGCCGTGGGTCACAGATACCCACTTTTCAACGAGGACAAACGAAGACCCAAGATTGATAGGGTAGGGCCTAGGGAGGTCGGTGAAGCCAATGGTGGTGGTGGTTTGCCGTGGGTGGCGGCGGAATGGGCGGTAGAAGACCAAAATGCCCAAATCGGAAATGTAGTTGGTGGAGCTTCACCGGTGACGGATCGGAGGTGGGGTTGGGTCCAATGGGTTGCCAAGAGGTCGGGGATGAAGTGGTAGGAAGATGGTGGCCAATGGTGGTGCGACGGCGGCGCAACGGCGGAAGGAGTGCCGCGGCTTCGAAGAGCTACTGGTGGTTAACGGCGGCACGGATGGAGGTGAGATTGGTGGGGTGAGGTCGCCGGCGGCTGGGGAAGCTAACGGGCTTGGCGGTGAGGGCCACCGCCGGCTCACGGCGGCGCTGGCGTGAAGATGGCCCGCGGCTTCGTGGGGGCGTGTGGGCTACCGGCGGCGAGGTAGGGGCTGAGGTTTGGGAGGTGAGGTCGCCGGAGGGAGGGGGAGCTGGTCGGCTGGGCGGTGTCGCGCACGGCGGCGCGACGGCGGCGCTGGGAGGAGACGAAGGAAACGGGCGGAGGAGAGGAGAGAGAGAGATCGCGCGGGAAGGAGAGGAAATGAGGAAAAAAAAAGAAAAGAAAGAAAAGAAAAAGGAAGGAAAGAAAAAAAATGGAGGAAAAGAAATGAGGTCCAATCCTCATAACTTGGGTCACAAAAATGATCCAACGGAGATGATTTTAAAACCACAAGTCAAATAAAATAATTTAAACGTAATGGTAAAGTCAAATTAAAATAATTAAATCCCACGGTAATTAATTTAAATATTAAAAGCAATTTAAATGCATAACAATAAATAAATATTTAGAAAGCACATAAAATTAATTTTCACCAAATTAAAATCATAGAAATAAACTTACTAAAAATTCAACCAATTTTAAAATAAGAGGATAAATTTTTGAACAATCAAAAATAATCCTTCAGTAAAAATACACTGAAATACGGGGTGTTACAACAACTCTCAGGATACAAACATATTGATTCAACCAACATGGATGCATATGACAAAATATGCGTCAGATCCAAAAATATCATTTTTCTTGAAAATATATATTTTTCAACACACGCCAAAATCTCATTTTGGCCCAAAGATAATAACCCGTCATTTTCCCAAAAAATGACTCAAATCAATAAAACATCATTTTCCCAGAAAATGAATCACATAAAATCATTTTATTCAACACACGCTATTTTCCCAGAAAACAGCCCATTAATCTATTAACCAATGCACCATGATCTCCCCTATGGATCATCTGCACGTCCTGGCTTCATAGCGATACTCAGTTCCGCGCCTAGTGCTTTCGTGGCCAAGCATCCCCTAGCCCCCGCCAGCAGAAGGGCCACAGAGTCGGCACGAGACCATCTCGTCCGATCCCGTTGTCGCCCGGTGACAACCTAGGAGACGTCACTCAGTATATTCCGCTCCCGAGTGACTAGAGGAGCTCCACCGAGATAATGCTCCATCTCGGCTTGGGATCGTGATACACACGCACCCAAAATCCTTTAACATATGAAAACCCAGTTTTCAATAAACACATGAACATGAATGCATGTACACGAAAATCCAGTTTCCTTTACAAACATGATCATGCGCGCAATATGCCATGTACATGAAAACCACCATACCAACAACCAACATTTCACAATACCAACCAAACACACAACTCCGTCCACAATCCATCCGACCCCCGTACTCCTCGGACTCAGTTTGGCATGACCGACCAGATCACAATAATATGAGTTAGTGCAAAAATATATTTAAATCATGATAGTTCTTTGAAAAAATACTTACAGTGCTATAATATAATTTCCGAAGGATCACGAAGCTACAAGAAGTGGCGGCACAGCAACGTAACAGTGCAAAATGCACTATGACCGTGGGTTTCAAATACTCATTTTTTAATGGAGACAAAGTAAGACCCGAAATTGATAGGGTATGGCTTAGGGATGTCGGTGAAGCTAATGGTGGTGGTGGAAAATGCCTAAAACGGAAATGTTGATGGTAGAGCTTCACCGGTGACGGATCGGAGCTAAGGATGGGTGCTTTGGGTTGCTAGGAGGTCGAGGATGAAGTGGTGAAGAAATGGTGGCCGGAGGTGGTGCGACGGCGGCGCTGGAGCTCAAGATGCGCCGCGGCTTTGAGGAGTTCTTGGTGGCTAACGGCGGCGCGAGGGAGGTTGAAACTGGAGGGGGTGGTCGCCGGAGGGAGGGGAAGCTAGAGGGGTGGGCGGTGCCGACCACGGTGGCGCGGCGGCGGCTAGGCTGGGAGAAGAGAGAAACGGGCGGGGAGAGAGGGGAGAGAGGCCTCGCGGGGAGAGAGAGAGAGAGAGGAGAGAAAAGAAAGAGAAAAAGAAAAGAAAAGGGAAAAAGAAAAATGGAAGGAAAGAAATGAGGTTCAATCCCCACATCTTGGGTTACAAAAATGATCCAACAAAAATGATTTTAAAACAGCATCTCAATTAAAATAATTTAAACGAAATGATAAAATAAAAATAAAATATTTAAATCCAACAATCAATTAATTTAAAATAAAGAGAGATTTAAATGCATAACAGTAATTAATATTAAGGAAACATATCAAATTTAATTTTCACAATTTAAAGATCATAAAATAAACCATTTAAAATATCCGATAATTTTAAAACAAGAGAATAAATTTTTGAATTATTAAAAATAATCATTCAATAAAAATACACTAAAATACGGGATGTTACATTCTCCCTCCTTAAAAAAAAATTTCATCCTCGAAATTTGTAAGGCCATACATCACGCTAAAACAGAATACAGGATACAACCAGAACACGCTTGAGACAACATACCATCACCAACGCCCAAAAGCGTAAGTAATGCTCTCTCAAGTCTACTCCCATAGACAATTCCATCATACTCACATTAGACTTCCAAGGCACATCACACCCAATATTCCTAGGGTGACTATGTTATCCAAAATCTCATTTTCGACAAGAACCTTAATACAAATCCAATAAATTCCAATGATTAATAGTTCCATACAATAATCTGTGCTAACCTCAATAGACTCCTATGTTATAACTTTTAAACCTTCATTGAATTCTACCTTTGGTAACCTACTGAACACTCCCAAAGTTAACCATCAATAACAAATTTTGCACAACCAAATGATTAATCTTCAACTATAAGTATTGTCTCAAAAAAATTCAAGTCACCACTAATTCCTCAAGATCAGTGCAAAATCTGAACTCCTAACTACAACCACAAATATCACGATTCTACTGCGCACTCTGATAATTCGCCACATGCATAAAATTTATTTCATCATAAAACTAACACCATCGAGTACAAGGTGGCTCCAAACCTACTAACCAGAAAACTCTTACCACATTTTGGTAGAAAATATTCTCTTTCCCAAAACTAGGAGTTATCACTCATATTCCTCAATTAACTCCTGCTGCCTTGATCAAAATCAATATTCCGCAAAATACATTCATGATCATAGATAGAAAACCAATATCAATCAATATCAACATCCCAAATTGCAAACAAGTAACATCACCCCAAAATACGCTCATTTCGTCTAAGATAAGGAGCATACCTTAAAAGGCTTGATTCCAACTCGGCCAACCAATAAGAGCGCCTATAAACCTTTACCCGACAACCTAAACCCAAAAGCTCGTCACCTACATTCAGAATAACATCTAATCTAGCGGTGACTAAACTCATTACGAACCATCATTGACTTCACCAAAACATTATCAAAACCTTCTTGGTAACTTGCCCACCTACTTCTACTCCTACAAGCTAGTATTAGCACGACTAATTCCTTCAATAGCACATCACTACTAAACCTCAAGGCAAGCCATACTGCTCAAATCATCAATCCACCAAAAACCAATACAAAGCACTCAAGGATCCTAATACTTGATTAACTCACATACTTGATCATATCATCCATCGCTAATGCCTAAGCTTCGACTTCCAATATCTTATCATACACCATACATAACGACCCATCAATCTCTCTTCAAGTTAAATAACAATGTCCTTAATTCAACCAACTGGATGCTCAATCTCCAAAGAAAGTATAACCTCAAAATTTAAATTCCTAGGTAACCTCAAGTCACAATTAATTTCTATAGATAATCACAATAATTATTGTCAACCATCATTCCATTGAGTAACCCACTTCGACTGCACACTCCGATCGACTCATAAAAAAAAATTCCAAGCCAAAATCGCTTGAATTTAATACTGTTGTATTTATTCATCTTCAACACCTACCCAAGACACTTCTTCCAAGTCAAAAATGAGACAATGACCCTTGTACTCTCCGAAATGCATACACACTCACCACTACTACGCATCTATCTCATGCACCCTTAGTCAAAACCAAAAAGCCTCCAAACATGCAAGTGATCCATCATTACCATTTCCATCATTTGGACCTATATCCTCGAAATCAACAAGAATCATTTCCTAAATTCGCACCATCTATTATCCTTAAAATTGATATGGATTAAATCCTCAACCTGTCACTAACCTCGAGCTAAAAACAATCATTTTCTGAACTAGATCTACATCTTCAATCCTCAGAAAATACACAAACTAGATCATTACCTTCCATCTCCAAAGAAGTTCTCTCCTGAAAAAATTATCATATCAGTAACTCACTCTGATCAATCCCATTTAATGGTTACTAACTAATCAATTGCTAGAATAGACCAAGCTAGCGTACCAAGTCTACAAAACTAAGAACTCAAATCCTATTATAATACAACCCTTCAACTCTGCAATTCTAAAACCATAAACCAGATAAGAATCATTCCCCGAAATACTCAAGATTAATGACCTTAAATCTAAAACATTCACCTTATAAAGCTTGAAAATCCTCAAGTCCCAAATATTATCAAACTGCTTATCAAAGTCGGCAAGATCGAAAACTTCTAATCTAAGTAATCCTTAAATACAATAAACTTATTTCTTGAAAACTATAGAGTCACAAACCTCAGATGAACTTCTCATAAATCTAATCTTGAAGTTTGTTGAACTTACAACCACCTATTCTAAAGCCTCCTGTCATCTCTACAAAATCTAAAACCTCAATTATCCTATTCCCCAGAGATCATCCAGACCATGTCATTCCCTTCAAGTCTCGATATTAAAAACCAACCAATCGCCAAGAATTCAGGCCTACTACACTAAATGTTCAAGCCTAACAATAACATTCTCTATCGTATCATCTTCCTGCCATAGCGTAACCCTTGACCCCACTTTCAACTCAAGCAAATTAAAATACCACTATAGCAAAATAAATTAAAATACGACAATACAACATAAAATAAAACAGGATAAAACCAACAATAAAATATTAAGGAAACATATCAAATTTAATTTTCACAATTTAAAGATCATAAAATAAACCATTTAAAATATCCGATAATTTTAAAACAAGAGAATAAATTTTTGAATTATTAAAAATAATCATTCAATAAAAATACACTAAAATACGGGGTGTTACAGCAATCAACAACACATTCGATCTGAATTATATCAAGGAATTGTTGATAGCATCAATCTTGGAGAGACAAATGCTTCTAGAATTGGGAAGCGTGTGATTCTGCCTTCATCTTTTATTGGAGGTCCGAGGGATATGCAAAAAAGGTATCTAGAAGCGATGACTTTGGTTCAACGATACGGCAAACCAGATATTTTTTTGACAATTATATGCAACCCAAATTGGAAAGAAAATTCAAATGAATTGCAACCACATGAAGAAACTCAAAATCGGCCTGATTTAATTGCTCAGATCTTCAGAGCAAAATTAGAAGAGCTGAAGTATCAGCTATTCAAACGGGAGATATTTGGAAAAGTTTCGGCATATGTCTACGTTATTGAACACCAAAAAAGAGGACTTCCATATGCGCATTTTTTAATTATATTGCGTCAAGATTGGAAGTTATATGCACCAAGATCTTTTGATGAGATTGTCTCTGCTGAATTGCCCGACAAAGACAAAAATCTGCATCTACATACAGCTGTTGTTAAACATATGACGCACGGACCGTGCGGAATTCTAAATCCAACAAATGTATGCATGAAAAAAAATGGTTGCTGCAAGAATAATTATCCGAAACAGTTTGTGTCAAACACTGTTGTTGGAAATGATTGCTTCCCAATATATAAACGTTCAAACAATGGAAGAACAGTCAAAATTAGAGGTCATGATTTGGATAATCATTGAGTTGTTCCATATAATCCTTATTTGCTTGCAATGTTTGATTGTCATATCAACGTCGAAATATGTTCTACAATAAAAAGCAGTTAAGTATCTTTACAAATATATTTACAAGGGTCACGATCGTGTTACTTTCAACTTGATTTCTAAATAATCAAATCAACAAGTTGATGAAATTGAACGGTTTCAATCAGCTCGATAGATTGCTCCACCAGAGGCTATGTGGAGAATATTTGGATTTATTGTCAATGAGGTATATCCAGAAGTTTATAGTTTGCACTTATATCTTGAAAATCAACACCAAGTGACTTTTCGAGCACCTGAAAACTTGGCCAATGTAGCGAACTCTGATCTTTCTGCAAAATTAATGTTAATAGAATTTTTCGCAACAAATCAAGTTGATGTGAATGTCAGAAAATTATTATATAAAGAATTCCCAGAGTTTTATGTGTGGAGCCAACAGTACAAAATGTGGACTGTTCGAAAAAAATAAATTGTGATAGGTCGAATTGTTACAACAAATCCTTTTGAACGAGAAAGATATTATCTTTGGATATTATTAAATCACATAAGAGGTCCTTTATCATTTGATGATCTGAAAACAGTAAATGGTGTTTTGGCTCCTACATTTCGTGAAGCAGCTACTATGCACGGTTTGTTACAGAAAGATAATAGTTTAGAAGAATGCTTATATGAAGTCTCTCTCTATCAAATGCCTTTCAATTTGAGAAGATTGTTCGCAACAATTTTGGTTTATTGTAATTCCACCAATCCAATAGATCTTTGGGAACGTTTTGAATAAGAGATGTCAGCTGATTTTCAATTGATTAAACATTCTTCATTGAATGTTAGGATAGAAGTTTTGCGCTCCATTTCCACAATACTTGAATCGATGGGTAGAGACATTAATTCATTCCATCTTATTGATCAAAATATTCATTTTGATGAAAATGAATTTTTGTCTAGAGAAATTGATGATGAATTGTCTATTCCAATCCCCGAAGAAGATATTCTTGCATCAACACTACTCAATAGTGAACAACAGAATGTTTATAATTTTGTCTTGAAAAAAGTTTTATCAAATGAAACTGCTGCATTCTTTATTGATGGACCTGGTGGAACAAGGAAAACATTCCTATATAAAACACTCCTTGCAACAATAAGATCAAAACAATTAGTGGCTCTTGCAACTGCTTCATCTGGTGTTGCGGCATCAATTTTACCTGGAGATCAAACTGCACATTCACGATTTAAAATACCGTTAGATATTAACAAAAATGACATATGTGGTGTTAGTAAACAAAGTGGGCTTGCAAAACTGCTACAAAAGGCAAGATTAATTATATGGAATGAAACTCTTATGTCAAGAAAAGAAGCCATAGAAGCATTGGATAAAATGTTGAAAGACATTAATGATTCAGAACTATCTTTTGGTAAAAAGGTTGTTGTGTTTGGTGGAGATTTTTGTCAAATTCTGCTTGTGGTTCAAAAAGGCACAAGACAACAACAAATTGATGCTAGCTTGGTTTCTTCTTACCTATGGCCAACATTGACAAAGTTTCATTTGACTGAAAATATGCGTGCAAGATTAGATCCAGAATTTTCAAAATATATATTAGAATTAGGCAATGGGATGCCACCACTCACAATTGATGAACTTGTCAGAATTCCTGCAGCCATGTTAATCCCATATGAAAACGATGCCGCTTCTTTGAATCATTTGGAGGATGTTGTTTTTCATGATATTTGTAATTATTCAGTAAACATTTCAACCATGATCAATCAAGCTATATCGACACCAAAGAATGCTTATGTTGATGAAATAAACACTTTGTTAATTCAAAAATTTCCCGGGGAGCTAAAACGATATTACAGCTTTGATGAATCAATTGATGCATCTGAACAGGCAGTTATGGAAGATTTTTTGAATACTCTAACACCAAATCGACTTCCTCCTCATGAGTTATTACTGAAACAAAATTGTCCAATCATGTTGCTCAGAAACAATAACCCTTCAGAAGGATTATGCAATGGAACACGACTTATCTGCCGCAATTTTGATCATAACATGATTCATGCAGAAATTGATGTTGGTCATCACAGTGGCAAAAAAGTTTTTATTCCAAGAACCCATTCTTACAAAATCCTGATGAAAATAGTGGTTTCACATTCAAGCAAACTCAATTCCCTGTTAAATTAAGTTTTGCAATGAGTATAAACAAATCACAAGGACAAACATTAGATTTTGTTAAGATATATTTTACTCATCCAGTTTTCTCACATGGGCAATTATATGTGGCTTTATCAAGAGCTAAGACTATTTCTGCAATCAATATTTTAATAAAGCCAATCTCAGTTGAAGAATCAGAAAACAATCGCACAGAAAATATTGTTTATACGGAATTGTTAACATTGGCAGCTTCTAATTGATACTATACAGGTAGTTAAATAAAATTGCAAAATTCTTTTTTAACCACTACAAATAAATTAAATGTTCATTACATTTTTTTTTTGTTGCATATTTTACTAATTTCTTTTTGTCAATCAATAAAAAAAAAGTTCTTTTCTTTTTCTTTTTAGTATGCACTTTAATTAACTGTATATTTGATTTGCTATACTTATACATTTAATTGTTTCTAGGTTGCCAGTTTTCAACATGCGGACTATTTATACATCAATTAAAGATATTTCTCCCGCCACAAGAAACTGGAAGATAAAAATGCTTGTGGCTGAAAAATCCCCCAAATGAACTGGGCAACACTCACCAGTCAAATACCAAAACTTGACATTGGTCGATCAAGAGGTACTTCATTTATTTTTGTGATTATCCTTCTTTTTACAATAAAAAAATCATTATATTTTTTTTTTATATATCTTTTACCTTCTATGTAACAATATTTTATCATAAAAAATAATTATTTATACTTTTTTATTTGATACAGGGAGATCGGGTCCAAGCAACGTTGTTTGGTAAAGATATTGAATCACGGGATGATTATCTACAGATTTTCCGATCTTATTATATTACAAACGCATATATTAAGCTATTGGATCTCAGATATAGAATTGAAAATCATGAATATCAATGGATTCTAAATTCCAAAACAATCATCGAAGAAGTGCTAGAGAATGAAGATCAAGTAGGCATGCCAAAGTACAATCTCATTCCTATCGAAGAATTAGATCCTTATAAAGACTCGATTGTAGAAATAGGTAATTTATTATTTTCTTTTGAAATTTTTTATTAATAACAAACTAATAATTTAAACCTTATTAATCAGACCTTTTAGCGATTGTCATTCATATAAAGCCACCAAGAGAGATAACATTAACAAATGGACCAGCTATAATTCAAGAAATCTATGTTATAGATCAGAGGTAAAAAAATTCATTCACTTTAACATTTTAAAATTACTTTGCAATCTTTATTTTTAAAATTTTCTATTGATTCTTTTATTTTATATATCATAGTCTGAATCCCATCTGCTTAACAATGTGGGGCCGCTTTGTCCAAGACGAATGCCAAAAAATTTCTGAGATAATAGAAACAAAACCAATCATACTTGCAACAAAGCTAAGGGTTCGGTCTTATAATGGTACTTTTAATGATTAACATTTTTAAATGTTCTTTTGAATCATATATTTTCTAACTAATAATTATCTATATTTATAATACAAGGTTATCTCTCTCATCTCGACCAACAAGTGTATTTACAGTTAATCCCCTTCTTCCTGAGGCAGAACCATTGCAAAGATGGCAATCCATATTTAACCAATTCTTCATTAGTATATTTATATCAACAGTTACAAATCAATATCTTGCTTTTATTAATGCATTAAAAATAACACAACTATATTAATATTAATTAATCATAAATTACTTAAGTACATACATTGAAGATCTAAACTTTATTTTTCCAATTTTAAATTAAATATCATTTTTAATTTTTAAGGGCGGCAATTAATGATTCAATGCTTGAAAGTATCATTGCAAAATCTTTGAAATATCCATCCACATCCTTATCATCAGTTGGTGTTCGAGAAATAACACAAAATTGTGATGTTGCTGCATTGTTGAAAAGTTTACAACCAATGGAGGTAAAATACTTTTCTTGGTGACATTTTTACATTCTTATTCATTCTTGTTGTGTAAAACATTATTTCTAATATAATATAGAAAGTAAAATCATGGATCAAAGCAAAGATAAACATCATCAACTTGCGCCAAATATTTTTTTACATGTCATGCATCAATTGTAACAAAGGAACTGGGCATGACCAAAATGAAAGCTTTCTTTGTTATCACTGCAAACATCAAAGTGTTGTTCAACCACGGTATATATTCTTCAAACTTTACTACTTAATAATTCATTCAAAATTTTTTTTCTATGTAATTTTTGCTGACCCTAACAAAAAACAATACTCCCATTATTTGTAGTTGTCGAGCATATGTTAAGCTTGATGATGGGACAAGAAAATTAGCTACAGTTATGCTTGGTGAACTTGCAGAGGAAGCATTGGGTTGCACAACAATTGATTTCATGAATCACACTGGAGAGGTAACATTTTTCATTTTTACTACTTTTTCCTTTTCAACAAAACATACTTAATTGTACTTTAAGATAACTCTTACATTTTCTGTAGAATAATTTAACTATATATTATAACAATTAACATATAAATCATAAATAATAACTTGAATCTCTAAACTTAAAAAGTCTAATAATATAATTAAATTACTTGTAAAAAATAGTGTTATTTTTGTAGTTTTCAATTTTGTTCTATGTGCAAATTATTCATATATTTATTGATTATTTAATCTCATCAAATATTTAATATACAGGAGCATTTACCATTTATAGAAAACATGGCATTACAAGCTTCAGAAAAACAGTGGATGATTCAACTTACAGCAGATCCAGACAAATTCAACCAACAGCAACATAAAAATTTCAATGTTGTCTCAATTGGTCCTGTCCAATATGGCCCAGAACTACAATGATGATAGGAAAAAAACAAGTTTATAATTTATCTTGTTGTTTAACTTTGTTTAATATTTCTTTGTACAAATTTCTGCAAAACAATTAAAAAATCAAACTAAGCAAACGTGCATTGCACGTTACGCCTCCACTAGTATACATATATACACCTAGCTTTTTCTTTGTATAGTAGGTTAGACTTTAGTATAATTCTAAACTAATAAAATAAATCCTTTAACAAATTGAAAGCCTTCAATAACAATAGGCCCAAATAATACCTCTAAGTCATGTCTTCCACAGCTTGTATCAAGTAGATCAAAACTGATTCTCCTTCTTTCAAACCCATCTTGAGTGTTGGGCTTTTGCTAGCTTCATCTCAAGTAGATTGCATCAATCATTGCATTACTTTCTTGATCTTCTTGGCTCTTGATCTTGTAATTAGTCCATCTGAAACTTGTAAATGATCTTTAAGCCTAGGCTCACATTGATTCCCATCAGAATTGTTGAAGGAAAGAAATTAATACTCTCACTGATCACTCTCTCTCGAATTTAACTAGAGAAAAGAAAATAGTGACTAACTTAATCATCAAAGAGTCTGTATATAGGCCTGATCCTCCAGGACCTGGCAGAGTCCGACGACGATTTTCTTGTTTTACAAAAGAAATTCAAACAACAGTCGAAAAAAAAAAGGATTATCCATTCTCCTTTAACCGGAAAATGCACGAAATTCACAATCATGGCGTCCCTTTCTCTATTTTATAACTCTATAGTGTACGTGTTATTGACAATCAGAGCCCTGCCCTACCATGCTTGAGACAATATTATATTATTTCGTTCCACTTAGACCATATATATGGTTTGACGAATACAACCTATATATGCAGATAACACAATCTATGTAGTATTTTAACATAATTTGGGGCCCACAATTGTAGGCTCATTGTCTTGGCTAATGGATTTGATCTACTTGTTAGGGAATACTGTAAGACATAGATTTGTATGTGGCCATGGTTTGTTCAAACATATAAGAAGAAACTTTAGATGGAGGGTTCTGATTATTTGATTCCTTGAATTATGTGAAAGGCCAAGGGCTATATTTATAATTAGATCATATATATATATATATACATAGACTAGGATTAATTAACGACGTTCGTTCTACCTAATTACTTATAATTAAGTTGAGATTATAAAGGAGAGAAATTGGGAGATACGACAACTGAAATCCACTAGCTATCGCCATATATAGTATGTACACCTAATCATGCAGATCAAAGCGGCTTATAAAAACCGAGATCATATGCCCCATTTTTCCCACCAACGGCCACCACAAATCTATTAACTTGACAAGCCTTCTAAAATGGGGTCTAGCAAGTTTTTTCTAGCAATATGCTTCATTGGGTTCACCCTAATTCAAGCCTCCCTGGCACAAAATTCCTACCGAGACTTTCTCGACGCCCACAATGCTGCTCGTGCCGAAGTCGGTGTTCCTCCTCTTACATGGAACCACACGCTGCAAGTCTATGCTGAGAATTATGCTAACAAGAGGAGGGATTGCAACTTGGAGAGTTCCAATGGACCCTATGGGGAGAACATGGCACAAGGATGGGGTACCTTCACCGCAATAGAGGCTGTGAAGATGTGGGTTGATGAGAAACAATACTACGATCGCAAATCCAACTCGTGTAAGGGTGGTGAGTGCTTGCACTACACCCAAGTTGTCTGGCGCGACACCAAACGTATTGGGTGTGCCAGGGTCGGGTGTAATAAGGATGGGGGGATCTTTATGACTTGCAACTACGATCCCACCGGTAATTATGATGGTGAACGCCCATTTTAAAATAGTGGTCATGAAGACTATGAGGGGCCTAATTTGTCTAGTAGAATTATAATGTAGGTGTGGTTAATTTATGTACCTTTTGCGTTTTTAACAACCTCTGGGCTTTTTTGACGTTTAGATCAGTGCTAGCTGCTGCATGTTTATAAAATTCTAAAACGCACTCTGATGATCAACTAATTAATTGCGAGCAAGGCTGTTCGGTTTATCTCGATCTGTTAGCTGAACGGCCCGATGTGTTTACGATTATGAAATGTGGTAATTTCTGTCATGTAGCTAGCACCTGGTTACTCATGCATGCGCTAGCTAGCAAACTAGCTTTGTGATCATGTCCGGTGTTGTTTTATATATGTGTTTATGCAGTCAATTAATAGTTATGACCCCTTAATTTTATAAAAGTCTGCCCTCCTTTATTTATAGTAAGAAATATCCAAATTAACCGTATGTGGGTCGATCGATGCCAATTAGTCCATTTAGTCCGTCCGTCTAATTATCTGATCTGATCATGATGCTTCCACTATTTTAATTTCCTTAATTTTCGTCTTTCCCCCCTAAAGCCACGGCCTGATCGATCTCTTTTTAATTAGACAAGACCTCTAAAATGAAAAATTAATATTCCATATATAAGAATATATATCGAATCAGCTTGCGAACATTTCGTGATTCAATTATTTATTCAAACGACATCAAGGAAGATGTTCGCTATCCTAAAGAAGATGCTTGCTTGCCCTAAAAAGAAAAAGAAGTAGAAGATGCTTGCTTATTATGGCTTAGGACGTGGAAAATAACCACTAGGGCTTTGAAGAGAGAAGCAGACAATTTGAAAAGTGTAATGCTAGATTTTAGATATGTTCAGTTTCAATTTGTCATCTTCAATTAATACAGTAGTTTCCTACGTTAAATATATGTACAGAAAACCACTTAAACTTACGTTTGAATGTTGAGATAATCTCAAATGATATGTGAATAGTAATATTTTGTGGGTTCCTGCATTGAGATCATGTGTTTGATTATAAATAAGTTGAGATATATGTTTAAATGTATGAAGTAAGTTGAGATGAGTTTAACTTTTTTATGAAAAGTTGAAAAAGTAGTGGATCCACCAATAATTGGTTTGAAATGAGTTGAAGTGAATTTGTATTCCAAACATAGCCTTAAAATGTATCATATCAATTATCAATATGTTCATAAATGATCAAATATGTTAAAAATGAAGATCGACAACAGTTTTCACTAATAAAATAAATTTGTTCTAAGTTGAAGAGAGAAACAGATCAACCTCAAATAACCCCAATTTTGTTTTTTGTATTTTTTTTTCTTTTTGACAAATTTGGAGATATTATTGCATGATGGGAAAAATTACACACTCAAGAAACAATATCATAGTACTGCATAACTTGCTTTAGAAATATTTATTTATCGTAAGGCAGATAATCTATAAATAGCTAGGAGCAGGCAATGAGGTTATCATGTAAAGGAAATTGCAATAAATATATATATACACCTAGCTTTTTCTTTGTATAGTAGGTTAGACTTTAGTAATCCCGAAAGAATGAGCTTTAACTAATTGGGTCAGCCGACAGAATAAAGACTTATGCATGCAAGTTCCTACCACGATTGAGTCTGATTGGAATGAAGTCGTGACTGTGTAAGAAAGCATAAAATAGAGTTATGAGATTTGGTATAGAATTTGTGACTCGGTGGATAGCCATTTAGCTTGTAACATTCCTCCATTGTGTGGCCAGATAGATTGAAATGAGAGCACACATGGGCCTTTGCTTTACCAGCTTTAAAACATGTCTCAAATGAGTGACTAGAGATTTTGCAATATGTGCAATAGTCTCTTTCTTTCATAGGTGAGGGTTGTGGCTGATTTGAGTGTTTGGCAAAGGGAAGAAAAGGTTTTCTGATGGCTAAGGCCATGGAATCAGAGGATGGGGTATGAAAAATGAGCTGGTGTTGTTGCTTCTGTTGCTGGATAAGGGAAAAATTTTTGGTAACTGATGGCAAAGGGTCTAAGAGCATGATTTGGTCACGGACATTTGAGTAGGTATCGTGTAGTCCCATAAGAAATTGGAAAACACAGTCACGTTGGTATCTGTATAAAAGGGTTTTCATGGTGCCACAGTTGCAAACAGGAATTGGATCATAAAGTGAAAGCTCATCCCAAAGAGTTTTGAGTTTACCATAATAGACACTTACGGAATCAGTGTCTTGGAGAATGCTGGCAAGGGATTTCTTAAGCTGAAAGATCCGAGAGCCATTCTGTTGGGAGAATCGGTCTTGAAGGTCAAGCCAAATGTCACGCGCATCATCCACAAACACAACACTGGACTTGATGGAGGGACTGATCGAGTTTTGGATCCACGACACCACCATGTCGTTGCAGCGCTCCCAGAGCTCAAGTAGAGGATCTGCAGGGGTCAGTTGGTTGGTGGATGGTGCCAGTGATGAACCCTAACTTGTTCTTAGCACGAAGGGCACATCACATAGCTCGCGACCAAGTGGCATAATTATCTGTTGTGAGTAAGTCAGTGACTAGAACCACGGCAGGATTGTCACCGTTATCTAGCTGAAAAGGGTTACCTAGATCACTCAGGTTCAAATATTGGGCCATATTTGTGGCGCCCCCAATCCCCCTTATATAAATACACAGGGATCGAGACGCCAGGATGCTGACAACACGGTCACACATCCCAACGAAGTGCCAGTGTGTGTACATGCAACAATGTACAAATAAAATAATGCAGCGGATAGTCAACTAAGTACCATAATTTATTTACAATCAAACATCAGTAAAAATTTAAATAGCAGTTATACAGTCATCCATAAAAATATATTACAATAGTTTTCAAATAAATAAACGAGTGATCCCAGATCACTCCTCGGGCGGAGCCGTCTCCTCAGGCTCGCCCTCCTCCTCCTCATCTGTATCAAAATCTGCGTTACCACAAAATGGTATCGCAGGTAAGTATGACCTCAAATAACAACGTAATATAAAATACATTAAATGCAACTAACATGCATGCACATGATGAATATGCATTTTTCCACAAGACAACATTTTTCCCGAAAATGATAATTTTCCAACACACGCCAAAATCCCATTTTGGCCCAAAATATCCGTAAAACATTTTCCCAGAAAATGATTTACCCAGAAATCCAACTCGCACTTTTTTCCCAGAAAATAGTGCATTAATTCCAAATGCACCATGCATTATTTCCATATGCACCATGGCCTCCCCTATGGACCATCTGCACGTCCTGGCTTCGTAGCGGTGCTCAGTTCCTCGCCTAGCGCGTACATGGCCAAGCACCCACACTACGCAACGAGCGATGCCCAGTTCCGCGCCCAGCGCGTACGTGGCCAGACATCCTCTAGTCCCCGCCAGCAGAAGGACCACGAAGTCGGCACGAGACCATCTCGTCCGATCCCATTGTCGCCCGGCGACAATCCAGGGGACGCTACTCAGTATATTCCGCTCCCGAGTAACCAGAGGAGCTCCACCGAGTTAATGCCCCATCTCGGCTTGGGGTCGTGATACACACGCACCAAAAATCCATTCTCACATGAAAACCCAGTTTTCAAAAACGCATGAACATGAATGCAATACACGAAAACCCAGTTTTCTTTTACAAACATGATCATGCATGAAATAATGAAATGCACATGTACCAACACAATATCCAAACCAATAATTACCAATCCAATCAAATCCAACCAAACAACTCCAATCACAAATCCATCCGACCCCCGAACTCCTCGGACTCAGTCCGGTATGCCAAAAAATACAGTGAAATGGATTAGTGTAAAAAATACATTTAAATTACGAAAGTTCTTTGGAGAAATACTTACAATGCTATAAAGCAATTTCCGAAGGATCACGAATCTGCAAGAAGTGGAAAAATAGCTACAGAACAGTGTAAAATACACTGTGGCCGTGGGTCACAGATACCCACTTTTCAACGGAGACAAACGAAGACCCAAAAATGATAGGTTAGGGCCTAGGGAGGTCGGTGAAGCTAGTGGTGGTGAAGGTTGGCCGTGGGTGGCGGCATGGGCGGCGGTAGAAGACCAAAAAGCCCAAAACGGAAATGGAGTTGGATGTGCTTCACCGGTGACAGATCGGAGGTGGGGTTGGGTCCAATGGGTTGCCAAGAGGTCGAGGATAAAGTGGTAGGAAGATGGTGGCCGGAGGTGGCGCGACGGCGGCGCAGTGGTGCATGGAACGTTGCGGCTTCAATGGGTTCGTGGTGGCTAACGGCGGCGATGGAGGAGCTGGAAATGGAGGGGTAGCGTCGCCGGTGGCTGGGGAAGCTGGGGAGCCGAGCGGTGTCGACCACCGCCGGCGCACGGCGGCGGGCTGGGGGAGAGGAAGAACGGACGGAGAGAGAGAGAGAGGAAACTAGGCGCGCGCACGGGAAGAAAACCAGGAAAAGAAAAAGAAAAGAAAGAAGAAAAAGAAAAAGGAAGAAAAAGAAAAGAGGAAAGAGAAAATGCAGAGAAAGAAATGAGGTCTAATCCTCATAACTTGGATCACAAAAATGATCCAACGGAAATGATTTCAAACCCTCAAGTTAAATAAAATAATTTAAACGTAATGGTAAAGTCAAATTGAAATAATTAAATCTCACAGTAATTAAATAAATATTAAAAGTAATTTAAATGCATAACAATAAATAAATATTAAGAAAGCACGTAAAATAATTTTCACCAAATTAAAATCATAGAAATAAACTCATTAAAAATCCAACCAATTTTAAAATACGAGAATAAAATTTAAATAAATAAAAATAATCCTTTAGTAAAAATACACTAAAATACGGGGTGTTACATCCTCCCCCCTTAAATAAAATTTCGTCCTCGAAATTGGCAAGGTCAACATTAAGACTAAGACAGGAATAAGATTCAACTAAGAGCAGACTAAGAACATACCACCAAAATAGTCCGGCAAGGCCACTCTATAAGCAACAAACCCAACATTCTCTACGATCTGAAAATGGCCAACATATCTTAGACTAAGCTTTCCTTTCTTACCAAAGCGCTTAACGCCTTTCATAGGAGAGACTTTAAGATAAACCCAATCACCTACTTCAAAGGATAAGTCTCTTCTTCTTGTATCTGCGTAACTTTTCTGGCGACTTTGCGCTTCAGCCATCTTCTTCCTGATAACTGAACTTGATCCTTCATTTCTTGAATTATCTCAGGCCCAAGCAATTTGTTCTCACCAACTTCATCCCAACATAAAGGCGATCTGCACTTCCGTCCATATAAAGCTTCATACGGGGCCATCTGAATGGAGGGATGAAAACTGTTATTATAAGAGAACTCAATAAGCGGTAAGTGATTCTCCCAACTTCCTTGGAATTCCATGACACGAGACCGCAACATATCCTCCAGAGTCTGAATAGTACGCTCTGATTGGCCGTCTGTTTGGGGGTGATACGCCGAACTAAACTTCAATTTAGTGCCTAATGCTGCCTGTAAACTCTTCCAGAAATGGGACGTGAATCGCGAGTCCCAATCTGACACGATACTCTTGGCTACTCCATACAAACGCACTATCTCCTTGATATATAACCGAGTCAACTTACCCAAAGAGTCAGTATTAATAATAGGCAAGAAATAAGCACTCTTGATCAACCAATCAACAATCGCCCAAATTGAGTTCTTCCCACTAGGAGTCCTCGGCAAACCCACAACAAAATCCATAGAAATATCATCCCACTTCCACTCTGGAATAGGGAGAGGTTGAAGTCTACCTTGATGCTCAGCCTTAACTTGACGGCACGTGGTACATTTCTCAATAAACATGACGATATCCAACATACTCATTTTAGTCCCCAATGACACATCACGACCAGTAATCCCAGGGTGACTATGCTATCCAAAATCTCATTTCCTCGAGAACCTTAATACAACATCCAATAAATTTCAATGATCAATAGATCCATACAATAATATGTGCCAACCTCAATCAACTCCTATGCTCCAACTTCTAAACCTTCATGGAATTCTACTATTGGAAACCTAATAGTCACTTCCAATGTTAACCATCAATAACAAATTGCACAACCAAATGATTAATCTCTAATTACAAGTATCTTCTCAAAATTCAAGTCACCACTAATTCTTCAAATCAGCACAATTTGAACTCCTGACTACAACAAAAATACCACGCTTCTGCTGCGCACTCTGATATTCGCCACATGCATAAAACTTACGTCCTCATGAAACTAACACCATCGAGTACAAGGTGGCTCCATTCCTACTAACCAAAACCCTTATCACAATTTGATAGAAAAATACTCTCTCCCAAAACCACGAGTTATAACTCAAATTCCTCAATTAACTTCTGCTGCCTTGATCAAAATCAAATTCTATAAAATACACCCATGATCATTGACAGAAAATCAATATCAAACAACCTCAACATCTCAAATTGAAAATAAACAACGTCAACCCAAAATACATTCATCTCCTCCAAGATAAGAAACATACTTTAAAAGACTCAATTCCAACCTAGCGAATCAAAAGAGTGCCTAGAGACTTCTACCTAATAACCTAAACCCGAAAGCTCACCATCTACATTCTAAACAACATCTAATCTAACGGTGACTAAACTCACAACGAACCACCATTGACTTCACCAAAACATTAACAAAACTTCCTTGGTAGCTCGCCCAGCTACTTCTACTCCTATAAGCTAGTATTAACACAATTAGTTCCTTCAATAGTACATCACTATTAAACCTCAAGGCAAGCCATACTGCTTAAATAATCAATCCACCAAAAGCCATTGCACAACACCCAAAGATCCTAATGCTTTATTAACCCACATACTTGATCATATTATCTACTGTTGATGCCTAAGCTTCAACTTCGAAGATAGTTTCATACACCATACATGACATCCCATCAATCTCTCTTCAAGTTAAATAACAATGTCCTTCATTCAACCAACTAGATGCTCAAACTCCAAAAGAAAGTATAGCCTCAAAAATTTAAATTCCTAGGTGACCTCAAGTCACAATTAATTCCTGAAGATAATCACAATAACTATTCCTAACCATGATTTCATTGAGTAACCCACTCGACTACACACTTCGATCAACTCACCAAAAACTCCAAGCCAAGGTTTCTTAAATTACTACTATTGTGTCGACTCCTCTTCCACACCTACCAAAACCACTTCTTTCAAACCAAAATGAGACTAGGACCTGAACTCTCCGAAATATGCATAAACACTCACCACTACCATGCATCGATCACATGCACCCTTAGCCAAAACCAAAAATGCTCCAAATGTGCAAGTGATCATCATTACCATTTCCATCACTAAACCTATATCCTCGAAATCAATAAGAATCATTTCTTAAATCATCACCATCTATTATCCTTAAAATTGATATGGATTAAATCATTAACCTGTCACTGTAACCTCAAGCTAAAAACAATTATTAACCGAACTAGATCAACATCTTCCATCTCCAAAGAAATTCTCCCCTAAAAAAATTCTCATATCAGTAACTTAACTCTCATCAATCCTATTTTAATTCAGCCCTTCAACTCTGCAATTCTAAAACCTTAACCCAGATAGAAATCATTTCCTGAAATCCTCAAGATCGATGACCTTAACTCTAAAACATTCGCCTTAAAAAACTTGTAAATTCTAAAACCCCAAATGTTATCAAATTGCTTATCGAGGTCAGCAAGATCAAAAACTTCTAATTTAAGTAATCTCTTAATTGCTTGTTGAACCTACCAGCTTAAATCCCATTAACTTATTTTCTAAAAAACTATGGGGCCACAAACCTTAGATGAACTTCTCATAAATCTAACATTGACATTCGTTGAACTTACAACCTCCTACCCGAAAGACTCATTACCTAAATTCTACGGAACCTAAATCCTCAATTATCCTAAGCAATTAAAAACTATTCCCCTCCTTAGCAGCAACTTGAGTACCTAACCCAAAGAGTTCACCCAGACCCTGATGTTCAAGCCTTGATATTAAAACAACCAATTACCAAGAGTTCAGGCCTACTATACCAATGTTTAAGCCTAACAATGGCCTTCTCAGTCGTACCATCTTCCTGTCATAACATAACCCTTAACCCGCCTTTCAATTTCGAACAAAACAAAATAAAATAAAATTTCATAAATAAAATAACATACGACAAAATGCATAAAACCAATGAAGTAGTTCACAATAAAATAAATAAAATAATAAAATAATCCGACATAAAATAAAACAATTAAATTAAAATAACATACAATAAAATAAATAAACAACAAAATTATTATACAATAAAATAAATAAACACCAAAATTATTATACAATAAAATAAATAAACAACAGAATTATTATACAATAAAATAAATAAACAACAGAATTATTATACAATAAAATAAATAAAGCCAATAAAATCATACTCAACCAAAGGTAAACACTAATTAAAGCAATAAAATCAAATAAATCAAATAACATCAATTAACATCAATTAACATAATATAAAATAAATAACTTAACTTACACCACTTAAACAAAAATTTTATTATTTTAAAATAATAAAAATAATTTTCTGGTACTATCCTAAGGGACATGTGGTTTTACCCAGAGCCGAACTGCTCTAATACCACATGTGGCGCCCCAATCCCCCTTATATAAATACACAGGGATCGAGACACCAGGATGCTGACAACACGGTCACACATCCCAACGAAGTGCCAGTGTGTGTACATGCAACAGTGTATAAATAAAATAACGCAGCGGATAGTCAACTAAGTACCAGAATTTATTTACAATCAAACATCAGTAAAAATTTAAATAGCAGTTATACAGTCATCCATAAAAATATATTACAATAGTTTTCAAATAAACAAACGAGTGATCCCAGATCACTCCTCGGGCGGAGCCGTCTCCTCAGGCTCGCCCTCCTCCTCCTCATCTGTATCAAAATCTGCGTTACCACAAAATGGTATCGCAGGTAAGTATGACCTCAAATAACAACGTAATATAAAATACATTAAATGCAACTAACATGCATGCACATGATGAATATGCATTTTTCCACAAGACATCATTTTTCCCGAAAATGATAATTTTCCAACACATGCCAAAATCCCATTTTGGCCCAAAATATCCGTAAAACATTTTCCCAGAAAATGATTTACCCAGAAATCCAACTCGCACTATTTTCTCAGAAAATAGTGCATTAATTCCAAATGCACCATGCATTATTTCCATATGCACCATGGCCTCCCCTATGGACCATCTACACGTCCTGGCTTCGTAGCGGTGCTCAGTTTCGCGCCCAGCGCGTACATGGCCAAGCACCCACACTACGCAACGAGCGATGCCCAGTTCCGCGCCCAGCGCGTACGTGGCCAGACATCCTCTAGTCCCCGCCAGCAGAAGGACCACGGAGTCGGCACGAAACCATCTCGTCCGATCCCATTGTCGCCCGGCGACAATCCAGGGACGTTACTCAGTATATTCCGCTCCCGAGTAACCAGAGGAGCTCCACCGAGTTAATGCCCCATCTCGGCTTGGGGTCGTGATATACACGCACCAAAAATCCATTCTCACATGAAAATTCAGTTTTCAAAAACACATGAACATGAATGCAATACACGAAAACCCAGTTTTCGTTTACAAACATGATCAAGCATGAAATAATGAAATGCACATGTACCAACACAATATCCAAACCAACAATTACCAATCCAATCAAATCCAACCAAACAACTCCAATCACAAATCCATCCGACCCCCGAACTCCTCGGACTCAGTCCGGCATGCCAAAAAATACAGTGAGATGGGTTAGTGCAAAAATATATTTAAATTACGAAAGTTCTTTGGAGAAATACTTACAATGCTATAAAGCAATTTCCGAAGGATCACAAAGCTGCAAGAAGTGGAAAAACAACTACAGAACAGTGTAAAATACACTGTGGCCGTGGGTCACAGATACCCACTTTTCAACAGAGACAAACGAAGACCCAAAAATGATAGGGTAGGGCCTAAGGAGGTCGATGAAGCTAGTGGTGGTGAAGGTTGGCCGTGGGTGGCGGCATGGGCGGCGGTAGAAGACCAAAAAGCCCAAAACGGAAATGGAGTTGGATGTGCTTCACCGGTGACAGATCGGAGGTGGGGTTGGGTCCAATGGGTTGCCAAGAGGTCGAGAATGAAGTGGTAGGAAGATGGTGGCCGGAGGTGGCGCGACGGCGGCGCAGTGGTGCATGGAACGCCGCGGCTTCAATGGGTTCGTGGTGGCTAACGGCGGCGATGGAGGAGCTGGAAATGGAGGGGTAGCGTCGCCGGTGGCTGGGGAAGCTGGGGAGCCGAGCGGTGTCGACCACCGCCGGCGCACGGCGGCGGGCTGGGGGAGAGGAAGAACGGACGGAGAGAGAGAGAGAGGAAACTAGGCGCGCGCACGGGAAGAAAACCAGGAAAAGAAAAAGAAAAGAAAGAAGAAAAAGAAAAAGGAAGAAAAAGAAAAGAGGAAAGAGAAAATGCAGAGAAAGAAATGAGGTCTAATCCTCATAACTTGGGTCACAAAAATGATCCAACGGAAATTATTTCAAACCCTCAAGTTAAATAAAATAATTTAAACGTAATGGTAAAGTCAAATTGAAATAATTAAATCTCACAGTAATTAAATAAATATTAAAAGCAATTTAAATGCATAACAATAAATAAATATTAAGAAAACACATAAAAATAATTTTCACCAAATTAAAATCATAGAAATAAACTCATTAAAAATCTAACCAATTTTAAAATACGAGAATAAAATTTAAATAAATAAAAATAATCCTTTAGTAAAAATACACTAAAATGCGGGGTGTTACAATATTGATGGCACGATAGGTGTTTGTAGCAGGGTGTGAATGAATAGAGGCATTTTCAATGTGGGTAGAGGATGAATCTCCAGAACTTTCCATAGGATCCTCCATGAAGGTTTGCTCTATAGCTCTGATGCCATGTAAGAAAGCATAAAACAGAGGGAGGAAATGCTAGATAGCAGAGAGCATAAGGCACGAAGGTCTGGAAAATATTTTGTACTATTTTCACTGAATGGAAATGCACGATACAATGGAATCCTCATATAGACACTTTGCCCTAACAACCTAACAGAACCATATACCCAAAATAGAATCAACAAATATAATAAAAAGTGAATAAGACAAATACATATAAACAGAAATAAAGGAGATGAATAAGACAAAATACATATAAACAGAAAAGAGAGTTTATCCTTTTCCAGAACGACTTGTAGCAACTTGTTCATGCACAGAGTGTAATAGACTCGTAACCCACACGCCACGGTGAACGATGAGAATCTAGGATGTGAAAGAAAAATATCAATCATTCATTGCTGCACTTGGTGCGTAACATTAACCCTTTTGCAGCAAATAAATATGGAAGTATATACGTAGTCTAAACTAACCCTGTTTTGAATTACTTTTTGAGTCATGATCCAAAGGCAACCACAAGTCAATTTCTCCCTTCTTTCCAAGGTGGCCAGGGGGCAATACTGCAATGGGCAACATTTCATTAGCAATTATCTGTGTCCTGGATTATACCATCATCTATCTCTCTTATCCCCAGATTGATTCATCATCACAGGACTACGTCATCGCTCACAACGCAGCTCAATCAGAGGTGGGAGTTGGACCTATTACTTGGGATGCTAGTGTAGCGGCATACGCACAGAACTATGCTAATCAACGTATGGGTGATTGCAAACTAGTGCACTCGGGTGGCCCTTATGGTGAGAATATTGCATGGAGCAGTGGTGACCTCTTGGGAACGATTGTCGTTAGGGCTGTGCATATAATCCGATAACCCGTTGAGTCCGATTAAAATAACTCGAACAAACCCGAATTTTATCGGGTTTCATCTTTTTGGATCTCCAACACGACTAGTAGCGGGTCTATGTTTTGGGTATCAACTCGTCCGACTATAAAAGCATACTTATCTTCAGTTCTCAAACCCTAGCCTCCTTAATCCGGATGAGAACCCTGCCTCCCATGTAAAACTCACCGATCAATTCGTAAGCGAAGTTGCCTTCATTGGACAAGGCATCTGGGTAGGATACTTTCGTGTGGCAGAGCTTATTCGGGTCGTAAGATACAGATAGGACTGTAAGAGTAAGGTCTTGGTACGGGTTTTGCAGGCGAGCAAGGAGCATGGGATTGGAGAGTAGGAAGAAGATAGGAGTGGGTTGAATATGGAGTGGAAGTTTGGGTTTTTTTTTTTTTTTTTTTTTTGCAATGAAACTAAGAGAGTTCACTCCCCGTGTCGAGGACCATGGTAACGCTCTGTGGGGATGAACCTACGATGAGTGAGATTGTTAGGGTCACATTGTGGTGAAAATGGAATTTGTTTGGAGGTTTTCGAGCAGAACCAGGTGAGAGTAGCGTCTAGGCTTTGAGGGGCAATATGACTGTTTCATGTGTTGCAGAAACAGAGTGACTATTTCATGATGAACAACTGTAGAAGAAGGAGAAGCCACGAGTGGTGATCTTTTGCTAGCGGAGTTGGTGTTTTGATGATAGTGATGGTGATGTTTTTGTTTCCCTTTTTTCTCTCTTTATTCGCATCAACATCAAACGAAGTTGCATGCATGCACTTGAAGTTCTATATAAACCCATATCATTTCCATACAGGCCAGCCCATCCCAGAGCAGTTGCAACAGCAAGCAAACTACATATAATTTTAGATACCTATAATATTCCCTTTTTAGTTTTTAGCACGAGAAACCAAAACACCAACTCTGCCAGCAAAAGAATAATGTCTCTTGCTGCTATGCCTCATAAAGTTGCTGTCAAGGATGAATATGTGACATGCGGTGATACGCAATTGAAATCTATGTATGAGTGTTGTGACATGGACAAAAATGGCAGGCTTAGCCAGATAGAGCTGCAAAAGGTTTTAGCAAAGCTAGGAGTTGAATTCCCTCGTTTGAGAGCTACATCAGTACTCTGGCATGTTGATGAAAATGAAGATGGATACAACAGCTTGAACGAGTTTGGCATGCTCGTGAAAATGAAGATGGTTTGTTCTTAAATTTGATGATGATTGTAGATCTGAGATTCAGATAAGAGATTATGTAAATTGATGTAAAGAAAGTAGATTTTTTTTTTGGTCGGGTCGTATGAGTCGACCCGATTTTATTTTTGTTCAGGGCACCATAAACAATCTCACTCGGGTCGGGCACAAATCCAATTGTACCAGGCTAGGTTGCAGGCCAAGCTGCCATTAAACTTTGGGTAGGGGAGAAGGCCGACTACAACTACAACTCTAACTCATGTGCTGCCGGCCGCCAATGCAGCCACTATACTCAGGTGGTTTGGTGTGATTCTTTGCACTTGGGTTGTGGTAAAGTCAGATGCAACGACACCGACACCTTCATCACTTGCAATTATGATCCCCCGGGCAACTATGTTGGGCAGCGGCCGTACTAATTAATAGTTGTTGCTTATGGAAAAAAATGATATTTTTTCCTATATATTAGTAATACTTGAATTTTTCCTTTTCATTTCGTTGACAATGAATATGATAGTACCATGATTTATCTGATCTCCCTCCTCCCAACGAGCGTTGTTATTTTACAATATTAATGAAATCAGTCGTTGTATTTGAATCAAGTTGATTCATTTCATATGTTCGCCTCTTGGGCAGATGACCCTAGCTGCCACCAGTCAAGGCAAGTGGAATTCGCCCCACTCCTAAGCCTTATCTCACGGAGAATTTGGACAAAAGTTTTAGGAGATTCTCATCCATGAAATATTCATTAATTTGATACCAAAAAGGCCGAATAAACACATCGCAACACTTTGGGCATTTATTTCTGAGCCCACTTAAGCATTCTACATGTGGTTCTTGTAGAAAAGTTCAAGCATCTCCGTAGGCCAGCCCCCATCGTGCATCCAGGATCCATGACCACGCCCATCACCTTTCTTTAAACTGTTAATTAATTTTACTATAATTTCATGAAGATGGAGAATTTCTCGATGAAATAAAAGCTTTTATGTGAACAAAGTATGCCAGTTTATGCATGAACAGAAAGTGCCACATTGGAGTGCTGTTAAAAGGATCTTGAGATACCTCAAAGGCACAATTAATCATGGCCTATTGTTTCCTTTCAAAACCTCTTTCAATCTCCAAGCATACTCTGATGCTGATTGGGCGGGATGCCCAGATAATAGACAATTGACAGGGGGCTTCTGCATTTTTCTTGGTCAACACTTAATCTCCTGGAGTTCTAGAAAGCAAAAGACAGTGTCAAGATCAAGCACTGAAGTTGAGTATAAATCCATTGCTACTGCTGTTGATGAACTAATTTGGTTACAAACTGTACTCTGTGAACTTGGAATTAATCTCTCTAAAGCTCCAACTTTATGGTGTGACAATATTGGTGCAAATTATCTTGCTACCAATCCAATATACCATTCAAAAACCAAGCACATGGATATTGATTTTCACTTTGTGAGGGATAGGGTTGCAGCTAAGTCTCTTGCAGTTTCTTTCATCAGCTCCAAGGATCAAATTGCGGATGTTTTTACAAAGCCTTTAGTCTTTGATAAATTTTATAATTTTTGGTCGAGTCTCAATGTTGTTGACACCCCATTAGACTTGAGGGGACGTATTAGCATAGATGCATTACAAACTGTACAGCAGTGTAGAGTGCAAGAACAACCGTAGGCAAACTTTTCTGTTATTCTCTTCAATGCTTGTAACAAACTTTTATTCCCTTTTCTGATTCCAGAACCTTCTGTAATGTGTGTATATAAACACTGAAATCATAATGAAAGATATTGAGCATTACGGGAAATATGTAACTTTGTCACTGACTAGGGCTTTGAAGAGAGAAGCAGACAATTTGAAAAGAGTAATGCTAGATTTTAGTTATGATCAGTTTCAATTTGTCATCTTCAATTAATACAGTAGTCAATGACTAATCAATATAATGTATAAGTAGTTTCCTACGTTAAATATCTGTACAGAAAACCACTTAAGGCTACATTTGAATGCTGAGATGATTTGAGTTTATGTGAATAGTAATATTTTGTGGGTCCCTGCATTGAGATGTGTTTGATTGTAAATAAGTTGAGATATGTGTTTAAATGTATAAAGTAAGTTGAGATGAATTAACTTTTTTATGTAAAATTGAAAAAGTAGTAGGTCCCATCAATAATTGGTTAATTAAGATGGGCTGAGGTGAATTTGTATTCCAAACATAACCTTAAAATGTATCATACCAATGAATGAATGATCAATATGTTCATAAATGATCAAATAAGTTAAAAATGAAGATCGACAACAGTTTTCACTAATAAAGTAAATTTGTTCTAAGTTGAAGAGAGAAATAGATCAACCTCAAATAGCTCCAATTTTGTTTTTTTTTTTTTTCTTTTTGACAAATTTGGAGATATTATTGCATGATGGGAAAAAAATACGCACTCAAGAAACAATATCATAGTACTGCATGACTTGCTTTAGAAATATTTATTTATCGTAATTCGTAAGGCAGACAATCTAGAAATTATATAGCTAGGAGAGACGAGGAAGGTTATCATGTAAAGGTAATTGCAATAAATATATATATACAACTAGCTTTTTCTTTGTATAGTAGGTTACATATTAGTAATCTCAAACTCATCTCAATTTATTTCAACTTATTTTATCTAATTATTATAATTTTTTAAAATTTTAATATAAAATATAATAAACAATTTAATTTTTTTAAATTTTTCAAATTTTAAAATAATAATAATATTAAAAAATAATATTTTTTTTAATTTTTAACTTTTATTTCAATTTAATTCAATTCAATTTAAGATCTAAACGCATTCTTGAATTGTAAACACATCGGGCCAAACGCTTCATTGCTGCACTCGCTGCGGAACATTAACCCTTTTACAGCAAATAAATATGGAAGTACGTAAGTAGTCTAAACTAACCCTGTTTTGAATTACTTTCCGAGTCCTCTAAAGGCAACTGCAAGTCAATTTCTCCCTTATTGTAGAAGTCCATGTCAAGTAGTCCATAATGATTGCTAGCAGCTAACTGTATTTAGTTACAAATTAATGCAAATTAAATGCATTCATACAGGTGAGGAGATAATATATTCGGCCTCCTATCGAGAGCCTCAAATACACTAAGGAAGAAAAAAGAAGAGAGAGCCAAAAGAACTCTGAGAAAAAAAAAAAAAAAAAAAAGTTGAGTTAAGTGAAGTGTGATCTTCTTCTTTTATAATATTTTATTATGTTCTAATATTTACTAGTAGAGTTCTTTTATGTAGATGTAAGCCGTTATTAAACCACCTTAAATTTTTAGTGTTACTATGTACTTGAATTTTTAGAGTTCTGTTGTATGGATTTACCCAACACTTCTTTCCAAGGTGGCCGGTGGGCAATACTGCAATGGGTAACATTTCATTAGCAATTGTCTGTGTCCTGGATTATACCATTATCCATCTCTCCTGTCCCCAGATTGGTTCATCACCACAGGACTACGTCAACGCTCACAACGCAGCTCGATCAGAGGTGGGAATCGGACCTATTACTTGGAATGCTACCATAGCGGCATACGCACAGAACTATGCTAATCAACGTAAGGGTGATTGCAGACTAGTGCACTCGGGTGGCCCTTACGGTGAGAATCTTGCATGGAGCAGTGGTGACCTCTCGGGAACGGCTGCCGTTAACCTTTGGGTAGCAGAGAAGGCCGACTACAACGCAACCACTAGATCATGTGCTGCCGGCCGCCAGTGCGGCCACTATACTCAGGTGGTTTGGCGCTATCCATATTTGCGCTTGGGCTGTGGTAAAGTTAGATGCAACGACGGCGGCACCTTCATCACTTGCAATTATGATCCCCCCGGAAACTATGTCGGGGAGCAGCCGTTCTAGTTACCAGGTGGTGCTTATGGAAAAAAATGATCATCTTTTCCTATTATATTTAGTAGAAATTGAATTTTTCCCTTTCATTTCGTTGACAATGATAGCACCATGATTGATCTCATCTCCCTCCTGCAACTAGCGTTGTTATTTTACAATATTAATGAAATCAGTCGTTGTATTTGAATCAAGTTGATTCATTTCATATGTTCGCCTCTTGGGCAGATGACCCTAGCTGCCACCAGTCAAGGCAGGTGGAATTCGCCCCACTCCTAAGCCTTATCTCACGGAGAATTTGGACAAAAGTTTTAGGAGATTCTCATCCATGAAATATTCATTAATTTGATACCAAAAAGGCCGAATAAACCCAAATGGACCGAATAAACACATCGCAGCACTTTGGGCATTTATTTCTGAGCCCACTTAAGCATTCTACATGTGGTTCTTGTAGAAAAGTTCAAGCATCTCCGTAGGCCAGCCCCCATCGTGCATCCAGGATCCATGACCACGCCCATCACCTTTCTTTAAACTGTTAATTAATTTTAGTGTAATTTCATGAAGATGGAGAATTTCTCGATGAAATAAAAGGGATAAAATTACACTAGTTTCAGAAGATTAACAAATGATTATATTACTTTATAATTATTTCTTTTTTTTTAAAAAAAAAAAAAAAGAAAGAAAGCAAAAGAAACCAACATGAATAATGATGCGTTCATAGTAGTTTGTTGTGTCGTGGGCTTAGCTATATTGGTCCATGTCCATGTCCATATCCATATTGGGTTTAGCAGTTTGTGGTGTGTAGGGATGACGAGTAGTAAAACTCTTAATCTAATACTCTGTCATGAGCATAATATAAATTAAGAGTTAAGGAAAAAAATAAAAAAGATAAAAAAATAAATATAAGTGTGTGATATAGAAATGGTAAGTAGACTTTTCATAAATCAATAGTAATAAGTTTTGACCTGATCCCAAATATCCCATGAGAATATCCATTGCATGTGAATTGCGTCATGCATGTACGTATTCATAATTGAAACATGGGTACTCCATATTTCTCGCACCAATTACGGGATCAATCAGAAATTAATAAATAGCTTTCGACTAATTTGGTTGGGGAAAGTTGTAGTAGTTATCCTAAGGAAGTCATGCGTGGAAATGTTTAATTATCGCTTAGGTTGTGGAAATTAACCACGAGGTTTTGAAGATCAGCTAGAGATGAAGCAGACAATTTGGAAACTGTACAAGATTTATTGACGCTAGCTAGCTGAAGATCAAAGGCAGCAACCGATTTAATCAAATTTAAAGAGAAATGATTTATACAAATTTTAAATAAATAAACTTCACGCAAGTCTTTGTAAAAAAGTAGACTCGCCTTAAAAAAGTGTAAAAAAATTATTTTTTATTAATAAAATTTACTTTTTTATAAAATATTTATATAAAATTAATCTATTTAAGACTTATATTTAACGTTGCAACAATATGGACGCGGGTTCTACTGCCACAGGCAAAGTGTACCGACACTTTGTACAAGAGTGTTAAAAGCAAATTTTTTTAAAACAGTATTTTTTGTGTATTTTAAAAAAAAAATTAAAAAATAAAAAACACTACTAAAAAATAAACAAATATAAATACTAAAAGAATGCATTTCGATACAAATAATCGGTGGATCTATCATTTTCTTTTGAGGAGTGCTACGTGAGTCACAAATGATTATACAAAAGTAAGTTCATAAACTGACGTATTTTATGTGATCCTTATAAAGATTTACTTTACAATAAAATTAACTTTAAAATTTGATAAATAATATTAAACTACATCAGTTTGTAAAATTATTTTTATATAATTATTATGTGACTAGAATATTTCTTTTTTCCTTTTAAAATAACTAGGAAGCGCAATTTTCTCTGAGCATATTGCTAGCTACTATATGTATATCCGGCGCCCGTTTGACTTACTTACCCACATATATGTATTAATATATATATATATATTATATAGTACCGATCCTTAATTAGGGCTGATCATGAACACAGCTTTAAAGTAAAATAAGGTTGTGCTGAGAATTCATGCATGAATACGTTTTCTTAATTTGTATCGTAGGTTCAGTAGTCCTAGGCACCAAAAAGAAAGGGCAACGAATATTCTGAAACTCTGCCAACATTTTCCTGCAGAAGAATGAGAAAATAAATAGAAAGAACGGCCAAGTAATTAATGAAAGAAAAATGTTACTTTCTTCATTTAATTTGTTTTCTCATTTTGATATTTTATATTTTTTTATTTTTTTTATTTAATAAAAAAATGACTATTAATATATTTATATTTTTTATATTTTTAAAAAATATTTAAAAATGTTAAAAAATATAAAAAAATAATAATTAAAAAGAAAATAAAAATACCAATTTGGCCTAGTGCCCGAGTAGCACCGCTCTTAATGAAAAGACAAAGTAAAGAGAGTGCTATGCAAGTCCCTACCTACCAATGACCATTGGAATTCCGTGACAATTACCACGTGATCATGAGATGATTCTAGAGAAAAAATGGGGAAACTGATGCATCACTTTGGATTTTTCCTTTGCCCAGCGAATGAGGAAGGCAGTCTACACTTGACCCTATTTTTTAGTCATCCAAAGGCAGATCAAGCAAATGATTCTTTCGTTCTTAATTTTCCAGGTGGCGGGGGAAGTCTTGGCAAATGGCTAAAAGTTTTTATCCATAATGTAGATGTAAAAGTTTAGCTAAGACTAAGTGGTTAGATAAGTTTGAATAAGACTAAGTGATTAAGATGATAGAGTTTATTTTATCTTTAATTTTGTAATTTAGATGAATGTAAAGTACTTTAACTTTATCTATAACTATTTTGAGTTTATCTAGAAATTATTATGAAGTGTTTTAGATAAGTTAAGAATGTGAAAAGCAAGTTTCAATAGTTCTGTAATTATCCATAGAAGAGTTTGAATGATCATAAACTGATACTGTTGAGAAAATTAAGTGCCAGATGACAGCATCCCGTCAGAAGAGTCCTTCGCGACAGAGTCGCTTCATCAACAAAATCCTACTGCAATTCAAACTGCTTTTAGATTATTTATTTAAGGAATCCGATTGGATAAGAGGATCGGAGATTTCGGTTTGGAGATATTGGAGAGTATATTTCGAGTACTTATATATAAATTTTCTAGTAATTTTTTTCTCTTATCAAATATGATCGTACTCTATATTAGAAATTAAATAATCGTGATTCAGTCATTAAAATTACAAAAAAAAAAAGTCAATATTTAAAAATCCTTAAAAAGTCTAACCATTACTGCAGTAGAGGCCAAGATGCGCATATATATAATCCTCCTCACGATCGATAACCGATATGCCATTCGACTTTCGATTGATCAGTACTTTGACTTGTAAACACGAATTAATATATATATATATATATAAATAAAACATGTGCTCACGAGTTTTAATTAATTTTTCTACTCACAAATTCAGTTTTTTTTTTTTTTTTTAAAGTGCCCACAAATTAAGTTAATTCATGATCACGGCATCATGCATGCATCGAGATAGCCGTGATCGTCAGGTCATGACCAGTAGTACTGTTCAATGCGATATATGTTGCATCTACCACCATAATTAGGACCACCCGAGTTCACGCACGCGCGAGTTCGATCGCAATCGACTTAGCTTACGTTGGTCATTAGCATACTTCTCATCATGACTTACAGGGTACGACGCCCACCCTGGACTAAGTGCATGCATGCGCTGATTTTTAGGCCATATATCGACATATATCTAATTAATTAATTAATTAGTAATTGCTTGCATATTTTGAATAACAATAACATTAACATGATCAATACGGTACTTAATTGGCTGCTAGTACTGTTAGACCGGATCGTAGGGAATATTGACTCGAATTATAAGTTTTCTTACAGGATAAATTAGGCGTATAAAGACTTCCGCCATGCAAGCTTAAGGCACCTATCACCGGCGGATTCAAGGGAGCAGAGGCAAAACCAAAATCTGGTTATGAGTAATTCATGTTTTGTTTATAAGAAAACTTGAGAATTTATATATATTTAGGTTTTTAAAAAATAAATAAAAAATATATAACCCCAATAAAAAAAAATTTGAATTTTTCTTAGAATTAACTTAAATTGTGTACCTAAAAATTTTTATTATATAATTATGAAAATACTTGAAGCTAGCATATAATATTTGTCTATTTTCATTAGAGTTCTTTCAACCTTTTTCTTTTATTATCTTATAGAATATCTTTTCTACATAAGTACATGAAGAAACTTTGCCATGATTTTCCTTGAGTTAATTTTTTTTAACACTTTTCTTGTAATGAAAGCTAGCTAAACATGTTAGTTTTCTGCTAGCTAGAGATCATAAAACACAGCTTACCGGCCTGTCTTTGATTCTTATAAACGCGTGTCATATATAATGATCCCAAAATTGTTATTAATATACGATAACTAATAGCATCTTTTTTCTATCTCAGATTATGCGTATAATTGTATTTTTCGAATCATAGATGGTACGTACAATACGCATTATATATATATATATGAAAGATATATAAAAATTAATATCATCATTAATTATTATATATGGTACTGCATGCAAGTGGTGTTTTGGTCTCTTTAGTTCCACCAAAGTTTTACGCTTCCCACTTTTGAACATTCTACTAAAGATCATTAACTCTTCCAACACCCATGACATAATTTCCACAAAGTACTACTGGTGGCTAGGAAATGATAAAATTTCGGAATTTCGTATCCCTACCCTAACTCATTTGCATATTGCCCCAAGCATTTATAATTTCCCTATATATAGTACCACTCATTCATGCTGGCTCTACCATCCTGCAGTACGCTAATTAGCTTTTTCTTTGCATTACATACGAGAAACCAATATGCAGGGACTCATGATCATGAGAAACATTTCCCCAGCAATAATATTTGCTTTTGTTCTGACCTTTGCCTTCGTCCATGAATCCAGCGCCCAAGATTCACCACAAGACTACGTCAACGCTCACAACGCAGCTCGATCACAGGTTGGAGTCGGACCTATTGCTTGGGATGCTACCGTTGCGGCATTTGCAGAGAATTATGCTAACCAACGTAAGGGTGATTGCAGACTTGTGCACTCGGGTGGCCCTTACGGTGAGAATATTGCATCGAGCGGTGGTGACCTCTCGGGAACGGCTGCCGTTAACCTTTGGGTAGGAGAGAAGGCCGACTACAACTACAACTCTAACTCATGTGCTGCCGGCCGCCAGTGCGGCCACTATACTCAGGTGGTTTGGCGCAATTCTGTGCGCCTTGGCTGTGCTAAAGTCAGATGCAACAATGGCGGCACCTTCATCACTTGCAACTATGACCCCCCGGGCAACTATGCCGGGCAGCGGCCTTACTAATTAATAATTAGAGCTTTTCGTTGCTTGTAGTTCCTGATCAAAGCAAGCATGCATGCATCTACGAGTTTAATTTTAGAGGGTGACCTTAAATAAGTCATGTAATATTGGCATCAAACTCTGAATAAATAAAGTGAAACTCGTGAAGTAATATTATATATGAGGATCAGGTCATGCATGCATCGACATCGTTTGCATGGGCTTCCTGTTTTTTCCCGCACTTTTGGCTTCTTTTTTTCTTTTTGAGGGCGCAAGTTTGGCTTCTTCCGAACTATACATGCTGCATATTGCGACAACTTAATTAATTTATACGCCACAAATTGCTTAGTTCCTAGCTAGATCAAATTTTTACTTCTTGTTCTTATGGAAGAGAATGGCAAACATATATAATAAAGCCATTATATTTTTTAATTGATCATGACCTTTATATGCATCGTGTTGATCATTGATTTATCACATTCCAAGTATATTTCCCAATATGCATTTCATGAAGTTCGATTATTAATGGTAATTGTTGGGGATAAGAATAGTTAGTGGCCCGCTCAATGATCAGGTGAATAACCGGATAATTAAAGCAGCTTGCTTCTTAGATAATGGCCATTGAGCTCCTTTTTAAGGGAATAACCACCAACTCTCAACTATCTAACCGATTCAATAAAATGTCACTCCGTAATATGGAAAGGGGATTGCTGAAGGGAAGAATTAATTAATTAATACTCTCACTGGTCACTCTCTCTTCAATTAAACTAGAGATAAGAAAATAGTGACTAACTTAATCATCGAAGAGTCTGCTGGCCGGCCTGGTCCTTCGGGACCTGGCAGAGTCCGCCGACGATTTTCTTGTTTTCCAAAAGAAATTCAAACAACGGTAGGGAAAAAAAAAAAAAAAGGATCATCCATTCTCCTAATTTAACCGGAAAATGCACGAAATTCACAATCATGGCGTCCCTTTCTCTATTTTTTAACTCTATTGTGCACGTGTTATTGACAATCACAGCCCTGCCCTACCACTTGAGACAATATTATATTATTTTCGTTCCACTTAGACCATATATATATATGGTTTGACGAATACATGAGCCTATGCAGAAAACACAATCTATGTAGGATTTTAACATAATTTGTGGCCCACAATTGTAGGCTCATTGTCTTGACTAATTGATTTGATCTACTTGCTAGAGAATACTGTAAGACATAGATTTGTATCTCGCCATGGTTTGTTCAAACAGATAAGAAGAAACTTTAGTCGATGGAGGGTTGTGATAATTTGATTCCTTAAATTATGTGAAAGGCCGACGGCTATATTAATCATGGCTATCACCATATATATCGATCCGGCTCTCTGATTTACTTAGTGAGCAGCGTAATACTGTGTGTGTATACACACGTACTTACGTATATTAAATTAATATTTATCTTTTTAAGTTTTTTTTTAAATTCAAATTTTAAATTTTAAATTTCATAATTTTCAGTATATCAATAATTCATCATTTGTCAATAAGCATTATTTTATAAGTAAAAATTATAAGTATAAATAATATTTTCCTTTTCAAGCAAAATTATAAGGTTGCGCTGAGAATTCATGACTATATACGTACGTTTTCTTAATTTGTATTGTAGGTTCAGTACAAGTCCCAGGCACCAAAAAGTAAGGGCAAAGAATATTATGAAACTCTGCCGGCCGGCCAACATTTTTCAGCAAATAAAAGAATGAGAAAATAAATAGAAATTAAGAACGACCAAGTAAATAAAAAGACAAAGTAAAGGTCGACGCATAATGCGATGCAAGTTCCCTAGCTAGCTGCCAATGACCATTGGAGTTCCGTGACAGTGCAGATGATTCTAGAAAACGTGCACCCATGATCAAAGGAAAAAAATGGAGAAAATGATGGGGACACACTTTGGATTTTTCTTTTGCAGCAAATGACCAAGGCAGTCTATACTTGACCCTATTTTTTAGTCATCCAAAGGCAGAAGCTGCAAATATTGGTTCTTTCGATCGTTCTTCTGGATTTCCGATCGAGGTGGTGGGGCAAGAGTACGAAGTCTTGGCAAATGGCTAAAATTTTCTATCCATATTATATATAACGCATTACACTAACAGTACTAGTACGTAGTTGTAAATTTGTGTCCTGCATACAGGGATTTCATCTTATTTGTCCATCTGATCTCTTTTAGTGCCCAGGCCAATTAATTAACAGTTCTTCTGGGGATAGTCGGGCCACGCAAACAGTGGGCAGTCGGCCATGCCATGTACATTAAAAAAAAAAAAAAAAATGAGTGTCTTCTGTCTCAGCGTCTTGTGTGGTTTTTCTTAAAACGGTTCATTCCAACGTGCCTTGATCATCTTCATCTCAACGTCTTCAATCTTCCCATTTCCAACTTTCAGCAAACTCTCAGCGTTTAGGGGGACATGTTCTCTTCCTAATTTTCTTTTCTTTTATCTCCACCCCCTTCTTTGCCATGGAAATCAAATGCAAGGTTCTCTGTAGTCCTGGTTTTGTAAGATACATATAAAGGAGGTCATGCTTTTGTCTGATATCTAGGCCAGTAGGTTGTGTGAATTCGTCGACAAGAAAAAAAGGTGTCTTGGTTTTGTTTGATTTCTTTTGTGTTGTGCTACCTGTGTTTTTAAGCTCTGTGTTTGTATGGTGGCTTCTTGGAGAATGGAAAATGAAGAAGACAAGAGCAATGTCTTCTATGTAGTCTTGGGGTTGAAAAATGAATGCACTGCGTTAGAGCTCAAGAATGCTTATAAGAAACTTATGCTAGTTAGCATTTGAAACCTTTTTTCTTTATCTATTTTTTGTTAACAATTCAATCAAATAGATTTTCTTTAACTCCTTAAACATACCCTATAATACCTCTTCTGGAGCTTAATTTCTAAAATGAACATCTAGGTTCCTTGAAAAAAGTGATCTTTTTGTCATGGTTTTGCAACTTAAAGAGGACTTTGTTTACGAGCTTTCCTGAAAACGAAAAAAAATGACTTTGAATTGGAAATGGTAAAATTTACTGGTATACGGGGAAATTTCGAGAAACTTTCGTTCTTAATTTCTTGTTGGGCTAGAGATGGCACCCAGATCGTTGCTTTCCTGGGATGAATTTTGGGAAGAATAACTTGGAGGGTACCTCTGGCTTTGACGCCAACTTTCAGAGCTTTTGTTTTGGGATGGGGGGAACACCAACAAGATGCCAAAAAGGAGAAGGGAGTAAGAGAAGTTCAGGGAGATGCCAGACGAAGGAGGGAGGGAGAATGGGGAAGATGGGGGGGGGGGGGGGGGGGGGGGGGGGGGGGGGAGAATGAGAGCTAAAACGAGCCATTTCATCCAAACCTAAAACAAACCTCTTCATTTTCCACCTAGGCACCGTTTGCGCAGTGGTTACGTGTGCCGCTTGTATCCAGCATTTTTTATTAATTAATTTCATCGCAAGACTTTAAAAATCATGAGACTTTAAAAATCATTAATTGCAGGCAGCACTCTTGTTTTCAAGCATGCCATCTGATACAGTTCGAAATCTATTAAAAAATCTATTATTTTTTAATCTAAAATATTAAAGAATTTAATTAATTTGACTATATTTTCTTATTCTTGAAAATGCATAAAGAATAAGGGTGGATTTGCTTCATACGACCTCACTACGTCTTCTACATGGTTGGAGGTAACATGACATACATGCATTGATCTCTACCGTCAAATATAGTTAATTTGTAGAGTTGAAACTTCCATACAAAGCTTTAACACGTGATCGTGATTGATCTTTCACATACAGATGATCAACCTAAAGGAAATGTTCGGAGATACTACGGTTGGAACAAACTCTTCATGTTAAAGTAGAGAAAGATGGAAATCCATAGATGCTTGCTTATATTAGGTTTTATGCTACTATGCATTAGGTTATTTACTAAGCAATCTTATATACCCTTTCAATCTTATTGATTGTAAACTAACAACTAACTCAATTGCTCAAGATTTTCTGCCGCATGTAAGGGCATTCACAATGACTTTTGTAAAATACAATTTTTTTTATAAAATATAAAGAAAGTTACTCAAAAGTCCATTCCAATGAATTTTGTATTTCATCTTTATTATACACTTTGCTACAGTAATCCCGCTAGATGCAGAGGATATTGTTCATAACTTTAAAACATTTTAAATTAATTTCTCTCTCCACTAAGTTTATTTTCCCACTACTCAAAAGTGATCATATTTTCATTTCATCCCTTCTCTCTCATTTGATGGCATAATATTTAACATTTTATGGCATCACTGTAAAAAATTAAAAAAAAAATCATACACCGTCGAGTGTAGCTACATTCTATGACTAGCGTTTTTTTCTTATTTGGATGAAAGGGTGGGTATATAGTAGAAGGGTTATTTTGTGTATTATCTTTCATGTTTTCATAATATACTTTGAGAATATTCTCATAAATATAATCTTTTTTTTAATCAATTTATATTTTGGTTTAGCTTATAAATTTGGATTAGTTTAAAAAAGAACATAATTATATGACATTGTATATAAAGAGATATTGTAAATATCAAAAAATATAAGGATATCATTGATAGTTAGAGAAAATATTTGAAATGAATAAAAAATATTAAAAAGTATAATATTTAAATGATATAAAGAAAAAATAAATAAGCTAATGTATGATATATTATAAAAGCTAGTATGTAAAATAGAAAAAGTAAGTTTTTGTGATGTATTTTAAAGGATAAGATGAAAAAGCCATTGTGAATGCTCTACGGAGTCACACTTTGTTTTCTATTTGGACACATTATTTTCAGAAATTTTGTTTTTTCTTCTGACTAGGCAAATGTGGCAAACGTGCTTTTCACGTTAAACTACTGCTAGTATGTATGTGTATATATGTATAGGATTGTATGCTAGAGTACTAGGATATGGTCGACCCTAGTAATTAGTCCTAAATATGTGCGTACGTACTCACATATATAGGAGTGGGTACGTAGTGCTAGTGCTACGCACCTACATATATAGAAGGTTAGTGCTAGTGTGCCGGTCAGCTTTGACCATTGGGCGTGCTTACTAGTATAAATTTTACTTTTTATTTTTTCTCTTCTTTTTTTTTATATTTTTTAACATATTTAAATATTTTAAAAATTTTTAAAAAAAAATACACCAATATATTAATAGTCACTTACTTAAATACTAAGTAAAAGAAAAAAATAAAAAAAATTTAAATATATAAACAATCAAAATGAATAAATAAAATGAAGCAGCAGAACAACACTACTCTATATAAAATCCATTGCATTCGATCCAGAAAGCAGAATCCTCATCGATAATTGAAATGGCATTCGATTTTCACCATATTTGTCCAATATCTGATCTCTTGTCCCATGCAGGCCAATTAATTAATTCATCATGCGCAAGACTGCCTCAAATGCATGCTCACTCGATCACCATTAAAATGGATCCCATGCAGATTTCATTCTTTTTGTATTGTGCAGGTTTTTTCCATGCATTCAATTGTTGCCTTTGGTCCTTAAAACCGAATACTGCTACTATTAACTCATTTCGTCGATCGAGGAGAATATATACATGATGCATTAATGATCTATATATATTATATGTAGGGATTGCTAGATCAGTACTAGAATATGGACTACCCTGGTTGGTGGTGCAGCTAAGTCCTAATTGATACCCATGGGGCCATGCACATGTATATAATCCTCCACATCGGTAACCGAAATGTCATTCGACTTTCGATTGATCACCTTGACTTGTAAATTAACACGAATTATATATATAACATGCGCTCACGATCGTTTTAATTAATTTTCTACCCACAAATTAAGTTAATTCATGATCACGGCATCATGCATGCATGGAGATAGCCGTGATCGTCAGGTCATGACCAGTAGTACTGTTCAATGCGATATATGTTACATCTATCACCATAATTAATTACAAGGACCACCCGAGTAATTAGTTCACGCACGCGCGAGTTCGATCACAATAATCAACTTAGCTTACGTTAAGTCATTAGCATACTTCTCATCATGACTTATAGATCAGGTACGACTCCCACCCTAGACTAAGCCTGTTAGTTTACCATCATTCTCATCTCTTTTCACCGAATTTAATTATTATAATTTTTTTAAATTTTTATAAAAAATAAAATAAATAATTTATTTTTTTAAAAATTTTAAAATAAAAATAATATTAAAAATATATATTTTAATAATATTTTATTTAATTTTTAACTTTTATCTCGATTTATTTCTTCTAAAAAACAAACGAGTCCGGGCGTTGATTTTTAGGCCATATATATGGACATATATCTAATTAATTAATTAATTAGTAATTGCTTGCGTATTTTGAATAACGATAACATTAACATGATCAATACGGTACTTAATAATTGGCCGCTAGCGTTAGACCGGAGTAGGGAATATTGACTCGAATTATAAGTTTTCTTACAGGATAATTAAAGGCGTAGACTTCTGCCATGCAAGCTAATTAAGGGCAAGCGTAGGATCCGACATAAAATTTTTATCTCATTTTATTTTTTTATTATAATTTTTTTAAATTTTTACATAAAATATAATAAATAATTTAACTTTTTCAAATCTCGATTCAATTTTTTAAATCTTAAAATAATAATAATATTAAAAAATAATATTTTAAACTTTCATCTAAAATAAAAAAAATTTCATCTCACTATCCAAACTTACAAATCACCAACGGATTCAAGGGAGCAGAGGCAAAACCAAAATATGGTTATGAGTAATTCATGTTTTGTTTATAAGAAAACTTGAGAATTTATATATATATAGGTTTTTTTAAAAAAATAAAAAATATATAACCCCAATAAAAAAAAATTGAATTTTTCTTAGAAACTTAATTAAATTGTGTACCTAAAAATTTTTATTATATAATTATGAAAATACTTGAAGCTAGCATATAATATTTGCCTATTTTCATTAGAGTTCTTTCAACCTTTTTCTTTTATTATCTTATAGAATATCTTTTCTACATAAGTACATGAAGAAACTTTGCCATGATTTTCCTTGAGTTAATTTTTTTTAACACTTTTCTTGTAATGAAAGCTAGCTAAACATGTTAGTTTTCTGCTAGCTAGAGATCATAAAACACAGCTTACCGGCCTGTCTTTGATTCTTATAAACGCGTGTCATATATAATGATCCCAAAATTGTTATTAATATACGATAACTAATAGCATTTTTTTTCTATCTCAGATTATGTGTAGAATTGTATTTTTCGAATCATAGATGGTACGTACATTAATACGCATTATATATATCAGATTAGTTCCACATGCTTAGTGCGAGCATGTAAAACTGGATTTACAGATAAATATGTTGCTCCTAAGTTATCACACCATAAGGTTCCTAGACTCAGTTAGAAAAACACAGAGTTCTTTTAACAAAGATTGTAACCAAATAAGTTCACATGTGGTATTAGCTACTGATTTATACTCTGCTTCTGTGGAAGACCGAGCAATAGTAGCTTTTTTTTTTTAACCCCAGGAAATTAAATGATTACCAAAATATACACAGAAACCACCAGTGGATTTGTGATCATCCGGGCACCCAGCCCAGTCAGCATCGGAGTAGGCAAAAAGTTTGAGGGAGGAGGAGGAAGAGAAGAAGAGACCAAAATTTGAGGTATTTTTCATATACCTAAGAATTCTCTTTACAGCCTACCAGTGAGGTAATATGGGACAGTGCATATATTGGCAGGTTTTGTTAACTGCAAAGGAGATGTCAGGTCTGGTAAAAGCTAGATATTGCAAGGAACCTACAACACTCAGATATACCTGAGGGTCCTCAAAAGTACAACCATCAAGAGCTGTAAGTTTTACAGAGGATGACATTGGGGTGGAAATGGGTTTACAATTGTGCATGTTGGTGCGATGCAGTAGGTCAGAAATGTATTTGGACTGTGAGAGAAAAATACCCGTAGGTGACCTAGTGACCTCAATGCTAAGGAAAAAATGTAAGGACCCTAAATCTTTAACAGGAAAAAATTGCCCCAAGGCAGAGATAAAATCGGAAATAAGAGATCCTGTGACAATGATGTCATCAACATAGACTAAAATATAAATGCAATCAGAGGAATTATTAAATATAAACAAAGAAGGATCCGATCGAGAAGCATGAAATCCAAGTGCAAGTAATTTATCAGGCAGTTTAGCAAACCAAGCCCGAGGAGCTTGTTTCAAACCATAGATGGATTTCCTTAACTTACAAACATATGATGGGTATTCGGGATGAACGAACCCAGGTGGCTATCTCATGAAGACGTCTTCCTCAAGGTCCCCATGCAGGAAGGCGTTTTAGACATCTAGCTGGTGAAGAGGCCACTTAGAGTTGACTGCAATGGAGATGAGAAGACGTACTGTGACTGGCTTTATCACAGGGCTAAAGATTTCGGTAAAATCCAGACCTGGCTGCTGATGGAAGCCTTTAGCCACAAGACGGGCCTTACGACGTTCCATGGAGCCATTAGCACGTCTTTTGGTCTTTAAGAACCATTTTGAACCCAGAATATTGATGGAGGGAGAGGGGGGAACTAAGTCTCATGTCTGATTTTGCAGTAGAGCTCAAAATTCATCATTAATGGCAGATCTCCATTCATGATATTTAGAAGCTTCAGCAAATGAGGAAGGTTCCTCAGGAATAGAAGATTCGGGTGAGGAAGAGGAAGTTGCCGTCGTGAGAGAGACAGATGGTTTGAGAGGGGGCCACGGTATAGTCCCGTCGTTCCGTTTTCTGGGGCAAGTGATATAAGATTTCGACCAGGTGGTCATAGGATGACAGGATGTGCTAGGTGGAAGCAACGGGACTTGAGGTATCTGAGTGGGAGAAGGCTCAGTTGGAGATGGAGTAGAGTTCGAGAGATTTGGTAAAGGGGGCGACGAGGGAATTGCTGGAGCTAGGGTTAGGGAGAAAGAGGAATCTGAAGAAGAGAATGGGTTAGTGGGCCGTGGTGGTGCGGATTGGGAAGGAGAAGAAGAGGAGATGATGGATACAGGCCTTGAGATAGTTTCCGAGTTTGAAGAGAGAGTAGGGCCTTGGAAAGAGGTGGACTGAGATGCAAAAGGAAAAACCAATTCATTGAAGACCACATCACGAGAGATGTAGGTCCGGCCTGTTGACAAATGAAGACATAAATATCCTCTATGATCTGGACTATAACCCATAAAAATACACATTTTGGATCGGAAATCTAATTTGTGTTTATTGAATGGCCGTAGACTTCTGCCATCAATAGGTTTGGACAAAATTTTTATCTCATTTCATTTTATTATTATAATTTTTTAAAATTTTCACACAAAATATAATAAACAATTCAACTTTTTCAAATTTCGATTCAACTTTTTTAAATTTTAAAACAATAATAATATTTTAAACTTTTATCTAAAATAAAAAATTTTCATCTCACTATCCAAACCTACAAATCACCAACGGATTCAAGGGAGCAGGGCTAGGGATGCTACCCGTATGGTGCGGGGCTGGGGCACCCACTCCCTGCCCCACGCCCCGCACTCCGCCCCACCCCCCTCTCAATCCAGTGATTCACTAGATCTATAATTTTTTTTTGTCTAATTTTTTTTAGATCCAAGTTATAATATAATATAATTATAAATTTTATTCAAGAAAATATAAACTCATTAGAGTTGTATTTTAGATTGCCTTGACATTAAGTCTCACATTGCTTAAAAATGACTATTGTATTGCCTTGACCTCCTATATAAATGTTGGCCTATGAGGCCAAGGTAATCCATTAACTTGAATTCAAGTTTTTAACAAATTGTATATATTTATATACAACATATATTTATATAAATTATTTATATAAATATAAAAAATAATTTTTTCACTATTTTTTGGACTGTGTAGAGCGAGGTGCAGGGCGGGACGGGGCGGGGCCCAGCTGGGGTCAACCCGCCCCAGTTATGGGTCTTTCATGCTGGGCAGGACAGACGGGGGCGGGGTAGCAGGGGGTGGGCCCCCGCTGCCCACCTCTAGCAGAGGCAAAACCAAAATATGGTTATGAGTAATTCATGTTTTGTTTATAAGAAAACTTGAGAATTTATATATATTTAGGTTTTTTTTTTAAAAAAAAAAAAAAATATATATATATATATATATATATATAACCCCAATAAAAATAAAAAAAATTGAATTTTTCTTAGAAACTTAAATCGTGTACCTAAGAAATTTTATTATATAATTATGAAAATACTTGAAGCTAGCATATAATATTTGTCTATTTTCATTAGAGTTCTTTCAACCTTTTTCTTTTATTATCTTATAGAATATCTTTTCTACATGAGTACAAGACACTTTGCCATGATTTTCCTTGAGTTAATTTCTTTTAACACTTTTCTTGAAATTAAAGCTTGCTAGCTAAACATGTTAGTTTTCATGTTTAACTAGCTAGAGATCAGAAAATACTTACCGGCCTGTCTTTGATTCTTATAAACGCGTGTCATATATAATCGGAAATTGATATTAATATACGATAACTAATAGCATTTTTTTTCTATCTCAAATTATGTGTATAATTGTATTTTTCGAATCATAGATGGTACGTACAATACGCATTATATATATATATATGAAAGATATATAAAAATTAATATCATCATTAATTATTATATATGGTACTGCGTGCAAGTGGTGTTTTACTTTTGGTCTCTTTACTTCCTCCAAAGTTTTACGCTTCCCACGTTTGAACATTCTACTAAAGATCATTAATTAACTCTTCCAAAACCCATGACATAATTTCCACAAAGTACTACTGTTGGCTAGGAATTGATAAAATTACGGAGTTTCGCGTCCCTGCCCTAACTCATTTGCATATTGCCCCAACCATTTATAATTTCCCTATATATAGTACCACTCATGCATGCTGGCTCTACCATCCTGCACTCTAACTAGCTTTTTCTTTGCATTACATACGAGGAACCAGTATGCAGGGACTCACGATCATGAGAAACATTTCCCCAGCAATGATATTTGTTTTTGTCCTGACCTTTGCCTTCGTCTATGAATCCAGCGCCCAAGATTCACCACAAGACTACGTCAACGCTCACAACGCAGCTCGATCACAGGTTCGAGTCGGACCTATTACTTGGAATGCTACCGTTGCGGCATTTGCACAGAATTATGCTAATCAACGTAAGCATGATTGCAGACTAGTGCACTCGGGTGGTCGTTACGGGGAGAATATTGCATGGAGCAGTGGTGACCTCTCGGGAACGGCTGCCGTTAACCTTTGGGTAGGAGAGAAGGCCGACTACAACTACAACTCTAACTCATGTGCTGCCGGCCGCCAGTGCGGCCACTATACTCAGGTGGTTTGGCGCAATTCTGTGCGCCTTGGCTGTGCCAAAGTCAGATGCAACAATGGCGGCACCTTCATCACTTGCAACTATGACCCCCCGGGCAACTTTGCCGGGCAGCGGCCTTACTAATTAATAATTAGAGCTTTTCGTTGCGTGTAGTTCCTGATCAAAGCAAGCATGCATGCATCTACGAGTTTAATTTTAGAGGGTGACCTTAAATAAGTCATGTAATATTGGCATCAAACTCTGAATAAATAAAGTGAAACTCGTGAAGTAATATTATATATGAGGATCAGGTCATGCATGCATCGACTTCGTTTGCATGGGCTTCCTGTTTTTTCCTGCACTTTTGGCTTCTTTTTTTCTTTTTGAGGGCGCAAGTTTGGCTTCTTCCGAACTATACATGCTGCATATTGCGACAACTTAATTAATTTATACGCCACAAATTGCTTAGTTCCTAGCTAGATCAAATTTTTACTTTCTTGTTCTTATGGAAGAGAATGGCAAACATATATAATAAAGCCATTATATTTTTTAATTGATCATGACCTTTATATGCATCGTGTTGATCATTGATTTATCACATTCCAAGTATATTTCCCAATATGCATTTCATGAAGTTCGATTATTAATGGTAATTGTTGGGGATAAGAATAGTTAGTGGCCCGCTCAATGATCAGGTGAATAACCGGATAATTAAAGCAGCTTGCTTCTTAGATAATGGCCATTGAGCTCCTTTTTAAGGGAATAACCACCAACTCTCAACTATCTAACCGATTCAATAAAATGTCACTCCGTAATATGGAAAGGGGATTGCTGAAGGGAAGAATTAATTAATTAATACTCTCACTGGTCACTCTCTCTTTAATTAAACTAGAGATATGAAAATAGTGACTAACTTAATCATCGGAGAGTCTGCAGGCCTGGTCCTTCGGGACCTGGCAGAGTCCGTCGACGATTTTCTTGTTTTCCAAAAGAAATTCAAATAACAGCCGAAAAAAAAAAGGATCATCCGATCATATTGGTGGCACTCTTCTTTAACCGGAAAATGCACTAGTAGTGATTGAATTCACAATCATGGCATCCCTTTCTGATCTATTTTATAACTCTGTAGTGTACGTGTTATTGACAATCACAGCCCTGCCGTGCCACTTGAGACAATATTATTTTCATTCCACTTAGACCATATATTATATGGTTTGACGAATACATCCTATGCAGATAACACAATCTATGTAGGATTTTAACATAATTTGTGGCCCACAATTGTAGGCTCATTGTCTTGGCTAATTGATTTGATTCCTTAAATTATGTGGAAGGCCGACGGCTATATTTAATCATGGCTATCGCCCTAGAGAGAGATATGATAGCCATAGAGAGAGATATATATAGAGAGAGAACGGCTAGCAGCCGGACGAGTGTGCAACTTTATTTTACACCCACTAATAATAATAAAACCCGTAGGAATTCTACAAAATGAAAAATGAAGCCGCATGCAACTTTATTATATAACATTCGCTCACGAGTTTTATTTCTCTACCCACAATTAATTAACTTAATTAATTCATCACTACGTGCATGCATCGAGCCTTGCTCGTCGGGTCATGACCATGCAGTAGAAGTACGTGCTGTTCAATGCGACGTTCATAATTAGGACCACCCGAGTGCACGCACGAGTTCGGAATCAACTTTAGCTGCCGTTCATGATCACTAGCATATATACTACTTCTGACTCACAGATCAGGTACTCCGACTCCCACCCTGGACGGGGCGGCTAAGTACGTTGATTTTTAGGCCATATATGATCGAGTCATCGACATTATATATCTAATTAGTTAATTCGTTGCTTGCATATTTACAACACGGTACTTAATTAATTGACCGCTAGTGTTAGCTAGGCCGGGCAGAGAATGTTGACTCTCTCTCTCTCTCTCTCTCTCTCTCTCTCTCTCTCTCTCTCTCTCTCTATATATATATATACACATATATACATATATATACATACACACACGTTTTATTACAGGATAAAAGGCGTATATAGATCACTTCTGCCATGCAAGCAAGCTAGCTAGCTAGGCAACCTAAATCACCGGCGGATTCAAGAGAGCAGATCGAGGCAAATTAACCATTTTTCCTTCATGATCTAAAATAATTAACCGGCCCGTTCAAGTACTTATATACCCAAAATATGGTTAGTAATTGTTTTGTTGAGAAAACTTGATAATTTATATATATTTAGTTATTTTTTAAAATTAAAAAAATATATATAACCCAATAAAAAATTAAATTCTTCTTAAATAAAAACTTAATTAAATTGTGGCCCCAAAAATTTTTATTATATAATAGAAAGAAACTTGAAGCATGTAATATTTGTCTATTTTCATTAGATCAGACGTTCTTTACCCTTCTTTTTTTTTTTTTTTTTTGTCTTGTAGTGATCCTAACTATATCTAACCAATCATGACACATGATAACAGCCCTACCCTGCCACTTGAAACCATATTCTTTTGTTCCACTAATAAGACCATATATATGTATGGTTTGATGAATACGCGGGGTAACACAAATTATATATGTAGGATTTTTTAACATAATTTATGGCCCTTAATTGTACGTACATAGGCTCATTGTCTTGGATAATTTATTTAATCTACTTTTGAGAGAATATTGTAGGACATAGAGATTTATGTGTTTTGGTCAAACATAGAAAAAAATTTACTTGGAGGGTTGTGATAATTTAATTCCTTAAATTATGTGGTAGGATCACGACTATATTAAATGTGCTACATATGGCCCAATCTATCCTGATCGAGAAGAAATATTCAATCTACAGCGTGCGTGATCACGGGCCTATTGGAAGGCGCGCGTTAACATGACGGTCATGAAATTCATTGGCACACATAAAAAAAAATTAAAAAAAAAAAAAGAGCAAGAAGTCTCCCGGCAAAAATATTGGAGAGAATTTGTAATCCGAAGAATTAATTATAATCCGAAGATCCCAAGGGGCCGTGATTTGTGTCACCCTTGTCGTTCTTTTCTAGACAATTTTCTTAAAAAGGATCTCATTTTGGAAAAGGAGTCCCTTCATTTGGATGTGTGCACCGCCATGATCATCTCTAGTTTTCTCCATTCTATTTAAAAGTAAAAGTATCTGGAACTTACCGCAAAGTGTTAATGCAAGTCCAAGCTGGGGGAAGTTTGTAACTTTTAAGTTGCTTAAAATGGCGACAATTGGCCGTAACTTATATAAAGTACGTAGTTAATAGAAAATTCATAATTTCTCCTTATATATATATAGCCACTCATGTAATGGCACACTTCTCATTCAGCTAGCGCCTAGGATTTTAACTTACCTTCGACACGAAATTTCAAACATGGGTTTGTCTAAATTTTCTTTCCTTCTTATTTGTCTTATGGGCTTAGCAATGGTTCCCCGGCCCTTCTCTTGCCCGAAACTCACCACAAGACTACATGATCAATGCTCACAACGCTGCTCGAAAACAAGTTGGTGTCCAAAATATGACGTGTATTAAGGAAGTAGAGAAGGGCCAAATTAAATCTGTCAAGACAGATGCCCACAATCGTGCACAAAGCAAAAACATCACAGCAGCCACAGCAGATATCACGCATGCACAGCAGACAAGATGGAAGCACAGCAGAGACAAAACACTCACAGAAATAGTGAATCTTCTAGAATTGTAAATATAGGACAGTTGTCAAATAACCCTATGTAATTATGTTAGCAGCAATACTTGTCTACATATAGATTGTAAATTCACGAAAGGAGATATGAAAAACAGAGAATGAATTCATTACATCTTCTCCTGGTATTGTATCAAACACTTGATATACATTCTGGAAACTTATTTCATTATAGTATCGAGAGCCTATTAAGACCAACGTCTTTTTTTCTTTTTTCTTTTTACACAGCCATATGGCTTCTGATGAGTCTTCTCCTATCTCTACTACACAAAATCCATCTCCAAATCCCATCCCCACCATATTCAGCTCTGCAAGTAATTTTGATCTTTGCTTCGTGACAGGTGAGGAATTAATTAGACTATTTTGATAATTTCATTTGTCAAAAATAATGTAAAGTGATCAGAATATTTCATATTTTATACTGAATTAATGCTAGAAGCTGGTTCTTTTCCATCTATTTTATCCTATATCGGTTAATTATTTCGTTCTTTTTTTCCATGGCTCTCACGGCCGCTCGATCACTTGCAGAGCCCTTTTATCGTCCAGTGCATGTATTTTGAATTAATAGTACTACATATTGTAGTAAGTTCTCTGCACACAATCAGGCAAATTTAGTATAGACAACGTTCAATATCCCAAGATATCAATCAATTACTGGACTAATTACAGACAAAAAGGAGTACGGATAAATAAAAAGAAATCCTTTTCAATCGACTTAAAATGCGGATGTCATATATTTAGATTTATATAGAACGATGCAAACGTGGGTTAAAAATGACACGCTCTTCATGTGCATCTAAATGAGAACCTTTAAAATTCCTGGAGTGAACCCTGATCATAACGAGGTAGCTGATCAAATGTCATGTTGCATATAGCACGATTATATGGATAGTGGGGAAGTAAAAGCACAAGTATATGTTCCATATAGCTGAACTGTCATGTGGATCATGTTGCATACCTATGTTTTTCCGTCTCATTATCATTTTTTCGTTCTATCTTTATTTTTCTGTCGTCGCTCTAGTTTTTCCCTTCTATCTTCTTTTTTTCACCCTAACTTCATTTTTCCTTCATATATCCATTTTTCGTACTATTTTTCTTTTTCTGTCATATCTCAATTTTTCTGTCATATCTATATATATTTTTTCATCCTGTCTACAATTACAAGTGTTGCTCGACAACCACGGTTTCGAAAGTGCTAGAGCTCAAGCTGAGCAAGCCGCTCTGAACAATGACCTCGCCCCCAATCAAATACATGAAGGCGGGTAATCTTGGTGGGAAGCATAGTGCTCGCTACCTCGTTCGGCGAGAACCACGAACTTACTTTGCTCGCCTCGGGGTTCATGCACCAATGAAATTGACCACATTATGCACAAAGTACTCTTTGTCAGTTCTACGTACAGTCGAGAGATAGTTGCTGCCACGTCAGCCCGCCACATATATATATATATATAATATAAAAAAAAAAAAGATAGAGACGAAAATATATGCCGCAGAGAGAAATAGAAAAGCGAAACGGAGACGAAAACAGTGCACGAGCTCTTCGAACTGGAAGAAGTGATCTTCATGGGTGAGAGTCTTCGTCTTCAAGAGAGCATTTTGGTCTTCGTGGCTCTCGTCTGCGTGGGTTCCAGTTTCGTTGGAGGTCTTCGTCTTCGTGTGGGTCTGGTCTTCATCTTCGTGGGTAGATGAGCTGCTGAGAGTAGAGTTCTTCATAGATCTGTGGGTAAGAGCTTCATGTGGGTTGTCTTCGTGGGAGCTTCATCAGACATTGGTAGCTTCATCACATTTTCTTCTTTGATTAAGATTTTTGTTGTTCTTTGTAGTTACTGAACTTGAAGCAGGCTAAATGTAAGATTTTTGTTGTTGTTTGCTTGTAAGGAAAATATACAAAAAGATAAAAAAAGAAAAAATGCAGGACATTTTCTAAATCACATTTTCTTCTTTGCTTAAAATTTTTGTTGTTCTTTGTGGTTACTGAACTTCAAGCAAGCTAAATGTAAGATTTTTGCTATTATTTGCTTGTGAGGAAAATATACAAAAAGTAAAAAAAAAAAAAAATGCAGGACATGGGATAAAATCACATTTCAGTCTTTGATACAGATTTTTGCTATTCTTTGTGGTTACTGAACTTCAAGCAAGCTCAATGTAAGATTTTTGTTGTGAGGAAAATATACAAAAAGTAAACAAAAATGCAGGACATGGGATACGTATCAAAAAAATAAATGCAGGACATGGGATAAAATCACATTTTCTTCTTTGATACAATTTTTTGCTGTTCTTTGTGGTTACTAAACTTCAAGCAAGCTAAATGTAAGATTTTTGTTGTTCTTTGCATGTGAATAAAATATACAAAAAGATAAAAAAAAAAAAAAAAAATGCAGGACATTTTCTAAATCACGTTTTCTAAATCACATTTTCTTTAGGATGTAGTTTAAGACAATATATCTTGGCATTTTGGCAAAGGTCACCAGATTCGCATGGTGAATGTAATCTACAGGCAAAATTGGAGCAAAAGAGCAGTTTTGTTAGCGTCCTATAAAAATAATTAATTTAAAAAAATTCAAAAAATAATGTAAGAGTTGCTAAGTTTTGGTTAAATATTTAGGATGAGCAAATGATATGAAAACAACTTGTCTTGCAATGATTGAACAACTGTTCTTATCGATATTAATTTTTTGGTGGGTTTATTTAACAACTGTTGTTATCAATGTTAATTTTTTGGTGGGTTTATTAAACAACTTTTCTTCTACAGGGCATGGGAAAAGGGGAAGAATGCCATGTAGGGAAATTGAAGCACCATGTACCTCATCTAGAGTTGATGAAGAAAGTAAAGAGGATAGACCATGATGGATTTGTTTTTAATTTTGAATTTTCAAGATGGATTTGTGTTGAATTTTAAACATTTCAGGATGGATTTGTGTTGAATTTTAAAGAATTTGGATTGAATGTGTTTGATGTATTTCTTGTTCGATTGATGGCTTTGTGTTGAAGGGTACTTTCAGGATTGAAAGTATTTTGTGTTGAATTTTCACAATGGATTTGTGTTGAATTTTAAAGATTTAAGATTGAATGTATTGATGTACAATGCTGTTGGATTTGTGTATTGGCACTAACAGGCATGTGTTGTATTATTCAGGAAGGTATGGGCACAATCGAACACTTGGATGCAACTTTTATATATAGAAATTATTGATAGATTTGTGTATGCAATTTCTGGTGTGGTATGGTATAGTATAACAATTTCTGGTATGGTATGGAAATTATACTAGGCAGTGAGGATGTTTTTTTATCATTGCATTATTGAGGATGCTATGTAAAATATACTCAGTCCAATCCATTATCACAACTGGTGCAAGTTTCAAATTCCGAATACTTAGATTGAATGTCAACATTCACAGTTTTTTTTCCAACAATTTACTATTAAATGTCAACATTTGTAAACTGCCAGTGGTCAAACTTCATTCGTCTGTTCAACATATAAAAAGGGTAGAATATCAACTTGAATTATATCAAATTGAAAAACCAAGTTTATACAAAACTGCCAGTGGTCAAACTTGAACCAACATATATTGGAAAACCAACATTTTACAAAACTTCCGGTGCTCAAACTTGAACCAACATATTACAAAATTGCCAGAGACCGAAATATATCAAATTGGAAAACCAACATATATCAAACAACTATTTTAAATAACTTTCAACACTTAAACTACATGTTCAGACTAAGCTGTTACATGACAAAGCACAGTAACATAAAACAACAACTTTAAAAGCCCAAAACACTTGGAGTAGTGTGCGTGAACACCTTATTTGAGCTTGTTGCTGAAGAAGCACCAACTCCTTCAGAATCTCTTGAAATACTTGCAGTATGATAATTCCTAATATTTTATACATAAGGGTTGATGTTAGATGTATAGCAAAGGGTTGACTCAAAGTACGTATAGCAAAGGAAGAAGAAGATAGTGATGATAACAACATTCTAACATGAACCAGAATTACAATGGAAAGACACACGTATGAAAAGACACACATATTCAACAAAAATATCATAACCTCAATATGGAAAATTAATTCCTAGTGAAACATACTCAAACCATAACTCATAATAATTTCTAAGAAGGATTTTAAAATTATTAGAAAAATTAGAAACTAGTGGTGAAACTTTCCACCTAACTGGTATAAGGAGTAAAAGCTAAACACTGAGCTTAAGATGCATTCCAACAGATGGCAAGCTGAAACACTCTCCTCACTGGTGTTTGCTTATTTTTCAAATCACATTAACATTGATTATGGTTTTAAGATGATATGCAATTGCGATACCAAACTCTACTTAAAACTTTTCTTGTTTAAGTTTGGTATAAAGGTCTTTAAGCCCTATTAGTGATAGCAGACTTTTTTGTTTTTTTTTTTATAAGTATTAGTGATATCAGACTCCTTCCAAATAACGATCTAGAATTGTAAAATCTTCAGAACTCCTAAGCAGCTTGTTGATTATCAGTGCCAATATAAAGTTATAAACCTCATACCACAAGCCTAACCAACCCCGTAATTAAGGCTCAACAAACTCTAAATACAAATGCTGAAATTGGGGCTTTGGATCATTCTATTTGATTAATGAATAAGCCCAAAAAGGCTTCTAACTGAGCAATCACAAGTTCCCTTGCCTTGAGGTAACCTTCAACCATCCCAATATGGACTCTCCTGGATTCTAGTCCAGTTATTAGACCCCAAACAGATGCACAAACAGAGAAGAAACAATAAGATACTATAATTTACACAAAGATAAGTGCCAAGAGTTTGGGAACGAAATAAATAAAGAAGAATTGTGTGTCTCTCAAGTTCGAACGAGGCATATCCAAAACCAAAACCTTAATTGACAAACCCAAAAACCAAATGAGTAATTCCACATATTTTGGTGAACAGTGCGAAGCCAGAAGGGCCAGGGGCTAAGCCACTTTGTACCTCCCAATCTAGGCTCAAAATCCGTAATATGGAAAACAAAAATTAATATACACAAGAACTTGAATGAATACTTCAATAATGTCCTACTCATGTAATAAAAAACAAAAACAAATTACATCATAGTCGAAGAAATGCTATTATCTAACAATTGCCAAACAAAGAAATGATATTACCTAAAAATTTCCAAACAAAGAAATGCAAGATAGATGGAAAATCTGCATACTTTTTCACTTTGAAGAAATGCTTGTCTTCGATTACCAGAGTCCTTGATCACTTTCTTCTAGGGTTCGGGTTCGGGATCTATACCTGAAGAAGGGTTAACGGCGACCATGAAAGGAGACTTTGTGGGAAGAAGAAGATGAAGACGAAGTGAGGATGACGAAGGGAGGGAGGCTATGAGGGAGACGAAACTAAGAGAATGAGGTTTCGAAGGTGGCTCCGGGTGGGTTGTTTCAAACTTTCATCCCGACACTGAGGAAGGGAAGGCGGCTGCTTCCAACTATAGAGGCTTTGAGGGAGGCTTCGATGGAAGGAAATGGAAATGCAGATAGAGAGGAAGGGAGGGAGGGGACATCGGCTTCGAGGGAGGATTTGAAATGGAAATGCAGAGGGGGAGGGAAATGGAAATCGCTCAAAACGGTGTGTTTTTATTTTATTTTGACACATCACCGGTGCTTACACCAGGCGACTGAGTCTAGAGTTTTTCTTGCTGCTTTTCCTGAGTTGTTGCAGGCCTCCTAGGCGTCGGGTAGTCTTTGTTTGTTTCTCTCAGGATTAGAGCACTGAACCAAACTATTCCTCTACGCTTAACATGCTCGGGAGTCGAGTTCCAACGTGATCCGACCAATTTCATTGGGGTCTGATACTTTTGGTGATTAGGGATGGGCTTTTCATGACCAGGAGCTCCCACGTGATTCGATCAAGTTGTTTAACTCTAATCGAGAGCACGAGCTCCAAGATGGGTTTAACCCAACTAATCCGGCTGAGAATCCGAGCACTGATTGAATTGATCAGATCACACGGGAGCTCGTCTTCCAAGCATGGTTGCCACAAGCTTAAGTGCTCATCCCACCCTGACCAGCTTGCCCAAGTTTCAGGCACTGATTAAATTAATTAGATCGCCTGTGTGCAAGGCTCCCAAGCATGATTGTCGCAATAAGTGCTCGTCCTGCCCTTGTGCTCGCCCTGATTATGGGAACAAATTTAAGTACTCAAAACGTCTACAGGCTCAACGATATATAAGACAAAAGGATGCACATAAGAAATGGACATGCTCAAATGAAAAGAGAAAATGTTGATCGTAAAGAAGAGGCATAACACAAGAGTACCAATGCTTCAAATTAACAAAATGTCACTTATTTATCAAAATTTATAACTACTTACATAATCAGCATGAAAGATATTTTAGTCTGCACAAGTACAAAAAAAAAAACTAATTTTGAGGCCAGAGTACTGCTCACTCTTTTATCATAAATAAAGATTTTAGTTTTTAATCCACGAGACTGTTTAATCCAAATCTAACCAATAAAAGTCCATTGCATTAGAAATTGAATGTCTGGCCATCTGTAGTCTTAGGTTGGCTTGGACTCATTATTGCCATACATTTAAAGGCTCAGGATCATAACTCATTAAAGTCGGGTTTGCATTTACTTGGATCTTAATATTCAAAATAATAAATTAAACAGCTTTTTTATATGATTATGTTTTTTGATGAAATAAAATTATTGGTTTTTTAATTGATCGAATGAAAAGGTAATATTTTCATATATTACAAATTAAAACTTTATTGTCTTTATATACGATCACATTTATCATCCTTCTCAAAATATTTAGGAACATCCCGGCCTTATTAACAAAATAAAGCATACACAAGATTGAGATAACAGCTATTAATTTAATAGCTTAGTGTACATATGTTGTCTGGTACTCCTGACATGAATGATATGTCAGCACAATAAAAATGTTCAACAGAACTGCAGCCTGTGGGGATCTCCGTTTTGGTCAATACTTGGGAAGGGAGCACTCTTTGGGAAGCTTGAATTGGAATCTCTTATAGTCATGGCAATAGTCATAAAGAAGGTGGTGCTTCCTCACCCATTTGAACAACCTCCTTTGCCTAAATGTGAGGGTGCTGAACCTGTTGTTATTCCACCAATTTCCAGGACTATCTACCCTGCAAAACCTTGCGTATCCTTTCCACACGCAGGCATCGATCTTGTAGTTCATGAAAGAAACTATGAAGGGGGCCTTTGACCAATCGATTTTATCACGCCCTCCATTTGTTGCCCAGCTTTCGCCGTTCCATATGCTGGCTTTGATACTCATTGGCCTCCACATTGGAAATGCCACTCCCTTCTCTCCATGGTTTCTGTACACTCTTATGGGAATCCCATCCACCATGAACCTTCAAGGATGATCAAGGAAAAGATCATAGTTATGCATGCATGCAAAACCTTAGAAGCCAATGTTATTTTTCCATATATATGTTAATTATAAAAGAGTATCGGATAACGTATAAGTAATTATTATCCTCGTATTAATGATACCATTTAATTTGAAATATTGGTGATTTGATAGCTTTGATGGGAAAACGTACGTATAACGTAATCGCCTGCATGCATTAATAATATTGAAACAGCTAGCAGTGCATGGTGTCATGCATGCATTCAGGAAAATGGCTTACACAATTTGGTGAATGTTCCACAGGATTGAATACGTATGGAAGTGCTTTGACGGATCAAACCATAGCTTGATCCTTTCTTCACGGTTGTCAAAGCCGTTAATATAAATATTTGTTTGAAGGAGATATGGTTGCCCAACCACATTGCCAAGGAACTCAAAATCTAACTCGTCATGGTTAGGCTCATCAGAAGTCAGCTGCAATTAATACATTTCCAAAAGCATTAGATTAATGATAAGGAATATTAATTGATCATCAAGAAGAACATGGTAACAAAAAAAACAAGACCACTCACGTAATAGGCCACGACGGTGCCTGCCGAACGACCTGGTATTAGTTTAATTTGCACATCAATTTGTCCAAACAGAAACTTCTGGTTCGAAGAAAATCCAGAACCTAGAAAGAGTTGATCATCACGAATTAATCATCTAGAATTACATAAGTGAAAAACTGGAGGGGGATTCGATTAATGTTCGATATCATCATGTACTACCCGAATTTTTTGCGCGAGCTAGACGTACCTGATTCTTGATCAAGCTTCAAACTTCTTGTTCGGCCATCACTCGAAGTGCTTACATGGCTAGGAGACCACATAATATAGAAATCCTTATTGAAATCTCCGGTTGAAACAACAGAAGCAACTGAAATTTGAATCAATCCGAGCATGAGAAGCCCAACAATAAGGCCGGCCATGATTTTCTGGTAACTGTTCATGGCCGGATTGATTCTGAGTTTTCTATTTAACTTGTGTTATGGAGGATGATATATAATATGTTCAAAGAAGCTATATATAGGTATTGCAAACCCCCCCACCCCAAAAGAGAGAGAGAGAGAGATAAGAAGTAATTAAGGAAGGTAATTTTGTTAAAGCAAGATTAATGTCTTCATCACAGGCCGTAAGTACAGGAATTCTTGGTACTTGGTTCCAGCTAATGCATGATGTCGTTAGATTTCACATTAAATTGTCGCTAAATATATATGTATATATATATATATATATATATATATATCTAAAGCTAATTAGACAGCCAGCTTTAATCTTATATATAACTATGCATGGGACAAACTAATTTCCCTGATGACTTGTACGTAAGTGATATAATTTCCCATTTAATCCTTCAGTTTAGCAGAAAGTTTAGGAAAACATGCAAGAGTTCTATCTAGAGTACTTCGCTTTCTTATCTTCTAGCTGTTAATTGTGAGCTTTTCTTTTGAAGATAATTAATTTGGTCATTCAAGCAGCTTCCCGCAGCCTCGATCGGTGATCGGAAAACTAGTACTTTTACGTCGATTCCTTAATTCGATCCTATCCTTTTGTGGAGCTGTGAATTGTTTGCTTTCAATTGATCGGTCATGCACTACAAACATGCATGCATGGTAGACAAGCTGAAATAGTCAAGGTAAATCCGTGGACGTCCTAGCTACTACAAGATCAACCAAACTCCTATATTTGGTGTGTGCTTGTCTGTCTTTAATTAATTAATAGCATGCATGCATGCATATATGCAGTTAATTATATAGATAAATACTACTTTATTTGCTAGTTAATTATCATAATACTTATTTTAGAGCTAATATATACAAGCCATTAAAATTGTTAATTAAAATCCTCTCCTCTTTTATATTATTATAAACTTCAACATGGAACCCGCGTATACTAATTGAACTTAATAATTTCGAGAATAACAGATCAAGGCGTTCATTATTATGATGTCACAGTGTTAAGAACGATATGATCAGAAAAGTAATGCAAAAAATAAAATCAATCACACACAAATATAAGATTTATATGGTTCGGCAATATACTTACGTCTACAAAATTACAGAGAATTTTATTCAAATGAAAGATCAAAGATATAGTGTGGCCATACGTACAAAAATAGTGCATATATGGTAAACTATAATTGGCGGCCATATAAGAGTTTAATACAATATATAGTAAATCTTAATTAACGGATTTGATCGAATTAAAAGCTAAAAAACAGATCCAAAATTCAGCTTGCGCAACATGACTAAGCCTCGTTGAAAATCCACACATAAACTAAAAAAAACCCCGCAACGAGTTATTGTCAAGTCGGCTAGTGGGGGACTGAAACTCAAAAAGGAAGCTTCAGATTTTCAATGTTATTAAGATAAATTTTTTAGTTACAAAAATATTTTATAAAAGAAAACTCGTAAAATGATGCGATTTGATACGGTACGTTATATTATAAAATTATTTTTATTATTAAATAAATATAATATATCACATCAATTTACATTAATTTATAAGTTTACGTTTAGAGCGGATATCACTGCTTTTTCCGAAAGGGAACCATGCAGGATAATTAGTTTTTAGTGAACCGTCGCTTTACTTACCCAATCACACCTTGTGGCCTAGTAATTCTTTTCGCTGAGGGCTTCATCAATCAGGAACATTTGATTGGGTTTCATTAATGAGCAAAAATGGGCCTTGCCTGCTGATTAATGAAGACGCTCTCGGAGAAACGCTCACTCCTGCAATTAGTCCAGTCACCTGTGGAGGGAAGGTTTTCTTTTCCCATGCCTTTCGGCCCAAGCTTTAGTTGGGTCTATTTAATGGACTGATAAGTCTACTACACCCATTGACTGCCCAATTTCTAGGCCCAACTTAGAAGAGCAATCAGTAAAGTTCATAATTTTGAGATTGTGAAAAATTAATTATGAATAATATTATATACAATTATAAAATACGTAAATATCATACAGTATTTTTTAAAAAAAAGTAAATTTATTATTAAAAAATTAATTTATTTTTATTTTTTAAAAAAATTACGTTACGCTTACGCACGTTACAACAAATATCATTTCTTAAATTATTAACTTGTAAAATTTGTAGGAAGTTAAAAAGTGGAGTAATATTATTTAATAATCAATTGGTTCGAGTTGAAGGGAGAAAAAGTATTGCTGAACTTAGTGGGCACGTGACATTGAAATTTCAACAAAAAATAAATAAAAATAATAAAAAAGTAGCGCAAGAAATAGACGTGTGGGGGTAAGCTTCAAATTCGTTCGCAAAATGGATTTTGTCGAATCATCTCATCAGCCTATCAGAAAGGTGGAACTCACAAAGTAGCAATCTCCTCTTTTTTTTTTTTTTTTTTTTCCTCTCCCTAGCAATCTACGTCCTTTTTAACATCTACTAAAGTTATCGCATTAAAAAAAATAACCAAATTCGGTTCATTAATACGACACCCATTTTTTTAATTTTTAAGGTGATAGCTCCAATAATGAAACTTGCCAATTAAGTTGATATTCTCTGCATTTTTTGTTTTTAGGGGGGATTTCTTTCTTTTTTTTTAAGAATAAGACGGCATTTTCAATTTTGTTAATAGACTTCATTTATAATAGAAGAAAATCGTAATTATAACCAGACTTCTAGAAGTTATAAATAATTATAAAAACTAAAATAATTCTTGTCAAGTCTAGTGGAGAAATTGTTGTAGGGTTTAATGCTGCTTTAGAGATAATTCATTATTAAAATAAAAATGGGAGACTTATGCAATTAATAACCTTAATATATATTTTTTTAATAAAAAAAAAACCTTAATATTGCGGTTGTAAATGATAATTAAAGAAAGAAAGTTGCAGAATGGGTTTGGGAATAACGCACTAGGAATTGATAACTACAAATATTCGCGACTAGTCTGTATCTAGTAAGAAAAATTATAGCGTCCATCTTTGTACTTGGATTCCGGGTGTTGTTCGTTTCAGGATCGTGCTCACGCTAGAAAAGACTGTTCCTTGACGGTCAACAAGTACATGTATAACTTCGCCTTCCTCCTCTTGACTCCCTAACTTTGCTTCTCCGGGTAATATACCACTTTCTCTCCTGTTTATCAGCTTCATTTCCCATTTATTTCTTTTATTAGTTTGTGTGGAATAATGTGTGCAAGAAAGAAGATCCTGTTCGTCTTTGTTGTTTGTGTCTCTGGTTCAGAGTTGTGTGGTGCTTGTAATTAGCCGTTTTGGGAAATAGGTTTGGGTTATTAACGCAAAGTTAAGATTTTGGTTGAATTTTGGTGCGACTGGTGTTGGCTTTGCATTGGGGGTTCTAGGGTTTTCTTTGCTTATGGATTTTTTTTTTTTTTTAATTTTTGGAATTAAGCGTCAGTGGAAATTTATTTTTTACATCTGTATTGTTCTGTTTTCTTTTGTTCATCGTATTGGGCTTTCTTTTGTTTCGGAAACTATGCGTATTGTTGTGGGATAGAATGTGGGTTTGCTTCCAACTATGGGTTAATGTTTTTTTTTTTTTAAGAATAAATTGTGCTGTGAAGTGATCTAGCGTCGGTTGATGTGTTGGATTGCATAAGTTAGTTAGACAAGAACATAAATTTGGAATGTTGGGACAGTTTATTTGTAGACCCTTACTTAACGGAAGGAACGGATTAACCAGCGGTTTAATGCTATGTAAATTGAGAACAAAAAAATAGAGCAAAGGCCTGTTTGGTAACAGTGTTCCTCGTTTCCATTAGACTGAAAATAGAGTTATGCAGAAATCCTGTTTAGCCTGATGAGTGGTGAGAGAGAGAGGCTTTCTCCAGGAAAGATTTAAGAAGTTGTTTTTCGTGTTTGGAAATCGGGAACAATTATGGGTTGAGACAACCTGCAAAGTCTCATCTTTAGTAGCTTCTTAATTGCTTTGGTTGTTTCTAATGAGATCTTCTGTCAATTAAACCTTTCCAAAGACCTGAGCAATAGTGTCTCTAAATCATTTTTTGGTTTGATGTGGTTTGTTGTTTTTTTTTTTTATTTGATTTCATTTTATACTATTTATGAAAAGAGTAGAAAGTTTGTCTTGTTGAACTATGAGTTTCCAATCCACTTAAAACTAATTGGTGTTAAAGGGGGACACACTCAAGTCTTTTATGGCATTCAACCTTGTACCTCACGAGCTTGTTCTTAGAGCGGTTGTAGGGAGAGGTATTGTGGGCCCCAATAGGTTCGAATCAACCAAATTTAATAATTGTGTTGACTTGCTCGAGCAGGCTGCTTTTCTAAAAAATTAGATTTTTGTTGTCTATGCTTTTCCCGTAGTTTCACTAAAGCTGAGTGTAGCAAAGGCATAAGAGTAATCTAAATTTCAAATGGGAAAAAATTATGGAACTGGGTTTGCCAAATAAATTTACTAATGCTAAACTTCCTGCCACTACTACGATGGAATTACCCATTTAAAGTTATAAAATACTTCTTTGTGAAATTAGTTTCCCAGACTTAATGAATTGATTGCATTGTTCATTTCATTAATCTATGTAATTTTTTTCTCTGGGCAGGTCATTAGACCTGATATTTACTTACGGAGAAGACAAGAAAAGGAAATTTAGGGAATTCCATCATGTTCAAGCAATCTCCAAGCAGAAACCACAGGTCCAAGGGCATCAGGCTAAAGCATGTTCTGCAAATTTGTCTCTTGCTTGGTATATGTTTCTGGTTAATCTACCAAGTCAAGCATTCCCACGATAAAAAGAAGGCATTTGATGAGAATGATGCAAATCTATCAGCCAAGACACGGAGTGGTGGTGAGCTTCTTAATTTTGGGAGAAAGGATCTCCATCCTTACGTGAAAGAAGTAACTAAGAAAGACAAGCACGGGGGAGAAGAGGAAGAAGAAAGTAAGCATGGCGAAGATGAGCAAGAAGAAGTAGAAGAAGAAAACAAGCATGAACTAAAAGAGCAAGAGGAAGAAGAAAACAAGCATGAAGTAGACGAGCAAGAGGATGAGGAAAACAAAAGTGAAGAGACAGAAGATGAGGAAAGAGGAGTTGGAGACGATGAGATAGATGAAAATGATCAAGAGAAATTAGATGGGGAAGCTGACCGTGATGAGGAATTTATAGATGACGAGAAAGAGGGAAAAGAAGATGATAGGAAGAGTGAGGACAAAGACAGTCAAGTAGAAACTTCTTTGGAGGATCAGGACCATGATGATGGTACTGAGAACATTCACGAGGCACGAGAGGAACATTACAAGGGAGATGATGCTTCCAGTGCAGTGGCCCATGATACCCAGACTATCATCTCTGAGACTGAGAATTTAAGTTCAGAGAATTCAATCAAGAAATCTGAAATGAATATTGTAGAACAGGAGAACAAATCCAATGGCACTCAGGAAATTGATAGGGATCAGAAAAATCCAGAAATAAAGTTGGTAGAAGGTGGAATGCATGAGAATGGCACTTCTTTGAATGTAATTACTGTCGAACAGGAGGGAAATGATAGTTTTTCCAACTCTGTGGATAGCTCAGATCCAAATTCAACAGTGACAAGCCATTCCAATGATCAATTTGAAGCAACCAATAACACAAAACTGGTGAGTAACATAGCCAGCAATACCTTCGCTGAAGTAAGTATTGGAGGCAATAACTCGACAGATACGGATATAGACACTTCTGGTTCTTCCCAGAAGAATGGAACAGCGAGTATATCTGATTCAGCTCTTGCTCAAAATATAACAGTGGACCTCTCTAATACGATTTCTGAGAGCAATCAGTCTGATGGTAATTCAACAGTTTCAATTAAAAATGAAGAAGCAGGTGCAGGTTCGGGAGAATCTACTTCAGCTAATAATTCTGAGTCTGCTCTGTCAGAAAAGATCACAACTGAAGCAGAAGATGGCTCTGTGTCTTCAATTTCAAAGGAGAACACCGACGCTGGTGAGAACAAGTTGGATGGTCGTGACGAACCTGGTGGAAACAAAAAAAGCTCGGACAATTACTCCAGAGATGAGATAGATGTTATTGAACATGACCCCATTGATGCTTCTGACTCCCATATTGCTCTTGATGAGAAAGGAGTTCGCATAGATCTGGATACGTTGCCGGATATTAGAACAGAATGGGAAAACAGCAAAGACGTTGCAGCAGAGTGAGAGGATGAAAGGTGATTTGTGTGCTTGTAAGCGCTTTAAGTGAAAGATTCTTATATGGACCTATGTCTTTATTATACAACTGGTAAGGTATGTTGAAAATTGTTCTCTAGAGGATCAACTTAGCAGGAAACGTGTAGGCTAGTGGACATTATCAAAAGATTTAATTTGTATAATTCATTTTAATTCCACTTTATAACTGGTAATATATCTTACTGTCTTTGAGACCAACGAATGAATTGCTACCATATTGGTCTCGATTATGTTTTTTGGCAATTTGTTTTGAATGAGATTGTGATTTTGTTTAAGATGAAAGAGCTTCAACATCATGGGAGACCTGTAATTGTCCGGCCTTGTGCTCATTGTTCAACGATGATATCCTGACCTTACATACGCTACCTTTGATCTTTTTCAGGGTAAGTGCAAGAATAGGATAATTTCAGATATTCAGTAAATAAATTGATTGATAATATCGTGCCAAAACCATCTGATCAGTTGGTTCCACTTCCACGAGATTTATCACTAAGTGGCAACTGCACCATTCGTGCACCTCACATTTCAGCCCGCTCTCCCTCCGGGTAGCTGCCGTGTATTTCACTTCAACAATCACTGTATTCGCTAGGTACAAGTTGAAAGTGTGCAAATCTAAGATCTTATACAAGTCATTATTTTATTTTTAATTGAGTAATATTACTCATAATTTTAATTTTCATCATCCTATGATGTGGCATTAGGTGATTGAAAATTATTTAATACATTTTACTTGTAAACCTATTATTTAATGACATATCATGGGATGATGAGATGATGATAGGAGTTAAGATGATGAATAAATTTTTTCTTTTTAATTATACGTAGATCAGATCCAATTTTATTCTACTTTAATTGGCTCAATTATTATTCACTACATTATAAATATTCTATTTATTGTACACATACTCATTAATGTGCAAATTTACCATATTAGTTACTATGAATAATAATATAAAAGTCTTTTTTTTTTTTTTTAATAATCAACAAACTTTCATTCATAAGAAACATTACATAGCAAACTATCAAACCAAAGTGCATGATTCACAAAAGTTGGGACCTGGTCCCACCACATCTTGACACCAACTACATTCCATGCAAACCGTGCCAAGCTATGTGCTACCCCACTTCCTTCCCTATAAACATGGTGAATATGCAAATCTGTAAAATGTTTCATTAGATTTTTAACATCTTTTATCAAATTACCATTTGATGAGAAAGACTCGTGACTAGCTTGTAGTTCCTGCACCAATACTATACAGTCAGATTCTACTACCAATTTAGGAATCCCAAGTAGAAGACAGAATTGTAAACCTCTCAATACAGCTAACAACTCGATTGTAACATGCTTGTCAATAATATCCTCCTTTTTGGTTGCTGCCATGACCACTTGCCCATCTTCATTTCATAGAACCACACATATTCCAGCTTTCCCCACATCTGCACTACACCATTAATATTTAAGGGCATGTTTGGAAACTAAACTAAATTCAACTCATCTCAACTCATCATTATAATTTTTTTAAAATTTCAATATAAAATATAATAAACAATTCAACTTTTTCAAATTCTAAAATAATAATAATATTAAAAAATAATATTCTAACAATATTTTATCATTTCAACTCAACTCAGTTCAATATCCAAACGCAATCTTAGTTTTAAGAAATCTAGTACAGGTGATTTCCATTTACAAATTTTTTTTCTTTTCATAGCACTAGAGGCTCCCAGCTGTATAAAGGTTTTAAATGTATAAAGTTTGTATCGATTTTTTTATGAAAAAGTGTAAAAAAATTAATTTTTTTTATATGAGGTCTAATTTAAAAATAAAAGAGTACACACAATTTGTAAATTTGGACTCGTCCTTGACGTTGCTCTGATTCAGAAGTGTTTTTTCAAAAAAATTAAAAAAAAAAAACTATTTTCCTGTACTTTGACCAAACGTAATCTCATAATTAGCCATATGTAGGTGTATATATATACTAATATATCGATTTATAAATGGTAAACAATTATATTGTCATTTATACCAACAACATTATTTTCTTTTTAAAAAAATAATAATAATAATATAAAGATAATCAATGTAATATAGTCTACAACTCAGAGGCATAGAGAATTACAAAAAGGAAGAAAAACCTCTACGCCTAGGTAATTCCCGACTGTACAATATTTAATAAAAAATAAATGATGATGAAATATAGTCTCGCCGATGAGAGGATGACGAATGATGAATAGATTTGCTGCCAAAAAATGCTGCTAGCTCCATAAAACAACATAGAATCCCATTACTACTGCCTCAGCTCCTTCCGGAGTTTCTTCGAGAATAACCCGCAAGCGTCCATGCTCAGATCCATGGCTGCAGCCAATGCCACGTAAGTCGCTGCGTCCTCCGCGCATGTCACGTGCCGTACACCCACCTCCACCTCCGGCTTGCTGCACTTCCCAGCTCCGTCCACTGTTGAAGACATCACAAACCCTCTGGTCACTGGTGGTGTCAAGTGCCCGTATCCGATGTCCAGCCCGGATCCTGAACCTGAACTTGATCCACGAGTGGACCTTGACCCGGACCCGAGATCGCAGCTGCTGCTGGGGGTGTGCGCTGGTGTGGTGGCGACGCCGGACGTCCTGTCTATGCTGAATTTCCCGCCGCTCCTGGAGCTGATGACGTCGGAGGCGAGTGTGGTGGTTTCGTCGGTACACGTGAAGAGCTCGAACCGGTATCCGACGGCGTCAGAGCCGCCACTCTCGCGCCACGCCTCCAGGCGGCCCCACGGGATCCACGCCCCGTCCTCGGGGCGGAGGATGAGCCATGCACCGGGGCTGGATTGGCTGACGCGGTGGGAGCCACGGGACGGAACGAACGGGGTGACCATGGAGGCCACGGCGACCACCGAGCCCGAGAGGTCGTGGATGGTTAAATGCCATCCCTTTCGCTGCTTTCCAGTTTGGTCCTTTTGAGTATGAGAACCCATTAAGCAATTTCTTGGAGTACTGCTGGTTTCGCTCATCGACGGCCTGCATATATTTAGGAGCAGTTAATGCAAGAGTAGTACAGATTTCAACTGGAGCTACTTGAGTTATTGATCTAAAAGAAATCAATTGACACTGGTTGCAAGGGAAATAAAAAGCTTTTGGGTTTAGTCCTTCGTAGAGTTCATCACCCCTTGACCATGCTAAAAAGAATATTGCGGTTTAGATCGAGGATGGATGGCTTTACTTTCTTTCGGAAACAAAACTAAATTGAAAGGAAATATTAATGATGTCAATAAGGATCGAGACTCACCAAGATTGCAAACTTCGATCATTCATGTTCTTGAAACCGAACTTGCAAGAAAACACGGGCTGCCGAACATCCCCATGGACCTGAAAAACTTGAGGACTGCACTCTGGCTCTCCATCGAACTGGAACACAAATCTTGGATCGGGTTCGGCCCTAACGCTCAAGTACAACTCCGCCGACGACCCCTTTTTGTTCCCTCCGATACTGACCCAACCCTGGTGAATATTACTAGCCCTCGTCTCTACCGCGCGGAGATCCACCTCAACTGCAACCGTCCCAACAGCTTCCTACTGTTCAAACCACACGCGATACCTCTCCGCCCCGCGTAGACCTCAATCTGCAAGACCGGGTTGTTCCCCTTATCAACGAGTCTGTCGATGTTGGTTTTGTTCAGAGTGAAGCAAGCGGCCAGGGAGCGATCATGGGAGTCGGGTTGGCTTTCTGGAGCGACCAGAGGGACTGTCGCGCACTGGGTGGGAAAGTTCTTGAGTTTAATCTTGCAGAAGCACGGGGAAGTTGAGGGGTGTACGCCGGAGAAGGAAGGCTTGGAGGCTATGGGAAAGTTGAGGGCAAGGTTTCCAACGAGGATCCGCACAAAAGAGCACGGATCCATTCGAGATTTCTTGGATCGTTTTTCTTGCACACAAAGATTGAGTATTGATGTGTCTGCGAGAGATATAAAAGAAGGAGACAGGAGAAGAGACCGAGAGAGAGAGAGCGCGAGAGGGATGTGAAGGTGCAACAGCCTGTTTAAGTACAGCTGTTTTGTTGTATCAGATATGAGTGGGGATATCATGTGGCCAATCTTCAATGCTCTTATTATGAGCTCTTACATCTCACCAATCGATTTGCCTTTTCTTCTTTTTATTTTCTTTTAATAAACGTTCATTTAGCAAAAAGTGGAAGAAATTATGAAACTGAATTTGCAAAAGAAAGTAACAAAGCATGACGCTACACGTTTAGATATTGAAGTAATCTTAAATGATTTGAATTGATCTGAAAATAATAATTTTTAAAGATTCTATTAAGATGTATTTAAATATAAATAAATTATAATATATATTTAAATATATGAAATAAGTTGAGATAAATTTAATTTTTTTATATGAAATTGAAAAATTAATAGATCTCATAAATGATAAATTTGAAATGAATTGAAATCGCTCTAATAATCAAACACAACAAATAATTTGTTTGGGGAAGAAAACAAAACAGAAAGAGTTGAAAAGAATGGTACATACAAACTAAGAAACGGAGGGGCGTGGTGTAGGGTAGCATTGCCTTTTAGAAAGATAATGCATGGCATGCGTGTGGGTGGGTGAGTGAGCTGGAAGATTAATCTCATACCGCACGTCCGCTAATTGCCAGCGTATGCGCATCCATCTCTCTCCATTGTAATTCCAGCTTTTGGTCGGCTCTCTCAGTTGAGAGATTCTGATTGGCCACGTGGCGATCTACTGGGAGTTTGGGGGAATCCTGCCTCCATTCCGGCTCCAACTACCGAACAGCTGTGCCCATTTCTACTTCCCACTTGGCTCCATTCAGGACTGCGGTTGGACTCTAATCTGACCTACTCTTGTCTATTTTTGTGACGTTCCGATTCTCACGTATAAAAAAATAAGAATCGTGACGTCGGGATGATGATAATATGATCATGCATCTTAACGAAATATGCTCAAGTGTGTGTGCAACATGCAAAGGTGCACAATAAAAATTCGCAGCAGATATTATAATAGTCAACTAAGTACCAGAATTTTAAATACAAATATTCAACACAATTTATCTTTAAAGAGTTATACAGTCATCCCAAATATATTACAAAGGCAATATATAAATTGATAAAACATAACTCGCTAAACAGGAGCAATCCCAGATCACTCCATCAAAGGAGCCAAGCTAAGGCTCGTCATCATCATCTGCATCAAAATCTGCGATACCATAAAATGGTACCACAGGTAAGTATAAACCAAGCAACTCTCGGGATAAAAATACATTAATGCAACCAACAATATGACAAAATACATTTAGTCATAAAATATCATTTTTTCCAAAAAATGATTATTTCCAACACACACCAAAAATCTCATTTTGGCCCAAAAATATAGTTTGTCATTTTTCCAGAAAATGATTCACACAAAACAAATCATTTATCGGACACTGTAGGAGGGAATCGCAGGCGGGACTCTACCACCGTCCCTGCTTACCACCATCCCTACCGCGTGCACCATAGGCGGGAATCACAGGCGGGACACAACCACCATCTCTGCTTATCACCATCCCTATCGCGTGCACCGTAGGCGGGAATCGCAGGCGGGACTCTACCACCATCCCTGCTTACCACCATCCCTACAGTTCCTTTACACACAATGAATACTTAACAGAGCACTGTAGGCGGGAATCACAGGCGGGACTCTACCACCATCCCTGCTTACCACCATCCCTACAGTCTCTTTTCCTTTTACTCACATGAGAATCCAATTTTCAATAAACACATGAACATGTATGCAATCATGCGAAAACCCAGTTTTCTTTACAAACATGATCATGCGTGCAATATGCGATGTACATGAACAAGCCATAACCAACAACCACAATTCACAATGCAAACAAACACACAACAACTCCTTCCACAATCCATCCGACCCCCGAAACTCCTCGGACTCAGTCCGGCAAAATAAACCAATTCACAGATAATATGTGTTAGTGCAAAAATATATTTAAATCACGAAAGTTCTTTAAGGAAAATACTTACAGCGCTATAATATGATTTCTGGAGGATCACGGAGTTACAAAAGGTAGCGACTCAGCAACAACACAGTGTAAAATACACTGTGGCCGTGGGTCTCATGTGGCGCCCCCAATCCCCCTTATATAAATACACAGGGATCGAGACGCCAGGATGGTGACAACACGGTCACACATCCCAACGAAGTGCCAGTGTGTGTACATGCAACAGTGTACAAATAAAATAACGCAGCGGATAGTCAAATAAGTACCAGAATTTAAATACAAATATTTAACACAATTTATCTTTAAAAAAAATAAATATACAGTCATCCCAAATATAATACAAAAGGTAAATACATAAACTGATAAAAACACATAACTCACTAAATAGGAGCAATCCCAGATCACTCCTCCAACGGAGCCAAGCTAAGGCTCGTCATCATCATCTGCATCAAAATCTGCGATACCATAAAATGGTACCACAGGTAAGTATAAACCAAACAACTCTCGGGATAAAAATACATTAATGCAACCAACAATATAGCAAAATACATTTAGCCATAAAATATCATTTTTTCCCAGAAAAATGACTATTTCCAACACACGCCAAAAAATCTCATTTTGGCCCAAAATAACCGTAAAACATTTTCTCATAAAATGATTCACACAAACAATCCATTTATCGGACACTGTAGGCGGGAATCGCAGGCGGGACTCTACCACCGTCCCTGCTTACCACCATCCCTACCGCGTGCACCGTAGGCGGGAATCACAGGCGGGACACAACCACCATCCCTGCTTACCACCATCCCTATCGCGTGCACCGTAGGCGGGAATCACAGGCGGGACTCTACCACCATCCCTGCTTACCACCATCCCTACAGTTCCTTTACACACAATGCATACTTAACAGAGCACTGTAGGCGGGAATCACAGGCGGGACACAACCACCATCCCTGCTTACCACCATCCCTACAGTCTCTTTTCCTTTTACTCACATGAAAATCCAAATCCAATAAATACATGAACATGTATGCAATACACGAAAACCCAGTTTTCTTTACAAACATGATCATGCATGCAATATGCGATGTACGTGAACAAGTCATAACCAACAACCACAATTCACAATGCAAACAAACACAACTCCGTCCACAATCCATCCGACCCCCGAAACTCCTCGGACTCAGTCCGGCAAAACAAACCAATTCACAGATAATATGTGTTAGTGCAAAAATATATTTAAATCACGAAAGTTCTTTAAGGAAAATACTTACAGTGCAATATAATAATTTCCGGAGGATCTCGAAGTTGCAAGTGGTGATTTCTGAGCAACACCACAGTGTAAAATACACTGTGGCCGTGGGTCACAGATACCCACTTTTCAACGAGGACAAACGAAGACCCAAGATTGATAGGGTAGGGCCTAGGGAGGTCGGTGAAGCCAATGGTGGTGGTGGTTTGCCGTGGGTGGCGGCGAAATGGGCGGTAGAAGACCAAAATGCCCAAATCGGAAATGTAGTTGGTGGAGCTTCACCGGTGACGGATCGGAGGTGGGGTTGGGTCCAATGGGTTGCCAAGAGGTCGGGGATGAAGTGGTAGGAAGATGGTGGCCAATGGTGGTGCGACGGCGGCGCAACGGCGGAAGGAGTGCCGCGGCTTCGAAGAGCTACTGGTGGTTAACGGCGGCACGGATGGAGGTGAGATTGGTGGGGTGAGGTCGCCGGCGGCTGGGGAAGCTAATGGGCTGGGCGGTGAGGGCCACCGCCGGCTCACGGCGGCGCTGGCGTGAAGGTGGCCCGCGGCTTCGTGGGGGGCGTGTGGGCTACCGGCGGCGAGGTAGGGGCTGAGATTTGGGAGGTGAGGTCGCCGGAGGGAGGGGGAGCTGGTCGGCTGGGCGGTGTCGCGCACGGCGGCGCGACGGCGGCGCTGGGAGGAGACGATGGAAACGGGCGGAGGAGAGGAGAGAGAGAGATCGCGCGGGAAGGAGAGGAAATAAGGAAGAAAAAGAAAAGAAAGAAAAGAAAAAGGAAGGAAAGAAAAAAGGAGGGAAAAGAAACGAGGTCCAATCCTCATAACTTGGGTCACAAAAAAAGATCCAACGGAGACGATTTTAAAACCACAAGTTAAATAAAATAATTTAAACGTAATGGTAAAGTCAAATTGAAATAATTAAATCCCACAGTAATTAATTTAAATATTAAAAGCAATTTAAATGCATAACAATAAATAAATATTTGGAAAGCACATAAAAATAATTTTCACCAAATTAAAATCATAGAAATAAACTTACTAAAAATCCGACCAATTTTAAAATAAGAGGATAAATTTTTGAACAATCAAAAATAATCCTTCAGTAAAAATACACTGAAATACGGGGTGTTACATCTCAAATACCCACTTTTCAACGGGGACAAACTAAGACCCAAAATTGATAGGGTAGGGCCTAAAGAGGTCGGTGAAACCAATGGTGGTGGTGGTTTGCCGTGGGTGGCGGCGCAAGGGGTGGTTTTAGGCCAAAGATGCACAAATCGGAAATGGGCTTGGTGGGGCTTCACCGGTGACGGATCGGAGCTGGGGTTGGGTCCATTGGGTTGCTAGAAGGTCGGGGATGAAGTAGTGAAGAAATGGTGGCCGGAGGTGGCGCGACGGCGGAGCAACGGGGCAAAGAATGCCGCGGCTTCATGGGGTGCGTGCGGGCTACCGGCGGCGAGGTAGGGGCTGGGATTTGGGGGTTGAGGTCGCCGGAGGGAGGGGGAGCTGGTCGGCCGGGCGGTGTCGCGCACGGCGGCGCGACGGCGGCGGTCTGGGTGAAGGTGACGGACGCACGGGGAGAGAGAGGGAGAGAGAGGGAGCTGGGTCTCGCAGGGAGGGGGAAAGCAAGGGAAAAAGAAAAAAAAAAGGAAAAGAAGAAAAAGAAAAAAAAAAAAAGAGGAAAGAGAAAATGAAGTGAAAGAAATGAGGTCTAGTCCTCACATCTTGAGTCACGAAAATGATCCAATGGAAATAGTTTTAAAACAGCAAATCAATTAAAATAATTTAAACGTAATGATACAATGAAAATAAAATAATTAAATTCCACAATCAATTAATTTTAAAGAAGAACAATTTAAATGTATAACAATAAATAAATATTAAGAAAACATAACAATTTAATTCCCATAATTTAAAGATCATAAAATAACCCATTTAAAATATCCGATAATTATAAAATAAGAGAATAAATTTTGAATAAATAAATAAAAATACTTCATTAAAAATGCACTAATTTATGAGGTGTTACAATTTTGCCCCTCTCTTTGAATTTCCTCAAAATATATAAACAACGTGGCCACCACTTATCCTTATAACTAACATCAGACCCCACCGATCCTGGCCCCTACCAAGAACTGCCACCTCATTTTCTATAAACTTGTTTTAGGCTTTGGAGGAATAACCTCCTATTATCAATAGATAAGATTTTCGACATATTTATAAAAGATAAATAATTTTTTTTTTATAGAATCGATTTTATGAGATGAGTTAAGTTTATAAATTTTTTCAAGGTATCAGAATCTGTCACAGGACGAATAGAAGCCCACGCTACTTACCAAATGACAAGGATCAGAAAAAAAAAATACTTGCATATACGTGAGGAAGAATATTGAGGAATAATTTCATATTACCTGTGAATAATGTCATTTTAGACATATTTATAAAAAATAAATAATCATCTCTTATAAAATCGATTTTATGAGATGAGTTAAGCATATGAATTTCTACATAGGCCTTGACTTTGATGGACTAATATTATGAACTTAGCCCAACAACTTTCAACCTTGTAAACGGGCTCATTATTGGGCTGATTGAACCATCTTGTATTCTTTCAAACTGTGTTGAAGGATAAAGATAAGGATATGAGAATTACTTCATGTACACAACTTTATAAACGTGCACGATTTTCCATTTTGATGTCTCCGTCATTTTTTAATTTTCCGATAATGAAATCAACTTCAAGGTTGTCAAAGGAGAAGCTAGACATTCTCCGCCAGCCGGGAGGTCTGATCAAGGTACCCAACAAAGCTTGCAAGTTTGCAACTCATGCACTAGCCAGCCTTTCTAGAAGAGTCCCGAACCAGTACGTTTTTATGTATATAGAATGTAAGTTGTAGACGATTTTTCTTTGGCATGTTTGCTGTACGTAGGAATCTTTTGGAAAGTATATATATACACTAGCTTCTGCATGTTTCCCATGACAACATTGATCAGAATTTAAGGATAAAGATAAGAACATATTTATAGCAATTAATACTAATATTTGTTTTCGTGGTGTACGTACGTGGGTTAATTGTTTATGCATGGTTGTAGGGGAAACATGCATTGGATCTATTTAATTAGGTTGCACCTTAATATATTCTAAATTACTAATTAATACGATTAATTAAGATTTGGAATTAAGTTAAAAAATCTCATTCACTAATTAATGTACGGCCTGTTACCATATGTGAAATTAACTAATTATTGACTTTGTAACGTCGTATAACCGTTTGACTTTGGAAGTTAATCATGTCAACATGCATGACAAAAAATGATAAATATCATTCTCCAAACTCTAGCTTATAATCTGGCATGGAATGGAACTCATGAACTGCATGCATATGACGACGTTTTTGTAAGGGATCGAATTAATTAAGCTGCTGGCTGGTAAAGAGTTGGTCGATGCAAATTAGACTCTTCTTCGGATCGGAGCATGCAGACTGGCATACATAATTAAAAACGTACACAAGATTATTGACGTTTCTTCCTTTGCCCTGGGGCCCGGCCGGGTATATATATATATTCTCGTGAGCGGCAGTCATGAGTTTAAAGTACTATCAAAGGTCTCCGTCTCACTAAAATTTATTTAAATCAATGAGATTATTGTAACGACGTCTGATCTCATCTCCTTGCATATAATTAAATTCATGTTTTAATTTATACTAGTTGTTATATAATATCAAGGTACGTACTGATCTTGAGTACTGTCTAAAATCTTCTAGATTTATTATCCGAACTAACGACGTTAAGATTTAGAATATAAATTAATTAAAGAGATATATTAGAAAATAATATAATTGGAAATTGTCTTAATCATCAAATTAAATGGTACGTAGGTAGTAGTCTTGAAGCAAAAAGTAATGATAGAGTTATAGGGTGTACAAGCTGACAGCTCGCGTAATCAATTTGAATAAAAATATATAAATCAGTCTATTATTAAAAAATAAAGTTTTTTACGTGGGGCTTAAATTTATTTATATTTTTTAAGAGAATTATATTATATATATATATATATATATGAAACTTATACATTAATAATTTTAGCTCTTTACAAATCATTTCTCTTAAACAAACAATTAACACAGGACACGATCTCAATCATGGTATGTACGTACTCATGATCATGATCATGATCATGCAAGGCTAATATTAACGTAACAATATATTATGCTGTGGCTAACACAAACACTGCGCATATATATATATATATATATATATATATATATATATATATAAGATATGTTGAATTAAAAGATCAGTACTACTGTGACAAACTGCCCGGCCTTCAATCCGGCACCCCCTTTAATTTTTATATCTTTCAAGTACTCCTCCCTGCATGTTATTTAACCTAGCTCAGAAAAACCCACGTCCATATCCAAGATTATAAACGCGAGGCATCGCATTCCCACTAAACCCAGCATTCATATTCTTTGCATAATAAGGGATCTTTGTGTCCAAAGGGATTGGTGATTGGTTTATGGAACTCCCTGCTCCGTAAAACTGAGCAGGATGAGGCTTTGAAGTCTGAAATAGGAGCCTGTCTGACTGCTTTGCCACGTTCCTTTTCAGCCCCTCCAGAGACAACTTCAACTGCTCAAGTTGTGGCAGCCCTAACTGTTCAATAGGTGCCTCCCACCAGCATTGTCCCTGGCTTGCTTGGCGCATTCGTTTCAGTTCCTCCCCACGCTTCTTCTCGGCCTCCAGTTGGTTTGTGACCTGCGTGAGTTGCATGTTGAGCTCCCGGACGCTGGCGTTTCTATGTGCCTCGATCAACTGGAGTGTGTCGGAGTTTATTTGAGGTGGGTTTGGGGTGAGAAACCGATCAATAATTGGCTCCACAGATGGATGACCAAAGGAGAAGACCTTCTTTCCCGGTGAGAATACGATGATGGCGACCTCGGCACCACACAAGGTGCAAAGCTCACTGGCCTTTTTAAAGAGACCTGAGCGGCGTTTCGAGAAAGTCACTTGGAGGTTGCTTTCGCTTTCCATCTTCACCATCTTGATCTTTTGCCGGCCCTTGCTCTTCCTCTCCATCTTCAAAATGAAGTAGCAGAATCCCTTCTGGATTGAAAATGTACGTAGAGGACAAAGAGATCAGAGACAGGCCAGAAGAGGACGTAGTAACATTGGTGGGATATATACTATCAATAGACCTGTCACAGGTCTGGTATATATGGTTGATTGTGTAGGGGATTATTAATTTATAGGGTTTCGACGTAAGGATCAGTCATTAAGTCCTACGCTGTCCAAAATCACTATCATTTGGTTGCCAATGTTTTTTTTACTTATTTAGGATGAACCAACTTTTTTACTGGTTTTAGAGGTTTTATACATGGTAATAATCTCCATGAATTATTAACCCACAACGCTTTTCTGGCAATCTGTTTACTGTCGTTCATCATTACCCAAACAACGCAAAAAAGAAAGTGCATTATGAACAGTAATCAATACTTCTACATACACGGGAAAAACACTGCAAAAAAAAAAAAAGATTACTGTTCATAATACACTGCTTACATATACAGATACTTCAAGAGTACTTATTTGTAATTTATAAGATTCAAATGTAAGTAATTTACCACGTGTTCCATGCGGATATTCGACACCCACGAGAAGAAATATATAGAAAAATGGATATTGATGAAAAAGTGGTGCAGATATAGACGTACGGCACAAAAACTTCCTCCTTATTCTTCCTTGTCAAGAATATAATAATTTTTTAGTTGAAAACATAAAAATTATCCAGTTTCACTTGTAATTATCTGAAATATAAGCATTGGAATGGAAACAGCAGAATATTAAACGTTTAAAATGGAACGAACATTGATGATCATGTTCAAACTTTGAAGACATGTGGCTGCAGTATATGGAGATCAAGCTTCTTATATTGTTGTTTAAACATGAGGGAATATGAAACAAGTAACTTCAAATAATTAATATTTGATGTAGATTAACGTCGATTGAAGAAGAAACTATTGAGTTTGGAACGACAGATCTTTTAATTGCCGGGGATCCACCTCCGGCGGTGCCCGGGTGAGGGCACACTGCGCAGTCGTCGTATTTGGGAAAGCTATGACATCCCTGATAGAATTAGCACCCGCTAACAACATAACCAATCTATCTAATCCATACGCGATTCCTCCTGCACAGGTAAAATAAAAACTTCCAGTGAATAATTATTATTCCAAGAACGGACTGGCGGGGAGCTGTTCATAAAAACTACGGTTCCCAACACGAATGGTTAGATCGATCAACAGGTTAATGTATTTGGATAAAAATTTCTGTGGGGCCAATTTACTCTACAAGAGTCCAGGGCACGTCCATAAAGAGATATCACATAAATTGTACTGCATGATCTACCATTAATTACTCTTAAAAACCCTATATATGATGCAGCATACCAATACCCTATTGATTTCATAATTAGTAGATTCATTCGAGGAAAATGTCCATGTACATAGGTATATAATATGTATGGTAAGTACTGAACTGTTATTTGTTAACAGCGTAGAGTCTCATACCATGTGGAGGAGCACCCATGTCTAATGCCTCCAGAAGATAGCCAAACTTTGCATCAGCCTGTAGGAAATTGAAACATTGACACATTAATTGGAGAAAAAAAAAAAAAAAGGTGTTCGACACTTCCTCCAAACAAAATTCATCTCCCTTTGTCACCAATGCTGAATTGATTCAACTAATCAGAATTCCAAAAAAAAAAAACAATCAAAGTCCTCTTCAGTAACACTCCACTCTTGCCTTCTCACCAATGCTGAATTGATTCAACTATCGGCACACCCCCCCCCCCCCCCCCCCCCCCCCCCCCCCCCCCCAAACAAAAAAAAAAAAGTATTCAATAAAACCAGCCTCTTCCAGATGTGCGCTCTTTCTACTCTGACTCTTACCAATTTCACCAATCCTTCAGCCCCACTATCTCCTAGACTTTAAACCCTCCACAAAATTTTTTAACATTCCCCCTTTCCTATTCCATTCCTATTCCAGCAAAGTAACCCAAGAGTTTATTTATCATGCTACGAGCGGTTGTCATTTTCATACAAGCACACAGGCATTATGTATATTCTAGATACATGGTGATAGAATTGGGAGAAAGGGTGCCATGATTAAATAAAACACCAAGCCCATCTTACAATAGAGTACTTCTAGTATTGGGCTTCTGCCAGTGTTTTTAATGGAAACAGTTTACATGATTTTCTTGTATCACTTTCTAGCTCCTAACTGTAATTAGGTGTTCGCTGTTGTATACTTCCCGTGTACTTGAGCTACGCCTATTTACTAGTTTCAATAAAATTTTATATTACTCATAGAAAAAGAGTACTTCTGAGAAAGCCACAAATTTTACATTGAAATTCCAAAGCACTGAAGGGGTTAATAGAGATAGACTTCAATTTGTTTAATTGGATTAGAATACTAATATCTGCTTAAGAGTATTGGACCCTCAAGTTGAATGATAAGAACTTTAATGAGTAGTACCCCAGTTGAGGTCTTGATCAAACGTATATTAACTGTTTAACAAAGTTTTGCAGAATCAATCAAGCATATGAATCTCTCAATGCAATATTATCAATCCAATTCTGGCCAATTACAATCTTTTTCAACGGTTTGGCTATTTTAGGAAAGTTCAAATTGTAAATAGAATACGCAAAGATCAAAAGGATGCAAAGATCGCCGAGTACATAACACCGTTTGATTTTTGTAAGCAGAAAGAGTACTTTTAAGTGAGCTTTTAGCTGATGCTAATGAGGATTCATTCACTCATCTGCTTCATGCAGAGAAGAAGAAAAGGAGCAATTACAATATATAGACATATGGAGATATGAACGTGACATACAAATATATGTCAAAATATCCATATAAAAAGCCAACCACAGTGCCCAAAAGATTATGGATCCACTTGCCTGTTCCTGGGAGATGCCAACAATTTCCAAAACCTTTTTCTGTACGTCACGTTTATATATTCTCAAACTTCCCCCACCAATCTGACAGGAAATATGGTAATAACTGGTTGATATCAGTGGGAGAAGAACTTTAAAAGCTTCAGGTTTGCAGATGTCAGAAAATAAAAGGATAAGAAGAAAATAACAAAGCACCTCTACTCCATTGTAAACTACGTCATAAGCTAACGCATGAGCAGAGACAAGATCATTCATGTCTTCAGGATTGGGAGCAGTGAAGGGGTGATGCACCTGTAGAATTATAATATTATGCATACATATACAGATGTAGAAAATGTGCTATGAAATATGACACCCAACTACTTCTGCCAACACTAAATAGGACAAAAATCCTACCTTAAGGAAAAACCCTAAAAGAAAGTAATCATTGACTAATGCATACAGGACATCTACTCATTTCATTTCATCTCACAAGGCAGCCACTAAAATCCTTCAAAATAACATGAGAAAAAAGACGAAAACAACAAAACAAAGTGAACACAGAATGCCATTACTTGAGAGGAGAAAGAATGATCTGCTGATATAGGAACTAACATAAGTCGGAAGCAATCTTAAATTCTCACAGCTTTATCCTATGCCAGGAGTCTGTGATATTAGAATGAAACAGAGTGCTTAACTGGATAAATCACAAAGTGGAAAAGCAAACTTTCAACTAATAAACAGATAAACAGGAACAGAATGTAGCGATACTTTTTTAAAATATATTAATTAGAATGTAGCAATACTTTGTTTTGCGAAGTAAACAAAAATATAAGAATTTATCATGTCAATAATCATTTGAGCTATGAAATTCAATACCATGACAATCCAGCCAAAACTTATCAAAATGAACAAAGAAAAAGAAACATGGGAAGATTCATAGCGATCATATAACATCAAGAAACCACCAACAGTGAGGTTTTTCACAAAGAGAAATAATCACAGGTGTAAGAATGTATTACAAATATACTTATAAAAAAAAATGTATTACAAATATGAAACAGACCTCAAGCCTCTGCTCTGAATCATTCCACTCAAACATAGGGAAATCAGTGACCCACAAAATTGAATGCCTGGACTAAACATCAGCACAAGAAAATAAATAAATATAAGAGAAAATGAGGACACTGTGATCATACATATTATTAAAACTGGAGGGCAGATTGGAAACTTACATGATCAACCAAGCTCAACTCATGAGCCACAAATACCCTCAGACGGTCAAGAGTTCTGTTTACTGATGCTTGTTGACCCACTGCAAACAACATAAGGTCACCCAGTCCAGCAGAGCATCGACTCAGCAGTTGCTATTTGTTTGTAGGATCCAAACTAGATACCAGTGCAGAAATTCCCTCAAGACCCCCTAAATGAGGATGTTAAAACTGTTGTCATGGGTGGAACTAAAATATCTCTTCACCTTCAAATATACATACCACCACCTCCAAAAACAATATGTTTACCATCATCCATGACCTTCAAGAACGGTAAACCCTTAGCTCCAGATTTGATAGCTTCATTGTAAATATCACCTTTCTTAAGGGCTGTATTTGAATAACTTTTAGCACCTGAGGACACGCATAGCACTTTAATAATTCCCCCACTCTTCAAGGTATCCGCAAAAACCCTGAAGGGAGACTCTGAGAAAATATCAGACACCTGCAGCTCCAATCAATAAACACTTTTAATAAAACCCATACAAGGGGGAACAGAGTTCAAGTATGCTACATCTTCTCATAATAAATCATCAACACCCCTTATTACTAACGACATCCCGTCTTTGCATGGACCTTATGTAAGGAACATTCAAAGTGCATATCAATTCTCATAACAAATCATCAACACCCCTTATAACTATTGATATAGTCATTGCATGAACCTTATGTAAGGAATATTCTACAGCCTAAGGTGCAAACAAGATAACTATTAAAGGTAGTTGGAAACCACAACTGCCAATTCTGCAATATCCAGCAATGTATACACAAACAAATCACTTGTAGGTTGTATTTGGATGAGGGGATCTAAAAGCAAGAAGTTTGACTAGCAATTATCAGTTTAAATTGCTCAATCGGACCCTCTAGATGATGGTTACAAGTTATAAGAGAAAAACAGAGATTTTTCCTCCATCAAAGCACTTGGCTTGTGAATCTGATATAACACATATACCTGATCATTTCGTATACACAAATTAGCAACTTCAATCCATCATTAACTTTCATCAATAAAGAAAAAAGGTACTTTTCATTCTACATTCAAGCCATAATGACAGTGAATTTAAGGTAACCATATCCCCAAATCAGTACAAAAGAAAAAGAGATGGAGGATGCAGGATGAGCAGAGAACTTCCATAACAGGGTACACTAACAGATTTTTTTTATAGGTGATCAAGAAGTCTTATTCATAGAAGTAGGCAAAGCAACTGGGTACACTAATAATTTATTGAACCCAAGATAATGGAAACACTAATCAATTATTGAACCCAGCATAATGTGTACTATAGCCACGTGCAAGCTTGACCTAAGTTGTATTGAAGTGTTACACTTCTTTTTACATTTGACTTTCACTGTATATGTTACATAATACTTTTTTTTTTACAAGTATATGTTACATAATACTAGGTGCATCTCAATGTCAAATATATATATAAATGTTTTTTACAAGTAAATCTCCATGTAAAATTTAATAAATGTTTCACGTTTTTTTTTTTTCAAAATTTGGCACCACAAAAATATTATATGTTACCAGATGAATTGTAATGTGCCTATTTATGTGAAAGGTCATAAAAGTATTAACAGTCATAAGAACTGTAAGTAAGACCAGGAATTGATGATGTGATATTTAAGCAAGTCAGGAAAGAGAAGACTACATCTTTCAACTCAAGATCAAATCTAACATCTGGCCTGTCAGAACCGTATCGACTCATTGCTTCAGCATATGTAAGCCTTGGAAAAGGGTTCGGTAGCTGGACACCTTTGATCTCTAGAAAAACCTGAAAATGTATATAATTTTTACATAAACCTAGTAATTTGGAATGATACTATCTTCAAATACGGTAAAGAAACAATATATCATAAAACAAATGACACATGAATTTCTAACCATAAGATTAGTTGGCTGGACTGTCAAAAACAAATTGAAAAACTAGTTGTAAAGATGTTTCACTAGAGCTCATGAAAAGGTGCCAATGAGCTTGGATTGGTTCATTGGCAAGCTTGGCTCATTACAAGATGAACCTGAACGCAGTTAGGGGGCTCAAAGGCTAAGCCTTGTTGGTATACCACAATCGGCTTTCACTCATTGATTACAGATTAATGCTACAGTTTGATAATTAGTTTTCAAATAATTCACTTGAAAAGGATGGGAGTTTATGGTGTGAGTTTATGGAAATTTATTAGAAAAGGATGGGATAATTTTGTGAAACAAGTCAAATTTGTGGTAGGTGATGGTTCAAGAGTTCGATCTGGTTTGATGTTTGGTGTAGTGAGAATGCACTGTTTAGAGCTTTTCCAGCTGTTTTCAGGTTGGCTGTTAATCAGCAGGGCTCAATCTGAGAGTTGATGAGTTACTCTAATGGACAGGTGCATTGGGATGTTAGATTTTCCAGACCTGTCCAGAATTGGGAAATTGAGGAGGTTACTGATTTTTTCAGATTGTTGTATTCAGTGGATCTTAGATGACATGAGAGGGATCAAATGTACTGGAGATATACAGCATCTAAAAATTTTTTTGTTAGATCATATTATAAAATGTTGTCCGATCAGCATTACATTTCTTTTCCTTGGAAGAGTATTTGGAAGGCTCATGTTCCGTCAAAGGTTGCTTTTTTTGTATGGACAGCAGCAATTGGGAATATTCAGACAATTGATAATTTGAGAAAGCATGGAATGATTGTTATGGAGTGGTGCTTCATGTGCAAGAAAGCTGCGGAATCAGTGGATCATCTACTTCTACATTGTGATGTGGCTAAAGTGTTATGGGATGGTGTGTTTAGAAGATCCGGACTGACTTGGGTTATGCCAAAATCAGTGGTAGATTTACTCGCATGTTGGACTAGACTTTATACTTGCTCTCAAGTGGCAGCAGCGTAGAAGATGATTCCTTTGTGCATTATGTGGTGCATTTGGTTACAAAGGAATGAGAGGTGTTTTAATAATAGGGAGCACAATGTAGAAGAACTCTGGAAATTTTTTCTGTGTTCCTTGTTTAGTTGGCTTTCAGCTATTGTACTAAATGGAGGGGCTGTCCATGAGTTTTTGTCCTCCTTTTTCTAGTATTAGAATGTATTTAGGCGTTTCTTTTGTATACATCCTGTGTACATAGGCATCGCCTATTGCATTTGATGAATAAAATTTTTACTAATCAAAAAAATAATAATTCACTTGAAACCATGTGGCCAATTGCTCGAACCCTCTTCAATCCGAGAGCATGACCATTTTCTCAGATAATGAGTGTTTATCTGACCTTCGAATTGAAAAACTCTAGGAATATGAGTTACACCTGATTCTTCCCATATTAATATTGACTAAATCAATATTATTATTTTTTATTATGGATAAGCTCGGTTTTACACCCACGATCACACCCTTCATCACATCCTCGTGGGGAAAGTTCTAATTGAGATGGAGGTCATGGGCAACTAAAGCAACACTATTTCATACTGCAGAGCACGAGTCAGAGTATTTCAGCAAAACATTATTTGAGGTCATCTCTCTCCCCATCACTCCCTCAATCCTCCCTCCCTAACTTATATCGGGGTCATTCCCATGCCTTTTTTTTTTTTATAAGTAAAAATATTATACATATATATATATATCAAAATGAGTAACCAAGTACACTAAATGTATACAAGAAAACACCTTGCCCATAATAGAAAACCCCTAATAACCCAAAAAGCCCATGAAAAACAACCCAAAATACACCAAGCCCGACCCCATGCCTATTCAAGAAGGTTTCCTTCATATTCTTCTGATTCATCTGGTTCGTTCCCCCCATCCCTTATGTTCCCCCATTATCTTCTTCTAAACCTTAATCAGAATTCTTCTCATACCCAATCAAGGATGTTTCCATCATTTCCATCAAACTTTTTTTTTTTTATTATTGGTAATCAAGGTATTTTATTCACCATCATCTCCATCAAACTTATTTGCTGAACTTCCCTTTTGGCACTCATATAAATATCTATCTATATATATATATATATATAGATTTTGGCACTTCTCATATAGAATGAGGGAAATTTTCTAACCTTTCTGATCAAATCTTCATTAAGCCTCAACATGTCCTCCAAAGGAGTGAAAGCCATTTCAATATCTAGCTGTGTGAATTCAGGTTGTCTATCTGCCCTTAGATCTTCATCTCGAAAACATCTACAGAGATGAGATAAAAACTTGAATCACAAATTTCATTGAATATCGCTAGAAAATTAAACCAAAGACTTATCCTGAGAAACAAATGAAAATTTTAGTTCTTAATTCATGTTTATAATTGAAAGCAGAATAAAGTTCAGTTGTTTTCTTCATGCGAGTCTTGGATAAGAATGAACACCACCAAGAGCGATAGTGAGAGAAGAAGTCAGAATGCCCATATCACATTTAAAACAAATTATTTAGTCCAGTGCTCAAAGATATTAAAAAAAAAAAAGCAACTATCGTGTCACTGAAAATACATGATCAGACAGCTGGTCAGGAGAAGTTACCTTGCTATTTGATAATACTTATCAAAACCTGAGACCATTAACATCTGCTTAAACAGTTGCGGACTTTGAGGCAAAGCATAGAGTGCTCCTGGCTTCAAAATAGACATTAGTGTGAAGAGGCCTGCAGGCCAATAAGTAAGAAGCACAAGAAAGAGAGATACATGTGAAGATTTATGGTTCTCAACAGAGTTTGATTGTTTAGTCGTTGAAAAGCACTCCGAAATAATCAAAGGCATATGTTAGGCATTACGTAGCAGATGGGCTAATCTCTTTCACTGTCTAAAATCATTCTATACCATTCCTACAACTCATCATCTTGAAGACTAATGCTACACGGTTGTAGTATTTTTTTCCATCCCAAATTCAAAGCAAATGTAGCAAAAATGACATGTGAACAGTTTCATACACAAATCAAAGTGATGTTTTCAATGTACAAATATGCTTTCACTTAATTTCAACATAATGCAGTTATCAAGAAAGGGATAATACCAGAAATGGGAAAAACGCATAACACATTTATGCTCTGTTGAGTAAATCACAAGTTGATGGTATGTGATGCTTGTTGAGTATAACTGGCAAAAAAAGCATAACCAAATAACCAAGTGGCAGCTGGAAAAATGTAGGTACCTGAACTCTTGACGGTACCAAATAATCCCGTGCACCTTCTGGAGTAGATCTAGAGAGTATTGGAGTCTCAATCTACCTTGTAACCATGAAAAAAATTCAATGACAGATAACAAACCAAAGGTACAGAATATAAGTAGTGAAAATAAACTCTTCCAAGACAAAAATAAACTAATTTAAAGGCTGATACCTCCACAAAACCATGTGTGTCCTCTAGATATCTCCGAATAAGTTTAACCACCTTATGTTGCAGCATTATGTTGAAATTCATTTGCTACCGCCAAAGATCAAGACATCAATATCTAATAAAATGTAAATAAGTCCTTTTAATCAGTAGAAATTCCAGAAATTTATATCGATTTCAATGACCACATCTGCCTCAGTATGAAAAAAGAATAATAGCACATATTCCTCCTCAGTTCAAAAATCAAACAACAATATCCTCAGAAAATAAAGGAGTCGACCAGGAACTCAGTTATAGTGCTTTATACTTTGGAAGCAGTCCATAAAATTAAGTCGATCTAATGAGAAATGAACAACTAATTAGGGCCCAAGAAATGAGACCTAACACAATAACTTATGGTAAATTTACAAACGATATGACTAATGCAAGTCAGAAACATCAGATAAGAAATTAAAGGGCTGGAAATGGCCAGGTTCAGTTGGGTTATAAAGATCTCTCATCCCCCTGATCGGTTTACACAGGCTTTCAGTATGTCATTTTCAGCACAATCATATTGCTCAGTTTCTGCATGATGTCTAACCAAAAAAGCATCCAGTGAGAATGTGGCAGATGATGGTATGAGATGGTTTTGAATCAAGAAAGCTAAGTGGTTTGGAATCAGAAAAGAAAAAAAAAAAAAGTGAACAGATGAGATTTGATATGAGAAACACTAAAAGAGGAAAAGCGAGCACTCTGAGGTTTGGTTGTTTGGTGAGCCCAATGAAACAGAGGGGATATAGAGAGGCTAGAGGAGTTGGGGAGAAAATTGGTAAGTCGAGAGGTTCATATGAGAAAGGAACGTTTGATATATGTGTGTAGCCTTGTCAACTATAACTAATACTAGGGCATAGGATTTCTCTCTCATACAAACTGATACCCGATCCAAGGTTGTAGGATTGAATTGCTCAAGTTTATCTGGTTTATCAGTTAAATGAACAGTGGTAGGAGGAGTAAAGCATTACGAGTGTAATGCGCATTATAAATGAAAGGCTGATCATAAGTAACAAGAAAACTAGTCATACATCTGGAAGGTATAATATCCAACATAGATGAGTCAGAAGTTTTACTACCTCAATCGGATCTCCTCCTTGACATAATCTTTTGCATCCTCCCCCGTAGTAACTAAGAATGGTAACTTAGACTCCACAACATTTAATACTTGAACGCACTCTGCTGCAACCTGAATGTATAGAGGATATTCAATCAAACTACTGGAAGGAGACAGTGAATAACATATATGCAAAAATAAGGAAAATGACAACAAATTGGCCTGATCCATGATGATACAAAATGGATTTAACCAAAGGGAAACAAGTGAGAAGATGCAAGAAACATCCTTTGAAGCATTATTTTAGAGTTATTCTATTCTCAAGCCGGTGTGTAGATGTAACACCCCTTTCCTGTAGGCTAGGAGTGTCACGTACTTTTCATAAAATAAACCCGGCAAGAGACCTCGAACTTCATAAATGAAATTAGAAATTTATTTGTAGAAAATGTCTAATAAAATGTCTTCCAAAAACAAATGAAATAAACTGAACAAAATTCATGTCATAAAAGCATATTTTATTTTAGAAAGTCTGAACAAAAATTAAATGCTCCTTCTATTCCTGGCATGCCTGCTCGTATTCATCATCCTCACCTGGGTGGTTAAAAACATGAAATAAAACTAAAATAAGTCGAAGACTCAGCAAGAAATCCATCACAACGTAAATATACTAAACATAAGGTTTCATAAAAACTTTCATGCTGAAAGTTTAAATTCATGACTATTCATATTGATACTTGTGCTATGCATGACTGGTTTAACTGAATTAACTGACTGATCTGATTGATTTATCTGACTGATCTGATTTATCTGACTGGCCAACACACTTAACCCTGTGTGCGAGGTTGTGCACCGGCCCCACGTCCTGCGGCCACAAGGGGAGCCGCTGATAGTATTCTGGCATACTATGGTGGACCACGACTGAGTTCGTGGCTTGCACATCCACCCTGAAACTGAACTGCATTAGTACCATGCATATGAATGGCCATCTTATTAACTGATCTGATCTTATCTTTCACTTGAATTTAAGATGGCTTACGTGTCTTATACACATGAGATGCATGACATAATACATACATAATTATAATTTCTGAATCTGAACATGATGCGGAATGACATGATCGTATGCTATGCTGGATGATATGTTTGCATATGACATGAGTGGTTCATAAATAATGGCTGGAAATGAACTGGCTTGAATACTAATTATCTATAAACTGAACCGTGATGATCATAACTTGTGATTAAATTACTTACCTCGCTGCGTTTCTTCTTGAATAACACTTCGTAACTTGAGAATTATATGAAATAATAACTATCATTAAATTGGTTTGGAAACACATAAGTACTAATATCTTACTTAATTAAATCCACAATCTAAAAGATAGTGTTAAACATATCAATAAATCCTAGTATCTAAATTACTTAAAATACTTATTCATAATTTAGATGAATACTCAAACTGTTTTAAAATAATTCATAAACTTAAATTCTTAAACTAAGTTTTATTTCTTAACAAAATTATTAAATCTTATAAGAAACCTAATAAATTCTATTAAATATTCTTAACATCATAATTTTATTAAATTCTTAACATAATAATTTTATTAAATTCTACTAAATAGACAAAGGAATATTAACAAAATACTCACAAAACATCCTTATAAAATAGTCTTTGACTAATATATTTATTTAAGAAAAAATGACTTTTAAATGTTAAGCCCAATAAAATTAGTAAATTGTTGTTGAAACAAAATAAAATCAATTACAAATTAAAATACAAGTCCATTTAAAATAATTAGAATAGTTTCTGCAAAAACCTATAACCTGGCCCATAACATATAATACTGTACTACATGAGCTCAAGTACACGCACAAAAGGGCCTAAAGCCCAAGGGCCCATCAAAATAACTCACGGGTTTCTGCCAAAACTCAAAATACACGGGCTTAAGAGGGAAAACAAAGAGTTTGAGAGAGAGAGAGAGAGAGAGTTCTGCGCATGGAGAGCTCACCGAGAGAGAGACGCGCGACGGGGTTAGGCTGCGCGGCGGCTCTAGGTGGCTGGGTCTGGAGGCGGCGCAACTAAAGGCTTCACGGGAAGGGGTGCTACGCCGAGAGAGAGAGAGAGAGAGAGTTTAGAGAGAGAGAACAATGTAAAACCGAGAACTACCGAAACCAAAAAGAGGCTAGCGGCGGTCGAGGTCTTACCAGAAGGGAGTGGGTGCGCTGGGGCTGAGCTGGTCGGCAGTTTCTGGTTCCATGGGTGGTGCTCCGATGTCCTATGGTGGTCGGCGGCAGTTGGGAAGAACCTAAGGCTTAAACGGTAGTGTTTTGGTACTCTGGGTATTTCAGAAGCAGATGATTTTGGGGTGGCTCACAAGTTACTCCTCTCGTACAAGGTAAGCGCTATTTAATATTGGTAGAAGATAGAGAAATAAAAGGAAAACCTAGAGGAGTAGAGACGTGCATGAGAATGAGAGTGGCGACGTGCGGAGTGAAAATCGTTACTCATCAACAGAGTCGGTTTTCCACTAGAACGTTAGAAACAGACACTGAGAAACATGCGGGTTTGAGATTTAAAGTGTTTAATTAAGAGGCTAAAAACAATAGATAAGGTTCGGTGGAGATAGAGAAAATAAACTTTAAATTTCAAATCAAATCTAGTGAACGTAAATCTGATGCAATACAGAAAATCATTATTAAAAACAAAACTCTAGCAATTTTAAATAAAACCATAAAAGTAATTATAAAAAAATAAAGTAAATATAAATTCTGATAAAACTATAATAAACTAAAAATTTCACTAGGAAATTTACTCATATACCCTAAATCCAATACTAGTATGTCACAGTAGAGCACATCATCTACATCACTTAAATGGTAAAATTTCATTTGTAAGATTCAAATTTTAAAATTTCTCTTCCAAATTAAATTATGTCATGTAAGCATTTTACTAATATCCACACCAGCTTATAAATATAATTTTTATTTTTTTAATAAGAATAGGATTTTATTAAAAGGACAGAGGCAGAGCCCAAATACACAAGAATTATAAACGGAATACACCTAGCATTATCTAGGGACTAGAAATAGATAAAATCAAATTGTGAAAACTAGGGATGTAAGGAGTTCGGTCCGGACAGGAAAAACCGACCGGACCGAACTCCATATATATATTTTAAAAATATTTTTAATAATTTAATATATTATTTTTATATAGTAATTATATAAGTTAATGATGTAATTTTCATATAATTTATTATCATTGACCATATAAAATATTTTTTTAATGAGTTAGTTACATAATACATATTAATAATTCACTTAATTTTAATTTAGTAATTTAAATAATTTTTTTATTAAATTATTTGAAAAATAAAATAAAATAAAAAAATAATAATTGGGCCGGACGGACCGATAGTCCAATCCGGAGAAAATGATGGACAGATCCATCACCTCCCGGACCGGACCGACCGATTTACACCCCTAGTGAAAACTAACCCCTCAAACATTATATGTCAAACTATAAAAGTACAAAAAACTCTATGTGCAGTCACTTTTGCGTACTCCTTGCGCACTCCACTTTCATTTTTTTATCAATTCCAGGCATACTTGTATGACCATGCATTATATTTACATCAAAATGTAGATTGCACATTATGTAGATTGGAGAACCCGTCCCAAAATCACACATTTTCATTTATCTTTAATTGCATGACCACCAAGAATATGCAACATTACATGGAAAGTTCAGCCAAAACAACCTTAATAAATAAGTAATTATACATTTTAATATTTACCTCTATTGAGCCCGTTTTCATCTTCTTGTTGGCCGACTCACTTGGCCGAGACCGAACAATGCCTTCTACGGCAACCACATACTGAAGCCTCAAGTCATTAACAGTGGAATGGGCATCAGGAAACTCATCGGATAGAGTTGTAACCTACAACTCAATGCAATTAACATCCAAAAAGAAAAAAGAAAATTACGCTGACAAGACACAGAATCAAATTAGCAACTACCCAAATTAAGAAGAGAGCTGCTAAGTGTACATGTAATTCAGAAAACCTTATCATCACCACTACCGCCACCCTCATAATCCTGATAGTAACAAAAAATGCACCATTTGTTTTTTAAGGAACTAATAAGAAAAATATTGCGCTAATCATGCAAAGTCTGCGCCGTATGAGGTTAATTTTCCTTTTATTTCCCAATGAAACGCATACCTGAATGATACCGGTATGGTCTCTGAGATTGAGAAAGTTGAGACCACCGTGGACCCTGTGGAGCGCGACCTAGCCGCAGAGCCGAACCCGTTGACCCAAGTCGGCCTCAGATAATTCGCCGCAGAATCCAGTCCGACTATTCGAGAGAGTTTTTGGGAAGTGATAATGATGATTTGGTGGCGGGAATATATGTAGAAGCGGAAGCGGAGACAGAGAAAACGACCCTATTTCTGGCAAGTGTTTTGGAGAAGGGTTTGAGAATAGCACGGAAGAGTGGGGGGGACTTTGAGCGGAGAGATGTAAGAGGGAACGCTCTGAGGAGGAGGAGGGACATGGTATTGGGAAAAATTTAATTATAAGCGATTCTGTATATTAATTGGCATATACATTCAATATGATTGGTCAGAAAGTAGATTTTATTGAAAATAGTACTAATTTGAATTTAGAATATGAATACAATAACATTAGTATGCAAATTGATACGTAAATTTACTTGTACATTGCAAAACTCAGAATTACTGAGACCGAGAGAAGCTTTTAGCGTGAGAACACCAAGAAAGGTGAGGAGGTATGCGAGGTTTAACTTTTAAGGATTACACAAGGAAGAGCACGATAGACGAGTGAGCACGTGCGGTGGAAGAAACATGCTGTAATCCGTACATGCGTGGAGACCGGTGCAATTTTACCACAGATATTCCAACCCAGTTTTGCTAGTTACAAGCAATCTTGTGTACCATTTGCGCACCAAATATTGACTTTTCATATTTTTTTTATTTAAAAAAAAAGAACTCAGAAAAATATGAATTCACAGAAGAGAACGTCGTAACCCAGCCCCACCTCATGATCCCTCAAAGCCACTGCCATCCCTCCGTGGCAGCAACTGCAGCCGCATTACTCCTTGTTCGACATCCACCACCACGCATAGAGGAAGCCGACCAACAACTGCCACGATCTCCTTCAGCTCCTTCTAAACCTGCAACAAAACCAAAGTCAATTGAGACCAATTAGTTGTACCGATCGACGAAGAAACACAACTAAAGCTAGTTTGGTCTCTTGAGACTACATCCTTCCCTTTTTTGTTTTGAATCTTTAATAAATTTTACTGCAGCCCATATTATAGGATACCAAGCCAACCCAAAAAGGAGTCCCAATCGAGAAAAATGCAAGCCAGCCCCCTTTTTTGTTTTGGTCTCCTGAGAAAAATGCTTACAGAAGCAAAAAAAAACATAGAATTTCTTATCCAAGATCATCTTTGAATCAGGGGTTTTGGGGTTTTAGATCTCAGTGGCTCTGATCTTAGTGCTTGTGAGGGACACAAAGTGATGGAAGCAACTAGAGGAGAGATAGAGTGAGTGAGAAGAATGACGTTGACGGGCTAGTGGCGGAGGACTTGGAGAGAGAAAGAGAGAGCCCAAAAAGTGAAACGCTCCGTTTTATTTTCTACGTCAGCTATTGATGCGCAATTGGTCCGCAAGATCGCCTGACTCAAGAGTTTTTCATTCCAACCATGGGCGGAATTATGTTGTAGATTGTATAATTATAATTTTTTTGATAAACAATATAATTATAATTTTAAATGTAAATATTCTTAAAATATTTACGGTTGCCTCCAATATTCAAACACGTAGTATATTATTCAAATACTTTTAAGTCCATTAATATAATAGCCTTATTTGACATCTTTATCTCTTTTTATTTGTATTTGGTGTGCATTATGGGGTTTGTTTAGTATCGTATCAATGGTATCATATAAGTTTTTTTGTCTTTCTGAGTTTATATAGTTACATGATTTTTTTATTTTTTTCATCTGGGTCATTCTGACTTCATTGAGTTTATTGTCTATCACCTGTACATAATCTTCATTTACAGCATTTGAGATGTTTTTAACCACATATTAATCATGAGTTAACTAGCTTTTCAAGAGAGTTTATCTAATAATTAAAACAAATCTGAAAGATTCTTGCATATGGGAGGCAACAGATTTATCTACTTAGATGATTAATAAGACGTTTCTATAGAAATGGAGAGAGTATGTGAATAATTTATTTTCTTTTGCGAAGAATTTATTAGTTATTCACATGTTTTTTTTTTTGTTCACTTATTAATAGTAATGTAATTATACAATAAAAATCTAACGAATTTTATATTATTAAATGTTTTTTTAGATTTATTCTTGATGTATAAATTTTTCTGAAAGCTTAGAAAAATATAATTAAGCTGAGAATAATTGTATAATTTTATAACGTGTGATTATTATTTTTATATAGTCATGTGCAAAAAGTACATATTACTTATACTGACACATACTGTACACTTTGCCGATCGCCCCTAGATACCAAATCCTAGTTTCGCCCCTGGTTCCAACTTTGTTAAAAAATGTTGGATACAAATTTTATCGGTGGAGAAATTATCTCACCTTCATTAAAAAAAGATTGTTATTTAATTTTTTTCTTTTCATATTTTTAAAAACATTTAATTTAACATCTTTAAATATTTTTAAAAAAATAAAAAAATATCAATACACTAATAATTACTTCCTTAATCAATAAGTAAAAAAAATAAAAAATAAATATATGAACCTTTGAGGAGATAAAATAAGTGGATAAATTAGTATTATTCTTTAATTTTATCAGTTAACTTCACTTCTAATTTGAGTACGAATGAATTCATTTTTTACTTTTTAGATTGATGGATTTAAGCTATCTGTCTATCAAAGCATGGAACGTGATTCACAAAGACTCCTCGTATTTGTTTGTTTGTTTGTTAATACAATTGAATATTATCAGATGTTTTCTTTTTAAATATTACCTAAAATATTTTTTAATTTAAAATTTTTAATTTTTTTATCTAATCATTACAATTTCATCAAACTTACAAATAAAATATAAAAATAAGAGAACCCTTCATACAGGAAGCAGTGACAAGTCTCTATTTACACCCTCCAATAAGAGCAGACACGTAAGCTCCCTGTGGTATTTATGGTAAAATAGGTTTTAGCTTATGAAGATCTCTCTCTTGCAATCAAATTTTTTCTTACAAATGAAACTAAGAAACTATCATATTAAAGTAATGATCGCCTAGAAAATATTTACGGAAATTGATTCATCTAAAAAGATCTTACACAAAGCAACCCAGTGCGTTTCCAAGGAAATTAATACCACTTTTAGATTGGCAAAAGGGTAACCAAAAAAACCTGAAGGGTGCGGCTATTATGCCGCCCCATTTTGACCGCTGGGCATACCGCCCAGCGTAAAATCTTTTTTTTTTTTTTCACATTTTTAACATATTTAAATATATTTAAAAAATAAAAAAAATATATCAATACACTTAAAATCACTTCCTTAATCACTAAGTAAAAAAATAAAAAAAATTATGACCAACGGTCAAATAGAGGTGTCAAGTTGAGAAGGTAAAGTAGACTTTTTCAAAACCCGAAACCAATCCAAGCCTCGTGAACATAGATCCTTGGTAACATGGACAAGGAGATCAAGGTTTGTGTTGCAGGCTTTTTTATTGTAAGTTCTTTTAACATCTTTCAAATACATGCTATTATTTGAAAGCAAAATCAGTTTCTCTTCCTGAAAATTGAAATTTCAGTTGTTGTTGGTTTTGCTTTCGGTCTTCTTTTTTTTTCTTCCGCCGTGTACAACAAGTCTGAAATAAACTAGTTCTATGTAGATCTTTTAAAAAAAAAATGAATCAAACTAAAAAAGAATGATTTTTTAACGAGTGATCCATTTTTTTATAAGGATTGTGACTTGTTACTGCATGCTGTTGGAAGGTTTTCTCAAAAAACAATATTAATTAAGTAATTTTTAATTTTATAATATTTTTATTTAAATTTTTTTTTCATTTCTCAAAATTTAATAAAACATGTTAACTCAAACTATTTCACTATCATTCACAGATATAATGAAATATTCTAAACATCCAAACAGACACTTAATGCACAAGCCAGAACCTTAAGCATGTTTAAGTTCGATTATTTATGACTAATAACCATATCTAATATCATTGTGTTGTAAATTGACTCTATATGATAACGGTAGACTGTTATTACAGTCATTTGTTAGATCATACCATTAGCATTTGGATCCTCTCGTGAGGGTAAAGGCGTACTCAACCATAGTCCCCCAAATTTGATTATTTTGTGCTAATTCAAACTCAAACTTGAAAGTTAAAAATGTTTTATTTGAACGAACTAAGTTGACTTTGATAAATAATAGTCAAAGATAATAATCTTTGACTAATTGCACAATTAAAATTAAATTATGCAGTACAAAATAAGGAGGCAGTTGAACCAGCATTATTGAGCTCATAATTGATCTTCATCTGAGATCCATTTGCCGAAAAAAAATTTTCAGTGGATTTTTCAAAATATTTGCTAGGAATGAGTCATTCCTAAATGCAATTCAGATCTGATCCGGAATCATGCTTTTAAAGCTTATATGTCTCTTAATTTCTCAATTTATTTTTGCATCGCATTCATGCATTTGGATGGTTCAACTGCCTCCTTATTTTGTGCTATATAATTTAATTTTAATTATGCAATTACTCTGATTCTTCTCCTTCCATCTCTTCTCTTTGAGTCTTCTCTCCTTTTCCGCTATTTTGGGATACTATTTTAGTATCAGAGCCAATCTGGTATCTAGTTGTTCGTAATTACTTCTCTTTATTTCATTCATTTTGTTTAACTTCTACCCAGTCAGGGATTTTCTACTTTGTCTGGTTCAGGATCATCTTTTGACAAGTAGACCAGGAACCGAGGTAAGACTCGTTTGCCAGAGAGCGTTAAGGGCAGTTAGGTTCATAGGTTGAGGGCCAAGAGTGGTAAGTTCGCAGGATCCTGAGATGAAACCGTCTGGTTAGATTTAGAGCAAAATGAGTAGAATCTTGAGATCTAATTCAACAATTAGTTCCAGATCGAGTTTGCCACCTGACATTATTAATGAAGAAGACTGCACTTTTGAAGAGGCAGAATCACTTGTGCTAGAATCCTGGAGGATTCCAAAATTAAATGTTAGTTCGATTTATCAAATTTCTTGGTTTGAAAAATCTTTACATACTACTTTTAATGTTCGAACTGTCGAACAAACTTATGTTCTTTCAAAATCTCAAGAAAAATGTTATCTTTTTCACAAAGATAAGATAACTGAGTTTTTAAAGAAATGTTACAAATATATTCATGTTGGATCTATTCAAATTGCTGCCAAACCCTTAACAAGGAAAGACATCAGTGCATCCGTTTTATTTCGTTTAAGGGATGCCAGATTCAATCATTTTGAAACAAGTATTCTTGGAATGATCCATCATCCTTAACGGATAGACCAGTTCATTTCAATTGTTATCCTGATTTAACTCTTTCACTGGATGATAAACATATTCTTAAGACTTTAACTTTAAATATTTTGACATCTGGTTATGATATGATCGAAGAAAGTAAACCCCTTATTTTGATTTTTCGAATTTATTATCGTCTTTTAAAAACGAATTTAAATCCAAAAATTATTGCAAAACCCACTGCGATAAGTACTCTACTGATCCAGAGTTCAACCCCAGATGCGGATGTTCAAACTCAAAATATGGTTTTTTGGAAAGACATCACTCTTCCCAAAGAATGAACTTTGAAACAGGAAGTTCCACCAATCCCCATAAATCATGTTGAGTGTAATCCCGATTACATCCGACAATATATGGATGGAACTGTTAAAATTAGTTTTGATCAGACTAGTACTTCAGGCTTAAGGAAAAATTCTTTTGCTGGGTCTAGATCTTCTTATGCTGGTTCTGTTTCTGAAAATCCAGTAAGATGAGATCACCATCTCAAACAATTTCTGGAAGATTCAGTCCAAACAGTCCAGCCTGTTAATCCTGTTTTAAAACTGAAATGACTTTCTACGTCCTCTCAAGTTACTTCTGTTTTTTATTCTGCACAGGATGCCCAATCCTGTAAGGATAAAACTATAAATGAAGAAGCTGATAAAGAAGAAGATTCATCTTTATCACCAACAGCTTCAGATATGGTAGCTCTTGTAGCTCCCCATATTTATCATAGTTTGATTGTTTTAAACAAACTATTTGAGTTTGATTTAGTTTATCTTTTTTAAAAATATAAACTTTCAAAAAATCATGATAAGCGAAAAGCCTATCATGCGAAATATTCTGAAAAAGAAAAACAACATGTTAAACGAAAATGGAAAGAAGAAATCAATAAGCAACAAAAGCATATTCTTTTCTTCGATTTTGTTGAAAATTATTATGTTTCTAACAATACTCTAAATGTTGTTAAAACTGATTTTGTCAAGGAAGAAGGAAATATGGTAGTTCAAGCTAACCATCCACCTTTGGAGACAGTACTCATTCCTTATAAAGGAATTGAAGTACCTGCACCCCCTTTCAAAATCCTTGAAACTATTTCCAAAGATCCAGAGAATGACAAGATTCTGAAAGAAACAAAAAATGTTATTTCTCAAAATAACTTTGTAAATCTTGCTCTTCACACGATCGGACAACAGTTAGATCGGATTGAATAAAAGGTTGAAAAACCTGATCATAATCCTTTGGTTTTTATCAAAGATCAGCCAAAGAAAATTACTGAAAAACCTTGGATTATCTTACCAGAGAATCGGGCCAAAATGGATTTTAAGACCTCTCAGGCCAAAACTCTAGAAAAGATAGATCAAATGCTTTATAATCTAAAGAAAGAACAGCCTTCTACTATTACTCTAACAAGCAAAGAAGTAGAAGAAGTTATTGTTGAAACCACGGATGAGTCATCTAACGATCACTCTTATGAAGAAAATGATCTTGACTTACTTGAAAAGAATTTTCAAGATATTGTTTTAAAACTTGGCTCTGATACCCAAACAGCGGAAAATGAGAGAAGTAATTACGAACAACTAGATACCAGATTGGCTCTGATACCAAAACAGTGAAAAATGATAGAAGACTCAAAGAGAAGAGAATGAAGGATAAGAATCAGAGTAATTGCACAATTAAAATTAAATTATGCAGCACAAGAACCAAAACAACGGAAAAGGAGAGAAGACTCAAAGAGAAGAGAAGGAAGGAAGGAGAAGAATCAGAGTAATTGCACAATTAAAATTAAATTATGCAGCACAAAATAAAGAGGCGGTTGAACCAGCCAAATGCATGAATGCGATGCAAAAATAAATTGAGAAATTAAGAGACATATAAGTTTTATTAAAATTACAAAGCTTTAAAAGCAATAGGCACAAGGTAGTGCAGATTTGTACTTACAAAATTATGAGTTTTCATTATAGGGAGAAAGTCAAAGTCAACTTAGTTCTGGCTCTGATACCAGAACTAAGTCAAAGTCAACTTAGTTCGTTTGTTACTCTTGATACATATTAGACATCATATTTGATGATCTTATCGGATTGATCACGATGTTAAACTCCTTAATAAGTTCTTTAACTAAAAATACCAATAAAATAAATTGATAAATGAACACTTGTATTGTTGATTAGTAGTGTCTAGCAGGAAGGTCTGGTTTGTTTTCACAAACCATATCATCTCAATTCATCTAATAATTACAATTTCTTTAAATTTTTATACAAAATATAATAAACAATTCAACTTTTTTCAAATCTCAAAACAAAAATAAAATTATAACAATATTTTATTTCACTTTCAAGTTTCATTTCATGTGTAACCAAACGAGGCCTAAGGTTCTTTATAATTTTTCTCCAAATTTTATGATCTAGAATGAAATAGACATGAACATAGTTACATAGGTCAAAGCATTGGCATTAGATTGATCATCCTAATCTTCAAAATTTGAAAAATACGTAACTTTGTAACTTTTAGCTAATCACTTAACACTTAAAATCTATATTGGATTAGCCATCACACATTCTCTATAATAATAAAATTTTATTATTATTTATATTTCTTTAATTAATTTTTATTTTTTAATTAATTTTTATTTTATTTTCATAATCTCCAATAACCTCCAATAATTATATTCATATTTATTTTCACAATTCAATAATCTATAGTATAATAATCACATATCTACATAGATAGTAAGATCTCATATGTAAATAAAAAGGAAAATAAGGAAGAAGAAGAGAAAGAGGGAAGAAGGAGGACGTGGTAGAGAGAGAAGAATAAGAGTCGCAGAAAGGTTGCCAAAATATTATAAAAATATATATATTTAGACTTGCTATAGTATATTTTATATTTAAAAAAATGATAGAATTACTGTAACTCATATTTTATATGAAATCAGTTTGACTAATTCAATGCGGACTAAATATAGATGATAATAGCTAAATTTAAAGTTAAAAATATATTTAGCTAAGCTAATAGCAATACTTATTCTGTGGCATTGATTAATAAGGTGCAATTCTTTCAATTTTTGGCGTCAAAATATCTCATCTCGAATTCGGACCAAAGCATTTCTCTTTTGCAATTTTTCTGTCAATATAAAAGTACAAAAAATGTTTTTTTCCCTGGCAAATCACGGTATCATCCATGCCCAATTCGTAATCTACACCTTCCAAAATCCAAACATGTTCGCGATCTAACGGTTCCAACCTTTTCTTCCCCTTTGAACTATTCAAATATTGTGCCCAACGGTCAAAATACTCCACCGTTTAAATACCCACACTCTCCATTTCACCTAGAAAACTAGCCGTTACATCAAATCCTCCGCCACCAGTTATCTGCCTCTAATTGTAATCCTTCAAGATCCTTAAGAACATTGCCATTATTGCTCCAGATTTTCTCATTTTCACTCTAGTTTTCTGAATCGGCGCTACAAACCCACCATCCAACTATCGCAGAAATTCATGGCCGTGCCTTCAAACAAATCATCCTCCTCGGCAACGATTTCAAGCAGGGAAAATCACAACTCAAGAAACTCGGAGATTAGCAATCCCATCAGAAGGAGTTTCGGTGGGAACCCATTTACGAAACCCTCAATTGTTGCCAACCAGAGAGTCTCCAATCCGAATACTCAGGCTAATAGTCCTTCTGGTTCGACTCTCTTTCCCACCCTTAATTTCTTTTATTTATAGTTTCGTTTACGATATTGATAATGTCTGTTTGGCTTCCGAGAACGTAGAAGCAAATTGCTTAGAATGATGGGAAAATATTGATTCCCAACGTTTCCTTCTATTTTATATCTTGGATTCTCAAGAAAGAAAGACGAAAAAAGGAAACTTGCGCGAACCGAGGCCCTTGTACTATTAATTGGCTGTGTGATTCTTTCTTCGTCTGTTTGGTTGGATGGAAATTGTTGCCAGGAATATTTTCCTGGAAAATATTCTGTCACGATGACATGCTCTACACTCAATCAAGATTCAAAGAAACGATTTTTTTTGTTTATTTTCCTATACTTTGAAACGGATAGTATTTGCCCGGAATTACCTTCATCTACATGAAATGGAGCTTATTTTCTACAGTTCCGCACCAAGTTTGTTATTTATGTCGTCAAAAATTTCGCAGAAATCGAGCAGTCAGGGTTAGATTGTAAAGCGAACTTGTGGGATTATATAAATGTTTAACTATGGCATTTTCCGTGTTGATGAATTGCAGAGTTTCAGCAAATCAGCTCGATGGGTAGAGAAAGCGTAGCCTCTTTGCGAGGTTGCGAGGACAAAGAAAACCCAAAAGACCAGAATGCGAAAGTAGGGATTGTCCGATCCCCAGCTTCTTCGAAAGGCACAAAGAATTTTATGTCTCCGACGATATCGGCGGCTTCAAAGATCACCGCGTCTCCAAGGAAGAAGATACTGGGTGAGAGGAACGAGCCTGCTCGGACTTCCCTTTCGTTCTCCAACGAGAAGAATCCGTTCCGGTCAGTGAGATTCTCGGACGTAGTGGAAGATATCGATGCTAAGGAAGATCCTGGTTTGCAAGAGAACAAGACTGAAGCTGCGGATGACGAGAAAGCACCTATTACAGCTTCTTCAATTCAAGAAGCTTTGAGATGCGAGGAAGTCTTTGATTCTGAGGTGCCTTTGACTTCCAAGATTGAATCGAAATCGTTACCGGATGAACCTGATTGTGTTAATATTGACCCGACTTTTAAGATTAGCCCTACTTCTTCGTGTTCGTGGTCGTGTCCAACTGTAGCGCCTCTTGATGCGGACCCTTCAATGCCTCCTTATGATCCTAAAGCCAATTACCTCTCGCCAAGGCCTCAGTTCCTGCATTACAGACCGAATCCTCGAATCGAGCTTTATCTCAACAAGGAAAGTGATGGCAGACGACTCGAAGAAAGCTTTTCTGACACTGAAGTTACAGAAGAAACACAGTCCGATGATTCCCAGAGAGAAAACGAGGATGTCTCTTCAGGTGATCTATCGAAAGAAGAAGAGCAAGAAGAGGTCCGAGTTTCTGAACCAAGCTCCTTCAGTACTTATATGTCAAAAAAGATTATTGAAGCAAAAGGGGGATCAAAGCTTCCGTTGTTTTCGAGATCGAAGTGCATCGGGCTGTTCTTGCTTCTCTCGCTTGCTTGCTTATCAATCTCAGTTACTAATTCTCCAGTCATTGAGCCCTCTGTGCTTAAAGTGTCTAGCTTCTTTAAGATTAATGACTCGTATGAAATTGCTGAATTAGCAAAAGCAAATTTTGATGGTTTAGCTCGAAATGTCTGGCTGTGGTATGCTAACACCATTTCCGTTGTCTCCAAGCGCATGCAACATTTCAGAGCAGTGCATATTTCAGGTCCCTTGCATTATTGTAACTTGACCACGTTGTCAGAGGATATTCGCGTTGACGGGTATCTTATGTTTGATCACAGTCATAAAGGAGGACGACGGAAGTCTGAACACAATGTGCTGGGACCGATGAGGGAGACGAAAGTAGACAGTGAACCACCGGAAGAGGAGGGTCAGCCTGAGCCTGAAGCAGATGAGAACATTGTAGAGGCTTCAGGACAGCATGACAAGGATTATGAAGGAGAAGTAAGCCAAGAGACGGAAGAGGTCTCAGAAGAACATAGTACTACAGAATCTGATGAAGTGCTTCTGGCTCTTGAGGCCGAGGTTACTGAAACAGATAATTTAGAAGCAAAGGAGACCCAGGAAGTAGTTTTGATTGCTGGTAACCTTTGCAGCCAGGAGCAAAGTAACGTAAACTACGAGGAACAGCCAGTTGTGGTTCCGACGGCAGACGAAATTCAACCTGAAGTTTCTGAAGCTGGCGAATTACAAGGTGAAAGTGAGATTGCCTTCACCAAAATCGAGTCAGCCAAAGATGGTGTCGATCCTGAAAGCTCAGAATTGGGTGCTTTAGCCGAAAATATACGTAGTTCAGAAGTTTGCGAGTCTACAGTTTACGTGACAAAAGATGGATTTTTGAGAGCCAACTTGCTGGGAATTGCTCTGCTGGTTTTGATGCTTATTGCAGCTACAGCTTTCATCTATATGATGAAAGATGGAAACACAACCCCCGTTACTGCTGTCAACGTGGAGCAACCACTGCTGACAAAAAAATTGGATTTCAGTCCAATATGTAGAACAGAGCAGATATTCCTTTCTTCTCGGAATTGGCCGACTGAGATGGACGTGGATGGAGAATCATGTCCTTCGGAAATGAGCAGCTTTCAGACAATCTCATCTTACAGCAAGAAAGGATTCGAGGCGTCAAGTGAAGCTCAGAGCCAGGAGAGGAGGAAGCCAGGGAAGAACCATAAGAGAGACTCAATTGCGACTTCCTCAGGCTATTCCATGGGCTCGCCTTCTTACGGCAGTTTTACCACCTACGAGAAGATTCCGAGCAAGCATGTAAGTATTTAAATCTCCATGCTTTTATTTTTCAAAAATTTTTTATCAAATATAACCCCCATATATTGTCTTATGTTGATCAGGGACTCAGTGAAGACGAGGAGACAATTACTCCTGTTAGGCGCTCCAGTAGAATCAGAAACAAAGTCACCTCCCCATGATCATGACCAAGTTCTATCCTACTTTTCTACTTCTCTCCAGTAGGAATGGGGCAACTAACTATTTGCTTTTTCTTAACTTGATTAATTGTAAAACTTGTAAGCGGTACCTCCACTGATCGATCAGTAATTTCTGTTGCTAATCTCAGATCCTTCTGATTTTCAATTTCACTTTAATCTGATGCCCTTCTGCCAACTGCCAAAAACTTCTCCGTCTCTCCACCGCTCTTCTCCTCTTGATATTGTCCATTGATCATGCAAAAAGCACACCTTCTTTCCTGAAACATTTAAGAAAAGCCTTTTTATTGTTCCTATTGGTGGAATTCCTCGTGTTGTTGTTATTATTTAAATGCTAGACTAATCAGCTGAAATCAAATTCTTCGATCTTACCGTGTCAGTGACGACAAAAGCGAAGATGTTTTGTCCTCTACCCCAGCACACGTAATATATTCATTTTCTTCTTGTTTTATATGTAATATGTTTGATGCCCAGTTATTTTTTGGTTAATTTTCGAGTGTTTTTGTCTACGGGAAGTGGTGCGTTGTCCTATATTGAGAATTATAGTTTTGAATGTTGAAGATGCTTCAGTGATTACTATTCTTAACTCCTGGGATTCTGCAGAGACTAATCTGGTTAAATGAGTCTTCGGGTTTGGCCAAATGATCAACTTAAAAATGGGTGAAGTTACGCTACTTCAAGGAGATCAGACGTAAATAAAAACCCTGCGCCCACCGAAACGAGAGACAAAAATCTTCAGGCTTACGAACATTAGTTGAGGTGCTAATTATCATCTCAGCCAAACGGAAACCAACAAGGCCTAGAACTTTGGTAGACTTTTATTTTCTTTGTTTTATTCCCCGGAAATGATCAAATCCCAAATCAAATATCTCGTTCATAAATCTCTCACAAAGTTTTTTATTTCACAAAATTATAATTTTAATGACTTCTTGACAATTGGAATTCATACACACACACACACATATATATATATATATTAAGGTGTCGTTTGGATAGTGAGTTGAGATGAAAGTTGAATATAATTGTTGATGTCGTGTTTTGTGGCCTGGACAATTCCATGCAACTAGGCTTGATCTGGTTCCTGTTGAAATTAAGAATGGGAGGTTCGGAGGCCGTGATAGCTCCGATACTTAAGTTAGTAATTGGGAAGAAGAGAAAGAGATAACTATTCAGTCAAGGAGAATGAGAGCTGGAGTATTTAAGAGTGTGATCCAATCCCCTAGCTGTGGGAGGGGGGTATTTATACATGGCTGGGTTGGTCCTTGAGGTGGAGATCGTAGGTGTGCAGTTCTGTATGGGGGTCGGGTGTCCCTGTCGCGGTATAGACTTGTCAAACTTGGTTGTCGTTGTCACTGACACCCCAGGAGGCACGTCGTGGCGCGCCAAGCTCCAGGATGCATTAAATGTGGCGTGACTCCTTGTCGTGGCGTGTCCACCTTCGTCCCATTAATGCGGCATGGCCATGTCAGGTGAGCCCGCCGTCAGTACCTGAGCGTTGGGGATTTCGTCTGTGTTGCCTTCAGTGCCTGGGTGTCAGTGTCCCTTCTAATACCTTGATTTGATCCTGACACTTGGATCGTGGGTGGTTAGGAGCAGTTTGCACTCCTGACCGGTCCCCACACGAGGCACATCTTCCCCCCTTTCCCGCTATGGGCCTTTTAGGCTAGCCTGGCCCATGCCCCCTCGGGCGACTTGGGTCAATCTACTTCGGCCCAGCTCAGGCCCACGGGATTACTCCTCTCGTAAAAATATTGTTAAAATATTATTATTTAATATTATTATTATCTTTACATTTGAAAAAAATGAACTGTTTATTATATTTTGTATGAAAAATTGAGAAAATTGTAATGACGAGAAAAGATGAGATGAAATACTTCTTATATCTAAACGAAACCTACATTTTCATGCATGTAAAAGTTATCATTCGACCTTTATACATTTCTCATTTAGAAAAATATCAAAATAATAATCTTTTATTTTTTTAAATATATACATGAATCATTACCCTTCTAAATATATATATATATATGAAAAATGCTAAAGGCAACCGGCTGGTGAAACCGTAGGGGTAATCTCCACCCACGTGGCATAAATAAACACCAATGTTTCATGCTTTAGTCCAAAACAAATCTGAGAAGGGAAATGTCTTGAAGTAAACAAGGAAATATTACAGTGAGGAGTGATAAGGCTTGGAAAACAATGAAGAACGTGTACAGAGGGCCAAAGGGCTAAAAGAGCAAGGGAGATTTGCCAAGGGCCATGGTCATCAAGGGCCAGATCTACGACAGATTCGACCTCCATAAGCCTTTGCTCATGGCCATCAAGGGCCAGATCTATGATGGCAGAGCAGGATGTCTTATAGACCAGGTGGACCTTATCAGATGTTTAATTCAACAAATATTTCATTGTGGGTTTTGGAAGGGGAGTTGGAAGATATTTTTGCTAAATATTTCATTGTGGGTCAATCATGATAATTGAGTTACTTTGGAGAGATGGTTATAGGCTCCATGCCGGGATGCTTCCTTCCTTTATCTCTTATTCTCTTGCTCAACGAATTTTAAGGACTGGCAAGTCGATAAATTTTCTTCGTGTTTGTTATGATGATCGTGGTTGGGCAGATGCTGCAACATAAGTAGCCACAGCTGCTGGGATGGCAACAATAAGAGGGGGCCTGTGGTACGGTGAAACACTAAAACTGATTCCCTTGAGACCTTGGTTGATGAAGCAGCAAAGAAGAAACTGAAATTCGATCTTCTAAGAAACGAGAAAACGGTGATGTTTCTATTTAATGCCATGTGGGCTGCGGTTATGCCGTGATTACCCTCGCGGTTGCTTCCAACAAAACTGTATATATATGCTTTCATAAAAGAAGAATCCGTGCACATGGACCAGAATTATGAGCAATATAATATTGTTAATGAGTGTGACCTATACATACATATATACAGCTAGTGAATTTAGTATTTTTTTCATAAAAGGGATAATCTAAAAAAATTCAGTAAACAAAAAAAAAAAAGTCGATTACCCGTAACCTAAACCTAAAATGGCACCTAATTTATTTGGTCCCAAGAAATAGAAAAAAAAAAAAAGCGACTGGGATTAACTTTTGTTGGCAACATTTATGCAAGATCAGTTTGTCTTTCTTGCACAATAAAAAACAGAGTCCTGGGCCGAAACTCAGACCGTGTTGGTCCAGGTCAGACCCGGGCTGGAACCTGGGTGGATTCGGGTTTTTGAAACCTGAAAATCCGGGTTCCGGGTTGTACTAGGGATTTTTTTTTTTTTAAAAGTAAAAACCTATATATATATTTTTTTTTCTAAGAAGTCAAATTCATGAAACGTTCTACAAATACTAAATGCATGTAAAACAAATCCAATATTTATCTATGCATGCATCACATTGCAATCCACTATATATTATACTAAAGCAATGCTATACAACCTCCATAACCTCCACACACCACATTTTTTACAATTTTAGATTTTAATTTTTTTTAAAAATTTTGTTTGAGTTTATTATTTTTAAACTAATTTAATTTTTCTATTCATTATTCTTATATTAAATATTTGATAAAAGAAAAAAAAATTAAAATTAAAAAATGTGTGGTGTGTGGAGGTTGTGTGAAAAGTGGGAGGTTGTGTAGATTTTTTCACTACACTATTGGTATTTATAAATTACATTATCAAACACCAAATTACAATAAATGAGTTACAAAATCAGCAACATAGTCTTCCCATCAATGATTTAATCTCACACCAAATAATAGTCTATTGTCAATTCCTGCAGCCAATAAATCAAAAAGCTCATTAGCTAGTTTTGCATATTATATTCAAATAGAATATTAAAAGAGAGTACAAAAAATAGTATAAAAATTGATGGTTTTATAGTCACGAGATCTGTCACTATTTTAAAAGCTTCAATTGGGTTAATTATGATTTTCCTTCTTAAAGGACAGAAAATGGCACATACAAGTTTCAAGAATTTTGTGCACAAGCTGGAATAGATTTGAAAAAGTAGAAGGCAAAAGCAGCAGGGTAACTACATTGGGAACAAAACCAAAATGAGAGTTTCATAATAAAAACGATATATTTTTAGAAGATGCAAGCATGGACTCGAATCAGCAGCATACAGATAAGTATAAAAATTAAACATAACCAAAACATAAATGATAAAAAAAAATGAAAAAGACAGAATTCTTGGACAAAAATCGTTGAACCCTTGAATCTATACATAACTCATAAGTATCGTAAACAAAATGTGGCAACACAAAACAAAACAGACCCAAATAAATAAAAAAACCCAAGTTTAAAAACAAAGAGAGCAGATCTAGCAACCATTTCAAAGCATACAAATATGATAAAATAGAAACGCCTAGTTGGAAATAGAAAAAGATACAAGAAAATCTTGAAATTCAGCCAATTAAGTCTATAATACCGTGAATAAAAAAACAAAAAGTCTATAACAATGGTGTACTTAGGCGATGTCTTTTATATCAATAAAACTTTACTTTTACTTATAAAAAAAAAAGTCTATAATAGCTGTCAAAAGAAACAAAATATTGAAGAAATAAGTTTTTCTTCCATTGTTCTCAAAACTTCTATCATTCTTTTTCTTCCAAATCACCAAACCAGATAGAAAGGCACAGTTCTAAAAGGTCCAAAACTAAATACTCTCTTCACTACCTTATTAATATGATCTATGCCATCACCAAAAATCCAAACTTTAAGCTTAAAAGCAACTTATAATCAAGTAAGATGAGAGGGTCTAGAGCAGTGCAAACATTAGCCTCAGGAAATGTATGCACTTTAACTAAACATCAAACTAACCTCCCTCTCTTTCCTTTCTATGCTTACCTTTTCAAAACTATTATATAAGACCCTTATGCAGTTTGGGCATAGAGAATGATAAGCAAGCACACAAAATCTATCTAAACAAATATTGAACGCCATCAATATCGTTTGTGTGTAGGTATAATTTTCTCCAGAAACGCCCAACCTACACTGAGAAATAAAAATAACAAGATACATATGTGCAATAGCGCAAGGATAAAAACTAACTGATTCAGTCATAGAGCAAGCAAAATAACATGCAATAATACGAGGGCAGGAAATGGGGAGTAACATTTCTTTGAGTGCAACTTTCTTTTGCTCCAACTCCTCGAAGGCGAGGGCGCGACGGGCTTCGAGGGCCTTGAGCTTCTGTTGTGCTTAAGGGAGAGCTTCTTGGCTTCCTTAGCCCTCTTCTTGTGGTGCTCCTTCACCTTCTTTACGATATTGTATTCAGCAGTACCATTTTGCTCTAGCTCTCTCTGACAAACAAAAATAAAACAATCTTTATGGATGATAGCGGTGCCATTTTACCATGTCTAAAAGGCTCAGATGGATGTCAATGAGAGATGGGTTTGAGAGCTTGATGGGTATGAGTGTGTTGGTGGACAAAGATGTGTATTGTGATCTTGGGTTCGCTAGTTTGGCTGAGGAAGAGATTATTCTCAAAGTTGAGCTTCTGCAAGCCATCGGTGAGAGAGTGTACTCGAATCAACTACTCCTCTCCATCAAATAACCATCGAGATCATCACGACGGCGGCTAGGGTTTCGTAGTTAGGGTTGAGAGTGAGAGAGAGAGAAGCGGGGGGTCGAGGTAATGGGTCAAAGGAATGAGATTTTTTTTTTTTTTTTTTGCCTTTTATACAAATCCGGTTATACTGGGTTATGACTACGGAACTCGCGTTTCATATCTGGATCCGGATTAGATATATCTGATCTTTATAATATGGGTTACAGCTCAATTTGATCCAAGTCGAAACCTATAATCAGAATTCAAATAACCGGATTTCGGACTGGACCGGAAAAAAACCTGGCTCGGAAGAGTAGTCCTGTAATTACACATCCTCACCACGCGTACTCAAAACGCCTATAACCGACCGAAAACACCACACTGCAGCTTTGTGTCCACTTCGATGCCTTGAAGACTCGAAGATCTGGGTGAAAGATACGGAGGGAGAGAGAGAAAGAGAGAGGACGCTCTAGGGTTTCTCAATCGTGGGAGCCACATGGCGTCCACGTCACAGTCCCTCCGCTACTCCGCCGGTGCTGCAGCTGCTGCGGCCGCTGCCTCCGGGGCTGGAGGCGGCAGCTTCGACTCGCTCAACCGAATTCTCGCCGACCTCTGCACGCGTGACAAGCCCAAAGTACCGAATTTTCTCTCGCTACTTTCCGATTGGTTACTGGGAAAGAATTGAATAAAAACAAATGATATTAAAGGACAATTATTAGAATTCTTTTCGTTTAATGGCTAGTCATACGATTCATGGTGATTAATTTTAAAGAGTTTTTGATGATCTTCGAAGGTTTTCTCTCATTTTCTTCTCTTTTACCGAGAAAACGAGGGAAAAGAAACTGTAGGTGGAATTCTGAGTCGCTTCTTTGGTGTAGTTTTGGAAGGACGGGCTAGAATCACTTGGTTGGAGGAAATTTCGAAAAAGAAGGGAAAGCGGAGGATTTTAATTTTGTTTTCTGTGGGTGACACCCTCAATTACCTCTTTTTTTTTTTTTTTTTTTTTTAAATTAACTCAATTAATTACCTTTTCGATGAAGAATATGAAAGTTTTCCCGAGGAAGGAAAAAGTATATAGATTTCTTTTGTTCAGCTTAGTTCGAGTCTATTAATAATTTTCTATTGGTTTTCTTTTTGGTTTGGGACTTCTGTTTTCGTGCACCATCTTCTTTCTGGAGTTGTGGTTTTCTTACTACACTTTTTTTCTCCTTTGCTCTTAATGTGTGGTTTTTCTTTTTAAAGGATGCTTACAAAAAGTGAGATTCTTAAATTTGACTTTTTGTCCTATGTAGATCGCTTTGGGATCTTGGCATTGCTTTATCTGAATAATTTTCCTCGAAGCTTAATAGAGCTAGTTTTTATTCTCCTGCATCCCCTTCTTCAGAACTGGTCATTCGTTTGTTTTAGCTTGTTGCTACCCTAGTACCACTTGGCATATTTGCTTTATCTTTGGGAAATTACCCCATGTTGTTTACAGGAGGGGGCTTCATTAGCTTTAAGGAAACATCTGGAAGAAGAAGCTCGTGACCTTGGTGGTGAAGCTTTTTCTCGTTTCATGGATCAGTTGTATGATCGAATATCTAGTCTTTTAGACAGTAATGACGTAGCTGAAAACTTGGGAGCTTTAAGAGCTATTGATGAGTTGATAGACGTGGCACTCGGGGAGAATGCCTCCAAGGTTTCAAAGTTCTCTAATTACATGCGGACAGTGTTTGAGGTGAAGCGGGATCCTGATGTTTTGGTGCTTGCTGGTAGAGTCCTGGGCCATCTAGCTAGGGCTGGTGGAGCAATGACTGCAGATGAAGTGGAACGCCAGGTTTATTGCATTTTCATCAGTACTTTGTAGTGTTGGTTGCTGGGGAACACTTACTGCCTGATATATTTTGTTCTCTTAGGTACAAATTGCTCTGGATTGGCTTCGTGGGGACAGAGTAGATTGCCGTTTTGCTGCTGTTTTAATCTTGAAAGTAAGTGTAACATATCTTTATGGGCTGAGTTTTCCTCCAAACTAGATTAGATGAATTTCCTCTTAACCCAATCTATTCAATTGTGGCGTGTCCTTTCAACATACGAAGTGAGCATTTCTCTCTCCGTACAGTTTCTCTAACATGAGTGAGCTTTCTGGCTATTTTTCCTCTGGAATCATCTAATTTTTCTGTGAGGTTGTTATTATTTTTGAGTTAAGATGGGTGCTGTAAAACACTTATTTGTAGAAAATAAGATGTTCATCTTATCTCTCGAGGGGGGCAACTGTTTTCGTATTACTAAAAGAGGTAGGAAGTTTTCTAAGGTGATGTCTTTCACCACTTTCTGTTCTCGCTGGTTGGCAAATACGATGGAGGAGTGCTATTTTGCAGAGGGAAGAAAGGAGTTCTACAGGACTTTTCGAGCTGGGTCCATGGCATTAGTTGCTCATCGGCATGTTAATTCTTTCGGGCTTTACCTGGAAGTAACTGAATACGATGGTCATGGACGTCGTGGAATGCTTGTGTTCCCGGCTGGGATGGAAGGACAGGGGTGGAAAAATTTGTCCATGGATATGAAGCTTATGCTGTCTTGTTCCTCTAAGGGCCAAGCAGTGGTTCAAGATGGAGGGAAGGGGAAAGAGGTGGGTGGGCAAGCCAGGTCCTATGCGGAGACAGTAGGTGGTGGTAGAGTAGGCAGTAGGATAGTAGTGCATGGCAATACATGTCGGAAGATAATTTATCATTTTGGAGAAAAGGACAAAGAGAAAGGGGGTGCAGGGGAGTGCTCTCGGGTTGACAATACCCCCTTACCAGAAGTAGTTGGAGCTGTCTTGTCAAGTCCCTGCACAGTTGAAAGGGAGGAAAATATGACTCTTCTTGATTTAAAATTGGAACTGAAAGACGTGAAGAGTGAACTTAGTAGTCTGAAGAAGGCTATTGAAGCTCTTGTAGGAAATGTGGACTTGGGCTTAGGAGTGGGATTGGGTCATCAGGGGGCTGGATTAAGGCTGAAAGCCAAGATGGGCCTGGGCTTGGGTCATTCACGCCAGGCCCAACCCAAGATGAGGTGGCACCTCAAGAGGGTTGGGCCTTCACCTGTGAAGGGCCCGAAAGCCATTGGGCCGTGTGGGCTGCTGGCCCAACAACGGCAACTGTTGCCGACAACCATCGATGGCTCGGCGCCGTCGTCCTCAGGGACAGCTTCCGGTGATATCTGCGGCAGAAACCTAGTGTCGGAAGTAGATTTGCGTAAAGAGAAGGGTGCACATCTGATGGGGAAATTACCAGAAGCTTCTTCGACTTGTGGGGTGGCATAGAAGGGTGTGATGGACCCCTCTGGGTTGACTCCACCCATCACGATAGTAATAATGATGTCACCAGCGTCTGTGGAAACGTCTTTCTCGCATGAAGCTACAGAGGAGAGAACTGGTATGTCATCGGGAGGATCACTGGTTCGTCGGGTGGCACAGAAGGGTGCGACGGACCCATTTGGGTTGCCTCCTGTCATCACGACGACGATAATGTTGTCGCCGGCATCTATGGAAGGTTCTATCCCTCGAGAGGCTATAGCGGAAAGGATGGGAGAGCTGTTGGGTGGGTCAAAACACTGTGAACAGTCACAGAACTTGCCGGCGGTAAGTTCTGGGCCACCCCTAGTGTCCTCAACTGCCCAGTTAGTGTGTTTTGACACCTGAATTTTCTCCAGCTGCCGTGAAACTCAGTTTGGAGGACCATCATAGTGGGGGAAGGCTGGGTAATTCAGAGGACAATGCAATGGAAGGTATTTTGGTGGTTTGTGACCCTCCAAATAGAGGGGAGATGATGATCGAAGGAAGGGTGAATACAGTGAGGGGCAAATGCCCTGTTGAGGGGATAGAACCCACTCCATTGAAATCGTTTTATCCTAGGGTTTCAGATTGGGTAATACAAACAGCTATGGAGATCAAACATCTTGTTGGGATTACATGTGTGGGGTTTGAAGATGAATTTTTGGCTTTACTCACATCTGTTGAAGCTGCAAATACACATACTAAAGCTGATCCCTCGCAAGCTTTGGACAAAAAGAGAGAGAGAGAACTTAAGAGGCTTATGTGGGATATGAATGATGATGGAGGGGAGCGTAGTTCGTGTCGGGGGCGTGGGAAGGGAAGGGCTACGATGGTTTTGTTATGAAACCAAAAATTATATCTTGGAACGTAAGGGGGCTGAACGAGCAGGCCAAACAACTCCAAGTCAGAAACTTACTTCGACAATGGCAGGGTGATATCATTTGCTTGCAAGAGACCAAACTTGAACTAATTTCAAGGCAAATAATTCGTAGTTTGTGGAGAGGGCATCGTGTTGGATGGTCGTATCTACCTTCCAAAGGTGCATTAGGTGGTGTTCTTATTATGTTTGATAAAAGAGTGGTGGAAAGAGTAGAGGAATGTGTGGGTGAATTCACTGTGGCGTGCTCATTTGTAAATGTAGAAGATGGGTACTGTTGGGCATTTGCAGGTGTATACGGTCCGAACAGTGACTCAGAAAGAAGCTTATTGTGGAAGAATTGGCCGGAATCCTTAGTTGGTGGGAATTACCAAGTTGTATAGGGGGAGACTTCAATGTATCTCGTTTCTCGAGTGAACGGTTAGGTACAACCCACATCACTCCCGCTATGAGGGGAATTCTCTAGTTTCATTTCAGAACAGGAGCTCATGGATATTCCACTAACGGGAGGCTTATATACTTGGTCCAACACTCGAGATATCCCTTTTTGGTTGAGAATCGATAGATTTTTGTTAACTTCAGATTGGGAATCACACTTTCCTGAAGTTATTCAAAGACGATTACCTAGAGTTTGTTCCGACCACTTCCCTATCCTTTTGGATTGTGGAGGCATCCAAGGAGGCAGAAGGTATTTCAAATTTGAAAATATGTGGCTTAAATCTGACGGTTTTGTAGACAGGGTCAGGCAATGGTGGTCTTCTTATGAATTTCAAGGATCTCCAAGCTACATTCTGGCAAGGAAACTAAAAGCACCGAAATATGACTTGAAGTTATGGAATGAACAAGTGTTTGGCAATATTATATTACAGCGACGTTCCCTTATGGAGGAGTTACAGGGCCTGGGAGGGGAGGAGGGGGCAAGAATTCTGAATGAAGCTGAAAAAGTTCGCAAGAGACAGTTAGTTACAGATTTTGAACGAGTATTACTAATGGAAGAGACCTCTTGGAGATAGAAATCTAGGGCTTTATGGCTTAAGGAGGGAGATAGATGCACAAAATTCTTTCACAGGGTGGCTAATTCGCGTCGGAGGATCAACGCTATAGATACTTTAATGGTTGATGGTGTAGTTTTTTCGGATTAGCCAAGTATTGAGGAGCACATGGGACAATATTATGAACATCTCCTAACCGAACAACAATCTTGGAGACCTTTGGTAGATGGGTTGACTTTCTCAACTTTAGGTCAACAGGGTGCAGAGTGGTTGGAGAGGCCCTTTGAAGATGACGAAGTATGCAAAGTTGTTTGTGGCATGGCTAGTGATAAGGCCCCTGGCCCTGATGGTTTTACCATGGGTTTCTTCCAAACCTGTTGGGAAGTGATCAAAGGTGATCTTATGCGGGTTTTTCAAGAGTTCTATTTTTATGCTAGTTTTGAAAGAAGTCTCAATGCCATCTTCTTAGCACTCATACCAAAAAAGGTGGGGTCAGTGGATGTTCGTGATTATCGTCCTATTAGCCTTGTCACTGGGATCTATAAGATTCTCTCCAAAGTGCTAGCAAACAGATTGAGTACGGTGATGGAGAAGTTAATCTCGAAGCCACAAAACGCATTTGTTAAAGGTAGACAAATCCTTGACTCGGTTCTAATTGCAAATGAGGTGTTGGACGGACGTCTCAAATCTCAGGAACCTGGGTTAATCTGCAAACTAGACATGGAAAAAGCCTATGATCATGTCAGCTGGAAATTTCTGCTCTATTTACTTGAAAGATGTGGTTTTGGAGAGAGATGGAGGAAATGGATAGAGTTTTGTATCTCAACAACTCGATTCTCTATCTTGGTGAACGGTTCTCCAGCGGGCTTCTTTAACTCCTCTCGTGGGTTGAGACAGGGAGACCCGCTATTGCCATTACTCTTCCTATTTGTCATGGGAGCCCTCAGTAAGATGATTGTAGGTCTTGTGGAAGGCGGCTCTCTCCATGGTTTCCCGGTGGGGAATGGTTCTCTTAATATTTCTCATTTGCTGTTTGCTGATGACACTCTTATATTCTGTGGAGCAAATCTTGGGCATATCCAATCTTTGAGGGCTCTACTTCTTTGTTTTGAAGTCGTTTCGGGTTTGAAAGTTAATTTGGCAAAGTCTGAGATGGTGCCAGTGGGTAATGTTCCTGATGTGGCAACTCTAGCCTCTCTTGGGGTGTAAGGTATCTTCTCTACCTCTTCAGTACCTTGGATTACCATTGAGTGCCTCCTTCAAATCAAAGCAGATTTGGGATCCAGTGGTTGAAAAGGTGGAGCGTAGGCTGGCATCTTGGAAGAAGTTGTATTTTATCGAAAGGTGGTAGGCTTACATTGATTAAAAGTATTCTCTCTAACCTACCCACCTATTTTTTGTCACTGTTCCCACTCCCAGCAAAGATTGCCAACCGTATTGAGAAGTTACAACGTGATTTCTTGTGGAGTGGTTTGGAGGATGAGTTCAAGTTCCATCTGGTCAATTGGAACACGGTATGCATTCCAGTTTTTGGGGGTGGTTTGGGTATTCATAATTTGATGAAATTCAATCAAGCTTTATTGGGTAAATGGCTGTGGCGGTACCAACAAGAACGGGGGGTTTTGTGGAAGTCTGTTATTGATGCACAGGTTGGGGAAGCATGGGGTGGTTGGTGCTCGAATGAGGTACGTGGTTCACATGGGGTAGGGTTGTGGAAAAACATTAGGAAGGGTTGGGAGATTTTTAGGAGACAGACACATACTGTTGTGGGCGATGGCTCTCGCTTAAGATTTTGGCATGATAAATGGTGTGGTGAAAGTTGTCTCAAAGACACATTCCCCGCTATTTTTGAGTTAGCACGAGTAAAGGATGTAGCGATAGCGGACCTTTTGGCTTTTTCTAATGGCTCCCCTCAATGGAATGTGGACTTCACTAGGGCAGCCCAAGATTGGGAATTGGAGGTTATTTCAGACTTCTATGTAGCTTTGTGTTCAGTACGTATGACGTAGGGTATGATGGATAGGATGTTTTGGAGCCCTTCCAAAAAAGGTAAATTTATGGTCTGATCATTTCACAGAGTTTTATCAGACCCGGGTAGGCTCTCATTCCCATGGAAGAGCATCTGGCAGACCAAAGCTTCTTCAAAAGTAGCTTTTTTTTGTTTGGACAGCAGCTTTGGATAAAATTATCACCACGAATAATCTCAGGAGACGTCGATTAATGGTATTAGACTGGTGTTATATGTGCAAGAAAGATGGCGAATCTGTTGATCATTTGTTTCTACATTGCGAGGTGGCTAGGACTCTTTGGGATGATTTTTATACAGGACTTGGTTTATCATGGGTTATGCCCGGCAGATTGTTGGGGCTATTGTTTGTAATGGACTTAATGTCTATGATTTTCTTCTTTCAATTGTAAATTATAGATAGATATTTCTCATGTATACTTTCTGTGTACTTGGGCTTTGCCTATTATTATGAATAAAACTTCTTGATTACTTATCAAAAAAAAAAAAAAAAAACATGCGAGAGAGACATTTTTTTAAACAGGATTAACGGTGTTAGTCCAACATTAAGGCCTCGTTTTTTTTGCAGATTAGATGAGTTGAGTTGAAAGTGAAAAGTTGAAAGTTGAAAAAAATATTGTTAGAATATATTTTTTTAATATTATTTTTGTTTTGAGATTTGAAAAGTTGAATTGTTTATTTTATTTTGTTTGAGAATTTGGAAAAATTGTAATAATTAGATGAGATGAGTTGAAAATAGTTGTGAAAACAGACGAGGCCTACTCCTCATTTAACATCTAAAAACCCATTTTTCGTACAATCTAACATTGTTAATCCTATTAAAAAGACATGCCTCTCACATGCTGAAAGTACACATGGACTTGGCTTTGGGGCGATGGAGTAGATTACTGCAGTAGTAATCTTGAAAGCAAGTGCGACATTTATTTTTGGACAAAGTTGTCCTATAATCTTCATGTGTAATTTCAACATGGGAGAGATGTTTTTTAAATAGCATTAACGATGTTTTTCCACTACTAACTCTTCCTTTAACTCTGAAAACTATTTTATCTTATAACCAAACATCATTAATAATATTAAAAAGGCATGTGCCTCTCACATGTTGAAAGTCCACATGGCAATTTAATAGATTGAGTCAATTTGGTAGAAATCTTTGGTCCTTTTTTTATTTTATTTTATTTATTTTATTTTATAATTTTTTAAGCTCAGTTTTGGGTAAGCATATGATATTAGATTAGGTGGATATTTGTTTTTATCCCTTTTATTGATAAAGGCATGAATTGAACTTTGATTCATGAGATTTTCTGTTACGATTATGTCATACTGTTTCTATTTAAGCATAAGAAGATCAGTTGATATTATCTCATGCAATATAACATGTTGCCATAGGTTTTCCTGTTCTAAAGTTATAAATTGCATAAAAAAGCACAAAAAATAGGTGTAACACTAATAAAATGATTTATGCAAGGAGAAACTAGTAAAAACAAAAACTAACATCTAAACCAACATATTGAAAATGAGAAAGTAACCACTACCTTGTAGGGCTGAAAATCGACCCATTGGGCGCGGTTTTTGGGCAAAACCGACGCCGATCGATGATTGAAAAATGGGGGAAGAACTGACCGTAACCGGTCGATGGGGAGGAGGTAAACCGGCCGTATTGACTCCAGCGGTTCTTTGGCAGTTCTCGTCTGAGTTCGGTTCCCCTGGCGGCGAGCTGCTTCTGAGAGAGAGAGAGAGAGAGAGGACTGAGAGGGGAGAGAGAGAGAGCTGCAGAGGCTGAAATTGAATCGAGAAGAAGGTTGGGGAAGAAGAAGACCCATCTCGAAACAATACCGTTCCAGTTTAAGTGGAATGGCGTTTGATGCATATTTCTTTTTGATACATTTTTAATAAAACAACGCCAATTGATATTGAACCAAACGACGTCGTTTTCATTATGTGTTGTTTACTTATAGGTGTAAAATGACGCTGTTCCACTTAAACTTAAGTGGAACGACGTCATTTTGATTAGGGTATGTTTAAAAAAAAATATTATAGTTTTATCCCTTCGGTCGGTTCAACGGTCCGGTCCAGCTTCAAACCGGGATTGAACAATTGAATGTCGATTCCTTCAATTTGCCACTACACACCGGCCGGTTCTCCACCAGTTCCTGACATGGTCAGTCGGTTCTCGTCGGTGGCGGTTGGTCCCGTCGGTTTTTGTTCAGCCCTACTATCTTGTAGCTGTCGTCCAACCATAGAATGACCTTAGGAACAAAAGCTTTAGTCCCATTAATGGTTATCTGAACCCCTCAAAAGCATGGACATTCCTCTCTCCTAAGAACCATCTTATATACATTTTTTTTTATAAGTAAACGGTAGTATTAATAAGGATATGCATGGCCCAAGTACACAAGAAGTTATACAAGAGATAAGACCTATTTAGTTGTTATAGAAGAAAGAAAATCATGTACATTTAGGCCATTAAAATCTATAGCTATGACCCAAAGAAATAAGGTGCGAAAAAATAAAGCATGAAGCTCCTCTAATGTCTGCTCCTTGTCTTTGAATGTCCGCTTGTTACGCTCTTGCCATATGCACCACATAATGTAGGTAGGGACCATCTTCCACACAACTTTGATTTGTGAAGCACCTCCCGACATCACCCAATTGGCCAATAACTCAACCACTGTGGCAGACATCACCCTATTTAACCCTATTTGACTGAACACTTCGCTCCACACGGCACTCGCTGTCTCAGAATGTAACAAGAGATGATCCACTGTCTCACCTATTTTCTTGCACATACAACACCAATTTGAGATAATTACCTGGCGCTTTCGTAGATTATTGGAAGTCAGAATCTTACCCAGGGCTGCTGTCCAAGAGAAGAAGGTTGCTTTGGGAGGCGCCTCATTCCTCCACAATCTTCTCCGTGGGAAATGAGTATTTGGTAGAAGTGTAAGGGACTTGTAGAAGGATCGAACCGAGAAAGTACCCTTACCTGCAGGTGTCCACCATAGTTTATCGTCCCGCAATCCATTCAACTTCATAGAATACACTAGGTTGAAGCTTCAAAACTGTCTATTTCCCAATCTTGGATTGCTCTACTAAAGGTGAAATTCCGTTGGACTTGGTCCTCTGAACGAACCAAGAGGTCCGCCACCGAAGTTTCTTGATCACATGCCACTCGGAAAACGGAAGGGAAAGAGTCCTTTAGAGCCTCCTCTCCACACCAAATATCCCTCCAAAATTTTATGAGTACCCTCCCCCACCATAAATTTAGTATGGCAAGTAAACACCCCCCACCCTCGTCGTATTTGCTTCCAATCCCCCACACTATAGGACCCATTTCCCTTTCTGGTACACCAACCCCCCCATAAAGAGTCCTTCAGACTTTTCTTGAACTTCCCAGCTAAGAATAACTTCTGGAACAAATTCATAATGTCCTCTTCACTACCTCCCAACATGTTTTGAAAAGAGCCCATCGAAAAGCCATATGGACCTGGTGCTTTATCTTTCACCATTCTTCTGACCGCATGATATACCTCATCTTCCTTCTTCCTCAAAAGATCTCTCCAACCAAGACGCTGACTGTGGCTCAATATAATCAAAATCGAGTCCATCTAATTTTGGTCTCAAACCCTCTTCTTCTGTAAATAAATGTTCAAAGAAACTCACCACATATTCCCGGATCACAGAAGCCTCCGTGCAGTCTCTACAATTGATTTTCAGCATCTCAATGATATTATTTCTCCTGTGAGAATTAGCCACTTTAAGGAAGAATTTTGTGCTCCGATCCCCTTCTTTCAACCAAAGTGCTCTTGACTTCTGTTGTCAAGAGATCTCCTCTAGCGATAAAACTCTTATCAACACTGAGGCTAGGTCTGCCTTACGTGAGACTTCCTCTGAGGTGAGGACTTTATCTTTTGTAATTCCTCCATCATGGTTTTCTTTTGCTCCCCTATGTCACCAAAAGTTTGAGAATTTCAAAGCTTTAAATCATTCTTTAAGGTCTCGTTTGTTTTCGCTATTCTCAATTGATCTCATCTAATCATTACAACATTTTCAAATTTTCACACAAAATAAAATAAACAATTCAACTTTTTCAAATCCCCAAAACGAAAATAATATTAAAAATATATATTCTAACAATATTTTATTCAATTTTTAACTTTAATCTCAACTCATCTCATATGTGAAAACAAACAAGGCCTAAAATTTTTAGTTTGCCTGTAAGAATATGAGAAGGGGTATCATGAAACTGATAAAATGACCACCCAAGCCTTACCCTGTCCATGAAGCCTTCGCTCTTAAGCCACATATTTTTGAACTTAAAGTAGCGACGATCTCCTAGAATATCGCCTCCATCTAACAATATGGGAAAGTGATCCGAGCAGAGGCGCGACAATCTCTTACATACCTTCAGATAATGACTTTCCCAATCTGGCGATATTAAGAATCTGTCCAGCCAAGGCCACACCTGACTATTAGACCAATTAAAGGGACCACCTGTTAATGGGAGATCCACCAGGTTCAAATAAAAAATATACTCTAAAAAATCTGTCATAGCTAGGCATAGACGACTGTCTCCAGATCTTTCACTAGGGAACCTTATTATGTTAAAATCACCACCTATGCATCAAGGGAGGTCCCACTAGCTATATATTCCGGCAAGTTTTTCCCACAAATGACTTTTGATGTTGTCAACATTCGGTCCATATATACCTGCAAAAGCCCATAAGAAATTATCCTTCACCATCTTAAAAGAACATGCCACTGTGTATTCCCCTATAAATTCCTCCATTTTCTCCACCACCCTTTTATCCTACATCACAAGAATACCACCCGATGCCCCATTCGAAGCCAGATGAACCCAATCTACATATGGGCAGCTCCACACTTCTTACTATTTTTCTGGTCACCAATTTCAACTTAGTTTCTTGTAAACAAACAATGTCCGCCTTCCATTCCCAAATCAAGTTTTTTATGCAAAGATGCTTATTACCCTCATTCAGCCCGCACACGTTTTAAGACACAATTTTCGGCTTCATAAAGAAACAACAATACCCTTCCCTTTGGACCTATCACAACTTGGGCTACCCTCATTCAAAGATCAATTAAGCCTCTGTTTCTTGGATTGAGAATGACCCACTTCAATGGCCGTCAGAAGGGCCATAAACTGCTCTTCATAGCCCACACACTCCATACCCACCACATGTTGGATGTCCTTTACCTTTTTGAGCACCCAGTTAAAGATCTCAAAGTCATTTGGTAGTAGACAATTCAGTGGGAATGGGTCCCTGTCACTAGCATCTCCCTCCCCCACAAACAGGTTACGTCCTTCCCATTCAACCACAAAATCCACGTTTATCTCCACGTTATCAGAGGGAAGGGTGTTGGGAACCACACAACTCACCACTAACCTCCGTGAGCCTCTACTGTAGGCCCACTATGCTATCCTCCACTAAATCCAAACTCCTCTCATCCCCACCTTTTGATAATTCCTCAAGTTGTTCGACAGAAGCAAGTGAAGCCTCCATCTGAGAAGATATGGTTTCCACGTTGAGGATCGGCACTTTCTGTTTGTAGAACTTCGGGAAAAAGATTGGCGTTGGCAGTATAGCATCTTTTTCCTCTACGTGCGACGGTAAAATCTGCTCCACCACCGTCACCGGCACTGTCTGGGCCACGGGCACAAGACCCACCACTGGACATGGTGTTTTCGATGCTTCCTTCGGCACGGTTGTGGAGTTACCGTTGGCCGTGGGCTGGTCTCCTTCCTTGCGAATTCTCCAACTAGAGGCTGGGACCTTAAGGATACAGACTGGGCCTTGTGATTGATGGGCTCATTGCGGCCCATAATTTTTGGCTTAAACCCCACCATCCCGCTATTACTTGAGTTCCCCCTAGATTGGAGCCTAATATTTGTGGGCTCACCCCCAACTACCTGAGGCCTAAGCCTATATTGTTTTGCATCCACCTCCAGGCCCTCGCCAGGCCCTTTACAAACCGAGCCCATCTCCTTATTAACCAGTCGATTTTGCTTTGCATATCTATCAGTTATGCCTTAGTTTTCAGCAAAAATTTTTCAATCTCCCCCTCTGCCACACCACCTACTTGTCTGCTACCGTCACCCTGCCACTGTACAGGCCGCACCTCTCTGTCAGAGCCAAGTCCCGTAGACACGCCTCTCTGTCTTAGCATGCTGTCATTCCCATTCCGAGACACATGGGTCTGCTCCACCATCAGTGCCTCCCTGAAGGAGTGGTGCTGTGACTGAATCGCGTCCACCTGCCACTTTGTGTTACCGTCGCTGTGGGTGTTTCTTTGGCCGGAGAAAAAGTCCCTCAGCGCCTCCCCCGTTCTATTCCAGCCACTATCCTCTTCCTCAGGAACGAAAATAAAATTCCTCCTCCCTCCACCACCATATTCCACCACCGCCATATAACGGCCTCGATTATTTGCACATCGTTGTGCTATAAAGCTACGGCTGCCTTCCCGGACTGTGGTGTAAAAATCCTTTTTTTCCTCCTTTGAACACGTTTTCATGGCCTTGGCCAGCCACTGCACCGATGAAGGACCCAGAACCACCTTAGCCACCATCCTCCAACTCTTCTCTGTAATAGCCAAACTGCCCCCCTCTTTAACGAGAGTAAAACATTTAGAACCTATGACCAACTCCTTAGAAAGACCCATTTTGTTCGCTCCCATAAAACTCCCATCACCTTCCATCTTGGTAACTTGTAAAGAAACAGAAAATAAAGGAGGAAAAGAAACAAAGTAGGGAATCAGCTCTGGCGAGAGGCGCCGGAGATGAGTTTACATGTGTGCATGAGAATAGAGGAGAAAAAGGGGAAAAATGTATGAAGAGAAAAAAGTTAAGTAAATTTGTTTTTGTACAAGTACTTTAGTGCATATACATAGAAATTGCCTTCCAAAATTCAGCCTTACTTGTTAAACAAACATTGATAGAATGTCCCTCTTTAAGTAAGCAAGCCAAGGATTTCTAGTTCATAGTTTTGCATTGCTTTTAGAAGGCTTGGGTTTCACTGAAAATGACCATTTGACTTGCCCATGTTTATTGCTATGATCATCATTGTTTAGATTTTAACTATAGTTTTCTTCTATTGAGATTATGATTCATATTTCTTTTCATTGTAGGAAATGGCTGAAAATGCTTCAACAGTGTTCAATGTTCATGTATCTGAATTTGTTGATGCTATCTGGGTTGCCCTAAGGGATCAAACATTGGCTGTTCGAGAGAGAGCTGTGGAGGCTTTACGGGCTTGCCTTAAAGTTATTGAAAAGCGTGAGACACGCTGGCGTGTGCAATGGTTAGTCCATAGTTTTTATAACATGTAAATTTGGAGTTTAATTTTTCTTCTTTTCTTTGGGGGTGGATTTTGAGTCCACTTTTGGGTGTCCGGGAACAACTCCTTGATCAATGAAGGATTGAATGTTGGAACCTCGTGAGGGTAATATGTACAAAGTCCTTATAGTGGAGGATTTTTTGTGGTCTATTTGATTTTTTTTTTTAATCATTGATGTTTGGACATACATACACACACCAAGTTGAACATCCCATGCCTTCTAATTGGTATCTGTAGAATAAATTCTCTGTCCCAGCCTTGTGACCTTTATGTGAACCTCAAGGCTTTTTTTATCATGATGAGGGGCTAATGCAATGAATACCAACAGCCCTTGGCATATATATGTTATTGTCATTATTATTGCTCTTGATAATAAAAAATTATTATTGCTCTCTCTCTCTCTCTCTCTCTCTCTGGGGCACACATCACACCATGCAAAAACAATTATTTTTACGACCATGCAAAAACAATTATTTTTACGTACAAATGGTATTTTTTATACATCTATAATATTTTCAATGCTTTCTTCATTTTTCTTTCTGTTCCCATGATATTTCTTAAATATTTCCAAAGAGTCCGTCTTTCGACTGACCCAAACAGTATATTCAAACAAAGTTTTGTTCCTTGCATTAAGCAAAACAACTCTTTAGAAAAATACAACATCGTCATAATTTTTAGATTAGAAAACAAGTGGGCAATTCCTTTGCGAAATTGTGCTTAATTACATATGTGGCAATTCTGCCAAGATGAAGGAAGACACCACATGAATCAAGTTTTTTGAGGAACATATATAGAGAGAATTGGATTTGGTCAAATAATGTGTAGTGGATGGACTTTGTTTTGATATTGCAAGAAGGGGATATTGTGATGGTTTACTTGACTTAAGTTGTCACTGCAACGTTGTTTCTTTTATTTATCTTCTCTTGGGTTGACTACAAAATTTCCACTATCTGATACATTTGCTTTCCTTCCGTTTCTCCCCCCTTTCTTTATTTTTTGATAGATAAAAGATTTCCCCCCTTCTGACGCCTATTTGGACATTTTGTTCTACTTTCTCATGTCGTCGACAGGTATTATCGGATGTTTGAGGCAACACAGAATGGATTGGTTAAAAATGCTCCTGTTCACAGTATACATGGTTCTTTACTTGCTGTTGGGGAGCTTTTGAGGTTGGTGCAGTTAGTTGAATTTGTATTTCTTGATGGCAGTATGATTTTCTAGCATTAATATTTTAGAACGTGGGGATGCACATTACCTATAGAAATAATAATTTGGAGATGCACATCAATGTTCTTGTTATTCTATTATTTTAATTTATTTAGTAATCCTTAATATCGTGCTTATGTAATTTAAATGGACTAATAAGTTGGATGCCTTGAAGCATGGATGTGTTTTGCATGTGTTTTATGTGAGCAACCGTCATAACGTTACATGTGAGTGTCATCTATTTAGTAGAGGTAATCATGGTGGCTAAATGGAAAACATCAGTTGTGTACGTGGGGTAGCTTATGTAGAAGGAGATCATATTATACGGTTTTGTTAGGCTCTTTAAAGCATTGGGTGTTGGAAGTGAGATCATATGTAACATGTTATCTTCCTATGGAAGCAACCCATTCCCTTGGAAAAGCATTTGGTGTATTAAAGCTCCTATGAGAGTGGCCTTCTTTGTTTGGAAAATCACTTGAGGGAAGATTCTCACTTGGGATGATTTAAGGAAAGGGAATATATGTGGAGGTGTCCAATGAGGGCATTGACATTTTAAGTTTGAAAATATGTGGCTGAAATCTGAAGGCTTCATGGACAGGGTCGGGAAATGGTGGTCTTCATATCAGATACACGGTACCCCTAGCTTCATCTTTGCAAGCAAGCTGAAAGCGCTAAAAAAAGACTTAGGCCTCGTTTGTTTTCAGGAAACATCTCATCTCATCTCACCTCATCATTACAACTTTTTCAAATTCCCACACAAAATAAAATAAACAATTCAACTTTTTCAAATCCCAAAACAAAAATAATATTAAAAAATATATTCTAATAATATTTTATTCAACTTTTTAACTTTAATCGCAACTTATCTCATCTCATCTCTGAAAACAAACGAGCCCTTAAAGTTTTGGAATACTCAATCTTTCGGTGACATAAGGGTACAAAAGAAAATCAAGGTGGAGGAGATTCAGGAGTTAGAGAGGATACAAGAGGTTCGGGTCCTCTCCCCGGAAGAGTTATCTAGGAAGACATAATTGGTCTCAGATTTAGAGAGGGTTATCCTATTAGAGGAGGTTTCATGGCTTCAAAAATCAAGAGCATTGTGGTTGACAGAAAGGGATCGAAGCACGATGTTCTTTCATAGAATTGCTAACTCTCACAGGAGAACCAATACCATTGAGATGCTGAAAATTGATGGTGTGGATTGTACGGAGGGTCAGGTGATTTGCGAGCATGTTGTTGATTTTTTTGAAACAGAACAAGAGGGATGGAGACCAATGCTTGATGGCCCTTGGGTTTGAGTCTATTAAGCTGCATGATGGCTCTTGGTTGGAGAGGCCTTTTGAGGAAGCGGAGGCTCATGATGTGGTGAGGAGAATTGTTAAAGACAAGGCACCAGGTTCTGATGACTTTTCTATGGGCTTCTTTCTAACATATTGGGAAGTAGTGAAGGAGGATCTAATGCAGGTGTTCCAGGAATTGTTCTTGGTTGGAAAATTTGAGAAAAGCCCGAATGCTACTTTTATTGCATTGATACCTAAGAAGGTCGGGGCATCGGAGGTAAAGGAGTTTCGGCCAATTAGCCTTGTGTACAGGGTATATAAGATAATCTCCAAGGTGCTTTCAAATTGCCTAGGAGTGATTTTGGGGAAGATTATTATAAAACCCCAAAATGCATTTGTAAGGTGTAGACTAATCTTAGATGCGGTTCTCATAGACAATAAATGTTTGGACAGTAGATTAAAAGCTGGCACTACAAGGATGCTTTGCAAGTTGGATATGGAGAAGGCCTACGACTACGTTAACTGGGACTTCTTACCGTACCTACTTGGGAGGTGTGGATTTGGGGAGAAATGGAGGTCGTGGATCAGATGATGTATATCAATGACAAAATTTTTAGTTTTGATCAATGGCAGTCCAGTTGGCTTTTTCAAAAATACCAGAGGTTTAAGGCAAGGGGACTCGTTGTCCCCATTTCTCTTTGTTTTTGTAATGGAGGTGCTTAGCAGAATGATCTCGACACTGGTTAATAATGGTTTTATGTTGGTTTCTCGATTGGTGACCCCAATAGGGGTGGGGTACTATTAATTATTCTCATTTGTTGTTCGCAAATAATACGTTAATCTTCTGAGGCAAACTAAAGCCAGGTTTGGGCATTGAAGGATCATATACTTTGTTTTGATGCAGCATCTGGTTTGAATGTGAATTTTGACAAATAAGAAATGGTGCTACTTGGATGGGCTAACAATATAAGGCAACTGGCTAGCACGCTAAGATGTAAGGTTGCTTCTCTTCCCATGAACTACCTTGGCCTTCCGTTGGGGGCTGCCTAGCTATTCCAATATGGGACACAATGATCGAGAAGATAGAAAGGAGATTGGTAGGCTGGAAGAGACTGTATCTGTTGAAAGGTGGTAGGATCATCTTAATTAAGAGTTCGGTGTCTAATTTGCCAACTTATTTATTGTCTCTATTCCCTATTCCAGCAAGTGTGGCACATCGGATTGAGAAATTTCAGCGTGATTTCTTGTGGAGTGGAGTGGGTGATGAATTCAAATTCCATTTAGTTGGTTGGGACAAGGTATGCTCTCTAATTTCCTCTGGTGGGTTGGGTATTAGAAATTTGAGAATTTTTAATCGGGCATTACTTGGAAAATGGTTGTGGAGATATAATCTGGAACTGGACGCCCTATGGAAGGCAGTGATTGAGTGCAAATGTGGAGGTTTGTTGTGGGGGGGTGTACTGGAGAGGTGAGTGGGGTTCATGGAGTGGGAGTTTGGAAGCATATTAGACGAGGATGGGGGATCTTTACTTGAAACACAAGATTCATTCTTGGTGAGGGCTCTAGGATTAAATTCTGGAGCGACTCATGATGTGGAAATGGTGCTTTAAAGGACATATTCACTTCTGTTTTCCAGGTTGTTTGTGAAAAAGAAGCCTCAGTTGTTGATCTCATGGTGATATTGGGGGAGCAAGGTCAATGGAACATCAATTTCAGTAGGGCAGCCCAAGATTGAGAAGTGGGCATCTTTGAGGACTTTTTTAGGCCCAAGATTGGTTGGGACAAGGTATTGTCTCCAATTTCCTCTGGTGGGTTGCGTATTAGAAATCTGAGAATTTTTAATCGAGCATTACTTGGAAAATGGTTGTGGAGATATAATATGGAACCGGATGCCCTATGGAAGGCAGTGATTGAGTGCAAATGTGGAGGTTTGTTGTCGGTGTTGGGGGGGGTGGTGTATTGGGGAGGTGAGTGGGGTTCATGGAGTGGGAGTCTGGAAGCATATTAGACGAGGATGGGGGATCTTTACTCGAAACACAAGATTCATTCTTGGTGAGGGCTCTAGGATTAAATTCTGGAGCGACTCGTGATGTGGAAATGGTGCTCTAAAGGACATATTCCCTTCTGTTTTCCAGGTTGTTTGTGAAAAAGAAGCCTCAGTTGTTGATCTCATGGTGATATTGGGGGAGTAAGGTCAATGGAACATCAATTTCAGTAGGGCGGCCCAAGATTGAGAAGTGGGCATCTTTGAGGACTTTTTTAGTCTATTATATTCCACAAAACCGAGCAACCAGTGAGCTGATATTTGGTGGTGGATACCCGCAGGTAAAGGTACATTCTCGGTTCTCTCTTTCTATAAGTTTCTTACACACTCGCCGAATAGACAGTTTCCATGGAGAAGGATTTGGTGACATAAGGCATCTCTCAAAGCGGCATTTTTCATGTGGACAGCTTCCTTGGGTAAGATCCTGACAACAAATAACTTGAGGAAACACAGGGTGATCATAGTGGATTGTTGCTGCATGTGTAAGAAGTCCTGTGAGACAGTGGATCATCTCTTACTACACTGTGAGACGTCTAGAGTAATGTGGAATGAAGTGTTCAGCAGATTAAACTTAGCTTGGGTCATGCCCTTTACGGTGGATGCCCTTTTGGCCAGCTGGACAAATTTAAGAGGCATTTAACAAATCAAAGCTGTGTGGAAATTGATCCCTATTTGTATTCTATGGTGTCTGCGGCAGGAATGCAATGAACGGACTTTTGAAGATAGCAAGCGCTCAATAAAGGAATTAAGAGCTTTTTTTCTGAGAACTTTATGTACATGGGCCATAGCTATAGACTTTAATGGCCTCAATCTGCATGACTTCCTTGTCTCTATAGATTCCACATAGATAGAGCATACCTTTGTATATCTTATTGTGTACTTGGGCTATGCCTATCATTATTTAATAAAATCGTTTACTTACTAAAAAAAAAAGGAAAGGGAATATTATAATGATGGGTTGGCGTTGCATATGTAGAAAGAATGGGAAATCAATTGATGCAGGAGCATCTAAAGTCTTAAGCAAAGTGAGCTTATCAGTCCACTTCGTTGGACCCACCAGTTAGGCATAGGCTTATTCTCTTATTTTATTGTTGGCCCATTAAAAGTCATCTGTTTAGGAATGAAGGTTTATGATTGATCTATTATTGGCGTAATGAAAGGCTAAGATCGTTGGCTTGTGATCTATTATTGGCGTAATGAAAGGCTAAGATCGTTGGCTTGCTATAGGCTATTATAAATATCCTTTTGAGTCAATTTAAGCAGCCTTTTCTTATCTCTTGAATAATATATAAGATATGAATTCTTCTTGGGACTCATTTTGAACCTAGAAATTGATCTTCTATTAGTCCAGCTTCAATTTTATATCCGTTGTTTATACTTACAAAAAAAAAAAAAAAAGGAAAACCTGTTGTTTGTGTCAGTCATCTTGAAATTTAGCATCTTTTTTCTCTATTCGACCATATCTACACTTTCTAAGTTCTTCCTACTTCGTTAATTATTATAATATAATTCTGCTTATATACTTCCTATGTACTTGGGCTATGCTATTTACTTGTCTTCATAAAACTTCTTATTACTTATTAAAAATTTATTATAATATGATTTAAATAATGAAATTTATCTCTTCCCATCAGTTTAAGTTTTTGGGATAAGTGATGTTTTAAAATAGAAAAATTCTATACATTACACTACTATCCCATTTTTATCCCACTATGTAAGATGTGGTACATTTATTATCATTGGATGATCATTTATTAGATGATTCTTTATCATCAAATGGTGATAAATGTGCCACATATTACATAGTGGGATGTGAGTGTGGCGTATAACATTACTCTTTAAAATAATATCGGGGCAATGATTATGAGTTTGAACCCTGACTCTACGCTTCACCCCTATTTAATTATATATTTTACATGTTGGGCCTACTTATTAAGGAGAAGTTTGGCCCACACGTGAGGAATATTGGAATATAATTTAAATAATTAAATTTACCTCTTACCTATCAAAAAACTTAATAATATTAAATTTACCTCTGCCCATTAACTCATGCTTTTGGGAAAAGTGGGTTTAACATTAAGAGCTACCGTGGATCATTTACTCTTGCATTGTGAGATGGCAAGGGCTTTATGGGATAGCATTTTTGGTAGAACCGGCTTGGCTTGGGTGATTCTTTTGAGAGTGGTTGATCTTCTAGCATGCTGGAAAGGGCTTCATGGTTGCACTCAAGTGGATGTGGCTTGGAAGATGGTTCCTTTGTGTCTCATGTGGTGCATTTGGATGGAAATGAATGAGTGGTGTTTTAACGACAATGAGTGTACTTTGGAGTAACTTTGTGCACTCTTTTACTGTTTTGGTTTTTTGCTTTAGGGTACGTTTGGGTAGTGAGAATACCTGAGAAGTGTTGAGAATGTTTGTGAATAGTTATGAGTAGAGATTTGAGTGAGTTTGTGGGTCCCATTGAGAGTATTTTGAGTTGTTTGGATGTATGAAGTATGTTGAGTTATTGACTTTTGGATAAATAATTGAAAAAGGTGTGGGTCCCATCAATAATTAATTTTTTTTAATGATGATTTTATTTATATATAATAGTGATAAATATTTTATTTATTTTATTTTTTATTTATATATAATAGTGATAAATATTATAGTGATTTTTTTTTTCTTTCCTCACTCTCTCTCTCTCTCTCTCTCCCCTGTGGTAACCCAACCGAAATGGGTGAAACCCATTTCTCTCCACTTGCGCCACCGTACGCGGCCACCTAGACCACCGCACCTCCACCACCTCTCGCAGACCCAGCCACCACGAACCTCCCTCTCCCTCTCCGTCGCACACTGGCATTCGCACGCGAGCAGTGAACTCTCGGCTCAGAAACACAGTGGAGAGACTTTGGAGAGACCTTGGTATGAAGATGGTTCACTGTGTTTGGCATGTGGAGTATTTTCATCCGTACGAGAATACTTGGAAAGTGTTGAGATATCTTCGCTACCCAAACGTTAGTGACTCCGTTCATGATTTTCTGATGTCGCTTTCCGTTTCCTAGAATGTACTTAGGTGTTTTATTTTTTATACTTCCTGTGTGCATGGGCTTTGCCTATATATTCGTTTCTAATAAAACTTCTTCTTACTTCTTAAAAAAAACACATTAAGAGCTACCGTGTTTCTATATCGTAGTGGATCTGCGTCCTGCATTGGTAGTCATATAACAGTAATAATGAATTTTACTCATCAGAGGAAACAAATCTGTTTAGACTTTGCAAACAGTAATAATTAAATTTGTAAATTGTTAAATATATTATGTTATTGTCTCTCTTCTTAGTTTGGCAGGTTGTGCATTCTTTTAGTGTCATCCTTTGATTGGCTATAGTTTCTGGCTTTATATACAATTGAAATTCATGTGCGCAGGAATACTGGTGAGTTCATGATGTCAAGGTATAGAGAAGTTGCTGAAATTGTCCTCAGATACTTAGAGCATCGGGATCGGCTTGTTCGCCTGAGCATTACTCAGCTACTACCTCGCATTGCTCATTTCCTGCGTGATCGATTTGTTACAAACTATTTGACGGTTTGTTTACTTTATTTCAGTTTTACACCTAACCACTGTAGCTGGTAGGAGAAGTGTTGTGGGTGTCACCTAACCACTGTTTACTTTGTTTCAAATTTATGTTTAGAATGATTATCCAAAGCATGTGTGTGTGAGAGAGGCTGTAATTTCTTGCAGATATGCATGAATCATATTCTTGCAGTTCTGCGAATACCAGCTGAACGTGGCAGTGGATTCATTGCCCTCGGGGAGATGGCTGGTGCTTTGGATGGGGACCTTGTCCACTATTTGCCGACAATTACATCTCACTTACGTGATGCAGTATGTGCCCCACCTTTCTTATGGTGTTGTTATGCACAATACATGTAGTTTTCTTTTGGTCGCATTTTGCTTGCAGTTGGAGATTTCGTTGGTTTCAGCAATATCAATCTAACACTGAACTTGATATCTGACAGTTGCCAAATTTTGTCTGTAGATTGCTCCACGTAGAGGTAAACCCTCACTTGAGGCTTTGGCTTGTGTTGGAAGTATTTCAAAAGCAATGGGCCCAGTGATGGAGCCCCATGTTCGTGGTCTCTTGGATGTTATGTTTTCTGCTGGTCTTTCCTCTACGCTTGTAGAAGCACTTGAGCAAATAACTGTCAGGTAAGCCATTTTATTTTATTATGATTAGTAAAGGTAAGCCATTTTATTAACCTTCATTCACATAACTTTGGTTGAAAATCCTTCAAAAGGATTTTAATTTTTCTTTTCATTGGTTGTTATTACAGAATTCCACCTTTGCTGCCTACTATTCAAGATCGGTTGCTTGGTTGCATTTCCATGGTTCTTTCAAAATCCCATTATCTTCAGGGGAGGCATGCTGTCGGAATAGGAAGAGGAAATGTGATGAATATCCCCCAGCAGGCTTCAGATCTGACTGGTTCAGCCCTAGTGCCACTTGCTTTGCAGACTCTTGCTCGTTTTAATTTCAAGGTTTATTAGCAATTATTATGTACAGCTTGGATGCTGGTCGAACTTTAATTTCACTAAGAAGTTAACGTATTTTTTAGGGTCATGAGCTTCTTGAGTTTGCTAGAGAATCGGTGGTTGTGTATTTAGATGACGAGGATGGAGCCACAAGAAAAGATGCTGCCCTTTGTTGTTGCAGATTAGTTGCAAATTCTTTTTCTGGTATAGCAGGTACACAATTTGGTCCTAGCAGGTTGAATCGAGCTGGAGGAAAGAGACGGCGTCTTGTTGAGGAGGTTAAATGCCAAACTCTTTTTTTGTGTTAACATACTTAAAGCTCATAACCAGTGGTATTTACTGTAAAAGCTTGTCACTCTTTTTTGTTTTTTGATGTTAGTAACCCCCATCCATCCTGCAAGCTTATATTAGGTGTGCCACTATTTTTAAATATTTATATTAATATATTCTTCTTCAGCAATTACTTAAAAAAAAAAATATATATATATTTTCTTCAGCAATTGAAAGAGCCGCTTCTAGAGTTCTGCTTGTACATGCAATCATACAAGTTTTGGACGAAAACTTGTAGTATGACAACCTTTACTCAGATTTTTTTCCCGCTATTTCTCAAGTATATCTGGGTGTGGGCTATGAATGATTCTATGGGCATAAAAGTGGGGGTTTGTTAATGCCCTTTTGGGCCATGCTCTTGTGCATGTAATGTTGACTTTCATTTAAAAATTCTTGTTTGCTAACTGCCATTGGGCTCTCTGCAGCTTGTGGAAAAGCTTCTCATTGCAGCTGTTGCGGATGCTGATGTGACTGTTCGCCATTCTATATTTTCCTCTCTTCATGGAAATAGAGGTTTTGATGATTTTTTGGCGCAGGCTGATAGCCTGAGTGCATTTTTTGCTGCTCTAAATGATGAGGTTTACTTTCTACTAATTTTTAATCTTTGCATTAAATGTGCTAAACTGAGTATAGTATTTTTATAGTCGATGCAAATGATATTAATACTGAAGTTCTTTTAGTTTTGCTGGTGAAGTAATGTCTGACTAATGAATGAACTTTCTTCTGTTGATTTATATACTTTTGTGCTCTCTTTATGACTTGTCAGTACTTAATTATCTCATAGATTGATTGTTTCTTATATATCCCTGGTGCATGAATGGATATATTTTAGAGGATAATGAACCTTTTGCTTTTGAAGCTTATGCTTTGTTTGAAAGTGATATGCACCTCCTTTCAGCAGATTCCAAAATCTTTCATTTAAGATACCAGACTGAGTTTTTTTGCTGCGTATGGAGCAAATGTTTCCATATATATAAATATATATGAGCGTGTGTGTGTGGTCCTTTTACATTGCTATTCACAATTATTATTTTGTATGGGAAAATATTATTACTCCACAAGGCTTCACCTCTAGTGATGTTTTTCCATTATAGAGCTTGACCGCTCAATGTACTTGCTGTCTCCTGAAAGCTGGCATAAGAATAGAGGAATCGTTTGACATTCCTACCATGCCCGTTATCACGTTTGGGGCTTGATAATTTGGAATCCTATTCTCATTTAATTTTCTTGAAGTAAAAGTAAAACTTTATTAATAGTATAAGGTATAGCCCAAGTACAGGGAGTATTGCCTAAATACCACTAATCACTAGTGATGGATAGAAGCAAATTATGAAAATTGTCCTCATTACAAATAATGACCGAAGCCCAAGGAAATATGTATTTAAAAAGAATCTCTTCGCCTCATCCAAGGATCGCTTCCAGTCTTCAAAACACCTACTATTTCTCTCTATCCACAAACACCACACAATACAATGAGGGATCATTTTCCACAAAGCAGCAATGTGAGCGTTTCCCCTAATTCCTGTCTAGCACTAAAAAAGATCCATAACTCTTCCAGGCATAACCCATGCCACACCGGTCTGGTTAAAGATCTCATTCCACAAAATTGAGTCACCTCACAATGTAACAATAGATGATCCACAGATTTCCCATTTTTCTTACACAAGAAGCACCAATCCATAATGACGAGACCATGTTTTCTCAAATTGTCATTGGTGTGGATTCCCCCAAGGGATGCAGTCCAGATAAAGAAAGCAATCTTAGGAGGAACCTTACAATTCCATATGCTCTTCCAGGGAAAGTAGTGATCATTAGATAATCACGAAAGGGCCTTATTATAATAGGAACGCACCGAAAACCTTTTACTCCCACTATGAGTCCAAATCATCCTATCCTTCATCCCATTATCAAAAGACATAGCATATAATGAATCAAACAAATCATCAAACGTTCCAAGTTCCCAATCTTGAGCCGCTCTAAGACAATCGACATGCCAAGGATAGAGCCATTGGAACACACCACCAAGTCAGCCACCATGGCCTCTTTGTCACTAGAAATCCGCTAAAGAGTGGAAAAAACAAACTTAAGAGCCCTTTCACCACACCAAAGATCATGCCAAAAATAAATACCATGACCTCTTCGGCTCTTCCAACCGCAAATCTGAAAAATGTTGGAGAATCTCTCCCATCCATAATGAATATTTTTCCACAACCCCACACCTTATGTCCCCTGACTTCATTAGAAAACCAACCCTCCTAATACTCTCATAATTTAAGTCTATAACTACTATCCACAAAGCCTTCCCTTCCAGGTGATATCTCCACAATCACTTCCCAAAGAGTGCTTTATTGAAGATCCTCATGTTACGCACCCCCAAACCACAACAAGGTATTAGAGAACAAACTTTATCCCAACCAACAAGATAAAACTTGTCTCTGTTGAGGACCTATGGAAAATGCTAGCCACATTGACACACATTCTAAAAGAACTAGTCAAGAGTACAGTCATTGAGAAAGTAGAGCGTTGTCTAGCAGAATGGAAGAGAATGTACCTGTCAAAAGGTGGTAGGATTACCTTGATAAATAGTACATTTATCTAATCTACTGACCTATTTGTTATCCTTGTTCCCCATTCTAGCAAGTGTGGCGCTTCGTATTGAGAAATTATAGCGGGATTTCTTGTGGGGCGGGATTGGTGAGGAATTTAAATTCCACCTAGTCAGGTGGGAGAAGGTTTGTTGTCCTCTCCCTAATAGTGGTTTAGGCATTCGAAATATGAGAATTTTTAATCGGGCATTGCTTGGCAAATATTTGTGGAGATACCATAAAGAATCAGAAGCTCTATGGAAGTTGGTGATCGAGAGCAAATATGGTGGTTTATGGGGGGGATGGTGCACCAGTGAAGTGAGGGGCATATGGTGTGGGGTTGTGGAAACATATAAGAAGAGGATGGGGGGTCTTCTCTCGTCACTCATGATTATGCTTAGGAGATGGGGCTAGGATCAAATTCTGGTATGATGCTTGGTGTGATAATGGTTGATCTCTTTGGGTTGCTAATGATACAGAGGTTTCAGTGGCGGATGTCATGGTGTTAGTAGGGGAACAAATCCAGTGGAAAATTTTAGCTGGGCGGCAAATGATTGGGAGGTGGACAGCTTTGCAGCCTTTTTCAGACTTTTGTATTCTCTCAAACCGAATAACCAACATGCCGACTCATTGTGGTGGATATCTTCGGGTGGTGTGTTCTCGGTTCGCTCGTTCTATAAAATCCCTTTCACATGAGCTCCCTATTCAGTTTCCTTGGAAAAGAATTTGGAGACACAAGGCGCCTCTCAAAGCAGCTTTTTTTGTATGGACAACTTCCTTGGGTAAGATCCTCACAACGGATAATTTGAGGAAATGAGAGGTGATCATCGCAGATTGGTGTTGCATGTGTAGGAATGGGGGTGAATCCGTGGACCATCTTCTTCTACACTGTGAAGTAGCTCGAGGGTTATAGAACGAGGTTTTTAGAAGACTAGACTTGGGTTGGGTAATGCCCGAGTCAGTAATGGCGGTTTTGGCTAGCTGGACAGATCTAAGGGGAAATCGGCAGATCAAGGCTGTCTGGAAGATGATTCCTATTTGCATCATGTGGAGTGTATGGCAGGAGCGTAATGAACGGACGTTCGAGGACAAAGAGAGTTCGATGGAGAAACTTGGACCTTTGTACTTGGGCCTCTTCCGTTAATTTTAATGGACAAGATTTCCATGATTTCCTTGTTTCTAATGTCCCTACGTAGTTAGGGCATTCTTTGTACTACACATGGCTTTGCCTATTCTTTTATTAATATACTTTGACTACTTATTAAAAAAAAAGAACTAGTCAAGATTACTTTATCGACACTTACTTGATGGTGCCCTTTTTATCTTTTGGTGGCTCCACTCAGCTATCAATATCCAATGACATTAATTCTACACCAGATATAATACCTAGGAATACTAATCCAGTCTGTAGGTTGCCCTTCCATGACTAGACCCCACGTCTTGATGTCCACTCTGATGGTAATTGTTAAGGATTGGAGTTGTATGTGCAAAAAGAGTGGAGAGTACGTAGATCATCTATTACTTCATTGTGAGATTGCTACGGCCTTGTGGAATGACTTCTTTGCTCGGATAGGATTAGCTTGGATGATGCCAAAAAGGGTAATCGACCTCCTGGCTTCTTGGCAAGGCATCCGGGGCAACCCTCATATTGCAATAGTGTGATACCCTATTCTGATAAGTGATAAGAGTGTGTTGTGTATGAGATCCCACATTGCTTGAAAATGAGAAGTTCTTGCTCTTTAAAATATTCTAATAAGGCTCCAATTGCATCATCGACTAGTCTTTTTAGAGTATAGGCCATATGGATTGGACCTTCTATTGGGGCATTACAAATGGTATAAAAGCCTATCCCAATTAGAAATGTGAGACTTGAGTCGTGCCACCTACGATGGACTGGCTTGACTCGGACGCCGAGAATATAAGGGGGGAGATTATGATACCCCATTCTGATAAGTGATAAAAACGGGTGGTTTATGAGATCCTACATTGCTTGAGAACGAGAAGTTCTTGCTCTTTATAATGTTCTATTGGGGGCTCCAATTGTATCATTGATCAGTCTTTTTGGAGTATAGACCATGTGGCTTGGGTTTTCCATTAGGACGTTACAAATAGTGTGGAAGATGGTCCCAATTTGTCTATGGTGGTGTATTTGGAGTGAGGAATGCAAGAAGCTTTGAAGATAGGGAGTTGTCAATGGATGAGTTTAGAAGTTCATTTTTCAATACTTTACTTCATTGATCGATTGTAATTGATTTTAATGGCATGTCTTTTCATGAATTCCTTGCATTACTAAACTAGCACGCATAGGTGACTATTAGGGACCTCGGTCTAGTCCCTAAACATTAGGGGTCCATGAGCTTGCTTTGTCCTTGTGATGACTGAATGTGCCTTGCCAACTTGCTTGGCCTTGAACGTATGATGGCAATGGAGGGTTCTTAGGTTGATGGTATGGTGTTTAGTGATGGAATTGATGATGATGATGAATTTGGGTGATCTAACTGATGATTTGGTACGTTTGACGCAATGTGGTAGGGTTTGGATGTTGTCCTTGAGGTTGGCGCCACTTGGAAGATGCCTAGGATTGGTATGGTAAAGTGACGCTAGGGTTTTGGGTGGAGGCCAAGGGAATTACGAAGTTGGCAATTGGAAGACTAGGGTTGGCGTGTTGGATGATTGGGTAGGGTTTGGAAAGATGGAGATGATTGAGGTGAAGATTCCTAAATTGTAGGAATCAATTTAGGAATGATAAGAGTTTCAGTTTTGGCAAGAGAAGGAGGTCTTTGGTTGACTTGAGTGATCTTAGGAATATAGTGATTTTAGGGATGAAATGATTCTAGAGAAATTCCTAGAATGTAGGGATTGGATTTGGGAGATGGGATATGAATCCCCAAAATGTAGGAATCTCCTTGTGGGGCTCTTAGTATTTTGGCTAGGGCTAATTTGGATGGAGGGCAATAGGAATTTCGGCTATTACAATTGGTGGAATGTATAGAAAGTGGATTTGGTCTTTGATAACAAGGAAAGATGAAGACTTTATTTTTGGTATAAATGGATATTTGAGAAATCAAAGAGTATGAAGAATAAGGTTGAGGATATGTTTGATATGCAAGAAAATGCAAGAAAATATATGAACAAACTAGAAAATATAAGAAAAACAATGGATGATATGAATATTGAATGGAAAATAAACAAGAGATGGATAAATGAATCAACACCTATTCACGAATTCCAAGGTGATGAAACATGAAATAGATAAATGGATAGATCAATGGACAACACCTATTCATTGCATGGTGTTGATCCTTTCCTTGGGATTCACGAATTGCACCCAAATAGCCCAAGTGCAAAGGCACTGAAATGATCTCAAGAACAAATAAATCGTCCACAAAGGAATTTGCCAAAAGATGTAAAAGAAATGTCTAGTAGTCCTATTTAAAGCAATAACATAGGTGGGAAAACTTTAAGAGGTCCCCTTGTAAAATAGGTCTTGGGTGGGCCCCCTGATGACCCGTATCATATGTTGGCCCTTAGTGGCCTAGGCTGGCCCATGGGCATGGCCCAGGCAAGGGGCCTGGGCGCTGGGGCTGCTGATGGCATGGCCCAGGCAAGGTGCATGTGTGCTGGGCGTGTGCGCTGGGCTGCTGCTCGCACTGCTGGCTTGGTCACTAGCCTCGCTGGGTGTCCTGGGCGTGCCATGGTAGGGGCCATGGCATGCCTGTGGGGCTGTTGTGGTGCTGTCAAGGCATGTCAGCGACAGTGTTGAGGCATGGGCTATGGGGCTGTTCAGCCTTGTCAATGACAGTGTCAAGGCATCAGCCATGGGCCTATCAAGGCTTGTCATGGCATGGTTGGCAACTTGTCCGTGGGCCACTAAACATGGGGTTTTGACAGTGATGCTCTTGTATATGTCCCATATACTCAGGCTTTTGTCTATTTCATGCTCAATAAAATTTTGTTTATCGATAAAAAAAAGTATTGTTAAGGGCCCAAGGAAAGCACTAGGCATATATGCATTTATATTCGAAATGATCAATCAAGGTTACTGTTGGAGTTCATTAAAATCATTATAATGACCAATTCCACTTAGTAAAGTTTTGATGCGGGACTTAGCACCTTTAAGATTGTAGCAGTTTCTTTCCCACAAACTTGGGTAAATCCAAACCTACTTGAGACTCGAGAGATATAGAATGTCAAATCAGTTTCCAATGCCAATAAAATATTTAGCCTATAAACTTTTTTTCCCAATAGGGGATATGCTTTAATGACGCCCATTTACTTATAAAAAAAAAATGCTTTAAAGACTCCCATTCTCTCTCAATTGTAGAAAATACTTTTCTAGCATTGTTGGAGCCACCTTTGCCACTGTCACTGAAGTTTCTATCGAGTCCACTCTTTGTTGCATATACTTGAGCCTACAACTGTTTTTGTCTTCATGCCTTGGCTCATGGCTTGAACTTGGCAACTTTCTATGATTATTGGAGCAGGACCATATTCCCAACAAAAAGAGAGAATTGTTTGAGCAGAGTCATGCCCAAAACCTGAATTTTTTTAAGCCTTACGTGAGCATTTGTATTACGAGTTTTAAGGAAAGACACTGACTGTCTGAAAGGTAACTGGAGACAGTCTTAGATGGAGTGTGTTGAAAGGATATATGGATCTTACCCAGTTTGTGATTGGTTTGTCTGAGTTTGCAATAACCTAAAGTGAGCCACTAATTGAGTTGTTTTTCTTTGTAGACAGATGCTGTATATCCATATTTTTCTCTTCTCCCCTTGTAAAGGGTATTTTCATATTGCTAGAGGAGAATAATCTGAAAGTGTGTTCTATAATCCAATCTTGGAGCTTCATTTTTGTTGCAGGATTTCGATGTTCGAGAATATGCAATTTCTTTGGCTGGAAGGTTATCAGAAAAAAATCCTGCATATGTACTTCCAGCGCTTCGTCGCCATCTCATACAGTTATTAACGTATCTGGAGCACAGGTGATGTGAATGAATTCCTGTTATTTGATATCTGTCATTATGCAAGAATGAGATTGTTGTTGTTGTTGTTGTTCTTCTTCTTTTTAAAAATATATCAAGGTCGGAAGGACTCAAGGAGTCAGTTGTTGACTTCTCATCATGTGTACCAGTGCCGATAGCAAATGCAAGGAAGAAAGTGCGAAGTTACTAGGCTGTCTGATACGGAATTGTGAACGGCTAATTCTTCCATACATTGCTCCGATACACAAGGTTTAATAAGTCATGCGGTGGTTATGACATTTATTGAGACTTTTTTTCTTTTTTTTTTTTTTAAATTTTTGGATCCCATCTCTTAATAAATGGGCTTTGTTTGGTCAGGCACTTGTGGCAAGGCTAAATGATGGCACTGGGGTCAATGCCAATCATGGCATTATAAGTGGAGTTCTTGTAACCGTGGGGGATCTTACTAGAGTGGTGGGTAATATTCCATTTTTTCTAGTTTTTCTAGTTGTGTTAAGTTCGAATATCTTTTAGTATATAGCATTTTACTGACACATGTTTGGTGCACTGGGAACACGCCTGCACAAACTTGATGTAGAAGACAACTTGGTTTATACTTTTGTTACACGTCTAATACAAATCTTGTTCTAAAAACTTGACGCATAATTTTTATTGTGTTTTTTTTTTTTTGCTGTTACTCTGGAGTTCTGGTGAGCCTTGAGACTGAGTATGATCTAATTCAGTGATTTTTTGGAACATTAAGTGAGTGAGAAAAGAACAGGTTCAACTAGCCCAATCATTGATTCCACTGCTGATTTCATAGACTATTTTATTATTCAAGTACAATTTTAAATTTCATAATAGTATCAACTCAATTATCTGTAGTACAAAGTTATACAAATTTAATATCTGAATTCATAATGTGTAAGATTTGTTGAGCATTTGGGAAAACAACATAAAAGTTTTGAATATTTTACCTTTTAAAGAAATTAATTGGTTTTATAAAATCACAACTCTTACCATTCAACCAAAAAACTGACCAGTTCAATCCTGTTAATCTGGTGCAACTGTCAGAACAGTTTTAAAGGGTCAACCCGGCCAATGACCTCTGTCAAAGCTCAACTGGTTGAATGGCTTGTCTGGTTCTTAAAACGTCATCCTGATCTCTGTATACCTCATTGTGGACTTCGGTATTTACTTTGTGATTTTAGTTTTTGTACATTAAATTTGACATGCAAAACCATTCTGGCACATTGAACTCTGCACTATAATAATCAACTCATGCTTTTGTCAGATTCTGATGCCAATGGTCTCAGTATGTTTATACAATAGGTTGCTTCAAAAGAGTATGCTAGGGAATGCTTAGTCATTCATATGAGTTGAATTATCTGTTGACCATTGGTTTCTTTTGGTAATGCTGACATATTCGACTATTTGTTGTCTATGATTAGACAGAAGCATTCACTTTAAGGTGCGTGGTGTTTTGGGTTTTTGGTGATTTAAATTGTTGGCATTCTCTTAGTTGGTTCTGTGAACCATTTTTCTCTTCTTCATACTTTAGTATATGAGAATATCAAAGGTCTAGTGGCGTCCTTTTTAATGTCTGATATGTGCAAATGTGGAAGTTAATATTTTGACCAAGGAATCAGTCACATTACAGCTGTTAGATGTCACGTCTATTTGAGAGTGTTATTATTCAGGATTGCCATTGGTTGCTTATTTGTCACTTCTTTTCTATTTTCCTTCTTGTTTTTTTCTTGTTATGGCATAATGATAATTAGGGTTCATGAGGTTGTTTCGTATTATCCAATTGCCTCATGAATAATGGCAATCTGTTTTCTTTCTGCCTTCATATATATTTACATACCTATATATTCATCTTTAACATGTTTTGGGTTGTGATTTTGGTATAGGGTGGTTATACTATGAGACGATACATTCCCGAACTTATGCCCTTAATTGTTGAAGCTTTATTGGATGGAGCAGCTATTATGAAACGTGAAGTGGCTGTTACTACTCTTGGTCAAGTTGTGCAGAGCACTGGGTATTGACATGTTTCCCGAGTTTATTCCCTTTGGAACAAGTATTTTCTTCCTTTTTTGGTTGTTGGAATATGAACTAGATGATTAGATTTTTTTTTTTTTTTTTGTCAAGTAAGAATCTTTATTGAATAGATTGAAACTATGCAATGCCCAAGTACACAGAAAATACAAAGTGAGACACCTAATCACATTCTAGTAAGCTGGAAAGAAGAAAGAAACTCATGAACATTCCCACCTTTCAATACAATAGCAGAAAACCACTGTAAAAGAGATAATACAAATAAATTCCAGATTTCCCCCACTGCACGCTCCTTATAGTTAAAGCACCTATCATTCCTTTCTGACCATAAACACCACATTAAGCACAAAAGTATCATTCGCCACGCTGCTGCCAGTTGTGCGCTATTTTGCCTTTTATTCCAGCATGCTAGTAGTTTCAACACACTTGGGCATTACCCAAATCAGTCCGGCTCTACTAAGGATACCAGCTCATAACTCCCCAGCCACCCCACAATGTAAAAGCAAATGATCTATTGATTCCCCATTTTTTTTACACATGTAGCACCACTCCGTGACCACCATACTGCGCTTCCTTAATTATTAACCGTCAAAATCTTCCCAAGTATAACTGTCCAAGTAAAAAACATAACTTTAGACGACACTAAAACCTTCCAAATGCTCTTCCATGGAAAGAATGTGGGTTGTTGGACTGTCAAAGCCTTGTAAAAAGATTTAACAGAAAACTTTTTTCTTCCTGTGGGAATCCACAACATATGATCACCCCCATTGCCTCCTAACTTTGCTAAATACAAGTAACTATAAAAATCTGCTGGCTCTTCAAGTTCCCAATCTTGAGCATTTATAGTAAAAGTGACACTCCAAGTTACCATCCCATTTGCACAACTCAGCAATTCTGAAATTGCAGCTTGCTGATTTCCAGCCAAGTTAAATACAAATGGAAAAATAGTGGAAATAGGGCTCTCCCCACTCCAACCATCGAACCAAAAGCGGGTTCTTGCTCCATCACCCACCTCAAACTTAATATGTTTTTTCAAAAGTGTTCCACCCATTTCTAATAAATTTCAATAGGCTTACTCCATAAGACCCCTTACCCTCCTTAGAACACCATCCCCCCCACGCACTACTATACTTGTGATCAATAACCTCTCTCCACAACAAGTTCCCATCTATTTGATACCTCTACAACCACTTTCTTAATAGTGCCTTGTTAAAAAGGCACAAATTTCGCACCCCTAAACCACCATTCGCAATCGGACAACTCACCTGTAATGGGAAGAGAGAGAGTAAGTGAGAAGATTGGAGAGAGTGCTTTTGATAAGTGTTAATCTCCCCCCTTTTGATGGATATAACCACTTCCACCCCGATAATCTTTTCTCAATCTTCTCCACCACACCATCCCAAATACTCTTTGTTTTGAATAACGCCCCCAAGGGAAGTCCAAGATATTTCATAGGAAGAGAGGCAATTTTACAGCCCAACAACTCTGCTAGAGAAGCAATATTACTCACATCCCCTATCGGTACCAACTCTGACTTTCCTAAGTTCACCTTGAGTCCCGAAACAGCTTCAAAACACAACAAAACGGCCCTTAGAGCTTGAATTTGGTCACTAACAGCATCACAAAAAATAAGCGTATCATCCGCAAATAGTATGTGAGAAATGGAATTGACACCATTACTATTATTGCCCACCAAAAACCAGCAAGAAATCCCCCCTTACGGCAGCCTCCACCATGGGACTCAATGCCTCCATTACTATAACAAAAAGGAAAGGGGATAACGGATCCCCTTGTTGCAAACCCCTCGAAGTCTGAAAAAAATCAAGATTTTTATTGACTAAAACCAAAAATTGAATGGTCAAAACACAATGTTTAACCCATTCGCACAACCTGTCCCCAAAACCACATCTTCTAAGCATATAAAAGAGAAAGTCCCAACACACATGGTCATAAGCCTTTTCCATGTCTAGCTTGCAAATGACCCCCAAAATGCCTTCTCTTAACCGGCTGTCCAAACACTCATTTGCTATCAAAACTGAATCCAAAATTTGCCGACCCCAAATGAAAGCATTTTGAGGTTTGGAAATGAGTTTGTCCATCACCAAACTCGTACGATTAGCTAACACCTTTGATATGATTTTGTAGATCCCACCTACCAAACTAATAGGCCTGAAGTCTTTCAATTCATAGGCACCAACTATCTTAGGGATAAGAGTAATGAAAGTAGCATTTAATGACTTCTCAAACTTAAGACTAGAATGAAAAACATGTAAAATCTGCATCACTTCCTCCTTCACTATATCCCAACACTCTTGAAAGAAAGCCATAGAAAAACCATCCGGGCCCGGGGTTTTATCTTGGCACATACCTTTCACCACTAGATGCACCTCATTTTCATCAAATGGCCTCTCCAACCAACTTGTTACGTCCAAATCCAGTTGGTCAAAAATTAAACCAACAAGTTTGGGACGCCATTCTACTTTTTCAGCAAGGAGATCCTCATAATACTGCACTATATGATCTTGGATCTCTTCGGGAGAATGTAACACATTTGAGCCTGAATGGAGAACTTCAATAGCGTTGTTGTGCGTATGAGAATTAGCCATCTTGTGAAAGAACTTAGTGCATTTATGGCCCTCCTTCAACCAAAGCGCCCTTGATTTTTGCCTCCAAGATATTTCTTCCATCAACAAAATTTTCTCAATCTCGGTCACCACCACATTCTTCCTTAACAAAGAATCCTCATTAACGTCCCATTCCTCCAATGCATGCAACTCATCCCAAAGAATATTTTTCTGCACTTCCATGTCTAAATACTTCTTCATTCGACTTATTTAAATCAGCTTTAAGGGCTTTAAGTTTACCCGTCACTATGAAGCTAGGGGTGCCATCAAAATAATAATCATCCCACCAAACCCTTACCTTCTCCACAAATCCTTCAACTTCCAGCCACATATTCTCAAATTTGAAAGGATGCCTACCCCCATGAATGCCGCCACCACAATGAAGCAAAATTGGAAAATGATTGGAACATACATGTGGCAACCTTTTCTGACATTGATCAGGAAAGTGTGTCTCCCACGAAGAAGAGACTAGAAATCTATCTAACCTTGACCACCCTCGACTGTTGGACCAAGTATAGCCCCCCTCCTCCCCCAACCAAAGGAAGATCCACAAGATTCAAATAAAAAATCGGCTCTGAGAAGTCTTGCATTGCTCTTGTCGACGTAAATGCCCCCGCCCTCTCACTAGGGAACCTAACAATGTTGAAATATCCACAAAAAACCCATGGTAAATCCCATAAAGAATACAGACCTGCCAATTCCTCCTACAAAGAGCTTCTATCACTATTCACATTGGGCCCATATATGCCCGCAAAAGCCCACCTCCACTCATCCTCAATATTCCTAGAAGTTACAGTCATTGAAAAAGACCTGATACAATCCTCTACCATCTCCACCACTCTTTTATCCCACATCATCAACACACCTCCTGAAGCCCCTTACGAAGCTAAATAACACCACCCCACAAAGGAGCAACCCACAAACTACGGATTATGTTTCTGTCAATACCACTCAACTTAGTCTCTTGTAAGCAAACAATGTCAAATTTTCAGTTGCGGAGAAGAGATCTAATGCGAAGACATTTATTCACGTCATTGATCCCTCTTACATTCCAAGACAGTATTTTAGGCTTCATTAACAAAAGTAAAGTCCCTCCTGTCAAAACACTCAGGAAACCAAGAATACCAAGAGAATGTTTTTGGAAAAACTACCTCTGTCAGTTCAGCCCACTTTCATTATCAACATAAAATCCATCTATACAAGGAAGTAGATAATATGCTATACATGGAGTCTAACTGATTCCTAATATTCAGCATCTATACATGGTAAGATAATCTGCACAACTAATATTAACAGATTCCTAAATTGTATAAATTCATAAAATTATATACGTTAACATCCCCCTCAAATTGATGCTGGTAAGTCAACTAGCAACAATTTGCCAACAAGAAATTGATGCTGTTGTCGAGTCATTGCTTTGGTGAAGACATCGGCCACGTAGAGATCCGAAGAAATGTAAGGAAGAGATATCACCTAACTCTCCAAGGTATCTCGGATAGAATGACAATCAACCTGAATGTGCTTGGTGCGTTCATGGAAAACGGGATTGGTGGCAATCTGAATAGCACTAGTGTTATCAGCATGAAGATCGGTAGAATTAGTCAAACACGATCTTGTTTCTTACATCTCCAAGAAATAAAGGTATCACCCAAAAACATACACCAACCTGTAGTAGATTGACGCGTATCTGGACACCCAGCCCAATCAGCATCACTGTAGGCAACAAGTTGAATAGATGAGCCTGTAGGAAAGAATAATCCACGAGTAGGCGACCCTCGAAGATAATGGATAATGCGGCGAACTGCAGCAAGATGAAGGTGCTGAGGAGAAGGCATATGAGATGTCTGGTCGAGTCGTGGTCAAGTAGATAAGATTCCCAACCAAGCGCTAATAGAGAGTAGGATCATCCAGAAGATCTTCATTTTTCCTGTATTTGACATTTACCTCCATAGGTGTATCAGCAGAAGGAGTGTCCTCTAAACTAGTCAATGTGATAAGATCTTGAATATACTTATGCTGGTTCAAGAAAATACCATTGGCCTGATGATGAACCTCCAGTCCTAAGAAGTATGTGAGCTGGCCAAGATCTTTCATATGGAAAGTTGCATGTAACATCTTCTGAAGCTTAGTAATCAAATCACAGTCAGTGCCAGTAATGATGATTTCTTCCACATAAACCAAGAAAAGAACTATACCCGCATCAAATGTGTGGAAAAAAAGAAAGGAATCATACTGACTTTGTGTAAAGCTGAAGGTAAGAAGTGTACTACGAAACTTCTCAAACCAGACCCGGGGAGCCTGCTTGAGCCCGTACAGAGAACGCCTCAGCTTATAAACATCATGAGGAGAAGAAGTAGTCATACCAGATGGAAGTTTCATGTGGATCTCTTCTTGGAGATCGCCATGAAGAAAGACGTTCTTCACATCCATCTGATGTAGTTGACACGACTGTGAAGCGGCAATAGCTAAGATCGTTTGAATCGTGGTCATTTTGGCAACAGGAGCAAATATCTCCTCATAGTCAACCCCATATTCCTATTTGTTACCCAGATCTACAAGGCGAGCTTTTTATTGGTCGAAAGACCTATCAGAACGAAGCTTTACAGAGAAAACCCATTTACTCCCAATAGGTTTGACTGTAGGAGAACAAGAAACAATACCCCAAGTATGATTCTCTTCAAGTGCTTGAAGTTATGCTTGTATTGCATTTTGCCAACACTCATGTTCTATAGCTTGTTTGTAGCAAGAGGGAATGGAAATTGAGGATAAAGTAGCCACAAGAGAGACATGGGAGGAGAAACCATACCGATTAGGGGGTTGAGAAGGCCGAGTAGACTGGCAAAGAGTGGCAAAAGAGGAAGCAGGAGCAGGATCAGGTGCCGGGTCAAGATCGTGAGGGGGCACAGAGGAAGTGGAACTAGACTCATGTCGGCTACGTGTTTCATACACAAAACCAGGTTTGAACCTTTCCACAATTGTTTGGGAATCAGAAAAGCTAGGCAGAAGAGATAAAGATGCAGATGATAACTCAACATGAGATGGAAAGAAATATTGATTTAAAAAAAAAAACCACATTCCTAGAAACCCGTATACGATGAACATGAGAATCATAACAAACATAACCCTTTTGAGGTATAACATAACCAAGAAAAGCACACTTAACAGATTGAGCAGTAAGTTTATGTCATTCATGAGCAGGGAGATGCACAAAACAAACACAACCAAATGCCCGAAGATCAGAATATGAAGGAGAATGGCCAAACAACTTAAAGAAAGGAGAAACATGATGTAACACGGGAGAGGGTAAGTGATTGATCAAATACCGAAGTAGAAAGCGTTTCACACCAAAAACGAGGATGAACAGATGATTCAAGTAAAAGGGTTCTTACCACATCAAGAAGGTGACATTTTTTCTCTCAGCAACACCATTTTGTTGCGGTGTCGAAAGACAAGAACGTTGAGAGGTGATCCCTTTACTTTGAAGAAAGTTCTTAAATTCATTAGACATGTATTCTCCGCCAGAATCAGAGCACAAGACCTTGATGCTAACAGAGAATTGAGTCTCAAGAAGTGCAAGAAAGCTCTTAAATATGGAAAAAACTTCGGCCTTGGCCCGTAGGAAGTAAACCTAAGTAAAGCGACTAAAGTTATCAATGAAAGTAACAAAGTACTTATAATGCGCATGAGAAACAACAGGTGCAATCCCCCAAACATCACTATGAATAATATCGAAACATTGTGAGGCACGAGATGCATGATGAGGAAAGTGTAGAACTTTACTTTTGCCAAGTTTGCATGATGTACAGTCAAAAGAAAGATCGAGAGAAGAACATGTTTTATTTCCCAATAAACCAGAATTAAATAAAGTACAAAGTACATCAGAGTTTGGGTGGTCTAGATGTCCATGCCACATCTTATTTCCATAACCAACAACATTACATGCAAAGGAAAGTAAAGGAAAACTAGGAACAATGGTGGAAGGAAAAAAGTGAAGAGGAAAGAGTCGTCCCACTTTAGGCTCCTTCGCGATCATCTTCCCTGACACTTGATCCTGCACAACACAACCAGAACGAGAGAAATGAACATTACAATTATTATCAACCAATTGACCAACAGAAATAAGATTTGTGGAGAGGTCAGGAGACACAAAAACATCAGTTAAGGAAGAGGAAAGATCACCAACAACACTAATAGGCAGAGAACTGCTATGAGCGGTGTTAATTTTTAGATTTCCATCATAATTTCTGACATTGGAAAGAGGAACAACAATATTGGTCATATGGTTAAGGCTTTGGAGTTAAAATACCATGGCTTAGAAGAAACTTTATGATTACCTGAGAGCCCAAAGCAGAAAAAGCAGAAATGATCATCTGTTGTACCATTTCAGGAGTGAGTGTGTTCGGGTTTGCTAAGGCTGTAGGAGCAGGAATAGGAATAGGAACAAGTTACAACCGGCGAGGCAGTAGGCAATGCAGTAGAACTAGAGGCACCAGTGGAGGCATGATAAGCAGTACCTTGCTTCCTTTCAGGTCGAATGGGACAAGCAGAGATGATATGATCCTGTTTTTTGCAGTAGTTACAGAACTTCTTGGGGCAATCTCGAGCAATATGACCAAAAGATTTACAACTAAAGCACTGGACAACACGCATGTCTCTACCCTTATTCCTCCCCTGTGCTGCATAAGCCACAAAACAGGTGCAAACAGGTGCACTAACATTAGCCCGATGTTCCATGGCAGCTTGAGTTACGATTCGCTGCTCCTCACGAAGAAGTTCACTCAAACAAGCATCCAGAGATGCTACAGGATGACGATTCATCATATTAGAACATTCAATTTCAAAATCGGAACGGAGCTTCATCAAGAATTGATCTCTCTTGCTTGTTTCATGCAACGGGAACATTAGCATAAACAATATCTGAATAATCAGCCTAAAGATTTTGAAAACCAGAAATATATTCCTCAATGGAGAGACTTCCCTGCGTGAAGTTAGCCATCTCATACTCCATTTGAAAACGCCGAGCCGCGTTGTCTTAATTGTAAATCTTATTTAGATAATTCCACATGTTAGCGACAGTTTTATAAGGCCTCAAATTGAGAACAAGGTGAGGCTCAACCGAGCTGAGGATCCAGGTCATAACCCAAAGCATCCTTGATTTCCCACTTTGACAAATAATTGAAATTGAGACTCCCAAGTGGAATAGTTTTTGCCAGTAAAACGAATATGGAACAAGTTTAATTTATTGAAGGACATGATGGAACCAAGAATAAAATAGCCCACCAGAAGATGACTGCAACAAGCACAAGAGAAAAGCAAAACAGAAGTGCTGCCGAAACAAACAGGTGTTGGAAACAAAATCAAAGAAGACAATAGGCAAACCAAGAAGACTGCACACCAAGAAGATTGCTCACGGAACTGACCAAAGAAGACAAAATCGAGAGTCCCAACCAAAACAGAGTGTCGAAAGAGGAGATCAAACCAGAAATTGTGCCGAAATCCACAGAAATCAGAAGAAATTCACACGGAACGTGTGAGACCCATAATAGAGCCAAAACTAGCACAAAAGGCACTAATAATTCACAAGAAACCCTCAAATGACGCCGAAAGCCACAAAAAACCCTCAAATGACGCCGAAAGCCACAAGAAACCCAAGAGTTCAATTCAGACAGCGTCGATAGTCACACGAGAGGCACTGAGAATCACACAAAAGGCCAAACACAACCTCAGACAGTGCCGTAAATGCAAGAAAGGTAAAAACAAATTTGTAGAAGACAGGAAACTATGAACCTGCTCTTGATACCATGTCAAAACACTTAGGAAACTAAGAATACCAAGAGAATGTTTTTGGAAAAACTATCTCTGTCAGTTCAGCCCACTTTCATTATCAACGTAAAATCCATCTATACAAGGAAGTAGATAATATACTATCCACGGAGTCTAATTGATTGCTAATATTCAGCATCTATACATGGTAAGATAATCTGTACAACTAACATTAACAGAGTCCTAAATTGTATAAATTCCCAAAATTGTATACGTTAACACCTCCCTTTTATTCTGTCTCTCTCCAAAGTTCCCTCCTTATTGTCATAGTTAATAGAGCATTGCAGTCGTTTCAACTCTCTCTCCTTTCTAATAGCTGGCTTCATGGCCGTGGAACGACCAGCTTCAATGGCTACTAGGCAAGCCATGAATTGTTCTTCATAGCCATCACAGGATAGTCCCACCCAACCCTGAATCTTTAGGTGCAATCTGACGGGGAAGCATTTGTAAGGGTGACAGACTACCCATCTCCTCCTCATCACTATCTGTTGCAACTACCTCCATCTGTAGGTCAGAATCTACCTCCTCTTTCTCTTCCATGTCAAATAGCTCATTCTCAGATTTTGCATGAATATCTGCATACACCTCCCTTTGTGTGCTCATCCACCAGACTTTTCTCCTTACCCACAGGAGCCAACGAGACTTTTTTCCCAAGGGAATTTCCATGATTTCCCCTTCCCGATTGTCGGCGCCTGAGGCACCACCTCTAACCCTCCCGAAGCTTCCTCAGAAGCTGTTAGGACTTTCTGTGCCTTGGATGGAGCCGTTGGCTTGAGAATCAACGCCGAAATTGCCTTGTGAGAGTTGGCCGAGACAACCGAGATGTCGGGGTTGACGACATCCTTGCCTCTTCTCGCAGAAATCTCTTCTGAGCTTAGCGCGGTGGTCTGTGCGCCGACAACCTTCGTCGAAATGGTTTGTGCAGTTACCAAGAAGTCGTGGGCGAAAAATACGACATAAATCACACCTCCAGGCTCCGATGGTATTGCCTTCGGCGATGGGACGTCCATCAGTGCTTCTGCAACCTTCGGCAAGGTCGTTTGAAGCTTCGCCGGTGGCGGTGGCGCTGACCCACTCGCCGATGGGCCACCGATGTGCTGGTGCTTCTTCCTCCAGAATGGGCCATACCTCTGGCCAATCTGTTTAGGCCTTTCCTTGGGCTGAATTGGAACGAGGCCTGGCCCTTCCCTTTAGGCCCATTACTCACGCCCAACATCTCCAACCCTTTCTTCATTTGGTCTGATACCAAATCACAACCCAAGGCCAAACCCACCTCACCTTTACCCTCAACGCACCGTATTAGGCTTATCAGTTTATTTGACAAATCATCCAGCAAGCTCTGCATAGCACGCAACTCCTTTAGAAGCCTTACCTCTTTCTGCCCAGCAACCCCTTGCCATCTCCTCCTCGGCTCTGGACAGCTATTGAAAAGGGTGTGCCTCCTGCCCTTTGTAGGTCTGCCATAGCAGGTTGCCATGCGGCTCAAGGTATCTCCAAGACCTCCTTGTACGACTGCGACGACAAGGTTACTGCCGCCGTCGTTGATGGTGAATTTCTCCCCTGACCACCTTCTCTGCCCATATCCTTCAACGCCGTTGCGAGCTTCCTCCACCTCATTCCATCCCTATCCCTAGGAATGAAAATGAAACTCTGACTACCTCCTCCACCATACTCCACCAGAGCCATGTAGGAACCATGAGAGTTTGAACAACGCTGGGCAATGAATCCTCTGTCACCTTCCCGATGAGTAGTGTAATACCTTTTGCTTCCAGTCTTCAGACATTCCTCCAACGCTCTTGACACCCATCGGGTAGTGTCTAACCCCAATTTCAAGTTTTTCACACCTTTCCACTCTTTCTCCATAATGAACACATTACACCAATCTCTTCTCACCTCAAATACCTTCGATTCGATAGCTAAACAGTTAAAGGAAGACATTTCCTTTCAATGGTACCAGATATCCCACTGTCAAATGCCCACAACCACCATCGGCTACATGAGTTTACGTAACAGTTAGTAGTGTAACATATTTATTTTTTGTTTTGCACCCTAAACTATAAGTAGGTTTCACTTTGCACCTTCAATTCAAATATGGCCATAACTAGATGATTAAATTTGTCTCTTTTTATCTGCCTAAGCTTTTGGGATATATTGTGATTGCTCCCGTTTTGTTTTATCTGTAAATAAGAATTTTATTGATAAGTACTAGGCATAACCCAAGTGCACAGAATTCATGAATATTGAGACCATTGAAGTCTAATAGAATCAACCAATGGAGTAAAGTGTTAAAAAAGAAAACGCAGCTCATCCATTAACCACTCGCGATCTTTAAAGCTTCTTTCATTCCTCTCCCTCAAAAGACACCATTGTGGAGAAATGGGCCCCCAGTTTACATAGTGGAGAAGGCTAATTGATCTCTTTGTCTCTCTCTCTCTCTCTCTCTCTAATCTATTAGCAATCTCATTTATGAATTGCATCTCATGGGTGCCCACAAGCTACATAGAGAAAAATTACGAGTGGGGATGGTAAGAGGCAGGTTTGTTGGAGGGAGAAATATTTGGCTATGTTAGGGAATGGCTCATAAAGGTTTTCACAACAATTTTTGATGCTGTAGTGCCAACAATTGTTTTGGAGACGTTTTTTAAAAGGATTAGATAGGATGAAAAGTTGTTTGGTAAATTGGGTTGAAAAAGCTTTTAAACTATTGGAAAAAGTACTCTTTGCACCCTCAAACTACCAAGGGTTTTGTGGTTTTCACCTTAAACTATCAAAACTGACACACATCACCTTTCAACTACCAAAATCTGACATTTTGCACCCTTGGTCAATTCTGGCCGGTAAGATGGATGAAAAATAGGTGGCATAACACAATTTTAATGTCAAATCTTAATGGTGTAAAGTTTTAGGGTATGTTTAGACACTTGGAGTATCTCGGGATTTTGTGAATAGTAGTGGAATGATTTGAGTGAAGATGTTTTATTGGGTTTTGGGAAAGGAAAGAGAACAAGTTGAGTAAAAATATTATAAAGTTAAAAAATTGTTTGAGTATACTTTTTTAATATTATTTCTATTTTGAAATTTGTAAAAGTTGTGTTGATTTTTGTGTTTGAATAATGATTAGGTAATGATTAGATGAAAAAGTTGAAAATTTGAAATTGGAAAGTGTTTTGTGTTTGAGTGATGCTTGAGAATGAAATTATGAGAAGTTTTGAAGTTTTTGATAGTTTTCAATGGGGCTAGTTTTCATGTATATCTTGTATCCATTTCTAGCTCCTAACTTGTAAGTAGGTGTTCTCTTTTGTATACTTCCTGTGTACTTGGACTACTTCTATTTACTTGATTCCATAAAACTTTATTTTACCTATAAAAGAAGTGTGAGCTTTTTGATAGTTCGAGGGTGCCAAATGTTGGTTTTGATAATTCGAAGTGCAAAGTGCAAAACTCCTGGTAGTTTTAAGATTTCTTCTCTTTTTTTGCTTTTTGCTGGTTGAATGTAACCTTTTGTATACTTCCATGTACTTGGGTTGTGCCCCTCTGCCCATATAATAAAATTGCTCTAGTTATTAATAAAAATGCAAACTTGCTTCTGTGCACTATGAATCAGAAAAAGTTCTTTCAAAAATCCAAAACCAAAAAAACTAAAAGAAAAAGAGAAGCATGGTGGAGGATGATACCTGCCCCTAGTAGTTGAAGGGGAGCAAGGGAGGTGGGAATGACCTCCCTGCCTGGGGTGGGGGCATCCCCAATCCTTCCCCTCCCTCCTCGTGAGGACGGTGCTAGGGAGGTCTCCACCCTCACTGCACATAGGAGTTGGGTGAGGTGGAGTGAGAAGTATTGTTCTTTCTTTCTTTTGTGTGCACATGCGAAGTCTTTTTTGCAACGGGAATGATTCTTGAAACAAGAATTGTAAAAAAACACAAGTAGCTTATTTGTGTCTTGGAAGTTTTCTACTTTTTCTGGTTCTTTGAAACCATTACCAAACATGCCCAATTGCTTTTTGAAAGTGATTTTAACTAGTTCTGACTCATACGATTAGGCACTAAAACTTGATGAGACACTGTTGAATTACTCTTCTCATCTCCCCTTAGGTGCTGTCCTGCTTCTTAGATGATGCTCACCTTGGAGACCTTATGGAATTATTTACAAGGGCCACCGCATACTGTACCTACTGATTAATACAGTGTGTATGTACTCCAAAATGGATGGAGCAATTTTCATTTGGAGGAGATCAAGACTTTCTTTTTCGACACTCTTCTCCTTTGGACAACTTCTATAGACTTAATGGGCTTAGTTTCCATGCTTTTCTTGTATCTTTTTCTTTTTCTATGCTTTCCTGTACTGCTGTACACATCTTGTTGTACTTGGATATGCACCTTTTGCTCTCATAATTAAATTCGTATTACTTATAAAAAATAAAGTCGGTGTAACTTAATCTAGATTCATCTATTAGTTAAGTTTATAATTCTTATGTTCAATCTGTACTCTATATAAAATTATGATAACATGGTTGTATTAATTTAACAGGTATGTCATAACTCCATATAATGAGTATCCGCAGCTGCTTATTTTACTCTTGAAATTGTTGAATGGTGAGTTGGCATGGTCTACCCGACGTGAAGTACTAAAGGTAGGCACAAATGAACTAGAAGTCTAATATATATTCCGTCTTTGTTTTTTTTTTTGGCTAAGAGTATTCTTGTGCTTCTTCAGGTTCTTGGTATTATGGGTGCTTTAGATCCTCATGCGCATAAACGAAATCAAGCAAGTTTGCCAGGGTCACATGGAGATGTAAGCCGTGCTGCCAGTGATTCAGGTCATATTCAGTCCATGGATGATCTGCCTATGGATCTGTGGCCATCTTTTGCTCAATCTGAAGATTATTATTCCACGGTAGGACATCCACCTTATATATGACTTTTGCTTTTGGCTTATTATAATCATTTCTATGGTTTCAGGTTGCGATCAATTCTCTCATGCGAATACTTAGGGATACTTCACTTGCTAGTTATCACCTAAAGGTGGTTGGATCCCTTATGTTCGTATTTAAGGTAATGTGTGGCACAAGAGTTTTTTTCCTCATTTTTATCTTATGTCTATTTTTTCATTATATACGTATTAAATGTTTTTAACTGTTATTTATGTCGTGATGCCTGATATAATTGTTTTTATCATACATTCTGTTTTGCGAGATTAGTCAATGGGTCTGGGTTGTGTTCCATACTTACCGAAGGTTAGTCTTTTATTTTTGAGAAATAATTGCATATTATTCTACTCTGGAGGATGAAATGTGTCAGCTACCCTTCTTGATGTTAACATATTTATTAGTCACCCATTCCTTTGGAAGTTCATCCTGTTCATTGATGGGATTTGCATCCGACCTGTCTTTCCATCATCTTAAACTATGATATGCTTCCCCGTTTTACTGAAAAGGAATTAGATATATTATGCAAAGGAAAATACTTATGAAAACAAATAGAAGTATTAATATCTTTGGAAGTTCCTTCTGTTAATTGATGGGGATGGCAGCTGTTCTGTTTTCCCATTCTATCAGTGTGCTTTTCTAGTTTAGTAAAAAGAAATTTAGGTGTCTAATTGAAGGGAGAAGACTTATGAAGAGGAAGGTATAATATTTTTTGTGTATTAAGATCTAAACACGGTAGTTTTCTGAGGTCAGCTAGTGCATGTTAAAAACCTTTTAAGATTTTCTCAAATTCTACATTTCCTGTACTTAAGTTTTCTGAAATTTCACTATCTGGGGTTTTTATGCTTGATTCAAATGTGATTGTTACCCTTGCATGTAGGTTTTGCCTGATCTTTTTAACACTGTTCAAACATGTGAAGATACTCTAAAGGATTTTATAACATGGAAGCTTGGAACTTTGGTATCTATCGTGCGTCAGGTATACTTTGAACTAACATGATAGTTTCACCCATTATGATTGTTGAGGTTTTTCTGGATGTCATGTTTTGGATTTGATGCACCCCTGCAGCATATTAGAAAATATCTGCCGGAGTTACTCTCTTTAGTTTCAAAATTATGGTCATCCTTCAGTTATCCTGCTACTAGCCGTCCTTCCCATGGCTATCCTGTAAGTTTGGTCTTTTTGGGTGCAATCACCTGTTGTTACATTGATTGATTGTCTTGTCGTTCTATGGCAATTATCATTTTCATACTCTTATTTGAGATGTTTTTGTCTCAGGTTCTGCACCTAGTGGAACAGCTTTGCTTGGCCCTCAATGATGAGTTTAGGGAGCATCTTCCTGTAATTCTTCCGGGTTGTATCCAAGTTCTAAGTGATGCAGAGAGGTGTAATGACTACACCTATGTTCCTGATATCCTCCACACACTCGAAGTTTTTGGTGGTTAGTGCTATTTAGTTTTGCTAATCATGTCAATTATTGTTTAAAACATCATTGCCGGGATTTCTTTGATTATGGTGGTTCTTGAATAGAGTATCGGATTTTATTGCAAAACTGAAATACTGCAAAAATGGAGATCAATATTATGAATTTGATTTTGATTGTTTGATGAGATTAATGAAGTATATTTGCCATTGCTTGAATAAGTGCAGGGAGAACACTCATTTAATGCAAAAGTGAAATTGCAGCCTATATAACCAATGCAAGAAAATTGCAAGATGGGTGAAACAATGCTCTTTGTTTTTTGACTGTATTAAAGCCAGTATGAATTGAGATCTGTGTGGCAAAACAATAAGCTAAGCGGACTATAGGTTAAACTGAAAACATACTGATAAACACTAGCTCAAATGGCATTTCCTCCCCCTGTATAGAACAGGATAGAGTCCAAGGTCATGGGTTCAAAACCTGCTGGATGAGTTGCTGAGTAAAAAGCTGAAGAGGAAAAAAGTGCAAATAGTAATTAGTTGTGGTAACAATGACCTCAATTTTATTGATATAATAGATTTTACATGCTATCACTGGCAATTTCATTCTATTGGAGCTCTCGCCTATATTAAATAAATAATTTGGGCCTCTTTCCAATGGATCCATGTATGTTTGGCACTTGTCTTTTTCATTTTTTGTAATTATAAATTATAAATTTTTGGTTGAGTTTGGTGCCTTTGAAGGCATCAAGGCTGGTTTCGTTCAGTTTTATGTTTCAAAAGGGAGGAAAAACATAATGAGCTCAAGGTGTTTTATAATATTTTTCTACCATACCAACATGCTTCTCTTTTTTAATTTTTTTAAACTTGAGATTTTTAGAGAACTTTCGGCTTCTGGTTTGCAATGTAGGGACACTGGATGAACATATGCATCTACTTCTTCCTGCACTTATTCGCTTGTTTAAAGTGGATGCATCCGTCGATATAAGAGGTGCCTCAATCAAAACCTTAACAAGATTGATCCCACGTGTGCAGGTCAATGGGCTTCTAGGTCACTTTTATTTTATTTTATTTATCTTTGAAGTTATAAAAAAAAAAAAAAAAAGGTTGTGTTATTCTAGCTGATTATTTAATCATTAATGCCGTACTCCCTTTTATCAGGTTACCGGTCACATATCTTCTCTTGTGCATCACTTGAAGCTCCTTTTGGATGGGTCAGTGTCCCGTTTCCTTAATCCCAAATTAGTCTGTCTCTCTTGTATATACATATACAACTGTGTGGTTCAATTTTATTCCAATCATCTTGGCCTAACCATGTACTGAAGAATTAGTTGCCCTAACTTTTTGGGTCTTATTTAGTTTCCTTTCAAGCATTATAGATATATATTCTATTTTATTAAATGGCTCCCCCTATTTTATTCAATGGCTCCCCCAGCAGGGATCCAATTAGGGAGTTTTGGCAGTTCGTTTTCCCCCATGTTCACGTGTTTGTAATTAAAAGACCATACATGCATAATATTTTTGCTGTTTTACTGGGGTGTGTTGGTGGTGGCTCCACCTGGTATCAGAACGGCAATACTCCTCTCCTTGGGGTTTGTTTGTGCTTATTTTTTTCACTCTCCCCCACGAATCAGTTCATTCCTGCTGCATCAAGGTGGGGCAGGGATCCCCCTCCATGTAACCCACCCGCTTGGCAATTTTTAATATTGGATATACAGTGAAGAGTGTCACAAACTGAGAGGCGTGAATACCAAAACTTCTCATCATTCTCTTTTCCAAGTTTGGTTAGGGAAAAAAACCAGAAACCGTGGAATTTTTCCTGATTTAACAAACCTAAAGTTATTAAGTTGAACCAAAGTTATTGATGGCTTCCAGCATTCACACGCGTGCCTGTTAAGTTCCTTTTTCTTCTCTCTCTTTTTTCCACGCAATCTTTCATTTATTATTTTTGTTGACCAATGACGGTGCACCATGTAGACTCTTCCCCAGTTCATCTTCATTTAATTCCAAGTTAGCTTTGCTTCCATGTGGTTCTGATTTTGTGATGAAAGTTTATTCATTACTGAAGTTCGTCATGCTAAACGGTTTAAGGTTGGGGATAAGTTGTGTTTGCATGGTCTCCGGGATTCTTCGTCATTGAAAAAAAGTTGGGGATAAATCTTTGATCATGCTCTAGGCTTCGAGCATTATGATCTCTTTGATTTGAAATGTACGTATATGTCTTCCTCAGTTTCTTTCTTGCCTGCAAATTAGGAGAATGTGTGATATAGTTTTAAGGTAACGCAACTAGATAAAAATTCACTCCCAACTGCATCTACTACTTCCAACTTTAAGATACCATTTGGCTTTTCTTACCTTGCCTATGATGCTTCAATTGCGTGAACTGTTTATTTGTAGGAAGAATGATGAGCTCCGCAAGGATGCTGTTGATGCACTTTGTTGTCTGGCTCATGCCCTTGGGGAGGACTTCACCATTTTTATACCATCAATACAAAAACTTTTGTTCAAACATCGCTTTCGGGTTCTGCTTCTCTTTCTAACTATCATCTTTGTTATCCGTGTTTTGCAAAAAAAGGAAATTGCTTATATCCGATAAAACATCTTTTGCATCTGGAGATACTAACTGCAAAAGTTATTTTTTTAGCATAAGGAATTTGAGGAAATTGAAGGTCGCTTGCACAGACGTGAACCATTGATCTTGGGGAGCATGAGTGCCCAAAGACTAAGTCGACGACTTCCAACAGAGGTTATCAGTGACCCTTTAGATGATAAGAAGATTGACCCTTACGAAGATTGGTCTGACGTGCATAAAAATCTCAGAGGCCATCAGGTACACTCTTTGAATATATGTCGGAAGAGACATCTCTCCTTTAAATACAAGCCTCTGCAGCCTATGTTACTCCTGTTGTGTACACCATCTTTGTCAAAATATCATAGCAAGCCAAGTCATTGGCTGTATACATATGCACATTGCTTCTATTTTTTTTAGTAAGCAAGTTAAAGATTTATTGATATAAAGAAAGGGTAATATCCTAGTACATGGGAAGAATACATGAGAAACACTGCCATTAAGAGCTAAGAAACCCAGAAAAATCTGGAAACTAAAGCTAGAAAGATGAGAATGTCCAGCAATCCAGTGACGCAAAGTTCTGAAAAAGGAAGTCTTATGGCCATAGTTTTCCTCACAATTTTAGAAGCAATGACCATTTTTCTTTCCAAATGCACTACATTAAGCATATCAGAATCATTTTCCACAATATTTTGCTTGGATGGCTACCAAATTGCCCCTTCCAACGCCAATTTAGAATCCAAACTAGTCCAAAAAGCCTGTAAGATAGAATTCTAGAGAGATCCGAACTATGTACTTCACAGTGGAGCAAGAGATGTTCAACTGGTTCTCCATTCCTCTTGCACAAGCCACACCAAACTAAAACAATTGCTCTTTGCTTTCTTTTGTCAGCCAAGGTAGATCCTCACCATAGATAATTTAAGGAAACACTGGATTATTATAATGGATTGGTGATGCATTTGCAAAAAGAGTGGAGAGACTATTGACCACTTACTACTACTGTGAGGTTGCTGTGGCTCTATGAATGAATTCGTTGCTAGAGTGGGATTAACTTGGTTGCTGTGGCTCTTGGTCATATCTGCTTGGCTTGCCTGCACTTTCTTTTGAGAACCTGAGCTATATAAATTTCATCTAGGTCAATGATGGTCGATTACGCACTGCTGGGGAGGCTTCTCAGCGCAGTACGAAGGAAGATTGGGCAGAATGGATGAGGCATTTTAGTATTGAACTTCTGAAAGAATCTCCTTCTCCAGCCTTGAGAACCTGTGTGAGGCTTGCACAGTTGCAGGTATCACTATTAGTTTTCATTTGCACAGTTTTTTTCCTCAGGAGTTTGGACTTGGGTTCTGATTTTTCAGCTTTTTTGCAGCCTTTTGTTGGGCGTGAGTTGTTTGCAGCTGGTTTTGTTAGCTGTTGGGCTCAATTAAATGAGAATAGTCAGAAACAGTTAGTTCGCAGTTTAGAGATGGCTTTTTCGTCCCAAATATTCCTCCCGAAATCTTGGGAACACTTCTCAACTTGGTATATATTTTTTCTTTCAGCATTCAAGTTATTCCTATAATTGATCAAAGTTAGGGAAGTGAATAAAAGATGGCCTTGGTTACTTAATTACACAATTTGCCTCTTGAACAATATTGTTTGGGCTGTGATAGAGCAGCTGGGAAGTTGGTGACTAATTGTTTGAACAAGGGCTCTTTTTTTACTCCTTTTGGTTTGATATGGGAGTATCAAACCAGATGCGGCTGATTCACTGGAATAGGAAAAGTCAATGGTGGTTTGCTAGGACAGCCTTCCATCATCAAAACTGGCATGCGTTCAATTGATTGAAATTATTAAATGATCTGCAGGCAGAGTTCATGGAGCATGATGAGAAACCTCTTCCTATTGACATCCGCCTCCTTGGTGCTCTGGCAGAAAAGGTGTCATGTCTCCTAATATAGTTCCTGCAATTTTACGATTTTTCTCCAGGAAAAACAAACTCTTTTCCTGTCATGTTTATTTCATCTTATTATCTTCTCTAATATGTTTGTTGTATATTTACTTTGTCAATATTACACATCAGTGTCGTGCATTCGCCAAGGCCCTGCATTACAAAGAGATGGAATTTGAAGGAGCATGCTCCAAGAAGATGGATGCTAACCCTGTCTCTGTAGTGGAAGCGCTCATACACATAAACAGTCAATTACATCAGCATGAGGTACCTTTTCGAAAGTTTATCATTTAACTGCTGCTACCTAATTTAATTTTGATATCCCCCTTTATTGAACATATTTGCTTCCATTTGATTGATGGACGCTTGTTTTTCTAGGCTGCAGTTGGGATATTGACCTATGCCCAGCAACATTTGGATGTTCAACTGAAGGAGTCATGGTAAAGCTGAGCATTCATCTGCTAACATTCATTTTTTGTGTCTGCAAAACGAGCAGGAATGGACCTGTTTTATGTGTCTTCAGTGTTAAGTATTTCCATTGAGAGTGCTCACATTAAATTTCTCTTTGTTAGGTACGAGAAACTGCAGCGATGGGATGATGCGCTCAAGGCTTACACTGCCAAAGCATCTCAAGCAACTAGCCCACATCTTGTTTTGGATGCCATTTTAGGTCTGCCTTTGTTAATGTGTTAGTTTGGAGTCATTCTTGTATGTATTAATTTGTATGAATAATTCATATTTGGGTCTTCTACAGGTCGGATGCGATGCCTTGCTGCATTGGCTCGATGGGAGGAGCTTAACAGCTTGTGCAAGGAATATTGGACCCCTGCAGAGCCAGCTGCTCGACTAGAAATGGCACCAATGGTTAGTTTGTGATGTTATAATGGTTGTTGTCAATATCTTATTGCTCATGCTTATGTTCCTTATGTGGTGGTCTCAGGCTGCAAGTGCTGCATGGAACATGGGAGAGTGGGATCAAATGGCAGAATATGTGTCTCGATTAGATGATGGTGATGATACCAAACTTCGGGGTTTGGGGAACACTGCTGGTGGTGGTGATGGAAGTAGTAATGGAACATTTTTCAGGGCTGTATTATTAGTTCGCAGAGGAAAGGTACACTAATGTTTTACTGCTGACAATACTTTTTGCAATTTTTGAGATCCATTTACAATTTTTCCCTCCAGTATGATGAAGCACGCGAATATGTTGAGAGAGCTAGGAAATGCCTTGCGACCGAACTTGCTGCTTTGGTGAGTTTCTTTGATGAATAATGAAACCTTAGCACTTTGTTTGTAACGTTCTTGCTCTATTTTCATTTTAAAACTTTATCTCGAGGTTTAAAAGAATTGGTGTTCTTTTTTTTTTTTTTTGTGTTTTATATTTTTCTTTTTTGAAAAGTAAACAATTTAACTGTATTTCATGAAGTAGGAAATACCATGAATTGTATTTAATAAACGGAGGAAGAGTGGCCGCCCAAGTCTTGGATTTTGCCAAATTTTGAGAATTATTGTCCTTGGTGGTATTTAATTATATATTTAGGCTTGTTTGGTGCCAGGGTTAGTAGATGTTTGGTTGCAGGCTTGGTTTATATTCCTCTTTCCATGTTTGGATTGGATTTTATTTACTTATCAGGAAGTCGTCTTCTATTGGAAAACAATTGTGGAGAGATTGGTAAACAAGGTAGACTTTACATTAGAAAAGAAAAAAACTTCATTTGTAAGTCATGTGTCACTGTGTTGTTTAGTTTTGAATAAACAGCATGATACAACATTTTGTTTATTTTCAAATGCAAGGGAAGACCATTTTTTGATAAGTACGGCAATATTAATCCAAGTACAGAGTGATGCAGCCCAAGTACGCATGTAGTGTAGAAAAGGAAGCACCCAAATAGTGTGAAGAACAAGAACATAAGTCCATGAAGTTCTTTAACGAGATGAAGTAGAAGGAGAACTTTGGAATTGGATGATGCCTTCTAATATTAGATTTTGATTTGACCCAACAATGAATTTTCCAGCCTTCTTAACAATGACTTGCGTTACTGCCATTGAAGTTGGTCATACTCAGCCCAAGAAATCAGGATCCAAAAAACAGAGGGAGCTAAAGAGATTAACATGGTCTCTTAACTATGAGGGCAGCTCAAGCCGAGAAAGATCCAAAGGGAAGGGGCTAGCACCTTCTTTATGAAGCCCAAAATTGTTTCTTGGAATGTCTAAGGGCTTAACGAGGCTAATAAGTGCCTTAGGATAAAAATTTGCTTCGTGAGTGGAAGGCAGACATTGTGTGCTTGCAGGAAACTACACTGAAATTTATTCCAAGAAGTATCATTCAAAGTTTATAGAGTTGTACATATGTGGATTGGGCTTACCTTGCATCTGATAGCTTTAGGAGGTTTATCAGTTATGTGAGATAGAAGGGTAGTGGAGAAATTGGAGCAGTTCATTGGGGAGTACACAGTGGCATGTTTTTTTTAAGAATGTGGAAGACAATTTCTTATGGGCTTTCACTGGTATCTATGGACTGATGACTTTTATGGGAAGAAATAGCTGGAATACATAGCTGGTGGGACCTACCTTGGTGCATAGGTGGTGACTTTAATGTTACAAGGTTCCTAAGTGAACTTCCAAGGGAAAGTAGGCTGCAGCCAGCAATGATGGAATTCTCGGAGTGTATAGTTGATTTGGGATTGGTGGATATTCCTCTTATAGGTGGAGCATACACGAGGTCTAATTAATAACTATATGTGGTCTAGATTGGATATATTTTTAGTCTCACAAGAGTAGGAAACTCATTATTTGGACCTATGTCAAAAGAGGTTGCCTAGTCTTTGTTCTGATCATTTTCCTATCTTGCTAGATTGTGGTGGTATTCAAGGTGAGTCGGTATTTTAAATTCGAAAATGTGGCTAAAAATGAAGGTTTTGCGGACAGGGTTAGACAATGGTGTTTCTCATATTAGATTCATGGCACCCCTAGTTTCATTTGTTAGGGTAACTGAAAGCTCTAAATCTTTATTTAAAGCTTTGGAATGCTCAATCCTTTGGTGATATAGGTGACCGTAAGAAGTCCATGTTAGAGGAGCCACAAGAGGGTCGGGTCCTTTCTGTGGAAGAGTTATCTCAGAAGTCAGAGTTAGTTTCAGAATTAGAGAGGGTCATTTTATTGGAGGAAATCTCTTGGTGCCAAAAATCAAGAGCATTGTGATTGAAGGAAGGAGGTCGTAGTATGAAATTTTTTCATAAAGTGGCCAACTCTCATAGGAGAACTAATACCATTGAGATGCTGAATATAGATGGTGTGGTTTGTGCGAGGCTCCCACGATTCGAGAGCATGTTGCTGATTTTTTGGAACATTGTTTACCGAACAGGTGGGGTGGCAGCCAAAGCTTGATGGACTAGCATTTGAGTTCATTGAGCTGCATAATGTTTCTTGGTTGGAGAGGCCCTTTAAGGAGACAGAGGTTCACGATGTGGTGGGGAGGATGGTCAAAGACAGCACCTGGTCCTGACGGATTTTGTATGAGATTTTTTCAATCATGTTGGTATGTGGTGGAGGATTTAATGAAGGTGTTTTAGGAATTTTTTTCGGTTGGAAAATTTGAGAGAAGCCTAAGTACCACGTTTATTACACTTATTCCCAAGAAGATTGGGGCATCGGAGGTGAAGGATTATCGGTCCATTAGTCTTGTGAATGGGGTGTATAAGATCCTCTCCAAGGTGCTTGCTAACCGCTTAGGGGAGGTTTTGGGGAGGATCATTACGAAACCCCAAAATGCATTTGTACGGGCTAGGCAAATTTTGGACTCAATTCATATCGCCAATGAATGCCTAAATAGTTTTTGTTTATTTATTTATTTATTTATTTTTTGTAGTTAATAAGAAATTTTTATTACCATGAATAGGCAAAGCCCTAGATAGTATATTAAAATTTGGCAATCAGGGAATCCTATGCAAGCTGCATATAGAGAAGGGCTATGATCATGTCAATTGGGAGTTCCTACTTTACTTGCTTGGGAGGTGTGGATTGGGGGAGAGATGGTGCTCGTGGATCAGATGGTGTATATCCACTGTGAAGTTTTCAGTTTTGGTGAATGGCAGTCCAGTTGGCTTCTTTAACAGTTTTCGAGGCCTAAGACAAGGGGATCCTTTGTCCCCACTCATTTTTTTCATTGTTATGGAGGCGCTTAGCAGAATGATCTCGGCCTTGGTGAATAGTGGCTTTGTGGCTGGATTCTCGGTTGGTGACCCCAATAGGGGTACTCTTAACATTTATCACTTGTTGTTTGTAGATGATATACTAATATTCTGTGAGGTAGAACAAAACCAGATTCGGGCATTGAGGGCACTTTTACTTTGTTTTGAAGCGGCATCTGCTTTGAAGGTGCCAATTGGTAATGTTCGCAATATTAGACAATTGGCTAACACTCTTGGATGTAAGGTTTCCTCTCTTCTCATGAATTACCTTGGTCTTCCTTTGAGGGCAGCCTCAAAGGCTAAATCGATTTGGGATACAGTGATTGAGAAGATTGAACGTAGATTGGCAGGTTGGAAGATATTGTTCTTGTTGAATGGTGGTAGGATCACCTTAATTAAAAGCAATCTGTCTAATTTACCAACATATTTCTTATCTTTATTCCCAATTCCAGCAAGTGTGCCTACCCATATTGAGAAACTTCATCGCAACTTCCTTTGGAGCAGTTTGGAGGAGGATTTCAAATTCCATCTGGTTAAGTGAGATAATGTATACTCCCCAATCTCTTATGATGGGTTGGGAATTAGAAATCTAAGAATTTCCAATCGGGTTTTACTTGGAAAATGGTTGTCGCAATATAATATGGAACTGGAAGCCTTATGAAAGTTAGTGATTGACTGCAAATATGGAGGTTTGTAATTGTTGGAGGGGAGGGGGGGATGGAGTACTAGGGAGGTATGTGGGGTTTATGGAGTGGGAGTTTGGAAGCACATTAGACGAGGGTGGGGGGTTTTTGCTCGTCACACTAGATTTGTGTTGGGAGATGGCTCTAGAATAAAATTTTGGAGCGACTTGTGAGTTGTGAGTGTGGTGATAACGCCCTTAAGGACTCATTCCTTTTAGTTTTCAGGATTGCATGTGAGAAAGAAATGGCTGATTTTATGGAGATATCTGGAGACCTAGTCCAATGGAACGTGAACTTCATTAGGGCGGCCCAAGATTGGGAGGTAGGCAGCTTTGAGGATTTCTTTAGTCTTCTATACTCCATGAGACCAAGCACTCATGGATCTGACACGTTGTGGTGGGTACCCGCAGAAAAAAGGTACATTTTCAGTTCACTCTTTCTACAAGTCTTCACACAATCGTAGAATAATCATTTTCTATGGAAAAGGATCTGGCAAAATAAGGCTGTCAACGGACAGCTTTGCTGTCCACACTTCTTTCCTTATTTTAGCCCACAATTGTTTCCTTATTTCTCCATTCATTATTCTGTACAATTAGCATACATTATTTGACAGATTATAGTTTACATGTATAGGGCTAGAATCATGCGGGAACTTATTTGCTTTCCATGTGTAGCATTCTTGTAAAGTCTATATATATAATATACAGAACTCAAGGCCATTCAATTTCAGCCATTCTCACGAACTTGACATGGTATCAAGAGCCGTCGACTAAAAACTGCTGATCTTTCGAATTTTTTTTTTCTCTTCTCTCGGCTTTGGTGTCTCTGTGCAGTTTCGACGTGCACTTCTTCTTCTCAGTGGCTTCTGTGCTAGTTCCGACGTGAACCTTCTCTGTTTCGGTGGTCTCTGTGTTGTTTTTGGGTGTCTCCGACGTCATCTTCTCTGTCTTTCGGTGCAAGTCTATTCTCTGGGTCGTTTTTTTTTCGGTGCAACTCTTTCGGTGGTCTGTATCGGTGGTCTACAGACACGGTGGCCGTCGGTGTAGTCTTTCCTGGTCTTTTTCGGCATCTCTATGGTGGCTGAGTGGCTCTCGGAACAGTCCTCTGTGGCTGTTAGCAGGTGCTGTGCGACGCATCTTGCAGGTTTTGGTTCTTCGGTCTGATGTTTGTTTGTTGCTTACAAATTTTTTTTTTGGTGCTCTTGCTTCTCGGAACCATTAATATTGGGTGCTATTTGCTTCTCGGCTTTGGTTCTTTTTTGGTTATTTCAGCCTTTTCGTTATTTTTTGGCTTTTGTCTCGGTTTTCATTTATTTACCATGGATTCTGCACCCGTGTGCGTCAAGTTTACGGGCAAAAATTACTCTACTTGGGCTTTTCAATTTGAACTTTTCCTCAAGGGAAAAGATTTTTGGCGCCATATTGATGGCACAGATTGTGCACCTAATCCTGATAAATCCAAGGATCCAGTCTCTTCTCTTTCATGAGCAGTGCTTGATGCTCGGATTATGTCTTGGCTCGGTCGAGCCACATATTGTCATCAACTTGCGGCCTCATCGCACCACACAATCCATGTGGACTTACTTCAAGAGGGTTTATCATCAAGATAATGCTGCTCGTCGTTTTCAGTTAGAGCATGCGATTGCCACGTTTCAGCATGACACTCTTTCCATCCAAGATTACTATTCGGGTTTTATGACACTTTGGAATGAATATGCTGATCTGGTTACTACGAATGTTCCTGATGCCACTCTTTCCATTATTCAGAAACTTCACGAGACTAGTCGTCGTGATCAGTTTCTACGTCCCGAATTTGAATCTGTTTGTTCCTCCTGCTGAATCGCTCTCTTGTTCCCTCTCTTGATGTGTGTTTTGGTGAGTTACTTCGCGAAGAAGAACGTCTTAATACTCAAGCTACTATGGAGCATTCCCCTGGTAGTTCAGGATCGACCACTGTGGCTTATGCTGCCCAAAGACGAGGACCACCTGTGAATTCTAAGAACTTGCAGTGTTTCTGCTGCAAGGAATATGGACATATTGCTACCAATTGTCCTAAGAAATACTGCTCTTATTGCAAGAAGAAGGGTCACATTATCAAAGAATGTCGTATCCGCCCCCAGAATCATCAGGCCCAGGCATTTCAGACTTCTGTTATTGTACCCTCCGCAGCTCTTGGCTCTCCTTCCAATGATTCCTCAGTTCCTGCACCTCCTGCAACGAATTACTACACACCCGACATGGTGCAACAGATGCTGATTTCAGCTTTATCAACAATGGGGTTCCAAGGTAACACTTCTACTAAACTTTGGTACGTGGACTCGGGTGCCTCTAAGCACATGACAAATACTCCCACTGCTCTATGTCATGTTCAGCCCTACGCTGGTCAATCTGCTATTCAGATTGCAAATGGCAGTTCTTTGCCAATCGCTACTGTCGGAGATGCCTCTTCTAAGTTCACTGATGTATTTCTTGCTTCTCAGCTTTCCACGAATCTTATTTCTGTTGGTCAATTAGTTGATAACAATTGTGTTAATTTTTTTGGTGATGGTTATGTTGTGCAGGACCAGGTAACGGGGGAGCCAACCACGAAGGGACCTAAAGTGGGGCGCTTGTTTCCACTAGTTTTGCTTGTTCCAGTTTTTTCTCCAGTTTCTTCTATTAAGTCTTTTGCTTGTAATAATGTTTCAGATCTTAGTATGGTGTGGCATCGCCATTTAGGCCATCCCAATACTCAGATATTATCTCATGTATTGAACTCTGGTTTACTTGGTAATAAAGATCGTTCTTCTTTATCTCTTGAGTGTGCTTCTTGCAAACTTGGTAAAAGCAAAACTCTTCCCTTCACTTTGCATGCTAGTAGAGCATCTCATTGCTTTGATATTATCCATAGTGATGTTTGGAGACCTTCCCCAATTAGTTCACATGAAAATTTTAAATACTATGTGACTTTCATTGATGATCATAGTAGATTTACTTGGGTCTACCTTCTTCGCTCCAAATCTGAGGTCTTTCGTACTTTCACTGAGTTTTTAGCGTATGTTGACAATCAATTTTCTGCTTCTATTAAGACATTACGCACAGATTCTGGTGGTGAATATTTGTCTACTGAGTTTCAAGCGTTCTTGGCTTCTAAGGGTATTATTCATCAATGTTTATGTCCCTCTACTCCTCAACAAAATGGAGTAGCCGAACGCAAAAATCATCATCTCTTAGATGTGGTACGTACTCTCTTGTTAAAGTCTTCTGTTCCATCCATGTTTTGGGTAGAGGCTCTGAAAATTGCTACTCACTTGATTAATCGTTTACCTTCTCAAGTTCTACATATGGAGTCTCCTTATTTCCGCTTATTTGCTAAGCAACCTAGTTATGATAACCTTCGTACCTTTGGTTGTGTATGTTTTGTTCATTTACCTCCTCATGAGCGACATAAATTATCTGCTCAATCTGTCCGATGTGCTTTCTTGGGATATAATGTGTGTCAAAAGGGATTTGTTTGCTACGATCCTACATTACATCTTACACACATTTTTAGGAATGTTATTTTCTTTGAAGATCAACATTTCTTTCCTGTGTCCTCGGTGCCTCTTCTTCTACTGTGGTTCTTACCTCCTTTGAGCAGCAGTTCTCAGATCTTCATCCAGTCAGTTCTCGCTTTAAACCAGGTATTGTGTATATGAGACATTCCCTCCCATAGTCGCTTCCGGTGGCTCACCCAATATCTGATCCTACCACGCTCCAGATTCAGTCAGTTGCAGCACCTCCAGCGCCTTTGGTACGTCGCTCTCCTCGAGTGTCTGTACCCCCGGATAGGTATGGATTTCCCTCTTCCAGTTCTGGCAATTCTATTTCAGCTCTTATTGCTGGATTGTCCAATTTTGATATTCCCACATGCTACTCACACGCTGCCAAGCATGATTGTTGGCAACAAGCTATGCAGGAAGAAATTGCCGCTCTAGAGGCCAATCACACCTGGGACATTGAGCCATGTCCTCCCACTATTGTTCCTCTGGGTTGCAAATGGGTTTACTCAGTCAAGGTCCGATCTGATGGAAGTTTGGATCGTTACAAAGCTCGGCTTGTTAAACTTGGGAATAATCAGGAATATGGTGTCAATTATGAAGAGACCTTTGCTCCTGTGTCTAAAATGACTACTGTTCGTACGATTTTAGCTCTTGCTACTTCCAGTGATTGGCCACTACATCAGATGGATGTCAAAAATGCTTTTCTTCATGGGGATCTTAAAGAGTGTATTTATATGAAGCCACCCTCGAGATTGTTTCCCTCTCCGACTTCACATGTGTGTAAGCTTCGTCTCTCTCTTTATGATCTCAAACAGGCTCTGAGGGCCTGGTTTGATAAATTCCGCACCACTTTATTACAATTTTCATTCAAGCAGAGCAAGTATGACACTTCCTTGTTTCTTCGAAAATCAGACATGGGTATTGTTATTCTTTTTGTTTATGTTGATGATATTGTGATCACTGGTTCCAATTCTACTTTACTTGGCCAGCTCAAGACTCATCTCTCAGAGTCTTTTCATATGAAAGATCTTGGGTCTCTCACATATTTTCTTGGTCTTGAGGTGCATCGTAGTCCTTCTGGTATTTCCCTCAAACAACATAAGTATGCTAATGACTTGGTTGCTACAGCTGGCCTACAAGAGGCTACTTCTGTTGATACTCCCATGGAATTAAATGTCAAGCTTCGCAAAGAGGAGGGTGACTTACTTGCTGATCCCAGTTTGTACCGAAAGTTGGTGGGTAGCCTTGTTTATCTCACCATTACTAGACCGGACATTTCTTTTGCTGTATAGCAAGTCAGCCAGTTTCTTCAGACTCCTCGTCATTTTCATTTGGCTGCTGTCCGTAGGATCATACGCTATGTTCACGGCACTTCTGCCCATGGCTTATTCTTCCCTGCAAGCAATTCTACTCGCCTTGCTTTTTATAGTGATGCTGATTGGGCTGGTTGTGCAGATACCCGTCACTCCATCACTGGTTGGTGTGTGTTCTTAGGTGATGCATTGATCTACTGGAAGAGTAAGAAGCAAGACAGAGTCTCTAAGTCATCTACGGAATCTGAGTACCGGGCGATGTCTCTTGCTTGTTCTGAAATAATTTCGCTTCGAGGTTTGCTTGCTGAGCTAGATGTTGCTAAAACCTATCCTACACCTCTACATGCCGATAATACAAGTGCTATTCAGATCACGGCCAATCCTGTCTATCATGAGCGCACAAAGCATATTGTAGTGGATTGTCACTCTATTCGTGAAGCCTTTGAAGCTCGTGTTATCACTCTTCCACATATTTCCACTGAACTACAAATTGCTGATATCTTCACCAAGGCTCTCACTCGTCATCGACATTGCTTCCTAAGTAGCAAATTGATGCTTATTGATCAACCTGTATCAATTTGAGGGGGGCTGTCAACGGACAGCTTTGCTGTCCACACTTCTTTCCTTATTTTAGCCCACAATTGTTTCCTTATTTCTCCATTCATTATTCTGTACAGTTAGCATACATTATTTGACAGATTATAGTTTACATGTATAGGGCTAGAATCATGCGGGAACTTATTTGCTTTCCATGTATAGCATTTTTGTAAAGTCTATATATATAATATACAGAACTCAAGGCCATTCAATTTCAGCCATTCTCACGAACTTGACAAAGGCGCCTCCCAAAGCAGCATTTTTTGCTTGGACAGCTTCTCTGGGTAAGATTTTAATGATGGATAACTTACGTAAATGGGTGATTATAGTAGATTGGTGTTGTATATGCAAGAAAAGTGGGGAGACTGTGGATTATCTTCTATTGCATTTTGAGGTTGCTAGAGCGTTATGGGACGATGTATTTAGCAAGTTAGAGATAGCCTGAGTTATGCTTGCCACAGTGATTGAGCTTTTTGCTAGTTGGGCAAATTTAGGAGTCGTTCCACAAATCGCAATTGTGTGGAAGATGGTTCCTATTTGTATCCTGTGGTGCTTATGGTAGGAGTGTGATGACCGGACATTCGAAAACAAGGAGCGCTGCGCTCTGTGCTCATTAGAGGAACTTATATTACTTTTTGCTAGAACTTTATTTCTATGGGCCATACCTGTAGATTTTAATGGACTTGGTTTTCATGATTTTCTTGTTTCCATTTCTTCTTCCTGAAATAGGTGTTACCTCTTGTATACAATCTTGTGTACTTGGGTTATGCCTATTCTTATTAATACAATCGTTTACTTATAAAAAATTAAAAAAAAAAAAAAAAAAAAAAAAAACAGTGACTTGTGTGATAATCCTAGCTTTTGCCTGATTTGGGCTACATCACTTTCATCCAGATTTCATGCGCACTGAATTATGGAGACCATCAATTGTGGCAAGGTCACTTTGAAAACAACATCAAGTCATGGGTTTATTTTCTGAGGAGCTCTTTTTTTTTTTTTCTTTTTTCTTTTAACCCCATAAACATTATCGATTATCCTCTTTTATTTATTTTCTGGGCAGCACTTGGCAGTAATCTTGCAACTGTTTTTGTGTACTTCTTTTAGAGAGCAGTGAAAATTAATGTGGAATTATTCTTAAAAAATCCATATTGCAAGTATTCAAGTAACCACCACATCTCCCCAACGCTTCTGCAGCATGCTATTGGGGAGCATCTGCTATGGAGGCCTTGTATTGCCAAACTTGGGAAGCTCAAAATTTCTCAGTGAGAGTTTCCCTGTAGAAAACCTCAAACTGCTTGCCATGAATACTTGCTTTAATTGAGGATTTAAAAAAATTATTGTCTTGTGAGAAGTTCGATGCGGATCCTCCTCTAGGTAGTTTCCCCAAGTGCTGAGCACTGTGATATCTCTTCACTATTGGCTGTTATGTTGAAGTTTCTGTATTATTGTACATAAAGTAGAGCCATGCTGTCTACTTCTGATGTAGCTGATATACTCAAGCCCACCATCACATACAACAGCTTTATAATTTTTGGTTCTACTGATATAGAGATTTGAAAATATTGACTAAGGTATAAACAGGCTTGATATGGTGTATACTGCTGTCATTATTGTTCAAAATAGTCAAATAGAAATATAGTAAGCATGCATATTAAAAACTCATTAAGCCAGCCATACACGCTTTTTCCTCCATGAGATGTGGCTTCAAGTGCTATGTACTAAGAAACTTTTTGTTTTCATCCGAGCACCTCAGTACTACAGTTATTTTCTGTTGCTTTACAAACTTCAGCAATGCAGATGATTTTGTTCCTATTATGACTTTTTCTTCCGGCTAATAGTAATAATAATAGCAAATAATAAGAAGAATATCAATACTAATGATAATAATAATGATGATTTCAGAAATAACTCTCTTATATACATCTTGTGTACTTGTCTTGTGCCGTTTGCACTTTTAATGAATTTATTACTTAAAAAATGATGTCAATGACTCAATAACAACAAAAAAAATATTCATTATATATCTTTTCTTATTTGATGAGCCGGTAAAAAATATTTCTTTGCTTTTCAGGTTCTGGAGAGCTATGAACGTGCTTATAGCAATATGGTCCGTGTCCAGCAGCTCTCAGAACTAGAGGAGGTTTGCTATGATATATCTAGGATTCCCTTTCTGTTTTAGTCATTAAATAAATCACAATATGAGGAAAAATCTGTTTCTCTTACAGGTCATTGATTACTGTACGCTTCCCATTGGAAACCCCGTTGCTGAAGGACGGCGAGCCCTTATTCGCAATATGTGGAATGAGCGAATACAAGGAGTGAAACGAAATGTTGAGGTAGATATGTTTTACTTTTATGATGACTACTTTCTGTCATGAGGTAGGTAACTGTCAGAAACAAACTGGCATCTATGAAATGAGGATTAGTCCCAATTAGACATTAGGTTTTAAGCATAGTTAATTGTAGAAACTCTAGTTACTCTGAAAGTAAAAAATACTTCATGGTAGAGCTCAGATTTGGGTGAATGCATAAAAATGTTAAAGAAATGATGGGGATTGCTGCAATTAATGTGTAATTGTAGTTAGTTTTAATTTTTTATTACACACAATAATTTAAAGTTAGAAATGTTTGGCTAATCTTGCATTCTTAATGGTGCACGTAAGCATGCTTACTACTATGATGAATACAATGGATAAATACTGCTGGGCGGCTGAGCTTTACTTCTTCCTTTGGTAGTTTTGCTGGCGTTTGGCTTGAGTTAATGCTAACCACCTGCAGTTTCTCCATTAATTTTGTAGACTGCATAAAAAGGTGGCACAAAAAAATCCAAATCGGAATAGCTGTGATTTTGAAGTGCATTTGTTCATGTTAATTATCTTTAGAGAGATGGTATTTCTCAGGATGTATATGACAGCCTATTAAATGGTTTCGGAGGTTTATGGTTGTAAAAATCAGAATTTGGTGTAGATAGTTTTTCTCAGCATGTATATGACAGCGTATTAAATGGTTTTGGAGGTTTATGGCTGTAAAAGTCAGGATTTGGTGTAGATTGGTGGGTTTTACATATAGCATTGGATGGGGCAATTGGTGTTCTTCAGAAGTTAGGAGTTGCATCAGGATTGGACTCTAGAAAAGAAGGGTATGGGTTGGGAGAGGTTTCTGGGTCATTCCTCTTTTAAAAGCTAGATTTCTGCTGCTACGAATCATTTGCTTCTTTCTAACCTTTCTGATGCTTGAATATTCAGGTCTGGCAGGTACTCCTGGCAGTTAGGGCACTTGTTCTACCTCCTACAGAAGATATTGAAACTTGGCTCAAGTTTGCTTCTCGTTGCCGAAAGAGTGGACAGATCAGCCAGGCTAGATCTACTTTAGTTAAACTCTTGCAGGTCTATTTAGCACATATGTTCCAACAAGTATGCTAAGTTTGAGACTTACACATTCTTGTTTGCTTAACTCAACTTTGTATGGAATCATTTTCAGTTTGACCCCGAAACTTCTCCTCAAAATGTAAGGTACCGTGGGCCTCCTCAAGTAATGCTGGCATACTTGGAATACCAGTGGTCAGTTGGAGAAGATGCTAAGCGCAAGGAAGCATTTGCTCAGCTGCAGGTATAGCATATTTCTCGCCTTTTCACCCTCATGAATCCATGATCATTACTTTCTGTTAGCACTCTACTGTGTAGTTCTCTTACTACTAATTTTTCTCGGCACAATTTTGTTCTAGAATTTGGCTATAGACCTTTCAAGTAATCCAAGTATTCAAACAATTGCGTCAACTGACTATGTAAGCTGTACAAGTCCAAGCATTCCACTCATTGCCCGTGTATATCATAAACTTGGGACTTGGCAGTGGTCACTCTCTCCTGGATTCGATGACAATACTATTCAAGGTAATGACTTCTTGTAATTTTTTTGTAGTTTTATGTTTCCTTTGAAAATTTGTGGTCACTCTCTCCTGGATTCGATGACAATACTATTCAAGGTAATGACTTCTTGTAATTTTTTTGTAGTTTTATGTTTCCTTTGAAAATTTGACTCAACTCCTATATTCACAAAGTTTCAATTTTTATAGATATCCTTGTGGCATTTAAATATGCTACTCAATGTGCGAACAAATGGGCAAGAGCATGGCATACGTGGGCCTTGTTCAATACAGCAGTAATGGGCCATTATACTGTACGAGGTTTTTCCAATTCTGCAGCACAGTATGTTGTTGCAGCAGTCACGGGATATTTTCATTCAATAGCATGTGCAGCGAATGCTAAAGGAGTTGATGATAGTTTACAGGTAAACCAAATCTCAATCTGAGGCCTTTTTGCAATGCAATCATTTTCTTTGAATTATTCAGCCTGTGTAAAGAGGTTCTATTCTGTACCCTATCTAGATATACATCTTTTCCGTTTCACCACCTTATGCGTGCTGCTTAAATGGGTATATAAACGGTTTACAGTATCTAATGTTCCATTATGAAAGGAGTTGCAATGTTTATGGATGTTGATAAAGCTGAGTTTTTTATATTTTTTTTATCTTGAAGAAATAATGCCGATAAATGCTTGTGTATCTTTGTATCTGTATATAGACATATTCACTTATTGGTATGTATATTTCCATATCATGATCTGCATTTCTACCACACGGCTGTCAATTGTACCCTGCATCTAGTCCATTCTTGGATATATGGTATTCATGCTTCATTGAAATTCTGGATCATGCCTTGTTGCTGGGTTTCGGTACTCTTGACTCTCATAAAATTTTCTATGGATCCTACTATTTGCTTCAGGATATACTTCGCCTTCTCACATTGTGGTTCAACCATGGAGCTAGTGAAGAAGTTCAAATGGCACTACGGAAAGGATTTGAACATGTTAATATTAACACATGGCTTGTGGTTTTACCTCAAATAATTGCCCGCATACATTCAAATAACTATGCTCTGAGAGAACTGATACAGTCGCTTTTGGTGCGAATCGGACAAAGTCATCCACAGGTTTGCTTTTGGTGGCTTCTATGTTCATGCTATCAATGTACTATTGGATTCAATATTTGTAACTATTTCGCATTAATATTATTAGATAGAGGAAGCAAGCAACTTCAATGAGAGGTTATCCCTTTTTTTGTTTCATCTTTCCCAAATCCCCTTTACTTGTTTCAGTTCATTATTTTCTCAACTCTCTCGCTCTCCCCCCACCTGCCACAAGAAAAATTATTCATATTTATCTGGTTATGTTGTCATGTCCTTTTTGGTAATATTTTCATGTCTATTGTTCCTTTTTTATACAAATTTGTTGATAAAACTAGAATATTTCCTGAACTACAAATTAACTCAACTAACCTATTTTTATAAGGATCAAAGTGCAAGCAAGTGCAACCTCAATATACAGTTCCATGAAACCTATTCAAGTGAGATGCCCAGTTGATACCCTTAGACCATTTTCCTTTATTGCTTGATTGTGGTAAAATGTTTCTGAGTAAACTATACTTCAAGTTCGTGAATATGTGGTTACAATCTGAGGGATTTGTGGACAAGGTGAAATAATGTTGGTTGTCATAACTTTGAAGGTTCACCGAGTTGTCTTTGCTGGTAAATACGAATACCCTGAAACTATATTTGAGAATGGAACAAGGTGTTTGGCCATGTTGGGAAGTAGAAACAACCCTCATGGATGAGCTACAAGGGTTTGATGTTCTCGCATAAGAATGAACCTTATCAGAGATTGAAAAGTTGATGAGGTTTTTAGTCAGCTAGAGAGGATTATTCTATTCAAGGAGGGGAGATGGAGACAGAAGTCAAGAGCTCTTTGGCTAAATGTGAGAGATAAGATTACGTAAGTTTTCCATAATTCATGATGCACGAACAATATGGATGGTCTCTATTTATTAGTGGTGTGGTTTTTTTAAGATAATACAGAATTCATTGAGCATATTTTGTAGTTCTAAAACAGTTCAGTTGGAGACAAAAGGTGGATGACAATATTTTTATTCAATTGGTGGAGGGAAAGCTTTATATGTTGTTTGACAGCGTCTTTTAGGCGAGCGAGTTATTGGAGTTGGTGGCCCCAGGCTTTGATGGTTTCATTTTAGCCTTTTTTAAGACCTGCTGGGAGGATCTCAAAAGTAAAATTTTTTTGTACTCCATGCTCAAGCCAAGTTTGTGAAAAGCCTCAATGCCACCTTTATCACCCTTATCCTCAAGATAGTTGGGCTAAGGATATTAGGGATTTTCGTCCTATCAATTTAGTGGGTAGTGTTTATAAAATCATCTCCAAGGTTCTTGCTAGTGGGCTGGAAAAGATGTTGCAGAAGGTTATGTCAATTTCATCAAGGGATTTCAAATTCTAGGCTAAGTTGTTATTGCCAATGAATGCCTTGATTGTTGTATCAGATCAGGGGCGGCAAGAGTGCTTTGCAAACTCGATTTAGGAAACGGGGTATGATCATGTTAGAAAGGGTTTCTTGCTGTATGATCATGTTAGAAAGGGTTTCTTGCTGTATATGTTGACGAGGTATGGTTTCAAAAAGAAATGGTGTGAGGGGATTGTACACTGTAACTGTATGGGCATGTCTCCATTTTGATATAGGAAACCCCCCTCAGGCTTCTTTAAAACAGCTCTTGAGAATTGAGATGGGGATCTTTATAACCTCTTCTACGTTTATAGTGATAAGGGAGGTGCCAAGTAGAATGCTGCCAGTTGCTGTGAATAGGAGATTGCTATTAGGTTTCTCAGTGGGTCTAGGAATAATGAGCAGTTTGTCTAGTCTCATCTCCTTTTTGATAAGCCGACTCAACTCATAGGATTTTGATTTGCACCAAGTAATCTGGAATTTGCACCCCGATTTCTTCAGGCAGTTTAGGACTTGGAACCCTGTTCTTGTTTAACAAAGCTCTGTTGGGTAACTGGTTATGGCATTAAGCCACGTAGAGAGAGGCTTTCTAGCGATTCTCATTGGAAGCAAAATATGATAGGATGTGGGGAGAGTGGTCTTCATATTAGGTAAGTGGGGCTTTTGGGATTGGGGTGTGGAGAAACATTAGGAGTGATAGAGGGATTACTTTATTTGTGTTAGCTGCAAGTTCCCTGACCAGGAAAACATGCAACAAAACATTCAAATAAATGCTCCCTTCTTTCCTCCATATATCCCAACACAAATGCCCCGCAATTTATGCTAAAATTGGCATGGCGTCCCCCCCCCCCCCCCCCCCCCCCCCCCCCCCCCCCCCCCCCCCCCCCCCCAAAACCCACTTTTGCTTTTTGTGAAGTAATCTTAGCAAGCATCCATGTTTAACAAGATATTGGTATGGTACTTATATTACAAGGCTTAGCTTCGACGAAGAGATCAAGCAAAATTTTCACTTTTCAAAGTAATGTACTGCATTCGAGTTTTCCTATAATCAAGATCAAATTGACATGATGTGAGGATCGGCCTTCGAGATGGCTTGCTATAAGGAGGCTTCAATAGCAAAACATTTGCAGATCTTTAATATATATATATACAGATTCCAATGGAATGTGTTGCTAGCCATGTCCTCATTATAGATACCTTTCATTTTATTTTAATTATTTTTCCTTTCACATGAATTATAATAATTCAATTCATTTCACAGGCTCTTATGTACCCTCTTCTGGTAGCTTGTAAATCAATAAGTTCTTTGCGTAAAGCTGCAGCCCAAGAAGTGGTTGACAAAGTTCGGCAGCATAGTGGTGTACTTGTCGATCAGGTGAAATGACTTATTAATTATAATTTTGTTATTTTTCTTTTCTTCTTTCTCTCTTTTTTATTAAAATTAGGAATTTATAAGTAGGTGCTTATCTACAGGCAGAACTTGTATCAAATGAATTAATCCGCGTTGCAATACTTTGGCATGAACTGTGGCATGACGCACTAGAAGAAGCTAGTCGTTTGTATTTTGGTGAACATAATATTGAGGGCATGCTGAAGGCATTGGAGCCATTGCACGAAGTGCTCGAAGAAGGGGCTATGAGGAATAATACAACCATAAAAGAGAGGGCATTCATTGAGGTTTTAGTCTGATTTCCAGTGGTTTTTGTTCTGTATTATTTTTACATAACTAATACATTGTGCTCATTTTGCATTGTTTGGATAGGATTATTATAAATTTCACTTATAACTCCTACGTTTAGCTAACTAAACCTCTCCAAGCTCCTAAACTTTTTATTGGAAGTTAGATCAAACCATTGCTTGGAAAATTTTTTCAGAAATCTTGAAACTCTTCCAATTTGAACATGTAAAGCATTTAATGGTCGGTTCTTTTACCTCATGCTGTTTTCAGGCATATCATCATGAATTACAAGAGGCCTATGAATGCTGCATGAAATATAAGAGAACTGGAAAAGATGCTGAGCTCAATCAGGTATGAAATCTTTCAAAAGTAATTTGGTTCTTTGTTTTCTAGCTATTTCCATTCTTTTTAACGAAGAAAATTGTAATGAAAATAATGAGTATTATCATAACCTATCATGTAAACTTTTACAGAACTGTAGTTGAGAGACATTTGCTTCCTTTCTTAATGGAGCTTGCTTTAATGACTTTTTTGCATCACTTTCTAGCTCCTTGTTTTGTAACTAGGTGTATGCTGTTTGTATACCTCCTGTGTACTTGGGCTATGCTTATTTACTACTATCAATGAAATGATATTTTACTTATAGAAGAGAGAGAGAGAGAGAGAGAGAGAGAGAGAGAGAGACTACTATCTCTGTGTGTGTAAAAATGAGGAACACCACTATGATTCCTGACATCTTGTTGGGTCCTTCTACAAGGTTGGGAGGATTAGAAATTTTCTACATAAATTGATGCCTCGTGGCATTGGTCCTCTTCAATCAGCTTTTGGTGTCCATCTCATTAAAATAGCTGAAGATGCCATTGCATGTGAACCGACCTTCCCCAGCTTGCATGTCAATTCATTTCAAGCTACCTTTACATTCATTATTGTGAATAGGAAAATAAACTCCTGTATCCATATCAAACTGAGACCTCAACCTATATATCTTAAGGAATGGAAGTTGGGTAGCAATTGAGGATAGGATGTGCAACTAAGACTTGTGAAATCAGAATGATATTTCCATATATTTCTGTACATGCTAGTGATCTCTATTTAAGATACAAGAGAAATATCAAAGAATGAAAGAATTTCCTAGAATAAGAGCAGGAAAATCTGCCTAACTAATTGACAGGAAAACAGAAACTTCCTAAATAGAAACTTCCTAAACAATATCTGTCAAATTGGTCTGAATACCTTTTCCATAGGGATTGCTTTCATTATATAGAAGGAAATTTACAAGATAAGTATCTATACAAGGTAAGTATTTACACGATTACGTATATATCTAGCTAGAAAGGAAAGTATCAAACTAGAAAGGAAAATGTTACTAAAATACAATAATCATATCAAATCATATCTCTGTGACATCCCCTCTCAAATTGATGCTGGTAGATCAAGAAGCATCAATTTGTCAACCAAGAACTGATGCCGGTGCCGAGAAAGAGCTTTAGTGAATATGTCTGCAATTTGATGTTCAGTAGAAATGTGAGGAAGTGTAATCACATGTCTGTCAAAGGATTAACGTATGGAATGACAATCGACTTCAATATGTTTCGTACGCTCATGGAAGACAGGATTAGCAACGATCTAAATAGCACTGGTATTATCAGCATGAAGAGGAGTGGAATGAAGCTGAGGAAAACCAAGTTCACCCAATAACCCACGAAGCCATGTGATCTCAGAGCAGGCGGAAGACATAGCTCGATACTCGAACTCAGTGAAGGACTTGGAAACTCTGTCTTGCTTCTTACTCTTCCAAGAAATGAGTGCATGGCCTAAAAACATGCACCTGCTAGTAACAGAGCGACGACTATCCGCACATCCGGCCCAATCAGCGTCACCATACCCCGCCAACTGTAAGGAAAATTCCTTAGGAAAGAACAACCCTTGTGTAAAGGTGCCCTTTAGATATCGGATAATGCGGCAGACAGTAGCCAAGTGAAGGTGTCGGGGGGCCTGCATAAATTGACTGACCTGCTGCACAACAAAAGAAATGTCAGGGCGGGTAATCATCAAGTAGTTCAAACTCCCAACGAGTTGCCGATACAAGGATGGATCTGATAGGAGCTCGTCTTCCTCCTGACGAAGCTTAAGATTTACCTCCAAGGGAGTAAGAACATGATTACCCGATTGGAGACCAACCAATGAAATCACTTCCTGCGTGTATTTGTGCTGGTGTAACAATGTACCAGTCGAAGTAATCTGCACCTCAAGGCCAAGAAAGTACTGCAAGGGACCAAGATCTTTCATGTGAAAAGAGGCCTTGAGATGCTGTTGTAATTGCTTAATTAACTCAGTGTCAGAGCCAGTAATCACAATGTCGTCAACATATACTAAAAGCAATACAATTCCTACAGAAGTCTTGCGAAGAAACAGAAAGGAATCAAACTGACTCTTGAGTAAAGTGAAAAGCAAGCAGAGTAGAGCGAAATTTATCAAACCATGCTCGCAGAGCCTGTTTCAATCCATACAAGGATCGACGTAGCCGACAAACCTCTGATGAAGGTGTAGCAAACATGCCAGGAGGTGGAGACATATAGATTTCTTCCTTCAAATCCCCATGTAGAAAAGCATTCTTCACGTCCATCTGTCGGAGAGACCACCCCTGCAACGCAGCAAGTGCCAAGATAGTCCATACAATAGTCATTTTGGCGACAGGTGCAGATGTCTCTTCATAATCAATACCATACTCCTGCCGGTTCCCAAGAGCCACGAGACAGGCCTTATATCTGTCCAGTGAGCCATCAGACCGAAACTTGACTGAGTACACCCATTTACAACCAATAGGTTTGACACCAAAGGGACAAGTCACAAGATCCCAAGTGTGATTGTCTTGAAGAGCTTGGATTTCTTCTTGCATGGCCTACTGCCAACATGCTTGGGTAGCTGCCTGAGTATAAGAGTTAGGAACAGAAACAGTGTCGAGAGTGGCAGTAAGCGAGGTATGAGAAAAACCATACCTATCTAGTGGATATATAACCCGGGTGGAGCGTCAAGGTATAGGAACCGCAGAATCAGATGATGGATCAGTGTCTGGAAGTGGCGTTGAAGGAGGACGTCTATGATACACTACACCTGGCTTAAATTGCTCAATAGAAGAAGTCACATCATCAAAAGCGGGTAGAAGAGTAATAGGAGGATCAGAAATAACCTGAGACTGAAAGAAATATTGATTTTCAAAGAAAATCACATTCTGGGAGATCCAAAATTTGTTTGCATGAGCATCATAACAAACAAATCATTTCTGAGTAGGGCTATATCCCATAAAGGCACATGTGACAGACTGAGCAACAAGCTTGTGACGATCAACAGGTGGCAGATGAACAAAACAAACACACCCAAAAGTATGAAGGATTGATACTCAGGAGATATGCCAAATAACCGAAAATATGAAGGATCATAATTTAGAGTGGTAGTAGGCAATCGATTGATCAAATAAACAACAGTAGATAAAGCTTCTACCTAGAACTTAGAATGTACAGAAGAATCAATCAACAAAGTACGAACGACATCTAAGAGATGACGATTCTTACGCTCAACGACTCTATTTTGTTGATGGGTATAAGGACAAGAACGCTAGGAAATAATCCTTTTTTGCTGAAGATAAGTCTGAAAGGAATGAGACATGTATTCCCCTCAGAGTCAGAGCGTAAGATTTTGATACAAGTACTAAACTGTCTCAACAAGCGCAACAAATTTTTGAAAAACAGAAAGGACGTCAGCTTTAGAACGGAGAAAATAGATCCAAGTAAATCGACTATAATCATCGATAAACGTCACAAAATAACGATACTGACCATGAGAAATAACAGGGCTGACACCCCAAACATCAGTATGCACAATCTCAAATCAATTAGAAGCACGACTACCATGCGCAGGAAAAGGTAAAATTTTACTTTTACCAAGACGACAAGTAGCACAATCAAAGATACAGGAGAAGAAGAAAATGAATCTTTATTGCCCAAAAAATCATGTTTCAAAAGATGAGTCAAGACAACAGCATTAGGATGACCTAATTTCTTATGCCAGACTTCATTATTATTGGCAGTAGCCATACAAGCAAAGGAAACAACATTAGGAATAGAAAATTGTAAAGGAAATAGATGTCCCACTTTAGGCCCCTTCGCGATCACCGTCCCCGACACCTGATCCTATACAAGACAACCACCACGAGAGAAATGAACATCACAATTATTATCCACCAATTGGCCAACAGAAATCAAATTGGTAGATAATCCAAGAGAGACAAAAACACTTTGAAATGAAGAGCCCAAAGTACCAACAACAGTAATAGGAAGTGTAATGCCATCAGCAATCTGAATAGTTTGTGTGTCTCCATACTTAACGAATACCATGGAGACCCGTTGTACTACCAATCATATGATTAGAGGCACCCGAATCAATAATCCAAGAAGAAGTGAAACTTGGATCTGTACCTTGCAGGCCTAAAGCCGTAAAAGCAGACACAATCATCTGTTGGACCATGGCAGGTGTGAGAACAGATAAGTCAGAGCTTACAGTGGGAGGCGCAGAAGAAGACGAGGACTGAACAGTAGCTTGAAATGCTTGGGATTGGCGATTCTGAGGCCGCACCCGACAATCTTTGATGAGATGGCCCTCTTTCTTGCAGTAGTTACAAACTTTCTTCAGACAGTTGCAAGCAATATGACCAAACTCCTTGCAATTGAAACACTGCAACTTGTTCCTCCATCGCCCTTGTGCAACATAGGCTACATTCACAGCCTCAGAAAAGACCTTCTCAAAAGTCATACCCATCTGAGTGGATAACCGATGTTCTTCACGCAATAAATCTCCCAAGCAAATATCCAAGGAAGGAACTGGATTATAGTTCAATAAACCGGCTCGAATAGGCTCAAATTCAGGTCAAAGTTTCATCAAAAACTGATCGCGTTGACTCTCAGCATGAACCGCTTGAAAAGTTGCAAGTGCCGCGGTGGGAACCTTAGCATGAACAATAGTAGAATACTCGCTCCAAAGATTAATAAAACCAGAATAAAATTGCTCAATAGTTAAATTACCTTGACTGTAATTACTAATTTCCAACTCCAATTGGAACTTCCGAGCACTGTGATCTTGGTGGTAAATACGGTGGAGATAATCCCACATAGCCTGAGCCGTTGTAAAACAACGAACATTGGTCACAAGGTGAGACTCAATCGTCCCCAACAGCCAAGAGATCACCTTAGCATCCTTAACCTCCCATTGGGCAAGTTCATTTTCATCAGTGGGAACTTTAGCAGAACTATCAATATGTTTTGATAATTCTTTTCCTTTCAAAAACATTTTAAACTGAAATTCCCAAGTAGAAAAATTCTTCCCAGTAAAGCGAACAATAGTATTCTCAATAGACATGATGAAAGGAAATCACGTAGAAAATAGGAGCAAACCAACCAAAGAAACCAAGGCAGGCACGGCAATTTAAAACAAATAGAAGCCTAATAAGAAACCCACTAACAACAAGCAACAGCCCACACGAGGATAAACGGAAACCCGATACCTGCCCAGAACACCAACGGGAACCAAAGTGTCGACGTGCCAATGTGTCGACAGCCACAGACAACACCGACAGCCACAAACAGTGCCGACGTGCCCACAGCGACCCAGCCACCACAAAGCAATCACCGAGAGAGAGAAAAACAGCCCAGAACCAGAACAACGGCCACGAAGAGAAGGTTGAACACCATTCAACCACCACAAAAAAGGTCGAACACCACCATAGAAAACGTCGAACACCACCACAGAGGAGGTCAACTGCCACAGAACAGTAAACCCACAACGTGGTTCACCACAAAAAGGATCGACACACCAAGAGCAAGATGGGACTTGCCGAAATAGGGGAAAAAAAAAATCTTCCCGTCGCACACGAAGGATTAAGACCACAAAGATGAATATCAGAGTAGGGGCTTTGGTACCATGTCAAATTGGTCTGAATACCCTTTCCATAGGGATTGCTTTCATTATATAGAAGGAAATTTACAAGGTAAGTATCTATACAAGGTAAGTATTTACACGATTACATGTATATCTAGCTAGAAAGGAAAGTGTTGAACTAGAAAGGAAAATGTTACTAAAATACAATAATCATATTAAATCATATCTCCGTGACAATATCTACCATAAATTACTCCACTAATACAATATCTCAATATCTACCACTAATTACTCCATCTCCATATTTATCGGGATTTCCACACTCCCCCTCAAGTTGGATCATAAATGTTGATCATATTCAACTTGCAGAGGAAATCATCAAAACTTTGTCTAGATAGCCCTTTGGTGAAGATGTCCGCTGTTTGCTCTTTTGTAGGAACATAAGTCATACATATGGTTCCTTCTTCAACCTTTGCCTTGATAAAATGTCTATCCACTTCTACATGCTTGGTCCTGTCATGCTGAACTGGATTGAGAGAGATGTTTATGGCTGCTTTGTTATCACAGTAGAGCTTGATAGGGAATTTTATTGTGACATGTAGTTCTTCCAAGAGTTTTCGTAACCACAGTCCTTCACACATCCCTTGTGCAACTGCTCTAAACTCAACTTCAGCACTACTTCTGGCCACTACATTCTGTTTTTGGCTTCTCCAAGTTACCAAATTTCCCCATACAAAGGTGCAGTACCCTGTGGTGGACCTTCTATTCTCTGCTGAACCTACCCAATCAGCATCTGTGAAGATTTCTACTTCCTTGCTTTCACATTTTTTGAAGAATAGTCCTTTGCCCGAAGAACCCTTGAGATATCTGAGGATCTTGTGCACAGCTTCCAAGTGTGTTTCCTTTGGTGAATGCATGTGTTGGCTCAACACACTCACTACAAATGCAATGTCAGGTCTAGTATGTGATAGATAGATTAGTTTGCCAACTAATCTTTGATATCTTTCTTTTTCAAAAGGTCTTCCAAAGTCTCCTGTTCTTTTTCCTGCTTCGATGGGAGTGTCACTTGGTTTACACCAAGCATGCCAGTTTTGGTTAGGAGATCAAGAACATACTTGCGCTGAGAAACACTAATTCCCTTCTTTGATTTGGTAACTTCCATTCCCAAGAAGTACCTCATTTGTCCCAGGTCTTTTACTTCAAACTCAGTGGATAAGACTTTCTTCAACCTCTCCATCTCCACTAGATTATCTCCAATTAGGATTATATCATCAACATATACAATTAGAATTGTTTTCTTTCCATCTTCGGACTGCTGGAAAAACAAAGTATGGTCTGATTGTCCTTGTCGATATCCTTGACCCTTTATCACCTTTGCAAATCTATCGAACCATGCTATTGGAGGCTGTTTGAGTCCATACTAGGATTTCTTGAGTTTACATACTCTGTTTTCTTCACCCTTCTTACAAAAACCTAGTGGTACTGTCATGAAAAGTTCTTCTTCTAATTCGCCATTCAAAAATGCATTCTTAATGTCAAGTTGTTAAAGTGGCCAATCCAAGTTGGCTGCCAAAGACAAGAGTACCCGAATTGTATTTAACTTTGCCACAGGTGCAAACGTCTCGTTGTAGTCAATGCCATAGGTTTGTGTAAAGCCTTTTGCAACAAGACGGGCTTTGTACCGTTTTACTGTCCCATCAGCTTTATATTTCACAGTGAAAACCCATTTGCAGCCCATTGGTTTCTTCCCTCTTGGCAAATTCATCAGCTCCCAAGTTTCATTTTTTTCCAAGGCCTGCATTTCTTCCATAACTGCCTCTCTTCATTTTGGAATCTCCAAGGCTTCCTGAATATTCTTTGGAATTTTTATACTATCAAGGTTAGAAGAAAAGGCCCGACACCCTTTAGACAAAGTATTGTAAGACATGAATTTTGAAATAGGATATAGAGTACATGACCAAGTTTGTTTCCTAAGAGCAATAGGTAACTCAATATCAGTAGGCTCAGATTTATTAGAGGAGACCTCATGACAATTTTGAGCTATTACCTGGTTGGGATTGGAAAGAGACTCATGGTTGCTTGGATCTGTCATCGGTTCCAACTCTCTTGGTGCCTCAGGTGTGAGATTCTCCTTTGAGACTCGGGTGTGAGATTCTCCAAAGCTGTCCATTGACACCTCGCCCCCGCATCCCGGGGGCGGGGCGGACTCCCAATCCGTCCCGCCGGCCCACTTCAAAATGGACTACAGTCCACTAGGCCCAAAAATTATTCTTGGGTCCAAAAACACATTTTTGGACCCAAATTGTAAATTTAAATTTGTAAGTATGACTATAATTTAAAAATTATGTAATTTTTAAATTTGCTAGTGCATATTTTGTGTAAATTGTAGTATAGTAGGGTGACCCTTTTATAGATTGCTAAGGCAATACAAGAGTCTCACATTGTGAAGGCAATCTATAAAAGGGTCACCCTACTACACTACAACTTACACAAAATATTAAGTAAAAGTTCTACTTAATACATATTACTATATTTATATATAGTACAAATAATAAATATTTATAAATATGTATAGTACAAATATATATAAATATAATAAAATATATAAGTACGGGGCGGGAGAAATGCAGGGTGGGGTTGGGCCTGCCATGCGAGGGCAGGGCAGTGGGGTGTGGGGCCCCACTGCCCACCCCTATGGAAAATGGCTTACACATCTTGAGAGGGGTAAGCCACTTACGTCCCAAAGACTTAATTTTCCTGTTGACCAACCTAATATTTTCCTTTGATCATAATTTTCTACCCCTCCCAATCACACAAACAGCTGAATATTTTCCCAAAAAACATTTTCATCTGGAAACAAACACGGCCTTAGGATCCACAACTATTCCTTTCTATTATATTTTTTTACTCAATAAATATCTTGTACACCTTGGTATGAGCAATCTGGACGCTCTGTGCATCCGTACTTTGAATCCTCTTATCTCTTACCCCAAATTTTACTTTGTGGTTCTAAGGTGTCATCCGCGTCATGGTTATAAGCTTGTCCTCTGCTCTCTGCCCAGACATAGGTTATGGGTGGCTTAGGGTCTTACTCTGCATTTTTCTTTTGAATTGTCATAAATCATGGGTCCTAATATTTTAAGGAATGTCTTGGTCAGGCATGGGATCTCTATTATCATGTATTCAGAAGGATAGACAAGCAGCTTCAAAGTCTTACTACCCTGGACCTGCGAGTAAGAAGAATCTCCATTTTCATGAGCTTTTTGTCCATTATAATTGCATTAACATTTTTTTAACCAATGGAAACAAGTCTGTGTCTCCGGAGTTGTTAGAATGCCGCAATTTGGAGCTAGCTGTTCCTGGAACTTATCGAGCTGGTATGTTTGAGCATATATTTTCATCGCAACGTGCTAGGATTAGACCTTTTGAGGTGAACTCCAAGATAAATCACCTTGTCATATTTCAGATTCACCGGTGGTGACAATTGCGTCATTCGCACCTCAACTCGGTATTATACCATCTAAACAGCGACCTCGGAAGTTAACGATTCGTGGGAGTGATGGTAATGATCATGCCTTCTTGCTAAAGGGACATGAAGATTTACGCCAAGATGAACGTGTCATGCAGGTAAGTTCAGGTTTCCAGGTTTTAAAGGATATCTTTTTTCTATTTTCTAAATAAATATCGCGATTTTTTCACTTCTGTCGGGCACTAACATACCCTAACATACTTGTTCTTGCCAGCTTTTTGGTTTGGTGAATACACTGCTCGAGAATTCTAGGAAAACTGGAGAAAAGGATCTGCCTATTCAACGATATTCTGTCATTCCCTTGTCTCCCAACAGTGGATTGATTGGTTGGGTCCCAAATTGTGATACCCTCCACCATCTCATCCGGGAGTACAGGAATGCCAGAAAGGTCAGTTGAAGCCTCTCTCTCTCTCTCTCTCTCTCTCTCTCTCTCTCTCTCTCTCTCTCTCTCTCTCTCACATGTCCCTTATCTCTATGTTGTATATTTGCCCATGTTGTTGAGTGATTGTGTGGGCCTTTGAGGGTAACTGCATAGCTTGCTTGATTAAACATTTCATGGTTTCAGATTGCCCTGAATCAAGAGCACAAATATATGTTGAGTTTTGCCCCAGATTATGACCATTTGCCACTCATTGCTAAAGTGGAAGTATTTGAGCATGCCCTGAAAAATACTGAAGGAAATGACCTAGCAAGGGTATTTATTCTTGCTCTGTGCCTGTTGCTTTTGTTCTATTGTTACTTCTCAATGCTGCATTGAATTGGCTTTTGACAGGTTCTTTGGTTAAAAAGTAGCACTTCTGAGGTATGGCTAGAGAGGAGGACAAATTATACCAGAAGTTTAGCTGTCATGAGCATGGTATCTGTTTGCCTTTGTACCATCCTTCATATTCATATATTTTTTTATTCCTTCTCTCTTGTATGCTTCCCATGTACGTTGTGGCTCTCTATGATTTGTAATCCTCCCATCCCATACGCCCCCCCCCCCCCCCCCCCCCCCCCCCCCCCCAAAAAAAGAAAGAAAGAAAGAAAAAATAGAAAATAAATGTTTCAGATGCTGAGTCTATCTCTAAAACTTGCATCTCTAGAGTGCCCATTGTTAAGATAATCACATTTCAACGTTCGCATTGCACATAGACATGAGTTCATACTAATTTAGTGTCATTAAGCACCATGATGTTAACCGGTCCATATCAAGGCTTGACAACTTGTTTCACGAGGGTGGGTGTCTGCAAGTTTTTTTTTTTTTTTTTACTCATTTGCTCATGTTTTTTTTTTATAAGTAATATTCTCGTGTAATTTTAAGTTTTGAAGTGAGCTAAATAAGTTTTTCTTATTTCAGGTGGGTTACCTTCTTGGCTTAGGTGATCGACACCCAAGTAATCTTATGCTGCACCGGTCTAGGTATCTTATAGTAAGCGAAGCATTTAGGCCTGCTTTTGTTGAATTTTGCAGCATCTTACATTTTAGTGTTCTGTTGCAGCGGCAAGATCTTGCACATTGATTTCGGTGACTGCTTTGAAGCTTCAATGAACCGGGAGAAGTTTCCTGAGAAGGTTTGTCATTTGTGGTAATATGCCTCAAGCTTGGTGGGTTTTTATAGATTAAAAATCTTATATTTTAGAATTCTTAATGTAGGTACCCTTCCGCTTGACTAGAATGCTTGTGAAAGCCATGGAGGTTAGTGGTATTGAGGGTAATTTCCGTTCAACTTGTGAAAATGTGATGCAAGTTCTCCGAACGAATAGAGAGTGTGTCATGGCTATGATGGAGGTAAAGACTAGAAGTCCTACGTTCTGTTTTGAGTCTGTAAGCTTTGCCTTTAGGAAAAGTTAATGTTTTAGATCTAATTACATGGATGGACAGGGCGAGACAATCTTCCCCATATGGTTATACATACAAGCTTTAGAAATAAAATATTGAATGGGTAAATATTATTCTGTTTAATGGATCAATGACCATGATTGTGGGGTATGCTCATTTTAAAGATAAAAAAAGAGCGAGCAATGATTGTGACTTTGGTCCTTAATGAAATAGAAAATATTGCTAATTTGAAATGATAGAATAAGGAAGTTGATCCTAAGGTATATGTATTACAGGCCTTTGTTCACGATCCTCTAATCAATTGGCGTCTTTTCAACTTCAATGAAGTCCCACAAATGTCAGTGTTTGCAAGCACTAATGTTCCCCCTGTTGTGAATGATGAAGACTCTGCTCCAAATAAAGAGCTTGCTCAACCTCAACGGGGTGCTCGGGAAAGGGAACTTCTTCAGGTAAGTTAGAACCTTGATTGTCAGAGGATATGGAATTGTTTTACCGAGTTGCTCTTATATTATCAATTGGTTGTGCAGGCTGTTAATCAACTCGGTGATGCTAATGAGGTCTTGAATGAGCGTGCTGTAGTTGTAATGGCTCGAATGAGTAATAAACTTACTGGACGTGATTTTTCTACTTGTCCTGTCTCCACGAGTTCTGTCCAACATGGTGTTGACCAGAGCACCTTAATTTCTGGAGATAGCCGTGAAGTTGATCATGGATTATCTGTTAAACTGCAAGTTCAAAAGTTGATTATCCAAGCTACATCGCAGGAAAATTTGTGCCAAAATTATGTCGGGTAAGATGCTGCATTATTTTCTTCGCTTTGATGTTCTCTTTCTTTCAGACATGATATATATAAATCACACAACCATTTACTTTATTAACGTTACACATTTATTATTATTTTTTTGTCGGTAAATAAGAAGCTTTATTAAAAAAGCCAAGGCTAATCACGTGAAAGATGTTCTGAAATGAAAGTTCTGTCGATCACAACACTCCTGATTTGTCATACCCGCAAAACTATGAGTTTGAGAACCTGTAACTGTCTACATGCCGATAGTGTTTGATCAACTATGAATTCAGGAAATCCCGATATTTAATAATCACTACTTATTTGCCTGTTTCAGGTGGTGCCCTTTTTGGTAAGCGGAAGATTATCAATGTATATACGTGTATATTTTGTACCGAGCTGGACCTTCTGATAAATCCTTTTTCACTACCTAGTTATTGTGCATTGTATGATTGTATAGACGTAATTCGAATTAATAAAACATGCATCATTTGTGGGCTGATCTTTGCTCTCAAGTTTCGATTGCTTCAGAAGTTGATACTCCTTGTGCATATGCAATCTGGCTAAGTTGAAGGTTAAGATGATTGTGGGCAAGAAAAATAAAAGAGCTTTTGATCAATTCCCTGTCAGAATTGAAGTTCATTTGTCACCTATGTTCAATTACTGTTGCCCCCCGATCATGGGAATAATATTGTTTTTATGCATGCAGCCTGTGTAGGTTTGTTAAACTTCTAGTGATCTTGTTCAACGGATGCAATGCAACATTCTGATTATCATCGAGCTTTGTGTGAAACCAAAATACATTCCCAGAGGATCCTATTTTAAATGCAACAGCTGGGTTTCATGATTTACTGGCTCCAGTGTTTTTTTTTTTTTTTTTTTTTTGTTTTTTCTTTACTCAAGCTCTAAATATTATCTCGGACAACATAAATACTGGCAAATACCAAAGGGAAATTGCGCAGGAAATTAGCTTAGCAGTCACAATTTGAATCATCAGGAACAAAACGCCATAAAGAAGCTGAAGTCTATAAACCGAAAGCTAATAACACCTCAAAAACAAAAATTAAAAACAGTAGAAGGCCGGTCGTAACGTAAAGCTTCACTTGTTCATCAATTACAGGATTTGACAGGTTGAGAAATTGTGTCAGAGAAGGGAACCAGTAGAATCCTTTTACGAGAAGATCAGAGAATCAGTCGCTGCTCCCAAACAAATTGGAAAGTTGTGATTAGTCTCGAATGGAAGTTTATGTGGAAACACGAACACCAGACATTTGCTCATTTGGCCTAGAAACAGCACGGAATATCAGAAAATTTAAAAGAGCTTTAAGTTTGAACTGAGAACCTTTTGTACATGGTAGTGGGCATGAGCAAGGGACATTTCATACCAGCAAGTAATTACACAAGTAAAAATTAGATTTGACTGTTCTTCAATCTCCAAGGCCAAGGGGGGGCCAGCACCTGCAGTAGTAAGCATCATATACCAGATATATCTTGTACAAGCCTCCTCTAATCATTAAGCAGCAGGTCTCTTCTTATGCTTGCTCTGCACAAGGCTCAGCAGGAAATCTGTAAATATGTGCTCGTAGTCCGGCATTTTCCCATACCCTGCAGTGCTTCCAAAACATAAATATGAGACAACGTCAATTGTTCATGCATGTGTCTTGAGTGTGCTAGTGTGTGATAGAGAGACGAGGCGTTCACATCCGCTTCATATCTCCTGGAGGGTGATACCTTTGTAAGCTCCAATTCTAACATAAATAATTCAAAAAGTAACTAGGCATATTGGACATGACGTTTACACTTTCAACCGCAGCGTGCAATAAAGAAAAAAAAAAACGAAAAATCCGGTCGTGTTTACATGTCTAAAAAAAGGCTTAGGTGAACTAACTGGCCTAGTGATGGGCTAATCCAACCAGTAAACATATCCCAGTCCACAATCAGGTTATGGGCGCATGCAAGTTATTAAATCCTATTGAATGTTTGATTGATAAAAACTAACAAGAACGGAATCAGGCTCTGTAGGATTTGAACCGGCGACATTGGATTTTGGTAAAATTATTGGCCATCTTCAAAACCATTATTAAATTAGCCAAAGCTTGATTTGTTCCTGTGAAAGATGCATCATGCTTAAAATCACTAGGAAGCAGAAAAACTTGTATTTCAGTAAACAGCTAAAAGAAGTTACAGCCCTTTGCTTTCAAGTATTTGAAAGCCCAGGAAAAATCAAAACAAAAATGACAATTGAGTAATGATGGTAATGTGAAGTGACAAAATAGAGCTCTACTCAACAAATATTTGATAAAAGTGGGAGTGAAAATGGATGTGTTCCAGACGTATAAGAATGAAAGCAAATAACCAGCCAATCCGAAGTCATTACATATGATGTTTTGCATTACATATGATGTGTTTCAGAATCCACCACTGAACTCAACCTAAATCGAATCAGAAAAGAGAGTAAATTTGGCTTCAATGCAAACAGATTATACTTGCCAGGAAAGTAGTTGATGTCAATGACATAAAAGACATCTCTGGTCCCATGCTCTCGAATCATATCTATGTTGAATAGCCGGAGACCCTAGAAAATACAGCATAACTAGTTATTGGGAACAGATTACAAAGCCTATTTACATGACTGCTGCAACAAATGACTAGTACCAAGAATGCTTACCAGTCGGCAACGGAGCTCCCTTGCTAGATTCTCCAGCAAAGGTTGTGGAGGATGTACTGCATTATAAAATTACAGAAAGTAATGAGGCAGCCAACTTATGAGGCAGCTCTTTGCATGCCTCAGCCACTCAAATTCACTTAACCGGCACCACAAGTTTGATGCAATAATATGAAATAGCTCTACAATGAACCAGAAAAGAGGGCATTTAAGGATAAACCACGGTATCACTTAAAAACCCATAAAACCTCATTTCTTGTATGATAGAACTAACACATCGATGGATTCATAGTTAAAGAAACAATATATAATATGCAATCAAACAAAGAAAAAAGGTAGTCAAAATAGAAATTCGAACGAACTAAAATTCTTGGGAAGAGAAAAAATCAAATGCAATAATCTCACCAGCAACACTAGGTTCCAGATCTGCATCATCTGCAGAAGCTGCAGCAGATGAAACCCTTGGGAAACGGTTCACACCAGCAACTTTTTCTAGCTCGCGCTTACTGACATTAGGTAGAGAGAAACGCCTTACAACCTTTATGATTTCCCCCACAATATAAACTTTGAAGAGAATTCCACCTGATAATAAGCGAAATAAAAAGAATTTCAATTAAAATTATAGTAGTTGGTGGAATGGCAATGAAGATGTCCATGCATCAGTTGCCACATATACCATGGTTAACAAACTCCTGGAGAACCAAAGGAGGTTCAAGTTCTGCAAGGGAGAACTGATCATAAGCAAGAAATAGTTCATGTGACTTGGCACTTCCATCCACAACCAAAGGTTTTGCAACTGAAATAAGATCGAACAGGGGAAACATTATAAAGATACGAAATTAGAACACCCCCATAAAGATTACAAAACAGTTAAACAAGCCCATCAACAATTATCATTTAAAAACTAGGAGTCCTAGGAGTATATATGATATATCCCCAAAAAAAAACCCCCTCCAACTGATTGCCTAAATTTTAAGTCGACCATGAGTCAAACAGCATGGATCCACCAAGTACAAAGACATTAAGCGCTATAAACAAATTAAGCCCGGATAATCTAAACACATCACAAACCTCTGGTCCCCACACCCCTAATCTAAACAGAGGAAAAAAATGAAAAACAATCAGAACCTACCCAGAGGCAACTTGAGCCCAGCTTTATTCACTTCACAAGGAATTGAAGATGGATCTTTTGTAATGACCAACTGCCTTGGAACACCAACCTTGCCTAAAAGGACAGTTAACAATCAATGCGAAAATAGTTGGAATCACTAATTAAAATATAAAGAAAGACTTAGAAAGGGGAAAAAGATCTTGATACAGTTCACTATAAAAGTAGTAAGAAGCTTACCATGGCAGTCAGACAAGTTTAGATCTGCCACATCCTGCAGCATGGACTGACGATTGTGCAGATGTTCTATGGCATATGGAGGATCAAGGACAGTTACTTCAGGATTTTTTTGCCTGTAATTCTTCAAAAGAAAAGGATAAAAACAGATAACAGCAAGGTAAGCCACACTCTAAAGGCACAGCCATCTTATTATTATTATTAGTATCATTATTATTATTAGTAGTAGTTGTACTGCTGCTGCTGCTGCTGCAGCTACTACTACTACTATTATGATGACGAGGATTCAGAAAGTTACTGCACTGTAATAGCTAAAGGCAATAAATGATAGATAGCATCTATTTATATCATATTACAAGTTGTATATCAAGAAAATGCAGTATCACAAGTTCAACTCCTCATATAACTTGAGATATAAAAATACAAGAACGATAAGTTTAGATGGAACGGACCTCAATATTGGCACACCAGTCCTTTCCCGACAACTGGAAGGAACATTAGGCTTGTGAGACATTTACTTGAATATTAAAAAGGTGTTATTAGCATACAGTCAAAAATATTTTATCAAAAAAAAAAAAAAAAACAGCCAATAAAGCCACAACAAAAACTTAAAAATCAAAAGGATTTTTACAAGTCGAATAACAAGAAAAAAGAAATGATCTCTAACCTTATGCAAAACAACATCAAAAGGACCTTGATCTGACAGGGGCCTGTTTAAATCAATGGCTACAAAGAATATCCCCTTATTCCTACAGCACAAATAACAACATTTTGTTGTTCAGGCAACATTAAAGGATAAAGCTTCCTTCGTCCATAACACACCCAGCAAAGAAAGTTAAATAATAATTTTCGCTTCTACCTAATTAAAAAAATAACAAAGCATTCAGATGAAATGGCCATCGGATTTTTCCTCTAATTATAAATCCAGCGTTACCTATCAAAAATTATAATGCCACACTTAAAAGTAACAACCTAGAGTTGAGCTATTTATGAGGGACTCAAATCTAGTAAAGAGAAATGATGACGTCTTAAGTGATGTTTGGCCATGCTGATTTCCACCAATCTCATCGGAATAAACAAATAAATAAATACACGCATGCATATATATATACATACATACATACATAATGGTCAGAATAAATTAATGCCAGTTGAAGCTCCAAGCTGCTGACACACATTAAAGGTCCATCCGCCATATACAACAAAAGTTCCATGGAATGTAGTCTACAAACATTATCTAATAAAATATTTAACAAAGTCCTCGTACAGATGTATTAGCTCCGTTTTAGGGAACACGAGCTCATAGTCCAAGCAGTTAATAGATTACAAAAGAGAAAAACAAAAACATAAATTGCAGGAAATCATGGGACACATCGAGGAATAACCATTCTTCACAAGGAAAAGACAAGATTCTTCAGTAAACAGATCAATTTTATAGAAGATTAATCATACAAACTAGAGAGTAAAGCAACTTGACTTCGGGTTGGATCCTCATTTGTGGACTAATCCGAAAGGCATATCTGTCGAATATTCCCATTTTACAAAAACAAAATAGAAAAATAAAAAACATCCTTAGATTCCAGATACCCAGAAGTGAACCCGATAAGATAAGTCAATCCAAACAGCTGCAAAAGATTGATTCGCGAAAGTGATCGTCTCTCACCACCATCGAGAAAGACAACCACCACTGCAAAAGCGTTTTGCCGAAAAAGTATCTGATTCAAATAGAAACAAGAAAACAAACACCCAAATCTTTGGGCGTTACCCCATATAAGGAAATTAAATTGACGAATTTCATACTGCAAAAATATACAGCATGTACATACACAAATACATTTCTATATGACAGAATGGCCAATTTCAACGCGATATAAGGCAATAATCATCGACTGTACAAAAATGGTGAATTTGAATGCAATAGATGGAAGAATGTGTTCGGAAACGAATAGGTGTAAGTGAGATTATACCTAGCAAGGCAGAGAAGCTTGGGCTGCAAGAAGCTCTTTTTCTTCTTAGAGGTCAAGGCATACCCGACGACGAGATCGTGCGACTGTGAGTGAGGGAACCCGATGCCGATCGAATACGTCTGCGAATTGAAGCTATCGGTTACCTTCCTCTCCTCCTCCTCTGGTTGGATTTCACCGTTCAACCTCATGCCCACAGGGAAGGAAAAGAAACCCTAACTCCAGAAGAGATGAAACAGGGAATTTGGGATTCGTTTTCTTGATTTCTTTCGTAGAGACTCGAGATGGTTAATTAATGACGATGAAGACCACGACACAGTAACAATAACAATAATAATAATAATAATAATAACAATGTTATTACAAAGGATTTATGGAGCGGAATGTTCAATGAAATGAACCAAATCGAACTGGAAATATGGAATCTTCCCGGGCGGTGAATTCGAACTTCAAGGATTCGTTTTGTTTTTCCTGCTCTGTCTGTGTCACTGAGAGGCAGGGCGAAGATAGGTGTGGCTTGGCTGGGTTTCTGTTTCTCTCTCTTCTATAGTATTCCCTCTTCTTCCTTCCATCTGCCTCTCTCCATATACCAAATTTAGCGCGTGCGTGCATTTATATATCTCATCTCATCTAAGTGTAAGAACAGAGACATGGATGAGAGAGAGGGAGAGAGCAGCTAGTGGGGTTGCTGAACACACTCGCATTGTAATTTTATATATTTATATATGAAAGATTGTGGAGGAAGACCGAAGATTTGGAAGCTTCGACTGTCTGGGATTTTTCCTTTTTTTTTTTTTTTTGGTTTATGTTTTCCTATTTTACACTCCCATTCCTCGTGCACTACGATTCGACTGCCTGTTCAAATCTTGTCTTCCAGAGCCTGATTGCTTCCGATTCATATTCTCTCTTCACAATCCAATCCTCATTCTACAAAGATCCTTCAACTGTCTTACATCTCTCCTCTCTCTTTGGTCTTATTATCTCTTCACAAACATACTGTATGTACAATTTACAGTCAATATATGCAAATTGTCCATTCATTCATCCAACTCAATCTGGCTCCCGAATCACCGACATTATCAAACCCAGAATTTTAGAATTCCAAAATCAGATTATATATCGGATGAAGCCTGAATTCATCCAACTCCTCTTATGTTGACGTGTTTTAGCTCTCAGATTTATGGAAAAATTCAAGGTCAACTAACGTCTTAGATAATAGATATGCAAAGGTTGAGGAAATAATGTCAACTATGATCAACTAATTTCTTGCTGCCAATAAATTAGCAGTACTGCCCCCACCCCAAGTAAACCTTTCCTCTCAGATAGGGGTAACTTAAGGCTGGCTGGGTATTATTTTTTAAAAATATCTTGAATCAAATTATGTTATTTTTTATATGATTAATTTTAACAAGAATAAAACCACTTAACAAAACTTCAATTTATAAATAAAAAATAATCGTTGCAGTCGTGAGTGTGTAAGTGTCGCATAATCATTTTAAAAAAAAAATAAATATAAAATTTATATAAAAAAATTAAATATTTAATAATAAATCTCATTATTTTTTAAAATAATTATACGATAATTATATATATATATATACACGTAATATTACTCTTTATAAATAATTGAGACTTGGGTCTCATGTCCCAACTCAAGGGGCCTCGTGTCTTTCAATCTCAAAAATAAATAATAATAATAAATCATGTCACCATCATTAATGTGGTACAAAGCTTTAGGTATCAAAATTGGTGATTAATGGGCACTACGCAGCATCTTTATTGCCATGAAGATTTTTTTTTTTTTTTTTTTTTTTTTTTTTTTTGTTCTGTGCATCCTTCCCGTGTTTAAATCATGGGTCATGAAGATTTTTGTATTAAAATATGAATGGACAACTTGCGAACTAGCATCTTTACTATCGGATACAGATTCGGGAATCAAAATCGATAAATGGACAAGCCTTTTGCAAATCAATTATTCCTTCTTATTTTCTTTAAATAAAATATTTACTTTATAAACTTTACACCTCGAATCACATTAATTTAATAAATAATTTTGTTATCTTTTTTTTTTTTTTTTTATGGGCAAAGTATTTTCTATTTGTAGCCCTTCCAACCGGTCAAGTTAAGTTGCAAAACTTGAATTTTTATGTGTCTTTCTCAACCCGCCAAACCCAAAATCGAATGCCCTAAAGAGCCAACACAAGGATTGAGTTTACACCTTAGCCCACGCCTTTTTCTAAACTTGTTTTTTTTTTTTAATGAAATAGATTTCATTTTATTTAATGAAACCGAATTTACAGTTGTGATTTATCAATATAAGAAAAAATTTAGACTACAAGCTAAACTATGTATCTGCTCTGGGCACCCTTACACACAAATTTATTTATGACGGATATTATCTTAACTTCTATAAACTCTCTCCTAACAAACCTTTCGGTTTGTCTGAGATAATAGCACTCTGTAAAAATTAAACTAAACGACCCCTCTTCAAAAGATGAGAAGTACTATCATCCGCCGTCCTCCCAAATGAGGAAGAGTACTATCACTCCGCCTCCTCCCAAAAGAGAAACGAGACTATATTGTTATCGACACCAATTCCAATAACTTATTTATTTTTATTTTTTACCTAAAACAAAACAACAGAAAATTGTAAATATATAAAAAACTAAAAAATAAACTTGAAGATTCTGAAGTATCTGACCCAACCCTTCCACCTAAAAACTGGGTCGTTTTGGCAAGAAGCCATAGGCTATTGGACTCTAAACGTGTTAAGAGTATACATGGGATACAAAAATCATAAACAATCGAGTTACTATATTGCCCTAACCAAAGATGCATTTTTCCCTTTTTAACGGTGAAGACTCCCGAAATTATCATGTAATGACTCTTATAGCATGTAACATACATTTTTGTGTTAGCATCCATAAAAAACTTAGAAGGGTCATTGAATAGATATGGTCACTAAAATATGACTAAATTTCAATTTAATAATAGACTAAACCATCCTGCCGCTTATATATAAATTATAAGGGCCAAGGCAAAGCAACAAGATGTTAGAAATCTTGATCTCGGAGCAAAACAAATTAAAACGTGACAGTCAATGCTGAAAAAAAAAAAAAAAGAATTGTTCGGCTTATACCTTTTTTAACATTCAAATATCTAACTATCAAATTTTTAAATTTATTTCAATTCAAAATCTCTTTACACGTGTAATTTACAAATTTTTTTGAACTTAACACATATTTACATACGAGACCTACAACTTTTTTTAACTTTTTATAAATATATCTAAAATTATCTTAATATTCAAACACATCTAAATTTATCTTAAGTGAACTCCATCTAACTCACTCTATAATCTCAATTCACTATTATTCTTAGAGAATTCAATTTAAATCAATTCAATTCTACTAAACGCAACTTGTTAAGCCAAGTAAGTAGCCATAAGACAACTTTTTATAAATTTATTTAAAAAAAAAAGTTATAAAACAATAATATCCTTATAATTTTTTAAAACAAAACTATAAAAAAAGTAAGAAATAAAAAATCACGTATTTGATGGTGACAAATTTATTATAAATAAGGAAGATCCAGTTGTGGAAGTAATTAAGCATTGATGACTTCCAAATAAATATAAGTCACATCTGGGTGTTTAGTTTTTTTTTTTTCCTTTCTTCCTTTTTTTATTTTTATTTTCTTTTCGATAGCTTGAGCGTACAGCTCATTCAAGTAATAAAAGCATAATGTCAGTAAATGTCACAGGCTTTACGGTTAGAGTAATGATATACACGTAATAAATTATATAATATTTATATAATAATATTATAAAAAAAATATTTTTATAAAATTATGTTATTTTTATAAGATATTTTATAAAAATATCATTCATATAATAATATTATAAAAAAAATATTTTTATAAAATTATGTTATTTTTATAAGATGTTTTATAAAAATATTTATCATTTAATACATTATTATATAATATATTATATAAAATATTATATATAAATTATTTTTCTTACGAATATGCCCTAATTAGCAAGCAATAAAAAAGAGGCAGAGAATATGCGCATGGAATAATAGACTTTAAAGATAAGAAAAAGCCAGAATTTAGTCAGTATTATGGTCACCCCTTTACTGCAACACACGCACACTATCCAACGATATTGTTCCCTAATTAAGGGAGTAAATACGCGTTGTCAATTTTTTTTTTTTTTTTTTAAATAAACAAGATACGTACGTATGAGAAATATATATGTTGGTCGTCGCGGTTGATCCGATCACCTAACCCAACTAAAGTAAGGTAGATTTTTCCAAGTTTAGGCCATAAAACATATACATACATACATACATACATACATATATATATATATATATATATGAAATATAAACTTCCCAAAGGCAGCATATATGCATGATCTGGTGCTGTAGATCAGGAATTTCGCGGACTTATCAATCGATCTAATCTTACTGCCCATAATTATGAAAAGTTGAAAACCCATAACCATGCACGCATGCAGTGACGTTGGATTCTCCAGATTTATGTTATTTTTTTATACTGACCATATAAATCTCTAATATTCTTTGAATCTTTGGTACGTATTTATTGCATTATATATATAGTGGACGAATTCCTTTATCCATCCAAGCATGCAGATGTAGGTGCCATTATGTGGCTTTATGATAATGAAGTGAAGGCTCACGAATCACGATCATGCTCCGTATTATAACAATGAAGGCAATGCATTTGATTCATGAGCACGTTTTTCTTTGCTGCTTTTACGTTTTTTTTTTTTCTCTCTCTCTACTCCATTGAGAGAGAGAGAGATCATGGTAGTGAATCTACTGGATGTGAGGCTTAGTTCATTGGGCTGGTCTTTTATTAGTTGTAGGTGGGTAAATTTAGCTGAGTTGTTAGAAGCAATTCAGCCTATTAAAAGTGTATAAAACTAGTGCTGAAGCCTTGTATTAAAGCCCATTCTTGGAGACTACCCTATGGTAAAACATATGTTAAAAAAAAGTAATGTTAGGGACAAGTTCTAAATGTATAAGTTTTGCACAAGTTTCTTGTAAAAAAATAGATTTCACTAATAAAAAATAAAATTTTCACACTTTTTTTATGGTGGTGTTTACTCTTTTATAAAAGATATGTACGAAACTAGTATATTTTAGGCATGTATAGTGAAAACGGTATTTTTTTTTTTCTTTTTGTTCTTTCTCTGGGCCTTTTAGTTGTAGCTGAAAAAATACAGGGAAATGGATTGCAACAAAAGGTAGAGCAATAATCTTAAGCTTCGTTTGAAAACACAATTCATCTCAACTCATAATTACAATTTTTTCAAATTCCAAAACAAAATATAATAAACAATTCAATTTTTTCAAATCTCAAAATAATAATAATAATAATAATAAATAATATTTTATCATCTCAACTCAACATCCAAACACATTCCTCCTAATTAGAGGGCTTCTTGCAAAGGTGTCTTTTTGGAATTGTTTGGATTGAGAGAGCCTTTCAACTCATCTCATTTTATCATTATAATTTTCTTAAATTTTTACATAAAATATAATAAATAATTTAATTTTTATAAATCTTAAAATAAAAGTAATATTAAAAAATAATATTTTAACAATATTTTATTCAATTTTTATCTCATCTCATCTCATCTCAACTCACTATCTCCAAACTGAGTGGCCACTAGTTTGGGACTTCTGATATATTAGGATACTGTATTCGAAGCCTGCCAATAGAGTGAAAAATTGTACTAATCATCTTCACACCATACACTACTATAATTTTTTAATTTTTTTTCTTATTAAATATATAATGTATGGATGATGAGTAAAAAAATTTAATTAGTTTATGAAGAATAAAATAAAAAAGAAATATAGTGTGTAGAAATGATGAGTTTTACTAACCATCATCTGACAACCAACAATTTAAAGAGGATTCAAAAATTAATTTTTGAATACTAATTGTATTAAAGTTATAAAACTGCGTACTAAAATATTTGAAATAATAATTCGCCTGCTAGCTGCTTATGACAGCCTTCAAATTTGGAACACTCCAATTAAACTACAATATCGTTCGTGTTAGATCCAAACCAATAGCATATAATTAAAAAAAAAAATCGTAAATTTAATATGAAAAATTGGTTACAAGATAATACGAAAAATTGAAAATCTAATAAAATATTATTATAGTATAGTTTTTTAATATAATTCGATTTAAAAAAATTAAATTATTTTGTATATTTTATTTGAGAATAAATTATGAGAAATTATATTTACAGTCATGAGTGGGGGACTGCGTATGTAGTCCCATTGATAAATAAGGATAAAAGAGAAGAAAAATATCATTTTAAAAAGAATATTATTATAATTTTAATTTTTTTAAAATAGAATTATATGAATTTGCATGAACAATTTTCAAATAAAAATTGTACGTAGATTAACTCATAAATTATAATGTTTGGAGATATGTTTGCCTTGATCTCTATTTTCTCTGTTAAAGGGACCGCATGGATGCTCTTAAAAAAAATCCACTTATTTTCTCCCTCTGTCGAACATCTGAGATTTTCACGTGGGAAGTATATTTGTATCTTCTCCTCCGATCCACTTGCCTCTTGTCATTGCATTTTCTTCTCCTCCTATCCATTTATTTATACTTTTTAAAATAAAATCCTTTTTTTTTATAAAAAAATTATGTAAAATTTATCTATTTATACTTATAAGAAATTAGATATAAATTTCAAATAGACAAGCATTATATAAATCTTTTGTAAAAAAATAAATCTCACTCATAAATAACAGTTTTTTCACAATTTTTTAAAGTAAAATTTATTTTTTTTATAAAAATTTACATAAAATTTATGTATTTAAAATTTATACATATAATTTTTCTTCTCTATATATGCGGTAGTGTCACTTTCCAAATGCTGCAGGCAGGAAAGTGAACTAGTGCATGTATCACCACAAAAAATAAAGCCAACCCCACCCCGGGAAGGTTAGTTGACCGTTAAATCGGGACAGCTTACTGACTCGTCCTAGTCCCGCTAACGCCCTTTTCACTTGCCCGCCCATCTTTCAAACTTTTCAACGCATAAAACCTAAGTAGTTAGTACGTTGTTGGTACAAACACCCCCTAAACTACGGTTTCTTCCCTGTCCTTCTTTATTTATTTATTTTGTATGGAATATTCTCCGTCCTAAATCCCCGGCACCCCTCTACCTCGCCTTGGAAGCTCCACCATCCAAACTCCTGCGGGGTTTTCGATCCAAAACTGCCTGAATCTTATCGACAACTCTGTTTTCTTTACTAGTCAAACTGTTTCAATCACAAGTAAGTCTTTGACCTCTGACATTTTTATCAGCAAGTCAAGTCCAGTCCGCTTCAAGAAGTTCATTTGAGAGCCTTTAGTTTTCGGTCCATGGCGGTCGTCCGGGATTTAAGTCCTATGCGTGGTACTATTATAACGAAAATCCCTTGTTTGGAATCAAAGAATTGGGTCTTTGGAACCCCCTTTTTTGGTAGTGGGTTTTGTTGCAATGGAGGGAAGATGAAGGGAAAGGTTGGGATTGGAGTAAGAGCAATGGTGCGAGTGAGTGGGGAGGAATCCGAAGGTTTGCGGGATTTCAAGGGTTTAAGGGGAGTTTTGGGGTTTGATGTGGTTTCGGAGGGGGAGTTGAGGGAGAAGGGATTTATGGGAATGAGGAAGACGAAGCTCGTGTGCACAATCGGACCGGCGTGTTGCTCTTTGGAGGATTTGGAGAAGTTGGCATTGGGAGGGATGAATGTGGCAAGGCTTAATATGTGTCATAATGCGAGGGAGTGGCACCGAGATGTGATTAGGAAGATTAAGAGCTTAAATGAGGAAAAAGGATTTTGTGTTTCGGTTATGATTGATACTGAAGGTAGTCAGATTCATGTGGTGGATCATGGAGCTCCTTCCTCTGTCAAAGCAGAGGTAAATGTATTGAACTCACTAATTGGTTTTGGCTGTGTCTAGAAAAAATTCGACATAGGTGTTAACTAGGGAAAAAAGATGAGTACGGCCTCCTTTTATGTTTTGTTCACAATGCTGATCTATCATAAGAAAGATGCAATTTTGATAGATTCACCTTCTAATGGGATCATCAGGATGGTTCAATCTGGCTGTTTACAGCACAAAAGTTTGAGGGTTCGCGTTCATTCACTGTTCAAGCTAACTATGAAGGTTTTTCTGAAGGTAGTCGCATATTAATACTAATTGAACAAAGAATCAGTTTCCCCGCCTACCTGCCTATCTTTTACATACATACATACATACATACATACATACTTTTGTATTATATATATAATATATATATATATATATTTATATATCTCAATTAACTTTACTGATATGAATTTGGCTATGATTTACTACCTGGGCAGGTATCGAGGTGGGAGATGAACTTATTATTGATGGTGGAATGGCAGGGTTTGAAGTAATAGAAAAGATTGGGAGTGATTTACGTTGTAAGTGCACTGACCCTGGTTTATTCCTACCTGGAGCCAAATTGAGCTTTTGGAGAGATGAGAAGCTAGTGGGGAGGAATTATGGGCTTCATACTCTATCAACTAAGGTTGCTTTTCGCATGCTTTGTTCTTGAATTTTATTTTCCAGCCTGTTTGGCTTTTAGATTCTCTTTTTTCCACTTATGGACATATAAGTTTAACATAATGGCATGCTTTGGTTCATGTAACTAGTGAATGTGAAGTTTCTTTGTCATTTCTGCAACATTTGCTCTATACCAGCTCCCTGATTAAAGCATCAATGTGCCTGAAATCATCTACTCTTCCCTTTTTTTGCCGACTTGTTTACTGGTCGTGAAAACAGGAAAAGTGTTTGAAACAATTTTGAACAGAATCGCTGATTAGATGCCTCATCTGTCCTCAGATGATGCTACAAAACCCATAACTATTGAATATATTTTCATCGTCATAAATTCATAATTTATATTGTCTGATCCACAGGATTGGGCTGACATTGAATTTGGAGTTTCTGAAGGTGTCGATTTCATTGCCATGTCATTTGTAAATGATTCTGGTTCTGTCAGACATCTTAAGAACTACCTCTCCACCAAATCATCTGCGTAAGGAAGTGCACTGTCACAAATTCAATTTTAATCTTTTTCTTGGCTGAGTTCTACATATTGATAGCTTTTTTTCCTCCTCTTGAACAACATAATTGATTCTTCTTAAATTCTTTGACCTATCACCTCTAATGGACAACTTGAAATTTCATCGATGATAGTTTCTTCTGAAAATGTGTGATGTGAGGCAGTATCTCTTCCCTGTGATTGAACTTAGCTCCACTTGCCAACAGTATGGTGATGGATCACCAGCATGGAAAGAAACTTTATCCAATTTCCCCCCCTCAATATGCTAAAAAAAACTGATTGTTACCAATCCTAGTTAACACTTATGACTTGTGATGTTTAGGTTCGCTAGATCTCCCTTTTAATTTTCTGCTAAAAGTTGGAATGCATATTTTAATCAAGCTTATTGTTTTTGCTTGGAATAAATATGCTTGTTTTTTATTCATTATCACTTTTTCTTCGAGTTCACCTGAAAGAACTGAATAGTTCTCATTCACAGATCCACGAAGGTAGTGGCAAAGATAGAGAGCTTGGAGTCTCTACAGAAATTGGAAGAAATAATAGAGGCCTCAGATGGAATCATGGTGGCTCGGGGTGACCTTGGAGTTGAGATTCCACTTGAACAGATTCCTATCGTGCAAGAAGAAATAGTTCATCTTTGCAGGCAACTAAACAAGCCAGTAATTGTAGCTTCTCAACTTCTCGGGTCCATGGTTGAATATCCCACCCCAACACGCGCTGAGGTACTATCCTACAAGTACAATAAGTACTACTACCACTGCTGTTATTATTTTGGTTATGAGGAATTCTGTATGGAAGAAAGGGGAGTGTGCTTGAGGAATAATGCGTTAAACAGTAGGGACTTCTTGAACATTGTATTATTGATTCTATGGTTCGGTTCCATCAGGTTGCAGATGTTTCTGAAGCAGTTAGGCAGTATGCTGATGCACTGATGTTGTCCGGTGAGTCAGCTATTGGTTTATATGGACAGAAGGCTCTTTCTGTCCTGCAGATGACCAGCAATCGAATGGAATCATGGGGTCGTGTGGAAAATCAACAAAGTCGTCTCCATCAGTATCAACTTGGAGTATCATTGCCTGATCAAATTGCTGAGCAGATATGCCAATGTGCTGCAGAAATGGGTAATTTCACAGCCCCCGTCTGATTCTACCATCCCCAATTCGAAACTACCTAAATGGTAGCTGTTAGCTCTTCTTGTTGTGTTGTTATTATTAAGGAGTTGGTAAACTGCAAATGATGTGACATTATAGATTGGTACACAAAAGCGTGCTCTCTATATCTCTCTGTCTCATTTGCACACACCAAGTACTTTTTTTTAGTAGGAAGACTATATCCCAAATTTATTGCACACGCCAAGTATTTGGCATGTGAGAATTAAATGTTTTAGTTTTTATGCTTCGTTAACTGGTGAACTACAACTATGTGCTGTGTCTGTAGCTAACAAACTTGGTGTGGATGCAATCTTTGTGTACACGAAGCATGGACACATGGCATCACTCCTGTCACGCAACCGTCCAAACCCTCCCATATTTGCATTCACGAATGATGATAGCACCCATATGGCTCTGAATCTGCAGTGGGGAGTAATTCCGCTCCTTGTTGATTTATCGACTGACATGGAAGCTAACATCTCAGAAACCATTGATCTAATAAAATCAGGAGGGATGCTGAAAGAGAGAGATGCTGTTTTGGTGGTCTCAGACGTCCCTCCAACCCCTGCAACCCCAATGGCTTTCCAATCAATCCAGGTCAAGACCATCACTTAAGGACTCAATCTTTCCATGATATGCTGTGTAACTAAAGCCTAGGGTAGCTCAATTACTCGGATTATCATCCTTCAGGACTAAGTATTTGTGCAGATTGTAGTTTTGGTTTTATTTGTATTCAATGTTCATAACACAGTTAAAATTGTTGTCCCCTATTTGGTTGTTACTTGTAAGGAACTCTATGAGTTTCTTTGACGTGTCGTTGTAGATTAATTGCACATGTTTGTTGGAACTATATACATCTACTTGGAGTATGTAATTTTGCTTGCTCTCTGCCTAAAAAATAGTCCAAGTTTTCATGCTGTAGTTCAACCAGATGTTGCCAAATAGATTCTTATATATACATGCGTGTGTGTGTATATTCTCTACTTGTGGACTTTAATGGTGATTGGTCCTGCTTGATAATTTATGATTGCTAGCTCCCCATCGTACACGCAAGTCCAAAACCTCAAATCAGTACTAAAAAACAGCATTGTTTACATGCTAATTTTGGGGTTGTCGTAGTGCAGACTTCATATTTATCTAAAACAAAACCACAATGTATGAGATATATGATATATATATATATATATTTGAAGCAAATATATATATTTTTTTCGTTGAGTTACATTTAATTGTCTTTGTGTTAAGAATTATAAATTTAAAATAATTTAAAAGATGATGACATGTTAAAGGTCAATATATTACACTGGTCCCTTTTCATCCATAAACAAACCTTCTAGTGGGGACCTAAATATCTTCTTCTCCTTTCATTACTTCCAAATTACTTTTAAAATTTCTGTTAACACACAACTCTTGGAATTTCAGGCTACTACTGCCTGGTGCCTACTACCTTAGAAACAGAACTGCAATTTCTTTTATTTTATTTTTTTTTAAATTGTGTTTAAACTTTCATGGATTATTCATATGTTTAATTATAATTTTACTATAATAAGTAACTGTTGATATCACAACTGTTGATATCACACATCACACAAATAACGTAGAATTTTTTTTTCATAAGATGTGGAGATTTTTCATAAGATATAGAGATATTTTTATAAGATGTGATGTGTGAAGTGATAAATAATAACGGATAAGAAAATTTTTTATTTTAATTATTATAACATTCTCCTTATAATTTAGTTTATTTATTATTTATTTTTAAACGATGTATAGATTTTATTATTTATTTAAAAATTGGGGAAAGACTCGAGAACAAGCTTCCTCTTGTCCGTATTATAACCACAACTTATAGCCACAAGCCTGCCTGTACCTTCTCACCGCGCACGTCAGCCACAGGAAGCGCTCCCGCACTAAAATACGCCCCTTCCCCGCCTCCTCCTTCTTCAGTCTCAAACCAGTTCCTTTCTTTTTCTTATTTTCATTTTTTTGAACTCTGGCAATGAAATCGCTCTAGAACTTCTGCTCCTGCTTGCTCCAAAGTTACCAAAATGGCCTCTCTACAGATTTTGAAATCCGCTTTCACTCCGGTTTCAATTCCCCTGCCAAACTTCCCAGGAAAATGGAGCTCGGAATCGGATTCCAGGAATAGGTTTCTGAGGTTTGGTTGGTGTAGGAGCTCCAGGTACTATACGACCAAAAGTCTTAGGGTCTGTTGTGAAGCTCGAGACAGCGACAACCAAAGCAACGGCAAGCTTCTCCTACTCAGTCCATTCTTCTTCTTCCTTATTTCTTTCTCCGTCTTTATTTTCAGGTTTTGTTTGTTTTTTTTTTTTATTGACACTTGTTTTTATTAGGGTAGGAAAAGAAAGTAACTCTCTGTTCGGTTGCCGAGAAAACTTATTGAAGGAAACATGGAGTTTCCAAGAGCTCATATTTTAGGTTATTGTTATTTAAAACTCGGTTTAAAGTCCAGTAAAAGCGGTGCCTTTGTTAATTTTTTAATTTTCTGGGGTCGAGTATGGAAAATTGTAAGTACGGAGTTCTAATTTCTTTCTAGTCCCCAAAAGATTGTAGAAATTAAGCGTACTACTATTTTTCTGTATGAGAGCTTTGATTACGTACTGTTGTTGACAGAAAGCGAAAGACTTTATTTAATCTCTTAATAAAAGTGGAAGAATTTTGGGTAAATACGTTAGGCTAGACATCTCTGACCAATTCATCGTTAGTAAGTTGGCTTTCGCTCGCTCCTCCCCTGTCTACCTAGGCGAAGTATCGCCTGCCCGCTAGCAGTAACCACCAACAGCATAATAGGAAACTGGAATTCTTTTGGCCCCGATCCGCTCCGCTCTTTGGAAACTCACTTCTTCGATTGATGAATTGTTTCTGAATGAGCTCGTCTTCCTAGAGACCAGGTGGTAGTTAAAGGAAGTTCGCTTCTAAAAAGGTGGTCTCTGATAATAAGGGAATTGCTCCTGCGCCTGCTGTGGCTGCAATTAGTGAATTCTATTTTGTTTGCCATCCAAACAAGCAAGGGATTGAGCTTTAGAAAGCCATCGCGCTGTTGCTTGTTCGTTAGTGCTTCAGTTTTCTTTCTGGCCAAGCGAAGTTTGTTTCCAGCTGATCATGCCAGGCCAGGAGTTGACCCTTGGTTCTTAGATGAGAGCAGGACACCTAGATATTCTTATGACCATGTTATTGAGTTGGAGCAGTCTGACACAGAGGGGTGATCCCGAGGTAATGAAGTTGATGAAGAAAGTGATAGATCACACATCTTGGCCAAATGCCAATCCTTCTAGTTTGAAAGAGAAAAAGAGTGGAGTTTCGAGAATGAGAATCATATATTTTCTCATTTATTTTTATGAGTAAGAAGACACTAAGATGCACTCACAAGAGAGAGGTAGAACTTCTGTTAATTTGCGTCTTGCTCTTTTGATTGACATAACTGAGTGGGTTATTCTACTGCGTTGTTCTCAGGTCAAGAGGGCTTTATTTTGGTCCGTGTGTTCGAAACTGTGAAATGGTGCCGTGCTGATTACCAAGTTAGATTTTTTTTTTTTTTTGCTTAATTATTAAAACTATCTGAATGTGGAGCTTAGGATCTCAATATGAGATAAGATGAGATGAATAAAATACTGTTATAATATAATTTTTCAATATTATTTTTGTTTTGAGATTTAAAAAAGTTGAATTTTTTATTGTATTTTGTTTGGGAGTTTGAGAAAGTTGTAATGGTAACCAAACCAGGTCTTAATAACTGCTTGTGCCAGGAATGCCTCTAGGAGTGCAAAACTTTTCATCAGAACTCTCTCTCTCTCTCTCTCTGTGTGCTCGTCTTTAGTGATTTTATATTGAAGTACCCTAACACACTAAGATCTCACTGTAGTAAATAGTGGCCCCACCACTGTTCTTCAACTCATTGTTACTCTGGATAGTGAAGATGTTATGGACTGTGAGCCAATTTACCCCTCAATCTCATAGCTTGATGGCATATATACATATTACAAACACCTTGGGGTTAGTTTCAGAAATGTCTTTCACAACCTTGCTTTTTGAAGATGTTCGATTATTTTGTAGCTTGGTTGGATGTTCTATTTAACCCTTGTGAGGAATTAATTTGCAATTTTTTTCCTGCTGACTTAATTATCAAATAAATAAATAAATCCTGCTGACTCCTTCGTAATGCAGTACGATACTCCTTAATGATGATTTCACTTTTGGTGTCTCACTTGACCAATATTCTTCAGGTGAAGAACCCCCTGAGTCATTATTTATGAAGGAACTGAGGAAGAGGGGCATGACTCCAACTTCATTGCTTGAAGAAACAAAAAGGAGCAACTATGGACTCGATAACGAAACAAATTTGAAGGAAGAAGATAGAGGATTCTCAAATAGAAATGCAGTCTCAACTGAGCTTGAGAAAAGCCTATCTAATCAAAGAGAGCGCTCCATGGCGTTGAACAGTGAAGGACTTGAGGTCCAATTTTTTCCTTTTTTATTTTAATTTAATATTCTTACCTCAAAGTTTTCATTGGCATTATCTTGAATCAATTTGTCCAGACACTGGTTCAGAGGCTTGGAACCAGTGTCTGTTTTATACGCTTTCAATGCTTTATTCTGTTGAACTTATGCAGCATGGTGTATGGTAAAATCAAATTACCTCAAAGATTCGGAAGTGGTCTTTGGTCAGTGGAAAATGTCCTTTTTCAGAGACAAAAAGCAAATATTCTCTAATGGAGACAAAAGGAAGAAGTTCCTTTTGTTAATCCTGCATTGTGCGTTGCTGAACTGGTTTCTGGTTGCTCAGTTCTGTTTTGTTGTGCTGTTATATCTTGAGTCTGTAGCAGTTTTGCGTTGGTCTTGTTGTGTTTGAAGCAGATGTGCCTTGGAGCTGTGTTGTTGCTTGTGTTTATCTCGTGTTGTCGGTTATGAAAATGTCTACAGTATTTATAGTGACACTTTGTATGGCATTATATGGGGGTATGCCCCCTTATAAATGTACTTGGTAACTCTTTCTTCAATGAAGTTGAAGTTACCCAAAATTAAAAAAAAAAAAAAAAAAAAAAAAAAAAAAAAAAAGAAGAAGAAGAGGAAATGGGGGAAACATGAAACATAATTCCAAGTAGCAATCAGTACACAATTTTAGAGTGATAGATCTTCTTGAACTGAGTTTATCTAATCTTGTGTAACTTTGGCAGAGCAAGAGGTTCTTGATAATCAATGCCCACCGTACAATTGTTAAAACCTTTTGCTTAATCTGCATAGAAGTTATCCAAAGGTTCTTGTATTGGTCTTTTTATGTCAAATATGGAACTTGTAACTGATTCATGATTTTCCTTTTGCATGTCGTTCCTTGTAATATGTTAGTTGCCCATGAAGACGAGGCTAATCGAATATAAGAAAATGGGGGCAGGTTGATAACATTTTTTGAGATGGTTAGGAATTTGTTGATAATTTTTCTCTTTCCAGGAAATCAAATATAATGATAGTGTTATGTCATGAAATTCATCAGAGTGAACTTGTTTCTTAAGCTTCCTCTTTGCTTTGTGGTTGTGATATGGATGCATTGTACACGACAACTGACTTATATACATTGTTTCAGGGGTTAATTCCTCGGGCTAAACTTTTGTTAACAATTGGAGGGACCTTCTTCTTTGGATTTTGGCCGTTGATCCTTATAACTGTTACATTATTTTTGGCTCTCTACTTTGTAAGCTCTCTCTCTCTCTCCACCTTTGATCTGTGATTGTTCTTATGTTGTTTCCATCTGCTAGACAATGTTTATGGATCAATTTTAAACATTTCTAGTTTTGTTTAGCTATATTGGTTAATGTCTAATATTTTTGAAATGTTCAATTATGTTGACTTCATTTAGGAAGTGCTGTTACGAAATCAACTTTATTATAATAGAACACAGGTCCTTGGACCCAGTTTTCATTAACATTCTAGGTCGGATAGTATGTTGTCATGTTTCTTTTATTTTGGAGGATTCTACTTTGGCTTCAAATTTCCACAAAGAAGTCAAATGCGGACTAAATATCAAACCGTTGAATGATCTTCTAGATATTTAGTGACCAATATATTCTTGAATTGGCAAAGGCAAATTAGTTTCATTCATTACCAATGGGAACCTAACTTTGGCATAACGATTTTAAAGAAATTGAACTTATTGTATCTCTGATGATGCATGTGCCTTTCCTTTGCTGAATGCATATCAAACTTGTACAATATTTGAAGGAAGGACAGACAAATTTTCAAACAAAATTTAAAATTAGATTGGCAACTGCTCGAAAATGGAGGCTTTAAGTATTTGACTCTCAGTACCCATGAATATTGACTTGAACAATCACCTGATAATAATGTTCTTATTGCCGTTTGTGACCTGTTGTACTTAGTCTTCTACTCTTCCTTATATCTTATTTATATTTGTTGAAATCGTTCTGCTTGTAATGGACACATAAGGCGGAGTAAGAGAAAGATTTGAGTCATTTCATTATCTTATTGCATCGCAATGCTGGACATTTGATGGAAGCTAAATTTGAGTTTCTTCCTCTTTTCTTTGGCAGTACTTTGGACCAACTTTTGTCCATGATGCAGGCAAGACACCTATCTCGCCACCCCAATATATCGATCCATATGCACTTCTAGAAGAAGAAAGGATTTCACAGATTGCCCCACGTGTAAATTAAAAGGGCAGTATTTTCACATACACCTCCTTAGTACTCAATTAATTTCATGTTTCTGTGGCATATCTATTTGCTCTCGTTCATTCTTTGCTTGTATAAATCCTAACATTAGTATAGAACTTTCCACATCAATTTATGTTAAAGTCCAATTATCTAGATATTATTGTCATGTTATCTTGTATCACAGACCTATGAGTTGAATGGTTTTAGCCCAGAATCTCACGAGGTACAATTCTCTTTTGACATCTTTTTTCGCTAGCTTCTATTTTTGCCTGTATTTGCCAGTTTTTGAAGTGCTGTTGATCAGATGGGATTGTGTTTTTTTTTTTTGTTTTGTTATAGGAAGGTTATTTACCACAAAAGTACTAGAAAATAAATCAAGATAAATATATGAAAACTAGAAGTTGGATGTTATCATATTGGTCGACTATTTGGGGCTTAACAACCATAGTAGCTGAGTTGTATGTAGAACTCCCACTCACATTAATTATTAGAGCAAATCCCAGTACTATTTATAATTTCAAGGGATAATAGTAAGATGACCCACATTACATGCATCTCAAACCCATCATGCGATAACATAGATAATTAATTCAAACAAGGGTTCGCAAAAGTTGCTTCAGAAGATAAGTTAAGAAACAGACTTGAAAGGCTGGTAGTGTTTAAGCTCCGAAATAATGCCTTGAATGCATGCGGCACCAGCAACGATTGATACAATCAAGCAAGCCCAGCACAATATCTTTAGCCAAATCCAGGGAAGAGAGAAACTGCGAATTTTAGCCTGGGAAATGTGCATCTCTATTGGTAGATATACAGTCATTGGCCAGAATGCAGCGGCTCCAAGCAATCCCAAAACACTGTTGAAGACTGGAAACATCATCGCGATCGCAGACGTACATATCACATACGTTGTTCTCCAGATCAACCGGAGGAAACTCACGTTGTAAATACCCACCAACGGAATGACGATCTGATGTTCTTGTACTATGAAATGACCTGTTCCACACCTGCTGATAAACCACTTTTCCGCATTTTGGTGTAATGGCTGGCTGAAAACCTACACACGCATATATAATTTGAGTTTACTCGCAAATAAAGCAGCAGCATAATTTCACATCTAGTGGCATATACAACGAGTCGATGAACATCCCAGTATTGGGTTTAGACCAACTCTATACAAGGAGATGTGCAAGGTTTACAAAGAGAAATGCTAAGATCTGCTTTACTTTTGGAATATCTCTTTGTAAACCTAGCATTTGTCATACACATGCAAAACCCACTTCTTGCTCTAGGCTATATACATAATCTTTTTTTAAATAATGATTACCTGGTAAGCTCCCACAAGATGGATGATAATGCAAATGTTAGCAATGTCAATAAGCCAATAAGGTTCATAAAAACCAAATCCTGTTAAAAAATTGCCAGGCGCTTGGTTTCCAAATGCTGCATAGCCCAGAATTCCACACAGGAAGTAAAAGCTAGTGGTAACTAACACTCCAATGGCGGCAGCTCTCTTCATCACCAGGTTTTCTGGTGGGCTTGATTTTAGTGTATCCTGCAATTTATTGAAACTTCAGTCAACATTATTTTGGAAGAAAATATTTTGTGATGGATTATCCAATTAATTATAAGTAATCTTGAAACGAGTGGAAGAAGATTATACATATGTACTTAGAGATCGTGATAGAACTTGCCTGTATATCAATGAGGACGTTCGAGTACGAATAGGCAAAGGCAATGTTTCCAATGGCCTGTAAACAGTTCCACACCTTCTGTGAAATTGTCACATCTACTCCTGCACTTACACCTATGATGCTTGTCTTCCCAGCTTTCCCATCTGCAAGATCGAAAAGACGAAAACACTTGAAACCAAAAAAAAAATCATACTTCACTAACCACTACTTTCAATGGAAGGCCATCAAAATCTGTCATGCCAATGAAATTCCCCACCCCCAACCCGAACCCGAACCCCAACTCCCAATGGTTGGTACTTCCCAAAGGTATTTATCAGTTATAAATTTGCATTGTTGCTGAACCTGCTATTCGTGCTATCGAGAGACCGATGCCTATGAAAGCGTAGGAGAAAGACATTACAGCTGCGACGTAGGAGAGCCCTGCAAGGTCTTGAAAATTAGGTATTTGGCTTATAACAATCTGAATGACCCCAAAAATGATCATGTAGGGATTGTTTGATGTGTGACATCCTGCGTCATGGCCATTCTTGTGAAGGCAGTGCGATCTTTTGACGGCCCTGGTTAAGAAAAACGAAATCAACAGTCATAATATACATGCAATCTTCTTACAGATGCGCACAGAACATTTAAGAATACATGAATTATGTGTACATAAATGAAGGGAATTAAGCCATTTATGGTGAAAAGTATATCGATCTTTCGATAGGCTTAGCATAAATAATAGATCTCACTTGTGAACCGTATGAACAAATTATTACAAGCACACAGGTATGATGAGATTTTGGTGGATAGCTCTTACGCCATGCTAATAGCAGAAGTGATGGTGTATCCAATAGTTATTCCTACAAGATTCGTATATTGAGCTACCCCACAAAGCTTGTACTTAATTCCTCCTGTGGAGAGAGAGAGAGAGAGAGAGAGAGAGAGAGAGAGAGAGTATGAGACCCAGTTGTAGATTGCCTAGCTATATAACTTTGAACACAAGAGGCACCTGTACCTGAAGATCTCTCATAGTCAAATGAGTCGTATAGCATCAACAAACTAATGTTTTGGAAGATATCATGTTTTGGGTCAGCAGCAACAATAACAACAAACGTGTGCATGCATTCTTTTTCTTACCTAAGTTATTCTTTACAGCCTCAATGTAACTGTAGTTTCTTCTCCCAGTAACAGGGTCAGGAGACCTATAACTGTCCGCAAGTAGACTAGAAGTAAACAGAGTGATGAGAGAGAAAATAAGCATAGCAGCAATCCCCGCGATCCAACCCAGCTGAGCCATCGCCCATGCCAGAGACAGTACTCCAGACCCAATAACGGCTGTTATGATATGTGCACTTGCACTCGCCACGGTTCCTTCAAAAATTGAAACCATGCAGAAAGGAAATGAAGCGAAGCCCCAAGAAACATGAAGTCGTGAAGATGTCTGTGTGCTGATTGAAAAATAAAAGAAATACCAGTTCGTTTTACGCGGCCATCATCATCAAACTTAGAGGTCGCGTGCCCTGATTCCACAGCAAAGCTTAAATTCCTCTGCGTGATCTCCATCCCTCTCGAAGATCCTGAAAGATGACTGCGGCAAGATAAAATATAATGCTTAGAGGTGAAGATTTTGGAAAAGAAAACAGATTATATATGAGGTATTCCTTCCTAATTATGCAGATTTTATCTGGCAAGAACTTTAATGGCTTCACAGAGGACAACTAATATAGGGAAAATGATTCCTAACAATCACTTTAATGCATGCATAAAGAAATAGCTAGCCATTAATGTACTCTGGTGTCATATGGCCTCGATCCCCTGACCATGTCTATCCAAACCTAACACGTAGGGCGCATGCAACAGATTCAACCAGAACGCTTAAATATTATATGTCAAAACTCGGAACAAGGAGCAGATATCTTGAATTATATTATATCTTCCTGTAAACTAATTTACAGCAACAAGAAGAAAACAAGATAAGAATCATTACAGGGTGCATGGATAATTATAAATAATTAATTAATACTAGTTTTGCGATGTATAGCTTGGATCATAAGGTCTAATGAAAGCCATGCATATATAATGTGTACGTACTACAGCACGTACAGTACCCATGGCCGCCTACCCTCCCAAATAAGGTAATCGATCCTACGTACGTACACGAGAAAGTACTGGCACTACTTTGACATGATGATATATTAAGAACGTAATTAGAGTGTTAATTTTGCAATTTAAATATATAGCTACGTACCTAAACATCGGGAATATATAGATACAGCTGCTGGCTTATCATGAAAAAGGAAGAAATAGAATAATGGTACTCTACACGTACGTGAAGTACTACGTACCCAATGTATATATCATATATGTGTATAAACTCGTAATTTTTAGTAATTGTTAATTGAAAGAGAGCATAATTTCACTTCCACTCTTTTATGGGCCAATCAAGGCGGGGGAAAAAACAGGATGCTTTGCCTGATGAACACTTGGCCTCGTTTGTATTAGAAAATATTTCATTTCATCTAATCATTATAAATTTCTCAACTTTCAATATAAAATAAAATAAATAATTCAACTTTTTCAAATTTTAAAATAAAAATAATATTAAAAAATATTTTTTAACAATACTTTATTTAATTTTTTAATTTTAATTTATTTTATACCATCTATAAGTTATTTTGTAGTTGGTACGTACAATCAAGACCAAACAACAGTACTTAACTCCTACGGCCTTTAATAGAGGTGGATAAAAAAAAAATAAGGTATTACAGATAAACCCTCGTGTGAACCTAATAAATTTCGTGTAAACAAAATTGGTAGGGACACAATTAGTATATAATTAGTAAACGATCCATAACCGACATTTTTTTTTAATATTAAAAAAAAGGTAATTAAAATACGCTGTCGATCCTATGCATAGATCCGATTAGCATTTTTCAATTAGTAAATAGTATTTCTTAAGATTTTCCTTGACTATTTTTTGTACTCGAATTAAAGAAAAATTAATATTTTTTTTAAATGAGAAAAAAAATTAATATTAAAATTATATATAAAATATATTTTAAAGAGTAATACTAAGTACAAACTCTAAATAGATAAATCTTATATAAATTATTTGTAAAAAAGTAAATCTCACTAATAAATAATAGATTTTTTCACACTTTTTTAAGTAGATCCACTTTTTTACTTTGTATAAATCATTCTATATTTTAAATAGTTGTGTGTTTATGTTTTTTTTTAAATGAATAGTTGTGTTTTTACTAAAAAAAAATATATTCATCATCTATTTTTTTATCATCTTCTCATCATTCTATAATATAATATTAAATGATAAATTTATAAATAAAATATAATAAATAATTTTTAATTATCTAATATTATATTATAAAATAATAATAATAATTAAAATGATGAATAATATTATTTTTTTATCAATTTCCTATCATAAATGAAAGAGACGGCACGTTGTAATTCCCAAACAGTGGAGGAATAGTTTCCGTGGCATGTGGACTTCCCCGCATGTGGGCTGCCTCGGTATTCTTAATTCGATGTATCTAACTATGTTCGTAACATAGATGACATGTCGTTGATGTCCAGAGAGAACCTTCCTGTACTCGTGATGTAGCACCGGGACACTCGGAACCGAACGACGAGCCCCTGTCTGCGCACTCACTGACTAACGGCACCGAACTCCCACCACCGTCTCAAACACCTGCGTTTTGTCTCCACCACAAACAAAGGCAACTGAAGTCACCGCGCGGCATGTCGTTCTCGGTGACTCTCTCATCACCCCTCTCTCTCTCATCATTAACTCAGTCTCAACGGTCTGAGTTTCTCTCCAATTCATCTGTCAAATTCTCCCTCCGACAATTCCACTCTTTCCATAAGCCTCCTCTCCTCCAAGCCTCTAGAAGAGCCTCCAATTTCCCTCAGGTTCTTTTCTCTCTCCCTCTCTCTCTCTCTCTCTCTCTCTAGATCCATTACTTTCTCTTTCATTATATATAATTAATTATTATTAAAACAAAAAAATTTGGGTTTCAGGGAAGTGAAGGTATCATTGACGATACTCGCAATTGGAGCCGTTCGATCAGCCCCGAGTTCGATGATGACGAAGATGATGACGACGACGCCGACGAAGACGAAGATAGGAGCTTGGATCTGCTGGTTCGGTTTGTTGAAAATATGTTCAAGAAGATCTCGAGGCGAGCCCGTAAGGCCGTACGATCTGTTTTACCTGTTCCTATATCTTCCAAACTGGTAAACTCAATAGGAATCCTCTTGGCTTCGTTCTCCTAATCTAACAAACAAAAGGGAAAATGAATTAAATCTCGTGATGTTCCTTTTGGTCAATGCAGGTAGGGTTTTCTGTTAACGGAGTCTTAATACTGGCATTTCTGTGGGTTTTGAAGGCATTTCTTGAGGTACGGATGCATCATATAATTATTTTTTATAAGTAGATGCATCATATAATTATTCTTTAAAAAGAAAAGAAATTCATGCGCATCAATTCCATTATATATAAATACACGTATATTCGTTGGTTCTTTTTTTTTTTATAGGTTGTATATTCGTTGGTTCTTTTTAGTTCTGAAGTTGAAATCATTATTACTGTTTATTGTAGCTCATTGCCCTTTTTTTTTTTTGAGAGGGGGGGGGGGGGGGTGCTTGTTGAAATTGTGTTTTTTAAATATGCATTTGTAAGTTTTAAGTCTTTGACACTGAGAGCCTTCAATCATATTGAAAAAACAGTGGTTCTATCCCATACAACACCTAGAGGGGGTGAATAGGTGCAGTTCAAATTTTGAAAGTCTTTTCAATATTAGAAACAAATAAACAGTTAATCAATGGACAAAAACAATTAACACAAGGATTTGGTCACGAAGTGAAAACTCATTTGAAGAACGTCTTCAAATTCTAAAACCACTCCGGGTGTAAGCCACCACCTAAAATCCACTATAGAAAAAGTTTATTACAACCAATTTAGAGACACTCACAAAACTTTTGTAGTTCCTAAACTTGGCTTGCAACCTCACGAGTGACCCACTCGATCTCTACACGCATGTAGTGTCGGAACTCCGACCTTCTATAGCTTTCCACGAGAACCTCTCGATCTCTGTATCAACAGCAGCTCCGGAAACCTTCCGGCCAACAAAACGTCCACTTCAATGGACTTTGAATGAGATTTGATCTTGAGAGTGATGTGGTGGATATGTGTTTGTCCAAGAGAGATTCACAAGGGAGGAAAAGGTTTCTCTCTTTGGCTCTTGAAACACTTAGGGTTTTGCACTATTTTTCCACACACTACAGAACAGAAATGATCTGTTCTATTTATAGTCCCAGCAAGTCACGGCGCTCAAAACATGAATCTTTAGGTTGTCTTGAACATTGGCTCGAGCGAGGTGTCGAGCGAAGGTCGAGCGAACGTCTCTGGAGGAGTTCTGCTCGCGCGCAACATCGAGCACATCGAGCGAACTACTCTGGTTGGGTTCCGCTCGAGCGCCACGTCAAGCTTACCTCGAGCGAACCATTATGCCTGGGTTCCGCTCGAGCGCTGAGTCGAGCGCACATCGAGCGAACCACTCTGGATGGGTTCTGCTCGAGCGCCACGTCAAGCTCACCGCGAGCGAACCACTCTGCCTGGGTTCCGCTCGAGCGCTGAGTCGAGCGTGAGTCGAGCGCACCACTCTGGAAGGTTCCGCTCGAGCGCCAGGTCAACTACGTTGAGCACACTTCAATCTTTTTCACGTACCAATGCATCAACACTTGTTACAACTCAACTTTACATAGGTTTTCACAAGAATATACCAATTAACTCATTTTTCCCTCAACACATATAATTTTCATTGTCAATCCATGGACGCTTGGGCTTTCAAATTTCAAGTACCATGTAGGAAGTAAGCGGCTGTTAAATGTTCTTATGCGAATTGTTGATGTGTTTCATGGGCCTGGGTAACTCCACGCTGGCAGCACTCAGACTCTTCCCTGCAAGGAGGAGAAGGGGACCTCGGAGTCCGTGGTACATCCGACGCTCATGTTAGTTTCAATATTGAAGATGAAGAGAGAAAGTAGTAGTAAAAATGTACGTAGACGTTAACCTTCTTGTTGATTGCAGGAGGCATCTATTTATACCTGTTGGTCTGGTCTCCATGGTAGTGGTGTGTCGCTCTATAGGAGATCGGATATTCATGCTGCCCACTCGCCGTGCTATAGGGCATTTAGGTCCGACGGCGACTGTTCTTGGCACATGATCTTTTGTTGAGCGTATTGAGCTCTGGGTCGCATTGAATGCGGCATGCCTTCTTTCCTAAGTTTCTCTCATCTCATTAATGCGGCGTGCTTTCCTTTCTAAGTTTCATATTCTCCATTAATGCGGCGTGCCTTCCTCAGCTTTCCTTCTCTATCTGTCATGTCTAGGTGACGATATTTAGAGTCGGCGGTGAGTGTACCTGTCCGTTGGCTAATGGGTTTCTAGACTGTCTCCCTTGCTATATGTTTGTTATGGTTTCCTATCTACCCATCTTCTTTAGTTGGGCCTTTGAAGTATACACGACCCAGCCCAGACCTCATATTTGGGCTAAGGCCTGGGTTTGACCTAGGGGATAACTCCCCTCACACTAATCTTCGCATATTCTGAGTAATTTTAGTGAGCAGCGTGGCCTTCTTCATCTTTATCAACAAAAAATCAGACAACCCCATAGCATCTTTCGTGTGTTTTTTTTTTCGTGACAATCGACAGCCCCATTACATCCAACCTTTATCGTTTCCTTGAAATGTTGCAGCTCTGATAATTTCTTTTTAGAAAGTTTGTTTTCTTCAAATTATCATGGAGTTGAAATGTTACACTCAACACGCTCACTTTTCTTTTATCCATTTATCGATAAATGTCATGAAAGAGTTGAAAGTTTTTTTTTTGGGGGGGAGGAGGGGGGGGGGGGGGGGGGGGGCGCGGAGGCATTGTATCATCTTTTCGTTGGTCATGCAGTATAGTATCACAAAAGATACAGCTACCATAAGATTAAAGAATAGTAATTTGTTCTTGCAATTTAATGAAGGTTAGTACTGCACTGCCCGTGATAACATAAGAGGCAATGGGAGTAATGCGAGTATATGGCCTTTGTAGAAAGCTCAGTGGCCACCTATGGTTTCTAAGACTCTGCTGTGAATGTTGGTAGAATCTTGATATGGCATGAGCTGCACTCCTGCCATAGATATGCTAAGAAACATTTTATCTGAAGCTTGGTGCCTGGGTAATTATTGCATTCATTTTCACTGATAGAATCTTGGTGCGTGGTCCATGGTACTTTTTGGTCTTTGTGATTGATTTAGTCCATGAACTTTCTCTGATAGAATCTGGCCTTCATTTTCACTGTGTATTAAATCCAGGTTGTTTGCACCCTTGGAAGTGTAGTGTTTGTATGCATACTACTTATTCGTGGTTTATGGACGGGGGTAACTTATCTACAAGAAAGCCGCTACCAGAAGGTGAATGAATTTGATGATGATCGCCGTGCATGGACAGGTTCGCAGCCTGCAACTTGATTGAACTCTCCAGAATTAGGAAATGTTAAAAAACATCAATAATGGCACACATAATTAGAGGAACTGTCAGAATCAAGGATGATGAGATTGCATCAGAGTATTTTCATCTTTGGAAGTACCTGTTGTGCTTGTGATGAATACAATGATGGCTTCAGCATTTTCATCAGAGCATGAAGACCCAGAATAACTTATTCTTGCGATCATGTGTAATACATTTACGGGTGCTTGCATCTCCTCGAGCTTAATCGTTGTCATCTGCATCCCTTGAAATATGTAGGGTCTGTTTTGTTTCTCATGACATTTTTAGTTACTTGGCCATCCTACTTACGAGATGTTCTACATGTTTGGTTTCCTTTATCTGTGCTTGTTATGCTCCCGTGAAAATTAATTGCTTCCATTTCTGTTTTGCATGTTTTATGGCATTTGACACCATCCTCTGCATTGCTCAAATGCTCAGTTTGATGGCGTTGGGAATGGAGGCAATGTCCTCAATTGATTAGTTTTGGTATTTGAGTCATTTTGCTAAGATTGTTTTTGTAAAGATGCAACCAAAATTATTGGGGAGCTCGGTCTGCAGAGAGCTGAAATCCAATAGCCCTAAACTATTAATTAATTATGGGCTCTTTTAGATATTGAGATGAGATGAGATGAAATGAGTAGAGATAATTTGTGAATAGTAATAAAATTATTAGTTGAAATTAAATGAGATGATATGAGATACTCAGTATCCAAACTGCTTTATTTTTCAAAAGAGAGTATTTTATTTTGATATTATGATTAAAAAAAAAATAAGAACTTCTTGCTCTTAGATGAAGCCGGGTCTCGTTTATCATCTATTAAAATTTAAAAATATCCAGATGGACAAGGCTTGTGTTTGGTTTATGTTGAAACTGAATACAACATAACAAGACACAAAAAATACATCTCTTATTAGATGATGTGCCTTTTGACTATTAGGTCTCGTTTGGATTTAGAAAATATTTTATTTCGTTTTATCTCATCTTATTTTATTATTATAATTTTTTTAAAATTTTTATACAAAATATAATAAAAAGTTTAACTTTTTTAAATATTAATTCAACTTTTTTAAATCTCAAAATAATACTAATATTAAAAAATAATAATTTGATAATTTTTATTTTTTATCTTTCAAACCAGCCGTAAATTTATCTATCTAGCATCGACAACAAATGATGTCGTTCACCAATCAATCGGGCAAAATTGTGACCGTTCATAAAGACAAGACCACCAAATTTGCTTGTACCTGTAAACTTCAATGATTATTATCGTTTACAGCTAGAGAACACCTCTCACTTATATTATTTGGGATTATAAAACTAATACATATATAAAATTATGGGTGACGTAGGTGTTGCGTATTTTTATTTTTAAGAGTTGAGTTTATTATTAAAAAATTAAATTTTATATTTATTTATATTTTTAAAAAAAAAAATGTGTAATATTTATGTATTTTATGATTGCGAATATAATTTTTTTATAAAATAATGAAAAATAACATAATAGTAAGACGGTGCACGGAAAACCTTAAGCTGAGTAGAGGAAAAATTCAGCCTTGTTGCCAAACAGAACGGTAACCCCTCAGTGGGCCGCGCGGGCGGCAAAATATAATAATTCAAAATCTGAAAAATAAAATGCCAACTATGGTTTGTAGGTTGGTTATGCCAACCTCCAATCACATACTGACAGCCAACTCAAGCAGCTCTGGCTCAACCAACACCTCCGGTTAAATATCTCTCGCTCATTCCTGCTATATATACCCCAAACCGCAAGGTTCAGATCTATCACAAGGGTTTCTCCAGAGGGCGTCTTGATAAACGCCTTCGTTTCTAAGAGGAAGCCTCTCTCAGTTTCTTTTCCTTTACTATATTCCTTCGTTTTATAGGTTTTTCTTCACTTTCCAGCGAAAATGAGAGAGTGCATCTCAATCCACATTGGTCAGGCCGGTATTCAGGTCGGCAATGCCTGCTGGGAGCTTTACTGTCTTGAGCACGGCATCCAGGTACTCTTCTTCTCATTCTATCCCTTGTAATTAAGTTTATATAGAAACTTATCTTTCCGATTCTTTGTTTGGTGTGATCTGTGATTTTCTTCTCTGATTTCTTTGAGTTTGTCAGATCTGCAATTTGCGCAGCTAATTTTGGTGATACATTTTTGTTGAGTTTCCTTCAGATCTTCTCCATTTTATCTTCATTCTTCCACTCCTTTCTCTATGGGTTTGATTCGAATGGAAAGTGGTTTCTGTGGTTTTCTGGCTCGGTCCGCTTGTTTTTTCCTCAGATCTGTGTTTTGTCGGTGTTATTTTGATACTGAGTAGTTAATATGCATCTTGATTTGGACCTTTTTCCGCTGGCTTGTAATTCGTCAGATTTGTTTGTTTTAAGCATCAGATCTGGCTTTTGCAATATCTCCATAAGGACTATGGATGTTTTGACTGTTTTTTAATTCTCTGATTCGATTTAGAATTTCTTGCGAACATGTCTAGTTTTCAAGCCTCTCCCGTAGATCCTCTAAGTGTAATATGCGTTCTTTTCCTCTGCTTGACATCGTGATACATTTGTAATATTTTAATTGTTGCTCCACACGTTATCAAAAATCACCTGGTAAATTGTTTATTGATTTGGCCACAATTGACTGAGAATTGATCTGATGAATTATCCAATAAATAGCTTGGAAACATTTCGTCTATCAGTAAAGTAACTAAAAGAAAACCTTCCCTTGCTATTGTTCAGATGCGAAGTATGGTTCAAGCAAAGATCCAGCCCAAACTATGTGAATGAGGGATACGTCAGAGAAATAAATGAAAAAAAATATCCTTAAATGAGGGATCATATATCAAATCAAATGCAAAAAACACATGGTGCTAAAACTGAGCGTATGTATATACATGCTTGGATTGTATGTCTATGCACAACTTTGCTAAAACAAATACATCAAGTAGAATGTTCATTTATTCATTGCAGTTTCCTGTACCTTAATTGCAACAATGAAGAAAATGTTGTGCTGTGTATGTGAATGAGAATTGGTTGTTCAATCTCAAAATTGGTGGTTGGTTTTGAAAGCAATTATAATTGGTTAGCTGAATGTTCATAAGCACTTAGTAGGTCCGGTTAGCCCTTACTTGGTAGGTTGGTTCGATCTTTTGGTTTGATTGATGAAACTCTTAAATGCTTTCTTGTTTGTGTAGCCTGATGGCCAAATGCCAGGTGACAAGACTGTTGGTGGGGGTGATGATGCATTCAACACCTTTTTCAGCGAAACTGGTGCTGGGAAGCATGTCCCTCGAGCTGTCTTTGTTGATCTTGAGCCCACTGTCATTGATGAAGTCAGGACTGGAACCTACCGCCAGCTCTTCCACCCAGAACAGCTAATCAGTGGCAAGGAGGATGCTGCCAACAACTTTGCCCGTGGCCACTATACCAGTAAGCATCTCACTTTTGTCATCTGTATTTTTGTGGAATATCAAATAGAGGGTGTGAGAAAATCCATTTCCTGTTTCAGTTGGCAAGGAGATTGTTGATCTGTGCTTGGACCGTATTAGAAAGCTTGCTGACAACTGCACTGGCCTCCAAGGATTCCTAGTATTCAATGCTGTTGGTGGAGGCACTGGTTCTGGGCTTGGCTCCCTTCTCTTGGAGCGATTGTCCGTTGACTATGGCAAGAAATCAAAGCTGGGTTTCACAGTCTACCCTTCTCCCCAGGTCTCCACGTCTGTTGTTGAGCCGTACAACAGCGTCCTCTCAACGCACTCTCTCCTGGAGCACACTGATGTGGCTGTACTTTTGGACAATGAGGCCATCTATGATATTTGTAGGCGTTCCCTTGATATTGAGAGACCCACCTACACCAACCTCAACCGGCTTGTCTCTCAGGTTGATATCTGCACTGAATTCATTTTTAAGAAACTAGGAAAACTTTCATGTACCTGTGTGGGGAATATAGCACTATGGATGCTCATAATTGTGAATCTGGTGCTGCTAATTAATAAACATACTAGATGATCTGGGAAGTATTAACTTCTGTGTTTTGATAGATAATTTGGAAAAAGAGGCATATGTACTTTTTTATGAACAGGGTCACATATATGTCGGGCTTACTAGATTATGTTGCTATGATATAGCTCGTCTCATCTAAATGTTTGTTCTATTTCTGGAATTCAGGTGATCTCATCTTTGACTGCCTCTCTAAGGTTTGATGGCGCGCTGAATGTAGATGTGACTGAATTTCAGACCAACTTGGTCCCATACCCCAGAATCCACTTCATGCTTTCTTCTTATGCACCAGTCATTTCTGCTGAGAAAGCATATCACGAACAGCTCTCAGTGGCTGAAATCACCAACAGTGCTTTTGAGCCCTCATCCATGATGGCCAAGTGTGATCCTCGCCATGGCAAGTACATGGCATGCTGCCTCATGTACCGTGGTGATGTTGTGCCTAAGGATGTCAACGCTGCTGTTGCTACCATAAAGACCAAGCGGACCATTCAGTTTGTTGACTGGTGCCCCACTGGATTTAAGTGCGGTATTAACTACCAGCCTCCCACTGTTGTTCCTGGAGGTGATCTTGCCAAGGTGCAGAGGGCTGTTTGCATGATCTCGAACTCGACCAGTGTGGCTGAGGTGTTTTCCCGCATTGACCACAAGTTTGACCTCATGTATGCCAAACGTGCCTTTGTACACTGGTATGTGGGTGAAGGTATGGAGGAAGGAGAATTCTCTGAAGCTCGTGAGGATCTTGCTGCTCTCGAGAAGGATTATGAGGAAGTTGGTGCTGAGTCAGCTGAAGGCGAGGATGATGAAGGCGAGGAGTACTAAGTTGCTCTGGGTGGTTCATTTCCGTGAGGTTTTGGAGAATGATGTTTTATCTATTTACAGTGCCTTGTGTGATGCTTTGTGTGGGTGCAACTAAACTCAGTTCCTTGTATTAATCTCAACCCAGATTGTGAAATGCTATTACTATTGGTACTTGGTAATTGTTACGCTCGACTGTTGAATCGTATGGAATGATATGGAGTTGGTTGATCCTAAAATGTTCGATTTGAATATGTGACTAATTCCAAATACTAGTGAAAGAAATTGCTATCTTCTCTACTCGAAGAAATACTTTTTAAGTTCTTATCTAACGTGGTCAGGTAAAATTTTTATTTTTTTTCATTTTTAACGGTTCGATATGAAAAAAGAAATCATTTAAAATGCATCAGTTATTATTTATAATAGACAATGATAAAATTTGGGTGATATTATATTTACAAAAATAAGAAAAGTTATTACCTACTGGCAGGCACACAAATTTGGGTGATCTTTGTTTGTTCGTGAAAACGAGAAGTAATTTTCAACGAGGCGACGTTTTATGATTGGAATCAGGAAAAGATTTGGCAGCCACACAAATTTTAAGCATTAGTAGAAGCACCTCCAAATTTCCAATCCATCATCATAAATGGTGCTTCTTTTAATTACTTTTCTTTATGTATTATTAAATTCTAAAACATGTGAACAACTAACATATACATACACAGACGGCAATACGACCTATTTTTACAAGTCACCTCTGAAGTACGGTGCACCGAAGAAGGAGCTGGAAAATGTCCCTCCCCCATTAGGGAGAAGAGTCAGGAAACAGATTAGTCCAAGGACAATCCCCCAAGCATAGCGGTCATCTCCCAAAGGAGTAATCTCATCTTTTGCAGGTATTTCATCTCCACCCCGGAAGAAGGTTGCAAATAACCCCCATGCCAAGCACAGCACACTTCCACTCAGTCCACCTATCCCGAGCAATAGAGATGTGGCAAAAGATAGCAATGTAGCAGTGCTTCTCCCGAACATAGCTTGAGCAATTCGTCCTCCTTCCAATCTTCCACAAGGCAACAAGTTCAAAGAAGTCACCACCATTCCTGCATATTTATGAACTCGTCAACATTTCTTCTTGGGGTGAGTTGATGACACCACTACCCCGCATTGAGAAATCAAGAGAGGTCCACCAAACACCAGCACAAAATGTGAGTGCAAAGATCAATTCATTTTGACTTTAAAAAAAAAAAAAAGAACCAAGTTGTTCGAGCTTAATGAAAGTTATGACGTGATCATGATCATTTGATCAGATCTGTTAAAATCAGGCGATTCTTTTGGGCCTTACGGATAAACAAGCAAAATGGTTTATATCCATTGAGGTCAGAGAGAGTGAGTTACCTAAAAGCCCAGCAAAAGCAAGGGGATCAACAGGAACTCCAACACCTTCCACTGCATAAGGTAATACGTTACCTAGGTCATCTGCATATGGTCCGATGACAAACTGGATGAAAGAAAGCAAAGGATTGTTATAGAAAAATTGTGGCCTTATATACCTGCATAGAAAGAGAAGAATGGAGTAATGATGAGCTGCTATCAGATATTTGGCATAAAAATTGTTCAGATGTGTTAACGAAATTGCAGTGAGAAATGCATATGCATTTGTATCAAACGATGATCAATGAATCTATAACAGAACGTTGTCTTGTTAAAGGTCTTTCACATCTCTCTTGACCATAATTTGGTATGGAGCCCCCAAGGTTTTCCCCAAGTTTGCAAATTTGGGAGACTGATTTGTCATACTTCTTTTGACACCTTCATGGTTGGCAACCAATAAATGTAGCAAGATAACGCTGGCAGTTTAGAACCCCTACCAAGTAACTACAGCTATATCCATCTTCTATCACAATCGTCATTCTCAATGGGAAAGCAGAGGTACACAAGATTGCTTTTGCATAATAAATCATGTCTTCAATTCTTTTCAGAATGGAAAGGCACTTTAGAAAACTTACAAAGCATTGTCGCCTCCATTAAAGCTGCCATCAGCAACAAACGCAGCAATTGCAAGCACAAGAGATGTCAAATATGCGCTCGCTGTGCGTGCCACTGGAATATCAAAAAGTGCTTTCTTATTTGGAAGCAGCGATTCATAGTTATTCATCACTCCCAAGCACCCTGTCCAATTGGATGGCACGAGAAAAGATGGGCTGAGTTTGACACCATAACGAGCTGCAGTTACCCTTGTGGTTATCTGCAAAACATAAAACAATATTTCTTTCAATACTGTGGAAGAGACAGGTGTTGCCATAAAGCAGATAAAACATAACTAACATTTCATTGCTTAAAAGGCAAGCTCACTGAACTACAATTTTGTCGAGCAGTCCAGCTGATTTGAAGTTTTAACAATAAGGGCATGCAGTGCCACATGCTCGCCAAATCAAACTGGATTCTTGGCATATCTCATATAATTCCAAATTATTTGCAGTATCTCATACCATTCTAAATATTCAAGAATGAGAGTGTTCTTGTTATTTTGACCTTTCCTCTCTCCACCCGATCTGTCTTACATGTGTCTGAGGGTGTGACTTCAGTTCCAAAATTGGATTCGCATCAACCTGGTTACAATTGTACTACTAAAGCCTCGATGGTACAATGACTTTTTATCCAAGCAGACCGGATAAATTGGAAGTAATACTTAAAAGCCATGGTCTTACGAATCACACAATAGCAGTATGTATATTAGGGTTTGATAAAAAGGTGCAGAGCAGCATACCTCAGAAACTCCCAAAATGGTAATGAAGCCAGCAAAGAGAGGCACAACATCAGCCAAATAATCATCAGGTGTAGCATTAGGTTTTAAGAAGAAGCCACTTGTCAGAGCTATCGTTCCAAAAGTTGTAACACATAAGACTATTGCACTGACATAACCCCATGGGGTGCTTAGCTTGGTTGCTTCAAACTGTAGGTCCATCTCTGCTTTGGGTTGCACCATACAAGCCTTGAAATAACAAGAAATATAAACATGAAATCTGAACGGAAACTCTTATAGCTTAGAAATTTTTGAAAAGCAGAGGAGATTCCAATTTCGTTCTCCTCACATGTTAGAAGCGAGTGGACTACATATTATAGTCCATGGAAAGAGTTAAAAAATCTCCTGAATAACGTGTAGCTAGATAATCTAGTAAGAAAGATGGTCCAAGAGGAGCTTTAGCCTCCAAAAAACGCTGGCTTTAGAACTTAGCGGTGCTGGAAAAATGGGTTCAGATCACTTCACGATTCAGACCCTCAACCAGTTGGTTGTAATACAGCATGCACACCGTTCCAATACTACCGTGTGCCCAAAAACATACCACTGAATTTGTACAATGAAAGTTATATCAAGTAGTCATGCCACAATTCCAGACTGAGGATTACTCAATATCCAGCTAAAAATGAATGACCAAAACGAAGCATATAGGAACAATTCGATCAGTCTGGAAATTCTTCACAACAACCTGCGGGGGAATATAAATCATACATCCAAAATGCAAGGTTAAACTTTAATGTAAAAACAATTTAGGTATATACCTGTTTCGTAATGTCATTGGTTTTTTCTTCCATTAACCATAAAACTACCTCCCTCCCGGCTGCTTCAGATAACTTCTTCTCCAGTTTGGGAATGACTTCCTCGATGGGCTTCCTTAAGTTGCCAATAAAGATGCCCCCATCTCCGAAACGCCGAACATCAGTTGCAAAAAACGTGTCAAACCCGAAGCAGCTCTTCAACTGCCCCATCAAATGTGGCCCAACACGAGGAAAAAAAAAACACTTATTTCATGATCTTTGAATGAGCAAATAGACAGGAATAAAAGCAAGGCATGCATGTAACAGTGTATATATAATATTTTATTGTAAAATAAAACAAGATAACAGGACAAGCGATACATTCTGCAATACTTTTCCTCATGTTCCTTAATTTATGAAATAGGAACAACACCCCTCGAGTTACACCTGTAATACTGACATTAAACTAATGTACCATCATGCATCCAAACAGCAATGATACTGTTTTATAATAAAGAACCTGAAAATATAGATATCAGAAGTAGTGTCTAATGAATAAACAGTATGCAAAATAATTACCTTGTTGAGATCAAGAGCCTTGAAGGTCTCCTCAGCTTTCTCCAACCTCTCCTTCTCTCTAGTCAAACTATCACGCACCACTTTATTGAAAAACGCCACAACTGGGTTATCGCTATTTTCCCTATTAAGCTCCTTGAGCTTTCTATCTGCCCTCTTCTTCTCCAGCTTTATCGCCGCCTCGATCGAAGGATTGCCCATGAACTTCTTGAACTCCTCGTCCGTCTTCCAGTCCATTTCTTGCTGTTTCTCTTTATCGTCACCCTCTTTGCCCAACTCGATTTCTCCTGAAGACGACTCAGTCTTCTGGAGGTTATCGTCTTTAGTTGTCTTCTCGGAGACTACGGCAACCGAAGAAGAAGTAGGTTGGGTTTCTTGCTCATCTATATTGGTGCAGAACCCGAGAGGTTTTCTCGAACTGGGTTTAGAGTATAGAGAAAACGAGAGGTGTGTCTTTTGGCCAAATGGGTTTTTGTTGAAAGCGGAAACTATGGTACTTGTACTGTTCTTTTTCTTGTTCTTGAGAGGCCATGAGGACAGTGGAGAATGTGAGGTAACGGAGAGAGAGGCCATCGGAGATCGCGAAGAGTAATGACATGGTGAGATAGCTCGCTAGGTAGCCGAAGAAAAAGGAGGAGTTGGAGGGAGAGAGACTGGTCTAGAAAGCTGGAGAAGTTTCACGGTGCAATGGGTCATGGGGTTAATGACGACGAGGATGAGACACCACGTGGAAATAGATCGATCTGTGTAGCAAGGATAAGATAATTTGTGTGGCCGAGCCCTTGGATTTTAGATACCATGATTGAGAATCGAGATCGCCAATCGGATTTTTTAGATTTGCTCATTTGAGCATTAGATTTTAAGAGACGTTGCCACTTTGTTGCATGGACAATGCTCTTCAGTAGCTGAGTATGTACAGCTGGGTATGCACTAGTGTATTTTGTACCCTTTTTTTTTTAATATATTTAAATATTTAAAAAATAATACACTAAGTCAGTAATAAATCATTTTATTAATCATTAAATAAAAAAATTTGAAAAAATAGATACGTGTGGTAAAAATGATAAAAAATAACCATTTAGCATTTTCCTTGTTGCGTTAGATGAAGTTGGGACCAATTTAATGCAAATCTTAATAATACTTTAAACACACAACAGCAACTATCATAACAAAAAATAAAATATCGCAAATTTTGTTTGAACATATTTTTAATAGATATTACAACTTTCTTGTTAAGAAATAACTTTTATTATACGGTTTCAATTATATTGCTCATTTTTGCCTATTCACGTGGCAATTTATTAGAAAAATTAAAAATATAAACATAAAAATACTAGAAGGAATATAGTTTTTATCTTTTTGTACTTTTCGGACGTTGTTTTTATAATATATTTTGTTTTGTTTTTATTTTTTAATTAATCATGCTATACCATATGGTGGTATCACGTCAATGAGACAAACTATATGGTTGTACAACAACTAATGAAACCGGCCGGCATCGCCGCACACCGACTACTAGAGCACAAAATTAGACGAAACTAATAGAGAATCGGTTGGTTGGCGATAAAAATTCCTTGAAATTAATATATGCCAGTTCGATTATGGTTTGAACCTAGTTCAAATTACTAAACCAGTCGATTAAATATATATATTTATATATATCTTAGGTAAAACGACACATTTTCACTTAAATAAAACGGTGTCGTTTTAGACTTAACGTATACAAAATAATATAAGTGAAACGACATCATCATTTTATACATAATATATTAAAAATATATATAAGTAAACCAAACAGTGTCGTTTCGATTTCAACTTGTATTTTTCTCCCTCCCCCTCTTCTACTCCAATTCGATTTATCTCTCTCTCTCTCCTCTCTCATACCAAGCTTCACTCCATCGCCATCGATCGAGAAAGTGTCGGAATTGATATGGTCGATATTCCTCCTACCCAATAGCCGGTTCGGTCGGTCTTTCTCTCAAAATCTTCCCTATCGGTCGATTTCAATTTTGACAAAAATCGAACCGCATTAATCAGTTTTCACTCTAAAGACAAAGTAAACGGTACAATTAGAGCGGCATAATAACAATACTCTTTATATAAGAATTATGCTAGGCCTATGGGAGAATAAGGACAACTTTTTTATATATATAGAAGAATAACGAAAACCTATATGACTTACTGCAGTACTTCAAACTATAAGTTATGGATTTAAAGTTATTTTTGTACACTTTATATTTCTTTTCTGGCCAGTTATTATTGAAACAACATAATAACATTTTGCAAAATAATAATAATAATAATAAATTTTAACTTTTTTTTTTTTTTTAAATTGACTGTGTGGGACTTAAGCATACAAAGTCTCTATTACTTAAGCGTTGCGTGTAATAACTTTTATTTTTGATAAATATTTTGACTGTATCGTTTTTTTTTTTTTTTTTTTTCAAATGGTGTAATTGTATCGCATTTTGTATTTATAAATTAAAGAATTATATCTATAAGTTCCTGTGGAAGATGCACTTTTTATATTGTTGATATGATAATTTTTAATTTATAAAATAATTTAATTTTAATTTTATCTTATAAATTAAAGCTTACGATACAGACAATAAAAATGTGTGAACCACATAACTTATAAAATAGAATGCATCTTATATCGTAGGATGCTTGGGTTTGATCATTTATATAGTTGCTTACAATTGAGTTGATATTCAAAAGGATGTTGCTATTATGTTGTCTAGTGTGTACCATCGGACATGATGAGGGAGGAAGTGTGCTTCGAGGGGAGGGACGTTGCGTCGAGAAAGGGAGGCTGCGCTTCATGAAAGGTTCGAGAGAGGAAAGAGGGAAGGTATTGAGGTGGGAAACTGAGGAGGGAAGCCTCATGTAGTCGAAACGATGCGCTTGGTTTTCTCGAAACGGTTCATTTGGTTTTTTTTCAACATCAGCAACCGTTTATGTACTGTTTATATGAGGCGACTGTATTGAGCATTTTTACATTAAAAAAGCCCCCAGTAGATTGTACGCTCTACTTACGTGGCTTTTAAATTTTAAATATTACAAATTAAATTTTATAATTTAAATGATATATATATATATTATATTCTATACATCGATTTGAGAATAATATAATTTATATTTTTTTGAAGCCTGATTTTACAATTTTATTTAACTCCCATGCTCCTCTTTGAGTCTTTGTATAAGATATTGCTCCACCACAAATAACGATTATTAATAAAATTGAAATACCGTTATGTTTTTTATAAAAGTCATAATTTCTCTTAAAAATGTTAAAAAACAATATTTTCATCAGGTTTCATTATCAATGAATAAAATTTCCAATCCTAGTGTGCCTATCAATATTACAACTCTTTAAATACGTTCAAATCAAGACCAAAAATAGAGAGAGAAGAAGAATTGGAAAAAAGTTTTGCTATATAAAGTAATTTTGTATATTTTACTTGATTAAAAATATTATTTTATATTAAAAAAAATTAATACAACTAATTACATAAAAATTACTATACATAGAATTTTTGTTTAAAAAAAAAAAATTAAAAGAGGTTTTTTCCTTCAAGAAGTAGGTAGTTTTTCCGGAGGCTCATCAGCTATAAATATAGAATTTGGTCGGTTTTGAGTTAAGATACATTTTCTTGAGTCCTTCAGAAGAGCATCTTCTTCTCTCAGTCGAAGCTATGCTATGAATTAGTAAAGCACTGACTGCTCCCAAGCCCGTTGTCTCGTAAAGTTTGGTAGTAGCCGACTCACGCCCGCCTCTGTCAAGTACCTTATAGAGAACTGGTAAAGATTTCCCCCACCCTTTTCCATTAATTGCGTCATATTCTCAATGCTGATCTTTCCTTAATTAGGGTACAGTTAGGCCAGGATTTTATGGCTTTTGTTCGAGTTTACTTGTCAAGAATGTGACTGGCTTTCTTTTCGTTACGTATAAACTTCTGGACTTTTAAAAGGAATTATTGTTTGGGCTAGGGTTTTTCTGGGTTTCTGGGATCAGGGAATTTAGGGCTTTTGATTGAGATTTTGTTTTGTTTTGTTTTTTGTTTCTCTCAACTGGTCTAATATGTGAATAACGTGACTATGTGCTAGTCTTTGAGGCAAGGTAAATTGAATTTCTCCGGTATCCCGGTTTCTACATAAAGGTCTCTGGTGCATAAAGAGCCTCTTTAGAAAATTGAAGGGCCGTTTTGAAAACTAACACGCTGCAATCTTTCCTGTGGTATGCTATTCACTCGTTACTGTAGCCCAATTCCTTTTCTTACTGTCTGTTGAAATGGTTTTGGATCATTTGATCTTGTCTGTTGTTCGGTTAATACGATGAGAAAACTTAATAATTTATATATTACTTCTTTGTTAGAATGATTTTGAAACTGAAAAATAAGAATGCCTAAAATCTGAATTCTATAGGATTGTTTACCGTATCCCCACCCCCAACCCCCGCCCCCCCCAAAAAAAAAAAAAAAAAAAAAAAAAAAACTAGGATTTTTTTTAGGCATTTGTGATTGCTACCTTTGAAGTGGCATTTTGGTGCACTACCATTGTTTTCTGCCTCCATTTTTCCATCGTCTGTACCGAGGTGCTGCCACAACCTTGCCATTATCTCCTACACCACTATCAGCATGCCACTGTTAGAATTACCATTTATGTTTTTATCTCACCATCATTATCCTTTCATAAATTAGTGCCTTGTACTCTTGAAAAATAGAAAACTAAAAGAAGTGCCATCTACACCTTAGATTCATAATGTTTTTTTTATTAAGGGATTTATTAAAAAACGTAATTAGGAATTTATTAAAAAAACGTAATTAGGATATATTAAAAAACGTAATTAGGTTTATCACTTTTATGTTATGGACGTGTTTCTCAATTGTCTTGTACTTTCTATATAAAGCAATAGATGAAGTAGAACTTATTAGAAAAGTTAATCATAATCATTTTATCAGTTTATCACATTAAATCATTCGATGCCCACGCTTGATGAGATTTTCATATTCTGGTTTTTTTGGGGTTACAATGCATACTAAATCTAGAACTTTTGTTTTACCATTTCATATGTTTGAGATTTAAGGTGCTGGTGATGATTGTTGATTTTGCAGTTGTTTGTGCTTTTTCTAGAGGCTCATCACTTTGCTAAATGGCCAATAATCCTCGGTTTTCTGGTGTACAGGTAGTGTTTCCATAATACTATTACTTGGTTCATTTAATTCTTTTGGAAACAGTTAGTTCTACAGACAAGATTTTCTGTTCTTCGAGTTTCAAGAAATATAGGAGGTTAACAATATAAGATTTTTATCCCTGATAATAGCATTGGTCCCGAAGGAATCATCTATGCGTACTTGCATTAAATTTTTTTTTTTAGGCCCATGCCTTAAAAGGTTATGGTACTCGAGGTGTTTAAGCCTCTTGCAAGGAGGCTTGCTACAGTAGGGAGTATATTTTTATTGATTGGAATGCTGCTTCTTTTTTTTTCATCCACTATCGGATTTCTCTTTCATTGGCAAAGCCTCTTCAGCCTCCTATAGTTGGTTCAGTGGAACCCCCTCGAAGTTTTGTTGCACCGATGTCTTCTCAGGTAATGCATCCCTTGTCACTGAGTTTGCATCTCCTGTATATATTATCATTATCAATCTGATAAAACCTACACTTGGCTGCAGTTCCGACAGGTGGTTCCAGCACAGCAGTCACAACAGTTCAATCCTGTTCCTTCTCAACATTTTTATCCTGTTGGCCTTGGCGCTCCACGGATGAATGTTGGACTACCTCATCATCATACTCTGCAACCCCAATTTTCTCAATCAATGCAGCAATTTCCTCCAAGACCCGGTCAGCCTGGTCATGCTACACTCCCATCACAGGCGATTCCATTGCCAATTGCTCAGCCAAACATGCACATTACTTCAGAAAAACCAATACCTCAGATAAATTCTCAAACTCCAAATAGCTATTCACCTGTTTTGGGTGGCCCAGAAAGACCTCTCACTTCATCATATACTGTAAGATTCCAAAGTGTTGTCATTTCAGAATTCTCTATTTATTATACTTCTTCAGGGATTTACTTAACTTAATATACATACATTTATGCAGTTTGCATCATCTTCTTATGGTCAACCGCATACAAATTTTAGTGCCTCCACCCAGTATCAGTTTACACCTCAAATGCATGCACCTGATATATCTTCTGGGAGACAACTTGGTTTATCATCTGAAAGCCAGGGTACTGCCACTGTTGCACAGTATGCAAAACAACCTTTAGTTCCCACCACCATGACATCGGTAAAACTTCTTTCCTTTTATCCTATTGACATTGAGTCACATATTTCTTCAACACTATCAAATCATTTTTGTGTTCCTTTGCTATCAGAAGCTCCATCTTTATCAATTTGTTGAAATGCCCATAATTAAAATTTCAGGCAACAATCATCCAACCTAACACCACAAGAGAGTCCCCAACAGATTGGATAGAGCATACTTCTGCTGATGGAAGAAGGTATATGGTTCTGATGGATGCAGACGATCCTAGATTCCCAATCTTTATTTAGGTTACAATGTTCTCTGCTTTTTTTTTTTTTTTCTTTTTTTTTGAACAAAAATTTTAGATTTGCCACACGTGGACTTTCAATCCATTACTAGCAGACGCAGCCAAATCTCTTCTCGAGAAAGGATATATGCATTGAAACAATATGTTGATCCCTTTTGTACTTAATCTGTTCTCTTTCTCTTTAATTAAGGTTTTAATTATGAAACAATCTCACCGTAGGAAGACCAATTTTGACTAGGGCTATTATCTTGTTGAATAATGTGAGCCAGCTGATAATTAATCCCAAGGGATGATGTTGAAGATTGCAATGCCCGAATTTATTAGATGCCAATTAAATATTCAAAAACATTTACTATTTTTTGGTTTTTTTGGATCTGCTTTTGTTGCATGCTTGCTTCTCTGTTGCTGCTTTGTTGTGCTCTTATGGTTTTGCATTAACACATGCCCGTAGGATCTCTTGTGCCTTAAAATATGCACTGAAATGACGTATAGATTGAGTGAGATGTTTCAGTGTTTGTTACTGTCTTTTATCATTTTGGCATGGCTATAAGCTGTGCACTCACTTCTACAAAGATCAAGGTACATGGTCAATTGGTTAGTCCATCTTGGCAACCCCTGCAATTAGTGGGAAAAAAATTGAGAATGTCTCTTTGCTTCGAGGTGCCACATTCTTATCTCTTCTTTAGTGGACCAAAGTATCGTGCATATTACAATTGCTTTTGACTCATTTCTATTTTTTTAGGTTTGATTAGTTATTTACTACATCTTCTGACAGTAATGTTTTTGATAGGTAAAACATTTTTTACTGATACGAAAAATAGACATAGCCCATGTACACAGGATGTATACAAGATATCTGACCATTACTTTCTTCCACATGAATCCTGCAGATACTATCACAACAAGAAAACAAGGCAATCTAGTTGGGAGAAGCCTTTAGAACTGATGACGCCAATTGAGGTGAGTCAGGTTTTTTCATCTAATTTCTTCATAATGTATGACATGTTAGTAATGTGATTGAATAGTGTGTATATACATGGTGTATATGCGTGCTGGTGCATGTCTATCCAGTGATTTGTATGGCTGACTTGGTTTAGTACGAGCAAACTTCTCGTTTAATGGATTCACGTATTGCTTGTTATTCCATCAGCTATATTTTTTATGGTATGGTGAAAAAAATTGCTCCTTGAGTTCATATGGTAGGGTTTTCCTGTCAAGCAGATAACTATTATTCTTAACTTCTTTGTCTTGTTGTAAGGTTGATTGTATCCAATTCGTCTTTGGAACTTTCAGATAATATATTTTCAACTCTCTTTTGGATGAAGAACAATTCTCATTTCATAGAAATGTGTTTCTCTGAATCTTGATTGTGGCCAGAAGTTCTGTCCTTTATAAAACAGAAACAAGTTGCTTGTCATTGTGACAGTTACTCACCGTCTATCTCTGTCGATTACAAATGTAACGTATATCTCTTTCCTTTCAGTTTCCCTTTTTCCTTTTTCCGTTCATTTGTTTCTGGATCAGTGGTTTAAATATCTGTTTTCTTTGCTTCTGTACTTTTGTTGGAAAACATGGGTCTCTTATCTCTCCCTTGGCTGCCTCCCCCAAGTTTGATAATTCATGGTGATAATTACTTCATAATGCTATGCTGATGTATTGCATAGTCTTGTCAAAATATGGACAAACAAAACCTTCGTAGTTTACTCGACACTTCATGATGACTGCTAGTCTGTTCCATGTACCACATTGACTCTTACTCATTTACCTTTTGATGCAATTTCATGGTATTCTCTTTTGCTTAGAATTCCATAGATATTTTGACAATTTTCTTCTACTGGCATAATTTTGCCTCGAGACCTCTAAAGTTAATGGTGTTTTCAATTCTGTTTGTAGTTTGTTTGTTTCTCACTCTCTTATATTATCTATATATACACTGCATGACTTCCATAGCTTTAAAGATGCTTACAGGTACATGGTCTGCTACTCTATTGAGAGGTAGGACATGCTGTGGGTATTTGCTGCTTTCTCTAGCTACTATATTGCTTGAATGTTAGTAAATCCTGTCATTTATATTATTTCCTGACTATTATAATTGAATTGCTTGAACTTTTTGTTGATTCTTTAATAAATAGAAGTGGATTACCTCAGGGCTATGTACACAATTGGATGTGCGTTATTCTTGGCCCTATTACTTTCATCATCCGTTTCAATCTTAGATACTTGTGTTGACCTAGGATTTGAATGTCAATGTAGGATATATAGTTCTCCCATTATATAATTTTATCTTTCATCTGATTTGATTGAATGACAAAACGACATATATAGATATAGATATATTGCGATTTTGTGATGTGCTATTTGAGAACCTTTAATTTTGCACTTCTTGCCTCGCTATGAAGTTGTAGTTTCCATATTACAGGCTCCTATTATCTCTCGAATTTTTTATAGGACAGTTCATTTTCTTGTGAATAAATAAATGGAAGTGGCTCACCCCGTCTTGTCAAATCCATTTTGTTGGAGCAATTCCATCAAGAAGTTGAAAAGGAACCCGATATAAGTAAGATTTAACATTTACCACCTATTATTTGCAGACGATACCATGATATCTTGTGAAGCAAGTCCAGGTCAAATCTGCCTTGAGGGCACTTTTTCTATGCTTTGAAATTGTTTTCTGGTCTGAAAGTGAGTTTTGCAAATTCAGAGTGGTTCATGTGGGAAATGTTTCTAATGTGGAGAGCTTGACGAGCATATTGGGGGCAAGGTATTTTCTCTGCCTATGAAATAGTAGGGAAATGCTTCTAATGTGGAGAGCTTGACTAGCATATTGAGGTTTGAGGTATTTTCTATACCTAAGAAATACCTTGGCTCCCCTCTGGGAGCATCTTTCAGGGTCAAGTCTATTTGGAATGGTATGATTGAGAAGATTTAGCATAGATTGGCTGGTTGGAAGAGGAAGTGTTTGTCTCCAATTTGTAGAGTTGGGTTAGTGTGGGTTATTCCTAGAAGGTTAGCAAACCTTCTTGCAAACTGAAGAGGTTTATAAGGCAATTCACATGTTTTAGCAGTGTGGAGGATGACCCTATCTGCTTATTGTGGTGTAGTTGGGGGAAAATGAACGAAAAAATTCTTGTAAGACCATTAGAGAACGATGAATGAGCTTAAATTTGTCTTCTTTATAGCTTTGTTCGTATGGGGAATTGCGTTACTTTAATGAATGAAGTACTTATGATTTTCTTGTACTTTTTTGTATTTCTATTTAGGTGTTTCTCTTATATACGTCCTGTATACTTGGGCTGCATTTTTTTCAATAAAATTTTAATTATATATAAAAAATTCATTTCATTATTATCCAATGAGGCACCTTCCAGTATGTGGCAACTATTATTTAACTGTAAAAAATAACTTGACAGATTGCCGGAGTATGTCGTTAACCTCGCCCAAACTCTTTGGCCTGGGAGGGAGAGAGGTGTGTCATCTCTAGAAAGGATTTCAAAGCCTCTAATATTAAGAAGCTTATAGTTGCTTTTGAAGTTATTTTATTTGTTTATTTAATCAAAGACTGAAAAGAAATTGATTACAGGCTTGAAAGCGACTTAGTTTTAGTTGAATTATTATTTTTGATCGGTTAGTTATATTTGAATTAATTCCACCCTCCCTCCTTTCCTGTTCTGTTAATGTCATTATTGTTTCAGTTCTGTTTTCGTTACTAGATTCTAGTTATTTCACTATTCTGGAATGAGCTCTTATTTTTCTTGGAATTAATTTGAGTATTTTATATGCTAAAGAATTTCGATTTATTTGCTTTTTATAACTGTGGCAGAAAGCAGATGCTTCGACTAACTGGAAGGAATATACAAGTCCTGATGGAAGGAAGTGCGTGCTCCAATATTTTTTTCTTTATTAGGTTTGCAACCTCTGAAGTCATTGTTGATTGAATTTTTTTGTATTCATGATTGTGTTGCAGGTACTACTACAACAAGGTTACCAAGGAATCCAAATGGTCAATCCCTGAGGAGCTGAAGGTTTCCTCCTACGTCAACAAATTTATCATACTTCTCTTTTATTTTTTTTCCCAACCCTAATTTTCTTTTCTCTATGTACTGTCTTGCACATACTTTGCACATACTTTTGCTTCAAGTTGGCTCGCGAGCAAGTAGAAAAGGCATCTTTTATGGGAACACAGCCAGACACATTTGAGATTCCTCCTGTCTCAACTACTGTGCCTCCCTCTGTGGTTAAAGCACCATCTGGTGGAGAAACCTCATCTTCCCCAGCTCAGGGGGTAGCATCAAGCCCAGCTTCAGAGGGGCATGATGTTGCCGCTGGTGATCTAAAACCTCCCTTGCTTTCTGAAACACCTGCTTCAACTGTTGTAGCTTCTACTACAGACGAAAATGCAAGTGGAACGCAGACACTTCTAAATGTTGCAGCACTTTCAGATGCTGTTCCAGATAATTCTGAAGCCGCTGTCACCATTGCCAGTACCATTCATGCACCAATGTATAGTCAATATAACTATCTTTAGTAAACTGACTGTATTTTGCAAAAGGCACGTTGTTTGATTCTACTTCTGCTCGAGTTGTATAGGGAGAATGCCGACAATCTTTCAGCTGAGGATGTTCCTAATTCTGCAGATGGAGCTCCTGCAAAAGTTGTGGAGGTATGCCTTGGGTTTGTATTTTAATTCTAGTTATTTATGTTCCAGTGAAGAATAATGTTTTTCTAGGGAGTTGATGCGATTGAAGCCTTGGAGGAAGTGAAAAAAGATGAAATAGGGGAAAAACTGAACGATATTGGATTGGAAGCGAAATCAGTTGATCCTGAACCCATGATTTATGCCAATAAGCTGGTATATTATAGAATGTGCTGCATCCAATTCTCCCTTACTGTTGTTTTTCTTGGTATAAACTAGTTATTTTGACTAGCCTTTTCTCTTTTAGGAGGCTAAAAATGCATTCAAAGCACTTTTGGAGTCTGCAAATGTTGGGTCTGACTGGACCTGGGATCGGGTACATTAATCATGTCAATATAATTATCTGTGTTTTTATCATTTATCTTAGTATCTGACAACAATAATGTGTATAACAGGCTATGAGAGTAATAATCAATGATAGAAGATATGGTGCTTTGAAGACACTTGGAGAGCGGAAGCAAGTTTTCAACGAGGTAAGCCATTATAAGGATGTATTTTTAAGCCATGTATATAAATATGTTAGTATTTTTACTCTGATTTTAGTTGTTGTGACACTCTTTATCACAAGACTTCTGAAAAACTGGAAGTATTATCTACCTATTTCTTAATTACACGTGCTGTTTTCTTTTCAGCTCTTATCATACAGTCCATTCTTTTTGTTTCAGTTCCTAAGTCAAAGAAAAAAACAAGAAGCTGAGGAAAGGCGCATCAAACTGAAAAAAGCGCGGGAAGAATTTAAACAAATGTTAGAAGTATGTTGTTTGCTGCTTCGGGAAATTTCTGTTGTATCTTGTCATCTTATTTTGTGCTTTGCATATACTTCTTGTGTACTTGGGCCGAGCCCTTTATATTTATTAATATAATCTTCCATTCACTAATTTTTTCTTTGCATTTTCTCATCTTCGGCTGACTTTTTCAAAGGAGTCATCAGAGCTGACATCATCCACAAGATGGAGGTTTGTCTTAGACCTAAATAGTGTCACTTTGAAAGTTTTCTTCTTAAATAATACCTGGTTGAAGTTTTGCATATACTGGCAATTTCATGATGCCTTTTCTTTGCTACTTGGATTTTTGAACAATCATCCAGCAAAGCAGTGAGTATGTTTGAGAATGATGAACGTTTTAAAGCTGTTGAACGAGATAGAGAGCGCAGGGATTTGTTTGATAACTACTTGGGGGAACTTAAAGAGAAGGTAGGTGTCTACTGCCTCTACCGTCTCCTCCTTTATTGTTAGATTTACATGCCTATATTTGATTTGTATGTTCTTGCCTTTTATTTTATTTTTTGCCTTTTGCCTTCTGGTCAAATAATTAATCTACATTTTGTTCAAAAGAAAAAGAAACCTTTGCATTTTATCTTTGAAGAGGATCCATGTATGCTGACAATCAGTTCATTCTATGGCAATTCAATTCCACCAAAACGTTAAAAACTTGGTTCTTTTTGACATTTAGCTGTAAAATGAACTGATTGTGAGCATGCATGGATCTTTTTCAATTCAACCAAATACTGCACATAATAGTTCACGTGGCTTGAAAAATTAGGCCTTGAACAAGATTAGTGGATTATTCTGTGTCTGTCTCTATTACCTCCCCTTATCCAAAAAAAAAAAAAAAAAAAAAAAAAAAAGAAAAAAAAGAAAAAAAAAAAAGGAATGATGATAATGTACTGAATAAAAAAAAAAATATCTCTATTTCCTCCCCAGTGGTTTGATCTTTGGTCTCTCTCTAGGTCTAACTCTAATTTTCTCATCTCTAATTTCCACTAGATATTATATAATAGTTTGACCTTTATTTATATGTTTTTCAAATTGTTTGACCACCCCGGAATCTACGGGGGTGGATGTTTCCATCCTCAGTGGTCATTGTGGGTTGGTCCCCCACCTCTTTGTGGTGGTGGAAAGCCATCTCAAATTTATTTATTTATTTATTTTTTTAAGTTTGAACTTGGCCCCCCTAGGAATAGCTATTCCTCAATTTGTGGAATTTCTATTCTATATGGAAAAGGGATTCCTTGTCAAAAAATCCAACCAAACAACTAAGGCTCTATTCTGCAAACCAAATGTATCCTTGGTTTTTGAGGTACCCTTAGGTTTTTGAGGTACCCTTAGGTTTTTGAGGTTTATGAGGGATTTAGTAATGGTTGTTTAGAGTGTTCTTGCTGTGGAAGGGGTTAAAGAGCGAAAAAACTCAGTTAATTGGGTTGTCATGGGGTGGTTTCATGGTAGCACATCCGTTACTGCAGTGAAGATTTAGTGATGCAAGCATGGAAGAAGGAACAAGTTGCTGCAATGAAAAGTGATGTTCAGTTTTGGATGCTTTTTTTTTTTTATAGGTAATTATAGAAATTATATTCAAAGAAATAGGCAAAGCCTAGGTACACAGGAAGTATACATGAAGACACCTAGCTAGAGGTTACAACAGAAAGAAGAAGATCATGGACACTAAGGCCTTATTTGTTTTTTGAGTTGAGATGAAAGTTGAAAGTTGAATAAAATATTGTTAAAATATATTTTTTTAATATTATTTTTGTTTTGAAATTTGAAAAAGTTGAATTGGGATTTGAAAAAGTTGAATTGTTTATTATATTTTGTATGAAAATTTGAAAAAGTTGTAATGATTAGATGAGAAGAGATAATATGAGTCTAGATGAACTGTGAAAACAAACGAGGCCCAAGTCCGTTACAAACTATGGCCCCTGCCCATAAGAACAATGACTTAAAAAAGATAACTTTTAGCTCATCCATTGCTCTCTCTTGATCTTCGAAACTTCTAGCATTTCTCTCCCTCTAAATACACCAACACATACATATTGGTATCAATCTCCAAATTGTTGCAACTTGAGAATCGCCGTGTAGTCCTCTCTAGCTAGCTAGGAAATCCTCCAATCTACAAGACATTACCCAAGACAATCCAACTCTTGTGAAAAAATCATCCCACATGACCCTGGCCACCTCACATTGTAAAAGTAGATGATGAACTGACTCCCCATGCTTCTTACACATACAAAACCAATCTAGGACAATTACCCATCGTTTCCTCAAATTATCTGTAGTGAGGATCTTGCCCAAAGCTGCTGTCCAAACAAAAAAAGCTGCTTTTGAAGGAGCTTTCGTCTGCCATATGCTTTTCCACGAGAACATAGATGTTCTAGAGTTCATAAGCTTTTGATAAAAAGAACTAACTGAGAAAATATCTTTCTTAGAATGATTCCAATGCATCTTGTCTCCGGTACCCCCTGAAATACTTGTGGAGTATAATGCCGCAAAGAACTCCATTATAGACTCCAACTCCCAATCTTGGGTTGCCCTAATGAAGTCAATATTCCATTGAGGGGAGCCATTTGAAAAGACCAAAAGATTGGCGATCGATGCCTCCTTATCTCTAGCAAGGGCAAAGATAGCAGGGAAGGTATCTCGTAAAAAATGGTTGCCACACCATTTATCAAACCAGAAACGGACACGCGAACCATCGTCCACAACAAAATGTTCATGTCCTCGAAAGGTCTCCCAAAGGCTCCTAATATTTTTCCACAACCCCACTCCATGAGTGCCTCAAACCTCATTTGAGCATCATCCACCCCAAGCTTCCCGGAACTGTGAATCTATAACAAACTTCCATAAGTCCTCCCTTTCGTTTTGGTACATCTACAACCACTTACCCAAAAGAGTTTGATTGAATTTCATCAAGTGGCGAATACCTAACCCTCCCCCTGAAATTGGGGTACAAACTGTTGACCAATTGACCAGGTGGAATTTGAATTCGTTCCCCAATCTACTCCCTAAGAATTCCCTCTGTAACTTCTCAATGCGGTTGGCCACCTTTGTGGGTAGCGGGAACAAAGACAAAAAAATACGTGGGTAAATTTGAAAGGGTGCTTTTAATCAAAGTCAACCTACCGCCTTTAGACAAGTATATCCTCTTCCATGCAGTCAATCTGCGCTCTGCCCTTTTGATCACATCATTCCAAATCCTTTTAGATTTAAAGGAGGCACCCAAAGGTAAGCCAAGATACTTCATAGGAAGCGAAGATATCTTGCATCCCAAGGTAGTAGCTAAAATCTCCATATCAGGGAAAGCCCTCACTGGCACTATTTCCGACTTCGCAAGGTTGATGCTCAAACCTGACACAACAACAAAACAAAGGAGAAGCGCCCTCAAGGCTTGAACCTGACCAAGTTGAGAACCACAAAAGATGAGCGTGTCATCAGCAAATAACAAGTGAGATATGTTGAGGTCTCCATTCCCCACCGGAAAGCCAACTTCAGTTTTTGAAACTTGAGCTTTTCATTTATGGAAGTTATTAGTAACATCGATTGAGATGCGTTTTGATGGTCAAGTCATTGGGAGTCATAGGGTTAAACCGGTAAACCAGTTCCTCATTTGGGTTTTTATTTCTTGAGTTATGGTTAATATTGTGACGAGGGGGCAGATCTGTAAGTTTATTTCTGAGTCAAAGTTAGCCTTCTATTGGATTTAATAGGTCGATATTTTACTGGTCACATTAGGAGTTCTAATTTTAGTAGATTGGAAATGAGCGAGGGAATTCTTTATATTTTTTTTGTAAGTTCATACCACTTGGGAATCCTTTATATTGAGTGTACTCAAGAATTAAGAGTCCTAATTAATGGTATATTGAGTGTTTTGAGCATGTTGGCATGAGTGTCCTCTCTCTCTGCTGGTGTACTGTTACTGTTCGTTTCAATGTTTGGACATCTGTTGAATAGCAACAAAATTCTTTCCGTTTCTTTCTCTCAAACTCCAAATGGAACTGTTTCCCATGTACACTTGATTAATTATTATGATTGGTTACATCAGATAAGCTTTTTGCTGTGTCTATTACATATTATTCTTTGGTTGGAAGCCTCGTATTGAAAGCCCAACAGCTAGCTATGTTCTGAAGGTTTCAAGTTTCAAATATCTAAGCTTTTACTGTTCCTAATTTGTTAGGAGCGAGCAAGGGCAGAAGAAGAACGCAAGCGGAATGTAATGGAATATAGGCAATTTTTGGAATCTTGTGACTTTATCAAGGTACTCTTCAGACAATGTCCCCCCATCCTTTTCTTTTGCAGGTTATACTATTGCTTATGCATTAACTTCCTGCTTCAGGCAGACAGCCAATGGCGAAAACTTCAAGATCGCTTGGAGACTGATGAAAGATGTTCACGTCTTGAAAAAATGGATCGCTTGGATATTTTTATGGTAATTTTCTGCCTGTAGTTCTGGAGAGTTTCTACCAGGCATTCAATCTAAATTTAACCTGTCATGGCGCAGGAATATACACATGATTTAGAGAAGGAAGAGGAGGAGCGGAGGAAGATACAGAAGGTGCTCTAATGCTTAGCCTCTTTGTGTTAGCAATTTAACCCACTTTCCTACCCTTCCCATCATTTTTGGCATAAATTTCTGATCTATAGTTTTTTTTTTTTAATCAAAATAGGAAGAATTGAGAAAGGTGGAGCGTAAAAACCGTGATGAATTCCGCAAATTGATGGAAGAGCATGTTACTGCTGGCACTCTTACAGCTAAAACCCACTGGCGTGATTATTGCATGAAGGTTACCAGCCTTGTTTCTTATTTATTTCATATCTTTAAATGAGCACTGCATATCTTTTATTATATATATATATATATATTTTCTTACTTATATAAAAAATATATATATATATTTTCTAACGCCTTTTCTCCCTCTCTAGGTTAAAGATTTGCCTGCATATACAGAAGTCGCGTCAAACACCTCGGGTTCAACTCCAAAAGAATTATTTCAAGATGTTCTTGAGGAGCTAGAGAAACAAGTAACTAAACTGTACTTAGTCTTTGTTGTTCTCGTGACTTTCAGCTTTTGTCACAATTCTCTAGGAGGACAAACGTTTTTGGGACTGAGAGACTATTTTGATTAAATCTCCCCATCTTCAACTTGTTTCCTTCCCAAGCTTAATGGTTCATTGATTGAAAGGAGAAACTGGAACTATGGTGTGGTGGTAAAGTGGTAAATGAATTAAATAGAGTTGGTAAAATGTCATGGTTATGTAGCTGGTTTTCAGAGTTAATGACATTGTGGCATCCAATTCTTAGCTTTATTGCACAGTTATTGTATACATCCTGTGTTGATGGTAAATGGTGCATATTAATAGATTGTTACTCATCACTAAGATTTATTTATTTATTTACAGTATCATGAGGACAAAACTCGAATAAAAGATGCAGTGAAGCTGGGAAAGGTATGATGTATCATTTTGTTGTTGTTTATAGGGTGATATTTTATTAGGTAAATAATACTCGGTTAATCTTCAGATTCTGCTGTCATCTACATGGGTACTTGAAGACTTCAAGTCTGCTATTTCAAAGGATTTTTCTCCACCAATATCAGATGTCAACTTAAAGGTATGAATTTCACTCTCAATTGTTGATTATTCTTTATATTGTATGGTTGCCTGCTTCCAACAAAAGAATTTTTTCCTCTAGTAGCGCATATCATGTTCCTTTTGTATTATTAGAACGCTTGGTTGGTCAAAACTCCCATATGGATGCATATACTTTCGAATTATCTTTGTTAGGACAACATTAACCGATTATTTTGGTATCATTGTCCTTGGAGCATCTTTTGCTTGCTAAAAATGATTTGCCACCTCCTTCCCCCATTATATTGGGTCAAAGAGTGAGTTATGGGCTCAAGACATATTTGATGTGTATTTTATAACTTTGTTAGAGCAAAACTTTTTTTATTGAAAATAGGCTGTCAATTTTGACTCGACTTGGGAACCTGATGCATAATAATAGGATTATTAGGGTTGGGCATAATCGGGATTGAGTCAATTTTTGTCAGGTCAACCCACGTGTGACTAGCCCTTCTCCCCCCAAAAAGGGTCATCCGGTCAACCCGTGATCCGAATCATACTCAGTACATGCATTTCTTCTCACTTTTTTCGGACAGAGTAATGTATACATAGAGCAATTGTATTTAGGAATTACATGCACAAATGGGTTACTGCTTGAGCCGTGGTGCAGTCCAAGACTACATCAATGATGGAAAAGGGCTAGATTACAATAACCATAAGGAAAACTTGGAAGGATGGGCATAAATGACACCATAACTGATCCTACACCTGAGCATCAGGTTACTACAACTGGTGTCTTTCTGTTCAATTTTTAAATATGAGGTGAAGAATTCTTGAAGAACTGGATTAGAGGAAGAGCTTGCTACGAAGAAAGCCCTGAGGAAATTTCCTAAAATGAACTATAAATATTTGAAAAAGTCAAAAATTGAGAATGTGAAACATTCCACCTTGTATTTACCACATACATGTTTTTCTGGTTCAATTTCAAGTGGCTAGGCTCCAGAATTGCATCCATTGATCTCTTAAAGGCCAGTTTTCTTTAAGGCAGTACTCCCAAGTTTTTTATGAAGATTTCTTGTTTAATGCCTAGAGTTTGCCTAAAGTTTAGCTCAACATTCCTTAGCTGTGGTATGACTCTAAAGGACACTCAGTCATTACATGCACGGTCTTGCTGATGCCTTCATATATCTATTATAATCTGGAATTCATATAAGATGCCATAACCATGTAAGGTATGCCCATGGGCTTGTAGTAACTAAAATTATAGAGGCCTATCTTTACACAAGTACGGGGTTGCTCTGGGTAAAAGACATGTTGTGTTGCATTCATTCTTCTTTAGCCTCGGAAAGTTTAGGATTTTTTTTAAACTATGGCGAGTTCTCTTCTGATATGAAGCAGTCATGTTGCAGTAAAATAATTGAGCTGGCAAAGGCTTGTTTTCATCTGATAAGCAAATAGATATTTCCTCTACCTGTTCTTTCAAAAATTCCTTGTTGCTTGCAGTATGCACATTATCATTGTTTCTTATGCCCTATAACAAGCCGACATAACTCTTTACTACAATGCAGCTGATATTTGATGAGTTACTAGAACGAGTTAGGGAGAAGGAAGAGAAAGAAGCTAAAAAGCGTAAACGCCTTGCAGATGACTTCTTTCATTTACTTAGTTCAATAAAGGTATAGCATGATCTGCAGCAATTAATTGATGCACTCATTTGTAATGGTTGAGTAGCAAAGGGATTAGTCCATTTATCCGATCATCTACTTTGTTGTAGGAAATAACTGCATCTTCAAAGTGGGAGGACTGCAAACAACTGTTTGCAGATAGTCGAGAGTTCAGGTATTGTTTATTAGTAATTGGAAAAAGGATACTTTCTCTTAAACTCTTTTTGTATTGTCAATTTGGTTAAAAGACTGATGATCCACACCTAAATATCTGCCAATACAAATCTTGGGGAGAGTTCTTTCTGTTTAGCACTTGTACAGTGTCGCACCATGAGCAATTGTTAAAAAGCATATACATATCTTCACTTTTGGATTGCTAAGGAGGATATACTCATTTATGTTTTATTTTTATTTATTTTTTCTTTTGGGGGTGGGGAGAAGCTATGAAGGATATGCTGATACATAGAAGAAAGTCATTGTGTTATTTTAGTGTTCTATGAGGAATGATGCATTCATGTCCATAAACACCTGGTTATGTTGTTCATTAAACGGGGAGTATGTTATTATATTAGAAAAGAAGAAAATAAATGACCAGAAAATCATACCCAAGCTCTCATGGACCTTGAGGTTCAATTTTATTACCTATTCCTGATGTGTTGGTTTAACCCTCTTTTTAGACTTCTCTGAACTTTCACATTCATGCTCGATGAATTGTTGGTTGTGTAGTTCCATTGGAGAAGAAAGCCTTTGCAGGGAGATATTTGAGCAATATATATCACAACTAAAGGAACAGGCAAAAGAACACGAGCGAAAACGGAAAGAGGAAAAGGTATTTAACTGGTACCAATTCGCACACCATGAACCATGGTGTGATCATTAAGATTCTGATATTGACAGCATTTGAAAATGAACCTTTGTCAAACTCTGCATTATGTGAACAGCAGAGTATTATTATGTTCACTTATGTTTTGCATGACAGTATGTGGCCCTTTTTTTTCCTCTTCTACTATGGTTTGGAATATACCATTCCTGCTAATGATGTGTGTTTGTATTTCTGAAGCTATGGAAGAATTTGCCATGCCACCCTAACTTTACTAGAAATGTTCATTTCGTTGTGCAAACCAAGTTTTATTTAGGCTTCAACTTTACTATGAACTGTCGTTTGGAAGTCTTATGAGTGCACATAAAACCTAAACTTCAGCAACTTCCATCTATTGCACCATTCACTTGTAAAAAAAGCTCAGGAAATTTGAGCTTACTTTCCATATATGTTGCAATTCATATGGCAAAAGGTCATATATGGAGCTATCAGTTCCTGATTCTTTATATTCTGTAGGCAAAGAAGGAAAAAGAGAGAGAGGAAAAAGAGAAGAGAAAAGTCAAGCAGAGAAGAGAAAAAGAGGAAGGACGTGAACGAGAAAAAGATGAAGAAGACAATAGCAAGAAACAAAGGAAGCGGCATCAAAGTTCTGAGGATATTGTAGATGAAAATGAGAGAGATCGGTCCAGGAAGTCACATGGGTCCAGTGACCACAAGAAATCGAGACGGGTGAGTTGATATTTGCTTTGTTATGTTTGGAGATGGCCTTGCTGTTTCTCTTTGTTTCATTTGGTTTCTTACTTTGTACATCTATGTAGCTATTTAACTTTTTTTTTTTTTGGTTGAGAAATGGTGCAGCACGCATCTGCTCCTGAATCAGATGATGAGAGCAGGCATAAACGACATAAGAGAGACCACCGAAATGGTTCTCGTAGATATGGGGATCATGACGAACTTGAAGATGGGGAATTTGGTGAGGATAGGCAAAGTTGGTAGCTTCTTAATCCTCCAAATCACTAATTTTTTCCCCTACTTTTGATATATTTTTATCATTTGCAAGATAATTATTTTCCAAATTATCCTTGATTACCTTTGCAATGTATTGCTATCACTGTAAATATTGTGTTTTAGCTTAATCAGCCACATCTTTATCTAATAGTGAATTTGGGATCTTTGAACTAATTTAAGTAGCGGCAAGTCCTACAACATTTATAACATTTAAATGCCAATTAAAAAGTTCAAAGTCTGAGCTTTTGTACACTGACTGATAATTGTTGGGAACTCTACTGATTTGAGCATCTAAGTGATCATATTTGAAGTTCAAGTTTCTCTGGACCATAAAAGCTCAAAATTCAACCTTATTTACTATTAGCAGGCAATTAATTCCTCGTGCAAAATGTGTATATTTATAAAATAGTTATGAAATAGTCATTTTGTGTTTATCCAGTCCATGCAAACATGTTAGCAAATTGACATGCTGGACATATATCCTAATAGCAATAGCCCGGCATCTGCTTTGGTTAATAGGACCCACTGAAGTATCGCACATCTTCCTTGGTTTGAAGTCTGCATTACATTCAAAATATTTAACAGTCGAGATAGAACCTACAAGTATCTTCCTCAACCCAAAAATTAGCTAAATCCATGGCCCAGCAATTTAGGCAAAGCTGTAACGGTTTGGGGTGGCTACTTTTTCCTACTCTTATCTTAAAGGTTGGAAATATACAGCTCTATCTGGCTGCATATTGTTGTTATAATTAAAACTCTTGAGCGGTATGGCATATAGGACAAAAATCGTGGAGAGTATAAAACTTGTTGCTCAAAGGGTTTACCAAAAAAAATTGTTCTAGTCAAGGATGGATGACGAGCAGAACTTAATGGCTATAAAGGTAAGGAAAGGTCTTTTTCTAGATGTTGAATGGCAATTTTATTGCTTTCTATCGATTGGCTAATTGCCTCTCACACCACAAAGATATGTATTATAGTGAAGACACGCAAGTGCTGATGTCTGCTCACCCATATGGGGAGATAGACCCCAAAATAAATGGAGCAACAACGACCTTTGTTGTTGAATATCATCCTCTCTGCACAAAAACACTGTCGTTGGAGGTGAGGAAAGGGCATGTTCCTCCACTTCAAAAATATTGGGGGAGATTTATATTTAAATATGGTGTGGACCACTTCCATTAACTAGCCAGCACAAGCCTGTCTTATCGGGCAGGCAAATCATGCTTTTGGGTATGTATCCCCATAACATTCCCCGAGCAAACATGCCTAAATATCATATCATTTAAAATTGAAGTGAAAGTCTGCCTATACGAATTGTAGCAAAAGAACACGCGTTCGAATTTCCACTCACCTTTTGTCAAATACATGTCTGATATATCTTTCTGCTAATTCTAGAAGGCGTCAAAACGAGAAGAGGTAAAAAGTATTATCTCGACAATTCTAAAAAAATTAGTGGGTACGTATTATTTAATGAGCAGTACTACTCGAAAATATAATCCGAGTAAGTTTACTGAATAGTGTATTTTATTTTTTTTTTCATATATTTTTTTAATTATCATAAATATTTAAGAAAAAAAATAAAAAATTCACAACATTATTAAAAAATATTTCTTTAATCACTAAGCGAAACAAAACAAAAAAAAAACCATTCAGAACACTATTTGCCATTTGGATCCAAATTTAGGACCAAAGCATTTCTGTTATTTAATTGCTTAAACCTATTGTTTGTATGATGTTTGCGATGAATATTTGAATTAATTAAAAAATATTAATATCATCTTCCTTTTTGATGTCGTAACACACAACAAGCTTGTACCTTCCTTGGTAAAAAACGGTAGTGTGAACAGTTGTCCGAAAGCAGAAACCCGTGTCTGCGCAAGGTAGAAAAAAGTGAATAGTGAGCTAACTTGATTCCTAAAATTAACAAATAAAAATTTTATGTACAGTTTCTTTTGTATATTTTTATATATTCTATTAATATGATTGGTTATTTTTAATCAATTACATCAATAAAATATATAAAAAATATGTAAAAGTAATTATACGAAACACAACTCATTACCAAAAAATATAAGAAGATGACCAAAGAATAGAAGAATCTTCTTTCATTGCCAATTTAATTTTCAAGCTTCAGATTCTTACTTTTCTCTTAAGACTTTTGAGCTACCAACCCCCCACCACCAACCATTATTTAATGCACACCATGAAGAAACATCAACGCTACATATATGTTCTTTCATTACTTGGAGCTGCTAATGCTGGCCCTTTCACTCCTTCATCAGTTATAAAATAAAAAAATAAAAACTAAGGGGGACCAATACCACATCCAGGCCGGAATTCCACTCTCTCCAACGCATAACTGCTCCACGCCATGTCAAAGCAAAGGTTACGATACCTCTGTTTTCCCTTCTGGGGTAGCCCAAAATTGTCATGATTGTGCATTACACTACTCTGTCCCCTGAATCTGATGCACCTCGTGATTGCTTGTCAAATTACTTCTAAAGTGTCAAGCTCATGAGTAATTTTGATGCAAATAAAGTCTACTTCCATACCAGTCCGATTATAGCTGACATCTGTTATTTATTATAATCAATTGGTATTTAAAAGTAGTATCAAGACAAGTTGACAGATTGCAATTAAACTGATCAATTTCTAAGGTTCTTCTAATTTGGCTGTAAATATTATGGAATGACTAGGTCGAAGAGACAGGTGAGAGGGATGATTCCCCATGATGTCGGCTATTACATGCCCACTTTCTCTCTAGAGGATCACAGCATGAAAGTAAACCTTTTCTCCTGGTAATAAAAAAAAAAAAAAAAAAAAAAAAAAATTCATATCCAAATTCGGTTGCTACTTGCTAGGTATGAACAAAACCTGTATGAATCTGGCTAAATCGATTACAATAAAAACCAAGGATTATGATTATCATGGGCATGGTCAACTCCTCAGTTGTTATGTCTGCATGTGAACGCACTACTAAAGAAGCCAGAAGTTCGGGCAGAGGATCAAACAGATACAAGTTGACAATGCCAAAAGAGGTGTACATTCCAAGCAGGATCCCTTGCTTTAAAATTCCTCTGTTTCAGGAGCCTTAATTTGAAAAATTATCCTTTAATCCAAATTATGCTTATTCTTCAGCAATACAAAGAGTGAACGCAATTCCATAATTAGTACCACAAGGTTTGCATGGTTGGAATCTATTAGGAGCCGGTGTTAGCTAGTTTTCAGTTGGGTTCACCAGATTTTTATTATTTATATTCTATTAATATTTTTTCTTCCTAAAGTCACGTTTAGACGTTGAGTTGAGTTGAGTTGAGTTGAGATAAATTAAATTCTTTATAAATAGTAATAAGTTGATATGGTAGAGTGAGTTTTGTGGGACCTACTTAAGATGAGTTTAGATGTATTTGGATGTTAAGATAAATTTAGATAATATTTTCCATATATTTATGAGAAATTGAAAAATATTGTGTCTTACATGTAAAGATGTATTAAGTTGAAAATATTATGAGTTTAATGTATAAAGAGGTTTTAAATTTAGATAAATTTAATAATTTAAAAATTAAATATTTAAATATTAGATTCAACTTAAAATTAGAATGAACTGAGTTAAGTCCAATTTAATCTCAGCTCACATTCTAAACGGGCATTTAAAACTTTTTATTTTTATTTTTATCGTTTGAAGGTCAATTTAAAATAATAATTAATTTAGAAATGCAAAATGATTTTTCTTGGTTTTATAAATTTCAACGGGGTCAGTCAGCCACGCTCGAGAGCAGTCCAATGCTCTTGATGTTCCCTTTTTGGTTTGTCTATTACTTTTATAATAATATCCGTACATTTTTCTTCAAGTAAAAAATACTGATTCGTAATTCCAGATCTGCCCCTCATTCCTCTCGGTCTCTATAAATTTCTCCCCCAACAGACACTGCTCTGTGTCTCGTGTTGTCTCGGCACTTCTAGAGAGAGCAAGAATGAAGATGTCGTCCAAGGTCAGCATCCTTTGCGTGGTAGCAGCCCTCCTCCTCTTCTACACACTAACCTACGCCACTGCCAGGCCAGAGCCCACATTTGCAGATATCCTTCCTTGAAAACTCAGCATAGGGTACGCAGATTTCCTCAAAATCATATCATTTTTGTTTTCTTTTTAACTTGGCAGCTTTTAGATGAGAATTTTATGGGTTTTGCTTAATATGCTTCTTTGACATTTTTTTTTTTTTTTTTTTGCCTGAAGGATGCTGAACTAGAGAAAGTTAAGGTGGAGGAAATTTGTGAAGGAGCTGGGGAAGAAGAGTGTTTAGAGAGAAGAACACTAGCGGCTCACATCGATTATATCTACACCCAGAAGCATAAGCCTTGAAATTTCTCATACAGTAGTAATCTTGTCATTTCTGGGTTATTTGTTTTTGTATTCCTCATACAAGAAGAGTGTTTTTGTATTCCTTTCTTGTAGGAAAGAGTCTGTATTGATAGACAGATTATCTAGTTCTTCCATTATATTCCAGTGCAGAGTTTGTATACTTGGTGGAGATTTCTCTTTCTGATCCTTTTCTGAAGGACCTCGTGGTTATAAACACTGCAATTTGATCAAATTAATTAAATTGTCATACTTCCGTAATATCAAGTTCTATGAAAATCAAGCATCATGTTTTAGATGGCATTTCCAGAAACAAAAATTAAGATTTAGCAAAAAAGACAGACGCAGGTAATGATCAAGCAAAACTCCTCTGTTTTTCCTTTTTCACCATACATCATTTGGTCGACATCATATCGTAAAAGTGAGAACACTTCTGCTCTAGAATAATAATTTGGCATGATGTCCTCCCATCGTCTAAATCCAGAAGCTTTTGACTTACCCCGTGATTATCATGTTCATATTTCCAGATTATTCGTCTCTTATGCTGTTATTATTTGCGGACTTTTATGTTCATTTAATTAGAGAACATACAGCTATGATTTACGCAAGCACAATGAAGGACTTCCATTGGATCACAGAGTCCGACCAACTTACCTACCATTTATAAGGACTACGTAACGAAGATTTCGATTAGCATTAGAAATAAATGAAATCTCAGGAAAGGAACATGTGGCACGTACGTGCATACCATGGATCAGTCTCAGAAGAGTGTTGTAGAAAAACAGATGAACTCCGATATTAATTTGTTGCGGCAGCGTATACCTGCAGGCATCTTATAGGTACATGGGAGTATCACTATCTTATCCGAAGCCTTCACTTTAATTATTATTGCCATAAAAATCTTTAACAGCAATGCCTACGTACGTACGTATACAGCTTCCTACAAAACAATCCATTGTTCTCTTTCTCCCAATGGAATTTTCAACGTATGAATCATTTCATCTCCTTATACTTCACCCCTTCAACCAGTGAATACTAAGGATCTTAATATTTTTTGTATGTAACATTTTCTGGTGCAAGATATTGATACCAATTGAAATTACTATGTGGCCTAATTCAACAATCTGAGCACGGAAGATTAGTACATATTATAATAAGATAAATGCTTTAGTCATAAAGAGATCTTCTAAAAATAAATTTACAAACTGACGTAACTTAAAATGCACTATAAGAGAAATCGCATTTCCTAGCGATTCATTTTCACAGAAAAAACCAATAAAATCGCTGCCTATATATATAATATATATAAGTTTTGCGGCACAAGCAAAAACAAAATTTAATTGCATCTTCATATAAACTATTCTATGTTTATAATATTGTCAAACCTAATCGAGATTGACTTTTCTGATCTCTTCTTGTTTTCTTAATTTCTTTAGCCACCTAATCCTTCGATGCAGTTTTTTCTTCTGTAATTTCAATGCATGTCCGCACGGAGCAGGAGGTTGGGCCTAAAACAACAGACGCGCATTATTGTGTGCAGCATCATTAATTTCATCTACTTGGTTTTTGCAAAATGTTCGTAGTGAATGGCCAAGCTTATATCATTAAATGTAGGAAATGAAAGCACTGTTACAGGCAATATTGCAGTGATCAGTGTCCTGCTTTTCGATGGTGTCATCAAAATATGAACGTATGATCAGCCATGTGCCTTGAGCTTTGCGCAATACATTATTATTGATAGGAAAAATTTACATCTTACCGTTTGATTTGATTGTTCAATTTTTTTTTTTTTTTACCGAATGATAAAGAAAGTGATTTTAAATATATTGATGTATTTTTTTTTATTTTTTAAAAATATTTAAATACATTAAAAAAATATGAATAAAAAAAAAAAAAACTAATTTTACAACTAGCGGTAACATCGAACGGTATTACTCGGGCGGTAGAGTAGCACCGCTCTTATTGATAATATCAGCAGGTAAACAGTACAAAATGAACTTCCTAATGCGCGCACTCTGGCGAAAAAACACTGCTTTTGGATATGTGGTCGAATTGTGCATATGTAATTCATTTTTTGGCCCCCTGTCGAAAGAGTGTGCCAACCATGACAACGAAAGGCTTCTCTATTGCAGCCATACCCATAGATTTATGCACTAAAGCACGTCATCCACGAAATGTTGCATGATCACTAATTAAGCACCATTCTCAATCACCAACTTGCCGCTGATATTTCTTTCTCACAACTGTTTAGTCATATATATATAAATTATGTCAAACACCTAAAATTTCAATGACAAGATAGATTTTTTGTATGACCCTTTGTAAGAATGCTCCTAGTCGACATGGTCAATAATAGCAAACCATGAATCATTCTCTCTAGAAACAAACAAGCATGCAACAGCGACCATATTAAATGGCACTTGGCAAAAAATGAGAGGCAATGGTACCAGAGATATTGAATATTATTTGTTTGGCGGCATCTCGAATAGTATGTCAGCAGGGGTTCCTATATCTCCATGATTATGACACCATGATATCTGACAATGGCGAATGGTGGTTGTCTCTTTGCCTGACCATGTAATAAATAATATATATATATATATTGTGGCAAGCAGTTTTGTTTTGTTTGGTTAATTATCATATGGCTGCAGAATTTCTTCCTGGATTGGTTTGACATTTCATGATTTCAAGCCGTACGCAATAAAGTGTTTTTTTTTGCAAGTGTTAGTAAATTAGGGGTCGTTTGCTTTCGGAAATGGGATGATATTAAAGTTAAAAAGTTAAATAAAATATTGTTAGAATATATTTTTTAATATTATTTTTATTTTAAAATTTAAAAAAGTTAAATTGTTTATTTTATTTTATATTAAAAGTTAAAAAAGTTGTAATAATTAGATAATATAAGATGAGATATTTTCTGAAAATAAACAAGACCTTAATCTGCAAAAAGTTTGGGCCACTTTGATTTGAGAGGCCATTTCATTTCTTTCCTAATCCAGAATGTGACCGTGTTGATAACCAAATAAGGCCCATCCTAAAACAACGAGCCGTACGGATCGCAGGCCAGCTTGTCGCCATTACTCCATGGGCTCCCGACCTTATAATGATTCACTGCACAAAAAGGATCAAAACCTAACCACACAACGAGCTTTGAATCTTGAAGGTTGACTTGATAGAAAGCTTAATTGGTAAGTTGAACCAGGGGCAACATATATGTACGTAGGAGTAATACGTGCTCAACAAGAACAACCGAAAGACAACAAAAGTTCACGAGGCATGCAAACAATTAGAAGAGTAATCTGCTTTATCATCACGTATTTTTTGGCTCTGTTTTGGTCAATATCCACGTTAGAAGTCCTGAAAGTGGACGCGAGAAAAAAGCAAGTGTTTTAGCTTGAGTTTTCTGTCTGATTCCCGGCACTGCAAATGAAATTGTATGCCTAAATCAATGAAAAAGAAATTTGAGGATTGGGAAGAAGGAAACAACAACAAAAAGGGCAAAAAAAAAAAAAAAAAAAAAAAGGAAAAATGAATGGCATATTGCCGCCGTGTCTACACGGTTTTAGTAAAGGCCCCAAGAACCCTCATCGCCATCAAGTGTACAATGTCAACAAAAAAAGAGACTTTGACGGACAGACGATGAATTGTTGCATACGTCCTAGCTATATGGCGCTGATTGCTCAAAGGGTGAAAACTTAAAAGTACAAACATATATAATTGTGTTTTGTGATAGTGTCCAACACTGTCATCCATCGAGTGAAAAGAAAGCTCTCGGAGATAGGTGTCCAGCTAGGTCCTTCTGGACACCCCAAACAAAAGGCGAAGACATTATCACAACTCTTGTAAGTTGTTTTTTGCTTTGTTTTCTCATCATGTGGTTTTGCTTTATTGCTGATTTGGTATTTTCCACATGATTTGTCTAGCTTTTGGGGCTTGGTCGGGGGAGGTTGGATTGGGTTCCGCCTATTTTATGCATATCAATCTAAAATATAAATTATTTTGTTTTGCAGTTGCAGATATAATTCATCTTGTGAAACTATGACGCCCCTTGGAACAGAGCAGTCCCATCCCATTTGGTCAATCTCTCAGTTACAGAGTTGCTTTTTCTGTTTTTCCAGTATTGGATTCCAGGGTCTAATTGCATGCAGAGGCAAGAGTTTAGGGTGGGCTTCCATGTTTGAGAATGAAACAAAGAGAGAGATCATTTCATATCAATGGAAGAATCTTATCTCATTACTTCTAGTAGTGGAAAATGCAATCCTATTCGCCATTTCTCGGCTGACGAGCTCATCAGAGCAAGAGATAACTTCGATCCACGTCACATTATACAAAATTGTCCATTACCTCTGTAATATGGGATAAGGGTTGACGAGCTCGATGATCTTAAGCTCAGTTATGTTATGTATAAGGGCTCTTTAGCTGATCGCCCAGTTATTATCTAAAAGTTCATGAGGGTGGTGAGGGAGGATGAAGTTAGGTCCCGTGTTATCCGTGACATTATCATCACAACCCAGATGAGCAGTCACAAGAATGTTTTAAAGCTCTTAGGCTGCCGTTTAGAGTTTCCTGTACCGGTTCTCGTTCATGAATTTGCAAAAACTGGTGCTCTCAACGATCAAGGAGGTTTTGGGGATAATGAAATCCTGCCATGGAAAACTAGGCTGCGGATTGCCAAGGAGGTTGCTAATGCAATAACATATCTTCATACTGCTCTTTGCAGGCCAGTCTTTCATAGGGATATAAGACCCAGCTGCGTTTTTTCGACCATAACTTGGTTCCCAAGTTTTGCAACTTCTCACTGATCTCTGTTATGAGGTGGCTTGAATTCTGATTGAACAGTGCAAGTGTCGTAGGTTCGCTCGAGCGGAGGTTCACTCAGCTCGAGCGAAGTCAGACAGAGAGCTTCGCTCAACATTCGCTCGACACTCAGCTCAAGCGAATTCAGACAGAGAGCTTCGCTCGACATTCGCTCGACATTCAGCTCGAGCGAATTCAGACAGAGAGCTTCGCTCAAGTATCGCTCGACATTCAGCTCGAGCAATATCCAAGTCAGAGAGCTTCGCTCGACACTCGCTCGACACCCAGCTCGAGCGAGTTCAGGCAGAGAGCTTCGCTCGACTCTCGCACAACTGTTGGCTTGAGCGAAGTGCAGAATATCTACGTTCGCTCGACACTCGCTCGACGTTCGCTCTAGCCAATGTTCACAAAAGTGAATTCTCACTTTTCCTATAAATATCAAACGGCGCCTTTCTCTTCCTAAGGACTTCAGAATTCATTTTGGCTTTTGTTTTAGTGTTTTCTTGAGAGAGAAGTCTAGAGAGAGTTTGAGAGATAACTTCATTGTGAAGTTTTGTTGTATTGATCTGTACTCCATCTCTGTTGATAGTGAAATCTTCGATACCGACCCCACCAGTGGACGTAGGCTCATTTTGAGTCGAACCACTTAATTCTTGGTGTTCTTTCTGTGTGATTGTCATCAATTTCTTTTGTTTAGTTCTGCTACTATACTTCGTGTTAGTCTTAGCTACACTTATTCCCAACAATCTCCATGACAATCCCTCAGCAATCTCATGCAAATGAAGACTTCAAAGGAACTTTTGGGCACTCTGGCCCTGCCTACTTGGTGTCTGGCTCCTTTCCAGAGAAAAGTGACGTCTATAACTTAGGTATGCTTCTGCTTCTGCTTAGGTGTACCTCTGGCACCAACATATCCCTCATTAGTTCAGTATGTGAAAGATTGTGTTAGTAATGATTTGCTAACCGAAATTGTGGATCCTAAAATTTGTAGGGAGGGAGGGGAAGAAGATGGGCAAGCACGACAAGTGAAAGCTTTCTTGGCATTAGCGTTGGCATGCACCCAAGAGAAGGGTGAAGAAAGGCTAGATATGATTGATGTGGCAAAAAAACTCACCCGGATTCAGAAGTCCATATGATCTTCCCTTTGTTTGGCTCCATTCAAAGGTTAACAACAACATGCTTGCCACCAGTTTCTTAGTGTAACAGTACTTGTCTCTCGTACTGATCTTCAAGTATTAAAGAAAAAATAAGATGTTTTGGACTGCTTTGTATCACGTCCTCTCAACCTCATGATGTTTTGCTGATTGGAATAACAAGCACCATGTTCGTAAAAATGGCCGAAAGAAACGAAGCATTGAAAATTAGGTCAAAACTAAGCTCATTTAGCTTGTTGAGTGAATAAATGCAATTTGCATGACCCAATTGCGAAATTTAAGTTAAACTAATGAGGAATTCTATTCATAAGATATTATTCATTCTTATATTTCACACTTATAACCTTTTTTTTTTTTTTTTTCACAGAGTCTAGGATATGAAATAGTGAATAATAGGGAGAAAAAGTTTTTAAACTAATGGGCCAACAAAACTAGCTTTTACCAAGTACATTGGACCACTCCAACCTTTTTCCTAATTAAACGACTAGGCGTTTTAAGGTGTCAAATTGGGTAAAAAACGGCAGAGAATTGCGCAAATTTTCAAGTACGTCTGAATGGGAGGATTCCGTTGGATTCCGTGCGCTTCATCCAAACCAGTTCTGCAGTCTAGGAGTTGGATTCTGTTGCAAATGCAAACCCTAGCAACACTACGGCCTCGTTTTGCAGGGCCCTTGAACCGTTCGTTGCTCAAGACCTTGAGCCTCCGAGCACTCTCGTCTTCTTCCTCAGATTACGCCAGCCAGTCTCTTGGTGGCCTCCCTCGCTTCTTCTCCGAAGTGCTCCCTCCTTCCAAGGCACTCTCTCTCTCTCTCTCTCTCTCTCTCTCAAACAAGCATGGGCATAACAACGTATTTGTTTGATGAGAAATCAAGGAAAAGAAAGTGCAAAATCCGTCAGTGATTTGTTTTTTTTCCTTTGTTTAGTCTTAGCGGCAAAGTAGAAGTATTCCCCACGGGGTTTTTGTGTGGTTTCACTGTTAGTTTTTCATCAGGCCTGGCTCATTCAACAACTCAACAACTTCAATTTGTTGAATTTGAGTAGTATCTGTAAGTTACTGGATCAGATTAATTTTTGAAAATACGTTCTTGATGGGTGCAGCTGTCATGCTTTGAAATCGATCTACATTGTCCTCGTTTGGTGATAATCGATATTGGAATGGAATATGTATCGAGTGAAGACTAACGTCTGTTTGATAGAAGGGATTGACCGCGGAGATGTGGATTTGAGAAAATAGTTTTTGACTTTAATGGTTGAGGAAGGGGTTGCATGGGATGTCGGGTTAGATTTTGGACAAGCTTGATTTTGGGTTCGGTGCTGTTTCTTTGATAGGATTTTTTAAAAAGTCTTAACTTTGGAAGATTCAGGAATTTTATTGGCTGATTGAGTCGATAATAGTCACTGCCAGACTCACTGCTGTTCTTGCGTTCTAGTCATTATTATTATCATTTTTTTTTATATATAAGTAATCTTATCATTATTATTTATAAACCGAAATTCTGTTGGCATTCCTTTATCTAAGTATCGGCATGATATAGGGGGTTATCATTAAGACGGTCTATTTAGACTTCTCTGAAATGTAATGTGACAATTTCATTGTTGAAGGCTGACTTCAAGCGAAATTTGAACTTAAAGAGTTATGTGATTGGAGTATGGAGACAGTGTCATAGTTTTTTCTTTTCGTAATGTTGCAGGGTGGCATTGTTCATATACAAGGTGACGAGTTCTGGCACATGTCTAAAGTTTTGAGGTTGAGCACAAATGACAGGTACCTTAATCGTCATACCTTTTGAGTTTTACCTTACCCAGACATTTACATTTATTAACGAAATGTCTTTATTTAATTTTTTCCCTATTATTTATACGATTTCAAAGTCCTAATAGCAATTGTGAAAACAGAAACTGCAACTAGTGCCTAGATCTTTGCAGTTTTGAGTTCAGTTTTGGCCTTTCTAGTTTCTAGAATGAACTTTTTCTTTTTTGGTCATTTGAATCAATTGAAAATGGAGCCAAAGAAAAAAAACACAGTAGATACTATAAAATACTTTGTGTTAGATGAAAATGTTTATGTTTGTCCAAATAATGACATGCAAGGGTAGAGCTTTTCAACGGGAAGGGAGGCTTGATAGGAGGGTGTATACAGAGGATTGACCGTTGTGGATTGGATTTTGTGGCTTTGGAAGATCCAAAGTTAGTTCCTACCCCGGGGGCATATTGGCATGTGTTTGCAGCTTTTGGTAAGTCTTTATGATTTTCATTAGGATTGCGTCATAAAATTGGCTACAATATTTTGGGTTTTGCATCACGTTTAAAGCTGCTATTGCTCAGGTACTCTAAAGGGTGGTCGAGCTGACTGGCTTGTTGAGAAATGCACTGTACGTCCTATTGCATTGATGAGTATTCTCCTGTTAGAAACTGGCACTTATTTGTGGCTGCTGATTTTATTCCTTTTCAACTGTCTTAGGAGCTGGGGGCTAGTAGTGTCACCCCCCTGTTGACCGAACGTTCTTCTTCAATTTCAGAGAATAGAGTGGATAGATTGCAACGTGTCGTTTTAGCAGCAACTAAACAATGTGAATAATTTGTTGTAGCTATTTTCTCGGCTTACATTCATGGTGAAATTTGAAATATTTTTTCCTGCTAAAATTTGCTTTGGCTGATGAGGTTTTGAACATTTAGAAAGATTTGTGATTGAAAGGCTGCCTGAGACTATGTTTACTTTTCTTTTAATTTATACCCCTTATTACATATTTATAGGTCAACGGCTGCATGAAATGATTCTGAACCCTCCAATGAAAATCGATGGCCTTCTGCCTCTTGTGAGTAATTCTTCTCCGCCTCCTTGTTCATTTAAATGTTGGGTAACTATCTTGGCTATAAACATGAAAAAGAACTACAGCGGAGGCATGGTCACTGTGGCTGATGTAGAATTTTCTTCTCTGTGAAGCTATGAAAAATGATTGTTTATGCGGTTTAAGCATTTAGACTCTATTCTTTGTTGTTTACTTGCAAATGTTTTTGATAAGTCGTTTACTTGCAAATGTTAGATGGGTTTTCCTGTAGTTGGAGGTATTGTAGCTCTTGTGATACCATTTTATCAGTTACGTGTGGTTCCCATTAATGTATAAAGGACTCTTTTAAGATGTTTGGACCTTCTCTCTCTCTCTCTCTCTCTCTCTCTCTCTCTCTCTCTGCTAGTTTGTTTGTAATGAAGACATTGTTTGTTGTATCCTGCAGATTGCTCAGTCGAAGGTTTGCTTTGTTGCTGTAGCAGAGGCTACTCCTGTTGTTAGTGCATTGTCTTTATCAGGAAAAGAGTGTAGTGGGCTGATTATAGTTGGACCAGAAGGGGTTAGTATGCATTATAAGTTAGTCCTATCTATTTATTGCCATATTTTCCCATCTATCCAGGCGTTAATTTGGTTTAATTGAAGAATTACACATCTCTTGCTAATTGATCGTTCCAGTTCTGACAAATAGGAGTGTCCCAATATCCAATAGATAAAGAAGCATTTGTGCACCAACTCCTTTAACTAAGTTATCACAGATAGCAATCAAGTAAATCAACTAAACGTGGTTGGAAATCATGCACAAAGCAGTTCTATCCTTTTCTAGGCTTTAATGCATAATTTCTTTGAACTAGTGAAATGAAATATTCAATGTCTGAAATTCTGCTCATAGGCTTTACCTCTAGCTTTAAGTACCGAAATATGGAAATGATTAGTTGTTATTAATCCTGGACCCCTGGTTCATTTTTGAATGCTTCAGACTTCACCAAGAAAGAGGTGGAGATGATGTTGGAAGCAGGTGCTACAGCTGTTGGCCTTGGGCCACTTCGCTTACGAGTTGAAACAGCAACAATGGCACTTTTATCAACTTTAATGTTGTGGTCTGACTCTCAGCAAACATCTATTTCTACGGAACCCTCTTGCAGATAGACCTAACATGGTCATCTTCTACTCTAAGAATGTCTCTATTATTGCTTGCTACATGTGGATTTGTATGATATCCTCGGGATAAGACTTTTTTGGGCTGAGAGAGGATTTTTCGTATGGAATGGGGAAATATAAATGGATGCATTAAAGGGTAATGTCTTAATGCATGAGGGGGACTAGGAGGAATTAAAACTCAGAAGGTCGGGTTCTGGACATGACTTGGATATGAAAACTTCAAAGTTTTTTTGTTCTCATTTATCTTTTTGACATGCTGAAGACAACGTTGTCTTCTTTAATTTACATTTGTGAAACTCTGTTCAATAGCGTTATCGTGTCAGACCTGGAATAAAATGGTAGAGCTGAAAGCCGATCCATCTTCTGTATCTAACTACTCATCTGTACGTTGCTGAGACCTAGCTGACTATATATGAGAAGTGTAATTATTTACATCAGCCTGAAGCACACCCCTTGTGCTGAGTGAAAAAAAAAAAAAAAAAAATCCTGTGAGGTGTGCGGAGCCGCACTCTATATGAGAATCCAACCTTCGTAGACAATGCAGTGCCAACGTTATCATGATTGTAAGTTTCGGAGCAACTGACACTTATACAAAATTAAACTATCTCATCTCATCTTATATAATTATTACAATTTTTTTAAATTTTTAAATAAAATATAATAAATAATTCAATTTTTTTAAATGTAAAAATAAAAATAATATTAAAATTTTATATTATAATAATATTTTATTCGATTTTTAATAAAATATTTTATCTCATTTAACCAAACGAGGTCTACAAATCCGTTTTGAGTATATCTTTTGGCCCTTAGATTTGTTCCAAAACGGTAGGATTGAAAGCAATCAGTTTCTTGCTTGTCGGGAGATTTTGGTATTTAACAAAAAAAATTGAAAATAAAATGTCTTAAGGAATTCACATGAATTGGGACTTTGGCTTAGAATTCAATGCGAAGAATTCTATGACACAGGTAGATCACATCACTATAATGTAGAATAGAAATTGTGGTTTGGCAGCGGCTGGTCCTACCCACCTGACCTTATGTATATTGTTCAAATTTAAAGATTGAATTCCGTCCTGTTTACAGTCCTTTCTGGAGAGTTGCGTCTTCATTATGGATCAGCATAATCAGATTAGACTGGCTTTAATATTTTCCATTAAAAAAAAAAAAAAAAGGAGCTTTACTGGTGGAGGTCCATTCGAACGATACGACTTTTGGAGGCAAGAAGAAAACGAGCTCTACCGGTATAGGTATTCTCATTCTATCCCCTCTTTCTTCTTTTAAAAAAATCGATACGAAGGGAACGAATACTTTTCATTTTTTTTATATATACCAATTTATTTTTCTATTGTCATATATATATATATATTAATCTAATGGTTGATAAATAATATCACGTCACTGTAGTGTGATTAAAATATAATAAGAATATAGTATATAGCATAATTTAATTATCAAAATTGACAAATTAATGTTTTCAACGGTAAAAAATGCATAATTTGACTACTTATCTTTTAAGAAAAATTATTCGCATCAATTACTATTTATCATTCTACACCTCACATCCTATCAACCCTATTAAAAATACCTCTATATCTTATAAAAAGTTATAAGTATGGAGTGTGTGATATAAACAGTTGTTGATTTGTAACAAAACTCATCTTTTAATATCTGTTAAAATTATACTACAAAACCTACTTTCTGTTATCTTTTAACGGTCGGATTCGGAGGATGATTTTCCTTTTCCTTTCACATTTTTTATTTTTCTTTGCCATAGGTAATTTTGCTTTATTTTAATGATGCTAGTTGACCAACAGGAATCACCTTAATGTCGGTTGTATTTGCACGTGTGGTGTTCGGGAAGTATAAATTATGGTGGCTCACTTGTTCAGGTATTATATACAAATTCATTCTTGTAATTTGTAAAAGGAAAAAAAAAAAAAAAATCTTAGGAGCTCTTATTTTTATTTTAATGTAAATTTATGGGTCATGTTAACGAGTGCTATGAGGGCTATTTAAAAGTGCATTTACATTATTATTATTATTATTTTTTTTTTGTGTGGAAAATATCAAACATCCGGGGTTGGCGGAAAAGAGAAAAAGAAAAAGAAGTCATCCTCCTTGCTAGCTCTAACAGCCTTCCCATTAGGATCGAAGAGATGACGTGTAGTAATTTTAAAGCTCACAATTTTATATATTCATTCCATTTGATAGCATTTAGTCAAAAGTATTTGGTCAAAATAACATTAATAGTATCGCATAAGTGTCCAAAAATAAGAGTAAAAAATAATTAAATAAGTAATAAATATTTCCAACTTCCAGCTACTGTTTTTTTATTTTATTATTATTTTATCCTAAGAAGATATTTATGAAAGTACATTTTATAAAGTCTGAATAACTTAATTTAGGCTCGGTAGTACCATAGCTTTTTTTTTTTTTTTTTTCCCAAAATAAAAGGAAATACAGTTAAGTCATTCTCTCCAATTAAGTGGTTTCTCTTAAAATTTTGTTATTTGTTGTGTCCCCTATCCTTTTAAATTTCTTGAAAAAAATTTCTCAGGTAATAAAATGCTTTAAAAATTTTAGTTGATGCTAATCTATTTATTTTTAAAAAGAAAAATACTATTTATACTTATAATTTTACTTACATGACCATATATGTTGTGTGTAAAAATGGTAAAGATTTTAAAATTTAAAATCTGAAATTCAAATTAAAAAACAAAATACTGATAAAATGATTATCACTCAATACATATAAATTGATGCCAATAATCATAAGATCATCTATTTCTTTTATTACTGCAATAAGGGCAATATTTTAAGCACACGCGATTATTTGTTAGAAAAAAATAACAATTAATAAAGGACCATTCTATAACACTTATCGATGGGAGCGATCGCTAGATATTCTATTTTTTCTTTTAAAAAAAAATTATTTAAATATTTAAAAAAATACAAAAAGCCATTATAATAACTTCTTTAAACATTTCAAAAAAAAATTTATTTATAGTCCAGAGTGAAAGATTGTGTGTGTAATCTCATTAATAAATGAGGGTAAACGGAAAAAAAAATATTATTTTTAAAAAGAAATATTATTGTAATTTTAAATTTTTTAAATATAACCATATATATAGGTTTGCATGAACAGTTTCTATTTAGAGACTATATGTAGACTACCTGGTTTGAATTCAAAACTCATCTCAACTCATTTTATCTCATCATTACAATTTTCTTAAATTCTCACACAAAATATAATAAACAATTTAATTTTTTAAATCTCAAAATAATTTTTTTAAATTTTTATATAAAATATAATAAATAATTAAACTTTTATTTTATTATTCACAAACTATCTCAACTCATCTCTAAATCTAAATTCTAAAAAAGAAAAAAAAATTGAACTTGATAACAAACTACCATTTTTCTTAATAAAAAGCACAAAGTAAATAGAAAGTCAGAAATGAGCGGAGGATGGCAAGGTGGAGATTATTTAAAAAACAAAGCCTTTTGTTGATAACACGGTGCATTAAAAACCTGGGATTACCACTGGACCACTGAACCCCAAAGAACGAAACACCCACGAAGCAAAGCGATCGCTGCTGCAACTGTTGGCTATTCCCACTGCCAGCCAAGCCAAGCCCAGATTCCCCAAAAAAGAAAAAAAGCCTCTAAATTACAGGAATTCTGCACGGACGTAGGTGTTGCGGGGAACGTGATAATTCACTCGGATCCCTTACCATTTGTTCCTCTCTAAGATAATGATGATGACGAACCAGTTGGAGAACCTGGTGGAGTCGATAAAGTCGAAGGTGCGGGGGCTGAAGAAGTCTAAAAAGAAGCCGTACGTGAAGATGGACAAGAGCTCCAGCGTCAGGGTCGAGATCCGCAGCAGGAAGGCCCGCAAGCTCATCGACAAGACCCTCAAGGTCGCCGACCAACCCGGCAAGCGTAGTATTTCTTGATCATCATAAGTAAACAACCTCATGGCCATGTTTGTTTTGTTTTCTAGTTTAAAGATGGGATAGGATAGACAAACAGACAGATTTATCTGCCTCTCTATCTTTGTTCTATGTTTTCAGGTGGGTTTTCTTTGTTTTGTGGGTTCTGTTGTTATTTGTATAAGTGCCTACCGATTCTGTGTTTATGTTCGTTTTAAGGTTTCAAAGCCTTCGAAAAGAACAACAACAACAACAAAAGAAGGGTTTGAGACCATATCGGAACCGTCTCGGATTGGCTTATGTATAAGAAACAAGGATATATCTAATTCTGTTTTCCTTTTTTTGTTTTGTTTTGTGTGTTTCTTCGTAGATCGAAGTTTTAAGATATTCGACTTCGTCACTGGAATTTTTGTTCATCAAATTAATCCAAATATTTTATTTAACTGATGATATTAGAGATTTGTTTTCTATTTCTTTAATTTGTTTATTATCCTCCAATTGAGGGCTGAAACATGCTAATCCCCCTACCAACTGAACTGACTTTTAATCTCCGGCCATGTTATCCCGAGAGAAAGCAGGCAGGTCTGATAAATAAATAAAATTAATTAATTAATTATTCATTTATTTGAGTTATTTATTATAATTTTGTATTGGAATTTAGTATCCTCGTTGCATCTGAGACGTCCACGTTGATGCATGAATTATGTATGGGTTGTTGGCCATCGCAAATGGTCAGTTGCGATGAGTTGCAACCGACCAGCAAATGGAGACAGGATAATAGGAGGAACTCGTGGTTGGTTAAAAAAGAAGACAGTCGATGCACGACAGCCAGTAAAAAAAAGACATAAAAAACTGCTTGATGATCAAGATCGTCGATGCACGAGTCATCAATTTCAATGTCTTTGTTTTGATAGACTTTGTTATTATTTGATATATATATAGCGGTGGAAAATTACTGTTTGGGAAGAAGGAAAAATGCATGGTTGGAAGCTAAAACGGTTTGACATTTATTATTATGGTAGCTTTTAATTGCAGTATGGAGTCTGGAGTCTGGAGGCTTCTAATTTTGAAAATCAAGTAGTACTGTACATGAGTGCATGGTAGCCTCTAGTACTAGTCTCTGGTTCTTTGCTCGATCGATGGGTAAGCTGGAATTGCATGGGTACGTACGTATATAGTGTGAACACGAATATGCTTATTGGAATCGAATCGAATTGACTTCCATCATGTATATATACACACATTAATTTAATTTCAAATATTTGTACATTTCTAAGCTAAATCAGTCATCCATAACACGACTCTGATTAATATATATACAGATATAAAAAAATTATATAAAATAAATTCATAAATTAATATGATTTTATAGAATCTGTTAGATTTATTTTATAATAAAAGTAATTTTACGATTCGATATTTCACATCAAATTATATCAGTTTGTAAATTTATTTTTGTGTAATCAATTTAAGACAAAAATATTTTCCATTTATATATATTGCTGTCGTTGTTGGTTTTGATCATACCTGAATTTCAAAATTTCCTTTGTTTTCTGATCTTTCTGGCCTCAAATACGTCGACGTTGCTGCTGGGTCAATGGCAGGCACGATCTGTCACTAACTATAAATTAATTTCTTTTTCTTTTTCCTAAGCAAATAAATAAATGCAGTACTACTCTCGAAAATTTAGCAATCTTCCTTTACATTTTTCATTTTTTTGTGATTTTGTATTATATATATGATCATGAATGGATTAATTAGCATTCCTTAATTAACTCCTCCAGAAACGGGATTGAGACAGAGTTCTATCTTGAAGAAACTTTTTCTGGGACATGATATTCTGTGCGTGGTACTGCTGAACGTTGAAGTTTATAATTAGGCAAATGATAAGATTACTTTCCATTTACTATTAATTTACACCTCTTTTTATATTTAAATTTTTTTAATTTTTAACTTTATTTAATAATTAAAGAAGTTACTATTAGTAAAATTATATATTTTTTTAATAATTAAAGATATTAAAAAAATATTTTAAAAAATAATAAAATATAAAAAATTTGAAATATAACATGAGTGGTAAAGAAAGAGTAAACCGGTTAGAAGGTATCATTACCCTTATAATTAACTTGTTATAAATTTCTATGTTTTTGTTTTTTTGTTTTTTGTTTTTTGAGACGTCCGCAGATTATATACGCTACCTTGCCAAACATGGTCTATTTGTATTAGTCAAAATAGACTTTTTAGACCACGTGAACGTTAAAAATTCTTCAACAAATTAAGGGTTTTTTCCAATTTAATTAAGAACTAAAGTGGAAGACTTCAAATATATGATCAGTACTTGTCGATCCTGATCTCTAATATTTATCGATTTGTTTTTCTCATATTTTTAAATCATAAGACGATCAATGGATAAAACATCTTTAAATGGACCAAAGGGAAGACATACTGAGAGAAGGAAGTCGAAGGACCACGCCGTATTAATGGCTCTACCACCTGGGCAACACGCCACATTAATGACGCCGTCGCAAAGTCACGGTGCATTAAAAGATTTTGACACAAGGAACAGTATGGGAAACACGTATTTTATGGGAGCAGACATGATCTGTTCTCCAGACATATAGTATAAATCGCAGATCTAAGGTGCGAGAATAGCTCTCTGATCCTTAGACTCCTTTAGTTATTTACTAACTTCGGCATCGGAGGTTACCCGGCCTCTAGGCCGTCATTTCAAGGTTGCAATCTTTTCTATTTTTAGCAAACCCATTTTCAAAGATCTGAGTTGTCGGAACTTGACCCAAAAGTGTGCAAAACACGACGTTATCAAGAGTTACTTTTTTAATACAGGCTGCATGGATGAGATGCACATTAATTTTGAGAATCCTAGCTAATTCATTCATGTGTTGAGGAAATTTCCTTGTCTTACATGTAATTGAATAAAGGAAACTGTTGCATCTCAATAATACGAAACCATCAATTACGTGTCTTATTCAAGGAAAGGATTTGGTTTTCCTCTATTTTTTTTCTCATTTTGGGTCGGAAAGGGAAAATAAAAATTTTATGTGTAGTTATTTTTATATACTTTTTATGCAATCTGATTAACTGTATTATTTTTTTAATATAAAATAATTATTTTAATTAATCACATCAATAAAATGCATGCACAGAAAATATGCAATAATAATTCTATATATATCATAGAACTAAGAGAAAAGGTTAAAGGGTGGTGTTATCATGAACTGTACAAAAATGCCTCTGACTCCCATACTGCAGTTTTTATTGACGTGATCACTTACGTGTCTGTGACATAATGTAAATAGTTAAATACACCTGCATACATATATATATATATATATACACACATGAGTCGGGCTATTCTGCCGTCCAGAGTAGTCTGCTCAGTATACCGCACGGCACTTTTGAGTTTTTTTTTTTATTTTTTTTATATTTTAATATTTTTAAAAAATAAAAAAATACATCAATATATTTAAAATCACTTTCTTCATCATTCGGTAAAAAAAAAAAATCATTAAATGGTCAAACCGAGCAGTATGTTTGAGGCGACAGATCAGCATTTTTCTATATATATATATATATATGAAAATATATATAATCGGGAAAGAAAACATTTGTTGAACTTTTCCTATAGAATTTTCCTTGAACTTAATTATTCCTCCCTCTTTATTTTTACCTTCTTGATCGATCTGACGTAGTAGTACTGTCGCTATATGCTAATTCCCTCGCGGTCATGATTTTCATTCCATCTATTAGATATTCTGAACTAATTAGTAGTAGTCCTTGATGAATGTATAATCTGAGTAAACGCCTTTGTTCCTTTGCCACACAATTAATCAATGCAATGAGAAAATTATATATGACTTCTCCAACCATGGCATGATCATGTAGTTGAGTACAGCTTGAGGATATATATATATATATAGAGGCAACCATACATTCCGCAAAGATGTATTCAACATCTAAATATAAATATTTTAATTAAATCATTGAATAATAAGCAACTACAATGCTAATTATTATAATCATTATATTTTAGATGATCATAAATGAAAACGTACGAACAGGTTACCTGACTTTGACATATATACAAAAAAGATCTTGAAATCCTAAAAAAAAATAATAAAAGGTCAATTCAGTTGATGATTAAGCCGTGTTTTGATTGCCAAGAAAATATATATCAGCAAAGATCCAACTCATGACCAATTATAATCTAATTAATTTATATATATATATATATATATGTACTTTAGGAGCAAATTAAAAACTTTGATGACCTTTACACTTGTTTGAGGCGAGGCCAGGCCAAAAGAGGGTTGACTTGTAATCGGTCAAGACGATTGATCATGCATGTATTAATTCCTGGTGAGGGGTCGGTTATTTTTTAAAGGAAAGAAAAGAAAAAACACCCTTTATACGTACCGTATAAGTTAGCTTATAAGTACGCGCTGTGGAAAATACTAAATTTGAATGATACAAAAGTACCAAACACTGCGACTATGCTGTACGTACCATAACGCGCGCATACTTTAACACATGATCAATGTTTGGTACTTTTGTACATCTTAAAAGAGTCCTTTAGATATTAATGGGAACCAAACGTAACTCATGTGTTTGGATTAGGGGTGGGCTTCCGTGTCATTTCCGACCTCCAATTCCGACAAAAGTCGGAGCTGAATTTTTCCTCCGACTCCGACTCCGACTCCGAACATAGTCAGAGTCTGATTCCGATCGGAAGTCGGAGCTCCAACCTTCGATCGAAACTCCGACTGAAGTTTGGAGGGAGTTCCGAACGGAGGTCGGAGCTCCGACTTCGAAAAAAATTTTCGAACTCAATTTCGGAAATTTTGTTCTTTTTTTTATTATTATTTAAATTTTATTGTTCAATTTCGTTTCAGATAGTGAGCAACATATATTTTTTTTTTAAAAGTGAACGATCTACAAATATTTGGTTTATTCAAAAGTTTTCAATAATTTAAATATTCGTTCTGATTTTGTTACTGAATTTTGATTATATCTTTAATTTGTTTTATGTCCGCCTGAAATTTAGCATTAAAAGTGCTCATGACTCACGAGTTGAAAATTACATAAATTTAAAATTTTATAAAAAAGAATGATGGTACGAATTTCTATAATTAGATTAATTTCAGTTGGATAATAAATTCTAAACGTTTGAGAGAGAATGGATAAGTACTAATAGAAATTATAAAATAAAGAGTACTTATCTTATATCTTTGCTTGGGATATAACTAGATAAATATAACTATATAAATAATTTAAAAAGTAAATAACTTGTATGATGTAGCCATAAGTTATAACAGTCTCATTTTTAACGTAATAACAATATGACTCAATCTTGAAATATAACTACATAAAAATTAAACACGGATTTCACTCAAATACTTTTTGTTCCATTGGTCATGCCTGAAATGAAAATAGAAAGTAGCAATTAATAGATGAAAAAAAATTGATAATAAAAAATTGAATACGGTAAAAGAATAATTTGATTCTTACCAAGAAAGGAGGTTCTCTTAACTCCATCTCAACTCTCAAGTAGCGTCCGTTCCAGACTCTCAATCATCGGTAATTATGTTAGGGTTCACAATTAGATCTATAAAATCATAAAAAGTAGAAGTTAGAAACATTAAAAATAATTAAATCATTATTTAAAAGCATATAAACTTACCCGATTCAAGCCTATAGCTCTCGGCATCAACGCCAACGGTATCTAGTCCAATAGGCTTTTCACTTATCTAATTCTGTGTGCAAACGAGGGCCTCCACGGTTGACGGTGACAATGAACTCCGATAAGCATCCAACACGCGACCTCCAGTGCTAAATGCCGACTCTGAGGCAACCGTAGTGACAGGAATGGCTAGCACATCTCAGGCCACACGGGAAATGACTGGATACTTGGTAAAATTAATTTTCCACCAAGTTAATAACTGAAATATATCACTAGGTGCCTCGACAGCTTCCATAAAATATCGTTCAACCTCAGATATACAATGCATAATATTCCTTGTTGACATGAGTTGATGATACTACTGTATAATACGATTGCATCTAACCCCTACAGATGGGTCAGTATCACCTGAGGAAACTGTCAATCCTGTCGGCCTCGAATGTGAGGAGCTACCAACTGCGGATGAAGGCTGAGCACTAGTACTGTAGTGATGATATAAGTCATCAACATCACTTTTTAGCAATCTAATAAACTCTGCAGCCTTCACTACCCCGAGGACGGAATTTATCCAAAATTCTAGAACAGCCAACTTAACTCGGGGGTCAAGGATCACAGTCACAAATAGCAATCTATTTATCTTCCTAATATTCCTCCAATATTTATCATATTTGATCTTCATCCTCGTAGCCATATCAGATAACAATCCAGCAGAGTCAGTACAACTATTTTTCAACTGGAAGTGAAGCTCCGGGAGCTCGCTGAAAAATGAGTTTGCAGTCGTATATTTGGATCCAGATAGCTGCATGGTTATCTCATAAAAAGTTTTTAAAAATTCAACAAAATAACTCACACTGGTCCAATCATGTGAGTCCGGCGCACCGAGCCCCTGTCCTGCTGGCTCCAACAAAGCATACCTCAAGCCCCCATCCTCGACCTCCATCCGCTCGAATGCTTTTTGGTACTTCTGTGCCACATCCAACATCATGTATATAGAATTCCATCGAGTCGGAACGTCCAAGCACAGCATACTAGAACATTCAATCTTCAGATCTTCTGCTATTGCCTTAAACTTGGCAAGCTTTGAGGGGAACCTCTCACGTATCATACAATATTGCGAACTCGGGTTATGGAATCATGAACCTCTTTTAATCCCTCAACAACTATGAGGTTAATGATATGAGCACAGCATCGAACGTGAATAATGATATGAGCACATCATCTCTCACCGTCGTGTTCCGCTTAAACCAATCAATTGCTGTTTCATTCGCACTAGCATTGTCAACTGTAATACACAGCACTTTTCGAATTCTCCAGTCCTTTAAACAATCATCCATCTTCGCCCCAATGGATGCACTTTTATGATCCACAATTTCTTTAAAACCAATAATTTTTTTATGCAAAATCCACTCACTGTCAATGTAGTGTGCTGTGATACACATGTAGCAGACGTTTTGTATGGAAATCCATGTGTCAGTCGTAAAAGACACTCTCTAGCCAGTGGTAATAAACATCTTCCTCATCTCCTCTTTGTCCTTCGCATGCCTCTTCATACAATCTCGCATCACTGTATACCGTGATGGAATGAGAAATCGTGACTCAACAAAATTTAGAAACTTTCGAAAGCCTCTTTTCTCGACTGTGGTAAATGGCATCTCATCAGTAATTATCATCTCTGCAAGCATGTCCCTCAACATCTTCTCACTGTATTGAGGGATGACCAATTTCTTAGTCTGTGTACCATCAGTGGCTGTAGAAGTTTGGTAACTGAGGTTGGTCTGATCAGTGGCTTGCAATCCCTTCGCTATCTTATATCGTTGAAAACCATTTAGATGTGCTATTAACACACTGGTACCTTGCTTCTTCGAATGGCATCCACAAAGTGATCCACAGTAATGCATCTTGCTACTGGGTTTGCAATTTCACCAGAAATTTTGGTGAAATGCTCCCATGTCCACGACCTCTTTTTAGAAGGTCGTGGTGGTTGATCTTGCTCAATGGGCATATATTCCTCTTCGTTGAACATATCCTCATCCTCTATATCAAGTGGGAGTGGGAGTCGACTACTCACACAAGATGTAGCTGCTCTAGATGTAGCTGCCCTAGATGTGGCTCTAGGGGTGGAAGTACCCACCGGTGTAGGAGTTGTAGTATTGGCATCCGCCATATCCCCTTGTGGACGATCATCTCCACTATGTCTAGGATCTATATCACAATCAATGAAGCTGAAAAAATTAAATTAGAAGCAAAAAATTAGTTTAAAAATAAACTAGGCTATTGTATTATACAATAGGACATGTATTATTGTATCATAATATATTATTATATCAATGTATTATTACATCGAGGTTCGGTTGACGTGCGCTCGACTCAGCGGAGCCCATCCAGAGAGGTTCGCTCGACGTGCGCTCGAGCAGAATCCATACAGAGAGGTTTGCTCGACGTGCGCTCGACGTGACGCTCGAGCAGAACCCATCTAGAGAGGTTCGCTCAACGTGCGCTCGACGTGACGCTCAAGCAGAACCCATCTAGAAATGTTCGCTCGACGTGGCGCTCGAGCAGAATTCATCCAGAGAGGTTCGCTCGACGTGCGCTCGAGCAGAATCCATCCAGAGAGGTTCGCTCGACGTGCGCTCGACGTGGCGCTCGAGCAGAATCCATCCAGAGAGATTCAATCGACGTGCGCTCGACGTGGCGCTCGAGCAGAATCCATCCAGAGAGGTTCGCTCGACTTCCGCTCGACATATCGCTCGAGCCAATATTCAATACAACGTGTGCTCGACTTGCGCTCGACACCTCGCTTGAGCGCAAGTCTGCAATACAATGTAAAATTCAAGATTTTGAACGCCGTGTTGGGACTATATTGAATATTTAATACAACCAATTCACAAGAATCACAACTGTTGGCTCCAATTCATAAGAGACGTGTTTGAATTAAATTTAGGGCTCACCGTAGGTGGAAGCTGAACAGAGGAGCAACGAAGAACTGCGGCACGGAGGAAGAACGACAAATGGCGGCACGCTGGCACTGGGACGGAAGACGCGAGAGAGAAGGGATGGTTCAGTCACTGGGATGGGAGACGCGAGAGAGAAGGGAGAAGGAAGAAGAAGAACTGAAGAAGGAAGAAGAAGAACTGAAGAAGAAGGGGGGGAACGTATGAAGGAAGACATATAAAACGACGCCGTTCCATATTAAGTGGAACGATGTCGTTCAATAATTTTTTTTTAAACCCAGTTGTAAAACGACGTCGTTTTACAGCTGGGTTTAAAAAAAAATTTGGAGTCGGAGTCGGAGCTACAAGGAGCTCCGACTCCGACTCCGACTCTGAATGACTATTCGGAGCTACTCCGAATTCCGACAACTCCGACTCCGTCAGAGTCAGCGTCGGAGCAGAGGTCGGACGGAGTCGAAATTTTCGAAATTTTGCACACCCCTAATTTGGATTATGTCTCGATTCGTGTATCATCCAAGTTCCGCACGGTCGTATAATTTAAGGAAATGATACTTGCACTGTATAATTATTTAATAAAAAAATGAATGAATATAATATTTATGTGAAAAAAATTAATTTTTTAATAATAATTAATTTTTTTTTTAAATAATTACGTTACGGTTATAATTTTACGAACGTACGTAATATTATTTTATAATTTAATGGTTACACAGTATACACGTACGTTAATATTTACTACAGAACCTTAAAAAATTAGTCAACTTCCGATAACATGACCCGGCCCACTTTCCAGCCTTTGAAAACGACAGATTGGGAATGGAAGGACAATTCAAGGGGTCATGGTGGATTCAGCTTCCTCACATGATCTTATTTAATTCTTTTTCATCACAACGTTTTCAATTTTGGCTTACTTCTTTGGCCTTGTTGGTTTTGCATTTGAAGCTTTCTTATGTCCCTCTCCGCAGGTTTGAAAAGTTCCACGCGGCCATATTAACATTCCTCTCCATCTCCCTCATGGCCGTCGTGAAGATGCATATAATTCCATAAAAACGGTAAAAAAATAATATAAACCCAAAACCCTACACCTATTGGCTATTATATATATATTGCTATCTTCTCCGCCTCAGCTCACACAACTTCAACTTTCTGATTTCTTCTTCTTAACCAATCAATTACCCCATTTTCGTATCACCACTTGATCTGTTTAAACAAAGCGCAATAGATCAGAGTCATAACCATGGGGAGGAGCAAAGCAAAGAGGCACAGCAAGTTGATGCACTTTATATTATCACCCGTTAGGATACTAAAGAAGGCCGCGGAGTTTTACGTGAAAAACATGGACGATTGTGCTGGAAGGGTGGGATATGGTGGTGCTGTTGGCTACCCTGCCGTGCACGTTACACGCCTGCCTAAGAGCTTTAGTGTCAATTCGTCGAAGGGTAGCGATGATGAGGATGTGAGGCAGATTTCGAGAACGGTTTCAAAGAAAAGTTGGGAAAATAAGGTGATGAGCTTTGATATGCAGAGGCAACAAGAGATAAGAATGTCTAATATGGGTGCCGGTACTGGAAATGGAATGGGGATCAGGAGTTACAGTGTTGGGTTGGGAAAGATTGGGAGAATTGATGAGGACCAGCCTTGTTGTTTTGATGAAGATGGTGTTATTGTTAAGGCAGACTTGTACCCAAGAAGTAGAAGTTATGCTGTTAAGAGGAATATTGGTGTGTATCGCTAGCGTACTGGATTAGTTAGATACTAATTAATTAAACTGATCACTCATGATGGAAAGGGATATATAAAATGTGAGAGATCGAGATTGAATCAAATGTGTTTCTACTTAATCGCTTGTTAATTAGTTCCCTGTTCCGACTACAAATGTCATGAAATGCATAACATATTTATGGCTTCAGATCATCAATTCATGATTCTCTTCTGCGTTCTGTGTCCAAATACGCAAACTGTACAGAGGCTTCAAAATCATGAAGGCAGAAGATTAAAAAACCAAGCAAACAATTAGAAATATGCCGATGGGCTGTAAGTAGTAGCTAGTGCATGCAGCCAGCATCAAGAAATGCATAAACATGCAAGCTGGTATGGGCGGAAGAGTTTATTGTCTTGCACGCTGATTTAATGACTGGATGCCGACCGTTTCGTTGTTTTTTCCTCCATGAAGTGCTTCCGGACACGCTTGAAGAAGCCAATTAAATTTGATACCTTGTAAGAATAAACCTTTGTAGGTCCTTAAGGATGTTTTGTTTTCGTTAGTATGCTATCCTTATATTATAATTATATATAAGGCCGATAATATATAGCTATAAAAAGGAGGGGTAAGAAACAGAGGGCAGGCTCAATAATAATAAGGCCATTTCGGCCATTTTCATCCGCTTTTCTTCAAAAAATTTTATAATTTAGTTAAAAATCACATTTCTTAAAATTTTTCTCTAAATTTTATTTATTTTTTAAAAACCTATTACATCCAATTCCTTATCATTTTTTTCTATTCTATTAAAATAATATTTTTTTATTCTTTTTTTATTACGTTTTTCTCTCACTTCAATTTACAAACTTAAAAATTTAATATTTTTTTCTTATGTTTTGAACTATTACTCTAGTGAATATTTTAAACAACAATTTAAATTATTTTTTTGCAGGTATGATAATATTTTAAAAATTAAATTTTTTTTTATATTTTCGTAATTATTTTTAAAATTATTATTTAAAACTATAACAAATATGAGTATGACAGAAATTGTTGATAATTAAAAGAAGAATTTATTTTATTTATTGAAATTAAATATTGATAAAAATGATTTAGGAGATAAATAGTATTTTCCTATATTTAGAGAACCAATGTTTATCCTTTAAATCTTTTCCCTAAAATAGAGATTCGGATGTAGGGGGATTTTAACCAAATTTCAAAAATTTTCCTCAAATTATAGGGAAAAGTCCCCTTTAGAGAACAGGATAAGAATACTCTAAGGCCTCCACCCTATGTAAGGCCTCCAAAAATAAAAATGATCTATTTTTTACATTATTTTTTGAAAAATAAAAATAAAAACAATTTCATTAAATAATTTTTATAGTTTTCAATATATGCAAGATCCCATAATACTAAATTTAATATTTAATATAATGATTTTTTTTATAAGTAATACAATGAATTATTTATATTTTAAATAATTTTTTAAGATTTTACTAAATTGAGACACAAAATCTATATTGAGGCCTAATTTTAACTTGTTGTTGTAAATATAAATTCAATAAAAACTTTAAAGATTTTAAATAAAATATCATTTTATTGAAAATTTTGAAAATATTTCATATAATAATTTATATTTTATTGTATTATAATTATGAATGACTCACTTAAATTTTATCTTAAGCCTCAATTTGTGTTAAGTAGCTACTAAAATTTCTAGACACAGATCCCATTATAATTAATATAACTTTTGAGAGCATAAAATATATATATATATATATATATATGAATAATGATATACACTACATACTTTATCGTGCTAGTGTGGTTGCTCGAGCTAGAGACTCACATTCCTATTCTCTTAACCCGGCATAGAAATAAGAAGCTTACCAAGAAAACGTACCGAATAGAATAGTAGAGGGCCACACGTATGTGCGCTAACGACAGTGATACAAGGACCGCACGTGTTAGTATTTTCCGTGTGACATGATGTGTACGTAAGTAAAGGATTAATAAGAAAATAGATCATAAAAAATGTCTAATATGTATCCGTTAAAAGCAATTAATTAATTAAATCTAAAAGTAATATCATAAAAAAGAATTAAATAAATTACATTATAAGAACTTGCTTGAGTTTATACATCATTTTAACATTTTGCTTATTTAATAAAATGACTTTCATTAATAATAAATTATTGGATTAGGATACCTAATCATTTTTTAGCTTAGATTGAGAGAGTGAGAGAGAGAGAGATAAGGTCACGATTTCCACAATTATTGGTCTTAAACATTATCTGAAATTAAGGAATAGACAAAGTAAGTGAAATGAAAAGGATTCTCTATTCAGACAAAGTATTGAATATTAAAATCTATATTTTTTTAACAAAAAAAAGTTGGTATAATTACTAAATATTTGATGTGAACTACTTAAATAATAATCATTTAACATGTACAACCACATCAACAAGTATAATTAAAAATATTTAAGATAAAAAATTGGTATTTCTTGTATGTAAAATATGAACAAAATGTCACAAAATATAAGTGCCAAAATGTGTTAAGACGATGCTGAATAATTAAATGAATGACACCCACCCTCACCCCCTTTTTGCTTCCCATCAATAAAAGTCGGCCTTTCTTTCTTCATGGCCCCCACTCCTTACGATAGATAGAGAGAGACACCCAAACAAACATGTCATGTGCACAATTGAGAAGATCTTTTTGAAGTAATGCTACGTGTCATATCCATTATAAATAAGACACTTTTTTTCGAGAATCAATAATATGATGTTATCAGACAGTCAAAAGTTGAGTATGATGATGATGTAGTAGGTAAAATTTTCAAGATTTTTCGTATTTTGATTTTTTTTTTTTTATAAATATGGATAAAATGTTTTTTTTTTAAAAAATAAAATGAGTTGAGATGAAAGTTAAAAATTAAATAAAATATTATTATAATATTATTATTATTTTAAAATTTAAAAAAATTGAATTTAGATTTGAAAATGTTGAATTGTTTATTATATTTTATGTGAAAAGTTAAAAAAATTATAATGATTAGATGAAATAAAATAAATTATAAAAATAAACGAGACTAGACTAGACCCGTAACTCCACAACTTTACACTATAATCGGTGACTAATAAGTAATAGGTTGAGTGGGTTTATGACAAATCCAAGTTTTGCAGCTCCCACTCTTGTTGGATGTGAAACAAAAAGGGAGGAATCTAAGAGCAAGAGGGCTAACTACTAAGTAAAGCTACGGCTCCTAGGGGGAATCACGCCTTTTTTTTTCTAGTTCAAATAGCCCGAGTCTGACTCATCTTCCGGGGGAGAAGGGAAAGCAGGAGCGGTAGAAGAATAAGTAAAGGGAGTTTTTGCTCCTGTTTCCTTGCGAGCATCTTCCAATTACTGCGTTGAGAGGACGAGACGGCAATGGTTGTCCAAAGAAGCCTAAAAGTATTCACGAGAGCCAGTGAGGCTTGGCGTAGGTTCGACCTACCTGTTTACAACTGCTCGTTTCTTTATTTAATCAAATTTGGAGTCTCGACAAATGACAAAGCTGAGTTCAGTAGAAGGGACAATAAATAATTCACAAACAATGCCACAAAACCAACTATGAAAGCTATCAAATAATAATTAAATATTTACTAAATATTTGATGTTCTCTGAGAGCTACATATACCAACGATTTACTAAAAAAGAATGAGATAATCTTACTATTATTCTGACTATTATTTACACGTGTGATGAGATAATCTTAATATTCAAAGGACCGATTGAGAAGCCGAAGCGCTTTGCTTTGACTCTTTGAAGGATTGGTGCGAAGCCGAAGCGCTATCTATATATCTACCTTTTTGCCCTTTGCACTTTCCACATCATTGGTCATGTGGCTACTATCTTTTTAGACCGTTGAAACAAACAATGGCTGGCTCCTTATCCAGGGACGGTTTGGTAGAACTTGAGATGAGGGGTCGTCAATCATCGTAGACGACATTCAGGCAGTGGAACTGTCACTGGAACGTAGATCATGATTTTATTTCCTAATTTTCTGATTCAAACCCAAGAGATATAGATACAACAGTATATAATATAGTTTAATATTGGAATCTGACACCAATCATCACTAAGAATTTAATACTGCACATTAATTCTATATCTATTTTTATCGAATTGTCATTTTTTTTTTTGATAAAAAATAAAAAAATATGGATTTTTTCCTGTAACGTAATCTTTCACTAAATACTGCATTTTACCGATCGAGACATTGGATGGGGTGCCGGGTGGTATCCGCGTGCAAATCTATGGTAGATTATCTACCCCTCTTCTTGTACAGTACCATTGCTTTGGTTTTGGTGACCCACATGCAACACCTCCTTCCGAGCTTAAATTGCCCAACCCATGAGAGTTTCATTGTTACATGCAAAATTCCTCAGGCAGTAGTAACTCTGACATTCGGTCCTCGGAAGGTTAGATATGGTGATAAAAGAGGTTTCTCAAATGCAGCTTCTGAAAAAGCCATGCATCTCTGTTAACCTCCCAAAATGTATGTTTTTGCCTTGGCTTACTGTACTACTCCTCTCAGCAAATCTGGCTTTCTCTTCCTCCATCGTCAAGTATCTGCCCGGCTATGATGGTGAACTTCCATTTAAACTGGAGACAGGGTGAGCATTTTATGTTTTTTTGTAATGAATTTTAGTCTAATATATATGCAGTGCTGGCTGTTCATCTATATATGCTGATTCCGTGGTGGATTTTGGTTTCAGATACATAAGCGTGGGAGATTCTGAGCTGTTCTACTACTTCATTGAGTCCCAAGGAAACCCACAAGAAGATCCTCTTTTTCTTTGGCTGACAGGAGGCCCTGGCTGTTCCTCTTTCTGTGGACTTATCTATGAAATTGGTGCTTCTCTTTTCTATTTCTACTCATACGCAAGAGTCAAGACTCACAATTTGCTTTGATTTCATTGGAATCTTAAGGACCAATACTTTCTAAGTTCGTGTTTTACCAGAATTACAATTAATGTTCTTGCTTTTCTTAAACTGAAAACAAAAATTATTTTCCGAAAATGTCATCTTTTATGTTCTATAAATATACATTGTCTCTTCCATAATCATCCTCTGAAAACAGTCGTTGAAAATGCGCCTTAATTTCTTACCTTTGTGTAATCTTATGATTTTCAAGTACTCGAGTTCTTGCAACATTAAGAGCATTCTGATTTTGGAAAACAAGATGCTAGACCAGAAAGTGTTTGGTTGGAAGAAGGAATATAATTAGAACTAGTTATATATGTTGAAGCTTTCATAGCTTATACTAGGATTGGCTTCCCTGCTCTTCTTATGGTAGCCTCTCCCATAAGAAAGGGGGAAAAAAGAACATAATCTAACTAATATCTGTGTGCAGGTCCTCTGGAATTTGATATCAACAATTACACTGGGGGCTTACCAAGATTGGTAGATTACCCGTATGCATGGACAAAGGTACCTATTACAGTCTTGTAGAATGCAGCCATCTCTCCCCCCTCCCACTCTGGTTTTTTTTTTTTTTTTTTTTTTTTTTTTTTTTTTTTTTTTTTTACAATTGTTATTAATCTGTGGTGATAAACGTCCAGACAGCTAGCATCATATTTTTAGATGCACCTGTTGGCACTGGTTTCTCCTATTCAACAACTCTAAAAGGGTGGCCTTCCTCAGATTCAGAATCAGCAGAACAGTCCTATCAATTCCTCCGGAAGGTGTGTAAAACTAGTGTTCCAAGAAGCAAAAACTCAAATACTTTTTTAGCAAACCATGATGGTCCAGCAGAGATGTTAATTAAGAGATAAGAGAGATAAGGTCATGGACAAGTTGTTCAAAATATTCATGTGTTTTTTAGCAATGTTGCAGTGGTTGGATCTACACACACAATATCTCCCAGTTCAACTATTTATCGGTGGTGATTCTTATTCGGGCATAATTGTTCCATTAGTGACAAAAAAAGTCTTAGAAGGTAAGAGACACTTTCTTGACAACTAGAATATATGTGGAACTTGAATTTCTACATTGAAATCTAGACCTAATCTTAGTCAGGCTAATTGAGCTTGGTACATGGACTTACAGGTATTGCAGCTGATGTCGAGCCACGGATGAACCTCAAAGTACATTGAATTGCTATACTCTAGCGCTTTAGTTTGCTTTTGCATTATGGTTATGACATTATTCTTTGTAATTACTCAGGGGTATCTACTTGGGAGCCCACGAACAGATTCGGTTATAGATGAAAACTCAAAAATAATATTTGCTCACCGGATGGCACTAATATCAGATGAACTTTATGAGGTATATAGTTTCCTTCCTCAGCCTGTGTCACATTATTTACAAAGTCCTATGTTAAGTAACGCCATACTCAATTTCATACAACATGGTAGTAATTTTGTTGTGGTTTACACCTTTCCAGCAACTCAGAACAAGTTGCAATGAGACTTATGTGAATGTTGATCCATCCAATACCGAATGTGTCATGGCTCTTGCATATTATGAAAAGGTGTGATGAATTGATTGTTCATTAAGGTTTTTTCACTCAATTTCTTCCAGTCCTCTTGCCATAGAGACTGAGTGATTCATGAAATTGCAGTGCATCAAGGATCTGTTTCGTAATGATATATTGGAGCCAAAGTGCGTTTTTGCATCCCCAAAACTTTCTTCAGAACTCGACCGAAGATCTCTCCAAGAAGATCCTGCAGATTTCATTCTCTCGCCACCAAGAATACCTGAATATTGGTGTCGGGTAAATTACATTCCCTTTTCTAATTCTAGAAACTCCCCAAACACACAAATTAAGTGAGAGATGCACTTGTATGTTTCATTTTGAAAGCGATATTACCCACTTCTTTAAACCCAAATAGCCTCTTGGTTAACCTGTTCACTTCCATCTGCAGAATTTTAATTATGTATTATCCTACATCTGGTCAAATGATTTAAGGGTTCAAGATGCTCTGCAAGTTCGAAAGGTTTGTAAAAAATATTCTTGGGTGGTGATAATATTTGAGTTGGTATCATATATTTTATTGAGACACCATTTATGATGACACCACATCACATACATGCCAGGGTAGTGTTTTGGATTGGAGTAGGTGCAACAAGAGCTTATCATACACAAAAGATATCCTGAGTGTGGTCGATGTTCATCGATATCTCAGCAAGCACGGATTACAAGTCCTGGTAGAGAGGTGATTATCGCTTTCAATCTTCTCTACTCAAGCTGGTTATAATTGGACTGTTAGTCGAGAACACTAACAGAGATCAAATCTCAGGAAACAAGCTAAAAGATTCGTTAACCCAAGTTTTCTTTTTATGCAGTGGTGATCGGGACATGGTTGTTCCTTTTGTGGGCACAGAGTATTGGATAAAGTCTCTTAACTTGACTGTTATCAACGACTGGCGACCTTGGTTTGTTGATGGTCAAATTGCAGGGTGAGTAATGTATTTTCTGTGTCTTTTTTATTTTATTTATAAAAAAAAGACACTAAAGATTCATTTGTTGGCTATGTTTCTGCTTGATCAACTTAGGTACACAAGAAAGTATTCAGAAAATGGATATCGGTTAGTATATGCGACTGTAAAGGTAAGTAAAACATGAATACTTGTTAATTATGAATTTAATTTTGATTTGATTTATTAAGAAGTGAGATGTTTTGTGTTGTAGGGAGCTGGCCATACAGCTCCAGAGTACTACCGTAGAGAATGTTACGAAATGTTTCAACGGTGGGTTCATTATTACCCTCTCTAATTCCGGAGTGGAGGAGCTTCATCAATAAAAACATCCAACATTCGCTCCTTGTCGTATTTGTGACATTTTGGTGCTTATCATGTAATTTATTTAGTCAAGAGCAACAACGTTAAACTTTTCAAATTAGTTGCTTTATTTGAGTTTAAGTTGAGATGTGTAACTATATATCGTTCAAATATTAAATATGACAAACATTTGATTGGAAATCCCGATTATCAATCTAGTACTACAAAGATTATCAAAATCTAATAAAGTGTCAATACAAATATTTTGGTAACGATGTAGAAATTTATTTTGAAATATAGGACCTGCCGACGTGAAGGAATTCATTATAAAAAAATTTATGTTACAACTTTTTTTTTAATATGATCCCGGCCTTCACGAAAGAACCTCTCTCGTTTCAGACTCTGTTTTGTTTTTTTTTTTTTTTTTGAATAAACCTCTGTATTTCATTGATGAATCAAGTAATACCTATTTCTGTATCTCTGTTTAAACATCCCACTATACAATCTGGGATAGTCTCTAGCCAAACTTTTTTTCCTTCTAAAAACAAAGCTCTTTTTGCTAAAGTGAGCAACCATATTTTTCTCTCTATGAGCAAATTGGATAGACCAGTTTGCATTATTTTTGAAATAAAACCTAACATCTTCTACTAAGGAACCATAAGAAGTAAGCATTTCTTCTTCCCTGCACACTGCCATGATGATCTCCTTTGCATCCCCTTCAAAGTTTGCTTTTTGAATATTAAGAGTACTGCATAATTCTACTACAGCCCTCAGTGCATAGCCTTCTGCACTTTTTCTAACAATGATGCCAATACCCATTCTCCACTTTTTCTGATCCAAAGAATCATCCCAATTCACTTTGATATATCATTTTTCTGGTTTTTCCCATCTCTGATTATTATCCCTTCTGTTTTGCACTTGTTTATCTAATTTCTCAGAATTCCTCGCTTCTTGAATGTCTCTTACAGTAGCCTTAGCAGATAACAATAAACTCATAGGACTTTCCATTCTATTTTCAATCACCACTCTATTTCTCCTCAACCAAACCGTCCTTAGAGTCACTGCTATTTTCTCTAGTTGGCTCTTGTTAAGAGAAGTAATACACTTCTCCCACAGCAACCAAAAGTCAGCTTCATGTCTGCCTCACTTTTGAACACAGCTTTTCTCACTTGCCCAAATATCATTTGCTGAATGACACTCCCATAAAACATGTATAAGAGTTTCATCTCCAATTTCACACATAGGACAAATTTTATCCTTCACCACTCCTCTTTTAAACAAGTTTGCTTTGGTAGGTAATAAGTCATTCCCACCTTTCCATAGAAACAATTTTGTCACAGCAGGAACTTCTAGATCCCATATCATTCTCCACCTTTCATCATCACCTTCAACTTCTCTAGAACACTCACCATTACTCTTCTCTATTTTTTTTCCTTAAGCACAAAGTATGCACTTATCATTACGTTTGAGACTAAAACTCAAGTTTTTGTGTAGTTTGGTACGAGGAAGATAATCAAGGAGAAAAAATGAAATAGAATTTTCTCTCAAGGAAAGGCAATATAAGAACTACAAAAATATGCTCATGTCACCTTGAAAAAATGGGGCATCTTTATACTCAAAGAGAAATGCTACAGTTATAAGAAGATTTTACAAAAATAAATCTATGTCAGTTTGTGACTTTACATTTGTGAGATTTTTTTTTGGCTAAAGTATTTATCATAGTCAAATAGTTATGGTTAAATTAATTGAGTAAGGGATGTCAATCCAACTAAAATTTTCCTTTTCACTATTTTCGCTCAAGTCAAGGTAGAGTATTGAACTTTTTTGTTTCGTTAGAGAAAGAGAGAAGTTTTAAATAGATAAGTTTCTTGTAGATCTTTGTTAAAAAAAAAAAAAAAAATCCCACATTGAAAAAGTAAAAGAAAATTTATTCTCTTTCTATTAAAACCTATTTTTTTTTTTTTTTTTATAAAGGCTTACGTGGAACTTTGTCTACTTAGGGGTTAGACCTAGCATTAATCAACAACACGTTTTTAATGCGTTGACTTAACAATTGGAATTTTTGGAACAAAAGTGTTAAGATGAAGACAAAGCCATCTAGCTAATTTGAAACAAAATTCAAAAGTGTTTAAACATTCAATTACGCTACCACGTACACGCATCTATATATAGATGCTAACAGAAGTTCACAACAACGCTCTTGATTGGTAGCTCAAGCCTCAAGTGTAAAGCCAACAGTTTTTCTTCCTTAAGAAGAATCCGAGTCAAGAACCAATAAAATAACATATATTATATAATAGAGAAATGTTACAGTTGAGAAGAGATTTTATAAAAATAAATCTATAAATTAAAATAATTTTATATAATACATTATATATTTACTTTATAATAAAAATAATTTTATAATATAATATATAGCACCTCAAATCATATTACTTTATGAGTTTCCTTTTATGAATTTTTACTTTTCGTGACTAAAAGATTTATCTATATAATATATATCATACTCTTTTAATCTAAACAACTTGTTTTGAGAGTGGATATTTCAAGCGTGACAAGAGATTGGTGAAATACACTAGCTAAGGTAAAAATTAATTAAGCAACTTTTGAGAGTGTGAATTTAATTAGTTTTGCTGGCACAAAAAATACCATCTTCTCAAAAATTGCTGAAACGCATCACTTATATATGTCGTCCTTAATAGTTTCAATATATCTGAAAAACCATTCGAGGGTGGAAAAGTTGGTACTTGGAGTTCGGATAGAAATCTCCCATGACAGAAAACTCACATGGCTTTAATTTAATGCAATATCTCACGATAACATATGTAGCTTTGAAGATTGTTCATGGATAGAAACCTCGGGGGGTGATGGGCCTAAATTAAATGATACACAAAACACTTTTCAAATTAAATTCAATAGCTCTAACCTTTCGTTACAGTCCCATCAAGGGTGGAGCGGGAATTCAAAATAACTTGAACTCCGCTAACTTTATACCGGTCCCTCAAATTTGGATTCGGGTTGTTTTAATTCCAACTATATCCGGATCCGGGTTCCAACATCCAGGTATCAAGCGAGGAAGCCTGGAACTGGAAGGTTTGACTTTCAGCTTTGGCGCTGGCTGCTGGAAATGATTCTGACAATAATTTGGAAGACTATTGGGGGGGGGGGGGGGGGTGGGTTTGGTGTTGATAAAGAAAGTTGGATGAATTACCCCACAGCTAGCTAAAAAGCCATATTCAATCGCTACTGTATTCCCTTGAAAGTTCAGTAAGTAGGAGGAGGTACAAGACAAGTGAAGAACACCAGATACACCAACATGCCAACTAACTCTCGTGCATCTTTGGGTCATTACACGTGCCTAATTCACGTATGTATATCTTATTTATTCCTTGTTATTTCCATACTTGAACATAAATGCATTATTGGGAATCAAACATGATGTGCCCAAAGAGAGCGGTTTTGTTGAATTCATCAACTAGTAGATTAATGCACAATCTACGCTTCACTGCACTTCTCATACTCTCAGCTTTCTCTGCCATTGCCGCCTCTCAATCGCTCGTTGAATATCTTCCGGGATTTTCCGGCAAGCTACCCTTCACACTTGAAACCGGGTACCATATTTTTTTTCAGTATATTTGCTTCCCCAACTGATCTTTTTTTCGTCCTTTTTAAATTATGTCTTTGTGTTTTGGTAATAGATACATTGGAGTTGGGGAAGTCGATGAGGTGCAGCTATTCTACTATTTCATCGAGTCGGAGAGGAGTCCGGTTGAAGATCCTCTTGTTCTCTGGCTCACTGGAGGCCCTGGTTGTTCTGGCTTCTCTGCACTTGCTTTTGAAATCGGTCAGTTCTCTCATTCTTGAAACGCTGGATCCACGTTGAAAATTATAAAAGATTGTTTTAAAATTTTAAAATGATTTCTAACCGCGCAAGTCCTATAAGAGCCTTTGCGTTGGATTATTCAACCCAATCTTTAAATTTGATTAATATGTAATTTTTTTACTTTTAACCAATACTCAAAACTTGAAATCTCATCACTATCTCTATAATAGTAAAATATTATTATTTTTATTATTAATATTTCTTTAATTAAATTATATAGATGAACATTACTTATATTATAATTTGTTATAAGATAAGATTATTGCAGTATTTTGTACTTTATAAATAATTAATAAAAAGTTTATTAATATTTTCTCATATTATTATAATTTTTGCATGATTAGAGATAGATGCAAAAAATAATTTCTTAGTTATTTTTATATTTTAAAAAATATTAAAAGAAAGATTATTAATATTATTTTATAAAAATATAATTAACAATAAGAAAATGTATCGTAATTCTAGAGATGAAGTTACACTAGAGAGAAGGAAAAGGAAAACACATGAAATAATAAAATATTAGAATGAAGATGCTACAGTTCCCTTCATATATGACTCTAGAGATGAAGTTACTGCATGTCATCTTCTAAATAAATTGTGTTTAGCTAATTTAATGTAGTAGAAATTTAGTGGACATTCTTCAAAATAAATTTAGCCAAATGCCAGTGCTGTAAACTTGTCTTTTTTTTTTTTTTTTTCTTTTGAAAAAAGAAAAAAGGTGGGTGGGCACACTTGTCATCTATACGAAAAACTCACTTTTTATGACAAATTATACTCTTTCAAATTACTATATACACTTTTTTTTTTTAATTTTAAAAAAGGAAATACTCATGGAATCTTGGTGCAGGTCCATTAACTTTCGATTATGCAAATTACAATGGGACTTTACCAACTGTCCTAGAGAGCAAATACTCATGGACCAAGGTGCTTAATTTCAGATTGATCATTCGGTTTCTGCTCAATTAGTAATGCAGTTCTTACTAATTTTATTGGTTGAGATCACCAAAATTAATCAATCAATTATTAATTAATGTTATGGTAACAGGTGGCCAACATTATATTTATTGATGCACCAGCTGGAGCTGGATTTTCATATTCAACAACCTCCTCTGGTTATTACACCTCGGACACAAAATCAGCAGCACACACCTACACATTTTTGAGGAAGGTGAGGGTAGAATAATATATTATACTTTTTTAAATGCTGATCTATTTGTAAATTAATTAATTTTTCTTTTTATAAACGTGATTGTTGACAGTGGTTACTTAAGCACCCAAATTTTCTTGGAAATCAACTCTACATTGGTGGTGATTCATATTCTGGCATTATTGTTCCTCTTCTCGTTCAAAATATACTAGAAGGTATTAGCTAGAACAAGTTCACTGGAAATATATATATATATATATATATATATATATATTTGTTTTTAGAGACAAACACTAGTAATTATTTCATGAGTACTGCTATTCTAAGGCTTCTACACCATACACTGCTTATGTAATATAATTTAATTTGGTCCTCGTTTGGATAATGAGATGAAATGAGAAGATTTTAGATAAAAGTTAAAAGTTGAATAAAATAGTTAGAATATTATTTTTTAATATTATTATTGTTTTGAGATTTGAAAAAGTTGAATTGTTTATTGTATTTTGTGTGAGAATTTGAGAAAGTTATAATGATGAGATGATATGAGTTGAGATAGTTTCTCAATCCAACTTCAAATTGTAAAATTTGAATCTTACAAATCAAATCTTACCATTTAAGTCATGTGAATAGTGTGTTTTATACACCATCAGCTTGAGAATAAAATCACTCTTATTTCATTATCTCTGATCATAAGCTTATACTTTGGTTTATAATATGATACAGGTTTGGAAGCAGGGCTGAGGCCAGAAATGGAACTTCAAGTACTTAATCTAATTAATCATATAAAATTCTCACATTTTATGTTATTGCCAATCACAGAAGAAGCATTTGATTCGTTTTGAATTGAAACAGGGATACTTGCTCGGAAACCCAGTGACCGATTCTTTTACTGATGTGAACTTTAGGATTCCATATGTGCACAGGGTGAACCTCATATCAGATGAACTCTATAAGGTGATTTGACATATATAGATATTAGGCTTGCAAATGCCGGTTAGGTTTCTAGCGTTTTGCTTTTTTTGGCATTGTCATTGTCATATTCATGTCATCAAACAAGGATTAAGTATTTGCATTCTTTCTTTTATCAAAATCTTCTTACTCGAGATTTCGAATGCTTGTGCTTTTCCAGGATGCCAAATTATACTGTTCCGAGGATTATGTAAATGTAGATAGTAACAACACACTTTGTGTTACCGCTCTTCAAGCAATTAAGGAGGTCAGTGGCCTTACTACCTTCTGTTTTGGTTGATGGATGTCACTTCTAAGATCTACAGGGCACTACAAATTTGCATTCTATTCAATTTTGCAGTGTCTTCTACAAATAAACCTGTGTCAAATTCTGGAACCTCAATGTGCTTTTTCATCTGGAAAACCAAAGGAGCTAGAGTGGGATTTGAGAGCTCAGGAAGACAGAACCATGAATTACCTTCTCTCTCAATCTACACTTCCTGAACTGCAGTGTCGGGTAAACCTACTGGCCTCTCTCTAGTTAAATGAGTTTGTAAACATTTGCTACATCATATGCTTTTGAAATGTACAACAATTTCTGCTGGTATTGCTGCCTTGAGATGTTGGCTTTCTGATTCAATATTACACACTTACTTGCATCCCCCAAAAAAAGTAGAAGAATTGAGGAATTTGATTGATTTATTCTCTATATATAGGGCTTTACGTACGTGCTGGCTTATAAGTGGTTGAATGATGAAAGGGTCCAAGAAGCTCTTCATGTTCGAAATGTATGCCAATTGTAAGTGTGGTTTGATCAACTTGAATGGAAGAAATTATGACTAAATATGATTTAATGTTTACTATCAGGGAACCGTCGAATCATGGAAAAGGTGCCCCAGAAATTTTTCGACTTACACAGAAGATGTCAAAAGTACAGTTGCATATCAGAAGAATCTCACAGAAACGGGTCTCCGAGCTCTGATATACAGGTTCTTGTCCTCTTGTAACAATTTGTTTCCGGCTATCAGGATTGACTAAGAACCAAACTTAATATGCTGAAGTCACTCTACTATAAGCAATGCTGCAATTGGTTCCCTATTAACATAGATGAATTCAGACATTACTCTGCCACAGAATTTGTCCAACTTTAGTTTTATCTTACCAGTTTGGCTTACTCCAATGATTAGAATAGCTAAATGAATCATATATATATAACAGCAATGGGCTGCAGAGGTCGTGTATAATATAAACTAGCATGATTCAAGATACCGATCACATAGGCTACTCTTTTAAGTGGCCTGTGCCAAAAAATTCCGATTTTTCACAGTGCACTTCTCCTTGCAGTGGCGATCATGACATTTCTGTTCCTTATATTGCTACACTTGCGTGGATAAAATCTCTTGGGGTGCCTGTTTTTGATGAATGGCGTCCATGGTTCGTCGAGGGTCAAATTGCAGGGTGAGTACTTCTAGGATTCACCTTGGTTCTTTAACATTAGCAGGTGTCATATCTCACATAGTTCTACTCTTTTGCAGATACCAAGTAAAGTTCATGAATGATCACTACAGGTTGACATATGTGACTCTAAAGGTAAGGGAATGTTTTAATTCTCATCCTTATTTATTAGAATGCTGTCATGATTATGAAGAAATTACAATTAATCAATCTTCCACTACATATGTATAAACAGGGTGCAGGTCACACTGCTCCAGAATACAAGCACAAGGAAAGCCTTGCCATGGTCGATAGGTTCTTTGCTCGTTACCCAATCTAATTGATTGTGAAAGGCGGAAAGACATTTGGGAGATCCCTATTCTAGACTGGAGAAATATTTCGAATAATCGAAGTGAATAACATAGTTTAGTGTTAAATTATTTTGTTCTAGGATCAAGCTTGCTTTGAAAGGCCTAGGAAATTGCTTGCTTATTTGTATCATGTGGGTGGAGAACCAAGGTGTCCGGATGGCCGTAAAGCTAGGTATCAGGAAATGAGCCAGACCTTGACAGCTAGAAAAGCCGCCATTGTATGCAATCTACGTTGGCTTTTTTTGTGACTGCCAATATAGTTTCCGCCGTAATAAACTGATTTTGTTGTAGTGATATTTCACTTCCAACTTATAAATGTTTTCTGTTCGTATTTTTGGACTTTCTATTCTTTCTTTAGCTGAATAAGCATGCAAGTATGTTTACGTTCTCTTTGTTTATCAAAAGAAAATCAGCATGCATGAAAAATGCTCCGTTATACAGACAAAGCTAGCTAAATTAAGTTAGTTTAATGATTTTTTCACATAAAAAAAATCTGAAATTTCCATCCTTTAAATTCTTAATCGAATTCTGAAAGAGATAAATATAATATTAAATACTGATTAAGCGAATTAAGTTCGAACTCACTCGAAAATCACAAATAAGCATCATTAAATATTTTTATAAAGCGACATTTGATTAGTCAATTAGATAAGTCTCTGGCGTTGGGTACCTGTTGCGGAATTGTGTGACGTGGCATTAGGCACGTTACTTTTATATTATTATTTTAATAGATGAATTAAAAAAAATAACTCGATTTGAGAAACCCATCTCATCATCTAGCGCCAAACTCATCACTTATTCGTGTTCTTCGAACCTAAGCCAAAAGAGAAGGGAGAGGTAAAATAAACTTTATTTAGGACTAAACATAAACACTTAAATTTCTTTCTCGATAACATCCAATGATGCAGTAACAAAGTAATCAGTCTCACCCTCTCTGCGATGCTATGGGGATGTGTAGCACAACCACGCTTCGCCCGAACCAGGCACAATGAGCAAAAGCAAATAATACAAACCTTGTTTTTTTTTTTTTTTTTCTTATTATTAATCTTCTCTCGTATTATATTACACACAATAAAAAGAAACCCACATTTAGCTTCAAATAATAAACAAACATCGTAGCCGTCGAGATGAAAACTTTGCTGCAGTCAAGTGCTGGGCTTTAACCTCCCTTGCCCGCTTACTCCCTGGAGGAGTGTCGATATTGTGTGACACATAGTTGTAATTTTCGTGACCTGTGGGAAGTAGGTTCACCCTTCACATTCGTCAAAATGAAGCTTTTCGTGGGTTAGGGTTCTGGACTTCCAAAAATTGGGAAAGACGATGGCAAGGTGGTACACGGGAAAGCAAAAGAGCTTGCTTTGTGTCTGTGTCCAAGGGAAGGGAATTTGCTTGCATGTGACAAGAGCTTGCATATGAAACAGTGTTTTATTTATCCACGTGGAGGCCTGTGTACGTGGAGGCCCGTGTGCAAATAGAGTTTTTGTAACAAAAATGATAAACGTTGGACAAGGTTCCAACACTCGTGTCTCTTTGTACGTAATAGGTGCAAATTAATTCATGTATACTTGTTCTGAAATGATTTTAGCAAACGGGAAATTATCTCTTTTAATAAACACCCATTGTTATCTGCATAATTAAGTTGACCCCTTTCCTGCGGATTTATTTAATTATCATGCTACTCAAATTTTGAAATTCTCTCTTTCAAAAGATATATTCTCATATGGAAACAGTGATTTAATTCATCCGTTTAATGTCCCAATATATATAGCTAAAATCTACTTTTCACGAATCTTACCCACGTGATACTATTTTATTGGTATGAACAACTTAGGCCTAGCTACCAATAAAACCTTGTACCCACGTGATACTATTTCTCTCCGGAAAAATATCATCAGCAAACTAGCAACTCGAAAGAGCTCCTTGCTTTCTGCGTATTTACCACAAAGCACACATTACAAACGGCCAAGATGAAGACCAGCGTGCCAGGCCAGAGACCCAAAAACCTATTCAATTCAAGCAGCAGCTACAGTAGTAGTAGTAGTAATCTCACAATGTGGTGGCCGTCTGTAGTAGTACTTGTTCATATATTGCTCTTGATCTCCAACTCGGTTGAGTCGCAGTCCATCATCGACACTCTTCCAGGTTTCCCCGGCAAGCTTCCCTTCAAACTCGAAACTGGGTCAGTGTGTACACATACATGCACGCATTTATTATAAATTATGTCATTAATTATTAGCATGGAATATATAATTGTTAAATCATGTGTACGTACTAGTATTACTTCTTCTGGTTTTAGTTTAATTATTTATATGCAACGAATTTTAAAGGTACATTGGCGTTGGAGAGTTAGACGAGGTGCAGCTATTTTACTACTTCATCGAGTCTGAAAGGAGTCCTAAGGATGATCTTCTGGTGCTCTGGCTCACCGGTGGTCCCGGTTGTTCTGGTCTTTCTGGCCTCATATATGAAATTGGTATGCTGTATTTGATCTTCGCATCCTTCTCGGCGCTGATCTCCATCACCAATTTTCTAAACTTTTCGTTTTCTTTTATATGTTTATTAATTAATTTTTCAAAGCGGTAAAACATTAGTCTGATCTAGGAGGATCCAACCCGCCGACGTGGTTGGTAGTTGACTCTCGGGTCCTGCTATCTATGAAAGATTGTTAGATGGGAGACTTTTAATTGGGAGCAAATTAAATGCTCGTGTCTGTCATGATGATTAATGATGATGATATCCCAACAAAGGTCAAACTAGCACGTGCAGAAAGAAAGTTATGTCAAAACCAAGTTCAATGAAAAATGATTTTGATTGCAACATAAATTTCAAAGAAAGAAGATGACACCATTCTTAAACATAGGAAAACCTTCAAAACGGTCTGTGTTTCTCATTTACACCTACCAGTAGAAATCCAACACATAGTATACTTATTATATTTATGGTGGATGTGCATCCAGTTAAACCTCCTCCCCTTTTTCATTTTCCCTTCTCTCTTTTTAGTACATTCTTCATCTTTATTTTCATCTTCCTCCTCCTCGTCTTCTTTCTCTACGAACCAACCTTTTGTTGGAACAGATCTACAGTGCATATGCAATAGAGCATTTGGCGGAGGAGCAGTAGATACAACAATAGATTCATCATCAATGGTTTTCTTCTTTTCTCCCTTCTTCTCTCTCTCCTTAGTATTTTCGTCCCTCTCTCTCCTCAAAGCAGCTGCTATTTTCGTCCTTTTTAAAAAAAAAAAAAAAAAAAAAACCTACACCCAATATTGCTCAATATCCATTTCTATGAAATACTGATAGTCTGAACTTTGAATACTTAAATCAAGAAACAAACATGTGTCAATTACTTCTTTACAAATCTAGAAAATTCAAACAATATTCCATCCACCAACTTTAATAAACAAAAACGATTTGGCTTCAAAATATGACATAAATTTAGCTGATAAAAAGAAGTAACTACATAACTCAATCATTTACTCAATCTGGCATTGTACACAACTTGAGAGCTCATGGATTGCTGGGATACATGAAAACCCCAACTCTAGCCCCCATGGATTTCGAATCTTCCCATAGCTCTCTCAGTCCTTGAGGGGAGCAACAATCACAGATTTGTTGAAGGGGAGAGCAAGCCACCGGGTGGGGGGAGGGAGGGAGGGAGAGAAAGCGATGGAGGGTGGGGGTAAATCAGAATTGTAAAAAAAAAATAATAATTACTTGTGTACGAGTCTATGTTATAAGGGAGATGCTACCAGCTAGTCAGGTGTAATATCTACTTTTACTCCCGCAAACGAGGGGCTTCCACATATGGGTTGCAATAAAATAGTCAATACACCCGTATGCAGCTGATTAAATATTTTTAATTTCTATCATTTCTTCCCCCCTCTCCCTCCGCCGTCGCTCTCTCTCTAAATTTTTCTCTCTCTCGAAACCCTTCTCTCTCTCTCTCTCCCCTTCGATTGTTGCGCTCTCTCTCTCTCTCAAGCCCTCAATACTCCTGTTTTCACAGAGGCATTTGATGATGCACAGTCCAAAGAGAGAGACATTTCTGTTTTGTTCTATTATATATATATTTTTTTTTGTTTCTTGTTTTTCTAATGGGTTGAGTGAGAAAGATTTTGAGTGCTCTGTATAGAGAGAAATTTTGTATTTAATCTGATATTTCTCTGTTCTTGATTCAATCTTGAGTATACATTTTTTCTTTTACTGGTTGAGCCACTTACATGCTTGATATTTCTTTGTTAAAAATGTAACTGGTTGCATTTGATTAATCAAAAAACTATAGACTAATATAAGTCGTTTAGCAATAAACATAAATCTTTTCTAGTTTACCAAATCCAAATCAAGAAATGATTAGCTTGAGAAAAGTAGAAGGGGGCATTGCTGCTGTTTGAACTTTAGTGGAAGAGCTTTAGAAGATATTGTCAAAAGAGAAGAGAGATGGATTCGTTCTAGGGAGAGAGGTGCTGGGAGATGGGAGAGAAATGATTCAATAAAGTAGACCACACTATAAAATGTATAAGTCTCATATATGTTAAGATTTTATTGGTTGGAGTAAAGTAAAGAATGTCTTCCGATCGGTCTGGAGGTTTTCTCATGTTATAATCTACTACATTTCCTATGTGGCAGGTTGTGATTTGTTTGGTGTAAATTGACATTAGTCACCCGACTGGTCCGAAATTGCACTCTTAAGCATATGTATTTTTGTCCGTCGATGATTTGTCTGGTCTCTAATTTTTTCAGGTCCAATGCAAAATGAAAAAGACTATGCAAAGTGAAAAAGTATTTTTGAAAAATATTTACCGAAGTTTTTATCTATTTTTATCTTTTTTCAAACTTTTAGTTTCCAAAATAATATTTTTAACTTTTATGTTGTTATTCTTTTTCACTTTTTTCCGATATACGTTTAAGTATTTTTATATTTTTTAGGTTTATTTATCAAGGGTATTTATGTCACAATTTTTTTATGTAGGGCACATTGCAACCTTTTGATAATGTGAGGTGATTGTCAAAATATATTGATAATTTAAAGGATGATTGTATATTGACTGATAGTTTGAGTAGACTTTGTAGGATCAAGATCAATCTCCTCGAGGGATTTAGATTTGTTAGAGTTCTTGACCAAACTCTAAGATCTAAAGTGGGAAAGAAATAGACCCAGAAAATGAGTCCTACAATATTTATAACTATTCGAGTGAATTGCACTGACAAGATTAAATACTTTAAATATTATGTGGCCCACTTCGTATGTTTATCACTCTCTCACTTTAGGCTTTAAAAGTTCAGTTAAAAACTCTTTAAAAGATTCAAATCTTTCCTTGAGTTATTGTCTTAAATTAAGCGCATAAAATGTGAGATAAATAGAAAGCATGAAATGCAATCTTATAATATTTATCGAGAATTTAATGTTATAAAAAAAATATTCACACGAAGCAATAAATGTTGTACCAGAAACATTTCCCAATTTGTGTTTTTTCATCTAAATTTAATTTTAAACGTCAGTTACCTTTAATATTTTTTATTTTTTATTAACGGCCATAATGACTATAATTGACATTCTTGTGTAGGTCCTTTGTCTTTCAACTACGCAAATTCCAGTGGGAATAAACCAACATTCGAGTTGAATCCGTACTCATGGACAAAAGTATGAGATTTTACAATACGTGTAGACTTCACATATAGCCATTTCGAAAGTTGGGACATTTTATGATTCTAAGATAGTATATATGAAAATTTTAGGTTGCCAACATAATATTTTTGGATGCGCCGGTTGGCACTGGATTTTCATATGCAAAAAGTTGGGAACTATACAACAGTAGTGACACATCATCTACAGCACAAACTTATGAATTTCTGAGAAAGGTAAGCGAACTCGATCAATTAAAGGATCATAAGTAAATATATATATATATATATATATATATATTTATCTCAATAACATCGTATATATCTAACCCATGTCATGAACTAAATAGCAGTTGTATCTTGTATACTTATCATGGTGCAGTGGCTCGTGACTCATTCCAACTTTCTCTCAAACCCACTCTATATTGCTGGTGATTCTTATTCAGGCATCACTATTCCCATCATTGTTCAAGATATATCAAATGGTAGGCTTTGATTCTTTTGTTCTTTGCCTTATTTTGTTTCTGTTTCTGGCTAGGGGCAAGGATTACTTGAAACGAATTTAGCAAGAAAATTTAAGCTGTTAGAAAGAATTCTGAGAACTACGTGGTACATTTATTACTGAGAACTAATAGAGTCTTCATATGTATATGATCTTATTAGAAAAAATTCGTCTCAAGAATATTCAGCAAGAGACATTATTCTTCTTCTATGTTACTTGCTGCATGTGAAATGATTTCTTGTATTATGACGTACTATGCTGTAGGAAACGAAATTGGGCATCGGCCACCAATGAATCTCAAAGTACGTAGTTTTAGATTCAATTGTTGTATTATGATTACTCTCTCTCTCTCTCGTTGGACTCAATTGAAATTGGGACGCAGGGCTATGTGCTGGGCAACCCATTTACGGATGTGATTTTCGACCTGAATTCAAGAATTAAATTTGCCCACCGAACAGCACTTATATCCGACAAACTTTATCAGGTGAAGTACTGTTCTTTATTACTAATACTTATGTTCTCATCAGGTAATGCTTTCCCCTGTATTTTGACGTGTAAATGATAAAGCTTAACAGTTGTTTTAAATGACTTTATAAACCCCTTATTTTGGTGTACGCTTTATTTCTTTCCATTTTTTTTTTACATCAAAATTCTATTCCAATATGGTGCTTCTGCAGAACTGATACTCTCTCGTGTAATTTAATTCTACCTTTTAGCTGCAAAAAAATAAAAATAATAATAATACTTATAATAATAATTCATTAATGTAAAGTATGTAAATATACGATCCATGTGTTTATAATAGTCGACTAAAACAAGCTGCAAAGGCGAATATATGCGTCCAGATCCAAACAACACAAAATGCATGGAAGATCTTCAAATAGTTGATGAGGTGAGTGAGATCAGTTAGAATTCTTGGTTGATTTACATTAATCATGTCCTCAAGTTTAATTGGGCAATGCATAGTAATTTACCGATGCCGGAATTCGTAGTGCATCGCCAAAATATATACTCCCCACATATTGGAACCAAAGTGCGCTGCATACTCCCCAAAGCCAAATAAGCTTTGGAATTGGAGCCCACTCGGTGACGATTTCTTTGAAATACTCACTTCAACACCTCAAGTTCCTGGACCATGGTGTCGGGTATCTCTCTCTCAAACACGAATTTTCAACTCTTCGTGAAAGATCAGGTGTTATTGTCTGTCAAGATTTTCACTATTTTACATCGTACAACCCTGTTTTTTTCTTTCTTCTACCCCAGAACTATGACTATCTGTACTCCTACATTTGGGCAAATGATAAAACGGTGCGGAATGCTCTTCACGTCCGAGACGTATGTTCCAACCACTTCCATATAGTGCACATCTGATTTGAGTTCAGAAGAGTTTCAGTTATTTAAGTACTTTTGAGTTGGATCAGGGAACAATAACAGACTGGGACAGATGTAATAAGAGCCTAATATATGCACATAATATCATAACTAGTATTGATTACCAGCAGAACCTCACCAAGAAAGACCTCCGAGCTCTGGTTTACGGGTACTAATAAATGTACATCTCTTACTTCTCTATCTCTTTTTAGGCTTTCTACAAGTCAATTTCAGTCTCAGCTCTCCTAACTTGAAGAAGCTTTTCTCTTTGCGTAGCGGCGATCACGACCTGACGATCCCGTATGTGGGCACACAAGAATGGATAGAATCACTGGACTTGTCTATAAAGGATAACTGGAGACCTTGGTTTGTCGATGGTCAAATTGCAGGGTGAACTTCCCTGACTATCTTCATTTCTGACCTGCTCATTTGTTTTCGTTTGATTTTCCATTTTCTAACTTTACTACCATCTCATGCATTACAATTTTTATTTTTATTTCTGCTATGTCACGATCTATACAGAGAAAAAGTACAGTTTGACATTCACAACTATAAAGGCAAGAATTCTCCACGCGATGGCAAAATAGTTCTCTATATCATAGTCAAGCAAAACTTTTATATAAATGTAGTGTCATTTTGGTTTGTGCTGCAGGGTGGGGGTCACACTGCACCAGAGTACAAGCCTAAGGAATGTCTCGCCATGATTGATAGATGGTTTTCTTACTACTTCCTATAGCACGGATTATCAAATAGCTCATTCTCATTCCAGTTAGCTCGTTTTTATTGATGTAATAGTTGGAGAACCTACAAGTAGCAAGTGTTTTGTCAATAAATGGCTAGCTGTACTGTAACAGGCTCTAGATCTACAATGTTCTATTGAAGGTGAATCAGTTAAGATCCATCTGCATGCATAAACAGAGAAAGCACCTTCGTATTAAGACCGCCTTGTTGTTCCATATTGAATAATGAGCACCAAAAGTTTGATAATATTTCTGAGAGAAAGTTTCTCTTAGAGAGTACAAAGATATTCTAACAACTTGCTCACCAAAGTAGTGCGTACAGTGATGAATATATAGAGAAAGCAGAGGACAATAGAATCCTTATGATTGGGACACGTCACTAAGTTGGTTACAATCCAAATCATCTTGAATCTTCTTCTTGTTTCTGGAAGGTTGTTCTAACACGTCTTTTGGTAATTCGACTGCCTTAATATCCCCTTGCGAGCCAAGCATCACTGGAACAATTGTGAGGCTTGATCAAAGCTGTGCAAATCGAGGTGCTGAGAGAGGTTTAGTCATTATGTCTGCAATCTGATCTTTGCTGGAAGTGAAAGAAACTTGTAAAGCTTTGGCTGCCACTCGTTTCCGAACAAAATGATAATCTAGCTCCACGTGTTTTGTTCTTGAATGCATAACTGGATTAAGGGAAATGTATGTGGCTCCGAGATTATCACACAAAAGAATGGGTGGAGCTGAGAGCTGAATACTAAGTTCTTGTAATAGTGACTGCAGCCAAATAACTTCACAAGCAGTATTAGCAACAGATTTATACTTGGCTTCCGTGGAAGATCGAGCAACAATGAGTTGTTTTTTTGAACCCCAAGAAATTAAATGACTACCAAAGTAAATACAAAAACCTCCTGTGGAGCGACGATCATCTGGACACCCGGCCCAGTCGACATTAGAGAAGACATCAAGTTTTTATGATGAAGATGAGGAAAAACATAGGCCAAAGGTGCGGGTATGATTTAAGTAACGAAGAATGTGCTTGACTGCCTTCCAGAAGGGAAGATGAGGACTATGCATATATTGGCAAACACGGTTAACTGCAAATGAGATATCTGTTCTAGTAAAAGCCAGATATTGAAGACTTCCTACAACACTTCTATACCAGTGAGGGTCATCAAAAGTAGGTCCATCTAAGGTTGTTAATTTTTCAGTAACAGACATAGGCGTATTTACTGGTTTAGAGTCATGCATATGAGTCCGTATCAACAGATCATGAATATACTTAGATTGGGATAGACATAAGCCAGATTGAGTGCGGGACACTTCAATACCAAGAAAATAATTGAGAAACCCTAAATCTTTAATAGGAAAATATTGCTTCAAGGAAGAAATAAAATCAGCAATGAGAGTGGAACTTGAACCAGTCACTAATATGTCATCAACGTATATCAGGAGATACAAACAATCCGAGGCAGTACGCATAATGAATAGAGATGAATCTGAAGTAGAACAAGTAAAACCAAGATTAAGAAGCCTGTCACTTAGCTTGGCAAACCAGGCCCTAGGGGCCTGTTTTAGGCCGTATAGAGACTTTTTCAACTTACAGACATGTGCCAAAAAATCTAGATTCACGAAGCCGGGAGGTTGCTTCATGTAGACAGACTCCTCAAGGTCACCATGTAGAAAAGCATTCTGGACGTCAAGTTGATGCAACGACCAATTTGAGGTAACAACAAGAGAGAGCAAAAGCCAAATGGTAATCGGTTTCACAACCGGACTGTAGGTTTCATGATAGTCCAAACCAGGCTGCTGATGAAACCCTTGAGCAACGAGGCGCGCCTTGTGACACTCAAGGGAACAATCAGCTCTGCGTTTGGACTTCAGAACCCACTTGGACCCAAGGAGATTATAGGTCGGTGAGGGAGGAACAAGATCCCAAGTTTGATTATGGAGAAGAGCATCAAACTCGGTAGCCATGGCAGTGCGCCATTCAACATACTTGGAAGCTTTTGAAAAAGAAGTTGGTTCTTCGGGAACAGAGAGGGAAGAAGATTTTCGGGGGATCATGGATGTGGCAAGGGAACCAGAAGGTTGACTAGAAGGCCATGGTATTGTCCTGTCAGTGTGACGGCTAGGACACAGAGTATGAGTTTTGGACCTTGTAACCATGGGATGTGTGGAAGAAAGAGGAAGTTGGCCATGAGAGGAAGAGGGAAGGTCAACATACTCGAGTTGAGAAGCAGTATATGGCAAGGATGATGCGGTAGCAGCAGAAGATAAGGAAGATTGAGAGTCGATGTGAGAAGCGCTGGAAAGTAAGGGAGACGAGGCAGCGGCAGAGGAACGAGTAGGAGAGAATAAGATGGAGTTAGGGTTAGAGGGAGACCTAATTGGGGAAATGGGTTGGGTTATAAGAGAAGTGGGCCTTGGGGAATTTATTTGATCAGACGGAATAAAAGGAAAAAGTGCTGGGTTGATTATGAGAGGGGTAGACCAAATGCAATTGCTATTGGGTCACGGGAGAGGGATCAGACTTAGAGGCAAAGGGAATAGTGGTCTCACAAAAAATAACATCCCTAGAAATATAGTTGCGGCCCGTGGGAATATAAAGATAAATGTACCCTTTGTGATCGGCCTATAGCCCATGAACACACAGGGCTTGGATCTATAATCCAGTTTATGTTGATTAAAAGGCCAGATTGGGCCAACATGCAGATTCAAACACTTTAAAAAATTTATAATCAGGAATGTGGCCCATTAATACCTCAAAGGGTGACCTATTTTGCAATAGCGGAGTTGGCATAGAATTAATCAGAAAAGTGGCGGTTTGAAATGCTTGGGCCCAAAAGGAGTGAGGAACTGAGGCATGAGATAAAAGAGATAGTCCCGTTTCAACAATATGACGGTGCCGACGTTCCACACTTCCATTTTGTTGATGAGAGTGTGGACATGTGACCCGATGAGTTATGCCACAAGATTGAAAAATATTTTTAAGGGGATGAAATTAGCCACCCCAATCAATTTGAATTAAGACAATTGTGGTATTAAAAGTATTACTCACATATCGAAGAAAAGCCAACACTAAAGGAGTAACATTGGATTTCATTTGCATAGGGAAAAACCAGACATATTTTGAATAATCATCAACAAGATAATAGCACATGCCATTCATGGAAGGCTCAAGGGCAGGGCCCCAAACATCAAGGAACAGTAGTTCAAATGGGCAAGTTGAGTGTGACGAGGTGGGCGGATGAGGCAGAACATGAGCCTTGGCATTGCAGCAAGTAGGACAATTATTTATCGAAGTAGAACTTGTAAATGGGAGATTGAAATGGAGAAGGATAAAAGAAGTAGTGCGTGGAGAAGGGTGACCCAATTTGGAATGCCAAAGTTGAGTTGAAGTTCTAACACCAAGAAAAGCATGATGAGGTGAGGAGGTCGCTGCATTGGACTGAAACGCATAGAGGCCATCTTCAACGTGACCCTGAAGGAGTACTTTCTGGGAACATGAATCCTTCACAAGAAACAGATCAGAGTGAAATTCAAAGAAAACTTTATTATCACTACAAAATTGACGTACATAAAGAAGATTTCTAGATATTGAGGGAACATGAAGTAAATTATGCAAGAGAAAATTTCCAGATGTGGTCGGTATTTGTGCAGAACCGAGATGATGAATTGGAAGTGATGAGCCATCTTGGTCAGGTCCCTGATATGGCGTTGACTCCAGGTTGAGATTATTGAACTCTGAAGTGAAGTGATGAGAAGTAGCTGTATCGGGATACCAGGTTGTGGTATTGGGTGATGGAGTAGAGAGAGATGTGTTATTAGCTGTAAGAGGTGAGGAAGAAGGTGTTGGATATGGAGTGGTAAGACGATGGTCGCAGGTCAAGGCAGTGTGACCAAATTTCTGGCACACTTGACATTGTGGGCAAGTATCAGGATGAGGAGAAGCAGTATTGAACTGAGGTGAAAAGGGGCGTGGAGTGAAGGAACCACGACCACGCCCTCGTCGACCTCCACGGGATGGAGCATGAGAGTGTTGAGGAGAAAGGGAATAGTGAGTGGTGTAATGGGCAGCAAGAGAGATGTTAGCGAGTAAATTCTGGGTTTGATAAGAGATACGGGACTCATGATTTAGCAGATAACTGTAAAGTTGAGGGGAAGAAATGGTATCAGCACGAGTGTTGAGAGAGGTAACCAGAGATTCGTACTCAGTACCTAGACCCACAAGCAAAGAAATAGAGAATTCTGAGTCACTAAGGACATGGCTAGCGACACTTAAGGTAGCTGCAAGGGACTTGGCTCTATTATAACAATCAGAAACCGATTCGAGACCCTTCCTTAGAGTAGCTAACTGAAACTTTGTGTGACACACATGGGCTGAAGATTTCGAAGAAAAGAGATTCTAGAGAGTGGTCCATATCTCAGATGAAGTATGACAGTCTAGAACTTGTCCTAGGATGGAATCTGAAAGGGACGCATTGAGAGTAACACAATGAGTTTATCTTGCAAAACCCATTTTGTATGCTCAGGATTATGGGCGTTGTTAATAGAGGAATGAGGCATTGGTCGAGAACCATCAACATGCCCATACAATTGATGGCCCTGCAAGAAGGGAACAATTTGAGCTTTCCATAGAAGGTAATTATCTATGGTAAGCTTGATTGTAATGAAGTGAGATGCAGTATTAAGAATAGTTGTGGTGGGTGTTTTGTCTGATGGAGCCATGAAAGCTGGAAAAAAAAAATTAACGCAGGAAGAAGAAGGACGTGAGTCCTGGTTAGGCTCTGGATACCATATTGAATAATGAGCACCAAAAGTTTGATAATATTTTTGAGAGAAAGTTTCTCTTAGAGAGTACAAAGATATTCTAACAACTTGCTCACCAAAGTAGTGCGTATAGTGATGAATATATAGAGAAAGCAAAGGACAACATAATCCTTATGATTAGGACACGTCACTAAGTTGGTTACAATCCAAATCTTCTTGAATCCTCTTCTTGTTTCTGGAAGGTTGTTGTAACACGTCTTTTGGTAATTCGACTGCCTTAATATTCCAATCATTGTTCACAGATGAGTTGAGATGAATTGATATTAAAGTTAAAAGTTGAATAAAATATTGTTAGAATATATTTTTTTAATATTATTTTTTTTTGTGATTTGAAAATTTTGAATTATTTATTTTATTTTATGTGAGAATTTAAAAAAAATTGTAATGATTAGATGAAATGACATGAGTTGAGATGAACTGTGAAAACAAACGAGACCTAAATATTTAGTGGTAATTTATGAGTTGTAAGGACCTAATTTGGTCTTAGAGAAACCATGAGAGAAGAGAAGTGGCTAACTCCAAACACACCCATTGCACTTCTTTCATCTTTGCTTCCCTTTCAACTCACCCACACATCTCTGTTATTAGTGCTATATATATATATATATATATATATATAAATATATATATAAATATATAATGGGTAAAGAAATTGCACGGCCATATGATTTATCTACGAACCTTTTTGTTGACAAATCTTGATCTCCCGTCTGAGATCACGCTGATCATCCTCATGGTCTAAGCAATCATGAAACAAATTGTTAATGTAAAAAAAGGTCACAGTCCGGAAGGAAAGATAGATCCATTCTCGAGATGCGCTGAGATGGGTTAGGTCTCGATCAGTATTGCCTGAAGCCCCTGAAAATGGTCCGCATGGTTGGATGATGAGGTGCGTACATCCATGACAGTGAACAATATTTAAATGCAGAGGAAAAAAATAAGATGAACACATAAATTTACGTGGTTCAGCGCTAAAGCCTACTTCCACGGAGGTTTGGAGATAAGAGATTCCACTATAATAAACTTGTTTACAATCTGTCATGGCCTCTCATTTCTCACTGTACAATAGAAGTTGTAGATCTATTTACTGAAGAAGAAATTCTCTCTAGAGCTCTTAGGTTGAAGAAGAAGTTGAAGAAGAACCCAAAAATTGGAAGAAGTCCAAGAGTCCCCCAGAAGTCGAAGTCCCCGAAATCGTAGGCACCCTACCCCTTTTATCTGACTCTTTTCATGCGTGTCTCTTGGTAGTGGTGAGGGATGTTTATCTTGCGTGTCTAACCCCCTCTCTTTGGCTTTAAGTCACTTCCCTATTTTTTTCTCCTGACACCTTACACCTTGTCTTCCATTGCTTTACGTCAAATCATCACTTTTTCTCTCTTGACATTACTTTCCCATGTCTGATACTGCGCTTCCCATGCCTTTGTCCCCATTCTTTACCTCATTCTCTCTTTTCTCCTAGTGGGTCCCCCCAATTGGCTAGGCCTAGGAAATTCCTTTGGGCTGGGGAAAAAATCCCCTCACAGTTACCCTGTCAATTCCTATTAAACATGTTCGATGGGAATTTTTCAGCCTGTTTTCCATTTGCCTCACTCTGCTTAGGATTGCAAATGAACCAGCCTATTCGATAGTCCGCTTGGTTAAACTCAAATCGAATTTTACTAGTGACGTTTGTGAAAGTAGATACCCGCTCGATTTGTAAATGACACATACCTGACAAAACTCGACTCGACTCGACTAAGGCTCGTTAAGGCCCGCTCATTTGTGCTCAAGTCGACTCTCTAGCTCGACTCGATTAAAACTTATTCATATATTGATAAATATATACATACACCTATATATATAAACATATATATGTATTAGCTAAGAATAAGCATACCACTTTTATAATTAAATATATAATATGTAATCTAATTACTTATGTCTATATAGTGAATATACTTCATAGGTATATTTTATAATTTGTATAATAATTAGTCGATAAAATTTAATAATTTCATATACTAGAATGTGGGAACCATATATGAAATAGATATATGTTATCATATTAAGTGTATGTATTAATAATATATGTAGACATATAATATATTGTTATTTTGGATCAACTAGTTAGATATTAATTATTTAAAATTTTTTTAAAATTTTATAATTCAATAGAGGTTCTACTTGTTAGTTGTATAAATTCAATATTAGATCTTTTATTTTTTTATTTAATTTATTAATTATTAAATCTTATTCAAAAAATAAAAAAATAAACAAATCGAGCTCGAGTTTGAGCTTAGCTCGACTCGAACTTGTTTGTGGGACGAGCTCAAACTCGAGTTAGAGTTGAGAGTTTAGCTTATCGAGTCGAGTTCGAACAAAGAATAAAAAAAAAATCTCGAGCTTGGGCTCGGGCTCGAGTTCGAGCTCGAGTATTTTGACTCGAGCCGAGCTCGACAAGCCAAAGACCGGCTCGGCTCGATTACAGCCTTAACTCTGTTGGGCCGTCAGTTTTTCCGCTTGTCAGTCTTTAGGTGGGGTTCTACCCCGCCGAGCCTTCATGTTGTCGCTTTGTCCTACCGATTTCCTTAACCTTCTTTTCCTTTCTTATTTCCTCCAGTCGCCTTTTCCTTCCATTTCCTATTTCCTTTGGCTGCATTTTCCTTTCATTTCCTATTTCCTTTAGCTTATTCCTTTCCTTTTCTTCCGCTTTGTCCCGCCGCTTTTCCTTAACTTTCCTTTCCATTTGCTCTTTCCTGCAATGTCAGAGTGTTAGTTTTTGTTTGTGAAGATTCCTTTCATAGAGATTCCGTTTATGGAGATTCTGTGGTTGAAGATTCTGTTGATGGAGACTTTGTTGATGGAGATTTCGTTGTTGAAGATTCTGTTGATGGAGATTCCGTTGTTGAAGATTTTATTGATGGAGATTCCATTGATGGAGATTTGGTTGATGGAGATTTTGTTGTTGAAGATTTTGTTGATGGAGATTCTGCTAATAAATATGTCGGGTGGTCGAAGTCCAACCCGCACTCCTCCGCGAGAGGAATGGAGCTGTCTCTGGAGTGACTCGTCCCTTTTGCCTCGCGAGGAGGTAGGTTGGAGTTGGTGGAGTTTCCATTGGTGGAGATTCCCTTGATGAAGATTTCGCTGATGTAGAGTTCATTGGTAGAGATTTTGTTTTCGGATGGTCAAGGACCGACCCGTACTCCTCTGCGATAAGTATAAGGCAACCTTTAACGCCTGCCTTTCATTTTTTCCTCGCGGGAAGGTAAGCTATTGATGGTGATCCCATTGATGTAGATTCCATTGATGATGTCTGTGTCTTTCTTCATTATTCGGACGGTCCATAGACTCATTCCACTCTACATTAGGGAGAGGTCAGAATGCCTCATGCCAAACTGTCTCTTTTTACCCTGATGAGGTAATTCGGACAGTGATGTGGCTAGTCCACTCCTTCACCACGGTGGGGGTCGGGGTAAGTATTCGGGCAATCTCAGGGTTGAACTTGCTCTCCACTGCAGAAGGGATACGACAACATTTTAAGCCTACCTTCTCTTATGATATCCCGCAGGGAGGGAAGTCGTTCGAGCAGTTTGTCACTGGACCAGCTCCCGCCCTTTGACACCATAGGAGAGGGTAATTTTGGGTCAGATTGGCATGGATCCCACACTTCTTCTTAGCGGGGGTCGATGTAAGTTTTCGGGTAACTTACCCTACATATCAAACCTACCAAAGCTAAAGATAGTTTGATGATTTTTTTCACTTAAAAAAAAAACCCTGAAATTGCCATCCTCTAAAGATAGGTATCTTGAGTATAATATCATTTGAGCATAACACAGTTAGAAAATAGATTTATTTTGGACTTCATCAAGTAATTTGCTAATTATAACTCATCTACATATCATTACTGGTACGAACAAATGTTATCTTATAAAAAACGACGTTGTAACGCATTCTCTCTCTTAATTTTCTTCTTCTAGTGCTACCCTCGTTTATATCTATCAACAATCTCAATTAAGTAGAATTATCAGTTTATCCTCTTGTGGGTGAGATCCCTTTTCTTTCAATACTTTTCGTGAAATCTTATTGAGCTGTTTCTTTTATTTTAATAAGTTGGCGGTAATTTCATCCGTTTAGTGTCCCAATATGGTTCATTGGTCTAGCTAGCTAAAATTTAAGAGCAACTTTTCACGAATCTTACGTATGAGATCGCCTAAGTTATAACGCTTTGCTTTTGTAATTTATCATTCTAAAAAGTGTAGAGTTTGAAAAGTTGAAAAATGCGCACATCATAAACCGAGTTCTTCCACAATTGCAAGCGCTACCAAACACAATACTCAACTGAAATGTTGAAATTTGAAATTTGAAAACCAACGTCTCATTTTAGATATATCTTAGTTGTCTTGAAGTTCTGGTAGGCCTAGCTACCAGTAAAACCAGCTTGTACCCACGCGATACTATTTCTCTCCGGAAAAATATCATCAGCAAACTAGCAACTCGAAAGAGGTCCGTGCTTTCTGCGTATTTACCACAAAGCACACATACAAACGGGCAAGATGAAGACCAGGGTGCTCTGGCTCCCCGGTGGTCCCGGTTGTTCTGGTCTTTCTGCCCTCGTTTATGAAATTGGTATGCTATATTTGATCTTCGCATCCTTCTCGGCGCTCCATCACCAATTTTCTAGACTTTTCGTTTTCTTTTATATATATGTTTTTTAATTTTTCAAAGTGGTAAAACATTAATCTGATCTAGGAGGATCCAATCCGCCATTGTGGTTTGTAGTTGACTCTCGGGTCCTGCTATCTATGAAAGATTGTTAGATGGGAGACTTTTAGTTGGGAGCAAATTAAATGCTCATGTCTGTCATGATGATGAATGATGATGATGATCGTGAAACTAGAAAGTGCAGAAAGGAAGTAATTTCAAAACCAAAGTTCAATGAACCGGCATTTTTATATTTTTTTAGGTTTATTTATCAAGGGTATTTATGTCAAATTTTTTTATGTAGGGCACATTGCAACCTTTTGATATTGTGAGGTGATTGTCAAAATTGATAATTTAAAGGATGATTGTAAATTGACCGATAGTTTGAGTGGTATGTTCTCCCTCTCTACTCACCACAATCACTTGCACCACTAAAGCCCATGTTCAAGTACCTAATAGTACTCAAGTTGCTGTCACCCATATTGGTGATGTGCAACTTTTAGCATCTATCATACTCAAAAATGTCCTCTGCGTTCCCACCTTCAACTTTAATCTACTCTTTGTTAGCAAATTCACTCGTGGCCCTCTTATTTGCTTAGTATTCTTGGATCACTTTTCTTTTCTAAAGGTCCAATCTTAATGGATAACGATTGGACTTGCTAGAGTTCATCATGGGCTGTACTTCCTTGATCTCAGCTCACTCGAGTGCACTCCTTTCAACCAGACAATCAAAACTCACTTAACTTCCTCCAATACTCAGATTTGCAATGCTGTGACACAACAAAAGTTCAACATTTGACACTTTAGATTAGGACACTTATCCAATAAAAGGCTGAATTTAATTCACTCCTTTTCTCTTGATGTAAAGTATAAAGAACAAACTCATTGTACTGTTTGTCACATGGCAAAGCAAAACGAATTTATTTTCAATTAAGTGAATCTTCAACTTCATCTATCTTTGAATTAATGCATTGTGATGTTTGGGGACCATATTTACAAGCTTCTTAACAAGGACATCACTATTTTGTAGCTATTGTTGATGATTACAATCGGGTTACATGGGTTTATTTAATGAAGTTCAAATATGAAGCCAAACAGCTTCTACAATCATTCATTCACATGATAAAAACCTAATTTAACTCCAAAGTCAAGCAAATTAGGGCTGATAATGGTTTAGAATTCCATATGCCAAAATTCTTCCACTCTCATGGAATCATCCATAAAAAAACTTGTCTATACACCACAGCAAAATGGAGTGGTAGAAAAGAAACACCAACACTTGCTTAGTGTAGCTCGATCACTTCTTTTTCAAGCCTCCATTCCAATAAAATTTTGGGGGGATGCTATTTTGACAACCACATATTTAATTAATAGAATACCAACTCCAATTCTCCACAACAAATCACCATATGAGATCCTCTTTTCTTCTTTCTCTACTTACTCACATTTGAGGGTCTTTGGGTGCCTATGTTATGTCTCTACTCTTAAGCATAACAGATTGAAATTTGACTCTACGGCACAAAAATGCATCTTTCTGGATTATCCTTCAGGGACTGAAGGATATAAAGTGTTTGATTTGAACACTCAAACTACTCTTGTCTGTAGGGATGTCATTTTTATGGAATCAGTTTTTCCATTTCAGAATTCAAACTCAACCCCTTCCATTAATACTCAACCTGATTCATTCTCAATTAATCCACCTATTTTTTTTGACTTTAGCACCTCATTTACTCCCGCTAACATTAATTTCCCTTTCGTTCCTACTTCCAATTTAGATTCTTTTTCTACTGCATCTCATTCATCTCCTTCTCCTTCTCTCAGATCAGATTGTACTTCTCTCCTAGAGGCATCTGTTGCTGATATAAATGGGAAATACATGCTGAGTTGTCTTCTCCTACTGCACCACCACCACAAACTGACCTTAGGCGATCCGAGAGAATTAAACACACCCCCTCATACTTGAATGATTATCATTGTGCACTTGTTGCACCCTCATCTGCTAATAATCTGTGTTCTACCTCCACCACTCCTCCACTTTCACATCATCTTACTTATGATCAATTATCTCATAAATCATATGCCCTAGCTCTTTCCCTCACACACGAACCTAAAACTTATGAAGAGGCTATAGTTTCTCCTCATTGGCGTGCTGCCGAATTTAATGCTCTTGAGGCAAATGGCACCTGGTCCATTACTTCTCCACCCCTGGCAAGAAGACCATTGGGTGTAAGTATGTTTTTAAGAAGAAACTCAAATAAGATGGGTCCATTGATAAGCACAAGGCTCATTTGGTAGCTAAAGGTTACACTCAAAGAGAAGGGTTTGACTACCAAGAAACCTTCAGCCTAGTAGCAAAGCTCACTACTATCAGGTTGTTATTAGTGGCATTTGGACCAGTTGGATGTTCACAATCCTTTTCTTCACAGAGATCTCTTTGAAGAGATTTATATGGAGCTTCCCCCGGGATTTCAGGTTAAGGGGGAGTCTCGAGTCGAGGGTAGTAAACTTGTTTGCAAGTTACACAAATCTCTTTATGGCTTGAAACAAGCCTCTAGATGTTGGAACTCCAAATTTACTTCTTCTCTTCTGCCTATTGGGTTTCAGCAATCAAAATTAGACTATTCTTTATTTACAAGGACTGATGAGAGTGGTTTTATGGCTCTCCCTGTATATGTCGATGACATTATAGTGGGGAGTAACAATTTAGCAGCTATAGAAGTAATCAAAGTTTCTTTGCACACTCAATTCAAGATTAGAGATCTAGGAGCTCTTAAATTCTTTTTGGGTTTGGAAGTTGCGAGATCATCAACTGGTATTCATATTTGTCAAAGGAAATACACTCTGGAAATTCTTGAAGATGTCGGATTATTAGGGTGCAAATCTATCAGCATTCCCATAGAGCAAAATCACAAGCTATCACATGCTTCCAAGGATCCTTTATTTGATATAACTGGCTATAGAAGGCTCATTGGTAGGCTGATTTATTTGACAATCACAAGGCACGACATCACCTATGCAGTATAAGTGTTCTTAGTCAATTTAGGGACAAGCCGAGCCAAGAACACTTGCACACAGCTCATTGGATACTTAGATATTTAAAAGGCTCGATTGGACATGGTATTTTCTTTGCCTTCAATTCATCTCTACATTTAAAAGTTTATAGTGACTCGAATTGGGCAGCATGTCCCGATACAAGGAGGCTAGTCACGGGTTTTTGTATATTTCTTGGAGACTCTTTGATCAGTTGGAAGTCAAAGAAGCAATTGACTATGTCTCGATCCTCTACTGAGGCAAAATACCGAGCTTTAACACATACTAGTTGTGAGATAGTATGGTTAATAACATTACTCAAAGATTTCAATACAAGTCATGAACAACTTGCATTTCTTTTCTATGATAGTCAATTAGCCATTCACCTCACCAAAAATCTTGTTTTCCATGAAAGAACTAAGCATGTAGAGTTGGATTGTAATTTCATTCGGGAAAAGGTATTGGCCAGAACTATCACACTAGTCCATGTGGGATCAAAATCTCAATTGGCGGATATATTTACTAAGGCGTTATCAGCTCATGTCTTGAATTTCTTATTGTGAGTCTCAAGAAATACAAAAGCAAGGAGAGAAGGGCACTAACTTCCCTACAACCGCACGTCAGAATGAGAGCTCTTTCCATTCCTAATAGCAGAGTGACTCGTCCCACTACATGGCTACTGCACTTCATAGTTGTTGCACTCTGATGAATGTTTTTATAGTTTTATCTTCTTTTGTATAGGCATTTAGCATTACTTGGCAAACTCAATTTTATTCTTTTTATTCTTTTGTTTGATTGGTTCTAGCATATTTTTCCTTTTCATCACATACATATATATGTTTTTCCTAGCAGTGTAAAGATACAGAGCAATGAGAATGAAATAATCTATCTTCCATTCTGTCTCAATCCTAGACTTTTAACATGCTGCAAATGTGGTTACAACAATAAAAAATGGGACTCAAGGATGTGATACATCAAGTATGATAATATCCGATTCTAGGAGAGCTTTTCCACAGTTCCAGCAATGGACCATTTCACATGTTCATAGAGGCTCCAATCATATTGCTTATGTTTTGGCAAAAGATGCTTTACATATTTCTCGAACTATCATTGATGTAGAAGAAATTCCTCATTGTATTGCTACTCTTTTATAGTGTTGATTAATAAAGCATATATATTTCTTCTCAAAAGAAAAAAAAAAAAAAGTTTCACTTGAAGACTTCTGGCGAAGGTTAGGTGGTTTCCCAATATAATTTATTAACACCTAATTTAGAAGAAAAATGCTACTTTGCCACTCAATTTGTCCCCTCATTTTGATACCTTATGTATTTTATTTTATTTTACTTAATAATTAAGGAAGTAACTATTAGTGTATTGATATATTTTTATATTTTTAAAAATATTTTAAAATTTAAAATAAAAAGAATGAAAAAAATTTAAAAAGAAAAAGAAAAAGAAAAGGCCAATTTGGCCTAGCAGTCTAATGGAGTTAGCAGTGCTACTCAAGCAGCAAAGTAGCACCGCTCAATTTAGAATGTTGATTGTAGGGTGGGGGCGGGTCACACGTACGGTACCGATCATTAATATTGTTGTTCCAATCATTTTTCACTAAATATTTAATGGTAATTTATGATTGTCACCTAATTTCGTCTCAAAGGAACCATGAGAGAAGAGGAGTGACAAACTCCAAACACACCCATTACATGACTTCTTTCATCTTTGCTTCCCTTTCAACTCAACAGTACACATACATCTCTGTTAATTATAGTGCCATATATATATAATGGGTAAAGAAATTGCATGGCCACATGATTTATATACCAACCTTTTTGTTGACAAATCTTGATCTCCCGTCTGAGATCACGCTGATCATCCTCATGGTCTCTAAATAAGTGATCATGAAACACGTAATCCATCTCATCTGTGGACATAACGTAAGGAAGATGATTATAATTAGAATAATATTCCGTTTTTATAATTATAATTAGATGGTATGTGATTTATAATTATGATAAAAACTTTATTACCATTAACGCAACAATGGAATCAAAAGAGTAGAGCATGGAAAGTTGTGATTTTTTTTTCTTTTTACCATGTTATTGCAAGAATCAAGAACAAGAAAAGGTGTGTAAAATAGCTTTTCGGTACTCGTGTAGTTAGTTCTATTTTCTACATTACATCAAGATTTTTTTTTGCCCTGTTTGCTCTTTTTTTCTCTACGTGAGCGATTAGGGTTTTCATTCTCTCATGATGGCTGCCACTGAGGGCCTCTTGGCCACATCGACGACGGCTCCTAGGCTACAATCGTTTGCGGAATTGGTTCAGGAATTTCCTCAACCGATTCCTGAGGTGCTGATGCCTTTTCGTGCTCCTAAATTGTCGATGGAGAAGTTTGTGTTTTATTCACTAAGGATGAAATTGATAAATTGGAGATGCCTTTTCGATTCTTTATTGTTCTTAAATTTCTACGGCAAAGGCTTTCGTTAGATTCGATCAAAGCCTTCATTCGTTCTAGATGGGGTCTCCTTAATCAGCCTGTTGTATCGTCAATGCCAAGGCCACATAATGTTTTCATCAGGATATCATCTGAGGAGAATTTTGTTAAATCATTGACGAGGGAGGCAATAGATATTGACGAAGTGATCTATTGGGTGTTCAATGGATGACAGAATTTCAGGAGGATAAAGAACCAGTTAATGTATTTGTCTGGATATCCTTACCTGGCCTTCCCCCGAACTTTTATCACGATTCATTCTTGCGTAGCATTAGGGCTCCGATCGGACGCTATCTGAAATGGGATAACCCTACCAAATGTGCTAGTCGTACTGAGGGGGCGCGGGTCTGTATTGAGATGGACGTGTCTAAAGAGCCTTTGATGACATTTTGGATTGGTATCCCTAGACAGCCTAATAGTTTCTTACAAGAAATGAGATATGAGACGTTACCAGCATATTGCATGAAGTGTAATATGCAAGGACACAATGCTAAGACATGCAAACAGATTGCTCAGAAAAAGGTAGGGGATCAGAATCCTAAAATTGATGGTGGGAAGGTGGATCAGAAATGGGTATGTTGAGACTAGAATAAAACTCTAGAGGCTAAGGAGACTGTTCTGGAGCAAAGTGTTGTGATTTTTCAAGAGGGTGAAACAAGCAATCCAATGATTTCTCAAGAGGGAGAAACTAATAGAATAGTGAATATCCTGGAAATAGAATCGAATATGGTTGATAAAATGAGTGTCTTAATAGAAGAAGTGGATATCATTGATGGTGAAAGTATGCCTATGCAAAGTCCTGTTATTGAGGTTCAGGCCATGCAAATGGAAAAACCTGCTATTGTGATTACTGAGGTTGATGGTTCCAATCATGATGGAATGAATATTGCTGTGATGGCGGAGCCTTATGAGTTGCAGGAGCCAGCGGTGGTTTCTGAGGTCTTATTCGGTGTCGCTAACGTGGTGGAGGATGGGTTGATTGATAAGGATTGTAAAAAGAGGATTATGATGGGTCGAAGGATGTTGATGTCAATTTGCCAAATTTATTTGAAAGAGAAGATGGTGAAATTCAGGTTTGTTCGGAGTCGGAAACAAATAGATCCTTACAACATTTGGCTAAAGGGAAGGATTGCCTCTCAGATTCAGAAGTACAAGTAGAGATGGAAATTCAAAGAAAAAAGGCCGTTAAAATCAGGGGTTTTTCTAGGGTTAAAAGCAAACCCTTCAGACTTGATCTATGATGAGCTCATATTTATTTTGGAATGTGAGAGGCTTGGGTACGTCGAGAACTAGACTGAAGAAATTAATTGTGAAATTGAGTCCGAAAGTCCTAATGCTTGTTGAACCTATGGTGTCTCATACTCGCATTCAGGTATGGAGAGATCGGTTTAACTTTGATGATTGTGCTTCAAATGAGGTTGTTGGTGAAAAACTGTGGTTAATGTGAAAAAACGATACCAATTTGGTAGTGCAGGCCATGGGGGATCAGTTTATTACTGTAAGAATGTTGGAAAACTCGAAACCTATTTACGTGACTTTGGTATATGCTAAATGTTATTATCAAGATCATAAAAGGTTATGGAATGATTTAGAAGCTACTAATACACATAATTTGCCATGAATTGTTGTGGGTGATTTCAATATCATTATAAACAATAGTGAAAGATGTGGGGGAGGCCTAGAAGCGCAGTGGCAATTGATGATTTTAATAATTCTGTTGATGTATGTGGATTAATGGAGATGCAGTTTAGTGGGACGGGGATGCTGATGTTGTGGTGCAATGGCCATAATAATTTTACCCGAAGCTGGGCTCGTCTGGACCGTAGTTTCTGTAATGCTTTGGGTTATGTTGAGTATCCTGAAGCTCACCTGAATACTTGGCTCGCACTTCATCTAATCACGTACCAATGCAATTTACGTTGGTAGGGAAAGAGGTTCCTTACGACTTTCCATCTATTAAGTTTCAGCAAATGTGGACTTCACATGAATTATTTTTTTTACTATGTTTCTAAGGCGTGGGCAGTAGAAGTATCGGGTTCAGCCTTGTTCAAACTTGCTGCTAAGCTTAAGTCCTTAAGAGCTGCTCTTAAGAGTTTGGAATAAACATGTATTTGGGCGGACATATGTGAACATTACACGTCTAGAATCGTGTCTTGAGGAAACTCTACAACGCTCTTATTCTCAAGATGATGAGATGGACCTCATTGCATCACAGCTGGAGCTTAAGGTTTGGTTAGGTCGAGAGGAGTTGAGGTTATCGTAACAGGCTAAGCAACATTGGTTACCCAAAGGTGAAGCTAACTCTGGTTTTTTCCGTGCAATTAGTAGGCATAATCATAAACAAGTGAAGGAGATGCAACTTCCTGATGGTACAATTCTTAATATTCTGGATCAAGTGCATAATGGAGCCTTGTCTCATTTTCAAAATTTTTTAGAGGCTAGGCCAATTGGTGTCATGCCAAACTTGGCTGGACTAGTGGAAAAGGTGGTGACTGAGTTTGATAATGCTGAATTATGTAGAGTGTCATCTCAACAGGAAGTTAAGGAGGCTATTTTCTCTATTCCGATAGATAGTAGTCTGGGGCCCGATGGTTTTGGTTAGGGGTTTTATCGATCGTGTTCGCATATTATTTACAAGGAGGTTGTTGAGGCAGCGACATAATTTTTTAGTGGTGCTATGCTTCCAAGGTTTTACTCGGCCTCCTTTTTGGTATTAATTCCGAAAATTCCTAATCCTAATAGCTTTGACAAGTTCAGACCAATAATTTTATGTTCAGTAGTTTGTAAGGCATGCTCTAAAATATTGGTTAATCGTTTATCTTCGATATTAACCAAAATTATTTCACTGGAACAAGGTGCATTTATTCAAGGTCGGAGTATTTTTGAAAATATTAGTTTGACTCGAGTTTATACATAGTTTAAACAAACCATCTCGCAAGGGAAAGTTGTAATGAAGATCGATATGGTCAAAGCATATAATAGCATTGATTGGAATTTCCTTATACATGTGTTGTGCTCTTTTGGATTCTCAGAGTCGGTCTATGGGATTATTCGACAATGTATTACTTCTCCTTGGTACTCAGTAGTAATGAATGATATTCTTAAAGGATTTTTCAAGGGAGGAAGAGGACTAAGACAAGATGTTTAAGGACATATTTATTCATACTTGTGGAGGAGATCCTTTCTAGGATGTTAAAACAGCAGGTTGCATTGGGGAAGCTTGTTCCGTTTTATCATCCAATGGGAGCTCCTATTATTTCCCATCTACTTTATGCATTTGATATAATGATAGTCTCAAATGGTGGAAAAGCATCTATGAAGGCTATCTCGAAAACTCTAAAGCAATATGGTGAATGGTTGGGTCAAGTAGTGAATAAGAGGAAATCTTCTATTAATTTTTCCAAAAATGTGTCCCTATCGAGACGTCGAATGATTTTACGTTTAACTAGTTTTAGTGAAGGGAAATTTCTGTTTAATTATTTGGGTGCTCCAGTAGTTTCAGGAAGACTTCATGTGGCACATTTTGAAAGAATTATTAACAAAGTTCAAGATCGAATAGAGGGATGGAAGGCTAGATTATTATTTAGTGGTGCTCGCCTTCTGCTGTTAAAGCATGTCTTGCAAAGTATCCCTATTCATCGCTTTTCTATTTTACACACTCCTAAAGTGGTGATGGATAAACTGAAAAGGCTTATGAGCACTTTCTTTTGGGGAGTCAGAGATGGAAAACCGAAGAAAAAATGGAGGGCATGGGATGAACTTTGTAGACCAGTGCATGAGGGGGGTGTTGGTCTACGTAACTTGCATGAGGTGCAGACTTCACTTCATATGAAATTGGTCTGGAATTTACTACAGGGTAATTCAATTTGGTTGAAGTTTCTTCTTACTAAATATGTAGGACCGAAACATATTTCTAGTGTGGACCCTTCAAAAGTCCAAAATTTTGGAAAATAATATTGCATAATTTACCGGAGGTGCAACGGTATTCGAAGTGGAAGGTTGGAGATGGAAACTTATCTTTCTAGTAGGACAAGTGGTCTTCTGATGGCCTACTTATAGATCGACAGGAGGTTAGAGATTCACCGAATATTTTATTAGTAGATTGCAAGACAAAAAGGGGATAAAAGGTTGAAGTTTTTGATTGCCTGGTAGGGATGGAAAAGTCAGAACAGATTATAGAAGAACTGGGTAGAGTGAAACAGGGGAGAGATGTGCTCATTTGGCTAGTGCTCAAGGAAGCTTTTCCACCCATTCAACATGGAATTGTATTCAAACCCATGCTCCTAAACTGCCGTGGGTACATTGGTTGTGGCATCCTGCAATACCAAGGAAAATGTCTTTAATTATGTGGAAGACTCAAAACAATTGTCTACCTGTGGATGATCGAGTTCGCAGAGCAGGAACCCCATTGGTCTCAAAGTGTGATTGTTGTAGTGTTGGGAGATATGAGGACCAGAACTATATTTTGGCACTTGGGTCTTTTGCGGAACAGATTTGGCACACTTGTTCTATAAAGCTTGGAATGCCTTTATTGGAAGGTAAAACATGAAAGGAAAAAATTGAAGTCTGGTATAGGCATGCAAAGCTATCCTCACAGAGTGCTCAATTAATTGGCCTTTTGCCTTATATTATTACTTGGAGACTATGGACTCGACGGTGTACAACTAGAATGGAGGGAAAGCAGGAGTCTATCCAATCGGTTTGGAGTTCAATTACATATTGGTTGGCTTTAGTAGGAGAAAACCTTACGGTGTCCTCCAACTTTTCTAGATGGGAAGTGGAGATTTTGCTATTATTTAATATCCATGTTAAGAAAAGAAAGTTTATAAACTCTAAAATAGTGCAGTGGACAAAGCCTCAGGAAGGTTGGTATAAGTTGAATGTTGATGGCAGTTCGCTAGGGAATTCTGGTGCATTGGGTGGAGGAGGGGCTATCAGAGATTATAAAGGGAATTTGATCTCTAGTTTTGCTATAAATGCTGGTATATAGTCTAATAATTTTGCTGAATTTATGGGTTTGCTCCAAGGACTACGCATGGTAAGATTTTTGGGTTTTTAAAGGGTAGAAATTGAGATGGATTCAAAGTTAGTAATGGATTGGTTGAAGAAGAAAAGGTGTGGCCTTTGGTATTTGGAAGACTACTGAGAGGAGTTGTTAAGGTTACTTGATGGTTTGGTTTTCCACTTTCAACATGTTTATAGAGAATGAAATTCTTTGGCTGATGGCTTTGCTCGTTTTGGTGCTGATGGTGTTAATAAGACGTGGAACAATAACTCATATTTACCTTGGTTTCTATGAGTATTTTCCGTTTGGATAAAAGCGGATGCTCTTCTATTGGATCAATAATGTGTTCTGGGTAGAGACTTGGTATTAGGTTGTTTTTGTTTGGTTTTTGTTGGTTCATTTGAGTTTAATATTGTAATCACGGCTTTCCTCAGCCAAAAGTGAGTTTTTTTTTAATAAATTAGAGAGGGGTCATTCTTGGATATGTGGTCCTGACTCTTAAAAAAAAAAAAAAAAAACAAGAAAATACACAAACAAAAGTATCTCTTGCATGCCTCCCTTGCATCGAGAAAATTTACATGATTGGTCTATTGGGAATGAACTAATCTTTTTAATTTTTTTATTGTTAACTTTCTTGACTTTGTAGATCGTAATCAATTATATGGTATAAACTAAGCAAGCTAATCAAGTAATACTATATATAGTTATAGAGAATGCATAAACGTCGCGTAATCGTTTTGAAAAATAATCTGGTCTACTGTATAAATCGTTTTGATCGATTCTTTCTAAAGAGATTGCGCAATATTTATATACCTTATAATTGTACATATCATTTCTCATTCTTATTATATATTGGACCATTGGCATCAAATATTGCCCATCATATATCTGTACCGTACACATGAAATTTTATACGTACGGTCTGGTTTATGCAAATTTCGTGGATCAGTCATTTTAAAAATAAATGGGCTTCATAATTAAAAAAATCATTTTTTATGGTGAAGTCCAGCTTTTGTCAAAATCATTGTGAGATTTGTATGCTTTAAATTTGTATCTACTATTACTCATCCGAAAATAAAATAAATTCTATTCATTTTCTCACATGATCATTACGCAATAAATAACTTAATTTTATTTCATTTGAAGAGTTATATCATATGTATTTTCATATGACGAATATTACGTATTTTTCACCAAGTAAAAATTAAGAAGTAAAAATTAAAAAAAGAAAGAAGAAGGGTAGATTAGGACGATATTGATCATGCATCTTGTCGAGCATAATTAGCATAATTAGTTTGCCCATCCTATAGTCAAAATTTGCCCAATATCATACATTTTGCCTTTTACTTATTTCACTATCTCACTTTAGATTATTGATCATCTAAACTCTATATAATAATAAAATATTATTTATATTTTAATTATTATTATTTTATCTAATTTCTTATAATCATATTTGGAAGATGTACTAGTTATATTTTATATTTTAGTCATGTCAAATATATTTTATTTTAAAATTTTATATTTAATAACATAACGGTTATTCCATTCCAATTAAATTATTATTTTTACATTTTTTCCCAAAACAACAAACAACATGGCCAGATTCAATTCGTGTATTAGCAAAAAAAATGGCTAAATGCAACGAATGCTAGTTCTTTAATTGGTGTATGAGCGGTGAGTAGCACCGCTTGTTAATACCACTACTTACCTTTTAGTTTTTTTATTTTTTTAATATATTTAAATAATTTTAAAAAAAAAATATCAATATATTTAAAATTACTTCTTTAATTATTAAATAAAAATATATATTTTACAGCGGTATACTGTAGCGGTAGACATTGAGCGCATACAAGCTTTTCTCATTGGTGTATAGGCACCTACCGAGCTGCCAGTAAACCTAGCTACCAGTTAGGTCATGACCTTCACTTCCGACATTTCTAACCAGCTACACAAATTGATCATGTCGTATGTATTCAATGATGTCAGTACTTGATCACGAGCGACCTGGCAAAGCTGGTTATATGGACAGGGCATGACCTTCAGGACTGTAGCAGTGCTTGCTCATGTACTGACATCATTGACAGTAGTCTTCCGGGAATTCCAAGATTGTACGATACAAATATTCATCATGATTTCTCATTCTTTCAACGTGTGCTCTCAAATAATTTAAAGGTTACTATTTATTATATTTTATTAATCTATCAAAACTTTGATGTACGTCACATTAAAATATATTAAGAAAAAAATACTTAAAATTATATGATAAATAATATTTTTTATAACTTAAAAGGCTTAAATAAACTACCTCAGTAAGTTTAGCGCGCTTCATTTGTGAAAATATTCTAATACATATTGAACCGAAAGTCCCCTTTTTTATCAGTCTGAAAATTCTTAGCTCGCCTAGCTTTTTGCCATATATTATTCTGCAAGCAACTGTCGGTGCTGAGGAGCTGTAAAATAAAAAACAGTAAGAGAAAAGTTTATTTTAAATTGCGTTACAATGATGTCGTTTTATTTAAAATAATATTCGTCTTTATCAATAAAAATATATATATAGATTACAAACGAATTTACTTTTAATATATAATAAAATACAAAATAAGTTTATTTGTCTAATTACATTATACATATACGAAATTATACTTTAATATCTTTAAATTTTACTATTTAACTAAAAGATTAAAAATTTGATCTCTACCGAATGAACATATTATAATAACAAATTTCTAAAAAATGAAAACTTTAATTTGGTAGAAAGAGAATTTCGAAAGTGCATTTTTAGATTTTTTAATTTGTAGTTCAATAAATTTATTTATAGATGACTAAAGGATGCCAATAAAATTTTTTCTTAAATGTTATCCATACATGTACATGTATCGTGCCTATTACGAAATGAGACAAAGGTTGGACTCCAACGGCCATGCTGCTTCTCCTCCAACCGGCTTGCCCAATTTCGAAGGAAAATGATTTATACAATATTTTATATATAAATGATATTTTTATAAAATATTTTATAAAAAAATTTTATTTTATAAAAATACTCTCATTTTATAATATTATTATACAATATATTATACGATGTGTTGTGTGTATATCATTATTCAACATTATTGTACAAAAATTTTGAATCCCAACGATAGTTAAGGGCAACGCTACTATACTGTTTAGCGTTTTCCGTTGCGCGTACTACTCAGATTTTTTGGTTGTTTTTTTTCCTTTTTGTTTTCACATTTTTTTAATATTTTTAAAAAATAAAAAAATATATCAATATATTTAAAATTATTTCTTTAATTATTAAATAAAAAAAAAATAACACCGATCAACTAGGACGGTACAATGGCGAGGGCAGAATAGTGTTTTCCGATAGCGTTAAACCTACCTGTCAAACAATACTAACTTCCGATCTCTTCCTACAATATTTATGTGCAGGCCAGGCTCCTTCACCACCTACGTACCTAGCTAGCTAGCTATTCATGAATTCTAACAGCAGCAGCAGCATTACTCAGATCACAATGTGGTGGCCGTCCGTTGTGATTGTGCTATTGCTTCAGATCTCCAACTTGGTTGTATCACAGTCCATCATCAACACTCTTCCTGGTTTTACTGGCGAGCTTCCCTTCAAACTCGAAACTGGGTCAGTGTCCACACACACATATATATATATATAGCTAATTATGCCATATCATGTAATTAAAACACTGATTAAATATATTGTACTACTTCTTCTGGTTTTAATTTATTTATATGCAACGAATTTTAAAGGTACATTGGCGTTGGAGAGTTGGACGAGGTGCAGCTATTTTACTACTTCATCGAGTCTGAAAGGAGTCCTAAGGATGACCCTCTTGTTCTTTGGCTCACCGGTGGTCCCGGTTGTTCTGGTTTTTCTACCCTCTTTTATGAAATGGGTATCATACATTTCTCCCATATTTCTTATCATTTTCTTTAATTATTTAACAGTACAATTAATATTATTTTAAAGTTAGTAGCTAGATCAGAAACTTGGAATAATGAATCAGTATGTATATAAGTAGCACTACATATAACGTCCTTTTGAGTTATTAAGGAATAAAATATAGTCAATTAAACTCCATACACGTACAAATAGAGAGATTAGAGGCAGACTTGGTTCGTACGTACTGATCGGTTGCTTCAACCCGACTCACCAGAGTTACGGTTTAGAAAAAATTTGTTCATCATCTATTTTTTTATCATTTCATAATGTGATATTTTTTTATCATTTCATAATGTGATATTAAATGATAGACCGTTTACAAGCAAAATATAATAAATAATTTTTAATTATTTAATATCGCATCATGAGATAATGAGAGGATGATGAAAATTAAGATGATGAGTAGCATTTTTCTATGGTTTATAATTTAGTTCTTGAGATAATTTGCTATTCAATATCAATATCCTCACACACCCCACACTTATTTTTATTTTATTTTTTTAATTTTTTTTTGTTTAATTCTTCCTAAACTAATTGATTTTTTATACTCATCATCCATACACTATACATTTGGTAAGAAAAAAAAATTAAAATAAAATAAAATAATTATGTGTAGTGTATAGTATGAAGATGATGCGTAAAATTTTTCTTATTTCATATTCAAGCTAGCATATATATATTGTACAATCTCCGTACTAAGAATTTTGTCAACTTCGTTGTGTCGTTGAATTTGTTGAAGAATAATCTCACATTATATGTAGACAAGGTCTTGAACATGTTTATAAGGAATGAATAATCATCTCTTAAAAAACTGATTTTATGAGATGAGTTAGTCTCATAAATTTCTTCAAAATTATCGTATTGCTGTTGTTATGCTAACGGACAAACCTAGCAAGCTTCCATTCAACAAGTACTCCATGTTAGCTAGAGTGTTCACAGGTCATGCAAACCAGCTTAGAATTACTACAATTTTTCACCCAAAAAAATAGTTTCAAGCTTTCAGATTTAAATGTTTCGGTTAAAGAAATATATATATATATATGTATGTATATATAAAAAGATATATATATATATATATGTATATATATAAAAAAAAATATAATAACTCTATATATAATTTGACATGATTCTTGGATAGGTCCTTTATCTTTCAACTATGCAAATTCTAGTGGGAACAAACCAACATTGGAATTGAACCCCTACTCGTGGACAAAAGTAAGTGATTTAATTATTAATTTGTTGTGCAAAGTTTAAACTAGCTAGTAAATAACATTTTATGATTGAACTAGTAATTAATTGAGTCGATTTTTTAGGTTGCGAACATAATATTTTTGGATTCACCTGTCGGTACTGGATTCTCATATGCAACAACTTGGGAGGCATACAACGTCAACGACACATTATTAGCGGCACAAATATATGAATTTCTAAGAAAGGTGAGCGGAGTACTCCGATTAATTAACCAAAAGGGTTTAATTTGAAGATGTTTTATATTGAGCAGAAAATTAAGATCAACATCCCATACATACTCATACATATTAATTTACCTTACGTGAGACTAATTACTTGTGTGATCTATATAATATATATTATCACGGTGCATGCAGTGGCTTTTGGCTCATTCTATGTTTCTCTCAAATCCCCTCTATATTGGTGGTGAGTCTTATTCTGGCATACCCGTCCCGATCATTGCTCAAGAAGTTTTGAACGGTATATATATTATCTTCCCCATTTAATTAATTGACTCTTTGAAAAATGTATTAACAGGGTAATTATAAGATTAATTTAGCAAATAATTGAATTATCATCTTATCACATTTCATTTTTTTTATCTTGAAGAAATTAAATAATAGAAACTTGTTATCGTATTAGAAAGAACTCGTGATCATCATGATCTGATCTGATCCACGACATGCATAAATAACAAAAAACAGATTATTCAGCATAAGAGATCATATGATTATTATGTATCTAATTCTTTAATTTTAACAGTACTAATTGTTGTGGCGTGATTTTCTCATCTTATGACCATTATCTAGGTAACGAAATTGGAAATTTGCCACCATTGATTCTCAAAGTATGTACTTCTAGCTGGTCTTGATCGAATTCAATGCTTTTATGTCTTTTATTTTTTTCTTTTTCATGATAATTGTTGGATTAATAGTTTTGAAAAATGAGCGCAGGGTTTTGTGCTAGGTAACCCACTTACACATAGAATTTATGACGTGGCTGCAAGACTAAAATTTGCTCACCGGATGGCACTCATATCCGATAGACTTTATGAGGTGATCAAATGCTCTTTAATTAATTATAAGTTATATCTGTTCTCGTTGACGTACGTACGTTTCCTCCCGCATATTTTGCTAGTCTTAATTTACGAGCCAATTAATTATATTTAATATTAATTAAACTTAACGTACGTAGAGTCAAAGAGTAACGCAGGTACGGGTAAAGGGTCGTATCCTCTACTCCTAGCTAGATATGTTTGTAATGTCTTCTATATATATATATATATATATATATATATATCTGTGCTTACAGTCAACTAAAAGAAACTGCAATGGAGAATATATATATCCAGATCCAAGCAATGCAAACTGCATAGAAGATCTTCAAGTAGTCGAAGAGGTGAGTTGGCTTAAGATTAACAATTCTGGATTAAGAGGTGAGTTGGGCATTATTAATGCATAGTAATTTACCAATCGATGGAATTTGCAGTGCCTTTCCAATATATTTCTTAACCATATATTGGAACCAAATTGTGCTGCACAATCCCCAAAGCCAAATAAACTTCGGGATTGGAGCGTTTTCGGTGACAACTTCATAGACGTACACACCTCAACACCTCAAGTTCCACGGCCATGGTGTCGGGTACATAGATCTCTCTCTCTCTCCCCAACACGAAATTCAATATATTATGTCTATTTTATAATCATGCAATCTATTTATGTATTATTTCCAGAACAATCAATATCTGTACTCCTACATTTGGGCGAATGATAAAACAGTGCGAGAGGCTCTCCACATTCGAGAGGTACGTATGGTACTCTTGAGTCGAAATAGAATTTGAATTCATGATTACGTCAATTTCAGGGAGTACTTTTTAAGTTGGTGTTCAGGGAACCATAACAAATTGGGAGAGATGCAATACGAGCTTAGCATATACAATGAATGTCATAACGAGTATTGATTATCATCGAAACCTCACCAAGAAAGATATCCGAGCTCTGGTTTACAGGTACTACTACTACATGTATGCCTCTTCTATAAGAATTACGCTACTCGTACTTATCGATCGAACAAGGAACTGCATACATTGAATTCATTGAATTGCCAGGCCAATTAAGCTTTTGCTCTTCCTCCCCTGCCTTTGGCTCGGTGACATGGTGTGACAGCATAAGCCTATTGACAAGTGATGTGGAATGCTTATCAAAATATATACGGCAGTGACTGTTTCAAAATCTTCTAATCTTCCTGACTTGAATTCTGTTCGTGTAGTGGTGATCACGACATGGCATTTCCATATGTAAGCACTGAAGAATGGATAGAAACTCTAGACTTGTCTATAAAGGATGACTGGAGACCTTGGTTTGTTGGCGGTCAAATCGCAGGGTGAACTTCCATGACCAACTTATTTAATTTGTGGCCATGTGCTTGTCTAGACTGTTCGACTTTCCATTTTCTAAATTTGATAAATTTTCATGCATTGTGAATTTATTTTGTTTTCTTCAGATACGTCACCATCTTTGCAGAGGAAAAGTACAGCTTGACATTCACAACTATAAAGGCAAGCATTCTCCGCGCTCCGGCAAAATAATTCCCCATATATATCATAGTCAAGCAAAACTATTATATATAAATGTAGTGTCATTTTGGTTTGTGCTGCAGGGTGGGGGTCACACTACACCAGAGTACAAGCCTAAGGAATGTCTCGCCATGATTGATAGATGGTTTTCTTACTACTTCCTATAGCACATATTATCAAATAGCTAATTCTCTTTCCAATTAGCTTGTTTTTATCGATGTAATATATAGTTGCAGAACCTACAAACTGGATGTGTTTTGTCAATAAATGGCTAGCTGCACTGTAACAGGCTGTACAATGTTCTAAAGGTGAATCAGCTAAGATCTATCTACGTGCATAAACGTTGAAAGCTCCTTCGTATTATCCTTCGTATTAAAGGCACATTGTTGTTCCGATCATTGTTTACTAAACATATTGTTAACGTCGTCTTTTGCACGCCTTTGGGCTAGGTTCCAAAAACTCAGATCACTCAACGATGAGTCATCGATCCTGCTGCTAGAAAGAAAGAAAGAAAATAGATGAAGTTCAGTTCTGCTTCCAACTACCGATGGGAGAAGGCTTGGACGTATAGCAAGATGAAATAAGAGGTATGGCATACGGGAATGGTATATGGATTGATTGCCCTACCTCTATCTCTCCTTGGCCTTGGACCTTCCTTTATCAGCGGAAAGAGAAGTCCGAGCTTATTTGCCTAGAATCTCTACACTAGTAGCTGTACAAGGCAGTACAGCTACTTAAGCTGTCACCTGCACACTTAAGCAAATATGGAGAATGCGGGCCGTGTTGGTAGATGGGAGTCTTTGATGCTAAAGTTAGTATATCTCCTTAATAGTTTGTGTCTAAACTTCGAGGAATCAGATAGAGCTTTTGTACTTGGGGATCGACTTTTATGCTATGTTTCTAGTAGATACAGCTCATCGCTGACTTTAAGGGGCCCATGCCTTGTCTACTGTTTGTTAAAATCCATTAATGCGGCGTGGCTTCTGTGACGGTGTCATTAATGCAGCGTGGAGTCCAAGGAGTGGCACCATTAATGCGAAGTGGCTCCCTAACTTACTTTACCCAAAAGCATTCTTTACTAGGCTTTCCCATGCCTGTTGCCAGGGAATGACGGGTTTTTCATATTTCCCGCCTTCCTGCCAGTGCAAGTTCCAGAGGATAGCTTGTCATCGGGGTGGTGTCGGGGCGACAAGTCCCATCTACCCCGACCGTCCACTTTCCCCTTTAGGGAATTGCTTCATGGGTGGGTTATACCTATGGGCTAAACCCTTCTAAGGGCCCACTGACTCCCTTTAGAGGAGGGACGTAGGGCTCAGTTGAGCCCTTGGACTTGCCTCCCTAGCAGTTCTTCATGAGCTTGCTTCAAGGGCCTATGGGGGAAAAACCCCCTTACACATATTATGGTAATTTATGAGTTATAAGGACCTAATTTGGTCTCAGAGAAAACATGAGAGAAGAGTATTTGGTTATGTGGATCCTAGTTGTGAGTTAAGAAGACGTCAAACTGAGAATTCCCTCAACTCTCACTTGATATAGCGCTCAAGCGAAGCGCAAGCAAAGAGCTCACTTGAGTAGCGCTTGACAGTTTGCTGAAGCGAAGCTCAACCTGAGAGTAAAGTGAAGCTCAACCCGACAATTCGAGTGAAGCTTTGATGGGAGCAAGAGCATCAAACAAGTGAACTCATCTAGTTTTTTTAAGATCATGAGCATTATAATAGTCGACAACATCAATCCTCGACTGCACAAGACTGAGATGAGCATGGACCGAGTACAATTTATGTTACGGGTCACTCATGGGGTGCCCATCGACCTAGTGAAATATATATTCAGTAGGATTTGATCAGAAGCCACCTATATTACGACAAGTAGAGTTTTATTTTTATTCAGTGTACTTGGTTACTCCTTTTAATATATATAATACTTTTACTGATCAAAAAAATTTAATGACAGATATATTGCCATTTGGAGTCATGCTCACATGATTTCTTTTAGCGAAAAGAGTTAGGCCAGATGAGTTTGAGTGTGTTCGGGAGTCGATTTGACCAATCAACTTGACGACTTTGTCTCGTAGCATCGAACACTCTAGATTTCGTATTCGTGCACCCACTACAGAGCTCTACACTTAGAGAGGTGCACATAGCGTATATGTTGAGGCATCTACATAGGGAGCTTCACACAGTGCATCTCGTGAAGAGATTGCAGAGATGCGCACACATACATCATAGATTATTGATGCACACATACATCATAGATTATTGATGCAGTCCGGGCGCCCTCACAGAGACTGAGTTGAAGCTTATGCCTCGAGTGACTAATATTGAGACACGCATTGCTGGAGTCGAGGCAGTGCTACACGATATGGCCCAATAGTGTATATATTTTATTAGCATTAAATGTGCTTTTTTGTATTGACGATCATGACTATTTGTATTTTATAAAATTAATTTAAATATTCAAATAGTCATATATTATATTCCCACCATACATTATATTTTTGGGATGCAATTAATGTATAATTTTTATTATTAGTGTTTGCTAGCTTGTTTATTGTTAATTAAGTTTTTTTTTTCATTTTACTTACCGTTCACAATATAAAAAACATGACATTATAAGCAATATTTATTTAACTAAAAATCTTATTTAACTCACACACACATATCTGTTAGGGCAACAAACTAACAGAGCTATTTGTGAACAGCTTGAGCTCGACTCGTATAAACTCGATTCGGATTCGGTTCATTTGATAAATGAGTTATTCACGACCACTAATATTGGTTCGAATATTAAACGAGCTAAACTCGTGTAATCTCGACTCGACTCAGTGTAGGCTCGTGAACAAAATTCGTATAAACTCGACTTGATTTGTTATGGGCTCGTCACAATACTCGTAATATTTATATATATATATATATATATATATATATATATATATATATATATATAGACACACACACTAGTAAGAGAGCACATGCTATGCAAGTGTGCCTAGTTTATATAAATTAAAATAAATAAAATTTTACAAGAATGTCAATTTAATTTTTTTGACATTTTAAATTATTATTACAATTTTATGTGCAATTTATATACCTAAATAAACTATGTGCTAGTAGCTAGGTCCACAAACACATAACAATGTGTTTTTTCTCACGAACCCCACAACCTTCCCCCCCACCTTCCCTTCCCTTCCCTTCCCTTCCCTTCTCCCCCCTCTCAAATTCTTCAAAACTTCTCCCCGTTCTCTCTCTCTCTCTCTCTCTACTCTTTCAGACCCATTCTCTTTTTTCCCGTTTCTCTCAAACCCCAACCTCCATCTCTCTCTCTCTGTGGAAAATTTCTCCACCAGCCTATATATCTCTCTCTAACCCTCACACACTCAGTCGCACAACACTTTTTCTCTCTCTTATGCTCTCTCACACACAGTGCACTTCCCCCTCCCTCTCATCTCAACAAAATAGCAAAAATTGTCATTTATGTGTTTGTTTTTATTTCCTTTTTCTTACAACTTTATTTTTTTTTAAATCTTATATTAGAAATACATTTTTGAGCATTTACGTTTATGCCCTTTTACATTTACATTTTGTATTAGGACGTACATATAAATAACTTTGTGCTTGAACTTTTATAGAATAATAAAAAAATACAACAGAAAAGGATTTTGTCTTCAGTCCCTAGCTCTCTGTTTCTCGAAGCTTCTCATCCACGTCTGCACTTCATCTCCATGGCAGAGTTCAACTTTTGTCATGGTATCAGAGTATTATCGCTGCTCTAGAACTTTGTCATGGCTACCGATAATGTTCCTCCTTCTTTATCTAACACTGCACTTGAAAATCCTTCAAGCCCCTATTTCTTACATCATGGTGAAAATCCCGGCATAATGCTTGTTACTGAGCGATTAACAGGTGACAATTATCACTCCTGGTCGAGAGCAATGTCCAAAGCCATCAGTGCTAAAAACAAAAGTGGATTCATCAATGGAATCCTCAAGAATTTGATTACTGAAGCTGATCCTCTTTATTTGCCTTGGATTCGATGTAATGATATGGTTGTTTCTTGGATCCTCAATTCAGTTGCGAAGAACATAGGATCAAGTATTCTATACATTGATAATGCTGTAGACATGTGGAAGGACCTGCAAGATCGTTTCTCACAAGGTAATCGTCCACGAATCTTTCAATTGAGAAAAGCAATTAGTTCATTAAAGCAACATCAGAAATCAGTGAGTGATTATTACACAGACTTGAAGTCCTATTGGGATGAATTGGCAAATTGTAAACGTAATTTTCCACAGTGTTCTATGGAAACACTAAAATTTCTTGAAGTAATTCAGCAAGAAGAATATGTAATGTAGTTTTTAATGGGGCTGAGTGACTCTTTCAATAGTATACGAAGTCAGATTTTACTACTTGATCATTTTCCCTCCATAAACAAAGTTATTTCTTCTATGGGTAAATCAAGTGATGATGCTCCACAGTTTCCTTTGTCTCAAGATCAATACCAGCAACTACTTGCCATGTTCAAACCACAATCCAGTCCACACTCAGTAAATCAAGCCACTTCTGGTATTCTACCAACTCCACAATTGTCTTCTACTCATAACTTTGCAGGTAATCTTGTTTCCTGGATTATTGATACTGGAGCTACAGACCATATGGTCAATTCCATTGCTTATTTTTCCTCCATAACTTCTAAAGTTGTTTCTATTGTTAAACTGCCAAATGGCCATTCAGTTCCAGTAACACATACTGGTACTGTTTATTTGCCAGATAATCTTGTTTTACACAATGTTCTTTGTGTTCCTTCTTTTTCCTTTAACCTAATTTCTGTTAGCAAATTGACACGTGATCATTCCTATTGTGTTGTTTTTGTCTCCAATTTTTGTTTCATCCAGGACCTGTCAACATGGAATACGATTGGAATGTGTGAGGAGAAGGCTGGCCTATATCAATTATTGCAAAGACCCTTGGTTGGGTGTTCTGTTTCATCTTCCTTAATAAATCAGAATTTTTGTCTGTGGCACTATAGGCTAGGTCACATTCCATTTTCCAAGTTAAAATTTCTCAATAATCGTGTATCAAATCTGCATGTACCAAAATTTCCTAATTCTTGTGTTTGTACAATTTGTCCTTTGGCTAAACAGAAATGTTTACCATTTCCTTCTAGTGAATCAATTTCAGTATTTGCATTTGAGCTCGTTCATTGTGATCTTTGGGGGCCTTTCTCAATTTCTGCTTTAGATAGTTCAAAATACTTCCTTACAATTGTGGATGATTATTCCAAGTCCACTTGGGTATATCTTCTACAAAACAAATCTCAAACCAGACCTTATTTGTAATCTTTCTTCAAATTGGTTGAAACTCAGTTTCATTCTCAAATCAAGAAAATTATAACTGACAATGGAACTAAATTTCACATGCCAGAACTCTTTTCCTTTCAAGGTGTTATACACCAGAAAAGTTGTGTTGAAAGGCCACAACAAAATGGTGTAGTCGAAAGAAAACACCAACACTTACTCAATGTTGCTCGTTCTCTAAGATTTCAAGCTTCCTTACCACTAAATTTTTGGGGTGATTGTATTCTTACTGCTACTCATTTAATCAATCTTACACCAACTCCATTACTTTCTCATAAATCTCCACATGAAGTTTTGTACTCAAAACTTCCTTTTTATAATCATCTCAAAGTGTTTGGTTGTCTTTATTTTGCCTCCACTTTGACTCGTGATAGATCTAAATTTGATCCAAGAGCTAGAAAATGCATCTTCATTGGTTATCCTTTTGTTGTCAAAGGATATAAAGTATATGATCTTGAAACACATAAAACTTTCATATCTCGTGATGTTGTGTTTCATGAACATATATTTCCTTTCTTTTCCTTTTCTTCTTTTACTACACCTTGTAATTCATTTGTTTTTCCAAAATCAGCCTCTGATTTTCCAGATTCAGTTTTTCATTCACCTTCAACTTCATCACAATTATCTTCTCAAAAGTTTGCAGATTCTTTTCCTTCTTCTTCATTAGACTTGCCTTCTTCCTCTTCTTCTACTACTACTATTCCTCCACAATCTATAGATTCAGGCACTCCTATTCGTCAATCCACAAGGACAAGAAAACCACCAAGCTACTTGCAAGATTATCATTATCAACTGGCTTCTCATTCCCCATCTCAATCTGATTCCTTGACAGAAAAATCTTTAGGTATCAAATTCCCACTTTTTGATGTCATTTCTTATCATCAACTCTCTAGTTCCCACAAACATTTTGTTTTAACCATTTCATCTATTTCTGAACCTCAAAATTTTTCTCAAGCCATACAAATTCTTGAGTGGCTAGCAGCAATGAATGCTGAAATCAAAGCCCTTGAGGCAAATCAAACATGGACTCTCACTACTTTACATGTAAGAAAGAAATCAATAGGCTGTAAGTGGGTTTAGAAAGTTAAGTACAAAGCTGATGGTACCATTGAAAGGTACAAAGCTCGTTTGGTTGCTAAGGGGTACAACCAAATTAAGGGTCTTGACTTTCAGGAGACTTTTTCTCCAGTTGCTAAGATGACCACCGTGAGATGTTTGCTGGCCATAGCAGCTGCCAAAAATTGTCATTTACATCAATTAGATGTAAATAATGCTTTCCTACATAGAGATTTAGATAAGAAAGTTTACATGGTCATTCCATCTGGTTATGCACAACAGGGGGACTCTAGAGTATGTAAATTACAAAGTCTCTTTATGGGTTGCGACAAGCCTCTAGACAATGGTTTTCAAAACTGTCTACTGCCCTTATTGCTTATGGTTTTCAGCAAGCTCAATCAGATTATTCTTTGTTTGTCAAATCAGAAAATGGTTCCTTCATTGTATTGCTAGTTTATGTCGATGATATAATTCTAGCTAGCAATGATTTGAATTCAACTTCTGAACTGAAAACATTTATGGACAACAAATTCAGAATTAAAGATTTGGAAAATTTGAAGTATTTTCTTGAGTTGGAAGTTGCTAGATCTTCCAAAGGCATTACATTGTGCCAAAGGAAATATGCTTTGGATATATTGCAAGATTCAGGTTTCTTGGCTGCTAAATCAGTAGCATTTCCTATGGAACAAAATGTAAAGTTCTCTAAATCAGATGGTGATCTTTTAAAGGATCCTCTTACCTATAGAAGATTGATTGGAAGACTTGTTTACCTATATCATGTCTAGATATTTCTTACTTTGTGCAAGTTTTAAGTCAATATATGGACAGACCAAGGCAATCACATTTGGATGCAGTACACAGAGTACTTAGGTAGTTAAAAGGTACACCTGGACAGGGCCTTCTCTTTCCTACCGGTTCTGATTTTCATCTCAAGACTTTTTTGTAATTCAGACTGGGCTGGGTGTGTGGATACCAGAAGATCAATTACAGGTTTTTGTGTCTTCCTAGGAGATTCTTTAATTTATTGGAAGTCTAAGAAACAACAAACTGTCTCAAAATCCTCAACCGAAGCAGAATATAGGGTTATGGCCTCTACTACTTGTGAGCTCTCTTGGCTGATCTCTTTATTGAAGGATTTTTAGATCCAGCATTCAAAGCCAGCACTAGTGTTTTGGGATAACAAAGCAGCTCTTCATATTGCTGCAAATCCTGTGTTCCATGAAAGAACAAAGCGCATCGAAATAGACTGCCATATTGTCAGGGAAAAGTTGCAAGCTAATATAATCAAGACGCTTCATGTTGCTTCTCATTCTCAACTCAGTGATATCTTTACCAAAGCACTTGGATCTCATCAGTTTCATTCTTTGCTCAGCAATATGGGTGTACTGAATATATACACTCCATCTTGAGGGAGACTATTAGAAATATATTTTTGTACATTTACGTTTATGCCCTTTTACATTTACATTTTGTATTAGGACATACATATAAATAACTCTGTACTTGAAACTTTTATAGAATAATAAAAAAATACAATAGAAAAGGATTTTATCTTCAGTCCCTAGCTCTCTGTTTCTCGAAGCTTCTCATCCACATCTGCACTTCATCTCCATGGCAGAGTTCAACTTTTGTCATCTTACGAATCTGAAGCCTCCTCATCTTTCAGATTTGAGATTTTTCTCTTTTTATTTGGCCCGATGCGTGTTGGTTTGCTCTTCCTAGTCTATTTCATCATGATCTTCTTATTGTTTCAACATGTGCTCTCAAATAATTTAAAAACTATTTATTATATTTTATTTAAAAGGCTTAAATAAACTACGTCAGTAAGTTCAGCTTCATTTGTGAAAATGTTCTAATACATGTTGAACCAAAAATCTCCTCTATTATCAGTCTGAGAATTCTTAGCTCGCCTAGCTTTGTGCCATATCTTTGGCAAGCAACTGTGGGTGCAAAGGGGCTGCAAAATAAAAAATAGTAAGAGAAAAATTTATTTTAAAGGGCATTACAATGTCGTTTTTCTTAAAATAATATATGTCTCCACCAATAAAGGTATGCACACGGATTATAATCGAATTTGAATCCAAGATATAATAAAATCTAAAACAAGTCTATTTGTCTAACTACATTATGCACACACAAAATTAAATTCAAATACTCTCATATTTTACTATTCAACTAAAAGATTAGAAATTTGTTTTTTATAGAATGAATACATCATAATAACAAATTTTTAAGAAATGAAAACTTTAATTTGGTAGAGAGCGAAATTCGAAATTAAATTTTTATAATTTTCAATATGTAGTCAAATAAATTTATTTATAGATGTCTAAAGAATGCGAATAAATTTTTTTCTAAAATCTTATCCGAACATGTACATGTATTGTGCCTATCGCCAAATGAGACAAATTAAGGTTGGACTCCAACGGCCATGCTGCTCTCTTCTCCTCCAACCGGCTTGCCCAATTTCGAATCCGAACCGGCAGTTATACCTACCTGTCAAGACAGTAACCTTCGATCTCTTCCTACAATATTTATGTGCAGGCCAGGCACCTTCACCACCTACGTACTTGTCATGAATTAACATAGCTAGCTAGCTACTCGTGAATTCTAGCAGCAGCAGCAGCTTTACTCAGATCACAATGTGGTGGCCGTCCGTTGTGGTTGTACTATTGCTTCAGATCTCCAACTTGGTTGCACCACAGTCCATCATCAACACTCTTCCTGGTTTTACTGGGGAGCTTCCCTTCAAACTCGAAACTGGGTCAGTGTCCACGTGTATATATATATATAGCTAATTATGCCATATATATATATGATTATCATGTAATTAAAACACTAATTAAATATATTGTACTACTTCTTCTGGTTTTAATTTATTTATATGCAATGTATTTTAAAGTTACATTGGCGTTGGAGAGTTAGACGAGGTGCAGCTATTTTACTACTTCATCGAGTCTGAAAGGAGTCCTAAGGATGACCCTGTTGTTCTTTGGCTCACCGGTGGTCCTGGTTGTTCCGGTCTCTCAGGCCTTTTGTTTGAAATTGGTATCATATATTTCTCCCATATTTCTTATCATTTTCTTTAATTATTTAACATGAGTACAATTAATATTATTTTTAATTTAGTAGCTAGATGATCAGAAACTTGGAATAATGAATCATTATGTGTATATAAGTACAACATCTAACGTCCTTTTGAGTTATTAAGGAATAAAATATAGTCAATTAAACCCCATACACGTACAAATAGAGAGATTAGAGGCAGGCTTCGTTCGTATTGATCGGTTGCTTCAACCCGACTCACCACAGTTATGGTTTATAATTTAGTTCATGAGATTTGCTACTTAATATCATTCTCACATATCACACTTATGCTTATTTTTATTTTTATTTTATTTTTTTAATTCTTCCTAAACTAATTTATTTTTTTATTCATCATCTATATACTATCGTTTACTAAGAGAAAAAATAAAGAAAAAATCATGTGGTGTGTAATGTGAGAATAATGAGTAAAATTTTTCTTAATTCATTCTCAAATTAACATATATATATATATATATATATATATATATATATCGTACAATCTCCAGTATGCAGGTAGTAACGTATTGCTTAGTTGTGACGCTAACGGACAAACCTAGCCGCTTCCATTCAACTCCATGTTAGCTTGAGTGTTCACAGGTCATGCAAACCAACTTAGAATTACTACAATTTTTCACCGAAAACAAGTAGTTTCAAGTTTTTATTCAAATCTGAATGTTTCGAATAAAGAAATATATATATATATATATATATATATATATATATATATATATATAAAGAAGTGACTCTTTAGTATCTTTTGCATTTCTTGAGCAACATATATGATTATTCAATAAATGTAATATATACAGTCTTAAGATGTGTTGTCTCAATTTAAGGCCAGTTTGAATTCAGAGATGAGATGAGTTGAGATCGTTTGTAAATAATAGTAAGATTTTTGGTTGAAATTAAATGAGATGTGGCGAACCTCTGAATCCAAATGGACAACTTTAAAGTTTTTTTTTTTTTTTTTTTTAAATGGGGTACACAATGAAAATTAGAAAGTTTCTTCATGAAGACTTCAAGCCTACATTTTTAAATGAACCGCAAAATTTACACATCTGGGATGATGTGGTGGACTCCTAGCTATTTTTATCAACCAACCTAATTATAATAACTCTATAATTTGACATGATTCTTGGATAGGTCCTTTATCAATCAACTATGCAAATTCTAGTGGGAACAAACCAACATTGGAACTGAACCCCTACTCGTGGACAAAAGTGCGTAAGAGATTTAATTATTAATTTGTTGTGTCTGGTTTAAACTAGTGCATAACATGTTATGATTGAACTAGTAATTGGGTCGATGATCTTTTAGGTTGCCAACATAATATTTTTGGACGCACCTGTTGGTACTGGATTCTCATATGCAACAACTTGGGAGGCTTACAACGTCAATGACACATCATCAGCGGCACAAACCTATGAATTTTTAAGAAAGGTGATCAGTGGAGTACTCCGATTAATTAACTAATTAAAGGGGTTTAATTTGAAGATGCATTATATTTATTAAGAGCATCCCATATATATTCATTATACGTATTTGCCTTACATGAGACTAATAATTATTTGTATGATCTATTATATGATCATCACGGTGCATGCAGTGGTTTTTGGCTCATTCTATGTTTTTCTCAAACCCCCTCTATATTACCGGTGATTCTTATTCCGGCATACCCGTCCCGATTGTCGTTCAAGAAATTTCAAACGGTATATATATTATCTTCCCCATTTAATTAATTAATTCTTTGAACAATGTATTAACAGGGTTATAAGATTTTAGCAAATTGAACTATCATCTTATAACATTTCATTTTCTATCTTGAAGAAATAAAAGAAACTTGTTATTGTATTACAAAGAATTCATGATCTGATCCATGATATGCATAAATAACAAATAACAGACTATTCAGCATAAGAGATCATATGATTATTATGTATCTAATTCTTTTCTACGATAGTTGTTGTGGTGTGATTTTCTCATCTTATGATCATGATGATCTAGGTAACGAAATTGGACATTTGCCACCCTTGATTCTCAAAGTATGTACTTCTAGCTAATCTTGAATTCAATGCTTTTATGTCTTTTATTTTTTCTTTTTCATTATCATAATTGTTGGATTAATAGTACTTTTGAAAAATGGACGCAGGGTTTGGTGCTAGGTAACCCACTTACACACAGAATTTTTGACATGGATGCAAGACTAAAATTTGCCCACCGGATGGCACTCATATCCGATAGACTTTATGAGGTGATCAAATGCTTCTTAATTATTAGTTAAGTTCTCGATGACGTACGTACGTTTCCTCCCGCCAGTTAATTATATTTAATATTAATTAAACTTGACGTAGAGTTAAAAAGTAACGCACGTACAGGTAAAGGGCCGTATCCTCTACTCCTAGCTAGATATGTATCATGTAATGTCTTCTATATATATATATGTGTGTGCTTATAGTCAACTAAAAGAAACTGCAAAGGAGAATATATATATCCAGATCCAAGCAATGCAAAGTGCATAGAAGATCTTCAAGTAGTTGAAGAGGTGAGTTGGATTAAGATTAACAATTCTGGATTACACAAGTCATGTTGTATGTATGTCTAGTTTGATGCATTAATTGGGCATTATTAATGTACCAATCGATGGAATTTGTAGTGCATCTCCAATATAATTCTTAACCAAATATTGGAACCAAATTGCGCTGCACAATCCCCAAAGCCAAATAAACTTCGGGAATGGAGCGTTCTCGATGACAACTTCATAGACATACACACCTCAACACCTCAAGTTCCAGGGCCATGGTGTCGGGTACGTACATAGATCTCTCTCTCTCCAACACTAAATTCGACTATTTATATTATGACTTTTTAAAATCATACAACCTATTTATATATTATTTCCAGAGCTATAATTATTTGTACTCCTACGTTTGGGCAAATGATAAAACAGTGCGAGAGGCTCTCCACATCCGAGAGGTACATATAGTTCTCTGAGTCGAAATAGAATTTGAATTCATGATTACGTCAATTTCTGCGCATACATTTTAAGTTGGTGTTCAGGGAACCAAAATAGACTGGGAGAGATGCAATAAGAGTTTAGCATATACAGAGAATGTCATAACGAGTATTGATTACCACCGAAACCTCACCAAGAAAGATCTCCGAGCTCTGGTTTACAGGTACTGCTACTACATGTATGCCTCTTCTATAAGAACTTCGCTACTCGTACTTATTGATCGTGCAAGGAACTGCATGCATTGAATTCATTGACTTGCCAAGCCAATTAAGCTTTTGCTCTTCCTCCCCTGCCTTTAGCTTGCTGACTTGGTCTGACAGCATAAGCCTATTGACCAGTGATGTGGAATGCTTATCAAAATATATATGGCAAAGATTCTGTTTCAAAATTTTCTAACCTTTCCTAACCTGAAGAACTTCCCTTCGTGTAGTGGTGATCACGACATGAATATTCCATATGTGGGCACTGAAGAATGGATAGAAACGCTGGACTTGTCTATAAAGGATGACTGGAGACCTTGGTTTGTTGACGGTCAAATCGCAGGGTGAACTTCCATGACCACCTTATTTAATTTGTGACCATGCTCCTTTCTAGACTGTTCGATTTTCCATTTTCTAAATTTGCTACCTTTTCATGCATTGTGAATTTCATTTTGTTTTCCTCAGATACGTCACCATCTTTACAGAGGAAAAGTACAGCTTGACATTCACAACTATAAAGGCAAGCATTCTCCGCGCTCTAGCACAATAATTCCTCATATATATCGTAGTCAAGCAAAACTATTATATATAAATATAGTGTCATTTTGGTATGTGCTGCAGGGTGGGGGACACACTGCACCAGAGTACAAGCCTAAGGAATGTCTCGCCATGATTGATAGATGGTTTTCTTACTACTTCCTGTAGCACATATTATCAGATAGCTAATTCTCTTTCCAATTAGCTTGTTCTTATTGATGTAATATATAGTTGGAGAACCTACTAGCTGGATGTGTTTTGTCAATAAATGGCTAGCTGTACTGTAATAGGTTGTACAATGTTCTAAAGGTGAATCGGGTCAGATCTATCTACGTGCATAAACATTGAAAACTCCTTCGTATTAAGGGCACATTGTTGTTCCAATTATTGTTCACTAAACATGTTGTTAACGTCGTGTTTCACGCTCCTTTAGACCAGGTTCCAGACACTCAGGTCTTCAGGCTGTCACATGCACACTCAAGCAAACAAGGAGAATGCGGGCCTTGGTGGTAGCCAGGGATTCTCTGATGCTAAAGTCAATATATCTCCTTAATAGTTTGTGCCTAAACTTCGAGCAATCAGATAGAGCTTTTGTACCTGGGAATCGACTTTTATACTAGGTTTCTGGTGGGGACAACTCATCCTTAGCTTTGAGGGGCCCATGTCTTGTCTACTGTTCATTTGGTCAAAATCCATTAATGTGGCGTGGAGTCTGTAGAGTGACGCCATTAATTCGAAGTAGCTCATTGACTTACTTTACCCAAAAGCGTTCTTTGCTAGGCCTTCACATGCCTGTTTCCAAGGAATCACGGGTTTTCTATATTTCCTGCCTTCCTGCCCTGCTAGTGCAGATTCCAGATGATAGCTTGTCATCGGGATGGTGTCGGGGTGATGTGTCCCATCTGCCCCAACCATCCACTTTTCCCTCAATGGAGTTGCTTCTTGGGTGGGTTATGCCTGTGGGCTTAATACCATACTAAGGGCCCATTGGCTCCCTTTAGAGGAGGGTTGTAGGCTTGATTAGGCCCTCGGACTTGCCTCCCTAGTGGTTCTTCATGGTTTTGCTTCAAGGGCCTATAGGGGAAAAACCCCCTTGCACATATTATGATAATTTATGAGCATAGTTGTTAGTTGAGAATACATCAAGCTGAAAGTTCCCTCAACTCTCACTTGACATAGCGCTCAAGCGAAGCGCAGGCAAAGAGCTCGCTTGAGTAGCGCTCAACTGTTGGCTGAAGCGAAGCTCAACCTTACAGTTCTAGTGAAGCTCAACTTGACAGTTGGCTCGATTGTGGTATCACGTCAAGAAGGCAAATTGAGTGATATAAATTAAGAGCACTCCTAATTTTTTTTGAGTAGATTTCGTCTTTATCATTAAACTAATTGGTTTCAGAATCTATCAAAAAAATTTGGTTTAAGACCAGTAACACTTGGTTCCGCGTACATGGGGAAGGATGACACCACTCCTCATTTCAACCCAATAGCTTAATTCAGTTCCCGCACATGGTCCATAATTTGAAACCACGCACCCACCTACATCAATTATCAAGTTTGGGCTTCGTCTGTCTTGGGTTTACCTATTTTGGGCTGTCTCATAAACCTGTCCCACTTTAACTCGCTATTAGTAGCCTAACTTTTAATTCAAGTACTTACCAACAATAAGGAGACGTCCAGGAATTGTTACTATTTTTATAACAAAGGTTTTCTCTGATTACTTTGCATTCTCAAAATCTAGATACAACTACCTCAATAAGATCTTGACTGTAGTCATACATATAATAATACTTTTGCACTCTGGTACCTTTTTGTTCAGTTGCAACCCGACACTCCCTGACCTCCTCCCCTTATTGTAGCCTACTAGTTGGAGAAAAGCATACATGACGCCGCCGCCGTCGAGTAAGAGAGGGAGATAGATATGAGTGGTTGTGATCATTCTTATGAGTGCAAGCCTGGCATTAGGCAACTAGAAGACAGTAAATAAACATGGACTGCTCGAAAATAAACATGTTGCAACATGCGATTCAAACATAAGAGCTTTTCTGGTAAGTAACGTCTGTTCCATATTTTGCAGGCTTCCATTCACTGAAAACCAATTGATTTGGGCTGCTTTCCCAGCGAATTGGATATTGTCTGATTTGCTATTAAATTAACGATCATTACGTGATATGTTAGGAATAGTTGTTTACAAGGCGGTCGTTAATTTTGTTGGGGATTATTTGTTATTTGAGTTATCACATGTTTCAAATAGCCTTGGAAGTTCCAGCAATAACAATTCTTTCTACGTCAATGGTTAGATGAATACAGAAAATTATGAACATATAAATCAGTTGAGCCGATCAAGCTTGAGAGACAATGTTCTCCTCAAAGCTTGAGAGACAATGGTCTCTAATTTTTTTCAGGTCCAATCGCAAAATGAAAAACACAGGATTAACACCAGCTAAACTCAGGCAGGTTTGACAAGTAGGATGAGACATCAAATTTTCATTTCATCCCATCTCATCATTACAACTTTTTTAAATTTTCACACAAAATATAATAACCAATTCAATTTTTTCTAATTCCAAAACAATAATAATAGTAAAAAATAATATTTTAAACTTTCATCTGAAATAAAAAATTCTCATCTCAGTACTATCCAAACTTACCTATGAATATAAATATTTATAGTACATAAATAGCAGTGCATCGCCGAAAAAGTTCCACATTTCACAATAATATCCGTTTAATGTAAAACGTGGAGTATTTTGATGATCACGTTTCTAAAAATAGTTAGACCGATAGTGAAATGACCAAAGCGCCTTATATTTTCAACTAAATGAATAACATTCATTGAAGTGTAAATTAATGAGAGAATCAATTTTAACAATCAGCCTCCAAATTCTCCGAAAAAAAAATGAAAAATGATATTTATAGTCATAGAATATAAGCATTGCACACTTCTTTTAAAAAAAGTTAGTAAATATGATATTTACATAAAAAATTATTTTTTTTATAGTAGACTCCATTTCGTTTTAAAAGAATTGCGTGACGCTTGTACAACCAATAACTATATCTAACTTTTCTCAAATTATGATGCATACGGATATGAGAAATAGAATCTAAATAATTTCTTGTCAATACATACAGATATGAGATTCTATTTCTCAGATTTTGATTTATTTTTTCTTTTTTCCTTCTATTTTTGTGTGTTGGGTTGTTATGATGATTATTTTGGTTGTAATTTTTTTTTTCCCGAATGGTTACAGATCCTTAGATCTGTAAAAATACCACCTCTGTGTTTCTTTTTGTTTTTTGATTTTTTAGAAATAGATTTTTAAATCTCCCGAATTTGAAGCCTCATCTTTCAAATTTAACTAGAGCTTGTGCCATTGGATCTCATATCAGCTCTTTTGTTTTTGGAATTCAACTTCGAGTCCAGTTTGATCTTCATATATGTTAGGCGAGCCGAGTTCGATCAAAAATCTCTAATACTTTTCGAGCTTGAGTCGAGTTCGAGCAGATATAAGTGCTAATTGAACTCGAGACCCCTAGTACAAATTCGACTCGACTCGGTTTCATTTACAACCCTAGAGAATCTATGTCATTAGTGCTATATATTTATATATATATATATATATATATATATATATAATGGGTAAAGAAATTGCATGGCCACATGATTTATCTACCAACCGTTTTGTTGAAAAATCTTGATCTGTCATCTGAGATCACGCTGATCATCCTCAGGGTCTAAGTGATCATGAAACATATTAACGCCAAAAAATGTCACAGTCCATAAGAGAAGAGAGATCTATTCCCGGGACATGCTAAGATGGGCTAGGCCTCAATGGGTGATGCTTGGAGCCCCCAGAAATAGTCTTTGCGGTTGTACGGTGCCGATGCGTACCTCCATGAAAATGAACAGTATTTAAATGCAGAGAAAACAAGAAGAGATTAATACACAGATTTATGTGGTTCGGCGCTAAGGTGTATGGGGGTTTGGGGAGGGGAGATTTCATTATAATAAGCTTGTTTGCAGTCTCTTATGGCCTCTCCGTACTGGCTGTACAATGGAAGCTGTAGATCTATTTACTAGAGAAGAAGTTCTCTCTGGAACTCCCAGGTTGAAGAAGAAGTAAAAGAAGAACCCAAAAATCAAAAGAAGTCCAAGAGTCCCCCTGAAGTCGAAGTCTCCAAAACCGTAAGCACCCTGTCCCTTTTATCTGACTCTTTTCATGCACGTCCCTTGGTAGTAGTGAGTGATGTCTATGTTGCATGTCTGACCCCATCTCCTTGGCTTTAAGCCACTTCTCTACTTTTCTCTCATGACACCTTACGCCTTGCATTCCCTTGCTTTATGTCAAATCACCTATTTTTCTCTATTGACATTACTTTTTCATTTTTGATACTGCGCTTCCCATACCTTTGTTCCCCTTTTTCCCTCATTCTCTCCTTTCTCTTAGTGGGTCCTCCCCAATTGGCTGAGTTTAGGAAATTCCTTTGGGCCGGAGGAAAAATCCCCCACACACATATCCATCCCGCTTGTGGACATAATGTAAGGAAGATATATATAATTAGAATAATATTCTTATTTAAAAGTCTTTGTACTGCATACTATTATCATTACATAATTTGATTTTGAATATAAATTTTAAATTTTACAAAGCAAATTATGTGATGGCATGTGATTTATAATTAGAAAAATGCTACGTGACACACTTAACTTGCCCCTTCATTTTGATACCTTGTGAGTTTTAATTTTTTTTAGTTTTTTATTACTTAATAATTAAAAAGTGACTATTAGTATATTGATATATTTTTTAAAAATGTTTCAAATGATAGAAAAAAATATGAATAAAAAAATTTTAAAAAAGTAAAAATGCAGTTTTTACCTTGCGGTCACTTGGAGCGGACTACTCTAAGCAACAGAGTAACACCGCTCTTATAATTATGATAAAAACTTTATTACCTTTAACGCCAAAATGGGATCAAAAGAGCAGAGCATGGAAAGTCGTGATTTTGTTTTCTTTTTACCATGTTATTGCAAGTATCAAGCACAAGAAATGGCACAGACGAAAGTATCTCTTGCATGCCTCCCTTGCATCGAGAAATTTACATAATTGGTCTATTGGGAATGACTAATCTTTTTAATTTTTTTTTGTTAACTTTCTTGACTTTGTAGATCATAATCAATTATAGGGTTTAAACTAAGCAAGCTAGCTAATAGAGTAATAATACGTACAGTTGTAAAGTATATAAGCGTCACGTAATCGTTTTGAAAAATAATAGGGTTTACTATTAATTTTTTTTTCATATAGATCTTATATTTATATCCAACTTTTTCTAAAGAGATTGCGCAACACTTACACATTCTATGACGTAAATATCATTTCTCATTCTTATTGGACTAACAGCATCAAATATTCAGGCCCATCATATATATGTACCGTATGGCGTATGCATGAAAAATTAATGTATAATTTTTATTTTTATTTTTAGTGTTTGCTAGCTTGTTTATTGTTAATTATGTTTTTTTTTTTATTTTACTTACCGTTCACAATGTATAAAAAATGACACTATAAGCAATATTTATTTAACTAAACATCTTATTTAACATAAAATAAATCACTACAATATTTTTACATTAATTACATAAAATTAATATATGGATTTATAAATATTTTATGTTTCGTTCGAACAAGGTTTAAAAAAATTTCTGCCAATTTTTATTTAATTTTCCACCAAATGTTCCATTCGAATGCATAAATATTGTGTTCGAACGATCTTGCAACCTTTCCGTCAAATTTTCCCATCAAATCTTTCCCGTTCAAACGAATCAATTTCTAGTCAAACGGATTTGAACTTTCTCTGCCAAAATAAATTAGTTAACCGTGAAGATTACTTTCGAACAAATTATAAATCGTTCGAACAAATATTAATTCTAGGTTTGAACGTATTTTTTATCATTCGAACGATTTGACGTTTTGAGATGACTTAATTTGTCACAAAAGATGTAGTTCGAACGGATTTTTAGCCATTCGAACGTATTTATAAAGTCATCCAATTTTTTAGATGAAATTTAAATTTCACCTCCAATAATTACTTTTAGGGACGAAATTTAGTTCATCCGTAAATAATTTCGTCCCTAAAACTAAAATTTGTTGTAGTGTGTTTTGTCAATAAATGGCTAGTTGTACTGTAACAGGCTCTAGATCTACAATGTTCCATGAAAAATGTTGATTTGCCCACTCAATTTGTCTCTTCAATTTGACACCTCATGTATTTCAAATTTTTTTTTCAATTTTTTTCTTTACTTAATAAATAAAAAATTGAAAAAAATAAAAAGAAAATTTTGAACTAGCGGTAAGATGGAGCGGTGCACTCTGAGCGGTAGAGTAGCACCACTCATGTTCTATCAAAGGTGAATCGGTTAAGATCCATCTACATGCATAAACAGATAGAGCACCTTCGTATTAAGACCACCTTGTTGTTCCAATCATTGTTCACTGATGAGATGAAATAGGTTGAAATTAAAGTTAAAATTTGAATAAATATTTTTAGAATATATTTTTTTAATATTATTTTTATTTTAGGATTTGAAAAAGTTGAATTGTTACTTTTATTTTATGAGAATTTAGAAAAAATGTAATGATTAGATGAGATTACATGAGTTGAGATGAGTTGTAAAAATAAACAAGACCTAAATATTTAGTGGTAATTTATGAGTTGTAAGGATCTAATTTGGTCATAGTGAAACCATGAGAGAAGAGGAGTGGCTAACTCTAAACACACCCATTGCATTTCTTTCATCTTTGTTTCCCTTTCAGCTCGCACACACATCTCTGTTTGGGCTGCAAACAAATAGAGCTGCTCGTGAACAGCTTGAGCTCGACCTGTACAAACTCGATTCGGATTCGGTTCATTTGATAAATTAGTTGTTCGCGACAACTAATATTGGTTCGAATATTAAACGAGCTAAACTCATGTAATCTCGACTCGACTCGATGTAGGCTCATGAACAAAATTCGTATAAACTCAACTTGATTCGTTATGGGCTCGTCACAATACTCGTAATATATATATATTTATATATATATATATATGCACTAGTAAGGGAGCACATGCTATGCAAGTGTGCCTAGTTGATATAAATTAAAATAAATAAAATTTTACAAGAACGTCTATTTAATTTTTTTAACATTTTAAATTATTATTACAATTTTATGTGCAATTTATATACCTAAATAAACTATGTGCTAGTAGCTAGGTCCACAAACATATAACAATGTGTTTTATGTCACGGACCCCACAGCCTTTCTCTGCCCCCCCTCCCCCCCGCCCACCTTCCCTTCCCTTCCCTTCTCGTAATTTCTCCCCCCTCTCAAATTCTTCAAAACTTCTCCCCATTCTCTCTCTATCTCTGTGTGCATATCTCTACTCTTTCAGACCCACCCTCTTTATCCCATATTATCTCAAACCACCATCTCTCTCTGTGGAAAATTTCTCCACCAGCCCATATATCTCTCTCTAACCCTCACATACTTAGTCGCACAACACTTTTTCTCTCTCTTCTGCTCTCTCACACACACTACACTTCCCCTTCCCTCTCGTCTCAACAGAGAAGCAAAAATCGTCATTTATGTGTTTGTTTTTATTTCCTTTTTTTTACAACTTTATTTTTTTAAAAATCTTAAGAATCTAAAGCCTCCTCATCTTTCAGATATGAGATTTTTTTTTTCGCCCGATGTGTGTTGGTTTGCTCTTCTTGGTATGTTTCCTCCCTATCTCTGTACTTGTTTCTAAATAATTTTTTGTCAATACATACGGATCTGAGATTCTACTTCTCAGATTTTGATTTCTTTTTTCTTTTTTCCTTCTATTTTTGTGTGTTAGGCTGTTGTGATGATTATTTTAGTTGCAATTTTTTTTCCCGAATGGTTACAGATTTTTACATTTGTAAAAATCACCACCTCTATGTTTCTTTTTGTTTTTTGATTTTTTAGAAATACATTTTTAAATCTCACGAATTTGAAGCTTCATCTTTCAGATTTAACTAGAGCTCGAGCTACTCGATCTCGTATCAGCTCGTTTGTTTTTGGCATTCGAGTTCGAGCCGAGTTTGATCTTAATATATGTTAGGCGAGCCGAGTTCGATTAGAAATATCTAATACGTTTTGAGCTTGAGTCGAGTTCGAACATATATAATTGCTAATCGAGCTCGAGACCCCTAGTTCGAATTTGGCTCAACTCAATTCGTTTGCAGCCCTAGAGAATCTATGTTATTAGTGCTATAAATATACAATGGGTTAAGAAATTGCATGGCCACATGATTTATCTAACAACCCTTTTGTTGACAAATCTTGATCTACCGTCTGAGATCACACTGATCATCCTCATGGTCTAAGTGATCATGAAACACATTAACGCTAAAAAAGGTCACAATCCAGAAGGGAAGATAGATACATTCCTGGGATGCGCTAAGATGGGCTAGGACTCAATTGGTGTTACTTGGAGCCTCCAGAAATAGTCCGGTGATGTTGTACGGTGCAAGTGCGTACCTCCATGACAGTGAACAGTATTTAAATGCAGAGAAAACAAGAAGAGATGAACACAGATTTATGTGGTTCAACGCTAAGGCCTACGTCCACGGGAGTTTGGGAATGTGAGATTTCACTATAATAAGTTTGTTTGCAGTCTCTCATGGCCTCTCCTTACTCACTATACAATGGAAACTATAGATCTATTTGCTGGAGAAGAAGTTCTCTCTGGAGCTCTCAGGTTGAAGAAGTCAAAGAACAACCCAAAAATTAGAAGAAGTCCAAGAGTCCCCCTGAAGTCAAAGTCCCTGAAACCGTAAGCACCATACCCCTTTTATCTTACTCTTTTCATGCGTGTCCTTTGGTAGTGGTGAGTGATGTCTATCTTGTGTGTCTGACCCCCTCTCCTTGGCTTTAAGTCACTTCTCTGCTTTTCTCTCATGACACCTTACGCCATGCATTCCCTTGCCTTATATCAAATCACTCATTTTTCTCTCTTGACATTACTTTTTCGTGTCCGATACTGCGCTTCACATGCCTTTGTCCCCCCTCTTTTCCTCATTCTTTCGTTTCTCTTAGTGGGTCCTCCCCAATTGGTTTGGCCTAAGAAATTCATTTGGGCCAGGGAAATATACCCTCACACACATAGTACATCCTGTTTGTGGACATAACGTAAGGAAAATATATATAATTAGTATAATAGTCTTATTTAGAAGTCTTTATATATACTGCATACTATTATTATTACATAATTTGATTTTGAATATAAATTTTAAATTTTAAATTTTAAATTTTATAAAGCAAATTATGTGATGACATGTGATTTATAATTAAAAAATACTACTTGACCCACTTAACTTGTCTTATCATTTTGATACCTCATGTATTTTAATTTTTTTTTACTTAATAGTTAAAAAAGTGATTATTAATGTATTGACATATTTTTTATATTTTTTTAAAATGTTTTCAAATGATAAAAAAAAAATATAAATAAAAAATTTTAAAAAATAAAAATGTAATTTTGACCTTACGGTCACTTGGAGCAGACTTTTCTAAACGATAGAAAAGCACCGCTCTTGTAATTATGATAAAAACTTTATGAGAAAATCTACTTTACCTTCCCAACTTAACACCTCCATTTGACTGCTAGTCAAAATTTTTTTTTTTTTTTTTTACTTAATGGTTAAAGAAGTGATTTTAAATGTATTGGTATATTTTTTTTATTTTTTAAATATATTTAAATATATTAAAAAAATGTGAAAAGAAAAAAAAAATTTACGCTGGACAGTATGCCCAGCGGTCAAAATGGAGCGGCATAGTAGCCGCCCCCAAACTTTATTACCGTTAACGCCAAAATGGGACCAAACAGCATAGCATGGAAAGTAGTGACTTTTTTTTTTTTTTGTTTTTACCATGTTGTTGCAAGAATCAAGCACAAGAAAGGACACAGACAAAAATATTTCTTGCATGCCTGCCTTGCATCGAGAAAATTTACATAGTGGGTCTATTGGGAATGACTAATCTTTTTAATTTTTGTTAACTTTCTTGACTTTGTAGATCGTAATCAATTATAGAATTTAAACTAAGCAAGCTAATAGAGTAATAATAAGTACAGTTGTAGAGTACACAAGTACTACATAATTATTTTAAAAAAAAATATTATCTATTATTAATTATTTTTTTTCATATATATTCTATATTTATAACATACTTTTTCTAAAGAAATTGTACAATACTTACACACTTTATAATATAAATATCATTTCTCTTTCTTATTAGACCGATATCATCAAATATTCAAACCCATCATATATTTGTACCGTACGCATGAAATATTTATACGTACGTACGGTTTGTTTATGCAAATTTCGTGGAGTCATTTTAAAAATAAATGGGCTCCATAATTAAAAGAAAAAAAAATCATCTTTTATGTTGAAGTCCAGCTTTTGTTAAAATGATTGTAAGATTTGTATGTTTTAAATTTGTATCTACTATTACAGCTCATCCGTCAATAAACTAAATTCTATTCATTTTCTGATCACAAGATCATTACACAATAAATAACTTAATTTTCATTTGAAGCGTTATATCATATGTATTTTCAAATGACGAATATTACGTATTTAATTTTCTCTTTGTAAAAATTAAGAACTAAAAAAAAGAGTTGATTATAAGGAAGAATATCCTCTTTTGTCGATCCTTGATCATGCATCTTGTCGAGCATAATTAGCATAATTAGTTTGCCCATCCTATATATATAGTCAAAATTTGCCCAATTTATACATTTTGTCTTTTACGTACCTATCTCACTCAAAACCTAATCCCAATTTAGATTATTGATCATTTTTCTATGTAATAATAAATTAAATATATTTTATTTTATTTTTATTTCAAATCAAATATATTTTATTTCAAAAGTTTATATTTAATAACATAACGATTATTCTGTTCATTCCGATTAAATTTTTTTTTTTGTTTTTTGTTTTTTTACATTTTTCCGCAAAACAACAAACAAGATGACCAGCACAAAAATGGCCAAGTAGTACCGTAGATAAAAGCCATCTTCCATGTGTGATGACTGTTCGAGCAAATCCTAGAGGCCAGTATTAGCAAACAAATGGCCAAATACAACGAATGCCAGTGCTTTAATTGGTCATGTATAGGAACCTGGCGATCGAGCTGCCAGTACCTAAAGGTAAACCTATCTGTCAAGACATGAGTCAGCATCTTCTCTTCCTACATTTCCCACGAGCTACACTAATTGGTATATCATATATTCAATGATGTCAGTACCTTCAACGAGCGGTACCATATCATATGGGGGCCGGGGATGATGGTAGCTCACTAGATTATTAGCAAGCTGGGAAAGCTGGTTAGAGCATTTCTTGATCAAACTATAATTAAGTTGCTTAAAAATCTCCTACATCAGACTCAATAAATATATATAACTATCTTTTAAAACGGTCTTATACGAAATCTTGCTAGTTTCTAATTATCTCGAAAACAAGATTAGGAATTTTTTCACAATTGGGTCCATTAATTAGCTTTTTTTAATAAAAAATAAAAACCAAAACAAAAATAAAAAATAAAAAATTCTTGGAGCTCTTTCAAATGTGTACTTTTTTAGTCTTTTAATGTGTACTCTTTTAATAATAAATAAATATTTAAATTATAATTAGAATTAAAATAAATAAAAATGTTAAAATTAATATTTTAATAAAATAGTGATAGATTTGAAGAGTTTGTTATTTGATATTGTTAAAATATTGTTAGTTAAATTTATAAAAATTAATTAATTTTCTAGTCAAATTTGAAACAAACTTTACTTAAGTAACTTCTAATGCTCTTATGTGCAGAGCTGCAGCCTACAGTAATAGTAGTGGTAGTAAGTGTTGTGTGGGTTCCCTCCTATATGGAGGGTGGCCCATGTGAGTCCATTAAGCTCACATAGAGAGAGAGTTTAGGCCCAACTTAATTAGGTTTATTAAAATCTAAGCTGCTGTCATGAACAGTAAAAACAGTGTGTGTGAAAAAGCAGAGTAATCGTGAGAATGAAAAGAAGCTGTTAAAAACAGAGCAGGCCGTACAGTTTACATCAAACGTTCCGATCGATGTCGTATGTGATTCGATCGAGTTGAAATTTTTCAGACACGTTCACGACTCAAGGCTCTACAATCTGAACGGTAGAGATTGGATTTAATGCAGTTTTCTGGTGTTCGTAGTCGTGAACAGTACCGCGTCCTCCTTGGTGAAGTCTCTTCTATTACATTGTTTAGTTGCCAAGAAAATTTTTTTCTTGAGATTATTGTTGATTGTATGCCTCTAGTGTTATCTAGAGAGAACATTTGTGTACACATCATTATTGATAGTGGAAGGTTTAACTGGACTAGGTCCCGTGGTTTTTCCCTTTGCTTTGAAGAGTTTTCCACGTAAAAATTTTTAGCTTTTTGTATGTGTGTGATTTTGCTTTAGATTATTCTATATTAAATTACTTCCTAACAGATTCACATAAAGTGAGAAATTATTATATCCACTGTTTATTTTCTCCCAACAGTAAGCTCACATTAATGTGGTTGTCTGCAGATGTATCGCTGCTCGACACTCATCCGGGAATTCCCTGGCAAGCTAATTCCCTAAAACTCGGAACTCCGTCAGCCTGTACACTTGATGCATTAAATTCCACATACATATATCGCTCAGTATAATCATATGGTTCTGGTTTAATTTACATGTGACGAAGGTACATAATATAGACGAGGCCGTGCAGCTATTTTATTATACTTCATCGATTCTGATGATCATCGAGTCCACATACGACTTGCTGCCAAACCGTCAGCTATGTCATCAATATTTATAGGGCTCTGATTAATTATATATGTTATATACAACAATGTGCATGCCTTTCTTAAATTTTTTTGATGAAATAACTAATTTCATTAATGAATCTAAGTTATAATTGTAACTTATCAATACATGATAAAATTCAGACTATAAACTAAACTACACATCAACTCTAGAGCTTTTCCACATACAAATGACTCTACTTTACCTAAATTTATAATGAATATTTGTGCATGCATGTCTAAATAATTTAAGAGCAATATTATTCATCATGATCTTCTTATTGTTTCAACATGTGCTCTCAAATAATTTAAAGACTATTTATTATATTTTATTAATCTATCAAAAACTTGATGTCACATTAAAATATATTGAGAAAATAAAACTAAAAAGATGATAAATAATATTTTTTATAACTTAAAAGGCTTAAATAAACTCCGTCAGTAAGTTTAGCTTCATTTGTGAAAATGTTCTAATACATGTTGAACCAAAAATCCCCTTTATTATCAGTCTGAGAATTCTTAGCTCGCCTAGCTTTGTGCCATATATTCTGCAAGCAACTGTTGCTGCAAAGGTGCTGCAAAATAGATAAAAAAAAATAAGAGAAAAGTTTATTTTGAAAAGTATTACAATGTTGTTTTCTTTAAAATAATATTCGTCTCCACCAATAAAGATATGCATACGTTTTTTTTGTTTTTTTTAAGTATGCATATGGGTTACAATCGAATTTACTTTCAAGATACAATGAAATTCAAAATAAGTCTATTTGTCTAACTTCATTATGCACATACAAAATTAGATTTGAATACCTTCAAATTTTACTATTCAACCAAGAGATTAAAAATTTGTTTTCTGCAGAATGAATAGATCATAATAACAAATTTCTAAGAAATGAAAACTTTAATTTGGTAGGGAGAGAATTTTGAAATTGAATTTTTAAAATTTTCAATATGTAGTCCATTAAATCTATTTATAGATGTCCAAAGAATGCGAATGAAAATTTTTCTAAAATCTGATCCGAACACATGTACATGTATTGTGCCTATTACCAAATACACAAATTAAGGTTGGACTCCAACGGTCATGCTGCGCTCTTCTCCTCCAACCGGCTTGCCCAATTTCGAATCCCAACCGACAGTTAAACCTACCTGTCAAGACAGTAACCTTCGATCTCTTCCTACAATATTTATGTGCAGGCCAGGCACCTTCACCGCCTACCTACATCTCATGAATTAAGATAGCTAGCTAGCTACTCATGACTTCTAGCAGCAGCAGCAGCAGCATTACTCAGATCACAATGTGGTGGCCGTCCGTTGTGGTTGTGCTATTGCTTCAGATCTCCAACTTGGTTGTTTCACAGTCCATCACCAACACTCTTCCTGGTTTTACTGGCGAGCTTCCCTTCAAACTCGAAACTGGGTCAGTGTCCACGTGTATATATATATATATAGCTAATTATGCCATATATATATGATTATCATGTAATTAAAACACTAATTAAATATATTGTACTACTTCTTCTGGTTTTAATTTATTTATCTGCAACGAATTTTAAAGTTACATTGGCGTTGGAGAGTTAGACGAGGTGCAGCTATTTTACTACTTCATCGAGTCTGAAAGGAGTCCTAAGGATGACCCTGTTGTTCTTTGGCTCACCGGTGGTCCTGGTTGTTCCGGTCTCTCAGGCCTTTTGTTTGAAATTGGTATCATATATTTCTCCCATATTTCTTATCATTTTCTTTAATTATTTAACATGGGTACAATTAATATTATTTTTAATTTAGTAACTAGATGATCAGAAACTTGGAATAATGAATCATTATATGTATTTAAGTACTACATCTAACGTCCTTTTGAGTTATTAAGGAATAAAATATAGTCAATTTATAAACTCCATACACGTTCAAATAGAGAGATTAGAGGCAGGCTTCGTTCGTATTGATTGGTTGCTTCAACCCGAATCACCAGAGTTACGGTTTATAATTTAGTTCATAAGATTTGCTACTTAATATCATTCTCACATATCACACTTATTTTTATTTTATTTTTTTAAATTTTTTTTGTCTAATTCTTCCTAAACTAATTTATTTTTCTATTCATCATCCATATACTATATATTGGGTAAGAGAAAAAAGTAAAGAAAATAATTATGTGTAGTGTATAGTGTGAGAATAATGAGAAAAATTTTTCTTAGTTCATTTTCATTTTAACATATATATATATATATATATATATATATATATATATATCATACAATCTCCGCACTAAGAATTTTGGTTGAGTCGTTGACAGTATGGTAGTAACGTATTACCTAGTTGCATGTGCGCTAACGGACAAACCTAGCTAGCAAGCTTCCATTCAACTCGATGTTAGCTCGAGTGTTCACAGGTCAAGCAAACCAGCTTAGAATTACTACAATTTTTCACAGAAAACAAATAGTTTCAAGTTTTTATTCAAATTTGAACGTTTCGATTAAAGAAATATATATTATATATATATATATATATATATATATATATAAAGAATTGATGCTTTAGTATCTTTTGCATTTCTTGAGCAACATATATGATTATTCAATAAATGTAATATATTCAGTCTTAAGATGTGTAGTCTCAATTTAAGGCCCATTTGGATTCAGAGATGAGATGAGTTGAGATGGTTTGTAAATAGTAGTGAAATTTTTTATTGAAAGTAGATGAGATGAGGTGAAACTCTGAATCCAAACAGGTAGCTTTAAAGTTTTTTTTTTTTTGTTTTTTTAAATAGGATAAACGATGAAAATTAGAAAGTTTCTTCACGTGGATTTCAAACCTACATTTTTAAATGAACCGCAGAATTTACACATCCGGGAAGATGTGGTGGACTCCTAGCTATTTTTATCAACCGACTTTATTATATATAATAACTCTATAATTTGACATGATTCTTGGGTAGGTCCTTTATCAATCAACTATGCAAATTCTAGTGGGAACAAACCAACATTGGAATTGAACCCCTACTCGTGGACAAAAGTACGTAAGAGATTTAATTATTAATTTGTTGTGTCTTGTTTAAACTAGTACGTAACATTTTATGATTGAACAAGTAATTGGGTCGATGATCTTTCAGGTTGCCAACATAATATTTTTGGACTCACCTGTCGGTACTGGATTCTCCTATGCAACAACTTGGGAGGCATACAATGTCGACGACATATCATCAGCAGCACAAACTTATGAATTTTTAAGAAAGGTGAGCGGAGTACTCTGATTAATTAACTAATTAAATGGGTTTAATTTGAGGATGCATTATATTTGGCAGAAAATTAAGAGCATCCCATGCATACTCATTATACGTATTTGCCCTATGTGAGACTAATAATTACTTGTATGATCTATTATATCATCACGGTGCATGCAGTGGTTTTTGGCTCATTCTATGTTTCTCTCAAACCCCCTCTATATTGCCGGCGATTCTTATTCCGGCATTCCCGTCCCGATTGTTGTTCAAGAAGTTTCAAACGGTATATATATTATCTTCGCCATTGAATTAATTGATTCTTTGAAAAATGTATTGACAGGGTTATAGATTTTAGCAAATATTTGAACTATCATCTTATAACATTTCATTTTCTATCTTGAAGAAATAAAAGAAACTTGTTATTGTATTACAAAGAATTCATGATCTGATCCATGATATGCATAAATAACAAATAACAGACTATTCAGCATAAGAGATCATATGATTATTATGTATCTAATTCTTTTCTACGCTAATTGTTGTGGTGTGATTTTCTCATCTTATGATCATGATGATCTAGGTAACGAAATTGGACATTTGCCACCATTGATTCTCAAAGTATGTACTCCTAGCGAATCTTGAATTCAATGTTTTTATGTCTTTTATTTTTCTTTTTCATTATCATGATTGTTGGATTAATAGTACTTTTGAAAAATGGACGCAGGGTTTGGTGCTAGGTAACCCACTTACACATAGAATTTTTGACCTGGATGCAAGACTAAAATTTGCTCACCGGATGGCACTCATATCCGATAGACTTTATGAGGTGATCAAACGCTCCTTAATTATTAGTTAAGTTCTCGTTGACGTATGTACGTTTCCTCCCTCATATTTTGCTAGATCTAAGTTAATGATAAATCTTAGTCTTAATTTACCAGCCCATTAATTATATTAAATATTAATTAAACTTGACGTACGGGTAAAGGGCCGTATCCTCTACTCCTAGCTACATATGTATGTAATGTCTTCTATATATATGATCTGTGCTTATAGTCAACTAAAAGAAACTGCAAAGGAGAATATATATATCCAGATCCAAGCAATGCAAAGTGCATAGAAGATCTTCAAGTAGTCGAAGAGGTGAGTTGGATTAAGATTAACAATTCTGAATTACACAAGTCATGTTGTATGTATGTCTAGTTTGATGCATTAATTGGGCATTATTAATGCATGGTGATTTACCGATCGATGGAATTTGTAGTGCATCTCCAATACATTTTTTAACCAAATATTGGAACCAAATTGCGCTACACAATCCCCAAAACCAAATAAACTTCGGGAATGGAGCGTTCTTGATGACAGCTTCATAGACATACACACCTCAACACCTCAAGTTCCAGGGCCATGGTGTCGGGTACGTACATAGATCTCTCTCTCTCCAACACGAAATTCAACTATATATATTATGACTATTTTATAATCATACAACCTATTTAAATATTATTTCCAGAACTATAACTATCTGTACTCTTACGTTTGGGCGAATGATAAAACAGTGCGAGAGGCTCTCCACATCCAAGAGGTACGTATGGTACTCTGAGTCGAAATAGAATTTGAATTCATGACTACGTCAATTTCGATTACGTCAATTTCTGCATGTACTTTTTAAGTTGGTGTTCAGGGAACCAAAACAAATTGGGAGAGATGCAATAAGAGCTTAGCATATACAGAGAATGTCATAACGAGTATTGATTACCACCGAAACCTCACCAAGAAAGATCTCCGAGCTCTGGTTTACAGGTACTACTACTACATGTATGCCTCTTCTATAAGAATTTCGCTACTCGTACTTATTGATCGAACAAGGAACTGCATGCATTGAATTCATTGACTTGCCAAGCCAATTAAGCTTTCGCTCTTCCTCCCCTGCCTTTGGCTTGCTGACTTGGTCTGACAGCATAAGCCTATTGACGAGTGATGTGGAATGCTTATCAAAATATATATGGCAAAGATTCTATTTCAAAATTTTCTAACCTTTCCTAACCTGAAGAACTTCTCTTCGTGTAGCGGTGATCACGACATGACTATTCCATATGTGGGCACTGAAGAATGGATAGAAACGTTGGACTTGTCTATAAAGGATGACTGGAGACCTTGGTTTGTTGATGGTCAAATCGCAGGGTGAACTTTCATGACCACCTTATTTAATTTGTGACCATGCTCCTTTCTAGACTATTCGATTTTTCATTTTCTAAATTTGCTACCTTTTCGTGCATTGTGAATTTCATTTTGTTTTCTTCAGATACGTTACCATCTTTACAGAGGAAAAGTACAGCTTGACATTCACAACTATAAAGGCAAGCATACTCCGCGCTCCAGAAAAATATTTCCCCATATATATCGTAGTCAAGCAAAACTATTATATATAAATGTTGTGTCATTTTGGTTTCATGTGCTGCAGGGTGGGGGTCACACTGCACCAGAGTACAAGCCTAAGGAATGTCTTGCCATGCTTGATAGATGGTTTTCTTACTACTTCCTGTAGCACATATCATCAAATAGCTAATTCTCTTTCCAATTAGCTTGTTTCTATTGATGTAATATATAGTTGGAGAACCTACAAGCTGGATGTGTTTTGTCAATAAATGGCTAGTTGTACTGTAACAGGTTGTACAATGTTCTAAAGGTGAATCGGGTCAGATCTATCTAAGCTCATAAACGTTGAAAGCTCCTTCGTATTAAGGGCACATAGTTGTTCCAATTATTGTTCATTAAACATATTGTTAACGTCGTGTTTCGCGAGCCTTTAGACCAGGTTCGAGACACTCAGGTCTTCAGGCTGTCACCTGCACACTCAACCAAACATGGAGAATGAAGGCCTTGGTGGTAGTCATGGAGTCTCTGATGCTAAAGTCAATATATCTCATTAATAGTTTGTGCCTAAACTTCGAGAAATCAGATAGAGCTTTTGTACTTGAGGATCGACTTTTATACTAGGTTTCTGGTAAGGATAACTCATCCCTGACTTTGAGGGACCCATGTCTTGTCTACTGTTGGTTTGGTCAAAATCCATTAATGCGGCATGGCTTCTAGGGCGGTGTCATTAATGCAGCGTGGAGTCCGGGGAGTGGCACCATTAATTCGAAGTAGCCCCATGATTTACTTTACCCAAAAGCGTTCTTTGCTAAGCTCTCACATGCCTGCTTCCAGGTGTTGAGGGAAAATTTAGTTGATTGGCATATTGTTGTGAAAACATGTGTAAAATTGAGTTGTAACAGTGTTGAAGCAATGTAACATGAAAAAGATTGAAGTGTGCTCAACATGGCTCGACTGGCGCTCGACTGGCGCTCGAGCGGAACCTTCCAGAGAGGTTCACTCGATGTGCGCTCGACGTAGCACTCGAGCGTAACACATCCAAAGAGGTTTGCTCGATGTGCGCTCGACGTAGCACTCGAGCAGAACTCATCCAGAGAAGTTCGCTCGATGTGCGTTTTACTCAGCGCTCGAGCTGATCTCTTCCAGAGAGGTTCGCTCGACTTGCGCTCGATACCTCGCTCGAGACCTCGCTCGAGCCAATGTTCAAGACAACTTAAAATTCAGGATTTTGAGCGCTGTGTCTTGCTGGGACTATAAATAGAACAGCTTATTTTTGTTCTTGGTGTGGAGAAACAGAGTAAAAACCCTAAGTGCTTCCAAGAGCCATTGAGAGAAACTTTCCCCTCATTGTTGAATCTCTCTTGGACAAACATATCTTCACCACACCACACTCAAAATCAAATCCTTCTCAAAGTCCATTGAAGTGGACGTGTTGATTGGCCGGAAGGTTTCCGGAGCTACTGTTGCTGCAGAGATCAAGAGGTTCTCGTGGGATGCTATAGAAAGGTCGGAGTTCCGACACTACATGCGTGTAGAGATCGAGTGGGTCACTCGTAATGTTGCAAGCCAAGTTTAGGAACTACAAAGGTTTTGTGAGTGTCTCTATATTGGTTGTAACAAACTTTTTCTATAGTGAATTTTAGGTGGTGGCTTACACCCGGAATGGTTTTAGAATTTGAAGACGTTCTTCAAATGAGTTTCCACTTCGTGACCAAATCTCTGTGTTGATTGTTTGTATGATTTGTTTCATCTTTTAATTACTTACTTGTCATTATATTTTATGAGACCCAAAAATTTGAACTGCACCTATTCACCCCTTCTAGGTGTTGTATGGGATAGAACCACTGCTTTTTCACCAGGGAATCACGGATTTTCTATATTTCCAACCTTTTTGCCAATGCAAGTACCAGATGATAGCTTGTCATCGGGATGGTGTCGGGGTGACGAGTCTCATCTGCCTCAATCGTCCACTTTCCACTCAAGGGAGTTGCTTCATGGGTGGGTTATACCTGTGGGCCGAATACCCTACTAAGGGCCCACTGGCTCCCTTTAGAGGAGGGCTGTAGGGCTCGGTTAGGCCCTCGGACTTGCCTCCCTAGTGGTTCTTCATGGGCTTGCTTCAAGGGCCTATGGGGGAAAAACCCCTTTACATATAATATGATAATTTATAAGTTATAAGGACCTAATTTGGTCTAAGAGAAACCATGAGAGAAGAGTACTAGGTTATGTGGAGCATAGTTATTAGTTGAGAATAAATGAAACTGAAAGTTTCCTAAACTCTCACTTGACATGGCGCCCAAGCAAAGCGCAGGCAAAGAGCTCGCTTGAGTAGTGCTCGACAATTGGCTGAAGCGAAGCTCAACTTGACAATTCGAGTGAAACTCAACCTAACAGTTGGCTCGATAGTGGTGTCACGTCAAGAAGGCTAAGTGAGTGATATAAATTAAGAGCACTCCTCTTAATTTTTTTGAGTAGATTTCGTCTTTATCAATAAACTAATTGATTTCAGAATCTATCAAAAAATTTTGGTTTAAGACCAGTAACACTTGGTTCCGCGTACATGGGGAAGGATGACGCCGCTCCTCATTTCAACCCAATAGCTTAATTCAGTTCCAGCACATAGTCCATAATTTGAAACCACGCACCCACCTACATCAATTATCAACTTTGGGCTTCGTCTGTCTTGGGTTTACCTATTTTGGACTGTCTCATAAACCTGTCCCACTTTAACTCGCTATTAGTAGCCTAACTTTTAATACAAGTACTTACCAACAATAAGGAGACGTCCAGGAATTGTTACTATTTTTATAACAAAGGTTTTCTCTGATTACTTTGCATTCTCAAAATCTAGATACAACTACCTCAATAAAGATCTTGACTGTAGTCATACATATAATAATACTTTTGCACTCTGGTACCTTTTTGTTCAGTTGCAACCCGACACTCCCTGATCTCCTCCCCTTATTGAAGCCTACTAGTTGGAGAAAAGCATACACGACGCCGCCGCCGTCGAGGAAGAGCGGGAGATCATAGATATGAGTGGCTGTGATCATTCTTACGAGTGCAAGCCTGGAATTAGGCAACCAGAAGACAGTAAATAAACATGGACTGCTCGAAAATAAACATGTTGCAACATGCGATTCAAACATAAATTAACGATCATTACGTGATATGTTAAGAATTGTTGTTTACAAGGCGGTCGTTAATTTTGTTGGGGATTATTTGTTATTTGAGTTATCACGTGTTTCAAATAGCCTTGGAAATTCCAGCAATAACAATTCTTTCTACGTCAATGGTTAGATGAATACAGAAAATTATGAACATATAAAATTATAGACAATGTTCTCCTCAATGATTTTTTTTTTTCCCTTCATTTAACTTCCAAAACTTATAAATGTTTTTTGTTCTTTCTTTAGCTGAATAAGCATGCAAGCATGTTTATGTTCTCTTTGTTTATTAAAAGAAAATCAGCATGAAAAATGCTCCATTATACAGACAAAGCTAAAGACATGATCCTCTAATTTCGCAATCGAATGTTGAATGAAATAAATATAATATTAAATACTCATTAATTAGTGAAGTTCGAAGCCACCCAAAAATCACAAATAAGCCATCATTAAATTTAAAGCCTAATTGGATTAGTCAACGTCGCATTTTAGAGTAATATTAGAAATATTTTAAGATGGGTAAACCCTGCACACTCGTTATAAAAAATTGTAAAATTTATTATTATAAAATAGATTTTTTTTTTTTATTTATTTTAATGTGAATCCCAAATATATAGTTGTTTTGAAGTTCTGTTGCCCATTTGCTTTTAATTTTATTGGTATGAACGAGGTTGGCCTAGCTACCAGTAAATCCTTATTATACCCACGTGATTCTCTCCGGTAAATTATCATCAACAACTAGCCAGCAACCAGAAAGAGGTCCCCTGCTTTCTGCGTTTGTGCTTGACCACAAAGCACATGTACAAACGGGCAAGATCAATACAAAGATGCCAGGCCAGTGACCCAAAAACCTATTCAATTCAAGCATGTGCAGAAATTACAAAGCCTTGCGTCAAAAGTTCAATGAAAAATGATTTTGATTGCAAAATAATTTTGAAAGAAGGAGGATGACAGCATTAATAAACATACGTGTTTCTGTCCGTCGATGCATTTGTCTGGTCTCTAATTTTTTTCAGGTCCAACGCAAAATGAAAAACACTGGATTCACATGAGCTAAAGGTTCCACATTGTAAGACAGGTTTGACAGGTGGGAGGACACATAAAATTCTCATCTCATCTTATCATTAATAACTAACACTCGTACGGATAAAGGGTCGTATCCTCTACTCCTAGCTAGATATGTATGAAATGTCTTCTCTCTCTCTCTATATATATATATATATATATCTGTGCTTATAGTCAACTAAAAGACTGCGAAGGAGAATATATATATTTATATATATATATCCAGATCCAAGCAATGCAAAGTGCATAGAAGATCTCCAAGTAGTCGAAGAGGTGAGTTGGATTAAGATTAACAATTCTGGATTACACAAGTCATGTTCTATGTATGTCTAGTTTGATGCATTAATTGGGCATTATTAATGCATCGAGATTTACCGATCGATGGAATTTGTAGTGCATCTCCTATATATTTCTTAACCAAATATTGGAACCAAATTGCGCTACACAATCCCCAAAGCCAAATAAACTTCGGGAATGGAGCGTTCTCGGTGACAACTTCATAGACATACACCTCAAGTTCCAGGCCATGGTGTCGGGTACATAGATCTCACTCTCCAACACAAAATTCAACTATATATATTATGACTATTTTGTAATCATACAACCTATTTATATATTATTTCCAGAACTATAACTATCTGTACTCATACATTTGGGCGAATGGTAAAACAGTGCGAGAGGCTCTTCACATCCAAGAGGTATGTATGGTACTCTGAGTCGAAATAGAATTTGAATTCATGATTACTTCAATTTGTGGGAGTACTTATAAGTTGGTGTTCAGGGAACCAAAACAGATTGGGAGAGATGCAATAAGAGCTTAACATATACATAAAATGACATAGCGAGTATTGATTACCACCGACACCTCACCAAGAAAGATCTTCGAGATCTGGTTTACAGGTATTACTACTACAACATGGATGCCTCTTCTATAAGAATTTCGCTACTCGATTGTACTTATCGATCGAACAAGGAACTGCATGCAATAAATTCCTAGAATTGCCAAGCCAATTAAGCTTTTGCCCTTCCTCTCCTGCCTTTGGCTTGGTGACATGGTGCTATAACAACATAAGTCTATTAATGAGTGATGCCGAATGCTTATCAAAATACATATGGCAAAGACTGTTTCAAAATTTTCTAACATTTCCTAACCTAATGAACTTCTCTACGTGAAGCGGTGATCACGACATGGTGATTCCATATGTGGGCACTGAAGAATGGATAGAAACAGTACTAGACTTACTTGTCTACAAAGGATGACTGGAGACCTTAGTTTGTTGGCGGCCAAATCCCAGGGTGAACTTCCATGACCACCTTATTTAATTTGTGACCATGTTCCTTTCTAGACTATTCGACTTTCCGTTTTCTAAATTTGCTACATTTCCGTGCATTGTGAATTTCATTTTGTTTTCTTCAGATACGTTGCCATCTTTACAGAGGAAAATTACAGCTTGACATTCACAACTATAAAGGCAGGCATTCTCCGCGCTCTGGCAAAATAATTCTCCATATATATCGTAGTCAAGCAAAACTATTATATATAAATGTAGTGTCATTTTGGTTTGTGCTGCAGGGTGGGGGTCACACTGCACTAGAGAACAAGCCTAAGGAATGTCTCGCCATGATTGATAGATGGTTTTCTTACTACTTCCTGTAGCACATATATCAAATAGCTGATTCTCTTTCCAATTAGCTTGTTTTTATTGAATACTTAAATGTTATCCAAAAAACTCACACACAGCAATAAATGTTGTACGGGAAACATTTCCCAATTTGTGTATTTTCATCTAAATTTAATTTTGAACGTCAGTTTATACCGTTACTATAAGGAGGTGAAATGGTGCAGCGATTTCTTTTTTTCATTAACGGCCGGGCTATGCAAATTCTAGTGGGAATAAACCAACATTCGAGCTGAATCCGTACTCATGGACAAACGTATGAGACTTTAAACTACGTGTAGACTCCATATATAACCATTTCGAAACTTGGAACATTTTATGATTCAAAGATAGTATGGAAAGTTTAGGTTGCCAACATAATATTTTTGGATGCACCGGTTGGTACTTGATTTTCATATGCAAAAAGCAACTACTAAACTGGCACCAGGACAGGGTCTTTTCTTCTCAGCATCTTCTCCAATCCATCTCAAAGCCTTTGCTTACTCAGATTGGGCTGTTGTTCAAATACATGGAGATCCACGTCTGGCTATTTTATACTCTTTGGTGATTCTCTTATATCCTGAAAATCTAAAAAGCAAAAGACAGTTTCAAGGTCTTCTGTAGAAGCTGAATATTGGTCTATGGCATATGCTGTCTGTAAATTGACATGGCTACAATCCTTACTTTCAGATCTGCATCAACAACATTCTAATGTTTCCTTACTTTTCTGGGACAACCAAGCTGCCATCTACATTGCAGCTAACCCTATGTTTCATGAGATAACAAATCATATCGCGTTGGATTGTCATTTAATCAGAGAGAAAATTCAAGCTGGAGTTCTTTGAACCTTACATGTTTCTTACAGTCATCAACTTGCTGATTTCCTTACCTTGGGGTCTGCTTCTTTTCATTCCCCCTAGCTTGTCCAAGACGAATGTTAACAATATATATACTATTCATCTTGAAGGGGACTATCACATATAAAATTGTAAATTTTAATCTTAGCTGAGCTAGCATTGTAATTGGTAGAGATCGAACTAGTTGAAGAAGTAGTTAGTTACTTGATTATCAGTTAGTTTGTATCTTTACTTTTAATTGACTTTACTGATATTTTGTATATAAATACTGGAACATTCCTCTTTGTAAAAATTTAATACGAATACAAGAAAATCATAGATTCCTTTCAATTCTCAAGATTTGTCTAAATTGTTTCAAATCTCAAAGTATGTGGTTTTGATTCAATTGTAGTAGTGTGATAATATATATACATGTATATCTCTCTCTCTCTCTCTCTCTCTCTCTCTCTCTCTCTCTCTCTCTCTCTCTCTTGTTGGACTCAATGGAAATTAGGATGCAGGGCTATGAACCGGGCAACCCATTTACAAATGTGATTTTCGACCTGAAGTCAACAATAAAATTCGCCCACCGAACGGCACTTATATCCGACAAACTTTATCAGGTGAACTATTCTTTCGCTATGCTCTTTATCAGGTAATGTACTTCGATGTGTCTAATTATATCTTTTTAAATGACTATAAATTCCTAGAGCATCTACATTGGTCTATGTATATACATATATAAAGTCGTATTTATATAATATGAACCTAAATTCATCTACATTGATTTATGCATATCCATATATTTAGTTAGCTATGAACAGTACTTATCTAAATTTGAAGAGCTGTTATTCACTCCATAAAATATATTTTAATCATTATTTCTCTTTCCTTCCACTCTCTCTCCCTCACAATCATTTCCTATTCTCCCTCCTTCAACAACACAACAAACCTTCACCTACATATTCATTTTATTAGTATAATATATTATATATTTTTTATTATTGCATTAGTAATATTAATGTCAAATGTGGATGTTAATTACAAAATATATAAAAAAAAAAATTGATTTTAGAAAAAAATTAATAATAATAATTATTTTATCTCAAAAATACATAAGCTAATGTGAAAGTTTTGCTTAAATGACAAAATGGATATGTAAAAGAAGTAATTTTACATATACATATATATAGACCAATGCTAATGCTTTTTGGTCTACACTTCATATCTTTACATTTTTTAATTCTTATTATATATTTGGACCCGCGTCATCAAATATTCAGGTCCATCAGATATATGTACCATACATATAAAATGTTTACATGTACGGTTTGGGTTGTGTAAATTTCACGTTTTTTTTTTTAAGAATAATATTATATATAATCGTGAAGTATGTAAGTATTATGCAGTCATATTGAAAAAAAAAAAGTTTACTATTTTTTTCATATGGGTCTCATATTTATTCATTTTTTTCAAAGTAATTGTGCGACTCTTATACACTCACGACTACAACTATTATTTCTCTTTTTTAAAAGAATATATCGATCTCACTATTAAAAAAATAATCATTTTTTTTTTTACTGTGAAGTCCAGTTTTTTTCGAAAACAATTATACGAGACAGCTTATAATCTATCCTAAGCTTATATCTACCCTTACTCATCCATAAATATAACAAATTCTATTCATAATTCTATTCATTTTCTCACATCATTACACAATAAATAACTTAATTTGAAACGTTATATCATATGTATTTTCATATGAATACAGATTTTTCCCCAAATAAAAACTAACAAGTAAAAATAAAAAGAAAAGAACAAAAGAGTTGAACAGGACGATACATGATATTTCGTCGATTCTTGATCATGCATTTGGTCGCTGGTAACTTGGTGTACACGAACTAGGAAGGTAGCTACAACAGTTTTTAAACCTGCCTAGCTGTCAAGACACAGTCCCCTAATTCTCTTCCTACATCATTTCCCACGAGCCACACGTACAGATTTAGATGCCATTAAATGATATCGTCGGTACCTTCGATGAACAGTACCAACTAAATTAGCAAGGCAGCCTAGTGGTTATATATATGGGGACCGGGGATGATGGCAGCACATGACTATATTTATTAGGGAGCTGGGAAAGCTGGTTATGTGCAGGGCATGACCTTTATGAGTACCACCTCTGAAATCTACATATTGATCAGTTGTAGCAGCAGCAGCAGAAGCAGCAGCAGCAGTATTAATAGTAGTAGTAGTAATCTCACAATGTGGTTGTCTGTCGTAGTACTTGTTCATGTATTGCTCCTGATCTCCAACTCGGTTGAGTCGCAGTCCATCATCGACACTCTTCCAGGTTTTCCAGGCAAGCTTCCCTTCAAACTCGAAACTGGGTCAGTGTGTATAACACATGTTGCATTATTGCATTCCAAATATATATATATATATATATATATATATATATGTATGTATAGAGAGATCAGTTTAATTATATGCATGGTTCTGCTTTTACATGAGACGAAGGTACATTGGCGTGGGAGAGTTAGACGAGGTGCAACTGTTTTATTACTTCGTCGAGTCTGAAAGGAATCCCAAGGATGACCCTCTTGTGTTTTGGCTTACCGGTGGTCCTGGTTGTTCCGGTCTCTCTGGCCTGTTATTTGAAATTGGTATCATCTCTCTCTCCCCTAATTGTAGCCACCTCTGTCTGAGATCTCTGTTATTTAATTTTTACAATTCATGGCTGAAAAACTCTTCCTCAGCTTAATAATAATTTTCGGTTTCATGGCCGGGTCTATCTTTCCTGAGAACGTGTTTCGCACCCTATAATTAATTTAAAAAAAATGATTTATACACAACATTTTCTACGACACATTCATAACAATGTGTTAAATAAAGAATAATTTGATGAAATATTTTATAAAAGTAACATTAATTTACAAAAATACCTTTATCTTAATTGTGAAAATGTATTGTGTATATCTATACTCTTAATTTAATTAGCATAATACTTGAAAGATTTTTTTTTCCACGAATGTTGGTGCGCCCCGGCCCCACCCACTTGGAAGGGATAAATTGGGTATATTACATAGAAATGAGGACAACACATGAGAGAATGGCCGTTGTTGAAGCCGAAGTTATGAAAAGGGTCGAATAAGATATTAATGTTCACATGAATATTAAAAAGATTAATGGCTTGTTCCGTTTTTTCTGTGGTGTATTTGTCCGTGCCTCAACCACATGGAGGCTGTATTATTTTGAATAATATGTGATTATTTTTAGTTTTAACATTAGTTACTATATGCTGTTTGGTGTGCTGGAAATTTATCCGCTAATTACCTTTTTATTAGTACTTCAAAATTTTAAATAGAAAGAGAGATAGACATGTCAAACAAACTTTACAATACATATATTGTGAGATCTCTTCTTGTGTCTATCTATTTCCTATTCGAAAGTCTTAAATTCAAACATAAACTTTTTTTTTTTATAAGGGGAGTGGGTTCGACGCCAGGTTTTTTATTTGAAAAATCGGGTTATATGTCATCAGGCCATCATGCTCTTGACAAATTCAAACGTAAAAGTGTACCGTAGACTACTCATTTTTGCTAATTCATTGACTCTATGATTTGGCATTCGTGTGTGTAGGTCCTTTTACTTTCGACTATCCAAACTCTAGTGGGAACAAACCAATGTTGGAATTGAACCCGTACTCATGGACAAAAGTAAGATATATTATTTGATGTGTAAACTAGAATGTAACATTTTATGATCGAAGTAATTTGGGTCGAACTTTTAGATTGCGAACATAATATTTTTGGATGCACCGGTCGGAACTGGATTCTCATATGCAACAACTTGGGAAGCATACAACAGCAACGATACATCATCAATAGCACAAACTTATGAATTTCTAAGAAAGGTAAGCGGATTCGGATTAATTAACTAAAAGGCCAGAGTTAGATCTCAAGGTATATATAATATACATGCATTAATTGGCAGAAAATTAAGAGCATCTCAACGATCACCGTAGATGTAATCTACCCATGATGATAAGCTGCAGCAGCTTGTAATATATATTTTAGGATAAGTACTTCTAATCATGCATATATAGTACTTAGACGTTACTTGAGACGACTAATTTGTATTTATTATATCATATTGCTTCACGCAGTGGCTCATGGCTCATCCTACATTTCTCTTCAATCCGCTCTATATTGCCGGCGATTCTTATTGTGGGAAAACCATCCCAATCATCGTTCAAGAAGTTTCAAACGGTAAATTAATTTCTCAATTTCACTCTAAGAAAAATATGGTTGCATGATTGCACTAATTTCCTTTTTCGTTTTCGTCATTATTTGGAAGAAAGAATTCATCTCCGATGTATAAATAACAAAAACAGATCATTATTCAGATGATCTATCTTTCTTATATATATATATATATATATATATATATATATATTTTAGTTGCTGCGGCATGATTACTCCGTCTTGATCTTGTGATTGATCTCAAGTTAAGTTGCATGTAGGTAACAAAATTGGACATTCGCCACCATTGAATCTCAAAGTATGTACTTACAGCACTATCTATATATAATATAATATTATATATGTATAGTCATTTGGATTGCACTGTATTCTTTTCATGTTTGTTCTCTTAAGTTTGGAAAATTCGACACAGGGTTTCGTGATTGGTAACCCACTAGCAGATCAGATTTGGGACTGGAATGCAAAGTAAAATTCGCTCACCGAACAGCACTTATATCCGATCGACTTTATCAGGTGAAGTGCTCTTTAGTTAGCCAATGAATGCTTTTGGTAATATTTTTCTACCTGAAGGACTATATATAGTTGTTAATAAAATGCTATATATATATATATATATATATATACAATATTTACGACTTTTGTTGGAGGCTAAAAGATCAGTAGATATTGTTTGTATATTAACTAAAAGTAAATTAGTAATTATTAATTTCCTCAACCTTATTTTGCTTGATACAGTATATTCAACATTTTTATATGCAGATAATATAATTCTATTCCAATGTTGCTAATTTTGCACAAATATCGATACTGGTCTCTTGTAATTCATTTCATATTTGGCTACAAAGAAAAATATCACGATCTCATTGCAGTAAAAATATGTAATTTTTTTTTTTTTTTTTATATATATATGTGCTTATAGTCAACTAAAGAAGCTGCCAAGGAAGATATATAAATCCGGATCCAAACAATACACAATGTGTTGAAGATCTTCTAAAGGTCAATGAGGTGAGTAGCAAGGATTAATTAAGAACATTAATTCTGGATTACACAAGTCATGTTAATGTCAATTAGTTTGATCGGGCAATGAATAATAATTCACGTACCCATGGAATTTTTAGTGCTTAGATGATATATATCTTGCCCAAATCTTGGAACCGAATTGCGCTGCATTCTCCCCAAAGCCAAATAAACTCTGGAGTTTGAGCCTCCATCTTGATGATAATTTCATAGATATACTCCATTCAGCACCAGATCAAGTTCCTGAACCATGGTGTCGGGTATCTATCTCTCTCTCTCTCTTGCTCTCTCTCTCTCACATATACAATTTCTTCTCTTCAAAATGAGACGAGATGAGATGCTATACTTTATCTATTATATAATCATACATTTATTATTTCCAGAGCTATAACTATCTGTACTATTATGTTTGGGCGAATGATAAAACGGTGCAAAAGGCTCTCCACGTTCGAGAGGTATTTAATTAGTACGTACATTATATGGTACTTCTAATTGCGATAGAATTTAAATACATACTACAGTTTCACTAAATACGTTTAAGCTATCATGTGATTGATCAGGGAACCAAAACAGACTGGGAGAGATGCAATAAGAGAGCTTAGCATATACAAAGAATGTCATAACGAGTATTGATTATCACCGAAATCTCACCAAGAAAGATCTCCGAGCTCTGGTTTACAGGTACTACATACGTACTACTAGATCTATCATGTATGCACCTTCTATATGAATTTCGATACTCAATACTTATTAATGATCGGACAAGAAATTACTGTAATAAATTCCTGGAATTGCCATGACAAGCTTATGCCCTCCCTCCCCTACCTTGGGCTTAGAGCACTTCCAACGGATTATGTAAAACCTCTATTTTTGTATAATTTGAAAAAAAATGATCTAAAAGTTGCATCCAATAGATTATCTATTTCATCTCTAATTTACAGTTGACTACAGTGATACCGCTACATCTAGTGGTAACTATTTACAATTGTAAATTATTTTTTAATCATTTCTCTCTCATCTACTTGTCTCCCACACACTCATCTGCACCTCCAACGTTAATTTTAATATGAAATATACTTCCATGTCTCCTACTCTCCTCAGCAACGCAACATTAATTTTAATATCAAATATATATATTTTAGAATTGTTAAAGATTATACAAAAATATCAAATATATATATACTCTCATATGGAAAGAAAGAACCCTCTAATTTGGATTAATTTCATTATATAATCTATTCTTTTTATTTTTTGAATTAATTTATATTTTGGTTTACCTTATAAATTTGGATTAATTTAAAATATAACATAATTATATGACATTCTATGGGAGATATTACAAATATCAAAAAATATGAGAATATCATTGATAGTTTAGAGAAAATATTTGAAATGAATAAAAAATATAATATTTAAATTATATGAAGAAAAAATAAATAAGCTGATATATAGTATATTGTAAAAGTCATTATGTAAAATAGAAAAAGTGAGTTTTAATGATGTATTTTATAGAATAAGATGAAGAATTCATTGGAAGTGCTCTTAGCTTAATTGGTATGTCGGCATAACCCTATTAATGAGTAATATATAAATATTTGGGAAAAAGTACTCTATGTCGAAATTTTCTAAGTTTTCATAACCTGGAGAACTTCTCTTTGTGCAGCGGTGATCACGACATGTTAATTCCATATGTGGGAACACAAGAATGGATAGAATCACTTGACTTGTCTATAAAGGATGATTGGAGACCTTGGTTTGTTGATGGTCAAATTGCAGGGTGAACTTCCATGACCACCTTATTTAATTTGTGACCCTGCTCCTTTCTAGACAGTATGATTTTCTATTTTCTAAATTTGTTACCTTCTCATGCATGGTAAATTTCACTTTGTTTTCTTCAGATACGTCACTATCTTTACAGAGGAAAAGTACAGTTTGACATTCACAACTATAAAGGCGAGAACTCTCCATAATATAATTTATTGTATCGTGTTCAATAAAATCTGTTATAATATATATATATATATATATATATATATTATTTTTATTTTATGAGGGCAATTATTATTTTTTTTTGAAATGATATCCTATAGTAATGAAATATTATTCTTTAAATTTAAATACAATATTTTCATTTTTTTAAATTTTATAATATTATTATTTTCTCAAATTTGGAATTGCAATATCGATCTTAGAAAAAAAAAGGCATGTCCTTACCAAAATAATTTTTAAAGGTTTAAAAGTGTCATTAATTATTTTTATAATAATTCTTAAAAAAAATGCATTACAAATAGACTTATATGAAATGCATTACCACAAAAAATAAAATAGTGAATATGATATATTAAAGACCAATTATAGATTGATGCATAAATTGGAACCTAAAAATAATAATTAAATTTTGTACAATGAAAATATTATTAGTCCAATGACTATGATTTATTTTTATGAATTACTATGAAAAATAATATGAAGGCAATTGTTAGTTTTTCAAATAATATTATATACGAAAAATACTATTATTTTTAAATCTAAGAAGAAATATGATTTTGGTTTGTGCAGGGCGGGGGTCACACAGCACCGGAATACAAGCCTAAGGAATGTCTTGCCATGATCGATAGATGGTTTGCTTATTACTTCTTCTAGTGTAGAGTTTGTAGCTCCAAATTATGATCAAACGGCTCATTTCTCATTAGAGTGAGCTCCTTTTTCTAATTATTTTGTAATAATTGGAGAAGTATCTACAAGTTGCAAGTGTTTGTCGATCAAATCTTGGAAAACACGATATGCTTATCTTCTCTTAGTTCAACTTCCTAAACATTTATTTGGTTTGTTTCTTCTTTTGGGATCGTGCAAGTACTCCTTAACCCTAGTCATTAACTACTCTATTCTGTTTATTTTCTCTATAGACTACTTGTAAATCTTTTATTATAAATTTTTATTTTTAATTTTTTTTATGAGCTTGGTTTTAGAATTTTGGTTGTAACCTCTTGCTTATTTTATATAAAATATTCTTCCACCATAAATAAGGATTATTAATAAAATTAAAATATCTTCCACTTCTTTAAAAGAAATTAGGGTTATTTTATTAAATTCTTGTTCGAAGTATCCTTCAATAAATATATATATATATATATATATATTTGGAAATTTGGAAATGCCCAATTATTCTTTTATACGATAGTGCAACCAATAATAATTATACCCCAAAAAAAACTAATAATAATTATTAATAACCGCAAAGTCTGTATATATTTTGTTTCCTGAATGGGTAAGGCTCAACTCCAATATATCCACTTGCATCCTCCCATATCCGCCCGATCTTGGATCAGAGATTCAGAAGATGCCACCGCACTGAAAATTGAAGTTGTGGTCCACGACAGCTTGCTCGCTACCAAACAGTCAGCCATCTCGATATTCAAAGGGCTCAGATTAATTATGTTACAACAATTAATCACGTGCGCGCAATATGCCTTTCTCAAATTATATTCCACTGTTCTACTCTGCCTGTTTGCATAATGAATATTCGCACGTGTATATATAATTTAGAGTAATAGTGTCTCATCATTTTAAGAGAGTAATAGTATCTCATCATTTTAAGAGCACTGGCGAATGCCAGTGCATCTTCAAAGTTTGCTTAATTATAACTGAAAATGGTCTACGTTAGAATAGCCAACTCATCAACTCCACTTTTGAGATACAGTAACTCCAAATTCTTTTCTAAATTTAACGAGTTACTGTTCATAACTAAAAGGAATTTTGTATTCCTAAATTTTCCTTTTGCTCTAACCCTCTCATCGCTCTCTCTCTCCTGTATTTGATTTTATATACGTAGATGTGGTCCGTGTTATATAATTAGGTTGAAAAATAAATACATACATGGAAAACAATAAGTTAATTAAAAATTTAAATTATTAATTAACATATGATTAGTACAATAGTCAAATATAAAAGATAAATAAAAAAAATATTATTATTAAAAAAATAATATTATATTATTATTTTAACTAATCTAATGTGTGGTTATATCTTGAATACGTTTACTTTTATGCAAAATATTTACTTTTAGCTAAATTTTAAATATGACTTTAGCTAGACGAATGCCAATGCTCAGATGTGCTCTTAAATTATTGAAACACAATTTTATTATGTTTTAATAATGAAAAATGTTGGTTGCAACTTGCAAGCGCTTGATGTAACCGGCGTATCCACTTCAAGTGTATTTTTCACCCGTTTGTTTTTTTATTCTTAATGAAACACACGTTTCATTTTCCCCTCCCCTCTCTCTATTTTGTTCCCTCTCTCTCCCTCGAAATTTCACCGGTTGTAATCACTCAATCTCCATCTCCATCTCCATCTCCTCTCCTCACCTCGATCTCTCTCCAATTTCACTCCCTCTCTTTTCTCCTCCAACCGACCTATCCCTCTCCCTCTCGGTATGAACAAACACCTACCAAGGTAAACACTTAATTTAATGAAAAAAAGAACAAATCTCTTAAAAGTTTCACGATTGCAAATAGGCACGCACAATAGTATCCTAAACAAACTTCAGTTACTATTTTTCTTTCTTTTTTTTTAAGTTTTGGTGTTAACGCACAACCATACACACTGACCAACATCTTACAAATAAAAGTAAGATGTGATGAGAAGAATGAATAAGAAAAAAAATAGCTCTTCATCAAAATGATTGGAAAAATCAAAATTAAAAGCAAGAAAATTTAGTGGGGGAAAAAACAAATTTCACACCCATAACCATTTGGGTATAGAGCTAAAATAGCATTAAAAAAAAAACAAGAAAAAAACAAAAACTTGAAATTTTGCTTTATAAATAAATCCAAAAACATGACAAAGATGTCAAACATAACAATCAGAACCCAATCTTGTGATCAATCGATCAACCAAAAATGGTGCAGAAATAAAGGGAAAATCCATTAAAAAAAAAAAATTTACCCAGCAAATGAATCTATTCAAAAATCCTAGGCCAAAAAATACAGAATTAGCCTAGACAAGATAATCAAAGAAAGCTATATCCTCATTCAGCTGTCTTTTTAATTTTCTCACATTTTTTCAAGAAAAGAAAACCAAACCCTGGAATGTAGAATCGAAAGAAGAAAGAGAAAGAGAGAGATCTTAAATGCGAAGGATTTGAGACAGAAACAAAATGTGTTCTCTACTTTAAATTCAAAATGTGATCTTTCTCACTTAAAGAAAGAAGAAAAATCTGATCTGCCACTCACCTGAAAAAGAAAAATATGTTCTACTTTACTTTCAGCATTTTTCTTTCTTTACTTTTTCTTTTTTGCTTTTTTGCCTTTTATTTTTTTTTAACAACCGGTTACCCCGCTTGCAGATCCCGATTATTCCTAGCAAAAGTGGCATACGAGATGGACCAAAAAAATCAAATTAGAATTTCGTGATAATATTTTAGTACATGGACCAAAAATCCCATTTACTAACAGGCTGAAAAATTCTGCGTACAACTAATTCATGACCAATTACGAGGCCAATGCAGCTAACAGTTAAACCTACCTGTCAAGACAATAACCTTCGATCTGTTCACAGTATCTAGATTTATGTGCAGGCCAGGCACCTTCCGGCTTCACCACCTGCACCTACATGTCACGAATTAACGTCCAAGCTAGCTAGCTGCTCATGAATTCTAGAAGCAGCAGCAGCTACAGTATTACCATGATCATAACGTGGTGGCCGTCCGTAGTGGTTGTGCTATTGCTTCAGATCTCCAACTTGGTTGCATCACAATCCATCATATATACGTATAAATATATATATATATATATATATAATAGTTACAATTGTGAATATGTAAGCGTCGTACAATTATTTAAAAATAAATAAATAAATACATGATCTATATAAAAAATAATAAATTTTTAATAGTAAATCTCATTTTTTTTCAAAACGCTGCACGATAATTATACCATATATAATGACCATGTAATTAAAACATTAATTAAATATATTGTACTACTTCTGGTTTTAATTTATTTATACGCAACGAATTTTAAAGGTACATTGGCGTTGGAGAGTTATTTTACTACATCATCGAGTCTGAAAGGAGTCCAAGTACGATCCTCTGGTGCTCTGGCTCACCAATGGTCCCTGTTGTTCTGGTCTTTCTGCCCTTTATGTAAAATTGGTATATTCATATATTTCTCCTATATTTCTTATTATATTCTTTAATTATTTGACAGTAAAATATTATTAGGTAATACAGAAACCTGGAATATTAATTAATCAGCATGTATACAAGTACTATAATATCCAAATTTGAATGTTTCGACTAAAGAAATATATATATACACAAAGAAGTAGTGGACTCTTTTGTATCTTTTGCATTTTTTGAGTTAACATATATGAATTCTCAATAAATGTAGTACATGATACAATCTTAAGATGTGTAGTCTCAATTTAGTTTTTTTTTTTATTTAAAAAAAAAAAAAAAGAGAATAGGATACACGATGAAAATTAGAAAGTTTCTTCACGTGGAATCCAAGCCTACTTTTTTAAATAGACCACAGAATTTACACACCCGGGATGATGTGGTGGACTCCTAGCTAGCTATTTTTATTAACCGTTCTTATTATAATAACTCTATAATTTGATATGATTCTTGAATAGGTCCTTTTATCTTTCAACTATGCAAATTCTAGTGGAACAAACCAACATTGGAATTGAATCCCTACTCGTAGACAAAAGTACGTACGTAAGAGATTTAATTATTAATTTTTTGTGTCAAGTTTAAATTAGTACGTAACATTTTATGATTGAACTAGTAATTGGGTCAATCATCTTTGAGGTTGCCAACATAATATTTTTGGATGCACATATTGCTAGCTATTGGATTCTCATATGCAACAACTTGGGAGGCATACAACGTCAACGACACATCATCAGCAGCACAAAGCTACGAATTTTTAAGAAATGTGAGCGGAGTACTCCTAGTCCGATTAATTAACCAAAGGGGTTCAAATTTGAAAATACATTATATTTGGCAGAAATTTAAGTACTTCCCATACATACTCATACATAGAGGTATAACCAATCTGGTTTAGTCCTATTTTGGACAAAATTTGGGACCGAACCGGTATGCACCGGTTTTGCATTTTCCAGAATCGATTCTGCACTAGTTACCCCCCTAAACTGGTACTTCCAGTTTTACCAGTTCCGGTGCAATTCGGTCCGATTTTCTGGTTTTAATATATTATATACTATATTATATTATATATAATATATTATAGTATATATAATATATGGATATATTATAGTATATTAGAATATATAGTGATATAGTATTAGTATAACTATTAAGACAATAGACTATAGTGATATGCAGTGAATGAAGGTGGGTTGGGTTTGTGTCACCTAGATGATATGCAGAAGGCTTTGCATATGAGGTTCGCTTGGAATCTAATCCAAGGTAAATCATTATGGGCTCAGTTTTTCAAGGATAAATATGTGGGCTCTAAACCTTGGGCTCTTATTGATGTGAATAAAAGCACTAGATTTTAAAAAATGATTGCTAAAAGTATTCCTTTGGTTCTCGAGAATTCTAAGTGGTGGCTCAGGGACGACAACCTCTTCTTTTGGTATGATAAGTGGCGGGATCGGGGTCTATTATTTTCTGATTTTTTGGTGGTAGGTAATTCTTTACTTAAAGTTAAGGATTGTCAATTGTCGAATTCATGGGATGTGGATTTATTGGTTAGTTTGGTGGGCCATGATCATGTGAATGATATTCTGGAATCTTTAGCAGTTTGCAAGGGAGGATCGGATGTTTTGGTATGGATAAAGCAAGATAATGGTTGTTTCTCTACAAAATTTGCGTGGGATTGTATCCGTATTAGGGGTTCTTCTATAAATGGGCATCCTTAGATGTGGCATAATCTGCTCCTTTTGAAAATTTCGATTTCTATGTGGAAGGCTTGGCATAATGCTTTCAGTGTGGATGACCGTCTCCGTCGAATAGGGGTGTCGATATTTTCTAAGTGTGATTGTTGTGATGCTGGTAATTATGAAGATCAAAAGCATGTGTTGTTTGGAGGGGATTTTGTTGTGCGAATATGGCACTGTTGCGGAGCTATCTTTGGATTGCCGCTTCGTGGTAATTAGCAAGAGACAGTGTCCCTTTGGTTTCGTCGAGCATCTTCCTCTTCTCAAGTTGGTACTATTGTGGGACTCCTTCCTTATCTTCTTTCTTGGCGTCTTTGGCATCGTAGATGTATTGCTCGCATGGAAGGTCGTCTTGAGCCTTTTAATTTGGTTTGGCACTCGATTGTTCATGAGATTCGCTCAATCTATCACGGCATTCACAAAGTTTCGAAATGCTCTAGGCATGATGCTCAGATTTTACAATCCCTGTTTATCTCGCCTCTTGTTCCGCTGAAGCGATGCTCAAGATTGGTGGCCTGGCACAAACCCTCTCAGGGTCATTTTAAGTTAAACACTGACGGTAGTAGTTTTGGGAATCCTGGATGTCTGGGGCGGGTGGTATTATAAGAGATGATCATGGTAATTTAATTCATGCTTTTACCTTTCCTCTTGGGGTTGGTTTGAATAATAGAGCGGAATTATTAGCTCTGTTGTATGGCCTTAAAGCTTGCAAAGCTCTGAGAATTGGCTATGTGGATGTTGAACTTGACTCACTAGTGGTGGTTTCATGGTGGAATCAACGGCGATGTGGGATTTGGTATCTTGAGAATGTTTGGGAGGAGATTATTAGTCTTTTGGATTCGATGGTTTGCTCTGTTTGTCACGTTTTCAGGGAAGGTAATAAAGATGCTGATTAGCTTGCTAAGTATGGTTCGCTTGGCCATCACATGGAGCAGCAAGTGATTGGGGAAGTGCCGAGGTTGTTGAGAGGTCTAATCCACTTGGACAAGCTGGGTATTCCCTCGTTACACTGTCGCTAATCTTTTTCTTGCTTTTGTTGTTGCTTTCTTCAAGCTTGTTTAGTTTATTTCGAGTTTTGTTGGTTGTTTGGCTTAGGCTTGTTAGATTTTGTTTTGGTTTTTTGGTTTATTTTGTCACTTGGTTTTGGGTTAGTTTATAGCATTTATCATGTAAGCCGACAAGTGTAATGATGCTACCACGGTATTCCTCCTCCATAAGTGAATGTTTATTAATAAACTTGGGACGGGACTGCTATGTGTGTGGCTACCGGCTCTTTATTAAAAAAAAAATTATCATATAATACAAAACTATTTTATATATAATTATATATTATATATATAAATTATATACAATATAAAAAAATTATAATATATATATGAACCATTCGGTTTTAGAAAAAGAAAAATCAGAACCAGACTGATTTTGACCGGTTTTAAGAAAAATAAAATGAGTATCGGACCAAACTATTAATATTTCATTTAAGGAAAATGCTTGAGCTATCACTGGGGGCTCCCGCTGGCTCTTTTATGTATGTTTTTTTTCTTTTCTTTATATAGATTTTTTAACACTTTTAAATATTTTTAAAAAATAAAAAAAAAATTTACAATATCATTAAAAAACACTTCTTTAATCATGAGGACCCATCACATGATTCTCTTATATTTATTTTTAGATCAAGTTGTAGACACACCTACCTCTGTTAATAGTGCTATGTAATGTATGAGTCAAATTAATTTTTGCATATAATTTATTTAACAAAAGAAATTGATCACATTATTATATTAATATATTTGGAAACAATATTACAGGGCGGTTGATGTTGGTTGATATTATATCATTTATCATGTCAATTAGATATCGAACCTCATCAGACCTTCAAAAATACAAATTAATTAGAGTAAAAATACAAAAAAAAAGATGGATCCCAAGAACTGATGCCTTAAATTGATTGATTGCTCTCTCCGTACTCTAATATATTATGTAATGTAGGACTACTTAAATTCAATTATGAAGATTTGGACTGGAATCTACTAACCCTTTTGTTGAACCCATATTCATGGACACAGGTATGCATGTCATCATCTCGCCCTCCCTCCTATAACATAAATATATCATAAGCAATTAATTAATTAGACGGTCATGATTTAATATCCTGCAGGTTGCCAGCATTATATTCTTAGATGCTCCCGTTGGCTCGGGATTCTCATATGTAAGAGCCTCCCAAGGTTACAATATCACTGATAAAATCTCAGTGGCACAAACCTTTCAGTTCCTGCGGAAGGTGAGTGAAAATATAATTATATTATTCAACCAGAGATCACTCAGTTTTCCTACTCCTAAGAAGGGGTGAACAAAAAGGCCAAATACCCGGCCCGACCGAATTTTCGACCCGACCCTAATTACCCGACCCGTTGGTGTTTTTAAACGGAAACGGAATTCCCGTTACCCGATTCGTTTTTAAACAGGTAATACCCGTTTACCCGATTTCGTCTAAAACTCACGGAATAACCGCTCGACACTCTCTCCCTCGCGGCCGCTCTCCTCCTCGCAAGCTCACCCTGTCCATCACAGCTCTCTCTCCATCGCAGCTCACTCTCTCCATCGCAGTTGACTCTCGCAGCTCTCACTCTCTCCATCGCAACTCAGAATCAAGGTTAGTGGGTTTGTCGTTTGGTTTATGGGGTGTTTGGATGGTTGGAAAATAGATTCTTGCTCCCTTGCATGAGATTAGTTTGTGAGTTTGTTAGTCGTGGGTTTATGGGTTTTTTGAGTATTTTCTTACGAAGGAATCGACTATATTGAATATTTTGGGTTTATGGGTGTTTTGAGTATTTTCTTATGAAGGAATCAACTATACTGAATATTTTCGATTTATGGGTGTTTTGAGTTTATGGGTGTTTTTTTTTTTTTACCATCTCGGTCTCAAGAAACTTAAGTGTGGGTGGTGGGCTGCCTTGAGATAAAACCCAGAAACATATACCCCAAAAGGAGATGAGATGTACTCTGACCAAAACTGAGAGACTAATGAATGATTGATACACTTGTATATGATGATTTGAAGGCAACTTCAGTGCCAGTATGTTGGGGAAATCAGCACAGCGGAAGGGATAAAAACGGTAATAAAAAAGTACACTCTACGCACTCAGTGACACCAAGAATTTAACGTGATTTGGCAACTGCCTACATCCACAGAAAAGAGCTTCACTATTAAATAGTGGTACACAAGAAAATATTACAGAGGAGGAGGATCACACTCCACTCAACTCAACTCTCTTCTTTTCTCTCAGAGCTCTCCAGGCTCTCTCTCTTTTCTCTTCTTGGGTGTATTTGAGACTCTCGCCAGAAGCCTCAATTTATAGATGCATTGCTTTACGTATGAATGCATTTATTGTTGCATTCAATGGACAGTTGAGAGTTGGGCGTTGGAGGTTGAGCAGCAAGCAGCCATTGTGGACTGCTTGCTTGGGCAGGGATTTCAACAATTCTCCCCCTCCATGCCCATTTACCTATATGCTATCCATCCCAGCTATGTCTCTGCATAGCTCAAGCTTCTCACTTGTAACCACCTTCGTCAGCATGTCCGCTGGATTCTCTTTCGTATGGATCTTCACAAGCTTCAATAGCTGTTGTTTCATCGCTTCGCGTATCCAATGATAGCGGATATCAATATGCTTGGTGCGGGAGTGGTACATTGAATTCTTGCTCAAATCTAGAGCACTTTGACTATCACAATGTACCGTGTAGTCTTCTTGACTAACCCCTAGTTCTTGGAGAAAACGCTTCATCCACAACATTTCTTTTCCAGCTTCTACTGCGGCAATGTACTCTGCCTCAGTTGTAGATAAAGCAACACACTTCTGCAATTTGGACTGCCAAGAGACAGCTCCTCCTGCAAAAGTGAAGAGAAATCCCGAAGTAGATTTCCTGCTATCCAGATCTCCTGCCATATCTGAATCTGTATAGCCTTCCAGAACTGGTTTAGCTCCCCCAAAACACAAGCACATCTTAGATGTACCTTTTAGGTACCTGAGAATCCACTTGACTGCTTCCCAATGATCCTTTCCTGGATTTGAAAGGAATCTGCTAACCATGCCTACAGCATGAGCAATATCTGGTCTGGTACAAACCATTGCATACATCAGGCTTCCTACTGCTGAAGAGTAGGGAATTACTTTCATTTCTTCAATCTCTTTCTTTGAAGAAGGACACAAGCTCTTGCTCAACTTGAAGTGGTTAGCAAGTGGAGTATTGACTGGCTTAGCATCTCCCATGTTGAAACGTCTGATGACCCGTTCAACATATTTTTGTTGTGATAGCCACACCCTTTTGACATTCCTATCACGAACAATCTTCATGCCCAAAAGTTGCTGTGCTGGCCTAAGTCCTTCATGTCAAAGGACTTGGATAGTTCCTTCTTTAGTTTGTTAATCTTGGACCTATCCTCACCAACGATTAACATATCATCAACATAAAGAAGGAGTATGACAAACTTGGCATCCTGGAACCTTCGAACATAGACACACTGATCTGCAACAAGTCTCTTGTAACCATGACTCATCATGAATGAGTCGAACTTCTTGTACCATTGCCTCGGCGCTTGCTTGAGGCTATAGAGACTCTTCTTTAGCTTGCAGACTAAGTGATCTTTCCCTGGAGCTTCAAACCCTTCTGGTTGCTCCATATAGATTTCCTCCTCCAAATCTCCATGGAGAAAGGCTGTCTTCACATCCATCTGTTCGAGTTCCAAATTCAAGCTGGCTACCAATCCGAGTATGACTCGGATTGACATCATTTTCACCACCGGGGAAAATATCTCGTCAAAGTCGATTCCCTTCTTCTGTTGGAATCCTTTGACAACCAATCTGGCCTTGTGCTTTATCAGCTTTCCTTGGCCATTTTTCTTCAACTTGAACACCCATTTGCTCTTTAGGGCTTTCTTTCCTTCAGGAAGTTTCACCAACTCATAGGTCTGATTTTTCTGCAAAGAACTCATCTCTTCTTGCATTGCCTGCACCCATAGGCTTCTATCAGCATGAGTTTGAACTTCCTGGAAGCTCTCCGGCTCCCCCTCATCAGTAAGCAGAATATAGTCTGATTCCGGATATCTCATCGACGGAATCAATAGGCGGCCTCTTGCCGATCTTCTTGGTTGAGCTTCATCAACCAAAGGAGGTTCATCACCATCTAACCCTTGTGGTGGTACACCAGCTGCTGGTGGAGAGGGTTCTTGCTCCCCCTGCTCAACACCCTGAGCTTCTTCTTCTGCTTCTGGATCTCGATCCTGCATATCCTCATTATCTGTGGTGAACTGTAATGGTGCAGGATGTGTATAGGAACTAAGCTCTACTGACATCGAGGAAGCTTCAGTTCCTATATGCTGGTTTTCATGGAACACAACGTCCCTACTTCTGACAATTCTCTTTGTCACTGGATCCCATAATTTGTATCCGAATTCTTCATCTCCATATCCAACAAAGATACATGGAGTTGACTTGACATCGAGCTTCTGTCTCAGCTCCTTGGATACGTGTGCAAAGGCTTTGCACCCAAACACTCTCAGGTGAGAGTAAGAGACATCTTTTCCAGACCAAACCTTTTCAGGAACTTCAAATTCCAGTGGTGCGGAAGGTGATCTGTTGATCAGGTAACAGGCAGCACGAACAGCTTCACCCCAGAATGGCTTTGGTAACTTAGCCATACTGAGCATGCATCTTGTTCTTTCAATGATGGTCCGATTCATTCTTTCGGCTACACCATTGTGCTGAGGGGTATATGGGACCGTCTTCTCATGTCGAATACCGCGATCAGCGCAGTATGCAGCGAACCTTTTGGAAACATATTCTCCTCCATTGTCCGTTCGCAGGCACTTCAACTTCTTTCCCGTCTCTCTTTCCACTAGGGTGTGGAAATTCTTAAAGTGCTCGAAGACCTGATCCTTTGACTTCAAAACATATACCCAGACCTTTCGTGAAGCATCATCAATGAATGTCACGAAATATCTATTACCTCCCAATGACTCTTCTTCCATGGGACCACATACATCAGAGTGTACCAGACTCAACAACTCTGATCTTCTCTTCGTAGAGGAATTGAACGAGACTCTGCGTTGTTTGCCAAACAAACAGTACTCACAAGGGTTTAACGCTATTCCTTTGGCAACCTTGATGAGTGCCTTCTTCACAAGCGTATCCAACCCTTTCTCACCCATGTGTCCGAGTCTCTTGTGCCACAGATTCGGTGATGCCTCGTCTTCCGCTGCATTGAGGCTATCAGTATCAATCTTCACATGGGTCTTGTATAACGTACCGCAAATATGTCCTCGGGCGACAACCATGGCACCTTGTGACAGCTTCCAAGTGCCATTGCTGAAGTAGCTGTCATAGCCCTGTCGATCAAGGGCTGTTCCCGAAATCAGGTTAAGCCGAAGGTCAGGAATGTGTCGAACATCTTTCAACACCATGGTACAACCAACGTTGGTTTTTATCTGCACTTCGCCAACTCCCACGATCTTAGAGGAACTAGCGTTTCCCATCCTTACCGTACCAAAGTCTCCTGCTTTGTACGTAGTGAAAAATTCACTATGGGAAGTGGCATGGTATGATGCTGCTGTGTCTACCACCCATTCAACATCATGGCTTGCAACGTGCAGACACGTCTCGTTACTGGTGGAGAGTATTGCCACATCTCCCGAAAGAGTGACAAGGGTTTCACCATCTTCTTTCTTCAGCTTACTGCTTTGACCTTGCTCCTTTAAAAACTTGCGGCAGTTTTTCCTTATGTGGCCTTCTTTGCCACAATGGTAACATTTCATGTTACCCGTCTGCTGGTTCCTGCTATTGCTGGACCTTCCACGTGGTTGAGACTTCCCTCTATTTCTGCCTCCGCTTCTCCCTCTATCATCACCTCGAGGCCTTTCTCTACTCTCGGTGACAAGGACATGAGTTTGATTCATGCTTGTCTCTTTTCGTCTGGCCTCCTCATTAAATAGGGCATCCTTAACCATCGTCATGGTAAGTTTGCCATCTGGAGTAGAGTTACTGAGGGAGACCACCAGCGTCTCCCAACTATCTGGTAATGAACTAAGAAGTAGCAGGGCTTGTTCTTCATCGCCAAGATTCAGGTTGACGGATCCGAGCTGGTTAACTAGGTTTTGAAACTCGCTAGTGTGCTCGGCAACAGAGGTGTCGCTCTTCAACTTCAAGTTAACAAGCCGTCTCATCAAGAGGGCCTTGTTTCGAGCAGTCTTAGCTTGATACATATCCTCCAACTTTTTCCAGAGGCTATATGCATCTGTCTCCTGGGCCACGTGGTGAAAAACACTATGGTCAATCCATTGTCTGATCTGACCGATAGTCTTCTTGTGCATCTTTCTCCACACTTGATCCGTAACTTCATCTGGCTTCTTCCCTTCATCTTCCAAAGGGTCAGACAGATCTTTACAGTTCAATAGATCCTCCATCCGAGGCCTCCAAAGACTGTAGTTTGAGGCAGTTAGCTTTATCATCGCGCCTGATGCTGAATCCTCCATGGATTTAGACTGATTCTAAATACAAAATGCAAGTATAGGATCTTTGAAGTAGAATATCGCAAAACGGACAGCACCGTTGTGTCCGGAACGCTTGATTTTGTTGGAAACGAGTCATGTTTCTTCAAAATCGGACTCAGATAGCACAAGGAATGAGCAAAAGAACCAAAACAGGAACACTGTCGCGCGTGCAGCACGTGGCGCGGCTAACAGCGCGTAGGCGCGTGTTATTCACGCGCCAGAACCTCACTGGAGCGCGTGGAACGCGTAGGCGCGTGTAATTCACGCGCTTCTCTTGGTCAATAAGAACGTCAGGCGCGTGAACTTCACGCGCAAGGGCTTCTCTGTAGCGCGTGCTGCGCGTGCCGAGAGTGGGTCTCACGCGCTCGTACCTCACCTGGGCGCGTGTAGCGCGTGTCGAGAGTGGACTCACTCTCCGATCTTCAGACGGCGCGTGGAGGAGCGTGCAGCGTCCGTCTGGCTTCTGGTTTTCACCGTTTTTCTTGTCTCGATGAGACGAACACAGTAGTATGCTCAAATTTAAAAACTGAGCTACACACCAAAAACGAGTTTTCTAAAAAAAACTCTTTCTGATACCACTTGTTGGGGAAATCAGCACAGCGGAAGGGATAAAAACGGTAATAAAAAAGTACACTCTACGCACTCAGTGACACCAAGAATTTAACGTGGTTTGGCAACTGCCTACATCCACAGAAAAGAGCTTCACTATTAAATAGTGGTACACAAGAAAATATTACAGAGGGGAGGATCACACTCCACTCAACTCAACTCTCTTCTTTTCTCTCAGAGCTCTCCAGGCTCTCTCTTTTCTCTTCTTGGGTGTATTTGAGACTCTCGCCAGAAGCCTCAATTTATAGATGCATTGCTTTACGTATGAATGTATTTATTGTTGCATTCAATGGACAGTTGAGAGTTGGGCGTTGGAGGTTGAGCAGCAAGCAGCCATTGTGGACTGCTTGCTTGGGCAGGGATTTCAACATGTGGGTGGTGGGCTGCCTTGAGATAAAACCCAGAAACATATACCCCAAAAGGAGATGAGATGTACTCTGACCAAAACTGAGAGACTAATGAATGATTGATACACTTGTATATGATGATTTGAAGGCAACTTCAGTGCCAGTATGATTGATACTGGCAGTATCGGGAAGATAATATTTTCTTTGCCATCCTATAAAATATTTATAGAGCACTTGATTTTTTCGAAGTTACCAGCAAGTTGAGAAACTCCATGACCTGCAAGAGCAGATAACACCCCCCGTGAAGAAAGCAATAACAACAAACCCATATTGATTACAAGAACAAGATCATGCATTAACCCAACTGGAATAGTTGCATGATATTAATTTTATTTATTAATAAAGTAATGAAATGCAACTTTCCTTGGGCACAGAGGTCACAACTAGTAGCTAAGAAGTATTGCTCTGGTTATGGTTCTGGTTCTGCTTTCCTTGACTCACACTTTTAAATATTTACTTGAATCCCAAGTAAATATATACTATCTTGACAAAGATTTAATTAATTCCTTAGAAAGTCCACAAAAAAAAAAATTATCATATAATTATTTATGAGAAATTATAAACGTAAGCTCTACATTCATGCACACTACTTAAAAATATGTGATTTTATCATTTTACTCTTATATATGAAAAATAAAGATAAAAAAATAAAATCACATATTTTTAAATAGTGTGCAGAGTACGAAACTTCTACGCAGTACGACTCACTTTTTATATATGTATCTAACAAAGAGCGCGCGCTGTGTTTTAACTTTTATTTTTCGATTTGTGAAACATGAGTACTGGCTGATAAATCACCCACAATTCCAGTCAAATGCGCTTTACGTAGGTGGTGATTCTTATTCAGGCATTGCCGTTCCAATCATCGTTGAAGAAATATATAATTTATGGGTTTTGGTCTCTTTCAATCCAATTTGGTTCCAGAGAAATTAAGCATAAGATCAGAATTGACTTGACTTCCAAACACGCCCAATTGCACTTTTTTCTGGCCATGTTCGTTTAATTGTCTCCATGTAACATGACTACTCTTTTCAGTACCAAAATTGAGCAAAATTAAAGACTTATTTCCAAATCATGAAACTTGGTCTCCTATTTTAGCTCCAAATTAACACACACGCCATGCAGTTTAATTTCAACTATCAAACTTTCTTGCAGGTAACAAAGTCGGAAAGGAGCCCCTGAAGCTCAATGTAATTACTTAATTTATTGCAGAAATAATTGCATCATTATTAGAGTTTCTTTTGTAGTAGATTTTCAATTAATATTGCAATATTCCTGATTTGGGTTTCTGGTATGTCATGACTAAATCAATTGAAAATAGGGATACCTACTTGGCAACCCAGTAACAGATCGTCGTGGTGATGTCAATGCAGAAATCGAATATGCTTATCGTGTGTCACTTACATCTGATGAACTCTATGCAGTAAATCTCTCAAAACTTGCATTGAATGCCTAGCTGCAGCACTTATGTCCAGTGTTTATGTTTATATTATGTGCACTATATCATAGTCGATTCACGACAATATATGTTTTGATCTGTCACTCTCATTGTTGTTTTATTCCCTTCTAAATTTCCAGTCATTGAAAGAAAGCTGCCGGGGCGAGTATGTGGTCGTAGATCCAGCAAATGTATAATGTGTCAAAGATCTTGCAGCATTCGAGGATGTGAGAAAATTATTATTCATTTGAGTTGTTCTTTTTTTTTTTTACCATATTTGAAGACAGAAAATAAAATTCAGTTTCAGTTTTATAATGAGCATTAATTCAGAATGACTAACTGAGTTGGCGCATAATGATCTGCATGTAGTGCATCGCCAATATTGATGTTGCATATATTTTGGAACCTAATTGCGCTCTAATCTCTCCAAAATCAAATGGAATAGAATGGCCGCATCAAGCAATTATGGAAGAAAATCAGAGGAATGTTTTACAGCTCCTTTCATGGTCTAAACCACCCCCTGCATTATGGTGCCGGGTAACCTAATCATCTGCTTTTCTTCCCCCTGCAGCTTTCTCGATCGTACTCTATATATATACATAAACTGATATATATATTAATATATATGGTACGAAATGATCATGATATTTTAAACTCTATATATATAGCTTAATTCTTCATTTACCTACAGAGTTATACTTACGTGCTTTCTTACTTTTGGGCTAATGATGAAAATGTACAAAATGCGCTTCACATACGGAAGGTACGTACGTATATATATATATATATATATAGACTGCCACTACTGTTATTAGTTCCTGACTCTGCTATATATGATGACTCTCAGGGAACCATCAAGAACTGGGTGAGATGTAATAGGACCATGTCCTACACATATAATGTTATAAGTACCGTTGATTACCATCGTAATTTAACAGAGCGGACAGGTTACCGATCTCTGATTTACAAGTGAGAGCGCATCACTTCATATTTCTCATTTTTTTTCGATATATTTGAGTGCTCGGTGAAAAATATATCAAATGAATAATACTACGTACCGCTCTTCATCTTAAATTTTGTTATTTTCAATCATATTTGTTAATACAGTACATTTTTTAACTCTGATTAATTAATATTCTAATGATTTCCCTCCCCCGCCCTCCGTCTCACAGCGGAGACCAAGACCTGTCTCTTTCATATATTGGCACCCTACAATGGATAAGAACTCTGAATATGACCCTCGAAAGTCGTTGGGAGCCGAGGTTAGTGGAGGGTCAAGTTGCCGGGTCGGTACCTCGTTAAATTTTCAAATTGAAGTCATGATCTCTGGCCTAGCTGTATTGTCAAATTTTAATCAGTTTTCTTGCCTGTATGAAATTCTAGCTAGGATGATCTCACTGGCCTGAAGGACTGATTTTTTTTTTTATCTTTTAAAAATCATGGCAGGTACACAATGAGCTTCACCAAGGATAATTACCATATGACTTATGCTACGGTTAAGGTATGCAAAACACCCTGATCTGAATTATTGTTTTTTTTTTTTTTTCAGATCGCTAAATTTTTAACTATTTTTATATATTGTAAATCATGTAGGGAGGGGGTCATACAGCTCCAGAGTACAAGCCTAAAGTAAATTTTGCCATGGCATATAGGTGGTTCGCCCACTACTATCTGTGAGTTAATTAGATTAGTTGCAATTAAATTTAGGCATGCAACGAATTGACATGTAATTGTAAGGTGGTGCCGGGTGATAGTCATAAGCATTAATGCAAGTATTTCGATCCATCCTTGCTAGCAAATCAAACACTATTTCTGTTGATTATATATGCAACGTATAAAATATTAGGCTCAATAGTATATTTTAAAATACATTTCAAATTCTTTAGACATTTTCTTATAAAAAATGAGCTTATAACTAATATATTTATTTAATAAAATTAAGCTCAATCCAATTACAAATAAAATAACCAAGTAGTCCAAGGCCAATTAAAACAATATAATAGTTTATGAAATGGGCCCTAGGTGAGAAGACAGCCTACGTAGTTAAGACACAAATCTGACATAGACACTTAAGGGCAGAGATGTAATTTAACCATGATTCTTCAAGGAGTTTAAGGAAGGTTACTCAATAATGGTTTAAAGGGCATAAATGTAATTATATTATTAGTGGAGGGGCTTTTTGGGAAAGGCCGAAATAAAACACACACAAAGGGAAAACAACTTACTGCAAGACTGGTCAAACTTGCATATGCTTTTCAGTAATAGAAAAGATATTTACAACCGTGAATTGTATAACCGTTAGGTAATCGTTTTGAAAAAAATGAATAAAACATGAGATCTACATGAAAAAAATTAATTTTTTAATAATGTACCCCACTCATTTTCAAAGCGATTACGCGGCGTTTACGCACCTTACGGTTGTATGTAGAATTACTTTTCCAGTAAAGTAAAAGAAACAAAAGGCATGAGCAAAGGAACGAAGTATTTGCTGGAGAAGAAAGGCCATGCGACCAAAGGGTAGCTTACCGAGAGAAGGAGGCTGAGGCGATGGCGGCTCTAGGGTGGCTGGAAGTGACTGGCGATGCGACTGGGTTCTCTGGGTTTGTTGTGAGTTTTCTCTTCTCTATGTTCTGTTATGTTGAACAAAGGCTTCGTGAGATTTATAAAAAGGAAAAATGGAGGATTGACGATAGGATTTCTGAGTTGGTTGAGATAAGTATTAGATTATACAATTAAGAGATAAGAACGAAGATGAGATTAGGATTATACAAGAATAAGGCTTACGGGTAGAGATAGGAAGAAACAAGACTTTCTAAAAACAAAAGAACTCTAGTGGTTATTGAAAAATCTGAAGGGTCATACAACAATATGATAATAATCATATTAAAATTAACAATGTAAAATCTGATAAAATAATAATAATAATAATAATAATAATTGTAGAATATTTATAGTTATATGAAAAATACATAAAACTTATCTTATGACCTAATCTTAGGATTGGGTTGTTACACCCACAAACACGGAAAAGAGAAGAGGGAGTGTTTCAGTATGCATATGCATGAAACCTACGTAGATCCAAAGAAAAACCCATAACCATCATCTACAAATAAAACTACCCTAGCATTCGAAATCAACAAATTATCCAAACCAAACCCCAGCTAAGACCAACCCACTAATTCTTCCCACCTTAAGCTTCAGAAACCTGTAACGCCACAACCGATACACAGAAATCAGACCAATTTTCAACCTTAACACAAAGGACACGAAAATTTCAGAACCATATCCTTAGATCCTTTGCGAAAACTATAAAATATACCTTCTGCATCCAAATATACAGCATCCTTCAACATTCACAATACGAATCCAAATCTATAGATCTCTACGGGTCCTATACATAATCTCCACGAGTCAAAAGCTACATAACCCAGAAAGAAAAAACAACCCATATTTAAAAATTAAAAAAAAAAAAAAAAACAGATTGAGCAAATGATAATATATGTTACTAAAAGGTCACCGGCGAGATAGACACGGCTGAGGGAGAGACAGCGTCTGAAGCTTGAAATAGAGAGACACGGCGGCTAGAGTTAACGATTTCGCGTGAGAGAGAGGTCTAAGTAGATCAAGGAGCCTACCGAGTAATATACCAAGTAATATTAGTTAAGAGGGAGTGTTTGGAGAGAGAGTGTGAGATACAAATGAGAAGTGAATGAGAGGGGACCGGTAGATGCTTAATGAGTAATATACCAAGTAATTAAATGAAAGAGAGAAAGAATACCAAGTAGTATATTAAATGATAATGAAATAATTATACGTAATCGGCAAATTTTTTATCTACTATATATGTTAACATGTGATTAATAATAATTAATAGTTTTATTTACTACTAGGAGATGGGATCAATTTTTTCTATGAAGTTTCTTTGTGATTTGATTAATTTGCTTATATTAAGTTAAAATAATGATCTTTATCTGATGCATTTATGTCCACTTTTAATCTTTAGTTAATTTGTTCTTTATCTCGGATAATTTGTTTCATGGTGATTGTTCTGATGAATTTATTCATGATTTAATTAATTTGCTTATATTAAGTTAAACGTTTGATCTTTATCCAATACATTTATGTTTATTTTTTAGTTTTATCTTATGCCTATATGTTCAGTTTTGATCTTTAGTTACTTTTTTGTTTATCTCAGATCATTTGTTTCATCTAATCGTCACATCTTCTATTTATACACTGTGTTTTTTAGATATGCATTTGAATTTTAAGATATATCCAGTATATGTATTCTTCTCAGGATATGAGAAAGCAAAAAAAAAAAAAAAAATCCAATCTAGAAGACATTGGGAAAACTTTAAAGAGACAGATTCTAAGTTTATCAACAACGGTTGCACTATACAATTATCATCGATCCCTTCAACATCCCAATGATAAACCACTGAAAGCTACTGTAGGTGGAATCCATTATACTGGAAATGTGAAAAGTCTGATAAAGAATTTCGAACATGAAGAAAAATTCTGGAGAAAGTATTCTAAGAGACAAAATTGGTCATGCTATGCAATCTCAGAGAAAAATTCGGATGAAGGCAGTAATGACATATAAAACCAAAACATCCCTCTACCAAGGATCGAAGAAGTTGGTCATACTAAAAAAGGTGGTCAAAATGGTGGCATCTACACAAAACATTACGTTGACTATGATGGGTGCGACATTAAACAACGTTATGTTTTTCTAATGCCTTTAAATAACCATCAAAGTTGTACTGCATTTACATCATCATGGGAATCCAATACATATAATTGGGATAATTGCGTATCAGATAATGGTTTACAAAAGCATGATTTTATAATAAATGATGTTGCAGCAAATGAATCAAGGAATCCTCAATATGGCACTGCACCTCACTCTACACGGTTTAATTCGTGCATCAAGACCAAAGTAAGAATGCGTGTTATACTACCTACCCAGCGTTTTGACTTTGACATACCTAGCAATGATAGTCCAACTCCAAAAATAAAAGCAGTGGTTGACCCTGGTCTAAACTACCAATCCAAGTTAGTGAGCAATACACAAGATGATTTTCCCATGCTCAATATAAAGTCTAAAGGCCGCCAATCAGATCCAATATATTAAGTTTAATGAGCCAAAACCTTATATTCCAACTATTCCAAACTATTCACCTTCGCTACAAGGTCAATACAAATCTGAAATGGCATCGAATGATTTTGAGGAATGGAGTCGTGATTAGCAGATTAATGAAGGCATATGATATTTATTTTTAGATTAAAACTATGTATTTTTTAATTTGATGTTTGTTAACAATATTTTGACAATAATTTATTTGATGAATATGTAATGTATCAATGTATTACCATTTTATTATAATTATTAGCAAGAACTCTACTATGCTCGGTTGAAATGTGTAGTGTAAGTGACGACATTTAATGAAAAGTTTGTGCTAATTTGTTTTTCCATCTCATGATTTTTTTTAAAAAAAAAATACATGCCATAATTTCTTATCGCTTGGCCACCGTCTCAATTTTCATTCTTTTGTATTTGTCAATCATGTGGATTATGGAGGCTCATATGTAAAAAAAAACAAACCAATAAAGTCTTGTGCATTTAATTCAGAAAAAACATATCCAGCTAAATCAGGACGGAAATTAATAGTTTATGATAGTTTTAAGTTTGTGACTATTTCTATTCTTCAATAAAATTAAAAATGGAAAATGATAGACATGCACGTCGTAGAAGATAAATGATTATAAATGATATAAGAAGTGGAGGAAATATGTGTTGTGATTGTAAACAAAGTAGTGACAGTACAAGTGATGACATAATTGTGCGACGTAGAAAATGAACGATAATGGATGATATAGGAAGTGCAGCAATGATGTGTATTGATGGTGAACGAAACAGATATAGTAGAATATCTAAATACATATCTATATAATCCAGCATAGATAACGGTTTGCGCATTGCACAGGTTATAGGCTCATATATATAATGGGTAAGATTAATTTTTGTATTTAATTTATATAACAAAAGAAATGGGCCACATAATTATATCAATAAAATTAATTGGTGACAATCCACGATCAATATTATATCATTTATCGTGTCAATTGAACCTCAGACCCCCAAAATAGACATTTGAAAAAAATAGCTCAAGAGATTGCTTTGTACGTAATCAAATTAATATGGGACCACTTAAATTTAATACTGAAGAATTAAAAATTTATATTCTCAACTCTCAAGCCAGTGTTTAATTAGAGCATACTTAATAAAATATTTACATGTCATGTTTTGATTTGAAAGATCATCAGGTACTTGTGTGGATAGGTGGATTTGGGACAAGGAAGTGAGTAGCAAGTTCACTATTAAAAGTGCCTACCAGCTGATTCATAACATTGAGGCTAGTGGAGATGGGGAAACATCCCTGCAGGTGCAAGATAGGAAGCTTTGGAGGAAAATTTGGCATTTGAAAGTCCCTAGGAAGGCTAATGTTTGCTTGGAAAGCTTGTAAGGATATTTTGCCAACTTTTGTGAACCTTAGGAGAAGAAAGGTGGAGGTGGACTCTTTATGTTGTTTTTGCTTGAATAATGAGGAAGATATTACTCATGCTTTGTTAACTTGTCCTACTAACCAAATTGTTTGGTAGAAATTCTTCCCATTTTTCAACCTTCTTCACTCTTCTCTCAATTTTATACAAGTTGTACGAAAGATTCTGATGCAAGGCATTGATGGAGAGTTAACTATATTCTTTGTCCTTTGTTGAAGCTCATGGTATAGAAGAAACCAAATGCAAATGGAGCAGAATCTAATACAACCTCTGCAAGCAGCTGAGCATGCCATATCCCTTTGCAAAGCTTTTAATGATGTGCGAGATGTTACATCAGAGCAGCAACTACGACAGATAACTAAGTGGCACGCTCCACCAGATGGGTTTCTTAAACTCAATGTGGATGGAGCAATCTTTGCGAATCAAAGAAAAGCTAGCGTTGGGGTTGTTTTGAGAGATAAAGATGGAATAATTTTTATGGTTGCTAGCAAAACAGAGTTAGAGGTGGATGAGGCACCAACAATTGAGGCTATTGCTGTGGTGAGAGGGATTCAGCTTTGCATTCCACTAGGCATTCCGAAATTGATCATTTGAAACTGATTGTCTTAGTGTGGTTCAGGAGTTGCAGTCCCAAGAGGCCTCGTATGCTAGCGCTGATCATTTGCTCAAGGACATCAAGCATTTATTTCTACGTTTTCAAGAAGTTCAAGTGGCACATGTCAATCGGTTAGGGAATGGGGTAGCTCATTCTTTAGGTAGATATGCTTTGAACATTGTGGATATTAATGTTTGGTGGGAGCAAATCCCTTCTTTTGTTCACCATTCTTTATGGTTTGATAGCAATTGATGTATTGGAGTTTTAGTGAATGAAGTTTTTATTTATCAAAAAAAAAAAATATCATAATTTTGAAATTGAATATTTTTCAAATCAAATATTACCATTTAAGTTATATAGATGTATACTCTACATGACACAGACTGAAGAATAGAATAACTCTTTCGTGAATAATCTACCAACCATTTAGTTGACATATCTTACGAATTTCATATAATTAATTGGTGACACATCACCAATATATTATTTTGACTTATTTTTTATTTTAACTTGTGATTGGTGACGCGTTAATTAGTTTGTAGTAGCAAATTAACTTCGTAGGATTTTGCTGTCCTCTCCCAGTGTTTACAAGTACTAAGACAAAATGATTGAATAATTTCGATTACTCGATTTCAAAAAAAAAAAAAAAAAATCGATTACTCGATCATAAAATGTAAAGTTGCATACAATCAAGCCAATCCATGCACATTTTAAAGGTGTGGTGTTATATACGAGTGTAAGTATTATAACTTGGTCTAAATGAACCTAGCGAGCTAACTACCAGTACTTAAACCTACCCGTCAAGACAGTCACCTTCTCTTCCTACATTTCCCATGAGCTACAGAAATGATCATATGCCATTAAATAATATCCCTTCGATGATCAGTATCATGATAGGCTTGCTATTCTATAGTATATTTGAAATTTTTATTTTTATTTTATTTTTTTTTAAGTATTATTCTAACATTTTTAATCATTAAGAAATTTTTATTTTTTTTATTATTTTATTTTAAGTATTATTTTAACATTCTTAATCATTAAGAAAAAATTAAAAAAAATATACATTTTTATTAATAGTCACTTCCTTAACCTTTAAATAAAAAAAATTAAAATAAAAAAAATAAATAGTAAATGATCAATGATAAGAGAGTAATAAATCTATAATTATTCATGGACATATATTGGGGCCGGATATGAAGGTACATAGCACACTAGATTAGGAAAATGATTTACGTACAATATTTTTTATAATATTTTACACAACTATATTATAAATGAGGAATATTTTTATAAAATATTTTATAAAAATTATATTATTTTATAAAAATATTCTTATTTTATAATATTATTATGTAATATGTTAATGAGTAACGTGTATATCATTACTAGCTAGATTATTAGCTGGCGAGGGAAAGCTGGTCATGTGCAGACTGCAGGGCACCTACAGTACCACCTCTGAAATTTGAAATTTATATATTCAGACATGTAGCAGCAGTAGCAATCTCACGATGTGGCTGTCTGCAGTAGTACTTGTTCATGTATTGCTCCTGATCTCCAACTCGGTTGAGTCGCAGTCCATCATCGACAATTTTCATATATAATTCTATTCATTTTCTCACGTCATTACACAATAAATAACTTAATTTGAAACGTTAAATCATATGTATTTTCATATGAATACATATTTTTCCCCTAATAAAACTTAAGAGGTAAAAATAAAAAGAAAAGGAAAAAAGAGTTGAACAGAACAATACATGATATTTCATCCATCCTTGTCTAAGAGTTTTATTTAAACTTTATGTATCATACACTCATATTAATAGAGTTTGAGATAGTTTAAAACTTAACAGTTAATAAATAAGTTATAATGGGATAAGAAAACTCTTAAAAGATAAGATTAATTTTATATCTCTAATCAGAGTCAAATACAAAATCTTAGATTTTTTTATGGGTAGAAGTCTATAAATAATACTAATAAGTGGTTAAAAATTCTCACCTACACAGCATTATTGTGCATCTAGCTATCGGGAGACACTTGGATGTAAAGTTATTAGGGTGATCCTTCTCTCATAGTTAGGTCAAAATCTTTATCAAACTATAAAAGAAAGAGGTACATTTTCTAATTGCTATTATTATATTATTGTAGATTATAGAAAATCGAAGGTACAATTATTAATATTAATGTTAAAATATTAATTAACACCTTGATCATGCATTTGGTCGCTGGTAACTTGGTGTATACGAACTAGGAAGGTACCTCCGTAGCTACCAGTTTCTATACCTACCTGTCAAGATACGGTCACCTTCGCTTCCTACATCATTTCCCGCGAGCTACACGTACAAATTCAAATTAATGATATCGTCGATCGGTACCTTCGATGAACAGTACCAATTAAGTTATCAAGGCAGCCTAGTAGATATATACATGTGTATATATATAAATATGGGGGCCGGGGATGATGGCAGCACATGGCTAGATTTATTAGCGAGCTGGGAAAGCTGGTTATGTGCGGGGCATGACCTTCATGAGTGTAGTACTACCTCCGAAATCTAAATATTGATCAGTTGTAGCAGCAGCATCAGCAGCTACAGTAGTAATAGTAGTAGTAGTAGTAATCTCACAATGTGGTTGTCTGTAGTAGTACTTGTTCATGTATTGCTCCTGATCTCCAACTCGGTTGAGTCGCAGTCCATCATCGACACTCTTCCAGGTTTCCCTGGCAAGCTTCCCTTCAAACTCGAAACTGGGTCAGTGTGTACACATAATGCACGCATTTATTATAAATTATGTCATTAATTATTAGCATGGAATATATAATTGTTAATCATGTGTAGTATTAGTATTACTTCTTCTGGTTTTAGTTTATTTATATGCAACGAATTTTAAAGGTACATTGGCGTTGGAGAGTTAGACGAGGTGCAACTGTTTTATTACTTCATCGAGTCTGAAAGGAGTCCTAAGGATGATCCTCTGGTGCTCTGGCTCACCGGTGGTCCCGGTTGTTCCGGTCTTTCTGCCCTCTTATATGAAATTGGTATGCTATATTTGATCTTCGCATCCTTCTCAGCGCTCCATCACCAATTTTCTAAACTTTTCGTTTTCTTTTATATATATGTTTTTTAATTTTTCAAAGTGGTAAAACATTAATCTGATCTAGGAGGATCCAATCCGCCGATGTGGTTTGTAGTTGACTCTCGGGTCCTGCTATCTATGGAAGATTGTTAGATGAGAGACTTTAAGTTGGGAGCAAATTAAATAATCATGTCTGTCATGATGATGAATGATGATGATGTTCCCAACAAAAGGTGAAACTAGCAAGTGCAGAAAGAAAGTTATTTCAAACCCAAAGTTCAATGAAAAATTTAATTTTCAAAGAAAGAGGATGACACCATTAAACATGCGTATTCTGTCCCTCGATGCATTTGTCTGGTCTCTAATTTTTTCAGGTCCAATGCAAAATGAAAAGGTACTTTTGAAAAATATTTACAGAAGTTTTTATTTATTTTTATCTCTTTTCAAACTTTTAGTTTTCAAAATAATATTTTTAAGTTGTTATTCTTTTTCACTTTTTTCCGATCTTTTTCACTCTTAAGAGATTTAAACTAGCATAATGCTTGGAAGTTTTTTTTTTTTTTTTTTTTTCACGAAAAATACTGATAGGGTTACTATTCTATGATGTTAGTTTTATAAGATATTTTACAAAAATATCTCTCTTTTTAAAATATTATTGTATAAAATATTGTATAAAATATTGTGTGTTTATCATTTTTCTTTTAAGAATAATATTTAAGAGTACAGCATATCGTTCCTTTTTTACCCTTTTTACTTTTTTTTTTTTTTTTTTCCCTTATTCTTGAAACGAGGGCAAGTACACATGAGAGCATGCTATTAATGTTCACATGAATATTAAAAATATTAATGGCTTGCTCCGTTTTTCCTGTGGTGTATTTGTCCGTGCCTGAACCACATGGAGGCTTATTCAAAAAAAAAAAAAAAAAACAAATGGAGGCTGTATTATTTTGAATAGAACGTCCGTACCGAAATCTTCTGTCGAATACTATAAATCTTTTTTTTTATATATTTTTTATCTTTTTTTCACTAATTTTTTAAACTATTTAAATATTTTTAAAAAATAAAAAAAAATCACATATTCACTTAAAAACACTTACTTAATTATCAAGTAAAAAAAGTAAAATTAAAAAAAATTCGGTAAAGAATTCCGGTGGATATTTTATGTGAACATAGTGTTTTCCTTTTGAATAATATGTGATTATTTTGAGTTTTAACATAATTAGTTACTATTTGCTGTTTGGTGTGGTGGAAATTTATCAGCTTACCTTTTTATTACTACTTACAAATTTTAAATAGAAAGAGAGATGAACATGTCAAGTAAATTTTACAATACATATATTGTAAGATCTACTTGTTGTGTCTATTTATTTCCTGCTCGGAGTCTTAAATTCAAACATAAACCTTTATTTTTATAAGTGGGTGGAGTTTCGAACCTAGATTTTTTTTTTAGAGAATCGGGTTATATGTTATCAGGCCATCAAACTCTTGACAAATTCAAACATAAAAGTGTATTATCGACTACTAATTTTTGCTAATTCATTGACTTTATGATTTGGCATTCATGTGTGTAGGTCCTTTTACTTTCAACTATGCAAACTCTAGTGGGAACAAACCAATGTTGGAATTGAACCCGTACTCGTGGACAAAAGTAAGATATATTATTTGATGTGTAAACTAGAACCTAACATTTTATGATCGAAGTAATTTGGGTTGAACTTTTAGATTGCGAACATAATATTTTTGGATGCACCGGTCGGTACTGGATTCTCGTATGCAACAACTTGGGAAGCATATAACAGCAATGATACATCGTCAACAGCACAAACCTATGAATTTCTAAGAAAGGTGAGCGGACTCGGATTAATTTACCAAAGGGCCGGGGTTTAATCTCAAGGTATATATATATATATATATATATATATATATATATATATATATATATATATACACACACACACATGCATTTGGCAAAAAATTAAGAACATCTCCACGATCACAGTTCATCTAACCTAACCCAACTGACGTTAGAATTAGTAACTTTAATTGTAATATTTTAGGATAACTCAGGCATGCATATACAAACATATAGGTCTCGTTTGGATATAGAATGGTTTTATCTCATCTCATCTCAACATTAAAACTTTCTTAAATTCGCACACAAAATATAATAAATAATTCAATTTTTTTAAATCTCAAAACAATAATAATATTAAAAAATAATATTGTAACAATATTTTATACATGAACTTTCAACTTTCATCGATCTAAAACCATCTCATCTCATCTCACTATCTAAATGGGGCATATACTTACGTTATTTGAGACTTTGTTATATATACTGTAGTGGCTCATGGCTCACTCCACGTTTCTCGTCAATCCGCTCTATATAGCCGGCGATTCTTATTCTGGAAAAACCGTCCCGATCATCGTTCAAGAAGTTTCAAACGGTAAATTATTAGTTAAGCTTCGATCCAATTTCATTCTAAATTAACTATGTTAATATGATTTCAAAATTTGAACAAATTCATATATATTCAGTTGATCACATTAATTTCCTTTTCGTTTTCATCATTATTTGGAAGAAATAGGAGAACATCCTTCTTGTTATTGTATGTGTTAGAATATAAATGATATTTGAGTCTTAGGGTTTGCAAGTCTCATTTGGAAAAAAAAAAAGTAAATCTAAAACTTATATTAAAAAGAATTTTTTGAATAGTAAACTCTACTTTTTTTGCAAATATGGTATGCGGAGCTTGCACACCCTAAACGTACTGTATCTAGCATTACTTATATTAAAAAAAATTAATCATGATCTCCGCTTGAAGCTCGATAAATAACAAAAACGGATTTTTATTGTTTTTCTGTATATGTTAGTTGCTGCGGCATGATTACTCGTCTTCATGTGCATGTTGTAGGTAACGAGATTGGACATTCGCCACCATTGAATCTCAAAGTATGTACTTATAGCAATATATATATATATATATATATATATATATAGTCATTTGAATTGCATTTAGCTCAATCGTATTCATTATTAATCATGTCTTATATCCGATAGACTTATAGTTTGGAAAATTCGACACAGGGTTTTGTGATCGGTAACCCACTAACACATGAGATTTGGGACACTAATGCAAGACTAAAATTCGCTCATCGAACAGCACTTATATCCGATAGACTTTATCAGGTGAAGTCTTGATCGATCTTAATTAGTTAGCCAATGAATGCTTTTAGTAATATTTTTCTACACGAAGGAGTACTATACTCGTTGTTAAGATTCTATATATAAATTCTATTCCAATATTATATACAATGTATAGAAGTACCGATACTCTCTTGTAATTTCATTTCATTTATGGCTACAAATAAAAATATCTCATTCTAAAACTATGTAATTTATTGTCTACATATGTGCTTATAGTCAACTAAAAGAAACTGCCAAGGAAGCTATATAAATCCGGATCCGAACAATACACAATGTGTAGAAGATCTTCAAGAGGTCAATGAGGTGAGTAGCTAGGATTATTTAAGAATATTAATTCTGGATTACACAAGTCATGATGTTGTCAATTAGTTTGATCGGGCAATGAATATTAATTTAGAGATGGAATTTGTAGTGCATAGCCAATATATATATTGCCCAAATCTTGGAACCAAATTGCGCTTATTCACAGCCTCCAAAGCCAAATAAACTCTGGAGTTTGAGCCCTCATCTCGATGATAATTTCATAGATATACTCCATTCAACACCAGATCAAGTTCTTGAACCATGGTGTCGGGTATATCTCTCTCTCTCTCTCTCTCTCTCTCTCTCTCTCTCACTCACACACACACATGTACACAAATTTCAACTCTGTGAGATGAGATGTGCTAGGCTAGCTCTATCAAAATTATGACTATTTTCTAATCATTCAGCATATTTATTATTTCCAGTGCTATAACTATGTGTACTCCATCATTTGGGCGAATGATAAATCTGTGCAAAAGGCTCTCCACATTCGAGAGGTATATATAGTAGTACATACGGTAATTATAATCGAGAAAGAATTTGAATTCATTATGGTTTGATCACAAAGTATGTTTAAGTTGGCTTGTGATTGTTCAGGGAACCATAACAGACTGGGAGAGATGCAGTAATACCCTAACATATACACACAATATCATAACAAGTATTGATTACCAACGAAACCTCACCAAGAAAGATCTTCGAGCTCTGGTTTACAGGTACTACGTATGTATTAGATCTATGTATGCACCTTCTATGAGAACTTTGCTACTCATACTTATCGATCGAACAAGGAACTACTGTAATAAATTCATGTGATTGCCATGCCAAGCTTATGCCCTCCCTCTCACGCCTTGGGCTTAACTTGGTGTGTCAGGTTAACCCTAGTAACGGTGATCACGGTTTTATTGTAACCATAGCTTTCTGCCACCAAAAATGAAGATAATCAATAAAATTGGAATTTCCATCCTCTTAAAAAAAAAAGTAATATATAAATACACATACGCGTGCGCGCACATATATATATTTGGAAAAGACTATTTTAAAATTCTCTTAATCTTTCCTAACCTGAAGAGCTTCTCTTCGTGTAGCGGTGATCACGACATGTCAATTCCATATGTGGGCACATTAGAATGGATTGAATTACTGGACTTATCTATAAAGGATGACTGGAGACCTTGGTTTGTTGATGGCCAAATTGCAGGGTGAACTTCCATGACCACCTTAATTTGTGACCCTACTCCTTTCTAGACAGTATGATTTTCCATTTTCTAAATTTGCTACCATCTCATGCATGATAAATCGCAATTTGTTTTCTTCAGATACGTCACGATCTATACAGAGGAAAAGTACAGTTTGACATTCACAACTATAAAGGCAAGAATTATCCACGCTTCGCAATATAATTCCCTATATATATCGTATTCAAGAAAATCTGTTATACATATATAATGTCGTTTTGGTTTGTGCAGGGCGCGGGTCACACAGCACCGGAGTACAAGCCTAAGGAATGCCTTGCCATGATCGATAGATGGTTTGCTTATTACTTTTTATAGTGAGAGTTGTAGCTCCAAATTATGATCAAGCGGCTTCTTTCTCATTAGAGTGAGCTCGTTTTTCTAATTACTATGTAATAATTGGAGAAGTACCTACAAGTTGCAAGTGTTTGTCAATAAACTAAATGTAGGTGCAATGTTCTATTAAAGGTGAACCCTGATAAGATGCGACTTTATCTGAGATGCAAAATAGGATAACTAATATGTGTGTATGTGGGATTTAAGTTTAGGGTTTTTCCTTTATGAGCTCATTGTTGAATCAGATTCTCTTCTTGTGTTTAATTAACTTAAACTTTAACCCCCTTAGCAATATTTTGATATTTGGCATGATATTTTACAATTCAAGCATCAGTTTCCTTTTAGTCTCAAGCATGTATACAGGGAAGCTGTGTAATACTTTAGCGAATACTCTCGCCTCTTTCAAAACCTTGGAAAAAATTAACGATAAGTTTCTATTCTCTAGTTCAACTTCCTAAACATACATAAATTTCTCTTCTCTAGGTGATCCTAACCTTCACACCATTAACTCCAGTCTCATTATTTTCTTTTATGGACTACTTGTAAATCTTTTATTATAAATTTTCACTTTTAATTTTTTTAGGAGCTTGATTTTGGGATTTTGGTTGTAACCCTCATGCTCTTTTTGTTTAAGGAATTCTTCTATTATAAGTAGGGGTTATTAATAAAATTGGGTACCTTTCTCTTCTTTTGAAAACAAAAAAAAATTAGGGTTATTCATATTTAGGCATATCTAATTGTTGTTCCAATCATATATGATTCTATAACTATATATAATGGTAACTTTGGAAATGCCCAATTATCCTATTATACAATAGTGCTGGTGCAACTAATAAAAATTAATAATAAGGACAAACGGAAAGTGTGTATATATTTTGTTTCTTGAATAGTACTAAGGCTCAACTCCAATCCACCATGCTCCCATGTCCGCCCGATCTTGGATCAGAAGTTGCCACGTCACTGAAAATTGAAGTTGTGGTCTACATTATAGAGCGAAGGAAAATGCAATGTTAATGGCGCTGGACTATATTGAGAGACGGTGTATTAATAGATATTTTTTATAAGATTTAGGAATATTTTTTTATAAGATGTGGAGTGTGAAATAGTAAAAAAGAATTTTTTAATATTGCAAATAGGCAGGCAAAATATAAAAGCATGCTAAAAAGTGGTTGTGGCTCCTTCATGGTCGGGTGGTCGAGTTAATGCTGTGTGCTGTCAGTCCTTTAATTAAATTAATTAAGAAACTAATGAGAAACATACTCGAAATAAAAACTATGAAAACTGAAGCATGAAATTAAACACGTTAACCACCCAATAGTTTTTGGACTGGATTTCAGTAAACTTAATTGATTTCAGAATCTATGGTTTTAAGACCTGTAATTAAATAAATCGGTTCCGCGTACATGGATGACGCCACTACTCCTTTCAGCCCAATAGCCATAAGTTGAAACCACGCACTCACCCACCCACATCAACCATCAACTTTGGGCTTCGTCTGTATTGGGGGCTACCTATTTTGGGCTGACCCACTTAGTTCAGTATTAGTAGCCCAACTTTTAATTCGGGCAAGTACTTGCAAAAGTATGAAAAGAATTGTTACTATTTTTTTAAAAAAAATAACAACTTTTTTGATATAATATCATTTAAATAATACATCTTTCAAATCTAAAATTAAAAATTAAAAAATTAAAAATAACTATATAATATAAAATATATATTATCACGTTAACTTCTCCCTAACATTCCTCTAATCGATTACTTACTTCAAATATTCAAAATCCAGATACAATCTACCTCAATAAAAACAAAAATCTTGACTCACACACATAATACTTTTGCTCTCCGGTATTAACCAGACACGGTGCCATCTTGTTCGGTTGCAACCTGACACTCCCTCTCATCTGCTTGTTGTAGCCTCTTTGTTGGAGTTAGTACCCACTAAGAAACGCAGACACACCGGGGAAGACAGAGAGAGATGAGCGGTTGTGATCTTTCCGACGACATTGGGCAATCAGAAGACAGCCCAGAGCAGGTACTGACCGCCGCCACGTGGCTAAGAAAAAAGGGAACCGGGATTCGGGCCTGGATGGTGGTGGATACATTGGGCAAGGCGCATGTGGTGGAAGCCGGGAAGCATGCCGTCATACGCCGCACGGGTCTCCCAGCCCGAGACCTCCGGATCCTCGACCCAATTCTCTCCTACCCATCAACCATTCTAGGCCGTGAGAGGGCGATCGTGATCAATCTGGAGCATGTAAAAGCCATAATCACGGCTCATGAGGTTCTTTTGCTGAATTTGCGAGACCCATCTGTGACTCCCTTTATTGAGGAGCTCCAGAGGTGTCTTCTGAGTCACCACCACGCATCTAAACATCAGGTTGGTTGGTTGTCTTCAACCCTTCCTTGGAATAGGATCTTATCCTATCCTAGTCAATGACTTCGTAAGGTTTCGTTAGTTTCGTTTTCGTTATTAATTAGTTTAGATATACTTTGTCAGTTTGTCTCTCCTTAATACCATCATTTCCTCCATGCCATCAATCATGTATGACACGTGTGCTACGTATTTAGTTTTGCCCTGCCACATATGGTTTAATTCGGAGCTAATGCGCTATATCCTCTTTCTATTAGCTAGCCACGTGTTTGAGTTTCATCCTACTTGTTAAAAAAATAAAATAAAATAAAATGTTCGAGTTTCATCCTAAGTTCAAATCATTTTCTGTTTATTTTGTCCTTACTATTTAAAGATTATAATAACATCATAGGTTCAGCCTATGATTCAAGTTGATTACTAGACTTTGTCTAAAAAAAAAAAAAAGTTGATTACTAGACCAATATGGCTTTTAGACAGTACTTGAGGAGTAGACCAGACCTCCTTTCCTTTTCTTTGTGCTGGTTTATTGTTTCTTTTTGTAGCTTTTGTTATTTATTGTGTTGCTTTTTCAGGAGGGCAATGGTGATGGTTCAAACGGGAAGAATTTGTATGAACTAGATATACCGCAGTCAAGGGTGTCTGAGAATCTAGATGAGTCGAGTAAGGCGGAGGGGAAGCGTGACATTGAGAATCAAGATGGATCAGCAGTTCTTCCATTTGAGTTTGTTGCATTGGAGGCATGTCTTGAGGCTGCTTGCAGTTGCTTAGAAACCGAAGTAAATGTTATTCCCTTTTCTATTTGATAGTTTTTTCTTGCGTGTCAGCTTGTGTGTGTGTGATATAGCTTACTTTTATTTCCTCTTCGTTGTCACCAAACTAGGCAAGGACGTTGGATCAGGAGGCTAATTCTGCGTTAGATAAGCTGACTTCAACGATTAGTACTCTCAATTTGGACCGTGTTCGCCATATTAAAAGCCGCTTGGTTGCTATAACCGGACGTGTTCAAAAGGTTTTGTTGTGTTAGGATTGAGAACCAATATGCATTTTATCAATCAGTTAAGATGATAACGCCTTGTACATGGTTGTTCATATATAGTTTGGATGACAGAACAATTGAACCACACTGTTGTATTCCATATTTGCATATTTGCTTTTAATTGTGGTACTCATGCTCATGCTGTTCAGGTAAGGGATGAATTAGAAAACTTGCTAGATGATGAAGAAGATATGGCTGAAATGTATTTGACAGGAAAGTTGGTTCATCAAAACCTAGAAGATTCTTCTGATTCCTCAATGAATGAGATAGATGAAATGGTTGATGAAGCCTCTCAATCAGATATGCATGATAGGCACGTAACTAAATAAGTCTTATTTTTATCTTATAAATTACAACCTTCTATTGGCTTCTGTCGCATCTAGAATATCCCATTGTATTTTATCAGAATGATGATGCCTCCCGAAATATCTTTGCAAACTGGTGGGTGTTCAAATGTTTACAAAGGTGGGCATAACCCTGACAACCCTGGTGGGAACCGCACTAGCACTAGTCACAGTGGTGGGAACAAGAACCTTGATGTAAAGGAGCTTGAAATGGTCTTGGAGTCATATTTTGTGCAAATTGACGGTACACTAAACAAATTAACCACGGTATGCAAACCCATTTTACCACTCAATTTTCTCTTAGGGGTTTTCTCTCTCTCTTTCTTATAAACATAGGCACCAACATAGTTCAAAAACAATTGTTCTCGTGGCAAAAGAATTTGGTATTTCTCTAAAATCAAATCTCTGTTGTGGTTTCTTTTATTTCAAGCATGCATTCGATTGACTTTTCCATTGTTAGCATACCTCATTCTTTTCTGGTGGTTGTCTCTTGGAAGCTGAGGGAGTACGTAGACGACACAGAGGACTACATCAACATAATGCTGGACGACAAACAGAACCATCTCCTGCAAATGGGGGTCATGTTATCAACAGCAACTCTTGTGCTGAGTTCCTTTGTTGTTGTGGCTGGCATTATGGGAATGAACATCAGAATAGAGTTGTTCAAGGATCAGGTATTAGGGCCAAAAAAGTTCATGTGGACTATTTGGGGAAGCACTGCTGGAAGCATATTCTTATATGTCTTTGCTATCGCCCTGTATAAATGCAAGAGATTGCTAGAATGGTGAAGGGAGATAGGCCATCAAATTTCATGCATCTTTGTGCCGGTCCTGCTGGACAATACTATATAGAGAACCAAAAGATCTGTACCCTTGCTGTATTTTTGTGGTCACTGGTCTTTTAGCATGAATATCAAAATCGAGCTGTTTGCGGTGGAGAGATCAGGGAGTATTTGTTATATGAATTATCGCGTGTTTTAAATTGCCTTGAAAGCCACAGCTGCAGGGCTCTGCTGTATTTGTTTCCTCTGGTCCGAAGAGTCAACAGAACGGGATTGGACTTCAATGTGCATGGAACCACCATATATTAACTAATCTCTTACTGAGTATATATAATTTAAATCAACAAGTTTCAAATTGCCTTGGAAGTTCCAGCAATAGCAATTCTTTCTACGTCCATGGTTAGATGAATACAGAAAATCATGAACATAATCAGTTGAGCCGAGGCTTGAGAGACAATGTTCACTTCAAAGTTTTTTATTTTTTTTATTTTTTTGTGTTCATATCAAAGTCTTTGATACTTTAACCCCTCCAGTAATACTGCTCTTTATTTTGAATTTTATCATTTTTAATCGTATCAATTGATGAGATACATGTTAAGTAGTTTTATAAATCAATCACTCGAATAAAAATCTATTTAAAACGTGATCACTGAAAATATGACACATCTTGTCATTCCAAACCCCCGAGCATTTGAAGGGACTACCGCACGTCTCATTCTTTTTTCTTTTTTTCTTTTTTTGAGAATAACGTCTTGCCGGTCCTGGTGTTCTCCCCCAAATAATAACCTCCAATAGGCGTGTTCCACGTAGCCCTACCATGAACCACGCAACACCGCATAACTCCCAGAAACCAAGATGGAGAAGAACACTTCCGTCGCCGATCGCCTTGCTCGCATGAAAGTCAAGTAATTTCTTCTATCTCTCTCTATTTTGTCAATGCCTATAAAAAAAAGGAATTCGAAATCTAGCCCTTGTTTATTTTTATTTTGCTTGGGAACGTAACGAATTGTGAAATGTAAAATGAAAAAAAAAAAAGGGAAGAAAAAACACGTTTCTACTTCTTCTTTTTTTTTTTTTTTTTAGAAATTTTATTTACAGTTCTCACTTAGGGATTGTATATGCAGACCCTTTATTAAATAATAAAAAACATCATTTTAGGAGGAATATTTTTGTAATTTTAAAGATAAAATTATCTAAACTTACATTGCAATCTCCAAAATGAGAACTGTATGTAGCATTGCTCTTTTTTTTTTATATATAAGTAAACAAATTGTATTACTCTGCCTAGCCCAGTATATAAGACAACCCTGACTAGGGGTTCGCAAGAGATATAAGGAAATCATGAAAGGTCATGCCATTAAAATCAATAGCCTTGGACCATGTACATAACATGCTATAAAAGAAAGCTATAAATTCCTCTATCGATCTCTCATTGTCCTCAAACGTTCGCGTATTACGTTCCTGCCAAAGACATCACATGATGCACATCGGAATCATCTTCCAAACTGCTGAGATCTGGTGAACCCCTCCAATGATTGGCCAGCTGGCCTGAGCTGCTACCACAGTCTTAGGCATGACCCAACCCAACTCTACTCTACCCAACACCTCATCCCATAAAACTCGTGCTATCTCAGAGTGTAACAAGAGGTGATCTACCGATTCGCCCCCTCCTCTACACATGCAACACCAATCTACTATGATAATTCTTCGCTTCCTCAAGTTATCTGTTGTGAAAATCTTGCCCAAAGATGTTGTCCTCACAAAAAATAAAAAACTACTTTTGGGGCGCCTTGTGTCTCCATACCCTTCTCCATGGGAACCTCATATTGGGGTCTTGGGTAAGAACCTTAAAGAATGAGCGAACTGAAAAGACACATTTCCCGGCAGGTACCCACCATAAACCATATTCTTGAAACTGACTTGGCTTCACTGAATAAAGGAGGCTATAAAAGTCAACAAAATTATTCACCTCTCAATCTTACGCAGCCCAACTGAAACTGATGTTCCAATGAAGTTGTTCACTTGATATTCTCATGACCTCCGCTATTGAAGCCTCTTTAACACTGGCAATTTGGAATAATGAGGGAAATACATTATGTAGAGCAATATCTCCGCACCAAATATCTTTCCAGAATTTAATCCTGGATCCATTGCCCAACTGAAAATGAGTGTGACAAAAAAAGATCGCCCATCCTCTTCTAATATGTTTCCACATCCCAACTTCATTAGCTCCTCTAACTTCTTTCGTGCACCAAACCCCCCACATATCTCCATATTTGCACCCAATCACCCCTCTCCACAAGGCTTCCGGTTCCTTATTGTATCTTCAGAATGCATTCATGAAATTTTAAAAAATGGAACAATGCTGAAATTTGACAAAGCAACCGGTCCAACTATTGAAGTAGAAGTTCTAAATCATGGAACGAGGGAAATTAGTGAAGGAGTTTTGATTTTGGATCATTGCATTTATGAAAAATGTCACTTCACTACTATAATGGAAGTGGGTAGATGTGATTCATGTCGATGATTATTGGTTGCAGCTATATGAACGAAAGGATGAGGACCAGCATGGAAGGATTTTACGTCATTTGATTTAGTTGCTTTGTGTTATGATGATGTGGAAACTCAACTTCATGCTTTTTTTTCATCGTAATTTTTGCTTGCTCAAAGAAATTGAGGAACTGCATACCCTATTCTATTTGGAACCGCTTTGTGGAGGGGTGCGTTGATCAGGAGGTCGTGCACCATGCGGCGGTCAGGAAGGGGTGCAAAGGTCTAGAGGGTGTGAGGCGGGTTGAGATGGAATTTGGTGTTTTCATAAGAGATAGGAGATGAAACTAGTGTCAAAGTCTTTTGTTTTCAATTTAAATGCCTGTTTGGATACAGAGGTGAAATAAAATCATCTCATCTCATTTCAATTAATAATCTCACTATTATTCACAAATCATCTTAACTCATATCATCTCATCTCATCTCATCTCATTTCTATATTAATCACATGTGATGCAGCTCATGAAACTAGTGTATGGAGCATAGTTTTAAATTTCGTTGTGTTCCGGCTGGAATTTGCCGTTTCAATGTAGTATCCAGTATACTATATCTCCTTGTTTCGTTTTGCTCTAAATTTCAGCCCGTTTTGATCATTCCTGTCAAATTATAGCCATTCCGATCGAAATTGGCATCCCAATACCAATTCTATTTCGGGCTGTTTTTATAATTTTCTTGTGCTTGAATGATATTTTTATAAATTTTAAATTCAGATGATATTTAATACATTCCATAATATAAAATGTATTTATATCATTTTAATTTCTTTTGTAACTTTAAATATGTCCCCTCATTCTCTCTTTTTTCAAATATCATTATTTTTTTATAATTCCTCTATTTTTTTCTTTATTTTTGTGTCTCAACTCAAGTTTGTGAATTTTTCAACGTATATCATTTTATAAATCTTCAATTCTTCCATATATATACTGTCTATACACATATATACATGATACACATTTACATATATATGTATTTATTCCAATAGTTGTTAATTTATATATACATATAAATATTTATATATAATATATAATTATCCTGAAACGGTACATCAGAATACACCGATACTAAAATATTCCGTTTTAGTACTTAAATTAGAATCATCACCGAAATAAAATTTAAAACATTAATATGGAGTGCTGAAGTGTCATATAACTATTGAAGAGCGTTGAACCCTTGAAATCGGCCCCTCCGTTCCAAAGATGAACCTTTTTTTTTTTTAATTTTTGAAAAGGCACGTCACATTTTATTTGCGTGATAAGTGATAAAGTATATTAACGTCCAATGAATAATGTTAAATACAGTTATAAAGTGTGCAAGCGTTGTACAGTTATTTTAAAAAAATTAATTTATTTTTATATAAATATCGTATTTATTTATTTTTCTCAAAATGATTGCACAGCACTTAAATACTAACCAGTGTAACTATCAGTTTTCATATCTAATTTAGTGTTAGGAGATACCGTCAGCAATTTAAGTTACACGAATTCAGAGTAAGAAAGGAAACCTTATCGTCATATCCATATTTCTATAGAACTGGTGGTTGTCCTCGTACCCCCCTGAGTTGTAAATGGTAGCTCTGAAATGAGTTCAATAGGCCAAAGTATATTGATGGCACTGACTGTAACTGTGAACAGGTTTGCTTCATCTAACGTGCAGGCAGTCCATAGAAGAGAGCGAAAAACACCATCTTCAACAACCACCACCACCACCACCATCTCAGACATTGGAAGGAGATGCCTTCTCTTATCCACTCTGGTTGCTGCTCCCCAAGTCGCTGACTCCAAGACCGACCTTCTTAAACGTATTGATTTCTCTCTTCAGCCTCAATCGCTTTTTTTTTTTTTTTTTTTTCTCATCTGTCAAAGTTTTTGGGTGCCCATATATTTAGCTTTTCCGTCCGCCCTTTAATTCTTCTGATTAATTGGCACTTGATAATCTTTTCAGAGTATCTGAAGAAGTCAGAGGAAAACAAGTCCAAAAATGACAAGGAGGTGAATAAATTATTGGCTGCACAGATTTCCTACTTTTGGATTAAAACCGTTGAGCTTAAAAGAAGGGTTGCTACTTTGTAGAACTTAAAAAACTGTTGAGATGCATTTTTATCATTATTATGATTATGTTGCAGAGACTGGATAGTTACTACAAGCGCAATTACAAGGACTACTTTGAGTTTGTGGAAGGAGCTTCGAAGGGGAACCAAGAGCAGCTTTCAGAGGCAGAGAAGGGTATTATTGATTGGCTTCAAAAAAACAAATGAGAGGACGTTTCACATCACTTCTTGAAACTGTATAAGCTGCTTAAAAGATGTTATTGGAAGCAACATTTTGACTTGTTTTGCACCCATTTACTGCAACTTCTACCACACTTTCAAGTTCCAAATGTTCAGCAATTAGTTCCTGCTTTGGTGACTTGATAATACTCATTTTTGGCGTGAAATTTCTTTCCATACGGAATGAGTTGTATATATATATATATTTCCAGCTGAGGAGATATCATTTTACTGTTTAATCTATGGGCAATTAACACATCAATGGAGGGCATTCTGCCGTTCAAGTCTGTGCAAACTGCATGCTCCAGTAAAAAATACTTCATTTGCCAAAGCAATTTATTATAAATTCTTATAGGTGATGGGAAAAATAGCTGTAGGTATTTGATATCTTATCAGGTCTCCAATACAATACCTAGGGCAGGTTTGGCTTTACAACGAAAACAGCATTATGATTGCTGCACAAGGTTTGAGCTTTGAACTTGGAGTTGAGACCAAAAGCATTCATGGGGTTGAGATTTGGTTGAGCCCCAACGTAACTATTGTGATGTTGCACAATGGACTGGGCTGTCATGTTTTGGCCCAAAGAATCCGTGATTCTGGGCCCATCGGGCTTGAATATCGGGCTAATTCAAGCGTATATCTGAATATTGATAATTGTAGAATCACGTTTTCAGCATTTGCTGTATAACCGAAACATGAATAGGATAGATGTGGATCAAAAAGAAAAGCCCATGTGCCATGAGTTTGGATCTTCAGAGGATATCGTGATGTTGAATGGCGAACAATGCTAGATAATATCAAAATAATGAGGCTTGATATTGTTTTGATTTGGTTTTTATTATTACTAAATTTAGAGATGTGGTTTTAGAAGATATTTATCTTATCTCAACTTTATGTAATCTTTTTATAAATAGAGATCAATATTTTGTATTCAACATAATTGAGAATTATAAAATGTAGTCCTCAAAATTAGGGGTGTAAATCGGTCTGGGATCTTTCCCAGACCGAACCGGACCAAACATCCCTAGAGATCGGATCTGGTAGCTATAGGTCCGTTTGGTCCGACCTAATTATTTTTTATTTTTTTCTTCTTCTTTTTTTCAAATAAATTAATAAAAAAAAATTAAAATTACTAAATTAAAATTAAATGAATTATTAATGTAGATTATGTAACTAATTCATTAAAAAAATAACTAATTATAATTATTTTGATGATGTTAATTGCTAATTTGTTACTAAGAGTATGTCAATATATTATGATAGTTAATATATAATGAGCTATATTAAACTTTTTACATTTTTTATACGAAACATAAATAATTGAATTATCCATAAGTCCCAGTCCATGCATCCAGGTTGGAAAGATCCCACTTTGGACCAAAAACTTTCGGTCTTCTATTTTATGGATCTAGACCGACTAGTCTCAGTTCGATCCAGACGAACAACTTTCAGGCCTACTCAAAATCTTTCTCCCTGATGTGAGTCCGCCTGTGGATCTGTTGGTTTGGACAAAATCTTTAGGAGCTCAGTAATGAAGATCCAGCTTTTGCTTAACTATACTGAAATATAAAACAAATTCTGCGAGGGTTGCCAAATACCAAACTAGGCGTATAGATAAGAAGAATCTCTATGGCTAACTTGTATTGATTTACGGGAGCCTCATGGCTAAGAGATTTATCCACCCTTTCCAGAACTTTGCAGACTGTGCCGCAGATTCATCTTTACAGTGGAGAGAGTTAAAATGCATGTTCAGCGCCCTGGCTTGAAAGAAAATGGGATATGTATTTGTGTATTATGTTCCCTTCTTTCAAGAAGTGATGTTGAAATCAAATTACTGGTCCTATCACGAGACACATCATAGTTCTGACGATAATAATTGGCCACAACCAGCAAAAGCACCCTTTGCCAAAATTAGATTTCACTATTTATTGGTACTGTCAACTCTTTGGTCTTGACATTGGACCTAGTGCTTCCATGCTTCCTGATTCATAACATATTCATGTCCATGGCAGAGATGATAAGGTATGTGGAGAGGTTTTGTCTAAAGAAATGGGAACACTCGAAGTTAACACAGCATTGCAGACAAGTAGATATCAGAGCTCTTGTAAGAAACAACAAAGCCCCCCCTCCCTTCCCCCTCTCTCTATGTTACAGTAAATTGAAGGTTTTGTTTTGGCGGTGGTTGGAAGGGCAGAAGAAGTTTCTCCCATACCTCTTAGATCCTCCTTATCCAATATGATGATGGAATACAGTGAGGCAAAGACTAAAACCTTCTCCTTTTTTATTTTATTTTTTCTTATTTGTCATTATCTTGCTTCCACTTTTTTTCTTTTCCTTCTGCAATTTAGACTCCATTACTGAACCAGAGAATTAAATATGAAAAAGGGCATGTGAGCAAAGCTTAAAATTTGGACATCCTAAATTCCCAAGTCCTATCTTTTGTTTATCTTTCTCAACCTTTCTAGCAGAAACCCAACTTTATTTTATTTGAGTAGGAACTGACTGGAAATAGTTAAAGAGGAATAAAGAAATCCAGGGAAAGACACATAATTGTGCATGACATCAAGTCCAAGGACAGCTTCAAAGGCGGACAGGCTTGCATAAATAAATGTCGTATACATAAAATATTTGAGAAATGAAGATCCTTCCAAATGAGATAAAGCTGACATATTAAACAAAATGGGGCATGTTCCATTAGGTCAGAAAGATCACAGGCAGGATCTCGTGGACTTAAAAAAGGGTCATGGAGATGCATATGAAATATTCCCCCATCAAGTTTGGCATTTCCGCCTCATCCGTGCACTCTGTACTGATTGCCCATCACCCATAATACTTTTCATTTTCCTGCATTATTTTTCATGTGCAGATTAAGCCTAAACTGTCGTGTTGTCATGTGGAGAAGAACTATCAGGACGGATGGAACCTTGTCTGGATTATCAGAGACACAAGTTTATTGTCCTTGTTAGTGCCCAAGCCTTTTCTAAGATTTGGTGGTTCTTCTCCTACAATAGTAAGCTTTTCAACAAAGAATTGATGGGATTCCATCAAATCATAACATTATAATTATGTGTTTGGATGATATGTATAGTGATTAGTTAACTTCATTCCGTCCTTTGTTAAAAAGTTGTGGTTTAAAGAAATATCAAAAGCACCCAACGCATTACTAGAACTGCATGACAGCTCTATCGCTATCGCTCGCTACCTGTTTACTTTCTGATTAATTTGCTAATCTCTTGCTTCCTTTCTTTACGGTCACTTCCGAGGACTTGGTTTCCTTTGTTGTAGTTTGGACGGGTGAGAATGACTGGAATTTGTTGAAAGATTGATGTGCATCATAAGATTTGGTAGGGATTTATTGTGGGAAGCAGGGGATGAAGAATAAGAGGGAGGGCAGCTAGGAGTTGCAATCTGCAAGTTCCAATAACCACGACATATCTGATTTATGTTTTTAGGTAGGACACAACATATATGAGTGGTGAAAAATGTGAAAATAAATAAGAATACTGAGGCAACACACAGTAAGCCCCAAGTTTTCAGTGAACATCCATTTCCATAGCTTTCGGAAGCAGATATTAAAAATTGCTCTGCTGGATTGCAGATCCACCATCCAGTTTTTGCTCTCATTGCCATTTGAAGTAAAGTTAGTTAATAGCATCTAAAGATGCAAATGAGTGATATAAAGACTGCATGGGGCTCCATGAAAATCAAGAGCTGGCATGACAGCATGGAGACTGCCTAAAAGACAAGGCTGATTTGTACCCACTATTCATTGACAAGGAAATTAAATTTTCCAAACAAGAAATTTATTTCCAAGCATTGTTCTCAGGTTGTTTCCCACTGCATTGACAGGCAAAAGCAGAGAAAAGAAAATAAAAGGCAACGAATAAGATCCCTTTTGAGATTCAGCTGCTTTTACTTTGACAGCCATCCCATCATTTCATTCAGAGCAACTTCTATAGTAACAACAGCATCAGCGGCAGAAGCAGGGAAATCACCTCATCTCAATCCTAACCTCTTCCCTTCAAGCCAACTGTAGAGAAGAAAAATTTAGGTTGATTAATTACGAACAATCATTAGCATGTTAATAGCTCAAGCAATGAATCATAACCATTCAAGCTTTCAATAGTACCACGATATTAGAATTTAAATTAAGAAATATATTAATAAGCAGCACTCAACTGGTTGTTCTGAAGATGGTTTCCAGGCAGGGTGGACTTTGAAAAACCAAAGTGGTCTTGGAATGCAGGTGTACGCTGCGAGAATGCACCAGCTATAAATATACTTTGTATAATTATTTACAAAAGAGAAGTAAAAGCTTCGATCAAACCCCAGCAAGAGTTAGGGACAAGTACCTCAAAACGAGTTTCTGAGAAACCTTGTGAAAAACCCAAGACACTCTCCATTGAAGGTTGATTATTGTCAAGACTGAAGTTGTTCTGCCAAATATTAAAGAAACCATCAGAGAAAATATAATCCAATAATTAATTTCTCCAAGCAACACCGGTTGGATCATGCTATTTTTGGATATTACTTTAGTTAAGGGTGCTATATATGCGAACTTACCCAGGAGAAATTGATAACAGGAGAGCTAGCAGTGTCATCGAGAAAATCATTCAGTTCGTGATCTTCACGGTGTCGGTGTTGTTTTATTTTCTGCCTTTTCCCCACATTCTTCGCCAATGTGGCGGCTCTGGACGCAGGGTAAAAGCACCCACTATCATCATTGACGTGACCTTCATCTTCAAAGAGATGTGGAGGCCCTGAAGATGCATCAGAAACCATAGACAGGTCCTCTTCTTCTTCTTCTTCTTCTTCTTCTTCTTCTTTAGCCTCTTCTTTAGCTCTTTTATCTTTATATTCATCACAGAAACGATTGTTTCTATCTAGAAACCCAGTATCTCTACTTGAAACATTTGGAGAAAGAAAAGAGTGTTCCAAGTATAAAGTCCAACCAGACTCGCACCCACTGCTGCATTCTGAATCAAACACATTCATTTTCCTCTAATTTGGTCAAAGGAAATCCCAAATGGGTTTTCTTATATAAGCCCTGAAATTTTTCAAGAAAGAGAGACAATTAAACTGAGAGTCACTCGTGCTCAAGCTTCCAAGCGCTACACTCTTAAGACTACTTTGTCTTCTCACCAAGCAGTGTTGGATGGGAAGAGTGGAAATGGGGTGTGGGGGAAAATCCAAAGGGAATCAGACTAAAATCCTAGACTAGTTTTGTCCTGACTCTCCCTCCCTATTCGGGTCAGTAAGTGAATGAATCAGAAGTGCCATTCGGGGTTGGGTTATAAGAGGGTGCATGTAAGAGAGAGAGAAGGGGAAAAGCCACAACTTCACATGCTAGACAGCGAGGCACTGTACCCGTAAACAAAACCGGGTACACGTCCGTTTCTCCCTTCACCGTATATGGACACCTATCCCTTCTGCAGTAATGCACCTCTCTCTCGCTCTCTCTCTCTCTCTCTCTCAAATGACAAACTCTTATCTTCACTTTTGTGCGTGATTTAGTGACAATCTCTGATTTGATTAATATGGTTGGTCGTTGGCTTATTATAATTTATATCCATATCTATGAACTATCCAGTGCACCAGGTATCTGTGGTCCTCCAGTGGAGGGTCTAGTGCAGAAATATGGAAAGATGGGATGTTCATTTTCAACATTACAGTGAATACTTTCTAGTGTTTTTTTCTCATTTTACTCAAATTTCCCTCCTTTTTGAATCTCTGCACTGGTAATGTTTAATCAATTGGTATGAAGAATTGAAAATCTGAAAGTGTGGTCAAGAGAACGAACATATTAGGCTTTTGATGCTACAGAACCCCAAAATAAAATGACATAAATATTTAGGTTATTGTCAGTGCATGTCCTCTGATTGGAGGCTCTCTCCCACATCTCTCTCACTATCTAACATATTTTCCAAGAGATCCTTCAAAAAAAAAAAAAACAAAACAAGTTTTTATGGCATGACAGCATGAGTGGAGACTGTAGAAATTTCTTGGGGCAAGGAGTGTAAGTTCTGTAGTTGACTGGGTTTTTATGAATCCACATGCCATCACATTCATAACCAGACAGACAGACAGAGAGAGAGAGAGAAAGAGAGAGAGATTTCTCTACCAAAAATTTACTCAGCCTCCAAGAACTCACACACACATGTGGGCACGTGTGCTTATGCATATGCGGCCTTCCATATATTCACACATGTATGCACGTGCACACGCACTTCAACCTAAAATTCTTCTACTAAATTTACTCCATAAAAATTGACAGTTGGTGATCCTTTGTGTACTACTACCAATGTAAAATCCGACATTTGTTTTCCATATACTCTATCCTTTTACGCCTAAATGGTCTTCTTCTTTTTTTCCCCCATTTATATAATAAATAATATTTTTTGTTTTTTTTATCATTTTAGAAAGAATGGTATCTTGTTTCACTCTTAGGACAGTATTACTAGGACCGATATTTAATCGAATGAAGTTTATCGATGAGTGTAAAGCTACTTTTTATTTTTTTTCCTTTTTTTAAAATCATTTTTTGCACAATTTTAAATATTTTTTTTAAAAAAAAAATCAATTCACTAATATTCATTTCTTTAATCATTAAATAAAAAAATTAAAATTAAAAACTCAATCGATCACTTTTATTAATTCAATTAGCATTTTTCTTCACCCTTAATCTTCGCGATAATGTTCCATAAAGGTAGAAAGGAGGGTGGAATTATGATGGTATTATTTGGACATTTGGCACACATTCTTTGAATTTGTTTTATATTAATTGTTTGTTCGATTATCAGCAGCTATAATTAATGAATAGATCTTTATAAACTCTTCACACTCTATATTTCACATTTTTTTTAATTTTTTATTATCAAATATTTATTATATGAATAATGAATAGAAAATTTGAAATAATTTTAAAAAAATAAATTCAAAAAAAATTTAAAAAATAATATTAAAAAATTTAAAATTTTAAAAAAATATAGAGTGTAGAATGTGGTGGAGGTTATGTAGAAAAACTCATAACTAATATCATGGACTATGGAGGACTACTTGCTTTGCTCTTTTTTATTATTATTTTTAAGTAATTTTTTTATTCTTTTTAATTCATCGGTATTATATAAATATTATAAGTATTCTCCGCTACTGAATTCAGCAGACCTATGTCTGCTGGCCTAGTATAAATTTGGCAAGCCTCACCCTATGTTCCATAAGTTTAATAATATCAAGTGGATGCAAGTAATTTCTTATATTATGCTAAGGAAAAACAAAAAGATCAAGATTTATGGTTATATTTCCAATAAAATTAAAAGTTTAAAAAGTCCATGATGCATGTGAAGTCAAAAAAAAAAAAAAAAAAAAAGTGCACGCACGAAAAGCTTTTCCTTAAATAATTAATAATCTTTCACATGTTTATTGAAAGTGCTCCGTAGTCTTATAATAGTGTATACTATAATTTGAGGATGAGGCTATTTCATATGATATGGCATCTAAAGGTATATAATTTATAAATGGGGGAAAAGAGGGGGAAGAAAACAGAGAGCTCTAAATCCCTAAAGACTCACATGGCACCACAGGAATTTTAATACCCATGTGAAAATTCTCCCTTGGATCACTCATTAATTAATAAATGAGTGATAGCACCTAGATACTCTAATCTGCTGCTTTCTGGCCTTCCAAGGCTGTCATGCGCCCCACCATCAGACTCCATAGCCGCCGATCTATCAGACAGTAGGAGAATATCGCCCAAACAAGTGGCGCGTGTGTCTCATGTGCGGCCTACAGTGCGCGTGGGTTCTAGGCGCCACCTTGCTAGGTGGAGTCCTTTGCCACCACATGCGGCAATTGTCGTGGTCAATGGCTTCAGCTCTCTCAAATCTTATTGTTCTTCTTTTTCCTAGTGTCTACACGCGCCACCACAGCCAGTGGCGGTCCTATGCCGGTGTATCAGTTTATCTGCAGGTTGTTATTTTCCTATATTCCTATTTTCCCTAACCACTGATCAAGATAAAATGTTGGTGATAGTCTCCCTCAGCCAGACCAGATCAGCAAAATGCAACACGCTCATTTCAACTACGATTTTTAGTTGTAGTTTTTTAGTCTGTTTATCAGACATTGTAATCACTTTTACGCAACACCCATTTGCAGGACATGGATTAGAATCAATGTTTTGATTCGAGAACCCTCTTTTTATTTTTATTTTTATTTTTATTTGCTGGTGTTGCTTTTGCTTGTTTTGAGACGATTGTTGGGGACTCTCACCCCATAAAATCTTATATCTTTATAACCACGTATTTTAATCTATGTTTTTGTTAAGAGAAGAAAAAAAAAAAATAACCATCCAAATCTCTCTCTCTCTCTCCATTGATTGGAGGGAGTATCGGTATGTAACCATGTCCAATACAGCTCATCTGGGCCATATTATTTTCAATTGCTGATTTAGGGCTTCACTATTAATGGGCCATGATTCTGTTTCGATCTCCTCGCTGGAGACAAACTAATCAACTAATTAAATGAGTGTGCTTCAACTTAATTGATTAATTACCTTAAGAATAAATAATTAAAAAATATGATATTTTGTAATCTCTACCTATCCATTCATAAAAGCTTCCTAACCAAGATCATAAAAAATAAATAAAATATAAAAAACTTCATAATTATTCCTTCCACCGATAAGTCATGATCAATATAAAAAGAGAAAATTAAATGTCAGCAAAACATCCACATATTTCTAATAAACTACGCAAAATCCGGAACTGGTATCATTGGAAGGTAGTGCTTCTTTTATTCATTAAAAAAAGAAATCAGCAAAGCTGGTTACAGATCATCTAATAACTGAAAAACAGCATACCAAGTAATATCCACAACTGCACCCTTCAATTATTATTATTATTATTATTATTAGTTTCGGAAAATAAAACTTAGGTAAATGGTACATATATAAAAAAAATTATATAGAAATAAATTCATAAAAATGATGTAACTTTATGTGGTATTTATATTTCCTTTATAATAAAAATAATTTTATAAACTAAGGTACAATATCAAGACATGTTACTTTATGTACTTGTGACTAAAATATTTTTATAGAAGAAAAGAACGGAATTTATCAAAAATAAAATATAAAAAAGGAAAATAATATAATTATTACCTTTTTACTACCTATTTATTACTCTTTTTATATTTGATTTTTTTAATTTTTTAATTTTACTTAATTATTAAGGAAATGAATATTAATAAAATTATATATATTTTTAATTTTTTCTTAATGATTAAAGAAGTCAAAAAAATATTTTTAAAAAAATAATAAAATGATAAATACATTATAAATAATAAATAGATAGTAAAAACAGTAATCTTATCACTACTCTCTAAAAAAAAAAAAAAAAATGAGTGCATGAAGGAAAGGGTCGGCAAGACAGGGACATCCAAGCTGGCTCCACGCCCTAAGTGGGGGAGGTAGGGTTCCCATGGGAAGGAGGCCCACGCCACACATACTGCCGGTAATATCAGTCAATCGATGGTTTGTCGTTTAGCAAAAGTACATAGTACGGAAACACGTACGAGGGCGCACCACCACGAACGACCACAGCGTGGGAGTGCCGTGTGTTCCGCTGCTTTTGGGATGCGGACATGAATTTTTTTTCGAGATAAGATTTTATTGCCTTTTCCTTCGCTTTTTCTTTCCCACTCTCCTTTACAATGCGTGTCGTTTATAGGACGATGCTCCTCGTTTTAAGTCTAAGATAAAATTAAATATTTTTAGAAAAATTAAATAGAATATTATTTTTTAATATTATTATTGTTTTAAAATTTAAAGAAATTAAATTATTTATTAAATCTTTTGTAAAAATTTAAGAAATTATAATAATAAGATAAAATTAAATTAAATTAAATGAAATAATTTTTCCTCCAAACCAACCCTAATCGTATAAAAAAATCCTATCTATTTCTTCACCATACATACATTTATAAATATATGTATATAAATAAGTGGGTGCGGCTGCTGTGCCTTCCTATCTTGCTCGCTGTATACTTAGCATAAAAAAGTTTTTTTTTACTTTTTATATTTTTTTAATATATTTAAAAAATAAAAAATATATATTAATATATTTAAAATTACTTCTTTAATTATTAAATAAATAAATAAATAAATTTTCATCAACGGTCGAATGGAAGTATCAAAAGAGTAGGCATAGGAACGTTTTTCTAAATAAATACAGCTGTTGTCAGTTCCAGGTGGCTTGCACTTCTGCCGTCCTACATCTTGGCTACGTTACAGCGGCACGTGGGTATGAGTCTCATTTTCATCACTCATAACCCAAACAATCTCTTTGCTTATAATTCTATTTTAAATGAATAATGTTAATATAAATATAAAATAATAATTATTAATTTTAATGAGGCTACTAGCTATTAGAATAATAAATTGTTAAATAATTATCTAAATACCATTGAATTAAAGTATAAACAACCACTATTTTGAGCCCATCATAACGTTCGTGGACACATAAAAGGACTGATTCGTGGTCAATTTATTTGAAACGTACATTAACAATCATTCATGCAAGATTTAAAAGTTTCATAGGAAGTCAATCATCATATACTTTGGGCCGTTGGTGTTATCGGCCCATAACTACAATAACAGTCCAATTAGGCTACCTGCTTGAACTGTTAGATCGTTACTGATAGAATGGTTCAATGATGAAAATGGCTTAGTTGTCCAGTCCAGTCCAGTCCAGATAAGCCCAAACAATTGTCGAATCCCTGCAGCAACAAAATTGCTCCACTCGTTCAAAGATTTGTAGTTTGATTGGCATCATTTTCAGCCTCTACATATTTTTTTTTTTTTTTTTTTTTCTGTTTTTGAGTTGGGGCTTCGAATTCAGAACTCCATTTTAGAGGCGGGTTATGTCATTGAGGCCACACCTTCGGCAAATGCTCCACTCGTTTGTTCTCTAATCTTATCTACATTTTCTTCTGAAGAATCTAAACCGACCTGAACCCCCTTACTCGCAAGTCACCAACATGGAGGAAGACAAAGGTTGCTTCCATCAAGCCAGCTTCAACGACCAAAAGGGCCGTTTGAGAATCTCAAGAGTCCCCGTGGTACAGGAATTAGCACGCCAAGGACTCCATTACTTGCCAGATAAGTTCATCAAACTGCGCCCGGACCAACCAACCACACCCTCTCTCGTCCATGAGTTCAATACCTTTCCATCCATCAATATGGCTAAGTTACGGCTGGGGTCCGAGCCCGAGGGTCGAGCCCACGAGCTAGCCAAGCTAGCCAGTGGTGCCCAAGAATGGGGAATGTTTTTAATCACCGACCATGGGATGCCCGCTGATGTTTTGCACGATGTTAAGGATGTTGTGAAGGGGTTCTTCGGGTTGTCTTTTGAAGAGAAGAAAGCGAGTGTTGGATCTTATGCGAGTGTCGACAACATGGGTTATGGCCGGAATTTTGTCAAGTCGGAAGATCAGCCGTTGGATTGGATTGATCGGCTGACCATGAAAGCAGCCCCGGAAGGAGCAACTGAGGGACTCCATGTTTGGCCTCAGAAACCCAATAATTTCAGGTACGTTTACTGATTCGCATAATGGACGATTGTCACTGTTATCATCATCAGTTTAATAGAAGATTTCATCAAAGTAAATGACATTGGGAATGACAGGCAAGCCATAGAGCAATACGTCAAAGAATCAAGAAAGGTCTTCAACGACCTACTCGATTCCCTTGCCGAATCCTTATCACTTGAAAGACATGTTTTTGTGCAGTATTTCCATCATAAAGATAGTGAGGTTAATGTGAGAGTGAACTACTACCCACCATGTCCGAGGCCTGACCTTGCCCTGGGCATCACCCCGCACACGGATGCAAGTGCTCTCACTCTTCTAATGGAATTTGACACCACCGGAGGACTCCAAGTGCTCAGGGACCGAAAGTGGGTTGCCGTGCCATGGCCACGGGATACATTGCTGGTGAATGTGGGAGACATCTTAGAGATAATGAGCAATGGAAGGTTGAAGAGCCCATGGCACAGGGTTGTGACCCAAATGGATGCCGACCGATTCTCGATTGCTTTGTTCTACAATCCACCTTCCCGGGCTGAGATCGAGCCTGTAAGGATCAATGCAACCATGGAGCATGAGGTTTACAAGAAGGTGGCGCTTAGGGATTATTTGCAGCACTTTTATAAGATCAATCCCACATCTGAGAAACAAGCAATCGACTTTGCCAAGGTTCAGTGAGTTTGATGTTTTAACGAGGAGAAATTATTTGAAACTCCAAATAGGAAATAGAAAAAGCCTCGGCAGCGTTGAATTTTTTTGTGGGTTGAGGTGAGTTAGGTTAGTTTTGATTCTTGCACCACCATGCAAGCCTATATAGTATATATCACCATGCATTGCATTCTACTACTTTAAGAGGTTGCACCTAACGAATTTGACACAGCCCCATCAAACCCGAGAAGAAGATATGATTCCTTTCTAATCTACTACCTAAAATTTAAAAAACATATTTTAAAATCTAAATTGGGCATGAAATTAATGTAAATCCTTTAACCATGCATAAAATATCAAGGAAAAGTTCGACAATCTCGCATGAACTTAGTTCAAATCATAGTTACAATTATCCTATTGTCCCAAAGTTCTATTCACACCTTCGATGCTAATTATTGATATTGAAAAATCAAAGGCACGCCCACTTGGCAACCGGGACATGTGGACTACTAAAATCAAAGTTTGCAAATAATTTTAGAGAAACAGTATTATTGCCATCTTCAACTGCTCACCGTCCCAACTGCGGTGATGTATCATAAATATTGGTCAAGTATTCTGTAGTTGAGTCGACCCTTTCTTTCATTTGATCCATGAAAGTCTGGGTAATTTGTATGGTATCCGGTTGGTCATAGGTGTCCGTCCCTCTTTCTTTATCTTTTTGTTAGGCTAGAAAGGGAGGCGTCCTTAAAGTAATAAGAAAAAGTCAAAATTTCAACGTGAAAAAATATGCGAAGATGGAGGCAAGTGTGACATGCGTTTCAAATTTCAATGAAGATAGTACGAGTACTGTCTTAAGTTACGCGTGAGGGAGGCACAAAGAAGTCACAAATTTACGTAAGGTCGGCAGAGTCTTCACCAAGAAGAAAATTTTCAGCTTCGGGAGCTGCCATGACACCCACTAAAGTAAGACGTAGCAACGTGTCTGTCAGCATTGGGGTTGAGTATGAAGACGCGAGAAAAAGAGCTTAATAATTATCACCTTCCTTCAAATGCAATTTCCTTTTATTTGGAGATTTTAAGCGTGTGGCTTTTAGTGCATTGTCTTGACTCTCAATCAATCATGCATGCTGTAGAAGTAATAATGGTATTCATTCACAGGCACACACACAGAGAGAGAGAGAGAGAGAGAGACGCAGGTTTACAATTGATATCAGTTGCCAAATTCGAAAACTTATGGTTGAACCATTGGATTTTCATGCTTTTATAAGTGAAATGCTTGAGAATCTACTTTGCTCTGTTTTTATAGGTATTATAATCTTTGTGGGATCCATAGTTTCTGAATCCCCCGTTAATTTCGACACTTTTGTCCAAGTTATTGTCTACTCTTGTTCCTGCTTGAAGTTGGAGTGTCTTTTTTTCTCCCCTAGCTCTGGTCTCCCCCCACCCCTTCTCTCTACGTTCAAATGCTAATACCCATTTCTTTTGCACACACTGGGGCGCACACAGAGAGAGAGAGAGAGAGAGAGAGAGGTGGTGAACTACCTAAATTTCACTACCATTAACAAAGTAAAGACCGTCCCTGCGAGCATTCATTCCTCTGTTGGTAGGCTACTTACATTTCAGTCCCGTTAACCAATCCAAAACTGTCTAATTCGCTGTAATGATCATTTAAGATACCTCCTCCTTCTTCTTCTTGTTGCTCTTAACTCTTCTGATTGCTAAATTCACGATTGTAGACATATGAATATTTGTTTCCAAATTATAAAATTAAGAGCACTCACAATGGTTTGTGTATCCTATCTTTTAAAATACATCATAAAAATCCAGTTTTTTTATTTTACATACTAAGTTTTACAATATATCATACGTCAGTTTATTTTTTTTTTTCTTTACATCATTTAAATGTTATATTATTTAATAGTTTCTTGGAAAAAAAGTACAAGGAGAGAGAAATTATTGTGGGAGACAAAATACATGAAAAGAGAAAAAATAAAGAAAATATTTTTACACTTGTGTACAGTTCACGCTACATGTAGGTGAACACTGTAGCAAAATGGAAAATAGATTTGAAAATTCATGATCCGTTGGAGGCAATTTTGAGCTACTTTTCTTCAAATTTTACATAAAAATAAGTTTTACAAAATAGAAATGCTAAACCCACCGAAGTAGGGTCCCGATAGTGTGTCCCGATGTAATTTTTTTTTACTTAGTGATTAAAGAAGTGTTTTTAATGATGTTGTGAATTTTTTTTAAATATTTAAAGATGTTAAAAAAATATATGTAATAAATAAATAAATAAAATAAAATACACTTATCAAGACCCAAATTTGGATCCCGATTCGGTGGCCATAGCTTTACTCTTTACAAAACCTATTGAGATTGCTCTTAAATTGGGAATTTTTACAGAATGAGAATTACTTTGTCTGTACAATAATCTTGCAAAAGTGAATTTACAAACCAATGAGTCGGCTTATTTTTTGAGTTAAATTTTTAGTAAGTTTTTTGTTGAGCCCAAATTTACCAAATTACCGTTAACTTATCTTTTATGAAAAAAAAATAATAATTTGTGTAAACGTAATAATTCATTTGGAAAATTTGTGTCAATCCAAGAGAGAAGGTTAACCAAGTGTAGGAGAAAACCAAGAAAAAAACGTTGCATGTGGTCGCTTCCATAAAAGAGCAAAGCAAGGGTTAACAATAGGAATGGCAATAATAATGGGAAAATGCTAGGGACCGATGATTTAGACTTCTAATCAACCGATACTTGGTTTTTTTTTTTTTTTTTTTAAATTTAATGGTTAAGGAAGTGTTTATTAGTGAATTGGTTTTTTTTTTTTTTTTAGAAAAACATTTTAAAAAATATTTAAAAAATATGTGAAAGAAAAAAATTTACTCTTATCGGTATCTTTTATCAATATCAAAACCCATAATAATAATAATAACAAACCACATTGACGAGGGAGGGAGGCACCGTGGTTGATCAATTAAAGAGGAAAGAGATGGGGATTGGGCGTTGAAGGTGTAGTTCATGAGCTCACGTGAAGAGGGAGGTGGTGGGCTCGGAGGTCATGAGTTGCCTTCAAAAAGATTGTCAATGCTGGTTTGTCTCATTCATTGGCTTGGCTCCTCCTCTATTGAGTCGGTCCTAAATGGTCAAGACCCTTGGAAAGCCTGTGGGCGAAAACTTTCCGTACTATCACTAAAAGTAAGCTTGTGATTTGTGAATCTGTCGCCTTGTGAGCAGGGAGGGGTCCATTCCCTGGTCTCAAGGCCCAGGCTTTCCATTTGCACACTCCACTCTTTCGGCAGATAAAATTATTAGAAACTCTCTTAAATAACATTGGAAGTAGTATGTGTTTGTACTCAGAACATGTAATAATTACTCTGTACGAGCACCCAATAAAAAAACAGAATTCCACGTTATGCATGTCCCCACCTAAAATAAAATAAATCCCTTGCGACAATTACCTCATTCATCTTTCCTATCTGAACAGTGAACACTCCCCTCCGGTCCGGTGCAATGCAGGAAAATTTGATGAAGAGAGAAAGCTGGTTTCCTCTCCCAACTTTTTAAACAGCCTGGAATGGGGCCCAACCTTGACCACTCTTATGGGGAATCCCAGCCACTAACTTGTGCTCCCCATTTTTAGCCCCCTTTCAAACCATAAAGAAGAAAATAGAAACCTCTAGACAGTGGAGTCGATCCCATGTTTTGGTGGTACTGCGTATAAAACTAGAAGGCTTAAGCATTCACATTAGATTTTCTATAAAATTTTTTATAATTTAGTAAAAAAATATATTTTTTAAAATTTTTTCTTAAATTTTACTCATCTTTCAAAACCTTTTTACATCTCATTCCCTATCTATTCTCTATTCTATTAAAATAATATTTTTTTATTTTTCTTTTATTATTTTTTTTTCTCACTTTCATTTACAAATATAAGTACTCAATATTTTTTTTTTTATGTTTTGAACCATTACTCTAGTGAATATTTTAAATAAAAATTTAAATTTTTTTTAATATTTTCTTAGTTATTTAAATTATTTTTAAAAGTAATATTTAAAACTACAACAAATATGAGTATGAGAGAAAGTGTAGATGATTGGAAGAAGAATTAATTTAATTGAAATGAAAAAAATATTGATAAAAGTGATTTAGAAAATAAATAGTAGTTTCTCAAATATGGAGAACCACTATTCATTTCCTAAACCTTTTTCATAAAATAGAAATCCGTATAGAGGGAAGTTTTGAAAGTATTTCCTTTCTCAAATTATAAGAAAAAGATAATTTTAAGAAACCCAATGGGATGCTCTAACAACTCTAATTATTGTGATCCTACGACCTCTCTCTCTCTAACATCAATAAAATAGTCCAAATCAAATGGATTTTTTTAAAAATTATATTTTTATACTTCCTTTACTACTACTTTATTATTTAATTTTTTTAATTAAATTATATAATTATATTAATTGATTGAATTTATTTAAACTAGAAGGCCACTCGCACCCCGCCTCCCATCCACCCCACTTTTGTATGGCAAGGCGAGCAACCCTACTCCACCCATGTAGGAGTAGGATCTCCCGTCTAGGAACCTTAGCGAGGGTGGGTGAGTGGTGGGGAGAGCCCAACTTTATCTCGCATTTCTCTCACCCTACTCCTGATTACATTTATAGATATTATATTTATATAAATATAAATATATTTATATTTTATAAATTATATATAAATATATATTATAATTTATTTAACTTGTTCACAAAAATTACAATAGTGGATAGCATCCCTGATTAAATTAAAAAAAAATAGTAAACTAATGATAAAAGAGGAGTAAATTTATCTTTTTTTTTTATTCGGATGGGGCGGGGGCGGCGGCGGCCAAGTGGCACACACGAGCTTTCTGTTCGCTTACAAGCTCTGAGGTGATGTGTACTCTATGTGGTGGTCTCCACCCCCAATCTCTGTCACCCCACACACACCGTCCATCCAATCAAATCTTTGCCTTCCCCTATATTAGTTGTAGTGGTACTACTCCGACTGTTCACTCACAAAACTCCATTCTTACACGTGTACGGACCCGATTCTTTCTACCTCTGTGTCTCCCCCACCCCATCCACTCACATCTTTTCCCTCCAAATCTCCTCTCTCCCCAACCTTTTCACTACCCTCTTACGTGGCTTCTGCCCGTCATGCCACCAACTTTCCACCTATCAAATTTGATTTTTCTTTTTACGATTTACTATAATTTTATCACGTGTCTCAGCAATGATGTCGAATATGTAGGTTAGATGTAGGTTCGACATCTACGGATTCGAGATATAACCGTCGAGCACCAACAATCAATGGGTCCAATATAACACTCATCAATCAAAAGAGAAATAGAGAGAGAGAGAAAGAGAAAGGCTCCTTGGTCGGGGCTTTGTGAATTATAGAAACATCATTGGACCTCCTTATAGAGTAGTATAGACAGTAAATGTGCGTATTTGACTAGACTCCACAAAGTAGCCGAAACCCACCGCAGCTTAGACTTCAAAAGTGGTTATATTAACAGGCATCATATCATCAACTACTTAATATCATATATCATGTTACTCTATCATATATCATTTATCGATTTTAATGAAACAAAAAAGGAAAAAAAAAAAAAAAAAAAACTCTTTCCTAATACGTACCTTCTTGCAATCCCGACCGTGCATTTTATAATCCAAATTATAAAAAATAAAACTTTAAATTGACGCTAAAAGAAAAGGAGAGATAAATAAAACCGGTTTGGGCTTATCTAGTGCTGCTGTAAATCCGGGGCAGAGGATCGTTGCCACTTGATAGGCCGCTCCTCTTCCGCTACGGTTAAGCCAATAGTGGCGGGGTTCTCGGTACGCGTCTCGCAGCTTCCACAGTCAGCGGCGTCGAGCACCGCGACTGGGCTGGGCGGAGCCGCCGGCTTAGATCTCCTGTCTTTTGGGCAAGCTGCCGTGCACGTGTCGGTCAGGTACTCCACCATTAGTTGGTGACAGCTTCTCACCCTTTCCTGTCCCCAAAATAGAAAAAGGGTAAAAAGAAAAGAAAAAGACTAAAAATTTATTACACTGCTTTCAATGACCTTCTCTACAGTACATTCAACACACCACGCTTCTCTTTGAATTTCTCGCGAAAGAGGAGACATTTATTTACGAAACAAGCCCAACACGAATTAAAATTAAATTATATAGACGCCAGAATAATACTTTGTTTACTCTCTCATGAAAAACAACAGGCAATTTGCCATCGACCACCGGCGAATCAGAAGCATCAGCAGTAGCACAAAGCACAGCCGCTGCTGCTATTGTCGATGGCGCATAAACCAAGAAATCGACCACTGAAACATAATATTTAAAGTATAAACTTAAACTGTTAGTAATAATCTAGTATCAAAAACAGAATCCGAGAAGTAGTTGGGATTGGGTTGGGTTTGGATTACCGCGGGTGGTGCTGATAATAAGATCCGAGCAAGCAGAGAAGACCAGGTTGAAGAGCTCGGATTTAGGAGTGGAAGAAGATGGAAGCTTGGAGATGAAATAGTCGAGAAAATCGAACGGTGTGACCGAGCGCAATCTCCAATTGAGAATGGCCATGACCCGGAGCTCCATTCGCTGCACCGTTTTGGGATCGAACACGAACTTGGGGTCAAGCACTTGGAGGTCCAGTAGGAGTGGGACCTGGGGTTCCTCCATTTTCGCCGCCAAAGACAAGCACGCCACTGATAGCAGCTGAAGCGGCCACCCATTTGGCTGCTGAGATGAAAACAAGACGATCGGCAAAGCTCAGTGTCAGACACACTCCCGGTGAATCCGGAATTTCTTCCGAAAATCAAGTGTTTTTTCCCGGGAAATTACTCTTACCAGTAAAGAATGGGACGAGAGGAAACGATCGAAGTAGTTGACGGAGAGGAACGCTGTAACCGGCCTGAAGTTATAGTACGCGTGCACCTGTGTCACGCAGAAAACCACCACACCAACAAATCCAAAATTCAACATCCGCACTACCTTTAGATACCGTATATGTAATGTATATATACCTACCTACGCACGTACTTTTTATCTGTAAAGCAAACTGAGTACCTTTAAGATCCAGTCGATGGAGTCTTGGCGAGTGTTGACGTCGATCGAGCGGTCACGACAGCGTCTGAGGTAGTCCGGGATGGGAAAGTGGAGGAGTTCCGAGTCGACGAGCGCGGAAATGGTGGACTCATCGGAGGGCGGAGGATGAACGAAGAGAGACGATGATGCAGTTTGATCGGAGATCCACGTATCTGCGTCCAAGGAGATAACGTCGCCGACATCATCGCTGCAGTACAAGCTAGCAGTGGCGGCGGAGTGGCCCGCCGAGTGAGGCATTGCGGCAAGGAGAGAGGGAGACTAAGGGAGAATTAAGTAAGGCGACGGCATTTGTAACGGCGGTGAGAAGGAGAACGGTTGGGGTGGTGGTGGTGGAGATGGAGTAGGGGGTGCTTAGTTTGGTCATGGCTCGCCTTTCGGGTTTGGACATAACAGTCTTTATCAGCTAGCTCTATGCCTCTGTCCCTCTCGCGCGCGCGCGCGCTCTCTCTCTCCTCAGCTTTTTTTTTTTTTTTTGAAGAGCTAATTGTAAATAAAAAAATTATACTTTTTAGGTCATATATTATACATAATTTTTTAAATTTTAATTTTTTTAAAATATAACATGTAAAGATAATGAGTAGAAAAGCTAGTAAATACGAATAAGAACGTATCCTACCCACTAATATTTTTTTATAGAACTTTTAAGTATAAATTGTTGTATTAATACATCACTTATAATGAGATTTACTATAATTTTAAAAAAATATTAATATTTGTTGACATAGTTAATGGAAAAAACTTTCACACCAGTTGCATGTTAGGTGCGTAAAAAATAGGAATTCTAAATAAAATTTCTCATTTTTGTAATTATAATAAATTTTACAGTAGATAGTTAATCAAATTATAAATAACATATGCACATATGCACATATAAGCCCAAAATCAGTAAATGTTCCTCAGCTGGGGCTATCTATTGAAGTGGAAGAATCTTTGGACAGCTAACTAAATTGAATTCGTGTCCTTTATAGCTGTTTGAGTAATACTAAATGGTTCTACAACCACCGCGTATTTTTTTTAAAAGGAATAAAATTTATTATTAAAGATTTAATTGTTTTATATAAATTTTATATATTTTTTTTTATTTTTTTTAAAAATAAATGGACAGATTTTTTACTGAATATAAGATTATGAATGGCACTACAGTCATCGAAAAAGTATCCTGAAAGTATGTTCGGATATGTGTATTTTACCTTTTTTTTTTCTTTTTTATGTATGTTTTTTATCATTATAAATATTTTAAAAAAATAAAAAATTCTTAACATCATTAAAAAAATATTTCTTTAATTATTAAAAAAAATACTTTTGAAACATACTTTCGAGACCCAACTTCGGTGGTAAGATATATCTCTTGTAGCCCAAAACTAAAGGACAGAACAAAAAGAGAGTGGTCTTGTCCGAAATTAAGCATAATTGGCAAAAGATATTAGAAAGGCAATCTTGTTGACTTTGGTACGCATCTAATATATATCCTTTGAGTTGGGATATTTATGTCCAAATTTCAAGACTCAACCCCTCTTTCAACGCGCTCTCGCTATGTTCATCATGTTCATGCATAACAACACTATTGATGACAGCACGATTCATACAAAAGTGGCATTAATGATATAATTCATTACTGTCTTCTGCAGAATGTTGTAGGCAGAACCTTTTATTTCATGAATTTTGTTGTTTTGGTTTATATAATAAGAATCTAATGCAAAAAAACTAATCTCGCCTACATCCGCCTCACTTTTGTATTCATCTTTAATAAATAAATAAAAATACTTGAATAAATTCACTGCTGGTAAGTACGGCGTCGTTTCATATATCTTCCTAAGGAAGACTTCCTTCATACGTTCCCCCCTTCTTCTTCCTTCTTCAGTCCTTCTTCAGTTCTTCTTCTTCCTTCTCCCTTCTCTATCGCGTCTCCCGTCCCAATGACTGAACCATCCCTTCTCTCTCGCGTCTTCCGTCCCAGTGCCAGTGTGCCACCGTTCGTCGTTGCTCCTCCGTACCGCCGTTCCTCGTTGCTCCTCTATTCAGCTTCCACCTACGGTGAGCCCTAAATTTAATTCAAGTACGTCTCTTATGAATTGGAGCCAGCAGTTGTGATTCTTGTGAATTGGTTGTATTGAATATTCAATATAGTCCCAACACGGCGCTCAAAACCCTGAATTTTACATTGTATTGCAGACTTGCGCTCGAGCGAGGTGTCAAGCGCAAGTCGAGCGCACGTTGTATTGAACATTGGCTGGAGCGCCACGTCGAGCGCAAGTCGAGCGAACCTCTCTGGATGGATTCTGCTCGAGCGCCACGTCCAGCGAACCTCTCTGGATGGTTCTGCTCGAGTGCCACGTCGAGCGCAAGTCGAGCGAACCTCTCTGGATGGATTCTGCTCGAGCGTCACGTCGAGCGCACGTCGAGCGAACCTCTCTGGATGGGTTTTGCTCGAGTGTCACGTCGAGCGAACCTCTCTGGATGGGTTCCGCTGAGTCGAGCGCAAGTCAACCGAACCTCGATGTAATAATACATCGATACATTAATATATTATGATACAATAATACAGGTCTTATTGTATAATACAATAGCCTAGTTTATTTTTAAACTAATTTTTTGCTTCTAATTTAATTTTTTTAGCTTCATTGATTGTGATATGGATCCTAGACATAGTGGAAATGATCGTCCACAAAGGGATGTGGCGGATGCCAATGCTACAACTCCTACACCGGTGGGTACTTCCACCCCTAGAGCCACATCTAGGGCAGCTACATCTAGAGCAGCTACATCTTGTGCGAGTAGTCGACTCCCACTCCCAGTTGATATAGAGGATGAGGATATGTTCAACGAAGAGGAGGAGATGCCCATTGAGCAAGATCAACCACCACGACCTTCTAAAAAGAGGTCGTGGACATGGGAGCATTTCACCAAAATTCCTGGTGAAATTGCGAACCCAGTAGCAAGATGCCATTACTGTGGATCACTTTGTGGATGCCATTCGAAGAAGCAAGGTACCAGTGTGTTAATAGCACATCTAAATGGTTGTCAACGATATAAGATAGCGAAGGGATTGCAAGCCACTGATCAGACCAACCTCAGTTACCAAACTTCTACAGCCACTGATGGTACACAGACTAAGAAATTGGTCATCCCTCAATACAGTGAGAAGATGTTGAGGGACATGCTTGCAGAGATGATAATTACTGATGAGATGCCATTTACCACAGTCGAGAAAAGAGGCTTTCGAAAGTTTCTAAAGTTTGTTGAGCCACGATTTCTCATTCCATCACGGTATACAGTGATGTGAGATTGTATGAAGAGGCATGCGAAGGACAAGGAGGAGATGAGGAAGATGTTTATTACCACTGGCCAGAGAGTGTCTTTTACGACTGACACATGGACTTCCATACAGAACGTCTGCTACATGTGTATCACAGCACACTACATTGACAGTGAGTGGATTTTGCATAAAAAAATTATTGGTTTTAAAGAATTGTGGATCATAAAGGTGCATCCATTGGGGCGAAGATGGATGATTGTTTAAAGGACTGGGGAATTTGAAAAGTACTGTGTATTACAGTTGACAATGCCAGTGCGAATGAAACAGCAATTGATTGGTTTAAGCGGAACACGACGGTGAGAGATGATGTCATTTGGGCCCACGAGTTTATTCACGTTCGATGTTGTGCTCATATCATTAACCTCATAGTTGTTGAGAGATTAAAAGAGGTTCATGATTCCATAACCCGAGTCCGCAACATTGTACGATATGTGATGGGTTCCCCTCAAAGGCTTGCCAAGTTTAAGGCAATAGCAGAAAATCTGAAGATTGAATGTTCTAGTATGCTGTGCTTTGACGTTCCGACTCGATGGAATTCTACATACATGATGTTGGATGTGGCACAGAAGTACCAAAAAGCATTTGAGCGGATGGAGGTCAAGGATGGGGGCCTGAGGTATGCTTTGTTGGAGCCAGCAGAACAGGGGTTCGGTGCGCCGGACGCACATGATTGGACCAGTGTGAGTTATTTTGTTGAATTTTTAAGAACTTTTTATGAGATAACCATGCGGCTATCTGGATCCAAATATACGACTGCGAACTCATTTTTCAGCGAGCTCTCGGAGCTTCACTTCTAGTTGGAAAATAGTTGTACTGACTCTACTGGATTGTTATCTGCTATGGCTACGAGGATGAAGATCAAATATGATAACTATTGGGGGAATATTGAGAAGATAAATAGATTGCTATTTGTGGCTATGATCCTTGACCCCCCGAGTTAAGTTGGCCGTTCTAGAATTTTGGGTAAATTTCTTCCTCGGGGCAGTGAAGGCTGCAGAGTTTATTAAATTGCTAAAAAGTGATGTTGATGACTTATATCATCACTACAGTACTAGTGCTCAGCCTTCATCCTCAGTTGGTAGCTCCTCACATTCGAGGCCGACAGGATTGACAGTTTCCTTAGGTGATACTGACTCATCTGTAAGGGTTAGAGGCAATCGTATTATACAGCAGTATCATCAACTCATGTCAACAAGGAATATTATGCGTTGTATATCTGAGGTTGAACGATATGTTATGGAAGCTGTCGAGGCACCTAGTGATGTATTTCAGTTATTAACTTGGTAGAAAGTTAATTCCACCAAGTATCAAGTCCTTTCCCGTGTGGCCCGTGATGTGCTAGCCATTCCTGTCACTACGGTTGCCTCAGAGTCGGCATTTAGTACTGGAGGTTGCGTGTTGGATGCTTATCGGAGTTCATTGTCACCGTCAACCGTGGAGGCCCTCGTTTGCACACAGAATTGGATAAGTGAAACGCCTATTGGACTAGATACCGTTGGCGTTGATGCCGAGAGCTATAGGCTTGAATCGGGTAAGTTTATATGCTTTTAAATGATGATTTAATTATTTTTAATGTTTCTAACTTCTACTTTTTATGATTTTATAGATCTAATTGTGAACCCAAACATAATTACTGATGATTGAGAGTCTGGAACGGACGCTACTTAAGAGTTGGGATGGAGTTGAGAGAACCTCCTTTCTTGGTAAGAATCAAATTATTCTTTTATCGTATTCAATTTTTTATTATCAATTTTTTTCATCTATTGATTGCTACTTTCTATCTTCATTTCAGGCATGACCAATGGAACAAAAAGTATTTGAGTGAAATCCGTGTTTAATCGAATTGTAGTTATATTTCAAATTATAGTCATATTGTTATTACGTTATAAATGAGACTGTTATAACTTATGGCTACATCATACATGTTATTTACTTTTTAAACTATTTATATAGTTATATTTATGTAGTTATATACCGAGCAAAGACGTAAGATAAGTACTCTTTATTCTATAATTTCTATTAGTACTTATCCATCCTCTCTCAAACGTTTAGAATTTATTATCCAACTGAAATTAATCGAATTATAGAAATTCGTACCATCATTCTTTTTTATAAAATTTTAAATTTATGTAATTTTCAACTCATGAGTCATGAGCACTTTTAATGCTAAATTTCAGGCGGACATAAAACAAATTAAATATATAATCAAAATTCAGTAACAAAATCAGAACGAATATTTAAATTATTGAAAACTCTTGAATAAACCAAATATTTGTAGATCGTTTCACTTTTAAAAAAACTATATATGTTGCTCACTATCTGAAACGAAATTGAACAATAAAATTTAAATAATAATAAAAAAAAGAACAAAATTTTCGAAATTGAGTTCGGAAATTTTGTTCGGAGTCGGAGCTCTGACCTCCGTTCGGAACTCCCTCCGACCTCCGATCGGAATCGGACTCCGACTACGTTCGGAGTCGGAGGGGAAATTCGGCTCCGACTTTTGTTGGAGTCGGAGGTCGGAAATGACAACTCGGACTCCGTCGGAGTCGAAGCCCACCCCTAGTAGTCAGAGATGAGGAAAAAAAAAAAGAAAACTGCTAGAGCCACCCCTGGTGGCTTCCGTTGGGAGCTACCGCTGGCTATAGCATGTGTTTTTTGATATGTTTTTTTTCAATTATTTTTTATAGACAAATTTTTTAATATTTTTAAATATTTAAAAAATAAATAAATTTAGAATATTATTAAAAAACAATTTCTTAATCATAAAGTAAAAAAAAATATATTAAAAATACTTTCTTAATTATTAAGTAAAATAAAAAAATATTTTTACTTAGTAATTAAGAAAATATTTTTTAATGATATTATAAATTTTTTTATTTTTTAAAATATTTAAAATTGTTAAAAAAATCTATATAAAAACATTTAAAAAAAATAAAAATATATATATTAATGCAAGCGGTAGCTCTAATAGAAACCGGGAGCAGGACGCTTAGTATGTAAAAAAAAAAAAATACGACTATATATCAGTCGCACTCCCATACACTTCAATACAAATTTTTTTTTTTTTTTTTTATTTGTAACCGCAGCATGAGGTGTGCTGCGGCAGCATACCTTAAACTGCAATAAATATTTTTTCAAAAAAAAATATGGTGAGGCTACAAGTAGGCATACGCACCCGTGTAGAACCAGTGCGGATAGGACACCGATCAGATGTCAACAGATACTCGTTGAATTAGGTAGGCACATAAAAACCCATGAAGACAGCAAAGCCTAGAATGAATTTTGAACTGTAATATTTGATTTGACTCTTCTACTTCCAACTCTGGTTCATCACTCCATTTTCACTCTGACATGAATAAACAGTGCATAGTTAGATCACATATGTTTGGAGATTCAAACACACACACACACCAATCTAAATAAGATTTCGATATTGCACCATTAAATAAAATATGCAAGTTTAGATTTTCAAGTTTGATTGTCCATAGAAAATAATAATGTAATACAAAAGTCGTTGAAGTGTACATGTTTGGGCGAGAAGAATGCTGAAACCCCATAGAATGGCTTTTGTATTAAGATGTTGTCTTGACGTGTATATTAAATTCTCACTTGGAGACTATGAAAATGTTCATATCCCTAACAAAATTCGCCAAAGTCCTGCTCTAATATTTTTTTCAGGAAAAGCGATAGAAGGATTTTTAGAAATTAGATATTCATCTTATCTCATTATTATAAATTTTTTAAATTTTTATATAAAATATAATAAATAATATAATTTTTTTTTAAATCTTACTTTAACTTTTTTTAATTTTAAAATTAAAAATAATATTTTAAACTTTTTATTCAAACAAAAAATTCTCATCCTATTGATTCATAAAATTTACTGAAAGCTAATTACAAAGAACGAGACAACATTGTATCAATAGCAACCTGCCAGCCAACACCACGGCCGAACAGAAAGGGAGCACATGCTTTGGCAATCCCATATCTCGAGGCTGCAATACATATCTATATCTATATGTACCTGTGAGCTGCTACAGAAATAACAGGAGACATTACTATTGAAGCAGATAAAGCATACCAATCCTTATCCTTATCGTTGGAGTTAAAGTTATTTTTTAATTTTGATAAAAAAATATATATATTTTTCATAATTTTAAAACCATCCTATCTATAATTTCATATTAAATTAATTATTAAATTTATCAAAATAATAATTAAAAATTAAAAATTAAAAGAAAGACATCTCAGATATTATCAGCAACTTATTTGTTGGCCTGGAATCATGGCCGACGACTCAATACATATTAAAGCCTAAGAAAAAATTTAAGTGAGTGATCCGTAACTATAATATAATAAAATATAAATTATTATATAGAATATTTTTAAAATTTTTAATAAAATGAGATTTTATTTAAAATCTTTAAATATAGTTTTTGTAAATTTATATTTACAATAAAACTTAAAATGAGGTCTTAATGAAGATTTTGTGCCTTAATTTAGCAAGATCTTAAAAAAAAATTTAAAATATAAATAATTTATTGTATTACTTATCAAAAAAATTCATTGTATTAAATATTAAATTTAGTATTATGGGCCTTGCACTCATTGAAAACTATAAAAATTATTTAAAATTTTATTTAATGAAGTGGTTTTTATTTTATTTTTCCAAATCAAATTAAAAAAAAAAAACCTCATTTTTATTTTTGGGAGCCACGCATAAGGTGGGGGCCTTAGGCAATGGTCTTACCATTGAACTGGCCCTGCCTGGAATTAGATGGGAGCTTTTTAGCTAATAATATTATATTATATTATTATAACAAATAAAAATTACTGTAACTATAACCCTATATGAATTTAATTAGGTTATTATTTAAATGATAAACTATATTACTGTACACCGTTTATATAGGAAGAAGTTGATTTTAATTTTTATAATAAAATATTGCTTTTGATGATGAAGAGTACATCTTTAAATTCATTGTAGCTCCCCTCACACGTCATGCAATCAATTTGAAGATGTACTTAAAATCATTGTAGTTCAAAGTTCAAACTTTTATATTTTGATGAAGCCAATGTAGATAATTTTATCTATATTTCTTCAAATTTAAATCTAAAAAAAATATATTATTAAAAAATTACATTATAACATTATTTTAACTATATAATATTTTTTATTCAATTTTTTTCTCTTATTTCATAAAATTTAATAAATACTTAATTCAAACTATCTTATTATTATTCATAAAATTATTATCTCATCTCATTATCGATTACAGAGACTAAGAACATATTGTTTGGATCTTGCATTATCAGGTAGTTAGCTGTCAACTCACATTTCTCTCAATGATCATGTTCTAGTGTAAATGCCTCTTCGTGATAATACTATGACCAGGAATTATTTTCAGAACTAGAATACCACTCATACCATAAAGAAATTATATGCATGTTAGATCTAAAGCTTTGAAGTATTAATAAATGAATATTTTTTTGTTCGTACCATTTTTTTTTAAGACGATAGTGAATTGGTATATACTATACTATATAATTCCTTCCCCAAAAAAAAAAAAAAAAAAAAAAGGAAAGAGAGAAGACTCAGATAATTTTATGATTTACTGAGTAGAATAGCTACATAGAATAGCTAAAAGAAATGGAAACGGAAATAGTCAAAATACTGTAGCGTACTAATGTGTAATTAAAAATATTCAGATGTGTTCTGCATTGTTTCTTGTACGAAACATCGGACAAGATAAATGGTAACGGTAAAAAATGTACAGTGTAATCGATTAATCACATGCACGAGTGCCCCGAATGAGATCGAGATGCAGCCGAACGGATCACTACAGCTGAATTTTCACATTTCCGCATACATCTATACAAACACGACCGAGACTATCACTGCAAATCGATCGAATATGGCCCTTTTCGATTCTGTCATAGAAGGAAGGGGGTATATGCCGCAATCCTTACGTTAGCTCAACAGAAGAGAGACAGCAAAAAACAAGTAAATTATCTGAAAATATAAGCGATGAAAGGTTGCAGTCTAGTCTCCTTAAATTTATAGACTTGACACGCTCTTTTTTTTTTATCTCCACCAGTGCAAAGTGAGGATGCAATGCTGCGAACTAGTATCTAGCCCTTTACCCAACCCAACATCCTATCTAACAATTGCCATAGGTACCACTACAGGGTTCCTGCATAGGTTCATTGTTAGAATGCACAGCGGAAAAAGTACCTCAAGCTCAGCTTCAAGAATTGCTCCACGAGTTTTTCCAGATTGATAAACTCCAAGCGTTTCCTCTTAGTGGCGAAAGTGTACTACGTAGTATGGAACTAGAGTAACACTTACAAATCCACAGCTTAAGTATTTTATCAAGAGAGAACAAAAAGAGAGAGAGTCTTTTTTTCTATTTTTCTTTTTCTGGATAGGTATCATCAAAACACAATTGAGGAGGACTATATATAGTCCTCCTATGCACGGCTGGCCTTAAAGGCCAGCCTTCAATAGTCTTGTGTAACGCATGGCTTTAAGCCATGCGTTACACAAGATACGTTACAAGTAACGTTACTTGTAACGTTACAAGTAACGCATGGAGGGGTCAGCCCCACGTGGGCGCCCCTCCAACTAATATCTCCCACTCGCACACAGTGGGCATGACCCCAGGTCAGCATCTCTCTAATGTTCTCAATCTTGTTCATACAAATAAATAGGCCGTGCGACCACCAAGCACATTTGTAGAAAGGAGGGAGTACATACACCAAATCTCTCCCAGAGAAGACCAGCATAGTAACATCCCTTATGTGTCTGGTCATGTCCTAGACTTATTCGATCGCATCAAGATCAAGCATTTTCGAACCCTCTTGAGTTTAAAAAAAACTCAGAACAATGCTTGACTACCTCCAACTATTTCAATGTGTTCACAACCTTTAGCCGCTACCAAGATGTAGCGTCATTTGTATGACGTCAGCAAACACTATCGAAGATACGATATCGAATAGTCTTCCCTTTACACTCATATCACTCAATTTTGATCGAACTGCTTTCCCAACAAAAAAAAAAACAGAAAATAAAATGAGGGGATGAAATTTGCTCTAAGATATATTGTTATATTAAATGTGATTTTTTATTTAATTGTTTTTAGATTAAATGTGATCACATGTGAATATATAGTTATATTCATGCTATTTTTTTTTTCCATTATGTTATATTACATGTGATCTTTTATTTAATTTGTTATATTAAATGTGATAACATGTATATGTGAATTGAACATGTGGATATGTGATTATTTTTATCATCTATAAATGTTAGGCTTGAATGTTTATACATTAGTCTTTATTGATAAAAAATAGAAAAATTCCCACTAAGTAGTCTTAGTTAGAAATGTCAGTGTAGATGATAGACTGAAAAAAATTGCAGTGACCCCAGTAAGAACTGTAAATGCACTGTATAGCCAAAAGACCACAGTGACCCCAGTAAGAACTGTAAATGCACTGATGGAACAAGAAAAATGGACTGTAATGGTCTTATATGAACCATCTTTGTAGACTGGCCCAACAGGTTACTGTGGTTGAAGTAGCTGTCCTTGTAGACTGGCCCAAAAGGTTACTGCGATTTTAGTAGGTTATGTCTTTACATGTGACTAGGACTAGATGACTACTTAAGACAGTGGGAGTATGGTTGAGAATTATGATTAATTCTCCCATATTTTTTGAATTTGCGCGGGAATTAAGTTAAAAATTTAATAATTGGATATTGTGGCGCAAGAGATGATTCTGAAGCCTAGCGATTTTTCGATCTTGCGACATGTCTAAATTATTTTTTTTTAACTTGGATGGACGCGGCAGATTTCTTAGGTGTGTGTGTAATATCCCTTCTTTGCGTATTGTAGTGAAATGGCATCCAAGAGTATAGTTGCCGATTTAAACAAAGGGGAGAAATTGGATGGGGAGAACTATGACATTTGGCATCGGAAGATCCAATATGTTTTAGATGAGCAAGAGGTCTTGGAGGCCTTATCTCACTCCCTTACTGAGCCCGGGGAAGGGACCTCGGAACAACACAAAATAGATCAACTAGCCTATACTCAATGGGCTAAGAAAAGTCGGTGCGCGCGCATAATAATGTTAAGCAGCATGCACAATGATCTAATGTGTGAGTTCGAGGTCTATGACACTGCCCAAAGCATGTGGGAGGCTTTGAAGTTGAAGTTTGGTGGAACTTCAGCCACTAGGTTGCGTGGGTTAACCATGAGGTTTGACTCCTATAAGATGCGCTCTGACCACACGATGAAGCAGCATCTTAGGGCTATGTCAACTATGATCCGCGAACTTAAGTCGGCAGGAAACAACCTGACTGATGAACAGCAAGTCCAGGCAGTGATAAGATCACTGCCGAATTCTTGGGAGAATATGAGCCAGAACTTGACGCATAACGAGAATATCAAAGACTTTGATGATGTCTCGCGTCACTTGGAATTGGAGGCTGAGCGCCTAGAGGCTGCCAAGCCCAATCACACGGCCTATGTGGCTGATTCTGGTTCGCGTAAGGCATCAAGGCCTAAGCGCAAGAAGTCTAAGAATGGAGTAGCTGCTGGACAAATTAAGAAGGTGTCAGGAACTTCTCAGCGCAGCAAGAGGGGCAAGCGCGGGAAGAACAAGTCGAAATTAGAGTGCTTCAACTGTGGAAAGAACGGCCACTTCGCTCGTGACTGCACTGAGCCGAAGAAGGTACACTCTGACTTTTCTCGCATTGTTTTTGTAACTAGCCATGTGATGGTTGCTCACTCCTATCCTGTGTGGACTGTTGATTCAGGAGCGACCGAACACATAGCGCGAGATAGAGTTGGATTTGTTGAGTATCGCCGGATTCCAGCTAGGAGTCGTGATATCAAGGTGGGGAATGGAGCTAGCGTTGAGGTACTGGGACTTGGTACCTACAAGCTAGACTTGCGGGGTGGCCGCACTCTTTTCCTTCACAATGTGCTATACGCTCCCGAGATCCGACGAAACTTACTTTCTGTAGTCACTCTATTAAGACTTGGTTTTCGTATTGTATTTGAAAACAATTATGTTTCCTTTTATTTGGGCCATGTGTTTTATGGCAATGCTTTTCTACAAGACGGTTTTATGATATTGAATTTAGATTATTCAAATATAAATGAGTCAATTGCTTTTCTTTCTACATCTGATAATTTGGATTCATATAAATGGCATGCTAGGCTTGGCCATATAGGGCAAGATAGAATGACTAGGTTAGCTAGAGAAGGCCTTATAGGCAATCTCGCTAAGGTCATCTTACCCACATGTGAACATTGTCTAATGGGAAAAGCTAAAAGAAAACCGTTTGGAAAAGCCACAAGGGCATCTTTTCCACTGCAATTAGTCCACTCAGACATCTGTGGTCCAATGAGTGTGAGGGCAAGACACGGAGGTGTCTACTTCATCACATTTATAGATGATTTTTCACGTTACGGTCATGTCTACTTAATCTCCCATAAGTCTGAAGCATTAGAATGCTTTAGGCGATATCTAAGAATGGTTGAGAATCAGTTAGACAAGAGTTTAAAAGTTCTAAGAACTGACCGAGGACGAGAATATCTTTCTGAGCAATTCAAAAGGCTCTGTGATGAAAAAGGAATCAAAAGACAGTTGACGATGCCGAATACGCCCCAGCAAAATGGCGTGGCGGAAAGGAGAAATCGAACACTGCTTGAGATGGTTAGGTCAATGATGGCGCAAGCAAACCTACCAATTTCTTTTTGGGGGGATGCACTTTTGACTGCTGCCTACATTCTTAACCGAGTGCCCTCCAAATCAGTAACTTCCACCCCATATGAACTATGGACCGGCGAGAAACCCAATTTGAGTAACTTGCGGCCATGGGGTTCAACGGGTTTTGTTCACAATCTTTCTCATAAGTATGGGAAGTTAGGCCCTAGAGGGAAGAAGTGTATCTTTATAAGGTACTCAGAACACTCTAAAGGGTATGTATTAATAGGTGAACAATCTGATGGAAGTGTGACTGAGATTGAGTCACGAGATGTGGATTTCATTGAAGATGAGTTTCCAAGTAGAGGAGAGGTTGATAGGAGTTTAGAACTTCATGAGATTGTAGAACAAGAAGAAAGTGCTCCAAGGAATTTAGTTGAGAATGAGGAAGAAATTCTTCAAGCTCCTACAAATTATTTGAATCCGAGTGGGAGCACATCACTTGTCAATCAATCACAACAACCTCAGCCGCGTAGAAGCACACGCGAAAGTATTCCCCGTCGTCGTTTTGAGATTGAAGGGGAAGCTTTTATGGTAGCTCCGCATGATGATGACGAGCCTAGGACAATTTATGAGGCTCTCTCATCTTCTACAAAAGATGAGTGGATGAAAGCTCTTAATGATGAGATTGAGTCTATGAAGATTAACCAGGTCTGGGATCTGGTTGATCTACCAATAGGACGTAAGACTATTGGGAACAAATGGGTTCTTAAGGTCAAACGCAAGTCGGATGGATCAATAGATAAGTACAAAGCTCGCTTAGTGGCGAAAGGATATACCCAACAGGAAGGTATAGACTATGAGGAGACTTTTTCACCTGTGGTGAGGTTTGCCTCAATTCGCCTGATTCTAGCTATAGTAGCAAACATGGATTTGGAACTCTACCAGATGGACGTTAAGACAGCATTTCTCAATGGAGAACTAGATGATGAGATCTATATGGATCAACCAACTGGTTTTGTGGTCAAAGGTCAAGAGCGCAAAGTGTGCAAGCTCAAACGATCTATATATGGCCTAAAGCAATCATCTAGACAATGGTACCTCAGATTCCATCGAGCCATTCTCTCGAATGGGTTTACGATGATCACAGAGGATCATTGTGTTTATGTCAAAAGGTCTAAGAAGAGTTTCATTATGTTGTCATTATATGTTGACGACATACTACTAGCTGGAAATAATAAAGGGTTGATAGTCGCCACAAAAGAGTGGTTATCCTTCAATTTTGAGATGAAGGATATGGGTGAAGCAGAATACATTTTGGGAGTTAAGATCTACAGAGATCGCTCAAAGAGACTTTTGTGTTTGTCTCAACAGACTTACATAAAGAAAGTCCTCGAGCGCTTCCTAATGAATGGATGTAAACCCATTGACACCCCTGTTGCAAGGAGCGATAACTTGTCTAAAGTGATGTGTCCTAAGACTCAAAAAGAAAAGGAAAAGATGGCTCGTGTCCCTTATGCTAATGCTGTGGGTAGTCTGATGTACGCAATGATGTGTACTCGACCTGACATATGCTATGCAGTTGGCTTAGTGAGTCGATTCCAATCAAACCCCGGACTAGCTCACTGGAAAGCGGTCAAAAGGATTATGCGATATCTCAAGGGAACTGCGGACTATGTGCTATGCTATCAGGGTTCAGATTTGCAACTAAGAGGTTACAGTGATGCCGATTGGGGCAGCGACCTTGATGAGCGCAAATCAACCACTGGGTATGTCTTTCTGCTCAACCAAGGCGCCATTACGTGGAGCAGCAAGAAACAACCCTGTATAGCTTTATCCACCATGGAGGCAGAATACATAGCTTGTTCTGCAGCAGTTCAAGAAGCTGTTTGGTTACGGAGGTTCCTCAAGCATTTAGACATTGGCACGGATACTTCAGATCCGGTGACAATATTCTGCGACAGCATGGCAGCTCTCGCATATGCTAAGGACTCAAAGTATCATGGAAGAACCAAACACATAGATATCAGATATCACTACATCAGAGACATGATAGCGCAAAAGGAAGTGGTTCTGAAACATCTTTCTACGAGTCGCATGATTGCTGATCCCTTAACGAAGCCTATAGCAAGAGATGTCTTCGAGGCTCATGTTAGGAATCTAGGACTGCGTAGACTATAAATGTAATTTGTGTTCCAAATGACATAAAGATGTAACATTTCCTTTGGGATATTAATACAATATGATTCAGTTCTTGTCTTTATTGTATTGTTTTTAATACGCATACACAAGATATGTCAACAGGCTTAGATCGGCTCACTCACACGAGCGATCGCCTCTAGCGCTTAAGTAGCGAGTAGAGATGAGACATTGTGTCCCTAGGTACTTGTCCAAAGGGATAAGTTGGTTGACACAAAGTTATGTCGCCTTAGTGGGAGCTAAGATGAGGTCCATTGATAGGACTATGCATGGGTTACCCCACCATCCATGTAACCTGTAGTAAGCCAGATGCGAGTTCCTCTTTGACGCCTTGGAGACGTGCAAATTGAGGAATTCGGGTTAGACGCTTAAGGAGCGGCTAGACTAAGATCTGTACGGTGTTGATATAGACATATGCTCTTTGAGAAAGAGAAATCCACCGTAGCATGTGTTTCATACTATATGTGCTTATACGACCATATGAGTAAGTGAGTAAAATATTTCCCTCTTTCTCACTGTGTGAGTCTCATTTCTTAAAAAATGTCCTTTACTTTTGACTATGTCACGAGATGGAGGTTGTGATGTTTGCTACTTTGACATGCTGTCTATGGCCATGATTGATACGGTCTAAAGAGGCATTGTTGGGAAAGCAGTTCGATCAAAATTGAGTGATATGAGTGTAAAGGGAAGACTATTCGATATCGTATCTTCGATAGTGTTTGCTGACGTCATACAAATGACGCTACATCTTGGTAGCGGCTAAAGGTTGTGAACACATTGAAATAGTTGGAGGTAGTCAAGCATTGTTCTGAGTTTTTTTTTAAACTCAAGAGGGTTCGAAAATGCTTGATCTTGATGCGATCGAATAAGTCTAGGACATGACCAGACACATAAGGGATGTTACTATGCTGGTCTTCTCTGGGAGAGATTTGGTGTATGTACTCCCTCCTTTCTACAAATGTGCTTGGTGGTCGCACGGCCTATTTATTTGTATGAACAAGATTGAGAACATTAGAGAGATGCTGACCTGGGGTCATGCCCACTGTGTGCGAGTGGGAGATATTAGTTGGAGGGGCGCCCACGTGGGGCTGACCCCTCCATGCGTTACTTGTAACGTTACAAGTAACGTTACTTGTAACGTATCTTGTGTAACGCATGGCTTAAAGCCATGCGTTACACAAGACTATTGAAGGCTGGCCTTTAAGGCCAGCCGTGCATAGGAGGACTATATATAGTCCTCCTCAATTGTGTTTTGATGATACCTATCCAGAAAAAGAAAAATAGAAAAAAAGACTCTCTCTCTTTTTGTTCTCTCTTGATAAAATACTTAAGCTGTGGATTTGTAAGTGTTACTCTAGTTCCATACTACGTAGTACACTTTCGCCACTAAGAGGAAACGCTTGGAGTTTATCAATCTGGAAAAACTCGTGGAGCAATTCTTGAAGCTGAGCTTGAGGTACTTTTTCCGCTGTGCATTCTAACATAAATAATCACATATCCACATGTTCAATTCACATATACATGTTATCACATTTAATATAACAAATTAAATAAAAGATCACATGTAATATAACATAATGGAAAAAAAAAATAGCATGAATATAACTATATATTCACATGTGATCACATTTAATCTAAAAACAATTAAATAAAAAATCACATTTAATATAACAATATATCTTAGAGCAAATTTCATCCCCTCATTTTATTTTCTGTTTTTTTTTTTCTGGATAGGTATCATCAAAACACAATTGAGGAGGACTATATATAGTCCTCCTATGCACGGCTGGCCTTAAAGGCCAGCCTTCAATAGTCTTGTGTAACGCATGGCTTTAAGCCATGCGTTACACAAGATACGTTACAAGTAACGTTACTTGTAACGTTACAAGTAACGCATGGAGGGGTCAGCCCCACGTGGGCGCCCCTCCAACTAATATTCATATATCATGTCAACCAAATCAGAGAATGAATGTACGTAAACAGTGTTTGTCAAGCCAAAGCAGGCTTGGTTGTAAAAATATACTCGCGGAGAAATGCAAATAAGAATGTAAAGAACGATCAAATTACATGCCTTTATTATTTGAGAATTTTCAAAGACAAAGCAGCATAAGCTGAAGTACACTGCCCACCCGAGATAAAACAATCATCATAATCAATTCAGGGAGCCCAACTATAACACCTTGGAATGGATCGAGTATAGAGAGGTGTTAGAGATTTAAGGGAGAGATTGTAACACACTGAATTGCATTGAATATAGGAAGGTAGTAAATAGGATCCCATATTCCTTGAGTTTGAGAAGTTCTTCCCCTTTATAATAATTTCAATGTTAATACAGCTTGCCAGCTACAAGCATCAATGAAAAATAAATGTCATCTTCATTAGAAGACTGATACATGTAGAAATGTTATCAATTCTCCCACTTCAATGCATTATGCCTATTAATGAAAAGGCAAAATCATTTGTAAAAGAGATTTACTAATATAAGTGGAGCTGCTGCATTAATACAAGTACTTGTGTAGAACACATCAGTACTGGGGAGCTACACACGCAGTTTCTAAGTAAAACTCATATCAGTATAGGCTAGTTAAAGAATTGATTAGAATAAACAAAACAAGTCAACCAAAATAGATCAATCCGGAACCAGTCAAGGCCTGTTAGAGAACATCAGTTTTGGGATAGGCAATTTGTCCAGACAAATTTTGAACTAGCTGGTGCCTGTCAGAGAATTTCATTTTTGGTTGATAGAAACTCCACTAGGCAGCAGATACAAATTCTCACTTCTCTCACCAAGAGAAATTCAGTCCTTGAACCGGACAGAGTTCTGAGAAAATGGAAAGGGCAATAACAAAATGTGAAATCCAACCTAATGGGGATCTATGTATACACTGAACCTCCTTGACAAATTTTGACATCTCATAAATATTGAAATACCCCTCCCTATTCATGCAAAGGAAAAATCTATATATCATTATTTTTATTGTTATTTTCTCAACATCTAGTATTAATAAAATATATATTTAATATCACAATCATAAGATGATGAGAGAATAATAATAAAATAAACGATGAATAGCATTACTCTTCATGTAAATTTTGCCATGTATCTTTGTCTTTTTATTTCTTTTTTGGTTTCTTTTCCGTATTTCTTATTTACGACATAAACAAGTTGTTGTGTGCCCATGAATATGCTTTTTGTAGAACTTGGACATTTAATTGAATAAGAACCTCAAAATTTAATTGAATATGAAAATTGTCGAGATTTTATAATTTATGATACGAATTTAATCAATTTATTCCATGAATTTAAAACACACTATTCATTGGCTTGGGAAGTTGTTGATCTCCTGCATTTTGACTCTTTGAGTACCTTGCATTTTCGCTCGTAACTTCTTGTCAAAAGGAAGGTGCATGGAAATTAGGTGTCATAATCTCAACTTTCATCATCTTATACGCGATATTAGGTGATTGAAAATTATATATTACATTTCACTTGTGAACCTATCATCTAATGCCATATTATGGGATGATAGGAGGATGATAAGAGTTAAAATGATGAATAGATTTTTTCATCTAGAAAATATTGAATCTTAAATAACAATCAATTCTAAAAGAATATTTAAGTTGGGAACCTTAAAGAATGCTAAATTAGAACCTTATAAGAGTGTTCTTGAGTGGCAGAACTTGATTGTGGTCGCCCCAGTTTAGCTTGGGAGTACATTTGATTGGGCTGAAAATGAAAAATCAAATAAGCTGTGTCTAATATTTCTTGTTAGCAAGAATATGTATTCTAATTAAGGTTGAAATTTATGGTCTCTAATTATACATAGTGACAAAATTTTTTTGATGGACACATTAATCCATCTATATATAGGTCATGCAAAATAAAATTAAACAAAGTAAAATAAATTCCTTAAAGCTTCCTTTTAAGTTTTATGTTGTAAATTACTTGGAGGACGTATTAACTACGTAGCTTATGCATATCAACCGTTATGAGGAGCAGGCCTGGTTTGGTTTGGTTTGATTTAATAGATGATCTCATTTCATCTCATCTCATATAATTATTATAATTTTTTTAAATTTATATATAGAATATAATAAATAATTTAAATTTTAAAATACAAATTATATTTTAATAATATTTTATTTAATTTTTAATTTTTATCTCATTTCCTTTTATCTAAAATCAAATGTGGATTAATTTTGCTGCGTGTAAAAGCATGCCCCCGGCATTCCACTGTACATGTGTACACGATGAAAGCCAATATGCGACAGTGCAAACCCACGTCGAATTTGCTTTACCACGTCAACCTCTTCCCTCTTCGGAATCAGAAATGGTAAGAGAGGATTTGTAATGAACTAAACAAGGTTATATTTTAACCAAAATTTAATTACATTATATAAAAATTCATTATAATAGACTCGATAAAACTACAATACTTTTAACTTTGATCATATTCACTAGGCATATATGTTATTTTTGGCATAAAAAATTTCCTTTCTGCTACTCGATTCGTGCGAGCTTACAATTCTAAAAAATTCCATTTATCTCAAAAGTACGAAGCGCCCAAATCTCAAACTTAACTATAAAAACGGCCAGTCTTTATCAGTCACCATTTCAATGACGTAGCATCATCTTGTTTGAATGCTTTAAATTCTAGTTCTGCAATATTATTGTTAATTGATACCAGTTTTTTCTTTTAAAGTCTAATATCAACGTTAGAAAATTAATGTGTACTTTTTTAATAACGACTAAATCTTCAAATTACAATTAGAATTAAAATAAATGAAAATGTCAAAATCAATATTTTAATAAAATAGTGATAGATTTATAAAGTATGTTATTTTATGTTGTTGAAAAGTAACTACCTAAATTTATAAAAATAAATTCTCTAACTAAATTTTGGTCAAACTTTATTGAGTTCACTACAGAGCACACTCGCTCAAAATACACAGCATTGAATTCACCTTTTATGTAAACGTGAAACTTTCAACTACAGTGGAGTCCCCTTTATCGCCAAACTTGATGAACTACTATTCAACATCTATCGCGTTATTTTATTACGAAAATAATCTTTCGCACGTAAAGTTCTTTCTTCCCTCTCTATTCTGCTTTCTTCCTCTACCCCGAAATCCCCAATTCCCTTTTCGATTCCTCTCTCTTTCTTTCTTCCTCTCCTCTCCCTTTCTTTCTTCCTGAAATCCCTTTTCGATTCTGGTCTGGTTTGGTCTAGTTCTTGCAGTTTTCGGCGCAGCCGCTGGTTCTTGGTTGGAGTTCTTTGTGAATTTTCGGCACCATCCGCATGTCTCTTCTGATTTTCAGTGCTGATTTTTCCCGAGTTCTTTGAGTCCTCTGAATTTTGGCGCCTGTTTCTGGTTTGGGTTTTCGGCGCCATCTTCTCAATAGTACCAGAGATGCCGAAAGGAAGGGACTCACCAAAAAATTGAATTCAGTCATGGATTTTTTGTATAATTTTTTTTTTGATAAGTACCAAATCAAAATGGCAAGGACGATGACTATCAATTGCTTGTTGGAAAGCATGGGTGGCCGGTGGATCGAGCCGAAGACAAACTTGGTCTTCGATTCGATGAACTCTGACATCGATTCGGCGAGTCTGGAGAAGTCTCCCTAGTCCATCTGATGGGATTCTTTGGGGTTTTGGTGCGGAGTGATAAGGCAGATGTGAGGGAGGGCATTGACGCCGAAGAGGCCGAAGCTAAACTGTGACTCTTTGAATTCGAGGTTGCAGAAGAAGAGCTTGGCATGGGAAGGCGACTCGGGGTCCTGGTTATTGGTTATGAAGGAGTTGGCAGGGAGGGCGAACTCGCTGTGGAGGGTCTTGAGATGGAGCTATGTCTTGTCATGGAGCTTGGTGGCGTTGAAGAAGATGACAAGCCAGTAGGGTGATATTTTTTGTATAATTGAGAGCTGTTCAACGAATGCTCTTAGCTTCTGATGTGAAATTGAAGATAATGAACTCAGACAACATGTGCACATTGCTATGTTTTGGGTATATGTCACTTACTATAAAAGGATTTTATTTATATACGGATTAACTTAGCAAACATTGAAATTTTGAATTGGCTATATGTCACTTGTATATGTCTGTGTTTGCTGCTCAGGTTTGCTCAGTTCTTTATTAAACCTTTGATGTCAGCTGATGTTACTACGAGGAAAATCAAAGCTGTTGATTCTGGTAAGTGTTATTTTCTGAATCTTGGCTAACATTTGCAATGCGGTTCATCTTAGACCTTTATGTTTCTCTGTCTCTGTGTCTGTCTCTTTCTCTTAGAGAATCAGAAGAACTTATTGTTAGATGTTTGGAGAATGAACCAGGTATTGGTTACTGTCCTTTCTATGCATCTTTTATAAGTGCAATATGCTCAATGTACTAATCTTACTTGCTCTTCTCGATCCGACTTGTTGTCTATTAAAGAATTGTTGTTTCTGTGCTTATTAGAGTGACTGAGGAAATGGTAGTAGATCCTAATTTAAGTGGGGCCTTCTATCTAATCTGATGAGCTATGTAAATTCATGCTTAATATATTGGCATAATATGTTTGTTGGATGAAAGAATTGTAAATGTGTTTATTAGTTTAATAAATTATATATATGATTGTTTGGTAGAAGAATGATTGTCAAAATGTGTTTGTTGGATAATTAAGTTGAGGAAAAAATTAATTGAGAAATAATCATTTAAGTATCAAATTAAATTATTAATTAATATATGGTTAGTGTAATTGTAAAATATGAAAGAAAAAAGAAAAAATATTATTATTAAAAAAATAATATTATATTATTATTTTGATGAATCCAATAGCTAATCTAATATGGAGTTATGGATAAAGAGGTTTTAGAGCATTGGCATTGGCTTCATCAAAAGCCTAGCCAAATGTAAAATTTGATGAATTTCATCAAAATAAGGCTGCATTGGATTAGTCAAATAGATAAATGTGAAACTTTGAGCTACAGTAAATCTATAGGTTTCTTCAAATTTGAAGGTCTACTATTCATTCATCAAATATATTTTTTATTCACTTTTAATCTCCAAATGTCTTTTTTATTCACATTTAATCTCCAACCGTCTTGTAATAATAATGTAATAATCAAATTAAATTATTAATCAACATATGATTAGTGTAATTGTAAAATATGAAAAAAATAAAAATATTTTTATTAAAAAAATAATATTATATTATTATTTTGATGAATTCAATGGCTAATTCAATGTGGAGTTATGACTAGAGAAGTTTTAAATTTATAGAAATAATGTACTTTTCATCAAATTTTAGAGATAACTTTGATGAAGCTAATGTCAATGCTCTAAATATATGGAAAACATGTACTTTTCATCAAAATTTAAAGATGAATTTGATGAATCTAATGCTAGTGCTCTAATACTCTAAACCCCACATTGCCCACACATGGGCTCCCAATAGTGGTTTTTTTTTTACTTAATAATTAATGAAGTATTTTTTAATAGAGAAATGATAGTTACAGTCGTGATTGTGCAAGCACCGCGTAATCACTTTAGAAAAAGTGAATAAATACGGTACTCATATGAAAAAAAACTAATTTTTTAATAATAGACCATATTATTTTTTAAACCGACTGCATGATATTTACACATTCAATAACTATACCTAATATTAATCTTTTTAATAATATTGTGAACTTTAAAAAAAAATTACTTAAAAGTGATAAAAAAAAAATACATGAAAAAAAGAAATTATCCCATGTGTCGGTATCCATGTGTGGCTGTAGAGCGACTTTCGGAATTCAGGAAAAACAAAAAACCAAATTGCTTCACATCCATAATGCTCGAGTTGTCACTCTCCACGTGTACCCCCTCCTAAAAAAATAAAATTGAGAATGGGATATTTTTAAAAATATTTTCTAAAAATAAATTTATAAATTAACGAAATTGATGATTTATTTCAATTGAAAAGTTTTTTTTTTAAATAATTTTAGAGTACTATATCAAATTATGTCGATTTAAAAATTTAATTTTATAAAATATTTGTAAAAAATAAACTCGATATGTCATGGTCTAAAAAAAAGTAAAGAAACGAGTATCACGATTCACAACTACTACAATAGTCTGGTTTTTTAAATTATTACAAAAGGTTACAAGGTCGCTATCTATTAATGAGAGTCCAGATCTGTCAAAAAAGAAAAAGCCATGAGAGTCCATGCGTATCACTTATTTATATTAATTTCTTATCAATTTTAAGCATCATAATTGATGGAAGTTGTTATTTGCCTTAATGTCACACTATTAACTTTTGTTTATTATTTATTAAAACCAAACAAATACGATAATTATGAAAATATGTAGAATATGCATTTATAAATTATAATATATAAGTTAAAAGAGTAACAGTAGATATAATCATAGATTATACAAGCACAATGCACTATTTTTAAAAAAGAATGTGATATCATATTTATTCATTTTTTTAAAAGATAGGTGTAATATTTGTGCACTCTATGATTGTAAATATTATTTTTTAAACTTGAAAAGTGCACGTATTTGGTTTTTGTCATATTTAAAAACATAATTATATTATAAATTTGGTGTGTAGGTATTTAAATATTTATACGTCATAATAATCTGATTTATAAGATAAATTTTAAATTTTATAATATAAGGGATGTGCATTATGTATTCTATATATTGACTCGATAATAGAATAATTTTATTTTTAATAGTATTTAACTGGTGACGTGGACACCAAATTAGAGTTATTTGTGGATGTCATTCCAATAAGAATAATACTAGTTTGTCCTCTCATTTTGACTGCTTATGTATTTAATTTTTTAAATTATTTTTTATTTATTAATTAAGAAAGTAACTATTAATACATTAATATTTTTTTAAAAAAAATATTTAAAGATATTAAAAAATATGAAAATAAAAAAATAAAAAATTTGAAATTTGCCTAGCGGCATGCCAGGGTTATTGCTGGGCGGAAACCTGACATCACTCTTTGAAAACAAAAACAAAAGAAAGAGAAGACATTAACCCTGTCAATTAAACAAAGACTTTGATTAGAAAATAAAAATAAAAACGAACAAACACCTTGGAAGAATCAATACCTATTCCCAACGGATATTGTTAGGTGTCAATCTGTCGTTAACTGATTATTAAGTAATTTTAGGCCTCGTTTGGTTATCAAATTCACTTCAACTCATTTCAACTCATTATTATAACTTTTTCAAATCTCAATATAAAATATAATAAATAATTCAACTTTTTTAAATTTTTAAATAATAATAATATTAAAAAATAATATTTTAATAATATTAAAAAATAATATTTTAATAATATTTTATCATCACAACTCAACTCAACTCAACTCAACTCACTTCAACATCCACACACACTCTTAGGCTTATATATCATTTGAAAATGGCTAACAAGAATTTAAAAAATATATCCATAAGATTATGTATAGTAAATGTAAAATATAATTTGTGCTGTAATGATTATCTACATTTAAACAAGCATTATTTATTTATGTATTTTATTATTATCTCTTTTTCTTTTCATGTCATTTTTATATTTTTCACAATGACGTTATTTCATTTAAAAAAAAAGTAATAAAGGTACTCTTGATGTAAGTTTATAAAACATAATATAAGTTACAATATTACGAGAATATTGTATTTTATTAAAGAGAAGAATAATCCTGATAAAAAAGTGTATAAAACATAGGCTACGAAATCTAAAAAAGGAAATACATGGAAAATATTTAGGACGAACGATTTTTTTCATTATTATATTATTCTGAATTTTTACATAAGTTATTTTTATCGTATTCAGCGTAAACTGTAAAGGGGGAGATTACAAATTTGCACCCATGCTAATAAATAAGGGACGCTATAAATATTGGAATATAGGTGGGTATTCCAAAATTCATTTTAATTTATCTCAATTTATCTTATCTGATGATTATAATTTTTTTAAATTCTAATACAAAATATAATAAACAATTTAACTTTTTCAAATCTCAAAATAATAATAATATTAAAAAATAATATTATAATAATATTTTATTCAATTTTCAATTTCTATTTAAACTCAACTCAACTAAACTTAATTTAGTTTAACATCCAAACGCAAACTAATAGTCAGAGAAAATAAATATATTTTTAAAAATAAAAAATAATATAAAGAAAGAATGGACTATTTAAAGTACGAGAAAATAAGAAAAATTCTTATTGCAATCGAGTTCGTGTATTAATGCTGGCATAGAAAGTATCCGTTTAATGAAATGGTGTGAATTGAGATAAAAATAATTTTCATAAAACAAATGATCTTATTATTCTTTCAAAATTTATTTTATTTTATTTTATTATTTAATAAAAAAATTATATTAGCATTGATATACGGTTTGATACGTTGAATTGCTTGTATTTATAAAGGCTAGATTTTAATAAAAGTTTAGGGAAACTATGAAAAATGCTCTAATAATTTCACCTCCTGCAAAATTAAAGCCATTAAAGAAAAAGATTGAAAAAGAGAAAAAGAAAACTTGTAACAATATAAAACGACCAACCTTTTTTATTCCGTGTACGTACACCCACCTCCTCAAAAACTCTGTTTGGGGAAGAAGAACGATAAGAAGGAGATCTCACATTCCAGGGCCAAACCATCAAGCAAACTAAAGTATGAGCTATTACAACCAGAATCCGCCACCTGTTGGTGTTCCTCCCTCTCAAGGTCAGTGAATACTGTCTTGCCCTCCCCCTCTTTTTTTCTTTGTGATTTTCTGTTCGAATAATTGCAATTCTCTTTTTTGGTTTGTTTTTGTTTTCCGCATTCGTCTTGTTGGATCTGACCCCTGGATCTGTGTGTTTGTTTTCTCTGTCTGTTAATATAATAGGTTATCCGCCGGAAGGATATCCCAAGGACGCGTATCCGCCGCCGGGCTATCCAGCACAGGGATATCCACCACAGGGTTATCCTCAGCAGGGATATCCTCCACCCTATGCCCCTCAGTACGGGCAGCCTCCCCCGCATCAACAGCAACAAGGCAGCGGTGGCTTCATGGAAGGCTGGTACGTCCTCGCCTCCCATCTCTCTCTATTTCTTCACTGTCTCGCTGACTCAGATCCGAGTCGATCTGGTTTCTTGTCCCGGTTAAGAACAGTCAACTCGACGACGGTCGAAAACGATGGGGTTCACATTAGCTGTTTGGTAGTTGGGTTATCTTTTTTTTTTTTTTTTTTTTTTTTTTTTTTTCCAAATTAGAGAAGGGTGTTTTACTAATAATTCAATTCGGTTCTTTTTCCGTTTTATCTTTTCATAAATTAATCTAAATTGAATTGGTCACTACTGATATTGGCAGAATCCCATGATATAAAATATTGCGGGAGTCTGTGAAGATCCCAATTTTAAATTATTTTTCGTTGGTAAACGTTGGGCTACATTTTATAACTAAATAATTACTTTCTTTTATATCATCTAGTGGAAAAGTTCAAGTTGCATTATACTATTGTCCAACCATTTCAAAACCCCATATGTTTTTTCTTATTCAGGATTTAGAAAAGAATAGTATAAAAGTTGAAATTGTCCTATGTGAACACATATCTTTTGAAGCGCACACATATTTTACAGATACTCTCCCAATTCAAGACCCTTTTCTGCCTTGCTATCCGCGTGTCTTTGGGTAGTTTGTTTTAGGTACTCATTAATTCTGATTAATGAAGTGCTTCCTACCCGGATTTGACTAATCTAAATGGATTAGTGCTGTTGTTGCCATAATAATCTCATATTGGTATCTTCTATTCATTCATAGTTTGAGTTTATTGTTTGAATTTAATTCTTTACACCATTTACAAAAAAAGCTTAAATCCCTAGGGTTGGCTCAAGTGGAAAGAGGCTTAATTTTGGTGTATGCTCCCCAAGTCTAAAGTTTGAACCTTCGAGGCAAACAATTTCTAAGGGCTACGTCCTATTGGTTAAGGCAATGATTTATGTGATCCATGTGATGCGGATGCATTACATGAGTTTGGGGCTAACTGGATAAAAGACATGCTGCAATTGCAAGGGCTAACCACCCCTTGGGGCTTAGATGAGTGGTTAAGGGTGGCCGACGAGTCAAGGGGTGGTGAGATCAACCTCCAATGGTGGATTTCACAAAGTCATGTCACATAGTGGCGAAAACCACCCCAAGGGTGGCCACGGTCACCCTTTCCGCCCTAACTACTCATTGAGGGATGGTCAGATCGCCTAGTCACTCCTTTAGGGGTGATCAGCACCCTTCAATATTTTTCACAGTTTTTATTTATTTCATATAATGATAAGGAATGGTTTGGTGCGTGTTTAAAGCATGAAAGGTTGATATGGTTCCATTGGTCGGTATAAAACCACCATGGATACAATTCTCAAAAAGATGTTTTATTGCATTTGGGTAGTGAGGTAATTTCAGATATTCTGTGAATAATAGTGAAAAAGTAATGATAAAATATTGAATAATAGTAAAAAGTAGTGAAAAGTAAAAAGTAATGATGAAATAATGAATAGTAGGGAACACTTCACTACCCAATCGGAATTCTCATTTCAAACTTAAAAGATAAAAGTTCAAATTATCTTCGTGTCTTGAGTTACATTTATTAATTCGTAATTAATTATCATTGTTTGAATGGAGATACACGGGGCCTTGCTATTATGTTTCTTTTGGGTAGATTGTTTAAATACGATTTAATTTATGCATTAACGAAGTACTCTGTGCTAATGAGTAGTGGGTTTTTTTTCATGGTTTGGTTTCTGATTTTGCTTGCAGTTTGGCTGCTTTGTGCTGTTGCTGCCTCTTGGATGCGTGCTTCTGATGAGGAACATTGCAGCAAAAATGGGTTGATGTTCTATTGATCACGCTACTTAGATAATTCAAATTCCCCTATCTATTTCGATTGTCAAGTTCTTCTTTTCCCATCCCTTTCTTCTTCTCGTCTGTTTCTCCTTGTGATATGTACTTTTATTTGGAAGTGAACATGCCCTTAACAACTTCCTATTGTTTGGGTTTCTCGTTTGAATTCCTGACTCGGTTTCTTTTTTACATGGTTTGATTTCTAGGCTTGTGGATTGTGAGAAATTCAACATGTAGTGAAATTAAGGTCCGTTTGATACTTTTTTTTTTTTTTACGTACCTTTCAAATGAAAAAAAAAAAGGTGAAATTTGAGTGTTTAGACTCGTGGCCGTTTTTTAAAACGGGAGGGATGCCTTTTTTTGAAAATGCATTTTTCCTCCAATGTTTTATAATCTTTGCTCCAAAAATACCATTGCTTTGAACATCTATAACATATGGTATTTTGATGTTGCCATTATATTCTATTTCATATCGTTATCGTTACAATTCTCTCACTCTGTCGTTTTGAATTTTAATTGAGGTGACAGTAATTAATTTCTATCAGATTATTATATGCTAAAATATTTTTCCAATAATTTGAAAAAAAAAAACTTTGCATCGTTTTGGGATTGGATTTTAAATTAGTGTTGGTTATTGGATAGAAAAGGCCATTTCTCATAAAATATTGAGCTCAAACTTGGCCCGAAACGAGCAACAAGTAGGCCGTCTTTTGTAGACTCTCAGTGGACCGGTTTCAGTTCAAAGTTCACACATTCCCTAACCTTGACTGTCCTGAGAAGGGCCAACCCTGCCGCTAAATTCCAATGTCCTTTTCTTATTCTTCTTCTTCTTTTTTTTTTTTTTTTTGTTTGAACTTGGTCTAAATCATGGTTTGCAGCAAAATAAAGATATTTAATATGGTACACAAAGAATCCTTCGATTATGCTTTTTAGCGTTATTAGTCCAAGATCGGACTCTCAAATGTATTGTGTTAGTATATTTAATATTTAATTTGTTACCTCAAAATTTTATTTTTTATTTTTTTGGGAGAGAACTTGGTTAAACAGGACAATAAAACAATGTTGTGTATGAGGGAGAAAGATTTAGAGAGATTGAGTTTTGTAGTAGAGAAATTCAAAACGGTTTATAGGACATTTTATTTGACGAAACAATATAAAAGTTGAAATAGTGCATTTGAGCAGAGACTTGAATCAGTTTATATCTTTATATGTAATAAAAGAAAAAAAATTTAAAAGTTACAACAGTTCATAATGAAACATTATTTTTAAAGAGTTACTGTTCCATAAACATATCACTTCAAGTTTAATAGGTAGAATATTACTTTTAGGGGTAGAATGTCACATCGGAGTTATATGACTCCGCTTAAAATGTAAAATAATATAAATGTTGAATTAGTGCTTTTGGATGGAGTTTCGAATCGGTTTATATCTTTATAACTAAGAAAAGAAATGAAACTTAAAAGATACAATGGTTCATAATGACACATTGCTTTTAAAAGATTTATCGTTTCATAAACATAATACTTCAATTTTAATGGATAGAATACCATGTCATAATTATATAACTCCGCTTTTATATATAGTAATATATGAGTTTTTTCTTGGTAAAATCACACTTCATGTTTTTGGTCTAATCTTTAAATTGTCAAAATTAGCATTTAATCAGGGTGGGCACGTAGATGAGAGGTATAAAAGTTAAAGAGCGGGGCGGGATCCGAATAGGATAAAAACCTACTCGGCATGTACCTAGCCACCCGTATGTCCAAAATAAGAAAAAAAAAAAACCTAGTAAAACCTAAACCTAGTTTCTCTATTAATTCACCGTCTCTCTTTGTTCTCACCGCCTCTCTTTCTTCCGCTCTTTTCTTCCCTTGTGCCTTCTATTCTTCTTATCTTCCTCTTATCTCCTCCTTGGTCTCTTCATTTTCTTCTTCTATCACTATTCTTAGTTTTCTTGCCTTCTTGCATAGCATCCCGCTGCCATTAGAGCTTGCATATTAGATGGTAGCATTGCCATGGGTTAGCTTTTCTCTCTATCCAAATAGTTTTGTCTATTCATGTTTGATTTTGTTCATTGATGATATATACTAGAAAAAAAATATGATTTTGTTCCATACATTGATTATGCTTATTGTTATGGTTTTTTCTTTATTAAATTTATTGTTAACAAGTAAGTGAATTTTATTTATCACTTATACTCTAATTAGGATGAGATGAAATATTTTTGACTTGAAAATATAGACAGGAAAATATATTTATAAATAATATATCTTACAAACTCTATAACTATTCAAATGAATTTAAACCCTATTAAATAGACAATAAATAATAAAAAATTGACCAAAAGTGCGCCTCTTTAGTCCACTCTCTTTATACCTTCGAATTATGTCAAAATTCAAGAAAAGAATGGTAAAAAAAAAGAAAAAAAAAGAAAAAATGAAAAACCAAGAAAGACCGCGATAGAGAAAAAAAAGTCAACGACTCATCATCCTTTCCTAAAGTTGCCGTGTTGTTTAGGAGGGGTAGCCGTGCCCTAATTATCTCCCGTTCGCAACGGAATTACAAATCCCAGACCCCAAAAACGAACGCACACAGCATTTAGAACCGAAACAAACTATAAACGGGAAATAGGTACAAATAATCGTTGTTATTTACATTGCCTAATCCTACATCGTCCGGTAATTTGTCTTCTTTCAGATTCGTTTTTTTTTTTTTTCCCGTTCTCTAATTTCCTCGTGATTTTAGCGGTCGATTTCATTTGTCTTTATTTTACCTGTTTGTGGAATCCGGGGCTCCGTCTATTGGAGTATGAAATTTATATTACCATAACTCTGAGTTAGGTTTTAGTTGTTCGTTAATAACTCTCGGAAGAAACATGTTTGTGCATTGAAACATTAATATATTCTGAATTTTGTGCATGCCCCGTAAAGGGAACATTTTGATTTGGGTTGTGAATTTCCTAGTTTATATCTGAACAAACTGGATGGGGTGGATGCGTTTCTTATAAAATGATCGAGGGAATTGCTATTCGTTCTTCTTCAGGGTCATCAAGTTAACAAACTCATATAGCAATTGTTGTTTGGGTAGCCGAGACGATCCTGAATAAATTTTTTAATGGGTTTAGATTCAAGGTTCTTGGATGTCATTTTTAACAAAAGTAAGATATATTTTTTTGACAAGTCCATACCCCAACAAAAGTAAGATAATTGATGGCGCTTTAGTATAATCGGATATGAAACTTCATACAAGTTTGATATAAATTTCCTTGCTGCTGAGTGCATCTGCTAATGATGAGCACTGTTCGGCAGATCAGATTCTTTAGGGGCACATATTTGTGCTACTCTTGATGGGTGCTCCTAAGCAGAAATGGACCCAAGAAGAGGAAGCAGCACTTAAAGCTGGGGTTATTAAGCATGGAGCTGGAAAATGGCGCACGATACTCAAAGATCCAGAATTTAGTGGTGTCTTGTATCTGCGTTCAAATGTAGATCTCAAGGTGTGTTATTTAGAATTTATTTACCAGGTGGAGTTTATTTATGCACCTTTTCAATGTTCCCATCATGAATAAATGAAACAAAATTTTTATCCTGAACTGTATAATATCTTCCCTAAAGTGATTAATTAATTAGCCTGCTTTTGATGCCTAGTGGTCTAAGGGTGGGCTTGGGACTAGCTGTAGGTAGACCAGACATCTTGGGTTCAATTCTATGCTAGGAGTTCCCTTGGTTACCCGATATACAGGGGCCTACCTCGGTGAGGTTCCATATCATAACAAAAAGTAATTTTCTTTTTGATGGTTGGTAGGACAAGTGGAGAAATATGAGTGTAATGGCGAATGGATGGGGCTCCAGAGATAAGGCAAGGTTAGCTGTAAAAAAGGTGCCACAGGTCCCTAAGCAGGATGAGAACTCCATAGCTCTCAGTACTGTTGTTCATAGCGATGAAGATATTGTGGATGCCAAGCCTCTTGTAGATTCTAATGATACACCGAAGGTTCCCATTCCAAAGAGATCTATTGTAAGGTTAGAAATTTTGGCAATTGTTGTTTTAGCATCTTATTTCCATAATCCTAGTACGTGGAAAGTAGTTTCATGGCACTATGCTACTGGCTCATGGAATTATTGGTCTCTTGTTATTTTTGGATGATCGCGATATTGTTTAATAGCAATAGAAATTTTGTGTTCTTTATGTGTTTATTTGTATACCATTTTATCTTTTGGATTCATTTTTTTAGGTTGGACAATCTTATATTTGAGGCTATAGTCAGTTTGAAGGAGCCGGGTGGTTCTAATAAGACAACTATTGCTACATACATTGAGGTAGTCTTCTATTTTCAAAGCAAAATATCATGGAATACAATGCGTGCCGTTCTTCAGTGGATGGTCCATGAGACTTTGTAGTGTCATGACTTGATCAAGTTTAATACTGTTGTAATGGCTTTATGATCTTACATTAATTTTAGTGGAGTATCAAAATTATGAACTTAAAAAATATCTGTATATGTGAGAGGATGACATGGCTCACATACTTTCCATTGTGGATCTAAATGGTTAATTTTGATAGTTTGGGCCTGAGGGACTGGCAGTCAACTTTGTGATAACTTACTGTCTACCTCTAGTTTTGCTTCTGTATATAAGGATTTTGGGCATTAAACTTGGGATGTCATGTAACTATATGATATTAGACATCCACTAGCACGTCATGAAAAGGACCCACTCAAATGTTATGGGGCACGTCTAATTGCGCCCCCTCCTTATTTTATTACTGTGCAATCCCAAAGTGACAGTTCCTGCCTATTAACTGACACCATCAACCTTATAGACAACACAAACATGGCATTTCTCGTTACATCAGATGTTTTCTTGTTTGTATCATGGTAAAACTTCACATCTGAGTTTCAAATATAACCTGACATTTCATTTCCACCCTGCATTCTTATTCCTTTCATGCCTATAACTGGAATTTAATTAATAAGGCTTGCTCACTGAGCCTTAAATGGTGCGACACTTAGCTTGTCTGGTTCATTTATAATCATATAGAACAAGTCATTAGTGACACCATTGAACATGTGTGCTTATGCTTATTCACCATTGAGATTGTGCAGAAGTAGGGATGATGCTTTTCTTGTATCCATTTATGTATTATCTTCATGGTCTTCTGAAGCCAGTGAATTTCTCATTTTATAGGAACAATATTGGGCACCTACAGACTTTAAGAGGTTGTTGTCAGCAAAATTAAAGTATTTGACAGCAAATGGAAAACTGATTAAGGTAAATTCTATGCAGAATCGTCGATTCAATTGTCTTAAGCCAATTGTCATGTTCTGCCTCTCCTTGCTTTACTTCTGTGGTCCTTATTGCTTGCCGAAGCATATACAAGTTTTATCAAGCTAAATAATGTGATTTATTTTTTCAGAAAAAGAAAAATAAATGAAGTTTCTGATGCGGCTATTGAGTGTGTCAATTTATCATTAATCCTTTTCAGGCAGTGGTGTTTGGCAGGTTTTGGTTGGAAATGTAAAGTGGATATTTTTGCAGCTCAACACCTTTATTAGTTCTTATTTTATTTTTTATTTTATCTTTTGGGAACTCATGCAGTTCATTCCAGCCCAATTAGTAATAGAAATATCCAACCCAAACCTAGCTTGAGCAATTGAACTTTTATCTTATCTTTTTTTTTTTTTGGATTGAGTTCAAACCTATCTTGGGGTTGCTTTGTAAGATCATGAAGGGAGGTAATATATTAGCATGGGTTAGGTTTGGCGTTGGCTTCTATATATTTATATTGTTTGTATGAATGAGGAGTATAGTGGGTTTTTAGTCAAGATTAGGGGATCCAGATAGATGAAGGGATGAAAATGTTGTGTTTTGTTTAACTGCAATTAACACCCAGGTCAACTTTGTAAGGTATGTATCGAGGTGATATGTTGATATGGGTTGGGTTCTATTGGCAGCTAAGGAAGAGCCCTTATGACTGGGTTTTTCTGAGTCTTCTTTGTTAAACAAAGAACACGATTGAGTGAGGGAGGGATTTATTTGAGAGGTGGGAGGGGAAAGCCCTAGCTTAGTTTTTTGAGGCAAAAGTTTAAGATCCTAGTTGATAGTTTCCTTTCTCCTCTATTTGGGCTAGGCCTTGGCTTTACACCTAAAAGATGAAGAGATTTAGATTGGTAAATTTTCTGTGTTGTATATGGCAAGAGCGCAACGATTGGACTTTCGAAAACAAAGAGCAGTCTCCGGAGGAACTTAGAACGCTATTTTTCCGTACTTTATTTCTATGGGCCATTGCTTTAGATTTTAATGGCCTGAATTTTCATGACTTTCTAGTTTCCCTTACTTCGACCTAGATAGGTCTTATCTCTTGTATACCATCTTGTGTACTTGGGCTTTGCCTATCTTTATTAATATATCTTTGATTACTTATCAAAAAAAAGATTGGTAAATTTTCTCCATCTTCTTTTGCAGTTTTCCCACTTTTGTACTGCCACCCATCTGTCCTGGATTTTTAGTGATAGGTTTGGGACTAGGATTTGAGACTACTGTTGATAGAGAGAGCCGTAGCTTGAACTAAGATTAAGAGATGCTGTGAAAGCATCCTCTTCTCTCTCATGGTTTTCGTCTCTTCCGCTTGCCTCATCATCACAATTTTCTCCTTATGGGGTTTGAGGGTCCACATTTAAGGGTTGTGATTTGATAAAATAGGGACTTAGATATTATTTGGCTTTCTTTTCTCTTCTCACTCTGTTGTCTTGATGCATGTGTGTAATTTCTTCTTTTGCCTGATTTTGCTATCAGGCATCAGGACGACTACATCTTCACATCTTATTTTTTATGGTCCATTCCAGCATCTTGGCTGATCCAAGCTCGGTGCAACTTCAACTCAACTTTTTCTTTTGCTCTAGTCCTGACTAGAGAATCTGCAATATTAAGCTCTGCCCTCCTTGGCTTATTTGGCCCCTACACATGAATGCAATTATTTCATGGGCATTAGATGTGCCATTACAATTCGATGGGAACAATTTTATGTATGTTGCCAATATTCACCTGTTTAGTAATAGAGAAGGAAGTGATTTTAAGTTTAGATGAGTGCGTAAGTGGATGAAACATGCAGTACACAAATGTTGAGTTACTGTAACTCAAAAGGTAGACACCATTGATGAATTGAAAATCATTGAGAGCTCTTTTTATTTTTTCCTCCCCTTCTCTGTTTAAATAGCGTATAAACAGATAATCATGAATCTTGGGGTAAATTAAAGGGATGAAGATTTTGATAACTTATTTGATGGGATTGAGAAGCCTTTTTGGCTATTTACTTATTCTTGTTGGAATTTTCTTCGTTGTGCTTTGTGGCAATATGTTATTCTTGAAATTGAGCCGAGTGCAAATATCGTTGGTTTATTGTGATGTGTACTTAGGTGATGATCGTTATGTTGGTTTATTGTGATATGTACTTAGGTGATGATCGTTAATTGAAACTGAATTTACAGTCTGCTCACTTATCTGATTGGTACTTCAAGACCATTAAGAAAACTACAGAATAGGATTGGTTCTTTTACTGACCCATTGAAGTGTGAATGATTTAAGATAGGGTGGATTCCTACATTTTTTTTACCTTTACAGGTTAAACGCAAGTATAGGATTGCACCTACTCCAGCATTTCCAGATAGAAGAAGAAATGCTTCCATGATACTCTTGGATGGAAGGCAGAGGGTTTTTCCAAAAGTTGAAAAGGATGATACTCGTATGCTTACAAAATCCCAGATTGATTTAGAGTTAGAAAAGATGAGGAATATGACTCCACAAGAGGCTGCTGCAGCTGCTGCTCAAGCAGTTGATGAGGCAGAAGCTGCTATAGCAGAAGCCGAAGAGGCTGCAAGAGAGGCTGAGGCAGCAGAAGCTGATGCAGAAGTGGCACAAGCTTTTGCAGCAGCGGCAGTGAAAACTTTGAAAGGAAGAAGCAACCCGAAAATGGTGAGATTCCTCTCTTACCCTATCTAATTTTCATGCTTTTTTTTTTTTTTTTTCTATATTTTTCTTGCTTGAGTGGAGCTCTGCTAGGAACTTTTTGTTGATCAGATAGAAGCGCTGCTAGATATTTCGATAAGCAGGCTTTACAGCAAAAAGGGAGATAAATTAAGAGAAGGAAAGTTGTTCCCCACTTACAGATGTTTGAAAGGAAAGCAGATCACAATTTTTCATATTTCTATGTAATTAGTGGCAGCAACTTGTTCTCTCTTTTCTTTCTTTTCTTGATCCAGGTTTCTCATCCTGCTCTTTTTTTTTTTTTTAGAAAATATAAATCTTAGATTGAAAGAAAAAAAGAAACTTCCCTATCGAATACCAACATTCCATCTTCTTCTGTTTTTGATCTTGTTTTCTTAAGCTTTTGACTAATTTGCATTTTCTGAAAGTACATGCAGATGATCCGAGCTTGACCCAAATTAATAACTTCGCAAAATGGCCAGCAAGGAGTAATGAACTGGAGCATATATCTGATCCACAAGAAAGAGTCAGAGTTCATTTTGTTCGGGAGCTAGATGCAATGTTTGTCTTGTGCTGACAAGCCCGGAGGTGCCTGTATTTGTAAATATGTGAAGGCGATTCCTTGGCCGGCCTAAGCTGGATTTACCTTGTCAGGAAATCCTGTTCATCCAGTACCTTTTCTTTTGCAGATTTGTGTTTATATTTTCCGAAAATGCTGGTTCTTGGCCAATATTTTGCCACCTTTTTTGAACTTAGAAATTGCAGCTAAACGTAGAAACTAGAGTGCATAAAGAAATAGAAAGAGATGGATTTTCTTCTGATAGAGTTCTGTTTTAGGACATCTGATTTAAATGGTCTTTAAATTGCCAGATTATTTATGTCTTGTCTGTTTAATGTAAAACCCCTTATCAAATCCCTCTCCTTTACCCCCCACCCCTGCATTGGCATTGCGTGCTATTATTATGCTTCTCTCAAAATTGTGAAGGGTACGTTTCTGGAACATTCCTGGGAGAAAGATTGTGGATATCAATCAGACAAACATCTCCGCACAATAAAACAAGAAAAATAAGGAAAATGAAAGTTGCAGAAATCTTTATCACATACACTAAATACTTATAAATCACATGTTAAGGCAAGATTCTAAACACATTTTGAAGATAATAATTTATGAGAAATGTTTTAACTACTTTGACTGTAGTAGAGTAATCTTGTTTGTATTTATAAATGAGACGAGATGAATTGAGATTAAAATAAAAAATAAAATAAAATATTAACATATATTTTTAATATTATTTTTATTTTGAGATTTGAAAAAATTGAATTATTTATTTTATTTTATGTAAAAATTTAAAAAAATTATAATAATTAGATAAGAAAAAGTAGACTTCATGATTTGAGCGTGAACGGAGCCCGGTTTAGCCTTCTGTGGCGGTTAGACTTGAGACCCCGAGAGGTCCCAAGTCAGAGACGCTGCTTGGCTTTCCAGTGAAGAAAACAAATAATTAAAAGTTAATTACGTATTTTGTCCAATTGAATTGTGCCTCGTGCCACCACCATTCTTAAGGAAAATGTTTCATTATACATATGTACATGATTATCATGAGTTAATAAATTAACAAAAACGAAAGTAAATGGCGAAAAAATAACTCCTTCCGGATCCAGGTAAATAATACAGAGACATTTCTTGCAGAGACCGTAGGTCGTTAGAGAGAGAGAGAGAGAGAGAGAGAGAGAGAGAGGGGTAAGAGAGAGCCGTTTGATCTTTGAAGAGTGATGGCTCCCTCCATCTTCTAAGCAAAGCCAAATCAAACAAAAATTCTCCTTTTACTTTCTTACCTCTCTATTTCGATTCCTGCCATACCTGTTCGTTTTACATTTGCCCCTTCCTATTCCGTTATCTGCGAAATCTCTCAGGTAAACCCTCTTTGCATACCGATAATTATTTGAAATTCCAAGTTATCAGTGAAATATTGTTCACCATCAGTCATTTAATTCTGTTTCGGTTGATAGAAGATGATTTAACGGAATTTTCTTTGAGTTCAAACGTGTCAAGGGGGTGGGTATGTTTTTTTTTTTTTTTTTTTTTTTCCTTAAATGCAGAAATCCAAGTTCTTTTTTTGTACCTAAGTGGACGGATGTGCTCATTCCTACTTCAGCATCACTTTCCTAGTCTCCTGTTTTTGTTTGGATCAACGATTGACGAGAAGACCGTTTATTGTTTACGTTGGTGTACTTTGTGGTTCTCTTATTGTTTGGGATTGAATTATGTCGTCGGTTCTATTGGGTTTAACGATTGTACTCTTAAATTTTATTTCAGACATGGATGAAACTTTAAACGACAATGAATCCTTGACGACTCGCATCCAACAGTTGGAACGTGGTATTTACACTTCTCTTGGTTTTTGGCATTCATTCTTTTCGTTCTCAAATATGCCATCTTTTCGTGTCGAACGTATACTTTCAGTGGCCATCCCACGTACTTACTAACTTCCTGTTTATATTCGTTTTCTTTTCCTATTTTTATTCACATTGATCGGTAAATGAAGACATTTTATGAAACTCATGTAATGCTTACTTTGCCTCTCATTTTGTGGAGCTTTTACTCGTTAGTAATTTTCAAGTGTAATTTTCTTGGGGAATACTTTGTATAACTCAGTCCTGTTGTATACTTTTCCACCGTTTTCTTAATAAGACTTATACTACTTAGAACAGATATTTTTTTAACCCATAGAATCAGCTGCTTCTTACTTGTGTAAATTTCTCATCAGTTCAGTCAATTTGTGTAGGTGAGTTGCACCAATCACCCACTGGAAACCTTATCTTACGTGATTAACATAGCTATAAAAATATGTGGAATTCCCTTCTGTCCTGGTTAGATATACTAGTTTTTTCTTTTGATGTTGGGGAACCTCTCCAAGTCAGGGCCCTTTGGACCCACCCTTGCAGAGTAAATCTCGGTCCCGTACACAGCATCCTCGGAAGTTTCCCTACACGGAACTGGTTAAAGCGCTGGCTTTTCACTAGGAGGTGTGGCCCCAAAGGATTGTTTGCACCCATGAGGTGTTGAACCATGGACCTTGAAGGGAGTGATTCCCCAAGACCAAGTCTTTCACCACTTGGACCAACCCCTTGGGGTTCTGGCTAGATATACTAGTTTCACATAGCCAACTGGAGACAGTGCTTCCTAGGGCACTATCTAAAGTTGATCACAGGTTTTTCCACTATCAGATATACTTATGTCAACAAGATGTACTATATGGACCATTTCTCTTGTAGAGCGTGATGAATTGCGCAAGGATATTGAGCAATTGTGTATGCAACAAGCTGGACCTAGCTACCTTGCTGTGGCTACACGGATGCATTTTCAAAGGTATAATTTCTTTTTCTCATTCCAACAGGTCTATCTTCCCCTTACTCTCTTTCCCCATTTTTATCTTTTTCTTGGGTGGTGGGAATGGAAAAGGAGAGAAGAGGTGTCTGTAGCCTTCTTGTTGGTATTATTGAGTACACAATTAAAATATATTATAATAAAATTAATCCCCTATTAGGACAGCTGGCTTGGAGCAGGAGATTGAAAACTTGAAAAAGAAACTATCTACTTGCACAAGAGAGAATATAAATCTGCAAGAGGAGCTTTCAGAGGCCTACCGAATTAAAGTGAGATCTCTAAATTTTAATATGTGCAACTTTCTTCATCTATGTTAAATGCTCATGAGCCTCCTTTGCTGTCCCCAGAGCCAACTTGCTGAGCTGCATGGTATGGAGGTCTCAAAGGTCTCTCTCTGTCTGTCTTTCCCTCCCCCTGCTGTATTCCTTTTAGAAATTGCATTAACTGGATATAATTGCATGGGAAGCTATTTTCCAACTCTAACAAACGATTGCAAATTTTTACCTATCAAGAAAAAAAAAACTATTGCAAACTTTCTGTATATGGTATTTTAGAGGAATTTTTTTTCTCAACAATTGAAGATTTTATGAAAAGGTGTAGCACAAGTATACAAGAAGTATACAAGAGGACAAAAAAAAAAATTAAAAATTGTGTCAATTTGTTTGCACTTCATAAAGAATTTTTTATTTTACTGCCTTTACGTATTTTAGGATCTAGTTTGATCTGTTCTCACGTTCCATAAGGGAAAATAGTGATGGGTATGCTATTATAACCAACCTCCAATCTTGTAGTTAGATTTCAGAAAAACTTATTTTACTTATAAAAAAAAAAAAGATTTCAGAAGTGCTTGTTGTTATAATCTTGGAAACAGCTGCTTCTGTTGGCAACAAATTTAACACAATCTTGAAAAGGAAAGACAGAGGCTTACTGCTTCTTGGAAGCTGCATGGATGATCTTTTCTATATAGTTGTATGCATCTTTAGGTTTTGTTTTGGCTTTCCAATACTCTGAAGTGTAACCATTTTTGACAGAAATAGATGAAACCACATTTTATTTTTTGTCTCACTTTCCTTTTTCAGAATATGGAAGCTGAGAAGCAGGTTAAATTTTTCCAAGGCTGTGTAGCTTCTGCTTTTGCTGAGAGGGACCATTCAATAATGGAGGTTATGACAGTATCTTTTTGTTAAGTTTGAGTTATTTTATACTACTTTGTAAGAGCTTTCCTGCTTTTAATAACTATAGAAGTTTCTACATATGAAAAAAAAAAAAAAAACTATAGAAGTTTCTGAAGATGCTGTACTGCTTGTAACAGGCTGAGAAGGCCAAGGAGAAGGAGGAGATTATGTCACAGAGATTGGGCAATATTCAAATGAGGTATTTGTCAGTATTTTATCCCTTTGGGTGTTCATCTACTATCTGTACTCTGGGCGCAAAATAGAAAACAATTAAGGATTTTTTTTTCATTTGTTATATCCATCTATAGATGAAAATTGATGGAAATTGCCAAGGGCCTGTGGCTTGATTGGCATAACCCCAGCCACCAAAAAGGACGTCTGGAGTTCGAAACCCCCCCCTCACCCAAATGTATAAAAAAAAAAAAAAAAAAATTTGATGGAAATCACCTAAAAAGAAGCATTGTATTGAAAAAAAATCTCATTTGAGAAGCAGATGATAGTAGAAGACAAAAGATGAGGAGATACTTATCAAAGTCTGAAATTGTTCCTGTGGGTGATGTTCAGAATTTATCAGACTTGGCTAATTTACTGGGGTGCAGAATTTCTTCTATGTCTTTGAGGTATCTTGGACTTCCTTTGGGAGCCTCTTTTACAACTGTCAACATATGGGAAGGGGTGATTGAAAAAATTGAAAAGAGGTCAGTGGGTTGGAAGAGGATCTTCTTGACTAAGGGGGGAAGACTAACTCTTATAACGAGCACTTTGTCCAACCTGCCCACCTATTTCCTTTCTCTTTTTCCTCTTCCGGCAATAGTTGAAAAGAGGATTGGGAGTTTATTTCGAAATTTCTTATGGGGAGGCAATGGAGAGGATAAGAAGTTTCACTTGGTTAGTTGGAAGAAGGTTTGTCAACCACTGGATTGTGGTGGTTTGGGATTAAAGATTTAAGGGTTTTTAATAGAGCTTTACTTGGGAAATGGCTTTGGAGATATCAATTGGAGAGTAAAGCCGTTTGGAAAAATGTGATAGAAGTGAAATATGGAAGTTTGTGGGGAGGTTGGTGTACTAATGCAGCTAGTGGAGCTTATGGGGTTAGTTTGTGGAGATTTATTAGAAAAGGATGGGATTCCTTCTCCAATAATTTCAGATCTGTGGTGTGGGGATACCGCTCTCAAGCTGGAATTTCCTACCCTTTTCAGAATTGCTAGGGATCATAATGCAACTATTTATGATTCTTACTGCAGTAGTAACAACAAGGTTGAATGGAATATCATTTTTACAAGGGACGTTAATGACTGGGAAGTGGATGAAGTTAAGGCTCTGCTGGTTAAGCTCTACAGTTCAAAGTTGGTGCTTGAAAGAGAGGATAGCATGGTGTGGATTCGTGCTGGAAATGCTAAGTTTTCAGTCTCTACTTATTACAGAATTTTGTCTAGCCTTAGTAGTTGTGTTTTTCCTTGAAAAGTATTTGGAAAGTGAAAGTTCCCTCTTAAGTAAGGTTGCTTTTTTCTGTTGGGCGGCATATTTGGGTAAAGTATTGACTACTGATAATCTTAGAAGGAGAGGTCTGTTTATTGATGATTGGTGTGTTATGTGTAAAAGGGACGGAGAATCAGTAAATCACCTTTTTTTTCACTGCGAAGTGACAAGATTCTTGTGGAATGAGGTTTTGAGTTGGACAGGATTACATTGGGTAATGCCTAGAGAAGTGGTGGATCTGTTGGTAGGGTTGAAGGGTTTGAAGGGCTGTAAGAAGGCGGTGAGAGTTTGGAAGATGATTCCTACTTGTCTTATGTGGTGCATTTGGCTTGAAAGAAATGGGAGATGCTTCGAAGATGTAGGTGTTTTAGTTTTCTGGTGTTAGTTTATTTTCTTTTTTGGAAGTTGTAGGTGTTTCCTTTGTATATGTCCTGTGTACTTGGGCTTATGCCTATTTCTTTGAATAAAATTATTACTTATAAAAAAAAACAAAAATAGCAAACTATAAATGCTCTCGTGAAGGGGAGGAAAACTTATGCAATAAATATGTGTTGTGTGGTTTGAATTCGTTTCATTTAGTAAGTGGATTTTACAGCATGATTTGGTAATTTCTTGTTCTCTCTGAGTGGGGGTATGATAATTTAATTTGTTTTCTAGTTTTTCTTTTTTGTTCTTTTTTTTCATCAAGGCAATAAGAAGGTCTTATTGTTGGATAACATTTTTTTAGACCTTCTCAACCTGTGGATATCATTATGGAAGGCACCACAAGAATAATTTAGTTATTACTAACTGTACTTCTCTAATGTTCTAATCTGCATGATCTTGGTGATGCAGGTTAGAGGAGCTCACCTCGGATTGTCTTGGACAGAAGAAACTTAATGACACATTTCGCATTGCTCTAGCAAAGGAAGAAGATCAGAATAAGACTTTCAAGAAGGTGATTTTCTTCTTCCCCTGCCCCCAACACTCAACTCCCAAATAATGAACCTATCTTTTTGGTATATCTTAGGTGATAGTAAGATTGTTAAGAGGCACACATAGGTTATGATATATTTGATTAAATTTTAAACGATCAACAACATACGTTCTCCCCTAATTATCGGTACTTAGAAGCCCTATGGTATATTGTTGAAAGACCTTACACAATCAGGGTAGCAATGTGATATTTCCCTGTTGAGTGCATGGCACTTGTCATCTATTTATTTTGCCTTCTTACTTAGTGTTATTGTTGAGACCAAGTTTTGAAACTTGATATGTTTTTTTCCTTTCATCTTTTTTTTTTTTTTTTTTTTATAAGTAAAAGTAAAACTTTATTAATAGGAATAGACATAGCCAAAGTACATAGGAAGCATACACATAAAATGCCTAAGTACCACTAAGCACTAGTGAGCGATACATGTCATTAAAACTGTCCTCATTACAAATAATGACCAAAGCCCAAGAAAATAAAGTATTATAAAAGAATCTCTTCGGCTCATCCAAGGAATGCTCCCAGTCTTCAAAAGAATCTCTTTAGTTCATATGCATATATGTTTACTTATGACAGGTTATTGATAAATTTTACAACATAAGGCTAAATTCTCTCAAAGGATTTGAGGATACAAGTTGGGATGAAAAGTCTGAATGTCTTTTGCATGATCCTCAAGAAATGTGGAGCTTTAATGATACATCCACTTCCAAATACATCGTAAGTTTTCATGGCTTTTAATTTTCCTTGAACCATCACAATCAATTATATAAGTTTCATCTTATGGCTGGATAGCATGATGGTAAATCTTATTTGTAGTAGTGAATGAGTAAAATATAAATTTCATCTCATTGTGTTGTTTGGATCTTAGATATGACTGCCTTTCATGCAAAAAATGATTTGAAGGTACCTAATTTGTTGACTTATGTCTAAACTAATAAGATCAACACCATCTTGTTTAATTATACTTGTAAACAATACTTTTTATGTATACCCCTTCTTGTTTTGGACTAGGAGTGAACCGGTATGAGAGAGCTGAAGCAAATCAAACTAGTAAACCTTGTCAGAAACAAAACACAAAATTTTTTGCAACATACGGGTCCAAAATTAGGGTTTAGAATTATCATTATTATTTTTGGTATTTTTATTATTTTCAAGATCTGTTTTGAGATAGTGACAGTATTGGATTGGGTTCCTTCCACAGCCTACATCCGTATATCCCTCTATTTGATTTCCTAATTTGAATAGTTTCCTAATTGGAAACCAATTCACATGTCAAAAACCCTCTCATAAATCCTCTCTTTTCCTTATAATATTCCCTTCAGTAAACTCACAGAACCCCCACGGACAGAACCTTCCCATGTGAAAACCAAAATTTCCCTACCCATACAGCCACCCCGCTGGAAACCACCATAGAAGACACCGCCAGTAAGTCTTCCTCCCCTCACGACGTGCGTCGACTCCTAAACCCCCCTTTGCCGCTCTCTCTCCATTGTCAACAACCAAACAGGCCTTGTGTGTTCTGCTCAATCCACTTTGACTGTAGAGGATGTTGGAGCACCACCCAGACTGCCCAGACACTGCCGACCCAGCCACCGGAACTCGGACACGCATCCCTCCTCCCTTGAGGGACCCTCTATTTGTGCCGCAGTGACTCCCAACCGCTAGAGCCACTATCACATTCAGCCTCCTTTCTCGGTCACGAGCTACGACGTGAGATTGTGGAAGCAGCGCTAAGAAATGATGATTTTGTGGATACAGAGCAGTAGTGCCATGAGTAGAATAAATTTCCAAAGGCTTAGTGTGTGATTTAGACATTTAAGCAGTGTTGGTATCACATAGAACTAGCTTATGTCATTTCTTTTATTTTCAGCTTTTATGTTATGAGAGACTGTCATGCTAGATAAGTTTTATGATCCAATAAATGAAGTATTTTTATGAGACTGAATCTCTTTACCGGGTATTATGTTATGAATGTACATAACATTCCTGACCTACGGGAAGGGGTGTTTCATTTTCACCTGATAAAGTCCAAATTACTTGAGTTAGCATGAGGATCCTAGCATAAAGATATAGGTTGACTTTTCAAGAATACCGCCATTAGACAAAATTCCAATAAACTTGGTGTAAATTGTGTCAAAGGCGAACAAGGATTATTGGAAGACTTTGGTTAAAAAGTCAAAGGTGTTCGGTGTGGTACTTATGGGATTACTGGGAAGAGTTGTTAGATAATCTACGAGGATTACAATTTACTATCGAGCATCAATTCAGAGAAGGAAATTCTCCGGCAGACGCCTTGGCCCGTTTTGGTGAACAAGGCTTTAATATGAGATTTAATCATTTTGTTTCTCTACCTCAGCACGTTAAAGGTATGATTCGGTTGGACAAGGTAGAACTTCCAAACATCCGTCTCTAGTTTTTATTGGTTTTTCTTAGGTCTGTTTAGTTTCTTCATGCTTTTTGTCACTAGGCAAGTTTTAGTTTGTTCCTAGGCATGTTTAGATTTGCATAGGTCTGGTTGGTCGCTTGGTTTGTTTCTTTGTAATGTCTGGTTGTCCTGAATGTTACCACGGTATTCATCCACCATAAGTGAGGGCTTATTAATAAACTTGGGACGGGGTTGCTATGTGGGTGGCTACCGGCTCTTCGGTAAAAAAAAAAATTGTGTCAAATTCCAATAAATCCCACATTGAAGAATAAAGAAAGTCATAATGTGCATAGTTGCTATATATAGATGGTAATCCTGCATCAGACAAAGAAAGCAATAAATTGTACTTCAAGCCCCATATATAAATATTGGTACCAATAGTTCGGTGACTTCAGTTCAAATAGAGGCTTTGGGTCAAGTGGAGTTTGTGCTCAAATGGGGTTTTGTCCCAAAGTAATGTCTTCGATCTGAGGTGTTCTTTTCATGTGGAGGAGGTTTGGTTAGAAGAAGTCTTTTAGAAGAATGAACGAGTATTTTTCAAAGAGCTAGCTTTTGATATTTTGAGGCTTTGGGTGTATTGAGGGCTACCACCATCGTACTCCATATTATGTTATTGGAATGTCTACTCGATCGTCTCTATTTGTGGACTTGCGCATGTATCGAACGATGTAAATATTATATTTCTCTACTTCTTTGTCATCTAAAATCTTAAATTTATTATATGGAAAACATTGCTATCTTGGAAATTATCAATTAGATCCACAACAGACTTATCTCAATATCATGCTATAAAAACCAATCCAAATTCCGCTACTAGGATTCAAAACCTAATTTTCTGAAACCTAGGAGAGCTACTTATTGAAATTATTAACTGGCTTGTATGATATACAGCATTGTTATGTACAGGTTAGATGTGAAACACTAATTTAATTGATTTGCCTTTACCCTTTGTGAGTTGAGAAGTGTACATTGTCTGCTCATCTTGGTTGCCAAGTTGAATCTGATAGTTTAAATGCAAAATATTCTAGTGGTCATTTTATTATTGAGATATATTCATCTGCAACTCGAATAACTTATTGCTCAGACAGAGTGCGTTAGAAGAAGAGCTGGAGACGATGAGGAAATCAGTGGATAATCTTCAAAATAAGCTTCGGATGGTATGGCTTTAGTTCTGCTTCATTATGGCCTTTTAAGTCGCTAACTAAATAACTGTTCATGTATTAATCAAATATATACTTTCTTGTTGTCAATAGGGGTTGGACATTGAAAATCATCTAAAGGGAAAAGTTCGTGAATTGGAAAAGAAGAAAGTGAGCTCTTCACTGTCTGAAGATTCAACTACCTTTTTTGAATTCCAGAAAAGACTGAAAGAAAAATAACACGATATTATATCCCAATCTCGTTTGTTTATTTTTTAACCTAATTTCCTTACATGCAGATAGTTACAGACAAAATGATCAAGAATGGGATAGCGGAGCTGTATCAATACCATTCTCAGCAAAGAGTTCATGTCATGAATTTACTTGATGAGGGAAGATTTCATATGAAGTCAATTGTAGATGCGATAGAGAAAAAGATTAGACAATTTGAAGTGAGAAAAGTACAAAGTTCAGGGCCTTCTCAAGAAGATGAAAAACGAGATGAATACGAATGTCGAGATGTACATATGACCTCTGAGGCTGGCTTCGACTTGCTATCTAAGGTTTGTTCACTGAGGTTCCGTGTGCATGACGTATATTTGCTTTTATTTACTACATAAATTTTGTATTGCTTGATTTTTTTAAAAAACTTTTGCTTATCACATGAGAATGACTAGGGAGGGCAACCTATATAACAGTACAAGTATTCATCCTGTCTCATTCATATTGATTTTGGCTTAACATATTACATAGTGCACATACCTGTAGTGGTGCTTTTTATGTAGATAGCTGGATGATTGACAAAACATCTAACCATGTAACGCCCCAATGGAAGACCCAAACGATATGGCCTATACTCTAAAAGGACTAGTCAATGATACAATTGGAGCCCCATTGTAATCTTATAAAGAGTAAGAACTTCTCCTTCTCAAACAATGTGGGATCCCATACACCACCTACTATTATCCTTATCATATGGGCTATTACAATCTCTTCCCTTAAATTCCCGATGTCCTCATCGGGCCTATCCGTAGTAGGTGGCACGACTCAAGTTCCACATTTCTAGTTGGGATAGGCTCTGATACTATTTGTAACATCCCAATGGAAGACCCAAACCACATGACCTATACTCTAAAATGACTAGTCAATGATACAATTGGACTCTTATTAGAATCTTTTAAAGAGCAAGAACTTCTCATTTTCAAGTAATGTGGGATCTCATATACCACCTATACCCTTATTCTTATCGGGTATCACAAATTAATTATAGATAATCTAAACCATTAATTGTGTGAAGATGCCTTGATAGTCCATATAAAACAGGTAGAAGCCTCATTGAGACACAATGCCTTTTGTCCTTTCCAATGCTTTGACATCGGATATCTTTGTGGACTTTCATGTAAAAAGTCCGTACTGTATTTTCTTGCAAAGACTTTTGAAGTGAAGAAACTGGGAATCACACGGTAAATCTAGGACTAGGAGCAGCTTAGCTTTCCACCAAGTGTGAAAATTTTGTGTGTGTGTGTTCCTCCGACCCCCCACACCACAACGCACCGAGTTAAAGCATGAAAAATTATAATAGGACAGTGTTTAGGAGTATTTTCACATTCATAGTCCAAATTTGCCCTCCTTCAAAATGAGTTGACGGGCATGTGTTTCACCTGAAGGAAAGAATTGAGGATTTGTTGGGTATAACCCGTGTTTAGTGGAATGTGTGCTAATAAGTTTAATCCAAGTGATCAAGAATATTTCCATTACTTAAGTGACATTGGGGATAAATAAAAATCAAAGTTGCCTGCCTTTGAGAAAGTGAGAATTCTGATCAAAAGGAAGAAGGAAGAGAAAAGGCTGTGCAGCTCTCTATCTTCTACGTATTCTATCCGACTTTGAGAACTGGTGTTTACAATATTATTTCAAGTCAAGTTAAGGCTTAATCATTATGTATAACCTCGTAAGAATGTTGACCATAGTTTCTTGGTACTTATAATTTTAATACCAGTTTACACCTTGTTCAGAGGAATGGTCCAGACTTGCTGGGTATTGTGGCTGATGGGAAAGGTGGTGCCTCCAAAGTCCTTGCACAGGCATTGCAAGAGAAGGTTTTTTAAGTCTCTCTTCTCTCTCTCTCTCTCTCTCCTCCCACTTTTCTGTTTATTGTTTTCCTTTGCAGTGTGCACTGTGAGCTTTGGATAGGTTGTGTATTCTTTTTTCTTTTTTTCTCAAGTATTAAATCTTTATCAGGTTGGAGCATTGTTGCTTTTATCACAGCAGGAAGAAAGACATTTACTGGAGAGAAATGTAAATGGAGCTCTTCAAAGGAAAATTGAGGAGCTACAGAGAAATTTATTGCAGGTAATTTCAGAAGTACTTGTTTCTGCACTTCAGTTCCATGTTGAAAAAAAAGGACATTTATGTGGTTCTAGGCAGAAAATATTTGAGTCCGGAACTTAGCTTCTAATATTGTAGTTAGCCATGCCATTATGTACATGAAGTCTTTGGTTTCTTGTTCAAAATTAAATTGCTTTCACCTTATCTTTAGTGTGCTATGGACTGAGCATGGCTAGCTTTCAACTATTGTAGCTTTGCAATTTTTTTATTGGCCCAGGTTACCAATGAAAAGGTCAAAGCTCTCATGGACTTTGCACAGCTAAAGCAGGAATATCAACTATTTCAGGAGTACGTTCTTTTTCCTATCATATAAGTTTTTTTTTTTTTTTTTTTTTTTTGTCTTGTCTTATAAAAAAAAGTTATTTTTTTTGTCTACTATGACTACTTTTGTTTTCCAGTCAAAAGAACATCTAAAATTTCACCATCACTATTTCTCTCTTGGAGCTTGGTGTACATCAATAATAGTCGTTGAAACCTCCTATCTTGATGAATTACATTTATTGATGATGCGTCAATAAGATCGAATGTTGTGTCTTGTGAGCTAATATGTGATCATAACTGAATGTCCTGTACTTCAATCTTTTAGCCACTAACGTCACAATAATCGAGTCAGTCCATGTTTGGATTCAAGTGAAAGTCATCTACAATAGAGTAGTTTTCCATCTACAGTAAATTTTTTCTCAACTTCTTCCCTAACATACTACTCTTCTCGACTCATTATATTTCATCTTTTCATTAGAATGTATGATTGTAATTCAAATGAAGAATAGTTTAACTTAAAAAAATACATAAAAAAAAGAACATCAAATTCAATATTTATATATATTTAAGGTGAGACCCACATTTACACAAAAACCAATAAAACTTTCATCTTTCCATTTTTCACTATTCATTAAAAATTTCCCAACATTTTACGTCAAAACATCCCCTTAAAGTACGGGCCTTGGGGTATTGTCCTTGAATTTTGCATGGAAGTCTCAAGGCATTCCTTGGCAACCTAACGTGACAGTGGAACATATAGGAGAACAGAGAAAGAATGGACTTTTTCAACACGTTCAAATATTGCTCTCTCTCTCTCTCTCTCTCTCTCTCACAGCCTCATCTACTTAAATTGAACTTTTATTTGATCCTTTTAATTGTATAAATACCAAGTTGAAGTCTTTCTTTTTGTCTCTTAAATTGTTTTATCAATTGCTTAAGTGGCTTCTGTTGTAGATTCTCTTTCATCAAGCCATACATATTTATATATCACATTGTATAAACCTCTTGATTGTATTGTTATGAGAAAACAGAGCTCCACCATTATGAAGGAAGAAACCCAATCACTCTTCCTATGATCTTTCTAACTGATAAATTTGGGTATTGTTTGTCAGCTTCTTGTAGATTTGTTCTATAGGTGCTTTTTTTGTGACACGTCTTTGTTTCCTTTGCGCTTTGCTTGTTGAAAAATTTTCTGCACCTTTGGCAATAGTTGGTTTTACCGCTTGATGACTTATGACAGTAGTACTTGAGCAGATCTGATGCATTTATGCAGGAAAATTGGTAAGGAGACTACAGAAGGAAAAGGTCTGGCTGGTATTGGGGGACTAAAACTTTTAACTCATGAAAGAGATGGTAAGTTAAAAAACTTGCTAAAGAGAACATATCTGAGACGTTGGATTGGCACACTAGATGTTAGTGGTGATGAGGCTGAAGCTTACCAGAATAATGAAGGTAAATTCTTCAGCAAAAGGAATAGCCTGGACTTTGCCAGGTTAGTGAAAATATTTGGGACTTTCTTTTGCACTGCATGAATGCATGACTGAAGATGTGTGATTCTTATGCATGCAAAATGGTATTCCATAATTTGTCTGCTAATTAATCGGTAAGAATTTATTTAAAAGAGTATGCCTTTTCTTTATTTTTCATTTACATTATTTTACTTCTTCAACTTTTCAGAATGAAAATTGAACATGCAACTCTTAAGGAAAGCATGGAAAGTATGGAGCATCTGACATCTTCGATTCATAGGCTCCGCCTCTCTCTTTTGAAGGTATAACTCTCTCATATATTCCTAGAATTGTTACTGCAAAGAATGGGATGAGCAATTTCTTTGCTCTTTGGAGCTGGGCCAGGGATGTGTTAAATATTATGAATAGTGATCTGGTTCAAGGGTTCCTTACTTTTTGATGGATACCTTTTCATTTCGTTTACCTTGTGGTCAAAAGAGTATCATAACGTAGTTTGCCCACCTGATAGCTTGGAATTTCTCATGTCTGTTTGATTAAAAGCTAGCAGAGTGATTCTAACTAATAACTATCGGTCTAAAATTGATAGCCCATTTGCTTGTGCTATAATCTATGTTGTAGGCCAAGGAATCAGTTTCGGAAGGTACAGTTACTAGCGTTTCAGAAACTCTAGATGATGTTATTAATGAAGCAAAACTTGTCAAGACTGCCCTTGGCAGCTCGCTACCCATCAGTTGGTCAGCTGAGGCTGATGTTGGTTCCGTTTATGAAAGCATTGGCAATGATCCCAAAGAGATTTATGGGGAATCTAGCATTGAGAAGATAGATTCTGTTTCTGCTGCAGGATTTGAGATGGTGGAGCTCCTCGTACTTGCAGCTCAGATATTGAAGGACAACACAATGAAAAGTGGTCGCTGAGACACAAGCCGATTGAGCTCTGATAACGCATGGTCTTGGTTCTGGGCAAGATTTGGCACCGGTTAATTGTTATTGAATGCACCGCGAAGGCTATGAGGAGGTGGGTAACATGAGTATTGATTGGTTGGATGCGGGAGGAAAGTGATATGTATGCTGTGTGACAATGGGACAAAAGGAAAATATGTTCAGTAAAATGTGAAGGTTCTTGCAGTAGCTTGTGATTGTATATGAAAAAACGTATTTGTTAGAAAAAATCCCCCTGAACTTTCACTGGGGAATGTTTATCAGTTCAGTTAATGTATAGTACTGTTTAATTGTGTTCATATTATGAATTGAACCCATGGTTCATTACTGGGAACCAGGACTTCTGAAGTAGGGAACTACCATAGCACTTCTGGAAATAATAAGTAGGTACTTCATATGCATTTTGGTTTTAGGTTGTACGTGTTCATATGATCGGTTATGGACCAATCAAAGAAAAATAATTTAAATAAAAAAAAAGTGCGTACAGGAAGATAAGCTGATATCATTAGGAAATGTTGAATTTCACAGAAAACATTGATTATTCCACAGATGGAAAAACCAAATATACCAGAAAGAAAAATTACTCGTTGATAGGACTCCAAGCCACTGAAAAACTTCATATGGTATGAGATGCTGAAAGCAGGAAACAAAGTCACCAAACGGCACGTTATATGAGAGAAATCACGTGATCGTACAGAAACAAATCTCCAACGGTACATCCGAATACCCACAACTTCTATAACAAAGTTCTTAAATTGGACATTATTTTACAAACAAGACAGAATTATAAACCATAAAGGGTGGGTGCTACGTGAGAATTCGTTGAAGTTGGGTTTATGATTCAGCAGCAATTTCCATGGCAGAGGCGCTCTCGGTCATCGGATTATTTTCACGGTCGCTCTCAAGCTGGCTGTAGTTCCCTTTCTCCTTGAAGAGTTGGATGTGGTGGTGTTTGCAATAGAGCTTTCCTTCATGAGCAATGTAGTTAGATGGGCTTATGGTGCAACCTCCATGCGTGCATTTGAAGCAGCTCCTATGGTATGGGGTCCCATTAACCGATACCTTTAACGACATAAAACATCATTATTTCTTCAGAAGCGGATCTGTTCATCACAGAATCGGTAATACATTTTTACAGTATAATATAGGTTATAGATTCCACAGTTGGTTGTTGATTGAAGATCAGAATTCATATCCTGAAATCCTGAAAACCCTCAAGTTACTGCTAAAATTGTTCACAAGCATTTGAAGTTTAATCACAAAGGCTGCTATTTCTTGGATTCTGTCCTTATAAATGTATGCTATGCTTGTTACCTTCTCAATCGGGTAAACGGTCTTGTTGCACCCCACACATTTCTCTCTGGTGCCAGCAAACATGTTGGAGACTGCCTTAGCATTCTGTTTAACAGCCAGTTCACGTTAGCAGCAAGTAGTCCTAGATATTTTTTATTTTTTATTTTGCCATACAGAAATTGGTAAACTTGCTACGGTGAAATTAAAGTTCAGGTTCTTTTCTGAATGATTAAGATGACAATATTGTTTCTTAAGAGTTACCTCGTCGAGATGTTTTTCTGGTTTCAAGATTTTGGGTGTTCCTAAAAGAATGTTAAGAGAGCAGAACGACTGAGTATCGTAATAACATAGTGCGGGGGAGTGGAATTATTTGAATCCAGAAAAGAACATGCATTTACCCTCGAAGCTCTTGTCCAGGCTGCCTGTTCGCTTGAAGAGTTGATCATAATGAGGCCTGCAGTACAGGACCCCCTCGAAAGAACAATAGTTGCTGAGCTGCAAATGGAGAAAAAAGCAAAATGAATTATTCTTCAGAACAATGGGTTGGCTCCAACGATTGAGCAACAGTTTTACAGGATTGGCCAAACTACTTTTTCCCATAAACAATCTCAGACCTACTCAAGCCTGGTAATTCGTGGAAGAATTGTTTTGAAAGTAAAACTCTGTAAGAATGTCGGTAATTGGGTCAATGATATCTATTATACTCTAGTCCTCAGAAATTAGTGATAGAAATTTAGAATGAAATGAAGAAGAGAAGTGATTGAGGACTATATATAGAGATGAGATCAAATAAATATCTTAAAAATTAAATCCTTAACAAGATACATATTTTGATAATCATGAAAATCAAGTTTTTTTTATGCAGATAATAATCAAATGAAATTCCTGGTTTGAACGGGGTGAGTTATGCTTGCATCGATTGCTATCAATGACTAATCCGTTGTAGACATCATGGGTGCAAGGTACATGCACAAAAAATGGGAAAAAATGGACACATGATCCATTCAAGAACGCGGTGACAATAAATTCTGTCCACGTTCATTTTCATGGTTACTTATCAGCGAACAAAACAACAACAATAATTATCATTCATATATATAGAGTTTCCTGGGAACAATTTAAAAAAAAAAAAAAAAAAAAAAAAAATGCCCGCTTAAGATAGATCATAATAAACACGCATACGCACATCGAAGATCTGGATGCATAGCTAACTAGAGTTGAGTACCTTAAGGGTGCCCCTGCAATGATGACATCGGAAGCAGGCTTTGTGGTACACACGGTTATCTGCAGCTAACTTATCGACCAAATACACGGTCTTGTCGCAGGCGGTGCACTTCTGTGTGGTTCCCGCAAAGGTGGCCATTGCAGCTTCCTATCCAACCCCAACACAGTCACCAACTATAGCTCAGGGAGGACTAGCAAGAACAGTAGCCTTTTTATATTTTTGCTCCTATTTTATCTTCCTATTTTGTTATTTGGCTGCTTGCTTTATTTCTGTGTCTCTCTCTCTCTCTCTCCGTATTCCTCTTTATCAATAGCTAGAGATCTAGGAAGACAACCGGAGAATGAGATGAAAAGCAGTGAGAGAGAGAATTGTGGGTTGCAGTGAATTGCGGGTGATATGAAACCAAATTTATAGACTCATTTGATGGGAGAATGGCCTTTAGCAATCATGTTGTCCGAAATTAAAGTAACTCGGTACCAAACATCCTATGTTCATGACATCCCCTCCCTCCCCAAACTTTTTCTTTTCCCTTTTCGATTTACATGAAGTTTTAAACTTTTTTATGTGCTGAAATTGTGGTGACTATTAAAATTCCATGGTAGCTTTTAATTGTCATCATGAGAACATGCCTTTGGTTAATACGAATTGTTAAAAAAATAATAAGAAGATTAGAGAGCTCCCCTGTCTAATCAAGTGAGTAAAAGAAGATTAGGGAGCTGAATCATCATGAGACTTCATTGCTTTTATGGGTAAAAAAAATTCTCTTTTCCGCTGAAGGTGGTGGGTCTAAGGCGCTGTTGATTACTAAATTTCATCATGGCATGCCCATCTTTTGATTCCCATAGTTTCCTTCTTTCTTACTGCTATATGATTTGGAGTATTATGTATTCTTTTTATAAATGTGTTCATGCTTTTTTCTCGCTTCTTTTTTTAATTTTTTCGGTTCTTCATTATGGGATCTCATAATTAAGGTGTACTAAAAAGGAGGGAGGGAGAGAGAGAGAGAGAGAGAGAGAGAGAGAGAGAGAGAGGGAGAGAGAGAGAGAGAGAGAGAGTATACCGTCTAGCACAATTCTCTAGCTCAACAAGGGGTCCATGATACGATTAAGGCCCAGTGATGTATTCTTGGAAAGCGGTGATAATAGACCTATACCAGACCCAAGTTCATATGAAATTCCATTAAACAGTTCCTCCACCCTGCCTTTTTCTACAATCTCTTTATTAACAAACTGTACTCCTTGATTCAACTTCTAGAAAATCAAAGAAGAAACCCTAATGGGATATTTTTATAAAATGATGAAGATTCTAATTAATTATTTATGGTTAAGAGTGTCAAGAGGACATTTGGTGCAGTGGTATGTTTCTTGTTTTGGTTGGAGGAGGTCTTGATTCTCGAAATGCCTTAATTGTCTTTGGGTTGTATGACTTTTACGATTAAAGTGAACTAACATGTTCTGAATCGAGAATGACACGTTGGATTGGATCAATTTTTACTTCTACATACCTCGACATGACATGACATGAATGTGAAAGGAGTTCGGGAATCTTTTTTCTTTTTTTGGAATAAAATAATTTATTTGCTTCCCCCCCCAACCCAAATTTTGCAGAGTGAATCTCAAAAGATATGAAGAAGATCACCCACCAAGCTGTACAAACAACTTTCATCGAATGATTTTCCCTAGAATCCTATGTATCCATGAGATAATGAATGACATTTTCGTACAGAGCTGATTATAATGAAGCCATTATTCCATCCAAAACCACCAAGGCTTGTAGCATGTTCAAACTATAAAACACACTGAACAATTTATATACAAAAAATACGAATCATTTGCGTGTTGCAACATCCAAACCAAGTCTGCACCAGAGCCTCTAGATGTTAACCCCACACAACAAATAACAATGCAACTGAAGCCAAATAGAGAAAGACCACGGTCAGACTAATCAATAAACCTGGTTAGACAGAACAGCCGAAGCCACTTTCACCAGCTTCAGATCCACTCTTTAACAATCGAGATGAATGACCGCATGAAAAGTTTACAAGCCGAGACTCAATTCTTTGATTTAGAATGCTTCACAAGCCAATCAATAACCGTATCAATGTTGGTGGAGTTCTTGCAAGAAATCATGTAGCAACAAACTTCTCTATCAGTAATGGACTTGAGCCCCCTGCACGTGTGGAATACCATTTTCAAAACTACAGTTAATATATTAAAAAAAAAAAAAAAACTCAAAAGCCTAATTGGAACCTAAAGAAAAGGGCCTATATAAGGGCGTTGAATAGCTGATGAGTCATTCAGCACAGAATACAAATTTGGGTGGACGCTAAAAAACCATTTAAAAATTTGTTACTTTCCACTTACATTTGCTCTGTCAGATCCTCTTTAGACAAAGCTCCTGGTTTGTCAATCTTGTTACCCAGTACCAGCAAGGGAATGCCATTAAGTGAAGGCTTACTCAACAAGTCATGAAGTTCACTTCTTGAGACAGGCAAGTTCTCAAAATCAGCAGCATCCACAACATACCTGCAACATGCAAAAAGCAAGGTAACAAATTGTTGGTCCCAAAAAAATAGTACACTGAATTGGCAAGCTATAACCTAAACTGATCAGTTATAAAAATGAAAACAAAAACCAAAAAAATAAAAAATAAAAAAAAAATAAAACAGAGGTATACTTTCTGTATACTTGGGCAATGCTCTTTATACTTTTCCAATGTTCATAAAAAGTAAAAAAAAAAAAAAAAAAAAAAAAAAAAAAAAAAAAAAGTTGCTTGCATTGTTACTTAGAACATTTTCCAAATTTTATGGAACTCCACCCCCGGCGCCCTTATTTTTTAGGGCAAGAGCCCCACAACCACAAAAAGAGAAAATAATATCAGATATTTCTTGTAGCATAATAAATAATTGGGGAATGTTTGTAGAATACCAAGGACAAAATTGATAAATAGCAGGTAGATAGACATTACTATTAAGAAAACGGTAGGTCGAAACAAATTTCTGCCCTTCACAACACCTTCTGAAAGACATCGATGTATATATACTATAAACCCCAACATCCAATATTACAAATCATAACCCCCTTATAAGAAAGAAGAACAAACTTCTAGACGAAGGTCTTTACAGTGAAAAATAAGATTACTTCAGGTTTCAAGTAACTTCTTCAGCATTCGATACCTTCTATCTACTAATAGAATGATACTAACAAAAGAGTATCAGTGGAAGCTTAAGCCGTAAGTTAAGCTTTTAGCCAACACAATGTCATCTCGCAGATTCAAAAGAACTAAGGAAAAAGTAAGAAACTTGTAGGCTCGAAGCAATAAACAGAGACATTCCAATGTATCTAAAAGTGTTAAGGACAAAAGGGAACATACACGATGGCCGAAACTGCACGACAGTATCTCTCCCACATACTACGGAATCTGGGCTGACCTCCAAGATCCCATAGCTTTATTGTCACATTCCCTTTAGTTACCTTCCTCATATTAAATCCAACCTGCAGATAAAAAAAAATGCTTAATGTGACATGTCCAATAGATAGCTTGTTGCTACAAAATGATAAATTCTCTGGCTGGTTGACGTCTTTTATGGTGAAAATTAGAGCCAGATATTAATAGAGAAAGATGACACACCGTTGGAATCATGTCTTCACTATATCCACCAGTCTTGAAGTAAATTCCAGAAACAGAAATTTTGTCATCAGCATCGAATTGAAAGAGATAAAAGAATGTAATAAAAGGAAGAATTGACACATCTCATAAATAATTTACTTACAGCAACAACGTTTACAAGTGATGTTTTCCCAGCATTCTGAAGGCCTATTAAAGATAGCTCCATTTCTTGCTTGAAGAAGAGACTAGAATAAGAAAAGAAAAAAGATTGCATAATGTTAGGCTAGAAGCTATATCCAGAGAATCATGAGTTAATTAATAAACACTGGCAACAGAATCAGAATATTATACAATGTTCACCTCAAATGCACATGAAGAGTTATAGTTGATTCAAGGGGCTTCCCAGGTGTTAATAAAAAGGCATCTATAATTTTTTTTGATAGGTAATGAAAAGGCATCTACAAATGATCCAAAATGCATCAAGAAAAGGGCGAAAAATATAATGAGAACAATAATCTTAGAAGTTTCAGCAGAAGTTAAAAGAAACGCCCGCTGGAAATATGATCATCATCAAAAGTAATCATATCTATTTACCAATTCCCACCTAAGACGTAATACAAACACTCATGGCTTGGCCAGGCCAAGTGAAATGCATACACCGCCACAACCTAATTGTAATGGAATACCATATCAACTATTCCACGTTTATTTAGTACCGTTCTTCAATTCAGATCCTACATTATTCCTGATACCAATTACGTAACCCACCCATAAGCAAGCTTCATTTGTTGTATTGGGAAACCATATCTTTTAGTCAAAGAAAAATCAACACAGTTGCTATGTCAAATAGTCGTATTTGCCTAATTCATTTGGAAATGCTTCCTATCAAATAACCCATATAATCTTTCTTTCTAACTTTTCTATACAACCGAGCAGATCCAAAGGAAAAATAACCAAAAAAAAGCTATACGAAAAAAAATGAAATTAACCCATATAATGTCCTTCCATTTGGTTATTGAGAAACCCAAAAAACAAAAAACGAGATCATTAATCTCATGACATGAACTGCCGTTTCAAGTAAGCACTGGGTTCAGCAGAGTTGAAACCACAATTTTTCTCAACGCCATAACAAAGAAAAAAATGGGACTTGGATTCGCTTTTCAACGTACGCTTTCTCAGCATCTAAAACGAGAGGGAAAAAGGCTAGTAGTTACCTTCGTAACCAATTGAGAAGAGCTTCCCATAGCCCCATGGCGAAGGAGAAATACCACAAATCGAAGAAAAGCGGATGATTTCGACTCGAGAATTCGATCGGAGAAGGGAGAAACCTTTGCCCTGCCTTTTCGGTTCCAGCTATTCCCTCTCTTTTTTTTTTTAGTAAAACTCAGAATTATGAGATTACGATTTCAACTTTCAAACGAAATGAAAACAGATAATAATTAGCAGCCGACAAAATCAAGAATGTTCCACTTACTGACCCACGCGCATGATCCGGTGGGTGGTGAATCTCAGCCAATGGCGTTAGATTTTCGCTACGAGACTTGAGGCTATCGTCGTTGAGATTTTTTTACGCGCCCAACGTGAAGTGGGCTCTTTTAATTGTAGAAGACAAAAAAGAAACTCCGAGAAGTCATTAATGAGTAAACGACGTTGTTTTGGACATGTGAAGGAAAGTGCCGCCGTCCCTCTCATACGAGATACGGTCCAGCTCCTCAGTTGATTTCGCCAGATTGTCTGGCTAGCATTTTTGACCAAAATGTGAGGGCTTTATAGGTTTTTCACATTTTTTCGAAGTTATCCAGATTCTTTTATTTTAGCGGAACGCTGGTGAAGGCGTGAAGCTGATAAAATAAGGTTTCATTTAGATTTAAAAATGAGTTAAGATGAATTAGAAATAATAATGACATAGATTATAAATAGTAATAAAATTTATGAGTTAAAATTATTGAATAATGATAAATAATAATGAAATAAATTAAGATGAATTGAGATAGATTGTGAATACAAATGAGACAAAAGTAATCGATAAATATGATGGATTAAATTTTTATTTTAAAAAAAATGTATTTAATAGTTAAGAAAGTAAATATTAAGAAATTAATTTTTTTAAATATTTAAAAATGCGTAAAAAATATTAAAAAAAAAAGAAAAAAATAAAAAAGTAAATTTATGCTTATGGATTGATTCCCTCGGTCCACATAGCACGGTCCTTTATTTTATTTAGCTCTCGACTCCCGTTGTTGCAAGGGTGTGCGAGGCCTTAACGTTTTATTTGATTTCACAACTATTCGTATTTTATCTTATTTAATTATTATAATTATTTTAAATTTTTATATAAAATAAAATAAATAATTTAATTTTTTAAATCTCAAAATAAATATAATATTAATAAAATATATTCTAATAATACCTTATTTAATTTTTAATTTTATTTATTTTATCTCATCTAATCTATAAAAGTAAAGTAAAAAAATTTGCGTGATGCGTGAATTGTAGACTGACCAATCAAACGGTGAAAAACACTTGTGGAGTTGATCATAACATTAAATGAAAAATATTAAATAAATCTTCACAACTACCTCACACTCCACACTCTACATTTTTTTTAATTTTTATAATTTTTTTCTTTTATCAAATATTTATTATATGAATAATGAATAGAAAATTTGAAATAATTTTAAAAAAAAATAAACTCAAAAAAAATATTAAAAAATTTAAAAATTTAAAAAAATATAGAATGTAGAGTGTGGTAGAAGTTGTGTAGCAAAATTCTAACATTAATTATGTATCCAACAGTGCCGACTGACTGATACGAACTTGAATGCAGATGCAGGGTGGCTCGTTGAGACCGATTCCTTTTGTTAAGTTGATGAAAAAAAATCGAAATCTTAAAAAATTAAAAGATCATGTACTAGTACTTACGATAATTTCCAGAAATTCAAATAAAATTTTGAAGTTTTAAGCGAGTATAAATGATATTCGAGGGGGAAAACTGTCATCAGCTTATAGTGTCGAACAAAGAAGGAAGAAGTAGCACCACAACGAAGCCAATTCACAAGTTGGTGAAGATCAACATGTTGAAGCATATTTCTTGCAGACATTTGAAGCTGAACGGGTAGAGATATGGACGCATGCACAGCATGCATGAGCATATATATAAATATAGAACAAAATGACATAACAATCATGCTGCATGGAAAAGGAAAAAAAAAACTACAGAGGTTTCGCGCGGCAGAAAGAAAGAGAGGCTATTAGAAGAATAGATCGTCTGAAAAACATTAATTAAGAAGATACAAATGGGTTGATTTTTTCTTTATTCAATGGGTTGGTTTTAAATGACGGGCTGATCATGATTCATGATCAATCAGTTAAGCTAATATTTCTATGTTTTGGATAGTTTTAAATGAATGGGTTCTATTGGATTACTTACAACAATACATGATACACACACACAACATATATACAATATCAATTTGATTCGATTAAGGTGAATCGACTCATTTGGACCAATGATCGAATCCATTTTACTATTTTTTAATTAATAAGTAAGATCAACAATGGACTGATTTTGATTGGTTTTCAATTTATATGTGTTAACGTCGTGTTTTATACGCCTTTTGACCAGGTTGTAGCAACTCGAGTCTTCAAAGTTGGGCCTGCAAAAACGAAGAAGAAAGAAAATGGGAGAGGGCGGTCTTGGGGTTGGGAGTATCCGATGCTAAAGTTAGTAGAATATTTTGAAAGTTTGTAAATAATGAGAGTTTAGAGAGATTTTTCGTACCTGAAAATTATTATTTATACTGGGAGTATGAGGGGATAGATCGTGCCTACCCCGTAGATCTCATGTCCTTTTTACTGTTCTTTTTATCATAGTCATTTAATGCGATGTGCCTCTAAAACGGTATCATTAATGTGGCGTGTTGCTTGGATAATAGTGTCATTAATGCGGCGTGATTTCCCGATTTACCTTATTATGCCAGTGTCTTCGGTTGTTCGTCGATGTCATATTGTCAGAGGATCAAGAGTCCCGCTGCTTCCTGCTCGTTCATGTGGGCAGGTACTTAAGGGCTAGATGTTGTGCGAGATATTTCTAGGACAGCGAGTCTCATCCCCTCTACAGTCTGCTCCCATATGGGGTGCATCCATGGGAGTTTACCTACGAGGCGGGCCGAGGGATCTTTTTGTTCTAGGCTGGGCCTTATTTTCTTATTCACTTAGTTGCTCCTCACAACCCACTAAAATGGGAAAAAAGTTTAAAACCCCTTACAATATTTATATGACTAGGTCATGATAGTTTAGATATGATCACATGCAATCTTATTAATTATATACTATTGTATGATTTTTTTTTCCTGAAAGTATTCCATAGATATAATATTTGAATGATGTATATATATATATATATATATATATATACACACATATAAACTATACTAGTTATGGTGCAACGTGCAAGGCACGTTTTTCTAATTGAGAAAAAAATATTGTGAGAATATTATGTTTAAGCAATAAATAATTATTGTATGAAGATGCATAATAATTATATTCTATTTATGGAGTACTAAGCAAAAGACTAATAGTTCACAATAGACTAATAGGAAGTGAAATTATAGTTTTTATCGTAAAAGTTGTTTATAGGATGTAAATGTTTTATAGGACTATCAAAGTGGTTGTTGTGTAGTTTGGAGGATGCATTCATTCAAGAGATATGTTGCTGTTTCTCCTACGACATGAATGGAAATAGCGTTGAATTTTTTGTGGCATTGTTGTTTCTATTGATCCATGCCAGCAATGAGTTGAATGATCCATTCTTTTTTAGAAGTTTGATCTGCCATGTGTTACAAATAAGGCAGATGCTCCTATATGAAATGAATTTAAAGCATTTGCATCATCAATATAGAAATAAAATAAGATAAGTATAAAAAATAGAAAGAATGATTCATTCAAAAAATGATTATATAATTTGAAATACTTCTTATTCCATTCCCCACAAACAAAATAACACATATTGTCATAATAATAATAATAATAAAAAATAGCTTGGATTTCCTCTTGTCCCCAAAGAGAATCATGAGATAAGTAAATAAAATTTGAATAAAATAATATAAAAAATGATTCCAAATTATTTTCATTTATTGGGGTCGATTATAAGAATAATAGATTAGTTTAAATAAGTTGTTTCATAATTTGTATTAAGAAAATTATAAAATAAAATTTTAAACGATTTGAAGGGAATGAGTGAATGTAAAAAAGATAAACTCGGTTAGAAAGAAATAAAATAAAAGGATAAAAACGTAATTTTCTAAATAGAAGAAATACAATGACAAAGATAAAAAGGGAAAAGTAAGAATATAGAGGGACAAAATGGGAAAACAATTTTGGAGAAAAAGCAACATCAAAGAATGAGGGAAAACAAAACTTGGAGAAAAATCAGTGTTTATGTACGTATAGGCTCTTTTTAGTTTTTATTCTAGAAGATATAATTAGTTGCAAATTTCAAAACGTGAAGAGCATGCTCTATTAATTACCAAAAGGCTTGATATGGAAGTCAAATCGGTTTGGTTAAGATGCCATAATTAAGTCAATTATCTTGATTATTGTGAACGTAATAGTTTTGATCTCCTTGAATAAACGAGCTAATTAATAACGCGAAGATCAGTGGAGTTTATAGAAATTCGGACGTATTGATCATGTGATCATGCATATTACCTATACAACTGCTTTTCAAAAACGAAGCAGAAGTCAGATCATGAAGAAGAAGATATTTATTCATGTATGGAGTCTGTACGTAATTATTTAATAGTTTCGTTCCATCGACGTTCCCTTTTACGGTACCGACAAGAACACATACGTGTTGGATTCGACCTTAATTGCATGGATCCTAGAAGTAGGAAGTAGGAAGCATCCTAGAAGGAGCAGATCAATGACGATCGAGCAAAACTCCAAGCCCATGCAGTTAACTCTTTGGTTTTTCCCTCACTTTACTGTACGTTTCTCTAGTTCTTCAATCAAGATTCAAACACAACAAAAATATACGTACAGTGATGAGCTAATTTTGAAGGAAACAAATGGCCGGCCGGGGACAAAAAAAGCCATAAACTACCCCACCTCGATCGGCATCTCTTCCTTCGTGGTAGATAGTTTCCGAGCAAGCTGTTCTATTCCAATATTTTCTAAATTTGCGCCTTGTTTTACTACATATATTTTTTAAAAACCTCGTGTAATGTAGCTGGAGTGAGGTGCATGCCCTTAATTTGGTCATCAGCAGAGGGATGGCGCCTATATTGCTAGAGATTCTTGACGGGCTGCGCCTTTGTGTTTCGACTCTTTGGGATCTTCAAGAAATGAGTTTTTCAGCTATTTTTGATGATGTAAGTTCTGTGGCAATGGTCATTATCATGGCGGCTATATCTTGTTTCATTGCTACGAGGAGAAGATCGATGACTTAATTGCCTGCTTTTGTTAACTGATTTTCAGCTTCCATTAGGCTTTAATTTGTATGCATTTTTGTCATCACTAATATTCATGGTTTTCTTTCGAGTGATCTGGTAGCTCTCCATGGAATGTTATTCTGCTAATTTGCGATTTCGTAGGGGCAAGAGATGGATAAAAAGTTAAAAGGTTTTGGCCAATATTTTGATGAAAATTGCCTTACAGGTTTCAAGAAAGCCGTTCAGCTTCATTTCCTGACAGTTTTGTACATCGTATTTTCTTCATTTACAAACCCACGAAAACACAATGCCAATCAGGCTAATTTCTTTATTTCCTTTATGTGTGTGTGTGTGTGTTTAATTCAATGCCAATCGATCAATAGGTGCATTCTGGTAATAATCATTAGGTTGTTACGTACTTATATATATAGCGTGGGTAGGAGAGTCATTGGAACTGGTCATGTTGATACTTGGGTTATGGTGAAATATTTGATCTTATTCCTTCAAATAAATAAGATTTTTTTGGGATTTTTGTAACTTCTACGTAATTAGTTGTAACCACGGTTTTTCTCCTGCATAAATGAGGACTATTAATAAAATTAAGGTAACATCCTCTTCTTAAAAAAAAAAAGATTTTTTTTATGCTAGTTTCTAGTACGTACTAATTTAAATGAGGTTGTAACCTTTTGGAATTAATTCAACTGTTAATAAATATTATTTTGGGACTTTTTGTACGTACGTACATTAAGATAAAAAAAGAATGGGTTGGGAGGGGCTAAGTTCTGTTATAAAGTAGTTAATACAACAAAATAATCTAAAAATACCAAACATTTATCGAGGTAATTCACACTCCAATAGTAAATTAAGTCACCCAAAGGATCAAGATTTATGATTCAACTGAAAATTGCCCCATTTTTTCCGGCCGCTGTTCGACCTTTGGGTGTGGGGGTTGCAGGGCTCCCCTGTCCCCCTAATTCTGCCCCTGATTACTAACCCCACCTTAATTGAGATACCCCCTGCAATATTTATATTACCCCTTCATACATTCCATATATAAAACAAACCTGAAAAATGTGGAGTACAGAACACCAGCGCAGCACTGTAGAAGCACATTCGTATGCTGTCCAGAGTGCAAATTAAGAAGAAGCCAGGCACAGAGAGACAGAGACAGAGGAGGAAGTTGTGTTGACACATATTTAATCCGACGCGCTTGGAGATTTATGATAGAGTACTGTTATAGATATAAAATGATTATATAAAAGTAAACTCACGAATTGATGCGATTTTACATGATCCGTTAAATCTACTTTACAATAAAAATAATTTTATAATTTGACGTACTACATCAACTCACCTCAATTTGTGAATTTATTTTTATATAATCTCTTTGTGGTTAAAATATTTCTCTTTCTATTAATATAAATTAATTATCGTTAATATATTCAGATACTTTTTGATAATTTGAGACGTAATATATTCATTCTGATAGTTTTGGAGAGAACTATAGTACCTTGATAATTAATGGGAGGAAAAATGTATTTTTCCATTTATTTTAGAAGGAAAGTTACACATGATGAAGTTCATCGGTGACATTTCTTTATTTGTGCGTGCGCGCGCATGCAAGCTTCGATATATGTATATGCTTGCGCCCTATGAGTGGATGAACAGTCACCCACCATTTCAGCGCTTAGTGCTGAGAAATTTGTTCATTTTTCTATCCCACTTGAAAGACAAAAACCGGAATAATTCAGGTATGGATTTGAACATCGATGGTTGTTTGCGGAATATCTTTTGTCATCCTAAAACTTAGAGTAGTGGAAGAGTTGGCCTCTGGGTGTTGCACAGTGACGCTGTAATTTCCATGAGATAGCAAAGCATCTACGAAACCTCTATCATCTGCTTTGATTTCCAAGATCTCAGACTCCCACTCGCCAAGAAGCTTATCCACAACATCTCCAGCTGGAGTGTTGTTGAAGTTTGTATCTGCAAGGGGCATATTCTTAAAACCGGCTAGTTCAGGGCCTGCAAACATGACAATCCCTTGAACAGCAGGATGTGAATAACCCTCCCTTAGTATTTCCTCCAGGTGCTGGGCCTGCCCATGCAGAAACGAGTGTTACCATTTTACAATTACCTATGCCATAAAGAATCAAACACGTTGTTTTGAAACCAATTGTCAAAATCTTTAGTCGATTGCATGCTTTCGTTCGCTATGGAAAAGTTGCAGCTAGGTTTTTGGAAGTGTACCTGATCCGGGTCCTTGCCAACATCCACTTCGGTAAGCCATATGGGCAGTCCTGTTGAACCTAGAATGTCTAAAGAAGATCTCATGTAAGCGAGGTTTGGCTGGCCAGAACCAAAACGGCATTGCAAACCTATCCCTGCTGAGATGCCTTCATTCCCTGGATATTGTAGAATCTCTTGAAGTTTTTCCAGGTAGTTGGCTACGCTTGCTTTCTCATCCCTACAATATTCGATGGTATTATACTCGTTCATGAACATGATAGGGGTTGGGTCTAGTCGGTAAGCTTCGGAAAAATATTCTGCAGAAGCGTTTTGATCTCCAAGTTTATCCTCGAAGAAGCTGAAATGAAGATTCTCATTAACTACGTCCCAAGCAATTAGTTTTCCTCTGTATCTTGATACCACTGATTTTAGTCTTTTTTCGGCAGCTTTTCGTAAATCCTCAGGAGAAAGGGAGTTGACCCACTCAGGTTGGTACTTGGGGTCGTCCCAAAAGATGTTGTGACCTCTGATGGAAATGCCATTGCGTTTGGCAAATTTAACCATGGCATCTGAGACGGTATAGTTTTCATGGCCTTGCCTTTTCTCAGTGCTATACCACTTCATCTCATTGGTGAAAGTGGTAACTTTGAATCTCGATGCAAACCAGTTTTGATAATCGGTGCTTGTGAGGATATAGTGGTTCATGCCACACCCAAAAGGGAAGTCAGACTGCTCTTGCTTAATTGAGACTATAGCACCTCGCATTGCGGTTTTATTTGCATCAGTTACCTGGAACCTTATCTTGCTTTTGCGTATCTGCAAGATTCAAGTTGAACCAGAGCTTTAAACATGATAATGGAGTGTATCGAGCTAGTTTTGAAAATGTTATCTGTATTGCGCTGCTTCTTTGAGCAGGAGAAAATGTAAACTCTGATTTGTCTCGTATGCAAACTTGGCACGAGCTAGTATTCTATAAACAATTATATATATATGGAACGTTATGTTCAATATATTATTAAATTACCAGTATTCTAATATATAAGCATCTTTCTATGCCTTACCTTGTCGATTGTGTTGTCTTGGTGGGATTTCCATTGCGTTTTAGTGAACTGTTGTAAGGATACACTGTCAACCCATATATCCACTTTGGTGTTCTCGCACTCCATTGATGAAAAGGAAGACATATATACATATATTCAGTGCCAAAGAAACTAAAACTGACCTTGCTTGTTCGATCTTTTGCATCCAAAATAAAACTAAAAGAAAAACAGTAGACAGACAAAAGAAAGAGAAGTAATTCACCCGCAAAAGAATCTCTACTGGGCTTGAGATGTTTGCAACTATTCCACCTTTTAGAAGTGACCAGCACCCATGATCAGCTATGACACTACCACCACGTACAAGGTCACCATCAGTAGTTTTAAAGAAGACAGCAACACTCTCTCTTCCTTCACTGAGCTGAACCCAAGCTGAAAAAAATTTCAAACTTCAGGGAACTAAAATCTTGTAAAGAGACAGAAAAATTACATAGATTTCCTTAAATAATTGCTCTTTCAATCTTTTTTTATTTTCTCAACGCCATAGAACTATATTATATATATATATATATATAGTTACCGGAAAAACTATAGAGATTTCCTTCCTCAAGTTGAACCTTCTGAAACAAGCTGTCTAATTGGTTTGTTCTATTGTGTACCACTATGAACCTATTTCCTGCCTCCGAAATTCGTTCTTCAATATTTCCTTGTCCAATCGCTGTACTCCACCCGGCTTCTAAGCTATGATTGAAATCTGGATTAACTATTATCCCTCCTCCGTATTGAGCTCTCTGGGGTTCTCCCAAGCACTGCTTAATATTCAACATTATTTTGGAAAATGAGACATGAGTACTTGATCAGAAATGGTTTTTCTAATATATTTGGGTTTGACGAATGCTAGCTTGGAATGCGTGTGTGCATATGATATTCACACCAGACCCCTAACTCCATTTTATATACTTCCAACGAGTCACGAGCTGTATCTGAAGTTCTTGGGAAATTGAAGTGTTTACAGTATCTAATCAAGCACAAAGTATTTTATGAACACACACACACATAATCAAGAATTTATCCGATTGTCTGTGAGTACTACTGCAAATATCACGGCCGGGATTTCACGATTCTAACACTAGTTTCTTAGAACCGTGGAAAAATTTTGGGAATGGTGCTTTGATTGCTATATCATTGAGAAAACATATACTTGCCTCTGTTGTTGCGGTGTAATCATAGGTGAAAGCATTGATGCTATTCCCTGCATTAGTCCAATGAAAGGAAAATATTAGCCAGCATGCATTACGCTTAATTATATTCATGTGTATAGATATAATTACTGATCTAGCTATTTATCCTGATGAAACAAGGACGCATTTAGGAAAAATAATAATGATCTGGAGAGAGAGAGAGAGAGAGAGAGAGAGAGAGAGAGACCTGAAAACAGCAGAATGCATGAAAGCCATAAGATGCAAGTTTCTGTGAAAGTCTTCATCCTTCATGACAGAAACAATGGAACTTATTAATTACTTATAAAGACAAGACGGACGTACTGAATATATTGGACAAAAATTTCTGTTGCAGGGTAATTATATTCATAATGTAATTTATCCTCTAACATGAAGCTGTATGGAAATAAGGAAAAATATTAAAAACATTGTCGGACCAAAAGGCAAAAGGCTCTGTAATATCACATACTGACAACCTCACAAGTCACACCATTAATAAATTACCGTAAGTTTGCGGATTTCCATGTTGTCCCGTGAATCATCTTTCAGTACAGTCATAACTTATACAGATCGGGTGTTGAAAGTGCTGAAAATGATTTATACACAATATTTTTTATAATATTTTATATAATTATATTTTAAATGAAAAATATTTTTATAAAACATGTTATAAAAGTAATATCATTTTATAAAAATACTCTCATCTTATAATATTGTTATAAAATATGTTGTGAAAATATGTTATGCGTATCATTACTCTTATAATAATAAAGCATGAAAATGTAGTCGTTTTGCTCAACTTTTTCCTGTTGTTCTAATTCGTCCGTAGTATAATGCATTACAGGGTTATGCGAGGATAAAATGAGGACTTGAAATGAATTGATAACAATGGCCGACCGCATGCATTGAATCACAAAGAAAGTGGGAAAATCATGTAGTAGACCGCAATAAGCATAATGGGTCTGAAGATGAAGTATTACAGCCCTTTGTGTGTGTCTTAAACGGCTCTCTCTCTCTCTCCAATTCCGATATTGTGGATTTTTGTGGTTTGAAGATTTGTTAATTCTCAGCGTATCAACAAGGATATAATATGGTTAGGTATTGAACTTCTAAGATGATCTTGCGACCCTCTAGTGCACCACCACTAGTACTCTCTTTTTTCCCAATTTCATGCTTACCCTCTAGTGCACACGCACGTTGTTAACAATTCATAAAGAATATCAGTTTTTTTTTTTTAAAATCAAGTGCAATTTGATAACTTGTTTTGTGATTTCAAGGGGAAAGTTTCCGAAATAATTCCCAACACCCAAAAAATAAAAAAGAAGAGAAGACAAGCAGTACATACACATTGTGGAAACTTGGAGCTGTGATCGTTGCTTGGGTTTAAACAGATTCAAGCTGATCTGAACCAAGGAGTACTCTGTCAATGTCAGCTCGTTATACTTCTCTTTTTTGGAGCTAAATACGATTTCTCTAGCTGTTGGGTGAGTTTATAAGAAGCTACTACGAGTAGATTCAAAATGATGATATTTACTGAAATTACGAAGTTTCCTTGGACAATGCTGTTTATCTCCTCCCCAATAACTAGGGCCACTCAAGATGAGTGATAAACAATGTACGCAAGGCACGCAAACTACATTTTCATGCTCCTCTTGTTGTTAACTACATTATTAAAAACTCCTCCTAGCTAGCTGCTAATTAATTGACAAAAACATAGTGTAAGGGAAAATTTAGACGCAAATCATAGTTCGGATGGAGTTAACTATTGGAAGTAAAGGAGTGTTAATTTTTCGACACCAGTAAAAAGATCTGAAACAGAGAATTAAAAACCACAAACTTCCTTCAGTAGAAATGCCTCATTATGCTTAAACAATTGAAGCAAGTAATTTTAACATAAGCCAGTCTTTCAACTGGAAATTGGTGGGGTAGGAGCTAAATTCACAAGCCGAAAACAAAACACAAACATCCAGGTACAGTCCATGTACAAAGGAGAAAAATAATGAGGATGGCATTGTTTAATCGATCAAATAATCAATACACCAACGGATGCTATTCAAACAACTCTGTACAGTTGTTTGCAAACAAATACTTGAAAGCCAAGGAGAGCCACCATCTTTTTATGCCTGTAGGTACCCCTTCCCTTCGAGGTAAGAAACCACTACTTCAGCCATTTCACTTGGGCAAGCACCATATCCTCTTTTGTGCTGTAATACAATCTGAGTAATACAAACGTCCCCTTTAAATGTTATATAAATCAAACGACGACAAAAACTGAAGATAGAAAGCCAAAACATTAGAAATGGCAGTACTTCTTTGGGAAAGTATAACAAATGCTTATTAATGTTGCAGTTATTATGTCATTTTAGTAATACAGCTAAACAAGCAGCAGTGCCCGTAGTCGCACACACAACCAAACGAAAGTATCCTGGCACGAATTTTGCTTCACTTGAGCATACATACCTAAAGACAAATCATGAAAATGCACCTGACAAAGAGTACTGATGGGAGTCTCTTCAAGGGAGTAATTCTAAAAAGGTCTCAATCATGTTACTGGTTTTAGTTATTCAACCACTTCAGTTATTCAACCACTTCAAAAGGCTAAAGTATATATTTCCTAGAAGGAGCTGCATGCAAGCACAATCAATTCTATTTGAGTTTAGAAACAGCACTAGAACTCCTTCCTCTAAGAAGCTTCAAAATTCAGAGACAGTACACCCTATCCTGTGAGAAATGACTCTCTTCATATTTAAGCGTATCATATGTGTTCTGCTTTGGAGATATAGAGAATGCTCGATGGGATAGATAAAAGGCTCTTTCTTTGGGCTTATCATATGTGTTCTTCATTTCTTTGGGCTTCAGCTATTTTTCTTGATGGGGCTAATTTTCATGATTTTCTTGTTGCTCCTTCTGGTTCCTAGCTTGTGATGAGGTGTTTTCTCTTGTATACTGCATGTATACTTGGACTATGCCTAATTACATGGTTTAATAAATTTCCTTTTTACTTATCAAAAGAAAAATATATGCATTCTGCTTTTCTAAAAGAAAAAAGGACATACCTCGCAATTTAATGGTGGTTCATATGGATCATCAATCCCAGTAAAGCCTGCAAATTTCCAGAGTGATATTAGAATGACAGACTAAAACTGGACGGCAAGCTATGGTCTTTTTTAACAAACCCGTACATCTTCTGGTAGGTTATATTATAACAACAAATGCATAGTTGCACAAGTACTTTATTTTCACAGCAAGCCACTTTGAAGCATAGGTGAGATATATTACTCCACTTTGAGCATGCTGTGCAAGGCTATTCCATAATTAGATCAGAAAATACTCGGAAAAGTTATAATTAAGCAAAAGTAGCTCAATCTTGATAAGCTAAAAATTAAAATTTGATAAATGAAATTTGGCAGCATTAGGCATGCCGTCAAAACTCAGAAGATGGTAATTGACCAAAGTTAGAATATTATTTTACAGTTACCTTTGATCTTTCCTGCACGTGCGAGCTTATATAGGCCCTTTGGGTCTCTTGCTTCACAAACATGGAGAGGCACATCCATAAAAACCTGTATTTTTTTTTTTTGTTAAAGAAGAAATTCTATTAATGAGCATAGGCATAGCCCAAGTAAACAGGACATATACAAGAGCAACACCTATGCGAAAAACCTGTTATATTCAGCATTCTGAAGTGTGATTAAGAACTGAAGCATCCTTTCCCATTTTGATTTTGTAATCATTTTCCACAAAATTACTGAAATAATTTCCAGTTCATCAAAAGCACTCATAAACTCAGGAAGAACCAACCTCAATAAAATCCCCATCTGGTAATAGAGCGCGGCACATATCTCGATCTCTTCTGTAGGGAGAAATCAAACTAGCAATGCATATAACTCCAGAATCTGCAAACAGCTTTGCTGCCTCTCCTGAAAGACAGAAAGTGAAAAGAAGAAATTAATCTATAAAATTCATAATCCAACACCCGAAAGGCACCATTTGGCTCGTCAACATAAACAATTATGGCTGCAATAACTTAGTAGTATGACAAAGAAGTCTTTTGAGAGGGGCCGCTGGAGCAAAACTTACCAATCCTCCTGATGTTCTCTGCACGGTCTTCTGCTTTAAAAGTTAGGTCACGATTCAGGCCATGCCTCACATTGTCCCCATCAAGAATATAGGACAGCTTACCCCTTTGATACAAACTCCGACTCAAAGCACACGCTACAGTGCTCTTCCCTGCAAGATAAAGGTCAACAGATTTAGAAAAGTACAATGCATACTTTCAACATAACATAGTAAAGTGCCTCAAAGAGTCAAACTTGAGAAAACCATCCTTCTGGACGAGATATTTGGCTCATAGAAATAACGCAACCTCCTCTGTTGCCTACCCCAAAGAAAATCAACCCTTGAGGACAGAGTTACATAAAAAAAATTGTGCAGTTGGTTTTAAGATGCTTGTGCAAGGCAATTCCAAAATACAATGACACAGAATCCTAACTTATTGAAGAATATGATCTGATAACAAGTCCAAAAGGGAAATAATTTAACCGCAACTAGCAGTTATCCACAAAAAGGATCTTACACAAGTGCGATCTGATATCAAAAGTTTGGCCATATGCAACCACATTTCATCACAAGACGAATGAAATTTAATTTGAGACATAAAATTCTCATCTAATCTCATTCTATCCCATCTCATCTTAGTCCCAAACATAATTCAATACAAAATTTTTAAACTAATCATTATAACTTTTTCAAATTTTCAAATAAAAAATAAAAACAATTCAAATTTTTTCAAATCCCAAACAAAAATAATATTATAAAACTATATTCTTATAATATTTTAACTTTATAATATTTTTTATTCAACTTTTTCTCCCTCCTTTCCCAAAACTCAAAAAATACTCAACTCAAATTATCTTACTACTATTCAGAAACTATCTTACTACTAGTCACAAGATTCTCATCTCATCTCATCTCACTCCTCAAACCTGCCCTAAATAAGAATCTCGAATAATGGAAAATGCAGAAGCAAGTACTGTTATCTGAAAATGGGGAATGGCTACTATTGAGAGGTGGTTTGAATCTTGTTGAAGAAGCGCCTCTAAGGATTGGTCACTTGAGCGGTGACTCTGCCGCTTGAGCGAAGACTCCCCCAATGAGTTCGCTCATCTATTGCTCGACAATGAACTTGAGGAAAGACGCTTCCAGAGAGTTCGTTCGACACCCACTCGACAGCTCGAGCGAGATGACTTCTAGAGAGCTCGCTTGACACCCGCTCGACACTCAGCTTGAGCGGGATGGCTTCCAGAGAGTTCACTCGACACCCAGCTCGATACTCAGCTCGAGCGGGATGGCAATCCTAACGCTCGCTCGACACTTCGCTCGAGCGAATATTCGTAAAACAGGACCCGCACCACTACAGTATAAATATGAATGTTTCAACATTCATTTCATACTTTTGAACCATTTAAGGCTGCGACTTTTGTAGGTGACAAGTGAGGTCCTCTTTGTGATATTCCCATGTGTGTTTTGACACCTTGGAAGAGGATTTTGTAATCAATACTTTGTACTCCATCTTTTGTTGATAGTGAAATCATTGAAACCGACCCCGCCAGTGGACGTAAGCTCACATTGAGCTGAACCACTTCAATCTTAGTGTTCTTTGTGTGCATGTTGTTTCTTTTGCTCGCTTCAGCTATTATTTACTTCAACTTAGCCTTTGTTACATTTGGTCTATTCCCAACAGCTACAATCATCAGCACCCTATATTTTTATAACTTGGTAAGTTGGCTGAAACATTGAATGAATTCAAACAACTTTTATCAGAAACATGATATCCAACATTAATCAACGAAGATAATAACATCAAACCTGAACCACTGAGACCCGTGATCCATATAACGCATCCTTTCTGGTTGAGTAAGTTCTGCCTGTCAACTTTTCCAACTGAACATTCATGCCATTTAATGTTGCTCGAATTACCAACAGTGGATAACCGGCTGGGGATTTTCCCTGATTAGAAAACATACAAGAAACCTGGATGATACGATCCAAAACTAACTGTTCTATACGTGGGCACTTTAAACTTCAGTTTACAGAAAGAAAAAAAAACGATATTTTCCATGCCGTTCTTTAATGTTTTTCACTTTCTCAACAATCAAACAGATCATAAAAACAACCCATACAACCAACTGATAGAATCTAATTGAAAGCAAAAACCACAAGCGCAGAGCTTCGAAAATACCAGAATTAGAAGCGTGCCTATTTGTCGACTTGTCATTCAGATCTTCCACCTTCCCGTTCACAGCTACCCTCCTCGACCCATCCAGCGCCTTGATTCGCAAAGAGCCCCTCGATTTCAAAGTAATGGCGGAACCGCCGTTGGGTAGTCTAGAGAATACGAATCCTAGCTTCAGCGACGACGAGGATTCGAACCCTGTCGACCATACAAGCCATGGCGGTGGTTTCCCTCCAACAGCAGTCATGTCATCCGATCAAAATACAATCTAATTATTTAAAAAAAACTAAAATTTTACAAAGAAGAAAAAAACATAATATTCTTTTTATATATACAATTTCCGAAACTAATTTTGGAAAGATTGGGTGGTTTGAGCCTTGATAGAGGTGGTATGACATGGGAATTTGCAATGGTGGTGAGGGTGTTTAGGCTGGTCGTTAAATTCAATTTAGGGATCGTAAAACTGTAACGGTTGGTTTTAAAGCTGCGAGAACTAGTGTACGTCAAGGTAATTTTCTGAAGGTAGAGAACAAGTTGAAAGTGACGTCGCTTTGGATTTACGGTGAATAATAAACCATGTGGGGGTCGTTGTTGCTCACCGGGCCCATCACTCACTTGTACTAACGTCTTGTTTCTATTTTCCAGTTCATTGAATTCTTGTGCATACTTAGAATGCATATTCAGTAGTCACGTGATCCTTGATTGTCATCTGTAAGGAGCATAAAAACAATGTTGTCTCTGCAGGGGCTAGGAAGGACCATGTGTGACATTCCAGTTTTGATTTTAGGGTATATAAGTAATTTTTTCTAATAAACTTATATTTTTAGTATTTATATTTTTATGATTATAGTTTTATCAGAATTTATATGTACTTTATCTTTATATTTTCTATTATAGTTGCGATTTATGATTTGTTAGAGTTTTGTTTTAATAAGGATTTCTAAAGTGTATCAGATTATGTTTACTACGGTTTTGTTTTGAAATTTAAAGTTTAATTTTTTTCTTCTAGTCACCGAACCTCATCACATTGTTAGCCTATGTTTGAGAACTTCAAACCACCCAACCCGTATGTTTCTCTCGGTGATTTTGTTTGTTTTGCTAACGTCCTAGTGGAACACCAACTCTATTGCCGTGTATTCCTCTACTCATGCACGTATCCACTCTCAGTCTCTGCACGTCTCTACTCCTCTAAGATTTCCTTTTATTTTCTCTATCTTCTACGCTTATAAATATCGCTTACCTCGTACGAGAGGAGTATCTCATGAGCCACTCCAAAACATCTGCTTCTGAAACACCCAGAGTACCAAAACACTGCCGTTTAAGCCCTAGGTTCTTCCCAACCGCCGCCGACCACCATAGGACGTCAGAGCACCACCCGTGGAACCAGAAACTGCCGACCAGCTCAGCCCCAGCACACCCACTCTCTTCCGGTAAGACCTCGACCGACGCCAGCCTCTTTTGGTTTCAGTAGTTCTCGGTTAGCACGGTTTCTCTCTTTAAACTCTCTCTCTTTCTCTCACTCGGTGCCGCACCACCATAGGAACCCCCAGTCGCGCCGCCGACCACTCCCAGCCACCAGAACTGCCGTCGAGTTAGCCCCTCTTCCTCGGTGAGCTCCTCCATCGCAGACTTTTTCTCTCTCAACTCTCTGTTTTCCTTTTCAGTTTAGCCATGTTTTCGGATTCTTGAAAGAATCCGTAGGACTTATTGGGCCGTTGGGCCCTAAGCCCTTGTGCGTACTTGTGATGAGCCTGTTCTTTTGATTGGGCTCTTGTAGTAGTATTATTATGGGCCAGAGTCCTCGACCTTTTTCAGACTATAATGATGTTTAATTGAACTTGATCTTATTTTATTTCAATAATTATTTTAGTGATTTTATTGAGTTTAATATTACTAGTTGAGTTATTAAATAAATATAGTTAATTAAAGATTCATTTTTAATAAAAATGTTTAAAGAATTAGAAATATGTTTTAAAGTATAATGTTAAGTCTAATATTTGAGTTAAATTTCCTTTGTCAATTTAGTAAGATTTTAATAAAATTTCTATGTTAAGAATTTAGTGGAATTTGTTAAGTTTCTTATAAGATTTAATAATTATGTTGAGAAATGAAACTTAGTTTAAGAATTTAAGTTTTTTGTGAATTATTTTAAAATAGCTCGAGTATTTCTACTAAATTATAAATTAGTATTTTAAGTAATTTAAATACTATGAATTATTGATTTTAGTGTTAAACAAATATTGGTTTGACTATATTTTAGAATTTCGAAATTAGTTAAGTAAGATATTAGCATTTATTTATTTCCAAACAATTTAGTGATAGTTATTTATTGAATATAGGTCTCAAGTTACGAAGTATTATTCAAGAAGACACGCAGCGAGGTAAGTAAATTTGATCATAAATTAGGATCATCACAGTTAGCTTATATGTATGTATCATCCAAGCCAGTTCATTGATAGCCACTATTTATGAACCGCTCATGTCATATGCAAGCATGTCATCTAGCATAGCATACGACCATGTCATTCCGCATCATGTTTAAATTCAGAATTTATGATTATGTATGTAATATGTCATGCATCTCATGTGTATAAGATATGTAAGCTATCTTAAACTCAAGTGTAAGATAAGATTAGATCAGTTAATAAGATGGCCATTCAGATGCATGGTACCAATGCAGTTCAGTTCAGTTCAGGGTGGTGTGCAAGCCATGAACTCAGTCGTGGTCCACCATAGTATGCTAGAATACTATCAGCAGTTCCCCTTGCTGCAGCGGGATGTGGGGCTGGTGCACAACCTTGCACACAGGGTTAAGTGTGTTGGCCAGTCAGATAAATCAGTTAAATCAGTCAGATCAGTCAGTTAACTCAGTTAAAACAGTCATACATAGCATAAACATCAGTATGAACAGTCATGAATTTTTTAAGCTCAGCATGAAAGTTGTTATGAAAATCTTATGTTTATTACGTTTACGTTGTGATAGATTTCTTACTGAGTCATCGATTCATTTTAGTTTGTTTCATGTTTTTTTAACCACCCAGGTGAAGATGATGATTACGAGCAGGCAGGCCAGGAGTAGAAAGAGCATTTATTTTTAGTTCAGACTTTCTAAAATAAACATGTTTTTATGACATGAATTTATTTCAGTTTATTTCATTTAATGTTTTGGAAGACAGTTTTATTAGACATTTTTTCGCATAATAAAAGTTCAGTTTTTCAATTATGAAATTATGGGATCTATTACCGGATTATTTTTATGGAAAATACGTGGCACTCCTAGCCTACGGGAAGGGGGTGTTACAATTTGGTATCAGAGCTGGTCGATTCTGTAGACTTTTCAAAAAAAAAAAAAAAAATTTGTAAATTTTTAGTTAAAGTTCCTAGGATGCTCCTAGCCTGCTCGCGAGTAATCCAGGTTTGTTTACGGTTGAATACTTTATAGTTTTTACTAGTTAGAACCATTAGTGTAGTTTGTTTCATTGTCATTGTTTTTTTTACGTTCTTATCAAATACTAGATAATTGTTATTATGACATCTTAACGTAGATCATGGCCCCCAGCACTAGAAATCACCCAAACCGAGAAGGATCCTCTGGATCTAATCAGAATGATACTCCGGACCCTCTTGTTGCTGCTGCTACCCAATTCTTCCAGTCAATGGTTAGCGGCCAATTTATGGCGCCTAGAGCTCCACAGGCCGATTGTACCTTGGAGCAATTTTCCCGCCAGCATCCCCCTACTTTCGATGGCAGACTGAATTCCTTGGATGCGGAAAGCTGGATTGAGCGTATGGAGCAGATTTTCGAAGCGCTCTACTACACGGATGATCAGAAGGTGAAATATGCCACTTACCATTTGACTGACATGGCAAACAAGTGGTGGAAGTCGACTCGAGCTTTGGTGCAGCTGGAATTAGGGGAAGCAGTCCCCATTACTTGAGAACATTTCAAGAGAATCTTTTTAGATTACTTTTTCCCACGGACCCTTCGGGAGTCAAGAGCTCGCGAATTTATGGACCTTACTCAAGGAACGATGACGGTAGCACAGTATGCTACGAAATTCATGGAGCTTTCCCGTTTCGCCAGTTACTTAATTCCAGATGAGGAAAAGAAAGCTGAGAAATTCGAGCGCGGACTGGATCGTAGGATTCGAGAACGTGTGCGTACTCTCAGGATTCGGAGTTTCACGGAGCTAGTCACCCGAGCTACCATTGCTGAAGAAGACCTCCAAGAGAGCTTTGAGTACAACAATCAAAGGAAGCGCCAGCAACAGCAATAACTCCAGACAGTGTCGCATAAGGACAAGAGGCCTCACATCGAGAATCGTCAAAGGCAACCACCAGCAGGGCAAACTTACCCCACGTGTGCAACATGTGGAAAGCGACATTTGGGAAAGTGTATGTATGGCCAGAACGTGTGTTTCAAGTGCGGGAAGCCAAACCATTTAGCTCGGGACTGCCCAATTAAGAAACCTGGGGAACCAGGTAGGAGCGGAGGACAGAAGATGCAAGCTACGGCAAGAGTTTATACCCTCACCCCTGTTGATGCTGAAGCATCAAATGATGTAGTCACAGGCACATTATCATTGTTTTCACGTCATGCCTCCATTTTATTCGACTCTGGTGCTACTCATTCTTTCATTTCAAATCATTATGCACCTTTGACTGAGAAGATACCGGAACCACTAGAACCTAGCATGTCTGTTGCTACGCCCTCGGGAGAGTACATTATTTGTGATTCTGTACTAATTGGATGTCCGATAGAGATTCAAGGGAGAATTCTACCTGAGGACTTGATCGTATTTAATATGTCCGGATTTGACGTGATTCTGGGAATGGACCGGTTATCCCGGAACCATGCCTGTGTGGATTGCTTTAATAAGAGAGTAGTCTTTAAATCCACAGATGGGGAGGAGTTTAGTTTTCAGTCGGTACGAGGAAGTTCCCCTCCTCGTGTAATCTCAGCTTTGCAGGCCACCCGACTTTTGAGACAAGGGTGCACGGGATTTCTAGCAAGTTTGATCTTACCACCAGAAGATGGACTCAAGATTGAACACATAAGCGTGGTTAGAGATTTTAAAGACGTATTTCCTGAAGATCTTCCAGGGTTACCACAGGATAGAGAAGTTGAGTTCGCGATTGATCTTACTCCAGGAACAGTGCCTATATCTAAAGCACTCTACCGCATGGCTCCAGTTGAGTTAAGGGAACTCAAGGATCAATTGCAAGAGTTACTAGAGAAAGGTTTCATACGCCCCAGTGTTTCTCCATGGGGTGCTCCAGTACTTTTCGTGAAGAAGAAGGATGGGTCTATGCGTTTATGTATTGACTACAGGGAGTTGAATAAAGTAACTATCAAGAACAGATACCCTCTACCCCGGATTGATGACTTATTTGATCAACTTCAGGGAGCCCAAGTCTTTTCTAAGATAGATTTGCGATCCGGATATCACCAGTTGAAAGTTAAGGAGACAGATGTGCAGAAGACAGCCTTCCAGACACGGTATGGACACTATGAATTCCTTGTTATGCCGTTTGGTCTAACTAATGCCCCCGCAGCCTTCATGGATCTTATGAATATGGTATTTAAGGATTATCTGGACCAGTTTGTGATAGTTTTTATCGATGATATTCTTATTTATTCTCGGAGTAGCGCTGAGCATGAGGAACATTTGAGGATTGCCCTTCAAACACTAAGAGAAAAGAAGTTGTATGCAAAATTTAAGAAATGTGAGTTTTGGTTACAAGAGATTTCCTTTTTGGGACACGTGGTATCAGCAAAAGGAATTTCAGTGGACCCAGCAAAAGTTGAGGCAGTGGTAAAGTGGGCAAAGCCTAGTAATGTCAGTGAGGTACGAAGTTTCTCAGGCCTCGCTGGTTACTATAGAAGATTTATAGAAAGCTTTTCAAGTATTGCAGCTCCGATGACAAAGTTGACAAGAAATGATGAGAAGTTCCTATGGACAGGTGAGTGTGAGGACAGTTTCCAAGAATTGAAGAAAAGATTAGTGTCAGCACCAGTTCTTACAGTTCCTTCGGGAGATGGAGGATTTGTTATATACAGTGATGCTTCACTAAAGGGATTAGGTTGTGTTTTAAAGCAGAATGGGAAGGTTATTTCATACGCTTCCAGACAACTAAAGAGTTATGAGCAGAATTACCCAACCCATGATCTGGAACTTGCAGCAGTGGTTTTTGCCTTGAAGATATGGAGACATTATCTTTATGGTGAAAAGTGCGAGATTTATACCGATCATAAGAGTCTGAAATATTTCTTCACACAGAAAGAATTGAATATGAGACAACGGAGGTGGTTGGAACTTCTGAAGGACTATGACTGCAATATTAACTACCATCCTGGTAAAGCAAACGTCGTAGCAGATGCACTTAGTCAGACCCTGGCTACGATGTTCACTCCTCAGAAGCATATTCTACTAGACATGGAACAGGCTGGCATTGAGGTAATTCAGGACACTCGAGCTAAGATGAATAGCTTGACACTAGGTTCAACATTGATAGATCAAATTAAGAACACTCAAGCAAGTGATACAGAATTGATGAAGATTAAAGAAGAGATAGCAGAGGGTAAGAGACCTGATTTTCTAGTGTCAGATGATGGCACTTTGAGATTTAGAGGAAGATTATGTGTACCCAAAGATAGAGTAATCAAAGATTTGATCTTGAGAGAAGCTCATCGTTCACTCTACACAGTTCATCCGGGGAGCACCAAGATGTATCGGGATCTGAAACAACACTTTTGGTGGTGTGGGATGAAGCGAGAGATAGTGGCATATGTAGCACAGTGTCTGACATGTCAACAAGTCAAGGCAGAGCATCAGAGACCCTCGGGTACACTGCAGCCACTCCCTATACTAGTGTGGACCTGGGATGAGATTGGGATGGACTTTGTTTCAGGGTTTCCAAAAGCATTAGGAGGTCAAGATGCAGCATGGGTGATTGTTGATCGACTATCAAAATCAGCCCATTTTATTCCCATTCAGATGACGTACTCTATGGATAGACTGGCAGAATTGTACGTTAGAGAGATTGTCAGATTACATGGGATACCATCTAAGATCATCTCTGACAGAGATACCCGCTTCACTTCGGTTTTCTGGAGGAAGGTACAGAAGGAGTTGGGAACTCATTTGACCTACAGCACGGCTTTTCATCCTCAGACAGATGGTCAATCAGAGAGGACGATTCAGATCCTAGAAGACATGCTTAGAGCGTGATGGAATTTAAGGGTAGTTGGATTAAGTATCTACCCCTTATTGAGTTCGCTTATAACAACAGTTATCAGGAAAGTATTCAGGCAGCACCTTATGAAGTTCTCTATGGGCGTAAGTGTAGGTCACCACTCTACTGGGATGAAGTAGGAGAAAGGAGGATTTTGGGACAAGAGATTATACAAGACATGTGTGAGAAAATATCAATTATCAGAAAGAAGCTCACCATAGCACAAGAGCGGCAGAAGAAATATGCCAACCAGAGACGACAAGAACTAGAGTTTGATATAGAAGATAAAGTATTCTTGAAAGTTGCACCGATGAAAGGGGTAATGCGTTTTGGTAAAAAGGGGAAGCTAAGCCCGAGGTACATAGGCCCCTTTGAGATCTTAGAAAGAATAGGTGCTGCAGCCTACAGACTGGCACTTCCACCTCACTTATCGACAGTGCATAACGTGTTTCATGTCTCTATGCTACGGAAGTATGTCCTCGATCCTGAACATGTTTTGGAGTATGAGCCACTTCAGATTCGAGACGACCTCAGCTATGAAGAAGTTCCAGTGAGAATATTAGCACAGAAGGCCCAAGTGCTACGACGCAGAACCATTCCAATGGTTAAAGTACTTTGGAGTCACCACAACGAGAGAGAAGCCACTTGGGAACACGAAGAAGTCATGAGAGAGAAATACCCCGACTTATTTAAATCAAGGTACGTTCCATCTCGAGGACGAGATTTTCTTTTAGGGGGGGAGATTTGTGACATACCAGTTTTGGTTTTAGGGTATATAAGTAATTTTTCCTAGTAAACTTATATTTTTAGAATTTATATTTTTATGATTATAGTTTTATCAGAATTTATATGTACTTTATCTTTATATTTTCTATTATAGTTACGATTTATGATTTGTTAGAGTTTTGTTTTAATAAGGATTTCTAAAGTGTATCAGATTATGTTTACTACGGTTTTGTTTTGAAATTTAAAGTTTAATTTTTTTCTTCTAGTCACCGAACCTCATCACATTGTTAGCCTCTGTTTGAGAACTTCAAACCACCCAACTCGTATGTTTCTCTCGGTGATTTTGTTTGTTTTGCTAACGTCCTAGTGGAACACCAACTCTATTGCTGTGTATTCCTCTACTCATCCACGTCTCCACTCTCAGTCTCTGCACGTCTCTACTCCTCTAAGATTTCCTTTTATTTTCTCTATCTTCTACGCTTATAAATATCGCTTACCTCGTACGAGAGGAGTATCTCGTGAGCCACTCCAAAACATCTGCTTCTGAAACACCCAGAGTACCAAAACACTGCCGTTTAAGCCCTAGGTTCTTCCCAACCGCCGCCGACCACCATAGGACGTCAGAGCACCACCCGTGGAACCAGAAACTGCCGACCTGCTCAGCCCCAGCACACCCACTCTCTTCCGGTAAGACCTCGACCGCCGCCAGCCTCTTTTGGTTTCGGTAGTTCTCGGTTAGCACAGTTTCTCTCTCAAAACTCTCTCTCTCTCTTTCTCTCACTCGGTGCCGCACCACTATAGGAACCCCAGTCGCGCCGCCGACCACTCCCAGCCACCAGAACTGCCGTCGAGTTAGCCCCTCTTCCTCGGTGAGCTCCTCCATCGCAGACTCTTTCTCTCTCAACTCTCTGTTTTCCTTTTCAGTTTAGCCATGTTTTCGGATTCTTGAAAGAATCCGTAGCTCTTATTGGGCCGTTGGGCCCTAAGCCCTTGTGCGTACGTGTGATGAGCCTGTTCTTTTGATTGGGCTCTTGTAGTAGTATTATTATGGGCCAGAGTCCTCGACCTTTTTCAGACTATAATGATGTTTAATTGAACTTGATCTTATTTTATTTCAATAATTATTTTAGTGATTTTATTGAGTTTAATATTACTAGTTGAGTTATTAAATAAATATAGTTAATTAAAGGTTCATTTTTAATAAAAATGTTTAAAGAATTAGAAATATGTTTTAAAGTATAATGTTAAGTCTAATATTTGAGTTAAATTTCCTTTGTCAATTTAGTAAGATTTTAATAAAATTTCTATGTTAAGAATTTAGTGGAATTTGTTAAGTTTCTAATAAGATTTAATAATTATGTTGAGAAATGAAACTTAGTTTAAGAATTTAAGTTTTTTGTGAATTATTTTAAAATAGCTCGAGTATTTCTACTAAATTATAAATTAGTATTTTAAGTAATTTAAATACTATGAATTATTGATTTTAGTGTTAAACAAATATTGGTTTGACTATATTTTAGAATTTCGAAATTAGTTAAGTAAGATATTAGCATTTATTTATTTCCAAACAATTTAGTGATAGTTAGTTACTGAATATAGGTCTCAAGTTACGAAGTATTATTCAAGAAGACACGCAGCGAGGTAAGTAAATTTGATCATAAATTAGGATCATCACAGTTAGCTTATATGTATGTATCATCCAAGCCAGTTCATTGATAGCCACTATTTATGAACCGCTCATGTCATATGCAAGCATGTCATCTAGCATAGCATACGACCATGTCATTCCGCATCATGTTTAAATTCAAAATTTATGATTATGTATGTAATATGTCATGCATCTCATGTGTATAAGACATGTAAGCCATCTTAAACTCAAGTGTAAGATAAGATTAGATCAGTTAATAAGATGGCCATTCAGATGCATGGTACCAATGCAGTTCAGTTCAGTTCAGGGTGGTGTGCAAGCCATGAACTCAGTCGTGGTCCACCATAGTATGCTAGAATACTATCAGCAGTTCCCCTTGCTGCAGCGGGATGTGGGGCTGGTGCACAACCTTGCACACAGGGTTAAGTGTGTTGGCCAGTCAGATAAATCAGTTAAATCAGTCAGATCAGTCAGTTAACTCAGTTAAAACAGTCATACATAGCATAAGCATCAGTATGAACAGTCATGAATTTTTTAAGCTCAGCATAAAAGTTGTTATGAAAATCTTATGTTTATTACGTTTACGTTGTGATAGATTTCTTACTGAGTCATCGACTCATTTTAGTTTGTTTCATGTTTTTTTAACCACCCAGGTGAAGATGATGATTACGAGCAGGCAGGCCAGGAGTAGAAGGAACATTTATTTTTAGTTCAGACTTTCTAAAACAAACATGTTTTTATGACATGAATTTATTTCAGTTTATTTCATTTAATGTTTTGGAAGACAGTTTTATTAGACATTTTTCCGCATAATAAAAGTTCAGTTTTTCAATTATGAAATTATGGGATCTATTACCGGATTATTTTTATGGAAAATACGTGGCACTCCTAGCCTACGGGAAGGGGGTGTTACACCATGTAATGGACGTCCCTTCCCCACTTGGAGGACCAGTTGAACACAGACCCACCCTCACTCTCCCTTTGCCAAAGATCTCGAGGGAGTGGCAATCAGCATCTGTTTATCTCATCTGATCAAGCTCCCCAATCAAGGAAGTGGCAATCAGCATCATTATCACAATCTCCATCCACGGAGATTTGTCCGTATGATTTGAGAAGTGATTTCAATTCATTTTATTTTATCATTATAATTTTTTTTAATTCCTATATAATATATAATAAATAATTCAAATTTTTCAGATAATAAAATAATAATAATATCAAAAAATAATATTCTAATTATATTTTATTCAACTCATCTAAAACAATTTCATCTCATCTCAACTCACTATCCAAACGGCATATGCAAAATCATTAGTATTAGCATTAGTTTCTCCATATGCATATGCAAAATCACATCTTTTAGAGGTTGATTTTGCATATCAAGAAAAATTTCACATTTGATTATGCATTTTTTAGCCATCTTTTAGACATTGATTTCGCATATAAAAAAAATTTTTCATATTTGATTATGCCTTTTTGAGCTAAATAATAATAAATTATTATTATTTATTTTTTTCTTAAAATTATTCTTTTTATATATCTATATATATTTTTTACCCTTAGCACTCACTACATACATTTGGTATTAATGATATAGATATAATAATAATAAAATATTTTTTTTATATATTATATTAAAAATATAATAAAATGATATTTTATTAAGGTAAAGGTGAAGGTTTTCTTGTGTTGTTGGAGGAAGGAAAATAGGAAAGAGTTGTGAGAGAGAGAGAAAAAATTAATAAAATAATATTTGAGGATTGAATAACGTTGAAATATTATTCATATCAATTTGTAAAATTATAGAGATGCATAATCCAATACATTCAAATTAAGGGTCATATTATGCAAATTGCATATGCAAAAACCAATGCCAATGCTATTGATTTGATCAATAAATATAGATATTTTTGTATATTTAGTTTTATTAACGTAGCGTGTGCTTAGAAAAAAAATTAACTAAAATGAATTTATATTTATTTAGATAACAAGAGGAAAGGAGAGCCAGCATGCTTAAACTTTGAGGAGCAAAGTTGTTTGCTCGAATGTATGATCTGTTGATACAACCTTGAAGCTTTGATCCAAGAACTGACTTGTCATGGTGGGGTGACTGATTTTCACCTCGTAATCTCCATGAAATAAGGAGGCCTCAAAGAATCCATCAGTATCAGTTGTGCCTTCTGATGCCTTAGAACCCCATTCCTGCCTCAGCTTGTCTACAACATTCCCTGTGGCCAAGTTATTGAAATTGTCATCTGTCAAGCACATTCGATAACAACCTCCTGGCGCCCATGCCGACCACAATACGATTCCACTGACCTTCGGGTGGGCGTGTAAATCCCTTAGAATTTGCTCCAAGTACTCTGCCTGTGCCTGCACATATGGTCCAAGAACAAGAACGGTGCTTAATTCCATTCGATATGAGTGCAGAACTGAACAAATTAAACAGATTCATTTCATATAGGACTATTAAAGACAAATGTTATATGCTTTTGCCTCTTGAACTTCTTACCTGTTCACCAAAGTTGTTTGCAACATCCAGTTCTGTGATCCAAATGGGCAGCGAGGCGGAAGCAAGAATATCAATGGAAGCTCTAATGTAAGGAAGGTCTGGAGGATTGCTGAAATGACCCTGGAGCCCGATCCCTAGTGTCAAATTGTTGTTTCCGGGAAAACCTCGAATCTCTCTCAGCTTCCGAAGGTAGTTATCTGGCTTCGATGAGCCATCGCGATTGTCTTCTATGGTATTATACTCATTAAGAAACAAGGTGGTTGCTGCATCGATCCTATGAGCACGGTTGTAAAAGCTTGCCGACGCACTTTGCCCAAGCTTACTTTCGAAGAATGAGCTGTGCAAATTTTCATTAACAACATCCCATGCAATAAGCTGTCCTTTGTACTTTGACATGATGGAATTAATTCTCTTGTCAACGACTCTAGCAAGATCTCTTGGCGAAAGTGAAGCAACCCAACCTTGTACGTAGTGGGGATCTTCCCACAAGACTGTGTGGCCACGAACAGCAATATTGTGTTGTTTGGCAAACTGAAGCAAGGCATCGGCGTCCTTGTAGTTCTCCTGGCCAGGGACCGGTTCATTGGTGTACCACTTCATTTCATTCTCAAAACTTGTGACCGTGAACCTTGAGGTGAACCAGTTTTGGTAGGCAGTGTTCGTGAGAATGTTCTTATTTACTGCAGAGCCAAATGGGAAACTTAGTTTCTTCTGTAGGATTGAGATTGACGCGTTGGATATGGGGCTGCCTTGCTCATCAACAGCCTGGATTCTCACATTTGTCTTACGCGTCTGCCAAAATTGAAGTTTCTTTATAAGTGACATCCCCATGTATTCTGGTAATTTTCTTCTGTATATATAATGATCAACATGTTACATATTTTTACCTTTTCGATGCTTTGATCTTGATGGGACCTCCACTGGTCTTGGGTGAAGGGTTGTAATGAGATGCTATCTGCCCATATCTCAACCGACGCGTTCTTACTCTAAAGATCATATGAGTAAATGTTATAAAAATGAATTAGTGGCCCAGAAAGAGTTACAGGCGGCAGAGTACTGTCAGAAACTAATATAAACAAAATTCTCTCTAAGAAAAACTAGTTTTGTTAAAAGGGAACCTGCACATATGTGTTTTTATATAGAATATACCTCAAAATAGAGCTCAGCTAGGCCTGATGCATTTGCATTGAGGCCACCCTTAAGCATGGACCAGCATTTTGACTTGGCAGTGACGGCACCGGCATGTTTGAGCCCAGCAGTTGTTTTAAAAACAGCTGCCACTGGCGCAATCCCATCACTCACTTGTACCCAAGCTGCAGTAACACAAAGATGATTAGTGAAATCGAACAAAACTGATTAATGTGGAAAACTTATTATTAATAGAAGTTAGTATATTGATGGTAATCACATTCACATTCAGCTTTCATTACGATTAATAAAAACAAAAATGTCCAAAGTACCAGAGAATGTGTAGAGCTTGTCCTTCTGCAAATAAACCTTCTGAGAGATGCTATCATTTGGCTGGTTTCTGCTGTGAGCCACTATGAATTTGTTGCCTCGGCCTGACAGTACTACTCTATGTTCTATTTCTGCGTTCCCAAATGTAGACCATCCTCTCAACCCGTGACTCAACTCAGGGTTTATAATAATTCCTCCACCATACTGAGGTTTGTGGGGATTTGCCAAACACTATGGCGTAATCAATGAAGTACAATATCAATATCTACGCCTACCTACAAATACTCATAAATCAACGTAAACAAACTAGGAAAATAAAAGGAATTCCAATAAATCTTGCCTCAACACTCGCCGTGTAATCATATGTTAAAGCATTAGCTTCAAATCCTGAAAAAAAAAATAAGATTTTATTTTTATAATTTGGTTAAGATACTGAAAACAAAATCCTGATTTATGAAACAATGGGATACTAGATATTGTAAATATATATATATAATTTCGTTTACATGATTAAAATGTGATAAATCAAAAGAAAAAGGTCAAGATAAGAAACAACGTGAGAAATGGTGTCTAGCCTTTGCAACAAAGGATTATGCATCCATGTATGCACAAACAGTACGTAAAGCTTGAACAAAGCAGATTAAATTCTTTGGTCCATATCTCTTCCTCTTCCTTTCCTCTAGTTAAAAACAACAGTGATCAGTAAAATGAACGTAAATAGAACACCCTTCTAGCTATTTCTGGTGATCGAATATGCATGCATTCTCTGCGTTGAAAATTCTTATAAATGCATATATACAGATCAGAACAAACCTGCAAAAAGGAGAGTACAAAACAACAGCAACGAGGGAAGCATGTTGTTGCAAACCTGAATTCCACAGGAACCAGTCAATCAAAACCATCCAGAAAATGATGTGCCTCATGTTAAGAATAAAAAAACAAAACCAAAAGAGGAGAGAGAGAGAGAGTACGAAGGGTATGCATACAGAGGAAGAAAAAGGGCCAACAGAGATTGAAAAGCAGGAGTTGAAGCGAACCATTCTATACGTATTTACTTTTAGGAAGATATATTCATGATTTGTTATGTGGGGAAGGTAGCCTCCTCAAAGATCGCCACCATTGTTAAAAACTTAAAACTTAAATGCCGCGTATATATTAGAATTAAGTGTTAAAAAATAAACTTGGCAAATATCAATGTTAATTAAAGCATTTCTCTAAATACCAACTATATATAATATATAAAAACAGTAACCTCGTTCAAAATCAGCAAATTATTACCTAATATGAACCCTAAACAGCTGGGATTTTATTACATTCTTATATTTCTTTCTCTTTATTTTTTTTTAAATCGCCAATAATTCATTTCCCGATCTGTCTCACCTGTGATCTTCTAATGTTGTATTTTAGATACAACTATATATGCATGATATGCATTCTCATACGAGATTTGAATTTATTAATTTTATGACTTGATTATAATCATCACAAATAGCAAATTATTACCTAATTGTATACAAGAGCGCCTCTAAATTAACCCCTGGTATTTTATTTTGACTTGATCCTCTGAATATTTCTTTCTTTTTCTATCCTTTGAGTATTTTCCTATTTGATTTGAAATATTAATTGTATTGAGATGTTTTTAAATAACCATAGTTTTTCAATTAAATTATTCAAATCTTATCCTCTTAACTATATATGTTAGTTGAGTAATACTATATATACAGTGCTCGCAGTTCTTTGTCAAAAATTAAAGTGTCTACCATGAATAATAGTTTTTCTTTTTGAGATGTGAATTCTATATATGTCCATTTTTTTTTCAAAGTGGCGGTGCGATACTTGCATACTCTAACATTACATAAATCTTTTTTGTATTAATTAGTCACTTCTAAGAAATATTTAATGATTCATCAATATTTCTAATATGTATTTCATTATATATAACTCACTGATGATCAGATGTTTGGAGACTGGAAGATCTGATCCATTAATTATTGTTTCTTACAGCAAACTGAGAAAATTGGAATGTACAATGTTCATTTCATGATGGTTAATCGTGATTGTTATCAGGGAAAAATGTAACTGATCGGAACTAGAGACAAGAACTCCATCTTTGCGATAGTTTCGCTAAATTGAGAACAATGTACAATTTACTGATTAATGGACGAATTTCATCGAATGAACAAGAAATTATATAGTGAACAAGAAATAAATGAATATTTCTCCGAAGGAAAGCTTTAAAAGATTTATTTATATTTTGATACTTACTGTGGCCACTTTTTGTTTATTTTGATGCCACTAAAGATCTGTTTAAATAATGAAATGAGATGATTTATAACTATTAATAAAATTATTAGTTGAAATGAGGTTATCTCACCTCTATATCCAACTATATCCAAAATGGCCGAACTAGTTTTGACGTTTAGCGTTAATCTTCTCATCCGCTGGTTCTTAATCACACACCACACACCCAAGCTGGGTTCATCCATTAAAAATAAAAGAGTGTTGCTATATAGCATTCATTGTAGTGGTGCACACAATGCACACACTACGTGGATGCATGTGGTCCATTTGTTTTTTTTTTTTTTTTTTCAAAACCCACAGAGTCACAGACACTACCCCTCTGTCTCTCATCATCTCTCTAGCGTGTCTCTCTCTCATCTCTCTCTCTCATCATCTCTTCAGCGTCTCTCTCTCGCATCTCTCTCTCTCGCCGGCTCTTTCTCTCTCCTTGACTCTCTCTCATCCCTCATCATCTCTCTCTCTCTCCTCAACTCTCTCTCTCATCCCTCATGCTCTCTCTCTCATCTCCGTCTCTCTCTCTCTCTCTCATCTCCGACTCTCTCTCTCATCTCGATCTCTCTCTCATCTCCGACTCTCTCTCATCTTTGACTCTCTCTCATCTTTGACTCTCTCTCTCATCTCTGCTCTCTCATCTCTATATTATCAAAGGCTGCTCGTGTGAGATGTAATGTGTGCAATTTGGATGTAGCAAAACAGTGGCTGCTATTAAGAATTTTTCAAAATAAAACAACGAACAGGCTGTCCTCTTCTCTCTAGCTCCCTCTCTCCCTTCTCGAAGGTTCTCTCCTCCCCTCTTCTCTGTCTTCATCATCTCCTCTCCTTTGTCTTCTCGTAACCTCTTCACTGTCTTCATCAGTTCTCACCAAACAAAAGCTCTCACATAATAGAAGCTCTCACCGTTGGCTCTCGTGGTGCCCCCTCTCTCCCTTCCTCCCTCTCTCACTTCCTCCTATGTTACTCTCTCTTCCTCTTTACTCCTCAATCTCATCTCTCGTGGGTTTTGGGTCATGGGTTTGTGACTTCCGTACTTGGATCTGAGGAAGAGAACCCGTCCTCGTGGAGATCTAAATGTTACTGCATGGAGATCTGAGGAATACTTTGTTTGGAAACTGTGTTGGCTATGGTATATATTTTTCAGTTTCCATGAATAGTATGTTTTGCTTGATTACAAGATGCAAGAAATCAAATGGGCTCTTTTTTTTTTTTTTCCTAGTTATCTTACTATTTAGAAAAGTTATCATGGTAATGGTCTCTTTTTGGTTTTTTTAACAACGTGCGGATCAGCCCATGTTCAAGGCTGATCCGTAGCACACCTTACGCTTCACGATTTAATCATTTTTTTTTCTCTGAAAACCCGTTTATCTCTTCTCACCCGTTTCTCCCTCTCCTTCTCGTTTCTCTCTTCTCACCCATGTCCCCATCGCAGCCTAGATCTACTGCCGCCGCCAATTCGGCCTCCCACTGCAGCCACTGAGCCTGTCCTCCTTCCCCTGCCTGAGGCCTGTAGCTCCTCTGCACGCATGCCCGTAACCCAACCCCACGCACCCACGTCGCTACTCACATTCCACCACCTACAGTCACATGTCGCCGCCCACGAGCACGCCGGACGTCCACTCCTAGGCCATACATTCCTTCCCCAGCCCACACCAACTGCCCACACTAACTGTTTCTCTCTCCCTCACATGCCCTCTCCCTCAAGGCCAAATCTGCACCGTCGGCCGCCATCTCGATAGTTGACAGCACCTCGACAGTTGCCGCCACCTCGACAGTCGATGCCCGAGGATGGGCGAGGGGCGGGAGGCCTTGGGTGACACAGTTGGTGGGGAGAGGAAGTAAAAATGAAATTTGAAATAAGAGGGAAGTGGGTTTTGTTGTGAGTATTTTTGGTCATTTTATTATGATGTGTTTTGGATGATCCCAAATAGTAGGTTGATGTCAATACTTTTTCTATTTGGTCCTGGTTAAGTAATGGTAGGGACAAGACGCGAGATGTAATGTGAGGTTTTTCCAAGAAAACATTTCAAATGTAAGAAAGTAAGAATTAAAAAACATTTCAAATGTAAGAAAGTAAGAATTATTTGGAACGCAATGTTTAAAAAAAAAAATCGCGTAGACTGGTGTGTGGAGGTTGTATGAATAGTGGGCGGTTGAGTAGTTTTAACTCTTGAACAAATTAGGTTTATAAAACTTTAGCAAGTATAAGTTGCCACGGCAAAAGGTCCTCGCTTCATTTTATAATTTTTAAAGACTATTTCGTTGTCTAAATTTGGGTACAGAAGTGAGAATTTGATTCTGGCCCAAAAGGTCCAAACACTTTACCGCAATCAGTGATGGGCCGATGGCAAAAGCTGCAATGAATTGTAACGATAGGATTTGCGATCTGCTCTCGTTTATCCTCCTTGCCTTTTCCGCTGGGCCTTACTCCCTTTGTGTATAAGTTTCAAGGGTTAATTAATTTATTGTTGAGATTTTTGGGTATGTTGCGTGTGTACTTTTTTTTTTTTAAAAAAAAAAAATTGATATTTGTAGGGGTGTAAGAAAAAATTGCAAAATCGGTTGAACTAGACCCGTGGGTGCAGTTCGATTAGTAACCTATCTGGTGTGGTATTGATTTTTATATTTTTAAAATCGATTTAAACCAAACATGACCAATGTGTATATGTATATAATTTTTTATATTATTATATATATTATATGCTAAATTTATAATTAATATGACATTAAATTCTATTCTTATTATTCAAGTCTATTAATTTTTTTTTTATAAGAAAGTGACTTCATTTATTCATCAGAGAAAAGTTACATTCATGACCGGATACATGCAAAAAAATTTCCAGATCACAAGCCAACTATTGAAATTGGAGCTTCACTAGTATACAAATTCCTTTGTAATCGGTATGATCTTAACTACTGTTGTAATTCTTTACAGACAAACCGTCTAAGAGACATCACTCTACCTAAAACAGAGATTCATACCCCATCCTCCATAGGAGGAGATAACTTAACCTCTATGGACAAAACATCTAACAAATGATCTTTTTTTTTTTTTTTTGTTAACTAAATAAAATGAAACAACAATGAAAACATAAAGATAGATATGAAAATAAAGAATTATAGTTTAGATATACTCTAGTAGACTTCGAAATTAGTCATAAAAGTCATATCTGAACGATCTGATCCGGTGATCCACCATTACCTTCCCAACGATCGGTTTAGAAAGTATTTTGTGTTGCTCATGCCTCATAAGAGGTGTTAGAGAACTGTAGATCTATCTTTTCATCCTTGAAGGAAATAAAATAAATTAAGGAAATAAGAGAAATGAGGGAAGTAGGAATGGAGAGGGGGAAAGGAAGAGAAATGATGGAAAGAGAGGGGGAAGGAGAATCATCTTCCTCCTTCAGTGATTTGAAGGATTTCTGAAAGAGAGTTTGAAAGAGCAAGTGTTGGCACCAAGGTTTCCTCGAAATCAAATTCGCATGTGGCACCATTACTCTTTCTAAAACAATATATAACAAGTCTATTAATATTATAACATACAATTAGTATACTATATAATTAGACACTAATTATACTATTTTAATCTTATTATTCAAGTTTATTAATTTCACTAATAAGTTAGACACTACTTATACCATATTAATGTAATTGAATATTAATGAATAAGTAATTGTTAATAATAAATAATATATTCTAACAATTGAAGTTTTGTATTAAAAAAAAATTATAATATTAAACTCATATAGTATCACACGTATAAATGATAAATCAGAAAATCGGACTGAACCGAACTGAAATTAAAAAAATCAAAAGTTTTAGTTTAATGATAAATCAGTCCGTATTGAGTCTTAAATTTCCAAAATGAGTATATACCGTTCCAAAATTTCTTTAAAACCAGATGGTCATGGTTAAGAAAACTCTGACACGATATTTGATGTCATATGATGATTAATTTAACCCTTATTTTTGTATTTATTTTTTGAAGATATATATATATATATATAAAATAATGTTATATATAATAATGAAGTGTACAAATATCATGCAATCGTTTTAAAAAAGAGTGAAGTCTACTATTAAAAAAAAATATATTTTTCATGTGGATCCCATATTTATTTATTTATTTTTAAATAATTATGTAATATTTAAATCTTACGACTGTAACTATCATTTCTTATACGAGGTTGCTACGTCTACAGAAAATTTTCCCTATTGAACACTTCAAATCTTTGTTATTTTATTTTTACTTTCACCATTTTTTAAAATGATTTAGATATTTTTTTAAAATAAAAAAAATACATATTCATTTAAAAATGTTTACTTAATCACTAAGTAAAAAATAATAATAATAATAAAAATTTCGGTGGCGGTGACCACTTTATGTGGGAAAAGCATTTCCCTTTCTCATATATAATTATGTATTGATTTATTCAGTTCACGCTTTCCCTCGTATTCTTCTTCTTGAACAAGCAATTGAAGGAAGCCCAAAAAATGGGAGAGAAAGAGATCGAGAAGGGCGATAGCAGCTCAGGCGACTCAGCTCGGCCTTGGCAGTCTTACCACACCGCATACACCAACGCCAAAGCAGGCACGTTTCTTTAACGATTTCACTCCCGTGCAATTTTCCTCTCTCTCAGACTTATTGGTACTTTTTTTTTTTTTTTCAATGATTGAACTTTCATCTTTTTTAAAATTTCGATTTTGTTCTAGTAAATTGATTGTGCGCTAGAAGCGTAGTGGTTGATTTGATATGTATTGAATTGGTTGAATTGAACTTCCTTCTACACATATCAGTTTCAATTCTTCCTTCACTTTTATTTCCTTTTGCATTGAATTAACTCCTCGATCAGTGAACCAGTCGCATTTATTCTCGGACTAATTCTGTGAAGCCCACCGCCTATCTGTTTATATGCATGTTATGCATATGCATATGCATATGCAAATATATATATATATATATATATATATATATATCGGAATAGTTGGTTTTTCTTCTTAGGTTCTGCATAATCATTGCTCTTGAATGTTTACTTTGCGAGCTTCTAGGTATGGATGGAGTGGACAAGGAGAAAGTGCAAAGAATAGTATATGAAATGAGCAAAGGGTCGAAGTATTTCGAGAATGAGCAACGCAAGGAGGCCTTTACAGGGCAAAAAATTGAGAGCATGCGTCTTCAGCGTGCCAAGCTCACTGCGGCCGATATATCTCATTATCAGACGGTACAAAAGAAGCGGAAATGCTTTTACTGGATAAGCTTATATTCATCATATGCCAATCCTATTCATTCAAAAAGAAAATGATTTATGAATCCCATTGAAATGAAGCAATTTTATATTTCATAGGATATTTTTTCTCCAGATAATATTATATAGATGGATTAAATGTTTTTGCATATAAACAAAGCCCGTCTTGAGTGCTGGCATTACAGAATGTGAAGTCACAAACTGGAACTATGCCTCAATGTGCACTGGTCTCAGAGTAGTGTGCAAAACTTATTTAAAGCATTCAATTTGTCCCTTCCCCTTTTTCTACGTTGCCTATGTGTGTGTGATTTATGTGGCATGCAGCGTTCTAATTTATGTTTTATCCTATTAACAGATGGCAAATAAACGAATTTCAGAGCTAGAGGGTACACGCAACTTGTCAAGGATTTGGCTGCATGTAGATATGGATGTTTTTTATGCCGCTGTTGAAACATTAAGTAATCCATTGTTAAAGGGCAAGCCAATGGCTGTTGGGAGCATGTCTATGATCTCTACGGCCAATTATGAGGCATGGAATGCAATTATGCATGATGTGATTTTTAAAGGGAGTCATGAATGAATTTTTTACTGGGCCTTGTGTTTTCTTTTGTTATTTAGGAAATTTCCTATCTCATGGACTTACATTTCCTTATATAATTTGGATCACCTTTATTTTAAAGCTGATCTGAATTTTCTGCAGGCACGGAGATTTGGGGTTTGTGCAGCAATGCCAGGTTTCATTGCACGTAAATTATGTCCAGAGTTAATTTTTGTTCCCACAGATTTTAAGAAGTATACTTATTTCAGCGATTTAACTAGAAAAGGTAAGATGTTCTTCTGCTTTCAAGAAAGACTTCTGATGCAGCTTGTTTGGTAATTCCTGATAATTAGTTTTCTTGTTGTTAGTCTTCCATAAGTACGATCCCAACTTCATGGCTACTAGTTTGGATGAAGCATTCCTTGATATAACTGATATCTGCAAAGAAAGGGGCATAAACAGTGGAGAAGTAAGTCAGCACATATTATCAACTTTTTGCATGTGCATGCCATACTTGGTGTTTGTAATATTAAACCTTTGTTTTTCTGTTATACCTTGGTGAAGATTGCTGAAGAACTCAGAACCACTGTTTATGAAGAGACTGGTCTTACATGTAGTGCTGGGGTGGGACCAAACCGCTTACTTGCTAAGGTTCTGCTGGCTATTCACTTGATATTCTCTTTATTTGTATCCTGCATGGAACCTACATCTACATCTTCTTTATACCATAAATTAATTTTAGTCACGTCACTGATAAAAAACTGGTCTTCTTGGGAAGTCCTCGTGTTGTACCCTCATTTTACTTATAAAAAAAATTGTGTTGTTTGAAGAACTTCACATGTTCTGTTTATTAGGTCGTGTCATTTTAGTTAATGGGAAAATCCATTGCAAGGAATATATATTAGGGATGTCTACCCCAATAGAATGTTTCTCGAATTATACCAATAAAATCTACAGGCAATCTCTATAACACAAAAATTGGTCTGCATATGAATCAGAAAGTAGACTTTCAAGTCCCGAAACAATTGTTTCACTGGTTAGAAAAAGCTAAAATGAGCACAGATAAATTCGGAACAGCAAGATAAAAATGAGAATATGTTAGGAACATCCCAAAATTAGATCTTAAGATGAGGTTTTGCGTTGTATACTTTGATACAGTCTTTCTGGGTTTGATGGCAATAATATTCTTGCCAAGTTCTAAGGTCTTAAGCTTGATACAGATTCATACTATGTGCCCACAACGAAAACACCATTAGGTTGAAGTGATTAGCATCCATTAAGTATGTTTTTTTTTTTCAGGTTTGCTCAGATATAAACAAGCCAAATGGACAATTTGTCTTACCAAATGAACGGATGGCTGTCATGACATTTATATCCTCACTTCCCATACGAAAGGTATATCTGTTAATGTACTGATCTACTTCACTAGGCTGCATATGATACTTTTTTTATTTTGCTTGCAGAATGAGACCTTTCTTTCTCCCTTTTATATGTAGTCATGAAGTCTAAAATTTGATTTAAACCCACCCATGGGTAGTCCAAGTGGTAAGGGCGAATTTGTGTGCATGAGCCCCATGTCATAGGTTCGATTCCCCCTGGGATCAAACTGCGATTTAAGTGGGAGGCCATGGCAGTTGGTTGCTGTGCTATTCTCCCCAGCGGTTTAGGTTCCATGGATGAGTCCTAAGGGCTCTACCGTGGGGTGGTTCCCTCATCATAAATTAAAAAAGTCTAAAATTTAATTTAAAATTCTTACCGCATCTGTGGGGACGCTTTGTTTGCAGATTGGGGGCATTGGCAAGGTCACTGAACATATTTTAAGGGATGTATTTGGAATAAATACATGTGAGGATATGCTGCAAAAAGGTGGTTTTGTTTGTGCACTCTTCTCTCATTCTACAGCAGGTTAGAATACCGGTCAGTTCTTTCTACTGTCATACTTGAACAAATACAAACTTATTACATACAGCTGTTGTATTGTCATATAAATTTAGAAATTATGCTCTCATGTCTTATCATAGCTTGCATGTTTTATGATTACTGCTCCCTCTTTCAGTTAAAGATCTGCTTACTTTTCTTGGTTTTCTCCCCCTATGTTCAGTTTATGCTTCCCTCTTTTTCTTGTTTTGTCTGGAGTTCATTCTTTTCTCTCTATTTTTTTTTTAGGGGAGAGATTAGGCAACAGTGGTTGTTGTTTAGAAAACCAAGTCTGTTTCTTTTTGGAAATCTTTACAAAGCATAGTTCTCAAAACAATTAGGAGTAGTAGTTGTTTACTTTATAACATTATTTTTTACTTAATTCTGAGATGTTCTTGCCTTATCTCATCTCATTCCTTTTGAGTTTGATCTACTTTTTCTTCCTTTAATTTTCTTCTTTACTACTTCCACTATTCATTGCAGAATTCTTCCTCTCTGTGGGACTGGGGCTTGGGAAAACAGACACTCCTCAAGTCAAGTTGCGAAAGAGTATCAGTAATGAGAGAACATTTGCAGCAACAGGGGACGAGGCCTTACTTCACCAGAAATTATGTAAGTGGTCCGCTTTTCTCCTCTCTTCTTTTTATTTTTCTCGTGCCCATTGAACATATATTTATATTGCTTTTTAACAAAATCTGCACCCAATCAGCTCAGTTTAGGTTGGGATGTGTCACTCTAGAACCCTGCACGGCCAATTTTATGAGCAGAAAACACATTTAAGTACTCAAAGATTCTGGTAATGAGGTTGGGTTGAGTGCAGCTTACCAGAGCTTCATTGTTTTCCCAAGTCCCAAATGGCACACACTCGTGTTTCTCTTAAAAATAATGCTGACTGGCATCTAGTTGTGTTCAAAGCTAAAATTTTTACAATTTTATGTGTCAATACATCAGTTCTGCAGAATGTACAGCTAACCTATATGGCAAATGGGGTAAAACAAATTATGTAGAAAATTGATTGGATTTTTCTTTGAAAAGTAAGCCTTGTGAAGGTTATGTTTGCAGGTGATCTTGCGGATATGTTATCTGCTGACATGCAGAAAGAAGGTCTTTCAGGGCGAACGTTGACTCTAAAACTGAAAACATCATCATTTGAGGTGCTTTCTGATTCTCCATTACTATTCTCTCTATAATTATAGTCAATACGTTTTCTGGCATGGTTCTTTTAGATATTCTGCCTAATTTCTCTGCTCCTTTGCTACCTTTTATTATTTATATATTCAATTATTGATGAATCAACGAATATAGGAATTTACTTATCAAAATTCTCTTTAGTCATCGAGTTACTGTGAGAAGGGGGATTGGTAACTTATGCTTGACTTGTGAATTTTCTTTCTCACAATTTATTACTTCTCTGCCATTGTTGGTTTTTTCTAATTCTTTTCTGCTTTCTTTGTCATTTACTTATCACTACTGTTTGTCTCTAATTAGAGGTTACTGTAACCTTGACAGGTTAGGACCAGAGCTATGACTTTACAACAGTATATTTGCTCAAGCGAGGATATTTTGAAATATGCTTCAAATCTGCTAAAGGCTGAACTTCCCGTCTCTTTGAGACTGATAGGTACCAAACAATTTGTTCTTAATATATTTCTTCACGAAATAGTGCTGTATTTATTGATTTCTCCAAGTTACTTATCAGGAAAAAAAAAAAAAAATCCAAGGAGAGGGGATAGAGTGAAGGGACCTAGATAAAACTTAGTTACTAAGGCTTCGTTTGGTTCCACAAACCGTCTTATCTCATTTAATCACTACAAATTTCCCAAACTCCCATACAAAATACAATAAACAATTCAACTTTTTCAAATCCCAAAACAAAAATTATATTCTAACAAAATTTTATTCAATTTTCAACTTTCATCTCATCTCATCTATGTAACCAAACGAGGCCTTAATCTCATGCCTTGTAGGACTTAAGCATAAAATTCAGTTACATTTCCTTATTTCAGGACTGCGGTTGTCTCAATTCAATGAAGACAAGGTTGGTGCTCCATCTGATACTACACAAAAAACTCTCACTGACTTTCTTTTGTCAAGAGATACTTCTAGGAAACTTGTTGGTCGTAATGGTTCATTGGGCGCAATTATTGATGATCATCGCTTCATGAATGACACAGAAACGGGTTTTCCTATTGACAGCTATGAGATATATGGTTATAATGGTAGAGATTTATTGGATTCCAACCACTTACCATATCTGAATGACAATAATCATGCTATTAGCAACAAGGCTGGCGAAATGGGGAAAATGCACGAACCTTTGAACAATGAAACTGAAAATGAGGTATGTGAGAATTTTAAAGACGTTTACATAATCTGACTTAATACTAGAAATTATTCTTTATAGAAATAAAATTCATTGAAACTGCTGAGGGGATGAAACTCAAGTATAGATATCATGTTAAAATGATTTTTAGATTATTCTCAGACATGTTTCTTTACTCAAACGTTTTTTTTATCTTCCTCTTTTCTTTCTGTGATTTTTCTGTGTCTAGACGAATCTCCCAGAACCAAAATCTCATAAAAATGCAGTATCCGAGTTGTTGGAAGCGGATTCATCTTCTGTGCAGGTTACATGTACCAGTCTAGATGAAGAAAATAAGAGAGCTAACTTGCTGGATGATGAGGCAGTTTCTACATCCAATCAGAGCGAGCTACTTATGTGGGTAAATGATTACAAGTGTTCACTATGTGGAATTGAATTACCACCAAGTTTTGTAGAGGAAAGGCAAGAACACTTTGACTTTCATCTTGCTGAGAGACTTCAGAAAGAGGAATCTCTCTATGACACGAGAACCATAAAGCAGAGACACAGGTATTGTGAATTCTTCAGTATTTTACAACTCTGATATTGTTGACAAATATCATATTTTTTTTCACTTTAGAGTTAATGCCTCACCGTTCTAAATTGTACTCCTATGATTAATTGAGTGAGTCTCTTTTTTTCTTAATTGCCATCTATCTTCTAGTATAGAATTTTAAGTATTTGGTCTGCCAATTGACCAGTTTGATACCTCATCAGGTTTTCCCAGAAGGATAACGTGGCAAGCCAAAGCAAACATAAAAAGCAGAAGACTTGCCCAAAAGATAAGGGACTTATTCCAATAGACGTGTTCTTTGTCAAGAGTAATAAGAACTTTTAGTGGTGTAATCTATTTTTAGTATATTAGCCGTATGTATGGTTGGTTATGTATGCTATATCAAAAATCCTGCATATTATTAACATTCATTTTCTTTATTCGTGTATTCATCATGCGCAATGTACAATATGTAAATCTTTCCATAATGATAGTAAATACAGGAGTCACGTGTTTATCTCCTTTCCTAGAATCTAAAAAGGAAGAGATGAGTGGATGAAGTTCATATGGCATTCATTTGGCACACTTAAAATTCCTATTGCTGTTTAAATTTTATTTTTTATTTTCTTTAACTCTTTGACTCAATAAAAGCATCCAAAATAAGTTTTTTTTTTGAAAGTCGAATAATACAATCTGAAAAGAAATATCTCGATATCTATATCCAATTATTTACATGAGGGGAAACAAGAAAATCAGGCAATAATCTCTGAAATGATCCTCCAAAAAAAACCTCTCAAAGGTTAATATGACATTTGAAATGAAAAATTATTTAATATGTGATAAATCAACTGGTAATCAACAAAAGTATGCAATCCTCATAGAATTACCGAAAATTTAACTTACTGTGACGATAAAACGCGCCTTTACAAGTTGAACAATCGCCCTAGTACGCAATATTAGTAGCGTCTGATACCCGAATGCCTGCAAGCGTTCAAAACGTCGATTAGAGCCGCGTCGGTCACGACTCACGAGTTTAACCTTTGCCTAGACGTCTCCCCTACAAAATGAAAATTCAATCCTTTTAATTTAGAATAATACCACTTTGTCTATTTAATTTCTTTCTTATTTTAATATTTCATGTATTTTAAATTTGTTTTAATTTTATTTTTTACATAATAATTAAAGAAGTGACTATTAAAAGAAATAAAAATGTGATTTTTAGCGATCATTGCAGCGGGCTACTCTGACCGCTCTTCAATTTATTCTTCACTTCCTGTTTCATTTCCATAATGGCGTTCTCACGCCGGTCCAATCGCTGACAACGTTTGTTACCTCGAGTTATCTGCGTGCCACAAGCACCTCCAAAACCACAGATAATCAGAATGGCACTAACAGGTAAAATACGAAGTTCCATGTCTCCCCCGCCAAATCATCTTAGAATCCGAACTAGAACTCAAATCGCATCCCCTTCAATCATCTCTCTATCCCGAATCTCACCATTCCAAGCTACATCGAAAGCCCATTTGAATTACCCCAGGAAAAGCACCACCCGCTATGAAAACAGAGAGGATAAGATTGAGGCCACTTTACCAACCATGTCAGAGATATTGGAGTCATCAAGAGCCCAGAAACTTCATCTCCAGCTCCAAACTCTAGGACCCTTCTTCAGAATTACAGCCAAGAGCTTGGAAACCCAAAAAGAACTAGGGAAAGCTGAGGGGTTGATAAGGGTCTGGCTAAAAGGAAGAATTCTTCACTTGGACTCCATTAGATTGAGGAGAGACACATTAGGAATGGAAAAATCAATCTTTGGTATCGGTTTGTTCATTGGAGCTGTTGCTGTAAGGTATGGATATGATTGCGGTTGCACGACAGCTGAGTTACTGGCTATCAATGACTCTGATCTCTACCATTCTAAGGTTCTTCCCGTCTTCCCTACAATCTTTTTTTATCTGCTTTTGTTGCATTTATTTGAAAGGTGCTAGTGAGGAAGTACGTCCCAAGCTATCAGCCACTTGATATTTTACTTGCTAAGAAGTCTCCTTCGTTTAACCCACTTTGATGGTGGAAATTGGAGGAACAGAATGGAAAGGGAAAAAGGAAAAGAGGAAATGGAATGGAACTCGGGTCCCATTCCATTCCCTCTGAAGGGTTGCATTAGTAAGTGGCGAAACTCTTCATTCCCTTTGTTAAAGATGTGAACTTTTGGGCTGAATGCTTCATGCCCGCAGTCAAAAGGACTTAACATTTCGTTTTTTTGGAGTACGAATTGATTGAGCTCATCGCACTTTTTTGTACAATCGGTTATTTACCACATTTTCACTCTTCATGAGAAGATACTTTCATTTCTATTCCTTCTTAATGTACTCTCTACACACACTGGAATGAATATCCGAGACATTATTATTCCATTCGATTCCATATCAATTCACGATTTCCTTTGTAACTCCCAAACACAAACTTCATTATTAGTTTCAGGAGTTGGCATAAGTTAAACGCCAAGTAAGCATTGCCAGTGGCCTTTTAACTAAACTTCGTTTTATTTATATCAAATTATCTTGGAAATAAAATTTATCTTCTATTTTTTCCTGACACGCCCTTTTGCAATGTTCCAGCTTGTTAGGTTCTACACGAGAATTGGGTTCAAGGCTGTACATGAGGTGACCGGATCAACATTTAGAGATTATGCCCACATGCTGGTCTGGGGAGGCATTGGTACCCGAATGGATGCCAATGTTGAAGAACTTCTTATAAGATGGTGCACCAGGTTCAAATCTCGAAAATGATTCCATCATGATCCTTTGTTGAGTAGTTTGCCATCAGTTTCTTGAGTAAACACATTTTCTTCCAAATTCTTTGAGCCAGAGGGTGGAAGTATTTTCTGTAAATGCCTAAACCAACAGTGGAAAATCAATCTGTAAATGGTTGTGAGCACTGGTCAAAAGCCAAAAGAGCCAGGTCCAAAGCACTGCCCTGGCCTTCTGGCTTTTGTGATAAGACTTTCGGAATGAGTTTTTTTCCCAGTAACCAAGTCATTACTGTTCAACTCAGTGTTGAGCTGAGGACACACTTTATCCACCTAATTGAATGATAACATGAGGAGAAAAGAGAATGCGCTTTGTAAATTTCTCTCGTGATCTTGGTGAGGCTCATACACTTATTTTGTCATCATATTGGAATACCAACGGGCTACAAACCGATTCTTAGAGTAGTGTTGAGGAATAATCCCACATTGCTTGTGGACAAAGGTCTTGGGTATGTTTATAAGGAATGAACAATCATTTCTTGTAGAACCGGTTTTAATGAGACGAGTTTAGGCCATGAATTTCTTCAAGTAGACTGTTAAATGGGTACCCTGTATTAGAAATCAATCATTCACAATATGGCCTACTTTGTCCAAACTCTGCAAGTGTTTTTAAAGCCTTTTTTTTTTCCCCCTGATGGTGCTTATGTTAAGTAGATTGTATTCATGAAGATGAACTATCTTCAGCCACTAAAAAGGTTTATAACTTTGAAGTGATTATCTGCCGCTGAAAACTTGGGTGGTGGGAAGCACATTAAAAGGAGCAAGGTTAGTTTGCAGGGGCTAAAGACTTTTGTATGACAACTCCAATCGAGTGTTTTTATCTTAGATTTTGTTTTGTTTTGTTTTGTTTTGTCCTTTAAAGAAGAAAGAGTTCAAATGGCAGCTCACAAAGGACAGATGAGTTATTTGGTTAACTGTACTAGGCTGTTCGTTGGAATTCTCCTCTCCCAAATTTTTATATTTATTACTTTAATTTAATCATATTTTACCCATAAAAAATAACATAAAAATAAAATCCACAAAGAACAAGTAAAACAAGCACGCACAAAAGATGTCATCACGATATTATGTATGTAGAGAATTTCAATACGGACCATACCTTTTTTTTTTTCAACAATTGTTATGATATAGATCAATTTGTTGTATTAAGTACAGGTAATTAGACTTAAGTACCAATCAGCAAAAATTAAGAACGGGTAATTAGATCTAATTTTTTTTTTATAATTCCCATTATTCTCATTGGATATATTTTCTTGTTTATTATTTTTTAAAACGTCAAAATATATTAATTATTCAATCCTGAAAATATTTATACTTTTCACGTAGAAAATGAATAATGATATTGCTATAATTATTTTATAATCAACAAAAATGATAATGCCACTTTAATAAAAATATAAACTTTTTAATTTAAATTCGGATATTTCCATTTTAACAAGGGCTTGTTTTTCATTTTTCCAAATTTCTATATACATTTCCAAATTTCTATAATCCCAATCTCCAAAATGTTCGATACCCATCCATCCGGCCATCCTCCAAATCAAAATTAAAAAAAAAAAAAAAAAAAAACAATTTGTTGAGAAGTGACAACAACGTAATAAAAATCATCCGCGAAGGAAAGGTACGAGGATAAGGGAGAGAAGAGGGGTCTGGATCTAGTGCATGATTATTATCGTACGCTCTAACCTAATTCGCAATTGGTCAAACCTGCGGCCAGGATCACATCTCCAGCAACGAGCAATAATATGGTAAATTCAATTATATAAAAGAAATTTACAAAGCAAAGACTCGTTCATACTGAAACCCAAGGACGACCCCCCCCCCCCCAGTCGAGGAGGAAGCAGCAGCTGCGTCCATGTCTCGTCGGGAGGGCCGCGATTCCGACTCCAGACGGCACCGTTCCAGGTTCGATCGAGAACCAAGGTACCCCTCCTACCTCTCATCAATGAAGTTTGCGGGATTTGTTTAAGTTTGTTTGTTTTGATTCTCTATTCACTAGTTTGATATTGCAACCCTTTTCCTCCTTTTTTCTTTCTCTCGCATTGAATGATTTTCGGGGAAAATATTTTGTGCCCAAGATAATTAAAATGAATTAAATTATGTATGTATGCATTTGTAGCTGAGAGCCTTTCACTACTGTTTTATTTTATTTTATTTTTTTGTATAAGCTGCCACTGCCGGCATTGGCGACATGGATGATGACTTGTACATGATCTATGGCCTTTCTTGATTTTCTGCTTACGAAGCTTTTTCTTTATTGACCAGATGAAGTTTTTGCTTGAGTTTGCTAGTAGAAGTTATGGGAGCATGTCATATTTGTCTAGAACTTTACAGCAATTTTTGGTAGATCAATTCTCTTCTAGTTTTTTAGTTTCTTTTCATTTCTTAGTGAAAGGTTACCGTGATATTGTTGCTCTTTTACCCCGTTTCATAGGTTTGGAAAACTAAATGTTATTAACCATTTTCTTCACGTGTGGTGTCTAATGGTGTATAACCTCAACTTTTAGTTTGGTGGCATGATGTGAATTTGTCTTAAACTTTTGATGGAAGTTGTTGAATTTGAAGCATACAGATATCATGTATTTGTCTTAAACTTTTGGTTGGTTCTGTTAGTCCCAAGAGGTCGAGGAGGGATGGGAAACCAGAAACAGAGAGAGTACCCAGCAACACTGATTTGGATGTTGGACGCCACATAGACTGGGATCACAAGCATTCTCGTCAGCTGCAAGATGCCTTACCCCTTGAGGCCCCAACAGCACCTGATTCTAAGCAAGAAAATAGGGTTGTGAGCAAAGACTCTGACAAGAAACCCATTCATCGGGAAGGGCCAAAACACTCTTCTGATCCAACTAATGTAACTCGGTCTCGATCTTTTTTTCAGGTTTTGCTATCAGTCTTACAAATAGATAAATATTTAAGTAGTTGCAGGTATTCTTAAGTGTTCTCCTAAATTTTTTTCAAAACATTGTCACATAATTGACTGCTGCACATTTCCTAGCATAGCCTGTTAACCTTATGATCCATTAGATCTTTTGAGTAGTTACAATTGAACCTCATGATATGGTGGAACGTGTATAATGGTTGCTTATTGCAGAACTATAGATTCATAATAGTTCACATACAATGTCATCTGGAACTTTAAGCACCGGAGTCATTTGATACTGAGCAACTAGTGCTTTGGTGCTGGTAAGAGTTCTGATTTGCAGAGCAGATATAGGGAGCAGAAAGGAATTTTATGAATTTCTTTTGAAAACTTTTGTAATTTCAAACTTAACGGAAGCTGATTATGTTAAAGGAGTTCTTTTAATTAAGTTCACTTATGAAGTGCCCACATTACATTGCACATCTTGGGGCAGCTTAAGAATCATTGTAGTCATCTAAATGCATTTCTTTTTACATGTAGGCCTGGAAAATCCGCCGAGCCACATTTCCAGGAAGGGTTAATTCTTTTTTGCTAACTACATGTGTTTTATCAACAAAGAACCAGTATTATACTGAATTACTTGGTTGTAAATCCGTTTATGCAATCCCTTTTCTGTGCTGATGTAGTGGGGTTCTTGTTCAGCCCCGTGTCTTCGAGTGCCTCTGTGTATTAAAATCTTAGGTTTACTAGTGCATGTCTTATTACAGCATGATGAACGTGGTACCTTGAAAGTTAGTCGGAGTATTGATCGCAGAGCTACTGGTGGTGAGTTCCTATATATCTTCAAGGCTGTCCTTTTCCCTGTACGTTGGGCTCTATTTGTTTTTTTTTATTAATATCTTAGCCATGCCATGCAATACAGATGATTCTTGGATGATTTTATGCATAAATGTTTTTTTTTTTTCATATGATAATCTTTTGAGTAAAAAAGTTGATTTATTGTTCAATTTTAATATTTATCTGAATCAAGTAGTTTATAAGGGTTAAGAAGGCATTTGTTGTTTGGTTAATTTATGATCTGAAATTGGTCAATGAAGGTAGTTCTAGATTAAGGTATGCTGAAGGTCCTTAATTCCCCTTTCCCTTCAAGCTGTTTTAGTCTCTCTCTCTCTCTCTCAAGTCCCTTTTTCTTTTTCTTTTTTTCTTTTTTTTTTTTTTTTTCCATATTGATGAAATCCTAAGATGCAACTAAACCTAAGCTTTTTAATCTCAACAAATTGTTTGGTTAGCCCAAAGATAAGATAAGATGAATATTCTATGAACTGAAGGATGAATGAAATCACAATCAGATAGGATAATCGATAATTGATAGATATTTGATTGGATCTTATAGATTTGGTATTTCACTGGGAATATTATTTACTTAGGAAGCTCAACTTACTTTGATCAACCCTCATCTGCTATCTCACAACTTGAAGATTGAATTCGACCTTCTTTATGTGCTCTAATTTTGCATTGTGAGCCTAAAATTGGCACTCTAAATGCCGCTGCTATGATCCTTGAAAGATTAACGCTTCTGTGATTCCTTTTTATTGTTGGAAGTTTAAATATTGCTTGCCATTGTCTTAACATTCCTTGTTTGCTTTAAAGAGCGTGGATGGAGGGATACAAAGGATCCGCACGATGAAAGGGCAGCAAACAAAATAACTTATAATACACAGAGAAGAGATGAGAAATTACAGTCTAAGCAGGATGACAACAGCATCTGGCGGCATGATCGTATCCTCAAACATGATGATCAACCTCCACCTGCAAAGAAAAGACCAGCATTTCGGGAGAGGAAGATTCCAGTGGATTCTGAAAATGCTGATGAAGCAGAAACGAAGACTGTAAAGTCGAGTAATGTTGACCACTCTGTGGAAGGAAGTGGAAGAAGGGAGGAAAGAGGCCGCAACCATTTGGACAGGCTGGAGAAGTCATCAGCAGGAGACAGGATGCCACCAAAGAGGGGAGAAGCTCATAGGGATGGCTTCCTTTCCAGAGAAAGGTTTGGTGTTAGTGGAAATTACAGGGGAAGAGATGGAATCGGTGGAAGACAAGGGTATCGTTCCAGTGGTACTCGTGTTGAGAAGTGGAAGCATGATTTGTATAACCCTAGTAGAAGTCCGCCCCCCAAAAATGAAGATGATCAAATTGCAAAGCTTGAAGCACTCCTGACTTCGTAAAAGTAGTTAGGTTTTGATATGCCTGTTATGTTTCCCAAGGTTGAGTCTTCCACAAAATATTTTGCTTATTGAAGACTTTTCAAGAGCAGGTCTGGTTTAATGTTTTTCTTCATGAATTCTTCTGTTTGTATCACCTGCTTATTTTAATCTCCATTCTGTTTACAGTCATATTTTCAAGAGTGACCCCACTAATTTCTGCTAGGCTTCCAGTTTTCAGTGGAAAAAGTTACCCTGAAAACGTTCAGCTTTTTAGCAAGCTAGTTCTGAAGCTTTATATGGCCGATCTTAGAAATCTTTTCACTTAGTTTTGTAAAAAGCAGGGGAGATTCTGTTCGAGCTCAGGGGCAGTGCTCAGCGATTGAGATTATTCAAGCTTGGCTTTGGTGAGAGCCAATTGAAGCGCATTCTGCTGGATTTTTAACCTCAGACCAACCACATCCCATGTCACCCGAGCCAAGGCCCGGATGGATATTGGAGATGATTTTGTGCTGAAGGAAAGATGCTACAAATTTGGCATGAAGCAACCCGCGTGTTATCTGAAGTGTAATCCATTCATCTGGTCTGTTCATCCATCCAGCCTAAACTAAGCTCTCATAATAATACCGCGCCATTCATCTTACATAGTGCAAACAGTATATTATTGGGTGTCGACCGCAGAGCAATACAAGCAGAACCAAGCATACCTCAATAAACACATCACAACACTGACTTTCCTGATTTTGTTTCTGAAAAGTGGTCGGTTTTCTGAATATATTACCTCCGACCTCTTTTGCGTTCTTCTCTGTTGTCTCGTATCGCTCTACTATAAAAGGAGTTTATCTTTGAACTGTCAGCGCCGACCGAAGGAGAGGCTTTTCATTGCTTACCATAATACATTAAAGCTGCTAACAGTAAAAAATTAGGTTTTGACAGACTACAGATTAAATTCTACTCTAATCATACTTGGGCCAGTATCCCAACTAAAATAACATAAAGCCCAAGCAAAACTAAAACGCCTAAAAAAAAACCTAAAAAAAGACACAAAAACCCAATCATAACCTAAGCTCCTCAATCACCGGGCCACAGGGTCACGGGTTGGGCCATCATCCATTGTCGACGCACATGCATTCTGGCGTTGGTTCATGTCTCGTGCCGGCATTAAAGATATTCTGTAATTATCCCTCTCTAGACTCCATCTTGTGGTGTGGCCATCGCCGTTAACTTTCAGTCCGTTGTCATTGTCACCAACAACGAAAGAGATAAAAATGAACTAATAGAAGACAGAGGTCAAATAGAACTGCAGGCGCGCATACAAGTAAGTTTGAGTAAGTTTGAGCTAGATGCAAATGGCTAAAATATCTTCCGCTTAAATGGCAAATAGTATACTTGTACGTTGTGTGAGAGCAGATGCTCGAGAGAGTGAAAAGATCTGCGAACTACAGTGTGTTGGGAACTTGGAACATATTTTGTAGTCCAGAGAGTAAGAGCAGCACTACACTTACCAAAAATATGTCATGAACAGGTGTCCCGAAAATCACATTTCACTTTTTTCTTTTTCTTTTCTTTTTTTTTATATATATTTTTAATCATCATAAAAGTTTTTAAAAAAATAAAAAAATTCACAACATCATTAAAAAACACGTTCTTAATCACTAAGTAAAAAAAAAAACAAAAAAAAGTGGACACTTTTTGGATCCCGGTCCCGAATTCGGGACCCAACGCATTTCTTAGAGTATAACTTCACATCATTCCTATATGATGCTTGTGACAGCAAATACTGTATTGAATCCACAAAATGCAGACAATTACTATCAAATCCATTTTAAATAAAATAAAATAAAAAACCAATATTCAACAACTCTCGTGACCTTAGAAAAATCCTGTTTTAAACAAAACGAATGAAATTGAAGATGGCCAGGATTGTTAGCGAGAAGAGAATTCCCTCACCTGGCTACATTAAAGATGAAGATCTTCTATGTCAGTTAAGAGACTTGATTTTTCAATTGACCTCTTATCAGGTTGGTTAACCACCAGCTGGCCACATGCACCACTTATATCCTGACCCATTTGCTTGCGAACTGTTGTCCGGATGCCATAGGTACCCCTAAGAATTTTCTGAAATCTGGACACCCGATTTTCATTACTGGTTCTGAATTGACTCGCACTACCAATTGGATTGAAAGGTATTAAGTTAACAACCTGCAAAGCAAGGAACACAGCTATATGAAGCTATATAAGTGGATTTTTAGCAACACTTATTTGCATAAATGATACCATTTACAACTTAGCATTGACAAGAAGGTCAACTACATATAAAAAAAATTGGCCAAGGCATGCCAAAAATCAGCTTTAAGAAAATTATCGAACATGTTTTTTTTTATATCTTCTGTAACCCCAGGTGCTTAGTTGTAATACAAGCATTTATGTTTCTATTTTGACTTTTAAGCCATAACTTATAAGAAGACTATCAACCTGAGTGTCCAAACTAATTATAGAGGTATTGGCTCTGCGATAGCTCTGGGATATGATATGCTAAAAATTGATCTAATAACTAATTAAATAAAATGTTTTAACTTTATATTGTTACTCTAACTCTAACACCACTTAGGTCAGTAGTCAATGCAAATCAAAGGCTTCTGGGATGAGATTTTCAACTCTATCACAAGCAGGTCAGAATTGAATGGACATTATAAAGCTAGTCATGGGTGCAAAGCCCCACATTGGCTACTCACTATATGAAACTGGGCTTTATAAGTGATTCTATGGAAGCTTCAAATTGATTAACCTTTTAGGTGTTATAGTACAGATGTGCGAAGCGCTTTCCCTGGGTCCTTAAAGAAGTTGTTTTGAGTTCGCACCAATCATGCACAAATAAAGCATGATAAGAAAAGGCAATCAATTGAACATCTGCAATTGTATTAGAAGCATGACTAAAGCTCAGACATAACTTAAGTGCTCACCGCTTGGAATGTATCTAGCAGCTTGCCAAGCTGGTGGGCATGCTGCTCTTCATCATTCACCCCATCAAGCATAATGTACTCGATCATAATATTTTGCTGACTGAAAAATTAAGATTAAAAAAAGAGAGATTATCAGACCTTGAGATTGATCCGCGAGTGTGAAGTCTAAAGAAATAAAAATTCACATCTTTCAGCAGCTGATATTGAAAGAGAAAAAAAAACCTGCATTCACTTGTCCAAAAGTAATCCCACCTGTTCTTTTGATAGTCTTGAAGCGCATCCATAAGCTTTTCCAGAGGAAAAGCCCGAGCTGCAGGCATTATTTGACAACGGATATCTTGAACTGGTGCGTGCAGCGAAACTGCCAAGTTCAAACCCCGCACATCATTGTGAAGCTTGTTGATAGCAGGAATGATGCCAACCTACACAAGATTAAACGCAAAGAAAGAAAATATATCATGAGTACGGCAGTTCTTGCATATATGCCCTCTGATCTTTTTAATATCTAATGTAAATTGCATTTCCCCATGATTGCCGGCCTTGAATACAAGATTCCACTCCTACAAGGAAAAATCTTCCGGACAACTTCACACTCCTAAAACCTCTATACAAAAATTTTATGAACAAATCAACATGAAACAAACAAATACATACGGTTGAGACGGTAATCCTCTTCGGCGACAACTGAAACGGTGGCCCTGTCATGACACGAATAGCTTCCACTAACGAAGCGTAGTTATTCAATGGTTCCCCCATTCCCTGAACACAACCAAAATTGAATTAGTGAAGCTATACCACGAACTATATTCTTTGAATTTCTGCATCACAGGAAAAAAAAAAAAAAAAGCAGAATAAGAAGGTAGTTACCATGAAAACGATATTGCGTATAGACGATATACAAGAGGCGTGAACCAACTGTTCCACAATCTCTCCAGATGAGAGATTGTTCTTGAAACCCATCGTCCCCGTGGCACAGAATTTGCATCCCATTTTGCAACCGACCTGGGAGGAAACGCACAGGGTGGACCTGGGACCTCCGGGGCGGGGCTTGCCGTTGTATTTCCCCAAACGTGTGTCGTACCTCATGATCACGGCCTCAACAAGAGCCCCGTTCTTGTACAGGAATCATAAATCAGTTTACTTTCTTCGATTTACGGATAAAAATACATAGAGAGAGAGAGAGAGAGAGACCTGGAGCTTTATGAGGAGCTTGGAGGTGACTTGGTCGGAGGAGTGGAGGAGGGAGTGAAGGGACGAAGTGAGAGGCTTGAATTTGGAGTAAAGGATAGGGTAGGCAGCGGAGGGCAAGGATGGGATGCGATTCCATTCGAAGTTGTCGTTGTTGTTGGAGATGATCGCATGCTTCCATATGATGGGGATGAAGCTAGGGTTTATGCCCGCCGCCTCAAATTCCGCTCTGATTTCTTTGGCGTCGAAGATTGATTTCAACGTCATCGTCCCGTCCCTGCCCCTCCGCAAAAGTCCCCCCAACTTCGGTTCCGACTTCCGATGGTGCAGTGATGTTGCAGAGTAAAAAACGACGCCGTCTCTTCTCTTTGCTTGCAACTGTGGGACCTCACATTCATGTCAGCCAACGACCCGTTATTTAGATCAGTGAGCGACGTGTAGTCGTTCCCTCCGGCCTCCGCAATACCGAGGATGCATCATTACAAAAATGTTTTATTTATTATTTATTATTTTTATTTAATTGTTAAGAAAATATTTTTAAATAAATTTGTGATTTTTTTAAAACAAATATTTAAGGGTATAAATTTTTTTTTTTTTAAAAAAAAAAAGCTAATTAGTGTTATTGGTCACCAGTCTCGTAACACGACTCAAGAAAAAAATTTTACCGTTTTTGTTAGGAGTGGACAACGAGACCCCGCACTTCGCTGCCTCGCCCCTGCCCAACAGTGCAAGACACTAGAGAGGGCTGGGGCGATATGGCCCTAGTGAGGCCCCATCTCGTTCCATGCCTCACACCCAAATTTTTTTATATAAATATTTATTATTCTTACTATATATAAAATATTAATATGTATTAGGTAGAACTTTTATTTAATATTTTATGTAAGTTGTAGTGTAGTAAGGTGACCCTTTTATAGATTACCTTGACAATATAAGTCTCGCACTTAAGAAATGTGAGCTCTTGTATTAACTTACACAAAATATGTACTAACAAATTTAAAAATTACATAATTTATGTAAAGTCTCTATTTGAGGACTACAATGCAAATTTAGACAATTTTATCTTTAAAATTTTTTAAAATTACAAAAATATTCCTCCTAAAATGATGATTTTTCTCATTTAATAAAGGGTTAGCACATACAGTCCTTAAGTGGAGATTGCAAATAGAATTTCTCTTTTAAATTATAGTCATATTTACAAATTTAAATTTACAATTTGAGTCTAAAAATGTGTTTTTGATGACTTATAGACCCAAAAATAATTTTTGACCTAGTGGACTGTAGTCCATTATTGAAGTGGGTCGACCGGGGGAGGAGGGGCGGGGAGGGTCCTACCCCGTACCATATGGTGTGGGTAACACCCCTAATTTTTAGTTTGTATGACTAGCTTCTTGGACTAAACGGCCATTAATTATATTTTTTGGTTTAGAAATGTTACTCTCACATATAGTTGGGTCTCAATAATTTTTTTTGTTTTTACTTAGTAATTAAGGGAGTGTTTTTTAATGATATTGTAAATTTTTTAAAAAATAATTAAAAAAATGTTTAAAGTTATAAAAAAATAATTGCCCTTATAGGGACCCGTCTCGTGCTACAGCCTCAGTAGGTGTAGTGCACTGCTCTTTCGGTTTTTACTCTTGGCCTCCTCTAATCTTATTCATGCAGTGAGATTTTTTGGCCTGTTTGAGAAATCATGATATGAGATGAGATTATAATTAAAAGTTTAATAAAATATTACTAAAATGTAATTTTTTTAATATTATTTATATTTTAAAATTTGAATTGTTTTATATATTTTATTCGAAAGTTTATGAAAGTTATAATAATTAGATGAGAAAAGATGAGATGAGAAAGTTTGTGAAAACATGCATATAAAATGTTTATTTTGAGTCATAGTAATTGATTAGGCCACATTATGACCAATCAATTGGTTTAGCATTGTAATATGAATCAACTAAACAATTATGATAAAAAAAAAAAAAACTAAACAATTATATATAATGTGTAAGAAACATGAGCTCTTATTAATTTGCTTTTCGATCGATCTCTATTTTGCACTTCAAATCTTCCAATTCGGTGCTCACAAAATGACAAAATGGTTTTTATTATTTATATCCCACAATTTTATACAGTCTTGGGCTAGGGAAAAGTACCATCACAAAACTAGAATTTAAAAGCGAAAAATACTGGTCAAATTAAGGACCACGTAAATGATGATAATCGCATTCACATTAACATATACAATTAATTTCCATTACAACAAGTCATTCATGAAAAGGAATACTGAAAACACATGCAATGGCGCAACGGAATGGTGTGACCCCATCGTTTTGATGAAGCTCCACCGGAACCTTGATTTTCACGCCTGAACACAACATTAAAGAGCAGCTTGAAAGAATAGGACATAAAATCAATAAAAGTTAAAAAATTTATTAACAATAGAAAAAATCAGAGTTGTTCATCGACGTCGACGAATATTAGCTTCACTCTGGACATGGAATGGATAGGAATCGATCTTTGGAGCACCACCCACCGAAGAATTACTTGAGGAGGAGAATTTGTGAACGCTGTGCGAGCGGATAAGGTCAACACCGGAATATCGTTGCTCAGTGAACTCGATGGCTGGTGGCTGGAACTCCGACCGGGTTCGCCGGTGAGACGATCCATTGGCCGAGTCCTGTGCATTTAACAACAAATGGTAGCTACGGGTGGAGCCCTCGGATAAGGACCTGTAGCTGTTGTAACCCTTCTGCTTCTTGATTGCATGGAGAAGATAAGGAATCAGACCTTCCATGGCTTCTTCTTCTTCTTCTTCCTTCTAAGATGATGGCTAATTGGCTATGTATGAAGCTTTTCTTGGAACGTAGTTTTTGATATGAAAAATCCATGGAAGGAAGGTCTACATATATAGGAGGAAGGTTGGATAGACAATACCAACAAAACGGTCAAAGGGCACGTTACTTTAATTATTTTAAGGAACCTACCATGAAAAACCATGCATCTCATAGAATTAATAAGCTCATTTTTTATATGCCTTTATGAATAAAAAAGATTTACCAAACATGTCATCGGAATTGAGACATATTAAAATGTGATATATATGATATATCTCTGATATATATGATAATTAAAATGTGCGATTTTAATTATCATATATATCAGAGATATATGGTGTGATAAATAGAGAGGGAATAAAAAATAGAGGAAAAATATATAAAATTATTTGATGGGAGTTGCTGGAGTGAACAATTTTGACTTTGATAATAAGTAGCGTGTCGTAGAGCACATAGTTGGTGCCATCCTGCGCTGTTTGCTGACCATTCCATCTCTATCTTCTGTGGTTGCCTTGGCGGCTCCACTCGTAAAAGTCTTTAGTAAGTGAAAGACAACCAAAATATTGTCAAGAACCTAAAAACCTTGCGAGATACATGACGTCATAGATCTCTATCTCGCCGGAGATCACGTACGTGGCAATTGGTCGGACTAGATGTGAACGAGATCAGAGATGGATGGGTTGGTTTTGGGTCAACGGGATTGGTCATTTTTGTCTCCCTGATCAATTGTTATTTGAATTCTTTATTGTGGAATACCATCAGCTAGCTAGCTCAAAATTGTGGGCTAGCTAGCGCCGGAAAGGTCCAGTACTTGACAAAATCACCTCCAAATTCTAGAATGACATAAAATAAGAGTATATATAATAGGTGTTTTTCTTTTGTTTCGAGACCTTGCAATAAAAGGGAGGACAGTCACTCCAATACATCGTATTATCGATAGGAAACCAAGTTATTAAGGGGAGAATACAAAGTGGCGGCACATACATTTCCAAACCAGAGGATAGTATTCGTTGTCTTCCAATGCCAATGCTCGGACGGAGACTTGAACAGGCACGCAAGGGTTACATTGGTTGCACTTGGAGTGACATTTAGCCGGAAATGACCCACCTCTCATTCTCTTTCCCCCACTCCTCATGTGTCCAATTGGCACTCCACTTCCCTACACATACTTCAGAACGTTAACTTTGTAAAAACACAAAGCATAACGTGTGTGTGTATATATATATATATATATATATATATATATATATATGTAGCAAAAGATAATGAAAACAAATTGAATGGGAAATTAATGAACTCACGGGTACTGCTGGTGAAGGAGCAATTTGGAGGTAGCGGGAGTGAGCCTTGCAAGGATGAAAGATCGTCAGGACCATCAACAGGAGGGCGAATATCGTTACTAGTGATTTGAGTTGTGATTTTTGTTCCATTTTTTTGCCAGATTTTGGCACGCCTTCGAAACTAGTTGGGTGTGTATAAGCATTAGGTGTGCTAGTTCTTCTGTTTTTGTTTTGGAATGGATTGCATTGAATTGTTCTTTGTACGGGAAGAAGCTGGCTAGTATTGGAGGTTGTGGGGGTGGTTGAAACTTCTGTGCAATAGAAATGGTCAAGATTTAACGGGAAGATGCCCCTCACCTCACGTGCAAGTTGTGAAGTAGAGACACAGAGACAGAGAGATCGTCATCCTCTCTATGGGCTCTTGGCTGCATGGTCTCTGTCGTTTGCTGAGTTTTTTGTTGTTACTTATTTGTTGAAATATGCCCACTCTTACATTTTCTTTTTCATTTTCAAGTTATTTGTTGAACTCCCAGGACAATAAGAGAACACAAGTTAGAAAGGAGACATAGAATCTAGCATTAATTAATATGATTACTTAACATAAAAAGCTAATAGAATTTCATAAATAAAAAACCTGCGTCTTCTCTTATGCTACCATTCAAAATAATGCCTCACAAGGGGCAAAGTACAGACAGGTTCCACTACTATAACTAGATATTACCAAGTAAGCTTCGTAATAGTAGCTGCTGCCACCGCCACGGCCACGGCCACGGCCACCACTTCCGCTTTAGTACATATTTAGAAAGCCTGTATGGCTACATCTCCACTCCCAGCCAGGCGAACATTGAACTGGTGCCTCACTTGGTGGTCACTAGAGGAACCAACAAAAATGGTATGCTGTCCAATGATCAACTTCCTCTTCCCTTCACTGTCTACAAGACTCAGTCCTTTGCACACATCCACACTAACTGTAACAGACTCTGTCTTCCCTCTCTTAACCTTCACCCTCTCAAACCCCACCAATTGTACATTTGGTGATCCCATCACCTCCTCCGAGCTGGCTGGCTTCCAGAACACCAATACCACGTGGGAACCATCACTTGTTCCATTGTTCTTCACTCCAACAACAACATCAAATGTTGAATTCTGGCAGTCTATGGTTGAAATGTCGATTGCCGAGCCATTGGAAATGGTATTTGGGGTGTACTTGGAATAAAGACTAATATGTGGGTTGGATGGGGGGGTTGCTTGGACAATTACGGTGGAGGGGCCGATATTATGAATTTGGAAAAGGTTGAGTAGCTTAGGCCATGACCAAATCCATAGATAGGTTTCCCTGTATAAAATCGGTATGTTCTTCCGGAGAAGTTACTTGTCGTGTTGGCTCTCATGTTCATGTCTGTCATCGGCACTTGATCTGCATATGCTTGTGGGTACCATGTAAAAGGGGACCTTCCACCTAACAACAAACACGATTTTGGTACGCCGCATTTATTGCGATCACTATACATATCAAAGAACTACACAACTTTTAAAAGATAGTGTTTAAACTTGAGTGTCATTAATCTGAATATAAAGGAAAAAAGAAAAGCCTTGTGAGAACAGAGAAAAGTAATGTGTTAGACATGGAAGGACTTGAGAAATGTCCAGAGGGACAGAGAGAGAGCTAGAGAATCTGGAGAGGGATAGAACCTGGATTGTAGTCTCCAAAAATCACTTGCGCTATGGCATCCCCTCCTGCTTGACCTGGATATCCTACCCAAAGAATCCCCCCAATCCTACTCATATTATTGGCAAAAGAAACGTCAACTGGACCAGCCGACATGACAACGAGAATCACTGTTCCAACAGTGGCTTTAGCCACTTCAGTCACAAGCTTTTCTTGGAATCCTGGCAATGTCAAGTTGTCTCTGTCCAGCCCCTCTGCCTCAATAGATTGATCAAGCCCCACCACCACCACAACCACATCAGCGGCGGCTGCAGCCTTAGCTGCCGCCTCAATAAGGCTCTCATCACCACATTTCACATTGCTACAGCCTGGCTCATAACTCAGAGCTGAGACATATTTTTGTAGCCCCTGTAAAGGGCTAGTATAGCGGCAAGGTTCACCGGCATAGTTGCTTATCATAACCCTCGTGGCATTGGCATTGGGTCCTATAGCAGTCAGTTTCTTAATTTTATTTTTGGACAGAGGAAGAGCTCCATTATTGTCTAGCAATACTATCCCCTGTTTTGCAGCATCAAGTGCCAATTGCTGATTGTCGCTTGTACATACATCCGATGGCCCAAGACTGCCAAATGGTAGAGATTTTGGGTTCCCATCGAAGAAGCCAAGTCTCATCAAGACTATGTAGTTGTATATCAAGGCCTGGTCTACAACAGATTCATTCACTTTTTTCAAGTTAACCGCGTTCTCTGTGTACTTTCCAAGATAAGACCCACAATTCATGTTTAAACCTGCAATCGCATAGCGGCATTTAATGCATGACCAATTAAGTTATATATATATATATTTCAAAGAATTGTGAGAATTTGTATCGGTGCAACTGTAATGACTACCTGCTTTCAAGGCAAGGGCCACTGCATCCTCAGGTGTTGCAGTGTAATGGATGGAATTGTAATAAACCTCGATAGAGTCGCAGTCGGAAACAATGTATCTGCTCATAAGGCCATAAATATTTAAGTCGGGCTCAGAAAACCATAACCACTTGCTTTTTTAGTCATATACCCAAGTAGTATTAACACCAAAGAAAAGACCAACGTCTCATAGACATAGGGTTAAAAGATTTAGCTAGATTATGTATTGGTTCTAAGAGAAAAATAAGTAAAAAGCAAGGAAACGATCAAAATGGCAATAAATTTTTAACTTTTCTCACTGCTCTCTATCCTTCTCCGAGGGAATCAAATTTAGTTGCAAAAGCTTGAAAACTAGTAAGAATGGATCAGTAACTTGGTGCATGTGTTTAATAGTCGAGGAAGATAATGACTAACCCATCTAGACCCCATTGGCCTCTGACAATCCCTCTAAGGAGGTCTGGATCAGCACAGGTAGGAATCCCATTCACCCTGTTATAGGAACACATTACGCTGCTTACATGTCCCTCCTCTACACAGCTCTTGAATGGTGGCTGGTAGGTGTCTTCAAGATCCTGCTTTGTGACCTGCAACAAACCCGGTTTTTTCTTTCCTTAGAACGAGTCTTAATTCATAAAGAAAACAGCAATAAAGTATCTAATATTTGAGCTTTGCTACTTATCATCCCACACACTATACTTATTTTTATTTTTTTATATAGTTTTATTCTTCTTGAACTAATTGAATTTTTCTATTCATCATCTACACACCTCACATTTGATAAGAGAAAATAAAATAAAAATAAGTGTGATGTGGTGTGTAGAAATGATAACTAAAATTTTTTCTTCGCATATTTATCTTAGATGGTGTGAGGCCTCAAGAGTCATTCACTTCTTTTATTTTTTTATAATAATATAAGAAAAAAACCAATAAGAGCAATATGGTACCTTTGCATCAAAGTGAAACCTATCAACGTCTTTCCATTTATCCACATCATAAGCAGTGTAATGCTTGCAACAACTTGAGACCTTGAGCCTATCCCTACCAGAAGTACTTCCTTCCTCACCCACTTCTTGTAAACCTCGTACATAATTCACAGCATATCTTGACACCACCAAAGGGTCCTCACCAGGGGTTTCTTGGCCACGCCCCCATCTTGGGTCACGGAACACATTTACATTAGGACTCCAATATGTCAACCCGGCTAGACCCACGTTGTACATGGCTCGAGCCTCGGTTGACACGGTTTGCCCCATCTTATACCACAATGTTGCATTAAAGCTCGCTGCAGAGAGAATGACTGCTGGAAAGCTAGTGGCACCTGGGACGGTTGCATTAAAACGAGTCCCAGGCCCGACGTTTGAGACACCATGAAGGGCCTCGGACCACCATTCATACGGTGGCACGCCAAGCCGAGGAATGCCAGTGGCACTGTTTACTAATTGCTGCACCTTTTCTCGGATGGTCAAGCGCGACACAAGGTCCTTGGCCCGGTCCTCGTAAGATAGGGAACTGCTACAAAAGGGAAATTGGCTAGTTTTAGAGTCGCTCTTGTTGCAAGCATATCGTTGACTAGCACTAGGGATTACTAGGACGAGGAGAAGTGAGAGGCAAAGAGGCAAGAAAATGTTGTTCTTCATGGCTTCCATTTATCTATATTGACGTTCTTTGGGTACATGCAAGATTTAAGCTGCAACGAGGTTTGCTTTTTTAGGACGAGGAATGCAGGAGTAAACCTTGGTTTCTCTATATATGCTTTTTATCTTTAATTATGCTGAAGGGGCCGGGGGTTGCTTGTGGATTGAGATATAATTCATAGATTGTCCATTTTTCTGCGTAAGTAGTACAAATTGATGCTAGGATATTGCTTTACACAAAGGCTTCTTTTTGTTTTGCTCTCAATTAATGCAATGTACACATATCACGCGCGTTCATGGTCCCATAGAATTATATATTCATGTTTACGTGAGTACGTGGGAAGCAGCGATTAGCGTTTTGGGTTATCGATCATTTTGCCTGACGCTTGCATGGGCAGTAACCGTGATCGGGCTGCTGTATAGAACTAGGCCGTACACATCTAACTTCTGAGTTTGTACTCATAATTTTCATTTTCATACAAGCAAGTTAGCTAAGCATGATATGAGAGACAGTGAGGTACTGCCGCCATGGAAGGGTGCCTTCAAAGAAATAGCGAACATAAAAACTAAAAAGCAAGCTTTTGAAGCGCACTAAGGCATGTTCTTATGCCATCAACACGCATCAAGCTAGGTGGACTTTAATTGGTATCTGTCTATTTTTTGTAAGTTTGAGAAATATCATTTTTTATCTTAAATTTTGTTATTTATAATCTTACTTGTTAAATGTGACACATTTTAATTGGATAGGTATGTTTCGCGTTAAAATCTATAATAAATAATATAATTGCACTTTCTACTTAATTACGTTTAATTGAAAAATTCGAAAGATAAAGAACACTCATTTTCTTGTTAGTACTCGTCTTTATTTTTTTTTAATTTACCCATGAAACGCCTTTAATACTTCACTCAGGAAACTCGTTCTAAGGCCTCATTTGGATGTTAAGATAAATTTGTGAATGATAGTGAGATAATATGTGAATAGTAATAAAATTGTTTGAATTAAGATGTTTTATTGAATTTTTGAGAAATGAGAGAAAAAAAATTGAATAAAAAAATTATAAAATTAAAATATTGTTATAATATAATTTTTTAATATAATTTTTATTTTGAGAATTTGAAAATTTTAATTGCTTTTTACATTTTGTTTGGAAGTTTAAAAAAATTGTAATGAATAAGTAATGATTAGATGAAAATATTAAAAAATTAAAATCCAAAATTATTTGTGTTTAAGTAATGTTTGGATGTTAAAATAAGATTGGTTGAGATCATCTCCACATCCCAACGGGGCCTAAGATCAGCCTGGCCCAATAATCCAACCCAGATTCGGCCCATTCGAACACAGCCCATTACAATCTCCAATACCCAAACGGTTTTAACTACATCGTCCATATCCCGATTTCCATGGCTATTTTTTAGAATTTGAAGAACCTTGACTTGGAGAAATCTCTTCTTCAACACCACCGCAATCTTCGTTCCAGAGAAAAAAGCGGAGTTGTGCAAATTATTTGCATACAAATCCCATTAAGAACCACACAATTTCCTCTTAACCATCCTTCTTTCTGGTCCTCGCTGTTCCACAGGCTTAGACCACTTCCTCTTTGAATTTCCAGCGCCATTGAGTTCCATTTTCTTTGAATTCCTTTCCCGTGCCATCGAGACCCATTTTCTTTGACCCATTTCACATTTTTCAGTTATCCAATCAGGCCGATGGTTTCTTCCTAATGATCGTCAAAAAATCCATTATTTTCACAACTACAGTACCTAATCGCGTAAAGAAAATTTTGGGTTCCTTTGTTTCTTTATTTTTCTTCTTTAGGATATTCAAGGAGATGGCAAATTTGATCTCTGGGGTTCTTGTGAAGCTTCTTGAAGAAATGGAAGTTGATGAAAAGGTGCCAGAGGATTTTAAACCTGTTATGTTACAAATTCGAAGCATAATTCCTATATTGGCAGAGGATGATATTTGGCCTAACCAAGGGTTCTACTTGAAGGTTTCTGATGCTTCGCATTCTATGTATGTATCTCTGCCTCACGAGAATGATGACATGGTTCTTTGTAATAAATTGCGACTTGGGCAGTTAATATACGTCGAAAAGTTGGAGGGAGCGTATCCAGTTCCAATGCTTAAAGGCGTGAAGCTTGTCCCAGGCCGGCGTTCCTGCATTGGAAATCCCAAAGATCTTGTTGCCATAGAAAATTTGGCGAATGTTTCTCGGGCTTCTGATTCTTTGTTTTCGATGGAAATGGATAAGAAGCCGCAAGAAAGGATTCGTTCTCAAAGTTTTTCAAGGGCCAGATCAAATGAAGATACACATAGACAAGCCTGCAGGTCTAGAACTTTCGATATCGTGAGCGAATCATCTGATGTAAGGAAGTTGTATCGGAAAATTAGCTCAGGTTCAGTCGACAAAGATAGCGATACAGAAAGTACAATATCTTCGTCCTCATCTGTGACGGCTTTCAAGAGAAGAAGCTGGAATGGGGGAAACATTTCAGACTCCCAGATTATCAAGCATGGGAGGAAGCCAACTGGTCGTAGTCGAAGTGTACGTGTGAGTGGAAAAATATATATATGTCATAGAGCTAAACTGAACCAATAATCATGCCGATTTTAGCTGGATTGGAGAAATATATATGGTGGTTGACTTGAACAAGTTTTATACAAAAAATTTTCTACTTATTCGTGCCCATCCAATTTTTTCTTGAAAGAGTTGTTAATATAACTATACTTGGGCTAAGTTGGCTAGAAGTGCGTCATTTGTGGAAGTCAGACTCTTGTGTTAAATTCATTTGGCTGATAGATCTGTGAATCAAAATTGTGAACATTCTTTATATGCATGTTTTTCAATTAGATAAAAAATAAACAACATGCACCTTCTTCCACTCGAGTCTTGGCAGATTGTACCAGCCCAACCTCCAACATCGATTGCTTTCTACTGTGTACTCACTAATACATATAAAGATAGATTTTGTCTTTGATAAATTCATTTGTACGAGTCCATCTGGATTTTTTTTCTTGGCTTGTTTTTTGCTTGTGTTATTGTATTCTTAAGTTGCATATTTGTTATCTAATTTATGTCCTCACACTTGTGCATTCACAGGTTTCTCCAGTTTTTTGTGCTGGGTATGATAGCTTAGATGACAATTCAAGCCCTAAATCAAGAAGAAAAGATATTGGGATAGATATGAAATCGGTCAAAAGTTCCAACAAGTGTAGAATCCCTATGTCAGCAAAACGTTGCGAGTCTTTGGATCCTGCGGTGGTATTTAGTTTGGTTGATGATAAAAAATTGACAGAAACAAAAATATTATGGAGTTCCCTCCCCTCAACATTAGTGAAGCTTGGCAAGGTACAGTGCTTTACTTTCCCTCTATATGTCACAGAGATTAAAAAGAAACATAAATTAGTAGTCATTGAAAACCCCTTTCGAATGATGCAGGAAGTTTTAAGGCACAGAGATGTGGCTCTGCTTGCTGCTGTGGAGGCATTGCAAGAGGCTGCTGCTGGTGAAAGATTGCTCAAATGCCTAAGGTGTGCAAATGTCTGCTTGTGGACAACTTTGCAGATAAACATTCCAAACCAGTACAAAATTTTTTAGGATTTTACTTTCCATTGTTTGCCTTATGGCGTCATCTAGATTTTAAAAGAAAGGAATGGAAATTAATTCCAATATTCTAATCACACGATGATCCAAAAAACCTAAAGCATGTTGCATCACACTTCTATTGGAAATGTTATGCATTAAAGAATGAAACCGGGCTATTTTGGACCATGTTCATAAACTTGTGCACTTTAGTTCAGTACCAAAAATTCTCATTCATTGTGCTTAATCAAGTCCGTGATGCCCCATATCAAATGTTATGCATATTTGTCTTGTATATATTATGTTATTGGCTTTGGGTCAGAGCTTTCACAGCTTCTTCATAGTATGTTTTCGTGATTGGTGCTGAGTATATGTCAAGGCTTGGAGCTGCCCTGAAATCAGAAGAGTACAAGCTTATAAGGAAATGATGCACACGGAATGCACTTTTCTCTTCAATGACAAAATAATGAGTTGGTCACACACACTGGAGTCGCAATTCCTTTCTATTACTCCTCCCATAAGTTGAATTCAAAACTTCCTCCTTTTAAGGGAGAGTTGTTGTAATGCCCCCATGGAAGGCCAAGCCACATGACCTATAATCTAAAAGGACTAGTCAATAATACAATTGGAGTCCCATTGGAACATTATAAAGAGCAAGAACTTCTTATTTCCAAGCAATATGAGATCATGATACCCCATTCTGATAAGTGATAAGGGTAGATGGTGTATGTGATCACATATTGTTTGGGAATGAGAAGTTCTTACTCTTTATAACGTTCCAATGAGACTTCAATTGTATCATTGACTAGTTCTTTTGGAGTATAGGCCATGTGGCTTGGGCTTTCCATGGGGGCATTACAGTTGCCAATTGGCTTAGGGGCCCATGCATACACCCTAGTTGAGTTGAGGAGAAAAAAAGAATGTCCCTGAGAAACTTGGAAGACACTACACACCTGCAGAATGTGAGTTCTTCACTTAGCAAAAAAAGAATGGGAGCTTTTCACCTCACTAGTAGAATTTTACTTATGAAATAGGATAAGATGGAGAGGGAAAGAGGGTGGGGGGCTTTCCATGTGCAATGAAGCCAAAGGCAGCACCTTTATGAAGTGACCAAGCAATTGGATCACTTCGAAAGTGCTTTTAGGATGAGTGTATTGTCATCAGCCCACCAAACTGTCAATATGGTACTTTGACCACCTTATACGTTTAGAGAATATATTTTAAATGATCAAGTTCACCATTTCCTAGTAGCTTAGGCTTTCAGGATAATTGAAGTTTTAATCATATCCACACCTTTATGCTTGATAATAGATACAAAATACAAGTAGGACTGACCAGGGTACCAACCTACTGTCCCTAACTTTTCTTCGTCTTTCCAGAACATATTCAGAGCTTCAGGCAGCCAAGGGGGCTGATCGGCAGCCATTAGTTGATAACTTTTTTAGTCTTCAAGATGATTTGGGGCACACTCAACAAATTATTGAGTCATATGCAAACAGTAATCTACTGAGAGCAAAGGACAGTAATCCCAAGGGCCCTGGTTCCATCAGAGAATGTCTGAAACTTGCTTTGGACAGAAAGAAAAATGCAACTACATGGATTAGAGCTGCTTTGGTATCCGACCTCACACTATTTTCTGCCACTAGCATACCCAAGAGGACTACCAACGTGGGGAAAAAAACAAGCATAACTTATGGCAGTAAAACAAAGGGCACGTGTATGGTGAGAAAACATGTTAATAGTGGCGAAATCCAGGTTGGATTGGCAGCTGAGACGAACAGTTCACCACAATGGTTTAAGGGAAGTGCTCTGCATGCAGCAGTGGACCTGAATAATTCCCTTCATGATGAATGTAGAAGATGGTTCTTGGCTTTCGTTGAGGATTACTTGGATGAAGTGAAGGAAAAAACCATTTCGATGGAATCAGATAGCCAGGTAGCTGAGATGATGTGTCAGATCAAGAGAGTGAGTGACTGGTTGGATGTGATGGTTAGCGAAAAGGCTAAATCTCTGAAAATGAGATCTGAAGACGGTGTCCCAGTGGAGGATTCTGAGTTAGAAGCTTTTGGAAGGGTGAGGGACAAAATATATATGGTCCTCTTGAAGCATGTTGAGAGAACATGCAGTCATGGCTTGGAAAATATGAATGCAATAGCTGAAGGTTGAAAACTTTCCAGTAATGAAATACTGTACTTCCAGGAAGGAGTTCTGACGATTGACGAACATTAACTATCCAAAACTGCATGTTGATCCATCTCACTCTCCTTATAATTCTTAGTAGACGCAGTTTGTATGGAAAAAATGCCATTGACTTCCAAATATGTAAATAGATTTTTTTCCCCTTTAGAAATTCAGATGTAATTCTTTATGATTCTTTCATCCAATGAAATGCACCATTTCACTAGTTTTCTTTTGAGCTCTTTATTTTTTTTCCTGTTTGGTTTGGTTTAATAAATTCATTGAGCAGCATTTGAAAGATAAATCATAAATCCCATTTCATGCATTGGTTTTTGTTCAAACAAGTTGATTCAAGTTCATGCGATTAATTGCTTATGTTATATGCCATTTTCATTCACTCTTAATCTTCCAAAAAAATTTGGATGTTTTATTATTTATTATACCCGAAATAAGAGAATAAATTAATAAGGAAAGGAAATAAATAATTTCATCAGAGGTCATTCCACTGTCATTGGTCTAGTATGCAGCTGGAACTCATCCACCTTCCCACAATTGCTATCGTGACTTAAATACAGGTATCGACTTGGGCATACGATCATGAAATCTAGAGTTCAAGATCAAAGACTTTGATAACATATCCAAACTGAAAGTTTAAACTGGGAGAGGAAAATGGTTGACCAATATATAAACTCAACTAAGCTCAATTTCATAAGCCAGTAAGGCTGGTCGCAGATTCATGATATACAAAAATCCCAACATTTATGAACACGGTGTGATTCTCCAATTAAAAGCCCAGATTACATGACTTATATTTCAAAATGACTAGTCAATAATACAATTGAAGTTTCATTACAATATTATAAAAGCAACAACTTCTCATTTTTAAATAACATGTGATTCTATACACCACCTACTTTATCCTTTTATCATCTGGGGTATCAAACACGCTACAAGACGTGTTAGTGTTAGATGACATGATTTTGGCTGGGAAAAGTTAGGATGTTCCAGATAAGAATAGATGGCATTCATGGTTATTTCCTTGCAGGAGACAAGGTGTCCTGCCATGAGCGGTCCACCGAGCATTCCAATCCATTTAGATTAGTCTCGTGCAAGCACATTATAAAAAAATAATCTCACCAATAAAAAATATGTTTTTTTTATAAATTTTTAAAATGAGATATTTTTTTTATAAAAACTTTAGCTAGATTTATCTATTTTAAAATTTATACAAATCATTTCTCTTTTGAAATACTAAAATACTGACGCTTACTGAATTTTTGGTAACTTGGGTTTTGGTTAATTGATAAGTAAAAGTCAAGTCCAACTTTATCAGTATTCAACTTGACCGACTTTCATAGGGTCCCCATGTCTGTCAATTGGAAGTTTGGTACTCACTGATTTTCCTCTTCTCATCGTTACTTCACCCTCCATAGTAATGGATGACAGTCATATATTAGACGTCTTTCTTCCTCGCTTTAATGTCTACCTCGTTTCTGAGATCTAAGTAATATCCAAATGATTTCTCATACGTACGTATGCGTAGTAGAAAACAGCCAAACAAAATGAACTTACAACCAAATCTAAACCTTTTTAAGGGTAATTTTGAGTATATGACACGTCGGAAAAGTCTTTCACCGTGCAAACAAAACCTGCATATACATCTTATTCTAGTGCTTGGCTGTAGATAAGCATACAAGGATGCCTAAGAGCAGTTTGTAGGAGGTATTTTAGTTTAGGAACTGGCTGGAGGAATATTAAATAAACAAAAAACAAAAACAAAAAAATACTTATAAAAAAAAAAAAAAAAAAAAACAAAAAATGGAGCTAGAAACGTGGAAGTATATAAACATACCAAATTTATACATGTTAGAAAGTTCTTGTTCTGGGACCAGATAAGCTGTTTTAGCCACGAGTTCATTGAATGAAAAATAAAAGGAAATAAAGTGAAGAAACATTAGAATTTTAGAGATATGGCAATAGCATGCACAGCCATTTCCCACAGATATTTAAAGCGAAGAACGAAAAAACAAAACAACAAAATGGGGGAGAGAGAGAGATATAGGCATTGTGTTGAGCAAAACTGTTGATTATCCACATATTTAAGTTTGCGTTTAGGTAAGGAAATGATTTCAGATATTCTATAAATAGTAATAAAAAAAATAAAATAATAAAAAATATTAAATAATAACAAAAATTAAATGAAAATTAATAAATAATAGTGGACTATCCAAACTAACCCTAAGATACATATTTTTAGGTGTAGAAAGTTAAAATTTTAACCCTAATATTCTACCCAGTTATTATTCTCTACCAAAAGGAGAAACATCTATTTCAAAAAAAAAAAAAAAAAAAAAAAAAAAAAAAAAAAAAAAAAGGAGACAACATCCTATGGTTTTTGAGAAGTAATACCGCATCACAAGGATTCCCTAAGCTCTGTATTTTTACTCATCCATTATTGCTTTTAATCTTTTACTCCCTTATCCATTTTTTAAGGATGAATATTAAAAAATAATGTTAAGATAGAAAATAATATTGTAGCGCATCAGTCCGAACTACAGACGTCGATGCTTGATTTCTTCCGAGACTCGGACATCTTTTGTGGGTTTCCCAAGTTCTTTCCTACACACGCACACAAATCCAACAAATCAACAACAGCGACGACGACGACAAAAGCCACCACTCTGTTTGTTTTTGGAAAACAAAAGCAAAAACTACCCCAACTTTTCCATTTTCCCGGAACAAAATTTCCACAACCTCCAAATTACATGTTTCAAAGGCATAACCTTTTATTCTCTGTTGTCAACCAACTGATCTAAATACCAAACCCAATTTCTCGTTATCTTAATTAGACCTGAAAATGGAGCTTCAGAGATCAGCACTGAGACTCCTCCTAGGGTTTCTGGTGGTCTCTTTGATACCCGTATCCCTGGCGAGATTTGTGGTGGAGAAGAATAGCTTGAGGGTGACATCCCCGGAGAGCATCAAAGGCACGCATGACAGTGCCATTGGGAACTTTGGGATACCCCAATATGGTGGCAGCATGGCTGGAGTTGTTATGTACCCGAGGGAGAACCAAAAGGGTTGCAGAGGCTTCGACGAGTTCGGGATTTCGTTCAAGTCTAAGCCCGGTGCTCTCCCGACCTTCGTTTTGGTCGATCGTGGAGGTACCCTTTTTGCGAGTTTGAATAATTTGGTTGCTATTATGAGGTTTGAGGTTCAACTTTTTTTTTTGGCGATTGAGGTGTTACCCATTTGGATCAATTTGTACATTTTGAACTCTTTTTGGTAGATTGCGTGGAGACCTTTTGGATGGTTTTGGTTAAATTTCTTGTCCGATAAGGTCAGATTCAATTTGATCAGTTTTTGGTTAATTGAGGAGATACGCGCCGGTAATTTGGATCAAATTTCTCCTTTAGCTCTTTTTGGTTGATTGAAGAGGCAACATTTTGGTAGTTTTGACGAATTTGCTTGTTATTGTGAGGCTTGAGGTTCAATTACTTCGGTGCGGTTTAATTTAGGACGTATCCTATTGGTTATTTGGGTCAATTTTCTCTTTGGAGCTCTTTTTGGTTGTCTCAATTGGTTGAGACGATGCCCTTTTGTAAATTGGAAATCATTGCTTTTACGTCGTTCAAATTGATCATGGATCCAGCGCTTCCTTTTTATTTTTTGGTCAATGCTTTGAATCTCAGCATGCAGTGTTGCGGCTTGAGGTTTAAATTTGTTGTGAACAAATTTAAAATTTAAAATTTAAAATTTTTCTTGAGATTTGATAAAGATGTCATGAGTTATCACACATGCTGATAGAAAAACTACCATGGTTTGGATTGTAGCTATTGATAAGTTATAATATTGGTAAAAGACCAATGTTTTCCAAATTTTGATTAAAATTTCTTATTTTCATTAGGTTTGAGGGATAGTTAGTTTGTATTGGTTGACCAAGCTTTGATGTTTAGCTAGTTTGTCCAGGTTCATTGACGAGGTAACTTTTTAGAACTTGGATTATTTTGCTTTGTGAGGGGACACTATTCTAATTAAGACAATGCTTGAGTTTTTAAGTTATTGTGTCTTGTCAATTGAGGAATTAGCATTTGTATAAATTTGATTCATTTTCTCGTTTGATACTCGTTTTCATTGATGTCCTAAATCTTGAGTTCTGTTATTTTGCATTCAGTTAATCTCGGATGTTCTCTTCATAAAACCATTCTTAACTTTTTTTTATGTTATTTTTCAGATTGCTTCTTCGCTTTGAAGGTGTGGAATGCCCAAAAAGCTGGGGCTTCTGCAGTTCTTGTTGCAGATGACATTGAAGAAGCATTGATTACCATGGACTCTCCAGAAGAGGATGGTTCCTCGGCTAAATACATTGAGAACATAACAATACCTTCTGCACTCATTGATAAAAGTTTTGGTCAAGCATTAAAGAAAGCATATAGTGGTGGGGACATGATAAATGTGAATCTTGACTGGAGAGAAGCTGTTCCACATCCAGATGATCGTGTGGAATATGAACTATGGACCAACAGTAATGATGAATGTGGAGTTAAATGTGACATGTTGATGGAATTTGTGAAGGATTTCAAGGGTGCAGCACAGATACTTGAGAAAGGTGGTTACACTCAATTCACACCCCATTATATAACTTGGTACTGCCCCCAGGCATTCACCTTAAGTAAACAGTGCAAGTCCCAGTGCATCAATCATGGAAGATATTGTGCTCCTGATCCTGAACAGGACTTCAGCACAGGTTATGAAGGGAGAGACGTGGTTCTTGAGAACTTAAGGCAGCTATGTGTTTTTAGAGTGGCAAATGAGACCAAAAAGCCTTGGGTGTGGTGGGACTATGTAACTGATTTTCAAATTAGATGTCCCATGAAAGAAAAAAGATACAACAAGGATTGTGCTGATGGTGTTATTAAATCTCTTGGTAATGGAATTTTTTCATATCATCTTACATAACAAATATCGGTAATTGATGATGAATGTTTTCTTAACTGTTCATGTGATTTATGCACAGATCTTGATACAAAAAACATTGAAAAGTGTATGGGGGACCCAAATGCTGATTCTGAAAATCATGTTCTAAAAGAAGAGCAAGACGCCCAAGTATTATTTCCTATCTATTCATTTTTTGTGTAATATTTTGTACCCCTATCTATTATCTCCTATCTATTCTCTTGTATACACCCTGTGTACCTGGTTATGCCAATTAAAAAAAATTTACTTGTAAGAATTTTTTTTTTAAACTTCCCAATGAAGTTTTTAACTGTGTTTGGGCATTTGCACCAACTTTAGGCAATTTTTGAAATTGGCAATCTTAGTTCAGTTAAGTGTATCTGCTTGACGAATATTTTTTGAAAGGTTGGGAAAGGATCGAGAGGTGATGTTACCATATTGCCCACCCTTGTTGTCAATAACCGACAGTATCGAGGTTTGTCTGTGTACATTTGTTTCTTAGTTAGTAACCTGCATGTTCCCTTTCTAAAATATGTTCTTGCAGGAAAATTGGCGAAAAGTGCAGTCCTGAAGGCCATCTGTTCTGGTTTTGAGGAAACTACTGAACCAGCTGTTTGTTTGAGTAGTGGTAAGTATTTCCCATAAGTTTGGTGCTTTGTTAAGAGCAAGTGCATCTCTTAGGTGACGTTTATTCTGGATGGACTAAATTGTGCCAGATGTGGAGACAAATGAGTGCTTGGACAATAATGGTGGTTGCTGGCAAGACAAATCAGCCAATCTCACAGCCTGCAAGGTAGGAACCAAAACCTTCAGGCTAGTCGGGTGTCTACTTGTTATTTATGAAAAATATACAAAAATTACTAAATGTTCTATTCCATTTAGGTCCAGTTTTCCTTTTTTTATTGCCTATATTCTGGTTGGAGTTTAAGTTGAGTTGGTTGGAATTTTAAATTCTAAATTTTGCTTATCAGTTGCAGTTTATCTTTCAACTGACAGTAGTGTTTATTTGCCCAGGACACATTTCGTGGGAGGGTATGTGAATGCCCCTTGGTGGATGGTGTACAGTTCAAAGGGGATGGTTATACCACTTGTGAAGGTAAAATTATATGCTGTAGCTTCTATTTGCATCAAGCTTAACCAAGCTGGTAAAGTGGTAATTGTAATCTAAGGAATGCTATTTGCGAAAATTGCGGGGTATAATCTAGTGATTGATCAAGCATGTGGAGCGTGGATGCTAGTATATGATGCTTTTGCAAGTTTCATGGAACTTTTTTTTAATGAAAACTTGGTTTTTATTGGTGCTAATGTTTTAAAACTTTTGTCTTTATTGTTGTAGACACATATATTTGTTTGTGTAGATTCTGCAATACATCCTTACAAAAAAAGTATATTCTTTGATATATCGGTGAAATGAATGATTTGCCTATCATTTTATAAATAATGACTAGCAGAGAAACCCCACCATCGTGTGGGCCTCAACCTCCACCGTTGGCTGTGGGTCAGGAGTCGGCGTCGATGGTGGTGGGTTCGTCGGAGGCGGTGGTGGGTTCGCCGGCGAGGTCTGGGGTGCCGGAGTTGGCGTCGGTAGGGATTAGTGTTGTTGAGCCGATTCTGAGTAGTGCTGTGAGCTGTTTTTTATTGTCGGAATCTACACATAATCAGCCGTGCACCCCGGAGGGCCAATGGGGTGGGTTTATCGGCGAGTTCTAGGGTCATTGGGAGTGCGTCGACAGAGGCTAGAGAAATAAACCTGAGCTTGTGTAGGTTCATTTCGGTGCCGGAGTTGGTACAGAAACAGACGGCTTCCCTTGCGTTGGCGACCCAAGCGACGACACCCACAACGACGGAGAACCAGGCGACGGAAACCCCTGATGAAGCCATTTGTCCGATGCAAGCTTTGTTGGAGCATGGGAAGCTTATGGGTGGGCCGCCACCCATTGAGGTGGCACAGACTTGGTCGCCAGCAAGCTCTGGCCGATCTCCCGATGCTCTGGCTGTGAAATCACTACCGGCGTTGTCACAGAGTGGTGTGATGGCATTGAATGCTGTTTTAGATGAGCTCTCGGGCCTGGTGGTGACACAAACAGTGCCGCCAACACCTTCTGGGTTGCTTCCTGTCCCCTTGGCGGTGAAGGAATGGGTCTAGGTGTTGGATCAGATTGGCTTGAAGTCGGCAGAAGAGCCCAGTGTTTTCGAAAATTCTGGCTCTTTGGTTCTGTTTACGGCTAATAGGAATGGGGAGGTTGAACCTACTCCACTCAATACCTTTCATCCCAATGTGTCAGATTGGGTTATCCAGAGAGTGATGGACATTAAGCATATGGTAGGAATTTCTTACGGGGATTTTGAAGCTAAATTTATGGCCCTACTTACAGCTGTAGAGGTTGTGAATGCTCAATCCAAGTCCGATCTGGGGGTGAGAAGAGCTCTACTCAGGAGCGTTGTAAGGGGAGGGGTAAAATTGTTGTCCCATGAAGCCAAAAATATTATCTTGGAATGTGAGGGGGCTGCATGATCCTAATAAGTGGCTCCAAGTCAGAAATTTACTTCGCCAATGGAGAGGGGACATCATATGCTTACAAGAGACTAAGTTAGAAGTTATTACAAGACAAATAATTCGTAGCCTATGGAGAGGACAACATGTCGGGTGGTCTTACCTACCATCAAAAAGAGCTTCTAAGGGAGTTCTAATTATGTTTGACACAAGGGTGGTGGAAATGGTGGAGGAGTGTGTGGGTGATTTCACTTGCATGCTCTTTTGTTATTCTAGAAGATGGCTTCAAATGGGCATTCGTTGGTGTTTACGGCCCAAATATTGATTCAGAGAGAAGGTTTTTGTGGGAGGAACTGGCGGGAGTCATTAGTTGGTGGGAGCTACCAAGTTGCATTGGGGGGGGCTTTAACACATCTCGCTTTCCAAGCGAAAGGTCCGGTGCTTCTCACATCACTCTAGCTATGAGAGATTTTTCTGATTTCATTTCATAACAAGAGCGACATTCCACTATCAGGAGGCATGTTTACCTGGTCCAACAACCATGATTGTCCATCTTGGTCGATGATCGATAGATTTTTGCTAACTCTTGATGGGGAGTCACACTTCTCGGATGTTGCTCAAAGAAGATTACACCATTTATGCTCTGATCACTTCCCCATCATTTTAGATTGTGGAGGCATCCAAGGGGTAGAAGGTATTTTAAATTTGAGCATATGTGGCTTAAAACTGATGGTTTTGTAGACAGGGTCAAACAATGGTGGACTTCCTATAGTTTTCAAGGCTCTTCAAGCTTCATTATGGCAAAAAAGTTGAAAGCACTGAAATAGGACCTGAAGCAATGGAATGAACAAGTTTTTGGCAATGTGTTTCAGCAGAAGACTCCCTTATGGAGGAACTATAGGGTCTGGAAGGTGAGGAAGAGGCCAGAACCCTTTCAGAATCTGATAAAATTCGTAAGAATCAAGTAGTTGCTGATCATGAAAGGGTTACTTTGATGGAGGAGATTTCCTGGAGACAGAAATCAAGGGTACTCTGGCTTAAGGAGGAGGACAAATGCACGAAATTCTTCTATAGGATGGCTAACTCTCACGGGAGGAACAATGCTATTGATATACTAATGGTAGATGGGGCAGCTTCTTTGGGTCAAATGGTGATAAAAAACCACAATGAACAATACTATCAACAACTCTTAACTGAAGAGCACAATTGGAGACCGAGAGTGGATGATTTGTCCTTTTCCACATTAGACCAGCAGAGTGCAGGGTAGTTAGAAAGGCCATTTACAGAAGAGGAAGTGGGCAATGTTATTAGAGGTATGGCAAGTGATAAGGCGCCCGATCCAAATGGGTTTACTTTGGGTTTCTTTCAAGATTGTTGGGAGGTGGTGAAGGAAGATATTATGCAAATCTTTCATGAATTTCATTCTAATGCTAGATTTGAAAAGAGTCTCAATACCACATTTTTAGTCCTCATTCCTAAAAAGGTGGGGTCTAGGGATGTGAGAGACTATCGCCCCATTAGTCTTGTGAATGGGATGTACAAGATTCTTTCCAAAGTGTTAGCAAACAAATTAAGCTTAGTGGTGAAAAAACTAATCTCGAAGCCACAAAATGCTTTTGTCAAAGGTAGACAAATCCTTGACTTGGTACTTATCGCAAATGAAGTCTTGGATGGTCAATTGAAGTCTAGAGAATCCAGGCTACTTTGCAAGTTAGACATGGAGAAAGCAATCATGTCAATTAGAGTTTCCTTCTTTACTTACTTGGAAGATGTGGTTTTGGGGAGAAATGGCAGAAATGGGTAGAATTTTGCATCTCTTCAGCTCGTTTCTCTATCTTGGTAAATGGATCACCGATGGGTTTCTTCAACTCATCTCGTGGCCTAAGATAGGGAGATCCGCTTTCTCCTCTACTTTTCTTATTTGTCATGGAAGCTCTTAGCAAGATGATTGAGGACCTGGTGGACGGTGGGTTACTCCATGGTTTTTCCGTGGGGAATGGCGATCTCAACATTTCTCACTTGTTATTTGCTGATGACACGCTTATCTTTTGTGGTGCACACCTGGGACAAGTCCAAGCCTTGAGGGCACTACTCCTTTGTTTTGCTATTGTGTCAGGTTTGAGCATCAACCTTGCAAAGTCGGAAATAGTGCCAGTGGGGTTGTCCCCGATGTGGAGATTTTAGCTACTACCTTGGGATGCAAGATATCTTTGCTTCCTATGAAGTATCTTGGCTTACCGTTGGGTGCTTCATTTAAATCTGAAAGTATGTAGTCGAAAGGGTGGAGTGCAAATTGGCAGCTTGGAAGAGGCTTTACTTGTCAAAAGGCGGTAGGTTGACTTTGATCAAAAGCACTCTTACCAACTTACCCACTTATTTTCTATCTTTGTTCCCGCTTCCCACAAAGGTGGCTAACTGCATTGAGAAGCGACAAAAGGATTTCTTATGGAGTGGATTGGGGGATGAGTTCAAATTCCATCTGGTTAATTGGTCAACAGTTTGTACCCCAATTTCTGGGGAGGGTTGGGGATTCACCACTTGATAAGATTCAATCAAACTCTTTTGGGTAAGTGGTTGTGGAGGTACCAAAATGAAATGGAGGCCTTATGGAAGTCTGTTATAGACTCACAGTTTGGGAAAGCTTGGGGAGGATGGTGCTCGAATGAGGTACGAGGCATTCATGGAGTGGGTTTGTGAAAAAACATTAGGAGCCTTTGGGGGACCTTCCGAGGACATGAACATTTTATTATAGGCGATGGTTTGCATGTCCCTTTTTGGTTTGATATATGATGTGGTAACCTTTGTCTATGAGATACATTCCCTGCCATCTTTGCGCTTGCTAGAGTAAAGGAGGCATTGATTCTGGTCTTTTCAAATGGCACCCCTCAATGGAATATTGACTTCATTAGGGCAGCTCATGGTTGGGAGCTGGAGTCTATTACGGAGTTCTTTGCGACATTATATTCCACAAGTATTCCAGGGGGCACCAGAGACAAGATGCTTTGGAATTATTCTAAGAAATGTATTTTCTATGTCAGTTCTTTTTATCAAAAGCTCACGAACTCCGGATTGTCTATGTTCCCACGGAAGAGCATATGGAAGACGAAAGCTCCCTCAAAAGTATCTTTCTTTGTCTGGACACCATCTTTGGACAAGATTCTCACTACAGATAATTTGAGAAAATGAAGGGTTATTGTCCTAGATTGGTGTTGTATGTGTAAGAAGTATGGGGAGTCAGTTAATCATTTGCTTTTACACTGCGAGGTGGCCAAGGTTTTATGGGATGATTTTTTCTGAAGAGTTGGATTCTCTTGGGTTATGCCTTGTAGATTGGTGGATTTCCTCGCAAGCTGGAGAGAACTATACGATGATTCTCAGGTAGCGGCAATTTGGAGATTGGTACCAATATGCTTGTGTTGGTGTATTTGGAGGGAGAGAAATGCTCGATGTTTCGATGATCAAGAGAGAACAATGGATGAGCTTAAAGTTTTCTTTTTTAAGTCATTGTTCTTATGGGCGGGGGCTGTAGTTTGTAACGGACTTAGTGTTGATGACTTTCTTCTTTCTATTGTAACCTCTAGCTAGGCGTTTTTCATCTATATTTCCTGTGTACCTCGGCTTTGCCAATACAATATCTTTGATTACCTAAAAAAAAAAAAAAAAAAAATTATAAATAAGTGGCTGTATATTTGTGTTCTATAAAGCAACAGTCAGTCCATATTAATATATCACTCACATGCATAAAAGTTTATGCATGCAAGGTATTCAGTCGTGAAATACAGAGTATTGGAGCTGTACAAGAATTTTTTTATTTTTTATTTTTTTTTATTTCAGGGGTGGGGATGGGGAGTGCTTAGGGTTGGGGTGGGTACTTGTTATCAAGAAATTAGTTTTTAGTCGAGAGAATGTCTTGAGACTCTTTTCTCAGTTTTCATCATTAAATTATCTTATTTTTGGCTTTCAGCAAGTGGGCCTGGGAGGTGCAAGATAAAGAATGGAGGTTGTTGGCATGAATCTCGAGATGGCCACACATTCTCTGCTTGTTTGGTTAGTAACTGCAAGTCTCTCTCTCTCAGGCTTTGTGGTTCACATTCTAATTATTTACATGAACAGGATAATGGGGAGCTAAAATGCCAATGCCCTCCTGGATTTAAAGGTGATGGCATCAAAAGTTGTGAAGGTAAGAAACAGACACATTGTCGTTTGTAGTTTCATCATCTTCTGCAAACTGAAGTCATTTGAGAAGGAATTCCAATATCTTTTTATTTTTTATTTTTTTTATCAGTGCTAAAAGCCATAGTTGTTGATTGCTTAGTAAATTCCATATCAGTGCTAAGAGCCATAGTTGTTGATTGCTCAGTAAATTCCATAACTAGAACCATAGTTCTCATTCTTTTGTCATGAGGGGCTGTAACATGACTAGAAGGATTATTATGTCTAATTATGGTCAATATGGCCACACGAGTTAAAGATGGGGCGGGACTTGTATATGGTACAAGTGTACTAACACTTTGAAACTGAGGACTTCTAAGTTGCAAACGATTGACCCAAAGTTCTTCTTGTAAGGTTTTTTATTTTTATTTTTTATAAGTAAACAAATTCTATTGATCAATGAATGGGCATAGCCCAGTTCAATACACAAGAAGAAGAAAACTGTATACCCTAACTAAGAAGGCGCAATAGAGACAAGAAAATCATGTAGGTCCATGCCATTGAAGTCAACAGCAATGGCCCAAGTACATAAAAGTTCTATAAAATAAAGCTTTAAGCTCCTCCAACAATCTCTCCTTGTCTTCAAACATCTGCTCATTGCGCTCCTGCCACAAACAATACATGATACATATAGGGATCATCTTCCAAACTGCTTTAATCCGTTGCAAGCCTCTTATATTTGTCCAGCTGGCCAGCGCTGCCACCACTGTCTCCAGCATAACCGAATCTTCTTGTAAGATTGAAACCATCTGACTAAAACCAGAATGGTTTCTGCAAAGTGCGCAATAATGGTGGAAGGGTTTTATGCTTTTCTTGGTTTATCTGGTTAAATATTTAATACGGAGGTTGAAAGCAGAAAGATTTGAAACATGGAATAAGCAGCATTATGTTGTAAAGTGTGGTTTGGGGTTTTATTGGGTGATTCCCAGATGAACTGCACTTCTAACAATGTTGAGATTTCTACTCTTGGAATTAACTCTTTGAGATCTTTGTATGAGTTACTTATCAAAAAGAGATCTTTGTATGAGTGAATGCTGGCTCGTAGTGGTGTGCATGTCTCTTCTTTTCTAGATCTTTTAAATCTCCTGAATTTTCTTTGTAATATTAATTGTACCTTTTCTATTCTTCCTGTACAAAAAAGAGAGAGATGTTGATTCAGATAAGGGCATTTCTAGGTCAAGCATATTGGACAGATTATTTCGTAATGAATTTGTTTTCTCTTAACTTCTTTCTTCTCACAGATATCAATGAATGTAAAGAGAAAAAAGCCTGTCAGTGCCCTGAGTGTGGCTGCAAGAATACCTGGGGGAGCTATGACTGCAGTTGCAGTGGAGATCTTTTATACATCAGGGACCATGATACATGCATTAGTGAGTCCAGCTACCCATCTTTTATGACTCTAGTCTTTACACCCGAAATGTGATGCGTATTATTTGCTCATATAAATACCTCTCTTTGGTTGTTCTGCAGGTAAGAGTGCTAGGGAAACAAAATCTGCATGGACTGCAGTTTGGATCATATTGATAGGCTTGGCAATGGCTGCTGGTGGGGCATATCTTGTGTACAAATACAGACTGCGGGTAAGCATGTTGCATTATATTCATGTTTCCTGACTTCATGTGTTGCATTTAATAGATGAGTGGGTTCTGTTCTATTGGCCCCTTGATAAACGTTACTTATATTGATACTTAAAAAAAATTAAGTCAATTCTTTACTTGAAAATTCTCATCATCAAATTTATACTCCCTGTGCACATTGATGATGCCTACGCTTTCAATGCAAGTCACAGGGTGTATATGATAGAAAGCACCCAAACAATAACTAGGACAGCCATAGTTACTCTGAGCTGACATCCGGGCACAATGTTTTTAGAGCTAAAGAATTAAGCTCATAATCTTGAAAGTTCCACATATTTTGTTCCATCCATAATCACTAAATCAGACATAAGGAACAAGCCTCCAAGCTTCTACACTGCCGTGGCCAACATCCTGACTCCTCCAAACAGCCAAGAACTCTACGACCCTTTAGGACAAAACCCAAGCAACATTGAAAATCTTGAACATCAGGGCCCAAATTCTTCTAGATACTTTGTAGTGCAGCAATAAGTGATCGAATGTTTCTCCATTTTTACACATGCAACACCAATCCATTACTAAAGTTCTCCTCAAATTGTCCTTAGTAATGATTCTCCCCAATGCAGCTAGCCATACAAAGAATGCCTCCTGCAAAGTTGCTTTGTTCCTCCAAACTCCTACAAGGAAAAAGAGTACTTGCAGGCCATATTGAATGAAAAGTGCCGACCTTGAACCTACTTGGTTTCGATGGAATCTACTTTATCTTATTCTTGCCAACACCTCCCCTTCTGGCAAAGTACAACAGATTGAAGAATGTCTAAATAACTCCAATTCTCAACTGTTTGCAGCTCAAATAAAGTTGATATTTCATTGGCTAGTATCATTAATGCATTGCCAAGGGTTTGACACTGATTCTGAACAGCTCCAGGAACATACCTTCAATGGTCTATCGCCACACCAAACATTATTATGAGCTTATTTAATGAAGTTCGTAATACTTGTGTTTGTTTACTTAGCATTTACTTCAACATGAGCATTGCAAAATAATGAGAAGTTTACTGTTCATAAGGTGGCTTAAAAGGGAATTGGATACTTGGCATGGTTTTGAATTCCATTTTGTTTTTGGTTTATAAAAATCTATTAGAAGGTGTTTAGTGAGCGTGACATTGCTATAATTTGATATGGTTCTAGGAGTTTAGGACATATTTGGACGCTGAAAATTTTCAAAATTTTCAAAACTTCTCATAATTTCATTCTCAAATATCACTCAAACACAAAACACTTTTTAATTTCAAATTTTTAACTTTTTAATCTAATTATTACCTAATCATTATTCAAACACAAAAAATCAATACAACTTTTACAAACTTCAAAACAAAAATAATATTAAAAAATTATATGCAAACAGTTTTTTAATTTTATTATATTTTTATTCAACTTTTTCTCATTTATTTCCTAAAACTCAATAAAATATATTCACTCAAACCATTTCACTACTATTCACAAAATTCTAAATACGCTTAAGTGTCCAAACATGCCTTTAAATTTCAGAGTATAAAGCTTTACTTTCTGTCGGGTTAAATATTCAAATTGTTGATGTTTCCATTGTTGTTTCTGCAGTCGTACATGGATTCAGAAATCAGAGCTATCATGGCACAATATATGCCTCTAGATAGTCAAGCTGAAGTACCAAACCATGTCAATGAGGAACATCCTTGAAAGAGGAAAACTCCATCCTTCATTTTTCTTGAGGATTTCCGACAAACCTGCATTGGTAGATTCGATACACCCATCTTTATATGTCACGAGTTTTTAGAGTGGATTATATATTCTTGTATAATATGCTAGACAATAAAAGAATGCAGAGGAGAGAATTTGTCATGTTGTTTGTTAGCAGTGTATCGTGCTGAACAACAAAACAAGGGTAGGAAGCAAATCGCAAAGCCTAAACGAAGTCCGTTTCCTTCCTGGAAAGTCTCACTCCCTAATTTAAACAGGAATTCTGTAATTTATTTATACATTTTTAACATTTAAGACGGGATGACTTCAATGTCCTATACTTGATTGTTTTTAGGATGATGGTAATTTCTGTTGGCACGGTAGGACAAGATTATCTCAGTTTTGCTTGTATTTCATATTCATTGAAAGTGACATTTTACATAAGACAAACTGTTCATTGACACTTCAAAAAACAAAAAGGATTCCAAGTAGTCTTCTGATTTTGTCTCTTCAGTTTGACCGCTTGTGTGATTAAGAAATTGACTACTAGTGAATGGGTATATTTTGTTTAGATTTTTTATGCTGTAACAAGTCGTGATGAAATGGATTATGAAGATATGCCATTACTTATTCTCGTATTTGCTTGGATAATTCCACAGCACTTGCGCAACCAGAGGTAATTGAAGCTACGAAAGTATCCCGGAAGTCCCCCAGATTTTGGCTTAGATGCGTTTAGTGGACATCCATCCATCAGGAGCATCTGATAACCCTGGTTACTCGAGGGAGTCAAATGTCAGTTCTTTAAAATTTGAGGGTGCAAATATGAGAGACAGACACTTTGCATGCATCTAGGTTGACAATATATTTAGCTATTCATATTTCGAAGCGTCATGCATCCTCCATATAAATGCCCCTCAATTTCAATTTTCAAGAATTTCAAAGACCTTGACAAACGAAAACAAACAGAAAATTTCTGGCAGGATGAAGAGAATGAACGGAACTTGACACCGTCTTCTCACCCTATGGCTGTGATGGCAAATGTTGGCAAAGTTCAAGAAGCCCTTGGTTTGTCTCGAATTTATGTACATACGAGCCAAGCCGTCACTTTCAAGAAGCTTTAAAAGAACCCTAATTTATGCTTAGGCGGCGAAAATTCTGCTTGTCATGGCAAGAGAGTCGACAGCACAATCTTCTTGGTTACTTACAATATGTCCCTATTTGTAACTTTTCATATTCGGCTCTTAATGAAAATTGCGTATCAAACATTTGTGTTTGCTCCGAAAAGTATGTTAAAGCAGAATATCCGCAACTGAGATAACCAGTTCTTGCCATATTAATCATTTTAATGTACATGGTGTTACATTGGGCCGCCAATCTGAATCAGTGGATCTCAAAACTGTGATCATAAGAAGAAATTCTGCTCAAATTATAATGTCTGTCATACTCAGAAGGAAACTCATGGAAGTGGACTTAGTTTTAGGAATTATCTGTGACAGTTTCGCTCATAGACCTTGATAATAGGACTTTGAGAGTTGTCTTGCTGATACAAATAAGCCCCCACTTTTAGCTGCCATGGCTGTTTCACATATGCGGTGCTGTGCTGAAGCCTGATCTATGGACGGCTGTCTTATCCTTTTATCTTCTATGGTTTTCTAAGCGGTGTAATTTTCAGACAAGTCCAATGTTGATTCCGTTGTAAGCAATGGGAGTATACATCCACAGATCATCGGAGCTTAAGAGCTACAGAGCCCCAACAAGAAAGAACAAAAAGGGGGGTTAGATAATGAGCATGGAAAGATAAAGGTAGCACCATTTTGTCAAGCTGATCTTTCAATGTGTACTACACGGATTCCCTTGTCTAATACCTTAATCTGGTGCTGTAAAAATTTTACATAATGGACAGCTTCCTCAAGCATTGTGCTAAGATCAACCTGCAGCATCAAAGAACCAATTTTGAGAATTTCAGGTACATCTCAGCCTGGGAGAACAATATTTTCAGATGGAGGATACTGCTTACCTTTGTTCCATTAGGAACAAGGTTCTGTAGGATCCTCAGCCTCTCATTTATCCTCTCTCTCCTTTTCTGCAAGATACAAATGAAAAGATCAATTAATCAGATTCATGGACAGGAAAATTTCCACAAAGTTGGGTCAATGTGCAGCGTTTGTGGGGACTTACCCTTGCATAAAGGCTCTGGGGATCAGTGGCTGACCCCCTCCTGGCTCTTGTTTTGCCTTTCAAGTTTAAAGCTGCAAGCCCTATTGAGTTTGAGTCCAATTTTGAGGTCACTCCTCCATTCAGTTCTAGAGAAGCTTTGGGGTCATCCTCTGAGGAGCAGCTGCTCAAGCTTTGCCCAACAAGACCATTATTCCCATCTTCTTCCTCGTTGCTGGGCCAAGAAAGCTGACGATTCTTCTTTGGTTGTAGATTTCTTATGTTCTTTAGGACGGCCTGCATTATTGAAATTAAGATTTCATCGTGAATAGGAAACAACTTCTTTCTTGAAAAAATAGTAACGCATTGGTGAGAAGGTAATATTGTCTGCATACTCACATTCGAACTCCGAGATCTTTTCTTGGATTTCCCAGATGAGTTGTTACATTTGTCTTCCTCGATTGAATCAGGAGCTGACATCTTGGATCCCCTTATGGGGTGTGAATCCATGTCAGGAGAAACAGCTTCGGTCACATATCCAGCAGACTCTTCTGCATTCCCGTCACTCGTTTCTTTGTCCAAGCAATCATTTCGTTCAATGAGAAAAGAGCTGCTGTTTTTCATGCCAGCCAAACAAAAATCCATGGACATGAAGCTACCATTGGAATTTTGAATTAGATGAGACTCATTCATGTAGTAGCTACTGCCACTGAAATGTGAGGCAGTGTAAAAATTAGAACTAGACATATCAGAAGAATAGCCCGAAACTTCACCTAGTGCTGCCATGTTCACAGCTGAATCATGGCAAGGCCAAAAAGTAGACGGGACTTCAAAGCTTAAGCCCTCATTATGGGCCATAAATATAACTTCCCCAGATATAGCTCTGATATACTCCATTTCTAGGGAAATCTCTGTTTTTCCTAAGGCTCCAAAATTTCTAGAGAAGCACGATGGTTCAAGACGAAACTACTATGGAAGTATTTATATTCGACAGCTATAATTAGAAAAAGGTTGACTTCTTTGGTGATCTCATCATTGCCAATAATTATTAGATGCAAAGCCCAAAATATCAATATCAGATCTTTAAGGACAACTCAGAGCGGGGACCAAGTTCAAGCATATTAGAATGATGCAACCTTTCAGTGGGCTGTAGCGCCTTGTTACTAAAAACTTAAAAAATAAATGCAAAAATAAATAAAAGAGTCAATGAATATTTCTGGAAGGGTTAACTGCTATTGGTTAGTATCAAAACTGAAAATTAAAGAGGTGCCCTATAGCATAAAAGGGACGAATACAAGAGTCGGATTTGGTGAGGAGACTTTATGGAGAGAACGTGGGGCTGATGATAAACCATTAATAATTGCATTTGACATAATGATAATGACATCTCCCCCAATTCGAATGATTTTAAAATTGAATTAAGTTGGTGGTTAAACCAGTTTTTAATCTCATCATTTCAACTCCAAAATTTTGCGCTATTATTTCAATGTTCTACACACACGCACTAAAGAAAGTATGCTTTCAATAATTAGGCTTGCCTAATGAGATATAGTAGTACCAAAGAAGTTTTCATTCATGAATTCACCAAAATTGGAAAACAAAAAAAGAAAAGAAATGATAATTACAGTCGTAAGCGTGCAAGCGCCATGCAATCACTTTAAAAAAAATAAATAAATACAGAATCCACATTTAGTATTACTAAAAAAAAAAAAGAAAAAAAAAAGAGAAGAAAACAGTGAAGTGACATTAAACAGAATAGGGAAATATTGAATAATATGGAGCTTGTGAATCAGCATTTGATGGTCAAGACTTGAAATGTGAACGTGTAAACTCGTCTAGGTATATTTGTAATCGAGAAATGATAGTTGCAGTCGTAAGTATGCAAGCGTCGTGTACTCACTTTGAAAAAAATGAATAAATACAGAATCTACATGAAAAGAAATTAATGTTTTAATAGTGGACCCTACACTTTTTCAAAACGACTGCACGACATTTGCGCATTCCAAGACTATCTACTCTAAGAGCTACCTCTCACATATGTGTACTTGCCATGGGGGATATTCTATCAATTGCCTGGCTTAAGCTATGGGTTGACCTTAGAGATTGAAATGGAACATTTTTGTTAATTTCATCTTCGTTTTTGTATTTGTTTTTACGTTGTTTTGTTGTATCAGCACTTTTCTATGCAATAAACAGTATAAAAACACATATATATCAAAGCCCGGTAACGTGTTATCAAAGTCTTGCTTGAATACTCTCAAAGGTACTGTTCATCAGTTCATCTTCCAAACAAACCTGCCTGCCTTTTGCGACTGATTCGAAGTAAACTCTGGCCTACTAAAAATCTTTGGAGCAGCACTACATGTGATAGCTTCGTGATTCTAATTCATCTCTTTGAATCTCTCGGGCATGAATACATAAAAACCCCCTGCCAAGACAGCTGGAGCAGTCTTTTGCATCGATCTCATTATTAATTTATCCAATCTAATCATTCAATGGAAGATGATTGTCATTGATTCTGTGTGCTCTCACATGATGAATAGCAACCGCTGCATTTTTTTTTTCTGGGTCAATCACTGTTGAGTTGAGTAAATGTGCCAACTTAAGTGAATTATTAGTCTTACATATTGCATAAAGTGCCATCAACTGATCTGATGATATATATTAATCAAGTTCTTGTAGTAAGACAAAGAAGGGGGCATTTCCCAATTAATTATAGTACTCTGGAACCAAAATAAACAGGTACTTCATGAGACACCTGCAACAATCTAAAACTAAATACAATGATTACTACGTTTGGTGACAGATACCTAGACCTAGTTGGTTACTTCCAGTTTGGAGCAGGCCCATCACTTTGCCTCCGTTCATCCCTCCAAGTTACCATGTAATGTCAAATAAAGAACTCCGCTCAAATCACGTCTGTTACTCTAAAACGGGCACAGGATAGAACAGATCGGACTTTATAAGATGTTCATGATACCATTTATTTCCTCGTGAAACTTAACTAAAAGGATTTGATAATAGCTCATCCAAACAAGCTGATGAAATGACTTCTTCAGGTATCATGTAGAAAGCTGTTCCACCTTTCTTTTATATTATATCTGTTGTTTGGGCAGGTTGATCTTCAGATCAAGTCCAATGTCCACTCCATTATAAGCGAAGGGAGCATACATCCATAGATCATCGGAGCTCAAGAGCTACAAGCAAGAAAATGAAAAAGTAGACCAGTTAGTTTTAATTGAGAAATAGCGATATGTCAAGTACCCAAAGGATGTGGAATAAGATGGATTTTGGTTTTCTGTTACCTTAATTTGGAGCTGTAAAAACTTCACATATTCAACAGCTTCCTCAAGCATTGTGCTAATATCAACCTGCAATACCATTGAATAAGTTCCGAGAACTCCATTCACCATTGATGCTACATAGAGCAAACTGCCTACCTTTGTTCCATTAGGGACGAGGTTCTGTAGGATTCTTAGCCTCCCATTTATTCTCTCTCTTCTTTTCTGCAAAATGGGAAGGAATAATTTCTTACCTATTAATTATATTGATTGGCAGAAGTTTTTTTTTTTTTTTTTAATCATGTTTGGTGAAGTGGTAGCATTTGTAGTGAACTTACCCTTGCGTAGACGCTCTGGGGATCACTGGCCGATCCTCTTGTGGCACTTGCTTTGCCTTTTTTGTTGAGAGCAGGAAGCTCTTTGCTGCTCAAGCTTGGAGTCACTCCATTTAGCTCCTGAGAAGTGTTGGAATCATCCTCCGAGGAGCAGATGCTCTAGCTCTGTCCATCAAGGCCAAGACAACCACCTTTTTCTCCGTTGCCAGTCAAAGAAAGCATCCGACTTTTCTTGGACTGCGCAATCCTCTTGTTCCTATTAACCTATATTATATGAGAAAATGCCATACAAGTCATTCCTATCATAGTCAACCGGTAGAACAACAAACTTTCATCACTTGTCAAAATGTAACATAATGGTAATAAGAGGGGAAAGCTCATTATTTTCCAATTTTACTTACATATCCTGAACTCAGAGATCTTTTCATAGAATTCTTAAATGGCTCGTCAGTTTTGACTTCCGAGACTAAGTATGGTTTTGGAACATCAGTTTTCCTTTTTTGCTGTAAATCCTTGTGAAGGAGAACAGTTTCAGGCATGTTTCCAGCAGACTCCTCTGCATCTCCCTCACTCATTTCTTGGTTCGAGCAGTCATCCCCCTCAATGAGATAAGGAACTGAATCCATGGACATGAAGTTATTAGTGGATGTCAAAATTGGTGGGGGGATCACTCAAGTAGTCGCTTTTTTGGCTCAGACTACCACCACTATAACTACTCTCCGATGGAAGACTGTAAAATCTAGTACTAGGGAATTCCAAAGAAATGCATGAACTTTCAGTGAGCCCTGCCATGTTCATGGTTGAATCATAAAAAGGCCAAAAAGTACATGGGACTCCTAAGCTTGAACAGGTATTTATCTCATTGGGTATTGAAGGTTTATCAAGCCATTGGACCATAAAATGGGCCTCCTCTGCTGTATGCATTGCACTAAGAGAGACCCATTCTCCCTCAGAAATGACTCCTATCTGCTCCATAGAGAAAATGGTCTTCTGTTTTTTAGTGTGAAATATTAGGAGAAGCTTGAGTTGCTTGGTGCTTGTGAGGAAGGAGAGTAGCATCGATTATACCCAACCAGTTTGCAGGGGTTTTGACTTCATTTTATTAAGAAGATATGAACTCATCATTGGCAATATAATTATCAGCCGGAAAAGTCTAAATTCTTACTAAAGAATTTTCATGATGGGGCCAAGTACAACTCATGAGAGATTACAAAATCCTACCTTTCAGTTGCTTAAGTACCTTTTTTTTTTCCATTGGAAATACTAAAAAATGCATGTATTAAAATGGAATTAGTAGAAAAGCCAGGATGAAGTCTCTTATGGCGGTGCAAGGGATACTGTAGTACCTGGATTCCAGAGACATGGGGTTGCGTTGAATATAACAAACATATAAAATTGTCTAACAGAACGAAAATGGCATTCCAAGAAACCGCTTTTCTTATCAAAACAAAAAAAACTCTGCATTTCACTATGATGAGATAGGTATACCAGAAAGAATCACGATTAGCCTTTTTATTATGGACATGACAAGAGAGTTTTACCTGATTCTGTTAGCAAAACTATAAATTTTAATGTTTGGTTAGACACTAGGTTGTTGTCTTGCTTCTGCTACAACAAAGCTTTCCTGCAAGAGACACTGGAACCATTCTGTTTTCATTCTTAACGAAAATCCAAGAATCAAATCACCCCGGCGCACACAAAATACAAGGACAAAAAGCGAAGAAAAACACGTAATATTGTTAAAATATAAAATAAGTAAAATAAAATTTATTTTTCTTATTATTGGTACACGTGGTGCCTCTACATGATATAGAGAACATGTCTTGAATTTAAATCTTGACTCCGCACTCTATTTTATTTAATTAAAATATTTTATATATTGGTCCACCCATTAAAAAAATGTTCAGCTCACACATGAAGATAATTATTAAAATATAAAATAAATAATAAAATCTTTCTCTTTTTTAAACTTTTGGTCCAAGTAAAGGGATGATAGAAAAGAAAATGACCGCACCCCGCCCCCATGGGCTTTATCCTTGTGGGGCTAAGTAGCGGGATGCGGGCTCCCGTTACCCACCCTTAATCAAAATTTATAAACTAAAAAATAAAAAAATTTAATTTGATGTAGTTTAGTTTATTGCAGAAGTGGTAGAATCATGAGCTTTTAGTGTGCGAATGGAGAGTGTAGCAAGATTTGGATATAAAAAAATATTTTATCTCATCTCATTTAATTATTACAAATTTTTAAAATTCTAATATGTATAGTACAATAATAGTTTAACTTTTTTAAATGTCAAAATAATAATAATATTAAAAAATAAAATTTTATTCAATTTTTATATCAACTCATATCAACTCACTATCCAAACCTCCCTTTTGAAAGCTGGACTACATCTAAATATGAAAATTGATTTTTTCCCCTGATATCGGTAACGCCATCGTTTTCATATAATGTGATGTCAGTTTATGACAACTTTGGTAAACGACCCAAATCCACTTACAAGATAAGGCAAAAACTGGGTCAGTCCCACGTGGCAGCGCAAGTATTACTTCTGATTATATGAGTTCATGTACAGCGATCGATTGTAAAATGCGAACCCAAACGGGCCATTATTTGCATCAAGAAACCAAAACAGATCTAAAATCTTTCTTGTTGGATTGAGAAAACAATATCAGAATTATTTTACATCTTAACTCGAAATGTCCGACTGAGACTTGTAACTGGTTTTACACTCTAACAGGTAAAAACAACATTGATCAACTTCTTAATTTGTACTTATACGAGGTGGCCAGACCAGGATTTTCATTTTATTGGCGATAAATATGTACAAAATAATAATGTTGTATTGGATTGCTTCAAATCTTGTCAGTAAAACTTGACATGGTTTTCATTAAATCACTAGCAAATATAGCCATATGTTTATATAGTTGTAAGTTAGGGTCTTCCCGTGCATGCATAACACGGACTCGTTTGATTACAAATTAGATGAGATGAGATAAAAATTAAAAGTATAATAAAATATTGTTAAAATATAATTTTTATTTTGATATTTGAAAATTTTGAATTGTTTAAGAATTTAAAGTATTTGTGTAAGAATTTAAAAAAAATTGTAATGATTAGATAAGATAGTTTGTGTAATCACTGAGGCCTAAGATCACTTGTAAATAACAGAAATCTAAAAGAATTTTTGCACATATCCTGTCCAATAAAGTTATAAACTACACGGCAGAAATGAGCAAATCTGATTGAATCTTTGAAGAAAATCAGTCCTCAAAATGGACTGTTGTATAGTTCCATATACAAGTAATCCCATTAATTATGAAGTATAGCATTAATTATATATGAGGTATAGGATAATCCCAGTAATCCCATTATCCTGACCAGGGGACCCTTGTTTTGTCTCGTGACTATTTTCCGGGTGGGCTGATCTTCAAATCAAGTCCGATGTCCATTCCATTGTAAGCGATGGGGGCGTACATCCATAGATCATCAGAGCTCAAAAGCTACAAAGTCAAGACAGAAAACAAAAGATCAGGTTAATGAAGAGATTCACGTAGAAAAACTAGCTAGGAGTGCGCTCTTGCGAGCTATTGATTGCTCATTAATCCTGTAAAAAGAAGGAATCTGTGTTGTCATTACCTTAATCTGGAGCTGTAAGAATTTCACATATTGGACGGCTTCCTCGAGCATTGTGCTAATATCAACCTTCAATACATAAGAAATATTTTTGAGAATTCTGCGTACTAATTGGACTAAGAAATAGAATAATATTTGGCTATTTTCATGTCAGTATATGGAGAACTCTGCCTACCTTTGTTCCATTAGGGACAAGGTTCTGTAGGATTCTCAGCCTCTCATTTATTCTCTCTCTTCTTTTCTGCAAGACACAAAGGAAATATCTCAATTATATAAGTCTTCATATTCCCGGGCAGCAAACTTACAAAAAGTTTAAAGTTGTCGATCGATGTACTTGCATTTATATAGGGACTTACCCTTGCAAATAGGCTCTGGGGATCAGTGGCTGATCCCCTACTCGCTGTTGTTTTTCCATTCAATATTGAAGAAGCGGGATCTTTCTTGCTCAAATGTGAACTCAAGCCTCCATTCAGCTCTTGAGAAACACATGCATTGCAGTCATCCTCTGAGGAGCAGCTGCTCGAGCTCTGCCCGATAAGATCATGAGTATTATTATCTTGATCTCCATTGTCGCTTGTCTTGATCTTATTCTTCTTTGATTGTGAATTCCTCTTTTTCTTCTCAGACTACATTAATATTTGATCAAGGTGAGTAAAATGCATGAATCAGATTCCTAGGCAAAAATGTAACACAAATAGGAAGATCATCAGGGTGAAAAGTTTGCGATTATATATACTCACATCTCCAGTTATCATAGATCGTTTCTTGGAAGTAATATCGGGTGCGTTGTTATACTTGCCTTCCGGGATTGATTCTGGTAGTGGCATTTCTTGAGGTTCCTTTCTGTGCAGTGAACCATTCTGAGGAAGAACAGCTGCAGGCTTATAATTGCCTGCATATTCTTCTGCATTGCCATCACTCTTTTCTTGGTTCAAGCAGTCATCCCCTTCAATGAGAAAGGAGCCGGTGTTTTTCACTCCCATCATGCCAAAATCCATGGACATGGAGCGGTCATTGGATGCCAGAACTGGATGAGAATCACTCAAGTAGTAGCTTTGTTGCCTTAAACTACCAGTACCGTTGTAACTACTCCCATTTGAAAAACTGCACAAAGTAGAATTAGCCATATACAAAGTACAGTAAGGACTTTCAGTACCGAGCCCTTCAACATTCATACTTGATTCATGGCCAGGCCAAAAAGTAGAAGGGACTCCCAAGCTTGAATCCCCAATTAGCTCATTGGGTAACAAAGCATTATTATTAAGAAGCTGAGCCATGAAGTCAGCCTCCTCAGCAGTATACATGCCACTAAGAGATCCCCATTCTCCCTCAGAGATAGCTCCCATAGTCTCCATATTTCTTCTTTTTTCAAGTCTTAAACGTTAATTAGGAGAAGCTCAATTTGTTCGATGCTCGGTGCGAAAGAAGATGAAGACATATTTATACCACACACGTACTACTAATTAATTTCAGGAGGTTGACCTCTTCCCTATAGGATCTAACTCATCGATCATTACCAACCTCCGAGAATGGGGCCCAGACAACTCAGAGAGGAGAGAAATATTCCTAAAAACAATAACTAAAGAATAAAAAAACGTAGTGTAATTTCCTTTACCCTAAAACACCTTGAATTACCACAAGTACTCAAAAACGAGACATAGCAAGATTGATTTGTGAGTCGAAGAATATTATTGGAAAGGACTAACTGTGCTTAACAAGTATATATACAAGCTTGCCATTAATTAAAAAGGACGGAATCTGAGTAAGGTTTGGTGAAGTAATGGATAGAATATAGTACTTATATATCAAAGTCGGCAAGCTTATTGAGAACGTGGGAAGTCACCTAGCTAGCTAGCTTGAATATCATGATCATCATCAATATTATAAATTACTTTGTTAAAACACAGTGATAGTGGTGTTAGGAATGGATATCTATCTGACATTCTCAATACTACGTGGAACCAAGACAATAATAAAATCTCTATACTGGATATGTGCACCTTCCAATTGAAACCAGCCAACTGTTCGATCGATCCTTGAGTACTACTTTTAAGAAAGTCATTGATGAGAACCCATCAATATTATCATCATATATATATATATATATATATATATATATATATATAACAGTTAGATGCATCGATCTGCTATGGGCATGAAGCTAGCCTCGTGCCCATACCCACTCAATTGGATAAAACAAGACCTGAGTTGACATCCACGAGACAATTCAAGTAAACAAGAGGGTTGGCCACTCGTCGAAAGAAGACCGACCATCCATAGAAATTGGGAATCAAGGAAAAATGACATTTGGGCATTAAAGTCTGATGAGATTATAATACCTTTAATTTGCACCAAATTGTTTTGTATGTGGCATATTATTTGTAGGATTTCCAAAGTTTAATAATTACACCAATTAAGATCGTAAAGCCCAAAATTAAATTCAACTAATTAAATCCTAATTTGTGACCAATTAAAATATTAATAATTAATTAATTGCTCTGCTGTTTAATTCTTTATTTTTCAAGACCCTTTACAGCCTTATTGGAATCTCTTGACATCTCGCGTGCAAGCGCTAATATTGGAGAATCATATATTAAAACTCCATTATTTTCTAGAGGACCTATAATTTTAAATAAAAATAAAATAAAATTCTTAGCAATGAGTATGATTTGGGATTGTTTGGATGGAAAGAATCTTTCAACTCATTTCATTTCATCTCATTTAATTATTACAATTTTTTCAAGTACATGACAAAATACAACGAATAATTCAATTTTTTTAAATTCCAAAACAAAAGTAATATTCTAAAAATATTTTATTTAACTTTAAACTTTTATTTCATTTCATTTCATCTCAACTCATTATCCAAACATCTCTTAAATCTGAGCGTACAACTATTCTATTGACTAAACAAGAAATATTATGGAAGAACGTCATTCTCTTTTTTGTGGTAATTATGCAAAGAAATTAATTATTCGTATGGATCAAAAGAATATTTGCCTTTATAGATTTATTACTTCCTACCACTTATTTACTATTCTATAGTGTATTTAAAAAAATATTATTTTTTTAAGTATTTTTTTAACATCCTTAATTATTAAGAAAAATTAAAAAAATTTACAATTTTACTAATAGTCACTTTCTTAACCATTCAATAAAAAATAAAAAATAAATAAATAAATAAAGTAGTAAATAGGTGGTAGGAGGCAGTGAGCCTATCATTATCATTATATAAATTAATAACAACAACTTCATGACCCTAGAAATATTGATCAATCCGTTTAAATAATAAGGCATAGATATTACTTTTAATTCAATAATTCAAGTTATTAAAATAATACTTTTAATTGGTATTATTGTTGTGGAAATTATTAATGTTGTTTTTGTTCCTCAACATACAAGGCCAGAGAGAACCTATATACACTACAAAAAAATAATTATTTGTGACAAATTATTTGGTACAAACATGACTATTTGGAATGAGAACAAGCTCATTTGAATAAGAAATTATCATTTTTCATAGCAAATAACTAATCACAAATAAACATATTCTCGTACCGCTTCATTTTTAGAGATAATAATGAAATCATTTTGATACAACTATTTCAATCTTAAGGATCATTTATCAAATCAGCATCCAATAATATTAAAAAATTAAAGGGCTCTCTCGAATATATTTAGTTGATCTCCTCGGCCCCTTCCTTTTTTCAGCTGTAATTAACGTTCGTTGCCAACAATAATTGAACAGATAATTAGCCGAGTTTGTTGAATGAAGACGTATTATATATATAATTTATATATATATATATATACATATATTAATTTTGAAGCTGCATTATTAATATATTCAGCATCTCATGTTTCATATATATATAGTAGTACTCTTAATGTACATGAATTATAGCTAAACTGTAGGGCTAAGCACCGACAGTTTCGGAGTCGGAGGGCCCAACCTCCGACTCCGACTCCGACTTTGTCGGAGGTCGAATCCGACCTCCGACTCCGACTCCGACATGTAGAGAATCTGACTCCGATCCGACTCCGACTTGTCGGATCGGAGTCGGATCGGAGTCGGATTTTTTGACTTTTTTTTTTAAATTTTTTTTGAACTTCATATTTGACCCACTTTAAAAAAAATTGTGGTCTTTCAAATTTCAATTTTCTCAAAATTACAATCCAAACTTATTAAACTTTTGATTATAATAAAAAATACAACTAAATAAAACAAGTAACATACTGACATACATTCAAAAAATAAAAAGAAAGTCATATTTTTACATGTACTCCCATCGTCCATGATTCCATATCCACATCCAACTAATCACTACAATAAACAAAGGCACCGTATACGAAATGAAGATCAAAAAAAAAGCACCGTATAGTTACTATAGTATACTATTATAATTACTATGAATCTATTTTTAATTATATTATATATATGATATATATTATTATATATGAATATTAAAATAAAAAGGCACCGTATATGAAATGAAGATTCAAAATATAGTATTACTATTTTATATATAATATAGTATTAATATATTATACTATTAGTCTATTACTATATCTTATAGTATAATTACTAATACTATAGTATCATACTATTAGTATGTTAGTGATTTAATATTATATATATTAAATCTCTAATCTCTTATACTTGATATATATATTAATATATATAAATATTAGTAATTCACTAATAGTATTAGTATATTAATATTAGTATTAGTTATACTAGTAGTGACATTAGTTATACTAATAGTTATATTAGTATTAGTTATTATTAATACTATATATTATACTAATAGTGATATTAATACTATATATAGTTATAATGATTAGTATAACTACATTAGTTTTAGTTATAGTGATTTAACATAACTATATTAGTATAAGTTATAGTGAATCAGTGATTTAGTGTAGGTATAATACTATAAGTTATAACTATAGTCTATAATAGTATTAGTATAAATATTAGTATTAGTTAAAGTGGATTACTAATAGTATTAGTATTAGACCATAAATCTAATTAATATACTAATGTATATTAGTATTACTAATATATTTATCAAAAGGAATATGTTGAGAATTTATTAAGTCAAAAAATATAATTAATACAAGATATTGTTATATAAAATTTATATGAATAATACTTTAGTTATTATTCATTAGTATTATATGTTATTCTAAATTTATAGATTAGTGTTTATCCATTAGTATTACATGTTGATGTTATTATGCATCTTAGTGTTTATAGTATATTATATATACATTAGTATTACATGTTATTATATTTATACATTAGTAATTTAGTGTTACAACTTACATGTAACATGGTAGTAATATTATAAATTTGTAATAGTATGATATTTACATATAGTCATATACTAAACTATTATTATTTATTAGTCAATTTAGTCTATATATTATAGTATAAATATATTATTTAACTAGTATATTATTGAGTTTAACTAACTATATAAGATATAGTTGTATAAAATTTAAATGATTAATATATAAAAAAACACATATATTTTTTATAAAATATGTATAAAATCGGAGGCGGAGTCGGAGGACCAAGTCGGAGGCGGATTGTCGGAGGTGGATCGGAGCGGAGTCGGAGTCGGTTCTTCAATGACTCCGACTCCGACTCCGACTTTCAATAGGGAAAAAACTCCGACTCCGACTCCGACTTGTCGGAGTCAGAGCGGACTCGGAGCGGAGTCGGATTCGGAGTCGGATTGTCGGATTTTTGCTCAGCCCTAAGTTGAAGTACTACTGCATGATGCATGCGCATGCCTTCACGTGTCCAAAAGTAGTCATGATCTTGTTTGAGAGCATAGCTATGAAATTAAGGTAGAATTGAAGGAATTTTTATAAGTTGCTCCTTTTATTTTATTCTATGTCAATCATGAACTACAACACTAATTATTATTCGTAGATATTGCAACATTCTTTTCCATCTTTTTCTTCTCAGAGACCAAATTAATATACATATATATATGCATTGATGAATTAATTAATATATAGTCCTGCTTATACGTACAATTAATATGGCTTAGATAGCACATGAGTCTAGTTCTCACCTGATCTCAGTTCGAAATATGGAACTAAAATTAAAGAAGTGCGCGCCAAACCTCTTCATCAACATTTAATTAAAATCAATTTCAGAGTACTCTATTAGCATAGATGATAGCACTAAGCATGTTCTAGAAGAACCGTAGAAAACCCTTCTGTTATTCTCTACAATTCTTGTAACTGTTTTTATTCCTTTTTGATTCCATATTCTCTTGGAAAAGTTGTGTATATAAACACGTGAAATGCAATGATAAAGCACTATGGAATTCAGCAAATATGCAACTCTGATATGGTATCCAGAGCCTCTCAACCACTAGTTATTCCGATTCCATGGCCCTTTCCTCTGCACCCCCGATTCCCCCTCCCAACCCTTCCCTTGCTTCGTCATTTTCCAATATCGTTTCCACAAAGTTAACCACAGATAATTACCCTCTATGGAAGGTACAAATCAGCACCTACCTGAAAGGTCAAGATCTCTACAAGTATGTCGATAGGTCTTTTCCTTGCCCACCTGAGTTCCTATCCATTCAAACAACCACTCCAACCATTAATCCAAGCTTCTCTTACTGGAAAAGAACGGATCAACTTGTTCTTAGCATTTTATTCTCTTCCCTTTCGGACTCTGTTGTAGGACATTTTCTTTCTGTCATCACGTCTAGCGACTTATGGCGTTCCCTGGCTTCCATGTTCACTTCGCACTCCCATGCAAAGCAATTTCAAGTGCGGTTTCAACTTGCAAATTTATCTCGTGGTGACACAACCATCACAGAATATTTTGGCAAGGTTCGTGCTCTAGCGGACATTTTAGCAGCCTCTGGTAATCCCTTACCTGATCAAGATTTTGTTACCTATCTACTTATTGATCTTGGTTCAGCTTATGAGTCCTTCATAACTTCTATCACCACACGGGTTGAGCCCATCTCTTCACATGAATTATTTCAATTGCTGCTTGTACAGGAAAATCGTATTGCTCATGCTGCACGGAGTCCTTACAATCAAGTTGAGCTCTCAACTCACTTCACTACCACTGGAAGCCGAGATCAGCGTGGCAGAGGTTTCACGCAAGGAGGTCGACATGGTCGCAATGGAAGAGGTCGCATAAACAATTTCTCAAGAGGAGGTCGCAACACTCACTCTGCATTTCCCCCTATACCCAGTCTCCGCATGCAACCTCCAGGCCTCCCTGTCAAGTATGCCAAAACTATGGGCATGTTGCATTACAATGCTATCATCGGTTTGACCATTCTTACCAGTATGAAGCACCACCTTCCCTTTCTGCAAATCTCACAACTTCAAACACCCATCCTGATGTCAGCTGGTACCCAAATTTAGGGGCAACTCACCACATCACTAATGACTTGAATAACCTCAATCTCTCCTCAGAACCCTATCATGGTGGTGAACAGATTCGAGTGGGTGATGGTTCGGCTCTCCCTATACAAAACATTGGTGACTCTTCTGTCTTCCCCTCCTCCTCTTCTTCATCTTTTACTCTTCGTAATTTACTCCATGTTCCCTCAATCACTAAAAATCTCATTTCAGTTTGTAAATTATGTACTGACAATGGTTGCTATTTGAATTTCATGCATCTCATTTTGCTGTGAAGGACACGTTGACGGGAACGCTACTCCTCACAGGTCTTGCCCGTAATGGGCTCTATTTGTTTCCTTCTACATCGGCTTCATCTTCATCACCTTCAACTCATATTGGCGAGAGGACTTCTATGGCTCAGTGGCATCGTCGGTTGGGCCATCCGTCCCTTACCTTAGTTTCTCGTGTTTTGCACCACAATCGTTTGCCGTTTCTCCCCACAGACAACACCTTCCAGTGCTCAGAATGTCCCTTGGCCAAAAGTCATCAGCTACCCTTTCACAAGAATCAGGCTCAGGCAACAAAGCCTTTGGACTTACTTTGTGCGGATCTGTGGGGCCCAGCCCCTTATGTTCCTTCAAGTGGTTTGAAATGCTATTTGTCCTTTGTTGATCAATTTACTAGATACACTTGGTTCTTTCCTTTAAAATTAAAATATGATGTCTATAATATTTTTCTCAATTTCTTACCCTATCTTGAGTGTTTATTCAATAAAAAATTAATCGTCTTACAAACCAACAGTAGTGGTGAATTTAAACCACTCACTCAATTTTGTCAAAAGTTGGGCATCACTCATTGCTTCTCGTGTCCTCACACTCATTAACAAAATGGACTTGTCAAGCGATAGCATAGACATATCATTGAGACTGGGCTTGCACTTCTAGCCCATGCCTCTCTACCTTTCACTTTTTGGCCCGAAGCATTTGAGACATCAGTATATTTAATTAATCTCCTTCCATCTCAAATCTTGAAAAATAAATCACCCCATGAACTTGTCTTCAACAAAATTCCAGATTATAAATTTCTAAAAGTTTTTGGTTGTGAGTGCTGGCCCAATTTACGTCCATACAACAACCATAAACTTCAATTCCGGTCCACATCTTGTCTTTTTCTAGGCTATAGCCCTTCACATAAGGGCTACAAATGCTTGGATCATACTACAAACCGTCTTTATGTGTCCCGAGATGTACTATTTAGTGAAAAATCTTTTCCATTGTCAAAATTGCCGCCCATACCCACTACTTCCCCTTCGTCAAATCCAAATAACACTAAGGTCCACTTACCTGTTTTCACTCCCTCCATCCTCGGCCCAGGCCCACGCCCATCCCCAAATTCACTATTTCTTCTTCCCCAAACAATTCGTCTCCTTCTTCCTGATCCCCTGCATCTTCCTCTTCGATAGAGTCTTCTCCAAATCCATCCTCTTCTCCCACCACTCTAATCCCTCCACGTTCTCTTATCATAACTCGAGCCCAAACAAACTCTTCCTATCCCCTTGTTCGAACAGATGGCACCGTGACCTATCCCACTCGGCACTATCTCACCTTCACTACCACCATTCCCGAAACTCCATCAAGCTTACAGTTGCCTCAAAAAACCTGAATGGCTTGTTGCCATGAATGAAGAGTACAAAACTCTCATACAGAATCAAACGTGGACTTTAGTTCCACCTGATGATGCTTCTAACATTTTGGGTTGCAGGTGGATTTACCGAACGAAATTCCTTGCAAATGGCTCCATTGACCGTCGGAAGGCAAGATTGGTAGCTAAAGGCTACCATCAGCAGGCTGGAGTCGACTATCACGATACTTTCAGCCCTGTGGTAAAAGCACCCACCATTCGTCTAATACTCTCCATGGTAGTTTCCTGTGGGTGGCCCTTACGACAAATAGATATCCACAATGCCTTCCTCCACGGCTCTTTATCGGACACAATGTACATGCAGCAACCACAAGGATTTATTGATTCAGTCCATCCCAACTACGTGTGCAAGTTACAGAAAGCTATCTACGGCCTCAAACAGGCACCACGGGCATGGTTTGCCCAGCTAAGCTCTTGGCTTCTAAGGTATGGTTTCGTAGCCTCCAAAGCTGATCCATCTCTGTTTATTTTATCCAATGGTGATCTACGAATTTATCTACTCATTTACGTTGATGACATTTTCATAACATCTTCAAAAGCATCTGCCATTGACACACTCATTTGTGATTTGAGTAAGGCCTTTCCAGTCAAGGACTTAGGTCCTTTAGCTTACTTTCTTGGACTGGAAATAGATTATACACGAGATTGTCTTTTGCTCTCTCAGCGAAAGTACATAAAAGACTTACTCGTTCGCAGCAACATGCTGCATGCGAAATCCATGACCTCACCCATGGCAGCCTCACTCAAACTTTCTAAGTTTGACTCACCTGATTTTGAGGATGTCACACTATTCAAAAGTATTGTAGGTGCTCTTCAATACCTTTCACTCACAAGGCCCGATATATCATTCTCTGTAAATAAGGTGTGCCAGTTCATGCACTACCCAAAGCTCCCACACTGGAGTGCTGTAAAAAGGATATTACGGTATCTCAAAGGCACAATCAATTATGGTCTTCATTTTTCATCTCAGTCTCCTTTTATCCTTCAAGCATACTCTGATGCCGATTGGGCGGGATGTCACAATGACCATTGTTCAACTGGAGGTTCTTGTATTTTTCTTGGTACACACTTGATTTCATGGAGTTCTAAAAAGCAAAGAACAATCGCAAGATCAAGCATCGAGGCTGAGTATAAGTCAGTTGCCACCTCTGCAGCAGAGCTTATTTGGCTTCAAAATGTTATACGTGAATTAGGTCTTCCACTTTCTCAAGCTCCAATTTTATGGTGTGATAATATTGGCGTCACTTACTTGGCTGCCAATCCGGTCTACCATTCTCGAACAAAGCACATGGACCTTGATATTCACTTTGTGAGAGACCGAGTTGCTGCGAAGACCCTTGTTGTCTCCTTCATCAACTCCAAAGACCAGCTTGCTGATGTCCTTACAAAACCATTGGTTGCTGAAAAATTTGCTCAGTTTCGGTCGAGTCTCAAGGTCGTTGTTACTCTCTTGGACTCGAGGGGGCGTATTAACATAGATGATAGCACTAAGCATGTTCTAAAAGAACCGTAGAAAACCCTTCTATTATTCTCTACAATTCTTGTAACTGTTTTTATTCCTTTTTGATTCCATATTCTCTTGAAAAAGCTGTGTATATAAACACGTGAAATGCAATGAGAAAGCACTATGGAATTCAGCAAATATGCAACTCTGATATACTCATGATTAAATGCAACCCTAACTAGTTTGGACTATTGTTTATTAGCATTTATATTTATTAATTATTGGAAGAATATTATATCCTTTTAATTAAGTGAGAGTATTAATAGATACATGAAGCCATCCTAGCTATCAACACACTTATTATTGTTTTATTTGTATAATTTTATGTATTATATCTAATGCTCATCAAGAATTAATATTGTATATTAATCTACTTTATATATATGTCTATCTATCTCTCATTCGAGACTCTCAAATTTGTACCCAAAATTCATGCAATATGCATGGGTTAGGGTCATGAAATTAGCTCATGAAATATTATGCATGAATTAATTAGCTGCAGATTGATGGAATTTTGTTGCTATGGCCAATTCAATCATAAGAGAGAAGTAAACTAATCGTTATTTCTTAATTTATCATGTATGTTATTTCCAGCTAGTAGATACGTATTTGGGTTTGACTTTTTTTTTTTTTTTTTTTAATGTATTCGGGTTTGACTTTGAATGTACACAGTAATGATTAGAATATTAGTTTCAACCCTTTTTTTTTTAATGATTTCAATTCGAATTCCTTTAATTAAATTGCAAATCATGGATGGTTCATATGCCTTCTGGGACCACGTGCCATTATTGAATTTAATAAGGATTAAGGTAATACTCGACAGGACAAGAATTATATATATACATATGGATTTTCGTTTTGTAGTAGCTATAGGTGTTTTAATTTAAGTAGGTTCTTTTGACCCCGTTTCATTGACTTTGAAATGTTATAAACTATATTAAAAGTTAGAAAAGGAAAATTAAAATAATATATATTATAATTGTTTATTTTATAGGGCATCTTAGTCAATATGGGAGCATTATAAAAATAGTAGTCAATTTCTAGAATGTGGCTTTTTTCATTGACAGAAGGGGTTGGGATTTTACGAGGTTGCTTTCATCTTTGTTCCCTTTTTTTCTTTATGTATTTGGGTTTGACATTTGAGTGTAAGATCATCGAAAGCCTCACTATATCTTACCATTTTATTATTCATTATTTTTTTTCCATTTTTCGTGTGACACGTGTGAGCTCGGTGAGGTTGGTTTTGAAAAGCTAGTAGTAACAAGTTTTATTTATTTTTAGTCTGACTTTTGGATGTCAACTCATTATAACATCAATTATGTTGACCATCTATTATATATTATTCTTTTGGTTTTACTTTTACACCCTGTAGTGCTATTTTTATTTTTTTTTTATTTCCCCGATTGGGGGCTCCTTTTGAATTTTCAATATTTCTCTCCAATTTACTCTAATTTAGTCTTTTACATGTAATAACTGGTTTCGGTTTGTTCTACAAAATTATTACATGCAGTCGAAGAAAAGCGCAACATCAGAAACAAAGAACAATTTTTTTTTTCTTTTCAAAAAATTAAAAACGAAAGATGAAAGGCATTGATTTTAAATTCCTAGAAGGAAATCAATATGAGATTGCACCGGTCTCGGGCCCAGCTCGGCATGCTGTATATACCATACTCCCCAGGCTTGTGAAAGTTTTTTATGCTAAGATGTAACCAATTAGGTTCAATTCGATTTTGTACATTTTTTAAAAATTAAATTAGTATACACCAACTTTAAAAATTTAAAAATCAATATCAGATTGATTTACTGTAGAAATCGGAATTTCTGATTTTTCTAATTTCGGTACGGTGCAATTTTAAGGATTTTCTATGTTAATAATAATATGATATTTACATATATTAAATTATTGGTCTATTTAAATTATAATGCAAGTACATTATTTTATACTAATTAACATATATTACTATAGCTTTGAATTTAACTATAGTCTATATCAGTTCTAGACTTTTTATATGAGTATATATGATCAAATGTGTACAAATGTGTTTACAAAAATAATATATATTATAATTTATTATGCCAAAAATGTATTTATCATTAATATAGATATTGAAAGTAAGTTTATATTAAACTTAATAGTAATATTTATATTTAAGATTAAAATTTTATGTTATATTAATTTTATATTATAAAATTTAAATTTATATGTTATATTAAAAATTATAACATTAATTTTATGGTATGTCACATATTATATTAATTTTATGTTATTAATAGAATTAAATAAAAAAATTACAATTTCATGTTATATTAATTATCAATTTAGTATGTAATATATAAAAAATTATAAATATATATATCGGTCCGGTTCGGTTTTCAAAATATGAAAACCTTCTAGACCGCTTACAAACCGGTTCAATCTTCGTATTACATGTTTATTAACCAAATAGACAATTACAAAACAACAGTTTGAAGAAAATATTTCCTTTTTAACTTCCAACTGAATTCCAAAACAGGCCTAGAAAAAGGGGGCGAAGGTGAAAAAAAGGAGAAAAAGACAGCAAAGAAATGGAACTTATAATCATCATCACCCAAACAATATTGCCTACACTCCACTTGAATGTTTTGCCACGTGTTCCGAGAGAGGACCAGAACAGAAACTCAAAGGAACAGAAGTCACCAGTAACCAGCTGATCTCCCTACAAGCAGATTCACCTCAAATGCAACACAACCTTACTGGTATTCACTGCTGCTCATCGTCAGGCAGCTCCGTATCAAGACCCCGTTGCACTAGTCTGTAATACAAAATACCCATTGTTGCCATGCATGCCCTGCACGAGATTAAAATAAATAAATAAATGGATCAGTGAAAATAGTGATTGTTTTACATGTTATATTCCGTCCCTGGAATTGAGATCTATTCCAGGAGAATTCTTGTATTGATTTATAAGAACTAGCAATTTATTTTGAACTACCAAACATTGCCAAATCATGCTGGTCAGCAACGCCCCCCCTTCAATCTTCATCCCCCTTTCCGCCATGTTATCTTTATCCTTTAAAATTTTTTAGGAAAAAAAAAAAAAAAAAAACCCTTACATGATTGCAATAATGAGAAGGACTTTTCTTGGATCCATCCTTGATGATCTTTGATGCCGCACACGACCTTCAGAGATATCATTGGCATTCGATGTATCTTTTCGTGTGGGTGCCGTCACTGGTAAAGTCGGCAATGTACTTGACCAGAAAGGAAGCAAAGCTCTAAGAAACTTGTGTCGAAATGGACCTACAAATGAGAACCCCAAAGGAAGATAATGAAGCAATTATGATCAGACCTAGAGTTGGATGGATTTGTTTGCGGCATTTTCATGAACAATGTCATGATGAAAACTTGAATTATAAAGAAAACTATCTACTTACCCCTTCTAGTGTACTTCTTTTGATTGGCATCTTCATCATCTGCATAATATGAAATTTCAGAGTTTTGTCGATCAACAAGTAAGGCACCCTTTCGTGTTGTAGCACCGGGCTGGAATGCATGTAAAACAAAATCATATAAGTTTTTTATCTTCAGGTAAGTATGCATGAAATAAAATATTATACACAAACATCAGCACATGTATACACCTGCATATCCAGCATCCACACTATATTTCAAATTGAGACAGAGAACAAACTCACAAGGGCTGCCTTTGGTTGGCACCCGTAAAGTATTTCTCTGCTTCTCATTTTAGCTAAACATCAGTTGCATTAGACAGTCTTGAACATTTACATATGATCTTTGAGACAATTAATGCAGTTTGAATAGTGAGATGAGATGAGATGGTTTTAGATGAAAGTTAAATAAAATATTGTTAGAATATTATTTTTTAATATTATTATTATTTTGGGTTTTAGATGAAAGTTAAATAAAATATTGTTAGAATATTATTTTTTAATATTATTATTGTTTTGGGATTTGAAAAGGTTGAATTGTTTATTATATTTTGTGTGGGAATTTGGGAAAGTTGTAACGATGAGATGAAACGCTCTCACTATCCAAACAGGGCCTTACTCGTGATATTTTCCAGAGTTATCAAATATGCTTTTGCTTCTACAACTAAAAATCTAAAAAAGATGCATTTTGAAAATCAAAAAGCAAAAACAACTTGAACCAAGCAGAGCCCAGAATCACTACTCAAGATGGAAAAGTTGATGGTGAAATCCTCATACACCTACAGGGCTTGAGTTCTTGACAAAATCCCCAGCTGTACCAGGAACATTTATCTCCAAAACATCTTTCACTGGAAGTTTGGAAGATCCTGCTCCAGTTGCAGCCAAGTATCCTTCAGCAACACTTATTCCATCTTGTGCTAACAAGGGCAATGAACTTGCATTGTTCTCCCTGCCTCCAGTAGAAGATACTGCACTTAGAGGATCTGAGGAAAATGCAGGAGGAGGACCACGGGATTCTGTCGCTGCCAATGAAACTGGATGATTTCCAAACAAATTCTTCTCCAGACCAGTCTGCATAACAGCGGACAAAACTGAGAGCTTTATTTTCCAAATGAATGAGAAAGCAATACTGTACCATGTCAGTGCCTATGTCAAAACATTAACTCCCAAAATCGATTACGTAATAGTTCACAAGTGTATGCATCTTTAAAGCAATTGCAAATACAGAAGAAATAATAACAAACTGATTTTGTGAGGTGTACAACTACTTTTTCTTCAGATTCAATGTTCACCCTGTCTGCAGAAAACTCCTCAAACATTCACTAACAAGCGAAAGAGTTACACCCCAATAAATTGAACACTCAATTGTTTCCTGAAGCTAATATCAATTCTTATTGTAAAATGTTGTTGGATAATGCCTCACTCTGCATATACGCTAGGCCTAATTTAGCAGGAGTAATGCTAGATATAATCATATGTTGCGCAAGTGTCGCGCACTCCTTTTGAAAAAGAGTAGAGTCCACTATTAAAAAATTAATTTTTTAATTGTGGACCCTATATTTACTCATTTTTTCAAAATGAGTATACGGCATTTGCGCATTCTATGATTGCAAATATTATTTCTCATTTAGCAGCCCTAGATAAAAATACCAAGCCTGGGACCAACAAGAAAAGGAAGATGAAATGAACAATGAAAGAGAAAAAACACTCCTCTGGCTCTGGTACATTGCCAAGTTACATAAATCGTTTGAATCAGAAAGTAAGTAGAGAAGTGGCCCCAGAAAAGACAACAGTATTCATTCTTCATTGTCTATAAAATTACCAAAATCAAAATGAAGAGAAGGTGTAGAATAGAAAAATCATCACCCAGTTATCACAACCCACATCAAGGATAATGATCCCTACCAATTCAGGGTGAAAAGAAAAATGGAATGAGACCGCAACTGCAGAAGATAAGACCAACGGCAACCATTAACTCTAGGGATGAGCATACAAGGATTATACTTGCCAAGGAAATTTTGCACTTAACGTAATAAAAATTAACTAAGCAAAGCACTATTAAACAGTTTGTAAGACCATCATTTGAGTACTTCTCTTTGCAAACATGCAAGAGCCAAGCATTGACCTAACCTGCATAATAGCTTCCTTCAGCAATGAATGAAGACGAGATCCTGAATCTTTCACACTCTTGGGAGGCCATATCTGCAAGAAAAAATCATTAGATAATGAACCATGCCAAGCAATAGACAATGCCTTAACAAAGCTCAAACCAAAGCCACAATCACAGAAAGGCGTTATGAACTAAATAGCTCATATAAATGCTAGAACTAGATGGCAAAGTTTATGCTACCAAGTATAAAGCAGTTGTAGCCATAATCACAGAAAGGTGTTATGAACTAAATAGATCATGTAAAAACCAGAACTAGATGGTAAAGTTTACTTTACCAAGTACAGAGCATTTCTAGCCATGCTTTTTTATTCATTTTTTTGGCAGTACTTGAAAGACAAACTCCAGCCATTTTAAGTTTTCATAAACATATGCTTTAAGACGTTAAAAGCAGGAAATAAATAAATTGAACATTCTAAGATAAATGTACAGATAACTTCTAGAAGTATCTTACTGAAGTGGAACATGCAGGACACACATATCCAGCCGGTGCCGTATGTGAAGGAAAACTCTTTACATGTGAAACCAAGCAATTTGTGTGTAGAACATCTGAAGCAAAAAAATTGTAAATTATATTTTACAGTAAGATTTCCAGCAGATGTTCTAATAACAGAGAAAAGTTGCATGTCAGAGGCAGTAACTATATCTGCAAAATCACATACGCAAGCAACCCAATCGAGTAGTTTGAGAACCAGTCCCCTCTTCAAGCTCAGCTTGACACTGGGAGCATTTAGGAGGCCAATTATATTCTCCATCTATTACCCATTCTGAGTACGTCCGGACCTAGCAAAGACAGCAAGATTAAGGGTGCGTTTGGTTACCAAACTCATCTCAACTCATCTCAACTCATTATTACAACTTTTTCAAATCCCAATACAAAATATAATAAACAATTCAACTTTTTCAAATTTCAAAATAATGATAATATTAAAAAATAATATTCTAATAATATTTTATCATCACAACTCAACTCAACTCAACTCACTTCAACATCCACACACACCCTAATACAGCATAGGCATCAGACAACCTTATGATGCAGTCAATAAGAAATTTTCATGGAAAAAAAATATACAAATTCACAGATGCATTCTTAATGCATGATATGCATACATCTTGCACGCTGATCTCTAAAAGTGAATAGGCATGAATGTAGATCATGATCGAATCGAATTATCATCTCTTCTATAAAGTTTTAGCATGCACATAGCACAAACTAGATCCAACGGGAAAAAGAAGTAACATCACGAAAACCAAACTCAGTGGTCAAAGTAACTAATGTTAATTCAGAATCACTGCAATTGGACAATAATGTTTTGGAAATGTCGAATGTTTTGTCTGGCAAAAGCTCATTCAGAGGAATAAAATGATTCTCTTCTGGAGAAGTATGCCAACAATATAAAGGCCACTATGAAGTCTTTCAAAAAGTGCATGGGAGTGCTACAAAGTCAGTTCTGTACTGCGAATGACATATAACATCATATAGTTCAAATGGCACATTGATAATATTAGATCTGCGAAAAGAAAATGTAATCGAGAATTAGTAATCTCTTGGTCAGTTAATGTCGAAGTTTGTAGTTCCATCACATGCATGCAATCCAATCGCATGGCCCACTTCCACTTTCAAACCCTTAGAAGCTCTTTTTCTATTATCCCAGCCAAGCTTTTATCCAATTATAAATGAAATCCAATCGCATGATACCACCAAAAATATAGGACTTTTATTACTGATAGGATAAAGAAAACAACTAAAGAGAGTCCGACATGTCTGTGAGCAACACATCCAGCTGAAAGTGGGATTATAACGAGACAAGTGTCAATTAAATAAAGTTCGAGATAACAAAAACTTCTACAATAATAGCAATAAATTTACCACGCAAATTTGGTGCTCCGGAAAACAGATGCATTCTCCACAAACAGGGACTTTGTGCACGAAACAATAGAATTTAGTAGCCTGAAACACCAAAAAACCCACCACCAAATACATTAGACAACATACATTATCTTACAATTTCAATCAATATATAAGAACCGACTAAAGACAAGCTCCAGGTCCGCTCCCACTGTCCCACCAATGAGAATTGGAAACAACGATCCGTATAGCTGAGCACGGATCACCTTGAATTTCGAATAACGAAACCGGTTCGATCCAAACCCCAACTAATGAACTAGCACAAAAACGATCAGAAACAAAGAAAGATGAAATGAGGAATTGTAGCAGTCACCTTTCGGCATTTGCAGACCACCATTGCATTGACCGCTGCAGAGTCTCGAAGCCAAGCGGATCAATCAGGTATCCATTTAGCGTGGATTGGTTGGAGAGTATTAGGGTTTAAGACGGGGCAAACGATAGAAGGAAAGAATCTAAGGAAAAGTTGAGCGAGAGAAAGGGCGATCACACAGAGAGAGAGAGAGAGAGAGCCTGCACTGAAAATGTAATCGTTGTTGGTTGGTGTTGTCTAGATTTGCAGTGCTCCCCGTGGAGATCCGTTCAATCAATAGTGCGTATGGATACCAAACTAATTTCAACTCATTATTATAATTTTTTTAAATTTTAATACAAAATATAATAAATAATTCAAATTTTTTAAATTTTAAAATAATAATAATAATAATAAATAATATTTTAAAAATATTTTATCATCACAACTCAATTCAACTTAACTCACTTTAACATCCAAACACACCTAATTCCCATAAAAAAATGAGTGTAAATAAATAAATATTATTTTGACACAGAGCAAAGAGAGGTCTATAAATTTGGTGGTGGAAGGACAGGGCTGAGACTTGAGTCTTGGGCTAACCTAATCTCTGGGCCGATTCGGTGTTCTACTATTTGAACCGAAAATACAGTTGAAGATACTACCCAGTACCCACTTCATCAGGCACAATGAACGTGAGTTTGGATGTACAAAATATATCATTTTATTTTATTATTATAATTTTTTTAAATTTTTATATAAAAATATAATAAATAATTTAATTTTTTTAAATTACAAAATAAAAATTATATTAAAAAATTATATTCTAATAATATTTTACTCAATTTTCAACAAAACATATCATCTGAACTGTCTATCGAAACCCACCATTCTCAAGATGTTTTATACTATTTCATCTTAACTAAGTAAAAATTTAACTCACGAGAGTACTGACTTAATAATTAATAGCAAGAAATAGGAGGTTTAATAATCAAACTAACAAAGAGTATTGAACGTGGAAATGTTCATCAACACAGTGTTAATTGTGGTCAATGACAAGAGTGATCTTAAATTGACAAATTACAAACCTAATCGGCAAACATTCTATATCGCTTAAAAGCAAGCATCTAATTGAATCCTCTTTAATTTTACAAAGTGGGTAGCTCCAAACCTCATGTATTTCCATTTCATTTATGGGAAATAATACATGTATAATTATTTTATGTTCGATATAATAATATGATTATTTTAATTCAAACCCATTAAGTTGCGTTTATTTAACTTGACTGTAGAATAATAGTACTATTTTGTAGGGTGCTCTTTATTTTTTGCAATTGCGTGCTCTTTATTGATTGTTATAAACTGTCTTGCTCGTCATCATGATAACCTTACTTTCATTTATTACTGTTTTATTCTTTTTTTTTTCTTTTACTCTTTAAATCCGGATTAATAATTTTAAAACATGATCTCGATAGGCTAAATTATGCAAGAATATTATGTTTTGAAATTTTTATTCCATATTCAAATAACATAAAAGGGAAAAAAAAAAAGTTGAATAGTGAAACAATAATAAAATAAAAGAAATTCTATTTGTAGTCTTGAGTAAAAACTACTTGTGCAGTCTCATTAATAAATAAGGATAAAAAAGAAAAAACATCATTTTAAAAAAGATATTATTATAATTTTAAGATTTTTTTAAAATATAATTGTATGAACTTGCATAGTCAATCTTCATCTCGTGTATATAGACTAAAACAATAAGAAATGCTTTGGGTCTCAAATTTGTGTCCTGAATGGATTTTTCTTTTTACTTAGTGATTAAAGAATTATTTTTTAATGATATTGTAAATTTTTTATTTTTTTTTAAAAATATTTATAATAATTAAAAATAGAGTAATGTTAGAGAGAAGTCACTATAGCAGTATACACTTTACACTCACTACATAGCTACTTTTAGTTCTCTATTTTTTTTATTTTAGACTTGGAGATGTGTGGTCTAGATGATACCACATCATGTGTATAAAATGATTGCTCCTAACAGTAACTTTTATCTATATTTATTCTTAAAAAAATACATGAAAAAAAATAAAAAATGGGGATACTTCTTCGGATCTCGTGGATTACAACTACGCCCATGGCCCAAAAGTCAGAACGTCACCACCATACCATCCGCCCACACACTCTTTCACAAGCAATTTCTAATTTCTATCTGAAATCAAACCCCCCAAAATCTATCTTTTTTTACTTTTCAAACTCTAATTTCCCTCTCTCAGGTCTCTCCAAGAACCCTACGCCCACCCTCACTGCCTCTTTGTACTCTTGGAGCAGGTGAGCCAATCACGGGATGACATCTGTCGCACCGCCGGCACCTGGCCGCGAGCTCTCGAACCCGCCCTCCGACGGCATATCCAACCTCCGCTTCTCCAACCATAGCGATCACCTGCTCGTGTCTTCATGGGACAAGGTTCGCCCTCACCTCCCCCTCACTGCCACCCGGCCGCCTTGCTCTTCTTTTTCTTCCACCATCTCTTCTCTCTAATCCTCTTCCTAGCTCACAATATTCTAAAGTTAGCTACAATCTCTATTCTAATTGGCCAGAGCGTCCGATTGTACGATGCGAGCGCCAATGCTCTGCGAGGCGAGTTCTTGCACGGCGGTCCCGTCCTCGACTGTTGCTTCCATGATGATTCCTCAGGGTTCAGCGTCAGCGCCGACCATACTGTGAGGCGGTCAGTGCTTTTTCTTTGCCCTGTTTTTCCTGTTCGGTTGCTGAGAAAGTGCGGGAACGGAAAATGAAGACCGAAGTTGTTGAGCACGAGTTCATATGTTGTACGGAACTCTAAACATGAAAACATTCACTCAACTGAGCTAAATACAAGGAATCGGGTCGCAATTGCTGTTTTCTGCCCTAATTTTTTTTCTGTCCGAATAAATGAGGGAACGGAAAAGAAAATGAAATCTGCGAAGCTGTAGGCGTCATGTCATAGGAAAGCATTTAGAATTTGATTGGCTGAGCTTGGCTCAATAAACACGTCTTTGTGGGTTAGAGTTTCAATCTATATCAAATTTATAAGATTAATCTATGACTTGCTTATCCTCCTCAATTTAGCTGAGTCATTGCATCGAAGAATGGAGATCTAAATATTTTTTAGATCATTGCTTCTATCAAATTTTTGTGGCCCAGTTTCCAATCTTGATTATTATTTTGGAGATTTTATATTTTTCGCTGTGGCATCAATGTTTCAGGCTTCTCTTTAGCTCTAACAAGGAGGATATTTTGGGAAGGCATGATGCACCCGTGCGCTGTGTTGAGTACTCTTATGCAGCAGGTTTGTTTGTGCAGTACTTGCATTCTCCTTTGCTTATTCAAATTTCTTCTTGTTGGTTTTTCTGTAATGTGATGATTTGTTTGCATGCAAACCAAAGTGTATTAAGAATGGTACAGATGCAGAGCCAAAAGGGATGATGCAGCGGAGCAATATGGGCGCAGGGTAGAAGACAATGTAACAGAATGTCGTTATTGGAAAGAAATTATTATTGTCCAATTCTTACACATACTCACGTACGAGTACCTACTGCTATTTATAGATACAAAGGAATGAGTAAAACAATAAAACAATTGTATTTACAGCTCACTATAACGGATTTATATTCCCCTGTTTGTGCATGGCACTTTCATCTGGTGGATACTTCTTCCTGCAACTATTTTCTTCCTGTAATCTCAACAAAGTGCAGTGGTTCAGATAATAGCAGAACATGTAAAAAAGTTGACAAATCTAAAATCACACGATATAAAAGCTTGAAAGGTGCTAAGTAATAATAACAATAGTAATAACAAAGCCCATTTATCCAGTTTTTTAAGTATGATCCCATGTCATTACAACCAAAGGGTCTTGACACCCCTTTCATCCTTAGAATGGTGATGCTATAGTCGCTATCACTCAAGTAATATTTTATGACATTTCACGTAGAACCGTTTCTTGTGTCATTTATTTGCCAATTCATGTTTATTTGACAATCCATGTAATATTTTCTCATCTGTTGAATATCTCAGGGCAATTAATCACGGGTAGTTGGGACAAAACCCTCAAGTGTTGGGATCCTAGAGGTGCAAGTGGGCAGGATCGCACTCTTGTTGGGACATACCCACAACCTGAGCGTGTTTACTCACTTTCTCTTGTTGGAAATCGATTGGTTGTAGCAACTGCAGGAAGACATGTGAATGTCTACGACTTAAGGAACATGTCACAACCTGAACAGCGAAGGGAATCTTCATTGAAATACCAAACTAGATGTGTGCGCTGTTATCCGAATGGAACAGGTAATTTTCTGACCTTATTAAGCAACGATATTTTCCTTCTTGCTGTCAGTGTCCCAAAATTGTCAAAAACCACTAGTTAAATCGCATTCTTCATGGTTAAACACCCCACTCCTTCCTTTCTTCCTCCCTCTCCATTTTAAGGCAGTTTCAGGTTCTAATCATAGAAAGGTTTGCAGTCAAGTCTCTTACACGAATTTGCAGCTACATTGGCAGTTGCTATTTTCTCGTGCCTGTAGCATATGAATTCATTTAATTGATTTCAACAAGTATATTTGCCGAGCAAGTTTTGGTATATCTATCTGGAAGGTTGTAATAAATCTCCTCTGTTATAGATAGAATAACATAGTGGGAAAATAGAGAGGCAAAGAGGACAATTCACTAGCTAGAAGCCTGTCTTTGGCCCCTTAGTTTGTTCATATGATATACTCTTCCTCTCTATTCGCTAAGATTTAATTGTGACTTGACTATTTTATGAAGGATATGCTCTGAGTTCTGTTGAAGGAAGAGTTGCGATGGAATTTTTCGATCTCTCAGAGGCTAGTCAAGCCAAAAAGTATGTACTGATCTTTGGATGGACCATTAAGAAGCATAAATTAATTGAATGATGTTCCCTGTTTTTGTAACTTTTTGCAGTTTTTCCAGCTTCCTTTGTGTTTCTGTAAAATTTGCTGCCTATTTCTGCTTTGGGCACTTCCTACTGATGCCTTATCAATTATGGTGTTGCTTTTTGTGTACTCTTGATTTCACAACTGAATGTACGTACATATACTTAAGTGATACAAAAAAATGAAGGAAGCCTTCCTAATTGGTCTGCCTCTGGTCTTCTCTATTTGCAAGTAACACTGTGTTACATCTTTGTGAAGTGTGCTTCTGTTAGTTTTAAACAATTGCTGGGGTGTATAGTAGATTGCATGTCATACATTCTGGTTTAATGAATTAGCATGGTCATGTTGTGTGCCATCGTCTGTGTCTTAACAACTCGGTAGGAAATGGCTGGCCTTTTTAATGTTACTGTTGTATGAGAATACAATCATGCCATTATGTTTTATTCTGCTGCACTTCTTCGTTTTGCTTACTGAAGATGGTAAAGCTTTATCCAGGTATGCATTTAAGTGTCATAGAAAATCGGAGGCTGGAAGGGACATTGTCTACCCAGTAAATGCCATCACATTCCACCCTGTGTAAGTTTTTTATATTCTTTGTGTATTGAATTAATGAATCTTTTAGTTGATGGAACGCATAATTCAAGTAGTGACTAGTCCATTCTTCTTCCACAAATCAAAAGCAAATCTGCAAAGGGAGTTGGATAATTCTCTTTGAACTGAGGTTGACTGACTGTGAAGTCCATGGCCTGAGATTAACGATAGTAGCTTCTTTTCATACAATTCAAGTAGTTACTAGTCTATTCTTCCACATTCAATCTGCAGCTATGGTACGTTTGCAACTGGGGGCTGTGATGGCTACGTGAATGTGTGGGATGGGAACAACAAGAAGAGGCTGTATCAGGTATAAGTTTGATTATGTGATGCTGGCATATTGTTTAAAATTGTTGGAAGCTTGAATTCATTTGAACTGCTGTTTGATCTTTTCCAGTATTCAAAATATCCGACAAGCATTGCAGCGCTTTCGTTTAGCAGAGATGGCCGCCTTTTGGCAGTGGCATCAAGTTATACATATGAAGAGGGAGATAAACCGTAAGATCAGCTCTCTCACACACACACACACACACACACACACAGTGACACACTGGCTCTAATGTGTTGTCTTTTCATTTGGCAGTCATGAACCAGATGCTATCTATGTTCGCAGCGTAAATGAAATAGAGGTGAAGCCGAAGCCAAAAGTCTACCCCAATCCTCCTGCATAACTGAAAATGTATAATCTCGTTGTTCCCATAATAATTGGGACATCTTTTTTTATTCTTTGATGTTGGGATGTGATGCTTCAGCTCTTCCTATAGCCAAGCAAAGGTTGATGAACTTTTCTTTTATCTTCGTATCCTTGACGATTTCTAAGAAACGAAAAGGATTAGGCCGCCCTTATTCAATCCTACTTTTGTAACATTAACAATAGACAGCTAATGGTTCACGAGTTTGATGTGTTAAAATGCTTTGAAATTCCACGCCAATTATGTTGGATGTTTTGAGTTCTATTAAACTCATAAATCTACGTGATGCATAGGAATAACTAATTTTATTTAATAAAAATAGTTAATATAATTTTGTATATTCTGAGACATTATCAAATAAATAGAACGTTTAAAATAGAGAAATGGTATTTAAGTTATAGAGTGCGCAGGCATTGCACATTCATTTTGAAAAAAGTGAATAAATATGAGATTTATAAGAAAAAATTAATTTTTTAACAATGAATTTTACTTTTTTTCAAAAGAAGTGCATAGCGTTTGTACAATCCATGATTTTATTTAACATTACGCTTTAAAATAATTAAATGTTAGCATTTCGATCTGTGAAATTTGATAAATGCTACTTATCATCCTCACACCACATCAAAATGTGATTTATTATTTTTGTCATTCTATTTATATATATTAATGTGTTTAAATAAAAAGATAAAAATAACAAATCATTCTGTTGGATGATATGTAGCAAAAATAACAAATCTGTGCAATAAAAGCCCAATCATTGAGGAGGCCCAAATCGAAGTGTTGTGACTTTAGTTGTGCAAGGACCGACTCGACCCACAAACCGCTGTTGTCTGTTCTTAGTAGTGATCGTCTGCCAAATGTGTTCTGTTCTATTTTGTTTTGCACTGAGGAATAAGAACTCGGACAGAGAGTGAGAGAGAGCGCTTAAGCCGCGTGCAAGGCTTGTGAATAACACTTAAAAAGTACAAAAGTAACCAAAGATAAGTGACCTATATACAAAATAAGAAGCCAAAATTTATTCTTGTCTTTTGGTTGCACAAAACTAAACAATCTCATCTCATCTAATCTCATATAATCATTACAACTTTCTCAAACTCCTATACAAAATATAATAAATAATTAGACTTTTTCAAGTCCTAAAATAAAAATAATATTAAAAATTTATATTATAACAATATCTTATTCAACTTTCAACAAAACATCTCATCTGAACTGTGTAATCAAACGAGGTCTTAATGTCTTTTGGTTGGGCAAGTGACTAAACATCACACATTCTGTGTCAAAAGGTACCACGTATGCAACATTTCAAAAAATAAAAATAAAAAAATAACGAAGAATTGCCCAGACTCCTGAGGTCACAAAAAGGTCCATTTTACCATTCTTGCATCATGGCTAGAGGCTCAACTGAAGCCAGCTCCTCCCAAGGCTTTTGATGATTACCAGCATCAACCTTTCCTTTCTACCTTTATGCTATGTTTTGCTACTGCTCTTTATTTTACCTAAATCCAGAGGGAGCAGCTTGCGGACCAACTCCAGCTGATCTTCTCGTAGCTCTTGATTGAGAAAGCATCTCATCATAATTCTGATCGGAAAAATTATATAATTAGAACCAGCATGGAGGCATTAGTGTTTATAAGCAAGCAGAAACAAAGAACAATGGAAACATTACCCTCTTCTCAAATGCAATATCCCTTGAGTCGATTATCTTGTCTGCAATGCCATAATCAATGGCTTCCTGTGCTCGAAAATATTTTGGTCGCTGGATGTCTCTAGCAATTTCTTCCTTGGGTTTCCCAATTCCTTTTGCTAATAGCTCAATGTAGTACTCAGTGTTTGCATCCAGCTCTTTGGCCTGACAGAAACTTGTCAAAGAAGCTCTCTCTCACACACACACGAACAGAGAGGGACAGAGCAAGTACCTTAATCCACATATCTATGGCAGCCCCGCTTGATCTGTTTACTTTTGGCAGATATAACTTCGCTGCAATTAGGGAAAAAAAAGGCCGAGGCACAATCAAACGAAATATATTGAGCTCAAAGGTATATGTTGAAGGCACATATACCAAATAAGGTCCAACTGTTTCAAGTATATGAGTGAATCAGCAGGCTGCAAGGTAAAGTGAAATAAACTGTAGTTAAAAAAAAAAAATGGAAAAATGGTAGACATCCCTCTAGTGGGAAAGAGGATGGGGAAAGCCTCAAACACTATGGATATGAATCTGGATAAAAGTGGAAAAATGATAATTGGATATGTTTTAGAGAATGAATGTGGAAGAACTAAATAAGTGACTCCTTCTATTGACCATTAATGCAGTAAAGGGACACGTATACAGCATCCTACTTTTGAACTTTAGAGATATGTGAATCATACTGGAGGAATTTGGCTGTACAGCACGAAAACCCTTAGCTCCTAGCGAGAGAAGCATTGCTGCTTGACCATATGCCATGCCACAATTTACAGTATAGACGTCTGATTTGACGTACTTCAAGCAGATAGTGAAAGACATGCATGCACAGGTTGAAAAAAATAGGTTAAACAACAAAACATAAAATGAAATATGAAGAAAATTGGCCTGTCAATGGGTCTGTTTTGTGAATCAGTGTCATTTATTTTACAATCATTATAGATGCAAAAAATACCAGATAGGGTTGATATTATACTTACAGCCATCATGTCAGCTATTGCATATGCCTCGGTTTCTGATCCAACAGTCTCCATCTTCTCATTCTAAATAGCATAACAGAAACAAAATGAAAGATGCACACGTTTCAATCAGAAAAGTAATTCAGAGTTTTGGACACTGTAAATATTATTTCACCAATCAGAATTTGGATATGGAGGAATATATAATTGAAAATAACACATTCCAATGCTAACCTGTGTCCCAGATGAATTTATGTATAAATATATAGGCTTTGAAGGGTTATCATAATCCAACCACATAAATTGAGCAACAAGGAGCTCAGTTACTGCTGGCACAATCTGCATAATGCAGACAAGAAAATATCAAGACAATTTAGATAAAATGAGAAGCACATGCCATTGTCATGAGACAGAATATGGTGGCTTACAGGCATGCCCAGATAGCATATTCTAGCATCTAAAAGCAAAGAAGGCAAATCAGGAGGAGCAGTTCTAGGTCTTCCATATCCTCTGGCTCCTCCACGATACATGCTTACGCTCATACTGTATTTTGAAGGACCCTGTTCACCCATGCCTGATAGACTCCACATCCCTCCATGGTCCAAATAGTTCTTGGCAGAAGAGATGCTTTCCTGCCAATAGTTGTCAACAAGATAAGGACCCAATTGAATTTGTTTTCATAACTTTTGGTTCTATAGAGAAGTGACTTCCAACAAGTATAATATATAATGAATTCTTTTTAGCATAACTTAATCAGCCTATCAGATGATACCAAGGAGTGCAAGAAGGGAGAAGAACCTCTTTAACTCTTTCCGACTGTCGTCGGACGGGATTATCTTCCGTCATGAACATGTCCATTTGTGAAGCAGTAAGGCCGTAGAGATATTGGGGTGCATTCTTGTAATTGTCCATCACTATCAATTAAAAAATGGACATGAGGATAAGTAGCAACTCGATTTTGCTATGATTTTGGATGAGACTAAAACATAAAGCAGCTTTTCAGTAAGTGTATCCTCTTTGCTTCAGTAACCAATCCCTTGCAATCTAGTTGCAAAAGTAGCAACAATGAACACACGGATGCCTCACCTAGAGTCCTAGTTTAATTTAAACATATCAGTAACTATCCCTACTCCTACCGCTAGTGATTCCAAGCTGTTGAATGAATCTCAAGAGCCATTTAGAGCACTCTTTGGTGAGGTATTCATAGTTGCTTACATTCATTGACGCATATAAGGCATCTCATAGATTCATGTACCTCGGCCCAGAAATTATCATAGGGTCATAGGGAAAAAAATTATTGCTCTAACAAGCACCCTATAAGTCAAAAGCTAGCCTCAGAACTAAAAGCAAGGTAGAAATCAATCCCTTTGAATAAATCTTGTATACACCGGTTCATGCCCTAAGCTGATGCTGATACCTCTGACAAATTAGAGGACCTATCACCACTTAGAGTTAACTTCCCTAGGGTCCGGGTTACTTTAACTCCCTGAATGGTCCGTTGTGATAATGTAACTTCTCTTAAAGCCACCCGACATTTCAGACAGAAATACGAAATAAATAAACTGGGGAGCTCCTTTCAAACTCATACTGACAACAGCACTCTATAAGTATCAGTATGCTGAAATTTTCACCAGAGGGCTTCCTACGTACCAAATTATAAGTTCGAAGTCAAAACCGTAGTCATCACCATCGATCAATGGTTAGTGGGAGAGCGACACATATTAAGCAACATAAAATCACCGTGATTTTAGATAAGGGCCACGCACAAATTTCCTCGAATTGCGCGGTTGGTAACTAATACCTAAACGTAAATAAAAATATCTCACACCCCACTATTCATAAAACATTGCACTCTAATTATCAGCTCTCCAAACTCCAGCTTCAACTTATTTAATGATAAAAAATGAAATATTTAGGTTATGCGACTACTATTCTATCTACATATAACGGAGCATATTTTCTTCCCATACTAGAAACCATCAGAAAGAAAAATAAAATTACATCTCAAGAAATAAGTAATATAAGTAAACACAAAATTTACTCGACTGAGCAGAATGTAATTAATCCCAAAAAAAAATGAATTGAAATTGGCAGGAGCAAAACCTTTAGAAAAAATGGTGTCTTCGAAAATTTTAAAAAGAGGGAAAGGGAAAGACTCACATCCATCTTTGATATTTTCTTCCCTGAAGTGCTTGGGGATGTGTTCCAAGGACTTGGCAAGTGGGGAGATAAAGCATCTTCGAGCCGTGCTTCTCCTAGTTGGGTGAACGATTAAAGCATAGAAGAGCTTGGTGCCGTGAAGGAAAGGGGACTTTTGAATCCCAAGAGAAGTACCCACTTTCCCAAATGCTCGAGGGTCCTCGACGATGGACGACGAGGTTGGAGCTGAGAGAGGGCAGAGCAGCGAGGTGGCCATAGAGAGAGAGTCACCGCTTCACGCTGCAGGAGGCGTGTGGATGGGTGTTTCTGTACCGCTTTGTGACGCATAGTGGAAGCCCACAACGAATGGATTTATGGGCCCGAATGGAGCCTCTCCTAATACAATCAAATTAACGAAGCCTTCAGTTGTCAGGCCCAACCCAAAAGTTGCAAAAACCCATCTTTAGTTGAGGCCCATATTTGAAATGACTGATTTATTATTGCACATAATAAGCTGAGCAACGAGTTTGCTGAATATTGGGTCGACAGTCAATACGTACATTAAAACCTTGACCAAAACGAGAAAACGAGACTTTAGATTATCCCAAGAGGAAAAAGTCAATGGAAGTTGCTGAGTACAACTTTGATTTGCGTGAGTTAGAGATTAGTAATTAAGTGTCAAAGATGGATGTATGTAAAAGACACAAGGTTTGACTGTTCCTCCACCATGAGTTTGGTCTTGTTGTGCGGGTGAACAGTCGGCAAGTCTCCTCATTTTGGCCTTTAGGTGAAAAAGCAAAATGGGCATTACTTAATGCTTATAAACTTAATAACGATGGAAAGTGATTATTATGTGATCATGAGTCATGATTTCATCACCCCTTACGTTGATCTTTCCTTCACCAATTAAGGAGGAGCTTGGAAGAGTCGTAGCAGGGAGTACTCTCTCTAAGACGACTTATGAATAAATTTTCTTGAAGTTTCCGTTTCATTTCCTGGGAAAAAAAATCATGGACTGAAAGGAATTAATGATCAGGTCCTGACTGCCATTTCAATGCTAAATACAAATAACCACATTAGTGAAAAAATGATTCTGCATTTCTTTTTAAACAACAACAAAAATACTGTTCAATCAGCAGCCTCACTTGTATCATTTCTGCACTAAATTTTACGGCAGGGAATAAAATTAAACGATAAAACTCCACAAAACTTTGACGCCACACCTAAATCACAGAGCCACGTACGCTTCGTTTATTTATAGTTTGTACTGATCCTATTAGGGTGAAATCGATTGCCTTGCTACTGGATGAGAGCATCGATAGCAGCCAGCATGAGTCACGTGCACGAACCTTTCTGATTTTCCTTTTTCTATTTTGCTGAAAGCAAATCTTTACTCCATGTTATATATCGCACTATCATCTTATTATATAAGATGTAATATATTTATAATGATAAATATATCAGATTTTATATAGTAGAATAAAAATAAAATTATAGTGTGATTTACATAATTTTTCATACATATATATCTTAAGAAAAATTCTATACACTATACTACCATTCTACTTTCATCATATTATGACATTTTTATCACAATGAAATGATAATAAAATGTGTTATGTCTTACATAATAAGATAAAAATGAAATGAAAATGTAATATAAAACATTACTGCAGGACTAATATATGTAAATTACATTGCTCGAGTAGTTCCTCCAAGAAAGAGGAGGATGAATGCCTTATCGTACATAAAATTAGAACCATTATGAATTTGGCTGCCATATGATCTGTCCAATGCCAAAACTATATATTCATACAGGACGCGGATCATCGATATCTATTCAACTCATTCATTTATCTCAAAAATTTTAAAATGGTTTAAAATTCGGATCATAGGAAACAGTATGGAGAATTTCCTAAGCATATTCAAGGCATCTGAATGCTTTTTTGTCCGGAAAGCATGCGTTAAAGCTAAACCAAACTTCGTAGACTTTTGTATTCTGAATTCTCTGAACTCAAAATTAGGTGTGGATCCGAGTAGTAGTAATAACGTGGCAAAGTGAAGCATCGGCAGTAACCACATGGAAGCATTAGATGAACTCCCAACAAAAAACGGACGGCCTGATGTGGATCGTTTTTTAAATTGCTTGTCGATCATGGCAAACACGTAGGTCGTGACAGTAGCCAAAAAGAGACGTCAAGTGCCACGTGTCTGTTGCTTGCGGTAATGTCCGACGCTTGGTGAAGAAGCCACTTTGGTTGTGTATCAGTACACTCTTTCCAGCGGCACACAAACAACTTGTCCCTTTTTTTTATTCTATAAGAAACCCAGAACTCGAGAATCGAGATACAGTTTTTTTGTTTTGTTTTTTTGGTAATACAGACAAGAACGAGGATAATACAAGTAATAACACGTGGCTAATAGAGGATGTTTCTTTTCCTACAAAGTTGTGCTGTCTTGCCACAGAGCACACCAAGTAGGAACTACCAAAATATAATTCTGCTCGAATTCAAGGTCCAGATGGAAGCAAAAGATGAAAATATATAATATAATGAAGGACGCGACACCGTTAGCAGTTATTTCTGTTTCCAAACCGCTAAAATGGCGCTTGAGCAAGCAGGCGGTGAGATAAAAAAACAAAAAAACAAAAAAAAAAAAAAGCATAATTTGGATAGTAAAAATAAAAATGATATAAGTTTCGCGCAAAATTTTATAAAAAAGTAAATTTTATTTTTTTAAAAATAACTATGTGTTCATGACTGATACCTGCATATGTGCTTTGTATATTAATATATTTATATATATGACATAATTTAATATATGATTTTCATGTGCCTGCAAATAAACAAAGACTTGCATTTTATGGAGATGATTATTTTTCTTCTTCACTTGGGCTCAACCTAGTCAACTATAGTTTTAGCAGGAATATTAACATTTTAATGTAATTTTAATCGAGAAAAATTAATTAAAAAGATACTTAGAGCCCTTTAATTGCAAGTAGATCCTCTAGATCGTAGTAAATCTTTTACATTATGGGAAGAAGCGTGTCCAAATCACGTAATTAACGAATTAATTAATATGCCTTAGATATTGTGATATCAACCCCTCTATCTCATATAGTTTTGAATTCATATTTCATTACATCACAGCTCACGAAATAATAATACTGATTATAATAAATAAAGAAAAATTTCTCACTATCTGTTCATTACTATTTACTAGGCACCAATTAATTGTGACCTAAATGGTAGAAATTTCTATCTCCTAAGATTTTTATTCTAATTTTCTTTTTTATCTAAAATCTTATTATTTGTAATTATATATTAAATGAATATCCAATTAATATATATATATATATATATATAGGGGGCGGCTACTATGCCGCCCCATTTTGACCGCTGGGCGGTATGCCCAGCGTAAAATTTTTTTTTTTTTTTTCATATTTTTTTAACATATTTAAAAAATAAAAAAAAATACACCAATACACTTAAAATCACTTCCTTAACTACTAAGTAAAAAAAAAAAATTGACTAGTGATCATATAGAGGTGTCAAGTTGGATAAGCAAAGTAGACTTTCTCATATATATATATATATATATATATATATATATATAATCCAATTTATTTCTCTCATGCTCAATAGTCGCAATGGCGAAGTCGTGACATGGCCAACAACAGTAAGTGTGGTCAACACGCCCCCCTAAGAGTCAAGACCCAAAGTCGGTCTACCCATGCCTTAATTTGTTTATAAATACAAAATATCCGAGTAAAATGAATTGAGATCAGCAGGCGTACATAGTTTTGACTTGGAACAAGTCTTCTCTCGGGGAGCTCAGTCACACCACCCCACCATCACTCCTACTCCCTTCCTCTTCTTGTAGTTATAGTTGACCGACTTCACTTCCAGCTACACCAACTCACCCTCCCCACCTTCTCTAGCATCCATTCCGATTCCTCCTTTATATATACCACAGCCATCTCTCCCATATACTCTCACACCACATATCTCTTGCTTGCTTACTCTTTCCAACACAAACAACCACTTTTATTCTCTCTTTGCTTGCTTTCTTTCCTTCTTTCTCTGCTCTATTGCTTCCTTTCTAAGTAAACCCACCCATCTCTCAACAACAAAGAAAGATGGCCTTAGAAGCTCTGAATTCTCCCACCACAGCCACTCCTTTCAACTATGAAGACGACGTTGAGCGTCAATATGTGGAACCATGGACCAAGAGGAAGCGCTCCAAACGACCCGCTCGCATCGAGAACCCGCCAACCGAGGAAGAGTACCTCGCTCTCTGCCTCATCATGCTTGCCCGTGGCGGCACCAACCCCACCGACAGTGAGATTACACAACAAAAGCGCTCGCGGCCCGAGCCGCCGACCTTGAATCTATCTTACAAGTGCACCGTATGCAACAAAGCCTTCCCTTCCTACCAAGCCCTCGGCGGCCACAAGGCCAGCCACCGCAAGTCAGCCTCCGAAGCCGCCAACGTCGACACCAACAACAACCACCCATCAACTTCCTCCTCATCCGTCGCCGGCACGAGCGGTAAGACCCACGAGTGCTCCATCTGCCACAAGACCTTCCCCACCGGCCAGGCCTTGGGCGGCCACAAGCGCTGCCACTATGACGGCGGCAACAGCCACAGCAACACCAATACCAATACCAATACCAACGCCAACAGCGGCGTGACCTTCTCGGAAGGTGGCGGCTCCAGCCTCAGCCAGAGCCACCGTGGCTTCGACTTGAACCTACCGGCCTTTCCAGATTTCTGGTCCGAGAGGAAGAGGAGCCAGCTTTCGGCGGAGCAAGAAGTGGAGTCTCCTCTGCCCACAAAGAAGCCCCGCTTGTTCTTGATGAGTCCGGAAGACCTGGTTTCCGCCCAAGATTGATTTCAAGATAACGTGAATCGCAGAACTTCAAATTTTTTGTCTATCAATTCTCTTTGAAACAGTGTTGATTGTTTAGGCTCTGTCTCGTCGAATTGTTTCTGTACATTGAATTTGTTCTTGTTTCTGAAACTAGCAATCTGCAATTATTGATTTTTATTTTTTTAAATCACATTATTCATTCATTCATTCGTTTCCATATAATAATCGCGTTACAAATATTTTGGGTGGATGAATTTTCCTCCCCATTATTTTTTATTTTAATTTTATTTATTAGCTTGAAATGGTCGAGTATTTGACAAGATTAGCTTCCACAAATAAAAAAAATCTAAAAAAAAAAAAAGAAGAAATATTTACAAAATTGATTTCTCTCGTCCAATTTATTCCAAGTCCATTTTGTTGAAATTTTCCCGTGAGGTATGCGGCATGCATCATGGAGAGCTGGCCGACCGACCGATTGACTATAGTTAAGATCAAGTCAAGTTTTTTTTTTTTTTAAATAAAAATAATATTGGTCGAGGGGTACTGTTTGATTATTCCTGGGACATGAAAAATCAACTGAATCTGGAGTCGTAGCCGCGTGAGCAGCGTAATTACAGCAGGCAGTGCCATTGTGGTGGGGGATCTTTTGCAGTCTTAAGAATTAAGCAGGAAGCAGCCCATGTTAATTTACGCCTCTTTTGTTTTTAAGAAATATTTTATCTTATTTTATTATTATAATTTTTTTAAATTTTCACATAAAATAAAATAAATAATTTAATTTTTTCAAATTTTAAAATAAAAATAATATTAAAAATATATTCTAATAATATTTTATTTAACTTTTTAATTTTAATCTCATCTCATCTCTAAAAGCAAAATAGCTTTTAGATATAGAGTGATAGGCTCAAGCCATGTGATTCCTGCCTGCCTGCCTTTAATGTACATGTTGACAATGATTATACATCTCCAAATCTTTTCCGTGGCTTTTGGGGGATCTCATTACTTAAGCCTGCTAATTAGCACCATCCAACGTACCACATAACTTTATAGTTGCTCTTCATTCTTCTGGGAGTTCCATATTAATCTGTTTTTATGCATTTGTCTATCGTGAGTGAGAAATTAACAGAGTTCAAAATCTGTAGTTTTGAAAAGAATACATGCTATTTTCACTCAAAACTCAAAGACTGCTCATTGGTGTCGGGACACGGACACGGACACGGACACAGACACAGACACTCACTTCCAGCTTGTTTTATTTACAGTAAGGTTTTTACTTTGTCTCTTTTAATTTACAGTTTCGGGATTAGAAAAGAACGGAATATGTCTAAAGACATTTCACTTCCCAAAGAGTACGAGAGATGTAGCCCGAAAGTCCCCCGAACAGGTAAAAGTATTTTTTTATTTTTTATTTATTTTATTTTATATATTTTTTTAATCATTATAAATATTTATAAAAAAAATAAAAAATTTACAATATTATTAAAAAATACTTTCTTAATCACTAAATTAAAAAAAAAATGATTTTCGGGACACATTTTCGGGCTATATCTTCTGAACATTTAGCATTTCTGCTTCCCAAATAGTACTCTCTCCATTCACGATGTCAAAAAGTTAAAAGTCTTAAAGGCGACAACTTCAAGACATGCAAGGTAAGTTATCAAATCGGTCCACTTTCCCACGGAAATGGCCGAACACTACTACACTTATACACGTTGTCGTTGAAGCAAAATATAGAGGTTTAAAGGGCAATTATAAGCTGAATAAGTGTGCATGTACCGTGTTGTTTTAAAAGCAGCCTACTCGTCCAAAACGCGGACTTGACAACGTACCCACATTTATATTGTTCCCTTCTCTAGTGAGACAACGAGTGTGTGAGTTGAACGTCCTTTCTCAACTAATCTGTCAACCACACTTTAATAAGAGTGTACAGCTTGATCTATAAACGATATTGTATAATATGATTTTTTTTCCCTTCCAATGTAATTCATTGTAAAACTATAATTAATAATTGGAAAATGACACTACTACTGTCGAATATGTGTCCACTTATATATTTTTATTTTTATTTTTTTAATAGTTAAGAAAGTAACTATTACTAAATTTATATTTTATTTATTTTTTTCTTAATGGTTCAAAATGTTTAAAAAAATATTAAATATTAATAAATAAACAAACTCATTTGTATTCTCCTTTAAAAGTCACGACTCACCCTATCATTATCCTTAATAATTAGATACGGTAAAAGCTAGTCAGTTAGAGTAAACTCTCGTTTGGATTGTAAGATGGTCTAATCTTATCCCATCTTAATTATCTTATTTCATTCAATCTTATCGCCACATCTAAATACCACAAATATAAACACTTTTTAATTTTAAAATTTCAATTTTTTTATCTAATCATTACAACTTTCCTAAACCTCCAAACAAAACATAAAAAATAATTTAATTTTTTCAAATCTCAAAACAAAAATAATATTTAACAATATTTTAACTTTAATGTCTGAATTTAACATTTTCTTTCTATTTTCTTAAAAATTCCATAAAACATTTTAACTCAAACTATTTTACTATTATTTACAAATTGGTCATTTCATCTCAACATCCAAATAAGGGCTAATTCTTATATGTGATCTTACCTACCTAGTTAGCTTATTTCACTTATAATGTCCTGGAAAACTCTTTTGATGTGCCTATATTTTTCGATCATGCATTGATCTGGTCCAATTCTTATATATATGTGCCGTCCAGCTAGTACGTAGTTAATTTTCTTTTTTATTTTTCTTTAGAAAAATTATATTTATAGACTTATAGTGTAAAATTTGCAAGTAGAAGAACTATTGTGGATAACCCACAAACAATGGAGCAGCTCAGAATTAATCGGTGTTAACAATGCTGATTCCTGTACGTATTAATTGTTTGACATTTTTCCGATAGCTTATAAGAGTACGAGAACATGAACCCAAAAAAAAAAAATACATGAATATATATAACATGATGATCGATCTGTTTCGCAAAGTGATATGAATCGTATTCTTTAATGCGAGGATATTCCTCAAAATGACAAAAGCGTGATAAGATTTTATTGCTTGGACCGTTTTAACACGGTTTGAGAGATCATATACGCTGATCAGAAACAAGGAGGAATAAAAAGAAGAGCGGTGCTACTCGTTCATTTTGACAACTAGTTTAAAATTCTATTATTATTTTTTAAAATATTTTTAAAAAATATAAAAAATATATCAATACACTAATAGTGATTTCTTTAAATATTACCTAAAAAAAATTAAAATATATGAAGTATTAAAATGAGTGAATAAATGAAGCGGATAAAATAATATTTTTCTAAAAAGAAATAAGAAGTAGCCGTGTATATGTTAATCTAGCCATGTTCTTTGCGTGTGGGAGGGAAACTGCGTGGATGCGTAATAGAACGGAGCTAATTATAAAAAAAGAAAAGAAAAACAAGGTTCTGAATGTGAGAGGATAATGCGCGCTTCTACTGTTTAAAAGAACACAGAAAAAGAAAAAAGAAGCTTTAATTTTTTGGTTCACATTGATGCAAAAGCTTCTTTGAAAGACGCGAATTAGAGAATATCCCAGTGAATTTTTTTTTTTTTTTGAGTTATTAAGGAATTATCAAATATTAGCTGTGGATAAGGAATTAGATATGTTTATAATGAATTAATAATTATTTCTTATAAAATCGATTTTATGAGATAAGTTATGTCAATAAATTGATTCATGATATCAAAACACGCCACGTGACGATTAATACATGCCACGTGACGATTAATGGGGGCTAATGAGGGCTACCCACATTGTTTATTTCGTAACAAGGAAAAAAAATATTGACTTGTATTTGAGGGAGGATGTTGAGGAATAATTCTCGTGATAAGATCTTAGACATATTTATAAGAAATGAATAATCTTATCTTATAAAACTAATTTTATGAGATAAATTAGATCAATAAATTTCTCCAATAGTGAAGGGATTATTCAATTGTACGTAGGAAATAATATGAGAAAATATTTGAACAGAAACGTCAAAGAAAACCACGTACGCTTGAATTGTTCATGACATGTGTGCATACGTCATTAATCACTCACATATATATATTTATGTAAGCTGCAGCATGTGATCTGATCATCTCCAATATTGGCTGTTTCTTTCCCTAATTTGTTACCACATTTTACAAGACTAATTGGTATATATTCGAAGCTTTTGTCTTTTTACCATATCGTACTTTGGCATATATAGACTATAGTCACCATAAGTTTTATTTCTTCTGATTGGGCGACTTTCATGCCTGGTGGCTTCCTAAGTTGCATGAATTAAAGACAAAAAGAAGTATATGCAAATTAATCAGTCATCGGCACCCAAAGAAAAAAGAAAAAGAAGTAGGTCAATATAAATGCAACGTGTTCAATAACATGAATGAATATATAGTTGACTTTTTTTAACAGGGCTGGATCCCGTCTAGTTGGGCAGCTAACAAAGTATTGTAAAGAGGACGGCTGATTTTTTCAACAGCCTAGCCATACGTCCGTTCAACTCGAACGTAGCTTCTCTGCTATTTCCCATTATAATTAATAACTAATACATAGCCTCAGGAATGTGATACTGTACGTACTTATAGCCATGGCCTTCTTGTTTGGCAGGCGGTGAGAGATGGCCAGTTTTGTGGAAATGACTAAGATCAGGGACTTTTGTGGATGGATTTGAAGTGCAACTTGTCCTTACTTTATATATTGCTAGTGGCAAAACCATTAGGTCAGCTTAAACGATAATTAACACCTTTTTTTTATAGATCGGAAGAGAACAGTTCTAAATTTAATTAATTCATAATTTGGGACTTATTTTGGATAGTTTTTCTTTTTTCTTTTTAATTGACATGAGTTCTAATGTCTAACTAAACAATGAATATGAAGACAATCGTACCTTCATGAGTAGTTGAACTTCTGACTATATATATAGTTGAACTCAATGAATTGGACCGACCTCTTAATATTATACAACACCACCAAAGATTTTTATATGTACTAAAGTTAAAAAAACGTAACAAATCATGCAATCATGCATGGTTTTTCTTTCTTTCACTAATTAATCCCCCTTTTTTTTAAGATAAGAAGCTGATTCAATCTCTAATATATTTTAAGGAGAAATCAGAATCCTAAAAGATCTAATTGGATCCGGGGGATTAATGAAGAGAACTTGAAAATATTGTCCATTGTTTTGTAATGAAAACGTGCATTATATATATATAAATTCATAATGTCACGTCCTCTCATCATCATACTTTTGTTGCCAAATGCTTGTCCAATAGCATCACTACAATGACATGTGTCTCGTTGTCTGTGTATCAGTGTATGTTATTGATCATCAGAAATAGAGAAAGAAACGGATTATTTAATGTTCGATTTAGAAAGGCTAATTATATATGATATTCCTCCTCTGGTCATGTATAAAGGCTATATATATATATAGCACTCGATGAGAATGGCAAAAGGAAATACCAAACCTAGAACATTCACTTCACTTGGGCCACAAACTTGGTGGCACTTGAGTATCAAACCTAACCATAATGGGCTGCACTGACCGTTTAGGCTGTTGCATGGTGGTGGTAGAAGCCCTAATCATCCTTTCCAATTATAAGTACATGCATTCTGACAAAAGCATAAAGGGAAAGCCAACCTTCACAAGCCTCTGGGCCACACAGGCACACACTATTTAGGCGTGACAACGTCAATTTCTCTATTATTGGGTTGCACTACAGATTTTTATTTTTTATTTTTTTAAAAAAAAAGCTACTCAAAGTATGAGAATTCTGTGGAAAGTTCAGTACTTCTTTTTTAGCACTTGCCGGAGGATTCTATGGTTAGGATATCTTTACAAAAATTCTTTTCATCAGTTACTATTCATTATTCCACACTTTACATTCAATAAAAAATATTCCTATATTACAAAGAAAAAATTATAAGTATAATATGTGAAAGTAAATAGTAACTAATATATAGAAATTTTCCCTCCCAATATGTTTCTATATATATTATATAGCTTTCATGGGCTCGGATGTATAGCTTTCCCATATTTTGGGGTGTTATCTGTTCTGAATCTCCATTTAATTAGGACCTCAAATTCTTTTCTCCTCCCTTTTTGCATACTGTCCGGTCCCACTTCCTCATGAAGCTCATCATAGCCATAAACTGACCATCACAATCATATCCGAAGAAACTTTCGGCCGAAAAAGAGCCCCCAAGTTAATCTCCGTGTCTAATTTCTATCAACATTTTTTGGTGCGATTTTACTTGCCATGCATGCATGCTCTCACATATATATGGTTGCTAATAAACCTATATATAAATATAAGTGCTGAATATATAGTAGACTTATTTCCCATCACTAAAACAAATTCAATCAATGTCTCCCTCCCTAGCTACCACCCACCCCAATTAAGCCTCCTTTTCTTCCAAAATCCTAAGGAAATAAAGTAGTGATTACTCATTATGGGCTGCATGCATTTGTATTCGTAAGATCTTAATTAATAGCCGAAGTCCTATAGCTAGCTGCTACGATAGCTTTCATAATTTCCATTCAACGCTTAAAGTCCTATATATTATTACTTCGTCTGTTTTATAAAAGAGAAGTGCTATACGGCATATAGTGTAGTGGTGCACACAATGCATACACTACGTGGACGCCTCTCATCCAATTGTTTTTTTTTCTTCCTTTGGCTTCTCTCTCTCATCTCTCTCTCACCAGCGTCTCTCTCCCGTCTCTCTCTCTCATCAACTCTCTCTCATCATCTTCGCTTTCTCTCTCATCTTTGCTCTCTCTCTCATCTCCACTCTCTCTCTCTCATCTCTGCTCTCGGTCTCTCTCTCTCTCTCTTCTCGCTCTCTCTCGGCTCGCTCTCTCTCATCTCTGCTCTCGCTCTCTCTCTCATCTCTGCTCTCGCTCTCTCTCTCATCTCTCGTCTCGCTCTCTCTCTCTCTCATCTCTGCTCTCTCTCTCTCGTCTCGCTCTCTCTCATCTCTGCTCTCGCTCTCGCTCTCTCTCTCTCTCTTATCTCTGCTCTCTCTCTCTCGTCTCGCTCTCTCTCTCATCTCTCGCTCGTTCTCTCTCTCATCTCCACTCTCATCTCTGCTGTCGCTCTCTCTCTCTCGTTCTCTCTCTCATCTCTTCTCTCTCTCGTTTTCCCTCTCAAACATGTGGTGTATATTTTGACACTTAATGTGTGTAAAATTGACTTTAATAAACAGTGACTTCTATATATAATATTTCTTTATGAAAATAGACTACTACCTTTTCGAAGGACCACAGTCTGAAAGTGCAGAGGTACGCGACCCACATGGATTAATAATTTATACGTACGTACTGATCTTGTGTTTTCGTATTCGATCTGCTAGCTTTTCTTATATATTGGCCGTAGAGCTAGCAATTAATCCGGAATTAATTAACATCATGCGAAAGATGCTTAAGCCAATGCCGGTGGTGGTCCGGATCATGATCATGTTGCACTTATTTCCGCTTCGAAAAAGGTTGCCATTTTTATCAATGATTCATCAGCAATCTTCTACTTTGACGCAATGCCATTTTGATCTAGTATTCGTTGTTGCATGCATATATATATATATATATATATATATATATATAATTACTGTAAATTATGTGGATCGATGGTGTGCCAACACCGTCGATGATCAAGATTCAAGACCAATCCAATGGTTGTCATAATTAAGCAATATTTCCATTTTCAATTAATAATTTAGTTTTAGTGATTTCTTTTTTTTTTTTTTAGTATCATAGTATGACAGTGGTGGCCATGTGCATTGTGTTGGCTAATCAAGCAATAATAGTACTATCTATCATGTAGTCATGTGTTCTTTCTCCCCCTCCTTTCCCCTGGCTAGTACATATATAAGTATATATATATTGATGAGTTTTAAATTTGGTTACTGTTTTCATTTACACATGCTGCATATTTCTCTTTCTTTTATTCTCCTAATTTAAGTACGTACGAGATACAATATTAAATTAAGAAAACTAAACTTGAGAGCAAGAAATATATAAGACTGTAGCGAAAGCAGGGACTACGGGGTCAAAATAGATGTGTAGTCTCAAAAAGAAATGGTCAAAGTCGAGGCAGGCGGGGGTTGGCTCTTTAATTTTATAGAAATGATATTTATAGTGATGTAAAAGTTTTGCGCATCTTTTAAAAAAAAAAAGATAAATATGAAATTTACGTAATAAAATTAATTTTTTAATTATAAATTTTATAATATTTTTTAAAATATATCGGACTTATACATTTTAATGCTGTATATAACATTGTTTTACTTTTAATTTTTTTTTTCACAGCTAGCAGATAATCGGAAGCTAGTGTGAGATATTCTTTTGGAAATAATTATACACATTATTTCTACATCATATATTATATATAATTTTATAGTAAATATGTAGTATATGAATGATGAATAGAAGAATTTAATTAATTTAATAAAAAAAAATATGTGTGATGTATGGTATAAGATGATATTATTTAATAGTGTATTGATAGATAATTAAATTATTTTATGTCTAATATTAGACATCACGTGGGAAACAGCTTGACAGGTAGAGAGTACTTGTCTCTAGTTGACTTGTTCTTATCGTAATAGCCCCACCACATACTCGATCGACTACGTACATATTCGATCCAAACTCGTCTTAAAATTCAAGCAGCAGATTTCTCACCAGACAGACAAACAAACATAAAAAAATAAAATAAAAAAAGAAATTTAAACTGGCTCAAAGTAGAAGGAATCGAGTGTTCCTTAAGAAATGGGTCTAGATTCATTGCTCTTGATTGGCAGAGGATCAAACACTCATAAAGTAGCCTATTGCAATTACATTACATACAGTACTTCTCGATCTCTCTTCAATCAATATCAAATCAAATGATCAAAGAGCACACATTTTTTCATTCGTCTATCCAAATTAATAAAGACGACTACGTTAATAATAATTGCCGCATCAAGATTTAACTCTTCTTTTTTATTTGATTTTCAGTAACATTATATAATATCTTTCCTTTACTACTTCTGCAACTAGGAAAGAAAAAAGAAGCTGTCTAAGTTGACCGGTTGGTATAGCTTTAGATAAGATGCTGTGATTAGAGAATAGTGGTCACTTTGTCTCTCACTCAAGGAACTAGCTGCTAGCAACGGAGAAGCTTGTTATTCGTGAACCATGTTGGAGAAGAAGATCAACCTCAATGATCAGCACCTAAATGATCAAGTGAAACTGGAATTGGCTTATGTATTCGTCCTACCCAATAAATAATTTGCATGCACTTGCACCCGGCCTGATTATTTATAGAGACATCCATTTCTTCTAATAGGAGGAGGGAGATAACACCTTATAAAGATCAAGATGAGTTAATTCTTAAACTATGTGGAACTTCTCAATACTATTTAGCATGAAAAGAGAGGTTTTTCTTTTGTTTTTAACGAGAAAGTGCAAAATAGACAAAAAAAAAAAAAAAAATTTAAAGAAAACTCTATGTGCCTTATCTCTCTTTTTCTTTTTTCACGACGGGTTATATATAACATGATATATCGCATTTACGTGCCAGCTCGCATGCAAATATTACACTCATGAAACCATTATATATATTCAGAAAAACTTACGAAGAAATTAACTGGTTATATTAATTAAGAACTAAAAAAGCACTGATCAATATATATATATATATAGGCTTTGGAGGTATTATCATTCGAATACAGTGAAAGAATAGGGAATATCCAACTTTGATAAGATCCTAAAAAAGAGCATGTATATATATATACACATGATCTGTCTCAATTAGTAGCAGACATTGATAATTATGTTTAACTAACCTAAAAACCAGCAAAATAATTCACATGAACATCATATTATACTGTGTGAGGATGCTCATCAAGTTGCTCAACGATAGCTTTTTCGAACGATAGCATGGGTATTGTCTAATAATTACTAATGAGTTCCATAATATTTCGTGAAAATTAAAAAGAGTACTGCTAGAGCCACCACTGGTGGCTCCGCTGGGAGCCTGGCATGTGTTTTTTAATGTGTTTTTTTTTTTTTTTTTTTATAGAAATTTTTTTAATATTTAAAAAAAATAAAATAAATTTAAAATATTATTAAAAAAATACTTCCTTAATCATAAAGTAAAAAAAATTATTAAAAAATACTTTCTTAATCACAAAATAAAATAAAAAAACTTCCTAATTAATGAAGTATTTTTTAATGATATAATGAATTTTTTTTATTTTTTTTTAAATTTAAAATTGTTAAAAAAATATATATAAAATTTTTTTAAATAAAATATATAAAAAAATACACATTAATGCAAGCGGTAATTTCAGCTAATTTCAGCAGAAACTGGGAGTGGGATGTTTAATATATTTTTCAATTAAAAATTACGCAGAAAATGTTTTATTTTTTATTTTTACATTTCGGAGTGCTAGCGAATTGAACTTCGACATGTTTTAACTCTTTTAAGCTCACAAAATTTTTTTGTACAGTTCGATCAATCACTCTTTTTAAATTTCCCGATGCCACTGGCACCACCTCGTCGATGAAGAAAGATAGCAGTACGAGAGCGAGAGAGAGAGAGGGGTAGATGTGGGTAATGGGTTAATTAGGGAACAAGCGAAGGGTCATTTAATGAAGGCATCCGCGGTATAGGGATTAGGGGTAACAACTAGAAAGCTGGAGTGTCAGTGTGGCGTGCATGGCTGAGCAAGTGTAATGGTGAGTGTTAATGCCTACAGAAATTGAATGAACATCTTCCAACTTTCTCAGGGAACTCATAGAGAAAAGAAAATTGATGAGCACAGGGGAAATACCGTGCTTGGAGAAAGTGGTTAATTTGACACTAACGAGACTGATCATGAAACATTTCGTATCAGCTTGGCTTTTACTGTAATCTGTGGGCAGTGTGGAGGGGCCTTTATGCTTCGTACTTGGAGTTTTGGATGCAGATACTGTGTGAACCAGCTCATTATCTGATGGGTACTTTTAGGTTATTTCTTTAGCTTTTGGTTTTGGTTTTTGTTGTGGTAAGTTTGATCCCTCCAGAATTAAAGTTCTCATTGGCAGTGTTACTGTTCCACTGATTTGCTGTTCTTGACGCAAAAAGATTGGAATGCGTCATTATCTCATTGGCGTAAGATTTTGTAAGAGTTTTATAACCAATCTCTCCCACTCTATCTCCGTCGTTTGTCCCGTGGGGTTCCCATCTTCCTTAAGACGGTTTTAGAATCTAGATTTCTTGGTTTGGTTTTTGCTGTTACCACCTAAAACTCGGAACCGGTTTCGCTTAATTTGACACTACTACACGTAACTTGTTATTACTCTATACATGAGCTTTGTAGATTTGATATATGAGTCTTGGGTTTGTTGGGGTTTACACGGAGAGTGGCTTTTGGGGCTCTGTCTTTGTGTTTCCAACTTGATATTGGGCATATTTCTGCATGTGCGATTTTAGGATCTTAACATTATACATGATCTTCAGCTTCAATAATTTACTAGATTTCTGTGTTATATTCTGATAGATTCCTTAGATTTCTGTTATAATTTTGTAGTGATTTTATCGTTGGTAGTTGATGTTTGGTTGTTAATTACTATAATTAACTTCTGCTTTTGTGCCCTCTCCCCTATTTTTTTCCGTACTTAGCAAAATAAAGAGAGATGCTCATTGTCTACCGTTCTGGGGGTTTCTTCAACTGATATCGAGATGCTGTTTTCTGTTTCAGGTTTTTTCAAACTTCAACGGTTAAAGAAATCAAACACAAATCTGATTTGTTTGATTTGTATGGGTTTTGGAACTTGAAGCTATAAAGACCATAAGAGGGCCTTGTGGTATGAATGCTTAAAAAAATCGATAACAGAGGAACAAAGTGGTCAGAAAGGAAAAGAAAAAAAAGGAAATAGTGGGGGGGAGTGAGGTGGAGTCGGATTTGTGCTTGCGGGTGATACTGGTGTGAGAATTATTTTGTCTTAGGAGTCTGTTGGCGATGTCTCCTGGGCTGACTAGGTGCGCCCGGGCTCCGTGGGCTTTGCCGCCGACCAAGGAAACAGCCTCTTCTTTGGTTCTCTTGGCATTCAAGAGAACCTTTTCTTAAAAAATTGCACAACTCCCATCTTGTGTTTCCTTTTAATCTCCTTCTCTCTCTTACTCATACTCTCTGCCTCGGTTGCTGTCAAAGATTCGCTCTCTTACCACCACAGCATATATCCTTCCCCTCTTTGAGATCCTTCTTTTCTCTCTTGGAGACCAGAAACTTGCTTGCATTGAGAAATCTGGTCCCCACATCTGGGATACTGCTTTCTATTTCTGGGAATTTTCCTTCAATTGAGGGTTTTTATGTATGCTCACTGAGAATGTGTCATCGCGACTAGCACTAATCAGCTGAGTGTTGGAGAGGACCGGTTTAAAGGTGCAGAGGGTGAAGCGGATCTCTTGCTCTCGAGATGAAGTTTATGAAACTTGGATCAAAGCCGGATTCCTTTCAGACTGATGGAAACAATGTCAGGTGAGGTCTTTTGGAATTAAAGAAACAAAAAATGAACTGGGTCCTATCAATTTTCTTTTGAAATTTGTTTAGGAATTACTTGTGCTGTTGTTATGTTTGATGCATTTCCTACTTACTAAAAAATAAACAAAAGTTTGATGCATTTCCGTTTGTGTTGCATAACTCTGTTACCGATGACTTTAGCTCTTTCAACTGTTTCTCTGTTCATTGATGTTCTGTTTGCCACCTCTTTCGAGTTAGATTTGCCATTTAGATTAATGCTTACTGTGGACAAAGAGTTGTTTGAGGTTTAACTTCGAGCTCCCTCCGACGGACTGTGAACAACTTCATTGCTCGATTAAAATAGGGCCCATTTAAAAATTATTTTTGGGGGTTTGAAAGTTCTGTTTGTGTATGGCCTTCCCATTCCGTTTCAAGCTTGCCCATATTGTACTCTTCAATGCTGGCTGGTTTTTCTCTCCGTTGGCATTTGGGATTTGAGAGGAAGTACTTCATTAGTTTTCTTAGTTCTAACTAAGTCAGAAAATAAGAAAAGTTCTTTCAGCTTTATAAACTTGTAGTCAGGTTTGTTAAGTTTCTTTCGGATGCTCATGATGTTAAGCATTTCTGATAGGTGGGTATTGGCTGTAGTATAGTAGAACCTCAATTGGCATTATTTAGCAATTGAATGCGTTGGGATGTAAAAAAATGATGGTTTGTTTAATTGAGTGACTAAGAAGTCATTATGTAATTATTTCATCAAACTTTATTAATCATATTTGTTCCGAAACTTTGGATGCATCTATTAACCAAAAAGCTGAGGAGTACATATCTTATCCCAGGTTTAACGATACTACAACTCATGGAACATTATGTGGTTCTCACTCATGGAAAAATGAATTCTTTCCCTTTTAGTAATGTTGTAGGGGAAAATGCGATGCTTACGATTGTAATTCCTTATATTGTATTAATCCAGACTACTAATGGCAACTACAAGGCTAAACTAGCGGCACTTGTATAATTATAATAGAGATAATTTGAGGTTTGGTGGATTTGAAACTACTCTAGTCTAGCAATATCAGTTTTTTGCAAGTATCTGATGATTCAATTTGAATTCCAATCACTTTATGGTTATTGTTTTGCAATATCATGGTATTGGGTCTGTTTTAGAATGAAACCTCTGGTGAAGTAGATTCCAGGTCTAGTAGTTTAATGGTTCATGGCTATTAGTTTAAGAGTAACCCATGCAGGGTAATGTCTTCAATTGAAAAAACTGAAGCAAGTCATCTGGCTTTCTAGCAGTACAAGATGGTGAATCAATGACATTATACTAGTAGCTTATCCATTAGTTGATGGCTACCATGATTTACTTATTCGATTTTCAGCAATGACATGCTTGGCAAGAAAAAGAGGCTGAGAGTAATTTTACATGGAAATGCAAAGAATTTTGAATCAAATTATGTTATTTTGCTTATTATTGAGTTTTCCAAGTAGAGAGCATGTAAAAGGTAGTCTTAAAAAGGATTATCTATGAACTCAGATATTCTTTATCCTTTATAACAGAACCATCTAATTTAATGTTTTCTCAGTAACTTTAGAAGGGAATATCAATCTGCAGGTATGTTTCAAGTGAGCTGGCAACAGACATCGCTCTTATTGTAGGGGATGTAAAATTTTATCTTCATAAGGTACAATAATCTTTAACCGAGTACTTTTAGTATATAATGAAGACAATTCGTTTTAACCCTTTTTGGCTTTTTTATTCTGGAGCATTAACTGTATTACTGCCCTCTGTAGAATTTCGTGATGCATAGAAGACAGCCTAACTACTAAACTAGAATGTATAATCTCTGTAATCTCTAAATGGGCTGATAGAACAATTTGTCATGGCTGCCTATATTATCATCATTGTCACCCTCATTTTTTATTAATTTATTTATATTACCTTTCCTTCTCGAGACAATGAACATGCTTCGTTGCTTATATGTCAAAGGCATGAAACTAATTCCAGATGCATGACAATGATTTACATGAGCTCACTTGCAGGCGTTTAGTGCCATGTACTCTGCTTATGAAAATGGTACTATAACCCATTCAACCAATTATTACCAAAGAGATTTATTGATTATATAATAGAAAGGAACTAAAAAAGAATTGATAGATGCGGTTATGAAGACATGGGTTGAGAAAGTTTCTCAGTGGCATTGGTTGGCACTAGCTTTAACTCTAAACAATATAAGTCAATTCATATTTCCTGATACCAAATCGGAATCATCTGTTGAACAGTTTCCACTACTGTCAAGAAGTGGCCGCTTGCAGAAGTTGGTCACAACCACTAAGGAAGAGAAGACAGATGAAGTTAACATTTCTGACATTCCCGGTGGTCCTGCTGCCTTTGAGATATGTGCCAAGTTTTGTTATGGCATGACTGTCACTCTCAATGCTTACAATGTTGTTGCTGCTCGATGTGCAGCTGAGTACCTAGAAATGCATGAGACCATGGAGAGAGGGAACCTCATCTACAAGATTGATGTCTTTCTTACCTCTAGCATTTTCCGCAGCTGGAAAGATTCAATCATTGTTCTGCAGACTACAAAGTTTCTACTACCATTATGTGAGGAGTTGAAGGTTGTCAGCGATTGCATTGACTGTATTGCTACCAAGGCCTGTATTGATGTTTCCAAGGTTGACTGGTCCTATACCTATAATCGGAAGAAGCTCCCAGAGGAAAATGGGAATGATCCAAACTGGAATGGTGTCAGAAACCGTCCAGTGCCAAAGGACTGGTGGGTTGAGGATTTGTGCGACCTTGAAATTGGTCTGTACAAGCGTGTTCTGGTGAATATTAAAAACATAGGGATTGTTTCAAATGATGTAATTGGGGAAGCCTTGAAAGCGTATGCTTATAGAAGGTTGCCAGGTTTCAGCAAGGGTATGATTCAGTCTGGAGACATGGCGAAGTACCGGTCAATAGTAGATACAATAGTGTGGCTGTTGCCTGCAGACAAAGGCTGTGTCTCTTGTAGTTTCTTGCTCAAATTGTTAAAAGCTTCCATTTTAGTGAACTCAGGAGAGATGGATAAGTTTGAGCTGGTAAGGAGAATAGGACAGCAACTGGAGGAGGCTTCTGTAAATGATCTTTTGATACGAGCACCAGAAGAGGAAACTACAATGTTTGATGTTAGTACGGTACAGAAAATAGTACAAGAGTTCCTAATGCAAGATAAGAGTGCTGAGATTGAATCGCTTGAAGAGAGCCATGAGCTTCAGGAGACAAGAAGGTCAGGGATTTTATCGGAGGCTTCCAAGCTGATGGTAGCAAAATTGATAGATGGATATCTTGCCGAAATTTCGAAGGATCCCAACCTAACCTTGTCGAAGTTTGTTGATCTTGCTGAAATGGTGTGCAATATCTCTCGGCCTGCTCATGACGGGCTCTACCGCGCCATTGACATGTATCTAAAGGTATGAATTTCTCAAAAGGACTTTCAGGGGGAAGTACATTATGTTTCAAATTTGATGGTGTAAAACATGCTTTGCCTTTTGGTGTATTAGGGATTCACGTTAGAATTTTGTTTTATACTGAAGCTCTGCTCAATTCTCATGCTTTTAAATCAAGTTTAGTCCGAATGTTTTTGTTAGAAAACCTCTAAAGAGAGCTGCATTCTTCACTGTGCCTTATGCAGGAGCATCCAGGGATTAGCAAGAGCGAGAAGAAAAGGATATGCAAGCTGATGGACTGCAAGAAACTATCAGTTGATGCGTGCATGCATGCTGTTCAAAATGAGAGACTTCCATTGCGTATAGTAGTGCAGGTACTCTATTTTGAGCAGGTTAGGGCTGCAGCATCATCAGGCAGCAGCACTCCTGACATACCCAAAGGCATCAAGGATCTAAATAGTGGCTCTCATGGGAGCTCGAGGTCAGCAACAACTAATACAGAGGAAGACTGGGATGGGGTGGCAACACCTGAGGATCTCAAGGCACTAAAGGGGGAGCTAGCTGCTTTAAGGTTAGCCAATGGAGTGGGAGGTAGTGAAAGGAATGGTGATGGTAAAAGTAATGTGGACAAAGCTGCCATTAACAAAATGAAGGGGCTGCTTAAGTCGAAGATCCTTACCAAGCTGTGGTCTGGCAAGGGGGGACAAGGTGACAATAGCGGCTCGGATTCATCAGATAGTCTTGGTTCTCCCAACCCAGAAGAAGGTAAATCAACACCTTCCAGAAATAGGAGGCATTCAGTGTCTTAGATACAATTGACAGAAACAAGTGTTGGTCGGTTCTTTTGGCGCTTTTCTTAACGAATATTAGCAAAACTTCCAAAGTAGCGCTTTATCTTTTAATTTAGCAAAAATGAACTGCATATAGTGTTTGGATGAAGAGAAACTTTATCAAACAAATGGTAATTTTAGAAACCACAGATGTCCACATGAGAAATAGGACTTCAGTGTTAGCAGGTTTTGTAACGTGACTTGGCAACAAGGGCAGTCATCTCTTTTGAGCACACAAGAGGACTTGGTGGCATATAAATAATGCATTCATAATCTCATTCACAATTTGCTGTGAAAATACTAAAAATGGGTGTTTTCAAGAAGACGGCTTGCAACCACTAGAACTTGAGAAATCGGCACAATTCAGAAGGCTTGGACCATGAAAAAAAAATAGCCATTGCCCAATGCCCATAAAAGAAAAAAAAGAAAAAGGGCCGATAATTTCAGCCCAGACTGACTACACACTCCTCCGCCGGGCTTCAACATCTGATAGTTATGGGAAACTCTTTCTTGGGCTTGGGGATTAAAGATTCATATCGTCAAGATAACAATCCCACATTTTTCATTCATATTTATATAATCTCCAGTCCAGTCTCGACTTTCCACATAATTTAACATTTTCCCATTTTTACGAATATCTCTCTGCCACCTTTTAGGATTCTCTGGGATATTTTTAATTTTTAAGAGAATACACAAATCTATCTGAGTTGATTATGTTCAATTGATTTCCTATGAAGCCAGGATAAATCCTTCTCCGGCTACAAATCAACCAGCAATAAATTTTGAGGTCTGCAACCCAATAAAAAAAATTAGGAGTGTTATCCACATGATGCAGGGCGGGGGATCCTTCCCCACACCCTGCCCCCGCTGGTCCTTGGTCCTTCTCCCCGCAGGGCGAATGGGGCGGGGTACAGGCCTCCGCTATCCACCCTTAAGAAAAATGGAGGGTTATACTGTTTTATTTATTTATTTTCCCTATAAAACAGTAAAATCATAATAAAGATAGGAATTAGACATTGAGAAGAGAGTTATAAATCCGGCATCCATGAAAACAAACAAAAGCTCAACATCTGAAATACACAGACAAACTTCAAAATAATCGTCACAATACTATGTATCTTTTCTTTTGATCTATAGTATCACTACCCTTTCTCCGCATACCCTTTTTAAATAAATAAAAAAAAAAAAAAAAAAAAAAAAAAAAAAGGAAAGATTTCCATCACAATAAGCCGCAAATAAATGTGCCGCGGCAACCAGTTAATTAACTTGATCTATTAATTAGGTTTAAATTAATTAATTATTAGACCGATTTGGTTAATATTTTATGCACATTGTTCGTGTCACAAATTAAGTGATTAATTACTCAGCTCTAGTTTAACATGTATCCAAATACAGCTGGAGATCAGGATCAATTCAAGACAACCACCCATAGGAAAGCTGCAATTATCTTTAGAGTCGTTTATTACAAAGGCCAATCAGCCGAGAAATTAAAAATTAAATTTAAAGATTGACGGATAATGTCATATCAACGCACTAAAAGACTAATTCTATATATTATTTTTAATCTTTTTTTTAACAGTTAAGATTCAAAATTGCTGATGAGTAATATTGGAATATATAATAAACTAAATTAATTGGCATTGCCTTGCGTCGTTGCGCGATCGAGACCAATGGTGTCAGCTGGTGCCCTTTCCAAACTTCATTAAGGCCGTATGTCTTTCTAGTTCATGGAAGAGACACTTTGAAACAGAGTACATTGCGCTGAAAAAAATAAATAAAGATATGTTAATTAAACGCCAAAAATGTCCCTCTCAAAGCCTATTGCGTACGGCCAATCCAACCTATTATAGGACGTCTCATATTCATATATATATATATATATATATATATATATATATATATATATAATTATGTATGTCTTTAATTTAACAAAAACTTTATATCAAGTCATTTTTATGTATTTTTTATGCACTTCATTAATGTGATTGGCTGTATTATTTTTTTTATAATATAAAATAATTATTTTGAATAATCAGATTAGTAAAATGTGTAAAGAGTACATAAAAGTGATTATATATAGTAAAACTCATATAAAAAAAATAAAAAATAAAAAAGCCGAAAGTGAGCTCTGTGAAAGTTAAAACCCATGTTCATGAATCCGAATCCCATTCTCCACAAACTTAAACTTTTTTTTTGTGGTGGGGACATATACTATAGTAACAGGCATTTAAATTAGTTAATTGGTTGATGCAAATGGTGGTCCATATCACATCAATATTATGCCACGTACCCGAGTCGCCACTATATTTCCAAGGATTCCGCCTCATCACCATCGCCATCCTTCTCTTCATTCTAGTATATATGCTGTACATATATATATAGTGACAACTCTTTCATTTTCTTTTATTTTTTTCTAGTTTTTGCACATTGTAACTGCAGCCACTCACCTACTAGTCTTAAAGTTGAAATTCTGTGCCCATCAGTACTTATCAAGGCTGAGATACAGCCAGCCAGCCAGCCAGATCGACCCACATTTAAAGAATATTGTGTATAGTATAGAATTTAGCATTTGTTTAGGTTTATGAATTGCTATGATTATAGATCCAAGAAATCTACGCAATCTCCTATTATTTACAAATCACAAAACTTCTATACACCATATTTTTTTTTAATTTTTATTATTTTTTCTTTTTATCAAATATTTAATATATAAATAATGAATAGAAGAATTGAATTACTTTAAAAAAAATAAACTTAAAAAAAATTTTAAAAAAATTATTAAAATATTTAAAAATTTAAAAAAATATAATGCGTTGAGATTGAAAAGGTTGTATAAGATTATTTTTAGACATTAATAAAGAAATTATATAAAAAGGTATGCTTCAAAAGAAGGCATGCACATTAGTAGTCATTTACATGTACAGGTGGCCACCACACTTTTATATATCCGTGCTCCAATAATGAACGTTTGAAACCCAGATTGACTCGATGGAATACCGCTTGCACTACGTTGTTGAAGATCAGTTGTACGTACGGCGCCTCTCGATCGAAGACATTTGCTGATCATGATCCGAGTCCCATGCATGCACCTCGATCCCTGCCATGTACGTACGAACTCAAAACTCATAAAGAGAAATTTATTTATTTAATTAGAAGCAGAAAAAGAATATGCTGGGAGACAGTATTCATGCATGAGAATCCAACGGTGGAGCAGTCGACTCACTATTCGCGGAGACACGGAGCCGCCTCTCACCCACGTCTTTGGAAGATCGATGGAACCCCAGTAGACACGTGATCCCCTTATCTCCACAATCTAGACCACAGTGGCACGTGCCACCAGGGCATTTAAAAAAAACATTTTTCAGGTCATAATTTATATATAAATATTAAAAACTTTGGACTGTCGACTTTGATTTTATAATTAATTAAAACTATATATATATATATGGGGATATATCTAATTTGAAGTAAAATTAAAACCATAGTGCTTCAATTCATCCTATTTCATTAAGGGTTCATAATTTAATCAGGTTTTAGCTATATATATATATATGTATATGTATGTATGTATATGTGGTTTATCTAGAAAGGTCATCTGATCTTATAACAATCTTATAACATGATAATCTAAGTGAAGCACTACTACTAATGATTTTTATACATGTAAGCGGTTTGGTTTATTGAAAAAATAAATAAAAGAAAAAAAAATATTGAGAGAAGAAAAAGATATTCTATCTCATAAAAATCATTTTCATCTCCAATTCGTATTATTTTATTAAACGAATGTCTTATATTTAATATCAGTGTACAGTTTGATGAGCGAAATTGCTTACCAGAATACTTTTATATATATATATATATAATATCTATGGCAATATGGCAACATTAATGTTTATATTCACACGAAATAAATAAATAATCTCGACTGATCCACCACCTAAAGGCTATAACTTTGTAAAGATCATTTGGATCAATTGATAATACTTTAATTTTTTATTAAGAGAACCAATCATTGAATCTCCTTCCTACCTAGTAAAAAAAAAAAAAAAAAAAGCTATAACTAACCATGGTTAAGTACGTCTAATCACTCCAATAATGACCGGCCACTTACTCCAATGCACACTCACGTTATATATCCTCCTCAAGACCACATCTTTCGCCTGTCTTCAACTCCTCTCTCCCTCTCTCTCTCTCTCTCTCTATAGCTGCATCAAGAAAAGCTTTTCATCTCCTTCCTCCTTGAATTTCGGGTTTCAAATTAATGTGCAGAAGATCATGAGTTGCAATGGCTGTAGGGTTCTTCGAAAGGGTTGCAGCGACAATTGCATGCTTCGACAATGCCTGCAATGGATAGAAAACCCTCAAGCCCAAGCTCACGCCACCGTCTTCGTCGCCAAGTTCTTTGGCCGTGCCTGTCTCATGTCCTTCATTTCCGGCGTCCCCGAACGCCAAAGACCCGGTATGTATGTATGTGTATGTGTATATATATATATATATATATATATATATTTATGTACACACACGCGCAAGTATGTTAACATAGTATACAATCGATCAGATGCTCTAGGATTCTAATTTCACAGTGAAGCTAGGTTAAATAGTCAGGCTTGTTTAGAAATTGACGTTAAATATTGGTTTTTCTTTTGTTTTCTTGGTTAGCTTTGTTTCAGTCGTTGTTATTTGAAGCGGTGGGACGGACCGTAAATCCGGTTAACGGAGTGGTGGGACTACTTTTGACAGGGAACTGGAAGGTGTGCCAATCGGCGGTGGAGACGGTTCTCCAAGGAGGCGCGTTACGGGTCCTACCGGAGTTTCTTGGCGACCAAGCTTCGATGCCTGAGCCGGATGTTGATGCTTCGGGAGCCCACGGCAACAAGCAGCGGTGTGCGGGTCAACTGGATCTGGATCTTTGCTTAGCCGGTAATGATGATTTGCATAAGAGAAAGAAAGCAAGGAAGAGAAGGAGCCCGTCTGAGGAGTCTGAAACGACGACTTTGGGAAGTGATTATACGGGTGGTAATTGTATTACAGAGGGATCGGGTAGTGAAAGAAAGATTCTGAGATTATTTGTTTGAGAAGGACATGAAACGTATAATTACTTGAATTAATGTATTTCCTTCTCTATTTTGGGGTTCAGCTAATTAATATTATATATATATATATATATATATATATATGCGAGTCTATATATAAGTACTTGATGATCTTCGTTATCGGGCTTTAATTTCATGTTTCCAAGTCTGGCGAGTTGGGTAATTCTAGGCACTGAATTTCTGACCTTTTTTTTTTTTTTTTGTGGGGGGGGGGGGGGGGGGGGGGGGGGGGGGGGGGGGGGGGGGGGGGGGGGGTGAGGAGGAGGGTTGATGGGGATCATCTAAAGATCAGAGAAATATGAGATGCTAACATAAGTTCAGTTTAAAAGAGAGAATATGATCAGCTTCTTTAAGTATGTAGTTTTCTGGGATATGGTTGGAATCATCCAACTCATATTGGTTTTAGGATTGAGCTATGGCTATATATCTTTTGTACTTAGCTGATGAGGTTCAATATTATTTGGAAAATATTTAGCCATTAGACAAGTAAACCTACAAATTGATGTGACTTGATGTAGTACGTCAAATTATAAAGTTATTTTTATTATAAAATAGATCTAACACGAATCCTGTGAAATTATATCAGTTTGTGAATTTTATTTTATATAATTTCTTTATGTCTATAGCAGTTTTCATATTATTTACACTTTTTTGTAAAATATATTTTATGTTGTTTATGGATTTGGGTCGTGGGCTTAATTAAATTGATCAATCAGTTGATCCCCAACTTCAAAGATGGAATACTCATGACATGACCTAATCAATAATAACAATAGAGAAATAACAATAATAATGTAAGAAATGAGAAGCAACTTAATTAGTTGGTTTTAATAATTCAATATATATGTTGAAATTGGCTTGGAATATTGGTGCTCTTCGAAGTAATAGGCTAATAAAATATAGAAGATAGATCATGTTCCCTAGGATAAGACACGTCACACCTAGATGTCCATCACAATTAGAAATAGTATGCATGTTGTTCTACTGAATGAATTGATCATGTCTAATGGGAAGGCAAACTTTAGGAAGAGATGTTTATTATTAGTGGGAAGTCATCATAATAAAGGTATTGTTTCCGGTCTGTCTCCACCAGCAATAGGCTTCCCGGTCCCTTTTCTTCTAATTGGAGAGTGGGGCCTGCATAAAGTTTTTTTTTTTTTTTTTTTTAAATGCAAATTGCTAGTTTGATAGTAACATTCATTGATGCATCACCGCATCTCCATGGTTGATGATGTATGGACCCCATATGCAACAATTCGGGCCGAGTGCTAAAAGTACTGGGTCAACCACTTGTTGATTGCTGTCACAGTACTTAGATGCATAATAACTATATTATATTGAATATAAATGATTTGGGTTTTGATTACTCTCTCAATCAAATTTTCTTATAAAATGCCTGGAAGATGAGATTTGGGCGTTTCATGCTGGAAATTGCATGGATTTTGAAAAGCTCATTTAACAATTAATGATTGCATTTATTTACTCAAACCTGTTATCTAATCCAATAAAAAATCATGTCCACAGGTCCTATCTAAAACATTTCTCAACTCCCTGTGAAAGCAAAGTCGTGCTATACAAAATTCCATATCGACAAGGTTTCGGTTCATATGCGCTAAGGATGTGTGGCCTCAAAAAAAGATACAGCCGACAGGTTTATTTAGGGCAGGACGGTTCGGTGTCTCCGGCGGCGCATGTTAGTTGTGGGTTCGTCTGGTCCTTACTTCCGTATGCGCCGGAAGTCTAACGTGAGCTGTCGCTGACCAACCCAGTCAAATTCCTCAAATTCAAGCGTCTCTCAAATCTTTCTCATTTTATCATCGGTAGCCTAGCCGGTCTTCTACTTTTAACAAGACGTCTCGACCCTAACAGGAATAACCCTATCCCAAATGCTTTCTCGACACAGGCATCAAAATAATCACATGTACAACCATACCAGTAGAGCACAGCAGGATGAAGAATCTGATGATGAACTATTTAACAGATATCCGAACGGTATTACATATATACACAAACATTCCCTTTGCCCGATGATGGATGAGTACTTGTGTACGGCTAATTAGTGAGAAGAGTAGTGTTTTTTTTCTGTAATTTTCACATACCCGATATAGATGGCAGAGAATCAGAAAACAAAACAGGTTTCAAAAACGCCAAACGAGAAGCCAATGCTGCCTCCATCAACTGCAGAAAGGTAAGGCTGCGTCTTTCGTGTAATGTTAGCATTTGGAGTTGAATAGTATAAAAATATCAGTTCACACGTGTAGTCAGGCTGCTGGTAGTTGGTACACGGTTAAGTTGTATTGTATGTGCTCTCAAGCTGCAATCCTTGACCTGTGAGAAGATTTAAGAAAGTAATCCATAAGATTACAAACAGTAAATAAAAATTTATGAGGTTAGGAAAAAGAGGTTGGCTAAATTTACCTGCATGGCTGCCAACGTGGACAAAAAATCTTTGCATTGTTCAAGCAAAACCTGTTCTTTTGCAGTCACCTTCACAAGTTCACTCACCAAGGTGTTTGCATCCTCTACCTGTGAATTACATGGCTTCAGATATATGACGTGAAGCGAAGTATAGGAGAATGGCTTTCAATCAACCTGCTTAAATAATTATTTCTATGCATCCATTTGTTTGGTACTTGGCCATGGCTACGATAAGATTTGAATCACTCTACTTTCTACCATTAAAGTGGAGCACTGGAGCAAAGAACTAAAAGCAAAGTCCTCCGAAAGCCAAGGAAACAGATGCCGCATAAACAAGAAAACATTTTGCAGTCAGTGGTAATGGACCAAGGCATGAAACAACTTCTGTAGACTTTTATATTTGGTCTTCTGACGGGATCCATCTCATTACAAGACAAGAAAAATTGCAGCACACCCCTTGTGAGTGAGATCAATTAGAAAATATATGATTCAAGAGTCTAGAGGCAAATTCTCGCCCTCACAAGTTCAACTGAGGAGCAATACTGTCTTTCTATGTTATTGATCCTCCTACTCTAATTATGATATTTGTTTCAATTTATGTATAATGCTAAGATTAAAAAAAAAAAGATTAAACAACAAAAGAATATAACTCGTCCTCCTGCTATGGTCATGGTTTCAATCAATATATTCATATTGAAATCAAAGAAAAGCCAAATTCAGAAATTTTCTTTTGGACTGACTGGTTTTCGTTTCACAGGCCATATCAAAAGCAATTTACAATCAAGTTACAACCACCACTACACTGGGCATGAACTATGAAGAGCTGAAACTTTATAGACAGCACAGTTCAATAAATTCTGCAACTACATATTACACTATTAAAATCAAAAGACAGAAAGGGCCGACAATTAAGGGTTTAGGTCACATCTCTGACTTTATAAAAATCAATCTTGGCTGAAAATCTTTGATTTCTTTCTGACTAATTCCATTCAAAACATACCAAATATGCTGAGTTACATTGGACACTGTATGACCATCTTCTTTGAGAGGGTCTTTATGGAAAAAAAGTGATAGGGTTAAGCATTGGATACTAATAACTATAAAGCACAAGGTTAGCTGAGGTAAAATCTAAAAAGCTTAGGTCACAGTTGCAATATTTATAAAACTAAGCAAAGAAAACAAAGTAATATATATGGATTATGTTAAGTGAATTGAAAAAACAATTCTCTTTGAAGTATTGCAGTTTCACCCAAATGCAAAGGACTCGTTGTATTAATACAGCTTCTATATACACGTTCAGATAGGGTGAATCCATCTTGCACTGTTGTACTCATATATTGTACTCATACATTACTGCAGAGGTTTATGCTGGCTCTTACCTATGCCAAAGCCCCTTCTTTCTCTGGCCTAAGGATCGGCTGTGTAAAAGATTTAAACACTGACAAAGGTAGAGTCTGTTTTTGTTTTTTTTTATATGTAATCAAGAACAAAGATGAAGTTTACAGTGGCATGTTCATTTAAGAGTGTAGATGATAATTTTGTATGGGCTTTCGGTGGCCTTTACGGGCCGAATCTGGACAGCAGTAGAAGATTATTGTGGGAAGAACTTGCCGAAGTCCATAGCTGGTGGAATTTACCATGGTGCATAGGTGGTGATTTTAACGTTATATGGTTCCCAAGCGAACGTTCAGGAGACAGCAGGTTGCGACCAGCAATGACAGAATTCTCGGAGTGCATTTTTTACTTGGGTTTGGTGGATATCCCTCTCATGGGAGGTGTACATGGTCCAATAATTATACGTGGTCTAGATTAGACAGATTCTTAGGGTACGTTTGGGTAGTGAGAAGTGTTGAGAATGTTTGTGAATAGTAGTGAAAAAGTAATGAAAAAGTAATAATAAAATATTGAATAGTAGTAAAAAATAGGTGAAAAGTAATGAATAGTAAAAAAGTAGGTAAAAAGTAATAATAAAGTAAAGAATAGTAGTGAGAGTACTTGAGGTACTCTCACTTGCCAAACATAGCCTTAGTCTCATCGGAGTAGGAAACCCACTATCCGGACCTTTGCCAAAAGAGGTCGCCTCGCCTTTGTTCGGATCATGTTCCACTATTATTAGATTGTGGGGGTATTCAAGGAGGGCGACGGTATTTTAAATTTGAGAATATATGGCTGAAAACGGAAGATTTTGTGAAAAGAGTCCGGCAATGGTGGTCTTCATATCAGATCAATGGTACCCCAAGTTTCATTTTTGCAAGTAGATTGAGAGCTCTAAAGAATGATTTAAAGTTATGGAACACTCAATTTTTTGGTGATGTAGGTGACCGTAAAAAGTAGATGTTGGAGGAGCTTCAGGAGGTAGAGAGGACACAGGAGGGGTCGGGCTCTTTCCCTAGAGGAATTTTCTCGAAAGGCTGAATTATTGGCAAAGCTAGATAGGGTTACGTTATTGGAGGAGATCTCTTGATGTAAAAAAATCAAGAGCATTGTGGTTGAAAGAAGGAGACCGAAGTACAAAATTCTTCCATAGAGTGGCCAACTCTCACAAGAGAACAAACAACATTGAGATGTTGAAATAGATGGCATGGGCTATGTGGAGGCTCTTGTGATTAGGGAGCATGTTGGCTTTTTTGAGCAATTGCTTTGTGAACAGGTGGAATGGTGGCCAAAACTCGATGGACTAGCTTTTGAGTCCATTGATACATAGCAAGCCTCATGGTTGGAGAGGTCCATTGATACATATCGTAATTTTTTGTGGAGTGGGTTAGGAGACGAATTCAGATTTCATCTAGCCAAGTGCGATAAGGTATGCTCTCCAGTCTCCTTCGGTGGGTTGGGTATTAGAAAATTGAAGATTTTCAATCGAACCTTACTTGGGAAATGGATGTGGAGATACAACACATAACCAAAAGCCTTATGGAAGTTGGTGATTGAACTTAAATATGGAGGTTTTTTTTTTTTGGGGGGAGGGGGGTGCACTAGAGAAGTTCACGGGGCTTATAGAGTAGGAATTTGGAAACTTTCCAAATTAGGGAGGGTGGGCGATTTTTGCTAGGCACACTCGGCTAGTGTTGAGTAATGGGTCTAGAATAAAATTTTGGACTGACCGGTAGTGTGGAGATCACACTCTAAAGAATTATTTCCCTTCAGTTTTTAGAATGTGAGAGAGATGCATCAGTGGCTGATTGTATGGAGTTCTCTGGGACCTAGTCCAATGGAACATGAATTTCACTATGGCGGCCCAAGATTGGGAAGTTGGCAGCATTGAGGAGATTTTTGGTCTTCTATACACCATGATACCGAGAACACAAGACGCTAATACGATGTGATGGATACCCACCGGTAAAAGTATATTCTCAGTCCGTTCTTTTTATAGGACTCTCACAACTACAGAACACAGAGTTCCCATGGAGAAGGATTTGGCGAAGTAAGGCATCTCCCAAAGTGGCATTTTTTGTATGGGCAGCAACATTGGGTAAGATCTTGACATTGGACAACTTATGGAAACGAAGGGTGATCATAGTAGAGTGGTGTTGCATGTGTGGGAAAAATGGTGAAAATGTGGATCACTTGTTGTTGCATTGTGAGGTCGCTAGAACGCTATGGAATGAAGTGTTCAGCAGGTTAGATCTTGCTTGGGTGATGCCTGCCACAATGATTGAGCTCATGGCCAGTTGGACCAATCTACGAGGTCTCCCACAAATCTCAGCGGTGTGGAAAATGGTTCCGAAATATATTATGTGTTGTCTATGGAAGGAGCGAAATGACGGACGTTTGAAGACAATGAGCATTCATTAGAAGAACTTAGATTATTTATTGTCAGCACTCTTTTCCTATGGGCCACAGCTGTAGATTTTCGTGGCCTCAATTTTCATGAATTTCTAGTTTCTATTTCCTCTTCCTAAATAGGTGTTACATTTTGTATACCATCTTGTGGGCTATGCCTATTCAAATCAATATAACCGTTCACTTATAATAAAACAAAAAAAAAAAAGAAAGATGAAGTTTGTTAGGACACAAGTTAAATGCATTTCTTCTAATAAAAGCACTTTATTTCAGAATGCTTATGACTATAATGTCATTAGCTGAGCGCAAAGCCTTAAAAATGGAAAAACAAATTCACTGGAGAAGGAATGGGATAACCTTTGACAAAAGAGAGTACATTGAGGATGCCATTGCCTGCATCACATCAACTGCTGAACCCAAGGCATCCTTTAAGTTATGAATATCAGCCTGATAAGATAGAGCAAGATTCATTCACAACCTCAAAAATCCAATTTCTGAGCTTTTGATGAGCCAATTTGCCCCCCTAAGGTTAGATTCGTGTCTACAAAAATTAAGACAAACGGTTAAGGTACATACTACTGCTTTTCCAATAACCGGAAGACGGAGAGTACTGGCCCTCAAAGCTTCAGTTGCTCCTTGCAAAGAACTAGAGTGGTCTCTATCTAAAAGGGACCACTCTTCCAAGTTGTTCAACTATATTCACCAAGCATAACAAACTTCATTCAGTATGTAGAAATAATATAATAAACAAATAGCAGCGATCAAACCAATGTTACTTTTGGCCATGTGCAACATTCAAGAAAGTACGTCCTAAAAGCAACATACCCAAGATAAAATAATACAATCAAAGAAAGTTTCCAAGCAATATTAAAGCATACTAATTTAAACCCTCTGCAAGGTTGATGTGTTTTGATAAAAGTATAAGGTGGGGGGGGGAGAGAGAGAGAGAGAGAGAGAGAGAGGAGAGCAGGAATCCAAGTCCATAAAATTACAAAAAGTAGAGGAACCAAACCTGAAAAAAATGCAGGCTAGTTGGAGTCAGTAGCTCACCAAGGGAACCCTCATCTGGGATCCGTGGGGGCACTTTTTTACCAACTAAGTCAATTTTGAAATCTTAACAGAGATAATTGCCAAACCAATAAACAAATAAGGCCATATCATGCTCTACACAAGCATGTATTTGGGACCTCGAGATTTTCTAAACAGCCCATTAATGACATTGAGGATTTCCTTTTAAAAATTATCTAAGCTCGGCCTTCTGATTTCCTCTGTTTTTTTTCGTAATTATGTAAAACCAAGATATGCATCACCCAAGTACACCGAGATGTACATATTACCATGTTGTAGAACTCAGCCAAGGTTGAGGAGAACAAGCATTAGAGTTGAGCATGATGAAATTCGTGATAATCGTAACTAAAAGAAAATGCAGATTGCAGAAAATGCAAAAGATAAGTCAAAACCAAGCAGCAAGGTTCTAATAGTCAGTTTTCCTTTTATTTGCTCCAATATAAGAAGAAAGAGGAACTTCCATGGGGAACACTGTTAAAAGAGATTTTTTTTTTATAAGTACTGTTGAAAGAGAAATGCATCACTGCAAAATGAAGACATCCTGAGAGAGAGAGAACGAAGGCTCTTAAAATGGAAAATTAACACAACCAAAGCAAAGCAGATAGCCCATTTCTCTTTCCATACTGAAACTCAGTTCAATATCTGTTTTTTTTTTCCCCTGTAGATAATATTTTAGCTGCAGCTCGTAAGAGCTAAATAAAAAGAAAAAACCACAAATTCTTCTACTGCCATGATAGTGTCCAAAACATTTGACACAAGTGTTCGTGACTAAGGAAAAAATAGTGCACCAAAATGTTTCTACATTACATGAATGTGGATGATCGATTAATTTTCTTAACATTTATATAAGTGGACAGATGGATGGTTTTTCAAGTCTGTCCCATATTTTTTTGAACACTGGATACTTACAAGCTAAGTATGTTTAAAACATAGAACTAATTGCAAGATAATAAATCTCTGAATCTTACTTGTCCCCTGAGGATGGAAGCTAGCTTCAGTTTTTGCTTCATCAATAGTAACTTGATTCTTTTAAGTGTGACACTGTGCCGTAGTTCTGAAATTGTCACCCATGCATTCCACAGATTTTTCTGATGCAAAGAAAAACATTCAGATAAGACCAGTGGACTAAATCTTGCCACGATAAACCTGAAAGGTGTAGCAACTAACTGATTTCATTACATCTTATGCGGCCAGAGATGCCACCGTGAATAAGGTTAGGCATTAACTTTTCTGGGCTTATCTAGAAAACATTTCTAGACTCACGTTCCATGGGTTCAGGCACAGAGAAGCTGGCCAAGCTCAAGATTTTCATAGAAGCTAAATTAAACGGCCTTAATTAATTGATGCAATGAATAAGTGAGAAATCTGCAATTTGTGAGGAAAGATTGCGACTTAACTGAGAGATAATCAAGATAAACAACTAAAGTAGGAAAAATTATTTATTTAATGATAAAACAGAAAACACATAAAAACCATTGCAATAAAGAACACTTTACAAATTGCAAAAATATGTCTTCATAATATATGGGATACTTTTAACATCTCTGATTAATGTAATTTATGTTTTGGAAATAATACAATATACAGCACAATAACCATACCTCAGCATTCAGTTTCTGCACCATGAAAGTAGCATCAGCCCTCGCATTCACAAACCGCCATTGCAAGTAACGGTTATACAGAAGCCTCAACAAGTGTGCATCAACAATACGATCTTCCCCCATCTTTCCCCTCCGAATATCAACAGAGAAACTAAGAATCGAAGGTGAACTACTTGAATTACTACTCAATGACCCCGTAAGAGAATTCCTGACCCGAGAAGGACTAGGAACCCCCCTCGATGGGGACGAAGCTGAAGATGTCCAAAGCTTACTCGGTGATGCAGGCCGTGTAGCTCCTCTAATAGGTGAAGCCATTGTTCGTGGAGACAACAATGGACCATCGCTAACGAACTTTTTCGAAGGGACAAACTTTGCTGGGACAGACATTCTTGACCCAGGGCTCGTCGACAACGGCGACCCTGGATCCTGCAGGCGCCTCAACCGACTATTTGTCTCCTGCCAAAACCTTGCTGAAACAGCAATCCCTCGAGGCCCCCCACCTCTTCCCTTGGCAACAATCCCACCACAATCTTGCACTCCTGAAGTGCTACCAGAGGACACACTATCAGTATCAGATGCAGTGAGATCAGAAGGCACAGAAGATTCATTTGCTGAATTGGCATCCGGGTTTTTCCGAACATCTTTCAATAACTCAGCTGAATTGCCCAAATCCAAGCTCAACCTCCCATCAAACGAGGCCCTCCGACTCCAATCAGTCACCATTGAATTCTGCAATGCCCGAACAACCTTCCCAGATCCCATTCCAACTATCTTCTTATCTATAAAACCACCATTTCCACAATCCAAACTCCTCGACAAAAAGGGATTATTCAAACCCGAGATAGTCGTATTCGCTTGTCGGGTCCTACCGGGCCACCGATGCTGGTCCATTGGCTTCGAATTCTCTACTTGATCTCCTCCTCTAACGGGGGTCCCCTTTCGCCGCTCCGGTGTACCCTTCCTCGCATTGCTCAAGCTCGGAGTTTGCGCCTTCGTCTTGCTAATTGGAAGTGAAAACGCCTCACCCTGAAACGACACCGATAAACTCCGAGTAGATGTGACCAAAAGCTTAGTAGCCGCAGATACTTCAGCGCCATTGGCGTGTTTCGAGTCGGGGATCGGCGTCATGGACCGAGACGTAATAGGTCGCCTCCGGTCCACCGATTGGGACCGTTTTGTAGCCGTGGAAGAGGACAATGAGGTCGATAAAGGGGTGGAATTGGACGAGCGAGAGAGCAAAGGAGACGGGAATCGTCTAGAAGTTGAAGATGACGAAGAAGTGGCCGTGGTTGTTGTTGTTGTCGAAGTGGAAGTGGAAGTTGAAGTAGATGTAGAAGGAGAGGGAGACATGTACCTGGAAGAGACTTGTCTGCCTCTGGGTCTTCTAGGATGATTTCCAAGGCCATTTTTGTGGCCATTGTCTTTCTCCGACAGTAGCAGAGGGGGTCTTTGCAGATGGGTTTGCTGGTCTTCTTCTTGTTTGGAAATGGTTTTGGGGTTAGTGGAAGCAGCTGCTTCAGAAATGGCTGCCACCATTATAGGGCTATTTTGTAAAGTTTTTTTCCTCTCACTCTCACCCCAAATCTCTCACATTGCCTCCGTAAGAAAGGGTTTCGATTTCAATCCCCCCAACCCCACTGTTTCTCATGGCCAAGACCGAACCCACAAACAGAGATCAGGGATTTTTGGAATAAACTAAAACGGATAAATGGGTTTGTCTAAAACGGAGACCAAAGGATGACGAAGAGGAAGAAGCACCGGGAGTCCGTAGTATTTTCTTCTTTCTGGATTGAGAGTGGGAGAGGGTAGCTGAGGTTTGAGATTTGGGAGGGTCGCAGGCGTGCTTTTGGGTTTGCACTTGGGTTTTAGTGAATCTTTTAGAGGGGCGTTACGATAATCTAATTGAAGTTGGTTTTTGCTTCAAACTAATAAGTGCTGTATTTATGGTTCCTCGGCTAATTTCCTCTCGAGAAATTTCTATGGAAAGTAGACTTCGTTTGTTTTATTTTTATGAATTTTTTATTTTTATTTTCAGACTATAACATTTCTTATATTTCTCAATCTGACCGTAAGGGCTCGTTGTATCGATGCGAAACATTGATTTTGTACTTTAAGAAGAATTAATTATGTTGATTTTCCTTTTCGTGTGCGTTATTATTAAAGTTGGAGTGTGGGATCCAAATTCTCAGTAATTCATTGCCTGATTTATAGAAAATTTCAAACTCTCAAAATATTCTTCAAAGTTCATGCCTAGCCTCAAGTGGGAGAGTGGGAGAGATACATGACCAAGACATCTACAATATTTATTACTATTGAGTTGATATGAGTTAAGGGTGTAGCTCGAGGATGGGTCTGATAAAGCCATTTTATCTTTTTTTTTTTAATTCATTTTTTTATACCCTTATATATTTAAAACAAAAATTCACACTATCATTTAAAAATACTTCTTTAATCACTAAATAAAAAAAAATTGCTACAGACAGAAGTCACGTGCATGGCAAGCTCACGGCGCGCTGCTGTGAGCTCCCATTTATACTCTTACACATTTGAAAAAAAAAATTACAATATCATTCTTTTTATACTCTTACACATTTAAAAAAAAAATTACAATATCATTCAAAGACACTTCTTTAATCTCTAAATAAAAAAATTATCAAGACCAAGACCCATTTGTCGGGACAAGTAATATTATTTTTATTATTAATCATATAACTTTTTTGAGCAACAATAAATTTTGTTGAGCCCATTTTATGTGACTATATCTCTCATATTTGAGGTTCTCAAGTTTGATAAATTTTTTGAATGAATCTTAATATGATAAAAAGGATATACACACTCTATTATTATAATCTTTTTAAATTTTTACATAAAATAATTTAATTTTTTTAAATTTTAAAATAATAATAATATTAAAAAATAATATTTTATTCAATTTTCATCTAAAATCATATCAACTAATCTTACTATCCAAATCATACCTTAATAGATTGGGGAGGGGGATTACCCCCATTTGGAAAGAGATGAATGAGCTAACCTCCTTGAAAAGGGCTCTCAAGCAAAACATTGGTTGATGGGGCGACAACCTTAACCAAATTTGATTAAATTAAAACGACAACACTTGTTTTGATTATAAATTAAATAATTAGATTCATAAAAGATGCCCCATCTCTTTCAGTCTCCGTCTATCTATCTATGTATCCCTTTGCTTTCAACGCAGTTTTACTTGGTGAAAACACTCCTCCAACTTTTCCCCCCTGTCTCGAACTGCTCATGTCACCAGTATTGCGTTCTCAGTCTCATCATCTCTATCTTGTACACTTGGAATTTAGTTCACAGACTTCTTGCAATTAAATAAATTCCACCAAAATTTTCTGCAATTTTCTGTCACATCCATAATTACCTAAATAAATAAATAACCCATGCATATTGTGCATTTATTGATCACATTCGAAAGTTTATATATATATATATATATACATATATATATATATATAAATAATCGACTCCATGTCCAATTAATATGTTTGAGCACTAGTTGTGGGTTTTGCTACATGACACTTATTGATCTGATCTATGTCGTCGTACGTGATCTTGACAAAACCAACGATGGAAGCAACGTACGAATAATTACGATCGAAAACTAATTTGGACATCCCCATGCATGCATGCATGTAATGTGGACAAATCTAGCTACTTGCTTTGTAATATTGTATAGTTTAGTATCTCCTTATAATAATAAAAGTTATTTGAGAGCACCTAGTAATGACAAATTAAGAAAGAAATAGCCAATTAGAACGAACCAACTAGCTAGCTAGGTCTTGTCAAAAAGTACTATCATGTCGATTAAATTATGATCGATCAACCTAATTAATAATACAGCTAGCTAGCTTTTAGTAACTAAATAAATTAATACATTTGGAGTTATCGATCCACAACCTAAATGCTGCACTTTTAATTATTTAATTAATAATTTCACAAGGAGTAGAATAAGTGAAGATTAATTATAAAAGGAGGTCATGAACTGATGATCATGATCATCAACATCATGATGTGTGAGAGATCAGATTGGTGTAACCAAATACATGTAGCCAATAAAAAACAAATGATTATATTACTAACCGACAATATTCATGAACCAGTTAGAAATCCCATTCAATTAGTAGAGCCTTCCAAATTCACCGATTATATTTTTTCCAACACGAGCGGAGCAAAAAATAAAATAAGAATATTAATTAACGTTTGGTTTATAAGCTAGCTAGGACTATTATATATACATTGTGAAATTTCGGTGTAAGTTAGCTTTGGGATTTTCGAGGCCGTGTGACTTAAGGTACACTACATAAAATAATTGGATTAAAAGTAACACGTACACCCACTAATTATATTAGCTAGGTTACATGATTTGTTTAACAGGCAATGCTATTCATGATCAGTTTGCTTTGAACATGATTAATATATAAACCTAACCTAGATGAATGATTTTTGTGATCTGCACCCTGTAGATAGCTTTCTTATACACTGCTTCTCCTTTCCGGTACTACTTCATCCCCCCATAAAATTAAAGAAATAATGTTATGTATTGATAAATCGCAATTGTAATTTCAGTTCATTAATGAAATAAGTATGTTTCTATAAAAAAAAAAAAAAAAAATATATATATATATATATATATATATATATATGCAAGCATATATGGTGTGTTGGGGATTTTGTAGCTAGGCGTTAAATTGTCGATTATATTATGTATTTTTAGGAGTTAAAAAACTAATTTTTCTAATTTTTTAGAACCAAAAATTCAAGATACGTAGCTTAATTAACAAATATATATTTCGAAAGAATTTTGGAGAACTAGACACGTGATCCCCACTAATTCTCGAGTATGAAATTTGTGATGCATGGCTGAATTAATTATATTGATATTAATTTGCCTGTCTTCGACTTTCTGAATTTCAAAACTGGCCACGTTGAAGATTCATGTAAAAAATGCAACATGAATTGCCTCTAAATGATATTGAGCTTATAAAATATTTGATGTAAACAAAGGATATGTATATATACATGGAGATCAGTGCATATATATATGCACAGTTCAAATATATAGTTTTGGATTGATCAAGTTTGTTGTATCCAGCACTAATTAATAAAACTCCGATGTATACTCAATATAGGTAATAACATTATAATACATTATACTTTTGTTATTAACAATATCTCCAGAAATAAAAATCGCATTTTCGCGGATATATGTAATTTCCTATAAAAGAAAAAATGACGTGGCAATAATAAAGGAATATTCTAAAATGCTTAAAAAATAAGCAGAAATTTAGAGCCGATCGAGGAGGTTGGTGAAATGGATTGTTTCGGGTACTTGTATGGCTGGCTGGCTGGCTGGCTTGTGCTTTCGCTGTGTGAAGATGATTTTCCCCTTAAGTGAAGATACATATGAATCAAGCTTATAATTTTCTAGGCTTACATCAGTAGTTTGATTTGTTAGGCTGCATCATATCATCTGAAACTGATGCAGCGGCAGTTTGGGAATGTTGGCAAGCTCAACACTTCAGTGATCTTTCAATTTCATGCATGTATATGATAATGATCATACCTTCTTTTTTTTTTTTTTTTTTCTAAAGAATGATCATACCCTTACAACTGTGTAACACAACTAAGACCAATAAAATTATTTTACAAAATTATAAAATATATTTTACATCACTTTTTTATTAGGGTAATGCTGAGCTGAAAGTGGCACGCACTTTGATATTTCACATCTGGTCCAGGCATTGAAAAAAAAATAAAAAAGAGGAGGTAGGCGGCTGGATGTAGACTTGAAGATAAAATTATTAGGAGGACAAGCCTCCGATTAACCCAACGCAAGACATGAGTTTCAAGTCAGTGCAGAAAACAATAGGACAGTTTAATGAGAATGTTCACCTCAAAGATTTTGTAAAGTTAACTGGATATGGTTGTTGATAAAAAACATTGTAAAATAGGAATAGTTGTAGCAATAAGAGATGAAGTTGGTAACTTTTTGGCAATCTTGAGGAAAAAAACAAGACTTAATGTGTGATCCTAATCTAGCAGAGGCCATAGCAGCAGGGACAACATCAAAGTTTGGAATAGAATTGGGTATGAGGAAGGTCATACTCAAAGGAGACTCCAAAAAAGTGATCAATGAACTCAATCTAAAGAATCAAAATGGAAGCTACTTTGGGATGACCATAAGTGATACTCAAGCTACAATGGCAAAGTTGAAAACATGTATAGTCTGTCATGTAAACGGGGAGGGCAATTTGATTGCCCATAATCTAGCTAAAGCTGCTTTACGTGTTTCAGATTACATAGTAGACATGGAGGAAACTCCAATGTATTATCAGATCATGCATGTTATCAATGAAGGAAGTTGTTTCTCAAAAAAAAAAAAACTAACGCAAGCCACCGAATTAAATGGTCTAGTAAATGGTTTTCGAAAAGAAGTAACAGAATATGATCCATTTCCAATATTCTCACATTGAAAGCCTGCAAAAATGAAAAAGTAAAGCAGCGTCAACATATTGCAAGCAGAGATAAGGCTGAGGACTACCTGTGGTTTGCACACATGAATTTGGTAGCAAGCAAAGAGTGGCAACTAATTTTCATTAGGTTTCAAACAGCAGCTAATTGCGATGTGAGATTATGAGCTCCCCCAGTAACAGTGGCTCCTAGTAAATAAGCAAGCATTCAGTACTCAAATGTCTTTAGGAGTACATATTGCATCTAAAGTTGCAAAAATATTACTTCTCTCAGTAGTAGAAGAAGCTCATGCAGTCGTATAGTAAATATCTGCTTGTGAATGAAACAGCGGAACCGAAATGGGCCGTACATTTCAAGAAATACGCCCCTTCGTTTCAAACCACCATCCCTCTTTCCCGAGCACTTACATCCCTTCTTTTCCTAAACTCATATTATACGAAGGAAACATTGAAACGCTAACAATTATTAGACCACCTTAACGCCCTTTCTTCTCTTATCGCTTTACGCTACACTTGCGTCTTGCATGGAAGAATATTTTAAGAGTTAAATGATATATAAATAGAGTTGATGAACTAAAGAGCAACTCATGTAAGCGCACATATCGAGTTGATGATGCATGGTTTTTTGTTAACTAAGCGTACTATGCCCTCTTAATTTACTAAATATATTTACCGTATATACACCCGTGTGGATACGAGTACGATAGGACCACCACCCCCCACAACGAAATATGCCTCTCGCCCCCTGAATTGAAACTTTCTCGAGCTCTGTTTGAGCTACTCGTAGGTTGCAGGCTAAAAACAATTATTGTAGCAACCGATACTTGGACTGATGGCGTGAATCATTATACACCAGAGAAGTAAATTCTGAGTATGAAAAATTAGAGACCAATACATCATTAAATGGAGTAATTGGAAGAATTATACAGCTACGCGTGATTTCACCACACATGGCATCACAACTCTTAGGCCATCAACAACCAAAGACACCAATCTCTCAGCAGCATGGATTAAAAAAAAAAACCGCAAGACATGCATTCGCGCACAAGGCAGAGAACGTAGGCACCCCAGGGATCAGACTAGCACAATCTTTAACGGTGTTGGGTCTTGACTCATGACCAATGTTTATGAACTATGAAAGATGGTCAATTCCTAAGCAGCTTTAGCCAATCAAGGAATACATATCCCAGCACTACCATTCATATATGGAAGAACTAACCGTCATGTTGCACATAAACGCCAATGAAAAACTACAAAACCATTTTTTTAAAAGAAGTAAAGGAGGTAGCCAGGTCTTATACTCAATTAGAAGTATTCCATTACTCATGAGAAAAATCTAAACGACGAGAACGAAAAACAATGGCAGCAAACAGAAAATGATAATTTGTAAATGATCTTCAAACATTTGAAGCAAAAAAATTCATACTCCCGTCATTGAACTCAGGTTTAAACATTACATAGAACTAAAACTGAAAATCAAGAGGTTCTTCAAACTTAAAAACCACAAATCATATCATGCTTCAGCCAAAGCCTTTGCTCTTGTGGAACGGACGGACGAAACCCTTCAGCGGTACTGCAAGAAAAAAAAAACCGAATCCACCCAAAATCAGATCAGATTAGGAAACAATCAGAACCCAACATTCTGAGTAGGATAATAAACTCGTAAGAAAGATAATACCTTAATGAAGCCAATTTCCTTGGCGTTGCTACGGAAGCATTGCCTACAACACATGAGGCCGTACTTCCTGATCAACCCATGGGGATTCCCGCAAACCCGACTATCAAGCAAAGAAAAAGGCAACACAAAACTAAAGTCAGTACCTTCAAACTTTTTAAGCTAATCCGAGACCACGTACAAAATCACTACTAGAAGGCATGAGCCCTAATATTCCAATCCACGGAAACTAATTTCTTTTCAATTGACATTTTTCTTTTTTTGATAAGTTTCTTTTCCATTAAAATTTTTCTTCGTGGCAAACGTCTTTTAACATCATATTAGTTTGAAGAAAAGTTACCTTTCTGATCATACTCGAATACATATATATTCTGCTAGAGAAAAGAATGATCTTTTTCACGCGATCTTAGCGAGTTATATGATTATTTCCGCAAGTATCAGAATAACAACCAACGGCACAAAACAAAACCGAACAGAAAAAAACTACGAGAGAATAAAAACCCTTAATAACTCTGTAAATAATTCAAAAGCCTGACAAGGATCGGAACAAGTTAGATTTATTCTTTCAATCAATGATAAATCTCGGGGACCAAACAGGTTGGAAGAGAAAAAGCGATATTCCGTACCAGGCGCGGGAGCCAGGGCCGTAGTTCTTGGGGTGAGAATTCCACACGTTGGAGTGCCCCATGATCTTGTTCTGTGTCTCAGCGAAAGGGGAAATTGGAGAGAGCTGCGAAAAGCAAGAGGCTTTAAGAAAACCCCTGAGAACGCAGCAACACCACAAAGACGAGGCGTGAAGGATATGTCGTATTTATCGATAGTGGAGTCAAAACCCTAGTCGGGTCGAACGTACTTCGGGGAATGAAAACGTACAAGCCCAACTCAAGCCAGCCCACTTAATTGGGCTCTAGCCCAAAAAACCTTTTATTGAATTTACTTTATTAAATGGTTGAACGGCGTTGTAATTTTCCTCACGAAACAAGTTTGACGGCGTTCTACCACACTTTGTACGATAGTATAATTTTTTTTTTTTATGTTTTTTTTAAAAAAATAAAAAAAGAAAAAATACAATACTAAAATATAAACAAACATAACTCTTTAAAAAAAAAAAAATCTTATCGGTACAAATGCATTTTATCGGTGCATCTGTCATTTTCCTTCAACTATTTTATAGTTGAATCTTGCTACAGTGCCCAAGAAAAAAAACCATATAAAACACAACAAAGAGCACTAAAGCAGTCACAATTCTCGGCAACACCTCTTCTCTCAGGTAACATAACACTATTGTTTGGGTGCTGCTGCTCAGTTTCATGAATTTGTCTCTTTACAACTACAATTAATATAATTGCACCTTTTTTTTTATTTAACAAAATAATAAATTCACTAATAGTTACTTTTTTAATTATTAAAAAATAAAATACACGAAGGATAAAAATGAGGAGATAAAATCATGGACTAAATAATATTATCCTTATTCTTTTTAGTTTGCTACTTTTAGAGGCAACTTGTTTACCTCAAACAAAGCTGCCCACCCATCGAACTATGTGTTGCAAACTTGTAATTACCAATGGAAACGTTGACGTCAATGTATAGGCGTCAACACCCGAGTGAAAACTGGTTATGTTTATGCTGTAAGCAAGTGCTGTGCAGCCGTTTTGTGAACAAGCAGATGCTCCAGTATTACCAGCAGGCGAATCATTGTCTGGCTCTCGGTCACTAACATATTATTGCCTATTTTGTTCTGTTATTTAGATTTTCTCGGCAACGTATTACAAAGTTGTCTTGTTGATGCTCTGTTTACTTTTGGGAAACAGTGATCTGTCGGTCTGGTGCTTTTCCTGTGATGCATATCTGGATGCTCAGGTATTTTGCAACTGCAGCCTGTTCACATTACTCTTATGAGACGGCCTACATACTGAAATTGGCCAGGCCCTGCCGTTTCGGACGGTTTAATGTTGAAAGTCGTGATAATCTAGCTGAGGGTGAAGGTTCTTCATCATCAGGCAGTTGAGGTTTTTTCAGGCTTTGAGGTTTGCCTACTGGTGCAGAGGGCCGGGTGTTGTATAAACTTTGAATACTCTAGAGATTCAGTTTACTAGTCTTATATTAAACCCAGCACCGAATTGCGAACATATATTATAAGGCTTAAAATATTTGTTTCTTTATGGACCATTCTTGGGGCCTCTAGAATTACAACTCCTATTGCCTGCCATAAAAAAATGGCATTCAATGCAAGTCACCAGGCCAAGGTAGGACAGATACATGCCATCCGAGCTGGCTGCATAACCTTGTACCAGAGATGAATGCTCCTTCGAGAACACTAAACACAAAAGGTGTCGTTAGAGAGAGCGATCAATGGAAAAGTGCAGACACTACAAATAATGCAACTCCAATGAAAAGCCGAAGACTAGAGTCTCTGAAACCTTGGGTTAGTACTCGGGGAAGCTGAGAATCGTCTCGGACTCTCACTTCACGTTTGGTTTTCCCGAATGGGAAAGTGAAGCACAAACACCATGAGGTTTGGATCCTCCGAGAATATAAATTGTGCACTAGTTGTACAGTTGCACTTGTACCCCCTCGTCTAGTCAGTCATCTTGGAAGATTGAGAGGGGTATATAGTCGTGATTTGAGTGTTACTGAGACACGTTACCCGCATCTGCCAGCCATTGTGTTCTTGGCCAATTTAATACCAAGTTATATAACACATTTTGCAAATTGCAACTCAACCTGATCCACCATAGGTCCAAAAATGAAATCAATCTCTGTTCCTACCAACAACATTGCGATAAAAATTGAAAGGCCCATTTTGTTTGGACGAAGCATTGAAGCAACAAATTCATTGTCTTGCAACAACCCACTATAACTTGTATGTTCTCTGAAGCAGTTTTTGCTGCTGCTAGTCTCACCTACATCAGCGTATCCTGTCCCGGAAGCATATCACTCTTAGTTGGAAAATTCAAACCAGGTTTGAAGAAATCGATTAGGCTAGAAGGAGAACTCAAAGCCAAAAAAGACAAATCAATTGGCTATAGAATCCAATTCAACCATCCAGAATTTAACAAAAAAACAAGCAAGCAAGCCAAATATACCAAACCAAAACTGCAATTACGCAAAATTGAAAGTTGAGTTTCCTAATGCGTTTAAGGAGTTCATGACATCCTCCTAGATTTCAAGAGAACACCAAGCCCAAATCCATTACAAACGAGGTATTTCTACCAATGTGAAAAAACATCCAATAAAACAACAAAACCCATTCTTTTCTACCAATAACCATTTGACGCGCTTGGTTCAGTCAAGGTCCCTATTTCACACGTCTTGCACGCTCAAACCTGCAAGCAAACAAGAAAGCAAAAAAAGTGGAAACATTAGATCATCTAAGCATTAAAGAACCAACTGACCACGTACCCAAAGGATTGAAGAAAATAAAAACCAGATTTAAGACAATAAATCGACAAAATCAAATGGTATAATGATTTGTGGATCCCGGCAAAAAGTAATGCTTTTTTTCATACTGACCGGGAGGGAGAGACTGCTTCAACTTGTTAGCCTTCTCGGAGTCGAACACGCAAAGCGTGTACAGGTACTTGGAGCAACGAACTTTGAACTTGAAAACATCTTTGCTTTTCTTGATTTTCACAGAGCGTGCATCTTTCCTTCTTGCTGTGAGAAGGAAATCTTTGATCTCGTGGATTTGCTTAGGCTGGGAATCGCAACGGAATAACAAAAAAGAAAATTAACCTTAGCGAGAGAAAAGAAAAATAATAGAGAAGTTGAAAACTAAAGAACAATGGAAAACAAATGTCATTGAGAATGAATAGAGAAGCAGAGATCCATACCATATTGCGACCGAGAGAGAGAGAGAGGGGACACTCAAAACCTAGTGAAGACGATGAGATATATAAACAGAAACGACCCGAGTGCTTTATTGGGTTGGGCTAACAGCTGGCCTCAGTTGTGATGGACTGTGTTGGGCTCAGGCCCGGTTAAATTTGGTCTCGTGTTCTGGTCCGTTTGAATCTTTGTTAACACCTACGCTAAAAATAAATTTACGAGATATAAAATTTATATAAATTTTTGCAAAAAATAAATTCATTTAGAAAAATTGAAAAAAAAACTATTTTTTAATAGCGCGATTTACTTTTTTACAAAAAATTTATATAAAACTTGTCTATTTAAAATTTATACCTAACATTCCTCAATATCCAAACAAAAAATCCAGTGATTTTTATGAAATAAATGGATCTGTTTTGAGACTCATAGTGCCCGATCCTGCTTCGATCATATATAGTCATTACCCATCCATCATTGATTTATTTTAATTTTACAAATATAAATTTATCAAATAGTTAATAGGTATTACCAGATCCATAGATCTATTATTAGAGGAATTGAAATAAGAAAAAAGTATTTCTACTCAAAAGCTCTACACAACGCACGATACGGATCAGCCAACATGGTTTTATTTTATTTTTATGTGTTGAGACTTCTGTGACTCTCAAACGCGAAACGAAAATTTCATCCTAAACCGAAATCTTCTTCACCCAAAACGCAGGTTTCTCCCCAAAAAGATTAGAAGAAAAATTGTATTGGAAACTCTACATAGAGCCTTTTATCTCTCTGGGATTGTGAGAGAGTCGAAATCAGACAAACTTAAACACAGAGCACTGTGGAAGGATAAAATACTATAGCCCAGAGTTGGCCCAGCCCATCAGGCCACTATTAGAGACGAGGAAAAAAAAGAAAGAGACAATGAGGGATATGAGAGCATGCAAGTGTCAGAGGGGTCAAAGGGAAAGTAGGAAGAGAAGGGAAGTTAATACACGTAAAAGGGTCAGGTCCCATCACTGCAGACTAATATACACAACAAAGAAATATATAAAAAGCCTTCAACAGATGACAAAAGGACTCTCGATAAAATCTTCTCTTCTTCTTATTTTTCAGCAACCTCTTGAGGAAGACAGCGGCTTCAAAAGGAATAGCTCATACTTTCTTTGTACAGTGAGAAATGATAGGCCATGAGAGACTGTAAACGAATATATTATAGTAGACTTTTCCTCTCTAAACACCCGTGAATGTAGGCAACATGCCGAATCACGTAAATATGTGTGTCTCTAATTCTTACTTTCTCTACACTTATTTTCTATCCACTGCTATGAATGTACCCATCGCCACCATACAATCGCACCAGAACACTGCCGAGGGCTCCAAACAATATCGATCAGGGCCCAGTCGACTCAGTGAACTGGGAATAATTATTTCTCTCCCTCCAACCTATTGTGTATTTTTTCAGTATCAACAGTGACAACGTCTATGAGATTCGTTTCACTTTGTTCCTTATTCAATATACTAAAAAATTGTCATTCTCCCATCTCCAGCTTACAAAGTGAAACGAATCTCACAAACAGTGCAATTGTTGATGCTGAAAAAATCAAACAATGGGCTGGAGGGAGAGAAATAGTCAATTCATGCCTGCAATTCTTTGGGGCAACTTGTTCTAACAAAAGTCATTGAGAATCTTTAAGATAAAATACACCACAAAAGCCATCAACAAGAAAATAAAATAATCCACTTGTCTTAAGTAATAAATGCCTTCAAGGGCAAATTTAGGTGACGGTGCATTCGACCGCGTATGATGCAAGTTTTGAGCTCGGATGTGACAGGAGATTGGCTCGAACACGTAATGTGCGAGCGCAGAGCTCGGATGCAGGGGAGGCTGGCTCGACCACGTATGGTGCGAGCGCAGAGCTCAGATGCGACGGAGGCTGGCTTCGACCGCGTATGGTGCGAGTGCGGAGCTCGGATGTTTGTTGTTATTTATAAAGTGTATGTTCGTTTGATTCCTTTGTTTTTGATTTGTTATTATTGTTGGAGTTTGTGTAATGTAATCCATGCAAAGCGATCAGAGGACCCATCGATTGGAGAGCCCAGTGCTCTATTTTTTGGTGCAAAAACAGAGGCCTCTTGGACGTCCAATGTTTACTTGGGCGACGGTGGTGTATGGCGGGGGTTGTGGAGGATCTTGACGTTGCACGGTGGAGGAGACTGTGACGTGGTGGTTGAAACCGTTGGACGTGTGTGGACGAGTGACTGGTTCACGGGAACCGAAGGAGGAGGAGGTATGCTTTGAGGTCGCTTACGGTAGTTGCTCGGACTCTCCTTCGGGTTTGATCTTTATTCTACGGACTTGGGAAAGATTGCTCTAGGAGTTGGGAAAGATGAGGGGTCTCTGTGATTTGGGGGGATACGAAGGAATTTGCTCTGTGAGTTGGTTTTAGGGAGGGCCGTAAGGGGGAAATGAACGTTTTCATTTCTTTCCCACGTAGGACGCGGTTACGCTGCAGTTCTCCAGCACGGTTGTATATATCATTTTTCTAAGAATATAGTATCACTCATATTTACTCACCATACTTTTGTAGAATTAAGATTGCTTTTATCCGAATTTAGCACGAGATAAATGAAGTTATTTTGTTGAAGTTATATTTTACAAAGTTATTTATTTAAATAATATATATATATATATATAAATTATCTAAATCAATAGGCGTGACTAAATATTATAAAATCTTTGATAAAGATAAACAATATTTTTAAAATTAAAAGCTATGCTATACCACAATCTGCTTAGCAATTAGTCATCTCTTATGTTTAAAAATTAAAATTTTAAAATTTGAAGAGTCAAATTTGTTGATACCTAATTCTCAATTTGTATAAAATTAAATTTATTTTTAATTAATTTATAAGATTTGATTTTTAAAAAAAAATTATATAAAAATGTCAGTGAGGTTCTTAATCCAAAATCAAAAAATAAAAAATAATCATGAGTAAATTGTAATAAAATAATAATCGTAAAAATATGATTATTGCTCATAACAAATCAATATAATAAAATAGAATAAATATAGATAGAAATTACTATTAAAAGTATGTATTTTACATATATGATATGACATTATCTAAATTATACATCTCTTTACTTGAATGTTAAAAACAATCAATTAGAAATATGTAATGAGTATAAAGTGCGCTGTTACAATAGTTTCTAACATTACTCAATAAAATATCAGTAAAATAAAGGAGTTGCACGCAATTGTTGACAAATGCTGGCGACTATGTGCCTGACCTTCCACCTATCCCCACGTGCATTTGATAACGCGTGTAACAACATATAAGAAGTCAAAGGTTGATTTTTCTCTCAATTTGATAACAATGGATCTCTCGCATTTGCTTGCAGAATCAATTCCCTTGTCTGAGTATTCCGTATTCTCGGCATTATTGGAGCAGGGCAACCAACCTTTGAAGTTTAGGAACGCTATCGTTTCCGAGGAGTAGGATGAGAGAGAGAGAGCAACAACGCGAGTCCTTGAGTTGAAGATAAGAAACCTCTCTCTATGAAGTCGAAGCTATGCCATATTCTTGTGTAATCCTTCAAGACAGGTAGTTTCTGAATACCAAATCCAATCTCCTGCTTCATATTTGATCAGTTTAGAATTATGGGGATAAAGGGATTAGCTTCATCTCCCAAGCAAGATCCGATATTTAAGCATAACTCGATTGACTGAATAAACTTTGGTGGTTCAAAGTTTGGATTTTTCTCTCTATCGCTCTCTTCCCCGTCTGTGGATGGGTGAAGAGGGAATGGTAAGTGATGCCAAGAACACTGCAGTGAAACCAAATCCAAAACTAACGGTGCTGCCTCTTATAGCTCTAATCTTCTATGAGGTTTCCGGGGTCCTTTTGGAGTAGAGGATTCAGTCAGGGCTGGAGGAGGCCCTCTTCTTTCTTTGCTTGGTTTCTTGATATTCCCTTTGGTCTGGAGCATTCCTGAAGCTTTAGTGACGGCTGAGCTTGCCACGAGCTTCCCTGAAAATGGTGGATACGTTATTTGGATATCTTCAGCTTTTGGGCCTTTCTGGGGATTCCAGGAAGGATTCTGGAAATGGTTCAGTGGTGTTATGGACAATGCCCTTTACCCGGTTTTGTTCCTCGATTACTTGAAGCATTCTTTTCCGATCTTCAGCCGGTTGGTTGCACGAATTCCAGCTTTATTAGGAATTACCGTTTCATTGACTTATTTGAATTATCGAGGCCTGCACATTGTTGGGTTTTCAGCAGTTACCCTTGCGGCTTTCTCACTTTTCCCATTTCTAGTGATGGGTATCCTTTCAATTCCCCGAATAAGGCCTAAGCAGTGGCTTGTTGTGGATTTTAAGAAGGTGAATTGGAGGGGATATTTCAATAGTATGTTTTGGAATTTGAATTATTGGGATAAGGCAAGTACTCTTGCGGGTGAGGTTGAAAATCCGAGCAAGACATTTCCAAAGGCACTTTTTGGGGCTGTGGTTTTGGTGGTTTTATCATATTTGATTCCACTACTTGCAGGAACAGGTGCCATAAAGTCTGCACCTAGTGAGTGGAGTGATGGTTATTTTGCGGAAGTGGGGATGTTGATAGGTGGCTATTGGCTCAAGTGGTGGATCCAAGCAGCTGCTGCAATGTCCAACATGGGGTTGTTTGAAGCAGAAATGAGTGGCGATGCCTTTCAACTCCTTGGGATGAGCGAGATGGGCATGCTTCCAGCTATATTTGCTTCAAGGTCAGTCCTTCTGCCTGTACGTTCCTTACCCGTTGCTTTATTTGATACAGTTTCCAGCTTCATTCTTTTTACTTAAGTTTAAGATTTTAACTTAAAAAGATTGAGAGGTGAGATGAGAATTTTGTGTTTTGTTTAAGAGTTTAAAATATTGTGTTTTAATATTATTATTGTTTTGGGATTTGAAAAAGATGAATTGAAATTTGAAAAAGTTGAATTGTTTATTATATTTTGTATGAGGATTTGAAAAAGGTGGAATGATGATATAATATGAGATGAGAATTTTGTGTCTCATCCCACCCCTGAACCTGCCGAAGTCTAAGGAATAAACTAAAACTATGGTGCTTATCTCCTAGTCTTTCCAAGAGATTCATTCTATTTCAGTATTTAGAATGGACCTTATTCTTCGCTAGATGTACTGAAAATCATATGATGCATTGCTTCCTTTTAGCATAATCTAAACCCTGGCATTAAATTGATGAGAAGCTACCAAAGTATTTATAGTAGTATCCTTCACATGATCTTCAGTTGGAAGTTTTTTGCTTGCAATGTCCAAAAGTAGTTGACTGTTCCATAAATTTCCCTGATGTTTGGATTTCACAAACACTGTAATTAGCTATTATCTAACAAGTGGCTTTAAAATTCCTTGTAGGTCGAAGTATGGGACACCCACAATTAGCATTTTGTGCTCTGCTACTGGAGTTATCTTCCTGTCGTGGATGAGTTTTCAGGAAATCTTGGAATTTCTTAATTTCTTGTATGCTATAGGAATGCTTCTTGAGTTTGCTGCTTTTATAAAATTGAGAATTAAGAAGCCAGATCTTCACAGACCTTATAAAGTTCCTTTGCAAACATTCGGGGTGACAATGCTTTGCTTGCCTCCAGCATTAATGCTTGTTCTTGTTATGTGCTTGGCTTCTGCGAAAACATTCTTGGTCAGTGGTGTGGTGATGATCACAGGGTTTTTACTGTATCCTGCTTTAGTACATGCAAAGGATAGGAAATGGACTCGATTTGATGCAGAACAACCTCCATCGCCTCCCGATAACTCTGTCGAGAGCCATTCGGGTGTGTCCCAACTGCATGAACAAGTACAGGATGAGGCTTCGATTGGTCTTCTTTTGAACTTGTCATCTACTAAGAAAAAAGAAGAATCCTCTGAAATCTTGCTGGGAGAAGACTTGAAATCGGATTAGAAGGAGAGGTCCTTGGTGTTACTTTTTAGAAGAATGGGAATGAAATACACGCTTGTATAGAAAATTATAAGTTTAGGATTCTGCAAGGTAATTGGAACCCTCCATTGAGCAGGATGGGTCGTTCTAAAGGCAATTTTAGCAAGTATTGATTCAGAATGACTTTGTTGGCAATGTGGAACAGATGACTAATAATCGTAATTGATGATCAAATGATGTATCTCAAGACAAATTATGAGTGGAGTTTCTTGGTTCTTTTTCCCCAATCATTTTTGGTTTCTCCTTCTATCAAAACCAAGCTTTTGACACTGAACGTTTGCCTTTGTAATTTTTAAAATCATTCCCAACAAGCTCACTTCTAGTTTTGCTCGAACTTGGACTTGGAATAAAGTTGATCAGATCAAGCTACCAGAGTCAACTTCAGCTTGACTTGCCCCCTTCAGCAACCCTATTCCAATATTTTCAACACTATTTTATGTTAAATCTTATATTTTCATTTACATATATATAATTTTTATCATTTATTTCTCTTTTACTTGTTAAAAAGAAAAAAAGAAAAAAAGCAATCAAACATACCAAACCTTGGCCCGGACTATCTTGATAGTTGTCGTCTTGAATTTGATTTTTTAGAGTTATTTTCCAAGTTCTAAAGTCTAGAGCAAAATAGATAAAATGGCTCTAAGATATTTATGAAATATATAATGCTATTTAAGAAATTATTTTAATGAGATGGATCTCTTTTAAATCCTAACTCTCTAAGGGTACATTTGGTAAATGAGTTGAGATGAGAAATTCTCAAAACTTCTCACAACTTTATTCTCAAGTAGAGTAATGTTAGATACAGTCACGAGTTATGCAGTACTGCACTATTTTTAAAAAAGAATGGAGTCTGCTATTAAAAATTTAAATTTTTTCATGTGAATCTTATATTTATTCATTTTTAAAAAAAAAAATGAGTGCGTGACGCTTATGTACTCATATTTATTCATGTAAATATGAGAAATGATATTTACAATTATAAAATGTACCAAGTATCACGCACTCCTTTTTAAAAAAGTGAGTAAATATAAGATTCAAATAAAAAAAATTAAATTTTTAATAATAAACTCTACTCTTTTTTTAAAAAGAAAAATTCTAGACATAAGTTTCACACCCTGCACACCACTTAAAAACATGTGATTTTACTCTTTTACCTTCATATTTTATTCATCTTTTTAAAAAAGAATAAAATCTATTATTAAAAATTTTATTTATTTTTGCATGTGAATCTTATATTTACTCACTTTTTTTAAAAAGAATGTACAATATTTGATGCACTCTATAACTGTAAATGTTATTTCTCATATTTTAAATCAATATTTTCTTTCTCATTTCTCAAAACTCAATAAATTATCTTATTTCAAATTATTTTATTACTGTTGACGGATTATATTATTACGTCGAAAGTAGCCACAATCCTGGACTTTTTTAAAAGCTGAAATCCTACCATCTTCTCAAGAAAGAATTCTCTGCCCAAAAAAAAAAAAAAAAAAAAAAAAAGGCTCAAGAAAGCACACGTGTTGACATGAAGAGTATATGGAATCTCGAAATGGCAAATAAGCCCCTTACATCTTAGTCCTGTTCGTTCTTCCGCTGCTTACGTTACAAGCATCATAAATATCAGACAAAAAATCGATCGCCCTAAAGAAAACTAATGCCTATTGGAGAAAATAAAAAACAAATTCGATGGGACCATAGCCAATCCAACCGCGACCTCGACCCAATTCAGGTGCGTATCTCACTCTTTCTTTCCATTTCATATTTTTTGATCGAAGTATCTCACTCTATCTTATTTCATTTCTCAATTCGCTTTTTGGGTTTTCAATTCTCATCGTAATCTCCAATGTGTTTCTTTTACTGATGAAAAGAACTGCTACATATATAACAATTTGTTCGATTCCCGCCTCGGTTTCTTTGTTTCTCTGACACTTAATTACGTAATAATTAGGTTGTGGGGTAATTTTTTCAATCAAAGTTTAGTTTGTGGATTTTAAGCTTGTTTCAACCCACAAAATGTTGCGAATTGGCCTTCACTCTTTTTCTTCGATCTTCATAATTTTTTGAATAACCATGCGTTGCAATCGTTTACTGACGCGGTATTGTTCAATATGCAGATGGAAACATGGTTGGGGAATTAGGGTTGTGGGTTTGAATTAAAGATAATGCGATTTTTCGTCTGAAGATTTGTGTTTTGGAACTGAGGTATTTGGATGTGAAGGATGTTGCCCGATCAGGACAATCGAATTGATACTTTAGAGCTTAAAGCTCTGATTTTTAGAAAGATTGGGCGTGAAAGGGCTGAGAAATACTTTGATCAGCTTAGAAGATTATTCACTTCCAAGATTAGCAAAAGTCAGTTTGATAAGTTCTGCTTTCGGACTATTGGGAGGGAAAATGTCCCTCTTCACAACAGTCTTATAAAAGCCATTATCAAGAATGCTTGCGTAGCTGAAGTTCCACCTTCAAAAGGTATTAGGAAAATAGGAAGTAAGCTTAGTGTTAAAATCCCAAATGGATATCAGAGAAATTGTCTTCAATCAATCTATGGGGATGCCTTTCCCCCTTCTCCTCGCAAGGGTAGGTCTCCAATTAATAGGGATCGCAAGTTTCGGGATCGCCCAAGTCCTCTTGGCCCACATGTGAAACCCCAAAGTGTTGCACTTGATGAATTGGTTTGTAAGGCACAAGAGCAGCAAAGTGCAACAGAATTGGTTTCTCTCGATAGCAGACCTCCAGTTGAAGTTGCATCTGTTGAAGATGGGGAGGAGGTTGAACAAGTGGCAGGAAGCCCAGGTGTTCAGAGTAGAAGCCCTGTAACAGCTCCATTTGGTATATCGTTGAATTTTGCTGGAGCTCGTAAATCTCTGTCTAATATATCTGTATCCAATGATTATCACCCAGAGACCTGTCAGAACAGTAGTGAGCTACCCGATACGAGATCATTAAGAAGCCGGTTGCAACGGAAGTTGGACATGGAGGGAATGAGTGTCTCAGTGGACTGTGTTAACCTATTGAATAATGCATTGGATGCATATATAAAGAGATTGCTTGAGCCATGCATGAGTTTAGCTGGGTCAAGGTGCGGAAGTGATAGCTCTAGACAACTAAACAACCAATTCCTACCTGGTTGTAGTGCGATGATACCTGGTAGACTCGTGCGAAGAGCTGCAAGAACTAGTTGCATTTCCATGTCTGATTTTCAGGTTTCTATGGAATTGAATCCCCAAATACTTGGAGAAGATTGGGCAATACAGCTTGAGAAGATTTGCTTGCGTGCTTCTGAAGAATGAAGAAAGCCTTATTGGCACATGGATTAGAAATTCAGCTGTGGGTGAGATAATAGACATGAGTTCATGTCCACGCTTCTTTTAAAAATTCAGTATTTTGAATTGATTATTGTCTGATATGATTTTGGTCTCACCTGTTACGGAATTCTACTGCACTGCCAAAGGAAATAAGTGGATTTTATGGAAAGTTTTGGATCTGGATCAAGTTGATTAGGCGACATTTAGATATAGGCATTGAGGATGGTTGGGAAGAGGGAGTTGTTTATACAGTAACATGTAGACTTTTAGATACATTTATGGGCCTCAGCGTTTGATGAGTGTAAACCCCACTTTTTCCAATTGATAGCTTTTTTTGTTCCTCTTCTTCGATGTATCCAAGTTAGGAATTTAATAAAGTATTATTTTGTTCAGAATGATCATTGTCATTTCCATTGCCTGTTAGCATTTCTGCTGTACTTGATCGTGAATCGGCTCTTTATTTGCATGTCTACTGTCTCTATTTGCCTATTTGGAAATGCAGAATAACATAAATCCCCATTAAGAGTTCCTGCGGGAAGGTTGGCCACTTACCTAATATATTTAATGAAAATGTTAAAAGCGGAAGCTTACCAACCATAACATGAACTTTTCCACGGACACTGTTAAAATTTCAGATTTATCTATTTTATTTAGAAACAAAAAGAAAACTAAACAAATACTAATTTAGAGTTTATGCATAATGCATGTGCCTGCCTCTCTCCGAGACAAAAGGGCTGCATCATTCAATGCAACTACACAGATGTAATGGATCTTGTCACACAACATTTTGTACGAATTATAAACAGTTAGGTATCGTTTGGATTTGAAGATGAGTTGAGATGAGTTGTGAATAGTAGTGAGATGGGTTGTGAATAGTAGTGAGATTTGTGAGTTAAAGTTACTGAATAATAGTGAGATAAGTTGAGATGAATTGAGATGGGTTTTGAATACAAACCGGGCAATTGTCTGGCCAATAATTTGGCTACCATCTCATATGTATTTGCGCATTCACATGACAGCTTAATGTTTGTGTAGGTAATGATACTTCCTGCTTACACATTCGTGTGCACATGCACCACATGCGGGTTAGATAAATCTCTCTTTGCCTTTTCATAATTTTGGAAAATCCAAAAAGTTTAGGTTGATGAGCCCATGTGATAAATCTGTAAAATGTCCCCCGGGAAGTAAAACAGCCAATGCACTTTTCAATGTTCATGAGATGTGAGATTCAAGTCGGCCGTGTAATATGATCTATATTTTATCAGTGTTTGATCGTTGTCTCTCAGACAAATGGAACCTCGACAGATTATATATCAATTTAAATTACATCAAAAAGAATTATCCTTTTTATTTTTAGGGGTTTCCCTCTAACTGATGCTTTTCGTACTTGCTTCCCAGGCAGTAAGGAATAAAAAGTTGGAGAATTAATCCTAGAAATAAATTCATTTCCAAGTAAGATTGATAATAGATCATTCAAGAATAAGAAATAAACTTTCAAGAAAACAATTTGTGGAAATATTCGATTTATTTGATATTTGGATATATATGTATATCTCACTCATGTACAAGTATATATTGCTAGTCTCTAGGTCGTTCTCATGAATTAAAGAGAGAACAGAGTAAACAGACAATATTGGATGCCCATGATCATTATCTCATGGCTAGTGATTGAAGATGTTGAGAAGGGAAACTCTGGTTTTGATTAGGAGCCTAAACAGGCACTCAAGTCTTTCTTCAAGATCTTCAATACTTGACTCTAACCTCCTTACAAAGTTTTGCACATTCTCAAAATGCGTGCTGTATTCAGATTTGCTTGTCTTTTGGTTGTTCAGGGAGTGCAAGGCGGTTTCAAGCATCTCAAGCTCATTTGTCTCTCTTACTTCAACCGCAGATGCTACTCTCTTTGGGTGCACCAACTTGGAAACCACAGACCAACTGCTAGACTTTGATTGCGACTTTGCCCCAGCTAGATAGGACAGTAAGGATTCAAAAACAGCAAGAGTGGCTGCTTCTACCTCTCTCAATATGCTAACCAAGGCCAGACTCTCATGCTTTTTGTCAGCGCACATACTTTCCATGCCCTTCAAGGCCTTCTGGATTGCCTTTCTGATTACCTTCCTAGAGCTTAAGTATTTCCGGACCTCATTTTTAAGAGCCATCTCGTCTCCACGCTTTCTGCGCATAATTGATTGAAGATCATGCGTACGTTCTTTGGTTTGTGACAAGGCATCTTTGGCAATGCCACACAAGTCCAAGAGAATGAGAGATTCATCGGATAACTCCTCGGCCCATTTCTGATGGTGCTCTTGGACGAATGCTTGCTGAGTGAGTGGCAATTGAAGTAACTTATCAACGGAATCATGTACATCCTGCAAACCACTTAGCTTGTGGCATATTGACGAAGAAGAAGAGCCAGATTCAGAAGCCCTCAAGCTACACAAATGCTCATCGAGTTGAGTAATGGCAGGGTGTGGCCTTGACGGCAAGCTGTTCGAACGAGCATGGTAAGCTTTTAGGTTCAAAGGAGAGGAAGCCATTTTGTTCTTTCTCAAGTCTCAGCAAAGAGAATGGCCCTTCAGTTGATTGCTAGCAATTTGCCTTCTCTTAACATCTGGCTCTACATATATCATGGGAGCGAGGAGACACAAGGAATCTCATACTTGAAAAAATATTTACGAGTTGTAACATGATTGCGATTTGGATCTGAATTATATCCTGGCACTGTTTATGCCATGTCCCCCAAACCACCAATCTGGCTCTTTGCTTAATTGTTTTAAATTGCATTCTGACTGAAGCATCTAGACAGAAGGTCCTATATAATAATTTCCAGCACAGAAGCAGTATCGGAAGCATCTCTTCCGATGCAAACAAATTGTTATGAACATTTCTCATATGAAGATCTCAGGTTATGATAAATGACTTCAAATCCTGTTTCTCCCTGCAGTCTCTCCGGGAGACAAAAGGGCAGGGTGGCTTCTGTGCACAGAGTTGACTTTAAACGTAGGCTAAACAATACTTACAATCATGTTATTAAAAAAAATTTATATTGATTATGGTGAGGCAGTCCTGCTTACAATCATGTATGGGTACATTATTTTTCAATTTACATAAGCTTGATGCAGGCATCCAGAGGCTCTTAAAAACTGTTTCCGCTTCCGCATGCGTCCTAACTTTCATCGCCTGTACATATGCAACACCATTAATTCTAGAGAGATGGTCGATTAATTTTATCAAGGGGTTCCTTGGGTGTTGTCCAAGAGGCAAGCATACTTCGCACATACGATTTCTCCATGTCCTTCCCCATTACAAGAATACACTTTTGAGGCAGGATTAATATATCAGATTGTCCCCAAGAAAGAGAGACAGCCAAAGTCACACCTGTAGGCATAATGCGACTATTTAATGGTCTTAAAGATCCATCTCAAAGTCACACATGTAGGCATATAGGATTCCTAAGATAAAGAACAAGAACATATAACTCTATAGGCAAGACTTAGGTGTAGTATGAAAAATATTCTGTCTGAACTGTAGCATTGGTAGCAAATCTCCAAAGCAATACTTATCCAAAGCAAAATAAAGACGGTAATTTCAGTCGTAAGGGCAGAAGACTCGGAACTAAGAGACACATATTCTCTGCAAATATAATTTGTCTAACAACATCTATACACTGCTTTACATAAGCCTTAGTAGGCAATCAAAGAATAAAAATTACGTGATTCGACTAGAAAAAGTTCAATAATTCCCACATAAGTGTGAAAAAAGCTGGTTGCCCCCGTATATTATAAGTGGAGTTGGCTCTTATGTTCTGCTTCAACCATGCTTCCGCTGTGTATATGACATTTGAATTCCTGCAAAGGCGCCTTAGATAGTTTGGTTTGTATGATTCCACAGGCATCTTCCACCCAGAGGCTGTGCGGTCAAAATAAATATCCGTGTATCTTCTGATGGCCAAACAGAATTGCACTATTGAGTCAATCTGCTAGGAGTTAGTGCTCACTTTATCTAGGCTTGCCTTGTATGTCATATAAACGGTCCACAAATATGAAAACGAATTGGTCACCAATGGCTGTCAAAATTAAAACACCAAGGACCACATTCACAAGTAAATAACCAGGTTTTCACAGTATGTAATGTGTGCTCTGACATCCCCCAATTTTCTGTAGACATTCAGGCCTGCACACTGAAGGGTGGGGGAAGGAAAATGAAAAAGAAAAGGGAGGGCGTACTTGTAAATGGACAGGTGCGAATCTGAATGTGACAAAATCACAGACAGGCCAATACATGACACCGTTGATCATTGTAGGGAGCAAGTCTCGTTTTAATCGCGCAACAATCTCTGCAATGTTTTCACCTGTTTGGACATCATGGAGACTGCTTAAGACAATCTTAAATTACAATGAAGTATATAGTTGAGACATGATTATGTGAGCACAATATTGCTAGCAAAAAACAAATTATGTGAGCTCTCTTGATAAAAAAAAAAAAAAAAAAAATGTTAGCTCTCTCTCTCAGTAGCCAACAATTTCCTTGAATGATACAAATTTATAAGCACAAGTCTCCTGAGAAACAGGAGACATTCCACTCCCAAAATCTCCTGACATCTAAAGTAGTAGTTCTTTTACAAACGCAACTTCCCCTAATCACGTCTTGCTTATATCAAAACTACATCAAAATTAGGTTAACCATGATTTCATTGGGGATAGATTAGTCAAATAACCCAAAATTTAAAAGTTCAAATATTTAGAATTCCTTTAAAAGAATGTCACTAATTCGTTAGTACCTTTCATCTTCAAGAAACTATATAGACTGTAATAATTATGCCATGCTCGATCACTTTTTCATATCATCGCTTAAATGAAAATCATTTCTATTCAATTCCTTGGCCAGTCTAGTTGCCTGCACCATTATTATAGTCTCAGAAAATTTTCATAATTTGTATTAGTTCCATTATCAAGTATACTACACGCCCAACAATTATTTGTTCCAGCTAATCAGATAGTTTATATAAAAGTCCGGAAAATGAAGAATATCAACGTTGAGCTACTGCCATAGAAATCAAGAGAATGGTGCATATACTTATATGAAAAGCAATACTCATCATAAAAACAGTCTTGTAAAGAGTCATGCAAACCTTGTAAACATGCATTCACAGAGAAGAAAACAGCAGTCATTGTAGGTCCATATAGTGCCTGCCCCATGACCATTTTCTTCAATGTAGAGAATAGATCCCGCTTTGGAAAGAGCTTTGACATGAAGTTGAACCAAAAATGCAGCGATGGTCCTAATATTAGCATGCCATATCCAGCCATGCGCAATATCCTCACAAAATCAAAAGTTTCTGTAGATGGTAGTGAAAGTGTCTGAAGAAAAAGTTGATGGGAGAACTCCATATAAGCATAGCAGAGTAAACTATAGGTACTCACAAACTCGGATTAAAAGAAGGTTATACTTTATCAAGCGTAGAACTATTCAACTTAAACACAGAAAAAGATTCACCCAAAAAGAATGGAAAAAGAAATTGAGTGCATCGCCATATCTTGTATGCTCAACTCATTCACCCAAAAAAGAATCGGTCCAGATGGTATATCTGATCATTTCAACCTGCAATATCAAACGCCAAAACCAGTATTTGTTCTAATAACAAAATAAGAAAAGTTGATGATTTTAAGAGACCTTTTCGCATAATCGCAAGTCATCTACCTGAGGTCGAGCTTGATCTTCAATTTCCAAGGATTGACCTTTTCGGTGAATAATCCTTGACACATTCGATACAACACGGGGAAAAAACATTTTGACATCTTTTTAGTATTATCAAGCACCCTAGGAACCGTGTTTTCCGCGTCAATTTCCTTAGTTTTCGATTTTTTAGAAAAAGAACATTTTCCAGTCGCATAAACAAACCAACCTCAAAAGTATTTTATTTCGTCTTCCTTCCCTGTTCACGACATCTAAACGACGGAGACCACACAGAACGAAGGTTTCAGAAACAAGCAGACAAAATAAGTACCCGAGATTTTCCATAAACTACCTGAGACGACAGGTCAGCGGCTGTGTAAATGAGCGCGGAGGTGACGCTCTTCGTTAAAACCGGCCGGGACTTCACCATCCCCAAGTACCACCCCACAAAACCAACTTTCGATACCGACGAAGAAGAAGAAGAAGAAGAGAAAGGCGAAGAGAAGAAAGATGGGGAGAGCTCGTATTCTCGAGTTCGCCTGAGGAAAACGGGGAACCGGAAATAAGCTCTAGACCGCGTCGTTTGGGTCCTCAAAACGGGAGCTCGGGTTTGGCCGTTAAGGTGGGTTATCGGATGGCTCTGGAACAGGCGGTGGATGCCAGCATTTTTCCGGAGAGCGGCGCTCATTTTGGTGGGTGTAATGTGTATCGTTGAATGGGGGTTTTGAGCGAGAGCTTGAGTTTTTAGGCGGAAAGCAAATTACAACTTGGACTTGAAGGCATTGTGCTGACTGACCGGGGATTAGCAACGATTATATATACACTCGCGTATATTCACCGGTTGGTGGGAAATTTGGGCGTTTTTACTCGAGTATCAATTGAGCTTGGTACTCGCCTTAAAAAAACTTAAAAAAAAAAAATCTGAAATTTATATAAAAAATTATATCTTTGATAATATATCTTATTTTTAAAAGAAATTTATAAAAATTGAATAATGATATACACCACAATGTCATCTCACTTTCATCATACTATATAAAATGTTGATGTCGTACTTCGCAACCTAGACAACTCCACATTGTTGGGTCTCGGTCTCTTTCCTAAAAGGTGAAGGATGGGGGAGCTCGAGGGTCATGATACCCCCGACGCTCAAGTTAGTTCAAGATAGGAGATGAAGAGAGAAAATGAGAGCTAGGGATAATGAATGTAGAAATATTCAAGAGTGTAAGTCAGTAACCTTTTCCAGTAGAGAATGGTATTTATATCTGGTCAGGGTGAGCTCCGAGGCAATGGTGGCAGGTGTGCGGTTTCATACTGGGATCGGATATCCCTGCCAGCCTCCTGCTTCCCTACAGATCTTACAAGTCTAACCAAGGTTGTCGCTGTCACCCAGGAGGCATGTCGCAGCGTGCCAACTCCCAAGATGCATTGAATGCGGCGTGGCCCCTGGCATGGCGTGCCCGCTCCTGCTCCATTAAATGTGACGTGGTCTTGAACGGGCTCGTTTGTCCTCTTGTGCCGTCCATATATCTATGTCAAGGACAATGATATCTCTAACGAACACTGTTTTAAATATCGTACCATACCAGCTAGTATATGTTGTACCGGCCACTAGTTCGGTATAAGTATTATATATATTTCGTACTAGCTCAAATACCGGCCGTATCGGCCAATATTTCAACCTATACCAGCCTATATTTCGACCCATACCGACTGATATTTAGGCCTCTAATTTTTTTTTTCATTTTTTCAAATTACAAGCTCATTTTTTGACTTTCAATTTAGATTATGTTATTTATAATATATATATATGTATTTATATATAATTTATTCATATATCAAATATTATTTTGGAATATAATTTATATATATATAATTTATTCATATATCGACTATCCGAAATGGTATACGAAACGGTACCGGTACTAGAACCGAAATATTTCGTTCCAGTGCCATAACCAGTACGACGTCCAGTATAGTATTCAAAATTTTGAACGGTTGGCTAGCTATGGTGTCAGGCTGCCCTGCTATGTCAGGGTCGTCCTCTTGTCAAGACACTTTGCCTTGTGTCCCTCCTTTTGGACTTCCCGAGCCGACCTAGCCCACCCTAGATCTTGTACGTGGGCCTGAGCCCAAACCTTATCTTAGGCTTGGTTTCTGGGGATTTCTCCCTCAAATAAGATATTACATATTACTCATCATTAGATGATAAAAAAAAAATTCATTAAAAGATTATTCAATGGTGATGAATATGTTACATTTTACATAATATGATGAAAATGAAATAATATTGAGAAATTCTATTTATAGTTTCCATTTGGAGACTATATATTTAGACCTTTTATTAAATGAGAAAAAATATCATTTTAAGAGAGATATTTTTATAATTTAAAAAAATTTTAAAGAAAAAATTGACTAAACTTGTATTGCAGTCCTATTTTAAAAATTTTATATAGCATTGCTCAATAATAATGTGGTGCGTTGAATTTTTTATTTTAAAAATTCTTTTAAAACACATGGAAACAGCAGCGAGTATACTTATTTTGGCAAGGCAGCGAGTACGAGTAAACAGGTACACGTATTGAGTCTCACAGTTGATACGTGCCGGAATCCTCTTTGAGAAGGTCCCTTGCCTTCGTTTCCAATTAAAACCGAACATAAATTTCCCAAATCTTCGGAGTCACCATCGCATTCTTGACACGTGTTTTCATTTGCCATCACCTTCACGCCACGTGTATCTATATTCGTTGAAACACCTAAGAAACCTAACTCAAATTGGTGTTTGCACACGGCTTCCATCTCCACGTGTTCTGTTCATTTATTTTGGGAGTGCTGCTACACCATCCACCGACACGCTCCTTAAAAAAAAACATAAAAATCACAAATTCATTAAAACATTTATTAAAAAATAATTCTTTAACTATTAATTAATATAATAATAATAATAATAATAAAAGATATCACCAATCCTCGATCAGTCAAGCATTATTCTTATTTTAGACCTATATAAATTTTTTCTGTTTGCTGGAAGCCTCCAAAGATATGAATGTATTTTTTGTTTTTTTATTGCACCGCGTACTTTTTAAAAAAAATAAAATTATTATTAAAAAATTACTTTTTATATATATTATATTTATTAAATTCGCGACGTTTACCTATAAATGTAAACGTAATTTAAAAAAAAAAATATGAATGTATTTGAAAGAAAAGCAAAATACATGATGATGGCCAATCACTTTCCACTGACTCAGTAGTAGATCCTTCTTGTGGCTTGAAAACGAACAGCAAAATACATGATGAAGCCGCATGCCTAATTAGCATATATAAATTAAAAACGTATTAAGATAATAAAATAAAAGTTAAAAAAAAATATTGTTAAAATATAATTTTTTAATATAATTTTTATTTTAAAATTTGAAAAAATTAAATTATTTATTATATTTTGTATAATAATTTAAAAAATTTGTAATGATTATATGAATTAATTTCATTTCATCTCACATACCAATTACCAAACCAAACCAGGCAATGCTGACATTTTCTCCATGTGTAAGATCTCTATAATTAACGCTTGGAGCATGTAACATTTTCTTTTAGAAGCATTATAACTATAAAGAGATTCTATAAAAGTAAATCTATAAATTGATACAACTTCATATTATACATCAAATTTATTTTACAATAAAAATAACTTTATAATCTAACGTACCATATCCAGTCAAGTCAGTTTGTACGTTTATTTTTATAAGGCTAAAACATTTCTCTTTTTTCTTTACTTATTGATGGAGTTCTTGATGCAATGAAGAGGGATTGGGAACCTTTAATGTGGCTTAGTTTTAAACGATTGATGTTCATTCATATGGGTATGTTCGTTATGTTGTGGAAGATCGTTGATCTTTCAGTACAATGTAAATATTACCAAACCAAAGGGCCTATGCTCCTGTCAAATATATAAACGAGGCTTCCAAGTGCACAATCATCCCATTTGCTTGTTTTCATTACTCTTCTTCCCACACCACAGAGATAGTGCCGTCATCAAATACATGACATGGTAACTGGGCATTCTATCCTGCTACTTTATCGTACAATTAAGTTTTAGAATTACAGTATTTTAAGAAGATCGAAGAGTATAGCTTCAGCATCCAAAGTCATAGGGCACCAGTCCTTTCAGCTCCGGGCCATTGAGTCTGTTGTTCTCGAAACTGAAACAAAACCAGGAGGCAAAACACAGTCAAACCATGTATCCAACTGCTTCTAGAGATTCTAGACTATGGCATGCTTTGCCCATAAATTCTGATTATCTTTTGCAGAGTGTGTGATGGGTGGCCAAATTTGGTCCTAAGGAAAGTAGACATCAGAAATGGTTTCCAAAACTCTGCGGCCCGTAGTAATGTATACAACAAGACTCAAACGAGGCACATGCTACCCTCTGGTTTAAGTTGGTAGCATCTTGCCTTTTGCAGTGAACATAATTTCAAACACAATCATGTCTTGGTTACTCACTGGCATATATGTATGTGTGAGTGCCGGGAATACACATTTTAATGTCCTTACATGGGACCTTAACGTTCTCTAGATAACCAAACCTAACATGTAACTCATCTGGAAACTCCGTTATTTGAGACATTTCATGCTATCCTTTAGGCAATGATTTGTTCCATGCCTTCGGGATAGGGGAAGAGAGGCAATTAGGAGATCACTATGATCTTCAAGTACTCTATTAAAAGTAAATAGCCTGGTATATATATCTGATATGGTCAAGGAATGGTGTGATGGCAGGTACCTTTCCATTGGGAATGTGGAAAAAGGGCCATCTACAGGAATTGTTCCACATAGATTGTTGCTCGAAACATCGCTGAGCATCAATAATTCAAAACACAAAGTATAATACAATCAGTAACAGAAATTAGGAAATCAATTGAGACTCATTTCTTTTTCTTTTTCCAGAATCAAACTTACAAAACTTTGAGGTTAGAGAGGTTGGTGAGCTCCCTTGGAATTGACCCTGTCAGCTTGTTGTTGCTTAACCGTCTGTATCATTAATTCAAACCATATCAAATGATATAATCAGGCAAAAAAATAAATTGTGAAGTTCAAAATCTTCCAGCTAGTCAATGGAAATATACTGGTACTTACAGAAATCTGAGTGACTTCAACTTGGATAAAGATTTTGGGATTTCACCTTCAAATCTGTTTTCATACAAATCCATGCTGACAAGATTTTTCAACTTACCCAATGCTTTTGGGATTTTACCTCCTATCTCATTCCTATAAAGCTCCCTGCAGCCCATTAAAGATTTTACACCCAATTAGTCAATTATTTCATTTAATAATTATATTCAGCTAGGGGAAACTTGATATTAAGATTTCTTCGCTAAACTAGGACTGCGTTTAATTTTCCAACAATCTAATCATGCGAATTGAGCTAACTTATGCAACACGATAGAAAATAGAAGAGTCAAAATATAAGGTCTTTTGTTTTTCTTAGTTTACCTCGGTGAACAGACAACACAAATGAAAGTTCAAAACAGCTTTTGGAAATGCTAAAAGAGAAGATCAATGCATACAAGTACTGTAGACGCTTGAGCTCGCCAAGCTCTGAACCTAAAGCCCCAGAGATGTTAGAATTGCCCAAATCCCTGAAATTTAGAGTAAAGAAAAAATTAATTGCAGGAATAAACCACAAACATGAAACCAGGAATTCACAAGAACGGGAAAAAAAAACAACCAAAAACATGTAACAGTCTTGTACAACTCGGTATTAACATAAAAGAAGGAATCTTACAAGCGAATCACGTGGCTGTTGGAATCACAGGTGACATGGAACCAGGTGCAGGGATTGACCAGGGTGGGGTCCCAGCTCTGCAACACATTTGTTGGATCAGAGAGCCTGCTTCTCAAAGCATGCAACGCATTTCCTGGAACCAAAACCAAAAAGAAGAAAAAAAATCATACTATGAAACGCAGCCCTATGCTCATACCCAAGTAAAAGAAAAGAAATTGAAATTTGATGCTCGGGAAAGCCTTTTCTGTGTTATAAAATCCGTAAGAAAACGGAGACCAAGCGTTCATAATTGAACAACTAATTTCCTTTTCTTATTCATGACAGGAAATTCAAGATTCCAAACGGTTTTTTTCTTGTCTTTTTCCGATTCTTTTCCCTGCGGTTTCTCAGCAACCAAACAGGCACCGTATGGAGCAAACGCATGAATTCAAAACCCTAAAGAGACAAAAAGAAAGAAGCAAATGGATCGAGAGTACCTTCAGAGTTAGTCGAGAGGGCGGGAGTGAGAGAGAGAAGAAACGGAACAAGGACATAGAAAAGGGAACGAGGAGCCATTTCAGACAGAGAAAAAGGGTAAGACCGTGAGATAATTCAAATGGGAGAACTTGGGAGATCGGAGAGCAGCCAAGAAAGAAAAGCAACAAGCAAGCACAGAAACGAAAATGTGAGTTTCCGTGTGGTACGGGAGTCAGAGAAGAGAGGGGTGAGTGGGAGAGTGAGTCAAGTCAAAACGCACATGATGCTTTCAGAGAGAAGGGAGTCCAGCCAATGGGAAGGGGATGGGGACTTCACGCGTTGGTCGTGACAGAGACGCTTTGCCGTGTTGAGTGGGAGAACTTGCCCTCGACTTGGGGGGTGTTGGAAAACCACCCCACCTTTCACCTTGTCTTTTGAAACCTAGTAAAGTTGTTTCGAACATTTTCAAAATTTCACCAAACTCCCTGCGAGATTTTTAATTTTTAATAAAAGTCCGCTCTTGCAATCAATCAGGCCTTGCCATTTCAGTTGGAGGTTGTTTATTTTACACGATCGGTAATAAAATCCATATGAAAGCCAAAGGAATACAGTATTCAAAGTTTGACCTCGAAGGCGGCTGCTAAATTATTATCACCGCTACAGTCTGTTTGACTAAGTAAGATCAGAACTGTCCAAGGATTATATATATATATATATATATATATATATATATATTTAATGAGAAATATTTTAGATATAAAATAATTATATAAAATTAAATTTATAAATTAATATAATTTAATGTGATACGATAAATTATAAAATTATTTTTATTAAAAAGTAAATCTAACAAATTTTATGAAACTATATTAATTTGTAAGTTTATTTTTATATAATCTTTTATGTACGTAGCAGTTATCATATTTAATAACATTGATATTGCAAAAATTGATTTAAAAAAAAAATTAAAATTAAAATTTTTTTAATATTAGATATGAGAAATGTTTTAATCATAAAAAAAAGTTTATACAAATAAACTTCCAAATTGATTGTAGACATATTAAGAAGGTGTATCCAAACTTTTTGATAAATTGAATTTAAGAGACAATTGCTTTTATTATTAGTTTCCTTGTTTCTATTTATTTAACAATAAAAAAAGATTTTATCATGATCCTAGATTGGTGGTAATACAAGTAGCCCAAGATTTTGTTCTTTTCGCACCACATAAAATTTTCATATGGTAATAATGAGTTATGGACCAAGTGCTGAGAATGGAATATTTCGTACCAAAAAGCGAGAGTCCCTATAGCACTACAGCCAGCTGCTACCTTGTTTCCTCTGCTCAAAGTCAAAGCTTCCAAGTTCCACCTTTTGAAGTGAAGATTGAGAGGAATTGAGCTTTTCTAACGCCTCAATCTTCGGTCAGTGGGCCACCAATATCTCTTACTGGGCCTGAATTTGTACTTGGTTCAGCCCGATGTAATAAAGGGTTATTGTTGGTTCCAAAATTGGGCCGACTTAGGCCTGCAAGTATTGAGTTCTCTCTCCTTCTCACATGTGTAAGGCCGCCACCAAGCCCACTACGTTATTTAGAATTTCCCTTCATTTTTCTGTTTGTGTAAAGAGAAAAGTTAAAAACAGATTGCAGGAGCCTCGCACTCTTTCACTGTGATCCATTCGCTCTGTTCGGCAGGCTTTTGACATGCAAAAGCAAATACCAAAGTAATTCGGATGTTTGTTAAAACTTGATAAACCTTGATCCCATTCATAACGAATGAGGAGCGGATAGGGAGGGGAGAGAAGCTCAGGTCAGATTCAACACAGGCACGAGCAGTAGCCCGTTTCAGAGGGATATCGTGAAGAACAATAGAATAAAGAAAAACATGCTTCGCTCTCTCTATCGTGATATGTTTTTGTGAATGAATTTTTGTTTTCTCGTTTCTGGTTCTCTTCCAGCCCTGGGTTTTTGTATGCTAATAAAACCCCTCAATAGCTCAAGGAAACAAAAACTCCATGCATATATATTTGCATAAATAAGATGTCAAGAGCACTATTGACATTAAAAAAAAAAAAAGCAATTGAGTCGTGCGGACTTCAATAGCAGTTTCAACAAAGATCATTGAAAAGAATATAAAAAATAAAATGAAAAGCTGGTTGGATTTTGAAAATAGCGAAGTCCACACACTGACAAAAATGAGAATGGATAAAAGAAGCTACATGCCCTTCATAGCTTTTCTCCTTTCATCTTCCTCAGCTTTAATCCAAGCAGCCTGTGCAAAAAAAAAAAAAAAAAAAAATGGTGAAACACTTGAGACGATAGCAGGACCAGTATAATGAAATCCCCAGAACGAAAAATACGAAATTGCAAGCATTTTTCATTGAGAAAGAATGTACCTTATCTCGTTCAAGTTTCGAGAGATGGGGCTTCATGGAGTTCCCTAAACTTATTCCTCCCCACGCTTCTTGCAACTCTCTCTCCCTTGCTTCTCTACGAGCTACAGAGGGTCTAATCCAGTTGTCTGGTTGCTGAGCTGCAACAATCTTTTCTCTCTCAAGTCTTGATTTATGCTTAACCAAAACTTGGTCAAGACCACCTTCGTAATTCATATGCAAACGACTTCTTGTTTCACTCGACTTCACCTCCACCACTTCCTCCTTCGAACTGAAACTCATCTTCTCTTTCTCCAGCCTGGAGACATGCTCAACTAAAATTTTGTCTAAGCTCTCACAATCTGTAACATTGTTTCCTGCCTGTTTCTTTTGGTGGAGTGATTCTGTAGCTCTGAGATTTACTTGTCCAATCTGCAATGAAGACTCACCGGCACCTACATTACATTTCTTTTGTTCCATCTCATAAATTTTAAAAACTTCCTTATTCAAGTCAGCATTTTCTTTTTCCTCCACTCCTTCAGAAAATCGAATATTCTCCAATTGTTCATCTGAAGCAAAGGAATCAACTTTTGTCTTCCTGATAGTTAAGCTGCCTCTACGCGGTTCATTTTTTCTTCTGTTTTTTGCTTCTTGGACCTCTCTTTCAAGTCTTGAGACATGTTTCACTAGGAACTTATCTAAGCTTGGAACTTCTGAAACATCCCGGCTTGTCTGACCACCAACCACATTTAGCCCTCCTCTCAGTCTTTTGCCCTTCATTTCAAATGCTTTTTCATTATTCCTTTTGGACTCTTCAATGTCCTTTTCTAGTTTTGAGCAACGCTTAACTAGTATAGTTCCCAAATCAGGAACAGCCTCAGATGAAGTTCTATCACTGTTCAACTTCTTACCCTTCGTTTCAAAATCTCTTCCTGATTTATCATTTGCCTCTTCGAGCACTTTCTCAATGGTAAAAGAATTATTCTTGATTCCTCCTTCCTTGGACTCATTCCTTCTGCAATTCTTTGCTTCCCAAACCTCTTTTTCAAGTTTCGACATGCGCTTAACCAAAAACTTGTCAAGACTTGGGAGTTCTGAGTCAATTTGCTTCCTTCTTCTATGTTCATCCATGAAAGACTCAAGGTTTCCTGCTTCCACAGAAGAGATTCTTTGCGCAAAATTAGGTGCCTCAGTGGAGCTATAATCAGCAGAGTCTGGATCATGCAGCTTGCTGGTTTGTACTTCAGCTAAGGCAGCACTTAAACCACAGGTTGCAACAATAGTGGCAAGAGAAGAAAGTTCATCTTCTTGCAAACATCTGAGCCTCTCAAGCATCATCTCCACAAGCTTTGTTGAATTAAATCTTTCTAAAGATAGTCTTCTCCTGTTTTTCCTCTGTCTCATCTCTGGAACTGGCAGCTTACAGTCAATGTCTTGAGCGCTAAAGCCATCATTTTGAGATGCATTTTCAAGTTCTGACCCTGACTCAGATTCACATTCCGAAGAAAATTCTGATAGTTCCTGATTATTTTCACCTGTATCTGGGTTCTGACTGATTTTTCGTAGAAGTTCTTTAAATTCATCTTTATTGAAAGTGGCGCAATTTGCAACCCTAGTTAATGCAGTTTTGACTGCTGCAGCTACTCCTTTATCCACCTCAAACGCAGTTTCAAAAGATGCTGAAACTTTATAAGTTGTAGATCCTCCTCCATCAACAGAGGATGTCTCTATTTGACAAGGCTTCCGCGGGCAATTCGGTATGTCATACATGGTAACTCCTATGGCTGTTGCTGCTTCAAAAGCTTCAGCTGCAGATTTCTCTGCTTTCAGCAACTGGGTTTCTGCCTCTTTGCTTTGGATCCTGAAGATACATAACCAAAGGTTATGTGCTACCAAAAGAAAATTATTATTAAAATATACGCATCTCAAATGAAAGGATTACCTAGCTGCATGTAGTATTCGACACCAAGATGCTTCCACCAGAGCAGCTTTTCGAGCCTCCATTGCCTTGTGTGCGGCTTCTCTTGTTGCCATTTTTTCTCTTAGGACTCTTGAGTAATGTGGATTAGAATCACCAAGGGTTTCATCAAGTGTTAAATTCATGCCATCTACTTCCTGAGATGATTAGTTATATTAGTAACTTTAAAACAAAGGGGCGGTCTGAGGGAAGATTAAATCATATTTGCACAACCTGCAGCATCTTTATTTTCCTCTTTAAGTAGGAGTCCACTTTTTTGCGCGGGAACCAGTTGAGAGGAGAACTTTTACGGTGAGGTGGCTTCTTGATTTGTGAAGTAAATTTGTTAAGAGCATTTGATGTTGGTTGCCCAGTCTCTTTCAACAATTTATTCTGCACCATCACCCAAAAAAAAATAAAAAAAAGAGGAAGAAATTATTAGATTCAAGAAAACGGCTGATTAAACAAATAAGAAAAAATTTGCAAAATGATCTCACAAAGATACTGCATTTCATACAACATCAGACCCAATCTCAAAACAACGAAAATCAGACAGCATCACCACCATAAACAGCGCTTGCCTCTACCACCAAAAACACCCTAGTCTTTAGAACTAGCCTCCCTCGAGAAACAGTATCTCCACCACAAATATCCACAAGACAGGTCACTGGAGTACCTCTTGTACTGAATATGATATTAACTTGTATGCGCTCCCCCATCAATCTCCAAAATCAAAAGGCCAACAAAAAGAAATCCCTTCTATTTATCTAACAACCGTGGGATGATAGTAATAATATGAGCTTGTCTATATATGTTCCCTAATACTCCTCTTCCCTCGTGGAAATTCATTAGTTATTGTAAGGCTATGCCGTGCTCGTAATTGTGGATCTTGCTTTTATTAGGATCCAAAAGAAACAAAATGTTTACTTACATAAAAAAAAAAATGGGAAACACCCATTATATTGGAGTTCAGTCATGCAGTTCAGAACCAAACAAAAAAGAACAAAAAATAAAACGGAGTGTTCGAGAAAAGTCACAACAAAGAGGAAAAACCAGTCCAAAACAGTTTGTTTTGGTAAAAATTTGAACTCGCTAAATTTCGAGCGATAAAAAAGTTATATGTTTGTCTAAAAAACTTAAGAGGATGAGAATGATGAGTTTAATTATTTAATTTTCTATTAGTATAGAATATCATAAGCCTTAGAATTTAGAACTCGAATTCGGTAAAATCCAAACGGGAAATACATGATACTCGATTGCTCAGGTATTCGTGATCTCAAACTTGCCTAAACACCCCCCCCCCCCCCCCAAAAAAAAAAAAAGGAATGAAGGAACCAATGCCGAAATATTGTTCGTCAATAATATCCAAACACCAAACAAAACAGGAACCGGATTCAATCTTATTTGAAAATACAAATCAAGAAATGGGAAGGAAAAAAAAATCAAAGTCAAGAAAGCAACAAAGATGTAATATTCTTGATTTTACAAAATGGAAATTTAAAGAATTTATTACCTTTCCGATCTTCGACCTCGCGGTGGTATTCTCGCTCACATTGTCGTCTCTGCTATCCGAGGAAACGGCGGCCCCAGTGCCCTGCTTATCAGACACAGAGACGCAACCCAAGTCCAAGCAGCCGAGATCCATAGCGAACCCTTGTAATCTAAATATACGATAGGGAAAGAATATAGAGGAAAATGTTGGAAAGGAGAATTGTAGAATGCAGAAATTGAGAACGAGATTTTGCAAGATAAAATCGAGAACGGGATCAGTACTGGATTTTTTTTTTCCGTCTCTCGCGCTTTTGTTTGAAAAAAGTAGCCGTTACAGGGCCTCTGAGTGTTCCTCAACGGTCCTTAGAAGTGCGTATCTTATCGTTATGTTATGCGTGGATGCTTCGGATGTCCGGGGACGCAAGACGGATAATGACACGTGGTCACATCGAGTTGCTTTTCCAGAGTGTATAAATAGGTTTTTTATTTGAATTTTGCTCCGCGCGCCATATTTATTTTTATTTTATTTTTCTTAAATTAATTAATTTCTTCTATAAATCCTTCATACACCACATATTTAGTAAGAGAAAAAAAAGATTAATACAAGTTCCAACTAAACAAACCTCGTGCAAGCTCTTGTAAAAAAGTATAAAAAAAAAAAAACTACTCCTTATTAGTGGGACCTATTTTTTTTACAAAAAATTTGTACAGAACTTGTTTATTTGAGATTTATATCTAACATTATTCATAAGAAATTAAAAAAGTTATGTATAATATATGATGTGAAAATGATGAGTAAAATCTTTCTTTAAGCCTCAAGAAGCAATCTCATCTCGTTCTTACTAATGATTTTGTGATAGATTAGGCAAGTAAAAAGAGTATTTGAAAAGAAAAAACTTTCTCATTAATTATTATTTATTATTTTACACCCCACCTTATGAATAATGATTGATGAATAAAATTTCTCACTTGAAAATAATTTGGAATATAATGACATTAAATTATTAAAATCTCACCTATTATTTTAAATTAAGAAAGATTTTACTCATCATCTTCGGATCACACACCTTACATAATTTTTTAATTTTTAATTTTTTTCTCTTACCCCCAATATATGGTGTTTGAATGATGTGTAGAAAAATCAATTAGTTTATGAATACAAAAATAAAAATAAAAAATAAAAAATAAGTATGGTTTATATAGAATGTGGAGATAATGAGTAGCAAAACTCTTAGAGCTTGTTTGAAAAAAGTTTTTATCTCTGTCTCATCCAATATTTTTCCCAAATATCACTAAAAAACAAATACTTTCAAATTAATCATTACAAATTTTTCAAACTAATCATTACAACTTTCTCAAACTTTCCAACAAAAAATAATAAATAATTCAACATTTTCAAATCCTCAAACAAAAATAATTAAAAAACTATATAATAACAATATTTTAACTTTATAATATTTTTTATTCAATTTTTTCTCTTTTCCCAAAACCCCATAAAATATAAACTCAAAACCATCTTACTACTATTTACAAAATTCTCATCTCATCTGACTCTCCAAGTTTGTCTAAATTAATTACCTTACTTATGTGAATGATTTATACTATTTTTTCACAACACTTTATACAATTATGTTTTAAATCAGAGATATCTTTATAAAATAATTTATAAAAATAACACAATTTTATTAAAAGGAAAATACTTAGGCCACAAAGAGATTACACAAAAACAATCTCACAAGATGACATGTCACATCTGTTTGTAAAATTACTTTTTATGTAATTTTTTTGTAGATAGAACACTCACAATTAAAACATAATTATTGTATGTATTTATTGTATGGGTATCATTACTATATTAGTATGACAATCTAAAATATTGTACCACAAAAATTATATTAGGATGGCAAGATATTACGTGTATTCATCGAAATTGTTCCACCAATCGGCCATGGCTGGCATTGTTAGAAAATAGGTACGCAAAAGGTGTATATGTGAAGAGCTAGCAGATGACCGTATGGTGATTAACAATTTCAAACTGCTGACCTTTTAAAAAATCCGTACCATTATATTTAAAATTTTGGAAACAAAAATGAAAGCTGAACAAAAATAATACTTTAGTCGTCTTGTTCTTGATCTCTCAACCACTTTGTAGCCACCCATTTCTCACCTTTGATCACCGGACAGCTTCCATGAAGAGATGTCTGCAGACAAAAGTTAAGAGAATGAAGATGAGAGAGAGAGAGAGAGAAGAAACCACAAAAGTGAAGATACGACTCAAAGCTTTGTTTGATCGTTAATTAGAATGGGGCGAAGGAAACAAGTTCCTGGGACTTGGCTCATGTGGTAGAGGGGCAGGTCTTATGACTTGTTTGGAAATAAATCTCATCCCAAAATTTTCATTTCATTTCATATTCTTTCCAAACGTAATTCAAATACAAACATTTTCAAACTAAACATTACAAATTTACCAAACTCTCAAACAGAAAAATAAAAAAAATTCAACTTTTTCAAATCCTCAAACAAAAATAATATTATAAAACTATATTATAACAATATTTTAACTTTAAAAAATTTTTATTCAAGTTTTTTTTCTCCTTTTCCAAAATCCAAAAAATACTCAATTCAAACTATTGCACTACTATTAACAAAATATCTTACTACTACTCATAAAATTCTATCTCATCTTACTCCCCAAACAACATAAACTAAAAGCCTATTCCAGCTCCCAATGGTCATTTTTAGTTCCAAAAACTCATTACCATTCTATTCCAGCATTCGCATCCCCACACCTTTTCCTATTTGTATTCAGTATCGATGGTAGAAAGGAGCTCCCCACAACCCCCCCCCCTCCCCCTTTTTTTTTTTTTTTTTTCCCTCCCCTTCTTCTCCCCTAGGTCACTACCAGCTATCCATCTTTTACCAACCGCCAAAATAGAAAGGAAAAAAAAAAAAAAAGTAGAAAATGAATCCTACTGCAAACATAACCACACGGGTACAGCCAGAATTACAAGTGAGCTTAGAAAATAGTAAAATAGTAAGGAGCAAAGCTTGAAACTCAAATGCCAATTTCCGTTGAGACAACTGAAACAAACAGATAAGGTTCTTTGCGTTCTATAATACAGTCAAGCTTCTGCCCCCCGCAGGGGGGGGGGGGGGGGGGGGAGGGGAATGCTATAGACAACACCCCCATTCCAATCCCTCTTGTTTTTCTTAATCTATTCCAAAATGCTCATGCAGTGTCCATTATAAACAAAAACAAAACAAAAAAGATCTGATCCAAGGTTGAGAACTGTGCCACACCACCAGAGTGGGATGGCAGTGAGAAGGGGGTGCAGTATAGAGTATGACTCAACATAAAAATGCGGAGAGCTAGTGATTGCAACTTAAAGAGGGTGGAATTTAAGAGCGAGAGAGAACTTCTACAATTTCTGGAGATCCAAAAGGGAGCTTTAATACTCCTGATCATTTTTTGATAGAAACAGGAAAGACAAACGCACATGCATCGAGTACAATTTGAAGCAAAGATAGTTACCCGATCAATTGTTCCATTTGGAAACACTGAATAAAATAGAAGGCCATCCCCTTGGCGTGGCTTCACTTTTAAACCTACGCATTTTTTATAATCATAGCCTGTACCTATATTTGAGCCATTCTGCAATCAAAGGAGCAGGATGACCATATTAGAAGGGATGAATGACCTGAGAAAATATAAGATAAAACATAAGTTTTCTTATATACCTCAAAAGGAAACATGGTTTCTCCACCTTCTTCTACATTGGATAAATACAACAAGAAAGAAGCAACCTGGGAAATTGAGTTCAACTTAAATCAAGACCACAGGCAGTTCCGCAGAAGAGTATTTTAACACGTGACAAAGGTAAAATAACGAAACTAAAACAATATGCACTTTGACAAATGCTACCATTTGATCAGTTTCACATATCATTCTAGCTACTGTGTGTAAAAGCATACCAAGGAAAGATCAATATATAAGTTGCTGAAAATACAAATCCTAGCATATAATCTGTAAAAATGTACAAGGCTATAGTATAAAGAATGCACTTGAACATCAGGCAAGGAAACAAAGTCCAAAGCAAAGATGAGAAGAAATGCTTTCGCCACCAAAATACGAAACAAAAGAAGGATGACTATGAAATCTATTTTAATCAAAAATAAAAAAATCAGTCATAAACAACTAGAAACGATGGATTTTTTTTTTTTTTTCAAAATCAGAGCAAACTTTTGGGATGTCAGCTAAAAAATAATTTCTCATCAGACAGATCTACCATAAGATTCAGCTAGTAGAGACATAGTTAAAAATGATGTCAGCTATCACTGATTTATCTTTTGCACATTCCTAAAATTGATTTCCAAGGTTGCATTGATAGATTGAAAAGAAGTTACGGTCCTAAACGCAATGCATTAAGCATTTCTCCAAAAGTGATAAAATAAGATGAGAGAAAGCACAAGCACAACTGCTGGTTCTATCAATCAAAATTATCAAACATTTAGCATCTAAGTTTCATAGATTATGACATTCCATTTGGGTACAACCATAAACCATTGAATCCTACTCCAAATTGTTTACGAGGAATCTGTAATTGGATAGGTGACTGATCCAATGGGTAGAGTTAAAAAAAATGTTCTTTTTCATTCAGTTTGGTTTTCTGGTGCCAGGCTATTTATGTAGGGGCAAACCATTGAAAAATCAATTTGTAGTATGTGGTCAAGGTCCCTATGTAATCAATGAAAGGATAAAATAAATTAAAACTTTTCATTTTCTTATTTCAATCAGACAAAAAAAATAATGCCAGAAATCAGCAACCATACAAACAATAAAGCCATGATGGAGATATTTACCCTTTGACTCTGTTGTGGGCCATATTCAGCTGGGTTGAATGCATCATAGTGAGAATCATACTTCTGCCCAAGTTCATACCTCAGTACGTTGAATGCCTGAGATTTTGATGTGCACCCTTACTAACAGAAAATATTTCAATTGAACAGTAATAAAATATTTAACTCTTTTAAATTTTCAATGCTAAGGCATAGTATTAAAAAATTTTGTGAGAACTGAAATAGGCCAGAGTTGATTCTATAGATTGCAAAGGCAGAAATATAATATCAAATGAAAACTATAAAAGCACAATTCCTTTTAGGTTGAAAGTTAATTGGCTATGAGCATACACAAGTTTAGTCCTGCCAAATCTTTTACAATCTTTTCCCTCGTTGACATAGAAGGGTGAAGAAAATAGTGGAAAGCTACCACATTTTCAAGTAACGCCACATGCAAAATAGGGAGATAGTTGTAGCTTAACTTTTTTTCTCATATAAAAATTAAAAGAAATAAAAAATCAGTAAAACTGGAAGTAGAGCATCCAGACCTGTAAGGCTGTATATACAATAAAATCTTTAAGCCTCTGAATGACCACCTCAACACTTTCATAACCAGAAGAAAAGAACTGTTACTAAAAAAATGGTAATTTGACAATAAAACATACCTCACCATGGGTTCTTGGAATCATTGTAGCCCGAGCAATTTTTTGCTCAATAAGATCCATGACTCCAGTTTCGTCTTCGGATGCACTAACAAATGTTCCTGAGCTGTTGCCAGGTGGGTGAAATTTACAAAAATAAAAAAGTGAGGCTGTCGAATCATACAGAAATCTTTGATGCAAATACACAGTAAAATTTCAGGAAATTAATCGATGCAGATATAATTAATATGATACCTAGTTCTAGTAAACATATGATGCAAATGCACTTGAGATTTTGCGCAGAAGAATGTAAAAGTATAAACAAGACAGGGTAGTGAGATCTAAAAGGTGGATCCAGGCCAGTAATATGACACAAAAGGTACTAGTTTACTAGGGACTGTTATTTAAAAGCTACTATCCATATACAAATTAATCATTTTTAGAGAAACAAAAATCTAGGATACTCATTCATCTGACATGTTCCAACATATGGTTCATAAAGTAGGATCTGCTATATATTAAGGTACCTTGTCCTTGTTCCCTTTGTACTCTCAGCAGTTTCCCCCTTTCGCAAAGCCAAAAGTGATGGCTTTAGGTTTGTCTTTGCAATCTTAATTATGGTTTCACACTGTTCGGCTGTTGCAAAATTTGGGAAATACAGAGCTCGTGGTTTCCAACTTAAAACCTGCATCCAATAATAGAAAGGCCAACAATGAAATTGGGGGAAAGAAGAAGCATAGTGCAAAATCATCTAAGTGATCTCTTGGACAATGTTGCGTTACAATTTCTCATCTTCCAATGCTAACTAATTATAAGATCAAGACTCTTAGAAGCCTTTTCGAGCAAATAACTTCCCATATAATGTGTTCATCCTCAACATGACCCCATTCAGATTTCCATTTTGAGTAGTGTTCTGTTTGTATTCTGTTTAAACTTTTTTCCCTGGAATTTCTGGTTCATCTATGTAAACTTCCAATTTTAATTGGAAAATATTGGAAATCAAGTCCAAGTGCTACCCTACCACGCTTCTTTATAATTTGAGCCAAGGCCTTAGACCCATAATTGATCTATCTCTATGCTACTTAGAACGACGTTTACAAATTTGATCCAATTTAATTCGTCCCTCTACTACCTGAGCCAGGTGGCTGGAACTCTATATCTCATTCTCAACAATAGATCATAATTAAGCATTGACTAAACTTTTTTCTTCTTAATTTCCAAACATCTTTTACAGGATGGTAACTTTGTAATCACTTTCTGGAATATGGCAAGTCCCACCAAGCACTTGCTCGGTTCGGTTCAGTAGCCTCGTCTCAGAAAAGGCTACAGGCTACTGGATCGAGATTGAGTGTCCATCGACGACTGAAAATGTAATTGAATGCTTCCATAGAACAAAAAGAAAATAACAGGATATATATATATATATATATATTTATATAGGTAAAAATAACAGGATAATTCATATCAAACTAAACAATCACCCAAACAAAACTTAATCGCGAACGTCTCGCAACAGAATGAACCATTCATCCAACAACTTCTATCGTTCCACTATCGTAATCGGAATCCATCCTAGATTCAAATAAAATAATAAACAATTTAAAATTAATCTAACATTAATCGCAAGCATCAAAGTTTAATTGATCAGACGAGTCTACCTACCTGAAAAGGAATTGATTCAATAGAAGCTCCTCCGGTGTCGCCGTGTGGCATCGAACCCAGCTCCCCCTCCTGCTCAATCTCCTCGACCAATTCAAGCGTCCTCAACCTCGGTCTAACCCTAGGCGCATCCTGTCAACGCGATCCAACCCATTATCAGCACCAGAAACAACTACACAAATTTACACTACCACGCACATATGTTAGAGAGAAGAAAGACCTGAGAGAAAAGCGCGGAAACGAAGAAACCGGCGACGAAGAAAAGGAAGCATATGAGGATGACGATTGGTAACCCTAGATTTGTTTTGGATCTCTTCGCTTTACCTTTCATCTCCTTATTTCTATTCGGTCTACACCGGAAGCTGCAAGAGGAGGGAGGCTCTCTCTCTCTCTCTCTCTCTCTCTTTTCTGAGATTGACGAGGAGACTTTTCTTAGTTCCACTCTCCGCAGGTGCGTGCGTCTATGTTTTCTTTTTTCTTTTTATTTTTTTTGTCGTTGTTGTTGAAGCTGCAGTGTTAGGCAGGTTAATGTTATGTCTGTATTCGCCAGTACAAGCTCTGAATTGAGGCGTTTGGGGGGGGATGGCCGTGACGCGTCGTTGGCGGTGAGGCGTAGTTGGCGGGAGTTTTTCTTGGCTTTGACGTGAGACAGATTGACAGATTATGCTGTCGCCTGTCGCCCTCCACTCAGATTCGAGGAAGTGTGTAACAAGACCCCATTACTTGCCACCTTGATGCCCAATTACAATGCAGATATGAATATGGCACGCTTTTGGATTCATATCAATTTACCTCTACTCTAGGTTCTGTCCTCACCATTGAGTTATCATTTTTAATTTCCGCTTTAAAAATTTTGTGTCTGAATCGTATGAGATTTTAGAATACGTTTAGATGTTAAAATGAGTTGAGTTGAATTGAATTGAGTTGATAAAATATTATTAAAATATTATTTATTATTATTATTATTTTGAAATTTAAAAAAATTAAATTATTTATTATATTTTATGTTAAAATTTAAAAAAATTATAATAATAAATTAAAATGAATTAAAAGAAATTATAAATACAAACGAAGCCGAATCTTTTAATACATGAATAAAAACTTCAACTACATAAATAATTTTGTTTAAGTCATGTACGTACAACAACCCTATATGCAATCAATGAATTTGTGATGGTACTACAGAGTAAGTACTGCGAGGAAGGGGGGAAGCCTTCTCATTTAAATAAAGGCGAATTTCCATACAAATCTCTAGTACAAGACGAAGAGACTATTCATTGATGAAATATTAGTGGGAACAATTCATCTATGGAAGCATCAAGCCACCATTATAGGAGTGTAGACTAGGCCGAACATGGGCCTTAAATCATAGTACTCCTCGAGTACGACTAGGTGGGAGGGAACACTATCTCTTATTCCTTAACTAGCTCACGGGCCCCAGCCTAACCCACGTGCAACTACAGTACGCTTATTATCCTTCCGGGTCAAGGGTTATTAATACTTCAACCGAACAACGTATACTTCCCATATTTTCATCGATCAATATTTATTATTTTATATCTCATATTTTATAAAATTATATATATATATCATATATAGAGGTAAATAATAACTGATATATAGTAAAATTTTTACAATATGAGAGCTGCTCCTAGCGGTCCGACTGTTAATCCCACAAAAACAATCATCCATTCAACTTAAGACAAGTAAGAAAAAATATTGAAAGAGAAATACGCTAGATTACAGAGAATCAAGGTCGTGGTCGTATATGTTGCTAGCCCCTTTCTCATTTGCACCACCCAAAACCATTATCTTCCTCGCTGCTTCATTGGTCTTTGTGCACCGTCCAAAACAAAAATCTACACGACCTTCAACTCTCGCACGGTCACTACTCCCACACGCTTTAGAAAAAAACCCCTTACATTTCACGTCCATATCATCTCCACCACTCCACCTTGTCCCAACTCCTTTAACTTCTACTCTCAATTCTCAAACGTCTATCCCTCTCACATGCACCCAGCCAATATCTCTCTCTGTGGATCAAGACTTCTATATATTTTCCTTAACTTGGAAGCCAAACGTACTTTAATTAAAACATCATGAATTGCTCGGTAGATTGGCCCGAGCCAATAGTCTGCGTCCAATCCTTGTCCGAAAGTGAAGTACCAATGATTCCAGACCGATACATCAAGCCGCCACTTGAAATAGGGTAGCTAAACAAACTACTGCTAACGATGTTAATATCCCAATCATCGATCTTCAAGGCTTGGACGGGGATGATGATCTTTGTGCCACCATACTTGGCCAAATATCTGAGGCTTGTCGAAAGTGGGGGTTCTTCCAAATCCTCAACCATGGAGTTAATCCCCAACTACTGGACCGTGCCCGAAAGGTTTGGCACAAGTTTTTTCACTTGTTAATGGAGATAAAGCACGTTTATGCTAACTCACTAAAAACTTATGAAGGGAATGGTAGCCGACTTGGGGTGGAAAAGGGTGTCATTCTTGATTGGAGTGACTACTACTATCTGCACTACCTTTCATTATCGTTAAAGGATTGCAACAAATGGCCTGCCCCCCCGAAATGGTCTCTGGGGTACTATTCGGGGTTGTGATTCGTGGGTGGGGAGTTGGTATGTAACGACGACTCGATGAAAGGGGGTGTGAAGCACGAAGGGGGGGTATTGTTTTGAAATCGGTTTTCTGATGTTTGTTGGTTTAGGATAAATATGGTGAAAGTCATACATGCCGGACCGGTCCTAAGGAATTCCCTTACAATATATCTTCAGCCATAGAATATGAACAACAATATATTCTCTAATCACATAAGTAGAATAATATATGACTATAAAGATAAAAAGAATGTCCAAATAAAAAAAAATAAAAAAATAAAAAAAAAAGGAGAAAGAGAGATAGGGGGAGAGAATATTATAACTCGCTTTTATTCAATTTTACATGTAGTGATGTCCTAGCGAAGTTTTAGAGCCACCGATTGACATAACCCTCATGTCTCGAAGAGGAAAAAGGGTTTTGATGCTCGCTAGCTTTTGCTTTATGTATATAGACTTTATACATGAACCATCCAATCCTCATATGTACAGAATTTATTCTGGAATTAATAAACAAACCTACTTGGCATGAGCTCTATATGCACCGCTCATCAGAACTTAATATATAAGGGCCTTAAAACCTTTCAATTTTTCTCATTCAGATCTTGCATTGCATCGCACATGTACTTTTACTTCACTGCCTTATAAACACCCGTTCAAATATCACAGTCAAAGAGTTGGGCTTGATGGCGAAAACAAAGATGTTTATGCTTAGGTAATTTTACTGTGGCATATGAAATCACTATTTATTCTAATAGCTTAAGCTAATAGAAATGGATATATTTTACTATTTAATTTATATCTTAACATTTTTCTTCATTTGTAGGTCAGAGGTACTTCCTCTCAATAAGTGGATCCACAAGAAATATTTAATTAAATTAGATAGAGTGTAGATTTGGAGTTTGAACTACTAGGTCTTGTTTTCGTTAATCCTAGTGTTATCCAATCACTCTGATAGTTAAGAATTTTTCTCATTTTGTTGCATGTGTATAAGAGGAAAAAAAACATTGATATATGTTGATGATTTGAGGCCATGGTGTTTGGTGCAGGGAAGCTAAACAGGTAAACGAGAGCTTGAGCAAGCTTGCAGTTGGAGCAGGTCGTCCAAAAAAACTTGGAAATGCAGTCAGTGATGTGAAGATGGATGATTCACCGTACTGGGTTCCACATCCACGTACAGGCATATACTTTCCGAAAGGCCATGAATCGGTGATGGATGATGTTCCGGAAGGTGCGGCTTCTCTCAATCAATTTCAGACCTATTGGCTGAGGAACGCCGATGGCGTTGAAAAGCCAGATCCTAACACTCCATATGATCATGATCACTTTCTCACAAATAATTTCTAATTATATCAATATACATGTTGTGCTTAATTTGTCTCTGTAACGACAGTTTATAATTAAGTACGTAGAAAATTTATAGGAAAGGGTTTGTGAATAATGGTGATTGACTAATGTACTGAGAAATAATGTACTTCTCCTCCTCTCCTACTGATCACCAGAGATTTGAGGAATTTAATCCATGATATTGGATATTCGAATTTATGGTTTTAATCAGTAATTTTTCTGCACGTATATATCGAGCTTAGTAGTTGTCAAGGTTTTCTCGAACTTCTTATTACTTACAAGCAATAAGCATGAGGAATGTCATGTGAACTAATGACCAAATTCTGGAAACATATATTAAATAATATTGTTCAACTAATATTGATCATAACTTTAATTAATGGTCGAAATCAGCCTTAAAAACTTTGAAGTTTTGTCAATATTTAATCTATCCAGGGTCACCCAATGCGTGAGATTTGAGTTTCCAACCTTTGATTACTCTACGCTTGTTTTTTTATCAGGTTCCACTCAATTTTTGGACTTGCGGGTTCCTGCGACCAAAGTGTGCAAGTAAAAACAAAAGACACGGTCCAAATGGAGCACGAGTTATATATTAATGTTTGGTCATAATATATATGTTTGTAACTACTCTAAATGTTTATGTGTGTGTGTGTCTTTCTCTCTCTCTATATGTGTGTGTGTGTGTATATATATATATGGGAAGGGATAAAATCTATCATGCCTAAAGTGATTTTACTAGACCCAACTCAAGATGAGAGGTCTCATCGGGAAGGAAGAAAGAGAGAGGGAAGGAGGGGAGAAAAGGCTGAGGAAGGGCAGGCTATCAAGAGAAAAATTAGATATATGACATAAAGGAGAGGGGATAAGACATAAAGGAACAAGGGGCAGAAGATAAAAGTGAGGGAAGGAAACCAGACTACTTCAGGGATTTTTTTCTAGACTTCTCTTGAGGGGCTTCAAAGAGACGACTTCTTGGACTTCCACTTTGGCTTCTTCAACCTCATTACAGGAGTTACAGCGGCGATATCTCCACCAAAATATAGATTTTCGATATCCATTCTACAGTGGCGACTAGAGACTGTAAAATAAACATATTGTAGTAGATTCTCCCCTCAAACAACCCGTAGACATATGCATTATGTCAAATCACATAAATTTGTGTCTCACTCTCTTTACTTTTCCTGTGTTTGTTTCATGTTCACTGGCATGGATGTACTCACAGATACCATACGACCGCACCGGACCACTACCAGGGGCTCTACACCACACCGATCGAGGCCCAAATCTCCATAGCAAACCCCTGTGAGCCCTTGCTCCTACTAGCAATCACCGTTAGGACACCAGCATTTTCTGTTGGCACGAGAGTGGTCCTCGACCACCAAGGCAGACCCGCGGCAGCTCACAGCCCTGTGTCCAATACACCAAAATCTAAAGGCTAGCTCACAGCTAATTGCCATGAGCCCCCAGCTCCCACTAGCAGTCACCACTTGGACCACCAACGTACTCTGTCGGCTGAAGGGTGGACCCCAGCTACCTTGACGAATAATCGGTGGACCATAGTCTTGCATCCAATTTACGGCGACCCACGGTTAACTGCCATGAGCCCCATGTCCCCACCAACAATTTCTTTTAGGACCGTCGATGATCTCTATCACCGGCAAGGTACTCCTCTGCCACAAAAAGCGTCGATGAAGAGTCTCCCCATTGGTCACACCCCTACGGCCAGGTTGGCAGCCTTCAAACATCTCAACTACTCAAATTGACTCCCCTCCCCCGGCGACGAGTCCCTTCCTCAGCCGCTAGTCTCCATGACCCCCCATTGGGTTTCTCGGCCAGCTCTATCACGGCCTCTAGTGAAGGACTCCCCTCCCTCAACTCGGCCCTAAACCACGAGAGAACCTTTCCCTCGGCCAACTCATCCCAGCTATGCACATCTCGACCAGCGCCTTCCTGCCATGCATCTCGGTTGATACCATGCACCTCGCCCACTAGAGTTTCTCTCTCGCCCATGCATCTTGCCCACTGCATCCTGCCATGCACCGGCGGGAAACCATGTGCTCCTCGACCAAACAACATGGTCCCCATGTAACCTCCCCAACAACTCGCATTAAGCACTTGCTCTACCTAAGCACACTAGGACGTAAACCCATGCAACCAAATCTCCTCGACCACGACCATACCGCCACTAAGATGGACAACTTTCCCACCTAGAGGCTCCTTGGCCATGTATTTCTCGCCTAAAAGCTGCACGACCTGACAGTTAAGCTCCTTGGGCAACAACGTTGCCCGCCTTAATTGCTCAAACATGAAATCCCTCACCACAGCTGCTCAAACAACATAGGTCCTCCAACGCAAACAACTTTTCCTCGCCACAGGACTTCCTCTTCACCAAGCAAACCGCCACCATCTCGACTGTGTGCAAGTGGGCAGCCAACGACGTGCTCGGCCAACCCAGCATGACCTCACCACTACTTGGACCCATGCACCATGATGCTTGCCACCTCCTCCCAACCATAGTGCAGCACATGGCCCCAGTGAATCTCCTTTAGTTAAAAAAGAAAAGGAAAAAAAGAAAAAGAAAAAAGGAGGATGATAAAGGATAAAGAAAAAAAAAACAAGAAAGAAAAGAAACAACAATTAGGAGAGGGCAATTTTGGTCAAGAAGAATTGGCTATAAAGGCTAAAACACACCAGTTTGTATCCCTCAAAACTCGTGTGCATTTTATTTTTACTAACATAATTTATTCTTGTAACGCGAAATACCAGATACGCCGCCACACTGGAACACCGTTTGGACGTCTCGATATATCTCCATCGAAATAAATTGATTGGCACTCACATGGACACAAACAAGCACCTCTCTTACTTACTTGCTCTATGAGGGTCAACATGCTGGTCAACTTGCCCCGCCTCGGTAGCCTGACCTCTATCACGGTAAGGTGCGAGTCCAGCTTCAATCTGCCACGACACTTACATTCCCTGTGGCATCAAAAAGCGGGTGCAGGTTCATTCTCAAACTGCTCATCTTACCTTCCTGTGAGACACAAAGGGGCTGGCTTGGCCTCTAGGCAGCTCGATCTCTCTCACAGCGAAGTGTGGGTCCGGCCTATTGGTTGCCCAATGACTTACCCCGACTTTAGTCATGACGAAGTGTAGGACCAACTCCAGCCTGTCCCGACACTTACTTTCCTGAGACGTCAACAAGCAGGTGTGGGTTCAGTCTCAAACTACCCGTCTTACCTCCTCGTAAGGCTCAAAGAGGCGAGTTTAGTCTCCAAGTGGCTCGACCTCTCTCACAGTGGAGTGCGGGTCCAACCAATCGGTTGCCTGACGACTTACCCTAATCTCCGTCGTGGCAAAGTACGGGTCCAGCTTCTTAGCTACCCATCTTACCTCCCCCGTGGGGCTTAAATAAACAAGTTTAGTCTCCAGATGCTTGGCCTCTCTCACTGCAGAGTGCGGGTCCAGCCCTTGACTGCCTGACAACTTACCTTCCCTGTAAGAGTCAACAGGTATGTCCAACCCTCATGGCGGCTAGACCTCCATCACGGCAAAGTGCGGGACTAGCTCCAACCTGCACCGACACTTACCTTCATTGTGGCGTCAATAGGTGAGTGCGAGTTCAGTCCCAAACTACCCGGCTTACTTCCCTGTGAGGACCAAAGAGGTGAGTTTAGCCTCAAGCAACTTGACCTCTCTCAAGGAGGAGTGTTGGTTCAGCCTCTCGACAGCTCAAAGACTTACCCCGACCTCCGTCATGATGAGGTGCAGGACCAGCTCCAGTCTGCCACCACATTTACCTTCCATGTGGTGTCAACAAGCGGGTGTGAGTTTAGTCTCAAACTGCTTGTCATACCTCCCCGTGAGACACAAAGGGCGAGCTTAGCCTCCGGGTGGCTCAATCTCTCTCATGGAGGAGTGCGGGTCCAGCCTATTAGCTACCCAACTGACCTCTGTCACAGTGAAATGCAGGTCCAGCTTCAAAACTGCATAACAATTTACCTCCCCGTGAGGATCAAAGAGGCAAGTCTACTCTAGGCCCCTAAGGCTGCTTGACCTCTCTCATGGAGGAGTGCGGTCCAGTCATCCAACTGCTTGACAATTTCTCCTGGGACACCATCCCCTGCAACGGAACACCAAACCGATAACATCTCAAATCCTCACCACACTCCAGCTCCACCAAACGAGACGCCAAATGAGTAACGTCTCAGGCCTTTGCCACACTCAATCTCGTGATTGGAGATTGTTTATACTGATCTGCTTACAGCACTGTCAAGCCTATTTACCTTCCCATGAGACTTAAAAAGGCGGGTTTGGTCTCTAAGTTGTCCGACCTCCCTCACAGTGGAGTGCGGGTTCAGTCTGTCGACTACTTGAAGTTACTCCAGGGACTGCATCTCCTCTAGAAAAAGCCGAGCCTTAAACCTTCACCTTACTCCAAGACAATGATTCATGTTTGCGAATCTCACGCTCATGATTGAGGGTTATTGACACTAACTGGTTTGACTTTTACAACATTATCAAGCACCTCTTATTTACCTTCCCGTGAGACTCAAAGAGGTGAGTTTGGTCTCCAGGCTGTCCGAACTCTCTCATGGTAGAGTACGGGTTTAATCATTCAACTGCTCGACGTTAATCTAGGGACCGCATCTCCTCTAGCAAACGTCGAGCCTCAAACCTTCGCCACACTTCAAGACGACGATTCAGGTTCGCGAATTTCACGCTCATGATTGAAGGTTATTTACACTAACTGGTTTGACTTTTACAGCATTATCAAGCACCTCTTATTTACCTCCCTGTGAGACTCAAAGAGGTGAGTTTGGTCTCCAGGCTGTCCGAACTCTCTCATGGCAGAGTGCGGGTTTAGTCATCTGACTGCCTAACATTACTCCTGAGTCGGCATCTCCTTCAGCAAACGTCGAGTGTTTAGACTTGTGCCACAACCGCCTCGCTCGGGTTATCTTCGAGAACGAGTCAATAAGCAGGAAAGGTTAGGGATTGCCTGACCCCCAAGTGCCCCATCAACGGGCAAGACGCTTGATTGCCTGACCTTCACGCTTTAAGATGAGCTTCGTGCTCACACCTAACGCCGTCGAGCCTATCTCTCACTTAGCCTCCCATTTATCTCGTGAAGATGAGCTTCGCGCTCACACCTAACGCAGTCGAGCCTATCTCTCGCTTATCTGGTTAAGACGAGCTTGGCACTCACATCTAATGCAGTCGAGCTTATCTCCCACTTAGCCTCTGGCTCATCTAGCCAAGACGAGCTCTGTGCTCGTACCTAATGTGGTCGAGCTAGTCTCCCGCTCATCTCTCGAATATGAGCTCCTCACTCACACCTAACGCGGTCGAGCTTATCTTTCGCTTAGCCTCCCACTTATCTCGCAAAGATGAGATCTGACTCGCATTTAATGCAGTTGAGCCCATCTCCTGCTTAGCCTCGCGCTCGAAAATCTTCATCACTTAACGCAAGCGAAACAGATAACTAGGGACCTGCTCTCAGAATTTATTTCTCTACGGGTTTTGGCGGGTTATTTTAATTGCATATTTTATCTTTAAAGATTCTCAAGGTCTTCTTTTTTGGAGCAAATTGCCTTTAAGAATCACATGCAACTGAAAGGGATAAAATCTACCAAGTCCAAAGTGGTTTTCTAGGCTCAGCTCATGGTGCGAGGTCTTATTAGGAAGGAAGGAAGGAAGAGAGAGGGAATGAAGGGACAAAAGGCAGAGAAAGTACAGGATTTCAAGAGAAAAATGAGAGACGTGACATAAAAGAGAGGGGATGAGACATAAAGGAACAAGGGATAGAAGATAACAGGGAGGGAACTAGACGACTTCAGGGATTTTTTACCAGACTTTTCTTGAGGTGCTTCAAGGAGACGACTTTTTGGACTTCTACTTTGGCTTGTTCAACCTCACAACATGATTTTCAACGGCAGTATCTCCACTAGAAGATGGATTTTTTATATCTATAGCACAGTAAGGACGAGAGGTTATGAGAGACTATAAAATTAATAAATTATAATAGATTCTTCCCCTCAAACGATCTGTAGATGTAAGTATTATGTCGAATCACGTAAATATATGTGTCTCTTTTTATTTTTTTATATTTATTTCTTATTCATTATTGTAAATGTATACACCAACACCATACAATCACACCAAACCTCTGTCAAGAGCTATTCACCACACCAATCATGACTCTTATTGCTATAACGAATGGAAAACGTCTATTTATTCCCTCTCGAACTGTTACGTCCGTTTGGCGTTAACATATATATTCACACAATTAATTTAGACTGGCAGTGGCAGCTGAGTGAGCATGGGGAAGGTCAAAGCATAATAAGTGGTAAACCCATAATGACAACACGATGTATCCTGCCCCCAAACCCATGCAAACCTTTATAATAATGCACTTTCACTTTTTAAAGTGCACGCTGCCTGTTGCCAATGGCACTACCTACAGGGTAGCTATCCAGGTAGCCATTTCAACAGAGCTATCACTTCCATCCCAGCCATAAGTAAACTTGCTATTATTCTGCTACAATTTATAATATCTTTATTAATCATCTTTGGCATACAACATATTATATGATTTTAAATAATCTACTAATGAAAATAGTTTGTATAATCTTAAAGTATACAATATATTTATTTTGAAAAAAATTAATAAATTTAGAATTTACATAAAAAACCTTATTTATTAATAGTAAGTTCCACTTTTTTTAATGAGAATGTGCATACCTGCATACTAAAGATTGTATCTAGCATTGAATTTAGCTCGTGTCCAATTAAAACTTTACTTGATACATCCTGCTTGAAAATTGAAAAATGAGTGGATAAAATAACTTTAAGTGAAAAATAAATTAGCTTTTCCATTAATCTTTCAATTTTGTCCATTTACTTTTGAACCGGGTTTATCCATTGAGATTAACAAGATACAAGCCAAATGCTCTAGCATTATTCATACACAAATTAAATCACCTAATATTTATATATAATAACATAAAAAATATTATCCATACTTATAATTTAACACATATAGGACATTTAGATAATGAGATAAGATGATATTATTTAAAATTATTTATAAATAATAATAAGATTATTAATTAAAATTAGATGAGATAAGATGAGATATTTATACTTATCCGATATTGTCTATTGAGATGGTAAAGATTTCAAAATTAAAAATTTAAATAAAAAAGATTGATAAAATAGAATAGATATTTAATACGCATTGTTTGTAAATAAATATTATATATAACTGCTGAATAATCTTATATTTCAAAAAAAAATATTAAATAATAAGATAGGAATAATATTAAATAATTAATTAAAAATAATATGTGCTATTTTAGTAAACCGTTATAATTAGGGCTGGGCTCCGACTCCGACGGAGTCGGAGTGCTCATTTCCGACCTCCGACTCCAACAAGAGTCGGAGCCAAATTGGAGCTCCGACTCCGACTCCGAATTGGAGTCGGAGTCCGACTCCGATCGGAGGTCGGAGCTCCAACATAAGATCGGAGCTCAATGTGCGCTCGATGTGGCGCTTGAGCAGAACTCTTTCAGAGAGTTTTGCTCGACTTTCGCTCGACATGTCGCTCAAGCAGAACTCTTCCAGTGAGGTTCGCTCGATTTCTGCTCGACATGTCGCTTGAGCCAATATTCAATACAACGTGTGCTCGACTTGCGCTCGACACCTCGCTCGAGCGTAAGTGTACAGTAAAAAAAATTTCAGAGTCAGAATCGGAGCTTCTTGGAGCTTCGACTCCGACTCCGAATAGATATTCTGAGCTACTCCGAATTTTGATTCCGAATTCCAATGACGTCAGGGTCGGAATCGGAGTAAAAGTCAGACGGAGTTCAAATTTTCAGAATTTTACACGCCCTTAGTTATAATGACGACTTCCAAATTCCAATACAGTACGAACTCCACAATCTAACGCCTCCCATTTCAAATATTTTATCCGACAATTTTTTTGTTTTTCTTTTTTCTCAACCTCCATCAAAATTCGTTTTCTTGACGAATCTTCAAACTTCCCTCACAGACTCGCAGTGCGTTTCTTCGAAGCTCTCAGACTTCAACTTCGCTCGCAAATTCTCCTCTGAGTTCTTTCTCCCGCGTTTCTCCCAATCTTTCAGTAACTTTCCTATCTTCCTCCATTACTATTTATTCTATAAAGAGCTTAAACTTCCCTTTTGCTTCTTGATAAATCGGGTCGTAGAGGTGAGAGAGTCGGGTTAGTGCATGACGAGCGCATCGGAGCTATTCTACTCCCGGAGGTCTCGCCTGGGTCGGAGCGACCAGGATCTAGGGTTCGATCGAATTTCTCCCTACAACCGCCGCCATCATAGCGATCTTCACAGCCATCAGCCCTATCACCATCATCGCCGTGATTTGGACGGCTGCAATCCTCCCCGGCGATCCCCGCATGTGTCGCATCACACGGTAGATATCTACTACTTTTTTTTTCTGTAAATCTCTCCTTGGTTCGTCAGGAAATAGAGGATCCCAAGAGAAAGAAAGAACACATAGTCTAAGTTCTCCCTCTTTATCTTTTCTTTCCTTTTTTGAACTTGATTTGAAATCGAATGTCAATTTAATAAATTAGGCTCGGGCTCGGTGGTCCGGTGGAGATTGTTGGTTTGAACAAATGAAATTTGTCTCGATTTTGGTAGAATCTGATATATGGGCACACACACAAACACACACATGTATATAAAAATAATATGCAAACCTATACATGTGTTTGTGTATATGTATATGAGACCTTGCCTCTTATTGTTTTGGTTTTTAAGAATGTTGATTTAACCCATATAATTGAATCAGGCTTAGTGAAGTGGAGGATGCAACTCCATTTTCTCTCTGTATTCCAAATCTTGTAAAGTTAGCGGTGAAATCTCGGCTATAAAAAGTTAATTTGAAAGTGTGTAGTCATTTGGTGGTGTCTGGAGATTCAGAGTTAAATATCCCCTCATTTTTTTGTTTTGTTCCCTTGCTAAGGAGCGTGCATCAGTTCGATCTGGTCCGAGTCAGTTTGTTGCAAGCAACAATTCTAACACAGAAAATTTAAGCAGCAGGAGTAGGCCGAGGTTAACTGAGAATGACAGGCTTCCTGGGGCTGTGCTGCTTGCAAGGGCAAGGCTTCTGCAGAGGTTGAGAGGGGAGCCTCTTTCTGGAAACAGGTCTGTGCTTACTGCTATGTGTGTGTTTGTAATTTTCTGTGGCTTTGGAGATCCAATTGAATTTCATTTCATAAAAAGGAACATTAAGGGGTGCAACTATTGGATGTGTGCAAGAGAGACCCCCAAAAATAAAGCTAGCATGTAAAACTCATATGATCAAAGAATTCCAACAAATTGATTCCAATTTTCCCCATTGATGTTGCAATTGATTTGTAGAACCAATTTATGACATACATTTAATTTAGCCATGGTATTTATATACCCGTTTGTCATTGTATATCTGCACAGTACAGTGATCGGAAGCCATCAATGCTACTGACTGTGAAAACACGGACGTTCTGGTTTCGAGTAGCCAGTAGCATTCATGAAGGTTGGACGGCATGCTCAGTACAGAGTAGCATTGATTGGCAGTAGCATTGATGCCTAGTTTTATGCTGGCTATCAATCTAGTACAATCCTTATTTCTCTGGGTTTGGGACACTAAGCACATGCATAGGTGGAGCTGTAAATTATTGTGAATATTTCTTTAAAATTAGTATCGTATGCATTTAAAATTGCTGGATTCTATGCTTATGTTCATTAAGCACGCAAAGTTATACAATACTAAAGCTTTAATACTCAAAATAGCAAAAACTCCATTCAATTTTTCTATGAACTCATCGAACTAATCTCGATTGATGTCTCTTTCAATCATTCATTGTGTTTTGTAGTTCGATTTAATTTTATTTTTATTTCCTTTCTGTCCATGATTTTTCTAAGTCTCTTGAGCTCCCAAAGTCTTGATTGAATTGTTTTAATATGGAAAAAGTCATTTGCTGCTGCTTCTGCCACTTTTCATATGCTGCAGCCTGCAGATGTTACTATGTTCTAAGCTACTTATTCATCAACAAAATGTTCTAAGCTCCGTCTTTTGGTATATTTGAATTGAAATATCTTAATCTGACATTAACCATGCTGGATTAATGTAGTTTCCTGATTTGTTTGGCTTTATATTTAGGGAAAGCGACAGACCTCCGTCTTACATTAACCGTACTGAAATAATGTTTGAAGATGATATAAGTGGGCTGGTTGATGTTGGTAACATGGGGAATCGAACGTCAACAGGTCAGTCAGTTGGAAGCTCAACCATTACCGACTTGAGCTCCCGAATTGAGAGGCTGCAATTATTGCAAGAACCAAAGAAGAAGCCGCCTGGTCTCACTCAGGAGGCTCTTGACTGTTTGCGCGTGGAGGTTTATAGCAGCACAGTTGAGGGGGTGGTGTCAAGAGGTTCACAGGATTGTAGTATATGTCTGGAGACTTTCTCAGAGGGAGACGAGCTTATACACTTGCCCTGTGGGCATAAATTCCACTCTGCATGCTTGGATCCCTGGGTTCGAACCTGTGGGGACTGTCCGTATTGCCGTCGAGATATAGTCATAACTAGTCATAGAGAGATAAAAAGGACGTAAACTTTACAAGTACCTTTTTATAGCCTGAATTTCTTATACTGTTGAAAGTTCTGGGTCTCTACTATTTTATATAGTTGCCTTAAAAAATTGTAGATATGTAATCCTTGTATCTATTGTTTTGTTGCACACCTGTAAAGTCTTGAACGCATGTTTTAGATCCCTACTCTTAAGTGAGAAATTTGTTTCATTCCCTTGAACGTGAATTTTAAATCCATGTTTTATGTTTCCTCTTAAGCTTTATAGAAGGTTTTACCGAGTTAATTCTCTGTAGATACGGGAATGTTGCACTGAAACTTTGGATTCTTTTTTCCCTCTATCTGAAAATATGTTATATTATTATTTTTTCTTAAAAATATTATCTGCTGTGAGAATCAATCTTTTTTCCTTTTTTATTTTTAATTGTCGACACTGAATCGTAGTTTTTCTCAAGTAGATGATATAACCTCATCCATGACGGGTCCAGTTAACCAAGACATCAATCCAGCGGGTCAACAATTGTGTTAAATTTGTGTAGCTTTCAATGGGCCTCACGGGTTTTTGTGCAATGTTTCAAGATTGTCTGCTGCCGAAGAGATCATTCATTGGGTGGAATAGTCCTCTAATATTTTTTCGTCATTTCCCCCATATTTTGTTAGTTATTGGTCCTCATTTTTGCCTTCCCCCCCCCCCCCCCCCCCCCCCCCCCCCCCCCCCCCCCCCCCCCCCCCCCCCCCCCCCCCGCATCATTTTATATTCATGATTAATAATAAACATGCCACACCGCCACAGTAATCAGTATTCAACTTTTAATTGGGTATTTTTCCGAAAGTGAGTACGCTCGAGCTGCATGAACCTCTTTTTCTTGTCTATTTTTGGTAAGTAATTCTACATATAAATCTATTTATTTCATATTGGGGTAAGTGATTATGAATGTGATGGATGAATAAAGACAACATGAGGTGCACTGCACACCATATTAAGTTGGCAAAAATGGGATTTGATAGAACAGACTGCCAGTAAGTTATATTCACTTCCTATGGGCTATGGCTATTGAATATACAATAAATAAATAAACAACCTGAAAATCTTGTTGCCATGTCCTCATCTACAAAAAAATAAAAATAAAGAAATAAATAAGAGGTTGGAAAAGAAGTTTGGAAAAACCATCCTATACGTTTTCTATGCAAGAGAGAAAAAAATAACGCGTACAGTATAAAAGCGTCAAGCGTTTATTCAAACAGTCAGCTTCCTTCATTCCTCGAGTCTTGACGCGGTAATTCACCCACCACTTTCCTTTGTCCCTATCTCTCACTCTCTGCCTCTTATTATCACAGACCCGACTAAACCAGAGCACACGCAGGAGCTTGTTCTTCTGGGGGAAAAAACAGATTCATACAGGGAACGAGGATGATGCTGCGGTCGTGTTACAGCCCACTGGAGCGCTGCTTTTTTGGGCGTCTAGGCTGTGGCTGTGGTGGCGGCAGGGGCGATGGACTTCTCTGGCACACGGACCTCAAGCCTCATGCGTCTGGGGATTACTCCATCGCGGTGGTCCAGGCCAATTCCAGCCTCGAAGACCAGAGCCAGGTCTTCAGCTCGCCCTCCGCCACTTACGTCGGCGTCTACGATGGCCATGGTGGGCCAGAGGCTTCCAGATTCGTCAACAAGCGCCTATTTCCTTATTTGCACAGTATATTATCCTCGCCAAAGCCTCATATCTATGTTTGTGTTTTCTACAAAAGGAGAAACCTATGTCTGCGACTCTGCGGAACGCTTTGTTTGTGAAGGTTTCGTTTGTTCTGTACGGGGGAGGGAAAGGAAAGGACTTGAATTTTTTTTCTCTCTTTTTTTTTTGTCCTCCGATGATATGGTTGGTCAGGACCCAAAAAAAGTAGAGGGGGTTCGTGCTTATCTGAATGAGTTGCAGATAGTTTTTAATGGTTGAGTTGGGTTTTTTTCGTTTGATTCATTGAACTATGGGAAGTCTCTGTTTAGTGAACATGGGCTCTGTTTGGTTGTTGTAAAATTTTTTTAAAGTTTAATGAAGTTTAATATTGTTTTTTAATTGTAGAATTCGCTACTGAACAAGGTGGATTATCCGTGGATGTGATAAAGAAGGCATTTCATGTCACCGAGGAGGAGTTTTTGCATTTAGTAAAGCGAGCATTGCCTGCACGGCCACAAATTGCTTCAGTCGGGTCATGCTGTCTTGTTGGTGCTATTTCAAATGATGAATTGTACGTCGCAAATCTTGGTGACTCGAGAGCAGTTCTTGGCCGAAGAGTTCTGGAGAGTGCAAAAAACTTGGTTGTGGCGGAACGGTTGTCAGATGATCATAATGTTGCAGTTGAGAAGGTGAGGAAGGAGCTGAAAGCACTTCATCCCGATGATTCGCACATTGTGGTGTATTGCCGTGGAGTTTGGAGGATTAAGGGAATAATTCAGGTATGGTGGTTACCTGTGAGGCTGTGATACCTTCGTTCTGTTTCTTGGCAGTATTTTACCTGTATTTAAAATGTAATTAGGAAAATTTTTTAACTTAAGCGATATAATTGTTATAGTATTGAGTCAAATTTGAATTTGCTCGAGTTCAGAAGATAGAGAATATGATTTCAGTATTGTCTTCTAGTTTTCTTCGAATACTCATTCATTCATGCATAGAGAGAGAGAGAGAGAGAGAGAGAGAGAGTCCCTGTGTAGATGTTTGCAAATGCAGATTACGCTGGAAAAACTTAATTTTGTTTAATTTTCTTCTATAAGTGGAAGTAGATGCTGCGGATGTTCATTTGCCGCACGTCCGTATTCTTACAGGATAGATTTTTTGTATCATAAGCTGTACTAAGAGGGCCTATATCTTTCATCCTCTTTGAGAAATCCTATGCTCTGCTTCCAATCCAGCATCTCATGAAGTTAAAAGCAGTTTGACTTCCATGCACGAGATGTACATGAAGACCCCTTGTAACATAGTCCTAAGGTCTAAGGGAATTTATCTCGATTTCTTCCTATTCAGTGCAACTTAATATTTTCTCTTTTTTTTCGTAGGGCTTGAGTGAATTATGTACTACTTTGGTTTTTTTTTTTTTTAATGCCCAAATATCAGTTAGCTTATCCATAACCTTGAATAATGTGATTGTGGAAGGAAATTGTCAGTAATTTTTTTTTTTTTCGTTCTTATCTTCAGGTGTCAAGATCTATTGGCGATGTCTACCTGAAAAGGCCCGAGTTTAACAGAGACCCAATATTCCAGCAATTTGGAAACCCCGTTCCTTTGAAGCGACCAGTAATGACAGCAGAACCCTCTATCCTTTTTAGAAAGCTTAAGCCACAGGACTTATTCCTGATATTTGCATCAGATGGTCTCTGGGAACAGTTAAGTGATGAAGCAGCAGTAGACATTGTGTTAAAAAATCCAAGAGCTGTGAGTGCCCATCATTCACTTCTTTTTTAATATGTAGTTCTTTTTTCCAACTGTTATCGACAGCACTTTTCTTGGTTCAGAAATTCTATTGCTATGTGCTTCGCAGAATCCTGCCATACTTATTATGTGTTTTGATGGAATCGCTTTGAAATTTTCTGGTGAAAATTGTTCAATTAGAATCTTTGTGGCATATGTGCATAATGATAATTTCACGTGAGATGTTGGGTTTTGACTACTTGTGACACAGTCCATTCATTGGTTTAATACATGCAGGGAATTGCAAAGACACTGGTCAGAGCTGCCATTCAAGAGGCTGCAAAGAAGAAAGAGATGAGATATGGTGACATAAAGAAAATTGAAAAGGGAGTAAGGCGTCATTTCCATGATGATATTACTGTGATCGTCATTTATCTTGACCACCAAAAAGGTTCCTCGAATGGAAGATTTAACCACAATACGTTTTCCTGCACCAATGCACCAGTTGACATCTTCTCCCTGAATGCAGATGAGGCTGAAGATGATCTTCTTCACCCAGTTTTCTAGAGAAACAAAACCTTTTGAAGATTTACTGACTCCTGGTTTTTCCGAGGACTATATCATGCGTTCTTTTATTTGTTTGTTCTTTTTTTTTTTTTTTTTTTTTGCTGGAAAGAAGGTTTGAATATAGAAAGGTACAGTCCTACTGATAATCGAGTTTGATGGATGCTGATGGGATCAAGCTGCCATAGGTTATTCAACTGAAGTTCTAGCTGCATTAGTCGCTCGGTTGTTGATTTTGCCTCGTTTGAGTTGATGATAGTAAATCCAAGAGGAAAGAAGAGTATCACGAGAACACCAGTTTTTGTAACTTTTTTTCAAACATATTTTTACAAATAACAAAGCTTCTGCTCTGTTGAGTGCTTATCAGACAAATGGTAATGCGCAGCTAATAAACAACGGCATAAGGCCGCGGCAACATTGTTTGATCGAACCGATCAAACCAGTTTGTGTGTTTTGGAATATAATATAAATAATTAATTTTTTTTATCGGTTTAAATTTTTAGAATAAGTGATTATTTTTATATAGTATAATTTTATATCATAGCATAAGTTTTAAGTTCAAATCACGCTACATTTCGTCTTATTTAATTAAATATTTTACATTGAGCCTACTGTCTCGGAGTGACTTATTAGTTTGGGGAGTAAGAATAACTCAAGTATTTTGTGAATAATAATAAAAAAATAATGATAAAATATTAAATAGTAGTAATTTTTTATGTGAAAAATAATAATAAAATAAAAAATAATAATAAAGTATTCTGACTGATATATTCTCAGCAGCCAAACTTCGCCAGACGAACAGTGAGTATTCTGTGAAAAAGTGAGGTATTCTGTGAAGCACGCGAAGGAAAGTTGTAAGAATAGAGTGCAAATAATACCTACTACCTACTATGCTGCATCTTCCACACACCAACTGAGTTGGATCTTTATTTATTTATTTTTTTTATGAAACGCTCGTTTTGGAGTTTAATAGAACCAATTGAAATCAAAATACAATTCTCACTCTCACCACGTTCTCTCCCACCCGCCCGCCAGCCCGCCCGCCCACCCGCCTGCCCAAGTTTGTCAAACATTTATTTTTTTCCAATTTTTGCGGCAAATAGATTTAGGTCATGATTCTCTTTGATTTTTCTTATAATTAGATCATTTTATCATTGTTCAGAAAATATTGTCTAAAAAGATTGTTTGTTTAGATCGAGTACTTTTCATGATTTATGAACACTTTTTATTTTTTTTTTTGTCGTTTTCCTTTAAAAGCAAGTACCGAAAAACACAATTGTTACCTGATGCATATTGGTTGTGTCTATGAATATTCTCTTTGAATATGATCAAGTGTCTACAATTTGATTGCAGATTTTTAGAAAATAGACAATAAAAATAGAAAACCAACCTCAGAAATCACCGTTAGAATCACATAGAAATCATAAACAAAGAGTCAAAGAATTTACAAACCGACCTCAGAAATTATCTCCAAAATCACATAGAAATCATAAGTAAATGGTCAAAAAACTTATATGGGTCTCAGAAGCCCCCCTTGAAAAGGTTGAGAACCCAAAAGAATCATATTTTCTAATTGGGATGAACCAGTTAGATGGCACATGCATATTTGCAGTTATGCATTTGAAGATCAACGTCTGGTGTTCTAGATCCATCTATTGAGATGGAGTGAATGGCCCTCGGGCTCCAGCTAAAAAACCATGCAACACGATTGAACCATCCAAGCTCTCATCGCTATAGCCTGAAAATGGAAAATTAGAAACTGGGGACTCATGCGGAAAGTAGTTCTCAAATGAGGAAAATGAAATCGTCATGGGGAGAGAGATTTTTCTTTAGGGATTCACGGGGGGAGAGTGGATGGAGATTTAGCTGCTGAACCAGAATGTAAGTAAACTGAGTTTGCCATGTCATCTTTTGTGTGGTGTGTGATATAAAAACCGGACGAGGAGTAGATTTTTCCACGAGACAAAAGAAAGTCCGGAAGGTACTTGGCTCAAGTTTAAAACGAGGGCCGACCGAGAATATCTCCTTCAAACCGGTTTGTATGGTCAGATTCGAGCGGCCAAACCCCTCCCCCCCCACAAAAAAAAAATCCCTAGATTTTCCTTCCACACTTTTTTATTTTTTTTTTCATTTTTACTGAGATCTCCGTTTGGCAAAATAAGCAAAGTTGGCTCAACCAACTTCTTAGAATATTCTTTTTTATGCTTCAGTTCTTTTCCTGCTGATTTCAAAGTCTGAGAGATCGAACGGACCCGTGCTGGTTTAGGCATTAACACAAGCACCTAGATTACTGCCACATGCCTGCATTTCGTTGTTGTTACCTTTACTAGTTTCTGTTACAGGCTCTTAAACTGATCGTAGGGCACTTCCCTTGCTTTGAAAAAACCAAAAAAGCTAAAATTTCGTTGGTAATTGTTAGCTTTAATTTGTTAGAAACCTGAGAATTTTCCTTGTGCAGGCTATCAAGTGATTTTGTAGAATACTTTTACTTTCAATGACAAAGGTTGTAGTTATGTCTAGCTTTTGATAGCAAGAAAGCACTCCCAGAAGTGCTAAGCATTGAAATTTATGCTTTTGTAGAGGCAAATGAAACGACGATGAGTGCAAGTAGTTTGACAGCGGAGGCGGTGTGGAAGGACATCGAATCAACTCGTTCAGGTCGTTCTCTTTTCTACTTTGAAACCAATAATCATTAGTTTTTATACAATTTAATTACTTTATTATATTCATGCGCGCATTTGATAATTTAAGGAGCACGTTGAAATTGGACAGTGACAGATGATCAGCTCTCCATGTTAGTATATCTAAATCCATTTTAATCTATGTCGATGGAGAAATAGTACCGGTATGCAATGGGATTAAATTATTGGGCTTTTCTTTTTACGTATACGTGCAGCTTGCATTTCTTGTTTGGTAAAAACTTTGAGCGAGCCACTAGGATCGTGGATCAAAGAGGTGTCAAGAGAATTTCTGGGGAACCTAGCGGCCGTTTCGTCTTTCAGGTGAAGTTTATTGCTTATTGCATCCATGTTTTGTTACCCCATGGATAATAGACTAGATACTCCGAGAAGCTGGCCTGGGGGAGGGGGTGCTGGGGGAGATTGGGTGAAGAAAGCTGTTATAGAATTATTTTAAAGGAAAACTAGAAAAACTAAAACCACTTATTTGATCTGGTTAGGTTGTGGGAGAATCACGGAGGAAGGAGGAATATTTCTGCTTTGCCGAAAACTACTGTGCCTGTTATTCATTCTTCTATGACATTGTGAATAGAGGAGAACAGCTTTGTGTGAGATCTCATTCTTGCTTATCCATTATGTTTTGCAGTCCAATCCTCTGACCTATGAGTCATGACAACACTTTTCCTTTCTCTTCTTTATTTTCTACTAAATTTCTTGTATTGAATTCTTTTTGTTTCCCTCTCTGCTAGTGTAAGCATCAGTTAGCTGCAAGACTAGCTTTGTCGTTGGGAGCTTTTATTGAAGTTAAGGTGTCTGATGAGCAGCTAGCAGTACTGCTATCAAAACTCTGAAGTCTTTTGGTGAAAGCCACTTTTGCATTCAGTGTGATATGCAGCAGAAGCAAAGAACAAAGTTGATGTGTTTATCCAATAGAAGTCAGGTGCGGCTAAAGAGCTAGGACATTCATGAGTAGATCACAGCTGAACGTTTTCGTTAATTTGTTCCATTTTCATTTTGTGAGGAACTGCTGCTGAGCATGAATTTAGTGTCCATAGGCACGGAAATTATAAAATTGTGTACCTTCTTGGAATTTGTGGAGGGTTTGATCAGACCACTGTTCAGATGTCATAGGCTTATAGTTTGTAGGGGTAAATATTGACGGTTGATGAAATTCTAAATTCTATACCGTGTTTCTTACAATTTCCGATTACACTCCATTTATCGAGCACTTAGAGATGCTGCCTCCAATCCTCCCGTCTCAGGTCCATAGTACCATTAAGATCGCGTTTTTTTTTTATAGATGAAATGAGATAAAAGTTAAAAGTTGAATAAAATCTTGTTAGAATATATTTTTTTAATATTATTTTTATTTTGGAATTTGAAAGAGTTGAATAGTTTATTTTATTTTATGTGAAAATTTAAAAAAATTATAATGATTAGATGAAATGAGATATCTGAGAAATTTTGAGGAAAGTGAACGAGGCTTTATTTAAAAACAAGAATTACATTTACAACAGAGTTGAAGATTACGAACAACCAAACAAAAAACGAAGTAAGAAGAAAAGAATACAAGTGTTTTTACAAAGCTGGAGCTTTTTATTCACCTATCCTTCATTCATAATTGAAAAAAGAAGCAACAAGTTAAAAATTCTAATTAACAAAGAACAAATCCGTAGTCCTCGTCGTCTAAGGAACAATTCTGTGAGCTCTCATCTTATCAATCCAATAATTGAATGAAGTTTTTGAGTTCCTGAACCCCACAAAACCATACTCTTTGCTCTTGTTCATGCTGTCCAAAAACGACTCAGCCGCAAGAACCTCATCCACAAACCACCAAGTCCCGACTTGTTCCAATTTTGTTGGCACCAAACCCTTTTCTCTCACTATCTCCTCCCATACGGGACCCTTATTCTTCATCATCTCCTGCAAGCTCAAATTGGAGTTCTCGTCAAATTTTCCACACTCCACTCCAAACCGTTCGGCCAAAACATTCCAGAAGTGCTTCCACTTGAACAAATCTCCATTGCTACAATTAAACGACTCATTCTTCGCATTAGAATCCACGGCTGCCCATATCTGATGTTCAGCTACCATATCTGCATCAGAAGCATCCCAATACCCCTCCCACGCCGCAAGACTACCCGGAAACCTCAATTGCTCGCCCTCATGCTTGCATATCGCTGCATATACGCATAAACTCCCAACAATGTTCGTCAAACTATGCGGCGAAAACCCAAATATCACTCCTGGCCTATGCACTGACCAGGTCAAACGCTCCTCCTTCGCCACCTGCTCAAACAAAACATCTTCCAGCGAATAGTAAAAATGGGGTACATTCAATCTTGGAAGATCCTCATGGAATGGAGGTTCATGGGGCTTAACTATTTCAAACAACTCTGGCGCGACGACATAGTGTTTCCGACCGGTTTGCAAGCAAATATGCTGCAAATTTGGCGCCTTTGGGATGATAGTATTGAGAACGTTGCGCAACATGTCAGCATTCACCTTACAGTTGTCGGCTTCGTCTTGCATGTTAGCCCAAGCCACGTAGAAAATGTGCGTGACGTCCGTGAGTTTGGATAGCTTCGTCTGGGCTTCTTGGGCGTCCAAGATGTCACACTGGATGTACTCGATGGGGTAGTCGTCGGACCAAGCGGGGCGGGGGCGGCGGGCTACGCCGTAGACCTTCCATGGTCCACCAGGGGTGTCAGAGTGTGGCAGGATCTCGGTCAGGCTGTTGCCGATGATGCCAGTCACGCCGATGATTAGAGCCACACTCTGGTACCGCGGTGGTGAATCTCTGTTGTCAGATTTTTTCTGTAGAATTTGATAAATATAGTCACGGAGACTGAGATTAACGTCGGAGAAATAGCCGAAGAAAGGTTGGTAATTAAAATGTAAAGGAAGAATAAGAATGGGAATGGAATCACTTGCCTTTGCAGCGCCAATTGCACCAGACCACCACCAGCTCATTGTTGTGATTGCAGAAGGAGAACGATCAAGTGTCTTGTCTGTGTTTTCGTGCGTGTTTTTTATCTTGCGCGCGAGAAAGTTGTTGAAATAAATGGAATTTAATGGGAAGGGCAGGGGAATGGGGCCTGGCTCATGACTTGTTCGTCAGTTCTCATCAGCTGCATCAGCAGTGATTGTTCATAGAATCATAGCCATGCAACCTTATCCGATATTATTAGCCAAATCCTTTTATTTTAAGGAAGTGCTACAAATACAGCTCAACGTTAAGTACGAAAGTCAACCAACCATTAATTAGTCTTCGACTGATTGAAGCATTTTGCTCATGTGAATTTGATGAATTATGTTGGTTACACGCATCTTTTCTTTTCTTTTTTCCCTTAAAAGTCTCACTATCATATCTATGTCAGCATAAACATTGGATAATTTCTGCAGATTGGTGAGATTATCGGATGAAATGATCTTATTTTAACGTCAAGCCTTTAATTCGTAATTCAGAATCTATCTAATCAATGGGAGTTGATTATATCCTTATGTCATATACAATCTTGGTCCAGCCATAACTAAAGTTTTTTGTTCTGTTTTGGTCAAATTTTCAACCATTACTTGGTAGAAAATGAATAATTGGTCAACGAGATAAAGATCCTTGCATGCTTAACTTGTAATAATTGGTAGAAAACACCCATGCGACACGTTTTTGTGTAAATCAGTGCATAACCTATGGTGTCATCGGTGGCTGGTGCCACCTTAGTGAGTTGAAGTCCTTATCTTTGTCTGCTCATTTTTTTTTTCATACAAATTACACGTTGCATGCAGATAATAGAGAAAACTGTCTGCGTGACGTTCACGGAACAACCTTATCGCAAGCTAAATACTTCAATGGTATTTTCCAAGAGAAAAGATAAGCAAGCTATATATGTCAGTTAAACAAAGGGGATAAACGAATCCCCACGTTTTATACAACTGAAAGAAGTATACTTGTTAATGATCTGCTTTTAAAAAATTTGATGGCGACAGGATCACTGATGCTTACCAAAATCTAATCTAAAGAAATGAAGTAGATCAAATTTTGGAGCTAAGTAGTTCCTATGGTTTTTATAACCACCGCTAATCGTAATTGCCAATATATTCGGATCAAAGACAACAGAGGACACCCTACTCGTAATTATCAAGGTGGGTTCTATTTGATACGGCTGGTGATGGAGGTTTGCAAGGCTCCCCAATGTACTCAAAAGCATCAACATTTCACAAATTTTATTATAACAAGGTGTAACTTCTGAAACCTCACATGCTGCAAACAGACTAGAAGAATGTAAAGGTACATCAGTAATTCTTTCTCCACCACAGGCTGCATCGAACTTTAATTAATTGTCCAACTAACAATGATAGCAATGTAAAGGTGCTCTTGTATCTCTCTCTGCTAAGCAACTGTGATTGTACTTTATGTTCCTAGAACGTGTCTTTCTTTCACAATATTAATACATGCAGCCAATAATTCCAATCGTATATAAGCTCAATAGTTAGTAGTGCAACAAATATATATAACATAATAATAAAAAAAAAAAAAAAACAGAAAATCCATTTCTCATTAACAAAATCGAAGCCAAATCCTAGCCCAAAAATTCTCTGTAAATTTGATAGATTTCAAAAGTTTACAAAACAAAGTATTTCTAGAGACAAGACGTTGACTGTACATTTTTTTCCTAATTCCATGCTATATGATTTTACATACCTTTCAAACCAATTCAACTCTTTCCTCCCCAGCCCCACCTTCCTTTCATCTGTTATCTGATCTACAATTCAACAATCATGTGCATGAAGAACGTTACAATTCTGCTCATCTCTCTCCCAAACAATATACATGGCCACAAAGAGAGGGGGAACAAGGACTGGATGGAAACGAGGCTAAATGGGTAAAATGCAAGCAAATTAAGCTGCCATCCGTCGATAGCTGAGGATCGTCTATGACCACTTCTTTGTTATACGTTCTGATAACCTGCATTGTTCCTCCTTGGAAGAATGTGGATCAAGCTTATGAAGGCTGTTAATAAACATGCTGGCCTCATCATAGCGATTGTGCTTGCAATACCAATCTACAATAGAGTTGTATGTGTTATGGTTTGGTTTACATCCATGCTTGATCATGTACTGAACCACATCAATGGCCTCCACAAACATTGAATCAGCGGCATAGCTTGCAACAAAGGTATTATAAGTGACCACATCAGGAGCAAGTCCTGAATCCCTCATTTCTGAGAATATCCGTGAAGCCTCTCTCATCTGACCGTTTCTACAATAGGCATATATAACGGTATTGTAAGAAATTCTATCAGGCTTTATTCCTTTTCCCAAAAGTTGCCTAAAAATTTCTTCCGCTTTCTGAAAGTTTTCAGAGCGGCTGTACATATACATCAAGCAATTGTAAGTTGTCAAGCTAGGAGTAAACCCACTCTCATTCATGAAATTCAAAATCTCATTTGTTTTGGTAACCATTTGCCTTCTGCCATATATAGAAACCATAGAATTAAGAGTGCATAGGTCAGGTGAAAACCCTCTTCTCCTCAACTCCAAGAAAGCATACTCCGTCTCCATTAGAAGGTCACTTTTACTATTAACTAAAACAAGGGTCTTCAAAAGCACAGCGCGCGGTTCAATTGAACCAGAATATATCTCTTCTGCCAGACCACTCATGCGCTCAGCTGCCTTGCCATTAGCATAAGCATGAAGCAAAGAACAGTATGTCAGCTCATTGGGTTTACACCGACCACCCTTCATTTCAGCAAGTATTTTCTCAGATTGTTCCCAGAGCCCACCCCGGGCCAATGCAGCCAAAACAGCATTATAGGTGGAAAGGTCTGGAGTAACCCCAGCTTCCAGCATCCTCTTATAAACGGCCATGGCTTGGTCAAAAGAACCACACCTGCTGTATGCACTGATTAATGTGTTGAAGGTGTCCCTTTCGGGCACAAACCCTGCCCTCTTCATTTCCTTAAACACTCCTGATACCTCTGAGTCCATTCCATTCTGCCCAAACACTGCTAGAAGTGTGTTCCAAGTAACAATATCAGGGGCATACTGACATATCTTGATCTCTTCAAACACCTCCATCATTTCTGCAAACTTTCCACGGTTACCATGCATCTTAATGAGTGCATTAAAGGTGCAGATATTTGGTTTGCACCCAGCACTCCTCATTTCCTCAAAAACACTCATTGCAGACTCATCCTTGCCAGCTTTCTCAAACCCCGATAAAAGGGTGGTGTAGGTAAATACGTCAGGTTTAATCCCTTTCTCCATCATTTGGGTTTTGAGATCCATTGCTTCATCCAGCAAACCATCTCTAGCATAAGCTGATATCAATGAATTGTAAGTCACTACGCTAGGAGAAAACCCACTGATTTCCATCTCTCTCAACACCTCCATGGCTTCCCTTGGCCACCTGGACTTCCCATAAACATCCAATAACGCGTTATAAGTAACCTTATCTGGTGTAAACCCTGCAGACTTCATCTCCTCAAAAATCCCAGCTGCTTCTTCATACAAAGAGCCACGCCGACAACAACTTATAAGCGTATTGTAGGTGTACAAATCAGGGTAAACTCCGGCACTCTTCATGCTGGCAACGAGATCCAAAATCTTATTCCAAGGCATACCCATTTTCCCATACACATTCAGAATCACATTATAAGTTATCAAAGTAGGTTCGCATCCCTCTTCTCCCATCTTCTTAAAAACCTTTACAGCCTCTCTATACCTCCCATTACTAGCACAAGCAGTAATCAAAGAAGTATAAGCATAAACATCAATATCAATCCCAGCTTTATGTAAATCATGAAGCAACGACGCTGCGGACGAAACTCGACCATCCTTGCCAAGAATGCTAATTACAACAGCAATAATAGAGCCATTCAAAATCAATTCGCAATCTTTGCGATTCCGAACCCACTCGAACACACTCAGTGCCAAGTCACATTTCTTGCTAAATCCTAAACCCTTAAGTATACCCAATACATCCAAAGACAACAATTCTGAGCTAGAACTTACTTCTTCTTCTGGGGACGGTTCAAACAATTGAAGCAAGACTTCACCCATTTTAGCGGAATCAAACTGTGGGTCAATAAGAGATTGGAGAATTTGCTGACCTTTGAGGGAGAGCCGGTGCTGGGACCAGGGCTTACCGCGGTTGGGGTCCCGTGACTTGCCGATGCGCTTGCGGCGGGTTCTGGGGATTGGGGACCGGGGCGAGAGGGGTTGGGAGTTGGGGTTCTGGTGGTTGATGAGGTCCTGCAGGAAAGGGCTTACGGATTCGGCTGAAGAGGGTTTAGGAGGGTGGTGCTGGCTTTGGTGGATGTTGGGGAATATGGGTCTTGAGGGTGGTGGATTTGGCAGTACGAGTGGTAGAGCTAATTTCTCTGCCATGAGAGAGAGAGAGAGAGAGAGAGGTTTTACTTTTACAAGGTTTTACAAGGTGGCTTAGGTGGGTATGGCGGACACGGTTGTGTTGTGTACGAGTTAGCAGCCACCGAGAGAGATCTTTTTGGTCGAGGGACAAGGGTAGAGAGGCACGCGGGTGTTAACAGTTAGACCCAACTCTTTAATATCTTTTTTTATAACTTTAATATGTGTCATGAATAATTATACACATAACTCAATATCTTGCACATTATTTAAAAATATTTTATAAAATATGAGGATAAAAAATATATTTTTAAGTATTATGTAGAATGTAAAGCTTCTATATAGTATTACTCTATCTGTCTTTGAAGTTTCAACCAAGGATAACATCTCGTTTTGGTTCTTAAACTCATTTGAGGTCAATTCAGTTTAATTTTAACCTAAATCTAACATCTAAATACACAACTCTCAAATTATTAAATTCATCTTAATTCAAAACATTTTTATACGTGAGACCCACAATATTTTTTTAATTCAACACTTCTTTATACGTAAGACTCACAATCTTTTTCAAATTCTCATAAATACATCTAAACTCATTTTAACATCCAAATACAACTCATCTTAAGTGGATCTCACAAAATTCTATCATCTTAACTCACTATTTTTCATAAAAAAATTCAACCCAGCTCAATTTGGCTTAATATCCAAACACATAAATCTTTTTTCTTTTTTTCTTTTTTTAAGAACCAAGAACCAATCTCACACCATAGAGATGATTTTAGGAAAGAAAATAAGGGGTTAATATAACATACTTTTTTTTTTTTTAAACTAGGTCAAAGCAACGTGCAAAGCACGTTTGCCTAATTAGATCAAAGAGTTGTTTTACAAAAATAATATGTTTTTTTACAAAACTTGTAAAAATAGACGATGACACGTATAGATTAGAAGACATTGCTTCAACTTTTATACAGATAATATAATTAATAGAATATTACAAAGGAACTTTAACAAATAAATTAACTATTATGATCTGTACTTTAATTCTTGCTAGCACACGTGCATCAAAAATTTGTTTGTTGCCCATCCCTACCCCAACATAGTACGATCCAAGGAAAACTGTACCAACGGGTTGGGCTAGTGCTTCCTTATTGTCCCAACATAATCACTTATTTTGTGATATTTGGTATTTTCGTGTGTTTTAATTTAATAATTATTTTATTTATTAGGAATATTGGTTCTCTTGTTTTAAATTTAAAGTGATTTTCGTTATATTATTTTGTGATAATGAAATAGTGAAATTTATTTTGACATGGTTTCTTGATATTAATTATTGTTTAGTATTTAAATTGTTCTCTATTTTAATTTATTTCATTGTTGGGCTTTATTGTTTAATTTTATTAATTTTTAGCTGTAGTGTTTTTATTTGCTTTTTTTTATATTTTTTTGTGTCTTTTTATTTTATTTGGCTTGTATTTTTCGGATAGGGCTTATTTTTAGTGGGTTTTCTCTGTTTTGGGCCCAGCCCATTTGGCTTTGTGAAACCCAGTCCGTGGGCTTGTTTTCAGCCCAACCCTCTCTTCCTCAAATGGCGCCATTTTGGCCGGCCCTTAGGGTTTTTTTTCTTCTTGTCTTCTTCTCCTGCGTGCCACTGCCTTCCTTATTCTTCCTCTTCTTGGTTTCCTCTGTTTTTCTCCATTGCAGACCTTATCTGAGCCTCCTTGCTTGCCTCTCTCTCCCTCTCCGCCATTTCTCCTCTATGCCCCGTGCTATGCGGTGAGAACCACCATCTGTCCTCAGAGTCCCAAAAGTTTATTTACCCGACCACTTACATGCCAACTACACTGGTTTTGACAGATGTAGACACAAAGTCCCAAAAATTTATTTACCCAACGTGTTGGTCAGAAGTTAATGGCCGGAGTTAACGGAAACAAGAAAATCTAACGGTAAGACAAGAAAAAATACTGTAGCAATTAGATAGAGATAGATATACACATTAATACCCCAAGCATTTCAACTGTGTGCTAGGCTGATTAATAAGCATACCAACATGACTGCGGACGGCAATGGTCTGCAGAGACGTCACCGCCGCTCCATTCATCTTTTTGGTGACAGGTCGAGCAACTGCTGCTGATAAAATTTTATGAGTGCGGCCAAACTATTCGCATCTAAATTCTAATTGATTTTGTGCTCAATCAATTGAACCTGTAACAGAAATAACTAAGATCATTCACAAAAGTCTTGGCGTCTTTTGTAGTATGCTGTTCTAGACTTCTCATTTAGCAAGTTAAATTTATTAATTTGATCGATTCAACATTTGGTACCTTTTATTATCAATATAGATGGCCTTATAAAGACCTATAAAAAATATTTAAATAAAATTGAATACTATCTAACTTATTTAAATTTTTTTAATATCAATCTATTCCCTTATTCGTCTATCAAAACCAGGATTGATTAATAAGATCTGAGGATCGTCTATTTTTTAAAAAGAAAAAAAAAATCTATTTCTTTATTTAAATAAAACCAATAAAAAATTCTAAAAAATAATCCAACACAATCCTAGCTAATAATTATGAATTAACCTTTAATAAGGTACATAATCCCACTGCAGATCATGTTTGGTGAAACCGCTGGTCATGTACATATTTACTGAATAGATATGGAATTGAGTTGAGTTTTTATAAATAGTAATGAATTGAGATGGTAAAATGAATTTTGTGGGATCCACCTAAGATAAGTTTGAATATGTTTAAATATTAAGATGAGTTTATATATATTTATGAGAAATTGAAAAAAATTACGAGTCTCGCATGTAAAGAGATATTGAATTGAAAAAGATTATGAATTTCACATGTAAAGAAATTTTGAATAGATTAATGTTTAGTAGTTTGAGAATTAGATATTTTAGATATTAAATTCAATTGAAAATTAGACTAAACTAAATTAATGTCAATATCTTTCAACATACAAACGGAGACTCGTGGAGTTGGACCGTCGAGTCGAGATAGAGCCACTGTTTACTCTGTTATTTAGCAGCGCCCATTAAGACAAACGAAATCCATACAATTCTCGTGTACTTGGGTGAATACTGCCAGAAACTCTATAAAAGGAAGATTTCCTGGCTCAACCTCTCCATCCTTAATTGGCTTTCATCTTTATAACTCTCATTTTTGTTATTCTCCATGCTCAAAGTTTTGATCGGCCAGATGGACAAGGGAAGAGGCGCTGCTGCAGTTGTTGCCACAGTTCTGCTGCTGGGTCTGCTCCTCAACAGTGAGAACGCTTGGGCGGCTACCTTTACTGTTGGAGATGCTTCCGGTTGGAAATTCAATGTTGATGGTTGGCCCGAGGGAAAGACCTTCAATTCTGGTGATGTACTAGGTAATAATGATCAGTAGGAAACTCCTCTACCTTACTGTGCCTACCAGGTTCAGATTAGTCTTGGAATTATTATTTAAAATTTCATTTTTACTCTTCACTTATTTTTTATTATTATTTAATATTTTATTATTAATTTTTTATATTTTTTTACTATTATTTACAGATAATTCGAGATCACTTCACTATCTAAACGTTAATAATTTCTAAACCATGTGTTAAGTTGATGTGATGATCACTAATGCTTTGGTAAAACAGTTTTTGGATTCTCCAACTAGTTGCGTTTGGGTATTGAGATATTTTGTAAATAGTAATAAAAAAAAGTAATAATAAAATATTAAATAATAGTAAAAAATACATAATAAATAATAATAAAATAATAAATAGTTGTAAGGTATTATGAGAATATCTATATTCTCATTACCCAAACTAGGCCTTACTAACTATTTTCTCCTTGTTTCTATACTAATTACAGTGTTCAACTACAACCCAGAAAGGCACGATGTGGCGGTTGTGGACAAACAAGGTTATGATGCATGCAAGGCATCCGAAGGAGCTACAATATTTCAGAGTGGGAGCGATCAGGTCACGCTTGTGAAGGGACAGAACTATTTCATTTGCAACTTTCCTGGGCATTGTGAATCTAAAATGAAAATAGCTGTCAATGCATTGTAACTTAAGCCAAAGAGGTCTTCTTTTCAGTGATACAGAATGGACTAAAGTTCATATATTAATAAGAATATATATTGCTCTGGGTTCTAAATTCATTTTGTCCGTCAAACAGGGTTTTTATTTAGGTTTCCATCTTGGTGTGCTGGCAAACAGGGTTTCACTTAAGAAAGTGAACGTTATAGTCACTGATCAATTTGATGCAATCCTGAGAAACATAAATCCGCTAGCTTTCATCCTCCTCCAAATATTAAATACGTATCTTCTTCAGCCTCTCATCGCGAAGTATCCTCTTGTTTTGTCCTAAAAGAAAGAAAACAGAGGACCAAACCCAGAACAAATTAAGGATATTTATAGCATAGTGGACGTTACGCATTCCAAATCTCTTTGATGCACAAAGATTTAGCAGCTTAGCCCCAGCACCTAAAGTGCGTAATAAATCATATTCAAAGAACCCAAAAATAAACGCCCTGCGAATTCCAAACGCGAAACTCTCAGCCATGTGGAATCTGTACGGTCAATATGGAACATGAGCCAGTGCCACGGCATGCTTCAACTAATCTAAAACTTGCTTTCTCCCCTTGTCAAAGCCGTTACTACATGCACAGGAGAGCAGCTTGAGCGATATATTGGGAAAAACAAGAAAAACTATCCTTATTTGACAAAATAAATTCTCTTTAGTAAAAATTATATCTACAAATTTTGTAGCCAACTAAATGATCATGTTTGAAAAAATGGAAAAAAACAAAAAAACAAAACATGAATTAATGTTTTTGAAATTTCATGTTTCCGGTAGATTATAGATTAGTAAATACTCTCTCTCTCTCTCTCTCACACACACACACCTGCAATCCTACATGACCTCTACATTACTCAACTACCAATTAGAGCAATAATATTTCCATGTTTGGTGATCAGTGCAGAAACTCCATAAAATGAACATTTGCAGGGTCAAGTTAATCACACACGTCTTCCATCCTTGCATTTCAACACTTCATCGTTCTTCTTGTTAATTTTTCTTTGGTGGGGAAGTTATATTGGGCATGCAGATGGCCCAGGGAAGAGGTAGTGCAATTGTTGCCACAGCTGTGCTATTAGGTATGCTCCTAATTCACTGTGAGAACGTTTGGGCAGCTACCTTTACTGTTGGAGATGCAGGCGGTTGGACCTTCGGTGTTGATAATTGGCCTAATGCAAAGACCTTCGTGGCTGGTGATGTTCTGGGTACGTACATATGAACCACCAACCACCATTACTGATCGATACCGTACACTTGCAACTTGTCATGAAATCCCAATTCAAAAATAACTCTGATTAAGTTGATATATATGAGGTTAGAACATTAAGCGATTCTCCGATAAATTAAGACTGAAATACTGTTTTCCATGTTTCTATATTACAGTGTTCAACTACAGCTCGGCAGACCACAATGTGGTGGTTGTAGACAAACAAGGTTATGAAACATGCAAGGCAGCTGAAGGTTCTCAACAATTTCAGAGTGGAAGCGATCAGATCACGCTGGTGAAGGGACAAAACTACTTCATCTGCACTTTTCCTGGGCATTGTGAATCCAAAATGAAAATAACTGTCAACGCATCGTAACTGGACCGAAAAATACGTCCAATTCTGTTTGCTTGGCTTTGTTACCAATAATACACGGTGGAATCAAACTCATTTGTACTATGTTTGAATTTTAGATTGCTTTCATTCGGAGTTATTTTTGGAAAGTCATGCTGTGTTTTTATTCGATATATTTTTGCCTTGGCAAAGAAATTACTGCGATATTTACTATGTCAAGCCATTAATTCTTTCCGACGAATGAAGAAAGTCTCGTAAATTAAAACGAAAAATGATTCAGGGCCTTAAGTTGAAAATTAATTAGACTCTACTTCTCTATCATTTTGAGGCATCCGAGCTTGAAGTATCTTAATCCCTCCTAAAGAGAAAACAGTGCAAAACAGTTGATTCAAGCCTTACTAGTAACAAAACTGCTTCTGTGGCAATTCTGGTCTGGAGTTCCTCTCAACGAAACTGTTTCTTTCTGTTTTTCCAAAGGGAGAGAGCCATAAGAGTAATTGATGACAATTCACCGATTTTCTCTCTGTTCAGGGCCCATATATATTGGCCCATATATATTGGTCACGTTTCGTTTTCGAACTCCAGAAGTAGGAAAATAATATACTATTTTATTCTACGTGTGGGCATATTTAGATCGTCCGGGACGGATTCTCATACAATAAATCCAAGATTAAATTGAGCAGAACAAGAAGATTTATGTAGGCATGGGGAACATAGCATGGGAACATTTGACAAAACACGATTAATTGATACGCCGTTCCACCAAAATCTAAGATGTGGAACAAAACAAAAACTAGCCGCCATAGCCGATATGGCAGTAGAAGCCTACATTTCTAAGAACCTGGAATTTAAGGCTGCGGAATACTCCTAAGACTAAGATAACACTACTGAGTTGCAAAAAGTAGCTGTCTTTAATTATCATTAACCAAATCACAGGCGTCAAGCACAAACGATTAGCTTCATAACACTTCCACCAAGTTCATCTTGGTTCTCTTGCATCCTTGGTTCACTTAAGAAAGTGAGGACTAATCAACCCTGCAATCTCGAGAAACCCAATCTGATCTCTCCCTCCAAATATCTTCTTCAGCTTCTCATCGCAAATTATGATCTTCTTGTTCTCCGGGTCCTAGAATAATGAAAACAAAGAAACCAAATCAGGAAACCAAATTAGGGGTACTTAACACAGACATAGCACAGTTGACATGACATGTTATAAATCCACATTGATGCAAGAAGACTCAAGTAACAGACAACCCAAGAAAACTAAAGTGCGTGATAGAACAAAAAACAAGGGGGAAAAACAAATTTTAAGCATAGAAATAGTAAATCTATCACCAAAGTGGAACCAACAATATCTTGGTCTGAAGTATTTCTTAATTGAAGTTGTCTACAGTGACAAAGTGCGACGGTTATAAAATCTATTGACAGAAGGAATGAAACAAGACACATCTGACCTTTCGATTGTTAAATGCATGTGATTTGAGAGCTACTTCAAGACTAACTTATTGGCCTGGGAGGATGAGGATTTAGATCTTTGCCACACAACTCAAAAAGCACTCACAGAAAGTGAGATACTTGCAAAATGCACATTTCATCAACAAGAACACAAGTTATCCACACATGGAAGCACAGAAAATTGATATAAAAATGTTGCATCTTTCTTTCCACTACAATTGACACACTTCCCCTGAAAACTAATAGAGTAAAACCTATATTGTCCACCGCCATAGTCTATGCAGATTACAGCAAAAACAAAACGCACACATGAAAACCCAAGAGGTAAACTTTAGCAAAAGACACTGCATTTGTCCAACTTACAAAACCCCATAACCAAACCAAACCCGCCAAATGGTTTCAACACACAAAGTGTTACTTACTCTATTAAGTTAGAAAAATAACACCATGTTATTAGCTGTTAAGAATATAATACAAATAATAAAATCTACATTTTCCCATCAGCACAATAAAATCTACCTCTTTCCATCAACTTAACTTTTGAGACAAGTGATTTTACAGTGACATACCCCAACTTTCATATCCAACGCAGCCTTATCTAGATATAAATACCCACCTAAACCCCAACAAACAGAAACCAGCGTCAACCACACTAAAGAGTTGCAAAAATCAACAAGCACTTGAAGATATTAAGAAGAAAAATAAGAGTAGCACCAAAGCCTAGATTTCATTTACACACAGCAGTTATTCAACAATGGAGACTCGTGTAAAACCCAAAAAAAAAAAAAAAAAAATTTAACAAAAAACCAAAGCCCACATCAAACACACACTACGGTTTAACAAACAGCATACTAAGTACTAGACAATTTGAGGCACAACCACTGTTGCCTAGCCTTCTTTCATTTGCCTAAACAGAGCCTTATCCAGACACATAAACCCATCTAAAACCCCAAAATACAAAATCCATAAATAAATCGCATTTATTAGCATCACCACAACCAACAACAAATCCAATGTTCAACTCACAGCAGAACCGTAGAACCCCATGAAAAACTTCATAAACGCAGACCATTTCAAATCCCAGAAGTGTTTTCCAAAACATAGCAACCAATACGAGGCACGCTGTTAGAACAACATAACCCACATTCCATTCGCACCAACAAAGCCGTATCCAAACATAAACCCTATCTAAAAACCCCAATAAGTAAAATCCACCTCAAACACACAAGGGGTTAAAAAAAGTATTACTTTCGAAAAAATAGAGGAATAAAAAGGAAAAACTAAAATTTACGATTCAGACCTGAAGATTGTGCTCCTTAATGTGGGCCCAAATCTGCTTGAGAGCTTGGGTGCGAGAAATCTCGGGGACTCCAACGAGGGCTTGCATCTCCAGAGAGATACGCCGCGGCTTCATAATGCCTCGGGGGGCGCGCTTTTCTGGGGCTTCGTTTGAAACGGTGGCGGAGGTCACCATGCGCACCATGCGCGGGTGAGCTGAAACCTTGTGAGGATGGGCGAGGATGACGCAGTAGGCGGATGAGTGTTTGGCCGTCAGCGATGCAGTTTTGCCGGAGATAAAGGTCGAGAAGAGCCCAAGAGAGGTCGCCATGTTGTTTGCTCAGTAACGGGATAGAGCGTGACTCAGACAGAGAGAGAGAGAGGGAAAGGATACTCGACAAGTCTGCAAACCCCCCTAAATTCTCTGGTGTACAAATTCTTAGCTTTTCCAGATCAACATAATTACGGAAATATCCTGTCGTTTTGGCTCATATATTTTCGGTTTGCTTGTTTTTCTGCGACGAACAATCTAATATTGTAATTAAACTAAAACGTATTATAAAAGTTGACTTTGTTGCGTAGGTTGGTGAGGTATAGTAGACGTGATTTTACCGAAATAATTGGCGTGGAGGGATAAACAGATGAATAAAGGAGGGGAGTGGAGGCCAGGGAAGTAGCAGCTAGGTCATGGATGAAGTTTCTCGTGTTTGGGCCGATATATGTTTATCTGTACTGGTGGGTAAGGATTGGTTGTGAATTTTGATGACCATCCAACAACCATTTCGAAGATCCAATGTGTGGTCCGGCTCGGCTCACTTTAGATAGCCCATAGCTCTACCTCTTATCCGGGCCTGCTTTTCACTCCGTAAACAGATTCAGTTTCACTTTTACCAAAACTTCAAATAAAAACCAAAGGAATTTTTTGGTTCGGCAATTGAAGTGTAGTCTTTGGTTGCAGAGAGTGGACTGGCTTCTAGAGCTTCCAACGCTATAGCCTAAAGTAACAAAAATTTGGTGGGCCACATTAGTGATTTTAACCCAATCTTGAAGGAAAAGTGAAAGAAAGGACCCCACACCACATTCCCTCTTCCTTGCTCTAGCAGATACGTATCAGTCAGGCTCCTTATTTAAGTTATACGTTATTATGAACTAAAATTCAAAAAGTCGATGTTTTGAAATCTACAACACCATGAAAATATGTATTAACTCCATACCATAAGCTCAGTTTGGTGCACAACAACCAATCACAAAATAACACATGATGCATGCCGCTAGCTGATAACAATGATCATTCGGCATTTCGATTACGATGTCCGCTACGTACGTTATTGTCATAAAAAAATAAAAAAAAAATTGTTGCCTTGTAATTGACTTTGTGTTTCAGATCTGCTTTTAAACACATCTAGCTGTTTCTGTTTGGTAATTCTTTCACAAGCTTTTTGTTTTTTGCGTGACGTGAGTTGAAAAGAAATCTGATGATAATAAATTCAACTCAATCAGCGGCGGATGGTGGCGGTGGCGGTGGCGGTGGAGGTCATTGTGAGCTTTTGAAAGAAATGGGCCAACAGGAGGAGGCTAGCCAGTAACCATCATTCATGTTATCGATATGACCGTTAAACCAACATGGCCCATCCGTAGCTTTAGCTTTCCCTTTACGCTGGTTTGGGCTCTGGGCCCACCTAAAATTGTAGCTGTCCTCCATTACCACGATGATTGTTCCAGGAACTTTGTTCATTTCCTCCTGTCATGATGGTCGAGCTTTATGATTTTTTCTCGAGCTGCAACAACTGCTGATAATTTAGCCCAATTTGGACGTAGCAGTTAGTTTATCTCTATCATTTTATCATTATAATTTTTTTAAAATTTTATATAAAATATAATAAATAATTTAACTTTTATAAATTTTAAAATAATAATAATATTAAAAAATAATATTATAATAATATTTATTTAACTCATCTAAAATTATCTTATTTTATATAAAATGTGAAGTTAAAATTATTATTATTATGTATTAATATTTAAACTTCAAGAATAAAATATCACAGGCCGGATATGGCCCTCCAGGCTTCCAAGCTCAATCTAAGGAGTCAAGGACGGTGTTCTCATCACGAGGGAACTGAGAGATGAGTAAATGAGAAAAAAAGACTGAAAAAATAAAAGGGCGTCCAAAAGAAAATAGGATATGTGACATAAATGATGGAAACATATGATGTAAAGAAGGAAATGGGTAGAAGAAAAAGAGGGATTTCTTTCAAATTCAGGTCAAACTGCTATTTCGGCTTCTTCAACATTGCGATAAAAGCTCTAGAGAAAAGATTGTTTTTAGGAAATAAAACTCAGATGTCAATTGTATAGTAAAAATGAGATACTATAAGAAATTGTAAAACAATTATATTATAGTGAATTTATTTCCTAAACGATCTGTAGACCTAAATAAACTATATAAATTTGTGTATCTAAATCTCTATTCTTTTCATTATCTCATGTTTATTGTTATAGATATATGTATAGATGCTATATAGCCATATCAGACGATCATTGAGAGTTTTAAACCATACTGATTGAGGCTCGAATCGTAACAGCTGATTATGAATGACTCTTCGTCTCATTTTGGCATGTTGTACGATTTTTAACATTAACAGTAATTAAGCATTAACAGGGGTAAAGCCGTTATGAGGTCTTGATTGGGTTGTAAGCAAACTAGCAACCCTTTCCTTTTTTCCATCAGTTTTTTTTTTTTTCGTGTGTCCTAAATAAATCTAGAGAAGACACGTAGATCCCGACAATGATGTTCACTCATTGCGAAAGTTTAGCTGTAATTATTATCTCTTTCAAACATATATAAAAAAAAAAATTAGCAATATTTCCCATTCAAGGCACTTTATCACGGCGTGACAGACAGCTCACAAAGCCCACCTACTGAGTTTTTATTTAATTTTGTATTTTCATATTTATATTTTGCATTTTTATTGGCGATGCTACATCATTGCTCATACCGGCTCAGTTCGTTTGATTTTTTTTGCCAAAGCTTGGCGTACAGATCACATTTGCAATAAAACGGTCGATAGCACGAAGTGGCAGGCCACCCCTAATCATAATCTTGCCCCATCTTCCAACGAACGAAACTCCTGCTAACTGTGCATCAAATAATATTACAAAATATATATATATATATTTTCCTATATATATTCCAAGATAGTCCAATTTATTTATAATATTATAATTAATTGCTTAGATCAAAATTAGATTCGCGGTATATTAATTTTACCCGTCTTGAAAGCTCATGATTATGATCCCCATTCACATTATAGAATCATTGAACAAAGACCAACCACGTAACAGTCACACCAACCAAATTGGACCTGCTTCCTTGTTAATTTGTTAACGACCACAGTCCATAATGTTTCTAACTTGTTACTACTCCACAACTCGTGCTTCATGCCAATTAAGGTCGCCAACACCATTAGGAGACATTTAGTATAGATCAGCTACAAATTGTAACTATATTTATTTACATTAAAAACCAAAGTGCCACGTTCCAATACATTAAGGACACACGAAATAAGATTAAAAAAAAATAACCGATATTAAATAAGATTTAGGTCCCGTTAGTTGTTGGACTGTACTGAGATCAATTCAATTCAGTTTAATTTTAAACTGCGTTTAATATCAAAACATCTAATTCTCAAATCATTAAACTTGTCTAAACTAAAAACCTTTATTACATATAAGACTCACAATATTTTTTAATTCAATATTTCTTTTCACGTAAGACCCATAATATTTTTTAAATTTTTATACATATATTTAAATTCATTTTAAATGAATCTCATAAAATTTATTTTATTATCTCAACATTCAATCCCGCGAATCTTAAATATATATGTCTTAATCTGGTACGATATCAACCGTCCAACCACGAGAGGGTCCCGGAGTATCACCGGTCACCGTTTTTAACCAGTACCTGACTGGTTAAAACTTAAAAGTCAAAGTGAAAATCACTACCGTAAATAAAGGTGCAACGTGGCGCCTAGATGCATAGTGGGACCCTGTACTGAGGCCTAGGATTGGACATCGCGGATCCGTGTGGTAGCGACGAATAGTTAGGCCATGTGGACGGACAAACCCGAACCTTCCCCTCACGTTTACGGATCCGAAACTGAAAGGCCCTTCTTTACCCTCGCCGTCACATAACGCCTATTTAATCCGTCCCACTTTCCCACTCAAAACACACGCATCAACCCAAACACTCTGCATTCGCTCTTGCTCTTTAGCCTGTGCTAGACTACTGCGCAGGTTAAGCAGGGAGGGGTGCGCACGATAAGAGAAATGATGAATCGGAAGGCTGTTCTCTTCGTTGGTTTTGTCTGCATTGTGATAGCCGGTGTTGGTGGCCAGGCTCCGGCTACTTCTCCTAGCACGACGCCGGCTCCGCCGACGCAGACTAGTCCTCCCACCTCTACTCCACCGCCCACCACGACCCCACCTCCAGCCGTTACATCTCCTCCCACGGCAACTCCTCCTCCCGTCAGTTCTCCGCCTCCGTCTTTACCTCCTCCAGCGACACCTCCACCGGTAAGCTCTCCCCCTCCTGCATCGCCTCCTCCGGCGACTCCACCACCAGCAACTCCACCCCCCGCAACTCCTCCCCCAGCTAGTCCTCCCCCGGCCACTCCACCTCCAGCAACTCCTCCTCCCGCCAGTCCGCCTCCGGCAAGTCCTCCACCGTTTGTGCCCCCTCCATCTCCATTTGCATCTCCACCTGCGATGGTTCCAACTACGGCTCCTGCTCCCTCGCCAAGCAAGAAGGTGAAAGCTCCTGCTCCGTCACCCTTGGGACCGAGTCCACCTGCTCCTCCGACGGGAGCTCCGGGGCCGAGCCAGTCAGCTATCTCTCCCGCACCAACTCAGAACGACAACGTACGTTTCCGTTTCTTTATCCGTACTTTTTTGCTCCCTGCTAAAATGCTTGATAGTATACTGTCAACAATTAGATCTGAGTGTTCTAGATACGACATTGGTAAGTTCCTTTTATGTTCTTCTATCTAGTTCGGGTAGCGGTATGGGTTATAGAATAGTTACAACAAAAACGAAAAATATAAACTTGTTTTTGGTACCGATCTCGGTTATAGTAAAGTGATATAGACTGTCAGTGTCGGAATACTTGAGCGTGATGCAGCTAGCACAGGAAAAAGATTTTTCTGGCCTAAGTTACTGGGGCCTGTTCGTTTTCCGTTCTAGTGTCTCGCGCTCACGTGAGCTTGGGGAGCGGTTTAGGTCTGATTGGTTCGAAGCGCATATAGAAAAGCCAATCAAACAAAGCCACGTGTTTAAGACCTCACGATCTTGCTTTTACTGTTGGATCAAGTAACAATGACATCTCAGGTGCTCAGATATATGTTCGACAGTTCATGGAAGAAGCATGAAAAGTATTGATTGCACTATCAACAAAATCGTATTCTTGTATGACATAAGCCAGAGATCAAGGTAAACGTTGAGGAAGAAGGGTGACCATGTTGACTAGCTTGTTGGTACCAGGTAGCATTTCTGAAGAAGGTACAAAATCTAGTGGTAGGGAGAACACGAGGTTACAGAACCCTAAGGATGTGTGGTGAAGTCCAAGGTGACGACCAGTAGCTCGATGCCTATACTAGCCTTCAGCTCTTGTTGCTATGGATACTTTAAATTTGGTTGATTGAGATTTTGGTCGGCATTTATTGCAACTTAAAACTTTTTTTTTTACAAGTATTTATTGCAAATTAAAACTAGACCTATCACTCTGATTACAGTAGCAACTAATTAAGAGCTTCACGCAACTCTTGTTGGCGTCTGATGCGGTTCTTGTCCTTATACAACGTCAGGCCTGAAATGGGTAAAAAGGGGAAAGGTTAATCGAATATGCAACAGCTGATGAAATGGTCATTGATAATGTCGGATTATTGTGTTTGCGATGTTATTATATATGTATGTATATATAGTCTTCTATAAATATGCGATCCTATCGTTCAACAGGCTCTGATACAGCCTTGTAATATTGCAGAGTGGTGTTGAGAAGATCTTGTCCATTCAGAAGATGGTTGGGAGCTCGGTCTTTGGTTTGGCTCTCCTCTGGTTGATGCTTTAGAGCTACATCTCAGAGTTCTCTCCTTTTTCTTTTTTCTTTTTTAAATTTCTGTTTTATCTCTTTTGCATCTATATATTTACTGGCCATCATGGTAGCGCTACCACCTGATGATGGAACTTGCTACTTGTATTTGGGATATTATACATTCGGTTGAATTCTTTTGGGAGATTTTTGAGGGAGTTTTTATGTACTTGAGACTATTGAGGGAGTTGTTTTTGTATTGGATTGGTGGCTGGCGACCTCTTTCTCTCATTATCTCTTTATTTGTTGCTACCTCACTTTTAGTTGATTAGTATTTTTTCTTTATCAAGCTTTTTGAGCACTCTCTTTTATAGTTCATACCTACTCAACTTGGAACATCAATTATATAAGCACCCTTTGATTTCATTCGTCTAAGAAAACGACGACGAAAACAACAAAGTAACATGGTGACCCATTTCATCGCAAAAGACCTGCTAATGATTGCAATGGCAGTGCCATGGGCTAACAAGACTGAAAGCATCACATGCATATGCATGGCCCATCTGCTTTACAATTCACTTTCCAAATCTGAATTGGTGTTGCTACCCTACATGTAAAATTTGTTGAAACCCAAAATTTATGACTAGAAATATCAAAATGTAGAATAATTATAGGTATAAATCACGAAAGGGTCACGTATGGAAGCCAACTAGCTCAAAAAAAAAAAAAAAAAAAAAAAAGAAAGGGTCACGTACGTGTTGGAGGAGAAAAAACTGATATTCTATTCTAGAGGGAGAGAGGAGAGACTATTTCTGAAATTTTTCTAAGTGAATTACTTCTCAAGTGGCTTGCTTTGTGCCAATGCATACATGGGTATTTATAGGCTTGTAGATTCACCTAGCATTTACTCTAATACATGAACTTCCCTAGTACACAAATATCCAAGTACATGAATATCTCAAATACATGAATCTCTAAATACATGAATCTCCAAATACATGAATTACTTCTTTCAAGATGAACCTAGACTTTATTTCATGAATATACTAAAAATAATTTTATTTAAGTTTATTATTCAACACCCGCCTTTAAACTTAATTCTTGGTAACTCCGAGTAGCATCCGCAACTTGTTGAAAGTATCATACTTGAGAGGCTTCGTAAAAATATTCGCAACTTGATCATGAGTCTTCACAAATTTGACTTGTACTTCATTCTTGACAATGCATTCTCGAAGAAAATGAAATCTTGTATCAATATGCTTGCTTCTATCATGAAAGACCGGATTTTTCGCCAATGCAAGTGCCGACTTGTTATCAACATAAATCTCTGTGGCTTCCTCTTGTGGCATGAGTAGTTCCTTCAATAACCTTCTCAGCCAAATTGCATGACAAACACAAGATGTTGCAGCAACATATTCAGCTTCACATGTGGAGAGCGTTACAATTGGTTGTTTCTTAGAACTCCAAGTAAATGCTGCATTTCCCAAATAAAACATAAAACCAGTAGTACTCTTCCGATCATCCAAATCTCCGGCCCGATCACTATCACTATACCCCACAAGCTTAAATTCATTAGAAAATAAATAAAGAAGTCCATAGTCAATAGTACCTTTTAGATAACATAGAATCCTTTTAGCCGCTTTGAAATGCATTGTGCTTGGTGACTCCATATATCGGCTAACAAGTCCAACTCCATAAAGTATATCGGGTCTTGTGCAAGTCAAGTATCTCAAACTTCCAACAAGACTCTTGAATATTGTGGGGTCTACCTTCTCTCCTTTTTCATGCTTGGACAATTTCGCTCCACATTCAACTGGGGTGTTCACGGATTGACTATCTTCCATCTTGAATCTTTTGAGAATTTCCTTTGCAAAACCTTCTTGAGAGATAAAAATTCCATCCTCCATTTGTTTGATCTCAATGCCAAGATAATAAGACATAAGACCAATATCGGTCATTTCAAATTCTCTCGTCATAACTTTCTTAAATTCTCCAAACATGCTTGAATTGCTTCCAGTAAAAATTAAATCATCAACATATATGCAAACAAGCAAAATGTCTCCATTTTCATGCACCCTAGCATAGAGTGCATATTCATGCGGGCACTTGGCGAATCCATTCTCCTGAAAATATTTGTCAATTCGACTATTCCATGCCCTTGGCGCTTGTTTTAAGCCATACAAGGCTTTCTTTAACTTTAGCACTTTATCTTCTTGCCCTTTGACCACATAACCCATAGGTTGCTCTACATAAACTTCTTCCTCAAGGATTCCATTCAGGAAAGCCGATTTGACATCCATTTGATAAATCCTCCACTTCTTTTGAGCTGCAAGAGAAATAATCATTCGAATCGTCTCTAATCGTGCAACAGGGGCAAAGACTTCTCCATAATCAATACCGGGACGTTGGCTATATCCCTTGGCCACCAATCTCGCCTTGAATCTTTCTACTTCTCCCTTTGCATTCTTCTTTACTTTGAAAACCCACTTCACACCAATGGGCTTTTGTCCCTCTGGTAAAATCACCAATTCCCAAGTATCATTCTTCTTGATTGATTTGATCTCCTCATCCATGGCAATTCTCCACATTTTCTCTTGTACCGCTTCTTCAAAACCTATTGGTTCACAATCGGCAAAGTGACAAAAAAGAGTTAGATCATCACTTAAATTCTCCGTTACCTCATAAAGATCTTGAAGACTTCTCATTCGGGATTGCCTTTCACTAGAACTTCCTTCATAAGAAGATGATGAAAGAGTACTAGGAATTGTTGGTGATTGAGGAGGTGTCGTGAGTTCTTGTACATCATTTCCTTGATCTTCATCTTCAGGGAAGGGAAAGAAATTATATCTTTCATTTTCTTGATCACTCCAATCCCACAAACCTTCTTCGTCAAATTTCACATCTCTACTAATGACCATCTTCTTAGTGCTTGGATTATAAAGGTTGTAGCCTTTGGATCTTTGATCATAACCGATGAAGATGTGCTTCTTGCTTTTATCATCAAGCTTGGATCTTTCTTGATCGGGCACATGCACATAGCCAATACTTCCGAAAACTTTCAAATGGGAAACACTTGGCTTTCTTCCACTCCATGCTTCTTGGGGAGTTGAGTTCTCTACACTTCTTGTAGGACAACGGTTTGATAAGTAAACAGCACAATCAACCGCTTCCGCCCAAAACTCTTTAGGCATCATCTTCGTCTTCAACATGCTTCGAGCCATATTGAGAATTGTTCTGTTCTTTCTTTCAACCACCCCATTTTGTTGAGGTGATCTCGGAACTGTCAAAGCCCGACGAATCCCATGTGCTTCACAAAACTCATTAAATTCATTAGATGTAAACTCACCCCTCTATCTGATCTCAAAGCCTTAATCTCATAACCACTTTGTTTTTCAACAAGTGCTTTGAATTTTTTGAAAACACCAAACACTTCAGATTTTTCTTTCAAAAAATATACCCATGTTTTTCTACTGAAGTCATCAATAAAGAGGAGGAAGTATCGATTTTTACCAAATGAAGAAGGCTTGATCGGTCCACAAACATCCGTATGAACAAGTTGGAGCGGCTCACTTGCTCTTGTAAATGATTCTTTTGGAAAGCTCTTTCGGAATTGTTTGCCAACAAGACACCCTTCGCAAAGTTGATCAGATTGATCAATAGGTGGCAAGCCTTTCACCATCTCCTTTTGAGCCAACAACTTCAATCCACCAAAATTCACATGCCCAAGCCTCAAATGCTAAAGCCAAGACGTATCTTTCACACAAGCTTTGAGGCACTTAGCCACATCAGTTTGAATATCAAGCAAAAACATCCTGTTGCTTGTCATGGACACTTTAGCAATCAAATTCTTCTTGTTATCTCTTAGAAAAAGACTACGATTTTTCATTTCAATCTCATAGTCCTTTTCCAAGAGTTGCCCCAAACTCAAAATGTTACTTTTCATATTTGGAACATAATAAACATTTGACATAAATTGATGGCTCCCATTTTTTAACCGAATTAGAATCGTACCTTTCCCTTTGATGGGAACTTTTGACATATCTCCAAAAGTGACATTCCCGCTCACTGATTCGTCAAGCTCTACAAACTTGCTTTTGTCTCCGCACATATGATTGCGTGCAGCATTATCAAGATACCACAAATTCGATTTGTTAGTTTCTTCTCCTTTGTAAGCTAGTAGCAAAGTGGGCTCCGCTTCTTCATTTTCAACGTGATTCGCCTTTTCTTCAGCATTGCTAGGAGAACTCCAGCATTCTGAAACATAGTGGTCATACTTTTGACAATTGTAGCATTTGATTTTAGACTTATCATATTGTCTCACATTCTGCCTTGAGTAATTTCTTCTTCCACGACCTCTTGAGGATTGACCTCTTTCTTCATGGTTGGCGTTTTGATTGCTTTGTTTGCCTCTTCCTCGTCCTCGTCCTCTTCTTCCTCTTCCTGGTCCATGTCCGCGTCCTCTTCCTCATTGACTTCTATCATGCTCTCCTTCCTTCTCTTTTACAGAGAGCTTTGTGGCGAGAACCTGCTCAATAGGTTCTTCCTTCTTCTTCTTGAGTCTCTCTTCATGAGCTTGAAGAGATCCCATGAGTTGATCAACCGTCATCGTCTCCAAGTCTTTTGACTCTTCGATAGCCACCACAATATAATCGAACTTTGAATGCAACGAGCGAAGAATCTTCTCAACCACCCGGACATCCTCCAGCTTTTCTCCATATCTCCTCATTTGATTCACAATGGCCAACAATTTTGAAAAATAATCTGCAATCGTCTCAAATTCTTGCATACGGAGGACTTCGAACTCACCTTGTAGCGTTTGGAGCCGTACCTTCTTCACTTTATCAACTCCTTGATAGGAGTTTTGTAAGATCTCCCATGCTTGCTTGGAAGTAGTGGCATTGGCTACTTTCTCGAACATTGCTTCATCCAAACATTGATGAATGAGCGTAAGAGCTTGTTGGTCCTTCTTCCGCAACTTTTGCAGAGCCTCCTTTTGATTAGGACTCAACGAAGCTTCATCTCTAGGCTCCTCATAGCCTTTCTCTACGATCTCCCATGCATCTTGAGATCCAAGCAAAGCCCTCATTCGAATGCACCAATTCTCATAATTCTCCTTTGTCAAATGCGGAAATTGAAACGGAAACGTTGAGTTGGCCATCTTCAGGATTTAGAAAAGACTGGCGCTCTGATACCAGTTTGTTGGAGGAGAAAAAACTGATATTCTATTCTAGAGGGAGAGAGGAGAGACTATTTCTGAAATTTTTCTAAGTGAATTACTTCTCAAGTGGCTTGCTTTGTGCCAATGCATACATGGGTATTTATAGGCTTGTAGATTCACCTAGCATTTACTCTAATACATGAACTTCCCTAGTACACAAATATCCAAGTACATGAATATCTCAAATACATGAATCTCTAAATACATGAACCTCCAAATACATGAATTACTTCTTTCAAGATGAACCTAGACTTTAGTTCATGAATATACTAAAAATAATTTTATTTAAGTTTATTATTCAACAGTACGTATGGTGTCCAATCGGCCTAAACACAATTGCACCCAATTCAGCCCGCGCGCACTCTTACAGTTGCAACAAGAGCCTAGCTATATACATGCACATGCATCTTAAATCAGTTGTACATTCTCGACTGGGATAATCATGGGCTATGACACCCCTTTCGGCCTGCATGGCCTCGTCGTTTTTGGTCTGCAGGTTGTTTCATTAACCAAACTCCGTGGGCTGCAATGCCTTTTCACTGCCAGGGAAGGTTCGCCGTCTGTTTTTGTGCAAACACGAGTAGCTCCTGCCTCGTGTTCAATGTATCACGTTCTTTAAACACGCCGTATAATTTACTAGTCTCTTATGCGTAAACCTCTCATTTTCTTGCTAGAAAAAATGTCCATTCCTTGGAGCTACACCCACCACGATACATTGTTTGGAACTTGGAAGGACAACAAACCGATCAACCTTTACAATTTCTCTTTTCTTCGCCGTCTTTGGTATGTTTAGAGTAGAAAGTGGCGATACAGAGGCCGTTTCTATCTTCCTTCAGGGTTTCAGTTCTTGTACTTTTTTTAAGTGTTTCTTCGGAGAGAAGTCTAGAAGTTGGATCGATTATTCTTCTCAGCCTTCGTCAATCATGTTCACCTATGCGCTTTTGTATATATGCCAAGTATGTTGATTTCTCTTCTTTTTGTCAATTACATGTAACTATATATCTTTTGATTTATTAATCATTAAAGGCTCGCCAAATGGTTAATTAGCAAATTATATATCTAGTTCATTAACATATGTTTTTCACTTAGCCAAGGGGAGGTAAATCACATTTCCTCATAATTTTCTCTCCTTTTTCTCCTTTTATAATTAGGTTGCGTTTGGATGGTGAAGTATTCTCAGATACTCTGTAAATAGTAGTGAAAAAATAATAAAAAAGTAATGATAGAATATTAAATAATAGTGAAAAGTATGTGAAAAGTAATAATAAATAACAGTGAAGTATTTTGAAAATCCTATTCTCAATAAGTGTTGAATGGACGGTACATGGCTAACCGAGTAGTGCAAATAAATAAATGGAAAGAATTGAATACCATTTTTATATGTAAATAAATATTAAATAAGTCACAAGAATTGAATACCATGTTGATATATGGGCATGGCATAGACTTGGTTACTTTGAAAAATGTTATATATTGTACTCATTCTATTCTTACGTTAGTATTGAGTCTTGACGCGAGTATTAATTTTTGAAAATCAAAAGGTGAACTATTAATTGATGGATAAATATCTTAACAACACAATATAATAAAAATATAATAAAAGTATAGTATATAACGATAATTTTAATTTATTATTTCAACTTGGGCTCAATATGGAAGAGCTTTGCAAATTTTGATTCTTAGTTCAGCCCAGATATCATCGCATCATCACCTGTAGAAGCTGATGTGCATTTGGACCCATTCACCTTTCGCCTGTCCGATTACTACGGGCGAAACGAACCTTTTCGTGTGGCTTTTTCCACTAGGAGGAGGCCCTTTGCGAGGCCCATCAGGATCACATTGGACAGCTTTAGGTCGTTGTCAGACGAAACGACTAATTGTCAACGAGACCAATAGCTATAAGAACTATAATTTTCACCAAACAGAGAAGAGAAGATAGCCATTTCATCATACTTGAATCCAACCGACAACTCCAAGAACGTGTTTTGTTAATGAGATGGGGTGAGAATTTTATGAATAATAATAAAATTATTTGTAAATAGTAATGAAATAGTTTGAGTTAAGATGTTGTATTAGGTTTTGGTAAATGAGAGAAAAAGAAATTAAATACAAAAATATTATAAAATTAAAAATAATTTAATATAATTTTTGTTTTACAATTTAAAAAAATTGTATTATTTTTTTATTTTATTTGAAAATTTAAAAAAATAATAATGATTAGATGAAAAAGTGAAATTAAAAAATATTTGTATTTAAGAAAAAAAATGATGAAAATTTTTGAAATGAGATGAGATCATCTCAATTACCAAACCAGCCGTAAATATATTTTCTAACCGGAACATAATCAGAAGCATATCACGACCAAAACCCAAGCTGGCCGTACAAACTCGTCCGAATGTTCCAATCCTGCAACACCCATAGCTCATTCATGGAAGTATCAGGAACAATAATAACGCAATATGTCTTCATCCCTCGCTGTAAAGTTAAGCTTTGAGATACAATTTGTTCAAGAAAAATTCTCTGTTTGCAATTGCAGGAAGGTGAATTTGCAAGACAAATCCAATTCTTGGTGTCTCCATGACCAAAATAACACCACATCATGAGATGCTAATCCATACTGTAAGATTCTGCAATTGGGTATTGGGCCTAAAAAAAATGCAGACTTTACTATCAAACCAACGACTTCATGACTTTATTTCTCACATTGTTTGATCATTAAGATGCTGCCACTGCCACTTGCTTTTATTATGTGTAGGTAGAAACGTGGGTAGACCCCCACAAACAAATTTGCAAAAAAAAGGGTGCATACGCACAGATTAACAAGCTAAGTTTTTTTAGGATCTAGACTGAGATACGATTGTAGTAGAGTTGTCGATCGGTATGGGTCGAGCTTAGACATAATAATAATAATAGTAAGGGTGTGGCTGCAATGGAGAGCCAGTAGAGTCTCATAAATTGGATAGCATCAGTTACAGGACGTTGGTAAATTAAATATCATAAATATGCATCCATTCTTTGGCATTACAAGAAGTGGAAAGCTTCCTTTGCCGACAGTGCTGTGATTTTTATTTTTATTTTCTTAGTTTTGTCTACCATCTTGATTTCTGGTTTTGTTGCGATGATCTACATTACAAGAAGCTTCCTATATATATACTCCTTCTTGAAATGCTCAATGCACCTCCTAAAACCCTGCCGAATTGCAGGATTATAGTAAACATCCCCTTGTAAATAAATTGAGGCTACAAGGTCAATGCCAACCTTTGAAGCTCTGCCTTTCACTTCTCTCTCTTCCCTTTCGGAACCAAGGTTAACGAAGTGGGTCACTCCCAATAAATTTGTGGCCATATATAGTTTTTTTTTTTTTAATTACAATAAGGTTGTCAACAACCGAGGAAAGGAAAAGGAAAGTAGGCCATTCCCCACGTGCACTTCAATAAAATCCAGTCAAGATCCCCATTCCTGATAAAACTATTTCTCAGAAAACACTCTGAACTTTCTACAGTTGCATATTTTGAGAAAGATAGATAGATAACTACTCATAAGGGATTTTTAAATGACAATATTAAGTCAACTCTTTAGAATCTGGCTTTGAAATCCAACTGATGAAAGAGAAGTGCTTAATTACTGTCCATAATTATGTCTTCAGTTCCAAGTCAACCTCGGAATCTAACATTTCAGTCTAGTAAGAATGGAGATCATGAGGTCAGAATAAACTAAAACAATTACAATTTTAAAAACCAATTCCCATATGGAGGATGCTGCATGCATATATTTTAAATTGTAAAGGACCAAGGTTGATTAGTCCTAAGTTTTCAGAAAGTCAACACCTTTCTGTCCTAAGTTAGCTAGTGGGTTTTACTCTCAACTCTGGTAAATTCATGTTTCATAATTATAACGTTGTGCTTTAATTTGAAAGAATTTCATGAGTTAGTACTGTACTGACTGACCCAACATAATTGGGTTGTGCCACGTAAAATGAGCTTCATCGAGTTGGGATTTTCGAATATTGAAAATTTTAGCAATAATGTACCAAAAGAAAGGCAATTATACGCAGATTTTTTGCATTTTTACTTTTGACCAGCCTTGATTGCATTGCTTCCCCACAGCCCGAACTGCACGATGGTCAAACGAAGGCACACATGAGCTGCTGCCCGCTAAATGGGGTGTGAAAACGACAGCTCTAGATTTTTATCCGTTGTGTCGGTTTTCGCATTTACTCTTTTATTTAAAAAAGAAAAAAATCTTGTTAGGGCGATTTGCACATTTAGTTGGCACTTTTAGGCTTTCTATGCCACATCTACCTTCAAGATCAATAAATAAGTCTATACGTGCAAACTGTAAACATGTTTGTTAGTAAATGTGCACCTTCCACCAAGATTTACCACAAGGCCTCTCGGTTCCAGCGGCCTAGACCTTCAACCCCATTGTCCCCACCGAAAAATAAAGCCTAGGGCCTCGTCTGTTCACTTTGACCACTCAGGACCATCATCACGAGGTGGAACCTTCACACCCACAGACAAAAAACTTCAAAAAAAAAACAAAAAAAAAACAGAAAAGGCCAAGTCGGGGGTAGAGAAGCTAAGATAATGTCTCAGCATACCTCATTATCTTGTGGAAGGTGCACATTTACAAACCATTATCTTGGTTTCCAGGTGCACATTTACAAAGAATATTTCAGGTATACCTCATTATCTCATAATACCTCATTATCTTGGATATCAAGAATATTTCAGATATTCTCATAATACTCAATTACTATTTATTATTTTATTATTACTTTTCACCTACTTTTTTTTACTATTCATTTTTTTCACTATTATTCAATATTCTATTATTACTTTTTTACTACTATTCACAACACTTCTCCACTTCTCACTACCCAAACAGTAAATATCACATATACTGATCCTAGGTCTTTGAGGACTGATTACATATCTTATTTCACTCATTATGCAATCCAATATATACTTATCAAAAAAAAAATTATGCAATCCAATATATTCATAAACAAAGTTCAAATATCCAAGATCCTTTTTTTTTTTTTTTTTTTTTAATGTTGATGTGGCACGCTTCCACATCATATGCAATGGATACCAAGTAAGCGATTACACAGCAAACCGAATAATATTATATATTATACTTTCATCTTACTATGTAAGATGTGACATTTATTACTAATAAATAATTATTTAATGATAATAACTGTGTAATACCTTACATAATAAGATGAAAGTAAGAGAGTAGTGTGATGTATCAAATTTTTCCACCAAACCTGTAATAATATATCAAGACAGTCGTTTGGTCTTAATATTCATATCCATCTACATTCTGACCCTCGCATTAGATTCAAAAAGTAATTTCACTTAAAGTTGCAGAGACCCCACAATGGAGACTTCTCAGTTCTAGGTGTTGGGGGACAAAGATGAAGCAAAAAGGTCCCAAAGAGTCAAAGATTTATGGGTACTTCTAAGCACCATGGAGATGAGAAATAGAAACATACCACAAAGAAATGGAGCATTGCCAGAAAAATCTCATCAGATTTCAAGATTACAAAATTCAAGGAGACCCCACAGATGGATGATATTAGGAAAAATTAAGCAAAAAAAGAAACAGATTCAATATTACAGATACTTCTTTTCTCCTGGTAAGTCAATATTGTAGGCATTCACAATGTGATACGACAGGAAGATATTCAAGCATTAAAGATGCTGATCTATACATTCATGAGCACATGTTATTGACAAGATGTTTTCGTTCGCATTTTTCTCTAAGAAGCACTGACTGTCACGATGCAATCGGAAACCCATATCCGATATGTGCGGGTTACAGCCGCTAAAGAAAAGAAATCGAGCTTCAACTCCTTCACCAAGCCCTCCTTCCCAGACAAAGAAACAACTTTTGAACCCATGGAACAACCACACAGAAGTTAGCAATCTTACAAAAGGCAAAATTAACAAAGTAAGCATTACGATCAAACCCGTCGGTTGAAGCCAGTTTCCTTCTTATCGTCCCAACCAAATTCATTCAACGAAATTAGTAGAAAAATTATAAAAGGTTAGCGGCTCTAATATTCCCAGAGCTTCACCACCTTCATAAGTTGAAGGTAAATTAAAAATTAACCTCCACTTGCTCTATGCCTAAATGGAAACGTTGATACCTCTATCTAGTTGGATTCTGCATTGAGTATAAAGATTCAACCAGGCCCCACTGAAACCTGTGAATGATTATGCTCTATGTACAGATTAATTTAGGAATAAACCAACTTCCAAAAAACTAGCTGAACTCCTAATCCGCGACTTCTAAATGTTAGTCAACTAAAACTAGCTACCAATATAAACAATTTCCCCTATTTGGATCCTATCCTTTCTTAGGCTTCCATCTTCTAAATCATGTTATCAACTGAGCTGTCGTGGTCTTTCTCCAGGGCTGCAACTTTGGCCCGATGTGCTGCGAGTGCAATTGCCCCCTTTCCCCTTTCGTCCTGGGGAAGGTCACAGGTCTCGCTGATGGATCCAGATCTCAAATCTGCTGGCGGAATGAAGCAGTCTACCGACAGGCCAGGAACATTAAATGCAACCTCTTCAATTGTCCAAGCTTCTTCCATCTTTGTTTTGGTATGGCTCATTGCCATCTCACCGAACCTGAAGAGTGTCACCACAGAGCGCCCAGAGTGCGCAATCATGATCCCCTCAACAGGCCTGTAATCGTCAAGGAATGAATTGATAGTAGTCTCCCAGTAGACTGCATCACCACCAATAGATTGGATGCGGGTCAGATGCGAATCCTCCATGTGAACAAGAAGCCCAGTCTTCTGGCTGAAGTAGCCAAACAAGACATGCCTAATTATCTCTGCCGGGCCTTCACTCCTGGCCTTCAATGTCCGAGGGTCAGCACAAAGCTTGAGGATAAAGCAATCCTCGCCATCGATCTTCTTCTCTCCTATGCATCTTGCATCCGCAAACATACTGGCGGTAGTTCTAGGATCAAGGCCCTGACATATATAAAAGGAACCAAATATTGAAACGGCCGTACAACTAAAACATACTTGCACAAAAAGCCACAGTTTTTACCTGAAGTGCTCGACGCAGAGGCCTCACGGGCCCTTTTGCAGTGTGGGCACCAAGCCAGGGAGTGTGCCTCCAAACAAGCTCGCCATTGCAGCCAGCATGAACCTTGCTTCCCCCAACTGCAAGCTCCACATACCACATATCGGGGTTCATCTGCCAGATCACAAACCCTCCCGATTCAGCACATCTAGAGGCATTCCGGTTCTTCATCACCTTCGTGGCGGTTTCAAACTCAGAAGCTAACATCTTGATCTTTCCCATCGCATAGGCATTTTTAATCGAGCTCTGCAGCTTCTGTCCACCAGAAGCCGCTGTGTACTGCTGCAATATGTACTGGGCGGATGAGGTCTCCTGCATTAATAACCGTCAGGGAAAACGAAAAATTAAGACTGGGTTTTACTAACTTTACAGTATTTTTGTTTTAAATTTCAAAGAGGAGAGAAACACTAATTCCAAGTCTAAAATGCAATTTTTAGTATATTTTTCTTTTCTTTCTTTCTTTTTTACTTCAATAAAGTAGCAGATTTATGCTTATTTTCATTCCAACTGAGGATTCTTTAGTGTGTTTTCCTCTGTTTTCTCATCAACCAAACGAGGACTTAAACTGGGAAAAAAAATTTAAATAATCCAGCATATATATATATATATATATATAACATATAAGGAGCGCTCAATATCCCAATTCCACGTATATAATATAACATATACCACTAAAAAAAGTGAAGGTAACAAAACGAAACCAACCCAACTCTTTACGACTCTGGAGTCACCACAAAAACGATTAAGAAAAGCTCTATATTATCATTTTTGCATGAATAAGTGAGTATCACCGTAAATGAGAGAGGCAAATGGGTTTGTAAGAATGAGAGAGGTGAGGAGAGACTGACAATGGGGGTGTCCTTGATGCTAAGATGAGGCAATGGGTCAGTGGTGCTAACGTGCACCGGGGCGAGAGGAGCACCCATCACCCCAATCAACAGCCTCAAATCAGACCTCTTGCAAGCCGCCATGGAAGAGGTTACGGAAGGCGTCCTCGCCAGCTGCCCCTTCATCCACTGCCCCAAACTTGATCCGCTCCTCTTCGAGTCCCCGATTTCCCCTCCGTCCGGGTCCGGACCCTCCATCAGCGGCGCCAGTGCTCCCCCCAGTGGCCTCAGACTGCCGGATCTCGCGATCAAAGGCTCCGGATGCGCCACGGGATTTTGGTGTTGGCTGCCCTTCTTTCTCCGGAGCAGGCCCGATATGATGGGCGAACCGGTTCTGGCAGGGCTGTTGGCCCGAGACCGAGACGGCGAGAGGCCCCTCACCACCTCATCTTTTAGCGCCGAGAAGAACCCCTGCTTTCTTTCCATTTGAGACTCTACGAGAATGTTGTTTTCTGCTTCTGTGGGGGAGGGATTAGTGAGTGTTTGGTTGGTTAGAGAGCAAGGCGGGTTTATGAGCGAGGTGAACGTGAGTGAGACTTGTTCTTCAGAGAGAGGGAGAGAGTTTAGACTTTAGTGAGTAGGAATGTGGGAAACCGGTTATGGAGAACGGCTCGAAGACGGACTTTGGGGTGATGGTAGTGTGTGCGACTTTCGAGCGAGGTGTGTGATTCTAGAGAGAGAGAGAGAGAGAGAGAGAGTGATGTATTTTAGAGGTGGATAGAAGAGAGTGGGTTTTTTGCTGGAGTGTGAAGGTGAAGCAGGAGAGTTTTTAAACTTTTACGGGATTTCTGTTTTGTTGGCGAGGTATATCGGATTGAATAAATATAGCAGCTATGGTTGGAAACAATCATTTTGTACATATGATGAAGTATTATATAGACTATATATCTTCTAAATCTAAAAAAAAAAGTAAAAAATTAAAAATAACTATATAGTGAGTACAAAGTGTGTACTATTACAGTAACTTCTTTCTAACATTACTCATACCGGATTATCCTTCTTCTTTTTTCTTTCGAATTCAAAGATTCATTTGAGATAAATACTAAACATAATAATTCTATGGACGTAATATTCTGATGCAATAATTGTGTTAAATATAGTCCAATACTCGTGCTACTTTTAGCTAATCCACAAGTACTTGATCTTTATTTTCTGTTAAGTTGATCGAATGCTAATAACTCTGTGTTAGTTAGTAGATAAATGATATTTGTAGTTGTGAAGTGTGCAATCGTCACATTATGACTATTATCTTATTTTTTAATAATAAATTTTATTTTATTTTAAATAATTGCGTTATGACCATGATCTTTTTCGTTGCCTACTCATTTATGCTCAATTATTAGTATTATGGCCATTATCTTTTTCGAAAAACGAGACTGATGAACATTCAATTTGTATGGGAGTAAAGTGTAGAGAGGAATGCAATTGGCTTTTTCTCATTAGATAGCGAAAATCTTGGAATATAAATGCTTTGGAGTCATGGAATACATTGGCAATGTAAGGAAAAATCTTGCATTAAAATCAAGGTTGGTGATGTTTGGAAGAGGAGGGCGGGCTTCAAGAGGCGCACCTTCTTAGGTGATTTGACTACGAGGATCCAATCCATAATATGTGAAGTAGTGTGCTGGTGATGAAAAATAAATCATAATTTCATATTAAAATGACTACTCCCTATTCTTTGAGATATGGATAGTTTTCTCCATGCCATGTGTCTAATTCAATATATTGATATTCTTAGGCGTGTATAGAAATTTTGTTTATATGCTTGATTTTAACTTTGGATATAAAATATGTGCTTAGCCTAGGTTTGGAACAAAAAAATATTTCATCACATATAATTATTACAACTTTCTTAAATTTATACACAAAATATAGTAATACACTAAATAATTCAACTTTTCAAATCTCAAAATAATAATAATATTACAAAATATTATTCTAATAATATTTTATTCAACTTTCATCTGAACTCACAATCTAAACCTCTTCTAAATTTTGATCTTAAAGATTTTTATGGTAACCCCCAAGCTTTGTCTATAATATAGTATTACTCTGCTACAAGTGAGAACAATTAATGAAGAGGATTGCTACTCATTATGCCACACTACACACTTTATATATTTTAAAATTATTTTTTATTTTATTCTATTCTTATTGAACTAATTGAATTGTTCTACTCATCATCCATACATCACATTCTTATTATAAGAAAATTTTTTAGAAGGTAGTGTGTTACTTCTTTTTGGGTGCATTATATATAGAGATTTTCCTTTTTGGAGCAAACCTTAGCATTTTATTTTATATGAAAAGTCTCATCATTTTTTATCATCATCTTTTCATCATTTTATGAGTTGATATTAAATAATTAAAAATTATTTATTATATTTTAATTGTGATTTTATCATTTAATGATGCATAAAAAAATTGTTGTGAGAATAATGATAAAAATAACATTTTCTTAAATAAGATGGATTTAAATTTTCTTTTAAAATTGGTATATGGGGGGGGGGGGGGGGGGGGGGGATTTTGTTTTGAAGTTGGCTAAATGCCACGCGCAAATGGAGAGTAACTGTGCATTTGTGCTCCAATGGCCAAGAGAATGTGATGTACTGATGTTCGTACTTCTTTCGTGCAATGCATGCAGACTACCATCTGAGAGAGAGCCCTGACGTGGAAGGTGCTCTGTTCTTCAACCTGGTAAGGAGGAAAGTATCCCACGGCCTTCCGAAGCGCGTGGCATACATTTCCCGAAGGTGGCATCGAATCTTAATCTGGATTGGATTCTGGTAGAGAAACAGACGCAAATCCGTTCATTTGCAGTTTCGGACAGAGAGTTGAGCAATTCCTGGCTGCGCGGTACTCTCCCCAGCAGTATTTGAAAGTCCTTTCGAGTTTTACGCAGAAAGATATAATGATTTGATGGGAAGAATTTGAATGAATTTTTAATCCAAACCAGATCTTATAGCCTTATTCACATTTATATGTAGCTATATTTTGTTTAAAATTTCTCTCTAATTCTCTGTCCTAAAATTTAAAATGAAAATATTTAGAAAATCTTGATACATTGGACCAACACGTTATAGGACGCATTTAATTTAAAGAGTATACCAATATAATTTTTAATATATATATACCGACGAAACCAATGTAGTATTTTTATTTTATTTTTATCGATATCGAGTGTTTGGGAACAGTGTCCCGACTAATCTCGAGAGTGCATAAATCATTTATAAAGAATTTTCTGTAAGTGCATCTTGAATAATTCAAAAGAAAAATCTCTTAATCCGATGAACTCTAGAGATTATTTACATCTAAAGGGATTTAGACAAGAGGAGAGCCTAATCCCAAATCTAAGGTCTTTATCACTTGAACCAACCACTATTTATTAAATGCAGTGATTTGTGCACGACAAAAACATCAGTCAACATGTTGGACATAGAGAAGATAGTCCTATATATATGAGAATGATATTTGTAATCATGAAATATATAAATACTGTTCAATTCTTTAAAAAAAAAGTGTAAAAATTTATTTTTTTAATAATAAATTTCATTATTTTTTAAAATGATTACATAATACTTGCACATTCAACGACTATGACTATATACAGCATTATATAAGCTTGTGCATCATTGCATTTATTAATTATATGTGTCCACTCTTCTAGATTTTCTTTCATTGGTTTTATTTGCCTTGATAGGGATTAGACGTGCGAGTTTTCTTAGTTATCACTTGTAGTAAGCCTCGTCGCGATCACGAGGCTTAATGCCATGAACTATGTAACGTGACAATTCTTCCGCGTTAGAGGCTAAAAGAAATTACGCGTTTTAACTTTATTTATATAGTGCGTACAGCTAGAAGCATGAATGATGAATGGGCCTCCTTCCCACTTTGCGAGGAATGAAAACCTCCTGATATCCTAAATAGTAAATCGTACGTCCTGCTTGATTAGTTTTTTTTTTTTTAATTATAATTATCCAAAAGCATAATCATGCACTGTATAAACACGACACTGTGGCATAAGAGTGTTAATGCTAAATTTGTTCAACAGGTTAGAAAGATAGAGAGAGTCATCTCCGACCAACATGGTGGTAGAGGCGTCAACGATATAGTTAAAAGTCTAAGATAGTGGTTTAGATGTCGATACGATACTTGAACGTTCATCTATAAAAGTAGATAATAAATAAGCATATAAATATAAATAAAGATAGTGACATAGAGATTTACGTGATTCAGCATAAATGCTCACTTCTACAGATTGTAGAATCTTTCATAGTCTTACCTATCTCTCAATACAATAGAAGAGACTAGAATTTCTAGAGATTGAAGAAAATGCCATCATCTTAAAGAGAAGATTTTAGGGGCCTCTGTGCGTAGTCAAGTCCCCCCAAATTTGAGAAGATTCCCTCTCTTTATAGATGTTTCTTTCATTCATTTGAGTAATTGAATCATACTTACCTTATGAAATTTTTTCATTTTATATGCCTGAGTCAATTTGGCTCATTTCCTTTTCGTAATAGACTCTCGATAGGCTGATCCAGCTTATTTTATATCCAACAGAGTATCTAATAACAAAAATATTGACAAGTAATGCTATTTGAAAGTTTTTGTATCGCACACAGTCTATGTGACATGATTTGATTTGTAAAATTTAAATTTTAAAATTTATCTTTAAAATTAAATTATGTCACGTGAATGATGTGTGATGTAAAAGAGTACTTTTAAATAAAATTACTCGAATATTGATACATGTAATTGTTGTTTTTATACACACACATATATATATACTAGTAGTGGCGTTTACCACATCTGCCAAATTGAAGAAAAAAATAAAGTGTGACTTCAAATATTAAAATAGTCTAATGTATAAGAGTGAAATTACTATTTATTTATGTTCATCATTTATTATGAAATTTAAATTATATTAAAAATTCAAATTAATTAAATAGTTTTTTCTCTTAAAAATGTTCAGTAAACCTTCATCATTTATTTAATGATGAAAAATTAGTATTTTATAAATTAAAGTTGATTTTAAGTGTATGATATAATATTATTCTCTTAAAAATGTTCAGTAAAACTTTATCTTTTATTTAATGATGAAAAATTAGTATTTTATAAATTAAAGTTAATTTTAAGTGTATGATATAATATTTATATTTTAATTATCTATTTTATGTTAGTTTAAATCAATATTTAAACTTCTACCATTAGATTAAATCTGAAGATTTAAGATGAAGGGTTGAGATTTAAAACAAAAAAACCAACATTTTCCCCCACTTTTCATTTCTCCCTCTCTCTCCTTCCCCACACACGTTTGCCTAATTTAGTTAATTAAGAATATTATCATATTTAAATTATGTTAAAACTCTAATTATTTATATGGTTTTAATTTCTTAAAAATATTTAGTAAAATTTCATCATTTATTTAATGATGGAAGATTAGTATTTTATAAATTAAATTTGATAGTTTATGTATGATATGTTATTTATATTTTAATTATTTGAATTTTAAATTAGTTTAAATCAGTATTTTAATAAGAGAAATTATTTATATATAAATTTTAACAAGAGAAATTATTTATATAATTTTAAAGTGTGTAAAATATGCACAATATCTTTAAAAAATTTTGGTATATTTGAGATCTACTTTAAAGAATCTACTTTTTACATAATAGTGATAAATATTATAGTGATTTTATTTTTTATTTATATATAATAGTGATAAATATTATAATGATTTTTTTTCCTCACTTTCTTTCTCTCTCCTATGGCCCGATTCTTCCCCCACGCCCCATCCTCCTTCAGCCCAACCCGGCGCCGCCGTGCGCCGGCAAGCCTCACCGCCACCAGCGAGTCCCCCTCACACCGACGACCAATCCAGCCACCGCCGATCTCCTCCACGCGCAGCCCTCTCTCTCTCTCTCTCTCTCTCTCCTGCAGTAACCCAACCGAAATGGGTTTTTTCCGATTTCTCTCTAGTTGCGCCGCTGTACGTAGCCACCCAGCCTCACCGCCACCACCGGCAACCAACCCAGCCACCACCGATCTTCCCCCACAAGCAACCCTCTCTCTCCCATGTGGTAACCCAACCGAAATGGGGTTTTCCCATTTCTCTCTAGTTGGGCCGCCGTATGTGGCCACCCAGCCCCACCACCACCACCGGCGAGTCTCCCTCACGCCGGCGATCAACCCAGCCACCACCGATCTCCTCTATGCGCCGCAGCTCTCTCCCTTGCGGTAACCCATTTCTCACGGCAACTCTCTCTCTCACTCTCTCTTCAAACCAAAGATAAACGAATAAACGAATAAGGAATAAAAAGCGTAAAAAAATAACACTATTTATTACTGTTGGTCTCACTATTCATATCAACATAACCTCTTTTAAGATAAAGGAGATATATATATTGTTATTTAAATTATACAAAATAGACGAAATGCGTCCGATGAACGACGTACATAGAGTGGGTTCCATGTATTTTTTGTTATCCTGTTTTTTCTTATATTCCGACAAAAGGATCCACGTAAATGTGCTTGATTCGGGAGGTGGCGGCCTGGAGATCATCATGCTAAATGCCCATGGCCATCCTTCATGTGTAGCCTTGACCACGCTTCATGGGGGCCGTTGGTTCAGTTGCACTCATGTCCGGCAAACACCTTTGTCCATGTTCCAGTACCGGTTTCTTTATGTGTTGTTTGTTTTTAGTCGATGCGGCTAGATTTCTTGTCTAGGATAACTTCCCTAGCTAATTTCTTCAATGTAAGATATTTTTGAAATCAGAATTAAAGATTTTTCTCATGTCTGATTTCAAAGAAAAGCTCTTTCAATTCATGTATGCGTACATATGACGTTCAAGCCACAATGACTGTATTTTTTTTAAAGCAAAAAGACGAGGAGCCGTCCAATCATATTAGAAGTAGGCTCCACCGAGAAACTCAAATAATCAAAGGGAATATCACTCTCAAGAATTTAACTCAGGGCCTATTAGGTACAAAGTCCAATAGATTAATGATTTCAACTAGGTTACTTAAGAAATATAATTATATTAATTGGTAACTTAGTACTTATTTATTTATTTTTTTTCCTATTTCATTGTCGCTTCTTAATGGATTTAAATAAACCAAAACGATACGTTTTACATCACCAATTCTTGATGATCATCACAATAACAAGAACTTTAAAAAAAAAAAAAATGAAGTTTTTATAGGTATTGGCATCTATATATACGTTGTTTTTGAGTGTGTTGGCATCTATGTAATGGATATATATGCGATTCCTCCGATATATGTTTTGGATTTTGATTGCGATCTTCGCTTTATTTTAAGTCATGATAATGCTGTCCCTAAGAGTCCCATCATCCATGCAAAAATATCTTAAACCCCCGATCCAATAGTTAACATATATCCGTCCGATAATAGTTAACCCATGATCACCTTTTTCGTATATATATATATATATATATATATATATATATATATATATATTCCTGTTTTATTGATCAAACCCGTCGCGAGTGGGCCACTGGAATTACAACTAAACCATAATTATTGATCTAATGCATGGCCCACATTTAAAGATTAAAGAAGGCAGCCAGGCAGTCAAAAATACAGCATGTGTTGTTCCTTATAGACAAAGGCATATATACCAAACTCCTTGCCAATCTAAGTCCAGCCTTGATTGTCAAAAAGGTTAAACGATGTTTTGTAGTATGAACAGATACTCTGACAATATTCTTTTCTCTGAGCTGTAACTTGCAGATCAATTTAACATGCAGAAGGTGAAGCAGATCTCCTTATGCCATAAATATACATATATGAAAGATTTTTGTGATATATATATATATATTCACTTAATTTATTGTAAAATATATTTAATAAATTATATAAAATTACGTTAATTTTTAAATTTAATTTTATAATTTTGTTATGACTGTATCACTCCTCATATATATATATTAATTATGTTATGATTGTAGGGTTAGTACTAATTTTATAATGAAATTACTAAAGCCTACACTTTTTTTATCTTTACCACACATGTTAGTATATACAGTGTACCTATATATGGAAGAAAAATTCTTTTTATCAGTTATTATTCATCATCCCATACCTTATGAAATACACTCCATACCATATGAAAAATGAACGTGATGCTTCTACTTTACTATTACTAAATGTAACGATGATCAAGCGACTATCCACTAATAGAAAAATACTTACTTTATATGTATATATTTATGTACATATTATTAGATATGGGGTAGTGATAGAGTTACTACTCTATTACTATCCATTTACTACTTATAGTTCATTTCAAATTTGTTTATTTTTTTATTATTTTTTTAAGTATTTTTTTAATATCCTTAACCATTAAGAAAAAATTTAAAAAATATTTAATTTTACTAATAATCACTTTCTTAACTATTAAGTAAAATAAAAAATTAAAAAAAATTTAAATATAAAATGATTAGTAAATGAGTAGTAGGAAGATAGTAACTCTATCATTTTTCTTAGATATGATATGATACGATGCCTTCCCTCATGCACAAATGATTAAGCTGGGATCTTCATTTGATTGTTGCCAACTATGTTTTCTTTGGCCTACTGCTTACTGAAAAAACTTATCCGAAGCTACGCGTACGTACCAGCTATATATATATATATATATATATATATATATATGCTTTCACACTTCAGTGATCATCCGTTCCCACTTATATATCATGTACAGTGTTCTTAATCAATCTCCAACTTAAAAAAAAATTGCAGTTAGTTTGTTGCTGCTTTTGTTTTTTTGTTTTTGTTTTGTCTGTTTTTTTCCCTGACTAGATCAACAGGAAACATCCGAGGCTAATGTGTTTGATCTTAATTATCAGTTGTTGGGGTAGCATAATAATTAATAAATCAGAAGATATAAAGCTAGATAGCTGCATGCAATTAGGACCTTCCCTTTGGCTTTGGGACCCAGATCATGATACGTACCCTAGCCTCTTTTGTCTTCACCAACAACCTTCCTGGCCTCTTTACGTCCCAAGGCACGTGCAGTACTCATCTAGCAAAAGACACGACTTATACTAATCATGCATAATTAAGAAAATTAAAGCTTGGGCAGCTTCTTAGAAAATTAAAGCTTGGTCATCGTGATTCATGATCTTTGATGGTGAGATCAAGTGAGGCGAGCTTTGCTACTTTTTTTTTTTTTTTTTTCTTTGAAGAAGAGTCTGTTTTAGCTAGAAAGAGAATGGGAGAGAGGGTGACCTTTCTTCAAGTTGGGGGCTGTCAAATATGAGATGACAAGAGACTGTCATATATATATATATATATGACCAGTATTAATTATCATCATATTTAAGTTAATTAATTATAAAGCCATCAGACATAGAGTCTAGACCGGTAAGTAAGAGGTGACCCTTTAAATCTTTTTCCCTGCTTGGGGTTACAACTGCATATGTTCCTGCTGCTTTTTCATACACTTGTCGTCTATGATTCCCCAACTTTAAAATAAAGTCGATCCGTGTAGTGTTGGCCGAGAGAGCCGATTCAATGCTTTGTTTGTGTAAAGCTTGAGCACTGAGATTGACTGGTATAAAATGTTACCATTTATAATGCCCTGATCGTAATTTGTTTACCAATATTAATTCCATTATATTAAAGTTCTGATCAGTTTATAGAAATTAAAATTTTAATTTTTTAATTGCTATTCTTTTATTTAATAATAAAAAAAAAGATTTTGATAACGAACCTTTACATAAGAAGACAAACATTTCAATTTCCATTAAATCTTAAAGAAATTGGAGGAAATAATTGGTAGTATCAAGCTGGGGCTTCTCAAACTTATATTTGGGCTTAGAGGAGTGCATATTGCTGGGCTTAACTGTAAGGCAATCCCCAGTTCAGTGAGTTTTTCTCTGGGCCCAGTTCTTGGGCTTAAGGTCTATACTCTCTCTCGCCCATCACGGAGAAAGGTTTTCATTTTAAATCAATACAAGGAATGGTTTAAAAATAAAAACTGCCATTCGTAACTCTGTATAAATGTGTGTAAAGAAAAAAAAAAAAAATCAGTCATTATCTACTGTTTTTTGGTAATTCGAAAGCTCCGGTCATTGAGATCAATCGTCATGGCCATCGATATCGCAGCTTTGGAAGAAAGGTTCACTTCCTGTTTTACCTAGGTGTATTACGACTATAATTTTGTTTGAGTATTTGGCTGAACTTTCAATGATATCGTTGCAGTTCTTCAATGTTGTGTAATCCGATTATTCTTTTATTTTGTTTTCGTGGAATTTTTTATTCGTCTCGGCATAATTTGAATTGCTGGTTGTAGACAGGGCGTGTTGTAGTAAAATTTACGCTCCAAGTTTTATTTGTTTTTGTAGTTTTTTTTTTAATTCGCTTCTGGATAATTTGAATTTCTGGATATAGAGAGGGTGTGTAGTAGTAAAATTCACCGTTCAAGCTTTAAATTCATGGAAAGGAGTTTGCACTTCACTACAATTTAGACAGTCCTAGATTTTAGAGATGGAACTTCAATTCTATTGCTTTTTAACTAACTTCTATAATGGTCATTAAGGGTATAAGAGACATGATTTTCATTAGGTGTTTCAAAGGCCTACTCATTGTTACCATTTTAATGAATTGGGGCTTGTATGGACACTGGGTTATTGCAAATTAATGTCGGGGAAGTATGTGGAGGTTTTTTAATCCTCTTTAACAGCAGCCATTTACTGTAAAGGCTTTGCATTTTGCTTCCCCACCTTGAACTGGTTACTGCAATTTTTTTTCCTCCCACTAATCTCTTTCATGTCCCGTCTCATGCTACGCCTAGTCTTCTTTCGACTTCTTGCTCTCCGACACCTCCGTTACTTTGCATCAACTTGTTTATGATCTAATTTGATTGAACCGATCACCTTGTCTATAGGATTGATTTATTTCTCATTTAATTATTCATTTATTCTTTTGGTTCTAGGTACATTGATTCTTGCAAGAAGCATGGTGTCATACCTAATACTGCAATTTTATCTGGTCTATTCAAGGTTTGTATCAATTGTGTTCTGTTATAGGTAATATTTTTTAGTTTAATCATTCAATTTTAGTGGACGTTCTGTCTGGTCTAATCTGGTCTACTCATTCAAATTTTCTTTTCTTCAAAACGGGATATTATCATTGGCTCATTGCTTTCGTTATTGTGCATGTGGATGTTGCATGGATAACACACGTATGAACACAAATGAGTAATTTGAAATAAGTTGCTTTAGAGATTGAGCAGACAATCTGCCCAAGCATTTTTAACTAATTAAAAATTATTACTTATCAAGTTTATCATCTGATTCTGATAGTTTGAACTCTGTTTTTCCTACCATCTTAATTTTTCCTAGAATGTTATTAAAATTTTTGACACTGTTTTGTTGTTATGTTTAGATGCAAACTTCTTCATCTCTTGTAGAATACTGCAAAGGAAGAATTAACATCTAACATTTTCCAGAGCAAGTTCCATGAATCAAGTTTTGTATGCTGGATGCAAATTTTTTTGAAGTAATTTTGTATCTTGGAGACTGGTTCTAGTGAAATGTCAGTTTTCTTTGTTTTTCAGGCTGTGGTGAAGAAATCCCGCCATGAGCCGTGTAGCCTGGAAATTTTCTTGGACCATCTCAAGGATACCGATTTTCATCCACTTCTTGAATTATTTATGGAACTTGACGCTTCAGAGATTGAAGCGATTGACGTACGTAATGAATCATCATGTATGTTTGATGGAGAATATGCTTTGTCATTGATGCGTGCTGTCAATCAAAAGCTTCGACGAGTTGATCTCCAAGATTTTTCATTTGGAAAGAATTTCTTACGGTATCTATTGGTTCCCAGTGCCTTATTCTTAATTCATTAACGTAGTTCCTAATTTATTTCATCACAAAATATCTTTATTTGCCACCTTTTTCTAGCAGTAATTAGATAGTGAAGCTCTACGATTTGGCCCAGGAAAATTCACTCCATTGGAAATTTGATATTCGAGAACAAGTGAATTTGATTGACTGGGTACTTCAGATTGAATTCAGGATAGTTGAACACCTGTTATAGTATCTTCCATTTTTTGAAGAATTATTATTTTCTTAGACTTTCATTTATATTTGTTTTTGCAGTTTCCATTTGTAGTGCCATCTGCTTTGTATAAAGTTTCCATTTGCATTTTGTCTGGCTTACTTATGCACAGAGAATTGGTTCTGTTTTTCATGGCGTAGAAAAACAGTGTATCAGTTGACAAAGTTTATGAAACTACAGGTCTTGCGAAGATAAATAACTTTTCATCACTGATTTAATTTGACTCTCAGGGATCTCTCTAAGAGAGGTTTGCCATGCCAAGTCTTAGCCTTGAGGTCTTCACACTTCCGGAAGCTCAACATAACGGGGGAGTTCAAGCGGATACACACCCTTAACCTTGACTTCAGTACTTCACTCACTAGTTTCAAGGAAGATTGTTTTACTTGCATGCCCAATTTGATGTGCCTCTCAATGTGTGAAACGAGAATTATAAATCTTTGGACAACCATTGCCGCACTTTCTAAACTCCCTTCTTTGGTTGAACTTCGGTTTCAGAATTGGCTGTGTCGCAACGATGCTGGGCCTTCTGCCACATCATCTGAAGGGAGATCAGATAGCAGAACTGATTTTTGTCAGTCAAAGAGTGCTCCTTACATTGGAGCATCATCCGTTGATATCGGTGTAATCACAGATTATAACTCAACCACGGAAGAGGCACTCAGGAATTTGTTTTCACTTAATGATGTGGTAACAAATCACGAAGCTCAAAGCATGATTGAGGATTCATCAGATGATAGTGATGTCGATTTTTCTTTTCGCCAACAAGAACATGGTTATAGGGAGCTATCATCCATTTTTTTTCCTAGGTTGAATGAACAGTTTGATCAGCTGAATGAGGTAAAGCAGATTGTCCTTTCCCTTAAGACAATTGTCTGTAATCATAATGCAAGATAGGCGGTAAAGTTTATACTTCTACTTTAGATAAGATTCTTTTAGTTTTCTTTTGGGTACAGGGATATAAACACATATGTTTTCTGTTGTCTATATATATGCATCATAATGAATTTTTAAAACAAACCCATGCGTACATGCGTGTGCGCGTGCGCGTGCCTCTTTTGTTGTCTGACTTCATGACTCGTCTGGCAGGTTTCTTTTGACCCATTACACAGTAAAAGTGGAGAAGAGTCCTTGGCAGCTGCCTTTACAAGGCAAATTTCAGACGTCACTTTGAAGTTTGTTTCTTGTCATGCCTCACCGATATGCTTTGAAAAGCACTATAGAGACTACATGATAGCTTCATTGCCCCGTTTGAAAGTTTTAGATAACTTGCCTATCAAAATGATTGACAGGGAAAATGCTACAGTTACCTTTTCAAAATACTTTGAGTATCTACCGTACAAAAGGAAGCATAAAGAGAGCGTCGTTAGTATCTTACAGAAGCGTGAACTAAGAGCAAGTCACAGTCATATGCAGAATCCAATGCAAAAGTCATCATATACTCCTGGAAAGTCAAAATATTTTTATACCAGGTCTCTTTGTGCTGCTAAAGTTGGGTCTTCTGCCTGGCCTTTATTGCATCCACTTTCAATTAGAAGCAATGGTTTGGGAAATGAAGGTATGGGCTTTCGTCCAAGGCAGTTTGAGTATCATCCATCTGATTCTAGCCTAATGGTCTTTGGAACTTTGGATGGTGAAGTTGTTGTAGTCAACCATGAGAAAGAGCAAATTGTTAGTTATATCCCATCACTTGGTGCAATGAACAGTGTGCTGGGACTCTGTTGGCTCAAGAAGTATCCCTCCAAGGTATATAATTTCTGCATGGAATGTGTAAAAGAGATCAAATAATAGTGCTCTACTATTCTATAGAATATCCTCTGCAATTACTATTTCTCTTCTGGGAAATTATTACTGCATTTTATATTCGGACGGTGCTACATCATCAGGCTTTAGCTTGCTTTGTCGTTTCCTTTAATATTTATATGAAGCCATGCACAGATAGATTACATCAAAATTCAGAATTGTTGTGTGCTGTGGCTTGTAGCTTTGCTAATAGCAGGATGTGTTATTTGAGTTCTCATCATTAGAACTGTCTGTAACCATACTCTCAAGTTAGGGATTCATTCCAAACTATGTGCTGGTCACTATGTACCAGCTTAAGCCAGAACAATTGGCATTCTCCATTGGTGAATTTTTGGAGCATTGGCTCTATGTCAATTTTATTTCTAATGAATATGGTGTTTCTAATTCTGTTTTAACTTTTCCCCTGGTGAATGTCAGCTCATAGCTGGTTCGGATAATGGTTCATTGAAATTATATGATATCCAACATATGCCAGCAACTACTGTGAGCATATATGATAATAGTGCTGGCTCTGTCTCCTTTGATGAGTTCGACCAACTGACATCTGTTCATGTTAACTCTACGGATGAACTCTTTCTTGCAAGTGGATACTCAAGAAATGTTGCATTGTATGACTTAAGCAGCAGAAGACGCTTACAGGTTTTCACTGATATGCATCGAGAGCATATTAATGTAGTGAAGTTTGCTAACCATTCTCCCTCCATTTTTGCTACTTCTTCCTTTGATCACGATGTCAAGTTGTGGGACTTACGGCAGAAACCACTGCACCCATGTTATACTGCTTCAAGCTCTAGGGGAAATGTGATGGCTTGCTTCTCTCCAGATGATCAGTTCCTTCTTGTTTCAGCTGTTGACAATGAGGTAATATTTGGATGGATTTACAGTATGATTTGAGGGTGTTGATTTCCTTCTATGTTCTGAAATATCCAACTCATACTTAGGTCTTATCCTAGGTGTTTGGTTCCCAAGTCTCGGACTTTTAAATGCTTGTTGAGATTGGTCCAGGCACAATAGAAAGTGTCTTAGTAAACTAGAAAGTTTGTTAGAACCTGCCTCGAAGCATGACCATCGAAATGGAAGATTTCTATGAACAGGATTACGCTGCTTTTTTTTCCCCTAAAAATTTTTCTTCATGACATTTTCGCCTTATTTTACATGATAAACTTTGATTACTAAATTTGGTATATCGCTGGTGTGAAGAATTTTTTGTGATACAAGTTCGACACCCAATATTAAAGGGCCTTGATATGCACAAGACTAGGATGGAGTTCTGAGCCAATGCCATGAAAGCCTCATTTGTGAATTTAGCCGCCACAAAGTTTCAATACACTCAAATATGCAAGTGGTAGATAAATGGATGCATAGTGAATGGTCATTCTGGATTGTTTCTGTTGAAGATTGTTTGTGGCATGGTGGTCTGTTTAGAATGAAAGAAACAAAGGATATGTTCTAGTGGTGGAAGTAGGTTTTGACTGGGTTCTTGGGATAATACATCAGACACTCCATTTTGGTTATTCTGATTTTTTTTTTTTCTTTTCAAAAATGTGCATTAGAGTTCAGATATATGTTCATCTTTTTTCGTGTATATATATATATATATATATATATATATATATTGTGCTTAGTCCTTTATTGCTACTTATTGACATATTGATCATCATCATCTTCTTTTTTTAAGAGGTTAAGTGGAATTGAGATATCATGCGCTTTGCCAGGTTAGACAACTTCTGGCTGTTGATGGGAGGCTCCACTTGAATCTTGAGATAGCTTCTACGGGAACCTCTCAGAACTACACTCGTTCCTATTACATGAATGGAAGGGATTATATTATCAGTGGGAGTTGTGACGAGCATGTAGTCCGCATTTGCTGTGCCCAAACCGGAAGGCGTCTAAGGGATATCTCTTTGGAGGTACCTCATATTTGTATTTATTGTTTTGGGCTAAGCTACAGTATCATAGTGTATGAACCACTTATGGGTATGGATACAATGTTTAAAATGATTTAATACTGAAATACAAGAAGTGTCTGCCTTTGTGACGTCAAACTCTATCATGGTTATGGAGCTTCATTGTTTCCCGAGAACCACAGGAAAGAAAAATGATGGCTTTTGTCTTGCAGGGAAGTGGCTCAGGATCTATGTTTGTGCAATCTTTGAGGGGTGATCCTTTCAGAGTGAGTTCTTTATTTTACTTCTGGTGCTTTAATAATCAACCCTCTACTGGTAAATGAAGTATACTTCTGGAATGATCCCACATTCTGCTAGCGCCATTTAATAATTTCATATAGTGCTTCATTTCAATCACCATGCTTGATAAAACATCAACATTGCCAATGCATGTTGACAGTTGAGACACAGAGCACTCACTTCTACGCTTGATGCCCAGATGTTTCTCCTATAGTTGTGGGTGTATTTGTTTTCCTCTTAATTTAGCTATTGAACTTTGACTTGGATTCTTTTGATGCCCCCTTCTTATGTCCCATGACATGTCGAGTTTTTCAAAATAAAAACACTGCATAATTTTTACTTGGAGTTGCTGTTTTAACTACCTCACAATTAATTAGTATATTAACATATTCATGTATGATAAGACGTTAAATTGATGTATGCCCTTTCCATATCGTTACAAATATCATGTACCGTGAAGAATCTGTCTACGTTTAGATAGGTTTGTCTGTCACGTCACTAGTACACATTTAAGGGTGAAATTGTCGTGCCGGTGCTCATACAATCTTGGTGTTTCCACTATGGGATACAAGTTTTATTTCCCTTTGTTTTTTTCAATGTCTTTGCATCCAGGATTTCAACCTGAGTATTTTAGCAGCCTATACACGTCCAAGCTCAAAGTCCGAGATTGTCAAGGTAGAAGTCCTATATTGTTTCCTTGATGATGTCAGATGTCCAATGTCTTGTCTTTCTGTGAAATTTAAGATATCTAAGTTACAATCTTGACAGGTCAATCTGCTGGAATCAAGTGACTCTGCCAAGGAAAATTCTTTCAGCCGGAATTCCTGCCCATTCAATAGTATGGGAGGTTGATGCATATTCTTTGTTTTGTATGTATCTTTTCCTTGTACATATAGTAATACGGCTTCTCTTATCAGTTTCTGTTTATTCGATAACGAAAAGGCTGTTATTAACTTATTATAGTAGTATCATCGTGGGACATGTAACAATTTATTTTCCGAGTGCTAGTAAATTGCCCAACGCCAATGATGGGCTGCCAACTTAGCGCATGGGACGCACCATCTTTGCACTAAATGAGACACGTGCTTGGGTTGGGGGCCTTATATACGTGTAAAAATATAGCATTCGTATATGTATCGAGTTTATAAAATATATACAAGCTTCATGAAAAACAAGACTTTGAAAAAGAAGGTGTACTTGGCTGGTTTCTGCATGCATGTAATAGTGGTTGCAGTGTTTGTATGTGCTATATCTTCTGGAGCTGTCATTTTAGGTAGATGACATGCGGACAAGCTACTTATTACGCAGAATACGTGAGCCTTGAGGTTTTCCTTTTCTCTTTCTCTTTTGGATGGAAGATAAATTTTAAAAGAAATTGCTTTCTTAAGTTTGCTACACATGTTATGGACACGTGCAGGAATATGCTATATATAAGCTCAGCCTTATCTTTTGAATACTGTTACATCTATAAAAGAATTATACAAAAACAATATCACAAACTGACGTAGTTTTATCTAATTCGTTAGATTTACTTTATAATAAAAGTAATTTTATAATCTGACGAATCATATTAAGTCACGTCAATTTTTGAGATTATTTTTGTATAATCACTTTGTAGTTAGATTATTTCCCTTTTTCTTTTTACATTACTTGGATCTAATTTTCTTCTATGATCGGTTGAAGCTTATTTAAGTCGTAGATTCAGTAATTTTTTTTTTTTTGTTGTTGCTCAGTATCTGGCTATTGCAGAGTCGACCCTGCATATAAGCTGATTTCAGGTGGGTGGCGTGCGTCAGGCTACGATTGGTTGCTGAAACAAATTCAACTCATTTTAAATTAATTATTAATAAAATTTACTATTTTTTCAATTTTTCATAGAAAAATTAAATCTATCTTAACCTATTTCATATATTTTAATCTAAAAAATTAAATTCATTTTAACTTTTTACTCAACCTATCTCAACATTTAAATACAATCTAGTGGCACAATGTGACTTTCACATTGAAACAAGTGTTTGTCACTTTACCATGAAGATCTATGACTTTCTCAATCTTATGAGAACTCTCATTGGATTAACTAAAACTTAAATTTATTGAGTATTTAGTTATTAGAGAGTAAAATATGCTCACAATGAATTAGCTAATTGATATTTGGCTACAGTGACTTTAAAAAAAAATTTTAAATTTGAAGGTTACTATACATATATTAAATATATATTTTATTAATTATTTCTCTCTTATTTTCTTTCTATCACATATTTTATCACAATTAGTATATTAATTTGAGTTTGTGATATATTAATTTAATAAGAATATGATTATTAATTAATATATAATAGGTAGAATAGTAAAATATGATAAAATAAAATAAATTAAAAAAATTAAATATTTTTTAAATTATTAGTTATTTATTACTATATAACAAATAAATATATAATCTAATGTAGAGATTTAATGTGAATAATTAAAATTAAATTCATCTTATATTATTTTATTATTATATAATAAAAAAATAATTATTTTAATATAAAGATTTATGTGAATGAAATAATTAAAAATTAAATTTCTCTTATATTTATTAAAAATATCACTTAATTTTGACTGACGAGAGTGCTCTTCAGAAAGAAGAAGGGAAAAAGGATAATATTGGAAATAGGGTTAGCTTTCTTTCATGGCACATGCATGCAGACAAGGATAAGGAAGTACTAGCAATCATTCAAAGCTTCAGAAACGCGTGGGCAGAGAGCCTGAACCACAGCTCATCACGTCCTCTGTGCGACCGAGGTAAGTTACTGATATGCAAGACCTTCCAAAAGCTCCAGCTGTTCCCTCACAGCATGCATTAAATATGCAAGACCTTTCAAGTAAAAGTTGCCAGTACCTCTACTTGCTGCTATAAATGCCCACTTAAGTTCTCTGCGCTAACAACTCACAATCCTCTTCATCTAGCTTTGCTTCCTCTAGATCGTCTTTCACGCACACACATTCTTTAACAAGGCTATAGATCTTTGCAGCTCTGATCACAAAAAGTCCACGCAAAAATGAAGCTCTTCTTTGCCACCCTGCTGCTTTGTTCTCTTCTCCTAAGCTCCTCTTTCTTGGAGCCCGCCATGGCTCAGTCAGGTGACTTTCTTGTTTCAAAACTTCTTCATGTTCTTTCATTTTTAATTTTAATATTTTTTTTTGCTTGTGATGGTAATAGTAACTATTGAGTCACTTGGATTGGACATGTCCTCCTAGCCAGTCTTTTGCTTTTTATTTTCCCATTTCATTTGCGGGGTAATAATATTAATGTTAATAGCTTTTGCTATATATGGCTGTGAAAGGATTTTGCAGCAACAAGTGCAAAGACAGGTGCGCAAAAGCAGCGGTGCAGGATCGATGCATGAAGTACTGCGGGATATGCTGTCAGCAGTGCAAGTGTGTTCCTTCGGGGACTTATGGGAACAAGCATGAGTGCGCTTGCTACAGAGACAAGATGAATGCCAAGGGCAAGCCCAAATGCCCTTGAAAATGGCTGTTTTAGAAACTTGTGTATGAATGAACACAGAGAGAGAGAGATTGAAGAGTGTCGAGGGAGAGGTGCAGTGCATAATAAAGAGTAGCTAGGCAACCAGTGTCTTAGTTGGGCTTAATTAATTATGTATGTCACTGTGAGAGATCAGTCCAACCACGTGTAATAAATAATGTTTCTAGCAAGGCTTTCATTTGGATAGACTCTTCTTCTTTCTCTCTCTCGTTCCTGAGAAACTATGGGCATGTCTTTATTCATTCTCAAGAGAAAAAATAAATCCCAATTCAATTGAACATGGTCTGTCGACCTATATGCATATTATTAATATATGTCAACATAAGAAAATCAAACGTAATGAATATATCCATTATATAATATATATATATATATATATATATATATTTACTCTATTATAATAAACTGTGAATGGTAATTTTTTTTTTGTTATTTTTTTTATTTTTTCGATAAGTTTTGTTTTACCAAAAAATTCTTAAAATTCTTGATCATTTGACATGTAGTTTTTTTGTAGAATTTAATAAAGAATTTTATTTTACCAAAAGATTCTTAATAGCCCTGCGGTTAGATACTTTGTTGAAATTTAGATTTTTTTTAATCTTTCTTTAATTTTGTATTTTCTTTTTTCAGACAAATAAGTTACTGATTTTTTTATTTTTTATTTATTTAAATCATTATGTCAGGTGTACTTTGGATCTAACGCATCCGGGATCTTCCTTAGTATTTATTATATATATCAATTTTTAATATTATTTTTAAATATGATTTAATTTAAACATTAGTTGTAAGGGGGTTTTCCCGGACCATAGAATGTCTTAGGCCCTCTATTAGAGGACTCATTAGAAAATCAAATAATAAAGAAGAGTGAGGGATAAGGAAGGAGAGAAAATTGGGTGATTTGATATAAAGCAAGAAAATATAAGGTGTAAAGTGTCAGGAGAGAAAAAATATGAAAGTAACTTAAAGCAAATGAAGAGCAGGTAATAAAAGGTGAGAGAAACCTACGGACTCTAGATCTTTGGACTATCTCTCTTCAGGGACTTCGACTTCTTCAGACTGAGGGACTTCTTCTTCAGCTAGAAAGCTATAGGGAGAAATTTTTATCTATATATTAGCTATACAGCTTTTATTATACAATGAGACATAAGAGGCCACGAGAGACTATAAACAAGCTTATTATAGTAGAATTTTTTATTTTCAAACTCCTGTGGACGTAGGCCTAGTGCCGAACCACTTAAAATCCGTGTGATCATCTCTTTATTTCATGTATTTAAATATTATTTATCGTCATGGATGTATGAACCAATATTGTACAGCCGTAACAGATAACTATCGGGAGCTCCATATATCACCGATCAAGGCCTAATTCTGAAGAACCGAGTTATCGAGGCCTGGCCCAAGAGCGTACAAAATATGACAACGTTGATATTACAATAAAAATGATAAAATAAATAAAATAATATAATATATGGTATAAATAAAATAATGAATATGTACGTGTTGAATCTTTGATACTTGTATTTAGATGGGCTTGCTTTCATTAAACCCGGCCCGTTTTCCAACACCACATTCTGTCCCGAAACAACATTCAAAATTTCATTTACCCAAGAAAAATAAAACATAAACGACGTAGTATAACATTGCATTTGCCTGACCTTTCTCCCAAATCTGTCTCTCCATCTCTCCCTCCCTGCCTGCATTTTCATTTTCTTTCAGAATCGTAGAGCGAGGAAGATCTCTCGGAGATCAATAATGGAGAACGCAAAGGTTCAAGAGGTATATATCTCTCTCTGTTTATACATACATGCATATATACGTGCTGTATGCATAGGCATTATCTAGTGGTCGTGGTATGTGATGCGCAGATTCTGGAGAAGCAAGTGCTGACGGTGGCGAAGGCGGTGGAGGACAAGCTGGACGATGAGATCTCAGCTCTAGATCGGCTGGACATGGACGATCTAGATGCGCTCAGGGAGAGGAGGTTGCAGCAGATGAAGAAGATGGCGGAGAAGCGGAGCCGTTGGATCTCCCTCGGCCACGGCGAGTACTCCGAGATCCCTTCCGAGAAGGACTTCTTCGCCGCCGTAAAGGCCAGCGACCGCGTCGTCTGCCACTTCTACCGCGACAACTGGCCCTGCAAGGTTCTTATCGTAATTTTGATCGCTTCATTTTTCAATTTTTTTCCTTTGTGGTCCTTCATTTTGTTCGTGTGTGAGGGATTGATATAAATGGCTATATGATTAATTAGAACACGACCTTTCCCGTAATTCAAATAGAGTAGTAGTTATCATGGTATCGGAGAGCAGTGATCCAAGTGCAGACCGACTCCAATCTAACGCCCTTTCAAAAACTAAAATTCCACTCGTTAACCCAACTTTAAGAAAGCGGCATTGATATCCTGAAGGAGGTTCGATCGAAATGTAGGGAAACAAATTCATGTCTGAAGTCCATTTACAATCGCAGGTGGTAGACAAGCACTTGAGCATATTGGCAAAGCAGCACATAGAGACACGTTTTATGAAAATCAATGCCGAGAAAAGTCCATTCTTGGCTGAAAAGCTCAAGATCATTGTTCTTCCAACCCTTGCCCTCATAAAGAATGCCAAAGTTGATGACTATGTGGTACGCCAAAGAAACAATTGACTGCAGTGCGTACCTTCTATTGTTTGAGACTTCACTCTTTCTAACATTTTGGTGTCCAATATAATGTGCATCAGGTAGGATTCGATGAGCTTGGTGGGACGGATGAATTCAGCACAGAGGAACTGGAGGAAAGGCTGGCTAAAGCTCAAGTTATATTTTTTGAGGGTGAATCATCACTGAATCCAAGATCTGGGTCACAAGCCCCAAGGAGCGTCAGGCAAAGCGCAAAGCCGGACTCATCAGATTCGGAGTAAATCAGTGTTGCTTTAGATTGTGATTATGAATCAGTGAGCAAATATTTTCATTCAAATGAACCTGGGTATTCAACGCCTACCATGGGGAGTAGGCCCTCTTGTGATCAGAATTTCTTAGAGCAACACTACTAATACATGTGAGATTCTACCATCAGTTTTTTTGCTTGCATGCATTAATATATAACTTCATAAGCTTTCTAAAAATTCGAATAGTTATTAGTAAAATTTTAAAGTTATTTTCTCTCTCTTTAGAGTGGTTAACTTGTTGAAACTCATCACTTTCCATGCTCTGTTCCTCTAGTTCAGTTGGCTGAGATGTTTGTTTGAACTCGTCTGCAAAATAATTCCAGTTCCTGTTCGAGTTGGAAGCTCTTTTATGGAATCATGCTCGAATAAAAACTCAAAACCTGGAAAAACAATTGTCAAAAATACCTTTTGTTTCCTTCATGTTCACAAAATTTGTCATCCAATTGATCAAAATTCGTTAACACCATATATATTATGCACGATCAAGATATACCAACATCTCTAGCAAGCTGTGAAATCTCTCGAAAAAATTACATATCAGAAAATGCTAGATTAGTGTATAACAACAACAGGCCGTGGAAGACCCAAGAATATACAATTCACTCAATGGCTTGTAAAGAAAGCATTAAATACTTTCAAAACATGCCATCAGAGCAAATTGATCTCCTGCAGCTCAAAGTTCAAACTTACGACCTAAAGCGCAACACAAAAATGAACAGCTAGCAATAACAAATAGTTTTAACTTATAAGTCCTAACTATGTAGATCAGGGCGGGAAATGCAACACGTGACAGGGAAATGCAACATGTGATCATAATATCAATCGTCGCTGCTTTCCTTTGGTTGTTCCTTTGGTTGGGGCAAGCACGCATTTCCCATGAGGATGGCTTTGCAAAAGTGGTCTGTAATGATCGATTAGATCCATAAGAGATTGGTGGACGGATCCCTGCACTCGTTGAAGACAAAGAAAATGAAAAACAAAAGAAAGAAAATCCCCGGGAAACTAGCTAGCAGATATTATGGGGGAAGCATGTCTTCATGAAAGCAATGCATAGCACATATCCATTTCAACTGTCTAAAAAATAAGGTCAATTTCTTGAAATTTCATTTGATTTAGAGCTATTTCAGAACATGATAGACTTCTAACGATGATGGTGACGCAATTGTAATCCTAGACTTTGTGCATGCAAAAGAAAAAAAAAATGGTGGTGTTTGTTTAAAAATCCATTAATTCCATATGTTAAAGAACGCAAGACTAGTGACTAATATGGGATCTTCTAACCTTAGAAACCGCCTTGGCAGTCTGAGCAACATAATTACCCCATTGATCCTGTAGAAAGCTCAAGAAACGTTCCGGATCAATAGAGGTAAGCTCCCGAATAATCCTAGCGGAAAGCTGTTCTCCAAATTCAATCAAGCATTTTTGCACCACATGGCTGCCATGCATGTTCATAGAGAGAGAAAGAAATCTTCCTTCGAGCTGCGCATGTATAGCTTCTGCAGCACGTGGCATCCTCTGCCCTATTACGTGCTGCACAACAAAGTTCCTAAAATGAAAACAAAAAAAAAAACTTGATGGTGTTAGATCAGAAAGGTTCCATATTGATCGAGTAGCAGATGCAAGGCACCAAAAGGAGCATCTGACTAATTTTAAGACTTCAAACCCTTTTCTTTTGAAGGTTTGAAAAACAGCAGTTACAAAAAAAAAAAAAAAAAAATGATGGGCGTAGGAGCCTTTTAAAAGAGGCAAAAGAAAAAGAAAATTACAATACACGATCGAGATACTGCATTTCGAATACGGTTCTTATTCTTCAAGATGCATGCATGTATGTTTAACACATGAGAGAAATGGAGGGGGTCAAGATGAACAAACCCAAAAGGATCTTCTGAAAGGAGTAGCGCATTTGCTGCTATTTTAGCCACAAGACGCTTCCTAGTTTCTCCAAAAGCACGATTGACACACTCTTGCATTACACAGCATCCATATCTGTCTGTTGCAATATCAAAACAGTTCTCTGCTATCTCATTCGTAATAAGCTGAAAACAGAAGGAAAAGTTATTTGGAATCACAGAATTTAATCTAAGTCAAAGGTACATTAATATAATCACCTTTCTTCAGAAAAGCATTGATATATTTATATATATATATATATATATGTTTGTCATGTGTGTCTAAATTAATATATATGAGAATTGTTATTCATCATTCTTTTTGCCATCTTTTTCCTGCCATCGATTGGAAAATTGTTTTATCATTCAATCATTTGATGTCACATAAGAGAGAGGATGGTGAATATAATTTATATATACTGCTAATACTGTTATTAACATAAGATGAACGCCATTCTTCCGACACGAATAGTTTAATTTTGTTTTCAGCAGGATATAACTTATAGAACCTTGTCATTAAATTTAGCCATTAGGCAACTTCGGTAGAACCGCACAGCCTTGGGTAAATAAAATTAGATGCATGCATGTTGTCGAGGCATATCTAATACGCATTACCTCGTTGTCTTGGGCGGGGAAAAGTTCCAAGCACTTCTTAATTACAAACTGACCACTCGAGCTCTTGGCCAAGGCAACTGTTAAATTCCTTATAGCCCATTTTACCAAGTATATGTGCTCCGGGGTCAAATGCTCCAACAATTTTTGCATTGACCGACTTCTGCATTGACAAAATTCAAAATAATTTATAAAAATCCGAGAAGAATTCTCTCTAAATTGGGCCAAACAAAAAGGCAACTATATTTCCATCATAATTTTGACCCTTTTTTTTTATTTTTTTTTATTTTTTTTTATAGGCATTTCGATAAACAATTAACTAGTTAATTAGAACGAGTCATACCCTTGGCTATCGGTGCATGTATACTTTAGTTTTTGTTCATTACTGATCAAAGCAAGAAGAATTTCAGTCAGCTGTTCTCCACTGCTTTCTTCGAAACGCTTCTGAACGTGATGAGAGTTACGCGGGTGAACCATTAACGCGTGCAAATCGTCACTCCACTTCTCAAACTTCTTCTGAAAGAAAGCATACCCCGGCCAGCTTCGGTCTTTGGCCACCGAAAGCAGTTGGCCGTTCAATTCTTCCATTGAGGGGTACGACGTTGGACGCTGTTGCGACGGCTGCAATGACAATATCCCAGCGGACCTCAGACCATTACTGGAAATTCCCCGACTTTGGAAGTTGTAATCAAATCGAATCCCATTACAACTCGGAGAAGACGGCCAAATAGGATAATCATAACTCATTGTATCTGCAGATTGTCTTCCGCACATTGTTAATGTTGGAGAAGACGGCCAATCAAACACATTGTTAATGTTGGAGCTAGAAGAGGACGCAGACTGGTTCTTTCCTGTCCCAAAACTTGGGCCCGCACCCGATAAATTTCTGTGCTCATAATTGGCAAAACTTGGCCGGGAGCTCGAAAGTCCATAGTCATTGCTCAATATTAATGGCACTCCACGGGGCCTTGTATCATAAGCCATATGTCCCATCACTGCAGAATGAATTCTCATCGACTGCAAATGCTGTTCTCTCAACTTCTCCAAATATTGCTGTCCTTGCCATTCTTGTGCATGCGTTGAAGGAGCAAGACCTCCGGCCATTACATAATTATCATCGAAACCGTTCCCTAAAGATGGCCCAGTAGTACTACCGCACCAGGCATCTTCTCGAGAGGCCGGTGGAGCAAGAAACCAAGATTGATGAGAAGGAGTTGATAGGCTTAGCCGACTCAATGAAGTTTCAAGGCCTTGTTCAAGAAGGGTCTCGTAATTGAGACCAGGATTTAGGTCCATCCCCGAGATGGCGTCTTGAAAATTAACGCTCCCAGTGGTGGGGTTTTGGTTTTGGGAGATGGGGCGGGTTTGAACTCTAGGGTTTATTATGGTTGTTTTCTGATGAAGGGAATTTCCAGACGAACGGTTACCATCATTGTGGTTTTCCAGGGAATCAGCAACGACAAGGCGGTGGCTTTCCCGCTGTGAAATAGAAGAAGGGTCAATAGGCTTTTGATCAGGCATGAAACATTGGAAGTCTGAAGCTTCTTTCTCTCCCTTCTCCATAGTGTAACGCAAGGGAGGGAGGGAGCTAGGGAGTAATGGAGAAAAATTAATCAAGGGTTTGACTGAGAGAAAGAGAGCAGTAGAGGTGATTAATTTTAGGGAGTAAATATCGGGGATTTAAAAAGGAATTAGGTTTATAGAGACGTGTTTGTAACTAAACTGATCACAATAAAACATCATGAGTTATCATATATATATATAAATGTATATATATATATGGAAATATTGCTGAATCCATCCATCGGTTTGCTTGTTGAGGAAGATAGGGTTTTTGGGGGCTGGTGAATTGCAATCTCTATCCATGATCTTCTCATAAAACGATCATAAAGAGATTGGCGATGAGGATGATGATGGTATTATATAGAATTATCTGATCACTACAACTTAATTTCACTCCAAGTAATTCCCCAAAAAGATGAGAGAGATAAGATAGTTATGTGGATTTCAAATTAAACTGCTTTTTATTGATAGCTGCTTCGGATCCTATATGCACGAAAATAGAAACTCTTGATACTTGCCCACGTGCTAGCTTCCACGTACGTAACATTATCATTCTCTCTCAAACTACTTTATATATACTACGAGGCTGTTTTTTTTTTGTTTAATCTACGTAGTTGAATATCAGTACAACTACATTATGAACTGTGTTAAACGTCCGAATATCTTTTATGGAGGTAAAATTAAGGAAAATATTTTTTTAATGTTAAATCCACTCCTTAATTATTGAATTCGATCTTTACATGAAGGTGACAAACAATCAATAATAGTAGTACTTTACCGTTTGAATTTAGAGATGAGTTGAATAAAATATTATTAGAATATTATTTTTAATATTATTATTATTTTAAAATTTGAAAAAGTTAAGATGTTTATTACATTTTGTTTGAAAATTTAAAAAAATTATAAGGATGAGATAAGATAAGTTGATGTGAGTTTCAAATTCAAATTAGATAGTCTTTTTTGGCCCTGTACGATTTTTCCCTCATTATTTAATTAATTTGTTTAGTGACCGATTTAATTAACACTACTTAGTTTATAAATAAATAAATTATAAAGATCATGTTTATTTGTCAAGAGAAATCCATTTCCATTGCTTGAAACTGTTGAGGTTAATGAGATTTAATTAACAGTACTTAGTTTATAAATAAATAAATTATAAAGATCATGTTTATTTGTCAAGAGAAATCCATTTCCATTGCTTGAAACTGTTGAGGTTAATGAGATTTAATTAACAGTACTTAGTTTATAAATAAATAAATTATAAAGATCATGTTTATTTGTCAAGAGAAATCCATTGCTTGAAACTGTTGAGGTTAATGATGATGACACACCGAAACGTTAGAAATTTAAAGAAGAGACCAGGTCTACACTGATCTAGTGCCGATAGTAAGTATCATTTTTTTTTTTAATTTTCTTATTGTTAATTAAAATAAAAGACAGTTCTTTTTTATTTTTATCTATAGAGATTGAGCTCTCATTTATGAAGGGTGAGGTTGAGTTTCTGTTTAGGCATAGAGTATTATCTCTTCGACGTTTATCTATAAAGAGTCAGTAATAGTGAAGAGCAAACTTATCACAAAAGAAAATAGTTTACTGATAAAACTCTAAATGTATTATTTTAACTTATGATATCATATTTGATATGAAGACATCTCAGAATTTATCCGACCATTAATATAAGGTTTTTTTTTATAAATAAATTATGAGAGTTTTCTTAAAATAATAATAATAATAATAAGGGTAGAGATTATAGGTATCACTTATTGTATTAATTCAGTTAATAATTTGACTGCATAGGTTTTTGGTTTTGCTGACCATCGCTACCAGAATTACTTCAAAAGGTACATTTCGTACGAAACTTGGCATGCAAGTATCTCTTTCTTCATCTTTATTTTCTTTTCTTTTTTCGTATTTTTTTTTTTGTAATTTCATTGGCATCACTTTGCTTTCAATTGTAATTTGGCTTAAGTTTGAATTTTCAATTCCTCTCAACTCATCTCAACTCATCGTTACAATTTTTTTAAATTCCAACACAAAATATAATAAATAATTTAATTTTTTAAAATTTTAAAATAATAATAATATTAAAAAATAATATTCTAACAATATTTTATCATCTTAACTCAACTCAACTTAACTCACTTCAACATCATTACAACTTTAATCCATAGATATATAAGTATTTTCATAACATGAAGCCAATCATTTTTTATGCGGATACACTCATTTTCTGTCTCCATCTCTTCTCTTTTTAATCGAAAACTTTTATAGATTGAGTAGTGCGTCTACGAATGCACGTCAACTGTATTGAAAAAAAAAAGAAAAGGGATTTAATATTAAAATATTATTATTTTTATACGAGTCACAGTTTTATCTTTTATTTTTTAAAAAAGACTTGCACACCTTAAAAGTAGGATGGTCTAGATCATTTTTAAAAAAATAATTTTAAGAGAGAAATAAATAAATAAATAACACGGGTGTTGAATTTTTTTTTTCTCGACAAGTATTTATAGATAAACTAACAGATACAAGATATAAGTTTAGTGGAGTGGGAGTCCCCTACAGTCTTTTCAAAGTCAATACACATTACAACACAAAAGTAAGAAAACAAAGAGGTTAATTGGAGCCAAAAAATTGATTCCCACCCAATTTCCACAAGGAAAGACCGCTTGAAGACGATTTTTGAATAGTCTGATGAATAGATTATTAACTTGCCGCTAGAAGCCACAATACAAAGAGGTATGCTGCAACGTGTTGGTCTGGACTAATTAGAAGGAGTCGTCACATTCATTTTCACTTGATCTTCTGTTAGGAAAAATAAGAACATAGTGTAGCAATAAAAAATTGAGATAAATAGCCGGCGAGGGGCCACCATTAGCTGGGGTGGCGCGTGCAGTACACACGCCATACTTGGAGATGGTTGAAAGGACGGAACACGGGTGTTGAATTAAACAGCCACGGTTTCAGCTTCAATTTGACCTTTTTCTTTATGTGCTGCTGCATATACAAAAAAAGTAAAAAATAACAAAATCCGCAAGATTGTAGTTGCAACAAACAAACCAACACTAATCCTTTTATACAAATATGAACTCTCCATTTGCTAGTTCACGAGTGGCCTCAACTTGCATCTCTGATCTCCCTCCCAGTCTCTTTATGAAACTAATTCGTTATGGGCTCATGAACTCTTCTATATACAGATAGGAAGCAGTTTAAAAGAGGAGGAACTTTCAAGCAGCTTGCCCGTCACTAGAGGCATTATTCTCAGAACTGCTTGTCAAGGATAGGAGTTCCATAAGCTCCATTCGATACTCCAGGACTCTGAGCAACAGCATGCACCTATTGGAGGAAAAAAGGTTGCATCAGTAAGAAATACCAATTAAATTCAGAGTTCAAGTTGGCTGAATAAAAGGAAATGTGAACAGGTAGCTTTCTTCAGAATTCTGAAGGAAGAAAAGGGGAAAACGGGGGGACCCCAGAAAGAATCGCTGAATTTTCCAAAATTTAGTCAATAAGTGGACTCTCAGATGGCTCATATCCAAGAAGTGCTAGGGAAATTCACAAATGAACACAATTCAAAACAAGCTCAGCACATTGCTGGATCAAGTTTTCAATCCCAAAAAACCAGGGAGAGAAAAAAGAGATGGACTAACCAGAAGAGGAGACGTGCCAGGTAGTCCCGATTCAGTGAAATGAGGGGCTGGAGTTGAAGTGAGGTATTTTCAACAATCTCAGCACAATCTTCACTCCCTACATTCACTGTTCCGGTTGGGGAATTCGCTAATAGAGGAGCCTCAGAATGCATCTTGGGAGAGAGGGTAGCAAGGAGACCATGTACAACAGATCAGTAGATTATTTCTTTTAATTCGGGGGACACAGCTTCTGATAACTCAGCTACCTGTACATAGAACAATTCGTATTAGGCATAATACAGACTCGCATGAAAAAATGAAAATGAAAGAAGCCAACTCAAAATTAGCTTCAAGTTGAGGGGTAAACTCGATTCCTGGAGTCATTGCTCAAGAAAGGTCGCATGCAGATGAGAGCGGAAAACTAGTGTGTAAATAACACATCAGACCCCAAACATTAATTCAGGAAATTTTTTATAATAGTCAACAATATAGTAATATCTTATAATAGCAAAAAACTACTAAAACATGAGTGTAGAAGCATGTCGCTAAAACCAGCAGATATCCTGCACTATGCGGTCCAATAGTTAACCAAAAGCCACACCTCATGTTTGGGGTGCCGATCATGACACTTGAGAGATGGTGGAGCTTAAGCAATAGCTTCACACTACAGCTGCGAACATGCTATCTTAAACATTGAACCAAAAGGATGAAACTGCTTTCATACTTTCACTTGCCATTTTTAGTGGCAAATAGCACAGAACATGGGTTCTAATGCAATAAAAGAAGCAGTTACACAAAACCAAACCATCTCATCTCATATAATTATTACAATTTTCTTAAACTTTCACACAAAATGTAATAAACAAATCAATTTTTTCAAATCTCAAAACAAAAATAATATTAAAAAATAACATTATAACAATATTTTATTTAACTTTTATCAAAACATCTCATTTCATCTTATTTGAACTGAGTAACCAAACGGGACCTTATTGTAAGTAAAACCATAGGAAACACGATTTACATGTAAAAAGTGGCAATCATAGAAACAAGACAAAACATTACACTCAGTTTGCCACTTGTACCAAAAAAAACGAAACAAGGTTGGAACTTATCATAAACGTCCACATTCTCTGTCCTTTTCAGTGTCTTCCCATGAAGAAGAGGTTGTATCAAGGTTGTTTGCAAAACGCTCATATTATGATATCACTCTGAGATAAGTTTATCAGATTAAAAGAGATTCTGAAAACAATAACAATATTAATGTTGCAGATGGTACTAGTACTGCATCAGTAGTCGCAGAAAGAAACCGAGGCCTGCAGCAACAGCAACTAATGCTAATATATGATTAAACATGAAATTCAACAATTGGAAGAGTATGGGAAAAATTAAAACCTGCAAAAGTTTATATTTCAAATTTGCTTTTCAGGAGAGATGAGTTCCTTTTTCCGGTCGTAGAGATTTCAAGTAATCCAGCAAATCATTCTTCTCCTCCCAACAAACTTTTGCATTTGCAGGGCAGCACTTTTACTCTTGATTTCACAAAGTTCCTTTAATAAAATATTGGATTATGAGCAAATATATCAGCCACAATGACAGGCGTGATTCAGAATGAAGTAAAGAAAATAGTAGAAGGCCAACGTAGCATCCAGAGTTAGAAGAGGATTTTTTTAAAATTTTATGTAAACGAATACAGAACTTAAAACATTACAGCTTAACATTTCATGTTATCAATAAAATGATATGAAACTCCAATCAAGAAATTACAGTTCTTCAATCTAAAGACACTCTGATTATATTATATTAGCAGAATAGATTTTTTCCCAGGCCAGAACATGGTATTGCGGAAAAGAAGCCAGTAGTCAAGGCATTAAATTGTTTAGTCGGTGCTTAAATATGCATGTTATTGGCACGCCTGTTTGGGAAGATTTCTCACCATATTCGCTATTTAAAATATGACAATGTGGAAATTTAACACATATATCAGTAGGGTTAATATTGTGAAAATTCCAATTCTCTCGAGAAATGCTACACATCATCCTCACTCTACACACTAACATGTGATTTGTCAATTTTATACTTGATATGTAAATACACATATTTACACATCAATATGTGTGTTTAAATAGAAATTCAAAAATGACAAATCATATATTATTGTGTTGTGTAGGGGATGATGAGTAGAATTTTTCATATATATAATATGGGACCAAAACAAATGAGAATGGAATTCAATATAATAGCACTAGCCTGATGATCAGTGATATTAAATTGCCACATCCCGACAACTTGTGTGGTAGCCAAAAAACTATTTGCTCCGATGAGTTCATAGCTACTGCCTTCTGCAAAGCATTAGTATGCCTACTTCGAGGGAGGCTCCTCCAATTCAGAAAACAGCTAACTTCTCAGATGCAGATCTGATATACACATAAAAGTAAAGGCCTATGGGCCCTAACTATTACACAAGGAAAAAACAGCTACTGTAGTCCAGTTGAAGCTTCAGCCCATGAGCCCATCTGCTTCCCAAGCCCATGTTCTTCTTTATTCCCTTACGGCCCAGCTCAGACCACTCCTCTTCTAAATCTCCCTGGTTTCCGTCGAGCCTTCAGTTTCCCAAAACCCCACTTCTCACCCACAGCCTTACTCTTCCTCTCCTCGGCTATGCCGATCACCACTTGCCCCTCTTGCCGTCGTGTAATAGAGGAAGAGGGAGATAATAAGAGAGGAGCGATGATGACGAGGTTGCCATTAGCGATAACGACAACCACACCCACCACTTCCCTCTTATCTATCTCTCTTCTGTCGATTCAGTTCAGACAAAATAATCATACAAAAAGAAGCACGTCGAGAAAACGTCTGGATCAAAATAGTCAAAATCAATCACATGCGAAGAAGCTCAGGTTTCAATAAGAAAAACTACTTAGAAAAAAGATTTATCTTTTTAATTATCACTATTTAATTTCTTAATAATAATAAATAATTTTTTGGTTTTGGAAATGGTTGTTTATTTTGTTTTCTGAAGGCAACTCGGTTTTCTAAAGCCCCTTCACTGATCCATGGATGACTAGAATTATATTTATGGTCGTAGTGTATAATTTTCTCATATTTTATTTGAAAAAATATATAAATTTAGAATTTACATTAAAAAATATATATTTTAATAGTTACTCTTATCTTTTTTAAAAAAAGAAAAATTTTATTTACAATCTTAAGTAGGGAACTGCATGCGCAGTTCCATTAATAAATGAGTATAAAAAAAATTATTTTAAAAATTATATTATTATAATTTTAAAATTTCTTTAAACTTAAATTTACATGAATAATCTTCATTTGGAAACGGTATATAAACTAATTCTAAGTTATGCTTAGGCTCTCATGAAGATTGCCTTTGATTATTCTACATTTTTTTCAGGTCTTCTCTGATTGGATCTAAGCACAAGCTATACCAATATAACCACGAAAAAATCGATTCAATGCCTACAAGGCTACATGTCCGTCAGTCAAAAGGTAGTTTCCACTTTCCAACACGTTCAATTGTCAGGTTCATTTCATTAGTAAAGGAAGATAAAGGAGAAAGTGACGTGAAGCCCGCCCCCACCAAATTACCACGTTTTGCATGAGCCTTTTTTAAAAAGCACTGTTATTCATTAGTCCATACACCATGTATCATAATTTTTTTTTATTTTTTTTGTTTTTATAAAAGTTTTTTTAGTTTTATTATTTTTAAAATAATTGAATTATTTTACTTATAATTCATATATCATATATTTAATAAGAGAATAAAATTAAAAAAAATTATAAAAATAATAATGTGTGATGTATGAGACTTAAGAATATAATTTTTTTTTTTTTAAATATGTTTTTGTTCTCTCCCATTTATGGGCCGGGGCCACTTTCAAGACCAATATGACCGGGCCATTTGATTTCTAAAGTTGACAGGCTGTCGTCTATTTTAGATGCTAAATACGGAGGATAGGCCGCTAATGAGTTCCTTACCCGACAATGAGTCGGTTCTTCGCATATGGTCTGCTGGCCTTTATATTACAAGACAATTCGGCCTAGATACGTAACTTGATGATTTCTCAAAAGCATTTCCTGGGGAAAGTGAAACTGTTTAATTGTAGATAACCATTGAAATGTTTGTTCGATCGTGACTATATACATATATATATATAAATTAATTGAATTACATAACTGGTAGTAGCGGAACTAGCAATTTTTTTTAGGGGGTTAACTTTTCTATCGCATGAGGTATTTATGTAAAATAAAAAAAAATTACAAAATCATAAAACATAATTGTATATAAAATTAAATCTCGATAATTCTCCAATTTTCCAAACACAACTTAATGTCTATTTCAGATTTGTTTCGACAATATTTTATAGAATAATATTATTATTTTTGTAAATATAAAATATTTAAAAATTTTGCTCTCACAAAAATTATCTAGTGATATTTTAAAATGTCATCTTTTATTCTAATATCTAACCTAATTTATCACATTTCATGTAAAATTTATCTATTTTGTTGTCACATTAAGCATAGAATGCTACAATTGAAACTTTAAATAAATTTTTCCTTACTCAATGAAGTTTAGAGGATAAAACATCCCCATTATTTTTTATATAAATCATCAATCTTAAATAGTCTTTTCTTGTATTTTCATTTTGAATTTTATATTAAGAAACTTAATATTGTATAATAAAAAATTTTGGGTCAATGTTAATAGTTTATTATTTCTCATAATCTTAGTTTTAATTTAATTTAATGGGGCTACATCCTTGAAAATAGATTATATATAGAAATTATACAAAATCTAAAAGTTATAGGAAAAAATTAGAGAGAGACATAATTTCTAGGTATATTGAAATTTTACAATTTTAAAAAACACATGAGAATAAGGAAATTATAAATTTTTTTGGGGGCGGGATAATTTCTATATACATGAAATTATGAATAAAATTTAGAGGCTATTTTAAATTTTGAAAAAAATTTGGGTGGCCCCCTCAAGCTATATGTAGATCAATCAGGCTACTAGTACTACTGCTTTTCTTTCTTCTTTTTTGGTTCACAATGATGCAATTACTTACCCAAAAAAAGAGAACAATAATGGATAAGCTGGTACTCGTATTTATAATCATACCAATAAGTAACAATATCCTTTTCATCATGTCCAACAAAGAAATGACACTGCTTTATCATGATCATCTTGAATTTGGTGTTTACAAGTATAAGCTAGAGAAAAGGATCATAAAGATATATATAGCCTAGCTAGTATACTGTCGAAGTTATATATTAGTATTATTGGAATTAAGAAGAATATTATTAGTCATGCAATTTATAATTACACTACTCGATATCATGAAGTAGTACTTATCATAACTTTTCCACAAAAACCTAAGGTGTGGCTAATAAGGCCAGTCCTACTAATGCTTGCTGATCTGGTTCTCCTCAATATTTAACGGAAACATCATTCCCTTATAACGGATGATTCAGTAGGCAAACTTTTTTATAAATAGACTGCTTTTTGTGATTTTCAAGATTTTACTTTCAAAAAATGCAATCATATCAATTTGTTTAATCAGATGTTGTATGGACTTGCATGTTACAGTCCAAGTCATGATCATGTCTCTTGTATAGTTTAAATGCGCGCAGATTTAATCACGTCGATCTGCTAACATATATATATATATATATATATATAAGCTTTTCATGAGGGGTCTCCTTTTGCATGCCGGTTTTTAATGAGAAATTTTATTCGATGGAAGAGCTAGTGTTTAAAAGAATTATAAAACATGATTAAGCTTATACTCATGAAGTCATATGGAATACTAGGATTCTAGCAAAACGAATGGTCTCTGACCCAATTAACAAGATCATCGGTTGTCTCAAAATGAAAAACTAGTATTCCCCTTGTCGTATTTCAACAAAAGCAAGGCCAAAGTCACGTGCCCCTTTAATCTTGGCTCCACCAACCGTAAACCACGTTTTACATGAGGCTTTAATCTCTTTCTCTTACTAATTTTTACAAATATGGGGTTAATGTATTATTTGGTGAAGATCAGTTAATCTCGAAGCTCATGTTAGGAAATCATGACTACAAATTATTAAATGTTGGGTTTAATTCGGTAAGGCGCTTTGAGTTTAAGCTGAGAGTTTTATGAGTTTGATATATTCTTTTTTTGTCACGAGGTTTTCAAACATCTAAATATATATATAGCAAGCTCAATTCACGCAAATGAGCAATTTGTTTTTCTTTTGATATTTAATATGTATTTTTACTGAAAAGTATAGTTATTATATATCAATACTATGACATGACAATATCATCACCATCGTGATTCGCGAAACTAAAGATAATATTCTAACTCCTTGGTTTGGAAATCATGATTTTTTTTTTCTTTGGATAAGCAACGCCGGTGGAACTTGCTGATACTTTTGATATTTCTAAAACTATTCATGGATGATCAAATGTCTGTCGGATAAACGCACAAAGCCCTACAATGTTTGGAGCAGTCATCGGCATGTAGTCGTCCGTGGATTCATTCAATTTGCATTCACGTAATGATTCGTACCATAACATGAGGGTAATATAGAAACCAATTTTGTTATATGCACTAGAAGAGCCAAAACAAGTGATGTCGAAGTGTCTGCGCCCATCGATCGAGTGCTGCTAGCTGTATAGGGCAATTAGTCATGAGCTGTCGAGTCACAAACTAATCATGATCATCAAAGTCTTAAGGACGTTGCTACGTCCACAGAAGGTTTTTACGGAAATTCTCTACAGACAAGTTAATTTTTTTTTACTTTTTTTTCACCATTTTTTTAAACTATTTAAATATATTTTTTTTTTTAAAAAATCACATATTCATTTAAAAACACTTACTTATAAATCATCAAGTAAAAAAAAAAAAAAATTCGGTGGAGGATTTCGGTAGTAAATCCTCTGTGAAACTAGTGTTAGGAAGGCAAAAGAGAATCAAAATCCTTCACCTCGCTAGCTTTTTGCCAATGCTGTTGCAATATTACCCTAAGCTCGTCCCTCAAACCACTTCGACAGTCTACTTGCTTGCATGCATGTTTTACTGTTTGCTGTTTGTCTTGGCGTGCATGTCCTGAAAGGGCTATCTACAGTGAATAGATCGATGTTTGCTAAAGACATAAAGTCTATATTCTAAATGCATGACTTTCACTGCATGAAAGAAACAGCTCAGTACTACACGAACCACTTTGTGACATTACATCCTTAATTTCCACAAGTTAATTGAACCGGAATACAAAACCTGACCCTGAAACGTCCTAATCCCACGTACAACATAATACACTGCCTTTATCCTTCCACGAAACCTACTTATGAAATAAAGAAAGATTAAAATAAAAGAACTAAAGAAATGCAAGGAGAATCCATTTGACCACCCCGTGGACTTGCAATTTGGGTCGGGTTTGTTGCCCCCGAAGAGATTAGTTACCGTCTCCTTTCCGGGGTCCAATGTGGCAAACTTGGGCTGAAATGTGAAGAGACCACCCTGGAGTCCAAAAGCTCCATAATCGGAGTAAAATTCACACATCTCGGCACCTTATACTGATTAATGGACGCGCCCCTCGAGATTGCATAATCCATGAGTTCCTCAAACGTCCCGTTCTTTACCACGCGTATTTCCAGCGGCCCAATCGAGTTGTCCGCCACTCGGCCTTGTCGGTACACCGAGTTGAGAGATTGCTCCATCTCCAAACAACATTGATTCAGTACCTCCTCACTCGGCGAGTTGTCAGGGTCCTTCACCAAGAGCTCCCAATATATCACGTAGTGACCCGGGATCGTTTTCGTGTCGGCGTAGCTCGTGTACTCGACGACGCTGGTGTTGAACTCCTTGAGGAGCTGAGAGGCGTTCTCCATGGCCTTTTGCAACTCCGCCTCGTCGGTCTTGTCGGAGTCGATGCTGAGCAACACGTTCTTCCTCCTCACGAAGTGGAACTGTGGGGCCGAGTTGTGGAAACCGGTGACGCGAAGAATGTCTCCGACTCTGTACCTGTAAAGCCCGGCGTAGGTAGTGATCACTAGCTCATACTCCTTCCCGACTTCCACGTCCACAAGATCAACGAGTTTCAAAGGCAAGTCACGGCTACTGAACCTGTTGGCATTGGGCTCGTGGGGTAGGAACTCGAAGTAGGCCATATTTGGCATTATGGTGTAAGACACTTCGGACGGTTTGGACATTGGGTTGAGATTAAGTCCGAAATAGCACTCCGATGACGCGTACATTGTACACGCGAGAGGCAATCCTCCGCTATAGTAATCTAGCGTAGGTATATACTGCGCCATAGCACCCGTTACAATTACGTCCAAATACTTCGTGTTGGGCCAAATTTTGGTTAAAATGCCCTCCCAGTTGTCTTCCGAGCATTTTCTGGTAATGAAATCTGCCAATTGCGGGTCTGGCTTTAGGATAGGAACCATACGGTCTTTGATTGCTGGGTCGGTGATTTTCGGGCTGAGGGTGCCTGTTCGGATGTCATGGGCTAGTTGGTTCCAATTAAGCTGCAGGAACCTGATGGCCCGGAGGAGGCCAGAGGCAAAAACGGCACCAAGGCGGAGGACTTGCTTGCGCTCTATGAGGCCACAGAGCATTTGGGTGTACATGCTTTGGAACGAGTCGGCGCAAAGGATGGCCTCGTCAGGGCTCGTGTAGACATTGTACGGGTCGTAGGGTCGAGTCTTAAAGTGTTCGCTCTTGTAGTAGCTCGTTAGCACTGGGCGGGCCAAGAGGCCACTCGGTGTCCTCGTCTCCGATTTTACGAACAAGAAGTATAGCCCTTTACCCTTGTCCAAACCCGGCACATAACTGTCATACAAAAGGACGGTCTTTGTTAGAATAAACTAGAATGACTGGTTATAACAAAAATAAAATTAATTTCAACCCGCTTTAATTACGTTTTTAAAAAATTAAACTTTTACTCGCATGTTTTCGATCTCCTCCCAATCAAACTTAGCTCGTAAAATAGTATATAATAAATCCTTCGTCAAGGGGGCGGCCTATGAGAGAACCCAATAAGTAGATATAACGCGTTATGATTTCTTCTTATTTTATTTACACTTACAGGTTCATGACTGGCATGAGGAGGCTGTATAGTAGCTGGCGACGATCCAGCTCTTCCTGAATCGTGGGCATGAGTTTTCTTTCTCCAGCTGAAGTCCCAGAACTATAGATTTTCGACGTAAAAACAAATGTTAGAACCGATTAAAGTTGTTCTATTTTTTTTTTTCAAAAATAAATATAATTTAAAAAAAAAAAAAGCTTGGTTAAGAATGAGTTGCTGGGTCATAAAATTCACCTGGTGAGGAACTCGGAAATGGGGTGAGCTGAGAGAATAGGAGAACGGTCGCCATTAGCGATACGTTTGATTTCAGGCTGAAGATCCTCGTAGGTAACCATGGGGATATGGGATTTGAAAGTTTTGCGGTCAGTTGCGCCATTAAGTTTAAAGCGGTTGAGGTATTCGGTCTCGGCGTTTCTGGTCAAGATCTCGGCCAAGATTCTCTCTTGAACGGCGTCAGCATTTCTCGTCATTTCCTCAATGAATTGGAGCGCCTTCGCGTCCTTCTTGCAGGCCGGTGGGCCAAGCGGCGATGAGATAGCAGAATCAACAGCCATTGCAAAAGAAGAACGACTAAATTTAAAGAGCAGAGAGAGAGAGAGAGAGAGAGAGAGAGAGAGAGAGAAATCTGAATGTTGGAGAGGCTTTAGAAGAAGGGAAGAGAGGACTGGCTGTGGTGAGATTAGAGTTTGCGGGTGTGGGGATTTATATAGTGGAGGGGCAGGGTAGGATTTAGCGGAGTGACAAATCGCATGCAGATGTCACGGTGGAGCCCAGGGAGTGGGCTGGACAGAAAGGGAGCTTGGATGGAAGCCGACGGACGTCACGGACCTATACGGAGAGTCGTGGAAAAGTAAAACGAATTTTGTCTCTAAGGAGTGTAGGGGCACAGGGGGGACAGGGTGGGGCCCGCAACACGTAGACATTGCCAAAAAAAGGCTAGCACGTGGGGTTTGGGTGACCGCCATGTCAGCCGAGAACAGTGACAGATAAAGGATATTCAAAGAGGTATCGGGAGAGAGAGGGTGAGATCATTGGGGTATGTGATTGTCATCTTTGTTTTGGAAGGTCATACGCATGAACCAACCACACGGCTGCTTTCGGGTAATAGTGTTGGTCATCGACAACGATGGGCTGGCCGAGTAGGAGGCAATTTCTTCTGTTACAGCCTTTGCACGTGAGACGTCTGATACGTAAAAAACACATTGTACATCTGCCTAGAAACTTTAGGTATAAATACAATTAATATTTTTGTCGCAGACATGAAGCGTTCAAATACCTAAATTTGCTTGCATTATTTGTGAAATAAAAATAATTAATTTCATGCACCTTAGCTGTTTTTTTTTTTTGAAAGAGTCATGTACCTTAGCTTAATTAGTGGCGCGGTCTCATATATCACAATTTTAGAATCCGGGCCGGCCGCACTGCTGGCCGGTTAGAAACTATGCTCCATTTATAAGTTGTCTCAGAAAGGTGTGTTCTTAGCAACATTATAATTATAAGCATATATATAATGTTAAGAGAAGTATTTTTAAAATATTAAGCAAAACGACTATAACTAAGATAGCCAGGAAGATTGTGATCTGTAACCGTCACAATCATATAATAGTAAAATAATTACAAGTTAACAGATATACATTAGTATTAAACGCAAGTAATTAAACCGACATTACATGGCCCTTGTTATTCGCCTTAAAAAAATGCTGCTCTTGTTGAGGTCAGCATACGTCTTTTCCTCTCAATCCTTGTAAGGCCGATATCATCATGTCATGTAGTAGTACTATTCCACGAAATTGTTGAAAAATGCTCGACAATGATCAGTACACATGTATAAATATTCAACGCAATACGTAGATATATAGAATTAATAAAAGTTGCCGAGACTTTTAAGACTGATTTTTTAAGTTAGACTTTTACCTCAGTATACTTTGGCATCCATGCATATTATATATATATATATATATATATATATATATAATTCGTAGTAAAATTTTGATGGCGTGCACCAACAGCCACGCCATGCATGATCGATTTCTTGCCCGTTTGGAAAAGTATAAATGTTTGGTTTCTGTCAAAATTTGGGTTGTCCAAGCTAGCTAGCTAGCATCGGATGTCAAACATGCTGCAGTCAAATGGAAATGGAGATCAGACGGATCATCGAGAAGTTTGAATTGGAAGGGAAAGAGCATTCTATTTTCCCTACTCTCGAATTGCTTTCATGGTTACGTTTTAATGGAAAAAAGCAGTTAGAGACCTTGACGTCTCAACTACTGTATATCTCCCTGCATGCCAGTAAGATCGATATAAAGGGTCGATATTGGGACCACTGACCATCCTAGCCAGCCAGCCAAACTAATAGGTAATCCAATTAGGTTAAGCTTACATCACAGCCTGATCATAATCTATACCTTTGACTAAAAGCTAGCTCTTGTTCTAAATTGATCAGACATGATAAAATGGTTGTCTCACTTTCAGACTTTCCGTTTCACCCAATTTAGATATTATAAAAGCTGCTTTGGTTTAGATAAATAGGGTTTTGTTGGGTAACTAATTCATGAGAACACAACACTCTATTATATTATTCATTTTCACCTCCATTCGTACAAATTAATGAATATATAGAATATTAATGCACTGAAATCAAAGGTTATCCATTTTTCGGCCAGTACTCCTTATATATATATATATATATATATATATATATATATATATATATGTTGCGCAATTAACAAATCGAACGCATGCAGAAGACAAAATTCAGGAGAATATTTAAATCGCATGCATGTTTGCCTTTGCCTCTAGCTGCAAGGATTTGAACTGGTCAATACTTTATAACAAATCAGTCTTTCTTGAGGTGCTAGCTAGGAAGGTTTCAAATTAATGCACGCAATTCTTTATTTTGTTAGCTAGCTAATATATACAAAACTCGTAGGCATACTGACAAATCCCATTTAATTTGGCCGATAATCTTGTTTTTATTTTCTGAAATAGATCAAAGCAAAGGGTCGGACATACGTGGATATATATAATGTGTGAGAAGCAAGCTTATCGTGTTATATATATGTGGTGTGAGCCAAGCAAGGACAAAAAGTTCATTTCCTATATATAGATATTTATATTTACAACCTAGATTTTTATAAGTGGTTGGGTGGGGAAGAGGAGCACGCGGTACCTGTCATTTCCGAGCGCGAAGAAATTAATTAGGTCAAATTGATCACTATAGTGCGGATCTACTTCTCCGAGTTCTTAATTTCAAAAAAAAAAAAAAAAAAAAAAAATGAAGGATGTTCCGCATGCATGTAATATTTTTTTGCTCACAATTTAGTCGAAAAGGAATCTATTATTAATTATTAATGAACCGAATTAATTATATAAATATTAGCACAGACCACAAATCCTACTGACATTATTTTCGGTTAATAATAATATTATGAAACTCACATGAATTCCTATAATTCTTCTCCAGCCCACCGAATTAAGTGTTATGATGATCGATTTCTGATCGTTAGCTGGTGCCGTATGATTTCCGTACTACTACACAAGTTGATAATTAATCACCAATCTCATTAATTCTCATGCAAAAGATTATTATAAAATTAGCCGACCATTCATTTTGTTTAATTAGTTTCTAATAATTGTGATTTATTATTATATTTATACGTTTCGTAAAACTATATAATAGAGGGGACCACAAGAGAATAATATATATTTATTACTCTATTAATTATTTATGAAAGGGAAGAAGAATAAAAAAAAGAGTTTCAAAGTAGAGAAAACGTGGAACCAAGGAAGTTTGGTGGAAAGCGATAAAACCAACATATTGTTGCCTCACGTTTACGAAAGTCAAAAGTCCATTTGCTATATATATATATATATATATATATATATATATATATATATATATATATGCAAAAACTTTCCACGTGATCAAGGTTCTTTCCAAGGTCTTAAAAGTGGAGGATTAATGGGCAACCGGGGCAGCCCCAGGATACAAGCTGGATGGTTCCTCGCTTCCGGATCGTAGCCAAATTCACGTGGTGTACGTATAATGTATATATAAGCGGGTAGGCCGGACTGCTCCCTAGTTTTCAAGTTCTAACGCGGGCACATCGATTTCTACTTTCTAGTCAACTGCATGTGAATTTTCTCGTCGTTTGGTCAAAGGTAATATGGTCATATATGATCAGTGGGTGAAAGTTTTTCTTTCCACTCAGAAGTGAGATTTTTGCTCTTGGTTGTTGCTGTGAAATTTCCATTCTTATAGGGATCCTTTGACTTGGGTTTAGGTTTGATTCGTGAAAGAGAAACCAGCTCCCATTAATTGTCTCTTTTTCAAGACCAAGACCTAGTGGAGTAGGCGATCCCACACAGCTAGCAATTCTGGTCTATACTACTATGCATGCAGCTAATTATTTTTAGTTAGAGTCTCGCTAACAAGCAGGTCGTAAGTGATCGATTAATTCCATGGGAGAAAATTATAAGATTGCAACCTAACCCTAATTTCATTGACCATTTTAAAAGGCATAGAAATTATCGGACCAAAAGACTAATTAAAAGTATAGGACAATCTTTGGACGAAAGGATTCGATCAGGATTTGAAAAAAAATAAAAAATAAAAAATAAAAAAAATCAAAGATTTGGGTTGAAAGTTTGAACAACATTTATCAATAGCTAGGAGGCTAATAAACAAGTTCGATGTAACTTAACACAATTCAAATTAGTTGGCAGGATCAGGAATTGGGCATTAGGTAAACTTCCTTCCTTCGTATTAATTTGTGGGAAATGAAACTGATCAAGGTGTTATTGTGATGACCAATATACAATATATATGCATGTATAATATCCTTCCTTTATTCTGCTGTTGATGATCTTGAGTTCATCCCAGAAAGAGAAGGTACAAATTACCCTTATCCATTAATTATGAGGTTTTCAAGCACGGATAGAAGAAAGATCAGGGGCTGGGGGGGTTGTATTTGGGACGTGGGGGGAACTCGTGTCGACATTCACTTTTAGCATTGTCGCGACGCCTTTTTCACTGCTTCTCTCTAACCAGACGACATGTCGAAGAAAGTAATCGAATAATTAACTGGAGACTTCTCGCAGGTAAAGGAAATGATGATCATGATCAATACCTACTACCCAAGTAAATTATTCTAATCCTGATCAAATCAGAAATAAACAACGTGCTTAGCAAAAGTGCGAGACAAATCTAAGTTCCTTCTTTTGAATGACGTTCCTTTTGTCATTATTCTTTTCATCGTTTTCGTATTGTCTTGGTCAACAAAAAGCTACACTTAATAGCCAAAGTACTCCAACCCCATTCCTCTGAATTTCTCTTTATTCATGATGGCAATCCTATTTTTATGATGGTGATTTTGACGAGAACTGATGGACCATTATGGCTCGTTTGATTAAAGTTGCTTTGTCAGACAGAGAAAGGAGGTGACATGCATGCCACCATGCCGGGTGGTTCGTAAAATATATTCCTATCTTCCTGACCAACAAGTTAAACTTTTTCTGAGATGTTTCGTTTTTTTTTTGGAAATCAAAAACTAATTATATATATATATATATATATGATTTTTGGGTGGTTGCTTTTATTACTTTCTGTCAAGTTTCTCTTACATGATCATCCACGAATGCCTGTTTCGCATGCAACAGTACTGTCATGTGATACCTTGCATGCACGATTAATCTATTTATGTCTCCCTTAGATATAAAAATAATTTCATCTCATATCATCTTATCATTATAATTTTTTCAAATTCTTATATAAAATATAATAAATAATTCAATTTTTTTTATTTCTCAAAATAATAATAATATTATAATACTATTTTATTAAACTTATAATTTTCATCTGAAATCATCTCATTTTATCTAATTATCAAATAGGGTCTTAGAGTACGTTAATCCTGATCAAGAGTTTATTATTCTTAATTGCACCAATTTATATAGTGCACATAACGTAAACTATAACTTCTTATTATAGATAGAAATTTAAAATGTGTTATATTATGACAAGAAATGATTATAAATTTACCGTGGATTAAAGTAGCATTATTCAAATGAAGAGGGAATGACAATCGAATGAGTAATGATAGACATACAACACTCTTCAGAATAATTTTTACAACACAATATAAAAATGAGAGTATTTTTGTAAAGTAGTGTTATTTTATAATAATTCATCTTATTTTAAAACATGATTATAAAATACAGTTGCAAAAAATGTTGTGTTTATCATTTTTCAAAAACCTACTGGCAGTATTATAGGGCTCACATGATCTATCTATCTAGTTCTATCATCAGCAAGTTCGATTAGACAGCTAGAAAGAATCTATTCTATGACTAAAACAAAAAAAGAAGGAAACAATCATATGTTAAAGCTCAACGACTTTTGGACTTGTAATCTTACATTTTGTGAAGGCAGGAGTGAATTTAACGTGCTGCGTGTTAAGTGTGTTGGGATTTTTGTCCGTCCTCGACGGATCATATGGGCTCAGAGGCCATGCATCTGGGAGCCTCGTTCTAGCAATCATTGAGACGTCTTTAGGACATATTTGCATGGCCGCAAGGCCCGCAACAAATATTTATCTCTCTGACTCTCAACTTCGGGCCTTTAATAAGCCTTTTTCTAATTTAATTTCGTCCGCGCCCCTAATGCCCGGGTTTCCAAATCCGAACGGGGTTCCAGGTCTAGCCGCCCACCCGTTTGGAAGGGGCTTATGGTAGGCCTAAAGTCCCAAACCCAACCCTTCTGTAACCCAAAACTTAAACCCATCGTCAGCTCCAAGTTTTAACAGCCCCCGCAGTCAACCGGAGGAACCGTTGAAAGAAATGGAAGTGGAGACAGACGAGAAGGAACTCAAAGCCGCCGGGGCCGTGCCCCTGACCGACGGTCGCTTCGGCCTGCACATCCATGGCTGGGAGGTTGAGTCTCGCAAGCGCTCCATCCTCAACTCCTCCAGCCTCCAGCTGTGAGTGAAATTTTGTTACAAAGTTTCAAATTCGCAACCTTTTACTTTCGAAATATCTGTTTTTGTAGATATTACACTGTCAAACTATTTTTCAGAACCATTTTTTTAAAGGAAAATTCATTTTATATTCTTAGTTTGACGGTCCATTGTTCATCAGGACCAAGGCTTATGTAAAATATATACTTTAAATCCGTGCTAAACATATATTTTTTTCTTCAAGTTTAGCCAATTTTTTTTTTTTCAATTCATCCAATAGCAGTGATCTATCAATTTTTCTTGAATGTGATTAAAATGTTAGGGGGAAATTTAATTGGTTATGTGGAAATTGAAGGTGACGCTTAGTTCAGAGGGTAACATCTTTGGTATTGTGACACAGACCAGGCGTCGAGTCCTGCCTTTACCATGGGTTAGGGCGTTGATTCGGCAGTCATCGGAACAAAAACCTTTTTTTTTTTTTTTTTTTGTGGAAATTGGCATATAAACACACTGGTGTTATTTATTGGACTCTTGTTTCCGGAGGCGTTTGAAACTTTATATGTTAATAGTATATGATTCCTAAGTTTCCAGGTAGGTATTAGGTATTGATGCTTTATGTTGTGCTTTCAGGTGGGAAGAGAAGCTTAAGACTTCTCACTTGCCAGAAATGGTTTTTGGGGAGAGCTCTTTGGTTCTTAAACATCTGAAGAGTGGCATCAAAATTCATTTTAATTCATTTGATGCTCTAAATGGCTGGAAGCAGGAGGCATTGCCTCCAGTTCAAGTCCCTGCAGCAGCGAAATGGAAATTCAGAAGGTAAGCTAGGTTTTCTATGTATAATTTTTCTTTGTAGATCTAATTGCTTCAGTCATACTATTATAGCATCAAACCATACTATTATAGCATCAAACATTAGATTCTTACTAACGTGATGCCTTTATAAAGATGGATGATGTTTCAAAAGTTATTGTAACACCTCAGTTCCACACTGTTAATATGAATAACCCACGTAGAGTGGGTAGGTTGTAAAGTTAGTCATGGTTTTTGAGTCCTGCATTGGGTACTTACTAAACTGGGCTTTATAAGTAATTATAGGGAAGCTTCAAATTGATTACTGTATTTGGGGTTATAGCGGAGATGTGGTTGGTACTTTCCTTGGGTTGTTAATAATGGTATCAAAGCCACTTAGTAAGGCTGGTCAGGTGATACTGGAGCATTTCACAACATTGCCTTAGGGAGGACATCATGAATTTTAAAGGGGGAGTGTGCAACACCCGAGTCCCACATTGGGAATATGAATAACCCACAGAGAGAGTAGGTTACAAAGGTATTCATGGGTGCTAACACATTGGCTACATACTGGGTGAAATTGGACTTTATAAGTGATTCTAGGCATGTTTCAAATTGACTAGTTGTTTAGGGTTATAGCACATATGTGGCTAGCGTTTTCCCTGAGTCATTGCAATTTCCATAAGATTGTCCTTGCTGAAGTATAAGCATATTAAAGGATGATATTTTATTTGAATTCTATGGATATAACATTTTCGTTCCTCATGATTGGATTGTTCTCTCACTAATAAAAATATCTCTAAATTTCCACAAATTTTCTAACCATCAACTCGCGGTACAAGTCTTGAAAAAATATTGTTTAAGTGGACTGTTAAGTCACCTACCTACTTCAGTATGTGACATTGTATGTCCCCTTATTTGGGTTTTTTCTTTCTATTCAATCTCATTGTCTACACAGCAGCATTTGCTGACAGTTTTTTTTTTGTTAGGCTTTGTTTGTTTTTGCAGATGAGATGAGATGAGTTGAGATTAAAGTTAACAAGTTCAATAAAATATTGTTAGAATATATTTTTTAATATTATTTTTTTTTTGAGATTTGAAAAAGTTGAATTATTTATTTTATTTTGTGTGGAAATTTGCAAAAGTTGTAATGATTAGATAAGTTGAGATAAACTATGAAAACAAACGAGGCCTAAGTATTTGCTGACAGTTTTTTCTTTTGTATTAAATACCTCTTGTGAATTTGCAGCAAGCCCTCCCAGCAGGTGATACTAGATTATGACTATACATTCACAACACCATATTCGGGAAGCGAAACATTTGAGATAGATACAGAAAAGGTATGTGCTTGCTCTTTTCTCTAGATTTATGCAAAACCTTTTCCAAAATGATGATTTCATGTTATAAAGAGTTGTCTTGAATTTTCTCATATATTGGGATTTTGTATGCTTTACATAATTTAATGAGTTCCCTTTCCCGTCCCTTGCATTCTTTTCTCTTGAGCCTGTTTGGGATTTAAACTGAACTAAAATTAGTTTTAAGTTGAATCCAACATCTAAACACACAACTCCCAAATCACTATACTCAACTCAACTCAACTCAACTTCTCTTTACACGTAGGCCCCATAATCTTTTTCAACTCAATACCTCTTTACATGCGGGACCCACAACCTTTTTCAACTTCCCATAAATACATCTAAACACAACTAAGCTCATCTTAAGTGGGTTCTACAAAACTCACTCCACCATCTCAACTCATTACTATTCATAAAGAACTCAACTCAGCTCAACATCCAAACAGGGCCTTATTCTTTCATGTTTTTTAATGTAAAACTAACGTTTTTCTGATAATAGAAATGGATAATTATAACATTTTCCAAATTTTTCTTGGTATTCATCTTGGCTTTGACTATTGTTTTTGAAATAATAGTTACATTTTGTGGTTTGTGCTGCTTTGTATGGTCAGTGTGGAAAAGAGGAAACCTCTCGGCAGAAATGCAGTCTGCATTGGGAGGACTGTGAGGAGAAAATTGATGTGATTTCACTAGCATCAAAAGAGCCTATTCTCTTCTATGATGAGGTGAACATCTTGATACTAGAAGCACATATATTTTCTTCCTAGAATATAAATTGATACGTGAACAACGTAGCCCTCATAACTGAACAGGTAGTATTGTATGAAGATGAATTGGCTGATAATGGAGTTTCGCTGTTAAGTGTAAAAGTGGTAACATTTCAATCTCCTCGTATTTTGATCACTATGATTTATTCCCAGCTTTGAGATGATTGACTAATCATGTTATTTTTTTATTTTCCTAGAGAGTCATGCCAAGCTGTTGGTTTCTTCTCCTACGATTTTGGGTGAGTCGACTTTCTTGGTTTATGACACTTCAACTTGAGATGGCTAATGTAAATAATTTTATTGATAATGTTTTTTCATCAAGCCAGTATTTTCTTGTTTGATAAATAAAAAAGCTTTTAAAGGGAATACTCTGTTCTAGTAAACTCCAAAAATTATACAGGAATACTCTTGTAGACAACCCGTGTACATGGGAGGTATATATGCTTCACTTTCTTTTTTTTGGTAGTTAGCTCATGCACAGGATTTGAACCTACAGTCTCACCTCCCAGCCCATAATTTTGGGGTTGAAAGGGTCATCAGGCCCATAGTCCATCGCTATAACTTCTCTTTTTGTTTTTCCAACTCTATAATATTCTTTTTTAGCGTGATTCTGTTCTTCTTCTAGCTTAGAGTTGATGGAGTGCTTATGAGACTAAGGGACACTCGTATGCATTGCATCTTTGGAGTTGGTGCAAATCCCATCATTCTTCGAGAAAGTTGCTGGAGAGAAGCGACATTTGAAGCTTTATCTGCTGTAAGTTGTCTCTTCATGTTTGCGAGGATTTTAACTTGCATGCATGCGTTTACTGCAAAATATTTATTTATTTTCATTAGTTAATAATATTATTAATGAATAGATGTGAGGGTGCTACCTAAATACACAAGGATATACTCTCATCTGAACAAAAAACAAAAAGGAGCATTTATGCAAAATCATGACGTTCTCTGGTCAAGTTAGGCTGATAAAGTTGTTATTTAGTCTCTGCTCTTCAGAAAAGTCTATGTATTTGAATGATTTGTCTAGTTGCCATCTTTCACAAGTTCCGTAATTTATCAGTGTTTGGAGACAGTGGAGAGTCAAAGAGATGCTCCTGCCACTTTCTGGATGTTCTAAGGGATAATTTGGTTAGAATATAAATAAATTCTCTCATTCTTATAAGAAGCTTCTAATGTTTTAAAATTCCATGTACCCCTTCCCACAGGAATACTTATCGTGCCAGCCCACAGTCTTCTCTCATGTCTTTTTGGAGTATGAATATCAGGTCATAATCTGTTGGGGGTAGGATCTATTGAACAAGTAGGAACTATGAACAGCAGGTCCTAATCTGTTGTGTGTAGGATCTATTGAACAAGTAGGAACGGCTGTGTATGTTTTAGAGAAACAACTGCCATCCTCTAGTTCTTTTGCCTAAGCAATCTTTCCAGTGAGGCATTCTGTAACACCCCCTTCCCCTAGGCTAGGAGTGTCACGTATTTTCCATAAAAATAATCCGGTAATAGATTCCATAATTTCATAATTTAAAAAAAAAACTGAACTTTTATTATGCGGAAAAAATGTCTAATAAAACTGTCTTCCAAAACATTAAATGAAATAAACTGAAATAAATTCATGTCATAAAAACATGTTTATTTTAGAAAGTCTGAACTAAAAAAAAAATAAATGCTCCTTCTACTCCTGGCCTGCCTGCTCGTAATCATCATCTTCACCTGGGTGGTTAAAAACATGAAAACAAACTAAAATGAGTCGATGACTCAGTAAGAAATTTATCACAACGTAAACGTAATAAACATAAGATTTTCATAACAACTTTCATGCTGAGCTTAAAAAAATTAATGACTGTTCATGCTGATGCTTATGCTATGTATGACTGTCTTAACTGAATTAACAGACTGATCTGACTGGCCAACACACTTAACCCTGTGTGCAAGGTTGTGCACCGGCCCCACATCCCGCGGCCGCAAGGGGAGCCGCTGATAGTATTTTGGCATACTATGGTGGACCACGGCTGAGTTCGTGGCTTGCACATCCACCCTGAACTGAACTGCATTGGTACCATGATGCGGAATGACATGGTCGTATGCTACGCTAGATGACATGCTTGCATATGACATGAGCGGTTCATAAATAGTGGCTATCAATGAACTGGCTTGGATAATACATACATATAAGCTAACTGTGATTATCCTAATTTATGATCAAATTTACTTACCTCGATGCGTTTCTTCTTGAATAATACTTCGTAACTTGAGACCTATATTCAATAAATAACTATCACCAAATTGTTTGGAAATAAATAAATACTAATATCTTACTTAACTAAATTCGAAATTCTAAAATATAGTCAAACCAATATTTGTTTAACACTAAAATCAATAATTCATAGTATTTAAATTACTTAAAATACTACTTTATAATTTAGTAGAAATACTCGAGTTATTTTAAAATAATTCACAAAAACTTAAATTCTTAAACTAAGTTTCATTTCTCAACATAATTATTAAATCTTATAAGAAACTTAACCAATTCCACTAAATTCTTAACATAGAAATTTTATTAAAATCTTACTAAATTGACAAAGGAAATTTAACTCAAATATTAGACTTAACATTATACTTTAAAACATATTTCTAATTCTTTAAACATTTTTTTTTATTAAAAAAAAAAGAACCTTTAATTAACTACATTTATTTAATAACTCAACTAGTAATATTAAACTCAATAAATTTCACTAAAATAATTATTGAAATAAAATAAGATCATATTCAATTAAACATTATTATAGTCTGTAAAAAGGGTTAAAAACTCTGGCCCATAAATATAATACTGTACAATATGAGCCCAAACAGGAAAATAAGCCCATCCCAACCCCATACGGGCCTAAGGCCCAAGGCCCATCAAAAAGAAACCCACGGGTTCTTCAAGAACCCGAGTGCATGGCAACCAAAAACACAGAGAGTTTGAGATAGAGAGAGGGTCTGCGATGGAGGAACTCACCGAGGGAGAGGAGCTGAGGCGATGGCGGCGCTGGTGGCTGGGAGTGACCGGCGGCGCGACTGAGGGTTCCTATGGTGGTCGGCGCCGAGTGAGAGAAAGAGAGAGAGAGTTTAGAGAGAGGAACTACTAAACCGAAACCAAGAGAGAGAGAGAGAGAGCTGAGGCGGCCGAGGCCTTACCGGAAAAATGAGTGGCTCGACGGGGGGTTATGGGTCGGCGGCTTCTGTGTCGTCGAGGAGAGGTTCGGCGCCTCTTGAGGTGGCCACCGAGGAGAAGGGGCGACGGCACTGGTTCGGCAACAGGGGTTTTTCGCAACTCACAAGTTTGTCTTCTCATGCACAGGTAAGCACGTTTTATAATGGTAGATGATAGAGAATTAGAGAAACCCTAGAAGAGCATAGACGTGCATGAGTAGAGGAATACACGGCACTAGAGTTGGTGTTCCACTAGGACGCTAGCAAAACAAACAAAATCACCGAGAGAAACACACGGGTTGGGTGGTTTGAAGTTCTCAACAGAGGCTAACAAAGTGATGAGGTTCGGTGACTAGAAGAAAAATTTAAACTTTAAATTTCAAAACAAAACCGTAGTACATAATCTGATACACTTTAGAAATCCTTATTAAAACAAAACTCTAACAAATCATAAATCGCAACTATAATAGAAAATATAAAGATAAAGTACATATAAATTCTGATAAAACTATAATCATAAAAATATAAATTCTAAAAATATAAGTTTACTAGAAAAAAATTACTTATAAACCCTAAAACCAAAACTGGTATGTCACACATTCTGATATAATGTCAGTAGTGATATAACTTGTAGCGCCTAAAACACTAGCTATGACCCAAGAAAAAAGAAAACTGCAGCCTACCTAAAAACGCTTGATCAAGCGTAATATTATAATTGCCTTCAAAAAAATGGAAGCTAGATGGAAGAAGTCCAGGAAATTATGATTAGGTGACGGCACATAAATGGTCCAACAACTCTTTAATGAATTAAAATTTTGTTTTCTTCTCTAGACTTCATGTGAGATGACCTTGAACGACGTCGGACGTGTCTCCATAGTATGTCCCATTAGGCTCCACTTGTAACACCCCGCTCTCTATAGTTAAGAAAGACGTTTTCTTAGAAAATCACAGGAGTCGAAGTGCTACCACTGAACCTGACTTAAAAATATATTTGTTTTTTTTCCTAAAGGAATCGCCAAGTACAAAGATTCCTTATAATAAATAGAATCGTTTTGAATTAAAATACTGAAATCGTAAATGAGGGTGCACAAAAACGTTTATTAAAATTTCTTAAAAGTCTGTGCCATAAAAAAAATCATAACTTAAAATCTCTGTACATGATCTAGGTTATTGTCACGCCTCCTTGGACTAAATCATGTCATGCAGCTCTACCATCATAAATATTTTGACCTAGGGCGGTTTAAAAACATAAAATAAACTAAAATGAGTCGATGACTCGGTAAGAAACCCATCATAAAGTAAACATACTGGACATAAAGTTTTTCATAAACTATTTCATGCTGAGAACTTTTTTTTTATTAGTAAAAGATAGATATTATATATATGAATGAAATATGGATAGCCTTTGTACACAGAAAGTATACATAAGAGCTCCTAAATACATTCTAAAAGCGGTGAATTAAAGACAAGAATTCCTGAACATTATCCCCATGTAATACAATAGTGGAAAACCAACACATTAGAGTGTGGAGAAAAAAATTCTTCAGCTCAGATATTGTGCATTCCTTATCTTCAAAGCAACGCGCATTCCTTTCCGTCCAAATACACCACATAATACACAACGGAATCATCTTCCACACTGTTGTCACTTGATGACAGCCTTGCATCTTTGACCAACAACCCAACAAATCCATCACCCTCATAGGTATAACCCAAGCAACATCAACCCTGAAAAAGATTTCATCCCACAACACCCTTGTTGCCTCATAGTGTAGTAATAGATGGTCCACAGATTCTCCAGTTTTCTTGCACATGTAGCACCACTCCAACACCACACATCTTCTCTTCCTCAAGTTGTCCGTGGTCAATATCTTCCCAAGAGTAGCACTCCAAACAAAAAAAACTACTTTAGAAGGTACTCGAGACTTCCAAATGTTCTTCCAAGGAAACAGAGTAATATCAAGTTGTGTTGTCAAGATGCTATAATACGCCTTAACTGTACACATCTTGTGATTATTAGACCACCACTTCAAACTATCTCGTTGTGTCATAATTGTCTCTGTGGAGCATAGTAAGCTGAAAAATTCTGAAACAATAGGTAATTCTTAGTCATGGAAATCCATATTAAAAAGAATATTCCACTGGTACGCACCATGAGAGAATAAACGTACATCTGCCACTGATGCCTCCCTATTAACTGCAATACGATATAATGCCAGAAAAGCTCTTTCCAATGTGTGATCTCCACACCACACATCCTGCCAAAATCTGATACGGATGCTTTCACCAACTACAAAATGGATTTGATTTGCAAAACATGGTCACCCCTTCCTAAACCCACACCATACCCCCCTCACTTCCTTAGAGCACTAGCCACCCCGAGCGACACCATATCTAGCATCAATAATATCCTTCCACATTGCTCCCCCTCCAAATAATATCTCCAAAGCCATTTTCCCAATAAAGCTTTATTAAAAGTTCTCAAGTTACACACTCCTAACCCTTCATTCACAACTGAGGCACATACAGTCTTCCATCTTACCAAATAGAATTTCTTTTCCTCCCTCATGCCTCCCCATAAGTATGACCTGAAGAGTTTCTCCACTCTCTGTTCACCACCCCTACAGGCATAGGAAACAAAGATAAAAAATAGGTGGGGAGGTTAGAGAGGGTACTCTTGATAAGAGTGAGGCAGCCTCCTTTTGATAAATACACTCGTTTCCAGCCAGCCAACCTTCTCTCTATCTTCTCCACTACCCCGTCCCATATAGCTCTATTCTTGAATGTTGCTCCAAGCGGAAGCGGAAGGTCCAGATATTTTATTGGGAAAGAGGACACCTTACACTCCAGCAGGCTTGCCAAGCTTAGGATATTAGAGACCACACCCACAGGAACCATCTCAGACTTGCCCAAATTCACCTTTAACCCCGACACTGCTTCAAAGCAAAGTAAAAATGCTCGTAAAGTTTTAATCTGGCTCCTATCCGCTTCACAAAAAATTAACGTATCATCTGCAAAAAGAATGTGTGAGATGATAGTAGGGTCACCAGAACCATTGCCCACCTGGAAACCCGATAAGAAACCTCCCCCAACAACCGCCTGCACCATCCTACTTAAAGCCTCCATAACTATCACAGATAGAAGAGGAGATAAAGGATCTCCTTGTCGCAGTCCCCACAAACTATCAAAATAACCAGCAGGTGTGCCGTTAACCAAAACTGAGAATTGAGCTGTTGAAATACAATGACATATCCATGCAATCCACCTAACCCCAAAACCACATCTTTCAAGCAAGTACAAGAGAAAATCTTAATTCACACGATCATACGCCTTCTCCATGTCAAGCTTGCACAAAACACCTGAACCTCCCTCCCGTAATCTGTAGTCCAAGCACACATTTGCAATTAGTACTAAAATCAAGAATTTGTCTCCCTCGAATAAATGTGTTCTGGGACTTAGAAATAATACATTCCAACACCGGGCTAAGCCAGTTAGCCAGAACCTTCGAGATAATCTTATAAATGCTACTAATTAGACTTATACGCCGAAAGTCCTCAATCGCCAAAGCCCCGTGTTTCTTGGGAATGAGAGCAATAAAAGTCGCATGAAGGGATTTTTCAAACTTTTGGAAAGAGTGATATTCCCTGAAAACCTGCATAACATCACCTTTCACAATGTCCCAGCAAGTTTGAAAAAATCCTATTGAAAAACCATCCGGCCCCAGCGCTTTATCCTTTGCCAGGCCAGATATGACCTTATAAATCTCTTCTTCAACAAAAGATCTCTCCAAAACACTCACACTCTGCGCGTCAATTGCCTCGAACTGCAAAGCATCAAGCTTCGGCCTCCAAGAAGCCGATTCTGTGAGAAGAGTCTCATAGTATTGTACTACATGGTTTTCTATCTTGGGATGAGAAAATAACACCTGAGAACCTAATTGAAGTGACTCAATGGCATTGTTACGCCAATATGAAATAGCCACTTTGTGAAAAAAATTTGTACACTTTTCACCTTCTTTCAACCAAAGGGTTTTGGATTTTTTATGCCATGAAGGCTCCTCTGACAATAGAACCCTCTCCAAGTTTGTCATAACCATGCCCTTCCTCAATAACACTTCCTCCAAATTATCTCCCAATAACTCTTTATCCTCTATGTCTTGCAGTTCCTCCAACAATGTAATCTTATGATTGTCAATGTGACCAAAAACCTCCAAATTCCACTTCTTCAAGTCTAGTTTCAGTGCCTTCAACTTACCTGCCAGAATGTAGCTTGGAGTACCAATAATCTGATATGAAGACCACCACACACGCACCATCTCTACAAACCCATCCGCTGTTAGCCACATGTTTTCAAACTTGATATACCGACGCCCTCTGTGAATACCCCCACAATCCAAAAGGATAGGAAAGTGATCTGAACTAACTCAAGCTAGTCGTTTCTGACTTACTTTTGGATATTTATCTTCCCACGAAGGAGATACAAGGAATCTATCCAATCTCGACCAAACTCGCCTGTTTGACCAGGTGTACTCGCCCCCTATTAGAGGGAGATCCATGAGATCCAGATCAAAGATGAACTCGCTGAATTCATCCATAGCCATAACATGTCGACAGTGCCCTGATCGCTCACTAGGGAATCAAATAGTACTAAAATCACCCCCCATGCACCACGGCACATCCCATAATGAATATATACCCACCAACTCCTCCCACAAATTTCTCTTGTCCCTATCCACGTTAGGACCATAGGAGCCTGCAAATGCCCATTCTCATCCATCAACCACATTTTTAAAAAGAGTCGCAACCGAGAGCTCTCCAATACACTCTTAAATCAACTCAACCACTCTTTTATACCACATAATTAACACTCCACTTGAGGCTCCCAAAGAGGCCAAATAAGTCCAACTGACATATGAGCACCCCCATAAACTTCTCACAATTTTTCTATCAATGCATCGCAACTTTGTTTCTTGAAAACACACCACATCACACTTCCACATCCGCAATAATGATTTAATACAAAGGCGTTTATTGCGATCATTGAGCCCCCGAACATTCCAAGATAAAATCTTAGATTTCATAACCAAACTATATTGCCCCTCCCTCTCGATCTATCCCTTCCGCTACTCCATTCTTTCACATCATAATTAATGGAGCAAATTAAATTTTTAAGTTCTCCATCCCACTTTGAGGCAGACCTCAGTATCCAGGGATCATGCTCTGACAACACTGACTGCCCAGGTATCACCACTGGGCCTCCATCCACTACACACGGCGGAGTCTGTGCCTTCTCCAAACACAGCCCACGAAACGGCGATGGGTAATCAAACAAAAGCCCCTCCTCTTGCTGCGAGACTAAACACGCAGCATCTGAGCCTTCAAACACCACACACGACTGAGTCTGTGCACTCCCTAGCAACAACCCCCCTGACGACTACAGAAAATCAACCCTCAAGGTCTCATCTGGTACCATCTCGCCGTCCTCCATCTCCTCCTGCCAGAATGAGTCTATCAGCTCACCAAAGTGATCGCTCGCGGCCGGTGGTTGTTTCTATGCTGGTGGGGAAGCCAGCGAGGCGCTTATCAACGCCATCGGAGGACGACTCGACCCTTGGGCCAAAATCTCAGTCTGCCGTTGCTTTGCCTTCCAACCTTTCTTTGGGCCTACAACCTGGCCCAAAACAGGGCCCATCTCTAAGCCTGTTGAGACTAACTGCTCCACATGCCCTCTCCCTATGCCCATCTCCCTCTGGCCCGAATCACGGCCCAAGCCCTTCCCTAAAGCCCGCATCAAGGCCCATGCCCAAACTCAACACCTCCTTACCCTTAGCGTTGCGTTTCAGCCAGTCTATTTCATCTAATAACGTCCCCACTTTTCTCTCCATATCTTTTTTTTTTTTTATAGATAAAAAGAAGTTTTATTGATCCACGTAAAGAGACAAAACCCGAGTACAGAGGAAGTATACAAGAAAGTGCCTAATTACAAACTACGTGCTACTGATAGTAGCGTACAAAACATTAAGGCTCGTTCCATCCCATACAATAGAAGAGGCCCAGAGCAACAAAGTATGAAAGAAGAAATCTCTAAAACTGTCCGGAGAGCGTTCCTTATCCTCAAAGCAGCGACCATTTCTTTCGTTCCACGTGCACCATATCACCCAGCACTTTTAAGATATTTTCCTCATTTGACCCCAACAGTACATAACCATCTCTCCCTCGTCTCTGCATGATCTATGTACTGTTCACGCATGGCACCATAGTACTCACGGCTCGCTGTACCTGTTGTGCTTGGAGCACCTTACTGTATGATTGTGCACCAGCTGCCATCCACAATGTAGCACCACTGTCACTCTCTAGAGCACCACCACCTTTAGCTACTCTGTTTCTCACACTAGAAACAGAGGGAGGGGGACTGAGCTCCTTCAATGTAACTCCAAAATTCCTCCACCCCTCCCCCTTCCTTCCTTCCTTTCGGCACCACTATCAGCCCTTTCCTCATTTCGTGCCTAAACTCCGAGATGAAAATAAAATTGCCATTGTTATTGTATCCCCTCCTCACCATTAACACATTATTTCCTTTTTGACGAGTTCTCAAGAACTCTGAAGAACCCAATGACTCTGCACATTCCCTTACCATTGAACCCAACCACCCCAGGGCTTCATGATCCAAAGAAATGTATTTCACCACAGGGCGACTACTCTGTGATTCTCCACCACCTTTCATTCTCCTTTCTGAGCTCAAATACCTTTTGTTCAATAACTACCTCTCTGCACAGCCCCATGAAAGCCAACCAACACGGTAACTCAAATTGGACTAATGCACTAATCTCCACAAGGAGATGTAGTCATTGACACACCACAACCAACCAGCAGGAAAAACAAAGAAAGAAGAAATGTATGGAGAGAGAATTTTTTAGGAGAGAGAAAAATTGGAATGCCCTTATAAAAAAAAATCCATGTTGAGAACTTAAAATCATGATCATTCATGCGTATGCTTATAACATGCATGACTTATCTTGGCTTATCTAACTTATCTTACTTATTATAATGGCCCATACACTTAGACTACGTTTAGATGTTGAGCTGAGCTAAGTTTAGCTGAGTTCTTTATGAATAGTAGTGAGTTGAGTAGATGTATTGAGTTATGTGGGACCCATCTAAATTGAGTTTAGATGTGTTTGGATGTTAAGATGAGTTTAGTACTATTTATGAAAAATTGAAAAAGTTGTGAGTCCCACATATAAAGATGTGTTAAGTTGAAAAAAGTTGTGGGTCCCACGTGTAAGGAGGTTTTGAGTTGAAATGAGTTTAGTAATTTGAGAGTTGGGTGTTTGAATATTAGACTAAGATTAAAATTAGACTGAATTGAGTTGATCTTAGCTGAGTCTTGCAACCAAACGAGGCTTTAACCTTGTGTGCATGGTTGTGCACTGGTCCCACATCCCGCGACAGCGAGGAGAGCCGCTAATAGTATTCTAGCATGCTTTGGTGGACCATTCTTAGATCCGTGGCTTGCAGATCCACCCATAAATTCGCATTGGTACCATCCATCTAATGACCATCTTATCAAACTGTTCTTATCTTACACTTGATTTTATGAAAGTTTACGTGTCTTATGCAACGTGAGATGTATACATACATAACTATAATATGCAAAATAAAACATGATGAATAACGTTCTTGCAGATATCATAACATGCGTGGTACATAACAGTAGCTTTCAAAGAACTAGTTTTAATAATAATATATATAACTACCTAACATATGTTAATCCTAATTTATGATCAAGCTACTTACCTCGCAGCATTAATCTAATATTTCCGACATGAAATCGATCACATGAACTAGAAGGAGAGAGAAAAGGTGAGGGATGTTGTGAGAGGAATGAGGCAAGCTATTGGCGTGGTGAACATGGGACACGCACGGTGCTAGATTGGGTATCTTGGGTTCGGTCACTACACTTACGAAGGTTTACGATTTTTTTCAAATAACACTTAGAATTGAGATATTTATAGAGTGATTTGTGAGAGGGTGCCGACGAGTTCGAGTTGGACTCGGTCACGATCACTCAAGAAGAGAATTTGAATTTAAAAATATGATCTAGTAGTTCATTCATTGTAGGATTGGCAGTAACTGAGACTGCGTAAGGGACTTCAATCAGTGATATTTTAAATTGAAATAAATTTCTAATGGCCGATCTTTAAATTCTAAAAAGAGTATAATTCATTCAATGAATAATAAATGAGTTTTAACATAGTTATGGAGCCTAATTAAAACTCCTAATCAACCTCAATAATTTATCGCTCATGGGCTTATCCAATATGACCCATTAAATATAATTTAGGCCCCAATAAAAATTATCAATATTCCGACTTTAGAATTATTGGGCCGGGTCGTTACACCACTCCACACTCAAACTCGTCAAAACTGGTAGGCAGGCACAAAACAGAAGTGCAGCCAATTTCTGAAATTAAGGCTTCAGTTCTTATCACATGCAAGGCTTCAGATTGCATCTTACGGGGCTTCTGAATTCTAATTTTGGCAGATGTAATTAATATAAAAAAACTGGCAGATGTGATATCGGGATAGATTTATTATTTTGAGTTGAGTTGAATCCCAGCTGTGAAACTTTGATGTAAGTCATAATTCACTGATTTTCACTCTCTGCAGAAGTGGAGTATGGAGGTTGAACTTTTGATTGTGTAAATTCAGGACACGTTGTTGAAACTGTATGACATAATTTTTCAATTTTTTTTTTCGACTGATTCTACATGACATTGTTGAAACTTGCATTTTCAATTTAGTTTTGTTTATCCTCTCCACGTTGGCACCTCATTTAACTAAACTAAGAAATAAAACAGGTTTACTTTTGCACTTGAAAATTTTGAAGTTTTTTTTTTCTTGGAGCATTGATTAGTCAAATATGGTGCAGAAAGGACACCCTTCTGATTCTGCTGCTTATAGTGATCCATGCACCATCAGCCAGTGGCTTCCGATCATCAAGCACAAGACCCAAAAGCTTAAAGTTCCTGATAATTTGTAAGGTGATACATGTCTTCATACAAAAGGACTCAATTTTCCCATGGTGTGCTTGTTGTGGAGAATTTAAACATCCTAACTCATATGCATATTTTTTTGCTAATTCTCTTTTATGATATTTTAGTTATCTACATTGCATGTAACACATATTTTAGCTCGAGATCCTACTCGATGTATATATATATGGTTCTTCTTAAGTTAGTGTTCATTTGAGGGTGGTGCCTGGGTTATATGTCTGCCTCAGTGGCTGCCACCTGTTAAAACCTTTATCAAAGAAAGAAATATATAAATTTCTCTAGTAAGGAAAATGTGTGCGCCATATGAAGACGTTAGGGGCAAGAGTGGCATGGATCTCTTCAAGTTAAGAGGTGTTTTCTTGGGGGGATTCTTCCTTTCACAATCATCTTTCTCTCTTCTTGGTGCAGCTTATGGGTTGATTTAGGACAAGATACGTGCTGAAGAATTACTTGTTCATAGATCTCGTAATATCTTTTTCTCAGTTTTTGCTACTTGCGCATTTTTTTTCCCCACTTCGGAAGTGCTGGACTTCACCAATATTTCTCAATTGTAATTTTTTTATATGACGTGGAACCTTCACCAAGGCAGGGTCTGAAGGGCCCCACCTATAGGAGTGAACCTCTGATATATGACCTCATTGGCCAAAATTGTTTATTAGGTTATCTAAGGAAACTGATGGTATAGAATCGAACTCAGAATGTCCGAGTCTACAGCTCATCCCAAGCCCGCTCTTTGACCACTGAGCTGCACCCTGACGAGTTGTAGAGCGAGTAATACTGCTGATCTTAAGTACCCATTTCGTTACATTTGAGTAATTCTCACCATAATCCTATTCAGACCATAGATAAAGAAACATGGAACATAAGTAGAAATTTATAATTAGGATAAGAAAGGCCCTGTAACAGCTCAGTGACGTGTGTAATGCACCGGGATTTATTTCAAGCATCAAAATCAGGATAACTGAAAAGCAGGGTTGGGTCTCAGCTTTGCTTTTACTCCAACGCGCATAACTGGTGGAAATACAAAGGAAATATTTTGTATTTCGTCTAGTTTCATTAGCAGAAACACCATCCAGCATTTCAAATATTAAAACTCCAGATCCTACCTTGGTTAGTTGCTATACTTGATGGATGGAGAAATCAAAGGCTGTTCCAATAGAAAGAGTGGAAAACTAATTCTGAACTGAGGCTGAAGGATGCATGGGTCAGAGCCGCAGATTTAAGTCTAGCTTGTGTGGTTCTGACGGTGACTCTGATGGTTTTGGATTCATGCGAAAGCTGCCTGGCCACATCAAATCTGTTGGATCTTCCATCGTGAAGGGCATCCTTGCCATTCCAAACCCTGTTTTGGCATCCGTAAATCTTGCAACAATTGCTGACAACTCCCTACTTGGCTGGTGCACAAGTGAATGGGGCCGGACGCCAAGTGATCGAGCCATGAAAGTGTTAATGGGTAATCCCATCATTGCCATCATCCTATGAGACTGGTATCTTTTGGCTGCACCTCTTTCCCTCTTGTGGGCATTCTGATGGCCTCCTAATGCTTGTGAACTAAAAAACTTCCTCATGCAGAAGTTGCACGAGAAAACCTTGGTAGAAGCAGGCCTTTGTTGTGGATCAGAGTCTCCAGGTGTTGAGAGCAAATTCCTGCCTAGGCTCAGGTTCAGCCACTCGCCTGGATTATCATATTCAGTACCCTCGTTGTTATTGTCGCTGCTGATCATTTGGTCACCTTGCCGTCTGTCTGGTATTGCTTCAGTTGCTTCCCCCTGAAAGATCATGTCTCCACAAATTTCAAATTTGGTGACTGTGTTAAAGCAAATGGAATGTATAGAGAGGGTTTGTGGATTGGTTGTGATCGACTCTTTAAAGTGTTAGATCAAAGAGGGACGGAGGGAGGGAGGAGTTCAGTGGCGAGAGGTATCGGGACTGTATGGGAAGTGAGATTGGCAAAGCTCCTTTTTTTATGTAGTCTTATCTCAATTTAGTGACCCCACCAAGTGATGCTTGGTGCTCTCGGGGACATTGCTTATGTCATCTTTACTGTTGCCCTTGTCAAGCTTAGGATTCCCCACTTTCATCTTTTGCCTCGTCCTTTTCTGACCTCAAGTCACAATAACTTTACACGGTTCTATTAGGAGTAACAAAAGAAATACAAGTTTTGACAATCATACATCAAAATCCTCATTTGTCAAATCCATAATCTTGCCATTTATTTGAACTGCCTGCTATGAGTGGTGCTTATCCACCGAGCAAGCAATTCAATTGGCTGAACCTTTAGGAATTAGGTTGGTGCTTCTGTTGGTTTTGGTGGTTTCTGAAACCACTTGATCAAGCTAGGTGCTTGAAAGCTACAAAGAATTGAGGGAGGAAGATGTTTCTGCCTCGAGAAGGGCTGCTTATTTTATTGTTAAAGCTGAGGAGCTTCGTTTCGAGTATGAATCATGCACTGGCAAAACCACTTTTACATAAAAGATGTCTGAGGAGCACCAGCAGCTTCCGAATTTTACATTATGGGTTTGTTCAGTAATTCTTCTCCATGAGTCCATGGTTTAACAAATAAACATTTCTTCGTCAGGTGGAATGGAGTCCACTTACATTGTCCCCTCCACAGCAACAGACAATTGCAGCACTTGGTAAATTCTTTCATTTCAAGTTGGTATGATAGTTTAAAAAAAAAAAAAAAAAAGGTGGTATGTCCTGATTGGAGAATTCAGTGAGTGATAATCTTTCATGTAGCCTTAGCCCAAGAAAAATTGAAAATTGAAAAGAAACAGATTGTGACTGATAAGCTTTAAAAATGCTAAATACACGTATAGTAGTGACTGGTGCGAGGTGGGAACTGGTAAGGATTAGTTAGGTAACTTAGGTTATTAAATTGCCTTTTGATTTGATGTTTTGTCTGGGGTTAAATGGGGCCCTTAAAATTGTCAATAATGGTGATAAAAGTAGAAAACCCAGATAGTCTGGTATATGACTATACTGCCAATTTCAATGCAGTGTTTTCTCTTGACCAGAATATCTATGTGGGTGTCTTCATGTTGGGGTTTCATGGTGTTCGTTTTCAAACACGTAATGGGCAGACTGTTTGTACACTAGGAGAATGCACTAAGAGCCACCTTTACTTATTCGAGTTCTTTCCAGTCTTTTCTGTTATAAAACCTCAGAAGACGAGAGAAGCTGAGTTCCCCCATGAAAGGGCATCATACAAAAAAAAAAAAAAATAGAAAAGAAAAAAATACCTTCACGCAACCAATCAAAATCTCAGCTTTTATGTAGATTTCAATTTTAATTAGAGAGAGAGAGGGGGAGGGAGGGAGAGAGAGTGCTATTAGATGAGAATTAATTATGGGAAAATTAAAAATTGTAGTAATCAAGAGATGGTTTGACCTACAAGCTTTATAATGGAACATCTTGCTGCTGCTATCCATGATCTGCAAATAGTTAAAGATTCTTGGTGCTGATGCTATATCGGTTAGATATGACATTGTTAATGATAATGAGAGTGGTCCCAAGTGGTGATGGACAATTTGTTCACTTCACTTCACTTCACTTCACTTTCGGTATGCACCCAACTTTTGTAAAAAAAAACTCTTGGGAGTTCAAAGCAAGTTGTTATGCATGAACAATTCGGGATGAGAGCCTACAACCGAGATTCTACAAAGCAAAAGCTCCCCCCTCAGTTGGTAACTTATTGATCACTTTCTGACTTAGGATTGTTGTTCAAGTTCATCACTTCAATTATTGTGGTAAAGAGAAGGGAAGCTTTTACATTTAGGATTCTGTCACAAACAAGTGAGAGAGAGAGAGAGAGAGAGAGAGAGAGAGAGAGAGAGAGATTGTTTTCCAAATCCATCTTTGTAAGTGTTTTCTAAGTCCATGGGCCACTATAGCTTTAAAGGACCACCTGACATATCTCTACTTCCTTTCCAAATAGCTCTATTATTAGAGAAATGCTATTTTTCATATAGGATCAGTTCCCTCCAAATATGGGCATTGAACAAGTTGCAGGTAGCCCCAAATACAGTCCTTGTAGAAGGATGAACGCAACTCAGCTCTTGTTGGTGGAGCTTTCGTTATCTTGTCAACTAACATGCAACCCTGCCAAACACTGTCTAGGAGCTTTCCTCACGAATCACGATGAGCCCCCACTTCAAAATTCGTCTACTTCAACTATCTTTTCCAGAAGAAAGGCTAAGAGCACGGGCGTAATAATGGGGTCTCGATTTTTGTCGTATTAATTTGTTCGGGACAAGGAATAATGGATTAGCCTTTTAGATTATTATTTTTGTTTTCTTTTCATTTTAAAAGCTTAGCATATACTTTTTGAGTCCTGTCTATTATTTTTTTCAAAAATTAAATCATTAGGATTCTGTCAATTTAATGAGATGCATATAATCAAAAAAAATAATAATCTCATTTCAAAGATTTTGAACAAGTGTAATAAACATACATCCTAATCAATCAAGATTATTGCTGATGGACCTCTAGCCACGTTCGACTGTACAAAGAATGAGCCCCGATAGACATGACTAAGAACAGCTGGCACGTACTAAATAACAGCACAGCATTTACAAGATTACAGGGGAGGTGCTGCCAGGAATACTCCAAAATAAGAGTGAACCAACGAACGACGAAACGTGTTTCACGATGGTGCACCAGATCACTACCTGACCATGCTCAGGAAAATTGTTAACTTGCCATTGTCTCCTTCTTTCTTTATAAATCTTTTTTTTTTTTTTTAATCTTTCTTTATAAATCTAAGTGAACCTAACTGTTTTATTTTTATTTTTATGGTAAAATGAAACTACTTTTTCCTTGTAACATTGGTAAAATCATCTCTCAAAAAAAATAAATAAATAAAAGACATTGGGCAAGATTATTTCTCGTGCTCTATACAATTTAGAGTAATGCTTGAATAAATGTTCATGATTATGTTAATACACACAAGATAATTAAATTCTTCATTTTTTTTCGCGTGAAGATTCCGGAGGGTATGAACGTAGCCCCACATAATTATTTAATACTGTCCTTTTCCTTTTCAAATTGTACGATATAAAAAAAATTAGAAAGCTCATAATAACTGCAGGGAAAAAATATAAAATTACTATTCTTCTATTATTTATTCACTATTTTTTTATATATGTTTTTTTAAATTTTTTACTTTACTGAAGCGAATATTAATAAAATTATATATTTTTTTTATTTTTTTCTTAATGATTAAGAAAAAAAAAAATTTTAAATATAATATAAATAGCAAAAGAGTAGTCAACCGGTTGTATCATTACCCAACTGCAGATGGCAGTGGTCTGGACTCTAGGGAAAAGACCGAATAAACCCATTTCTGGAGTACCCGTGAGACACATGGCCGGCCTTGCTTCCATTATAAGACCAACAACTAGGACACTGATTCAGAAACCAACTCCTATTGGTTGGAGCTTCATCTGCTCCCCACAAGAGTCGAATGGAGTGGAGGACCATGCTGTACTAAAGTGACACTTTGTCACGACATAGGGCATCCCACGTGCTCTCACTATCACGAAGGTTCCAAGCTACAAGATGGTAAGAATTGCAGGCGTAACTGCAAGACTTTTGCCACAAACTTCTGTGAAATTCTTTCATGGTACATTCTCTCACCAGCAGCTGTTCAAATTTGTATTCGCACTGATTGCAAATTAACTTCCATCTCGGAGCTGGGAAAAATGAAGGAAAACCAGATATAGTTCACTAACGCTATATTTTTACAGTTAGAAATTCTATTTTCCATTTTCACCATGTCTCAGCTCTGGAAGGAAGCATAGAATGGAACCATCAAACAGGTTTAAAAACATATTCTCTGGATCCAAGAGTACTCGGCACTCTAGTAACCACACTATTATTAAGCACTTCTCATCCAACATATTTATGTGGTGAGAAAACCGTTCACCGTTCACCTTTATCAACAAGAAATGCAGCAGCAAAAAAGTGGACATTTGTGTTCCAGAAACTAATGATACTTTGAAATCAGTCCACATTTGAATTGCCAGAACTTATGCAAGTTGATGAACGCAATAAAGAAAAACTCCAGGTTTCTTCTTCAAAATGGCACAACAACTCGGATAACATCTTACTAATTTTAATAAAATTTGAAGTTCCAACACGATACCCATTCTATGACTGCCCCAATTTAACTTCTTGCACTAAAATGTGCTTATCCAGTAGCCCTTCATGTACCTGCAAGGACATGTGAAAATGAATATAACATGTGTGTAAGGAATTAGGATTACCAGCACCAAGTGATTCCATAACATTGGCAAAGCCCAATAGACCCTAAGATAATACTACTTGCTTCCCAAATGACAAGTGATTAGTGTTGGAAAGAGAAACCACAAGGATAGCCTTGACAAAATGTTTCCCTCCAAGTAAAACATGCTCGATATGTAATTCAAACTAAAAAAAAAAAGAAGAAAGAAAAAAGAAAGAAGAAAAGAAAAGCTTGGGTGTGGGAAAAAGGTGTTCAAGTGAATAAATCCACTCTTTGAAGTTCTTTTCAGTCATGACTATGATGAAAGAAACACACCAAGTTCATAGAAAACATGAAATTTATTTTGAAGATGTATAAACAGGTCATAGCTTAACATTCAGTTACTACTTCCCTGAATTTTATGTCAGAAAATTCCAAATGGTGCTTTTGCTAACAATTACATGACGGAAAGTACATGACATGGCAATGGTTCATTTACAAGGCAACTCTTCTTATGTGGGGGAGGCAAAAAAATATGAAGCTGGATACTCCTCAGTGTCACATGATAGAAATACTACACTGCACAGTCCACAAAATGTATAGATCACTGAGAAATCAGAATTTCCAACAAACTTAACATCTATAGATCCAAAAAACCAAGAATTAACTACAAGTAGAATCACACAAAAAACTCATAAAAGAATATATGCACCCGCTAACTCTTAATTCTTAATGCGATTTTTTTGTTGCCCCGCCCCCCTGGCTTGGGGGTGGGGGGTGTGTTACAATGACAGCTCAATTTCTCAACAAAATCTTTTTAATAACTAATTACAACCTCTTTAAAAAAATTCCTTTTGTTATGCAAAATTATTAAACCATAAAACTCTCCAATCATTCTAGGGTACTGCATTATCGCTATACCTATAAAACATCAACAATTTTACCACTTGTCTCAGAAAGAAAGGTTTAAAAAGATGACCTATAAGGTGAAGCATCATTCTCCCTGCCTTTGGGATGATCAAAAGTCCTCGTACATCACCCGTCTTTTCCACTCCTCCCTATCAATCCCAATCCCGTGTTCTTTTATCAACCAACCTTGAAATACTCAAAAACTCCTAGCAAGTCCTCACCACACACAACTGTAACTAGATATTTATTTGCAAAAACATTAAGTGCTGCCAATATAACAACAAAATAAGAAAAAATTAATTTCCATTTTTTGCCATGCAAACAGCAAGACTCACAAAGAGACTACTAGCGATCCTGACAAGTACGGCGGAAGGTACCATGGGACAGCTCACAAAATGCCCGCATGTTGACGGCAAGGTGAGATGTGAGGCGGGTCGTAGCCAACATGTTGCCCAGTGGCAGGAGTGACTGTGTGCATCCCAGTTCTCCCAAGTTCCTATTGGAAACACAAGAAAGGAAGTAAATCCCAGAAGAACAATAATTTAACATCTAATAATTCACCAAAAAAAAAAACTCATCCCTCTATTTGCCATAATGATGTAAGACAAGGATAGTTCTATACAGATTAAATCAAGCATGCATAGAAAACAATGTTCTAGTTAATTATGTTGAAAACATGGAAACAGAACGACAAAACAGACACGAAAATAAAATATTTAAAGACTTATTTTCTTTCCTTCAAACCATATAAAACTACCAGTACATTTAAGTCCATTTTCAATCATATGAACACAAAAGGAAAAGAGTCGAAAACATAAGTCGACTGTTCATTCATTTTCCTTTCAACATCTCTGCATTTACTCAACAATCAATCGTGAGGTAAATACTAATAGAAAATGACAGGCAATTTATTTATCATAATTTTTTTATACGTAATTAATTTATCATAATTACAATAAAAATGATTTTCGCAAACCAAAGACGTAAAAACCCACAGAACTCCTAACAAAACATCATAAATCAAAGATCTAGAAATCCATATCTAAATAAAAATGAAAAACTGATAAAAAAGCGAGAAATAACCTCGACATGAATCTTTCCTTTGTTGCACTCTCTGTTATTTTCTTTTCTCTCTCACAAAACATAAGATGGTTGAAGTCTCCATATCTCAAATCTCACACATCAGATATCCAGACAAATTTAAATCAACAGAGATGTATTGCATATAATAATGCAGGATTCTCTTCATGACATATCTAATTTTCTCAGCAACGAAACAGGGAGGTGGGGAAATTTAGGGTTACGGGGGAGGACCTGGGAGCAGTAGCGAAAGAGAAGCGGCGGGACTGGACGCGTGGAGCGGCAAGAGGGGGCGAGCGTACGCGGGGGAGAGGCGGTGATGAGCGGAGCGACGAGGACCTAACAGTCGAAATCAACGACCGAGACAGCGATCCTGAGCGCCAAGCCATATTTTCTCAAATCGAGTCGGAGACAAAGCAACGAAGCGAGGGTTTTCGAGGGTTTAGGGGGATGAAGGGATGACACTGATCTGGTGTTGTGGAGGAGTACAGGCACTAGCGTAGAGCTTAAAGCCTTAAGAGTGTTGAATCCCTCTGTTTTACAGCACGGGGCATCTACGTTCTATGAGAGTCGATAGATGTGGCTTCTGGAGCCGGATATTTTTAAGCATTTCCTTTTTTATTCAAGCTAGAACTTCTTTAGAGGTTTGCTATACATTAACCTACAGTCTACAGTACATTTTATATTATTATTATATTTTTTTTTTAGCGGCTGCAGTTATAGGCTGATGTATACATATTTCTTAAAGATACTGGCATGCTGCCATGTAACTATGCATAATATTATCTGTATTGATTATTCTTGATGAATGAAGTTATGCTATTGTCATCAAAAAATAAAAATAAAAATAAACACCCCAAAAAAAAAAAAAAATTAAAGAGAAGGTGAAGCCATTTCCATCCACACCACGTTTATTATTTGTTTTGTTTCCTCTGATTGAAATGTATTTCACATCTATGCATGTCTAAGATTTCTGAAATTAACAGGAAAAATAAAGAGATTCTATGCCAAGGCTAACGTCCATGAATCATTGAAAATTTGAAAACATTAATCGATGGAATTTGGCAATCAGCAATGGGAATCAATTTCTTTTTGTTATTTGAATCTAGATTAAAAATCTCAAAATATGATATTCTTGTATAATCTATAAGAAAATAAATTTAATCAACCAACGTAACCATGTAATTTAATTAAAAATAAATTAATTTTATAAAAATTGACTCAAAGAGCAAAATAATGTCAATTTTTATAAAATTAAATTTATTTTAAATTAAATTAAATTACATAATTACGTTGATTAATTGAATTTATTTTCTTCTAGATTATACAAGAAGATTATGTTTTGAAATTTTTAATCCAGATTCAAATAACAAAAGGAAAAAAAATAACCAAATAGTAAAACAATAATAAATGAGATGTAAGGTATCATTATCTTTGACAATAAGTAAAATTTTAGACAGCTGGAGTAAGGAGATGCCACAATCACAAACTCATCAGTTGTGAATATAGATTATAGAGTAAGATCCTCTCAATTTCACTTAAAATGGATGTATGTTCTAGGGCTATGCAGAAAAGTCCTTAACCCACACCGTCCACACGAACCGACCGATAAAAGCGAGTTGAACTAACTTGCGGGTCAAACCCGCTAACTGTCATTTCGATTCGACTAAAACTTCCCAAATCTCAAATCATCTGCCATCCTTCTCCATTTCTCTCTGTCATCACCGTCAACTCCATTCGTCATCATTATCGACTCCATTCGTCTTCCTCGTCGACTCCAACAACCACAATCTCAAACAAAGGGAAAATAAGGAAAATCACATGGCCATTATGACTCAAACAAGACAATCACATTCACTTCCCCACGACCCAATAACGTAACCCTCATCCACCAAGCAACCAAAAATTCATCACAACCAGAAGAAAAACATCACGCGACCTGACTCATACCCATCGAGGAGAATGTCGTCAATACGAAAATGGAAAGAGTAGAATAACTAATTGGCGGCAAGTTTGGAAGGGGAGGAGGCGGAGCGATTCTGGAGAAGGGAGAGGAAGATGCCGGCGTCAACGCTGGTGGTGATATTGTTAGGGACCTCGGTCAAGTCCCTAAACACTATGTTCTCCACGCCAATGATAGTCTTGTGATGACCGAAACCTTGTTCCTCTCTTGCTTGGTTCTCGAGCAATGGTGGTCAAGGTGACCACTTGGGTATGGTGAGGTTAAGTGTTTAGGCTAAGATGAGTGTATGGAATGGTGGAAAAAGTTAAGGAAATGTATGGGCTACAATGGGGAAGGGTGCACGGCACTAAAGTGGTCTAGGGTTGGCGCCACTTAAATGATAGAATTTAGGGTTTGGAAAATGGTATTGGGCGGCTAGGGTTTAGGTTTAGGATTTGGAAGATGGGAAGATAGTGTTGGACGGCTACAAGGTTTGACTTGGTTATTTGGTTGAGTGATTTTAGGAAAGTTTCCTAAAATCTTGGAACTTGATTTGGAAAGAGAATGACCGGTTGTAATATGGAGATTTGGTCAACTAGGGTTCCTAAATTATAGGAACTCTAATTTGGATATAATGGTAGGCGGCTAGGTCACACCCAATATGGCAAGTAGTTGCCGAAATTGAGTGGGACTTGATAAGGATTATGTGTTTCAGCTAGGGCAAAGTTTGAAGAGGCAAACAATTTATGGAAAGTAGACAAACACTAGGTTGGTCAACTTTTGTGGTTTGGTTGGATTGGAAGAGCAAAAATATGATGAACACCAAGAGCATTGAAGAACACTCAAGAACAAAAACAAAATACTTATGAACTTGAATGAACAAATGGACAAACAATGATAATTCAATACTTGATTTACGAATTGCACAAGAATTGAATAAACCTCATATATTGATAAACTCAACTTGGATTCACGAATTCCACCAAGTTGTAAGAAACAAGATAAATGAATAACACTTATTCAAAGAATTGTAAAGTGTGATTCTCTCTTTGGGATTCACGAATTTCAACCAAAAAGCTCAAATGCAATGGCATCAGTTTGTGATCTCTCAAACAATAGTCTTCACTCTAGGAATTTGCCAAAAGATTCTAAAGCAAATGAAAGATGTCCTATTTATAAGCGATACAAATTGAAAACTTCCAATAGGTCCCTTGAAAATAAATAAATAAATTAAATTAAATAAATTAAATAAATAACATGATAGTAGTCTTGGACCAAGGCTAGCCATGACATGCATGGCCTATGGTGGACTAAGTTGGTGCATGGTGGTCTTCGGACTGGTCCATGGTCAGGTGGTGTGGCATGGCTTGCTGATGGTGAGCCATGGTGGTGCACGGCATGGCCCAGGCTGGTGGCCTAGGCGCTGAGACTGCAGGGCATGGGCTGGAGCCATGTGCTGGATGGCATGCCTGGTGGGCATGCCACTGACCTGCTCTGCAAGACATGGGCTGGATGGGCATGCCACTAACCTCTCTGGTGTGCGGCAGGACTGTGCATGTGTGCGCACGCGCGCACTAGGTGGGCTGGAGGTGCCGCGCATGGCCTTGCAACATATGGGCACGCGCAAGGGCCACGCAGCCCATCAAAGTGCGCATGGGCCTGCGCACTGAGACACGCAAGCGCACGCGGCACGCTGCTACTCTCAATGCCGCATGCATGCGTGCGGTCCATTGTTGCGAGCATGAGCGTGCAGCGCATGCCTGCGCACGGCGCATGGCTGTGAGCATTGCCGCGCTCATGGGCGCTCGTCGCATGGCTGTGCGCGTGGGCAGGCTCTCACTAGCCTCGCTAGCCCGCATGCTGGGCGCCCCGTGTGTGCCAACGCGCGGGCCAAGCCATGCTTATGGACTAGCCAAGGTGCTTGTCCCCACCATGACTAGGGCATGTGCGTCATCTCTAGAGGCAACTCGACGTAGAGGTCTAACAGGTATTCTCGAGGCAATCAAGCAAGGATCGGAAGGCAGCGTAGGACCGCACCACCAGACTACTGGCACTCATTCAAGAAGTCCTCCACAGTAAGCCCCATAAAGTTACTCGACCACTCAAAGTGCAGCAGCAGCAACTAAAGGGAAAGGAGATTTTTTGCAGTGCAGAAGAAAAGGAGCTGAGATGGGAGGAAGAAATGTTCAAGGCCTGGAAACGACTTTTAAGTTCTCAACTGGTAGACAGGTTGACCCGACTCAAGTCAGGTCGGTTCTTTTCTTGTTGGTCTGGACACCGGGTCGGGTCGGGGCCATAACTAGTGCAGGTTGGACCGTGTGTAGGCCTAGTCTGTTCAACACAAAAGAACCAACTTACTTTCAGTCCAATACTTTTGACAAACACAATAACCAAATTACCATGACAGAGTCTAACATTCATAAAAGCAAAATCTGCTGTGAACAGTAGCATATTCAATAGATAACTACTTGAGAAGATACTGTTAGAAAGGTATATACAGCAAGTAGACATTCAAAGAAAAAGCTGCGACTTTAGAGGGAGCATGTCTTCACTAATTTTAACTGAGCATTGAATGTGTAGATAATGCCAGATGATATGTTTGCCGTAACCACGGTTCCTCTGTAGTGTAATCTTTCGAGGGCATTCTGGTCCTTCGACCAAAGCCCAACTTCATGAAGATCGCCTTCTTTCCAGCAAATGCTGACTGTCATCCCACCACGTGCCTTCAATCCTTTCACACAACCATTAGCCCATTTATCCAGGGGAAGAGCAGGAAGTAAGTAAAGATCCCTTATGCTGCTCTGCACAAGCATTTCGGAAACTGCTGCCGTGAACCTGAAAACACGAAGTATTGTTGATGGCTTTGCCAAATAAATCGCCAACACTACTTCCAAGTCAACTTTGGTTAGCAGGAAGTGTTGAAAAAAACTGAATTCAAAATCTATTGCTTGGTCTCGACTCTCAATCAAAGGGATTGTTTTTTTTGGGGCATAGCAAATGGGGTGTGATAACTCTCATTTGCTGTGGTATTTACAAAACTAAAGATAACATTCCAATAAAGGTTTCTTAATTTTTTTCCTTCTCCTTTTTATTTATGAGTTTACCTTTAACATGCTTATAACCAAGGAAAAAAAATGTGCACCACCATCCAAGCATGCTAACCTTCTTCCGATATTATTAAAGAGTCGTGATAATGCGAAATGCTTGAATTTAACGATCTGATTCTACCTCATTTTAGCAGACAAAATATATTTTTTTTCATAAGTAAACAAGGTGTGCAACACAAGGAATTTTAGCAGACAAAATATAAAAACAACCTCATAAGGAAAGCAAATATGTTTAACGACCACCCTGCCTCCTTTTCTATTCACCATATTGATCTAAAAGTGCAACACAAAGTTAAACTTCTGAAAGTTACTTGCAAAAAATCCTCAAAATACTAGGTATAAAGCTTTCTTAAGAACGGAACTGTTTAGATAATCATGTGAGGGTTGCTAAAAGTATCATTGACTTGTATGGAAAGTTGGAAACTCAAGCTGCATCTTACCCAAAGTTGGCATCGATCTGGAAAGGAGGGTGTGCTGCAAACAGATTACTGTATAATCCTCCTTCAAACGGGGCCTCATGATCCGGTTCCACCAGGTTGATCAACTTCTTCACCATCCTATATGCATGCTCACTGTTGTGGAGACGGGCCCATAAAGCAGCTTTCCATGTAGTTGACCATCCTGGACCCTCCTCTCCTGTTTAGAACAATGCAAATGTTGGAAAATTATATATCATTAACTTTGGGGAATTTATCTGGTATGATATCTAGGAGCAAGGTCATATGGCGTTTATCTGGTATATTACTAGAAGAAAGGTCATATGGCGTTTATATATATATATATGAAGTGGAACCTAACCAAGAAAGAATCATTTGGACCCAAACATGAGGAATAAACCGTGGATACATAACCCCACCAGAAGAACTATGTATCAAATAATTCAGGGCGACACCTAGTACAAAATCGTATCCGGGATTCTAAAGTCTACTGCTCATCCCGAGCCAACGCTTTGATCAAAAGAAAAGAAAATATATACAAACCTCGTTTGTAGAGAGAAATTTCTGCAGCTTTAGAGAGATCCGGAGTTCTCTCAACAGTTATTGTGTGCCCTGGAAATAGGCCAAATAGGTGCGAAAGATGTCGATGATGCACATCTGGGTCCTCAAAATCTTGTTCCTGGCTTAACAGACCGAATTTTTCTTAGCCCATTACACTAGTGAATTTTATTACCAACTCCACCAAGACCTTTTGCAAGTATTGAAAGATTAATATTCAAGCTACTCAACCATACCCATTCCATAATGGAACCATCTCCAGCAATTTTTGTTGGATAAAGCTTTGGCAAAGCCTTTCGCACTCGTTGGATAAGATAGTCCTCGTCTCTCTCTAGAACCTATTGTCAAAATTCCGTAAGGACATACAAATATAGAACATATGAAAAATAGAAAGAGATTTACATTGGTGGGCATAGAATAAAAGCTTCACCTCAGCAGCAGAAACAAGTGCACCAAAAACTTCGTTTATGATTGCCATGTCCATTGTTGATGAGTAGCTCACACAAGCAGGCTTACCATCAGGAGCAACAAACTCATGCTCTGGAGAAGTTGAAGGGTTGGTTTTCAGATATCCTCCAGGGCCTTCAATCAACCAATCCAGCAGAAATGATGCACATCCATTCAACAAAGGATATGCCTTGGCTTCAAGAAAATCCTAATTATGAAGGACATACCAATAATACCAATGATGTTGAAAGATTTACCAAAAGGTTCTTCAAGAAATGGAAAAAATCAGACTATTCAATCTCCATATGCAAAAGATATTATTCATTTCCTAGTGATGAAACAGGAGATTTCAGAAGTTCCTAAGTACTTCCACACCCAGCCTAAGGGTTTTCAATAAATATCCATCAACTGGAAACCATAAATGCGTCACTTTTAACTTCAGGGATAACAGCATTTTATGGGATAACTCTAAAGCATGAATAAACTGAAAGTTTGACCACTGTTGGTACATGACCTTGACATAACTTGTTGGCATATTCTCCTATCAACACTTTTAAACAAATCAGCAATATGGCATTAAAGCCTTCCTTTCTATAATGTTTTTGCTACATACATGGGAATTGCCATCATTGAGGTTACTGTCTATGGGTTCATACTTGGGTTTGAAGTTCATGTGAAGTTTTGTTGAGCACGACAATGTGTCACTAGTGTGTCTGAGTCTGAGATTATATACATAATTAAGCTTGTTTCCTATGAAGAAGCTTTTGGGACAATTGGTTTACCAACAAGCTTATTTTAACATATCAAGACATAGAAACTTACTATATTGGCAACGTCTAGATTTCCAGATCCTTTGCATATATACCTTAACTTCATTAGAGATTTCAAGGACAGCCTCTTATGCCTAAAAGAACTGATAGAACTACTTGCTCAGCTTGTTTTGATCTTCCCAATTAGTCAAAAGGCAATCATAAAGATTTTCAAAGCTAATGCAAGATTAATAAATAGATTCTACCCAGTAGAAAGGTAGTTCTCTGACTTTCCTATCACAGGGAACCAATTTCTATGCTAATGATAAAATAAAGCAAGGTATAGACAACTTAATCTTACCTTGTCTAGTGTATAAGTGTAGTGATCCCATAGATGGGTACAAACCCATGCTCCCCCCATTGGCCATAATGCCCATACAACATCACCTTGATCTGCTGATGTTTTTGCCCAGATATCAGACTTATGGTGTACAACCCAACCATTTGCTTCATAGTTTACCTATAACATTCAGCGAATAAGAAAATAGAGCATAGAAATATATAAGTGGGAAAATAATGTCTTGAAGAACAGAGTAAGATCGCAAAGGAGTATTGGCAGAGATCATGCTGGTCTTAAGCCTTCCGATGCTTCAGGCCCAGAGGTCTACAAACATAGGTTTCATAGTTTAGACTGCCTCCTAATAATATGGGAATTGTTTCCATGTTTTTTTCTTCTGGATAAGTATGTGCCATCCTACTCACATGGTATAGAGGATAACAGCATTGAATTACAGATTAAATTTCCTACTTTAAGGTTACCTATATATTTGGAAATGGGAGCCTCACATGCACAGGATATTCAGTATGTCATCACGGTCCACTATTGTTTCTAAAAGCTCAATACCAAATGGAGTTGCCAACTTCACCATCTGTGAATTTTCAGATTTAGGTGCAACGAGAACATTTTCCCTTGAAATCACCTTAAATATTTTAGCAACCAAAAGAGATCATATGATTAAGACTAAATTGATTGAAGACTTATAAACCAGGTGGGGGGAAACTGTCTTACTTTTGCAGTTTTACGTCCATTAACAGACAGAGTGGAGACAAAGTCAAACAATGGCTCCTGGCACTCGCTAAGGTTGCAAGGAAGGGAAGGCCAATAATTCATTTCAAGATTAATGTTCAAGTGTGGAGCCCCGCTGAACACAAAGATGAGGTGTCAGTAATTCGGCAGAAAACTCTTGATGCAAGGAACTGTAAGTATTAGTATTGTTATATAACTTCAAAGTAACTTGCGTCAACGCGGTACTATTGACAAGTAGTAGTCTTCAAATTCTGATGTAAATTAACCGTGGTAAAATATCCTTTGAGATATGGTTGACACTCTCTGTTATTTATGTAAATCTAATGTCTTTCTGGACAGCCTAATTTGCTTGACAATCTTAATGCTGGAAGATCAAATTTTCACAATTAATATGGAGATGAACAAGTGATAGAGAAATTAAGTGTTGGAGAAATTAAGAGGACGAAAGAAGAAAAAAGTCTCCCTAGAGTCTCGGTGTCTCCATTTATTTTTAAATCGGAGCAGTTACAAAAACTAAAGAAATAGTTTACTTATGATGCATCCAAATATAACCACCGCCAAATCAGAACATATATCTCATAAAAGTACTCAAATTAAAGTGATACAGTGAAAAAAATATATACTATCATAAAAAAATTATTTTTGAAATAAATTGAAGAAAATTTTTAATAGGAAATACTTAAATTTAGTGAGGATAGAATTACGGGCGTATATAGGAACTTCATGTACAAATACAAAGCAAGAATTAATAACCAATAAAAGGGCAGTTGATTAAAGTACCCATGCAATCACACTCACCGCTTAGACGACTTTAAAAATACGATGAGGAAGACATTGAGGTTGATAAAATGATCCGTCATTAAGTGCAAAATGGAGCTGTACGAGTCAACTCGATAACATTACCCTTTGCCTTTGGAAAGTGCAAATATATATTAGGAAATGTATTTTTTTTATAAGTGTATATTAGGAAATATCAATTACTTATTGCTTGCCCTTTTCAAAAAGCAGAGTATCTATCCCCAAACTTTACAGTGCTGCCTTAATTAAGGTCATCCCTTGGAAGAAAGTCCATTTTTAAATAAACTGAAATAACATCCTATTTCTAAATTACAAACTAAACCTCAGGTCCTCAGCGTATGAGTGTGTGTTTGTGTTGGGGAGGTGGGGAGGGGAGAGAGAGAGAGAGCAGGGCCAAAATATCAAGCAAAAAACACTGACCAGAATTGGGTTGGAGAAAGAATAAAAAATAAAAGAATTAAGAGAATGTAACATACTCCCATTTTGGTTGAATATCCCTATTCCATATACCCTGCAGGTTTGCCACCTGAGTTCGAGGCCGTGAACATGAAATAAGTAGATAACGGCCATACTGGAACAGAAGCTCCACCAAGGAAGGGTCTTCATCAGATTGAAAAGACTTCACTCTCTCTGCAGTTGAAACCATGTTGTCATTACTTCCCGTGAGACATAAACCAGTCACAGAGGATACAATTTTCTTCAACTCCAGAGACCCGTCAGACGTAATGCTGTTCAAGCTTTTTGCAAGTTGCAGTGAGACGCGATGGAAAAGATTCTGATAGTCATCCAAATGACGTGCATAAAGGTCATAGTATGAAAAATCCATTATTGGCTTCAATGCACCGAGAGACTCTAAAGTAGGATTCCTCTTAGAATCTGAAGGCTTGGTGAATGGCCCATCGAATGAAGATGAAGCCACTAGAAGCAAAACAGCCCAGTCTGAACCCTCAATCCTCAACTTCTTGTCATCCATAACATGAATCACACCTCTGTCATTACTGACCTGTATATCAAGAATTGCAGAAAACTGAATTCCTTTTGGATTGTCATTTGCATCCATTGCCGGGGGGATCCTTTTACCGGGACAACTTCCTTCCATAATAATCTGATTTTTTCCATTAATGCGTGAATGATAATGTAACTTGCTATCCAGAGACACCGAGAATGATACCGACCCCGGTTTACTTCCAGAAATCTTCGTAACAATCACTTGATCAGGATTGGAAGCAAAGTGCTCCCTTGTGAATTCTACATCAGTCACGGAATATTTTACTCTTATTGTTGCAGCATCCAAGTCCAACTCTCTGTGGTAAGTTTCTTCGATATATTTAAGATGGGAAACATCAAATTCCAGCTTGATGTCACCAAGAAGTTGGTAAACCTGAATCATCACTAACTAATCATTCAGATCAAGTGGCAATTAAGCGACCTCAATATGGAAGTACACGGGAGTTCTAGTGAGGTATGGGAGCTAGGGACCCTACATACCAAAACAAAAACCATGCAGAAGAAAAAATAGTTTGACTAATAATAAGTATCCTGCATATGTAAGGCTAGTCTAAGGTGGTGAGGCACAGTAGTTCAGTAAAAACTCCAGTATTATGTCCAGCCAGAAGAAATGTCACCACCATTTACTAAATGTGCAGTCACCACCAGGTGCTAACCAGAGCATTATTAATGATAACCACCAAAACAGTTCCAACATAAGCAGCATCTATGCACTAAAATCCATACTCATTTCAAGAGGTGTAATATTTGAAAAAAATCCAAAAAAAATATTAACGACTTGACACATTCCTTTGAGTCAACAATTGCCATTAAATTACACACACAAAGCAGCAATATGAAGAAGAGCAGCCATACTTAAGGTAAAGAATGGCACCTCAGCAGGATTTCCAGTCAACTGGACTGCCTTTGAAGTAGCTTCAGCATATTTACCGCCGTCAACAAGTTTCCTGACCTCCGACAGTGCCTCTGGGGCATTAGGGTTAGTGTAGTTGCCTGGGGTCCCGGTCCAGAGTGTGTCCTCTGCATGAATTCTTGCACAATGAGTTCTCTGCTTATTTGCATTTCACACATTTGCCGAGAAATAACCATTTTTTCCCTATAGGGTAAAAAATTTTATTAATGACTACAAAGCATTTTATGTGTTCCATTTGGTTGCCAATTAAATTATGAATAATGATATACTTAGACCTTTCATAATTTTGAGTCACCGAAGATACTTCCTAGAAGATTATCCGGGAGACGCGACATCCATGAACTTATCAAAGACACAAAGCAGCCAATTAACGAATACTACGTAATCAATATTAAAATATACGATTTATTACCAATTTCGCTCAAATACGATGCAAGAGAGGAATTTTGATCATACCGTTGAGCTGGATAGTCTCCGATGCAACGCCGCCCCAGACCATGGCTCCGAGCCGGCCGTTGCCAATGGGAAGCGCATCGGTCCAGTGGTTGGCAGGCCCGGCGAACGTGATCTTCAGAGGCTTAGAACTCTCAGCCTCCATCGAGCTAGGATTCCACAGGTCCTTGTCAGTGGGCCATCGCACCCGAACCCATTCTTCATCTACCATAACTGCTACTAACTAATTTCCTAAGAAAATAACAACGATAAAGAAGAGAAGCTCTGTTTGCAGACTCATGAAGTTCAGGCGAAGCCACCTAGATCATCCATCTTGTATTGAAAAAGGCCGCTATGCCGCCCGAAACTAAGATTGCGTTTGTACATTGGATTGAGTTGAATTGATTTGAATTAAAATGTTATAATGTTATTAGAATATTATTTTTTAATATTATTATTATTTTAAAATTTGAAAAAGTTAAATTATTTATTATATTTTATATTGAAATTTAAAAAAATTATAATAATGAGTTGAAATGAGTTGAGGTGAGTTGAGGAGTCAAACGAAGCCTAAACGCTCAAATTTATTGCTTGGTGAATTTTTTTTTTTTTTTTTTATACTTAGTAATTAAGAAAGTAATTTTAAGTATATTAATATATTTTTTTATTTTTTAAAAATATTTAAATCTATTACAAAATATGAATAGAAAAATAAAATAAAAAAATTGAAATACAACTAGCGGTAAAGTGAAGCGGGCTACTCTAGACGGCAGAGTAGCCCAACTCTTTTGTATTACTATGGGGCCCGGCTTCCCCTGGATAAAATTAAGGAGGGTTTGAATTTAGAGATAAGTTAAAAGATAGTTTTAATAAATTGAATAAAATATTATTAGAATATGATTTTTAATATTATTATTATTTTATGATTTAAAAAAATTAAATTTGAAAAATTTTTGATGATGAGATGAAATGAAATAAATTAAAATAAATTGAAGTGAGTTTCGAATTCAAACTAGGTCTAAGTTTGTAAGTATTCCATAATCTGGTTTTTGAATTTTTTAATATAATTAAGTATTAAATAAATACAGTAACATCTATTTAAATGTTTATTTTTCTATCATCCTAAATGATCCTGATCCACACAATTAATATGTAAAATTACAATTAAATGAAATAACTTTTACCAAAAAGAGGTGAAAATTGCATAAAAATCATTTTCATTAAGGATCAGCAAAAATGTTAAAAAAAAAAATCACTGAAAGTACAATCGAAATCTTATTCCTTCTGGTTATTGAAATGAAACTTTAGTATAATATGAAGAATGAATTATCATTTAATTTAAAAAATCAGAGTATTATTTTGTTCAAATTATATCATATCAACTATACTAAGAGCACTAGTACTGACTTGGGCAAAGTTGAAGGTTGGCCCAAATTTAGATAAGTTGTACTAAAAAGACGTTACATTGGATTGAGCATCTCTAAAACAATTTGAATTTCTGCTATAGTGATTGACCAAATTTAAAGAACTAAATTGATTCACCAAAAGTTAAAATAATAATTTCTCACTCCATTGAAAATATGGTTAGTGAATATTTAGATAGAATATTATATATTTGGTTAGTGAATAAGAAATTTAGATAGAATTTTAGATAAGTTTGATCTTAATTTTTTATTATTAGTATTAAATGACCATTGAAAATATTATTTTTTTAATATTAATTTAATTAGAATATAATTATTATTAATATTAAATTGGTAGAATTATAAAATGTGATACAAATAAATTAAATAAACAAATTATTAATTTAATAATATTTTATTATTTTATAGATAGTAAATGGCTAATCCAATGTGGGGATTGAATTTAAATAGAATATGCAAATGTAAAAAAGTGTGATATTGACTAAATTTTGAATATGCATTTGGCCAAGCTAATGTTAATGCTCTTAAGGACTGACATGTTGGTGGCAGGTTCTCTCTCTCTCCCCAGGCGATATTTCTCTCCAGCCTTAATAGGAATAATCTTCCCTCTTGTCGCCAACCCTCCCCCGTCCGGGTCACCCTGATTTGTCTATCTATTTTTTTTCTTCGTCTATAGCATCGAGATATATTGATCTATTGTCTTTCCGCCTCCTATGAGCACCACACGACCCACCACGAGATTATTTAGCTGACGATCCTTTGAAGGGAACAACAAAATTGATTAAAAGTGTAGCGCATATGTCTAACGTGCCATCGGGCCAAGGGGAGTTTATCATTGCCACACGCGGCACTATCTCAGTTAGTGGCTTCAGATCTTTTAAATCCGATCTTTATCTTCTCTTCAAAGGTGGCACGTGGCCTACACACGCATCCATTGCCAGTGACGGTCAGGTGTCGGCAATTCGACCCATCTTCTAATTGCTATTTTCCTATATTATCATTTTTCCTAACCAAGGATCAAGAAGAAGAGGTAGTGAAAGTTTGCTTCAGCCAATTCAGATCAGCAAAATACAACACACAACAATCCACTACGACTTTCAATTGTAATTTTACAGTCTATTTATCAGATTGTCAAAATTGCTTCAAGCGGCTTCTCTTTGTGGGAAACAGGTGGAAGCCAAGTCATTAGCTCTAAATCCCTCTTCGTTTTATTTTTTCTATGCTGTATTTGCTGGTTTATGATGATTGTTGAGGCTCCCACCCTATTTAATCTTATATCTTGTAACCGTTTATTTTATCTAAGGTATGCTTGTTTGAAAAAAAAAAAAACTATTTACTAACAGAAAATTTTGATCGGCCCCGAGAGAATCTCAGCGATAGAGAGAAGCTCAAGACCTTCATGATCTGGTGATCGCAAGCCTCTGAAGCTTTAAAAGAAAATCCAATCCAAGTCATACGTCGTAAATTCTTGCAATAAACTGTTATTAATAACAAATAAATAATGCGTTGGAAGATTCTCTGACATGATGAATCGAGTTAAATCCAGACCAAAAGAATGATTGAGAAAGACGGACAAAAGAATACAAAGGAATTTTTTCATTCTGTGGAATTTATTGGCGATATAGAACTCAATGCTCTTCAAAAGATCAAGCTTGATCTTAGCAATCGAAAAGAAAAAGCCGCTTGCTTCTCAAAGAGAGCACGCTTTAACGCATTTTAATTGCCGATTGAATGTATAAACCCTGCCAGATGGTAAATTTGCCGTGACCGTAGTTCCTCTGTAATGCAATCTTGTAAGTGAATTCTGTTCCTTGGACCAGAGGCCGACTTCGTGAAGATCTCCTTCCTTCCAGCAGATGTTTACTGTCACCCCACCGCGCGCCTTCAATCCTTTTACGCAACCATTTGCCCATTTATCTCGGGGAAGAGCAGGAAGTAAGTACAGATCCTTCACGGTGCTCTGGACAAGCATTTCTGCAACTGCTGCTGAAAAACTAACACCACAAAATTACAGAATCATCAATCATAACTGATATCTACTTCAAGTGGCATGCATATCAAATAACTATGGCAAAGCTCCCATGTACCATTTCAATCAAACGTCAATATCAGATGATTATACCATCACCCCCACCTTTTAAGCGAATATATATTACTCGGTCACTGCATATGACTTATTAAACAAAACTACTGTCCGCAAAATGAACTGTTGCAATCAGGGGAATGGAATTTATAATAGGAAACCTTTTATTTCTTTTCAAAGTGATCATACATGTTAGTAATAGAAGCGTATATTAAATACGCATAATGCAGTGTGACTTACCCAAAGTTAGCATCAATCTGGAAAGGGGGGTGTGCAGTGAACAAGTTACTATATAGTCCTCCTTCATAGTCACTTTCATGATCTGGATCTACCAAGTCAATCAAATGCTTGACCATCCGATATGCGTGCTCACTGTTGTGGAGACGGGCCCACAATGCAATTTTCCATGTAGTTGACCATCCTGGACCATCATCTCCTGTTTCATGTCAAGAGATCATAACAACACTACTATGAGATTACGATAATAGTATGGACGAGGAGGAAAAACACAGTGTAGATGATAGAATCATCGAATAAAGAGTAGAGAGAGAAACATTAGACACCAGCTTAGACATTGGTAAGCCTTTCTCTGCAAACCTCAATGGATATGGTTTTATAGGAAGATTTACAATTTGACACCTAAATATCCAGTTGTCAGATGCAAACCTCTTTTGTAGAGAGTATAATCAGCCGCTTTACATAAGTCTGGAGTTTTATCAACACTGATTGTATGCCCGGGGAAGAGGCCAAAAAGGTGTGATACATGTCGATGGTGAATGTCTGGGTCTTGAAAATCTTGTGCCTGCCATAAAACAGAGAATTTGCTGGCCTATAATGAATTTCGACATTCCAATACATTGAAGAACTTCACTAGACATGCAAGAAGATGATACCTTCCAGAAAAAGATGAGAAGTTAGAATCAAGATATTAACATACCCATTCCATAATGGAACCATCTCGAGCAATTTTTGTTGGTAATAGCCTAGGTTGAGCCTCACGGACTCTTTTAACAATAGCATCCTCAGTCTTTCCCAAAACCTGTTTGTCAGAAAATTACTTGTAAATAGATTATAGATCTTATAAAGGTAAAAGATTAGAATTGACTTAACCAACATATAATAGCTTCGAGGGATGCTACTCATTATCTCACACCACACATTTTACATATTTTAAAATTATTTTTTATTATTTATTATTTTTATAATTTCTTATTTTATTGTATTCTTCTTAAATTGATTAAGTCGTTCTACTTATCATTCATACAACACATACTTGTTATAAGAAAAATGAAAAAAAAAATTAAAATAAGTGAAGTGTGTGGTGTGTGAAGATGATAAGTAGAATTATTCAACAGCTTCACCTCAGCAGCAGAAACAATTGCAGAGAAAACTTCTTTTATGATTGCCATGTCCATGGTTGATGAGTAGCTCACACTGGCAGGTTTACCATCTGGAGCAATAAACATGTGCTCTGGAGAAGTTGACGGGTTGGTTTCCAGATATCCTCCATGGCCTTCAATCAACCAATCCAACAGAAATGATGCACATCCTTCCAACAAAGGATATGCCTTATTTTTTAGAAAATCCTAATTATACAAAAATAAATATCAGTAATCAAATAAATACTAGAGATTATATCCAACATAGAGAACATGTCATATATGATATGGATTGAAAATTGATATTTCAATTGTATCGATATATGAAGCCCCTGATTCCTCATTTTTCAGTTAGTCAAACCTCAATACATCATATCTTCAACTAGGCAACAAGACAATTTATAGGTCATGTCTATTATCATGACTTGAATGAATTAAGTGTCAAATTAGTCTCTACTTACCTTATAGTTCAATGATTAGAGTACAATAACAAAATATTTTACAGTCATACAGACATTCTATACCACTTCAGCAGCCTTGCCTCCCACTCTAAATATTCCTAGAATCTTAACATTGATTACGAAAGGACTTTGCTTAGTGGACAGACTTCACTTGGCATGTCTAGACTTTTTTGTTTCTACACTCTCAAATGCCACAACAATTAAATGGTCTATTCCAATTCAAAGCTGTGTGTGGCTCCTGTTTAAAGTTCCTTCTCATGATGAACAAACATTGTGATCACATTAGCACTAAACAATATACGGATAGAACAGGGACTTACTTTGTCCATTTTGTAAGTATAATGTTCCCAGAGATGGGTACAAAGCCATGCTCCTCCCATTGGCCATAAGGCCCACACAGCCTCACCTCGATCAGGGGATGTTTTTGCCCATATGTCAGACACTTGATGGACAACCCAACCACTTGCTTCATAATTCACCTGTAATATTCAGTGATATATAATAAACTTTATGCTTGATTATATAAAAGATAGCAAAATCAATTGTCTTGGTGACACAAGATCGTGGAGGCCACCAACCATCTAGTTTTCTATAGACTCGTGCTGGTTTAAGCCTGTCAATGTTTCATGAATAAGGAATATACACCATCACTTCACAACGGAATGATATGCTGAATAATAAAATCAAAATGTATCATAAACAAAACAGTCCCCCTTCTACAGGGTCATCCTATAGGCACTGTACTATCCATACATAAGTAAATTTAAGTCCCCCTCATTTATTCTACTTAAGGTGAGTCATCCATTAAAAGTTCCAGTAAAAATAATATTGATGCATTGAATAAAATACATTGACAAAAAAAAAAAAAAAATTAATCGAAAGGACTTTACACTAGAAAGTGAAAATCTTACTTTTGCAGTTTTGCTCCCATTGACTGACAAATAGGAAACGTACTCAAACAAGGGTTCCTGGCACTCGCTAAGGTTGCAAGGAAGTGAAGGCCAATAGTTCATTTGAAGATTAATGTTTGTATGAGGAGCACCGCTGAACAAAACAGAGATCCAATAAGTAATTATACAGATAAAAAATGAGATGCAAATAGCCACAAGAATTGGAAGGTACCATGTAAATTAGGTAAAATTTTATATTTACATGCTATCCTTGAAAGGGAGCACATTTACCCATATCATGTGTTTAATTCATGTTTACAGAAGGAAAAAATGCAGTGAGAAGACTGGAATAATCTTCCTTGAATGTACACTTTTATCTTATTATTTTACAGTCTTCCCTATGTCCCTATAGAAAGATTAACTTCCTCAGTTTCAGGAAAATTATCAAATTATCGCACACTAATATATGGGGTGGGGCAGGGTGAGAGAGAGGAAAACATACTCCCATGCAGGCTCAATATCTTTGTTCCATATACCCTGCAGGTTTGCCACCTGAGTTCCAGGACGAGAACAAGATATAAGTAGATATCGACCATACTGGAATAAGAGCTCTATCAAGGATGGATCTTCATCAGTCTGGAAAGATTTAACTCTCTTTGCAGTTGAAATCGTCACATCCTCACTTTCCTTGAAATCTGGATTAGTTATAGAGGATATAACTTTCTTCATCTTTAAAAACCCATTTCCTAAGTGGCTCTTGGAGCTTTTTGAAAGCTGCAACGAGACACGATGAAAAAGATTCTGATAGTCATCCAAATGACGTGCATAAAGGTTAGAGTATGACAATTTCTTTATTTGCTCTAATGCACTGAGAGACTCTGAAGTGGGATCCTTCTTAGAATCTGCAGGCTCGGTAAATGGCCCAACAAATGAAGATGAAGCTATCAAAAGCAGGACAGCCCAATCTGAACCCTCTACCCTTAACCTCTTGTCATCCAAAACGTGTATCGCCCCTCTGCCATCACCTATCTGTAAATCAAGGATTGCAGAAAACTGAATTCCTTTAGGATTTTCATTTTCATTCGCTTTAGGGGGGATTCGTTTACCAGGACAACTTCCTTCCATTATTATCTGATTTTTTCCATTTACATGTGAATGATGGTGTAACTTGCTGTCCAAAAACACTGTAAATGATAGAGACCCTAACTTGCTGGCAGAAATCTTTGTCACAATCACTTGGTCTGGATGGGAAACGAAATGTTCCCTCATAAATTCTACATCACCCACAGAATATTTTACTCTTGCAGTAGCAGTATCCAAGTCCAACTCTCTTTGGTAAGTTTCTTCAGCATATGTAAGATGCGAATCATCAAATTCAAGCTTGATGTCCCCAAGAAGTTGGTAAACCTTCATCACCACAAAATAAATATCAGGACATAAATCCCATTAACAAGTTAAATCTTTTGGTAACATGGAAGCTCATCTTCTCTGGCATCATTGGCAATAGAAATCTTGTCTTTTCTGACTAAATTCTGCAGCAACATTAACATTTTGATGATGTATAAGATGCACACCACAGATATAAGACCACCATCCAGAGATGAGACACATCAGCGTGGTAAAAGTTAGCTAATATGCTTGGCCAGAGTTTATGTCACCATCATGAGACACTCCATGATCGGTAAAAGCCAAGTGCTAACCAATACAGCAAGCATGAAAGCGTTAAACACCCAGGCATTCCCAAACTATCATTTTCAGCTATTAAGTATGTTTCAGCTTTAACGTCATATCTGTGGCACGGTGTAAGCCTCAATTGAAAAATAGATTTTTCTTTGGTTGGGCTGCTTTTATATGTACCAGCAGTGTCTCGTCTAGATAAAATAAAAATGGAAGACAGGACTCACCACCGACTAGAAATAAAAAAGAATTGAATAGGCAGTTTTACCATAAGGAAAAAGCTTGAGAACTCCATAAATTTACTTGCATCAATATTAATATAGATCATACTTATTGATAATAAAAAGATGAAAAATAGAAGCATCAAATGTAACAAAGTGACATACATCAGAAGGAGTTCCTGACAACTTGACTGCTGCTGCAGTCGCTTCAGTAAACTCATCATTATCAACAAGTTTTCTGACCTGTGATAGTGCCTCTGGAGCATTTGGGTTGGTATAGTTCCCTGGAATCCCAGTCCAGAGAGTGTCCTCTACATACAAATTGAAATAAAATAGCCATTAACATGTGCCTGGATATATACATACAAACATACATACAGACATACATATATATACATACATATAGAGAGAGAAGAGCCCAAGTCAATGTATTGGACAGGAAAGAGAAGCATATTGTTTTACCTCGTGCCATTTGGTTTATAGTAAAATGTACAAGACAAAAATAAATTCTCCATCTAGATTTACGGACCTTTGTTTGTTTGGAAACGGTTAAAACAATAATGAGCCAGACGGTGATGGGATTTTTAACTTTTGGAAACCATAATAACACAGTACAAAATTCAAAACTCCAGTCCCCATTCTCATTGCCTCAAGACTCTCGTCAACCAAATCCAGAGATAATTAACAGATCATGCATATAAACTAACTAGATGTGATTTGTTAAGCCAGGGTGAATCAAAGATGTGAATTCTTTTTTTTTTTTTTTTTTTGTGCTGAATAAAAAGGGTAGGAAAGGGCGACCAGAGGTAGCTTCCCTACCTCGGCATAACCATAGCAGCACTCTACCTGCTAGGAACCGAACAAGAGGGGCCAAAACAGTGGGAAGCCGCAAGCGGTTTGAGTCATAGCTTAGACCCCAGTCTCACTAAGGAATTCAATAAACCTTTAGGCGGCTAATACTAATAGTCTAAAGAGATCCCATAGACCTAGTACATGCTAAACCACTTGAGAGTAGCCCAAGAACCATTGAATCACCAAATAAGTGAATTCAAATTCAAGAACAAAATCACCTAATTGCAATCAATTTTAGAGACCAAGCTGAATGCACAAGGGCTCTGAGTTCTTTAATTTCAGAAATGATCACTCCAAGCAGTTTAATTATTATGAGTGCCAAATAATTGTCTCATTTTTGTGGCTCGAAAAATGTATGACATGACCAAATCTTGGATCTTAGAAGGGGGGAGAAAAAGGAAAAAGAAAAGCATAGATATCACTTCACTCCAAGCATTTGTACCCAATCCAATGCCAGTTAACAACTTAAGATCCACATGGCCACCCATTCTGTTGCTCAGAAACGTAGGAATGCAGCATAAACAACTAAATAGTTATTCTTACAACGTAATAAGCAAAAAAAAAAAATATATCTCGTTTGCTAATCAATAAGAAAGTAAACAAACTCAAACTTCTCGACATTAAAAATGGTAAAAAATAAAAAAATAAAGGTAAGATAAAACAAAATGCTTCACTTGAGTCTTGAGCAACCCTACTCAACTACTTTTCTTACTTTAATGTTCTTTCGATTTCTCAACAGCCAAGCTTGTCATAACCAAATAATCTTACTCTCAAAACTCAATGTGCGGTTCTTAGAAATACGAGGGATCCGGCATTGGCCTTTGTTTTTCTTTTTACCATTAAGTTGGAGAGTTTCTGATGCCACGCCACCCCAAATCATCGCTCCAAGCCGCCCATTCCCAATAGGAATCGCATCGGTCCAGTGCTTCGCCGGCCCAGAAAACGAAAGTTTCAAAGGCTTAGAAGTCTCTGCATCCTCTAAACTGGGATTCCAGAGTTCCTTCTCTGCCGGTGGCCGAACCAAAACCCACTCTGCATCTTCCATTACCGCGACAACCAAAGTCGGAAAGTAAGTACAGGACGAACAAGGAAGGTGCTTGGTGTGTTACGGTGAGTTCTCTAGCAGTCCGTGAAGCGTGGGAGAGAGTAAAGGTAGGGTGGTTGGGAAGGCTGTGTGACCCTTGGCTATAAATTGCACATGTCAATGAGGCATGTAGTGAAGGAAACGGGACCCACGTTAACCGGCACTGTACGTAGCTTAGAAATAAGCTTTCTGAATTCTGAGCCTGTTCGAGTGTGTGATATCATATTTTACTGCACGCGGAGGTATGTGCGTTGCAGAGTGATCACGAGGGAACCCAGGTAGATTGCATTTGTGGTCTTTCGTAATTTCCTCTCGGCCTCGTCACGCTTTTTGTCTCTGGCCCAACGTAAGGCGGTGTATTAAAAAAAAATCATTAATAGTAATTTGATATATTAGCATAATTTGTTAATTTCACAGTGGACAATGCAAATTTTTAACGTTCAATAATTCAATATATATGTTTTCAGGTGTTTGGGTAAAAAGTTCATTAAAAAAAAAAAAAAAAAAAACCCTATCCCCTCAAGTGCTCTCTTGTCCTGATAACTCACTCCGCTTCAAGAGAATATATTTGGATTCGATATGTCGGTGTCTGAAATCGTTTGTAATAAGATTTTTTTTATATTATATTAAAGAAGTTTGTTATTTTTGAAAAAAAAAAAAAATGCAAGATACCTATTTTAGTGCCGTTCCCTAGTCTTGGACTTCGGGTTGCTGGACCTCTCGTGCATTTCAGGTTATCGGGACAAACCCAAATCCAACTATCACCCCTAGGGCTGAGCATCCACAATATGGAGTGACTCCGACTTCGATTCACATTGATTTTGATCCCACCTTGACTTGCTGGAGTGGAGTCGGAGTAGTGTTAGATTTGAATTTCTTTTAGCTTATTTAAAATTTTAATTTGACAATCTTAAACTCTCACTAATAAAATTCAGGCTTAAAAATTTCAATTTTTGTTAATTCTTTTTTCAATTTCAATTTCAATTTTATTAAAACATAATCAAAACTGAAAAAATAAATCATTTTACATATTAATATTATTATACATTAGCATTATATGTTATTATATGTTAATGTTTATATATTAGTATTACATGTTATTATAAATTTATATATTTGTGTTTATACATAATACATTAGTATTAAATAATATTATACATTAGTTATTATATAATTAATATTAGATGTTATTATACATTAGTTGTTATTATTCATTACTGTTACATGGTAGTAACAGTTACTAGTATGGTGTTTACATATACTAAACTATTATTAGTTAATTTAGTCTATTTATATTATAGTACAAACTTATTCTATAATAATTTACTTATACTAGTATGTTATTGAATTTAATTAACTATATAAGTTATAGTTATATAAATATATATATGATTAATATATCTAAATATGTACAATATCGGAGTCGGAACGGAATCGAAGTCAGAGTCGGTACATTGCAACCTCCAACTCCGACTTTTTTGGTTAAAAAAATTCTAACTCCGACTTATCAAAATGGAGCCGGAGCATAATCAGTACGAAGTTAGAAACCGAGTCGAATTTTCAGATTTTGGCTCAACCCTAACCATCCCACAACTCGTATCCAACAAGCAATAACTGTAGCCCAAATGCAATAGGAAGCTGCTATCACTACAACAGAAATGGTCTTTTGGGACGAAAATTTTCATCCCAAAAGACAGTCATTTCGTCCCAAAAAATATTTTGGGACGATAAAAAATCGTCCCAAGCTCGTGCCAACAACACTGTGCCAAAAGGTATATTGGGACGAAAATTACCATTTCGTCCTAAAAAATATCTTTTGAGATGAAATTGAAGGAAATCGTTCGAACACGTTCGAACGAGAATTTCTTTTGTTACGATTGAAATTCGTCCCAAAATATCGTTCGAACGGAAAAATTTTTTACGTTCAAACAGCAGTAACGTGTTTGAACGATAACAAAATATGTTCGAACAAACGTGAATTTGTTCGAACGGCATGAATGTAGCTTTGCGTTCGAACGTTAAAGGGTCAGATCGAACGGTATATTGGTTCGAATGGTATAAGTTATGTTCAAACACTACGGAGATAAATGACGTTCGAACGTTATGTGATCGTTCGAACTCGACGAAAATAAATTACGTTCGAACGTTATGTTACCGTTCAAACGTTATTTATTCGTTTGAACGATAACTATTTTATTTAAACTCAATAATAGAAACTCAAATAGACATTCATAATATTTGAAAAAATACATTAGAAACTGTTTAACACTCACAAAAGTTTTATAATAAGTGCGAATTAAATAAATAACCGTGAGACGGACATTGTTTGTACATAAATAGATAATCGCAAAATTTGTATGCAAAAAACCATCAGTTGCTTGGAGGCCTGTACTGTTGCATAAGATGCTGCATTTTGAGTTGCATCTGTCTTCTGAACTCTTCTTGTTGTTCTTCATGTTGTTTGAGGCGCATCTCCATATCTGCTTGTTTTGTTAGTTGAGCCTCTAACTCATGCTGCCTTATAATCAATTCTTCGATTCTAGAATTCGTATTCTCTAGCGCTATAGAAGTCATAGATGCATTCCCAAAAGAAAAGGAAGAGGGAGAATGCTTTACACAACAACCCAAACCCTTCAAATATCCTGAACGTTGACCCAAGACTTGTGTAAAAATATCAATATCACTTGTTGAGAAATTTTGATCTGACGCAGATTCAGCACGTAAGGCAACCATTTTATCCTAGACATATATAAGATAAAGAATTAATATCGTCATAAATATTCTAATATATTTAATGAAAATAGGTTATAATACTTACATAATTTTCACGGGCATCAGGATAAGTCCACTTTCCATTACGATCAGTGTGCGATGCAACATATAATTTTGTCAGATCATAATTGGTATTTGAATCTTGCTACGATAAATGTGTTAAGATATAAAGTCATTATGATTCATCCAAATAATTAACTATATCTAATAAAAAAATAGCAATACCAATTTCTTAGAGAAAAGATGGAAAAATCTTGAGCCTGCATGATGATTAATTTTCAATTTTGATTTATTTGTTTTGTTTATAGAACTTCGATCCTGCAAAGAAATTGAAAATATTATGAAGCAAAATGACAAATAGGACAAGTAAAATAATTAAATTTAATTATACATGATATGATAGATCCTCAAACATATCACAAAATTTTTCCCACTCAGAAGGTCGGACATCCTGAAAAGGATGTTGGCATGCATCTTCCTTCTTCTCAAACTTATTATATTGCTCATGACACATCGCCTTATATTTGCATAATGCATTACCCATAAGCTCTTCCACAGTCTTACGCTCCTCTCTCCGACCAAAATTTAATTCGAAATCATCATTAAAAAAAATAGTCAAAAACACATTATCATTTATAATATTCTAAATCTAAGTAAAATATAGAAATTTATTATACTAAATCAATGTTTTAAACATTACTAAATAACGCTTCTTGATAAGCTCTTTAACATCTCGGGAGACTTTCTTCCATGAAGTCGTTGACAAATGTGCTTAAGTTCGTGTAAGAGTACCCACATGCGATGCAAGTCAAGCTGCTGGTTGTCCTTCGCCCCCAGTATGTTCGTCAGGAATGTTAACCTTGATCTTACCCACCTTACGATATTTTTTTAACGTCACCCCTCTAGTGGTGCCTCGACCTTGACGAGATTGTACTGTAGACTCTATAAAATATAACATTGTGATCAATTTCATTTATATGTCTATTATAGGACCTTAATTAATAACTTTTATGAGTATTAGATTTTTACCTTGTTCTGTAGAATCAATCTCTAATGGTGAGTTTGAAGGAGAGCTAGGAACATGTGGAGATGGGTTGCGAACTTCCTTCCTCTTTGGCGGCATAATTTCAAACTACTGATACATTCAATAAGTAAAATATTTGTCATCAGTGTATGTTAACACATAATTGGTCAATTATAATCTGTATCAGTTTCATTTGACAATTCGCTCTCATCATCTGTAGATACTTCAGATGATTCAACATTTTCCTCAACTGTCGTATCAACAATTTCAGCCTCAATATCTTCTCTATTTAATAGAATCATCTCATACTGGCTCAAATCCACAAACAAATTTAAGGCGAGTTGACTCTCTTGGTATGCTTCTTGAGTAGAAAGATCATCTTCTTCTTCATCTTGTCCTTCTGCCTGAGGGAAAACATCATATATATTTATTGGAGAATATTTTTGTACTACTCACCAATGATTTCCTAACTTCGAGTCATCTAAGTAGAATACTTGAAATGCTTAAGAAGCCAAAATAAAAGGATCATTTTCATACAATTTTTTTTGATGTATTAACACTCAAAAAATATTCATCATCATGGACTCCAGTACGAGGATTGCTTAAATCCCACCAATCACACTTAAACAGATACACTGCAAGCTCTCCCAAATATTTCATTCCAATTATATGGACAATAACTCCATAGAAATCAATATTTTCTTCATTATGACTTCATTCGACTAGGACACCACTATTTTGGATTTTCCTATAACAATTTCGATCCATTGTGTGATACATACTTCCCCGAGAAATACATGCAGAATATCGAACAACGCGTCTAGATGGGCCACGCGCCAATGCATACAGTTCATCCAATAGATCATCTGGATTATCCGTATGCATTTGTACAACCAACATATTGAGTAAAACATATATTATATCAAAATTTAAATCAATATTTTTTCATTGGTTATTGAGTAAAGCATATGTAATGTCATTACCCGTTCTTCATACCATCTCGAGAACTCCTCTTCATGTTTCTGGTTTATATCATTTACTCTCAGTTCCTTGAGCACGTTAATATAATCATTGAAATTGATGATTACCACAAATCTTTTATATTCTTAGACTTTTTTTAAAGTAAATGAGCGAATTTAAATTAAGAAAACGTTATAACTTACTTCAAGTAGTTCTCTATCTCAGGACAATTGTTCAGCACGTACCACTGAGCTTTCTCGAACTCTCTTCCACACAAGTCATAACCACGCACTGCACCAATTGGACGAACTTGTTGGAAAAACAAAGAAAACACATGCCGTTGTCTTGCTCGGTCAACGTCAGAGTTTCTTTCCGGCCGATCAAACCGAGTGTCAACTCCGTGAAAATATTTAGAACAGAAGGTATGCCACTCATCGTCAATATATGCTTCTGCAATTGATCCTTCTGAGTGGGCCTTGTTACCCACTGTACGTTTCAACTTTCCAAGAAATCGTTCAATGGGATACATCCATCTATATTAAACTGGTCTTGCAAGTCGAGCCTCAAGTGGCAAATAAGCGGCTAGGTGAACCATGACGTCAAAGAATGACGGTGAGTAAATATTTTATAGCTTACACAATATTATGGCAATTTCTCGTTCAATTCGATCTAAAGCTTCTACATTCAACGTCCTAACACATAAGTCTTTAAAAAATACACCCATCTCATTCAAAGCCACGCGCACATCTCTCGTCAAGTACCCACGGATACCAATAGGCAAGATACGCTGTAAGAAAACATGATAATCATGACTTTTTAATCCAGTTATTTTCTAATCATTTGTTCTCACACATCTTGTTAGATTCGAGGCATAATCGTCAGATAATTTTATCTTTATTATCCACTCATAAAATGTAACCCTTTCGTTTCTTGACAATGTATACCACCCAATCGGCATGTAGACAGACAAACCATTTTCTTGCAATTGCATTTCCCGTCTTATTCCCAATTACTTCAAATCCTTCATTGAGTTTATTGTATCCTTTATTTTTCTTTCAATTAACATCAATGTTCCAAATATGGATTTGCATATATTTTTTTCAATATGCATAACATCAAGGCTATGCAGCAATTTTAACTTCGACCAGTACGAGAGTTTGAAAAATATACTCTTCTTTGTCCAATTCAACTCATTCGTAGCTCATTTTCTCTTTCGTTATTTTTTACCAAATTCATTACAACCAACATCTATAAATTGTGCAAGTACATCTTTGCCAGACAAATATGGTGGAGGTTGGCCCCATTCAACAGTTTCATCAAACATTCTAGAATTTTCACGCCATCTATGGTCAGCAGGTAAAAATCGACGATAACCCATGAAACATAATTTCCTCCCGTACGTAAGCCATTCAGATTTGGTATGTTTGTTACAAGTTGGACATGCCATTTTCCCCTTAGTACTTCAACCTGACAAATTTTCATAAGCGAAAAAATCATTTATTGTTTATAACACCGCAGCATGCATCTTGAACGACTTGCCTGTTGATGAATCAAATGTGACAACCCTATTCTCCCACAAATCTTTCAATTCTACAATCAATGGCTGTAAGTGTATGTCTATATCATTTCTCGGGGACCTCGGACTGGAATGAGCAAACTCATCATGAAATATAGATCTTTCATACACTTCTACGATGGTAGATTATACGGCATAAGTACAACTGGTCAAGTACTATGACTAGTACTCATGTTCCCAAACGGATTAAATCCATCTGTTGCCAACCCAAGTCTTACATTACGCGGTTCTTCAGCAAACTATGGGTGTTCCTGATCAAATTCCTTCCACACCTGGGAGTCAGCAGGATGTGACAAAATATCATCGTTCCTTACTCTGTCTGATGAGTGACATGTCATGTCTATAACCGTTGCGCATGACATAAATAATCGCTGTAATCTAGGTATCAATGGAAAGTGACGTACGACCTTTTGCAGAACATTTTGCTTGTCTAATGTCCATCTTGACTCGTGGCATATGGGACACTCGTTTAACTGCTCATTCTCTCACCAAAATAATATACAGTCATTCTTACATGCATGTATTACGTTGTAATCAAATCCGAGTCCTCGTTTCAACTTTTTTGCTTCATAGAAGTTACGAGGTAAAGTATTGTCTGTCGGCAGTACCTCTTTAAACAGTTCAGGTAACATATTGACTGCCTTAATAGATAATCGACACATTGATTTGATGCGAAGCAATCTTATAGTAAATGACAACTTACTGTGTCTTCTGCATCCTAGATATAGCTCACGCTGTGAATCATTCCACAATCGTGCAAAAGTGTTATGGCCCCCATCATTTGAGCTTGATGTGTCCGTGTCACCTTCATCCATAAACATTCCCGTACCAATGTCACCTAACATTTGCTCAATATCCTCATCGTATTCATCTCCAACAACCTCTGGTTGTACATCTTCATCGATCTCTTCTTCTTCATGTGGAGTCTCAAATGAAGTTGGATATGATTCTCCGTATAAGACCCAATCAGTATAACCCTTATCAATACATTTGACAAACAAATGCTCTCTCACTATCTTATGAGAATGCAAATTCTTGCATTCTCTGCATGGGCATCTGATACGCCCATCACTATCGCATGTACCCAATGCGAACTCTAATAATTTCTTAACACCTTCAGCATATACATTGTAATTCTGACCCAATCGATCGCTAACTCTCATCCAACTCTTATCCATGTCGACTATATTCATTACAAACAATTACGTGTGCATCAGCAAACAAGCATGTATCATGTATCAATCAAGGAGTATGCCACCTTTCACCGGGTAGTTGGTCATATCCCGTTCGGGATTGTAAGATCATAGTCGCTAACCTATGATCTATTATCTGTCACGTCCAACAAAATTTCGGCAGCATCTCTCCATAGTTCTCCAAATATGCTCGTTTGGTTGTGTGCACTGAGGATTAACACGTCGTTGCATCATCACCGAAACTGCATATCCGGAGTACAATGAATGAATCTACCAAAATCATAATGTTGGACGACAACAGATATAGTTCGATAGTTTGCGAGAATGATCTTATAATCTCAAACTGTCCACTCTGGACAATTCAAAAGTTATCAATCAAGCATTCATCCGAATTGATAACTCTCGAACGGGTCTAAGGTTTATTTTGATGAACAAATAATGCAATATATGCTAACATATGTCAAACAATAACAACATATTATTTATACAACAATACAACAAAAACATAATTAGTAGGTATTATTTAAAGATTTAATAATATTTTAATTTAAATATTAATTTTATTAATTTAGAATTGAATGTTTAAATGTTATTAAATCCTAACTATATTTGTATTTTAATTTAAAGATTTAGTAGTACATATAATTTAAATATTAATTTTATTAATTTAGAATTAAGTATTTAAGTATTATTAAATCTTAACTATTTTATTTTAATTTAAAAATTTAGTAGTACATATAATTTACAAACTTCATTTTATTAATTTATAATTAAGTATTTAAGTATTATTAAATCTTAAATATTTTATTTTAATTTAAAGATTTAATAGTATTTTAATTTAAATATTAATTTTATTAATTTAGAATTAACTATTTAAGTGTTATTAAATCCTAACTATTTGTATTTTAATTTAAAAATTTAGTAGTACATATAATTTACAAACTTCATTTTATTAATTTAGAATTAAGTATTTAAGTATTATTAAATCTTAACTATTGTATGTTAATTTAAATATTTAGTAGTACATATAATTTACAACTATCCTTATATATTTGTGTTCTAATTGTAAATACATTGATGTATAGTTTATGTTCGAACGGTGCTACACTATGTTCGAACATAACATACACGTTCGAACGGTAATCCTAACCCGTTCGAACGTGTTCATTCCAAATTTCAGTCGTCTTCAACAACCGAAAACCCCATTAATTCGAGAATACAAATTTCTCACAGCAACACAAACAACAATATCAATAGCATACAAATTTCTAATATTGCAAGATATTATATTCAAACCAAAATGAGAATATAAAAGATATACCTGAATTTTTAGAGATGAAAATGCAAGGAGATTAAATTATATGCCGTGCGAAGGATCTTCCCAACAAGTAGTAATTCGAGAATAATTGAGTGAGATGTTAATATTTTGAGTTTGGGGGCTAGTTTGAGGAAGAATGGCTCTAGATCGCGAAGGGACTGATCTGTTTCATAAGAGACTGAGAGTGGCGTGCAGGAGGAGAGCGAGATTGTGAGGTTTTGAAGTGTATTTACAGAAGATTTCCTGTTCGAACGGTTATTTACTAACCGTTCGAACGTGAAAATATTTAGTGGGAATAAATTACCTCCTAACTTTTCACGTTCGAACGTACAAATAGTATGTTCAAACGTTAATGGATGCTTTCCCGCTCGATCATTAACCATTCGAACGTTATTGTTAACAGTTCGAACGGTTTGGTAAATGTTTATTAATATTTTTTTAATACTATACCTTCAAATAAAAGAACAACATTAATATATATAGACATATTAGATGATACTATAGTTTAGTAACATAGTAATATCATATTATAATATATAATCGATAATGTCATTTAATTAGACTATAACACAAATATATTATGTTAATATATTAGACTATATAATATATATATATATATATATATAGTATCATATATAATGTCATCTATAGTACTAGCATAGATAGTGTCATCTAATTAGACTCCGCGAACAGTGCCCAATTGAAGCCTCTTTCTCTAAGCACAGGTATACTATTTTTCTAATTATTTTACCGTTTAAATTTAGGTTTTTGATGGCTTATTTGTTTAAATTAGGATAAAACAATTTATCCATCAATACTCAGTGTAGATTTGCTTAAATCCATTGTAGGAATGTTTATTTAAGTCTCTTTCAATTTGTTTGTTGAAAAATTGATTCCATTGATTTCAATGGCTGAGTCGACTCAGCGAAGGCACTGAGTTAAATTCGCATATCGTTCGAACCCTGGTTAGTGCGTTCGAACGGTACAACCCAAACAAGTAGTAGACCGTTCGAACGGTATACCATCCAAACAAGTTTGCATACCGTTCGAACACTATTTTAAACGTTCGAACGGAATAATTAATTTTAGTAACATTAGTGAATCGATATTTTTATTCCATATTATAGTTCTATTAAACTTTACGAGAATAGATATTATATTATAATTAAAGTAATATAGAAATTTATCACATTTTGTTTTATATTTAATTTCTATTAATTATTTAATCTAATTAATATTAAATAATGTGATATTATTTTTATAAAATTCTGTTGTTCACAATGTTTCACTTTATTAAATTACTATTCATATGTAATTTAGTGATTAGTTATTTATTATATTTTTATCGTTATTGTATTGATAAACTCTTTAATTGTAAATTTCAGGTTGATTAAAATGTCTTCTTCTAGGGCGGGACGTAAGCGACGCAATCCAGTTGAGACTAGTATCAGTCCAGGCAGGGAGATGACTGTTTCAGTAGAGCGACAAGTGAAACTTTCTAACTTCCAGAGTCTTGTCTGGGAGGGTAATTCCCTGCCATCAGTCTTCAGCGAACATGGTTGGGGACCTATCTTAAAGGAGCGGGAGGAGTCATGGGGACCGTCTCCTATATTGACGTTGTTTTTGAGTTCTATAGAGAGCTCGATGGTGCCAACCCAGATGACGGAGGGGCATACAGGATCTCTGTTCGAGGAGTTTCAATTGTATTTTCACGGGATGGACTTGTTGAGCATCTCGGTATTCCTAGGCTGCCAGATGCATATCCAAATGTGGTGTCTAGAGAGTCTGATCCTTCAGCTGAGGCGGAGACAGCTGAGGAGGAGGCACCCGTTTATACAGATGAGATCGATACCCTTGCTGATCATGAGGTGAGGGATTTGGTTGTTGGTCCAGATGCTCCCCCATATGACGGGACGAAGAGCATCAAGCAGGCAAATCTATCTTCTTTCTTCAAGATCCTGAATTTGATAATCGCCAGTAATATAGAACCTCAGCAGCACAAGACATAGGTTGGCATTGACCGGATGAAATTTATGATATGGGTCGCTCGTGGTATTCCTATCGACTTGGTGGGGTATATATTCGATAGGATTCGATTAGAGTCTCGGTACATTTCGACGGATATACTGCCATTCGGGATCCTGATCACCCAATTTCTGCTATTTGCCAAGGTCATGCCTGATGTTGCCGAGCGTAAACAGGAGCCGATGGGACCGATCAACAACACCACCCTCTCACGCAGCACGGGACACTCGAGACTGCTTCTTCGTGGACATGTTCCAGACCCGGTTGATCCTCAGAGAGATGCACAACCGAGAGATCATGGAGTATTGGCCGTTGGGACATCCAGACAGACCGAGGCATCAATAGACATCGCTACTCGTGAGGACATGGCCGAGGTCGTGCGTGCAGTGATCAACGGACAGAGATAAGGGTTGATCGATGCAGTGCGTATGGAGGTCCGTTTTGTTGTGTCTGAGTTTCGTACAGAGATTACTGGTACCATCTCTGAGTTACGTACGAAGCTTGATGCCATGTCTGCGACTCAAGTCACCATCAGTACTCGACTAACACAGATAGAGGAACGCTTAGCTGCAGTCGAGGAAGTGTGCAAAGATTTGGCATCTTAGTACTTTCTATATTTTATTTATTTATTTATTTTGTTTTTAGAATGAACAATATTTGTTTTGTAAATTCAGTATTTAATTATGAATTAGTATTAGTTTATATTTTCTGAACTAATTATTGATTGATATTATTTCTATAATTAAATTGATAATTTTTTTATAATTACTAGTTAATATAAATATAATTCTAAAAAAAAAAACATATGATCACCGTTCGAACTATGAAAATAACGTTCGAACAATATTGATTCATCATTCGAACGGTGAATACCGTACGTTCGAACGGTATATCAATTTTTCCCTATATTAATGTTACTTAACGCGCCAAATTGCATGTTTGAACAGTGCTGATTTATTATTCGAACAGTAAAATTTTACGTTCGAACATAATGCAATTTCTCGCTATAATAATTATATTTAATGCGCCAAAATGTACATTCGAACAGTGCTGATTAATCATTCAAACGGTTAAAATTGCACGTTCGAATGGTAGAATAATTTTTCGCTATCATAATATTACTTAACGCACTAAAATGTACGTTCGAACGGTTAAATTTAACCGTCTGAATGTTAAAACATTACATTCGAAAGGTTTCATTATTAGGGACAAAATATTTCGTCCCTAATTATACCGTTCGAATGCGTTCGAACGGTTTTGTTCTTCCGTCATTTTTAGGACGAAATCTGAAATTCGTTCCAAAATTTTACTTTTTGAGACGATTTTCATTTAGTTCCAAAAGAAAATTGCACTGTTATTAATACCGTACCATACCGGCCGGTATTTGCCGTACCGGCCACTGGGCCGGTACAGGTACTATATATATTTCGTACTGGCCCAAATACCGGCCGTATCGGCCAATATTTCGGCCTGTACCGGCCGATATTTCGGTCTTTATTTTTTTTCATTTTTTCACACTACAAGCTCATTTTTTGACTCACAATTCAGACTAGACTATTTATAATTTATATATATATGTATTTATATATAATTTATTCATATATAGACTATTATTTTGAAATATAATTTATATACATATATTTATTCATATATCGACTATCCCAAAACGGTACACGAAACGGTACTGGTATCAAAATATTTCGTTCCAGTACCTTAACCGATACGGTATTCAAAACATTGGAAAATTGTCCAAAAAAGTATTTTTTGTTGTAGTGTAGGGCAATGCAATTTTTAGTTTTTATCTTTTAAAGCATTCTTTTATGTATTTTAAAAAAATAATATAAAAAAATAAAAAATACAATACTAAAAAATAAATAAATACAAATATTCGATAGCTTTTGTCACTATAATTCTTCTGTGGATACATTATTTCTCAATGCAATAACGATGCCGCATCAATCGTACTATATTTTACAACAAATATTATTATTTTTTATCTTAAATGTGGTATCTTAAATAACTTTCTTATTTGATTAATTGACTTATAAAATTATTTTGAATGGATATATTGATCGACATTAATACAGACAAGATAAAATGTCGTTTTATTATTTATTTGTATGTATTTAGACCAAATTTCGAGTGTTGACTCAGCATACATATTTTTCACATTAATCTTTGTGATTTAGATCTCATTTGAATGCTGAGAAGAAAAATTTATGAATGGTATTAAAATAATTTGTGAATAATTTTTTTTGTTTTTTGGATAAATTTTGTGAATGGTAGTTAAATAGTTTGAGTTAAGATGTTTTATAGAGTTTTAAGAAATAATAATTTTTTTCATCATTTACTCTTCACTACCCACACCCTATGAAAAAAAAAAGATGTAAGGTGTGGGGTGTGGGGTGAATAGTGGCTGATGTATAGCAAAATCCATTATTTTTATTTTGAGATTTGAACAAAATGAACTGTTTTTTGTGTTTTGTTTAGAAGTTTAGGAAAATTATAATGATTAGATAAAAAAGTTGATGATTTGAATTTGAAAAGTGTTTGTATTTGTGTTTGTGGTATTTGAATATTAATATAAGATGAGATGCGATGAGATGACATAATATGATATGATATGAAACCATCTTGCAATCTAAATGGGGCTTATTGTATTTGCTTTCTTAATTTTTTTTCTTTTTTGTTGTCTCCTGGTCTAAATTTGCGAAAAATAATCCATAGTGCTTGGTGATGTACACTTTGTAGTTTGTGTTTAGAATTTTAAGTAATATATTTATTTTTTTATAAGAAGTCTCAAATCTAGTGATCCTTAGGGCACATGAATTATTATAGAAATATGAATTAAGAGGGAAGTTTATTTCCTAACTTAGGCCGCGTAGGATTTATTCCCCTCGGGATCTAAGTCGGCCTATGGATAGTCCAGTGCAGAAATAACTAAGGAGGGCCGAACCGGGCTCGAGAAGGCCCATCAGATATGGTAACAAGTCACGTCACCTGCCCTAGCCACAACCCATACGGCCGAACAATGGGCACACCGCATTAAATGCCTAGAAGGACTAGCACGCAAGGTTAAGACCCAAAGTCCATTCACTTCTGTAATCACAACAGTGTTTGCACCTCCCCTTCATATGCAATAAGGGATAAACTGGAAACCCACGTAGAATACGGTAAGGCGAAGATTGATATGACAAAGGGGGACCTTGCCACCAGTACAACGCTTAGTATGTCCTTGTATGATCTACTACTAGTGGGCGAGCACCACGACTAGGTATATAAATGTCCTAGGTTCAGGTAAAGGGATTTGAACATTTTTCTCCCAGCACTCTCCACACAAAAAAGATTATTCTAATTTAAGTATCGGAGATGTCTCTTACCACTCCAGACATTTGTCTTAGTGAATCTTGTAAGCCTTTAAGAGGAATTGCTGAATTATCCAGACTACGAAACACGACATTAACAATAATCTCACCAATTACTACTAGAACTTGCATGGGTGCCATGATCTTTAATTGTGGTGTACATACACGTTGGTTCAAAACTTGGGCCGGTCCAACTTTCACGATCTAAAACATAATTTTAGAAAAACAAACTTAAAATTGTGGGATAATACGTTAATTATAAAAATATCATATGTTAATAATTAGCATGCACATCGAACCAGAGTACTAAAACATGTAAACCTCTATTGCATCAATTAATTTTACATAATTATAAGGCTTTCTTACAAGCTCAATTTATCGCGAATCAAAGGCAAATCAACCTCATCACACCACTCCACGCACCTCGTCTCAAAATATGAACTCTTTACCTCATTAGGCAAGTAACTTAGCCAAACTTGCCCTCCTATCCTCCACTTCAACACACTCCCTTCCATCTCTTTGCTCAGCCTCCAACTTACTCCCTCTCCATACACATCCCCCGCGAATACCAATCCCCCGGTTTTCGTAAACGGCCTATTCTCTCCGGTATATCGATTTTGAAGACCATGCCCCGATTTACTAGTAACACCACTATGTGGCTTCCACGTGGCTGCTTCAAGACCCGTCATGTCGTCGTATAAAACCGCATCGAAGATTGCTGCGTTTCCCTCAGTGTCTTGGTCCCACCTCCAATTCTTCGTCCGCGTCCTCGTCGATGTTCTTGCCACGGCTTTCACCCTCTGAACCTTTGATTTTTCAAAACTACCCTTCACTATTTTCTGTGTTTCCACTTCTTTCTCTCCGTTGTTCGTGGACCGACCCAAGCTCACTCCGGCCACGTACGTTGCCCCGACTTCCGGACCGACCCAAAACCGAATCCTCGACGGGAAATGCCTCTCTACTGCATAATGCACGTCTTCGTTTTCATTAAATCCCAGCTTTGCCACGTGGAGTCGTATGTTATCGACACGCGCGTTCACCTGAAGAAACCCATCGTGGAATGTAACCGAATATTCAAACTGAATAACGGCCTCCAATTGCTGGTGCGCAAGAGCGTATCTTATCACTGATTCTTTCGCTTCTATAACAGGAAACCGATATTTATGACCTTTATAACGCGCGAGTTTCATTCCCAGCACCGGTGCGTAACCCTTCAGTACCCAAAACCCATGGGCCTCCGTAGCATAAGAAAATCCAAGGTTCTGATCTGGTGTTAACGTTTGCAATCCTACGCCCAACTCTTTCAAGATCAACCATTTTGTTATCATGTAGCCTAGGGTGCGCATGAAGCACTGCTCGACATCCACACCGACTGCGATAAAAAATGTTCGCAGAACTGGCATGTGCTTACAAGACAAGGCTTCGATGTTTGGAGCCAACAAGGAATGGAAGTAAAGCGAGCCAACCTCGCTAGGGGAGTCGCATACGCAGAGCCAGAACAGCCGCATGAGGAAGACTTGGTTGAAAAAGCTAGAGAACGACTCCAGAGAGTGAGATTCCATGATCCACGAAATCGGGTCCGGTTTCAGCTTTTGGAGTTGTGACCTGGGGCATGTGCTATCGTGAGCCGTTGGCGAGTGGGATATGATTTCCTGGAGCAGCTGGAGTAAGAGGGGGAGGAACGGTTGGGGGGAGAATAAGGGGCAAGTGTCGGAGACCCAGATGGTCATTTGAACGTTAGCAGAATCAAAACCATGTGAGCATATGGTGAAGGTCACCGGCGTGTCCGTGTTGGACCCGGAGGCGCGCTCGGCTATGAGTTGGATAATTTGAGTCTCCTGACCCGGTCCGGATCTCGCGAGTTCAAGGACGTTGCGTGAGTCCCCCTCGTCTAAGTTGGAAAGCTCACATATCCAGGACCAAATGTCCAACATTATGTTGAGTTATTTGGTGGGTATTGCTTTGCTGTTTGGGAGCCAGGAAAATGTGGAGAAGAAACCTGGGGCGGTTCTTGGGGCGTTATAAGGATGGATGAGTGATAGGAAGTTCGCCAACTTGGAAGCAACGGGAGCCACGGATGAGGTAGCTACCGTGTTTGTGTTTGAAATTTCTGATGGGGTGGAACAGTAGTACTGGAACGGATGGCTCTAAGTGTGCGTTTGTGTTTGATTTGAGATTGTTAGTTTTTGGATTGCATTAATGACTGTCGCTTTTCTCTCACTTTCTAGATAATTCTATTTTTCTTATCGGAAGAATTGCTCAGGAAAATGTTTGCGTGGTTGTGGCAACCGGGGACGTCGAGGTTTTACAGTTTTCTTGGTCCCGGGCGGCCAACACGTGTAATGTGATACTGACGAGGATAAATCACGGAAGGAAATAATGAATAAACTAATTTATGAGGATATAATATTTTATGATATAAAACAGCCGCGTCGAAAGAAATAATTGGATCTCAAGATTGGGCTGGTTTAAATATAGCACATATCTAGTCCATTGTTTAGGCCAGAGCGCAGCACTAGGAGGGCCTAGTCGGTGGACGGCTCAAACAGCCCATCACCGGCTTAACGTGCACTTGGGCAGGAAAAATTTAAGATTCAATTCTAAAGTTCCAAACCTTATATAGCCCATTTCTATGTGAGGAGAGGTTTGGTTGTCGACCCAAGCACGAAACCGCTATTTTCTATCCATCCCAGTACCGCCACTCCGTACTCCATATATCATATCAAGACAAGTATCAACAGAAGCTTCAGTTTGCCGCTTCATTTGAACGGTACAAGCCTTCCTCCGTACGCTTTTTCAAACAAAATGAGTTTGGATTCGTCTCGTTCTGCGAACTCTTCCAGCGGTCATAGATCCAAGAGAAGCTTCAATAATTCGACCTCTTCTAATCCTTCCAATTACAGCAACGGTAACAATAAGAAGAAGGCGAAGCCCAGCCAGGAAACCCTAGGAGCGGCCTCCTGGGGCGCCAATTCTCGCTCGCCCTCTCGCTCCTCCTTCCGTAAAGCCCCGTTCTCCGATTTCGGCAGGTGCTCTTTTATATTTCTCTCTCTCTCTCTCTCTCAAAACTAATTAGATTTTTTTCGATCAAATTTACAATTATTTGATTTTAACATGCGTCTACATACATGTCACATATATGTATGCATTTCATCGCCTTTATTATTATCTTTTGTACTTTTTTGTTACTTATTTGGATTTTCTTATATTCAACTCAACTAAGCGTTAATTAGGGTCAGCTTCTCAGCTATATGGATCCTCTTATGCTAATCGGCAATTTAGGACCGTGTCCTCGTTTATCACTTTGGCAATCATGTCCTGTTTTCACTTTAACAACTGTGTCCTCTCTTCGTGTTCCTTCATGTATCGTAACACGTTGTGGTTTAGATTGCAATCTTTGACCGTTTTATTGACATTCGAATGTAGTTATATGATGGAGAAGAATAGGAAACTTCATGACCAGTTTGATGCCGAGGCTTCAACTTCTTCACGTAGTTGTTCGGGTTCTGGGAAGCCTATATTCCATGGAATTTCCATCTTTGTTGATGGTTTCACAATTCCTTCCAGCCAGGTTCAATCGCTTTCTAATTATTTTCTGTTGAGGTCTGCTTGGTTTCTGGGAGATATAAACTAGAGTAGTAAAAATGAAAATATTGAAGACCTAGACACAGAGACTTTATATTTAAATTCTTTTAGTTCATAGTCTGAGTCAATGGTACGTACCGTTCATGAAGGAAAAATGACTATATGAATTGTTTGACACTAAACTAATTAGTTTTAGATTTTTATTTTGATGGGTGGGCTGTTCATTCGATCTTCCATGTGGAGATACCATCTGTGATCCAAGGATTTTGGTATTTAGAGGCAGATGGTGGAAACTGTTTAATTTTGGATTATTGTTTCTTGTTTCCCTCAATGTTACTGGTTTGAACGCAAGGTTGTTATTATAACTGGCTTTTGTCTTATTTACTTATAGTAAGCTATTTCAGGATTTGCGGGGCTACATGCTGAAGCATGGTGGAAGATTTGAGAATTATTTTTCAAGACGCCGGGTCACCCATATCATCTGCAGTAATCTTCCTGATACTAAACTTAAGAATTTGAGGTTTACCTCAGTTTTCTTTTTTCAAACTCCTACAATTTAAATATTTTAGAAAAGCAACTGAATATGATTTGTGCTCTTTGTAACTCCAATACAGGTCCTTCAGTGGTGGGCTCCCCGTGGTGAAACCCTTGTGGATTTTGGATTCTGTTGTTGCAAACAAACTTTTGAGTTGTAAGTTTATGCATTTTGTTGGTTTGGACTTCTTTTAATGCATAACATAGGTATCGACTTAAAGTGTTAAACTTAATGCAATGGAAGAAGGAAGTTTTGTCCCCTCAATATGGTTAGACTACTAAATTTTCAATTCCTTTCTATGTCCTATTTTATTTCGTTCACAATCAATTTATTCTGCTCTCTCTAGGGGTTCCTTACCAACTTGACCAGGTTGCAAATAATCAACCAAGGTTGTCAGCGTTCTTTGCCCTGAAAAGCAGCTCGGTCTCCAAGGATGTTAAACCTGAAGGTCCTTCCTTTAAAGGTGGCACATCAACAGATGCATACTTTTCTGATTTGGGTGAATCCAGTGAGCACAGCAGGCAAATTAGTAGAGAAACTGATAATCTTGTGAATAGGAACTCTAATGCATCATTAGTCACGGAGCCAACTAGCAGTTGTGGCAGGCCTTTTGAAGTGACTATGGAAAAACCAAATAATATTGATGAAGACAACGAGAGAAGTGTTAGAAACGAACTGCAGTCAAGTCCTTACCAATCCTCTGCATTGGCTACCAGCAACTTTGTAGAAAATCATGATATGACAGGTTCACCAGGTTCAACAGTCAGTGGGCTTTCTAATCACCGTCATTCAACTATTGAGGATCCCAATTTTGTGGAGAATTATTTCAAGGTCCTGAATTGCTTTCCAATTGCCTATTAGAGATGTGGCTGTTAATTCAATAAATGCGTTTCTATAATTTTATTTCCTTGATTTGTTGAAATTACCAAACAGAGCATTTGGTTGGGTCGAGTTATTTATGGATTTCGTAAACAAATTCCATTGCAAACTTTTGGTTATATATTGAGCAAGTTTAGCATTCTGCAGAACTCAAGGCTGCACTTCATAGGAACCTGGAGAAATCGATACCGGAAGCGTTTTTCTAGCTTATCTAATGGGTTTAAGTGCAGAAGTTCCAATATTGAAGCCTCTGCTCAAAAGACTGCCATTGTGCATGTTGACATGGTAATCTCCATGCCCTTGGTAGTTGAAGTTGTAACTGTACCTTTTGCATATTTATTATTTTCCTTTTAACAAAGTATATTTCGTTTTTTTTTAATTCACTTATTTTATTCTGGGATGATGTGATATTGGATCCTATAAGAATGGATGAAATTTTTTCTTCTACCGTGTATTTGTAGTTGTGCCATGATGCTGATTTATCGTTCCAGGACTGTTTCTTTGTCTCCGTGGTCATCAGGGACCATCCTGAATTGAAGGATAAACCTGTAGCAGTATGCCATTCAGATAACCCAAAAGGAACTGCTGAAATTTCTTCTGCAAACTACCCTGCTCGAGATTATGGTTGGTTTGTGCTAATTTCTTTTATCTCAATTTTCCTTGACAGTCTCTCAGAGGGGTTTTTTTCTTCTTATTGTTATTCTTATAGGAATTAGGGCTGGAATGTTTGTCAGAGATGCTAAGGCTTGTTGTCCCCACTTGGTCATTTTCCCATACAACTTTGAAGCTTACGAGGAGGTTAGGAGTAAGCTATACGTTGGAGCATCTATTTTTCCTGTTCAAATGAATTGCTCACTGATGAAGAAAGTTACCTGTCTAATTTCATCTTCTCTTGTGTATCTTTTGATTTTTGTATCCTCCTTTCTTTTGTTTTGTTTTGAATAGCTGTTGAGTGGGGTTATTGGAAGTGTATAATCTGTTGGACAATTTGCAGGTAGCCGATCAGTTCTACAATATATTGCATAAGCACTGCAACAAAGTGCAGGTTTGCTTGTGGAAATGCGTTCATTCAGTGCACATCAGTTCTGACTTGCCACCCTGTTAATACATCAACTGCTGTTCAATGTAGGCTGTAAGCTGTGATGAAGCATTTTTAGACTTCACAGACTCGGTGGAGGATCCCCAAATTCTAGCTTCAAGAATAAGAAAAGAGGTAATCGAGACTACCCGATGCACTGCTAGTGCTGGGATTGCAGGGAATATGCTTATGGCTCGTCTTGCCACAAGAACTGCAAAACCAGATGGTCAATTTTTCATTCCTCCTGAAAGGGTACGTCGTAGGAAATTTTTATGTATATATATGTGTTAGCATCATATTTAATTCCTTTGTTTTTTTTGGGTTCAACACCTTTTTTCTTTTCTCCCTCATTATTTATGTCCACAGTGAGTCTTGTGAATTATCTCATTTTTTGGCAGCCGTTTTAACTTTAATTGAGCAGCTCTGCTTGTCTGTTCAAGAACTACTTCAAACTTAGTTTTTTTTTTTTTAAGTAATAGGTATTTGTTGAGTTATTTATGTACTTGAGATTTAAACTATTTTTTTTTTTTTTTATAAGTCGAGATTTAAGCTAATAACATGTAGAGGTTGATACGGGGCATGGAGGCAAAGTTTGAATATTTGGTTTCTTTCTCACTTTTGCTCTCTTTAAAGACAAAGGATCCCTGATTAAGTTTGTGACCTTTGGATGCCCTATCTTCATAAACTTTATCTCATCTTATATCTATATCTATTATCGTCTGTGAATTTCAGGTGGATGATCATTTGAGTCAACTTCCAATCAAGGCACTTCCAGGAATTGGGCATGTTCTAGAGGAGAAGTTGAAGAAGCAAAATGTTTGGACTTGTGGACAACTGCGTATGATATCCAAGGTCTTTTCTCCAGCTCGATTGATTATTGAGCTCTACTTGTTCTGTCTTGAGCTAGGATGCCCTCATTCAAAACTAATCATTCTGAAGATTTTAATGCATAAAAGTTGCTGCATAATTTTCATATGATAAATTTTATCCGTTTTGAGTAAACAATGCTGGTTATCAGGTTTAATTCTCTTGACATTCTTTTCAATTCAGGAAGGCATTTAAAAAGCTTAAAGTTTGAATTGGCATTGGATTCTTAAGGTTTCTACTAATCCTGGGAGAAGCCTACCTCCCGATAGCACAAATTAAGTCCTTAGAGAACTAAGAAGATTTGATATTTTATTATATTTCTTCAGTGGGGTTTATAGGGTGCTTTAAATGTGTCATGTCAGCACTTAGGCAGAACTGAAGCTGACAATTTATTGTTGTTTTCACTACACTCAAGAACTTCACGAATTACTTATCTTTCTAGAAGTCTTTGGGTCATTGGGTGAATCAATTTTTCTTCCTTGGCTATCATAAGAGCGAATAATTTCTATAAGCCATCTGTTAGATATTATATTCTAATCAGCTATCTTTCTAGAATACACCCCCGCCAGACATTAATCTCCGAGGTTTATTTATATTCTCTACAATTTTTATTATCTTATGCAGTGAATAACTATTTTATATCTATTATTTGCATATGTTTATTTATATTACTACTCACCTTTTTGGCATCTCCAGGAGTCTCTTCAAAAGGACTTTGGAATGAAAACTGGGGAGATGCTATGGGATTATAGCAGAGGAGTAGATGATCGGTTAGTTGGGGTGATTCAGGTTTGGCAAAGAACATGATTTTGATCAACCACATAGCTTTCAGTTTAAATGGATATTTTTTCTTTTCAGTTTATGCTTTGAGATAGCCAAATAATTTTTCAAATCTATGAAATGGCTATCATGTTAGTTCTCTGCATTTTTTCAAATGAAGGTCTGCTTTTATCAATATTTTTCTATTATTTAGGTGGAGTGCTTGGGTGTAAAATGCAGTTGGTTAAAGTATCATATTGGAGACTAAGATACGATCTGTCTGAACTTTTTAGTTATAGATTGCAGAGGCTTATAAAATTATATATCACCTATCTTCATCTAATGCTTCAGCAAAAAACCTCACGGACCCTTTTATAGTTTAAACACCTTGTGACGGTGGACTTCACTTGTGCTAAATTTAAGAGGTACCACTACCATATAAGCAAACTGACTTGAATTTAGCTTTCTTGTCCAGATCAACCTTATTTCTTCTGTGTTATTTCATTTACCTTCATTGTGGCCTTGCTTATCAGAAAATGTGTTCTGCAGGTAAGCAAGTCTATTGGTGCCGAAGTGAATTGGGGTGTGAGGTTTAAGGATGTGAAAGATGTTCGTATTCTGATGCACTGTCAAGCTAATTTCGTATTTTTGTTTACAATAGGCTTGAATAGTTAGTGAATTGACATATTAGTTTTTTCAGAGTCAAAACTTACTCTCAAATCTTTGCAAAGAGGTTTCATTACGCTTACAAGGATGTGGAGTGCAAGGGCGGACTTTTACCCTTAAGGTACCATGCTATTGTATTTTCCTAAAACTTATCAGTCAAAATGATTAATTGCTTTGAGTGGCTTATGAGTGGGTTCAGGCTGAATGGTTCTTTTGTTATGTCTTGCTTTTAATTCCATAAGAGTTTAGTTTGCCTTGGATATATTTTGAAGTAATGCGAAATTCTTGGCATGCAATGATCTTAGATAAAAAAGAGAAGAAAAGGTGCTGAGGAGCCTATGAAGTATATGGGCTGTGGAGACTGTGAAAACCTGAGCCACTCCACTACGGTAGATAGTATATTTCTATTTGTGTATCCACGTGTGGATATATTGCTATGCTTGTACCGTCAAATGATTGTCTTTGGGGATGTGTCTAAAGATCATTGATGTTTCAACAGGTTCCAGTTGCTACTGATGATGTGGAAGTGCTTCAAAGGATATCAAAGCAGCTTTTTGGGTACTTCCACTTGGGTAAGTTAGCTTTCCTTTGTGCTCTTTATATAGAACTTACTTTTTCGATTAAACAAAAACTCTCTCTCTCTCTCTCTCTCCCTCCCTCCCCATCCCCCTCTCCCCCCTCATTTGCCTCTGCATTTCACAAGGTGACTAATCTTTTTCCAAAATAAAGTTTTTGCCTTCTTTTCTTTCCTTTTTTCCCATATGAAAAGAAGTTCTTCGCATTGAAAACTCTTAATACATGAATCATGGAGGTCAAGTGCTTTTCATTAATTTTCCTTGCATTTGTTGCATTGGAGAGAACATAATATGTCTGCTAAGGATAAAAATCCTTATTTTATTTATTTCAATATGTGAAGGTTTTGGGAAAATTGGGATTAGCATTTGATTTTTGTGGACAAAATTACAAAAAAATTCCTTGAAGAACCTGTATAGGTTGGGCTGGGGGTTGGAAACAGATCTTGACTGGTATTATTGACTGCTACATGGCATGAGAGTTCATGTCTTCTAATCATTACAACCAGTTACCTCCTCTCAGCATCTTCTTGATGATAGTTAAATTGTATTCTAAGGTTTTGTCTTAGCGGATGCTTGGGGAATGAGATGAGATGAAAAATATGTGAATAGTAGTGAAATGGTTTAAGTTAAGATGTTTTATGGAGCTTTGGGAAAGGAGAGAGAAAAAGTTGAATAAAAATATTATAAAGTTAAAATATTGTTAGAATATAATTTTTTTAATATAATTTTTGTTTAGGGATTTGAAAAAATTGAATTGTTTTTTGTGTTTTGTTCGGAAATTTGGGAAAGCTGTAATGATTAGGTAATGATCAGATGAAAAAATTGAATGTTTGAAATTGAAAAGTGTTTGTGTTTGAGTGATATTTGGGAAGGAAATTATGAGAAATTATGAGAGTAGATGAGACAAGATGAGACGGGATGTGTTTCCCAAACAACCCCTTAGTTTTATTATTGCATCTCTTCCTTGATAGTAGTAACATGAGTTTTACAGTTAGTTTTACTATTGGATAGGGTTTCCATTAAACAAGCTTTGTTCTTTTGAACATCTTCATGATTACCTTTTCGTTGCTTTTACATAGATGTCAAGGAGATTCGTGGTATTGGCTTGCAAGTTTCCAGGCTTGAAAGTGCAGGTAGTTTGAAGCAAGGTATGTGTTGTACCTTTTTACTGTAGTCCCTATACAGTTATTCTTATCACATTAGCCATTAATGTTGTAAGTTGCGCATGTTGCAAGAGTAAATGAGGTCTACATCCTCTTCCTAGGAAAGCTGCATTATTTTATTATCTGATTGTGAAACTGGTTGTTACTTCGTTGTTTAAAGGGTTGGAGAGAAATTCTTTGAAGTCATGGCTTACCTCTGCCGCAGCAAGTACAGAAGAGGCATGCAATAACAGTTGCACTGAATTAGTGAGATCTGATACAGGTAACTGGAAGTTATCATTCTAACCCTTGTATACTTGACAAACAGCCTGTAATTTATTACCATTTATATCACTGTTCCCATTGGTTTCGGTGTTCTCTTGCTAACCAGTTTTTGGAACACCAAGAGGCCGAATTATTAGATTGTGTTTTGCTTCCTATAGCGCACACAAACAGAAAGTTGATCTTTTTTTTTTCAATCCTCTAAAAGTTTAGCAATCCAGTTATACTAAATATCTGTGGTTAAATATAGTACTGGATCATTTTTTAACAATTGGAGTATTATGTTCATTGAGGTCTAACCCTTGTATACTTGACAAACAACCGGTAATTTATTACCATTTATATCACTGTTCCCATTGTTTCAGTGTTCTCTTGCTAACCAGTTTCTGGAACACCAAGAGGCCGAATTGTTATGATTGTGTTTTGGTTCCTACAGCGCACATAAACAGAAAGTTGATCTCTTTTTTTCAATTCTCTAAAAGTTTAGCAATCCAGTTATACTAAATATCTGTGGTTAAATATGGTACTGGATCATTTTTTAACAATTGGAGTATTATGTTCATTGAGGTTTCATATTGCTTTTCTAGTTGTGGAACATTTTTAATATCTAGTATTGGTTCTAAAGTATGGGCCTTATATTATTTTTAGTAATTTTGTTTTTACTTATAAAAAAAAAAGTATTTCTGTTTTCACCCTTGGGCTACCTTATGTGACTGGTCCAATTGGATTATATTCATCTGAAAAATTTTCATTGTTCTTGGTTTAAATCAGTTGGGAAAATTTGAAGCAGGTTAGAAGATATTAGGCATGACACATCTTCATTGATGTTGTTTTTCATCCCGAAGAGAGTATTTACAATACTCAATATAACAAACTTGTTGCTTGATAATTGCTGCCCACATCTCACCACAAGCAACTGATTTAAAGCCCTTGTCCTCTCCAAACAAAGTTCTTATCCAACAAACGAAGGCAGCATGTTGGGCTTAACTAGACAGCTGGAAATTGTTTCCTTATCATAATTGTTTTTAATATCCCTCTCTTTTTTTTTCTTTCTTTTTTTTTTTTTTTTTTTTTTTTTTTTTTTTTTTTTTTTTTTTTTTGAATATGAAAAAAAAACAATTGCACAGCATCTTGTAATTGTGTCATTTTACAGATTGTGAAGGACAAGGCAATGAAATTTTGGGAAAGATATGTGCTAGTTCAGTTTGGCCTTCAATTGAAATGGACAATAATACATCCAATGGTGAAGCTTTTTTGAACCAGGTGTCAGAGCCGCCACCATTATGTCATCTTGATAAGGAAGTTTTAGAGAGCCTTCCTCCTGAGATATTTTCAGAATTGAATGATATATATAGCGGGAAGTTAGTTGATTTAATCACTAAAAGTAATGGCAAAAGTGAAAATATTAGCAGTTCTTTGAGCAATTCGCATGTACAAGTAGAAGGTGAGAATTCCTTTTTGTTTTTTAATACTTGAATGTCAGCTAGCCAGTGCTCTGCTAACTGTGAGTTACTAAAAGGACATTCTGAATTTGTTTAGGGGCAATGAAGAAGGGACATATGGTTCTCTGTTCTGATCCTTATCTTCAACATGAAATACCAGTAGAAAATAGGGTAACATTTTTATGTTTTTCTTATTGAATTTATGTAGGTATGCTTCGCTTTTATTTTTAATGGATACCTTTTACAACAATTTGCTCTTTTCTAATTCTATATATTTCCTGTGAAGGGCAATTTTCAAAGTTACGTGACGGAACTCAGTTATTGACACACTTATGTGATCCTCCTATTAATTTATTCTTAATTTTAATATAACTTTCTTCAATTGTTAATCCATCTTCTACACGATCATACAGTTTTTATATGGAGATTTTTCCTAGCTTCAAATTCCCATAATAAATTGTTTGCATCTTGTCTGTTGGGAGAAACTCCAAGGTTCTTATCTTGTAAAGTTTCAACGTAATTTCATCTGTCCATCCATTCTAATTTTAAGCTGAAAGATAGGATACAAGGGCATGCTGATAAGAATATCCAGTAATGGGACATGATTTTCTCTTGGTAAATGGTGCAAGGCTCTGGGTTGTGAAATTTTAAATGTAATGTTTGTAGCTCCCAAGCCATCTCAACCCTTTGCAATGCAATGCTAAAAGGGCCAAAGATGTTGCTTGTGTCACTTATTGGGTTGAGTTTTGAATTATGAATATGGTCTATCTGAGTCGTTCCATATGTAAGAGGGACAGTGCTGCTCAGTATTACCATTGCAGTTGTTTAAAATGAATTTAGATTCAGGTTTGCTTTATTTACATCCATATGATATTATAATTTTTAGCTTATATAGTGGTTCACATTGTTACTTTTTGCTGGGCAAAGCAGCATATAGCTATGGAAGATCAGGCAGTCCTTGTTTCTGGGGCAGAATCGAAAAATGTGGTTCTTCCTGCTTCAGGGATTCAAAAAATTGATTTGATGCCTTTGTCTCTTAGCCAAGTGGATGCAACAGTCTTGCAACAGTTGCCTGAAGAAGTGAAAGTGGACATACTTCAGCTTCTTCCTGCACACAGGAGGCAAGACTTTTCTTCAAATGCTCTTTCTGGACCTTCTAAAGAAACCCCTCTGGAATCGTTAGGTACCAAGACAGCTGAGTACCACTCTGTATCAAAGGGTTGTGTCTCAGAGAACAATCTTTGGGCTGGAACTCCTCTCCAGTGGGTTGTTAAGTTCAAAGTCAGCAATTGCTTGATATTAAACGTTCTTGCAGAGATGTATTATGAGTTGGGTTCTACTGGTACTTTATCTGCAATTCTGCAACGTGCGATTTCTCTACCTAAACACCAACTAGATGCAAATCGAGATAGTTGGGATGAAGCTACTTACAACTTGTGTGACCTTCTGAAGCAGTATATTAAACGAAAGATAGAATTTGATATTGAAGAGATCTATATTTGTTTTTGTCTTCTTAGAAGGTTTGTATTGAGGATTTCTAAATCTCTTTCTCTTCGTCATGCATATTCTTTACTTCTACATAAAGAACAGTCTTTTTTTTTATCACATGATTCATCAGATATTCCTTAAATGATGTCATTGGCACAAAAGTGGATGCTGTTCCTATTCTCTTTTCATTTGCTTCATATAACCTCTTTGGGTTGGGGGGGTTGGCTTCCTCTTCACATGGGAATTCTTAAGTTCTTGGTAGCAAAAATAAGGTTGTGGTTGAGGCTTCTGTAACATGGTGTCTTGTGTGGGCTATTTATGAAACACAGTTTTTAGTTTCATAGTGCGTTATGATCCTTCTGGCTTACTGGATTAGCGGCATTTTGCTTACTGCCTCTTTGGATGTTGGCACTTAACTATCCATTAATCCAAGTGTCCAGTACAACTTGTGTGAAGCTACTTACAACTTGTGTGACCTTCTGAAGCAGTATATTAAACGAAAGATAGAATTTGATATTGAAGAGATCTATATTTGTTTTTGTCTTCTTAGAAGGTTTGTATTGAGGATTTCTAAATCTCTTTCTCTTCGTCATGCATATTCTTTACTTCTACATAAAGAACAGTCTTTTTTTTTATCACATGATTCATCAGATATTCCTTAAATGATGTCATTGGCACAAAAGTGGATGCTGTTCCTATTCTCTTTTCATTTGCTTCATATAACCTCTTTGGGTTGGGGGGGTTGGCTTCCTCTTCACATGGGAATTCTTAAGTTCTTGGGTAGCAAAAATAAGGTTGTGGTTGAGGCTTCTGTAACATGGTGTCTTGTGTGGGCTATTTATGAAACACAGTTTTTAGTTTCATAGTGCGTTATGATCCTTCTGGCTTACTGGATTAGCGGCATTTTGCTTACTGCCTCTTTGGATGTTGGCACTTAACTATCCATTAATCCAAGTGTCCAGTACAACTTGTGTGAAGCTACTTACAACTTGTGTGACCTTCTGAAGCAGTATATTAAACGAAAGATAGAATTTGATATTGAAGAGATCTATATTTGTTTTTGTCTTCTTAGAAGGTTTGTATTGAGGATTTCTAAATCTCTTTCTCTTCGTCATGCATATTCTTTACTTCTACATAAAGAACAGTCTTTTTTTTTATCACATGATTCATCAGATATTCCTTAAATGATGTCATTGGCACAAAAGTGGATGCTGTTCCTATTCTCTTTTCATTTGCTTCATATAACCTCTTTGGGTTGGGGGGGTTGGCTTCCTCTTCACATGGGAATTCTTAAGTTCTTGGGTAGCAAAAATAAGGTTGTGGTTGAGGCTTCTGTAACATGGTGTCTTGTGTGGGCTATTTATGAAACACAGTTTTTAGTTTCATAGTGCGTTATGATCCTTCTGGCTTACTGGATTAGCGGCATTTTGCTTACTGCCTCTTTGGATGTTGGCACTTAACTATCCATTAATCCAAGTGTCCAGTACAACTTGTGTGAAGCTACTTACAACTTGTGTGACCTTCTGAAGCAGTATATTAAACGAAAGATAGAATTTGATATTGAAGAGATCTATATTTGTTTTTGTCTTCTTAGAAGGTTTGTATTGAGGATTTCTAAATCTCTTTCTCTTCGTCATGCATATTCTTTACTTCTACATAAAGAACAGTCTTTTTTTTTATCACATGATTCATCAGATATTCCTTAAATGATGTCATTGGCACAAAAGTGGATGCTGTTCCTATTCTCTTTTCATTTGCTTCATATAACCTCTTTGGGTTGGGGGGGTTGGCTTCCTCTTCACATGGGAATTCTTAAGTTCTTGGGTAGCAAAAATAAGGTTGTGGTTGAGGCTTCTGTAACATGGTGTCTTGTGTGGGCTATTTATGAAACACAGTTTTTAGTTTCATAGTGCGTTATGATCCTTCTGGCTTACTGGATTAGCGGCATTTTGCTTACTGCCTCTTTGGATGTTGGCACTTAACTATCCATTAATCCAAGTGTCCAGTACAACTTGTGTGAAGCTACTTACAACTTGTGTGACCTTCTGAAGCAGTATATTAAACGAAAGATAGAATTTGATATTGAAGAGATCTATATTTGTTTTTGTCTTCTTAGAAGGTTTGTATTGAGGATTTCTAAATCTCTTTCTCTTCGTCATGCATATTCTTTACTTCTACATAAAGAACAGTCTTTTTTTTTATCACATGATTCATCAGATATTCCTTAAATGATGTCATTGGCACAAAAGTGGATGCTGTTCCTATTCTCTTTTCATTTGCTTCATATAACCTCTTTGGGTTGGGGGGGTTGGCTTCCTCTTCACATGGGAATTCTTAAGTTCTTGGGTAGCAAAAATAAGGTTGTGGTTGAGGCTTCTGTAACATGGTGTCTTGTGTGGGCTATTTATGAAACACAGTTTTTAGTTTCATAGTGCGTTATGATCCTTCTGGCTTACTGGATTAGCGGCATTTTGCTTACTGCCTCTTTGGATGTTGGCACTTAACTATCCATTAATCCAAGTGTCCAGTACAACTTGTGTGAAGCTACTTACAACTTGTGTGACCTTCTGAAGCAGTATATTAAACGAAAGATAGAATTTGATATTGAAGAGATCTATATTTGTTTTTGTCTTCTTAGAAGGTTTGTATTGAGGATTTCTAAATCTCTTTCTCTTCGTCATGCATATTCTTTACTTCTACATAAAGAACAGTCTTTTTTTTTATCACATGATTCATCAGATATTCCTTAAATGATGTCATTGGCACAAAAGTGGATGCTGTTCCTATTCTCTTTTCATTTGCTTCATATAACCTCTTTGGGTTGGGGGGGTTGGCTTCCTCTTCACATGGGAATTCTTAAGTTCTTGGGTAGCAAAAATAAGGTTGTGGTTGAGGCTTCTGTAACATGGTGTCTTGTGTGGGCTATTTATGAAACACAGTTTTTAGTTTCATAGTGCGTTATGATCCTTCTGGCTTACTGGATTAGCGGCATTTTGCTTACTGCCTCTTTGGATGTTGGCACTTAACTATCCATTAATCCAAGTGTCCAGTACAACTTGTGTGAAGCTACTTACAACTTGTGTGACCTTCTGAAGCAGTATATTAAACGAAAGATAGAATTTGATATTGAAGAGATCTATATTTGTTTTTGTCTTCTTAGAAGGTTTGTATTGAGGATTTCTAAATCTCTTTCTCTTCGTCATGCATATTCTTTACTTCTACATAAAGAACAGTCTTTTTTTTTATCACATGATTCATCAGATATTCCTTAAATGATGTCATTGGCACAAAAGTGGATGCTGTTCCTATTCTCTTTTCATTTGCTTCATATAACCTCTTTGGGTTGGGGGGGTTGGCTTCCTCTTCACATGGGAATTCTTAAGTTCTTGGGTAGCAAAAATAAGGTTGTGGTTGAGGCTTCTGTAACATGGTGTCTTGTGTGGGCTATTTATGAAACACAGTTTTTAGTTTCATAGTGCGTTATGATCCTTCTGGCTTACTGGATTAGCGGCATTTTGCTTACTGCCTCTTTGGATGTTGGCACTTCACTATCCATTAATCCAAGTGTCCGGTACAATAAATAAACAAATAAACTCCTGTGTGGTTCAAAATATTCCAAATTAATTAAAAGTATTAAAAGTATTCCAGATGCACGTGCCTAAAATTCTATAAAAAAAAAAAAATATTCATTTAAATGGTTTGTCAGGGCTATATACAATAAAGTTTTAGCTTTAGCATGGGTGTTTGATTTTATATTGTTTAACATATGTTAAATCTATGATTGTACTATATTTGAAATTTTAGTGCCCTTTTGAAATCTGAGAATCTCATTGCTAGTGTCTGTCGTGCGCATCTTGGGTACTTTGATGATGCCACTTGTCCTTTTTAACCAAGTTTAAATTTTTTTTACTATTCTTATTTCTCTGCCATCTATCTATGTGGTAATGGTATAATATATGATGCTGTTTCGTGTTCTTTGCTGTATGCTATATTGCTGATCGATTGTTTCTGAACTTTTTCCTAAGTAGCTTGTTTTGCTCTTCTATACCTATATTGATTGAAACTCAAATAGTGCATCAGGTTTGCAATGAAATCAGAAGTTTTCCTACAAGTATACACCAATGTGTTTCCTTACCTTCAGGTTAGTACATTGACTTTCCTGTTTATTGCTCTGGCTTTATCTAAAATGTGCTACATCTACTTTCTGTTTTTTATTTTTTTTATTTTAATTATTTTTAATTTTTAATTTTAAACTTAAATTAAAGAAAAAAAGATAAAATAAATTTCATCCTTTTGCTTGTTCTCAGCAGTTAGTCTTTTATTGATCTGTGGAGTGTAGAAATTTCATTGACTACTACTGTCAACTACAGAGTAGTAAAACGTAGTTTAAGCCTGCATCTTTTCGTCGCAAAATGCTAATTAATTGATGATACTTTATATAATAGTTTGGGCTTATACCTAATGCCTTTGGTTTGCAAGAATGATTTTATTTCCAAACAATGATGAATGGAATGAGTCTTTAACTTGCACTGTTGTCTTCCTATCCTAACTGAGGGGAAATTGATATGTAAAAGTATAGAATTATGTACACATAACATGCATTTGTGCCTTGAGCTGCTAGGATTATGGCCTTTTATGTACTTCCAAATTGCGTTTCCTAATACTACATTTCTAACCTGTGGGCTTTGTCTTATAAATTAAATAATAAATAGAAAAGAAAGACGTCAGTTTTTTTTTCAGATTCTGAGAATAGTAAGGATTGTGTGGGGTTCAACATGTTTTATGTTGTGGTTATCAAATGTGTGTTCCAAAATATAGGTTATTTGATCATCAGCGTTCTGTGGTCAACTTGAGTTGGGACAGGTTTTGTAATTCTTAAATTGATCTTGCATTTACTTTGAACTTTTGCATTTGGCTTCTTGAATCACCTTAGAGGTGCTTTTTGCTGTATGCCTGAAAATTTTACTTCTCTTATCTTATGACCTGCAAACGACTTATGTGCTATAATCAACTCTTGTTGGAATACAAATAGACAACAAATTCTGACTATAGAATAGCTTTCTTCCTATTAGATGAACATAGAACTTCTTCTCAGTTGTGGACTGGTGGTGAGGGTTATACTAATATTGGAACCTGCTCTGGGTTCTTTGGAACATATGTTAACGCGTAACCTCCTAGCCATTGCTAAATATGCATCTTTGTAGTCTCTACGAAAGTAGTTTAGTTTTAGTTTTAAATTTGTAGCATAATTTCTCCATATTATCTACTTTTACTCTCTCCCCTCACGCAGCGTTAATTTTTAGTATTCACTTGCCCATTCTTTATTTTCTCAATTGTATTAGGAGATGAAATTTTAAGGTCCTGATTTTTCCCTTGTGGCACTCAACCTTCTAGGCATCAGTTGGAGAAAACTATGGAGGAAACTTGCAAATGTCATTGAAGACTTAGTACTGCTTATGATGTGACATTTTTTCTCAATTCATGTCATTCCACTTTCCAAGGGATGGGCTGTGCGATTCATGTGCAATAAATACCTTAAAACCTGTGCAAAATGTGGGGATGGTAAGATTTTCCGGTGCTGGTTTTAATTCATACCCTAATTGAGTTGTGAAATTATATATGTACATGTTTTATGCTTAAAAAAAACTTTCCTTGATGAATCGTGGTAAGGTCTAGTTGGTCCGAATTTACTCCATTTCTGAATCCCTTTCTCTGTGGGATTGTGTTCCAGTTGTTGAGACTAAACAATCTTCTCCCCAAAAAAAAAAAAAAAAGGAATAGAATAGACATGAAATTATGATCTTTGCCATTTTTTGGTCAAAGCTATTTTTCATTTTTGTGCTATGGGGAAAACCACTGAGTTCATGTTCGTGTATGTTATCTTGAACATCAGATTGTTTTCAATTTTAGGTTTGGGATGCAAATGATCGGGCTTTAGTCCATTTGATCAGCCAAAGTTGGATGACGGAAGCCATATATTGGAGGCCTATACGTTTAATAATATTGCTTGCGTGCCCATGAGCTGAACCAGAGAGAGTTCAAGCTCAAGCCCATTTATGAGAGAAGCTTTTTAGGCTCGAGTTTCAGCTTGATAACTCTACACCAATCCCAATCTGGTTGCGACAGGTTTACAGTTGAACTCCGGTAAGTGCATTGACTTTATTGAATTTTCCAATAAAGATGGCGTCGATAACGAAATATTCTAATTCAGCTTAAGTTTCAGAACCAGAGATGGGCGCCCATACTTAAAACTCCCATGAGAAGGGACTTTCCTGACAAGGTTCTCATTTCCAAATCCTTGAAGCATTGACATGATTCGTCATTAATATTGTGAGTATTTGAGCAAATGCATATTCTATTCTTAACTACTGGAAATGGCGGACCGAATGATCATCTTCCTTTGTTTGTTCGTTCTGGTTGCAATCAATTGACATATAAGTTGGTTTTTGGCTCCTAGTCCTAATTTTATTCCTATAAATACAGCATCTTTTGAGAACAAAGGTCGGTGTTCCCTTTGTTCTATTAATCGTCATATTATAAAGCCCGTGTATTTGACGTGTATAGAGTAATATGATCATAGTTGTGAAAAACTTCTTCCCGCATGTATTGATTTGACTTGCGAGAGTAATGGTGCACATAAAACATAAATGTGGTAAAACATTTTTTGACAAAGGAACTCGATTTGTCCCTCAAATTTAAACATAATAAATTGTGGTAGGATCGGGTTGAAGCCGCAGCAGGCGTTGAAGTGTTGAAACTTGAAACATTGCTTGATAAAACGTGGACGGCAGGGTGAGCGAAAAAGAACCGGTTTCAAGATGCTGAAACAGAATGTTTGAAATCTGAAACCTTAGTTTAGTCGATCAGCCGAATTTGGCTCAACCCCAACGACTTCAAAATTAGGCACCCAGAAAATGACAGAAGGGTACCCCTTAGGACTAACTCGCATCACAGCTCCCTGGGGAATGGGGATACGTGTTATTGACTCCTGTGCTAACCCGCACGCATGACTTGACCGTTGTAAATTCCTCCCGCTTCAGATTTCTTTGTTTGTTCCACGTGAAGGACTTCTATATATATTTTTCCCTCCTTAAGATTAATGAATATCTTTTCCAATTTTTGGCTTAAAGACGATAACGTTTTCCAGCCTTTTCAACCTACGTTAGGGGAACTATAGCTTGATATCATTGCTTTATGTTTCAGCTAAATAGCAATAGTTTAACTGTGAGGGATTGAGTAAATGTCGGCCGTACGTTGGTAAGATTACTATTGCACGATAGACACAAACTTAGATAGGAAACGGGGGCGAAACTTGAAGGGCATGCGCATGTTGGCCATTACTGGTCCGCGGTCAAAAGATTATATGACGCAAAAAGGGACGCAGAGTAGAAAAGCATAGATCCATACAGCCGAGCATATTGAATACACGGTTTGAACCTCACACATGTTACATTGGATAAGAATTCATTAATAAAGTCCCCTTCAAAAAAATTTTGGACAAATTCATCGCAACAATAGAGACTATCCATGCACCGAGATTGCTTTGGATTTAAACTATGGGTAATAATACTCTTACATCTCCTTTATTACTGCTTTACTATGCAGTTATTTTTTTCTCTTTTTACTATTTGAATCGGAATTAAAAATCTCATAACATGAATTTCTTGTATAATCTAGAAGAAAATAGATTCAATTAATCAACGTAATCATATAATTTAATTAAAAATAAATTTAATTTTATAAAAACTCAATCATGTAATTTAATTGTTTATAAAATTTTAATTAAATTATATGATTATGTTAGTTGATTGAATTTATTTTCTTCTAGATTATGCAAGAATGTTAGTTCTTCAACTTTTTAATCCAGATTCAAAGAGTAAAAGGAAAAAAAAACAGGTAATAAAACAATATGAAAGGAAATGTAAGGGTATTATCATTATCCTTAATTAACTATATATTGATAAAAAAAATACTTTGGATTTAAATTATTCACATGGTTAAGAAGAAACCATTCATAATTTTTCGTCGTAATGTTCTCATCTACATGCATCTTATACATGTTTGGGCTTTTTTATCATAAGCAGAAAGCATGTCTCTCTCTCTCTCTCTCTCTCTCTCTGCAAGAAAGCAGCTTTCGTAGCCTAACGAGATCCCACCAGCAGTACGAGTGTACTTTTGCCCGACAAATTGACTTATTAATTTATTCGGTTCCTTTTCTCTTTCTCTCTCTGTGCGCGCGCATATGTATCTGTTGTTCCGAGCACCAGAACCTAGCATTTAAGCTGAAAGCTGTGAGAAAACACCCTAGTTGCCCCGCCAACCAGCACACACGATAGCTAAAGTCAAACAAAAAGAACGTACGTCCCCTTCCTTAACTGCCACACCCTCTCCATTAGTCATGGGAAGGGCAACACGCTATATATGCCATACTGATCTAGTTCCTTTCTATCCCTACCATTCCAAAGCTTTCCCAGATCACATATAATTAGACTCTCCTTTCACTCCCGACTTCCCATTCCAAAACCTGTAAGTCTTCGAGATTCATCCTTACCAAAAACGATGAAGGGGCATTCTCTTGCATTTGCTTTAAATATCCTTTTCACGATCTCCTTCATCCTCTTGCTCTCTTATTCCATGCATGTTGAGGGCTCGAGACCTCTCAAAGCTCAATCTTTTTCTTAGCCAACGAAAAGTTTTACTGTAAGACAAGCTTATTCTGGACCCAGCCGTCGGGGAAGCGGTCATTGATGCTCAGAACCAGAGTATAATGTATAAGCATACATGCATTCGACAACGTTTTTTTCATCAACTCGAAGGAACTAGGCAAAAGTTCAACAATTTTACAGGATAAGCTTTATTCAACGCAGTTATAACTTATAAGTGTGGCGTCGACCGACTTCGTCTGAATCAACATATAATATAACCACTTGATCGGAAAAAAAAAAAAAAAAAAGAAGTCAAACATATAATATAACCGCAAACTTGCAGTTGCTGATCCGTAAAAGGAAGAGAGCAAGTTTTATAGGGATATAAGGAATTTATGTCAAAGAGGTAAGTTGGAATGTATACATGAGTCCTCTTTCGGTTTTTATATTTTGTAGTTTTCCATTCTATTTTGTCGAAATCTCATCATTCAATATTTATGGTTTCGGATTTGACATGTCACTGAAACAGTGTAACTTTAGTACTTTTGTACGTTTTGCTCAAATTTTGAGAGAAAATGATTTGAAATAATTTAATAATTTACACAATTATATTTTAAATAAGATGTATTTTTATAAAATATCTTATAAAAATAATATTATATTATTATGCAATATATTGTTTAATATATCATGTGTATCTCATTACTCAATTTTGAGCTGGTTTGTTCTCATTTTTGGTAATCTTAATAGTTGCATGATATGATTTTAGAAACACTTACAACAACGGCCTGTCGATCGAGCAATATTCATGGGAAATTGCACATATATGGGAGATTGGGAGTACTAGTTTACCTGTAGGTTACCCTAATTATGATTTTAGTGTTCGCTCCAAATACCAGTACTCGGCATGCATTGATTTGGGATCTCAAAGCCAAGGTAAATATAATTCAGGTTCATTTAAAGAGACAACCTCAAAAAAGGAAAGTTGAGGAAACTGCATGCTGCATCTCAAAATTAAAGAATTACACCCTTTGACAAATTGTCTTATTTCAATCGTCAAACATACGCTCCTTTCTTCCCGCGCCAACTCGGCCCACAATCAGTATCCAAAGTCGAAAAAGCAAACCTTTCTTTATTAAGCTCCTTTAATAAGCCCACACCCTTAGCCTTTTTCCAGACATCGTGTATATTGGGTTGTACTTGATGAAGGGGGACCATTGAGTTGGGCTTGTGGATTCCTCAATCATTAGTATGGGCCAAACTCAGTGGCGATGGGAAGGGGAAGAAAAGCCCATATGGCAAATAATTCATCAAGGGCCTAGAACCTTGTTCATATGTAAAATATATATGAATCGATCCACCATTTGACACAATTAGATATTCCAAGTAATTTTGGAACGATTACTGGAAATTACGGGATGCATTACCAATGTATCTAACCAATTATAATTACTTCCAAGTTTCAATCCCAACTTATGAGTGAAACTAAAACTACTTGGTAATATGGTCTTTGAGATTTAACAAAATCTATTGCGTGGATTACTCTAATTGGAGCTCTAACAAATCTTGATCCATGGGTATAATAATTTAGCATTACTCATTTTACTAATTTCTGTACTTGGAACAGTCCCATTGGCGTGAATTATGGGTTAGCTAAAGACGTACTGCATATATATATCTTAAAATTAGTCTCACCCTAATCTCTTTCTACTTCCGTACACACATTAAATCATAACCAGCTATAAAGACGTACTACTTATCACAGGATAAGTAGTGTGGATTTTTCATTTGTCCTGTGACAGACTCTGATACTATAAAAAAATTCATGAGCCTAACTCATCTCATAAAACCAATTCAACAAAAGAGGATTGTTCATTCTTTTTAAATATGTCTAAGATTTTATCCACAAATAATATGTGATTATTCCTCAATATTCTTTAGAGGGACGTGATAATATTAGAATAGATTTGAGACGGGTTAATTACTATTCTCGACATTGAAGTAAAAGTAATATTGTCCCGTAAATTATCACATATATATAGATACCAGCAAATTAAAACCAAATCGTGTCGTCCTGGTTAAAATTTACCGGACAATATATATTACTTGCATTTAATTCTAGAAGCTGCAAACAACAATTCGACACTACTGCAAGTTCTAATTGGTGATCATCAGCTAATTATAAACGGAGCCGGTCAACTTGAACGATCATGGCTTGAGTAAGATCGAAGAGTTCCAAAAACCAGGGCACGAATATATATATACTGCAGTACTGACTATTTAAGAGCCTAATTCTTATAATATTCTACGTGTTCATATTGAATATAAAACAATAGCTAGCCATCGAGATGTGAAGATTTCAACAACTGAATCGCAGGGCCGGCTCTCCCATAAGGCGAGTTAGGCGGTTGTCTAAGGTCAAGAAGGTCTTAGAAAATATTAAAAAATATAATTAATTAAAAAAAACTTAAAAAAAAATAAATTATCTAAACTAAACAAAGAGACGTTAATATTGAAAATTGAGAAAATCAATTCACAACTCCACGGTTAAAAAAAAAAAAAAAAAAAGACGCTAACAATTGTAAAAAAAATGTAAATTTTTATTTAATTACATATATTCTGGGACTTCCCTTAGGAAAGCCAAAAGTTACAATAATAATTGTAAATTCAATGGTTCCAATCTATCTCTAAAAAAAAAAAAAAAATTTCTATCAGAACATCTCAAAAACTCTTATTTTATCCTTGAAATCGACAAACTTTATTTCATCGCTTTTGTACTCCAGTTTTCATTCTCTAATCTCTCTCTTGCATCCATCTTGCTCATATTTGACACTGGCAGCCTCTCCATTAATGTCTCTAATCACACCGGCAGACGTTGAGCAGCTCTGTTGTGCTTTGGTGATGAAGGTAAAATAAGTAAAGTTGATTAATCTGATCTGCAGTTTGTATATACAGTAAAGTTTTTGTTTAATATATATATATATATAGAGTAAAGTTTTGTGGCAATAAAAGAGCCACGTGAATGACTTGTTTTTGGAACATCCTTGGTTGTTTTTTGTCTTCAACTTCAAGACTTCAATTGACCATAGCTCTCACAATTCACATGGCGCATGGGCCACCTAATCCTAGACTAATTTTCGAACTTTGTTTATTTCTCTTTTAGTTCTTCTAGTGTATAATTTATTTCTTGATTTTGGATACTAACATTTAAGATATTTTATTTTATTATGCAGATTAACAATTTTATATAAATGTGAAGGTCATTTGTTATATAAAAGTGAATCTCATTTACTAAATCAGGTTCTATTGTTTTATGTTAATATTTATTTTGTTTTAGAATATTCATTAGCATAGTAAGATTTTATATAGTGGATATTGTTCTTTTTTATTAGAAAATATGTCTAATAGAAAATATGCATCTGGATATGAGAAACTTAGAAAAAAAAAAGAATAGAAAAATTGATTGAATCCCAAAAATGCTTGATTATATTAGAGCACTAGTAGTAGGTTCAACAAACTTTGGCCAAAATTTGACTAAGAAATTTACTTTTACAAATTTAGTTAGCCACTTTTTAACAACATTAAACAACAAGCTCAATAAATCTTTCACTATTATGTTAAAATATTAATTTTAAACTTTTTATTTATTTTAATTCTAATTGTAATATAAATATTTATTCGTTATTAAAAAACTATACATTAATATTCATTATTCTAATTCATATTATTACACTTTTTATTTCACTTTTTAGTCGAAAGTTTGGATATTGGCATATTGGTGGGAAGGTTGGGGCCAAGGTTGACATGTATTATTTCACTTTTTATTTCACTGTGGCGAAGTGAGGAAAGAAGCAGACAGCAGTTTTTTATTTCATTTTTTCTTTCATGTGCTAATTTTGAAAAACTTCTTTGTGCAAAAGTAACAATAATCTATGTTGTCAATAAAATTATGTAAGCGATGCATGTATTTGAAAAAGAATCAAGTTTTTTTAGAACAATAGTAGTGGACTCAACAAAGTTAAATTTTGATCAAGAAATAATCAAGATCAACAATGTTAGAGGAAAGATTAAATGGACTAACCATATTATCAATTAAAAATAAGATATTAGAAGAACTTAAATATAAAAATTTAATTAATAATTTTACATCTCAAAAAACAAGAAGAATAATTTTTAAATAAAAATATATTTAGATATAAGCTACTTAATTTGATACAAGAAAAAGGATCCCGTATTAACTTATCGCCTTATGCCTCAAAGTCCATTGAGCCGGCCCTGCTGAATCGTATAGTCTGGCCATGGAGAAAATTTCCACATTGACTAGACTATAGGTAGAAGAATTTATAGTCATGAAGTTCATGACGTACACGGCATATCATGACCAATTTACCAGTATTAATATATAATTGTAATCCACAAACTTTGTGCCAAAAAAAAAAAAAAAAAATCTGGACAGTTCATTAATAGGAGAAATTAAAATCCCATACAAAACTTTTATACAGAAAAAATTAAAGATATGCACGATCCCTACTTTTGTATAAAAGTATTCACGCAAAGAATACTTTTCAAAGTATAATATATCCGGATAAATTAAAAGATTAAAGATTACTTTTTTTAGGGTAATGAAGATCCTGATCCGAAAAGGAAAAAAAAAAAAAGATGTACGAAGTTACTTAATTCCTAGTTTTTTGGATATTTAAGGCAAGGAAAGAACGTCATAAAAAAAGGAAAATAAGTGACTATCATTTATTTAAAATGGAAGGGGTACTCTTTCTGTGTAATGGAAAAAATATATATATACAGTACAACTTTTTACTTTTATTCCATTATGATAAGTTAAGTATTCCATTATGAAAGCGTTATTGTATCTGTATTCACCAATATGGCTAGCTAAATGCCCCTGCTAATTTGCAATTAGTTCGAGGACCACCATGCAACCTGCTGAAAAATCTCATTCCCTATATAAATCGGAGACCCGCTCCGTACTGGTCTATTGCACAAAACAACCGAAACAAATTAAAGAAAAGCAAAGCACAAGATAGCCATGGCTCACCACATTTTCTTCCTCTCTTTTCTAGTGATCCTAGCAGCCATTGAAGGCATCTATGCGGTTGAGTACTACAAAGTCACAAATACTGCTGGGAACACTCCTGGCGGGACTCGCTTCAATAATGATATTGGATCTGTGTACAGTGGGCAAACATTGGCTTCTGCTACAAATTTCATATTTGGAATTTTCCAGCAGAACAATACTGTAGCAGACAGAAAGAACGTGCACAAAGTGACCTTGTTTATCGATGACATGGATGGAGTCGCATATACTAGCAACAACGAGATCCACGTTAGTGCGAGATACATCAATGGCTATTCGGGCAATGTGAAAAATGAAATCACCGGAGTGCTTTACCACGAAATGACTCATATATGGCAATGGAATGGTAACGGGCAGGCTCCGGGAGGATTAATTGAAGGAATTGCTGATTTTGTGAGGTTGAAGGCAGGGTACGTGCCAAGCTACTGGGTGCAGCCTGGAGAAGGTGATAGATGGGACCAAGGCTACGATGTTACGGCTAGGTTTTTAGATTATTGCAATAGTCTTAGAAATGGATTTGTGGCTGATTTGAATAAGAAAATGAGGAGTGGTTATAATGCTAATTATTTTGTCGATCTGCTCGGCAAGTCTGTTGATATGCTATGGAGTGACTACCAAGCCAAGTATATTGGAAATGCTGTGTACTGCCTCGTCAACATAAAGTATGTAATAGGATAAATAAAAGTGTTTTAGCAGCTTATTGTTAATTATCATGCCTTCTTCTTCGCATTTCTTTCTGGTTTTTTTCAACTCATCCAAGTGGGCTGGGGATGGGGACCTGCCCCGCTAGATTCAGAGCATCCGTATAGGCTTCACTTTGTACTCCGTTTATGTTCAAATCATTCAAAAGGAACTCCATAAAAGGGATATTGTCGCTTTCCCGATGTAAAGCTTCGACCGGAGCCAGAACTCCTTTTTCATCAATGAGTTTTAGTTCAAACTTCAAATTCCAACAAAAAAAAAAAAAAAAAAAACAGAATTGGTCAAAATGTCCATGCATGCATGCATGCCTGCATATATTAATGTTCCGTGCCAAGAAGATCGAATTATGGGTTAGCTAAATTGTAATTAATGACGTAGTACTGCATATGTGTACACTACATATCTTAAATGTTTCAGCCTAATTATCTCTTTGTACTTACGTACAGACACTATAATGACCAGCTATATATATTGCCAAAAAATACATGTCATTATGCCAAAGTTTACTATTATTGGTACTTTTCTTTTTTGAATAATACTATTATTGGTACTTGAATAGCAGTCAGCAACCACAATAAAAGTATTTGAAAAATTCTGCTTGCAATCGAGCTGCGGCACCCACGTGTCATCGCGATCGGACGTGGCAGTATGAGAAACGACGTTGTTCTAATTTGAGAAGAGTAGTCTAAGACTCTGCCCCCATCGAAGCCCTTCATCTAAGTTCCACTGAAACCTTTCGTCTTCTCCCCATCAAAACCGCCATCTCCACGACGTCAGAAGCCATCCCTATCGTCTTCTCCCCATCAAAAGCCCCATCCCCATCGTCTTCTTCTTCTCCATTAAAGTCACCACCTCACAAAGCCACAGCCGACGAAGCTCCTATCGTCTTCTCCATAGTCAGCTTGTGTCTTCTCCACGAACGCACGAACACACACAAATCATGATAACTTTTAATCCCACAATCTAAATCTCAGTCCAGATGCTTACCCAAATTTTTCCAAAATTCAAACGGAACAGAGCATAACAAACCCACCCAACCCAAATGCACAGATCGTATAAATTACACAAATTTCCTTGCCGATTTATACCAAAAACATAAAAATAACCCACAATTGAAAGAATCCAAAAGTCAGCAATGACAATGAGATTTGGGGTGGAATGGCTCTGTTAATTTCAATTCTCAGAATAGCAGCAACTTGCAAGAATGGCTCCTCGAGAAGATGAACTTTTGGGATTTGGGGTGGAGTCTTTTTTATAAAGGTATGAGCATTGGAGCACAGGAACAACATTGCAAGAGCTAGAATCAGTACATGACATACAAGAGTAAGTAGTGATATTCAAGCAATTCAAAAAAGATCCAGATTGCAATAGCTCCATCGAGGACCTTTGCAAGCATCTCCATGAGAGATCAAGAGATTTTCTCCCAAGCAAAAATAATTAAGAAATGGGAAATAAGAACTTTAGGAATTAAGGATCCAAACCCTTGAACATTTTTTAGGGTCTGGTTGAATCTTGAGTCTAAACTTGTTGCAGTGTTGTCTTTCTTCTACTAATTTTCTTCGCCTATTTTTTTTTTAATAATATCCTCTATTTGTGATCTTGCAGATTCTGAAAAAAAAAAAAAAAAAAACATCGTTCAACTGCCAATAAACCATAAAAGAGAGAAATTGAGAGAGAGTTTTGTTGGACTAGCAGCAAGTTATGCAATTCTTGAGAGAGAAAGAAGAAAAGTCTGGGCAAAGAAAAAAAGTCTGGTTTCGCTCTAATGCATCCAACCCAGCCGCAGATTTCGTTTTTGGTTTTCCCTCATTTCTGTCATTTTTTTAATATTATTGGACTGACGTGGCAGTCAGCAGATGCCGCGGCGGGGACTCATCTCGGTTGTCCCTAGAATTTTTGAAAATATTTTAGGGTCCAATCTTAATTGTGTAGTTCTCTAAAGAGGTTATTTACAAGCTGTAACCTTTGAAGTACTTCTAAGAGGCGCGTAATCTGGTTTAATTTTGTCGAGTTTTTTTTTTCTTTTTTTTTTCCAAAATATCATATATATATATATGTATGTGTATATATATATATATATATATATATATATACACACACACACCAGCAAAACCAAATCGTGTCGTCCGTCCTGGCTAAAATTTAGGATAATGATAGATTTACTATTCTTTTTATTTTTTTAAAATTTAAAATTATTTATTTTTATTTAATGATTAAGGAAGTGACTATCAATAAATTTGTATATTTTTTAATTTTTTTAATGATTAAAGATGTTAAAAAAATACTTAAAAAAATAAAATAATAGAAAAAATAAAATTTTTAAATACATTATAAAATATTAAATAGATAATAGTAGGTTGTAAGCTTATCCTCAAATTTATTACCAGACGATATTACTTGCAATTCTAGAAGCTGCGAGTTGCAATAGTTCGACACGGCAAGTCTGGGTTAGCTAAAAGACGAAGCTGGTCAACTCTAACGATGGCTTGACTAAGACCGAAGATGTGACTATTTGAGACCAGCAATTCTTCTATATGCAATCGCCAGCGCGGAACTGCCACGTCAGCTGATAATTATATTAAAAAAAAACCGAGTGAGTGAAATATGCAAGGAAAAATGGAGGGGAAGTAAAAAGAAGCAAAAAAAGAAGAAGCAAAAAGCGGGAACCGAAATGAATATCTCATTCCCGAGCATCGTCTTCGAGTTTTCTTCTCCCGACCGAGCTTCGTCTTCGACTCATCTTGTCCCGAAAATCTCATCTTGTTTGGAGCTTCATCTTCTCCCCTGAGCTTCATCTCCTTCAAAATTTTGCACAAGTGCGTGCGTCCAGAGGTAAATGGGAAGGAGACATACTCACCACTCACCGAGAGAGGATGAGAGGCGCGATGGGACAGTGAGCTCGGCAGTGATCGACGGTGGTGAGCACGGCGGCATGGCACAAGAAGACAGCCAAGAAGGGTGGATGAGGGCTGGGCTTTCGTGGCGGCGTGAAATCCCATGGCTGGCTGCATCAGTGGCCTACATGCAATGGCCATGTGATGGTTATTTGCATGGTGGCAGTGTCACTAGGGGTTAAGAAGGTAGGTTGTTCCAGTTCCATGTACACTTCATCCTCCTTCGTTGCGGGACATAAAAATAAGGCTCTGAAGTGGTGCATCCTCCAGGTTGTGGCCGTGCGTGGCTAAGGGAAAGTGTTTAGTACATGTTCAACTTACTCTGTTCTTAGTTATGAAAACAGGGGATGGTTGGGGAGTGAGCGGAGACGGGTGGTACTAGGCTGTCCGTGGAGGCTGTGCTAGTGTGGTTTTTTTTTTTCTTTTCCCTGTGAGCCACAATAGTCAAGTCTTCATCAACGTGGGTCTTCGAGAAGGAGAAGATTCGGCAAATGGGGAAAATAAGGCTTTGTGGCATGAAGAGGAAACAGACTTGCAAAACTTGAGGAGACAAAAATAGATCTTGATGAGGAAACTCAGAGGATCAGAGGAGATGCAGAGATCCAGAAGCTCAGAGGAGACGCGGAGATGGAGTAGATCAGAGGAGACGAAGATGGAGATGGAGATGATCAGTTTCAGAGGAGGAAGGATACGAAGAGATTAGAACGAGAAGGAGAAGGGGAAGGAGGGAGGGAAACGCTTCGTGGGAGAAAACTCTGCATCTGGACTACGGGGAATTGTCATCACAGAAACAAAACGAATCATTCCATTATTTGAAATGAAACGAACCATTTCATTAAGCCTCCAGCTAGGACACGGTTACGCACTGGTTCCCCCAAGCCGGTTGCATTCAGCATTTTACTTAAGACTAGGCTTACTTTGAATAATGAGATCTGTAAAATAGCAGTGAAGTTTAAGTTAAAATATTTTATAAAATTTAAGAAATGAGATAAAAAAAATTAAATAAAAAAAATTATAAATTTAAATATTATTAAACTATAAATTTTTAATATTATTTTTTAAAAAAAATTTAAAAAGAATGTAATGATTAGGTAATGATTGAAAGGTAGTGATGGGGCTACCCATTCACTATTCGAGTAGATTTCAAGTTTTTTTTTTTTTATCATTTTATTTTAAATATTTTTTTAACATTCTTAATCATTAACAAAAAATTAAAAAAATATATAACTTTACTAATACTCACTTCCTTAATCATTAAGTAAAATAAAAAATTAAATACAAATTAAATACAAATTAAGTAATAAATGAGTAGTAGTAGGTAGTAACCCTATCATTATTCATGATTGAATTAAAAAGTTAAAATTTTAAAATTAAAAAATATTTATATTTATATTGTTTAACTATTGAGATCAGATATGATGATATAAAAGGAGAACATCTTACAATCTAGACGGAGGCTAATTCTTATAATATTCTACGTGTTCATATTGAATATAAACAGTAGCCACTAAAGTCTCCATGGACCATCCAGATGTGAAGATTTCAACAACTGAATCATATAGTCTAGTCATGGACAAATTTTCCACAACCCAATTGCTATTTCATCTTTTGGATTTATAGGTAGAAGAATAGTCTGCATCAAGTTGACGTACGGCATATCACCAATTCACCAGCAAGGATTGTAATCCACAAACTTTTTGCGGAAAAAAAATTAAGCTATGCACAATGCCTTCAATGTTAACAAACTTTGGTTTTCAACTTTCCAAAAATAATGTTTTAGCTTTGCTAGGGTTTTTTTCTTCTCCTCTTTACTGCTAGGGCTTCACATAGGTTGCATGGTGCCGTCAATGTCTTGCCGCCTCCGGCAGGACATCCTTAGTCATTTGCGGACCTTGTTTTTGCTGTACCGCAACCTTTATTGGAGATGGATAATTCCTTTCCGACAATCTTATAAGATCATTGATGATGAAATTTATTTCAAGTTCATTGTGAATGAAATTAAAAAAACTTCTCAGCCATTCTAGTTTTTGATGGTGCTTAAGTTCCTCCGGCAGCGGCCATCCTTAGACCCATTAGAGCCTTCATCCACAGCCGTTATAAGGATATCTTCTAGCAAAACATGATCAGTGTAGACAATATAAAAACTGAGCTTAATTGTTTATCGATGACTATATTAATGGATGAAGTCGCACGCGTATACTGTCAAGACTCGGAAATGAGTCGCGTACGTTGGGCAACGTCTGAGAATTGTACTTATGGCAGTTTTCTTACTATTATTTTAAGCTGTTCGAAAATTAATAATCTCGATCGGACCAACAACGTACTAATTCTGAACTCCAAAAAAAATGGTCAAAATGTCCATGCCCATTACCTGCAGATATTAATGTTCCGTGCCAAGAAGAATTATGGGTTAGCTAAATTGTAATAATTAATGTGTACTTAATGTTAACCATGATATTCAAACTCAACAGGTCAAGTCTATCCAATCTATTGATTCCGAAAATATAGATAATAGATAAACTTAGTTGTATATTTGAATTACTTTATATCAAGCTTATATCTTTCTGTTTTGCACTTGTATATATCTTATCTTGTGAAGTTCTATAAATATATGATACACACTCATCATCTGGTATCACTTTGAACCAGAATTCTCAATTATCTAACTTGGTACCAGCGCCCTTATTGGCTTACACCACTTAGATCCTTATGGCCCCCCCCCCACACGTCTCCGCTGCTACATTCACCATTCCAAACATCACTTCCTTAGTCTCTGTTAAGTTAGATGGAGGCAATTATCTCTATTGGACTACTCAGTTTGTACCTGTGCTGCGTAGCCATGATCTAATGAGTATTGTGGATGGCTCTGAGCCATGTCCCTCACAGTTTGTCCCTGATAATGAAGGCAAACCAACTTCTGCCATTAACACTGATTATTTGTTATGGCAGAAGAAGGATCAATTCATTTTGGCATGGATAAATGCCACCTTACAGAGAAGGTTTTGTCTACTATTTATGGACAAAATACATCTCGTCAAGTCAGGACCACCTTGGCAACCAGATTTGCACCTCATTCTCGATCCAGAATTTCTCACCTTAAAAGACAACTCCAAACATTGAACCAATGCAACAAGTCATGCACTGACTATCTCCTCAATGCCAAAAGCTGGTCTGACCAACTTACTACTGTAGGTAAACCAGTTGATGAGGAAGATCTGATTTCCTATGTTGTTGGGGGTTTAATCCATCATATCACCCCTTTATCACCTCCCTCAGCTTTGCCACCCGTGAGTCTTCCATTACATTTGAAGATTTTCAAACAAAACTCCTCAATTATGAGCAACTTCTTGACACTCAACAGAAACTTGTCCCACCAGAAACCAGCCAAATGGCCTTATTCTCTCACAAATCTAAGCCTCCTTTCCATAACAAAAAACCCAGACAGTTTCATACTAGCAAACCATTCAATGGTCTTTGACAGTCCATTGCTACATCTTCTGCTGCCCAGTCAACAGGTAAAAACTCCAACACTAGTCAATTCTTCTCTAATAATCGACTTCCTTGCCAGATTTGTGGCAAAACAAGTCATCAAACCCTTGATTGTTATCATTGAATGGACTACTCATACCAAGGGAGACACCCCCTCTCAATTGGCTACCATGGTTGCACATATACATGTAATGTAGGAAGATGAACAACCTTGGTTCCTTGATAGTGGCGCTAATAATCATGTCACCTCTGCATTGGAAAATTTGACTTTACAACAGCAACCATATCAAGGCCCTACTCAAGTAACTGTTGGTAATGGTGGAGGTTTGTTTTTAATCATACTGGTTCCTCTCTCATCAAAACAAACAATCAATCCTTTATGTTATCCAACATCTTACACTGTCAAAATGCTTCCTCTAATATACTGTCTACTCAGTGCCTATGTCAAGATAACAATTGCTATTTTGTACTTACTGCCTCTTCTTTTGTTGTGAAGGACATGCAGACCAACAAAGTCCTCCTTCAAGGCCCGAGTGAAGTAGGCCCATTTATCTTCAGCACATTCAATCCAATAAGAAGAAGCCACATTCAGCTCTCAGTTTTACATTCATTGCTTTCCTAGGCATTACAACACCTGTTCAAACTTGGCATTCCAAACTAGGCCATCCTTCAGAGTCTACTATCTGCCACCTCACTCATGATTCCCTTATTTCTATCTCTGGTTCACACAAACTACATCATGTTTGTGAATTTTGTCAAATGGCAAAAAGCCATAAATTCCCCTTTCCAGATTCCCTCCATAAGTCTAGCCATCATCTTGAACTTATTCACTCTGATGTATGGACCTCTCCTATAATGTCAATCAATGGCTGTAAATATTATGTTTTATTTGTTGATGATTTTTCTCGATTTTCATGGATGTTCCCTCTTAAACAGAAATCAGATGTTGCACTTTGTTTCATCAAATTTAAATGCCTGGTTGAGAATCTCTTCTCTTATAAAATTAAGCAACTTCAAATAGACAATGTTGGAGAATATCTCTCTCATGCCTTTAAAACATTCTTAGATACCCATGGCATCCTCCATCGCCTCACATGCCCACATACCTCTAAGCGAAATGGAATATCTGAAAGAAAACATAGACATCTCACAGAAACTAGCCTAACTCTCCTAGCTCAATCTCATTTACCCTCTGAACATTGGGTTGATGCCTTTTTGACAGCAACTTACATTGTTAATCGAATGCCTACATCTGTCCTTCATAATGCTTTCCCTTACTTCTGCCTTTTTCAAAAACAACCTGATTACTCACTCCTCAAAACATTTGGCTGTGCCTGCTTCCCACTCCTTCGACCATACTCTTCTCATAAACTGTCCTTTAGAAGTAAGTAATGTATCTTTCTTGGATATGCTGCAAACCATAAAGGTTATAGATGTCTTGATATTCAAACTGGTCGAATATACATTTCTCGCCATGTAGTGTTTGATGAAACCAAGTTTCCTGCTGCCCATATACAACCTACATCTTTTCTTAATAATACCACTCCAGCTGCCCCTCTCATATTTTCTACTCCCTTGCCTACTACCACTCAAGCCTTGGAGGACACTTCATTGGACTCTGCTGCTCCCATCACAACAGGTATGTCTCTTCACTACCCTTAGATTCTCCTCCGTTCTCCTCTCATACTAATACTATTTTTGCAGCTCCCACTCAGATTGAGTCTCCCTCCCCAACCTTACCTTTCCCAAACAACAACCTCTCCTCTCCCCTTCCCTTTCCATCTCTACAACCATCTGAACTATTATCCAATTCCCTCACTCCTTTCCCACCTCTACAAATCATTACAGGATAGCAGACCAACTCTCTCAAACCCAAACAATTCCCTGACTATCATCTCTATTACTCCTCAAAACACCCTATCTCAGCCCTCTCATCCACCCTTCTTCCAAATGAACCACGCACTTACCAACAAGCATCTAAGAATGCTAATTGGCAGGCAGCTATGCAACATGAATTCAATGCCCTTCTTCAAAATAAGACTTGGATCTTGATATGGAATTGACTTTCATGAGACCTTTAGTGGCTAAAGGCTTTGATCAAGAATATGGAGTTGACTTTCATGATACCTTCAGTCTTGTTATAAAACCTGCTATAATTAGGCTTGTGCTTGCTTTGGTAGTTCATCATAACTGGGTAATCCAACAGCTAGACATTTCTAATGCCTTCTTATTTGGCTACCTATAAGAGGAAGTATATATGGAACAACCCAAGGGGTTTGAGGACAGCCAATATCCCACTCCTGTATGCAAGCTACAAAAGTCTCTTTATGGCTTGAAACAAGCTCCTTGAGCTTGGTTCCATCACCTTTCACAATGTCTACTTGAACTTGGTTTTACTGGCTCTAATGTTGACACCTCTTTATTTTATCTCTATAGACCCTCTATTACCATATTCATATTAATATATGTTGATGATATTTTGGTTATTAGCAATTCTACTGCTGTAGTTTCAGCTCTTCTACATCAACTCAGCACCGAGTTTGCAGTTAAAGATTTGGGAGCACTATCATACTTTCTAGGTATTCAGGTTCACAGAAACTAGATTCTCTTCATATGCATCAAGGCAAGTACATCTTGGACCTCCTTCATGACACCAACATGGTTGGTGCTAAGCCAGTAGCAACACCATGCACCTCAGGTGAAAAATTATCCAAGCATACTAGTGATCCACTTCCTGATCCTTCAGTCTATCGCCATATTGTTGGAGCTTTGCAATACTGCACTTTAACTCGACTGGATATTGCTTATAGTGTCAACCAGTTATGCCAGTTTCTACACTGCCCCACCTCTGTCCATCTCACTGCAACCAAGAGAGTCCTTCGATATCTAAAGGGTATACTTGACTTTGGTCTCCATTACAGCAAATGATCTTTAGCTCTTCATGGCTTCTGTGACTCAAATTGGGCAGGAAGCCCAGATGATCGTAAATCCACTACCGGATACTACATCTTTGTAGGTCCATGCCTCATTTCTTGGACAACCAAGAAACAACCAGTGATTGCTAGATCCAGCACGGAGACTGAATACATGTCCATAGCACTTGCTGTTACTGAACTCTACTGGGTTCAAATGCTCTTCAAAGAGCTTGGTCTTCCTCTTCATTCACCTCAATGTCTCTGGGTAGACAACATAAGTGCACTCTCACTTTCCTCCAACCCTGTCTTTCATGCAAGGACAAAACACATAGAGGTGGACTACCACTTTATACGAGAGAAGATTTTCAACCGTGACATCATTGCAAGATAGATCTCCACTACTTCCCAACCGTCAGATATCTTCACAAAAGGCTTAACTTCATCCAGATTTAGTTTGTTACGTGACAAGCTCATGGTTCGATCTCTCACCATTGGCTTGCAGGGGCTGTTAACCATGATATTCAAACTCAACAGATCAAGTCTATCCAATCTATTGATTCCGAAGATATAGATAATAGATAAACTTAGTTGTATATTTGAATTACTTTGTATCAGGCTTATCTCTTTCTGTATTGCACTTGTATATATCTTGTCTTGTGAAGTCCTATAAATATATAATACACACTCATCATCTGGTATCACTTTGAACCAGAATTCTCAATTATCTAACTCTTAACACTACGCATCTTAAAAGTTTCAGCCTAATTATCTCTTTGTACTTACTTACACACACTAAATGACCAGCTATATATATATATATATAGTTGAGGATCTATTCATGCCAATCTTTTTTTTATTAAAAAGAAAAACAACAAAGAAATTAAGAAAAAAAAAACTCCAAGCATGTCATGCTGCCAAAGGTTACTCTTCCCACCACTCCACCAAAATAATTTAGGTTTCGTTTGTTTTCAGGAAATATCTCATCTCATCTCACCTCATTTCATAATTACAACTTTTTCAAATCTCTACATAAAATAAAATAAACAATTCAACTTTTTCAAATCTTAAAATAAAAATAATATTATTTAATTTTTTAACTTTAATCTCAACTCATCTTATCTTATCTCTGAAAACAAACGAGCCCTTAATTGTACATGAATAGTAGTCAGCAACCACAATAAAAATATTTTGGGGTCCAATCTTAATCATGTTAATGTTCTCCGAAGAGGTCGTGTACAAGCTGTAACCTTTGAAGTACTTCTAATTCAAATTATCAGTCTGGTTCATTTTTGATGAGTTTTTTTTTTTTTTTTTCCAAATTATCATATATTACCAAATCGTGTAACCAGACAATATTATTTGCAATTCTAGAAGCTGCGAGCTGCGACAGTTCGACACGGCAAGTCTGGGTCAGCTAAAAGACGCAGCCGTTCAACTTTAACGATGGCTTGACTATTTAAGACCGAAGACGTAACTATTTAAGAGCAGGCTTCGTTTGGATAATATGGAATAAGATAATATCTTAATAACAATGAAAGAGAAATGATATTTGCAGGAAGAGTACGTAATTGTTGTAATTTTTTTTTTAAAAATTAAATACGAGATGCTACGTATCATTTAGAGTTTTTAAAGTGTTGCGTAAGCCTTGCGTTTAGAGTTTTTCAAACAGTAGCCACTAAAATCTCCATCGAGATGTGAAGATTTCAACAACTGAATCGTATTGTCCTGTGACTCCTGTCACGGACAAAATGTTCACAACCCAATTTCTATCGGTTTCTTTGAATTGAGAGATGAATTGAGATAATTTATGAATAATGATAAAATTTATGAATTAAAATTTATGAATAATTTGAAAAATACCTTCAGAACCGATTTTAGTATAGTTTTAAAGGTGCAAATATCTTTATTAATAAAAATTGACATCAGTAATAATATTTATTCTTTTATTATCTTTATAATTTTTGTGTACCAGCAATATGGCTTCGTTTGTTTTCAAGAAACATCTCATCTCATCTCATTTTATCATTACAACTTTTTCAAATCTCCACACAAAATAAAATAAATAATTTAACTTTTTTAAATTCTAAAATAAAAATAATATTAACAAATATATTTTAACAATATTTTATTCAACTTTTTAATTTTCCTCTCATTTCTGAAAACAAACTAGCCTTAAATTTAATTGTTGATTGTGATAAATTACTAACTACTTGATTTAAAAAAAAAAAAAAAAAAAAAACGTAAACGTCATAACGAGGACAAGTCATACTAACTAGTCTGCATGGATGTAGCTTCCGCGCGCGGAGCTTCCAAGTTGTAACGTCCAATAAAAATTCAAAGTAATAACTAAATATCACAAGGCTACGGTCAGTCTATGCCGGAGAAAAATGAACATTATTGTTGAAATTTATAACTAGTAAATTAAGTACGGAACCAAATGATCATCGATCGGCCAACCCTATAATATATAAGCAGTACTAGACCAAGAACATAATTGGAAGGCACCTCAATCGTATGCCCAAATACATAATAGCTGAAACCATGGCGGCTCAACTCTCTCTCATCTTTCTTTCCTCTCTTCTACTCCTAGCACCCGCCCTGCATAGTACCCAAGCGGTGGAGTTCATTGTCAGTAACCGGGCCGAAACAACCCCAGGCGGCGTCACTTTCAATAATCAACTTGGCGTCGAGTATACGAGACAAACAATGGAGTCCGCCTCCAACTTCATCTGGAACATTTTCCAACAAAGCAACGAGGCTGACAGGAAGAGCGTCCAGCGTGTGCCCCTGTTCGTCGATGACATGGAACCGGGCAAAATTGCTTACACTAACATCAGCAATGGAAATTATGAAATTCATGTTGGTGATGACTATATCCAAAGCATAAGGGGCGATATGATCAAGACCGACTTCAATGGGGTGCTTTATCATGAAATGGTGCACGTATGGCAATGGCTTGATTATGGTACAGATCGGTCTGGCAACGTAAGTGAAGGGATAGCGGATTTTGTGAGGTTGAAGGCTAATTACGTGCCTAATAGTGGCTGGGTGCAGCCAGGAGGCGGCGACCATTGGGACCAGGGCTACTCGGTGACAGCACGGTTTCTAGACTACTGCAATGATCTTAGGAATGGATTTGTGGCAGAACTCAACAAAATGATGAAAGCTGGTTATAACGATAGATACTTCGTAGATCTTCTGGGGAAGTCAGCTGATGAGCTTTGGAGTGAGTACAAGGCCAAGTATGCAGGAAATTAGACATCGATCCATAGTACGTACGTACGTACGCACGCACGCTATATATACAGCTAGCTTTTTATTTCTTTTATATACAGCTAGCTAGCTGATCATGATATAATGATATTAATTAATATGAATAAGATGATCCGATATGTATTAATGTTTATTTGATCATCATCATTTATCATGGTCGTATTAACAAAATTGATGCTCATCTGTTATGCGTGTGTGTGTGTGTGTGTGTGTGTGTGACAGCAAATATTCCATGAGCTATAAGCCTATATATAGCTTTGAATGAATTAGAATACTGATAAATATGAATATTGAATGATATATCACGGTGTGAATTACGAAATCTGTGCATCGATCGTTTTGCATATGTAATGGACAATCTATGGCGTCGATGGTTTTAATTTGGCAGGGGAAGGGATGCTGGGTCGGTTTTTGGTTTTTTTGGTCTCTTGTAGAAAAGTTTTCGTAATAACACATAAAAATTAGAGAAATATTTTAGCTACAAATTAAAATTATTATTAGTTTTAGATGAAAGTTTAAAATATTATTTTAAAATATTATTATTGTTTTGAAATTTAAAAAAGTTGAATTATTTATTATATTTTGTGCGAGAGTTTGAAAAAATTATAATGATAAGATGAAATGAAATGATAATTTTATCTCTCATCCCATATCCCAAAGATGAAAATAAGGGGGCCGGTTAGGGGCTTGTTGATCACCGAGATTAACAAATTAATAAGCTTTATCCTCCACTATCTCCATTCATATTGGTAAATAAATTTTCCAGATGAAGGATTAGTATAGTTTTTACTCTTATTTTTTGAATGTTTTCTCTTGCACCATACAGCAGCACTCTGTAAACAGATTTGCTAGTACATATACAGCTCGGTTTTTGTTTCACTAGTTAATTAAAGAAAATAAAAAGATTTAAACAAAAGCAGAGAAAATCTATAAATATCTTTTAATGGACTCACAAATTTTCCTTGATAAGACTCAGTTTAGATATCAAAACCATCTCAATTTTCATAAATATCTTTAATTGACCAATGCGACTCAGTTTGGATACCAAAACCATTTCAGCTAGCAATCGAGGTACGATAAAATTAGTCATTCAAAGCGATGCATCTATAGATTAAAAACATACACAAGAGCAGGCCGGCAAAGTATTTTGTTTGTACTGATCTTCATTGATCTCACTTGGTTTATAAATACGTATAGGGAAAAATGGACACCAACTTCCGAGTCTAGCATGCATGTCACGGATGATGATCAGCAAAGGCAGGCCAGGAGGTGAGCAGTTCTAGTACGAAAGACTAGTTCACGTAAGTTACAAGTTTACTCTAATTTCTTTTTTCTGCAGATCAAGATGATAAGAAAATTTTAGCATTAATGGCCTCTCGACCGTTAATTAAGGTCAAAACACACGCCAGAGGCTCTAGAATCTAGATTATAGTAATTCCATAATATGAACCAGACTGTAGAGTCTTTGTCCTGATCTTTGGGTCGATCAATAATTTCACAATTAGTTTTATGGTTTGTGGACGGCCGGTTTTCTAGACTACTTCAACTTCTATATCCAATTGCTAGTCACTGGATTCGTGTAAATGCATGGATGCGCGTTTGACTGATATAAGATCAGCTCGTAATTTGGATGGATGATTTTCAAAATAATGAAATGATCATAAAGAATTATGACAAGTACTCGATTTTTTATCTTTTTGGAGTTTTTAAAGAACAGAAAAGATTAAAATGCAGGGATCTCATCCATTCTCTTAAACGTAGAGTCGGATCAAATCAAATCAAGTGTTTTTATTTCTATTCCTTTTACACGATCAAAATAATTGTTTGAATAAAACTAATTAAAGCACTCCAAGTGGCTGATTATTCTCACACTTTGCGGGGTTGTACGTATTTAGAGAGATTACAGGTATATATAATAATTGGATGATCATGAGATCATTTGCAAGTTAAAAAATATGCAATATCTTGATCTCCAACTTTGAAGCTGCATTGAATTGGGCTAACCGCGTTTACGTTTGCTATTAGATTGACGGGTATTATCTAATGGGTTTGACATCGTGATGATCTTGTGGTCAATAATTCAATGCTAGCTATTCCGAACTACTACCCTACAATATTAAAAAAAAACAAAACCCTGGTTTTAGGACTGTTTCGCTTGCCTTTTCCTTCTTTTATTCTTTGGGTAAGAGTTAGACAAACCTAGACCCACCAAACCCGGTCACACATTCTTTGGGCAGGTAGAAAAAATGACTCAGCCTTGTTGTTTCTTTGAGAGGATGTAATTTTTAAAAATATAATATAAATAATTAAATTTATCTCTTATCAAATTTCTGGATAAATAATAATTTAATATGGTTGGATTATATTCTTAACAGTAATATTGTTCGATTAATGCCACGGTACAAATTAATGAGCCAAAAGCAAAACGCCTAACTTAAAACTTTAAATTATATTGCCAACAAAAGAAATTATCGTACTTGACTATAATATCATCAAAGTCAATGTTCCTTTTTTTGGGATAAACTGGTCGTCGGTGTCAATATTGTCATGCTCATAATTCGCAAGAAGTTATCCGAGGACCACATTGTAAGCTCGTTAATTAAAAGTCCCATGCATTCCCTATATAAATCACAGAGCACCAATGCATTTGTTGTGCAAAACCAACTAGAACAAAGAAAAGAAAAGAAAAGCACAAGGTGCACACAGCACAAATTACCATGGCCGCTCGCCACATTCCTTTCCTCTCCAGCTTCCTTCTGATTTTAGCAGCCATTCAAGGCATCGGTGCAGTCGACTACACCATCACTAACACTGCCAGCAACACTCCCGGCGGGGTTCGCTTCGACAACGATATTGGATCTGAATACAGCTTGCAAACATTGGCTTCTACTACGGATTTCATATGGAGGCTCTTCCAGCAAACCAACGATGCGGACAAAAAGAACGTGCAGAAAGTAAGTTTGTTCATCGACGACATGGATGGTGTCGCATATGCTAGCAACAACGAGATACACGTTAGCGCCAAATACATCAATGGCTATACAGGGGATCTAAAAAGAGAAATCACCGGAGTGCTTTACCATGAAATGACACACATATGGCAATGGAACGGTAACAATGAAACTCCCGGAGGACTGATCGAAGGAATTGCTGATTTTGTGAGGTTGAGGTCTGGGTACGCACCGGGCCACTGGGTTCAGCCTGGGCAAGGCGATAAGTGGGACCAAGGCTATGATGTTACAGCTCGATTTTTGGACTATTGCAATGATCTTAGAAATGGATTTGTGGCCGAGTTGAATAAGAAAATTATTAGTGGCTATAATGCTAATTATTTTGTTGATCTACTTGGCAAGTCTGTTGATCAGCTCTGGAGTGACTACAAAGCCAAGTATGGAAATTAAAGATTTCTGGTTAAAAGCTTATGTATAATAAATTTAAATAAAAATTGTTGTATCCTGATTTATTAATTTGGACGCACTGTTTGAATTAATAAATGTGCTTGGGTGATTGCTTAATTTTTCGGATGCATGCATGCTTGTGGCTCAAGCAATCGAGTAATTAAGATGGGATATTTTTTAAATGAAATAAAACAATTTTTATTTAAAAACTACTTTTAATGCTCATCCATTGTATTGACTTGATCGGTCAAAAGACCCGCCTTTAATTAGTTAGACTTTTTTTTACCAAGACCTGCAAGCAAACCGTCTTACCAAATCGAAGAGCATGCAGTCCATCACCGGCATGGTAAAAAAAAAAAAAAAAAAAAAAAAAAAAAAAAAATACACGACAGCCAAGTAGCCCAAAAGTTTCTTATTTAATTTGTTGCATGTAGTTTTTTGACTTCAAAATAATATATATTTTTTTAATTATTTTTCGTCCTAAACTTGCCGAACTTATCGTCCTACATTTGTTCTGATCTGAGCTGATTGGTTCCTGTTCGTTAGTGGAGACCCAACTTCATGGACACAAAAAAGCTCTAAATCCATGGAGGACGAAGAGACCGACCCTAACACAGATAAAAAGAAAAAAAATACCGCGTTTGGATTTATAGATGAAATAAAATGAATTGAAATAAATTATGAATATTAGTAAAATTTATGAATTAAAATTTGTGAATGGTAATCAGACTCAATCCAAACCGGCTCTAAAGATGAATGCCGAAAATGATTTCTCAATCAAATAAGAGCTTATGATATACATGTCATACGATTATGCTCTCCACGTTCTTCTACCTCTTGTTTATATGTTATTGTCTTTTTTATTTTTTTAATGTTTTCTCTTGCACCATACAGCAGCACTCTGTAAACAGATTTGCTAGTACATATACAGCTCAGTTTTTGTTTCACTTGTTAATTAAAGAAAATAAGAAGATTTAAACAAAAGCAAGGAAAATCTATAAGTATCTTTAATCGACCAGTAGCAGACTCGGTAGTTTTCTTGGGCTACAATAGATTATATTACTCTTTGTTGACGTTGACATTACAATGGGCATGGTAACAGTTCATTCAATACAAACATTTGCAAAATGATACTCAAGCAAACTATCATTCACCCAAAACTTTGTCAGACTAGAGTTTTTTAATGGCCGAAACAACTTCAGTAATGGCATGGAAGTTCCTCCGTTCCTTGAGAAGCAACTTCGCTACTTCAAGAGCCCGGTGTTCACAATCCGCTCGTTTCCTAGCATCAGTGATTGATTCAAAATCCTCAACATGTGCCACACCAACAATTCTCCTGTCAATCAGAAAGATGCCCCACAAATGAAACATTTAATTATTTGAGTTAAAAATGCCCAACAGATATTAGAATAAGAATCTCATTAGAGATCATAAAAGGATCAACCTTAGGGGAATTATCCCACAAGAGCAACATATGAACCCCCAATGTGCAGTATACTTGATTTTTTTTCCTCGTTGGTCGACTATCATTCTATCTAGAATCTGTAATCGGTTTTGTTACCTTATCATTTTGGCAGCACCAAATCCAAGGGTGTCATGGAACAAATCCTCCATAAATTTCTTTTGTGCAAGCTGCTGAAGCTCTGGATTGTTATATATTGCAGGAAGATATGCCTCCCCAGAACCATCCTTGTGCTCATCCCAAAGTGCAATGAATTTCTTGTGGAATAGATTCCAAACCTCTTCAATTTTCCTCAAAATCCACTCCTTATATGTCTGCAGAACAAGGTAATTAAGATATGAACATTTAAAAACAAATGAAGAATAGTTTCATGTAAGGAAACTGCAACCAATAGTTTCATTGATAAAAATAACAATTACAACGACAGCAGCAGCAACAACAATAATACATCAGTAACATGACTAAAAGGTTTTCACATTTAATGCAACCAAGAAAAAAAAAAACTTTTCTAAAGACAAAAGTCCAGGAGCAATAGATATGTACTTGAAAGCACAAGTGGATCCAAAAACAAAAACATCTGAACTCTACAACTCAAATGAATCAAAATACAATGAAAACAAGAAAAAGGCATCTATTTATAAAAGTGTGTGTCTGTATGTGAGTGCAAATATTTTTTTAATAGGTAATCAAGAAGTTTTATTCATAAAAAAGGCAAAGCCCAAGTACAGTGTGTGTAAATATATTTTATACAAAACAAGTAAATGATCATTTTCTGAAGAAAAAGGAAAGAGAATAAAAACATCACCTAAATCTAGAATGGCCTGAAACTATATCAAAACAAACACTTTAGTGATGTAAACAATCAGGACATAAAGACTATGCCATGTAAATTACTTTACTAAAAATTAGCCTCTAAACCATCAAATATATTACAACTAAATGCATTAAGAAATAAAACAAGAAGCATAGAGAAAAGACAGAGAGGAAATTAATAAATGGAGACATACTTTTCTGTCATTCACTTGATCAGCATGTCCATCTTGTGCAAAGAAAGCCAAAATCAAGTTTCCCAGAAATGCTCCAATGTCAAAACCCATAGGCCCATAAAATGCAAATTCGGAATCTATAACTTGAGTAGACTCATGAGTAACCATGATAGAATCAGTGTGGAGATCTCCGTGTACAAGTGCCTGGGCTCTTTCACAGAACCTAAAGGGAAAGCAACTCTTTGATATCATAAAATACTAAAAACAACAGAGCCACCACATGTTCTGAAAAGAAAGTAAATGAAAGGAGGTACAATACTTGGATTTCAACTCAGCAACTTCAATTTTCAAAATATTATCCTCCCGAAGAGCCTCAGCATCACCATCAAGATAAGGGGAAGTCCAACGGTTATATTCAGAAACCTTGTACGGGTCAGAAAAAACCACCTGCTCGGTGAGCCTGCACATCTCCACATTCCCGCAAAATTTAGCAACTGCATATAAGCAAGCAATAGCATGTGTAAGACTACGAGACAGATCATATACATACGAATCGACATTATAGGTACAGCACCAATAAAACTCACCTAATCATAACATAAATCATGCTCTAAAGACAGTGGGTGTGGGAAAAGAATTCACAGAACGGGCACGTAGGTAAAATAAGACAAGGCTATCCACTTTAATCAACTTTTACAGACTAAAGTTCAAACTAACCTCTAGACAACCTAATGTTGCCCACCTGGCATGCAATAAAAAATGGGTCAGAGGTAGCAAGACTATTCTCAACCTTATCAATCTTAAATCAACCAATTGGTACAGTTCAAAGCCCTCATAATTAAAAAAATTGATCAGCACCTTGGAAAACATCAAGTTAAACCTTCACATGAAAGTTACTTTGCAATGTGTAAACCACAATTAGTCACACAATTAAATATATCCCTGAAAGATATTGTCGTATTGGTAAACAAATACACAAAAATTTGAAGACAGACTAATAGAAAACCTTCCAATTCCAATATATCTTCTTAACTATGCATTGTCAGGATAACACCTCAAAATGAAAATATGAATCCATAGTAGAAAAAGTATGTGAAACCTCAAAGGCAATAGACATTTCAAATCAGCACATACCAGCATGTTTGTGATCCGTGGTGGTACGATAAAGAAGGGATGTGAAATAAAGAGTCCTTGCCATGTATTCTGACATGTGTTCTGCCAGAAAGGGGTACTCAATCCCAGCAATCAATCCTTTTCTCAGGATTATATGTGGAGGCTCCAAGTAGCGCATGCCAATCAAAGACATAGTACGATCAAAATGGTAAACTTCAGGCACATGCTCTGGACTAAATTGACCATGCTCTCTCAGAGCTAGTGCCTCAAAATATGCCCGTTCCTTCGTCATAGGCCAAGATTCCCCTATACAACGTATATATGGAAGAGCCTGCACAATCATGCAACCAAGAATTTGATCATCGCACATGGAGGGATCTAATTATACACGTTGACTACAAGAAAACAACAAAAACATAGCAGGTAAGTCTTTTAATAATTATGAAGTCTGTAACATTAAGGCGCCAGAATGTGAGAGAATTGAGATTGTATGAGATATTTTTCAGTTTGCTACGATTCATTAAGGTTGAACTAGACCAACTGACAGTAGAACAATATGCTATAACCTTTATTATGTAATTCAATGTGTTTCATAGGAGTAAAATAATTCTACGTCATAATGTAGAGATACAAATTCAAGGTTCTGTGTCTACAAAACTGGAAGGGGTCAAATGGACTGGATTATGACGGAAGAGCTTTTGATTAAGGTTGCGTTTGGATGTTAAAATGAGTTGAGTTGAGTTGAGATGATAAAATATTGTTAGAATATTATTCTTTAATATTATTATTATTTTGGGATTTAAAAAAATTGAATTGTTTATTATATTTTGTATTGGAATTTGAAAAAGTTGTAATGATGAGTTGAGATGAGTTGGGATGAATTGATGATCCAAACGAAGCCTAAGTGGGAAGTGAAATTACCTTAGAAGAAGAAAAATGCTTGTTGCAAGTGCTTGGTGCAAACGGTGTGCACACGTGGCTGACGTGGAGACACTTGATAAGAGAGAGACCGAGCTGATGAGAGAGATGAGAGAGAGCTGAAGAGAGGGCGAGACCGAGCTAATGAGAGAGAGAGAGCTGATGAGAGAGAAAGACCGAGCTGATGAGAGAGGAAGAATTCATTTTAAATCTGACGTGGTATGGACAACTGCACGCCAGTTGTATCTACCGACTGTATATAGAAGAAATAGTAGGGTGCTTTATTCACTATTCTGCATCAAACCCGTTTCCAATATTCTTTTTTTATACTAGTTTCTGTTCTAGGGCTGTAAATGAACCAGTCTGTTTGATAGCCCACTCGGTACTCGCTTGGTTAAACTTGAATCGAACTCAACTCGTGAAAAAAAAAAACTCGTTCGTGAAAGTAGATATCCGCTCGATTTGTAAATGACACATACCCGACAAAACTCGACTTGACTCGGCTAAGACTCGTTAAGGCCCGCTTGTTTATGCTCAAGTCGACTCGTTAGCTTGACTCGATTAAAACTCATTCATATATTGATAAATATATATATACACATATATATATACATATATATATAAACGCATACCACTTTTATAATTAAATATATAATATATAATTTAATTACTTATGTCTATATAGTGAATATATTTCATAAGTATATTTTATAATTTGTAAAATAATTAGTCGATAAAGTTTAATAATTTCATACATTATACGTGTGAACCATATATGAAATAGATATATGCTATCATATTAAGTCTATGTATTAATAATATATGTAGGCGTATAATATATTGTTATTTTGGATAAATATCATCTAGTTAAATATTCATTATTTATAAATTTTTAAAATTTTATAATTCAATAGAGATTGTACTTGTTGGTTATATAAATTCAATATTAGATTTTTTATTTAATTTATTAATTATTAAATTTTATTCAAAAAATAAACAATTCGAGCTCTAGCTCGAGTTGAAAGTTTATCACGTCGAGCTCGAACAAAGAATAAAAAAAAAAACTCGAGCTTAGACTCAAGCTCGGGCTCAAGTATTTTAAGTCGAGTTGAGCTCGGCAAGCCAAAGATCGGCTTGGCTCGGCTCAATTACAGCCTTATTCTGCTCAGTATCTACAGTAAATGAAATCTGATATACCAAGACCCCAGTTCGTCGAAAACTAGTACTTATTATTGAATCCAAATGGGCCCAAACATCCGGGCTCGTTTGTATTGTGAGATGAGATAAAATGATTTTAGATGAGTTAAATAAAATATTATTATAATATTATTTTTTAATATTATTATTATTTTAGAATTTGAACAAATTGAATTATTTATTATATTTTATATAAGAATTTAATAAAATTGTAAAGATAAAATGAGATGAGATAAAATTAGATAAATTGAGAGTGTTTATCCAAACGGGCAATCAGTTGTCAAAACGCGCACATGTATTAGCAAAGCGATACTACTATGCTGTCTGAGTAGCACCGTTCGGTATTATCACTAGTTGTAAAATTAATTTTTTTTTATTTACATATTTTTTAATATATTTAAATATTTTTAAAAAATAAAAAAATATATCAATACATTTAAAATTACTTTCTTTATGTAAAAAAAAAAAACCGAACGGTCAAACCGAACGGTATAGTTTGGGCGGCATAGGAGAGTTTACGATTAGCAAACTAGTACTTGTTATTGAATCCAAAGGGGCCCAAATAATCTACCGAAATTTATACCAATTATATATACACAGCATGACAAATGAAATGTTCTCCTATACATAAGGGACAAAAAATATCAAATTCCAGAAAAATGAAAACCTGTTTGATGACTAGAGAACCGGCGGGGCCGAGGACGATGTAGAGAAAATTGAGGTTACCACCTCCGACCTCTTTAATATTGACGTCATCGAGGTTACTTCCGAGCTTAGAGAAGAGGGAGGGTACGGACTTTATATATTCCATCATGGACTTCTCGTCCAGCGGCTTGAACTCCGAGAAAGCCATTGGGAGAGGTGGTGGGCGAAACCCTGGGATCTGTGGGGCTTAAGAATGGCAAGTGGGTGAGGTTTTTGGAAGAGGTGTGATTCCTGGCTAATTGGATTGGTGAAAGGAAATAATGATAGAAGTCGTGCGGTTAGCACAATTTATTTTTTATTTTTGTATTTTTTTAATATTTTTAAAAGATATAAAAAATACATTAATATATAAAAAATTAATTTTTTAATCATTAAATAAAAAAATTAAAAATTAAATAAAATATATAAACAGTAAAAATAAGAAAATAAACTCATTAACATTTTCCACAATGATAGGCGTGGAGACTGGAGAGTACGACTTTTGTCTTTGAGAAAAAAGAACAAACAGAAAAAGGATACATTGAACTTGGTCGTTTATATATAGGACCATTCGAAACATGTGTTCAAGGCAACCCCCGGGGTTGTGATGGGAGGAGCCCCGTTCTCTGAGATCCTAAAATATCCAAAACAGTCGATTAAAGAGTATTCTCGTTACTCGTTAGCTTGCAAATTTATTTTTAAAATTTAATTAATATCATATTTGTTATATTTATTTATTCTATTTAAATTTAATCTCCACATTAAATTAATTATTTACTCTCTATATAATAATAAAATATTATTAATTTAATAATTTTTTTTATTTAATTTATTTTTTTCACATTTTATAATTCTACCAATTTAATATTAATAATAATTATATTCTAATTAAATTGAATTAATATTTATTACATTTATTAAATATTAAATTAACATTAAATATTAATATTAATAATAATTATATTTTAATTAATTTAATATTAATATTTATCACATTTATTAAATATTAATATTAATATTCTAATTAATATTAACTAATTTATTTATTTTTATTACATTTTATATTTAATAATAATAAATCGAACCAAATTTCTTAATTATAAAAAATACTTACATATTTTTTAAAAATAGTAAGAATTGAATATTTTAATGTTTGGCTAACCAATTATTCACCTACAAATTTAAAGAATTACTATAGTAGAAGTCTAAAATTTTATAGAGATGTCCAATCTAATATGATGGTTTTTTAGTATATATTAACTAAAGTTTAACTATTATTGAGTTTTGACAGTTAATAAAGATGCTTTTTCAGTGACTGTCATCTCGTGGTAGCGAGCTCACCGTCAAACTTGGTTATTCTCACGGAAGACCTGTTGATAACTTGATATAACATATTTTAAATAAATAAATCTTATTGATATAACATATTCTATTAATATAACAAATAGAATTATTCCTATTTAAATAGATAGCTATTTAAGATAGAGAAATACCATATCGATTGAAAATAAAATAAAATAAAAAAATCAACGGGGAGGCAAGGCATGGGTTAAATGGAAGGGGTTGATCAAAGATTCCATTCTCACTTACCTTGGGCTTCGAACAAGCCATTTGAAACGGGCACGATTCACGGTGGTAGGAATAATTCCGTCCAGACCGGCAACACCGACTGGACGGGACTGAATTTTGGAGCAGTCGATTTCGGTCTCAAAATATATGGGCCGATGAATTTTGGTCCAGTTTTAGAGTCTACAAATTTTAGATTTAATCTGATCAAATCGGACTGAACTCTTATAAATATTTTTTAAAAAATATTTTTAATAATTTAATATATTATTTTTATATAGTAATTATATAAGTTAATGATATAATTTTTATCTAAATTATTATCATTAACTATATAAAATATAAAATAATATATACTATCAATTAATAATAAATCATAATCATGTGATAATTTATGTCATTATATGTAAATAGTCAATATATCATACATTTATACACACTTTACTATTTACACTTAATTAAAATAATTAGATAGTTTTTTAAAAATACATAAATTGCAAGGAAGCATGAATAATCCATATACAATAAAATTATTTGATATTCATTAATCATATATAAAATGTATGACATTATTAATAATTATACATACTAAACAGTAAAGTCTAAGTTAGTAAGTAGTAACTATTAATATCATAAATATACTTATAGTAAAATATTTTTTTAAAGAATTAGTTACATAATTCTTTTAATTTTAATTTAATAATTTAAATAATTTTTTCTTAATTTACTTGAAAAAATTAAGTCGGACCGGCTGGATCGACAACTAACTATCCATCCCTATGGATGTTTGATCCAAACTGGACCGGTTTACACCCCTAATAGGAGTTTGCATGCATCACCTATATACATGATTCTCACATAACTCTGTCATCGCACTAAAAATGAAACCATATCTTATTACTTTGTCAATGTTGAGATTATTATACCATGTAACCAGTTATACATTTGCTGCCATTATCGGTCTAATTGGTTCGGTCCATCGGTTCATAGAAAGATTTTTGGATCACACTGAAAAATTCGGTTTACCTTTTTTTCTGGATCATGCTAACGATCTGATCAGTCCTATTGGTTCGAATCAATATAAAATAGGCAAACATATAAAAAGTCTAAAATTACTTTTAATATGTATTTTCGATGCAACGATACAAAAAAACAAAATAACAAATTTTTAATTTTTTAATGTCAACTATTTAATTTTATTTGCACATTTTGTACTTGAAACTGGCCTAAAAAAAGTTGAAAAAAAAATCAAAATTATCCATATTCATCCATGAGAATTAGCAATTATCATAATAAAGTTAAAAATAAAAAATTGAGAAAATTAAATTAAAAAATGTAATATCATCCAAACTTCAAATATATATGGCCGATAGGTTAAATGAAAATTATATAATTAACTTATACAACTATTATATAAAATAATATATAAAAAAATATTTTAAAAAGCTATATATACTTCGGTCAGTCTGGTCCAAAAATATCACACATCGAGACCAGACCGAAAATCGAATCTAAGATTATATGGACCGAAACTAATCAATATACTTATCAATTTGATCCGGTTAGGACTAAACCATTCGGTCCGGTTGATCTAAACCGATAAACTTACACCCCTAATTGCTATAAGTCCCGTCCAAAAATCCTTTGGTCAAATTAGCAAACTATAGTTGTGCAAAAAAAAAGGACCTTTTATTGGATTTTGAGAAATGATATAGAAGAAATTGAATAAGAATACTATAAAGTTAAAAAATTATTGAATATAATTTTTACTATTTTTTTGTTTTAAAAATTGAAAATTTTGTTTTTTTTATGTTTTGTTAAGAAGCTTGGAAAAATTATATTAAATTTTGTGTTTGGATAATGGTTAGGTGATAATTAGATAAAAAAAAATTAAAAATTTGAAATTGAGAAATGTCTTGTATTTGAGTAATGTTTGGAAAGAAAATATCTAGAATATATGGGAATACCTCATTGTCCAAACTAACCCTAAAAGTTGGATAAGGGGGTACTTAGAAAATGAGATGAGATCATAATTATGTGAACAATAATAAAATGATTTAAGTTAAGATGTTTTACTAAATTTTAAAAAATGAGAGGAAAAAAGTTTACCAGAACAACCGAAACAAATTTAAGAAAAGCAAAGTACAAGATAGCCATGGCTCACCATATTTTCATCCTCTCTTTCCTAGTGATTCTAGCAGCCATTCAAGGCATCTATGTGGTTGGCTGCATTGTCACAAATACTGCCAGCAACACTCTGGTGGGCCTCGCTTTGATAAGGAAATTGGATTTGAGTACAGTGGGCAAACGCCGGTTTCTGCTATGAATTTCATATTTGGAATCTTCTAGCAAAACAATGGAGCAAACAAAAAGAATGTACAAAAAGTAAGCTTGTTTATCGACGACAGGGATGGAGTCGCATACTCTAGCAACAATGAGATCCACGTTAGTGCGAGATACATCAATGTCTATTCGGGCAATGTAAAAAGTGAAATCACCAGAGTGTTTTACCACAAAATGACTCATGTATGGCAATGGAATGGTAATCGGCAGGCTCTGGGAGAATTGTTCAAAGGAATGCTGATTTTGTGAGGTTGAGTGCCAAGCCACTAGGTGCAGCTTGGATGAGGTGATAGATTGGACCAATGCTACGATGTTACGGCTAGGCTTTTGGACTATTACAACGGTCTTGGAAATGAGTTTGTGGCTGGCTTGAATAAGAAAATGAGGATTGGTTAGAGTCCTAATTATTTTGTCAATCTACTCGGCAAGTCTGTTGATATGCTCTGGAGTGATCACTATAAAGCCAAGTATGGAAATTAAAATAAGGCAATGTTTCAAGATCAGCTTCTTAACATGAATAAAATGTTGTGTACTGCCTTATCAACATATATATAGTACGATCTAAGATAAATAAAAGTGTTTTAGAAGCTTATTGCTTAATTATCATGCCTTCTTCTTTGCGTTTGTTTCTGGTTTTTTTCAGCTCATCCAAGTTGAACCTGAAATATGCTTGCATGCAGCTTGTAAAATTAAGCACCGTCACACTAAAAAATTCTTATGCAAAACTAATCATTTCGCTATCAAAACAGTGAAATGGGACGACAGAGCCATGGTTTAAGACGATCGAGTTTCTCGGTCTCGCTCCTTTTTTGTCACTATAGCAGAGCGGCCATTCCATTCAAGGGCCCCATCAGGCCTGTTGAATGCGTAGTCGAGTTGCAAGCACTACTGGCAAGGCTCGCTTAATCGGGTCCGGTCCAATCCGGTTGTAAGGACATCTTCTAGCAAAACATCAGCGCGAACAATATAAAAACTGAGCTTAATTGTTTATCGATGACAATATTAATGGATGGAGTCGCACGTGTATACTGTCAAGACTCGAAAATGAGTCGCGTACGTTGGGCAAAGTCTGAGAATTGTATGGCAGTTTTCTTACTATTATTTTAAGCTGTACGAAAATTAATAATCTCGATCGGACCAACAACGTACTAATTCCTCCTAAGTATTAATGGGATTTCTTATTCTGAACTCCAAAAAAAAAAATGGTCAAAATGTCCATGCCCATTGCCTGCAGATATTAGTGTTCCGTGTTGTTCTGTTAATCATGCTGTACTTCTTTGAAGAGGTCATGTACAAGCTGTAACCTTTGAAGTACTTCTAAAGAGGCGCGAAGTCTGGTTTAATTTTGATGATTTTTTTTTTTTTTTTTTTTGTCCAAATTATCATATATTAGCAAATCGGGTCGTCCGTCTTGCTTAAAATTTATTACTAGCAATATCACTTACAATTCTAGAAGCTGCGAGCTGCAACAGTTCGACACGGCAAGTCTGGGTCAGCTAAAGACGGAGCCGGTCAACTTTAACGATGGCTTGACTAAGACCGAAGACGTGACTATTTAAGAGCAGGCGTTTAAATATACAGTTCTTTTATATACAGTCGATATATGTAATCGGCATGTAGTCGTTCATACCACATCATATTTAAAATAAATTTTTCCTCTCTCATAAGCTCGATCTCTCTCTCTCACCTTAGCTCTTCTCATCTCTCTCTCATCAGCTCGATCTCTCTCTCATTAAGTGTCTCCATATCAGCCACGTTTGCACGCCGTTTACACCAGACGCTTACAGCAAGCATTTTTCTTAAATATAAAGATAAACGATACTTATAATAATAGAATGCGTAAGTATAATATAATTTTATAAAAGAAAATGAGTAAATATTATATTTATATGATAAAAAAATAATTTTTTAGTAATAAAATAGTTTGAATTAATATGGTTTATGTGATTTTGAAAAATGAGAGAAAAAATTAAATAAAAATATTATAAAGTTAAAATATTATTAGAATATAAATTTTTAATATTATTTTTGTTTTGAGGTTTGAAAATGTTTAATTGTTTTGTATTTTGTTTGAAAATTTGAAAAAATTATAATAATTAAGTAATTATTAAATTAAAAAATTAAAAATTAAAAATTAAAAAATCTTTATATTTATAGTGTTTGAATGTTGAAATGAAATAAATCGATAGAACGAGATGACAAATCTTACCATCCAAACGAGCCTAATTCTTATATTCTACGTGTTCATATTGAATATAAAACAATAGCTAGCCACTTAAGTCTCCATCGAGATGTGAAGATTTCAGCAACTGATCAATCTTATAGTCTAGTCATGGACAAAATGTCCACAACCCAACAACCCAATTGCTATTTCATGATTTATAGGCAGAAGAATAGTCTGCATGCATGATCAAGTTGCGTAGGCACATCACCAATTCACCAGCAAGGTCGATTGAAATCCACAAACTTTTTGCGGAAAAAAATTAAAGCTATGCACAATGCCTTCAATCAATCTAAACTACGTACAGAGAGAGCCAGCCGGTTTCAAACCTTGAATTAAGCGACATATCGATGATCTAGAGCATTAATGACCTCAATACTTATTTTTGTCGCCATGTATTTTCATGGAAAGAGGCATGAATTTGGTGGGAAAAAGACTATTCTGACCGATTTTAGTTGTGGGGAGTTTGTAGAATATAACTGGCCAAAAAAAGTGTTTTATCGCACGAAATAAACCGACTCGTCGGAAATGTTCACTTTTACTAATGAGATTAATCGTGTGAAAAAAATTATTTTATCATGAGAAATATGATAGCATTTTATGGTAAATCCCTAGGGAAAAAAAAATTCTCAAAATAGGGTTTTGTGGCAAATAAGCATTTCGGGCAACTCATTTCATTGGAAATGTCTTTTCCCAACAGAAAGATTGGTGGAAAAAGCCAGATAATCTGATGCTTGTTTTGTTGTCGGAATTACTACTAATTTCAGCAAAAAGTCTTACTGGGTTATAGTGTTTCCGACCGAATTATTTGGTGGGAACAACTTCTTTCCCAGCCAAATTCCATTGTCGGTAAAGGTTGTTGAACTTTTTTCCTACAACTTCTACCTGTCGATAATACTCATTTGCATGAGAAGTTGATGTCTTGGCGATGAACTTAACTCGCAAGAAATAGTCCTTGGTGAAAGTGCTAGTAACCTATTTTCCACCAAAATACTCATCAGATACTGATTCATTTGTTAGGAGATTTTTGGTAGAAAGTATCTTAATTATGTTTTAAAACTTTTCCCACGGATTCATAGAATCACTAATTGTCATCCATATGAAAAAGTCCATACTTAAACCGTTAAGTCAATTTTGAATTTTGAATACAACAATTAATTAATATAGGTGCACTCAATGATGTACACTATCAATATAAGCGACCTATAGCCATTATTTGAGGATATCCAACAGTATCCAACAGTAAATCTATGTAAAAGCCCTAAACCATTCCACACCAACAGATCAAGACTCATATCATGCACTACAATAGTTAAACAACCTATTTAAATTTGCATGTTCTGGGAAAAGACAATACATTATTGTGTCCTTGTAGCATGATAAATCAATGCAATTAGTTTGATACCTAGATAGGATGTCCAACAGTACATCCTTGTATTTTGAAATGAGTAAAATAACACTTATCATAACAATATCACACGATGGATAAACTTGGAATATCATGCACATCCATATAACACGATGTTTTAACATTCCAATATGACAAAGTCAATGAAGGCCATGGAAATACATCATGTTGCTGCATGGTTGCGGGAAGTAGAGGAGGGTCACCTACAAGGATATTGTCTTGTTCATAGCATATATATGCATGTAACTATATATATACATATATTTGGCTCTAGACACACAGCTTAATTTAGTCCAAGATGCTGAGAGAGCTCCAATTCTGGTCCCCATTAACTCACCAAACAGCCTCTTCATCTAACCATCCCAAGACTGATAAGTACCTGGAAAAATAATGTGGCATATAAGCCCATAATCAGCCTTTCTATACCACACTACAGAAAGTCAATAGTATCCTGCTAATGGTGATAGATTTCCTTACATTATAAGACATTATAAAAATATTTACCAAATCCAATATGGATTTCTTACACCTTACTCAAGTTTATTATCAAATTCTCATGCTAAGACCCCCCCCCCCCCCCAAAAAAAAAATATATATATATATATATATATTACTAAACCAGAGATTGATGGGAACAGTGACGGGTTTGTAAAACATGCTTAGACTTATCACAGAACTTGAAGTCAATTCATCCCTCTAGTACTGAATGAAACATAAAACATACAATTCCAAATGTATTGTTGTCCACAATGATCAACCATTACATAGAATATACGTAGGCAACATCGGTGACAACATTGGTCACTATCATGCTAATACATTCTAACCTAATAAAAGTATGATGATGTGTCAGCCTAAGTTTTTGATAATCACAAGTCACTTGCGAGTAAATAATTCAATTTGCTAGTTTCAAGTTCCATACTATGCATATTTTTTAATCTCTCCCTTTCAATAAGAAATATGGAATTTATTCAGATGGCTCAATGATTATACCACTTTGAAATACTGGAGCATTAAGTAGGGAAATTACCTTAAGTAATTCCGGACTAGATGGAGAAATATATTCTAATTGAAGGTCTTCAGTTGACAGTTTGGGTTGAGCTGTGTATGTTAAACTTTATTCACTCTATAAATTTCAGAATTTGTGGTCTCCAGCCAGTACCCAAGAGCACCTTAAAATTAAATCAAGCAACCAATCAAAATGAAGACCGAATATGCACAATGAATGTACATTTCCATTATAACTACAAGCATATAGAGTGAATGACCACTTTGCACAAGAAAAGTTGATCAAAAGTTCAGTTGTAAAATGCATACATGCTAAGACAACACATGCTGCAGATGACTCCAATAAGCAGGCCTGCAAATGACTCCAATATGATTTTCTGGTACTAAACATTTGAAGATGCCCTTGCACCCTTAACCACATCTCTCTAATCTGGAATTATATCATAGTATATGATTGTCTGGACTCTGGCCTCAACCACCTATACAATTTCTATTTTAGATTTTTCTAAAAAGAATGAACAAATTCATGGAATAGGACTCTGGTTGCTTGAAGTGCCCTGCCCTCTGCAACTGATAGTAAACATTATGGAATTCATAGATAGGGGGCACCCCTGGTGAGTGCCTTACTTATGGAAGGTTTTTATGGACATACCGATTTTTCCTTCTCTTAGGATGAGTGCCACACAACCCACAGCACGTGTTTCATATCCAGACACGACATTCCTGAAGAGGGCTGAGCTAGGGAAGGTTGTACTGAACAGGGCAAATCTTCCTCGTTTGTTTTTGCAGATGAGATGAGTTGAGATTTAAAGTTAAAAGTTGAATAAAATATTGTTAGAATATCTTCTTTAATATTATTTTTGTTTTGGGATTTGAAAATGTTGAATTGTTTAGTTTATTTTGTGTGGAAATTTGAGAAAGTTGTAATGATTAAATGAGATGAGATGAGATGAGTTGAGGGGAGTTGTGAAAACAAACGAGTCTCATCCTTTTTAGGCTGGGACTGTTTGTTTTTTTAGGTAAATAAAACAAGAATTTTGAAAAAATGATATGTACATCAGCACTGCCCAAGATAACTATTATGTGGGCTTTACTTTTATGATAATTTTATCCTTAAGTTTAGTAGTTTTTATGGACTGCATTATGATGTTGGGCTAATTTAGTTGTTAAAATACAAAACTATTTTTAAATTGGGTAATCTATTTTAGTAAGCCCAGAAACATTATATTAAAGAACTACCAGAAAGCTTTTTTTTTTTTTTTTTATAGAAAATATGTAGGTGTTAAATTATGTCATTTAATATAAACCAGTTTACAACAATATTTTGTGAGGATTCAGATTTTATTTCTTAATAATTTTGAATGCAATTAAACTTATGTCATTAAGTGAGTTTTCTGTGACTTGTTTAAGAAATTTGTAGTAAGTTTTAAATTATGCTACTAAGAATAATTGGAAGATTAAATATGATATTAATGTTTAAATAATTATATGATATTAGTGTACATAAGCAAATATTTTAAATTGCTTACCCTAGAATGTGGTTAATTTAGTGGAATGCAATGACATGCTTAGGATTAGCATATAGTTAGACTATTACTATAAAGCCAGTTCTTTGATAGCCATTCTTTTTATGTACCATGCATGTTACGATCTATATAAGCATATCAGTCATCATAGCATATGATCATGTTAATTTTATGTGTCATGTTCAGGTTTAGCATTTTATAGTTATTTATATTAGTATGAACGTCATGCATATCACGTCGCATAAGACACATAAGTTATCTTAATTTTAAGTATAAGATAAAATAAGATCGGATCAGTTAATCAGACGGCATTTCAGTTCAATATTCAGGGTGGATGTGCAAGCCACAGACTCGAGCATGGTCCACCGTAATATGTCAAAATACTACTCAATGTTTGCCCTTGCTGTAGCGGAATGTGGGGCCATTGTACAACCTTGCACACAGGGTCAAGTGTGTGGGCCAGTTAGATTAATCAGTTAATTCAGATAAGTTAAGACAGTCATGCATTACATGACCATCAGCGTGATATGACAAGAATTTTATTCAGCATGAGAATTTTATAAAAGCCTTTTAATTATTATGTTTACATTGTGGTAAGTTCTTACTGAATTTTCGACTCATTTTAATTTTATTTCATTTTTCTTTACCACCAAGTGAGAACAATGAGGACTGAGCAAGCGGGCAAAGTTTAGAAGGAGCAGACTAATGAACCTTAGATTCTATTTATGATTTCTTTTCATTTAGTCGGTTTGGAAACTTGGATATGATTATGTTTTAGACAATGGTTTAACTTAAGTTTTCTTTGGAAATGAACAATATTTTTTAAAAAAAATTATGCAAGTCTCTTATCTGGTGGCTTTAGTTACATATGTACGTGACATTCCTAAACCTAGGGAAGGGGATGTTACATATATATTAGTAGACCATAACAGAGAAGGATTACGCACATAGGTGGAATGACATAGAATGATGTTTTTCAATTAATTTTGTTAAGATATGTTTTCATTGAAATGAACAGGTGGTTTTTAATACACCCTAAACATCTATCCGACCCAGAAATTCATGACAATTTTTATCTTTTCTTTCTAAAATAACGATAGAAGAACGATGGTCTCCACGAAAAAGAAAAAATCATATTTTACTTTTGACTCTGAGTGGTAAAACAAGGGAGAATCATATTTCTACTTTTGAAACTTGTTAGAGTTTGTGAACTAACCTCAACAACTGGCTGGCAGCACACAAACAATATTATCTTCTGAGGTTGAACGTGGCAGATGTTGGCCGTGAAAGTGAGTGGAGGTCGGGGGACGGGGACTCTCTGCACGATGTTTCTTCGGATCGGAAGCCCTAATTTCCTCAAGCCACAAAATCAAGAGACTGATTCCAGGTATGAGATTGAGGGTTGAGGGCTAATCGAGAAGCACCGTTGACGACTGATCGAGAAGCACCGCCGAGAATTGACCGAGAAGCAGAAAAGGGTTGTTACATGGATCTTAGATTCTGATTTACTGTACATGCCCACCGCTAGTTTCGCCCCAAATATGAGAAATATTACAATTCCCGCGTGTTTATTTGCATCGGCTTTTAGCGACGACAACTTCTCATCCCAAATATTATTTTTCTCCACCGAATTCCACTTATAGGATATTAGAGCTTCGTCAAAATCTAATCATAGCTAAATTTTAGTTAATATGTGTCAAAAAATCACTATATTAGATTGGATATTTCTATAAAATCTTAGACTTCTGTTACAATAATTTTCTAAATTTATAGGTAAACAGTAGGTTAGCCAAATATTAAAATATTCAATTCTCACTCATCTCACAAAATATACAGATATTTTTTGTAATTAAGAAATTTGGTTTGATTTATTTTTATTAAATATAAAATGTGATAAAAATAAATTAATTAGAATATTAATATTAATTTAATTAGAATATAATTATTATTAATATTAATATTTAATGTTAATTTAATATTTAATAAATGTAATAAATATTAATTTAATTTAATTAGAATATAATTATTATTAATATTAAATTGGTAGAATTATAAAATGTGATACAAATAAATTAAATAAAAAAATTATTAAATTAATAATATTTTATTATTATATAGAAAGTAAATGATTAATTCAATGTGAAAATTGAATTTAAATGGAATATGTAAATGTAAAAAAGTATCATATTGGCTAAATTTTGAAGATAAATTTAGTCAAGCCAATGAAGATGCTCTTACAAGATTGCAAAAGAGTATTTCTTTCCCCACGAAAACACTTTGTGTCATAAGCAATCTAGAATAATGTTAAAGAGAAGTTACTGTAGTAGTGCATACTTTGTACTTACTGCTGACTACTTTTAATTCTCTATTTTTTTATTTTAAATTTGAGAGATGTGTGGTATAGATGATGCTACATTATATATGTAAAATGGTTGCTTCTAACAGTGATTTTTATCTATATTTATTCAATTTGAAAAGATATCTTGAGAAACGATTTTAGTTGAACTTTAGTTTTAAAGGTGCAAATATCTTTAATAAAAATTTATATCAGTAACAATATTTATTCCTTTATTATCTATATAATTTTCGTGTACCAGCATTAAATTTCATTGTTGATTGTGATAAATTACTAACTAATTTTTTTTTTTTTTTAAATGTAAACGACATAACGAGTACAAGTCAGACTAGCTAGTCCTAGCAGCCGCCCTGCATAGTACCCAAGCGGTGGAGTACATTGTCGGTAACTGGGCCGAAACAACCCCAGGCATAATCAGCTTGGCGTCGAGTACACGAGACAAACAATGGAGTCCGTCTCCAACTTCATCTGGAACATTTTGCAACAAAACAACGAGGCTGACAGGAAGAGCGTCCAGCGTGTGCCCCTGTTCGTCAATGACATGGGACAAGACAAAATTGCTTACACTACCACCAGCAATGGAAATTATGAAATTCACGTTGGTGATGACTATATCCAACACATAAGGGGGAAATGATCAAGACCGACTTCAATGGGGTGCTTTATCATGAAATGGTGCACGTATGGCAATGGCTTGATTATGGTACATATCAGTCTGGTAACGTAACTGAAGGGATAGCGGATTTTGTGAGGTTGAAGGCTAATTACGTGCCTAATAGTGGCTGGGTGCAGCCAGGAGGCGGCGACCATTGGGACCAGGGCTACTCGGTGACAGCACGGTTTCTAGACTACTGCAATGATCTTACGAATGGATTTGTGGCAGAACTCAACAAAATGATGAAAGCTGGTTATAACGATAGATACTTCGTAGATCTGCTGGGGAAGTCAGGTGATGAGCTTCGGAGTGAGTACAAGGCCAAGTATGCAGGAAATTAGACATCGATCCATAGTACGTACGCAAGCTACATATACAACTAGGTTTTTTTTTTTTTTTTTTTTTTTTTTTTTTTTTTTTTTTTAATTTTTTTTTTATTTTTATTTTTAATATACAGCTAGCTATAGGGCTATGCAAACCCTCTGCCCACTTCGACTCCGTCCAGGCTCTGCTCTGATCTTGATTCTGACGGAGTCAGAGTGGTCGAAATTCGGAGTTAGAGTTAGAGTTGGAGTTGGAGTCGGAGTGACTCCAAGAATGATTGTCAAAGTCGGAGTTCGAAGCTTCACCCGAACTCCAACTTTTTTAAAAAAAAAATTCAGATTTAAAATAATGTCGTTTTACATATGAATTTTTTAAAAAAATAACTAAACGACGTCATTTCTTCACACGGGGGTCCAAAATGCAGGACCCCCTTTCTTCCTTCTTCCCTTCACTCTCTTTCCCTTTTTCTAATTCTCTAAATCTTTTTTGTTCCCTCTCTAAGTCTTTGTTGCTCCATTCCCGTTTGCCGTAGTGATCTTGTTGTCGTCTGCACTGTTCAGCCTTTGCGACGTCGTAACTCGTAAGTGTAGCTTGAGACTCCGAGCCCTAAATTAATTAATTTTTACAATTTTTATTTTTTGTTTTTGTCATGATGTTGGGTTGCCTGGAATTATTTGATACTTTACATTATAATAGTTGTTTTAGGTCTAGTTGTTGGCTGTTGGGTTGCTTGTAAATGTAAAATGGAATGGATTATAATGGAGTGGAACACTGTGAAATGGCACCTGTGTATGCATGGAAGGTGTTTGTGAATTATGAAATGTTGCTGAGCTATGAAACATGTTTAATTATTCTGCAGTTCTTCTGAATTTTGGTGACTATCTTATGTACTCCAGTTTTATGCTTGAAAATTGTTATTTGAAGAAACTTTTTCTAGAGTTTAGGGACTTTGGGTGATAATGAAGGTGCAATTTTTGTTAATGAATAAAAAACAAATCTTAATATATTATTTTCTCAGTTATACTCTCAGTCTCCACTTTCTTCAAAGCCTATTTGTTTATGCAATCTTTCTTTACTTATAATTAAGTCTTAAATCAAATCTCAGTCATGTGCATTTTACTCATAAACTTTCGGGCTTCGTGTGAAAGTTGCAGGCATGGTATATTAGTATGAGTGGCATTATCATTGAAAGGTTATACCCTTATAGGATTGAAGTATATTTCTCTAAGCATTATTTTGCTTATTGATCCACATGATTTTAAAGCACTTATTATAAGGATAGTTGTAGATAATGAGATGATGAGACAGGAAAAGTTGAGAGGAGGAAGGAGAGACAAATTGAGTGGCCGTGGGTGCTGACTTTTAGCTTTGCTTTATTTCAGAATCCAATGCCAAGGACTTTTTGGTCCTGTCTCCACTGCTGCCTGCCAAGTGCCAAGCTGGAAATTAAGACCAATTAGAGAACGCTAATGCTTTAAAGCACTACTGCTTGTAAATTCTCTCTCTCTCTCTTCCTTATGGTATAATAACTAATAAGATCACCAGATAACATGATGAGGAATAAGAAAAGATATAAACAAATCTGACTTCATTTAAGATATTATTCTTTCTTATGTAGTCAATTCTATTTTGCCATATCATTTTATATGTAAATTTATAGGCATAAATTTCTAGAGCACAACTGCACAAGCACAAGCACCATCTAGATCCTAGGCATAAAGAACAATCGTGCACTTAATTGAAGTATATGCGGTACATGCTTTTTTGGCTTGCTTTTTTTTATGATTTAAAATTTTATTGTATTGCCACACTTTGTTTACAACTTTTCAGTCCTTTCCATATACATACATATATATATATAGTATATGTTTTTTGAAACTAATTCTTTTGCTTCAAATTTATTTTTTTCAGCTTCTTTGATTGTGATAAGAATACTATACCTAGTGGAGACAATCTTCCACAAGTGGATGCGGCGGATGCCAGTGCTCCTACATTGGTGGATACTTCCACCCCCAGAGCCATATCTAGAGCATTATCTAGAGCAGCTACTTCCTGTGCAAGTAGTCGACTCTCAGTAGATATAGAAGATGAGGATATATTCAATGAAGAGGAAGAGATGCTCATTGAGCACAATTGACCACCACAGTCTTCTAAAAGAAGGTCGTGGATATGAGAACATTTCATCAAAATTCTTAGTGATTGTGCGAACCCACAAGCAAGATGCCACCACTGTGGGCAACTTTGTGGTTGTCATTCGAAGAAGCAAGGCACCCGTGTATTAATAGCACATCTTAATGATTGTCAGTGGTATAAGATCACAAAGGGATTGGCGGCCATTGATCAAACCAACCTCAGTTACAAAACTTCTACGGCCACTGATAGTACGCATGTTAAGAAGCTATCAATCCCTCAATACAGTAAGAAGATGCTGTGGGAATTGCTTGCAAAGATGATCATTTGTGATGAGATGCCTTTTACGACAGTTGACAAAAAAGGCTTTCGTAAATTTGTGCACACTCTTAAGCCACGTTTTCTCATGCCTTCACGGTATATGATGATGCGAGATTGTTTGAAAAAATATGCGAAGGAGAAGGCAAAAATGAAGGAAATGTTTATTACCACTAGCCTGAGAATGTCATTTACGACTGATACATGAATGTCCATATAGAATGTCAACCACATGTGTATTATCACAGCCCACTTTGTAGATAGTGAGTGAACGATGCATAAGCGGATTATTGGATTTAAAAAAATTATTGATCACAAGGGTTCATCCATTGGTGCAACAATAGATGACTGTATGAAGGACTGAGAATTAAAAAAGCCATTTGTATCACAGTTGATAATGTCAGTGTCAATGACACTGCAATTGAGTGGTTCAAGCGGAATATGACAGCGAAAAAGGATATCATTCTTGGAAATGAGTTTATACATGTTCGATATTGTGCTCATATCATCAACTTTATAGTTGTTGAGGGATTGAAGAAGGTTGATGATTCCATTACTAAAATCCGCAACCTTGTGAGATATGTGAGGGCTTCCCCCAAAGGTTTGGCAAGTTTAAGGCGATAGCCGAACAACTTCAGATTCCATGTTCTGCCATGTTGTGCTTAGACGTTCCGACTCATTGGAATTCGACATATATGATGTTGGATGTAGCGTAAAAGTACCAAAGAAAGTTTGAGCCGATGGAGGTCGAGGATGGGGGCCTGAGGTATGCTTTGCTAGAGTAAGTAGGGGAGAATGGAGCTTGGTGCGCCAGACACAATTGATTGGGTCAATGTGAAGTATTTTGTTGATTTTTTGAAGTTGTTTTATAATATAACTATCTGGATATCTGGATCCAAATATTGTATTGCAAACTTGTACTTCAGCGAGCTCTTGGAGCTTCATGACCACTTGCAACAAAGTTGTGCTGACACTGTGAGATTGTTATTTGCTATGGCTACGAGAATAAAATCTAAATATGATAAATTTTGGGGGAATATTGAGAATATAAATAGGTTATTATTTGTGGCTGTAATTCTTGATCCCTAATATAAGTTGAAAATTATAGAATTTTAGACCAGGGACATCCTCGAGGAAGATATGGCTGAAGAGTTTACTAGATAGCTGAGAAATTATATGATAACTTATATAGCCACTACAACAACAATGGTCAACCTACTCCAACAAGTAGTAGCCGTAGCTCCTCACACAGGACCAGCTTGACATCTTCTTTAGATAACAGAGGTGTAGATCTTTCATCACCATTGGTGTGGCGATATCATCAAATTCGTGCATCGAAGAATATTATGCAGTGTAGGTCTGAAGTTGAGCGTTATTTGATAGAAGATGTTGGGGCACCTAGTGATACGTTTCATTTATTAACTTGGTGGAAAGTTAATTCCACCAAACTTTCTATTCTTTCCCGAACAACCCGAAATGTACTAGACATTCCTATTACTACGGTTGCCTCTGAGTCGGCGTTTAGCACCAGGTCGCGTTTTGTATGCTTATCAAAGTTTATTGGTATCGACAACTGTCGAGACCCTCGTTTGTACACAGAACTGATTAAGTTCAACGCCCATTAGAGTAGATACCGTTGACTCCGAGAGCTATAGGCTTGAATCAGGTAACTTTATAAATTTAAATGATTATTTACATAATTTTAATGTTTTCATTATTTAATTTATAATTTATATGATTTTGTAAACCTAGCTGTGAACTTCAGACTAATTGTAGATGATTGAGAGTTTGAGACCGACGCACCATAGGATGATTACCATTATGCAAAACTCGTCAGAGTCAAAGGTGGAGGTGCGTTCATAATATTACTTGGAGTCTTGGCTGATGGTTTAGAAGTTTATAATTAAATGACTAAAGAAAAGATAGTACATCTGATCAATAAAAGTTAAGACTTCATACAGGAAAATTGGAAATCATTATCAAGTATCGAGTCATCGACTCAAATGCATGGACTGTCCAAGACTGATGCGGGACATTGGCCATTGTGGCTATTTCACATTTGAATGAAACTTATGATATTATTCAATTTTTGGTACTGTAAATTTAAATTTATTGCGATTTGGAATTTTAAATTTAAATTTATGGTTTACAATTTGTAGTTTGATTTAGTTATTGTATTTAAATTTTAATCTTTTAATTATTATTTTACATTATTAAACAGAGATTAATATTGAGCCAATCGAAGATTCGAAATCCATTTGCTGAGCAGGGCAACTAGGCCTGAAAAAGCCTAGTTGCTACTTCAATCGGAGCTCTGAGGTTGGAGATGGGCACTCGAACGTGGGAGCCCACCCCTAGCTAGCTAGCTGATCAAGATATAATGGTATTAATTAATGTGAATAAGATGATCCGATATGTATTCATGTCTATTTGATCATCATCATTTATCATGGACGTCGTATTAAGCCAATTGATGTTCATCTGTTATGTGTGTGTGTGTGTGTGACAGCAAATATTCCATGAGCTATAAGCCTATATATAGCTTTGAATGAATTAGAATACTGATAAATATGAATGATATATCACCGTGTGAATTACGCAATCTGTGCATCGACCGATTTACATATGTAATGGACAATCTATGGCGTCGATGGTTTTAATTTGGCAGGGGAAGGATGGTGGGTCGGTCTTTTGGTTTTTTTGGTCTCTTCTTTGATAGGTAGAAAAGTTTGGTAGAAACACGTAAAGGGTTAGGAAAATACTATAGATTTATATAAAAATAAATTTATAAACTGATGTGATTTAATACAGTACGTTAAATTATAAAATTATTTTTATTATAAAATAAATTTAATAAATCACATAAAATTACATTAGTTTATAAATTTATTTTTGTAAATACTCAATTTATGTAGCACTGCTAAACAAGGATACTTTTGAAAGTATAATCCGGATAAATCAACTGATTAAAGATTACTTTTTAGGGTAATGATTAAATATTGTCTATGAATTATCTTTTGACTTGTTTTTTAAAAAAATAAGAAATGATTTAAGGAGATAAAAAAAATCATAGTGGTGTAATATATATATATATATATATATATATATATATTTTATTTAATAAATCACTTTAAAATTTAAAAATACATAATATTATAGATAAAAAAAAAAATTCTTTATAGTACCATAGTTAAATAGAAGGTAGTACTGATAAGGATAATACTACTAATTTTTATTAAAACTTGCAAAAAATTGCAAATTGGTAGTACAGATATTTGTAATACTGATTTTTATTAAAAGTACTATCCATTTTTCACCGTAAAAATTTAATTGTTCAGCATATTGCATTTGCTAAAAAATAACATTATTGCATCTGTATTCACCATGGCTTGCCAAATGCCCCCACTAATTTGCAAGTAGTTCGAGGACCACCTTGCAACCTGCTGAAAAATCTAATCCCCTATATAAATCAGAGCACCACTACGTTTATCATGCACAAAACAAACGAAAAAAAATTAAAGAAAAGCGAAGCACAAGATAGCCATGGCTCCCCACATTTTCCTCATCTCTTTCCTAGTGATCCTAGCAACCATTCAAGGCATCTATGCGGTTCACTACACTGTCACAAATACTGCCATAAACAATCCTGGCGGGCCTCGCTTCGATAAGAATATTGGTTCTGCGTACAGTAGGCAAAAGTTGGTTTCTGCTACAAATTTCATATTGAGAGTCTTCCAGCAAACCAATGCAGTTGCAGACAGAAAGAACGTGCAAAAAGTGAGCTTGTTTATCGACGACATGGGTGGAATCGCATATGCTAGCAACAATGAGATCCACGTTAGTGCGAGATACATCAACAACTTTTCGGGCAATGTGAAAAATGAAATCACCGGAGTGCTTTACCACGAAATGACTCATATATGGCAATGGAATGGTAAGGGGCAGGCTCCAGGAGGATTGATTGAAGGAATTGCTGATTTTGTGAGGTTGAAGGCAGGGTACGTGCCAAGCCACTGGGTGCAGCCTGGACAAGGTGATAGATGGGACCAAGGCTACGATGTTACGGCTAGGTTTTTGGACTATTGTAACGATCTTAGAAATGGGTTTGTCGCTGACTTGAATAAGAAAATGAGGACTGGATATAGTGCTAATTATTTCACCAATCTGCTCGGCAAGTCTGTTGATATGCTCTGGAGTGACTACAAAGCCAAGTATAGAAATTAAAATAAGGCGATGTTTCAACATCAGCTTCTTAACATGAATAAAACGTTGTGTACTGCCTCATGATCAACATATATAGTGTGATATAAGATAAATAAAAGTGTTTTAGGAGCTTATTGTTTAATTATAATGCCGCCTTCTTTGCATTTCTTTCTGGGTTTTTTCAACTCATCCAAGTTGAACCTGAAATGTGCTTGCATGCAGCTTTTAAAATTACCGTCACATTAAAAAAAAATTATGCAAAACCAATCATTTCGCTATCAAAACTGCAAAATGGGACGACATAGACATGGTTCGAGACGATCGAGTTTCTCGGTCTCGTTCCTTTTTTTTTTTATCACTATAGCAGCCAGCGGCCATTCCTTTCAAGGGCCCCATCAGGCCAGTTGAATGCGTAGTCGAGCTGCAAGCACTACTGGCAAGGCTCGCTTAATCGGGTCCCGTCCCATCCGGTTGTAAGGACATCTTCTAGCAAAATATCAGCGCCGACAGTATAAAAACTGAGCTTAATTGTTTATCGATCACAATAATGGATGGAGTCGCACGCTATAGTACTGCCAAGACTCGAAAATGAGTCAGGTTGGGCAAAGTCTGAGAATGTATGGCAGTTTTCTTACAATTATTTCAAGCTGTACGAAAATTAATAATCTCGGACCAACAACTAATTCCTTCCAAGTATTAATGGGATTGTTTATTGTGAACTCCATAAAAAAAAAAAAACAGAATTGATCAAGATGTCCATTCATGCCTGCCGATATTAACGTTCCGTGCCAAGAAGAAACAGCAGCTTGATGGATAATCCTTCAGTGGGCATCCTTCTTCATTAATGCACCGAAGTTTTACTTCAAAACTTCAAATTCCACGAACCAACCTTCAATCGGATCTGATCTGATCTGATCTGTTGATCTTTTAGACTTCTCCTCTACTGAAAGTCTATATGAATCAGTACTATAATATTCACAAACACCGAGATTTATTGCCCTGAAATGTTCAACTTCGCGCGTTTCTTTGACCCAGAAATGCAAGCAATAATGCCTTTGTCCATTCGACAATTGGAGTCCATCAATCACTGATCAGTTCCATGCAAATTTGGAATCATGGCAGAGATAACCAAGAAGCACAAAAAAACCCCATTACTAACAAGCTGTTACGTACGTTCAAAAGTGGCATAACATTACTGATCTCAGCCGGTTTGGATATTAAAAGTATTTCATCTTATTTTATTTTATTATTATAATTTTTTTAAATTTTTATATAAAATATAATAAATAATTCAAGTTTTTCAAATTTTAAAACAATAATAATATTAAAAATTAATATTATAATAATATTTTATTCAATTTTTATCTAAAATCATCTCATAGTATCTCACTATCTAAACCGCAACTAAATCAACTGACTAATTGATCATGAACTTATAATAAAGTAGACATTAGATAATTGCATTCACCAAATTCAAGTCATCATTTCGGATTAGCACGCTCGCTCAATCCCCACTAGGAAAACCCAAACACAATCTTATCTTGTAAGAGGCCGCCTATGTATCGTCAAATGGAAACTATATCATATATAATTTGGCCAAACAAATATATATATAATTATTGTAAAGATCTATTGATCGTGGAGTTTTAAACTTTTGAACTTGTAGATAAGTACCGATCCTCATGACACTTATAAGGAGTTCATTTGATGTAGAATGATTCGAGTCAGATGATCCTGAGTTGTCAAATTTCACATTAACTGCGTTGAAATACTTTGAGGCGGCAGGTCAGCGCAAACATGGCAGGAAATCGTGATATTTCTTTGATTAGGGATGTTTTGGGTACATTTCTGTATTTTGGCCATAACTTTGGGTATAGGTATAAAAATCGCACATATAACCCCAATTCGAAAAGATCTTTTCGGCGCGCACGTCGTGAGCATTTGTGTGCTTCATTTTCGAGGCCAAATTCTATTGTTTTCCTTCTGAATCCCTATTTTTAATTATTTTTTTTATGATAATATTTCATAAAAAAAATATTTCTTTTATTACTTCTTTTATTACATATTTATTTTTGGTGTGATTATTGGAATTTTTCTATTTTTGATAAAATTCTGATATGGTTGATTTTCAGCTATTGCAGCCCGGCTTGTGAGTTGATTTAGGATTCTTGAATTTTGAAAATTTTGAATTGAACATCAGAATCGTTTTCTTTGAGTTTTGGGCATTTTTCTTGTCTTTCTTCCCTGTGAATTATCTGTTGAAACTAGCTTGCAAAATAAGTACAATTCTGTCCGGCATCATTATCATTTCAGCTAGCGATCGAGGTACAATAAAATTAATCATTCAAAGCGATGCATCTATAGATTATAAACATACACAAGAGCAGGCCGGCAAAGTATTTTGTTTGTACTGATCTTCATTGATCTCACTTGGGTTATACATACGTATAGGAAAAAATGGACACCAACTTCCGGGTCTAGCATGTCACGGATGATGATCAGCAAAGGAAGGCTAGGAGGTGAGCAATTCTAGTACGAAAGACTAGTTCACGTAAGTTACAAGTTTACTCTCTTTTTTCAGCATATCAAAAAGTCCTTCCCCCAATAAGAAAATTTCAGCATTAATGTCCTCTCGATCGTTAATTACGCTCAAAACACAGGCCAGAGGCTCTAGAATCTAGATTATAGTAATTCTATAATATGGACCAGACTGTAGAGTCTTTGTCCTGATCTTTGGGTCGATCAATAATTTCACAATTAGTTTTATGGTTTGTGGCCGGCCGGTTTTCTAGTCACTGGATTCGTGTATATGCATGGATGCACGTTTGACTGATATAAGATCAGCTCGTAATTTGCAGGCTGGATGATTTTCAAAATAATGAAATGATCATAAAGAATTATGACAAGTACTCGATTTTTCTTTTTGGAGTTTTTTTAAATAACAGAAAACATTAAAATGGGATCTCATCCATTCTCTAAAACGGACAGTCGGATCAAATCAAATCAAGTGTTTTTATTTCTATTCCTTTTACACCACCAAAATAATTGTTTGAATAAAACTAATTAAAGCACTCCAAGTGGCTGCTTATTCTCACACTTCGCAGGGTTGTACGCATTTAGAGAGATTACAGGCCGTATAATAATTGGATGATAGATGATCGTTTGCTATTAGATTGATGGGTATTATCTAACAAAAAATCTATTTATAATTTTTTTTCATAGCCCTTTTATTATCTTATGATGTTGTATTAGATGATAGATTTATAAATAAAATATAATAAATAATATCTAATTATTTAATATTATATATCATGAAATAATAAAAAAATGATAAAAATTAAAATTATGAGCAGCATTATCTGATGGGTTTGACAGCTATCGTCGCGATCTTGTGAGTAAACAATTCAATGCTATTCCGAACAACTGCCCTACAATATTTTAAAAAAAAAAACCCTGGTTTGGTTTTAGGACTGTTTCGCTTGGCTTTTCCTTATTTCATTCCTGGGTAAGACAAAACCTAGACCTACCAGACACGGCCACACCTTCCCTGTGCAGGTACAAAAAATGACTCGCCTTGTTGTTTCTCTGAGAGGATGTAATTTTTAAAAATATAATATAAATAATTAAATTTATCTTTTTCTATTCGATCAAATTTTAAGATAAATAATAATTTAATATGGTTCGATTATATTCTTAACAGTAATATTGGTCGATTAATGCCACGGTACAAATTAATGAGCCAAAAGCAAAACGCCTAACTTAAAACTTTAAATTATATTGCCAACAAAAGAAATTATCGTGCTTAATTGACTAGAACATCATCAAAGTCAATGTTCCTTTTTTTTGGAATAAACTGGTTGTCGGTGTCAATATTGTCATGCTCATAATTCGCAAGAAGTCATCCGAGGACCACATTGTAAGCTGGTTAATTAAAAGTCCCATGCATTCCCTATATAAATCACAGAGCACCAATGCATTTGTTGTGCAAAACCAACTAGAATAAAGAAAAGAGAAGAAAGGCACAAGCTTCACAGCAAACCATGGCCGCTCGCCACATTCCTTTCCTCTCCAGTTTCCTTCTGATTTTAGCAGCCATTCAAGGCATCGATGCGGTCGACTACACCGTCACTAACACTGCCAGCAACACTCCCGGCGGAGTTCGCTTCGACAACGATATTGGATCTGAATACAGCTTGCAAACATTGGCTTCTACTACGGACTTTATATGGAAGATCTTTCAGCAAACTAATGATGCGGACAAAAAGAACGTGCAGAAAGTGAGTTTGTTCATCGACGACATGGATGGTGTTGCATATGCTAGCAACAATGAGATACACGTAAGCGCCAGATACATCAGTGGCTATACGGGGGATCTAAAAAGAGAAATCACTGGAGTGCTTTACCATGAAATGACACACATATGGCAGTGGAACGGTAACGGAGAAACTCCCGGAGGATTGATCGAAGGAATTGCTGATTTTGTGAGGTTGAGGTCTGGGTACGTACCGGGCCACTGGGTTCAGCCTGGGCAAGGCGATAAGTGGGACCAAGGCTATGATGTTACAGCTCGATTTTTGGACTATTGCAATGATCTTAGAAATGGATTCGTGGCCGAGTTGAATAAGAAAATGATTAGTGCCTATAGTGCTAATTATTTTGTTGATCTACTCGGCAAATCTATTGATCAACTCTGGAGTGACTATAAAGCCAAATACGGAAATTAAAGATTTCTGGTTAAGAGCTTATATATCATTAATTTAAATAAAAATTGTTCTATCCTGTTTTATTAATTTGTACGCACTATATGAGATGAATAATAAACAGTTTAAATTAATAAATGTGCTTGGGTGATTACTTAATTTTACTGATGCATGCATTATTGTGGCTCAAGCGATCTAGTAATTAAGATTAAGGGTGTAAAAAAAAAAGGAAAACGGACCGGACCGGTGAAATTAGTTCAATTTTGGATCTGTTCAGTTCCGGTTCTAGGCTTTTTAGATCCGGACTAGACCGGTTATGTATAATATTTTTTATATTATATATAATTTTTATATATAATATATATAATAATTTAAATTAATTTAAAAATAAACTCAAATTGTAAAACTTTAAACTCAAATTGATAAATCACATCAATTGAAAAAAAATCCTAAATATCAAAAGATTTAAATTTATATAACAAAATTGTAAATAAGATCACTAAAATTTATTTACCAAAAAAGAAAGAAAATCACTCAAATATTATTACCAAATTTTTATGGCCTAATAAATTCTAAATATATTCTTTTTTATAAGTACATAATACATTAGTAAACTTACTATTATATTACTTTAAGTCTATAAATAAATTAGTATATATACTTTAAAACCGAAAAATAAGACCGAAGCGATAAATTAATAAGCTTTATCCTCCACTATCTCCGTTCATATGATAAATCAATTTTCCAGATAAAGGATTAGCAGAGTTTTACTCTCTTTTTTTTTAATGTTTTCTCTTGCACCATACAGCAGCACTCTGTAAACAGATTTGCTAGTACATATACAACTCGGTTTTTGTTTCATTTGTTAATTAAAGGAAATAAAAAGATTTAAACAAAAGCAAAGAAAATCTTTAAGTATCTTTAATCGACCAGTGGCAGACTCAGTAGTTTTCTTGGACTACAATAGATTATATTACTCTTTGTTGAGGTTGACATTACAATAGACATGGCAACAGTTCATTTAATACAAACATCTGGAAAGTCTCTTGACGGATACTCAAGCAAACTATCATTCACCCAAAACTTTGTCAGACTAGAGTTTTTTAATGGCCGAAACAACTTCAGTAATGGCCTGGAAGTTCCTCCGTTCCATGAGAAGCAACTTCGCTACTTCAAGAGCCCGGTGTTCACAATTCGCTCGTTTCCTAGCATCAGTGATTGATTCAAAATCCTCAACATGTGCTACACCAACAATTCTCCTGTCAATCAGAAAGATGCCCAACAGATATTAGAATAAGAATCTCATTAGAGATCATAAAAGGATCAACATTAGGGGAATTATCCCACAAGAGCAACATATGAACCCCAACTGTGCAGTATAATTGCTTTTTTTTTCCTTGTTGATCGACCATCATTCTATCTAGAATCTGTAATCGGTTTTGTTACCTTATCATTTTGGCAGCACCAAATCCAAGGGTGTCATGGAACAAATCCTCCATAAATTTCTTTTGTGCAAGCTGCTGAAGCTCTGGATTGTTATATATTGCAGGAAGATATGCCTCACCAGAACCATCCTTGTGCTCATCCCAAAGTGCAATGAATTTCTTGTGGAATAGATTCCAAACCTCTTCAATTGTCCTCAAAATCCACTCCTTATATGTCTGCAGAACAAGGTAATTAAGATATGAACATTTAAAAACAAATGAAGAATAGTTTCAAGCAAGGAAACTGCAACCAATAGTTTCATTGATAAAAATAACAATTACAACGACAACAGCAACAACAACAATAATACATCAGTAACATAACTAAAAGGTTTGCACATTTAATGCAACCACGAGATAAAAATACTTTTCTAAAGACAAAAGTCCAGGAGCAATAGATATGTACTTGAAAACACAAGTGGATCCAAAAACAAAAACATCTGAACTCTACAACTCAAATGAATCAAAATACAATGAAAACAAGAAAAAGGCATCTATTTATGTGTAAATATTTTTTTAATAGGTAATCAAGAAGTTTTATTCATAAAAAGAGGCAAAGCCCCAAATATATTTATATAAAACAAGTAAATGATCATATTCTGAAGAAAACGGAAAGAGAATAAAAACATCACCTAAATCTAGAATGGCCTGAAAATATATCAAGACAAACACTGTAGTGATGTAAACAATCAGGACATAAAGACTATGCCACGTAAATTACTTTACTAAAACCTGTAAATTACTTTACTAAAAATTAGCCTCTAAACCATCAAATATATTACAACTAAATGCATTAAGAAGTAAAACAAGAAACATAGAGAAAAGACAGAGAGGAAATTACTAAATGGAGACATACTTTTCTGTCATTCACTTGATCAGCATGTCCATCTTGTGCAAAGAAAGCCAAAATCAAGTTTCCCAGAAATGCTCCAATGTCAAAACCCATAGGCCCATAAAATGCAAATTCAGGATCTATAACTTGAGTCGACTCATGAGTAACCATGATAGAACCAGTGTGGAGATCTCCGTGTACAAGTGCCTGGGCTCTTTCACAGAACCTACAGGGAAAGCAACTCTTTGCTATCATAAAATACTAGAAACAACAGAGATGCCACATGTTCTGAAAAGAAAGTAAATGAAAGGAGGTACTACTTGGATTTCAACTCAGCAACTTCAATTTTCAAAATATTATCCTCCCGAACAGCCTCAGCATCACCATCAAGATAAGGGGAAGTCCAACGGTTATATTCAGAAACCTTGTACGGGTCAGAAAAAACCACCTGCTCGGTGAGCCTGCACATCTCCACATTCCCGCAAAATTTAGCAACTGCATATAAGCAAGTAATAGCATGAGTAAGACTACGAGACGGATCATATACATACGAATCAACATTATAAGTACAGCACCAATAAAACTCACCTAATCATAACATAAATCATGCTCTAAAGACAGTGGGAGTGGGAAAAGAATTCACAGAACGGGCAGGGTAAAATAAAACAAGGCTATCCACTTTAATCAACTTTTACAGACTAAAGTTCAAACTAACCTCTAGACAACCTAATGTTGCCCACCTGGCATGCGATAAAAAATGGGTCAGAGGTAGCAAGACTATTCTCAACCTTATCAATCTTAAATCAACCTATTGGTACACTTCAAAGCCCTCATAATTAACAAAAAAAATCATCAGCACCTTGGAAAACATCAAGTTAAACCTTCACATGAAAGTTACTTTGCAATGTGTAAACCAAAATTAGTCACACAAATAAATATATCCTTGAAAGATATTGTCGTATTGGCAAACAAATACACAAAAATTTGAAGAAAGACTAATATAAAACCTTCCAAATCCAATATAAGTTCTTAACTATGCATTGTCAGGATAACACCTCAAATGAAAATATGAATCCGTAGTAGAAAAAGTAAGTGAAACCTCAAATGCAATAGACAATCAGAACATACCAGCATGTTTGTGATCCGTAGTGGTACGATAAAGAAGGGATGTGAAATAAAGAGTCCTTGCCATGTATTCTGACATGTGTTCTGCCAGAAAGGGGTACTCAATCCCAGCAATCAATCCTTTTCTCAGGATTATATGTGGAGGCTCAAAGTAGCGCATGCCAATCAAAGACATAGTACGATCAAAATGATAAACTTCAGGCACATGCTCTGGACTAAATTGACCATGCTCTCTCAGAGCTAGTGCCTCAAAATATGCCCGTTCCTTCGTCATAGGCCAAGATTCCCCTATACAACGTATATATGGAAGAGCCTGCATAATCATGCAACCAAGAATTTGATCATCGCACATGGAGGGGTCTAATTATACACGTTGACTACAAGAAAACAACAAAAACATAGCAGGTAAGTCTTTTAATAATTATGGAGTCTGTAACACTAAAGGCACCAGTTCGTCGAAAACTAAAATCATTTGTCAAAGCGCGCACATGTATTAGCAAACTAGTACTTGTTATTGAATCCAAAGGGCCCAAACAATCTACCGAAATTAATACCGATTATATATACACAGCATGACAAATGAAATGTTCTCCTATACATAAGGGACAAAAAAGATCAAATTCCGGAAAAATGAAAACCTGTTTGATGACAAGAGAACCGGCGGGACCGAGGACGATGTACACAAAATTGAGGTTACCATCTCCGACCTCTTTAACTGTGACGTCGTCGAGGTTACTTCCGATCTTAGAGGAGAGGGAGGGTACGGACTTTATGTATTCGATCAGGGACTTCTCGTCCAGCGGCTTGAACTCCGAGAAAGCCATTGGGATAGATGGTGGACGAAACCCTGGGACCTGTGAGCTTTTAGGAAGAGGAGTGATTCCTGGCTAATTGGACTGGTGAAAGGAAATAATGATAAGCGTGGAGAGTACGACTTTTGTCTTTGAGACAAAAGTAAAAACAGAAAAAGGATTCATTGAACTTGGTCGTTTATAGGACTCTTCGAAATGAACCCTGTTCTCCATTTCTAAACCTCGGATTCCTTGCAATACTTGCAACATTTCTTCTGTTTTAGTACCTGTTTGGATACATATCTCGCTTCATCTAATTTTATTTAATTTTAATTAATAATTTTATTATTATTTATAAATCACCTCCTCATATCTCACTATTAAAATCGTATTTACTAATAATGCAAGACCCTAAAATATTTAGAACAGTCGGCTAATTCAGTGACTGTCGTCTTGTGGTAGCGATCTCACCGTCAACTTTGTTATTCTCACGTGTTGATATAACATATTTTAAATAAATAAATCTTATTGATATAGCATATTCTATTAATATAACAAATAGAATTATTCCTATTTAAATAGATAGCTATTTAAGATAGAGAAATACCATATCGATGGAAAATAAAATAAAATAAAAAATCAACAGACGAGGAAGGCATGGGTTAAATGGAAGCGGTCGATCAAAGATTCCATTCTCACTTATCGAGCAAGCCATCTGAAACAGGCACGATTCATGATGATAGGAGTTAGATAACTTGATCCGGATCTGATCAGATTGAATTTTGGATCAGTCAGTCTAGATCTCAAAATATATGGATAGATGAGATTCGGTCTGATCTTGAGAGCTACAAATTTTAGATCGAGCTTGATCGAATCAAACCGAAATCTTATATATATATTTTTAAAATATTTTTAATAATTTAATATATTATTTTTATATAATAATTATATAAATTAATAATATAATTTTCATCTAAATTATTATCATTGATCATATAAAATATAAAATAATATATGCTATCAATTAATAATAAATTTTCAATCATGTAATAATTTATGTTATTATATGTAAATAATTAATACATTATACATTCACACATATTCTATTATTTACACTTAATTAAAATAATTAGGTAATTTTTTTAAAATATCTAAGTTGTAAGAAAGTATGAATAATCTATGTAAAATAAAATTATTTGATATTCATTAATCATATATAAAATATATGACATTATTAATAATTATGCATGCTAATCAGTAAAGTCTAAGTTAATAAGTAGTAACTATCAACATCATAAATATAATTATAGTAAAATATTTTTTTAAAGAGTTAGTTACATAATTCACATTAATAATTCACTTAGTTTTAATTTAGTAATTTTTTATTAATTTATTTTAAAAAATAATAAAATAATTAAGCCACACCGAATGAACCGACCAAATTGGACTAGACTGATAACTACCAGTCCCCATGGATGTTCAGTCTAAATCGGACCGGACCGAATTACACCCTTAGTTTAGGAGTTCGCATGCATCACCTTTATCCATGATTCTCACATAACTCTGTCATTGCACTGAAAAGGAAACCATATCTTATTACTGAAAAATTATTCTTATTAGCTACTATTCACTACTCTACACCTCCATAAAAAAGTTATAAATGTAGGATGTAAAAGTGAATAGTGATTGATAAGTAGAATTCCTCCTTATTACTTTGTCAATGTTGAGATTATAATATCATACTAGGTAACCATTTATACATTTGTTACCATCATCGATCTAATTGGTGCGGTCCAATCATTTCATAAAAAGAATTTTGGATCACACTAAAAACTCCAATTAACTTGTTGTTTGGATTGAGCTAACGAATCTGATCAGTCTATTCGGTCCGGATCAATATAAAATAGGTGTCTAAAATTACTTTTAATATATATTTTCGATCCAACTTTACAAAAAAAGTATCAACCATTTTTACATTTTTTAGTATCAACTATTTAATTTTATTTGCACATTTTGTACTAAAAAATAGCCTAAAAAAAGTTGAAAAAAAAATCAAAATTATCCTTATTCATCCATGAGAATTAGCAATCATCATAATAAAGTTAAAAACAACAAATAGAGAAAATTAAATTAAAAAATGCAATATCATCCAAACTTCAAATACATATAATCTATAGGTTAAATGGAAATTATATAATTATTTTATACAACTATTACATAAAATAATATATATATATATATATAATATTTTAAAAAACAATATATATGCTTCGGTCAGTCTGGTCCAAAAACATCATACATCGAGACCAAACCGAAAATCGAAATTCTGAGGTTATATGGACTGAAACTAATCAATATGCTTATCAGTTTTATCTGGTCCAGACTAAACCATTTGGTCCAGTTGATCCAGACCAATAAACTTACAGCCCTAATTGCTATAAGTCTCGTCCGAAAACCTTTTGGTCAAATTAGGAAAAACCTTTGGTCAAATTAGCAAACAATTGTAAAAACGCAACGTTTTATTAGATTTTGAAAAATGATATAAAACAAATTGAATAAAAATACTATAAAGTTAAAAAATTATTTAAATATAGTTTTTACTGTGATTTGGGTTTTAAAATTTGAAAATTTTGTATTATTTTTTTTGTTAAGAAGTTTGGAAAAAAAATTATTAAATTTTGTATTTGAATAATGATTAGGTGATGATTAAATGAAAAAAATTTAAAATTTAAAATTGAGAAGTGTCTTTTATTTAAGTAATATTTGGAAAGAAAATATATAGAATATACGAAAATACCTTATTGTCCAAACTAGTCCTAAAAATTGAATAATAGAGTATTTGGAGAATGAAATGAAATAATAATTCTGTGAATAATAATAAAATAGTTGAATTAAAATGTGTCATTCCATTTTAGAAATTGAGAAAAAAAATTGAATAAAAATATTATAAAGTTAAAATATTATTAAAATATAATTTTTATTTTGTGATTTGAAAAAATTTGATTTTTTTATTTGAAAGTTTGTAAAAAATTATAATGACTTGATAAAAAAATTAAAAATTAAAAATTTATATTTAAATAATATACGAGAAAAAATAAAATAAAAAATTGTGCGATAAGATTAGCAGCTCTATTTCCAGATATCCCAGAATATTTCCGATTTTAATGGAGATCGTCGTCTGTTTTATAAATTATCTGTCGGCTGTCTGTGCCATGTGGTCGAGGATAATTTAAAAACAGCGCGTGGGACGTGGGAGTGTACTGTACTCTACGAAAGTTAACCGGTAACGGCGTGAAAGAGAAGCTTCCACACGTCTCCTCTGGTTGGTTGGGGGCAGTCCCCTCCCTTCCCTTCGCTTCCGTTCCCGCCAACTCCAATCTGTGTCAATGGAGAATTCATTGGTGGCGGTGTTGATCTTGGTCCTCTGTCTTTTCGCCTCCCAAATCCGCGTACAATTCGCCGTCACCCTCACCGGAAATTCCAATCACCGCCCCCGACCCCGACCTCCTGATGTCACTTTGTGCGCCCAGCTCATTCAGCCCGCGGGATATCATTGCTCCGAACACAAGGCTCTCTCTCTCTCTCTCTCTCTCTCTCTCGCTTATTCCTCTCTTAGTGATTTAATTGGAAAGTGGGATTCTTTGTTTTCGTCATGGCTAGTTAGGTTGGGTAGAAATTGCAGGAAAGTAAAAGAAAATGGAACGTTAGAACTATTAATATTATTCTTTGGAAAATTGGGAATCGAGTAAACTGCGTCTTGCCTAGTCAAACTGAATTTGGAAATTTCCCAAAAGCTGAGCAGGGAAGTTGTTTTATCTAGATAATTGTTGCTTGCTGATTGCCACCTTATTTTCCTCAAATTTTCAAGCAGCAAGGAGCCTTGCCATCTACCTCCATTCTGTTTTAGAATCAGTGAACAATTCGAAAGTTTTCGTTGAAATTTGTGGCGAAATTATGGAATAGTTGCTAGGAATTTTTACCAGTTTTCTAGAGATTCATTTTTGTTTTGTAATTCAAATCATTGTTTGCTTACACTTAATTTGGAAGTTTTTCCTTATGTTATCAGGTTCAAACAAAGGATGGTTACTTATTGGCTCTTCAGCGCGTGTCCTCTCGTACTGGGGATATAAAAGAACAGCGGGGTCCTCCGGTCCTCCTTCAGCATGGTCTCTTCTTGGTGAGCTTCCTTATTATCTCTTGCTACAGATATTTCCCTACACTGGCCCAACATTTTGGAAAGAAAACAAAAACTCTTTAACTCTTTGAGATGGCCGTGCGTTTTTGGGCTCTTGTTTACTCTTTTGATCAATAAAATTATTTTTACCGATAAAAAAAAAAAAAGATGGTCATGCATTTTAATATAAAATGAAGTTAGAATACATATTGGTATGCAAATTGTACGGGAGAGTGCCTGATTCCATTTAGAATTTTTACTTGCACTGCCAATGTTAATATAGCTTGCTTAGGTAGAACAAACATGTTGTATGTGATTTTCTGTGGTCAAACAGCTGTTTGAAGAACCTGCTTGTCCTGATTCTTTGATATTACTTGAAAGGGTTTTGTCTGTGAATAAAGAATGTTCCCAACCACTATAATTTAAGGCCTATGCTGCTTATCTTAAAGCAATTCTCCAACTGTCTGTGTTATAAGATTCAAATGTCTTTTACCGGCATAACTTCCATATATCTACCACTTGTTACAATCACGAATTAAGACATTGCATTTGGATGAAACTCTACACTGTGACACAACTGTTGCATTTGGTGATTCAACAGTTGTATGCCAGTAATTTTTGGATATGCACCTAAAAGTTGCTTTAAAACTGTTTCTTTCTGAACTTTGCAACGTTGGGTTTATATACTTGCAACAATTAAGTTAAACTTGTTTCTGGATTTAACCTATCTTTTTTCCTCCAAAATTTCAAATACAAACAGGCAGGTGATTCATGGTTTCTGGATTCTCCAAAGCAATCATTGGGCTTCATCCTTGCAGATCATGATTTTGATGTTTGGGTTGGAAATGTGCGCGGAACACGTTGGAGTCATGGGCATATATCCTTGTCAGATAAAGATAAGGTTACTTAGCTTATGTCACTCGCTTCTCTTTTGTTATCAAGTTTTTCCAGCGAAGCACCTGTAATTTGGGTGCGAAAAGTTTGGGGATTGGCTTTTATATTAAGACTGTATATATATTGCATGGCAGTCTAATGAGAAATTGTTATAGTCACGGTTTCTAGAACATACTCTGCTTCAATAAAGTGACCATACTAAGTTCATGTTTTCTGCAGGATTTTTGGGATTGGAGTTGGCAGGAATTGGCTATGTATGATCTTACGGACATGATATCCTACATAAATTCTATAACAAACACCAAAATTTTTGTTGTTGGACATTCACAGGTCTTACAAATCTTATTCTCTGTTTTTAGAGGTCTTTTTTTCGTATGAGCTTAATTTATTTCCATTCTTCTCAGGGGACAATCATGTCTTTGGCTGCTTTCACTCAACCAAATATAGAGGAAATGGTTGAGGCTGCTGCTCTTTTATGTCCAATATCATACTTGGAACATATCACCGCTCCATTTGTACTTAGAATGGTTAACATGCATCTTGATCAGGTATTCCTTATCTGCTATTATTGAATGACATTTTTGAAATGGTTTCTGGTGGTAAAATTAATCATAGATACTTTTTTCTGACAGATGATTCTTGCCATGGGCATTCATCAACTGAACCTTAGAAGGTTATAAACTACGACTATTTTTCTCTCTTCTTTTGCTTGAACTTGGTACAACTAAAAACTTTTGTGTCATACATAATCTTCAGTGATTGGGGGGTCAACCTCTTGGATTCTGTATGTGATGGCCATGTTGACTGCAATGACTTGCTTACTTCTATAACAGGTTCTTCTTCTACTCTCTCTCTCTCTCTCTCTCTCTCTCTCTCTCTGTGGACATGGACACGGACACATTTTTGCCATTCTACTAATACTTGTACTTGCTATGCTAATTCTGCCCAAGCCTTGCTGAGGAAGAATTACAGCTCATTAAAGAAAAAGAAAATATGCTGAGTCTTGTGGACATGAGATGTTAAATATATCATTTATCCACCATTGTCTTAACGATAAATTAACATAAAAAGTAGGGTCATTATATTTTAACAAAGACCCACACCCAAGTTCTGTAGCTTTGGGCCTGTTATCCTGATCATGATTTTCCTGCCCCAAGAGGGAAAGGCCCATCTCTTTTTGGCCAGTTTCAGGCAAGGAAAGGATGGATTTGAACCCTTGTCATTCTGGTTTGTAGACACGTACTCTAATTCTCCAAGCAATTGGCCCTACCCCATCATTGGATTTGTTTCCAATATTATCCTAAAAAAAGAATCTTTGTGCATGCAATATGTATTTAGAAGGTTGATGGATTTTTTATTTTTTTATTTTTTTATCCAGTTTGTTGTTCATGCAACATTGCAGCATGTGGAGCTTAGTTTCCATCATTCTATTACATAGAGAATTTCTGTGTCGCTGGGTTCTGTGATGCAAGTCAATCAGCAGTGCATTTTCAACCTAATAGCATCTTTAATCTATATTATAAGTCTTTGATATTAAGGCATACTCTTTCTTTTTTTCATATGAAGTTGGTTCATTAATGTTTCAGGGGAGAATTGTTGCTTCAATAACTCACGAGTGGATTTCTATCTTGAATATGAACCTCACCCATCATCTTCAAAGAACTTGCGTCATCTTTTCCAAAGTATGCTCTGACATTTTCTTTTTCTTTTGAGTGGGAAACAAGGGTCAGAGGGCTCAGGCTTGCATCTTTTAGTGGTTTTGTTTACAATAGTGTCCATTGTGTTTTGTAGTGATTCGCAAGGGTACCTTTTCCAAGTATGACTATGGATTTTTCAAAAACCTGAAGCTATATGGTCAGTCGAAACCTCCTGTATTTGATCTTGGCCACATACCCGACTCACTATCACTATGGATGGCTTACGGGGGCAACGATGATTTAGCTGATGTGATGGATGTGCAGCATACTCTCAAGGAATTGCGGTTGAAACCAGAGTTGCTTTATCTTGAGAACTATGGTCATGTAGATTTCATTTTGAGTGTAGATGCAAAGAAAGATCTTTATGACCATATTATTAAGTTTTTTAGGTCACGGGGAAAGTCTAGTAGTTTCTGAAGGGACTGCTTACCATGTCTTATAGGTCGTGTGGAACTTGGAAGTCTTTTTTTTCTTCTGGGGGAGGGGGTGATGTACGGATGTATCAGACTTTTTATGTTCATGTATTATAAAGGTCATTATATCTCCCTTCTCTTTCTAACAATGTATGAGCCAAGATTATTAGGTATCTTTTCTGCATTTTCAGGCTCTATCCCATATTTATGGTGGAAGAAGATGCCGTTTGGTCCTAGGATGATTGTCTAGTTTTTTTAATTAATATTAACCTAATATTTCTCTTTGGCAAGAAGGAAGATGGAAGAGGAAAGATGCTTTAAATTTTCTAAACCATTTGTTGGAACGTTCATGTGAGTTTTCATATGTCTCCGTCCCCAATTCTTCTATATTTGGACAAATGTCACTGTGATGACTGTCTCTTAATCTAACGTATGCCTTACATGAACTATTTTTGCAGCAAAGGAAGATGGAGGGAGTCGTTTTGGACAGTCGTGACAGACTTGCTTGAAGAACTTGTTGGAGCCTGCGTTGCAAAGAAGCCACGTGAAGGAAATTGAAACTTTATCAAAAGACAAGTAGATATTCTGTAAGGTTGTCTCCAAATGGACCAGGCTTAGGCCCCGTATGGGTGTTGAGATGAATTGGGTTCTTTATGTACATTGAATAGTTGTGTGTTGAGATTGTAGAGTTAGTTTTATCAGTCTATCTAAGATGAACTTATATGTATTTGGATGTTAAGATGAGTTTATATATATTTTTAGGTTTGTTGGAAGGAGTTAGAAGGTGCCATCAACTTGGCTTTTATCATGTGGATATTGAAACTAGTTCTCAAATCCTTGTTAATTGGATTAGAAAGGGTGAGTGTAATATTTGGTATCTCGAGGATTATTGAGATGAGCTGAAAAGTTGTCTGGATCAATTGGAGTATAGAGTGAGTTATATTTTTTGTGAGGGAAATGCAGTTGTGGATTTTCTTGCTAAACAGGGTGCGGAGGGTTTAACTACTGATTGGTTGGGTGATCGGGCCCCGTTGATCAGTAAATTAAAAGGTCCTTTTCGCACAGACATAATTGATCTTCCTTGTTTGAGGATTTCCTGAGGTATGTTTTAATTTGCAGTTGGTTAAATCCTTATTTTATTATATGCATGTGCTGTTATTTTTTCTTGCAGGTTGTCGCTTTGGTTTTATTTCTTGCAATCTTTCTGGCAAATTGTATTGTGGCTGGGTATCTAAGAATTTTTTAGGCCTCGGTTTTGGTCCTTTCTGTTGTAACCATAATTTTCATCTGTTACAAGTGATGGCTATTAATAAAATTTAGGTATTGTCTTTTTTTTTTTTTTTTTAAAAAAAAGAGTTTATATATATTTATGAGAAGTTGAAAAATCTTATGAGTCTCATGTGTAAAGAGGCGTTGGGTTAAAAAAAATCGTGGGTCTTACGTGTAAAGAGATTTTGAGTTAAAATTAGTTTAGTGATTTGAGAGTTAAATATTTAGATGTTATATTCAATTTAAAATTAGACGAAGTTTCAAACATGGCCTTAATTATTGCAGCTAAATATGTCCACTATTTTCGTAATTGGCGATGTGCTTGTAGTTAGAATATTATTATTTTTTTTTATTAATATTTTGAGATTTAAAAAAATTAAATTATTTTATATATTTTATATAAAAATTTAATAAAATAATAATGACGAGACGAGACATTTCTTATATCCAAACGTCAAATTAAAGTGATTTTTTCACTCGTGCACCTCGTAAGAATCCTGCCACGGCGTAAACAAAGGCTCAAATTTACCTATCTTTTAAAACCAAGACCCGTTCATTCCATCCGTTCATTCCATGGAGGACAAACAGCTGCCCCGCTGACCTCCGCACTTCTTGCCTTCTCAACTTAAAAAATTTAAATAAAATAATTATTTAAGATGTAACAGCCAAGTTTGTTAAGATAATTATTAAATAAAATAATTATTTAAGATGTAACAGCCAAGTTTGTTAAGATGATTATTAAATAAAAAGTTATTTAAATAAAAGCAGCATGCCAAAATCTAGGAATTTGCAATCTTGATTAAGATGTAACAGCCAAGTTTGTACGTGCTGCACGTCATATATTTAATTATTCTTAACTGTAAAATATATTATACAATCGATGGTGTAGATTGTCACATAATTTTAATAGTTGGTATTCAAATTTGAAAGTTTTGATAATTTATGGTACAAATTAATTAAATAGCGTTGAAAATTCAAAGGATTCTCAGTTTTTTGTTCGCGCAAACTCAGTTGACCGATTGTTGGTTAAAGATTAAAGTCATCAATTCAGTTATAACTGTTAGGTGCAAACACCGAATGCGGGAGCACATGCTTTTTTAACGAAGTCAATGTTTGTAACTTTCTTACGTCATTGGTTCAGATAGGAACGATGATGTGTCGAACCCAACCAAATGTACTAGATAATAACAAAAGCAATTGAGATATCTATTTTTAAAAAAAATTATAGAAGTTTAATTATACATATATTAGTTATTGATATGTTAAAAATTAAAAATTAAAAATTTTAAAATTAAATTGATAAAATGAGTTTTATTATAAAATTGTAAGAAAATTTATAAATATGTGTATCACTACTCATAATAATTTTATGATATTAGTATTTTTTTTTCTTTTTTAAATGGGAACCTGTCAAGTAGGGTGTGCATCTGGATTTGTTTGTTCTAATATATCCAGTCATTGTCTTTGAATAAGTAAATAAATAAAGGGATGGTTGAGAGATTCATATGGATTTGTTTGTTCTAATATATCGATATGAGGCTAGCTAGTTGTGTGCCTTAGCTTAAATGACCATCTCTCTTGTCATTGACTTACACGTAGTCTCTATCCCTACCCTGGTGGGTTGACATGGATATATACCCATGTGAGTGATTGCTTTTCTTATTTCAGAGTTGTTTTCGCTTTTCCATTAATATGAGAGTGCACCTCGAAGAAAGATGAGATTTTTTCTTGGTCATATAGAGTCTTATACTTTTCGATTTAAAGCTGTAAGACAGTAATTATTGTAGTATCTTTATGAGGTTTTGTTTCAAGTTTTATTCTCTTATACTTTTTGACTTATTTTTTTTTAATCATTATAGTTTTCATTTATATGTTGTAATTGATGTTATTGGTAGCTTATGGAGACTTAGTCCAGTAAAAAAATTTTCAAAATGGCATCACCAGATCAAAGTGAAAGAAATCAATATTTCTCTCCAATTCTAGATTCAAGATGTGAAGACTAAATGCATTTTGATCTTTGTAAATTAATGTTTTAGTTTAATTAGTTGTGACGTATTATTATTTCTTTTATTCTTTGTAAATTTACGTTTTAGTTAATTAGTTGTGATGTATTATTATTTATTTTATTTTTTTGTGAATTTATGATTTAATTTAATTAGTATTTATGTTTTAGTTTAATTAGTTGTGGTGTATTATTATTTCTTTTGTTCTTTGTAAATTTATGTTTTAGTTAAACAGCTGTGATGTATTATTATTTATTTTATTTTTTTGTAAATCTATGCTTTGCATTGTGATGCAACAACAATATTATTTATTTTACATTTTTATTTATTTTGTACTTTAATTTATTTATTTTTATATAAAAATCTTTTAAAAAGTGTTTAAATCATTTTTTTTTAAATGTGGACAATTTAAGCATATCAGAATTTTTTTAGAAGAAACAAGTGCTATAAAAATATTTTTTTAAGTTTTAAAGTCTTCTTAAAAATAAAAATAAAAATAAAACCGGATTAATCCGGTTATAATCCGTATTAGATCTGATTATAACCCAGATCTATATTAAATTTGGATATTTGGTTACAATCCAGTTATCCACCTGGATAAAATTCAGATTAATCCGGGCAAATAACCGTCTGGACTTTAGCATCCGGATCCGATTAAACACCCATACTTTCAAGTTTCAATCACTCACACATCCAAATTGCCTCTTTTTATCCGGATTGAATCTGGATATCCGCCGGGATTTTAGCATCTGGATCCGAATCTGGTTATAGCCGAATATTCAAATCCGAATCCGGTTGAATACTCCTACTTTCAAATTTCACTTACTCACGCATCCAGATCGCCTCTCTTTGTTTACAAATAATCGTATACCTCATGATGTTTTTTGACAATATCAATTAGGTATTTGTTCTCCATCACCATGCAACTCCTGATTATTATGTATGGAGTTTATTTTAGCGACTTGTGGAGTGCTACTTCACAATAATATTGGCGACACTTCTTTATTTATTGGGTGGCAATATTAGAGCCACCCATAAAAAGTACCGAATTTGGTACCACAGTATCAATTTTTTTTTTTTCTAAAGCATGTTTTAGGTATTTAAAAAAACACAATACTAAAAGATAAACAAACGTAAATTCTGAAAAAAAAAAAAAAAAAAAAAAAGTATGATGGATACAAATGACGAAGGTACCTATCATTTTCATTATTTATTTACTGCTTGCGGTTTTTTGTTTTTAGCTTAGCTTGTAAATTCTTGTTGCATAGCGTCTGAGAATAGCGGTATGAGGCAGATGTCTGGTTTTTTTCAAGTTTACCGGGACAGTGGTCACTGTCAGAAGGGAAGATTTGACCATAAATGATATTTTAATTTTAAGGTGTTTAAATTTTATTTATTTTCCTATTTTTACATATTTATGTTAGAAAGTAATTAGAAATGGCTCTATGGAATCTTTTTCTTTGCATATTTTGAGGTCATGCTTCCGCGATAGGGTGTAAATATATAATACGATTCGTGAATTCAATATAAATATAATATAAAATTAATAGATTTGAATTTAATATTAATGAATTTAGGTTAAAATAAATTAATCCGTCAAAACATGATTTATAAACAGATCAATATAACAATAACAGGTCAATTTACTTAATATGAAATTAATCTATTTTACCTAATTTATAATTCATTTCAAAATTAAAATTTTATTATTATTAAGTTATAATATTGATATTTTTCAATATACTTATATTTTTATTATTTTTATTATTGAGATTGTAATTTTAAACCTATACTCATATATGTTATTATATGGCTTGTAATATTGATTTTATTATATATTAAAACTTGAAAAATATTGGTATATATATTTTTAAGATATTGTTGTTATTAATAAATATAGATTTTAACTTTTTATGTGAAATTATGTTAATCATATCAAATAAATTATGCGTTTTAGTTTAACACAATTAGATGAAATAAACAAGTTTAAATAAGTCTTATCGTATTAACATATTTTTAATTAATTATTAAACGGATTAAAATGGATGATACGAGACTATCTGTTATCTAAATGGGTTGGATTAAAGTTTGAAAGTTTAACACGTTTAACTTAACAGATTGGATTCGAATTAACCTATATAGTTAGATATTCATAACTTGACACGACACTGCTAAGACCCGAAAACTCGATTTGGCACCCATAGGACCCATAGCTCCTCCCTCCTCATTTCGGCTGTCCTCAATCTTAATCAGGCCCTTCCCAAACGGTTGATTGCAATTTGGGCTTCTATTTATTAAGCAAAATGTTATCAGGATTATCGATCTTGCAACAAGGCTTTAATGTTTAGCAATATTTTCTAAATTCCTAGAGCAATTATTTTTTTCCTAAAGCAACTTCTTCAATGTCCATTCCTAAACTCAAGACCGTCCAATTTCCAAACCCATATAAAAGGATAAGATATACAAGCAAATCATTTCTAACACAAGATAATTTTACAAACGCTAATTAGGATTCAAGAGCGTAGGCTTGATTTGAATATTAAGATGATATGAGATGATTTTAGATAAAAAATAAAGTTAAAAGTTGAATGAAATATTATTAGAATATTAATTTTTAATATTATTATTATTTTAAAATTTTAAAAAATTGAATTGTTTATTATATCTTGTATGAAAATTTAAAAAAATTATAATGATAAAATGAATTGAGATAAAATAAAATACTTTCACTATTAAAATGCCCAGATCTAAGTTAATATTAAATAACTCAATAAAATTAACAAAAACTAAAACAAGCAAAGCGCCAGACGAAAGACAACTGTTTATAATTACTATATATATATATATATATTAAAAAAGATTGAAAAAAAAAAAAAAAAAACGAATACCTCACCATAGAGGGTATCCCAGTTATTCCACATTGAACTAATCACTTCCACCTCCCAATCATTACCTAACACGTGCCCACCCGTAGTAGTTCATACCTTGTTTTTCTTCGTTAACTAGGAATCGTCCGAGGATTAATTACTAATTAGGATACAACCAAGTTGACGTTCCCATTATTATCCTTTAACTCGACTAAATCTGCAAGCCCATTGGTGGCCGACTTATTGGGGAAATCTTCAACCTCGTTAGTAGTTGACCTACTGGTGAGAGCCATGCTTCTCTTTCTCACCTCGTCCACGAAGGCTTGAATATTCCGGTCGGAGGAACCACCCTCCGCCACCGCAGCATCCGCCACGGCCTTCCACTTCAATGCGTTCTGCTTCAACTCCTCTGCCTTGGTCCCCACCGTGGCCTCCAGCAAGCACCTCTGCACCTCATCCCTAGTAATCACCTTGTTCTCGGCCTCACCTCGGCACATTCTCACCCCGGTCTTGAACACATCCACCAAGTACACTGCGTCCGTGACTTGGTCACCCCATTGCGGGAAAGCCACCACCGGCATGCCTGAGGTGAGCGACTCCATGGTCGAGTTCCATCCGCAGTGTGTGACGAAGCATGCAACGGAGGGGTGGGCCAACACTTGCTCTTGTGGGCTCCATTGGACCACCCTGCCTCTGTCCCCAGCTTTCTCCAAGAATCCTTCTGGAAGAACGAGCAGTTCGTAGCCAGCGTCTTTGTGTGGCGGTTTCATGACCCATAAGAACGAGACCCCAGAGTTCAATATCCCGTGAGCTATCTCGTCCACCTGGGCTTGAGTCAAGTAGACGACGCTGCCGAAGGAGATGTACACAACTGATTGGGGTGGCTTTGAGTCCAGCCACTCTATGCAGTCATCGGCCTTCATGAAGTCTCCGCGGACGTTTGCGTTCTGAGCCGTGGGGTTCTTGAAGAGAGGCCCGACCGTTTTGATAGGGCAGAATTTGGACATGTACTCAATGATATCGTGCTCCAGTTCCTGGAACGTATCCATCAATATGCAGAAGGGTTTGTCCAAGTTTCTGTACTGGCCCAGGATGGCCCTCCTCAAGAACGGGTACGGAGTGGTAGGGTACAAGAAGCTTGGAACTTCGTCATACTTCAGAAGTGGCATGCAAGGCAATTGAATATCAATAAAGGGTTCGGTTTCGGAAGGGAAAGGGACTAAGCCGTGGTAGTAGTGGTAGTACGCGGCGAAGCACGCACAAGATTGTACCCAAAGCATGGCTGAAGGGAGACCAACGCTCTCAGCCACATCCGAAACCCAAGGAATAAAAGGGTTATTGATTAGGCAAGAGATGGGGCGTCCCTGTTCTGCGTTTCTCCTTATCATCTCGGGGAAGATCTCCTTGCCAACGAGCTCCAGTTGGGGTAAGTACTGGTCCAAGTCTTGGCGCCTTGGCTCGTCCTCGTCCCATCCATCTTCGAAGAACTCGAAGCGGATGAATCCCTCACCAACTGGGGCAGGCTCGTCAGTGATATTGCTGGCTTTTCGCATCTGTTTGCCAATACTTTCCGGGGTGGAGAAGGTTACAAGCAAACCCTTTGAAGCAAGGCTCTTGCCAAGCCTGAGTAGAGGGTTAACATGGCCTTGTCCTGGGAAAGATATCAGAAGAACATGGACCAGAGCTTCAGATCCCATTGTTTCTATACAGGTTAAGCTGGCTGGCTAGGTTAGAAGGAAGAGATAGAGAGCTAAAGTGGCTAAAATTGAGCGTGATCGGTATACGGACTTGCCTAATTGTGTGGGATTAATGGCTAGTGGAGACAAGGAGGAGGAAGACTACTGATATATACCGCATAGAATTAATGCTCAATTTTTGATTTGTTAGAAAGAAATATGTGTGACCGTTAGGTAGCTAGCTAGCTAAATATTAACTTGAATGGTCGGTCGGAGAGAGCAAATCAAAGATGATAATGGGATCGATGGGAGTTAGTATGCACATCTTCCCACGCAGCTTAAATGTCGAGCCCACCTAACTGAGATCATGTTCCTAACATTCTCAATCATTACGTAAGTTAATTACATTTCGGTAATTGATCACGATAGTGAGATCATAACTTATAGGTATTGAGAATTTTTGTGAATAACAGTTAAAAAATAATAAAAAAATAATAATATAATATTAAATAATAGTAAATAATAACGAATAGTAATAAAATATTTTAGTATAATTGAGATCCTCTTGGTAATTATTATTTTTAATTTAAATTTTTATTTTTTTAGTATCATCATCTATCATTCTCAAGTCCAAATCAACACTTCAAACAATAAATACATAAATTTCAAAATGAAAGAAAATAAAGCCATACCACAAAATGCAATCGCTAGCTCAAGTCAAAAATAATGATCGGGCAAAATCCACTTGGTACGTATAAATACTATTGGACCTCGTGAGTAGGTACGTACACTGTACACTACATGTGCCACGCAAATTCATACCGGTATGGGGATTCAGGTCTAAGAAAATTAAGCCTTTCTTGATTTATATATATATTTGTGCATATTCACATTTTTAAAATAGTTCGATACAATAAATACCAGATAGAGAGTTCGCTCGACGTTCATGCGACAGATTACTTGAGTGAAGGTCAGATAAGGAGTTCGTTTGACATGTCACTCGAGCAAATGTCAAACAGATAGTTCGCTTGAGACTCGATAAACACTTCGGTTGAGCAAATAACCCAATAATTATGAAATTATGGTTTTTGCTGTACAATTGAATATATATGTTTGTTATAAACAATATGATTGTCTAGAATAGTGTATTTTGTCCCAAAGTGTAATTTGTGATTCTCTAAGACAATCAATATTTTGCAGTATCGTGGGATGTAGGCACGTTGCCAAATCTTGTAAATCTTTATGTCATGTGATTGTTTTTTGTTTTACTTTCTTGCATTGTTTTTCACAAAAAGTTCAACACAATCAAAGTAGAATCTGGACTTGGATATCGTACACTGATGTGCCACTGATGCAAGTCCAAACTTATATATATGAGATATCCAAGTCTAAGAAAATTAAATTTTTCTTGTCATATTTGTGCAGATTCACATTCTTAATATAGTTCAATGCAATCAACATATAACTTAGACCTGGATATCCCATATCAGTTTGGGTTTGCATCAGCTTAGTTTCGCTCAAGTCTTTGGAAGTACTTGAAATCAATCAGTACTAGTTAATTCGCTATTGAAATCTAGAAGCCTCTCAAATTAATAGCCTTCTAATTTTTTTATGAGTAATAGCTAGCGTTTTAATTTACTTTGGCTGTGATCAATCATCGTTACTTTTATAACTTTTTGTTACTTTATTTGTTTATCATGGATATAATTAGATTGATCAAAGAATAGAAATCATTTTGGTTTTTTTAATTAGAAAAGGTACAACGGCGAAAATATTACTTGTTTTTTTCATATATTTCGACATGTATAGTTAAATTTAAGCAAAGACAATATTATATATGCTTTCACTATGTCATCCTCACACTTGGAATCATCCATGCTAGCTTGCTTAAATATCTCCCTAATTTTAATTTCCGTGGATCCCTTATATAATTCCACAAACTTTCCTTCTGCATGTGTACATAATTATGAACGTGAAGTACTTCTTTTTCCATTAAATATATATGAAAAAATCTATTCATCATCTATTTTTTCATCATCCTCTCATTATCTCATGATGTGGCATTAGATGATAGGTTTACAAGTAAAATATAATAAATAGTCTCTAATCATCTAATGCTACATCATAAAATGATGAGAATTTAAATGATAAGTAGTATTACTCAATACATATATAGAACCCATATATATATAGACACACATGCACACATATACAAGACCATTAGCTGCCCACTTTGCCACAACATGCATGCATGCACGGGGGTCATGAAAGACATGACTAGTACCAGGTAGTGATATTTAGTACTAGGCCAGTTTGGACGTAATGAGGACGACATCCCCCTCCCAGATTCTTTTCGATCCCTTCACTTTATGATGAACTCGTGCTTTCAGTTTACATAAAGGCCTTTATATATAGGTCGAAGATGTACCGCACAGTAGTTTTGGGGGTAGAAACGGTTGTTTTTTTCTTCATACGACCCACGTCTTATTGAAAAGGATAACACGTGAATTTTGTTCTTGTTACAGGAATTAACGATGACAACGAATTAAACCGATATTTCAAAGGACTGGTCCTCAAAGTACAATATTCCAATTACATGTCTCATTAAAATGCAGACTAAAAACCATTAAACAGTGCCGAGCTTCGAGTCATAACAGAGGTCACACTTTTTTAAAAAACAATATCCATTATTACAACAGAGGAAAGGATTGTAAATCAAGCTAATTCTAAAGTACTGATCATTGTTGTTAACGCATTAATTTAAGCTGCAGGAAGAGACCCTAACTTAACTAGAACGGAAAATAACATGCATTGATCTATAATTTGCGGTGAAAGTAAGGGCACCCATTTTTTATGGTTGTAATATTGTTCCCAATGACCACCTAATCGCATGCTGATCTCTGCTTGCGGCTAATTTTCTCAATGCAAAAGGAGGAACGTCTGGCAGTTACCATGATCTGCTACTGAACTTTCTGGTCTTGCTTAATTTTAAGCGATGAAGGTTGGTTAATGGTTACCGTACGTAAATGATATGACCTGTTTTGTCTCCATTACAAATTAACAAAGCCAACCAGAGAGAGAGAGAGAGAGAGAGAAGAAGGAAGAATCATACAAAATTGATCTTTGAAGTCCTCATGGATTCCAGCCGTTCAAGAAGGAAAGTTGCATTGGACGCACACGTTTAAAGGGAAAAATCCAAATTCCATTCGGTGGGTTTGACTATTAGTTTTGAAATAATGAATGTTAGCGCAGGATCTGATCATTTTTACTTCAACGTATGTCTATATTATGTTTATAAGTACGTTTCGCTTGTTCAATAATTTAGGTGTACAGATCATCAGTATTCTGCTGACCTGTCTTGTCGAGGCATTGAAAATCGTAGTATTTGAAACAATAATACAAATAGAATCACCGATGCATACAGGAGTTGGCAAATTTTAAGGCCCATCTGATCATGATTTTCCAAATTTTTTTAGGCCCATCTCGTGCCCGGCCAGAAAAAATAAATATCAATTAATTAAGGTGATCGAACAATAATGACGTGCTAATATAGAAGATTGGCATGAAATTTATGAGAATGCTGCTAAAGTGGCATAAATATTTTTTGTAAAAGATGCTTACAAAATGAAAAAAAATATTTTTGCGATGTCAGTCGCATGAATCTTGAAGAGAAAAAAAAGTAAAATAAGATAATTTTTTTTTCTACAATTAATAAAACTAGTAATAAATTAAATGAGACGTAAAAACAAAAATACTTGTTGCAACAGCCTGGTGCCAGCGCTCCATTTAATAAAATTTTTCATTTCTCTCTCTCTCCATTTCGTTTCTTCTCTCTATCAATTTTATCTATTGTAATCCTATTACCCTCTCTTTTTCTAATCAAGTCCAAGTGTTTTTTGTATGTATGGGCATAGATTGAATGCATGGCTAGTTTAAAGCATCCTTAACTAATGATCGGTGTTTAACAAAACAAAAACAATTAAAGAATTAAATTTCATGAGAAAAACAAAAATCAATGCTTGGACGAACTGATCAAGAGGCACCCACAAAGCTGGCGTGCAGCTGCAACAACCGCATCCATCTTTTGCTCCCATGGCGTAACGGTTGGGACTCAAAGAGAAAAAGCTGAAAGAGAAAGAGAGAGAGAGAGAGAAAGATGCTTGTGATAAAGGCACATGCTAGCGTACAAAGAAGGAAGAAAAAATAACTTATCCATGAAAATTTTATGCCAAAAAAAAAAAAGAAAAAAAGAAAAAGAAAAAAGAGAGATGAGAAAAGAAGAAACATAAGAAGAAAGAGAAAGATAGAGGTTTGCTTCATAATGATCTTTATTTATTTATTTCTTTTTACTTTTATCCTTTTTTTTTATTTTATTCCACATAAACTGTCACATACAGCCTGATTACTCCCGTTTGCACATCCCGGTTGTATCTAACAAAACTCTTATAAAAAAAATTAGTCTACATACAATTTCCAAATGGCTTGCCAATAATTGTTGTGGAGGTGCGAATGACTTGCTCTCGATCAATCCCGCTTCTTTAGGGATGAAATTGACCTGTTTCTTTAAAAAAAAAATATTTAATCTGGATCTAATTATTTTTTAAACGCCTAGCTGATCTGATCTCAAGCATCAAATATCACTAGCATTGACATTTCTATTATAGCAACATATATATTAAAAAAAGAAAGAGAGAACTTGTTTTAATTTCGTGTATTCAACTATATAGCTTACGTGCTGCTAATTAAAGCCTAGTGAGAGAATCTTTGTTACGACGACCGAACATCATACAGAAGCGCCCTACGTGCCTTATTTTATATTATGACTTCTCTCCTAAAAATAAATAAATAATAAAAATATTGATCGGACCCAAGCCTGAGATAACAAGAACTATGGATCGGATTTGTTGTCTTTCAGTTCAAAACAGACAAAAAAAATATCAGAGAAAGTTTATGTCCTAATTAAGCAGGAAGTTGAAAGCTGTTATCTGGGTTGGTAAACAAGCGACGACAACAACATCTACATATAATTAACGCGTGCAAGATGACGCACGCCGCAAAAACTGAGAATGCTATGAAAGTGGGGAAAAAATCCTATGTGGAAAGCGTGTTGGTAAAAGGAGAAGAGGTTTTTCAAGGCATGCGGCCGGCGCGCGTTAGTACTCACTAAGAAATATTATAATATCATATACGTAGTAGTTACACGAAGAGAGATGCGAAGACGGAAGATCTGGCAAGCTGTTGCTAGCTGCCGCGCGTACGTGTTCTTCAATATAATGATCTGGCCGATATAGTAACTGAATTTCTATCTAATTTTCAACGGCGAGCGAGGGTGGTGATCAGCAACTAATTTTCAAGAGGCCGGCAATTAGGCAATTGGCTGGGGCATGCAGTGCCCAGCTAGCAGGCCCCATTAAATTAAATATTCCAAAGTAAAACAAGCTAATTATGATAATTGGGTTCGAGTACTTGGACCCAAGCTGGTGGCCGCATGGCATCAGTATATATTGATCAATTCTAGATATGGATCGTATCCTTTCATGCTATATATATATATATGTATATATATAATGAAACTTGCTGGGACGTACAATATACATACCAATATATATTCATGATCAAGTACTACTCCCCGACAGTACTAGTGTAGAAGGGTGCATGGGTGAGGATCGATGAAGCTTTTTTTTTTTTTTTTTTTTATCAATGATCGATTATGATCTGTTAGGGAAAATTTGATTAGAAAATAGCATTTGTTGTGGTATGTATAAACTATATATGTTTGAGTTTAATGCATGCATGCATGGAGTAGTACTAGTACTACTGCTGCCTAAATTAAGCATCATATATATGATCAAGAGACGATCGATCCAGTTTAGTACTATAATCATGTAGGACATTTTTATGTATATATGTCAAACTAATCTCGAGTATTCGATCGGGTGTTTACAACTCATATTCAAACATATGAGCTCGGCCAGTACTACTACTAGTCGGAATATCCGACGTTTAATGTTTTAGTATTCATTTAAACTTAACCTGGGTCTTTGATTTTCGCCAAGTTTTTTGCAGGACTATTGTTTAATTACATATTTAACTTTTAGATAATAATTTAGATTTTCTTTTTATGGAGAATTTTTCATAATTTCAAAATTTACAGTTATTAATTAAGCAAACCCGGCTTAGATCTGGGCTTCTTCAAATAATTTTGGAAAGGTACTGATCAGAGAAAGAGGTAGATAATCTCAAAAAAGAGAGAATTTTGCGAAGTTTCTTCAACTGCATGGTACTATGTTTCCATTGGAGTCCCGGTAACACTTTCAGTAGTAGTGTCAGTACCATACCAATTGACATTTGCTACCATGAGCCTTGGCATTCATAAAGCAAATAAATTTATATTGGTCGTTGTTTTATAAACTTCATATTATTCTAGAATAGCTTTTCATATTTTCCTTGCAGTGCTCATGCAGTGATATTCGGCACAAGTTGGATTGTTTTGCTTGGTAGAAATGGTGTTCTTCTCTGTAATTAGAAGGGCTAGAAATGGATGCGTACACTTATGTGTGCGATATATATATCAATTTGAAATACATATAAATTTGAAATCTCGAACGTTCTTAATATCCAGCCTTCCAAAACAAGGAATCCCATACATTGTTTTGAAACCACCCCCCCTAAGAATCATCAAAAGTTTACCCGATATTTTTTTTTTTAATACTGAAATAGGAGTTAATTTTAAAATAAAGTCGTACTGCTCATAAGCCTTACACCATGCACACCCATTTAAAAACATATCATTTTACTTGTTTCTCCTATTTTACGTATAAATATCTCTGAAATTATTTTCATTATGTGTGTAAAAAGGTTAAATAACATGTTTTTAAGTGGGTGTACAAAATGTGAAGTTTATGTCTAAAATTTTTCTTTAAAATATTGCTATAAGTACATAAAACAATCCAAGCCCCATATCTCTAACTGTTTGCAGTGGTGGTGGTAGTGGTGCTGTCGTTAATTTTGTGGTGATCATTTGCTTAATTAGGAGAAATTACAAAAAGTTGGAGCTGTCATGTTTGTTTGTTTGGTTTTTTTTTGGATTGGTATCCATAAAAAAACCAAACATATTGTAATAATAAAACAAAAAACATCCAGGAAGTTTCACTTGTCTCCAAAAAGTAGCAAATAAAAAAAAATCAAATAATACAAAAATGCTATGAATATGGTTCTAATTTTTAAAATCTTTATCATTTGTCTCCTTCTCTTTGGGCCGGGACAAGAGGAACGTCCTGGATGTAATTTATTTCGCTATTACACTATGTCTATTTTTTTTTTTTTTTTTTATGGAAAATGCAATAAATATTTCAAATTATAGATTTTTTTTTTTTTTTTAATGAAAATGAACCTAGCTAGCTAACAACACATCGGAATAAAAAAGTCCATTAGTTACAAGTTTTTCTCTTGAAATTCAACCCATCTAGCGCTGTCTACTTAGTTCATTGGTTAGCATATATTATACAAATCATAACTTCTTTGCTCTTTTTTTATTCCCCGCTATGTTTGGAACATTCATTCATCAACACATGATGTCTCAATCAATTCAAAACAAAATCAAATAGAAAGGAACATTTACATAAGTTCTAAAAAATGGTATTCTTTGGAGCTATTAATTATTTCTTTTACAGTGCTAAAAAAGGCTCCAATAAATCCCATACATAAACTTTTCTTTTCTAGACGCAATAAAAAGCATTAGATATATATATATATATATATATATATGGTGGATTTCATTCATGCAACTATTTGTCACTATTTCTGATTTTATTTTATTCCTATATTGGTAAATTCTTTTTAATAAAAAATTAAGATTCTTTCATTTGCAAAATTTACTGTATTATCTACCAAAAAAAAAAAAAAAAATTAACATATTGTAATCGCAAAACAAAAACTGTCCAACACGTTCCTCTTGTCCCCAAAAAGTGCAAATAAATAATTTTTTTTAATAAAATAAATAAATTATAAGTATTCTTCAAATCATAACTTCTTTTGCCTTTTTTTATTCTAAAAAAATCAGTATTAACGAAACAATAACAATCTACTGTAATTACAAATATAATTAAAGAAAACATTATAAAATCTCATTAATTCGGTTCTTTCCTAAATAATCAATTACCATATAATTGCTATTTACTTTTATATGTACATTTCAATTTTTACAACCAAACATAAAGAACATGTATTTAAATACAATCTGTCTATCTCTGACATCTAAATATTGAAACAAAGAACACCCGGCCACCAAATTGCACCACTTATATTTATTTAGCATATTTCCTATTTTTCCTACTTATCTTATTTTATTTATATATTAATAAAGCAAAAACTCCAAATTCATTTCATACAGGAGCATTTGCCCTATTTGCAAGACATGGCAGCTCAGACTTCCAAAAAAGAATGGATTATTCAACTTACTGCAAAACCTTGGCCAGTGGAAGCAAAACACCACAAAAAATTCAACATCCTTTCCATCCATACAGTAGATAAAACAACAACATGCACTCTTGAATGCATTTATAACTTAACTGTGTATACGTAACAGCCACTTTCATGAGGGTCCTACAAAATATTTGCATGTTATATATATGTTGCTCTTAAGATTAAAAGTAGAATTTATATTCCTATGTGTTGGTTTTTTTACTAGACTTATATCAAGCTATAATCTGTTTTGATCTATTTTTCTTTTACTTAGTACGCAAATAGAAAGTAATTAGTATGCATTTTCAATCACATTTTGCTTATTGGTAAAAAATAATTATTTTCACAATATTTTTTCCTCAACTAGGAGAACGTGCCTTGCACATTACTCCGTCACTAGTGTGTGTTTGCGTTGATTGTTACTTGATTGCTGGCAAGCATGCGCCCAAATCTATTTTGCATTTTTTGTGTTGAACCAAAAGGGAAAAGCAGAAGTCACTAATAATCTTATGGGAAATACTTTAGCTACAAAAGAATTACACAAAAGCAATCCCACAAACTGATGTGACTTGATATGATTCGTCATATTATAAAGTTATTTTTATTATAAAATAGATATAACAGATCAAAAGAAACCACGTCAGTTTGTGGGATTGCTTTTGTATAATTCTTTTGTGGATGTAGCAGTCCTCATAACTTATAATTAAGACGTCGTTATACGTACTACTGATCAGTACAAGAAATTTCCCTGTACTAAGAGTTACATAGTACAAAAAAGAGAATTACACTGGAGACAGTATAAATCCTAAGTCTGGCAAAAAAGAGAGTTACACTGGAGACAAAGTCTAAATCCTGAAATTTTTAATGTTCTAACAATGAAAGCCATGTAAAACCTCTTAACAATGCTGAGGTTGAAACATGAGAGGGTAATTTAACAAGGGGGACATAGTACAATCAGAAAACATGAATCAGATGAGAGCCTCCATTGACTCACTCAACAAGCATTGCCAAACTTTAATATATATATATATATATATATAGTCCAACATATATATAAGCTCAGTTTGCACATTAATTTCCATTAATAAATCAGCGCATATATATATCAGTACTTCCCCATATTACTGGGTTGGTGTTTCTAGAAGGTACTTGGATGCTAGAGCATGTTATCACCAAGAATAAAGAAGCAGCTTACCACCACACCATTTATATGGGTTTACATTAAACATGCCCATGGCGAGTTGCTAGAAGAACAACCAACTAGCCTCAGGCCTTGGTTGCTGTACATAATAAAGATTAGACAAACAAGAAAACAATGAGACAAAGATGCAATTATTCCAAGCCCATACCATACCAGGAGTATTTTATTATATGTGTTCTCAAATATTCTACTACACAAAGCCATGTCAAGATAAGCTAATAAATTTTTTTATTGCAATAAGAAGGTATGCTCACAGTTATAAGACAGATTAAGAGAAAGATAACAAAGCAAGAATGTTTGAGGAGGTTCAAGGTGAAAGGGAAGATAAGAAAAGGATGCACATGTATACCTCGTGTAATCTGATCACGTATACATGTTTGAGGAGCTTCAAGGTGGCAACCTTCCTCTTTATCTGCAACACCATATATATATATATATATCTATATATATATATATATACATTAGTGAGAAAAGAAAAAAATTGGACAAAGAAAACGTATATTAACATATATATATATGTATATTTATATATATAAGCTCATGCTAATTACTCGTATCCTGCACCAGAGGGTAAAAGAAAACTATGCATTTCCCTTGATAACAATTCTCTTATAGATTAATCAAGTACCTGTACCACCACCATAATTACCATCCAAAATTCATTTTTCTAATTAGAAGTTTATCTGAGACAGTACCCCTATTATAAGTATAATTAGATGAATATATATAAACCAATATTATTGATAATGGAGTAGTACAAGGTGTGTGTGTGTGTGTTATATGGGCTTGGACATGTAAAAAACTTAAAACGCATTGGAGCTATGAAATTAGATTTATGAAACACCAGCTACTCATTTATGAAAAACTGATCAAAACAATCCTTCAGTATCAAAGAATTCCTAATGTAGATCAAGCACGCACTTCAATTTGACATTATTTACTGCAATTGAACAAAAAAACCTAGCTAAATACAAATACCCAAAACAAAGAGCTAGAGATAGACACAGATTGAGTGAGAGAAATACCACACAGATTGAAAGGAAGTGGCGCGTGACGGTGGGGTACGATGGGGCAGCCTTGATCGTGGAGGAAGAGAGAGGGACTGAGTGAAAGTTATCGAGAGAGAGGGAGAGATAGAGAGAGAAATATACGAACGGTGAAAGATGAAGAGAGAGACAGAGGAGACTTATTGGCTAGGCAAGGTAGCTTAGAGAGACGACGTCCAGGAGGTGGAATCAGATTCACCTATGGAAATCAACGGGTCACAGAGAATACAGAGAGAGTATCGGTGCAAGGAAGGAGAAAGGGTAATGATACCCTTGCGGTTACTCCACTACCGGTTTACTACTTGTTCTACGTGGACTTTTTTATTTTAATTTTCTCCACACAGAAGCTAAACGCCTACTCTCCCTTATCTCTTCTGAAACTTTTGTCATGATGTGATTTTATGTCAGTCGTGCCTCCCAATGTTTGAACTTTCGTTTTCATTTTCGTTTTCATTTCATTTTGAAATTCGAAAGCAAAAATCTCACACTCGTTCCTCTCTAGAACCAACCAGGCCGGGCTCATTTTTCTGCTCCTCTCCATCGTAAACCAACCAGGCCGAGCCTCCTCTTCCGGCTTGGGAACAACGATGCCATCGAATGTGAGATACCCATCCCCGATACCCACTCCCAAAACCAATCTCCCACACTAACTCACTCACTCACTCACTCACTCACTCTCACTCTCTCTCTCTCTCTCTCTCTCTCTCTCATAGAAGCCCTGGCGTAGCTCCCAGGCCGAGCCTCCTCTGCTCTTGGGGTTACTATCTAACTCTCCCCTCTCTGTCTCTGGTTTTGGAGATTTGGGCAAAATCACACCATGTCTGCCATCGACCCGCACAGTTGACAACCCTCCTGAGCCGCCAGGTGAGCCCCACAATTTCCCTCTCTTTACGATTTTCTTTTCTAGGATGATTACTAGGATTGTTGTATACTGTGCTTTATAACATTTATGAAAAATTCAATTCGTAAGCTTAGGGACATCCATTATTGTTCATAATAGAAGGAAAGAAATGTTAGAAAACAAGCAAGGACCAATGTGTGCAGCTATCTAATGATTATTATTTTGGAAAACAAATCATGCCAATGTGCAAGATGATTAAAAGTCAGTCCAATGTGTATGACTGTTTAAAACCCATTCATTTTTTTTGTAGACTAAACATCTAAAAATTTTATTTATCATCTAAGCAAGCTTAGCTAAATTATTTTCCAATTATTTTCTAAATTATTTTTCCCTGATGGAATTGTTTGGTATCTCATGTAGACACCTCACTTTTTTATTATATATGATGAGTACACTTAACAATGTTGAAAGACTAACATGTATATTAAATTTCTCCAAGGAGGAATTTGTTACAGTTTCTAAGTGAGTATATACCTGGTTTTTTTGACATACTTTTGTCTTTCTTGCTTGATAGAGTCATACTTTTTTGGGTCATACAGTTTCTAAGTGACTATATAATTTTTTTTTTTTTTTTTTGGGTCATACTTTTGAAAGACTAAGCATATATGTTGCTTTTTTCTAACTTTTTCAATGTCGTTTTTTGCTAAAAGTGCATAATTTTTTTTTTTTTTTTTTTGTACATTTAGCTTTGCTCATTGTCTATCCTTTTTCATAAGCTTTTTTGTATTTTACATGAATGAGTCAAGCATTTTCCTAAAAGCTGCATGTAGCTTCTTTTTGGTATTTAATAGTTTGTATTTTCAAGTAAAAGCCCATGGCCTAAGTTATATATCAACTGGAAAGATTTCCTCAAACATCTTATCATGTTATCATATTACTTAAATGCAACTAAATAATTAGCTTTATTCTCAAGCACAAAACATGCTTTCCACCTGTAATTGGCAGCTATTTGTAAAAACAGGTATCGTAAAAAATTGAGGGATTCGCACAATGAAAATATTGTATAAAATATTAAAACAGGTCTTGAAAATTTTGCTGATATTTTTGTTGAAAATATTGGATATGATGTCACTTGAAAATATTATGTTTGGTATATGTGTACTCTGATATGTTGAAAATATTGTATATGTTTTTACTTCTCACTGGAATGGAAAAGTTTCATATATATAACTTTTTTAGTCACGCTGTGATATGTGCATTATATAAGGTTTTTAGTCAATATGTGATATGTGCATTCCAACATATTGATATGTGCCTCTAAACAGAAGAATGCAAAAACATGTTTATGGTATGGTGCACGTTGTTGTAGTGCTTTTTCTCGTAATGGTTTTGGCTCCTACAATATAATCTGGAGTCTGCAAATGGAGGAATAATCAAAATGGTTACATCATGGTTATACAAAATGGTTATAGTCAATGGTTATAACATTATCAACATTAAGAACATGGTTACAAAATGGTTAATTTTCCAAGTGACTAGTTATACTCAATTTTTCACCAAATTGTTACCAATGTTCAAACTATTCTGGAGTCCCAGACTCACAAAATCAACACTCCAGCCTTGCATCATCAAAGTTCCAATCTCTCACAAGATCCCTTCTCACAAAGAGAGCTTCATACAATATTTGTTCCAAGCTCAAGCCACTCCAATCCTCTTGCTGCCTTCTTCCTCACAGAAACATTATACTGCAACACTCTCATCCTGCAGTAAACACAAAAAAGTCAACAACAATCAGCTGACTCTTTAGAGTTCCCCAAATCTGAAGCCCAGTTTTTAAAAATCACGAAACCCACAATCATTCTTCCAAGTCACAATAAAATAATGCAAAACTAACCATGATAGCAAAAATGCAAAGCAAACCCATAATCATTCTTCAAAGACCCTTTTGTGCAAAATTTCAACAATTCCATAAATCTTACTACACAAGTGTATCATAAAATATAATCCAATGTAACAAAATTTGGGGCAGACCAGCAATTGTAGAGAGATGGAAATTGTGGCGCTTACCTGGCAGCTTAGGAGGGTTGTCAACTGTGCAGGGCGGCGGCAAACATGGTGTGATTTCGCCCAAATCTCCAAAACCTCCCAAGCCAGAGACAGAGAGAAAGGCGAAGGAGAGGGGAGAGTTAGATAGTAACCTCACCTTCGAAGGTGCCGTTGAATGGTGGCCACACCGCAAAAGATACAACCCCATGAACAAAGGAGGCTCGACCTGGGAGCGACGCCAGGGCTTCTGAGAGAGAGAGAGAGAGAGAGATAGAGAGGTAGTGTGGGATATTGGTTTTGGGAGTGGGTATGGGGATGGGTATCTCACCTTCGATGGCATCATTGTTCCCACGCCGGCAGAGGAGGCTCGGCCTAGTTGGTTTGTGATGGAGAGGAGCAGAAAAATGAGCTCAGCCTGGTTGGTTCTAGAGAGGAACGAGTATGAGATTTTTGCTTTTGAATTTCAAAATGAAACGAAAACGAAAATGAAAACAAAAGTTCAAACGTCATGAGGCACGACTGACACATAAACTCACATCATGACAAAAGTTTCAGAAGAGATAAAGGAGAGTAGGCGTTCAGCTTCTGTGTGGAGAAAAAAAAAAATCCATCTAAGACAAGTAGTAAACTGGTAGTTGAGTAACCTTAAGGGTATCATTATCCTATGGACTAATGCGGCGATAATATTGTCGCTGCAACAAGATAATAACCTGTAATTTCACTTGATAATATCTATAAAGTCGCCGCAATTTGTATCTGTAATGGCGAATTTGATAGTCACCACTAGAAAAATGCGGCTACAATGAAAATCCTCTGTTACGTCCAAAAATCTCGCAGAGAATTTTTTTGGCAGCAAAAACTGCTTTTTCTTGTAGTGATGACCTTGCACAGATCTTAACCATTTATGCACCTGTGTCTGAGATCACATTTGTGTACGTAAAATACTAATATGCTTATAAGGGTCAAAGGAGATATATAGTGTACGTAAAATATTAAAAAATATTTAAATATTGAGATAAAATAAGAGAAAATAGTTTGAAATATTTGTAAAATCAAACCAAGCACAAGTGCAAGTGTGTGAACAATATAGTATTCACAAGGCCTACGAAGCACGCGGTCGCGGGGGAGCACACAAAATGGATGGGTCATTACTGGCTCATGATGCTTCCCATGACATCATTGCAACGCATAAAAAAATAAGTATTTTTTTTTTAAATTATAATAAGTATGGGCACAATTAAAGAAGAAGAAAGTTAAAAACCATGCGGTTTATATGCTGCATGGCAGCATTCACATAATGATTCATGGCCACATTATTATTATTACGAAAGGATATTAATAGCTAGTTGCATTTGCAAGTTTATCCTGCATACTTCATGCTAAAATTATTGTCGTTCCATTAAATGGCCCTACCAGACCGATTGGACAGCATTTTTGTGCAGCACTACTACTCCTCCACGGCTGCAGACACATCGGACACAATTTCTTTGGACGAGCTCCTACATGAATTGCCAATAACGTCGTCCACAAAAACATTCAAATTCAGGTCCGAGGAGCCGCCGTCAGCCACCGTCATCCTAGCCACCCGTTTGAACTCCTCGGAATTTTTCTTAAATTCTTCTGATCTCGGCCCAGCCATAATTTCTGCGATACATTTTTCAACTTCCTCGGTTGTGACAACTCCGTCGCTTTCCGGCCTAAGCCTCACACCAACCTTTAAAACATCAACAATAAGCTTTGCATTTGTTGGCTGGTCGGTCCACTGCGGGTATGCAATCAACGGCACCCCTGCAGCTATGGCCTCTAGCATGGAATTCCACCCGCAATGTGTTAAGAAGCACGCGATAGCGGGGTGGGCTAAAACCTTTGTTTGAGGACTCCACGCCACGATAAGGCCTTGGTCTTTTGTTTCTTCCAGAAACCCGGTCGGCAGTACTCCGGCACCGTCTGGCGTTGGGTTTTCAGAGACCTTAACCACCCAAAGAAATGGACGTTTAGAATTCTTGAGGGCTGTTGCAATGCTCTCCAAATGCCTTGCAGACAACACGATGATGCTGCCGAAGGAAACGTAGATAACTGAAGAGGGTGGTTGATGGTCGAGCCACTCCATGCAAGTTTCGTGAGGTTGCCACATATCGATAGCACCGACATCAACATTTTGATCCTCACCAAGCAGTGAAGGAGGGACTAAAGGACCAACAGGTAGTATTGGGCAGAGCTCAGACATGGAATCAATGGCTTCCTTCTCAAGCTCAAAAAAGGAGTTACCCAGAACCCACTTCAGCTTCTTTATGTTTTGGAACATCTCCGCAAATAGCTTCGGAACGCTACCAAATGGGTTTGAAGGAAGAACAAAGGAAGGTAGGTCTTGTATCTGTAACAACGGCAGGCCCGGTAATTCAACACTGATTTCTGGGTTTGCTAGATTAGGAAAGGGGTTGAGGTTGTTATAAAAGCGGTAGTAAATTGCATAGAGAGCACACGGTTGAATCCATAGCATGGCGCATGGAATGTTGTGCTCAAGGGCAACGTTGGCTACCCAGGGCACAAATGGATTATTTATAATACAAGAAAGCTTCTTGTGATTCCGATGGAAATGATCTTTGATAAGGTTTGAGAGGTTAACCGGTCCGGCTTTGCCTAGGGTCTCCACGTAGTGGTCAAGATTGGCCTTACGGTCATAGTCGATGCTAAAGCCGTCAGAGAAGAAGAGTAGCTGGATTCCGGAGATGGAATTGATGCTAGTGGAGGAGGAGGAGGAGGATGAAGACTTGAGCATACGGTGCAGGAATATTTCAGTGATGGCTAAGGAGACATGGAGGCCCCTGGAGACGAGGCGTTTTCCTAGTCTAAGCAAAGGGTTGATATGACCTTGAGAGGCAAAGGCCACCATTAGCACATGAGTTTCTTCATTTTGCTCATTGATCAACACCATGATTGAATAGCAAGACACGTGCACAGGTTTAATTGAAGGGTGGGCAAGGAGTTCAGATGAAAGAGGAATTGGAGCAGTGGGTAGTGATATATAGAGGGAGTGTTGGATCAGAACTGAGAATAGCCAAGGGCCTAGGCTATCGTGTGCAGTGACGCCTGCATTTAATCTATAATGACCTTATTAAAAAGAAAACAATCAATCAGACGACGGAAAAGGTTAAGAGCTCTGATGTCTTCCTCTATATTGATAGTAACGTACGTCCCCTCTTTTCTTTTCTCAAATTATCATTCATTAGATAGGAAACAAATTGCATCCTTTTGCATTCACTTAATGAACGCCAACATAATTAAAGATCTGAGCTAGATATGCGAACCCTGTGTTGCCGAAGTGAAAGCAGCTACATGATCTGTTATATTAATTGGCTTGTTATGGTGCAAAGAAAACGCTCTGATAGAAGGAAAATCTCGACTAAACTGGAAGATCTCAAACGAAGTACGTACTAGAAGATATCATAACTATGCCCGATCCACCATAATCTGGGTTGGAAGATGAAGTGGATCCTCAGGGAATCAAACAAGAAGGTTCACAATATTGTAAATTAGGCCCTGTTTGGATACAAGAGTAATCTCAATCCATCTTATTTAATCGTTACAATTTTCTTAAATTTTTACAGAAAAAATTATAAACAATTCAATTTTTTTAAATCTTAAAACAATAATAATATTAAAAAAATAATATTTTATTCAATTTTTAACTTTTATTTAACTCACAATTTAAACGGCACCTAAACATACATATAGAAATCTTGTTTTTGGTTAATTCATAACTAATATATATGATTTATACACATGTTCTTTTTGTAAAAATATGGACTCTACTATTAAAAAAAAGTACAAAAATATATTTTTTTAATAAGACTTACTTTTTTATAAAAGACTTGTATAAAATTTATAAATGTATCTAGTATTTTTGACCTCTCGTCAACTTTTGACGTATTCTCTGAGTTTGTGAAATGATATCAAAATAAAGAAATTTTTTACTCATTATCCTTATATACTATACACCACATTTTTTTTCTAAAATTTTACTTAACATAATGAACATCAACATGATGGTGCATACGTGCAAATTAACCTCATTATTGGCCGGATAGTCTTCTACGTATGTTCCTCGTGATGATGACACGTATGCAATGCAACGCACTAAATGAACGAGATCTTCGATCGACCATGTCTTCTTTCTTATTCACAAACACTTGGCTGTCCTTTTTCCCAACGGACTAAATAACTCAAGTGTCCCATTTTGATAGGGTCCCAATGCATCCCGCCAAGCGAAGCCATTTGTATTTTTGTACGCACTTGGGATTGGGAATGTGACAGCAACCTCAGGGCCGCTCACGGGGAATGTGTGACTTGCTAGGGACCTTCTGGGCCCACTTCCCCCAGCGGTTGATAATTATGCTCCCAAGCAGAAGGCTTACTTTCTTCCGTTCTCATGATCCTATATTGACTCTTGCGTGTTCGGGCAAAGCTGAAGGCCCATCTAAACGTTCGTTTTGGGCTTTGAACGAAAACCTGGACTCCACTATCATTATTGCGTCGATCAACAATGAAAAAATAAAAATTAAAAATCTCAGCATTTTGTAAGATGTACAGCATAACCATTGACGGTCCAAATATACGTATATATATTTTTTTTTTCAAGCTTCAAATCTTATCTTATTATAAGTAAGTAAATGTTATTACATTTATACGTACTTATAATGACTTTTGGTAACCTGCAGGAGGGCGTACATGATTGGTTGACAACCGAAGTACTTCACAACGTCCCATTAATGTTATTACAAATATACTTAATTACCAAAACATGTAACATTACAAAGGTATTTGGAATATACCTAATTATTATAGCTACCTGATCGAAGTAGTACATATTCTTTTATGTAGTTCCATTGCAATCCATTCAAAGTACGTAATTAGCACCTGCATGCATGATACTTAATTTGGCATGATCAGCATATATATATATATATATATATATATATATATATATAATATTACTGGTTATCGCTAGGAACAATCTTATGCCCCTCACCGGGACTACTAGGACCGGAGTACTTCTCTGCAGTTCGAGAGTATTTGTAATAAGTATGCAATCCGCCACCCGATTTGAGCGGCCCTGAAGTGCTCCCTATGGTCACCCCCTGCGATAATCCATCAATCCCTCGCCCGCTATGATCATCACCATGCAGCTCTCGGCCATTCAGTGGCCTTGCTTCTGCGACATTAAGCTGCATAGAGCTCAACCAGAGGGAAATAAGTAGAAACAATGACAAGGCGGCAACAACGTCTTTGAGTCCCCTACCCATATTGCTAGAGATCATCGATGTTTATGATCAGGCTTTTTTATGACTTTGATGTTATTCTAAGTGCACGAGTATCGATCATCTGCGCCTAATTGGAAATGAATGCCAAGAATATTGGTGCTCTATTTATACTATTTTGAGATTGGCTTACGGTTGAAACACACCGCGCGCTTAATTAAGACACGTACGTGATCCCAGTTGTGGAATTGGCATTCATGAATTAGCGCCACCACCACGTGCACATTTGTGCTAGGTAACCAAAACAGGCAGAATCATTGCAAAATGGAAGTACTTGACGGATACGTACGTTAAAGTCTACTTTCTATTTCTAAAAGTATTATAGACCAAGTATACTATATATACATCACCCATATTTTTTATAATTTAAATATATAGATCATACAGTACTACGTAGTGTACGCTGTCCACAATATATATATATATATATATATATATATATATTAATTGACAGCCAGATCATTTACGCTTGCAGTACTACTTACGTATTAGATCGTCAACCGTCCAAATTATGAACTCGCTCGGACACATTGATCAAGTACAAGAAATAAATTAGGAGAAACAAATTAAAAAAACGAAGGGAATTTAACGATCGATCCCGGTTATAATAATAATGCAGAAACAATGATATATAATAAACAATATTATATATAAGGTTAGATGAATGACCAAAATTAATTTATCTCTGGATCATTAAGTAGCAGCCAGAAGCTGGTCCAATTCGCAATCTATTATTTAGCACCATGTCTGTTAAATTAAGTGGAACTTATCTAGGTAGGAGATATAGCATAGACGGCACGAAAGACTGTGACAACCACGTTGGAATATAGTGGCCGGCCAGCGCGAGCGCGCGCGGTACCAAGAAAATGTTCAACTGGGTTGGTTCAGGCACATATATACGTCACTAAATGGGGGTGACGCCATATTGGTGAACCGTACGTTTAAGCCATCGGTCTGGCGGATTTCCAAAATGAGTGGAGAATACTGTTTTATCTAGTAATTTGACATGCTTTTTAATTTAATTTCTGTACTTTCTCCCTTATCTTTTTACTTATTTTTTTTTTTTAATTGGCATTTTCCTTTTATGACGAATGCTAGCTGAAGCCATTCATATTATATGAATCAGTGAGCGTGAATATTGCCATATTCAATGCATGTATATTAATTTGGCTTGATTGTTGAATCAATTTCTTGGAAGCAAACTAAAAGCAGTTTTATTCGTTTGCTGAGTAAATATATTATATATGGTTATTAAACTTCGCTCATGAAGCTAGACTTTAAAATACGATTAATACTGCTGCGTACTAATTAGAATTTAGAGGCCGCAAGATCGTGTTCATGAGGGATTAGAGAACAAGAGTAGTATATATATATATATATATATATATATAGATGGCAAAATCAGAGAAAATTCTGATGGAAGGTATTGACTGGCCGGAGAACTCAGAGCTAGCAGACACTCAGATTTACAAACAGCTATGGACTGCAAATGAATGGCGAACCTATATAGCTAGCTTTACGAAAAAGAAAAAACATTAAAAAAGAGAGAGAGAGAGAGAGAGAGACTTCGAAAATCATGTTAATTAGTCATGAACCAACATATGATTGTATGATGATACACAGTGGAAAGGCCGGGGTACTGCTGTTTCAAGCAGACTATGCATGGCAATTTGGAACTTTAACGAATTTAGGAGGAAAAACATTAATTTCATTGCGTATAGAAGCTATATATAGAACCCACCCAATTGCGACTATTTTCTCTTCCGTGCTTCATGTACTTGATTAATTAGTCCTTATGTGAATACGTGATAGCCATTTAACAGAAAATTAAGCCCCCCAAATGTATTACAAGAAAAATGAGTATTTGTGAATAATTATCTACTACGAGAATAACTATTTGCGATAAAAACATACTCATTTTGACATAAAATAATCAGTTTTCTTATAGCAGCAACAAAATATATATATATATATATAGCAAGCAAGGGCATGCAAATGCATTAATGATTAGTGGCCATGTACAAATAGAGATAAATAAACTAATTCGGCTAGATCAGAAAAAATGTTGAAAACAGTACTCAAAATGGTAGTGGCTTTTGCTATATGAGCGTAGATCAGGCCTCTGCAGGGAGATCAACTGGCCGGCAGACACTCAAGCACTTATAAGGATGTTGATCTATCATGTTCATGCGTTTAAATATAGTTCCTTGGCTTGGTATGATCTAAACCTCATATATATATTATTATTAAGTACAAAGTTAATCTAAAATATCTGACTATTGGATAATGTTTTAATTATGAGGTTACGTATAGTACTAGATGTCATTTTATCACATTTCATGTTACCCTGGACCTGGACTCTCTCTCTCTCTCTCTCTCTCTCTCTCTACAATATTACATAGTCCTAATGAGGTTTCAGAATAATATATTATATACAGTGTGGTTTCATATATAATAATTCAGTTTCAATACAACAAAATCATGTTTAATTTCGTGTTTTAGCAATTGAAAGGATTATATATATTTTAGAGAGTGGTTCGGTGACTATATATTGAATAGATAATGAAAATCCGAGGCCCCAACTCATGCGCGCAATTCAATTTGAGAAATGGAAAAGCGAAACATTGATTATACCTAGCTTTCTATGCATATAATATTGAACCTAAAAGTGAAAAATATATAATTATTTTTTACGTCCTAGCTAATTGGTTTTATTCATGCATATATATAATTCCTTAATATTAATGTTGCTAGTTACTGGGTCTGCACCTCCTAGCTTTTATAATTAGGCCCGAAATGTCTCAGCCCGCACCTAGTTGCTTTTAGACCGGACCTTCCTTCATAGTTTTTCTTAGCCATCTTTTGTAGTGGCCCATAACAGTTTTGTCCGTTACTCTCAAATGGATTGTGCTGATGGATAATCCGACAGCTGTGGAATGAAAGTTAAACAGCCCAGTCCAGGGAAAAAATTAAAAGGACAGAAGACGAAAAAGAAAATATAAGTAAAACTCTAGGTACGTACATTATATTGGCAATACAAGGAGATTAGAGGAAAGACAGTCAATGAGAATACATGCATGCACGTATGGATGAGCAAGGCAGTGTGCCCGGCCTTGCAGGTTATGCAGTTACAATGACACCTTTATTACCAATCTATATGTATTAAGCACACCCCAAAAGAGAAAATATAAACAGAACCAAGAAAAAAGGAGCATGATCTCCCTATTTGAAGGACCCATGCATTGACATTAATGGAGTTACTTGTTGTTGCCCGTAACAAGTTTATGTCCTGCACCAGGACTCGGACCAGAGTTCTTAATACCTGCCACAGACTGAAGGTTTTTAGGTCTGTGTCCTCCACCACCCGGACTTGGCCCTGAGTTATTCATTGCTCTATGGAAGCCATCAATATGTTTAAAAATATAACCATGTGACCTCGAGCTAATCAACGGCCGGGCTTCTGTTGCAGAATGCATAGAGTTCATCAGTAGGATGTAAATAAAAAGAACACGAATGATGGCAATTACACACTTCTGGCCTCTACCCATTTCAGATATAATTGCAGTCGTCGGGCTTAGCTAGGAATAAGGAATATATTTCTTCTGATCAGTGTACTTATGTGCTTGACGAATGAGTCGGGAAGGAGCTCTACTTATATATAGTGTCTAAGACTTTGAGGAAAGGAGATAATATGTTGCTTATCGGTGGGCCGGAAGCCTTTTGACAAATGGAGCAATATTACTTTTTAAAGGCAGGTGGGATTAGGTACCGCCACCTTTGTTTAAGCCATTACCAGAAATCTAACGTACACAATGCATGCAGGTAATTCCTTGGAAACCTAAATATTGTTTGGTGTCTAAAAGGACTTTCACCAAGATCGGCTAGAGTCAAATTAATGGGGTTTTCACGCTACTGCAAGAGATCTTGTTTTTCTTGGACTGTATGTAATAGTTAGGAGAGATATTCAAAATTAATGAATTTGCCCCTAACATTGAGCAGTTCAATACTCCAAATTCCACAATATCAAAGAAAATGATTCAAATAATTAAAAGGTGAAACGTTGATTCAAGTAATTCTATGCACGTGCGTGCTGCGTTTCAGTATTGAAATTGATTGACCTGACTTCTACTGATCATGGGTGGAAAAATAAAATCAATCGCCCTCAGACTGGCTTTGAACCTAACCAGAAAAAAGAAAAACATAAAAATAAAAAAAATAAAAAAAATAAAAAGGAAAGAAAGAAAGAGAGAAAGAAAGAAGAAGAGGAGGAGGAGGAGAAAAGAAGCCATTTCTCAGTCTAATTAAACACGTTTGCCTGCAAAATAGTACAAGCTAGGGGTTTAGATAGAGCTGGACATCTGGTAACCATTGAGGCGGCACAAAAGACAGTGACATCCACATTAATAGAACTTTTTTGGGTAGCATAAACATGGTTCAATTGATGTGTTCATGCAAATGGAAGGATGGATCATGCATGAGAGCCATCGCCGTGAAAAAGAATATTAAAACCTTTAATTTCTAAATGTATATGCTGGCAAGATTTTCAATTTCGACTATCTTTCGGCAAATGATTTATGACTTGGTATAGGTTCATGCATTAGATTTGGCTTAACTTTTCCTTAGACGTACTTTATAGACGTCCTTTGAAAGGCCAGTGTCAAATCATGTTTGGATCATCGGAGTTACTTTTCGTAATGGTACCACCAAGCTAGCATTATCCATCTTCTCCATATATTCCTCTTTTTGAGGCCCTAAAAATTTATATTGGGCGGCTTTGTACCTTAAAGGAATTAATCAGACTCTCATAGCCATCTTTATATCTTGTTCAAACAGTACTATTATACAATTAGAGTAATAATATCGAATATATCAATACTCCCAAATCATCGGTACAGCTTAAATTCCAAATCTTTTGCATCGATCCTAAATATATAATTAAGACCGACACGTTGTAATATTGTATCAACAGTATTGTTAATAAAATTTCTATTTTCCAGCTACATTTTGTTTTATTCAACATGGATGGAACTATAGTGAAATCCAAAAAAAGAACTGGTTCCCGGCCAGTAAGCGTGTAAAAAATTCCAAATGCATGATTGGGTATAAGTAACCTTTCTTACTTTTGTGGGTTGCTTATTTGGGCTTTGGTCTTCTGAGAGTTCTGATTCATCAGTTCGGTATCGTGGTGGATATAGTCAGAGCTTGTGTCCGATTGGTGACGCTTTCGCTTAAAAATTTAAAATTTGTTTTGACAGAATATTATTTGAACACGTTTCAAACAAAAGTCTTCTGAAACATTCTATCATAAGACTTTTGTTTGAAGAGATTGATTGCTGAAAGCTCCATATAAACTATGAGCACTTCTTGTCAACGCCGTGTTTCGTACGTTTTTTAGTCAAGGTCTAGCAATTCAAATCTTTAAAATTGAGTCTACGAAAATGAAAAAAAAAAAAAAAAAAAAAAAAGAAGCTGGTAGAGGACGACCTTGGGGTCGAGAAGTCTCCAATACTAAAATCAGTACAATATTTTAGAAATTTTATAAATAATGAGAGAGTCTAGAGTCTAGAGAAATTGGAGACTAGAGAGCTTTTTCATACCTAGAAATTGTTATTTATACCATGAGTTCAGGGTGACAGATCGTGCATGCCCCGTGGAGCTCAAGCCTTTTTTACTGTTCCTTTTGTCAAAATCCTTTAAATGTGACGTGCCTCTGTAATGGCGCCATTAATGTAGTGTATTAATCGGATAGTGTTGTCATTAATACGATGTGGTTTTCCGATTTGTTTTATTCTGTTGGTGTCTTCGGTGGTCTGTCGATGTTCCCTTATTAGAAGATCAAAGATTTTCCGTCTTTCCCGTTCTGTCCTGTACGAGTCCCCATGAGCGAGATGCGGTCGAGCGGCATCTGGCCTGTTTGTCCTATCAACCATCATTACTTACTTTTCCTTGTAGGCGAGTTACTTCGTGGGCAAGTTTGGGCCCATTACTCTCGACCGAGCACCTAGTGGGCTTATGAGTGAGGAAGAAATCCCCTTACACTTCTCATGTGTGTGCGAATGTTTGTCTAAAAACAATTCTCGAAAAACTTGCTAATCTGTTTTCACCCAAACATAGAGAGAAAGCAGAATAGTTAATCCAACAACGTTTGTGTTAACCCCAAATTAAGTGCTATAAATGTTTTTGATTCACGTGATGATCACCCTGAGCCCCTGTGGATGCAAACCCCATGTAAGGCATATGGTTGCATAAATTGAAGACTGATATACCAAGATTTTTTTTCTGAAAACGCATGCAGGCTTGCAGCTGATCAAGGAAGACTTTCTGCCAAATTAATGAACATGATTTTTATTTCCTTATGGAGGACTTGAGAAAACTCCTTAATAATATATTGAGGCCATTTATTAGAATAACGAGAAGTATCACAATTTGGAAACCTTGTTTGTAACTTTGTGGAGTAGTTTGAAGGATCCTAAGCATGCATCTACAGTTAGAGCATTTGCACATGATCGAACAGTTGGTGCCGTGATTAAAACCTAACTTAGACTGTGGTTGACATTGAATCAGGTAGGAGTCCATTCGTTAGTTCTCTCACAATGAAGAGCAAGCAATGATCATTACCCAATCCCTACCATGAAACTAAAACAAACTGTCGCGCCAAGCCAAGCCAAGCCAAGCCAAGCTAGCTATCGAAAGCGACTTACTAGTGCTCGTAATAATTGAATCAATCCTACCTAACTGCATGCATATATGCTCATCTTAAGACGATAAGCAATATTTGGCCATTTATTGCATTTCACCGTCATTTTGTGATCGACCTAGCTAACGTACGTGACTTCAATTCTACAACCAAACAGAAGAAGATCCTGCCCGAAACTTTGCGTGCAAAACCAAGTGAGCATCTAAAGACTCTCATTGAGTCATTTTCATGATCAGACGTTTGAAGATATTAAAATCTAAATCTTTCCAAAGTGTGACATTTGGCTCAAAATGTTCACTACAAGAAAACTGCTTATTTGTGGCCAGTTAATTTCAGCAAAATGACTATTTACAGTCAAAATGAATCTGTTTTGGTCACAAATGATCTTTTCGCCGCAATTAAATGGACACAAAAGTTCATTTTTTTGTACTGATTGTGAAAAACAATGATAGAAAAAGCAAAACCAAACAAGAAAAAAACAATCAATTAATCACACGACATAAATTTAGATGATTCGGCAACGTGTCTGCATCTACAGAATTCCAAAGAATTTTATTATGTTGAGAAATTACAAAATACAATTTTAGGTGAAATTTCACTATTCAATCGACCATACTATTCATAATAAGCATCTTTATAGGGTTACGTGGCGGAAGTCCTAATTTTCAATTTTTTGTGATATTCACTAAAGCAAAGTATCGAGCGCAAATCAAACAAACTCTCTATTCGATATTCACTCGAGCGACTTGTCAAACGGGTCTCAAGTGAACTCTCTATCTGATATTCGCTCGAGTAACCTGTCGAGCGAGTCTCGAGTGAACTCTCTACATAAGTTTCGTTCAAGCTATCTGTCGCGCAAATATCGAATAAACTTTCTCTCTATTATTTTCAGAGTAAAAAAATAGTGCCAAAGTTTTTCCTCATTGAAAATCCACCCAAAAACATTATCGAATCCTTGTCGTATCAGGTCATCAAGTCAGACCGCCACAAAAATAAACCATACTCCACAAAAAGCAATAATATTAAAGCATGGGTTTAGCGGCCTGTAGGAATTAGGGGTGAAAACCGACCCCTTCGGCAAGATTTTTGGGCAAAACCGACATCGACCGACGCTTAAATTTTGGGGGAGAAAACCGGTCGAAACGAATCGATGGGGAGGAGAAACGCCGATGCCGGCCAATGCTTCATTTCTGTGGCGGTTCACGGTCGGTTCTCAGACCGAGCTTCGTCTGAAAGAGTAGAGACTAGAGAGAGAGAGAGAGAGAGAGAGGGGATGAAAACTGAGACGCGAGGAAGAAGACGGATTGATATTGAAACGACGCCGTTTGGTTTAAACAAAACGACGTCGTTCTACTTATTCGTTTTAATACGTTATAAATAAAACGACGCCGTTTGGTTTATTATCAAACTGCGTCGTTTCAGTTATGTTTAAAACACAATTATAGGAGTAAACGACGCCGTTCCACTTAAACTTAAGTAGAACAGCGTCGTTTTAAGTATAGAGTATATTAAAAAAAAAATTAATTTCTTTAGTCGGCCGGTTCAGCGGTTTGAACCAGGTTCGAACCGACGTCGAACCGGCTGATATCGATTTTCTCAATTTTGTACCGCACGCTGACCGGTTTTCCACCAGTTTCGGCCAGTTCCGAGCTCGGCTGGCCGGTCTGAGTCGGTTCTGGTCAGTTCTCTGGTTTGTTGTACAACCCTAGTAGGAACGAACTTCGTATGATATGAGACTGATATGAACCCGTGGGAATGAATTCCCTTGAACCCACAATCAATTTGAAAACTCCCCAAGAAAGCCAAAAATCAAGTCAAGGATGGAGAATCTAGACCGATGAGAACCCGTTTCAAGAACCTAGATTATATTAAAATCTAGACCCGTTGAAGAACCCGTCTCAAGAACCCAGATTACAAAGAAGGAACGCCACAAAGGTTGTGATTTACCTTTGATAAGTTCAAGAGTTCAATCAAGAACAAGAGGAGAAAACTCAACTCACAAATAAAATTCAATATTGTCTAATCTCTCAAATGAGGCTACAAAGAGTTTTTAAACCCAAACCTAATCAAAACCCTAGCCAAAATAAAGCCCCTTTTTCCCAAAATTACCCTTGATGAACAGTACCGGCTACAGTACCCGCGGCTACAGTAACCCCAACAATAAATTGATGAAACCCTAGTTCCTAAAATGTAACTTTCCAAATAAGCCCTTGGCCAAAATACAAGGCCTTCCCAAAAACATAGTTCATAAGAAATAAGACATGTGAGCCAAGCATTTTCAATCCCACTTATTCTAAACTAGTAAAATAAATCATTTAACCAAATTAGAAGCCTCCAATAACAATAGGCCGTATCTCTAAGTCATGTCTTCCTCAGCATGAATAAAGTGGATCAAAGCTGGTTCTTCTTCTTTCAAACCCATCTTCAGTGTTGGGCTCTTGCTGGCTTCATCCCAAGTGGATTGCACCAATCCTTGCGTTGCTTCCTTGATCTTCTTGGCCTTTGATCTTGTAATTGGCCCATCTGGAACTTGCAAAGGATCTTTAAGAGTAGGCCCACCTTGGTTCCTATCATTCCCCCTCTCCTCAAAAGGATTCGACCTCGAATCTTCACCTACATCAAAAGAAGAAAGATCAGAAACATTGAAAGTTGCAGAAACTTTATACTCACCTGGAAGATCCACTTTATATGCATTGTCATTAATTTTCTCAAGAATTTGGAAAGGTCCATCTCCTCGAGGATGTAACTTAGTCCTTCTATGGACTGGGAATCTTTCTTTGCGCATGTGAACCCAAACCCAATCTCCTGGTTCAAAGATGACACGCCTTCGTCCTTTATTGGCTTGGGACGCAACCCTTTCATTCTTTTGGGCAATTTGAAGCCGTACCCTCTCATGAAGTGACTTCACTAACTCCGCCTTCTTTTGTCCATCCAAACTACTCCTGTCATCAACAGGTAAAGGCATCAAATCCAAAGGAGTAAGTGGATTAAATCCATAAACAATTTCAAAATGAGAGTATGAAGTAGTAGTATGCATCGTCCTATTATATGCAAACTCTATAAATGGCAAACAATCCTCCCAAGTTTTTAAATTCTTATGAACAACAGTGCATAAAAGTTGAGTTAAAGTCCTATTAACTACTTCAGTCTGACCATCAGTCTGCGGATGACAAGTAGTGGAAAATAAGAGCTTAGTACCCAATTTCCCCCACAACACCTTCCAAAAGTAGCTAAGGAATTTAACATCCCTATCAGAAACAATACTCCTAGGTACACCATGGAGTCGCACTATCTCCCGGAAAAACAAGTCAGCTATGTTGGTTGCATCATCTGTTTTATGGCATGGAATGAAATGTGCCATCTTACTGAATCTATCCACAACCACAAAAATAGAATCTCTACCCCTTTTGGTCCTAGGCAGCCCCAAAACAAAGTCCATAGATATGTCTACCCATGGCTCACTAGGAACGGGTAAGGGTGTATACAACCCATGTGGCAAAACCTTAGATTTGGCCTTTCTACATGTAATGCACCTTCCACAAATACGGTTAACATCTCTCTTCATCTTAGGCCAAAAGAAATGTTCATGCAAAATGTCTAAAGTTTTCTTGACACCAAAGTGTCCCATTAATCCCCCACCATGTGCCTCACGCACCAATAACTCACGCATAGAACAATTTGGCAGACAAAGTTTGCTTTCTTTAAACAAATAACCATCATGCTTGTAAAACTTACCAAATGCCGCCTTATCACATGCCACATACACATTAGAAAAATCAGCGTCATCGGCATACATGTCTTTCACATATTCAAACCCAAGCATTTTAGCACTCATAGAAGTAAGAAGTACATACCTCCGGGATAGAGCATCAGCAACAATGTTCTCCTTACCTTGCTTGTAACGGATGACATAGGGAAATGTCTCAATGTATTCCATCCATCTAGCATGCCTTTTATTCAACTTACCTTGACCCTTGAGATGCTTCAATGATTCATGATCGGTGTGGATCACAAATTCCCTTGGCCATAGGTAGTGCTGCCAAGTCTCTAATGCACGAATAAGAGCGTAAAGCTCTTTGTCATAAGTAGGGTAGTTCAGGGATGCCCCACTTAACTTTTCACTGAAGAAGGCTATGGGACGCTTATCTTGCATCAAAACGGCTCCAATCCCAATTCCTGAGGCATCACATTCAATCTCAAAAGCTTTGTTAAAATCAGGTAATGCTAACACAGGTGCAGAGCACAACCTTTCTTTAATAGTGGCAAAAGCATTCTCTTGATTAGCCCCCCAATGAAACCCAACATTCTTTTTAATTACCTCAGTGAGTGGTGCAGTAATGGTGCTGAAGTCTTTAACAAAACGCCGATAAAAGCTTGCTAAGCCATGAAAGCTTCTTACCTCAGTGATGCTTTTTGGCGTTGGCCACTCCTTGATGGCCTTGACTTTCTCTTCATCCACCTCAATACCCTTCGTACTAACAACATAACCAAGAAAAACAACTTTTTCCATGCAAAAGGCACATTTCTTGAAATTAGCATACAACTTTTCACATCTCAACACATCAAACACATATCTCAAATGGTCAATATGTTCATTTAAGTTCTTGCTGTACACTAAGATATCATCAAAGTACACAACCACAAACTTGCCTATGAATGCACTTAGGACATGGTTCATTAATCTCATGAAAGTACTGGGCGCATTTGTAAGTCCAAATGGCATAACCAACCATTCATAAAGCCCATATTTAGTCTTAAAAGCAGTTTTCCATTCATCACCCTCTTTCATTCTAATTTGATGGTACCCACTTTTAAGATCAATTTTACTGAAAATACATGAGCCATGCAATTCATCAAGCATATCATCCAATCTAGGAATGGGATGGCGATACTTTACCGTGATATTGTTGACCGCCCTGCAATCAATGCACATCCTCCACGTCCCATCCTTCTTTGGCACCAGTAGCACTGGTACAGCACAAGGGCTCATGCTCTCCCTCACGTACCCCCTGCTCATCAAATCCTCAACTTGCCTCTGAAGCTCCTTTGTCTCCTCTGGATTACTCCTATAGGCTGGTCGGTTTGGAATAGCAGCCCCGGCACAAAATCAATCTGGTGCTCAATGCCTCTAATGGGTGGCAACTCATTTGGCATCTCATCCGGGAATACATCCTCAAACTCCTGCAACAAAGAAACAGCCAAACTAGGAAGAAACTGGTTAGTTTCATCAAGAGTAAGATAAGACTCTTTATAGACAAGAAAAATCATAGGGCGATCTGCGAAGAAAGCCCTCTTAACCTCACTCTCTCTTGCATAAAAACTCACTTTTGCCTTTCCTTTTCTCTCAGAAGACTCTCTTTCTTTTTTCTCTAGTGGCTCTACTCTTTTTTCTTTACTCTCAGCCACCTCTCTACTTTCTTTTTCACTCTTTCTTTTATGCTCTTTTTCACTCTCACTATTTCTTTTTTGCTCAATCTCTTTTTCACTCTTCCTTTTTTTATCACTCTCATTTTCACTCTTTCTCTTCTGATCACTCTTATTTTCACTTTTTCTTTTTTGAGCAATCTCACTTTTCAATTTCAATTGGTCCTCATAGACCTGGCTTGGAGTTAAAGGAGCAAGCTTAATTGTTTTGCCCTCCTTTTCAAAGCTGTACATGTTCTTGAACCCATCATGTGTCACCCTCCTATCATACTGCCATGGCCTCCCCAATAAAATATGGCCCGCATGCATAGGCACAACATCACAAAGCACCTCATCCTGATACTTCCCAATAGAAAAAGTAACTAACACTTGTTTATCCACCCTAACCTCTCCACAATCATTCAACCACTGCAATTTGTATGGTCTAGAGTGTTTTAAGGTTGGTAAATTCAATTTCTCAACCAAAGTAGTGCTAGCCACATTAGTACAACTCCCTCCATCAATGATCATACTACATACCTTATTGTTGACATGGCATCTAGTATGGAAAATGTTCTCTCTCTGTTGCTCTGCATCATCCACCTTAATGTGTGCATTAAGAGCACGCCTGGTAACAAGAGACTCACCTGTCACAGGGTATACCACTCCATCATCATCACTAGCATCATCCAACTCGGGCACCTCATCACTATCATCCTCACTCTCAGTCATCACCTCTCCATTGTCACGCATAATCATCACCCTCCTATTTGGACATTGAGAAGCAATGTGCCCTGAACCCAAACACTTAAAACATTTGATATCTCTATTCCGTGAAGGTTGCGATTCTACCTTGGGTTTGTTGCTAGTTCCCTCATCTTTTCCCTTAGGTGGTTCGGTCTTTCTCTTTGCTTCACCTGGATCATTCCTATCCCATTTTGATTTCCAAGTAGTGCTAGAAACCGAAGTGTACCTTGCTGTCCCTTTTCTCTTTAATTGTCTCTCCACCTTCATAGCCATGTGCACAATGTCCTCTATCTCCACATAATGTTGTAATTCAATTACATTGGCTATGTCCCTATTTAACCCACTCAAAAATCTAGCCATGGTGGCCTCTCGGTCCTCCTCTACATTAGCCCGAATCATCGCCACCTCCATCTCCTTATGGTAATCCTCTACACTCCTAGATCCCTGTGTAAGATTTTGTAATTTCTGGTAAAGGTCTCTATAGTAATGGCTAGGAACAAATCTCCGCCTCATGAGAGCTTTCAACTCTCCCCATGTCTCTATAGGCCTCTCATAATTCCTCCTCCTATTGGTCACTAATTGATCCCACCAAATAATAGCATAATCAGTGAATTCAATTACCGCCAACTTCACTTTCTTCTCCTCAGAGTAATTATGGCAATCAAACACCAACTCTATTTTTTTCTCCCACTCTAGATAAACCTCAGGGTCAGTTCTACCTTGGAAAGGTGGTATTTTCATTTTGATGCTACCAAGGTCTCCATCTACACCATCCCGACCCCTTAGATTCCCCTCAAATCCTCTTTCATGTCTAACTCTTCTATTTCTACCCGACCCAACGTCAGATGCTAAGTCTTCCTCATCCTCACCATCTCCTTCATTCTCATACTGATTTTCAACTCTATGCTCACGTCGCCTCCTGTCCCTCCCACCTTGTAGATTTCTAATCGCTGCTTCTTGATGATCCATCCTATCCCTCACTTCACCCAACACCAAATTCAACCGCTCAAACTGTTGTTGCATGGCTTGCAACACAAAGGATGAGTTATCTGCTCTCCCCCTTGGTGATGCGCTACTCCGATGAGACATTATCAGGCGCTACACAAAAGAATGTTAGTGGGAAAAAAAAAAAAATAAATAAACCTCACACACTCCCTCACGTGTTTACACTCGAATAATGACACTCCACTCGTGTTTCACTCTTAATTGGCTTTTTTCGATAATAGTCTCACACTCTCTTGCCTTTTACCTCAAGAGTTTTCCCACTCCAGTTCTTTAAGAACTAATTGACTCAATCAAGACAAAGCAACTTTGTTTTATCCCAACTAGTAATTAGGTCCAAGAAACAAGAACAAGAGAACACGGAAGGAATGAAAAAAAATGGCACGGGAATCAAGGAAATTATACGAATGAAACAGTTAACAATAAGACAAGATACCAACTAGAATCACCCCCTTTGATGATAAGGCTCATGAAAAAAATCCTCGAATTTTTTTTTTTTTTTTCCTTTCTTTTCTTTTCTTTTCTTTTCTTTTCTTTTCCTTTCACCAACTGATTTGATCACAAACAAGAATAAGCAGTTGAGAAAACCCTAACAATAACTCAAAAACCCTTGGGCAAGTGATATACGGCAGCCCCTAGAACAAGAGATTTCAGCCAACACAAACCCTAGAACAATGATTTTCAGCAACCCTAACAATAGTGAAGAAGTCTGCTAACCACCACTATTTTTTTTTTTTTTTTGTAATCAATCCTAGAACAATGAAGCCCTAGAATTAAATATGCAAGAAATAAAAGATAGAATAAGACCTGATTGGAAACCTTGCTCTGAATACCAAATGATATGAACCCGTGGGAATGAATTCCCTTGAACCCACAATCAATTTGAAAACTCCCCAAGAAAGCCAAAAATCAAGTCAAGGATGGAGAATCTAGACCCGATGAGAACCCGTTTCAAGAACCTAGATTATATTAAAATCTAGACCCGTTGAAGAACCCGTCTCAAGAACCCAGATTACAAAGAAGGAACGCCACAAAGGTTGTGATTTACCTTTGATAAGTTCAAGAGTTCAATCAAGAACAAGAGGAGAAAACTCAACTCACAAATAAAATTCAATATTGTCTAATCTCTCAAATGAGGCTACAAAGAGTTTTTAAACCCAAACCTAATCAAAACCCTAGCCAAAATAAAGCCCCTTTTTCCCAAAATTACCCTTGATGAACAGTACCGGCTACAGTACCCGCGGCTACAGTAACCCCAACAATAAATTGATGAAACCCTAGTTCCTAAAATGTAACTTTCCAAATAAGCCCTTGGCCAAAATACAAGGCCTTCCCAAAAACATAGTTCATAAGAAATAAGACATGTGAGCCAAGCATTTTCAATCCCACTTATTCTAAACTAGTAAAATAAATCATTTAACCAAATTAGAAGCCTCCAATAACAATAGGCCGTATCTCTAAGTCATGTCTTCCTCAGCATGAATAAAGTGGATCAAAGCTGGTTCTTCTTCTTTCAGACCCATCTTCAGTGTTGGGCTCTTGCTGGCTTCATCCCAAGTGGATTGCACCAATCCTTGCATTGCTTCCTTGATCTTCTTGGCCTTTGATCTTGTAATTGGCCCATCTGGAACTTGCAAAGGATCTTTAAGAGTAGGCCCACCTTGGTTCCTATCAGAGACCTTCAACTAGGGTCCAAAATCAACGACTGAACAGGTATCAATATTGGCATACTGCATGTGCATGTAGTAGTATTGGAGGAAGGAAATGTTATCTCTGAGACTGATCAGAGGGTCATTGCTTCTTCTTCTTCATTTTTTTTTTTCTAATTAAGCATGCTTAACATTGATATAAAAATATTACAATCATATAGAGGAAGGGTCTTTCGATATACAAAATACAACTGAGTATATTATCTAAGGTATGCAACCAAAACCTAAGTTGATTGTTACCCACTGCGTCACTGAATGCGCACATCAATTTTGAGATCGATGAATTTTTTTAATACTCTAATCATTCAGATTTTGTAATATATGACCAATATCTTCAATAATTAGAGTTATCTGCCTTATTAGAGCTTCCCCACTAATGGCTAATATTACCAACTGGACATCTTTTATCTATTAATCAAAGTAATGGCCCAAGCTTGCGCCCTCCCTCTGTACTCAAAAATTAAGGGTTCGTTTGTTTTTAGAAAATATCTAATCTCATTTCATCTAATTATTACAATTTTTTTAACTTCTAATACAAAATAAAATAAATAATTTAACTTTTTCAAATTCTAAAATAAAAATAATATTAAAAAATATATTTTAATAATATTTTATTTAATTTTTAAACTTTAATCTCAACTCATCTCATCTCATCTCCGAAAACAAACGGATCCTTGAGAGTCCAACTCGATTCTATCTGGGCACTAACGAACAGGGGCCCAACCCAAGAAAGCCCGTCGCCGTTACTAAAACCCTTTCCTCTCTATGCAGAATCCACCCAAAATATCATGGTAAACTCGTGCATCATCCTCCGCCTCTTCAACCTTCTATCTCCACCGCCAACCACCGCACGCGACCGGTTTATACCCTGCATCCCTGCCTTACACGTTTTGCGCTCATACTGCGCCACCGGAACTGACAAAAAAGAAGGTAACAACAGCGACAAATGGTTCACTTTACCCCCTTTCACCCCGACCGTAAACGGCGCCGCTTTCGGCAAAGAAATCTCCCGTAACCGGGCCCGAATAAAATCTGGTGTAACCACCAGCACCACCTCCACCTCCACTACCACCACGGCGCTCAAATGGGTGCTTCGGTGCTGCCCGGACCTGCCCAGAAGCCTTGTACAGAAGCTCTTTCGTCTGAGACAGGTCCCAAGTTGCCCCCGTTTACACTTTCAGAACTTTTTCAGGTTTTGGCATTCTCAATACCTAAATAAAACAAATTGTGACCACAGAATGCTTCAATAATTAGTAAGGCTGTGATTATAATTACAGGTTCGAAGAGAATCCAACGATGTAGGAAGCATTTGTGTAGATGCTCAAGTTCAACAAGAACGCCGCCTCAAAAGGGTAACTAATTAAGTACTGATTGCTACTTTCTAAATGAAGCTTTGTTTTTGTTTGTATACGGTGTTTAATAATTGATTACTGTATGTATGAATGTTAAAAAGCGATGCCATACTAAAATTTCTTTTCAGTTGCCATGGGGAAGATTATTTTTAGTTTCTGATGTATGCATAGAATCATTATTAAAAGGTGTCGGCGAAGGACTCGATGAATGTAGGTGATCGAATCTTTCTTCCGATTACTGTTCAAGAGTTTCCCTTTGAAAAACAAGACTGCCATTGCAATGAGGAAGAAGCGAACTTCGTCCGTAGCCTGGTGTTGTACAAGGTTGCTGTCCTTTTCACTAGTTTTGCTTCACACGCACACATAGCTAATTTGTGTTTCCAATATGTGACTTGATATGATTTTCGAAATTTAGGATCCAGCAATCGTTGTTGTAAATAAACCCCCTGGAATGCCCGTACAGGTTAGCTATCAAAATATTTGTTCTGAATTCTTTCCCACTTTTGAGGCTTTTGGGTGTTGGATTTTAAAGTATGACCAATGCTTAAATTGGACAGGGTGGCATCGGCATCAAACAAAGTTTAGATGAGCTCGCGGCTACTTGTTTAACTTACGACTATTCAGAAACCCCTCGGCTGGTGAGTATCCTTGTGTTATTACCAAGAACAGTTTTTGTTACCTCCAAAAGGTGTAAGCAGTTTGTATCATGGCCAAAGCTTCAAATTTGCCACACAAGCTATTGAATGTACATTTTTGTTGTTCTGCATATGTTTGTCAAGAAACATGGTGATTGCTTAGAAGTTAAATATGTCTACGATTGAAGTAGCTCTATAGCACTCTTAGATTTGAGGTCATTGCAAAGATGTAAGATATGCTAGCATAATGAAAATATGTTGCCTTAAATTTATTATTGATACAAGGGTTCGAATTGATTATGCTACTTTATTGGCTGTTTTTTTTTTTTTTCCCATTGTTGAACTTTTTGCCTTCCATTAAATATATGAATTAAATTCTTTTCCTTTTCTTACTCTACAATAGAAGCTTGCATTGTGCTCACATTATCTTAATCTTTGTTGTCCAAATTTTCACAAATCTCACTACTATTCACAACTCATCTCACTACTATTCACAACTCATCTCAACTCATTTTCGAATCCAAACGAGGCAGTGTTAAATCCTCATATTAAAACCCTTTACTATCTTGAATGTAAAAAAGAAATGGATATAAGAACATTCTTTTGTTTTCTTTTTTTTTTTTTTGTTTTTGTTGGGGGGGGGGGGGGGGGGGTGGTGGAGGTGAGAAACCAATATGGCAAAAGGGGGAGGGAAGCAAGAAAAAATCTCACCACTTGCTTCCCTCCCCCTTTTTCCATATTGGTTTCTCACCTCCACCCCCCCCCCCCCTCCCTCCCTCTCAATAATTCCAAGAGTTGCTTATACAGACGACTTATTTGCTTGAATAAAAACCCTGGATCTCTATATTTCCATAATCAAGCTTTTATAGGTTCATAGACTTGATAGAGATAGTAGTGGCATCTTGGTGATGGGGAGAACACAAACGAGTGCGGCAGTTCTACACTCAATCTTCCGCGAGAAAACTTTTGGTGCAAAAGATGTGAGTAAAGGCCTGCTCCCTGATTCTGTGTACTTATTTTCTGAAGCCTGACATATTTATGGGAAGTGCATAGCTGTTGATTGGTAACAATTCAACCTGATATGTTTAACTAACATACATCTCAAGGACGTTGACAATGAAGTAAGAATCCTGGAAAGAAGGTATTGGGCTCTTGTCATTGGATCTCCAAGACGGCGAAAGGGGTTAATTTCAGTCCCATTGGGGAAGGTAAGGAACACCTTGGTTCTTAACAACTGTTGATTTGATTACCTCTTATTTCTAGTTTATGTTTACTTCTAGTTTTTTAACTGTGATTGATTCAGGTGGTAGTGGACAATGGTAAATCTGATCGGATTACAATTGTTGATAATGCCCAAAATATGTCAGCTCAGCATGCATTAACAAAGTATCAAGTCATTAAATCTTCGTGTTATGGTTAGTGACGAGCCTCTTTATAATATTGTTCAGTGAACTTCACTCCAGCTTTTGATACTAATAGATAGCATTGCAGCATAATTTCAAATGCAGGATTCATATTGAAACATTTTATTCAGTTGCACTCATACTACATCTATAAAAGGAGATCGGGAACACACCCTTGACTTTCTTGAATAATTCCTGTCAAATCATTTTGATGTGACGTGTTTGTACCTGTTTCTTATGTTAATGGTGATTTATCAGGGTACACATGGCTAGAGCTCTCACCTCTGACTGGTAGAAAGCACCAGGTAAGGAGAAGAGTTAAATGCTATCTATTCATGAGTGAGTGTAGTGTGTCGTTTTTTCATCGGTTCCTGACTCATCATTGTCTTGTACAAACCTCCCTCCTCCCCTGTTATGGGACATTCAGCTCCGTGTACACTGTGCTGAGGTATTAGGAACACCGATAGTGGGAGACCTCAAATATGGATGGCAAGCTCATAAAAAGTTGAAACATTTGCCTTGGCCAAGTCTTGAAAGGGAATCACATGAGAATGTTACAAAGGGGAAGACCATTCCCTTTGGCCTTGATTTTCAGAGTGGTAGTATCTCCGAGAAGCACCCTCGGCTTCATCTTCATTGCAAGCAAATGGTATTGCCCAATGTGTCCATGGCTTTGCAAAATGTGCAATTTTCTTCAGACTACCATCTTTCACAAGTAGAAAGCCTTGAGTTGGTTGCTCCTTTGCCTTCATACATGCAAAGAAGTTGGGACATTCTTTAATTCTTGAGCTGCGGCCTACGAGCTTGCGCCATTTTGTTTGGTCGATCAATCTCTTGTTTATGCTAATTGTTGCCTAGTGAGGCCTCGTCGTAAGAAGAATGTCATCGGCGGCGGCAAAATTATAACGTTGCCATAGGCCTGGTGGGCTACTACTAAGTCTATTGAACCTTGGATAGGTTATGGCTATCATTTAGCAACTTTGGAGGCTTCTTTGGTTTCAAACTGAGAGAGTATCGGCAAACTTTTCGCAACTATAGAGGTGACCAACTGGGTTAATAATCATGTCAAAGCAAATATTGCTCGTCTTTTATGTTGTACAGGTGGTATGTATACCACCTTGTCGGTAAATGCCACAAAATTTCAACATGAGCATCATGTTTCTTATTGGTTAATTAGCCCGTTACTCTTTTTCAACTTTCGAGGATATGGTTTGTTTTGTCTACCCTTTTTTGTCCTACTTTAAATTTAATTAAGCTCATGGCCTGTTCAAAAAAAAAAGCTCATGGCCTTCATCATTCAAAAGCGTTTATGCACGCACGTACCGATACAGTGAAGAATAAGACGGGTGACAGCTGATTGTCCCGGAAGCCGAAGGGCCAAAGACTAAACTGCAGCTGGGAAAGGAGAAACCAAAGCGACACGCCGTGATCCGCACCATGGCGACTGACTCGGTCTAAATTGTGCTTCTAAACGTAGAAGTATCAAGTTGTATCAAAAATAATTTCAGAATCGTATTTCACAGAGACAAAGGGTGTAATGTCCTAATGGAAGGCTTAAATCATATGGTCTATATTTTAAAAGGACTAATCAATTATACAATTGAAGTCCTATTTGAACTTTATAAAAAGCAAGAACTTTTCCTTCTCAAGCAATATGAGATCTCATACACCACCTACCCTTATCCATATCAAATGGGGTATCACAATGGGTTATCAAAGTATTTGTGAAATTTAATTGGAAAGTATGCTAATGTATGAGAAGTGTGAAAAAATAAAATGAAGTATAAAATTTTTTCTTTTTGTATTTTTTTATGTATGTATGAACAATGAACAAAATGGATTTTAATATATTCACAAAGAAATATTTAATGAAAACAGAATATATGTTTGTGCTTTGAGGATCTCGATTTTGTAAATATTAAAAAGATGGATTAAATCATAAAAGGACTAGCTACTGAAAATTTAATATTCTAAACAATGAAAAACTGTAATTCCAATTTCTACAAGTAACAAACAGAATTTTTAAATATAAAGCTGAAAATAATAGTTCCAAAGAAATAATTTAACAAATACTTGGATCACGGTTTTAAATTTCCTTTGTTTCTACACTCCACAAGAATTTTGGGCACTATTTATCTTCTATTAACCTAATCAAAGTATTAACAAATCACAGATTAAGAACATTATACTTAAAGTTTAAAAATGTCCTCACCAAAGCATCAACAAATCTCACTATAACATTTGACCGATAGAAACCTTGATTAATTCAAGGGTCTCTCGTGCCTTATGTCAACAACAGATGCAGGAGCATCTATTCAACTTTCTATTTTCCAAAATCTGGTCTCAACAAAATAAAGTATGAAATACGAATTCTATAGAAATCTAGCAAATAATGTAGATAAAAGAAAGATTTCACCGCAACCCAAGTTTCATAAATTAATTATACATGGTATTTTTAGGATAAAAAATTAATCTAAATAAGACTATCACAAAATCTGAGAGTAAAAGAAACCAAATGAGTTAAATCTTAAAATGCAAAAATTAGCTTTTCAAAGAAAACACACTGACCAAATGAAAAAAATAAGAACTGCTGAAAAACAAGAAGAACCCCCGAAAAAATGCTCTGAAAAAAATATCTCGGCCTAAAATATACTTCTAACTGAATATATATATTCGAACAAAGCCCCTCTGCATCACGCGAATCCTTCTCGCGAAACCGTACCCAGCCCTCATTTGATTCGCTCCACTTGACTCGTGCACGTCCCAACTGCAGCTCTCGTACGTACCAGCCCAACAGCTCCTTTTCGTGTGTTCCTCCTGCTGCACATGGGCGTGAAGCGTGAGGCTCTCCAGGGGTCTTTTACCTTTCATATTCATGGGCTTTAGCTTGTACGTGGCCTCTTGTGATCATTTATGGGACTGCAATGTGTTGCAGCAGGTGCCAGTGGGGATGCCATCCTTGTCAATCTCTCTAGGCCCATTAATCCAAAGTCACACGACTTGGGATTCACTGAAGCTAACTTCATCGAAAGGAACTCCACTTGATTTTGTAAGGACTGAACATAATTGATTATCTCATCCAACATCCGGGCTTTCCCAGTTACCTGTTTTTTGACCAGACCACGTGAAGTTGTCAAAAAGGAAAAAAAAAAAAAAATTCATGCAGTGAGGAGAGAGAACTTCGTTTTCCTAGAAAGTAGCTAACCAGCCCCACAACAGCGCTTCTATATTTAATTAGATGTAAAATATTATTTCACTTGTTAAATAAAGTTAATTCATATTATATTAATACTCTTATTTAACACAGAAAGCTATTTTAGACCAAGATCTTTAAGAATATTAATACTACATAATTTACCATCTATCAGAGACCTATGCGCAAGGGTAGTATTATTCTATACCTTCAATTATATCACTCACTCCTATTAAAAAAAAATTAAAATATATATTCAAAACAAAATAGCTTTCAAAAATACAAAAAAATAAATACTAAAATTTTAATATATTTATGTTTTAAATTTTTTAATAAATCATGTGTCACCGTGCAAAATGAGTAATTTTTTTGCAAAATTCCGTTTTCCCCTCCCCACCCGATTCCCTCTCTCCCACTCGATTCGCTCTCTCGACTCATTGCCACACCCAGCATTGTCATGCGCCACCTGCAGTGCCACCGCCCACCACCATCGGCTTCCCCTTGCGCCGGCAACCTCCAACCACCTACAATGCACCGTGCTCGACAGAAGCCCCCACGCGAAACCCGAAATGGGTTCTCCTAATTATTTGTCGCTGCTACCACCGTCTTCGTCATCCTCCAGCCCCACCGTCAAGCACCATCGAGCCCCTTGACCTCACCTATAGCCCCGTCGAGCACGGCAGCCCTTTCCCTCTCTTTCTCGAAATGGGTTTCACCCATACGGGTTCTGTTATGCCACCGAGCCATACGTCGCCAGCCACGGCTCCAGCCGCCACCTCGAGCCTCCCTCAGCCACCAGCAGCTCCACCGCACCTCCCTTAGCCTTTCATGCTCAGCAGTGCTTCTCATTTGGCCTATGGGGGGTACGGGTGGGGGAGAGGTTGAGATGCGGGTTGCGGGTGGGGAAGAGGATAACGATGCTGGGTAGGGGTAGAGGTGGAGGAAAGGATACCGACGCCGGGTGGGAGAGTCCGAGAGAGGATGCCGACGCGAGCGAGTGGTGGGGGTGGGGGGAGAGGATGGGCGAGGGGCGGGGATAGGGGGGCTCGAGCGACACGTGGTAGAGGGAGCAAGAAGAAACATGAAATGAGAGGAAATTTAGTTTTGTTGTGGAATTTTTTTATCATTTTACTTGGGGACACGTAATGTGTGTCTCAGCTGATCTAAAATAGGGGTTGATACGAAGATCTATTCACAAAATGAGTAATATAAATTATGGCAACGTAGGATTTTCTCATGCACAAAGCTGACTAAAAGTACGTCATTTAACTTCGAGTCATTCTTGCCTGCTTTTTGGGTATTAAGAGCATTCACATCCCATTTCTCATAAAACTCTTTATATTTTAACTAAAATACATCATTTCCTAAATTTTATCCCAAATTTTACATATCTTCAAAAAACTTCATATATCTCATTTCCTATTTTTTCCTATCCTATTAAAATAATTTTTTCCTATTCATTCTTTATTACTTTTTTTTCTCTCACTTCTATTTCCATTCTTAACTACTACATTTTTGTCTTTTTCCTTTTCTTCTTGAAAATCACATTTTTTGTCTTCTCTCAAACAGAAATATTTTTTGTCTTCTTTACAACAATAATATTTTTTGTCTTCTCTCTAACAGTAACTTTTTTTGTCTTATTATAACGGTAACTTTTTTTTTAATAGGCATTTTGGTTACAATCACATTCTCACATTCTCTTGAATCTAACCTCTATTTCATCTTACATATTTTCAATTTCTGACTTGATCTCCTACTCACTTCATTAAATGATTCGTTCGTCTTCTGCAAGTTGTTGTTTAACTTATCCTCTGAAGATGAGTTGGAGGTTGTTTTTAATGACGATGACGGATCAACATCCCGGCATGATCGCAATCGCCAACGTCGTAAGTATATTTGGTGCGATCATATTCAAGGGTACAAATAGCTATCTTTTCCCTATCCTATTAAAATAATTTTTTCCTATTCATTCTTTATTATTTGTTTTCTCTCACTTCTATTTCCATTCTTAACTATTACCTTCTTTTTCTTTTTCCTCTTCTTCTTAAAAATCACATTTTTTGTCTTCTCTCTAACAGTAACTTTTTTTATCTTCTCTATAACGGTAATATTTTTTGTCTTCTCTCTGACAGTGACATTTTTTCGTCTTATTGTAATGATAACTTTTTTTTTAAAAGGCATTTTGGTTACAATCACATTCTCACATTCTCTTGAACCTATCCCCTATTTCATCTTACATATTTTCAATTTCTGACTTTATCTCCTACTCACTTTATTAAATGGCTCGTTCGTTCTTCCGCAAGTTGTTGTTTAACTTATTCTCTGAAGATGAGTTAGAGGTTGGTCTTAATGACGATGTCGGATCAACGTCCCGGCATGGTCGCAATCACCAACGTCGTAAGTATATTTGGTGTGATCATATTCAAGGGCAAGAACAACTATTTCGTGACTATTTTGCAGAACCACCAGTATATCCCTCAAATCTTTTTCGAAGTAGATACCATATGAGTCGTCCGCTATTTCTTCGTATTCTTAATGAGGTTGAGGCTTACGAGCCATATTTCATCCAAAAAAAAGATAATGTCGAAAAACTTAGTTTATCTTCTATGCAAACGATAACTGTTGCCATTAGAATGCTTGCGTATGGAGTTACTGCTGATTTTATGGATGAATACATACGAATTAGAGAAAGCACCACAATTGTTGATGTTTTTTCTAATGAATATTTGCGGTCTCCAAATACTAATGATATTTCTCGATTGCTCGTGGTTAGTGAGCAATATGGATTCCCCAAGATGCTCGGAAGTATTGATTGCATGTATTGAAAGTGAAAAAATTATTCCGCTGCGTGGAAAGGTATATACTATGGCCATTGTCGTGAACCAACAATTATTTTAGAAACGGTTGATTCGTATGATCTTTGGATATGACATGCATTTTTTGGTTTGTCTGATTTGCATAACGATATCAATGTGTTAGAGAGATCTTTTATTTTCACGAAACTGGCACAAGGCCGTGCTCTTCTAGTAAATTACTCAGTCAATGGCAATGAGTATACAATGGGGTACTACCTTGCCAATGACATTTGTCCAAAGTAGTCAACTTTTATAAAGACAATTTCATCTCCACAAGAGCATAAGAAGAAACATTTTATAGTAGCACAAGAATTAGCACGAAATGATGAAGAGCGTGCATTTGTGGTCCTTCAACAATGATTTGCTATCATTTGTGGATCTTCACGAATGTTCAAGATAAAAAATCTTACAAATATAATGAAAGCATGTGTTATTCTATATAACATGATCATCGAAAACAACTGTGATGATAATCTAGTTCCAAACATTGAGTATGATCAATTTGATGATGAAATCCCAGAACTGTCGCGCAATTGTACAACCGAGCTTATGGACTTCATCCAGCGTTATCATCAAATTAGAGACAACTCGGCACATCATCAACTCCAAGCAGATCTTATTGAACATCAATGACAATTCTATTCCCCAACAGTAGACTAGCATCATAATATTTGTATTTTCTTCATGTTATGAGTGACTATATTTCAATTTATCAAATTTTCATTCCCTAGACATGTTCCATCAACAGAAGATAAAAATTATGAGATGTAATATGAGGGGATAATCTGTAATAGTTTTTGTAATTGTAATGGCCAATTTTCTGTTTTCAAAATATCCATACACATAATCCAATGGCAACATTTTTAACCTTCTAGCATAAATATTTAACTGCATAAAAAAAAATTAAATTGTCTCAGTATCAATAACATCCAACCTTTTAACATAAATGTTTAACCGCTCGTCCTACAAAATTTAAATTGTCTCAGTATCAGTAACATCCAACCTCAGTAGAAATTATAAATAGTACACACATCCATACAAAACTGTAAGAAACATAAAATAAAGAAATAAACTTTTTAAAAACCAAATCACAACAAATTTTTTGCAGCATTGCGTCTCGCATTGATTTCCCTCTGTCGTTGTTGGAAATATAACGTTGCAGTCCAGGCAAGCTACTCATGTCGATCATCATAATGCGTTCATCTGCTTCCTTCTTGGTGAACTCTAGTTTCTCTGCCTCCAACCTCAGTCTCTCGTCCACTTAATGAGTCTTATTTTCCTCTTTTTCCCTGTCATATTCCATCTTCTAGGCCTTGAGGCGAAAAAATTCTTTCTCTTGAGCACGTGACTCCTCTAGAAGCATATACTTCAGCTTGCTGAGCACAACAATCTCCTTAGCTGGCCTACCTCCAGCCTTTTGTTTTCCTTTCTCAGCTTTTCTTCCCATTGGCCTCTTCAAATATTGAATTTCATTGTCCAGAACATTCTCCTCCTCGAGATAAAAAAATTGAATTTACTGTAGCTCCCGAACATCGAGTCGGGGTCGGGGATAGAGACATCGTCGACCTTCGCTTTGGACCCTCATTTGTGCAATGCTGAATCTATTTAGGTTGGTCCTTCAATAGGTGCCAACAATGCTCGAATTGGAAGAAGCATTTCTCTAGGAATTGGTATATGATTTTTGTTTTGTCAAACTTGAATGTAAACAAAGAGAGACAATTAAACCAATAGAGATAAAAATAAATTATTGTGTAAAACAAGTAAAAGCATCAATATTCTAACTTGTCTTGCCTGATCATGCCACTTTGATTCAACCCTTCAACTTGGGCTAGTTTCGCACAAATTTTGTTTGTTACCTTTTGAATGGACGACCACCGATATATTAAGGATCTTATGGTCCGGTTATTTATGGTTTATTTAAACTGTTGGAAGTATTCAAAAAAAAAAATTCTCAAAATTTGGAGTGTTTTAGTCAGTTCCCTGGATGGCATCAAGACTACTATTAAGTCATGCAAAGACAAGTAATTTGCTTTTTTCGGGAGTGAAATTCACACCCCTAACTGTTTTCCTTACGCTAAAAGAATTGTTATGAGGTATGGGTGGAAAGTCATCAACAGTCATAGGAGACTGTCCACTTTGACCATCGTAAGTGGGGTCGAATTGAGGATCTTGACTTAAGAGGCTGCTGAAGTACATATATCTAGGGTCTTGTAAATCCATCTTTAAAAAAATATACACACATAACATTCGGTACAAATGTTAGACATGTAACAACAAAGTTTGTAGTGATTTCATAGGCGGCTCAAGAACCGAGTGGTAACATGCTGGAAATTTGGCACCCTCCAATGGCTGCAGAACCGGTTGCCACAACTTATTGGTAGTCCAAATTACCACGTCATAGAGGAGCTAACCAAATTTCCTGTGTCACCATCTTGGCTCTGTCATCATCACAACCGTGGGAGGTAATCCAACAAAGGTTAGGTGAGGCACATTACTTCTCGATCACAAGTCTTATACCCCGGTTGCATACATTAGGTGTGCACATTACTTCTCTATCACAGCAAAATTAGCAACATAGCACAAAACGGCTGCAAAACCTTAAACTCTAGTTGCCTTTTGTGAAAAAAATCACAGAATGTTTGATGGTCATCCAGATTAGGATTACCCTGCCATATGGATGGACCCTACTAACACTTATGAATTAAACCCCCCTCCTCCCCCAAAGTATACAAAATGCTATGTGTTGTTTCAATGCTATGTTTTGTTTTAATGCTTTTGGGTTGATCTGTGAAGACCCATTTCCCAGTATAAAGCTATATCAATTAACCATTATCATTGAAACAACAAATGAGACTTGACACAACATATAAGCAATGACACAACATATAACATTGAAACAGCAAATAAGCATTGACATAGTAGAAGGGCATTGAAACACAATATAGCATTGAAACAGAACATAGCAATATGTCTGCATAGACCAACCTAAAGCATTGACAGAACACATGGCATCGAAACATTACACATCATTGAAACAGATCATAGCAATGAGTCTACACAAACCAACTCAAAGTATTGATAGAGCACATAGCATTGAAACTTAGCACATAGTATTGAAATAGCACATAAGAGCATTCGCAACCCATTTTGCAATGACACAACACATAGTACGTATGGTACAATAAATAAGTATTGACACAGCACATAGCATTAAAACAATAAATAAGCATTGACAGAGCACAAGGGCATTGAAATATAATACAACATTGAAACAAAACATATCAATAGGTCTACACAGACCAACCCAAAGCATTGATACAACACATGGCATTGAAACATAACACATCATTGAAACAGTCCATAGCAATAGGTTTGCACAGACCAACCCAAAGCATTGACACAGCACATTGCATTGAAACAACACATAAGCAATGACACAGCACATAACATTGAAACAGAAAATAAACATTGACACAACACATAGCACTGAAACAACAAATAAGTATTGACAGATGACAAGGACATTGAAACATAACACAACATTGAAACAAAACATAGCAATGGGTCTGCACAGACCAACCCAACGCATTGACACATGACATTGAAACATAACACATCATTGAAACAGATCATAGCAATGGGTTTGCATAGACCAACCCAAAGTATTGACACATCACATAGCATTAAAACACACACGAAGCATACAAATAGAACACATAACATAGCAATGGAGGAATCGTATAGGGGTCTATTGGGGTAGAAAACCCTGGTGCAAACAGCCATGGAGGATTCCAGATGGAAGAGAATTCTCCATGGAGGAAGCCGAACAGTCGTGACTACACAATGGGCATGGGAGAACCCATGAAATGGAGGAAACCGAATGCGAGGGAAGGGATTGGACTTATAGTGATGAGATGATGGAGATGAGGCCGACGATAGTAGTCGCAGTGCGAGGGAGGGGCCAAAACAACGAATGCAGCCAACAGTCAAAGGAGGGGGATGCGGTAGGGAACCCATAAACCAACCAACGAGAATGGTTTGGGATGAACAGTCGATTCCCATATTTGCATATCAATTATAGCATCCCCATCCATTCACCATAAAATGGAGAATGGGATGGAGAGAGATTTGGGGCAAAATCTCAAAAAATTTCTCCAAAATTTGGGAATTTTGAGAATGGTATGCGGATGCTCTAAGGCTATTATTTACTAATTCCATTTTTTATATTTTTTCAAGGATTTTCTCTTTGATGATATTTTTAATTTCTTCTTCTTTTTATTAATTTATGAAAAATTTTATTTGTCATTTTCACACTACATATCACATCTTTTTATTTTTTTTATTTTTTTCTCTTACAAAATGTGTAGTATATGAATGATGAGTAGAAGAATTTAATTAGTTTAAGAAGAATAAAACTAAAATAAAACTTTAAAAAATTAAAAATAAAATAAAGTATAGTGTGTGGTATGTAATTTATCACACTAGTACGTACGTAGCCACGTCAATCTTGACAACCTTAACAATTTTAATTTATAAGAATGAAATGTTGCGTTGACCTCATACGTATTCTGGAAGACGTAGTTCAACGGCTGCATGTATTTAAACCATTACATTAAATAAGTTTTTGCATTCGCCTGTCCTTAATTTGTAACTATTTTATTGACATAACGAGAAGATATACATAATTTATCTTTGGCGCAATCGTAGTCATTTTCTACGCGTAAAATTAGGGAGGGATTTATGGGTTATGCACATGTGCATAACGTCTTGCGTGGTTAAAGAATGGTATGAAGGACAACGTGTCCAAAGATTATGGCCTCCATCTTAGACCATATCATTTCTTACAACAAAAATTTGATGTACAATCATTTTTACGTATACTTTATTAAAATAATTGGTTGTATTATTTTTTTAATATAAAATAATTGTGTTGACAAATCACATCAATAAAATATATAAAAAATATACAAAAATAATTGTATATATCATACCTCTACAATGCAATCCTCCTTAGCTCCTTAACAAAACTGCAATCATCTCTGTTGATAAGACCACCTATTAGGTAAGACATCAGCCTAAACCCCCTATTCTATACATAAGGGGATGCATACTAAGATGAAATCAAAATTTGGTAAATAGTAATAAATTAGTTAGTAGACCGTGGTAAGATATTTTAAGTTAAATATTTATTAGATTTTAAGAAATTAGAGAAAAAAAAGTCGAAAGAAAAATATTATAAAATTAAAATATTTTTAAAATATAATTTTATTTTTTTGAGATTTGAAAAATATTGAATTATTTTTTATTTTTATTTAAAAATTTGAGAAAATTGTAATATTAGTTTGAAAAAATTGAAATGGTTAGTTTAAAAGTATTTATATTTAAATAATATTTAAAAATAAAATAAAAAATAAGATGAATGAAATGGAATTGGATGAAATATATTTCCAAACCTACCAAATCGGTCTTAAATTTACATGTTCTTGAACACCAAAAACAACGACTTCCAAACTTCTAAAATTTCTCACCTATTTGGATCTATATTGTAGTACTGCTAGGAGTAAAGGTTACATCAAGGCGTGACGTTTTGAACTACTACTGACACACTAGTTTGGATAACTCTCAATCGATCTCCACTTTATTTTTTATTATAATTTTTATAAAATTTTATATAAAATATAATAAATAATAAATTAAAAAATAATAATATTATTAAAAAATAATATTCTAATAATATTTTATTTAATTTTTAACTTTCATCTCAATTCATTTCATCTCAACTCACTATCCAAACCTAACCAAAACTATAGATAAATTAGATTAGGAAGTCGTAAATCATTTATTAAAAATAAAAATTTTACTCGTCATCTTCACATCACATACTACATATATTTTTTTATTTTTTTTCTTTACTAAATATGGTGTATGGATTATGAAAAGAATAAATTAATTAGTTTAGAAAAAATAAAATAAATAAAAATAAAAATAAATGTTATTTGTGAAAATAATAAGTGATAAAACTCAATTAAAAAATACTACTGCAGTCTCTATCTGTGGTATGTGGAATTCGTGATTAATTAGGTACGTAGTTGATGCTCATGATAAAGTTTTTTTTTTTATTATTATTAGAAATCAACATCGCTCACCCACTACGTAGCTTTCTCTCCTAATTTTCTGTTAAGGTGGACTTGTTTTGGGGAAAAAAACATAATAAAAATGACAAATTTGGATAGCGGGAGTATTAAAACCTCGGTAGTTTTACTTGCCCAAACAACGACGCCAGCCCCGTCGATAGAGTTGGAGAGCGGTATGATTATAACTTTTTTAAATTTATATATAAAATATAACAACAACGACGTTTGCCCTGTCAATAAAAGTTTGTTTAGATATAGAAATAATTTAATTTCATTTTATTTTATTATTATAATTTTTTAAAATTTTTACATAAAATATAATAAATAATTTAAATTTTTCAAATCTTAAAATAATAATAATATTAAAAAATAATATGCTAACTATATTTTATTTAACTTTTATCTAAAATCATTTCATCTCATCTCATTGTCCAAACTGATAATTCTTTGGCACTGTTTATGTTGATGTCGTGTTTCGCGGACCTGTGCAACTTCACACCCCTGGTATACGAGCAATCACTTGCACGATAACTACTACTGGGGGGACCTCGGAGTCTGTTGATCATCTGATGCTTAAGTCAATATGGTGGAGAAGATGATAAAACAATTATCAAAGTAACAACATAAGTTGATAACGATAGATTGACTGATTGAAGATGATTACCTTGTCCGCTGTTGGTAGTAATCTTATTTATAGTTACCGACTAGGTCTCCACCATAGTGGGGTGTTGCATAGCAGGGGATAATACGTTTACACTGTTGATTCACCGAGCTGCTCTTGTGTCGTCACTTTGCCGAGCCATGAAGAGGCCAGGCTTGTTATGCGTTGCTCGAGCCCTAGGTCGCATTGAATGCGGCACACCTTTTGCTTTGGTTGCATTGAATGCGACACACCTTTTGTTCTGGACCACATTAAATGCAGCATGCTTTCTGTCTCGAGTCCCTTCCATCTGATGATGTATACCATGTTCCTTTCTTCTCAAGTTTTGCCTATATCTTCTGTCCTGTCAGTATGGCCCAACCCGAATTTCCTGCCTGAGCCTTGATCCAGGTATTACCTGTTTGACCCAGACCAGGTGACATGGCTGAGCCTTGCCTCCAACCCAATCCAACCCAGACCATATATCTGAATCGTGACCTAGGCCCATTATTTGGCCCAACATAAGGGATTTTCTCCCTTCACAGTTTCCATTTTTTGTCTTGTCCTATTGGTCGAATTTGAATACCTCAAAACTTGCCGTGGACTATATAGAAACTCGTATTTTAAATAAAAATAGAAAGAAAAGTCAGGAAACTTTGTGGATGCGACATCGTTCGATCGTGTGCTGCATGGGATGCCTTTCATGGTTTAGGAAAATGCTTCTTGAATCAAAAAAATGCACCGACAATTTTGACTGATAGAAGTTTTTATTTATTTTTTATTTTTATTTAATAATTAAAGAAGTAATTATTAGTAAATTTATATATTTTTTATTTTTTAAAAATATTTAAAGAAGTATAAAAAATGATTAAAAAAACAGAAATAAAATAATAAAATAGATTTGTGAATAGTAATGAGAATTTTAATTAAAATTAGATGAGATGTTTTCATCTCACCTTTAAATTCAAACGGACGCTTACACTATTTAGTCTACTCTCTCAATCCATTTTTTCGGTCCTAGTAGCATTGTCCTAAATATATATATATATATATAATAAATAATTTCTAATCATATAATGTCATGTCATAAAATAATGAGATGATGATTAAAAAAGGGAAAACTCTAGTTGCAGTCGGCTGGGGGAAGCGCCGCACAGTCGGTGTCCATGTAGAAAAATGAAACGATTCGTTTCATTCATTTTAATAAAACAGTACTTTCGTCTTCCTCCCTCGTTTCAATTTTTTCCTTCTCCTCCCCTGAGTTTCCCTTCTCCCACGTAGCCTTACAAATATTAGGAATTTTTTCTTCCTCCCTCGTTTCGATTTGTAAAGGAAACAACATCGTTACCACATTGCCGACTCAAAGGGTCTCACCCAAGACCCAATTACAAGCTGTCAAGAAACGAAATCTTGACAAAGGATCGCAACTTCACAGAGCTAAAATCCCACTTTCATGTTTCGTTGCTCGAAATCTTGTTTGGCTTGCTGCTTGGCACACCCTAACTACTTTCGAACACTTCACTATGAGGAATTAAAAAACCCAACTTTTCCTAAGGACAAAGAATTCAAAACTCAGTAATTTAAAACTAGGGAGAGATCAACTCAACATAAAAGTGAATCTTTATCACCAAGAAACAGATGCCCAATACAATTGAATGGGAACTGAAATGGAAAAATAGAATATAACGACTAATAGAATGTCTACAAAGCGGAAAGGACTAGGACCATACCTGAATAGATTCTCCCCCATCTGAATAACCAAAGGGGAATGATCCGAAGTAGAGTGCGCCAAAACCTGGTAAGAAACATTAGAGAAAGAGTTAAGAAAATTAGTATCAATAAAACATCTGTCTAACCTGGCCTAGCTACGCGCTTGTCTGCCTTGACCATTGCACCAGGTCATTTTCGGGCCTTTGGAACACATCTCTATCAGACCACAGGTTTGAATACACTGGTTGAACTCTTCCATGGCTACAAAAGGACGAGGACGGCCACCTCTTCTTTCTGAGTCATCCTTAATGATATTAAAGTCCCCGCAGAGAGCCCATGGGATACTGGCAGTCCCCATGGTCTCCAAATCCGCCCAAAGCTCTCTTCTTTCATTTCGATTGCACTTCGCATATATAATAGATAGGATAAACACATGACCATTCTCCCTACTTTCACAGTAATAAATTGATTAGACCCTGCCACCCATTGTATCGAAACCAATGAATTCCACATCAACCAAATTTTACCACCATGCACGTCATTTGTGACAAAACAACCTGCCACCCATTGTATCGAAACCAATGAATTCCACATCAACCAAATTTTACCACCATGCACCTCATTTGTGACAAAACAATTGCAGCTGAATTTGCCTAAAAAGGACGGGATTCTATCCTCTAACAAAAAGGGCTCAGCCAAAGCTATGATATTAGGACTAAATTGTTTAATAATTTTCCTCAACCTCTTATAAGAAGTGCCTACTCCCCTAAGATTCCAAAATATAATAGGACTGATCATAATTTAAATTTGGAAGGACGAATTACCACCCTGGTAGAACCCCTTTTCTGGCCTGTTTTTCCCGGATTGCTGGGACCCTCAGAATCTGTACAGTATTCCTTGCACATATCATCCTTTAATTTGTCTCTCTCACTCTCGTGATCTGAATGGGAAAAAAGTATCCCGTCCGTTCTTTCCTCTTCATCTGCAACCATAAACTTCTCATTAACACTGACTGCTAGGGACCTTGCTTTTTTCTTCTTCGATTTTCTCTTTAGGCTTCTCAGAGGATTCTCTCATTCTTCGCCCAACTCTGTTACTTTGTTCACAACTAGATTAATGGCTTCTGTGCTAACCTCTTGTGAATATGGTAGAGGATAGGTAGATTTAACGATTTGCAGGCTCTCTTGCTCATATAACACTTTCCCTGTGTCCTCAACAAATAACTCTTCGATTGATTGCGTGGGGGGGGGGGGGGGGGGATTCAGCTGGGCCACAATACTAGTGCTATCCTGTCCTTGATCTGTAGCTTTAGTGGGCCTTATTGTTCCACTAAGCTCCTGGCTATTTACGCTATGCGACCCTTTAGGCTCTCTACATTCTTCTTCTTCTTCGGTGGCATGCTGCACTTCTTCTTGTTCGACTCCCTTCAGCTTAAAAGCTAGTTGGCCTCCTGTTTCCTTGTCTGTATTATTCTCATTTTTCGAAGACCCTCCTACTTCATTCTCATCCGTATGATTTTTCCCATCGTCTAATTCTATCTTGGATTCTGCTGAAGACCCTTTCTTGACCCAAACTTGGTTCCCAGTCCCTTTCCTAGTATGGTCTTTACTACTACGGCATGTTTTAGAATTATGGCCCTGTTAGTGACAGTTGCAGCAGTAAGCAGGTAATGTTTCATAGACCACCTCTTGTCTCCTACTGTGAGGCAACCCGGGACATCCAAGCCAGAAATGAGTGATCGGATCTCGGGAGGCATCGACCTCTAAACAAATCCTTGCTCCATCAGTTCTTGTAGCGCATGTAGTCAGGTTGTCTCTCCGAATGAACTTCCTAATCGGCGCCGTTATCATTTTCAATACCGAAGCATGGTAAAAATGAGGGGGAAGCTTGGGTAAGAAAACCCACACAGGCACACATGGTGACTCGTATTCCTCTATGTAATTGGGGACCATGCAAATGGACTGATCATATGGATTTCTATAGTTTTGTGGAGGGGGTGTGGAAGCGTGAGGGCCTAGGTCATGTATTAATCAACCTGTCCTCTAAATTACAATGGGTTAAGGTGGCTTTAAAGGAGTGGAATAAAAGTGTCTTTGGTAAGACTAACATCATAATCAAAGATCTAGAGGCTCGTATTGATAATTTGGAAAACCGTCTTCAAGTCTCCTTTAATGCCGAGGACGATTATGACCTCTTAGCATCCAAGTTGGAGATGAGTATGTCAGATGGCAGGGTCTTACAGTCCCCTCTTGACATTCATAAAGCCGCTATCGATTATTTCAGGAATTTATGGGCCAGAGTAGCTCACGTGCTCTCCCGAATCTGAGTGACTTGGTTTCTCCCATTATTACTAATGAGGAGAACTTGACTATTGGTAGAGATCCTTCCATAGAGGAAGTAAAGGATGCTTTATTCACTATTCCCATCGATAGTAGTCCAGGGCTAGATGGTTTTGGTTCAGGTTTCTTCAAAGTTTGTTGGGACTTGGTTAAAGATGATCTCCTCTCAGCCGTAGTTGATTTTTTCCATAGCCATATACTCCCAAAAAATTTCACTGCTTCTTATATTGTGTTAATTCCGAAGGTGGACAACCCATCTGGCTTTGATAAATTTCAGCCTATTAGCCTTTGTTCCGTGGTTTATAAGATTTGCTCAAAAATTATTGTGGCTCGTATGACTAGTTTGCTCCCTAAAATGATATCGTAGGAGAAAGGGGCTTTTATTCCCGACCGCAGTATTTTTGAGAATATCAGTTTAACTCAGGAAATGATCCATTCTATTCATAGGAAGTCCATTGGGGGCAATGTTCTGGTTAAGCTTGACATGTCTAAGGCTTATGATCGTGTGGATTGGAATTTTTTATTACATATTTTGATCAGTTTTGGGTTCTCTCCTAGTGTTTGTGAGCTGATTAACTCTTGTATATCTACGCTGTGGTATTCAATCATGATGAATAGGACCCCCATGGGTTTCTTTAAAGGAGAGCGAGGCCTAAGGCAAGGTGACCCCTTATCGCCTTACCTTTTCATTATAATGCAAGAGGTGTTCTCTCGTCTCCTTAAGCAATCATTTGAGGAAGGTAAAATTGGTCAATTTGCTCAAGCTAGAGGGACCCCGATCATCTCTCATCTTATGTATGCCGATTAGTTATCTTTGCTAATTGTGGAAAAAGAAGTATGAGAGGTTTGATGGAAGTTTTGAACAAATATGAGGAGTGGACTGGTCAAGTGCTCAGTAAAGAGAAGAGTGCCATTTTTTTCTCTAAGAAAATTTCTGTTTCTAGGAAACATTCTCTTCTCTGCTCTACTGGGTTTACCGAGGGTTCGTTTCCTTTTAAGTACCTGGGGGTGCCCATTGTGGATGGTAGGCTGAAGGCTTGCGATTTTGGTGATTTGCTGGGCAAAGTGAATACGAAGATTGCAGGTTGGAAGATGAAGATTCTCTCTGCTGGTGGTAGAACTATTCTTTTGCGTCACGTCTTATCTAGTATGGCCACCCATCTTCTTGCTGTTTTAGATGTCCCCAAAGCAGTGACACGTAGCTTGAATAAGCTCCTAAACTCTTTCTTTTGGGGCGAATCTAGAGGCAAGAATCGGAGGAAATGGATCTCTTGGAAGCATATATGTACGCCCATGGATGAAGGTGGTTTGGGTATTAGGGACTTTGGGGAAGTTCAGAGAGCTTTACACATGAAACTTGCCTGGAATCTTATTAAGGGCAACTCTCTTTAGGCAGATTTTTTCAGAGGTAAATATGTTAAAGGAAATCATTTATCCCTCCTGGAGCCTACAAAAGGGACCCGCTTTTGGCTATCTATTGCCCGTAGTATCCCGGAGGTGATAAATAGTTCTAAATGGACTGTGAAAGAAGGCGATATCTCCTTTTGGTATGACAATTGGGACGAGGAAGGTTCGCTCTATGGTCAATTTCCTGTGTCTGAGCACCCCTTGCTTAAGATAAAGGAGTGTCACATTGAGAATGGGTGGGATATTTCTCTTCTGAACAGATTAGTGGGCCATCAGAAAGCCAATGCTCTGTATGATTTTTTGGCTAGACGGAAGGAGGGTCAAGATGCGCTTGTTTGGCTGAAGGATAAGGAGGGCAAGTTTACTACTAAGAGCGCCTGGGATTGTATAGGGGTTCGGGCGCCTCCTTTACCCTGGGATCGGTGGATATGGCATACCAATCTCCCCAAGAAGATTTCCATCATGATGTGGAAGGCTACTAATAATTGCCTCAGTGTTGATGAGAATATTAGAATGGTGGGTGTCTCAATGGCCTCTAAATGTAATTGTTTTCAAAAGGGCCATATTGAGGACTTGAACCATGTGCCCTGCACGGGAGATTTTGCTATACACATTTGGCGGCTAGCGGCCACTCATCTAGGGATTCATATGTCCACTTTCTATACTTGGAAGGATCAAATTAATTTTTGGTTTCGTCGCGCGAGTAAGTCTTCACAGGTTAGAATCATCTTTGGCTTTCTGCCCTCTATTATTACCTAGATACTTTGGGAGAGGCGTTGTAAAGCCCGCTATGAAGATAAGGCTCATTCAAAAGAGTCGGTATGGCACGCTATTAAACTTTGGCTTTGGCGCATCATGGATCAGATCATGAAAGTGCTTTCTCTTTCCACCCAGGACATGGATATTTTGAAAGACTGGATATCCCAGTCTTGTTCCCTAAGCCCAAGAGGGTCTGGGTGGTAAAATGGCACCGGCCTCTTCAGGGCTGGTTAAACTCAATACCGATGGTAGTAGTTTCAGGAACCCTAGCGCTTCTGGCCCTGGGGTGTTATTCGGGATGAGAATGGTAGATTACTTCTGGCTTACTCTGTTCCCTTGGGTCTGGATACCAATAATTTTACCGAAATCAGCAGCTTATTGGAAGGCGTTCGTAGATGTCACGCGCTTGGGTTTTATCGTGTTCAAATAGAGACTGACTCTCAACTGGTGGTTAATTGGATTGTTAAGAATAAGTGCCCCATTTGGTATTTAGAAGACTTCTGGGATGATTTACAAGAACATCTTAATAGCCTGGAATATACAGTGAATCACATTTTTCGTGAAGGTAATGCTGTGGCTGACTTTCTAGCTAAGTGTGGGGTTGAGGGTTTGAACTCGGATTGGTCTGATATTCACATGCTGCCTAGCCTGTTGAGGGGTCTTCTCCGCATGGACAAATTGGGTATGCCCTACCTGAGGATCTCATAAGCTTCGTGCCTGGTAAGTTTTACGTTATTTGCTTGCCTTTCATTGCTTTTGCTTTATTTGCGTGTCCCTTTTTCTTGTGTGCTTGGCTTTTTGCAGGTTCCTCTCTTTGGCTTGTTCGGATGTAGGTTATGTATCTTTCTTAAGGCCGTGTACTCTATATGGTTATAATGGTTTTGATGCCTGGGTTTTCTTTTTCTAGTTTTAGCTTATATGTACCTCCCAGGTGCCGTATTTGTAACCATGATTTTCTTCCGCCACAAGTGAGGGCAATCAATAAAATTGGGGTTCCGTCATCTTCTTAAAAAAAAAAAAAGTTTCGAATGAAACTACGCGAGGTCCAGTAAGGTCTAGAAACGTTAACTTCAAGATACTTTTAGCACCCATCAAAAAAATATGATTCAAGAATAATACATACAAACACATACTTGTTACAATTTTCTTTTTTTCTTCTTTTTATTTAAACTCAGGAATTTGACTCATTAATTTTCTCAAGGACCAAGCAGAGGGAAACACGTAAAACATTTACAGAGAAAATGGACTAATCTAAGCAAAACGAAATAAACTAAATAAAGTGGCCATCCGTAGCTAATTGAATGAAATCAAATTTCTAAATATCAGAATAAGAGCAGAACAAGAAAACACAAAGATCCCAAAGTTTTCTCAAGCCCCAAAATGTTTCTTGGTTTGTGAGCGGGAAAGCTGTGAAAAAGAGAGTTCGAAGTGCAACATTTTTGGTTCTTGGTCGTCGGAACAAGTTGCCGTTGCTCAGAACTTGGTCGTCGGAACAAGCTGGTTCTTGGTTGGTGAGAGGGAAAATAAAAATGGCTCAGAACTACAAGTCCGTCCAAACTTCTTCCCCCCAAGTTTAATTCAACTTGTTTTACTTTTTTTGAGTTTTACAAAAATACCCTGCCATATCAGCAGGGGGTGCATGGGGTGTACGCTAACTTGACTACCCGTAGTAGAATTGAACACGTTATCATCCGACTGCACACCAACTGTTGTTGGCGACTGTACGTAGCGGGATTATTAAAAAAGAGATATAGTAACATTTTTTAACTATTTGGGCCCAAATAGAAAAGAAAAACATCAGCATGACATTTGCATGACGGCATCAGTGAGATATGGATTAGTAGTGCTTCAGAACGCTAATTTCAATCAAATTCGGTTCAGAATGATTATAAATTAAATAACGATAGACTATCCTACAACTAATTATTTACTATTTTTTTTATTTAATTTTTTTTTACTTAATGATTAAAGAAATATATATTAGTAAAATTATATATTTTTTAAATTTTTTCTTAGTAAATAAGAATGTTAAAAAAAAATTTAAAAAAATGATAAAAAAAAAACTTTTAAAATACACTTAGACAGTAAATAGATAGTGATAGGATTGCAGTACCCTTATATATTTATCATCCTTCCACACATTTTACAGAGGAGCATTTGGGTTATAATGTTAACATAACTTTTTTTTTATTAAAAAAAAATAAAAGAAAAAAATTTTAAGAGAAGAAAAATAAGTTTGTCGTGCCAAGTCGCGTTGAAATGTTGACCTTTTTTATTGAAAAGAAAATTAAAAGAAAAAAATTTTGAGAGAAAAAAGGTTCATTATCTTATAAAAATTATTTATATCTTCAATTCACATTATTTTATTAAATAAATATTTTATATATCCACATCGTGCGTTTAATACGCGAACTCGCTTGTAAAAGATTTTTTCCTGAAACAGGTTCAACATGCATAAAAGTCAGTTTTGTTTTAGGATGTGATTGGTGGGGAGGCAATTAATGGGACCCATTTATTTGTGTGGATGGAGATCTTGGAGTAATGGTGTGGTTCAGGAAGCAATGGATCCCCCCTCCCATACAGCGATACTTCACCTACCGCATTCTTAAGTTCATTTATTGGGAGATAACCCCACCACTGCTGAGTCGTCCCGCTGTCTCGTCTTTTGCTTTCATTTTGTCCGATCTCACTTGAGCATATAAACGCACATATTGCCGCTCTGGTTTCCCCACACTTTTTCCCACTGATTCTCACTCTCCCACCCCGGTGAGTATTCTCTCTCATTTGTGTTCTGAAAGGAAAATGGGTAGCCTTGAAGCAGAAAGAACGACAACAGGATGGGCAGCCAGAGACCCTTCTGGGATTCTCTCACCTTATACCTACACTCTCAGGTTACCATTTCAATGACTCAATTCCATCTTTGATTTTCTTTTCTATAACTTTTGGGACTCATTCCATGTATTACTCTGATTTGGGTTTCTTTCAAAAACAAAAACTCTTTCAGAAACACAGGCCCGGAAGATGTTTACATCAAAGTCCTCTGCTGTGGAGTTTGCCACACTGATGTTCATCAGATCAAGAATGATCTTGGCATGTCCAACTATCCCATGGTTCCTGGGTACACTCACTACATACACCCTAACTTCTTTTTTGCCTTCCCGGCCATTATATCTATCTTTAGTGTTAGTACACAATTATCTCTCACCCTCTCTCTCTCTCTCTCTCTCTCTCTCTCTCTCTCTGATTGTAACCATTACTCTGAAACAGCCACGAAGTGGTGGGTGAAGTGTTGGAGGTGGGATCGGCTGTGACCAACTTCAAAGTTGGAGACACCGTGGGAGTTGGAGCCATCGTTGGATGCTGCAGAAACTGCCGCCCATGCAAAGCGGATGTCGAGCAATACTGCAACAAAAAAATCTGGTCCTACAACGACGTTTACACCGACGGAAAACCCACCCAAGGCGGCTTTGCCGGCGCCATGGTGGTTGAACAAAAGTAACAACAAAATCCAAACTTTTAATCATATTTATCTTATACCCTAACAATATAAAATCAAATCCTTCAAAATGCATACTCTTAAACACCATCGTGTTAAAGAGCGTTCGGCGCCTAGTCGGTCTTTTTTTTCACAACGAGAGAGAATTCCTCAATATGAATTATATTTGTTGCCATGAGCAACAAACAATCTACATCCATTCCTGGGCTTCAAAATGAGCAACTTTATAGTTAAATGAGTTCAAAACCGGTTTTTTTCTCGCAATGCAAGAACAGTAGTAAATATATGATCTTTTGCGTATTTGGAAGAATTTTAACTCGCTTTCGTTTCGTTTGTATAGATTTGTGGTGAAGATACCAGATGGATTGGAACCAGAACAGGCGGCGCCTCTGTTGTGTGCGGGGGTGACAGTTTACAGTCCACTGAATCATTTTGGGTTGAAGCAGAGTGGGTTGAGAGGAGGGATTTTGGGACTTGGAGGAGTGGGGCACATGGGGGTGAAGATAGCCAAGGCCATGGAGCACCATGTGACTGTGATAAGCTCTTCGGACAAGAAGAGAGAGGAAGCTTTGGAGCATCTTGGGGCTGACGTGTACCTGGTCAGCTCCGACTCAACTCGGATGCAGGAAGCGGCTGACTCGCTGGATTATATTATTGATACTGTGCCTGTATTTCACCCTCTTGAGCCTTACCTTTCTTTGTTGAAGCTTGATGGCAAGCTAATCTTGATGGGTGTTATTAACACTCCTCTGCAGTTTCTCTCCCCCGTCGTTATGCTTGGTGAGCCTCTCTCTCTCTCTCTCAACTGAAGTATGTGGGTTTGGATTGTCAGTAGTATGTTATTGGTCTATAATTGGAGATTTTAAGCGAAGATTGAAAATTTTTGCGGGTAATGTTTATGGTAAATGCTATGTTTGGTTGGTAAAATAATGTTGGAACGTTTAAATTTTCTGCTGTTTAAATCGTAGAAAGAGACCGAAACTCTCACTCGTGATTTCTAATTGCGGGTGCCCTGCCTTTTCTTCTTCCACAGGGAGGAAGTCGATCACAGGGAGCTTTGTAGGGAGCATGAAGGAAACAGAGGAGATGCTTGAGTTCTGCAAAGAGAAGGGGCTGAATTCCATGATTGAAGTCGTGAAGATGGATTACGTCAACCAAGCCATTGAAAGGTTGGAGAAGAATGATGTTAGGTACAGATTCGTTGTGGATGTTGCTGGAAGTAACCTTAATCAGTGAAATGTCACAACACCTTTAAGAAAAGCAAAATCCTATACTTTTTAAGATATAGATAAACGTCAATGTTTGCCACCAAACGTTCAATATTTTCCCACTAATAAGAAGCAGAGGTCGTGTTTTATTAAAGAATGAAATTGATTGATGTTTGTGTTTGGACTTCGTGAACTAAGTGCAATATGTGGTGCCGGGTGTATTAATTATTGGTCACGGGTTAAGTAACGACAATGAGAGTTGCAAAACTTGAGAGTAAAAGAAATCTTACTGTTGCTGTCCTTTTCAGTTGAACCTGGGGACTTTCGTGTGATTTATCGACGTCTCTGAGGAGTATTTCTTACGCAGTGTTAAAAGAGCATTACTCCAATAGGTTTGAATATGCCTGCCATGTCACGTGGATACCTATTGTAGTATTATTACGTACACGTAGTGATAAAAGAGCATACTCCAATAAAAATTGCCATGAAAATAGATTGGGTACGTAATTTACTAATTTCTTACACAAATGGCTTCTCTTTAGTATTTAGATATGTCCCATAAAAAATTAAAAATCAGTGACGGTTCTAAGTAAGAGTGGTGCTACACCCACCGATGGTGTAGCTCGAGGATGATTCCTGATAAGGTCATTTGGTCTTTTTTTTTTATTATTTATTTTTTTTATATCCTTACACATTTAAAAAAAAATCATAATATTATTTAAAAATATTTTCTTAATTATTATTATTATATTCCTTCTAAATTAATTAAATTCTTCTTCTTTTCATCATTCTTATATCATATATCTAGCAGGTAAAAAATAAAAATAAAAATAAATATGTAATATAGAGATGTGAATATAATTTTTCTAAAATTTATCCCGACAACCACCTATAATTATTTTTTTCTTATAAAAAAAGGCTGTACATTGAGAAAATCTGTGTACAATCAATAACTTGAAGTGCTTAAAGCGTCGAGCTCAATAAAGGAAAATTGGTATGCATCTTAAGGTTTCGTTTGGATGTTGAGTTGATTTAAGATGAATTAAATTTTTTATGAATAGTAATAAATTTTATAAAGCCCACATAAGTTCAGATGTGTTTGGAATCTTAGATATTAAGATGAGTTTAAATGTATTTATGAAAAATTTAAAAATATTATAAATCCCACGTATAAAGAGATGTTGAGTTAAAAAATATTGTAAGTCTCAAATGTAAAGAAGTTTTGAATTGAGATGAATTTAATAATTTGAGAATTAGATATTTGAATGTTAAACTCAATTTAAAATTAGCCTGAATGGGTTCCAAATTCCAAATCGGCCTTGAGCTATTACAAATTTCGTCACCTCTCCTTTCAAACATTAACTCGAATTCAAGACTCTGGGGAGTTGGGCGATGGAACTGCAAGAAGCATGGAGAAATACAGATTTTCGAGAAGAAATGTATTGTTTGCTAATGCACAAGCTTTTCGGAGCTTGTTTTCAAGCTCGATCAAAAAGTGAAAGTTTACTACCCAGTCACCATGTGTAGTTGCTGGTACTGGCCTAGTAATGCTTACTAAATACTAGGTTGAAGAAGAAGACACTCCTGAAAATATGTCAAAAAGCGAACTTTGAGTTTTGGAAATCTCTGTCGATGGAAAACACATATGTGACAAGAAGGGGGAAAAAAATCAATACATTCAACAGATCCATGACCAATATTCCCAATCACTAGATATACAACCCAGCTTTCCTGTCTTTGCTTGGTTCCAACTTGCTTCATGCCGTGGTAATATGCCCAGAAAGGAAAGCTGCAACAATTGTTGTATGTGGTGGAGCTGTTTTTCCCTTCACGCATCCGTGAAACAATCAAATCATTCATCTAAGCCTTCTTGTTTTGATGCAATCCCTGAACTATAGAAGTCCCCAAAGCAAATTATATCTATTGCTACCTAAGGGTCCGCCTTCATGAATCATAACCGTTGACTGAAGTATAAGTTCATAAAATATCTTGAAGGATTGAAGCCACTCAAAATCACTGCAATTTTAAAACAACTTGAATTAGCACTGAAACAGAATCGATGGGAAACACAATCAAGGGTCACATTCCAACACTTACAAATAGGGGAAAGGACGATAACAGCACCAATTGGATATAGAAAGAAAGTGGTCCTCTCCAGAAAGGGCAATACTGCAAAATGCCCATCATATGTCAGTTGATGAAGACAATTAAGCAGCCGTGTTTGCAATTGAATGCCATATCCAGGTACAGAATTTAATGACACAAATTTCAGCCACAGAAAAGGTTCAAATAAATTGGTTTTGTTTCCAGAATGAAATAAACAGCCCACAAAAACTTGGCAGCACCCTCTTTTGGCAACGGGTACATTTAACTTTTACAGTTGTTTAAATTTAGTTATGCCATGAAGCCAAATTTGGTTTAGTAAGTCATCCCAAATGAATGAACTCAACATATGCATCAAAATGTATGCTGTCATCCAGAACTATATACACAGAATAATACAACAATTGCCATCTATACCACATAAATATATGTGTGCACGTGTGTTCAGCCAACCAGTGCTTTACATATTTCAGACAACAAAGTTTTCTGTTCTTTTTTTCTTTTTTTGGATAAGAAAACAAATTTTCTTTTCACTCTACAAGAACTGTACCAATTTGAGGATTGAAACCACAAGGCTTGTTTGTAGCCATGCCCAATAAATTTCATTCCGATCAAATGAGAAAAGAACCAGTGCTGTGACAGTATGTTCATAACAGTGATGATAGTAAGTTATCTAAACCCAGATATTCTGATTTAGTCCCCTGACCCTTCCCTTCTCATAAAAAATAAAACGTAAAGAAGGATTAGAGCAAATGGCAAAGACAAACCATGTAGCTTACCATCATAACCTAGAAAGTTAAGATAATGGTAGTATGAAGCTGCCACCATGAAAAGGAAGTTTGACAGCAATACAGGAATGAAACCATGGGCTACCAAAATCGGTGACAGAAAGTAATGTATGACTGCCATGAATACGATACATTAGTAAGGGCCATTAATTGATGTTGAATCTAAAACTGTGGATACACCCATACATAGTAAAAGAGCTGTTACCATAAAGCAGAACAAACATTGGGAAGAAAGAGTTGCAATGAACATCAAAAGCGTACAGCCTTCAAGGAAAAATTCAGCACCATTCAACTGATTAGATTGTAAATAGACAATAAAACAAAAAAGAATTTGCGAAAATGAGAGAATACAATGGAAAAGCACTTAATACAACACTATGTTTTTTTTATATATAAGTAAAGAGAGAAACTTAATACAACATTATGTTGCAAGAAAATAATAATGAACGTTATCAAAACACAAACGATGAACATGCGAAGATATAAATTTGATGATTTATGTTCCCAATAAAACTTGGTTGAATTGAATTCAATAATAATGAAGTAGGAAGCAAGATTTTCCAGACTTGCCATTCAACTCGTTGCTCAACAACATGACTGTTGGAGGGAGCCTCTTCCCGAAGGTAAGAATTGGTCAGGAACCTGCATGGACAATGAGAAATGCAAACTTCTTATATACTTTTTACTGTACAACATCAGTTCTATCTATAAGGAGCTTATAGGGATTGTTATTCCTAAATAGATTCGTGAATGAGAATACATTTGACCGATCCCAATTAGTAGACAAGGGTTCACAGATCTGACCTAATTTAAGTGGCATTAAGACAGAATTCAGTTGAAGATATCCAGGTTAAAATCAAACACTAGAAGAAACTCATTATTCTTTGATTTCAAGTTGAGTTCAAGTAATTACATCATGGGTGGCATTAGACCTTTTCGTGCCAACAGTTTTCATTTAATCAACATAGATTGCAAAACATATTAGGAGTCCCCCACATTATTGCTTAGCATGCAAACAGCATTTCATTTTATTGTTTTCTTACTCTAATGAACAATTTCACAATGGGAGTTTCATAAAAGAGAAGCTGTCAAGACTCCGGGCTACATCAATGGCCAGGGACCATAGCCTCTGCAATTAAAGCAGCGAACTGGACCGTAAGTGCTGTGGGTCCCATTGAGGGATCTGTGTGAACACAACAGCAGCAAGTCAAGGTCCCTTTTTTTATAAGTAATAACTCATCCTTTATTAATAAGTGAAAAAGGTACAACTCAAGTATACATGAAGTATACAAAAGAAAAAAAAAAAAAAAAAAAATTGACTGGTATTCTTCCTCCACAAGTGAGGGTGTTTTTAATAAAATTGGAGTACCGTCCTCTTCTTAAAAGAAAAACAAAGTATACAAAAGAAATGCCTAGCAAGATGAAGACAACGATAAAAGAAAATCAAGCAAATTAAGCCCACTAAAGTCTATGGAGGCAATCAAAGATAAAAGAGTATTGATAAAATAAAATAAAATAAAATTTTGAGCTCCTCCAATGTACTTTCACAATCCTCAAAGATTCTTTCTTTCTTTTTTTTTTTCTTTTTTTCTTTTTTTTCTCTCTCTCTCTCTCTTTTTGATAAGTAAAAGTAAGATTCTATGATTATTTTCCTTCCAAATCTACCATATGAGGCAAATAGGAACCATCTTCCACACAAAGAATAGTTAGTCCATCCTTGTAGCAATGTACATTCCAGACACACACCTTCCATGATTTTGAACAATGGTATAAATAGAAAATCAGGTGTTCATGCTATTGGTGCCCAAGCAAGAGACCTCAAATTCCAAACTTAATTTTGAAAATGAAGTCTTTACCACAAATATAATTGTTGTCGAGAAAGAGATGATACAAATCTTAGCAAATTCTGAACCACCAGCCACTACTGTGGTTGTATATCATGCTTCAGAAATTATCAAGCTTAGAAAGGTTGACATGGTAGGCAACTCCACAAATGCTGGCATAAAAAAAAATACCAAATGATAGACAACTAGACAAGCATCATTTAATGGTTAGCATGAAGTTGCACTTACCAATAACATGTAGCCATAACAGCCCCAGTTATTATAAAATGGAAAAGCAACACTGAGATAACTACATAAACAGCATGGGCAGCACTATGGTCATACCTGAAATGAAGATAGGAAGACACAATCAATACAGGGAAAAGAACCGATAATGCACAATTGAACATGCTAAAAGTAACATATAAGTCAAATAAATTAATTAGATTAGAAATCATGTAATGTGAAATTACGCAATGCCATATTGGCTGTTTACAAATTTAACATTTTTTTTTTTAAGTGTGTGATTGTGTTCATTCTAAAGTGCAATTACTTAGGAAACCATAGGTGTGATTGTCTAGGTTTTCATCCACTTCTGTCTGTTCTCCTGGCCGCTCCTCCAAATTATAGAATAGCCATTACCCCACAATCTCCCCAGTTAAAATTAGACAAAATCTTAGGCATCCTCATCAAATAAGAGAAAAATACATATAGCAAGAAAGGCTACCGGTTGCTTTCATCCCAAAATCAGGAAAACAAGAATTGAAATGTGTTTTGCAGCTAAGCAGCATCAGGTCATAATATCAGCATCCAATCTATATTAAAGGATCTCAGTCAGCTGAGCAATAGTAGCTCAAAGTTTTCGAAATTGGTTTTGTAAAATTGTACAACTGTCACTAATTAGCAGCATTAGAGCACTAGCCGTCAAAAGGGGGTATCTAGAAACTTACGCAGCACAATAAGCCAAGGTTGCAACCATCAAAAGAAGACTGCAGATCACAATAAAAGCAGGATCGTCACGTGCCCATTGATTTTTAGTTTCTGAGACAAAAAATAAAATAAACTTTAAATTGCATCTAATATTAGCAGCAAACTAATACTCTCACATGTTCAATAAGTCCAAACTCCATAGGCACGACAATTAAGAAAGTAAGTGTGATACCCCATATGATAAGGATAAGGGTAGGTGGTATATGGGATCCCACATTGTTTGAAAGGGAGAAATTATTCCTCTTTATAATGTTCCAATGGGCTCCAATTGTATAATTGACAAGTCCTTTTAGAGTATAGGTCATGTGGTTTGGACCTTCCATTGGGGCGTTACGGCAAGTAAATGCCAACTAACAAAATTCTTAATGTCTCTTCTTTATAAGCATATGTTTACTTAACATTAGTCCTACCCTACAACACAATGAGTAGACAGGCATTCTAAAAAACCAAATACATATAATACATAATCTAGCCGAAACATAAAAAAATCATACATTATTAAACCTGGCAAGGATAATTTAACTTTTTTTTTTTTTGTTTTCTTTTGTCATTACATCAAAAGTAGTTATTTGATCATTAACTTGAGTCATATGACAGACCATAAGCATTATTTCAGAACTCATACAGGTGATACTTATATTAAAAACCTATAGGCAGCACCATTACAATGAATTACAATTCCTCTTAGTCTTAGCTGATTTTCATTGTCTTCAACTATATGCCAGTTTAATTGTAAACCATTGTTTGTATGACTATGATACTTAGTATGCCGATGGTGACAATCTTCAACAATGATTGCAAACTTTTAGTGCAGTTGAAAGCATTGCTAATCAAAAAACAACAGCCACGTGTCATCATCTCATTGTAACACCAGATAAAAATATACAATGATTGCAAACTGTTAGTGCAGTTGAAAGCATTGCTAATCAAAAAACAACAGCCACGTGTCATCATCTCATTGTAACAACAGATAAAAATTCAACAGCACCAACCAGATGAAAGTAGTAAATGACAATACAATGGAAAGTGGACTTACGCTTGTGATATTTAGTGTGCTGATAGCTAGATCCATTCCAATGTTCCACATGCAAAATATATAATTGCAGTAATTAGAAATATTTGATGTATAAATTCAATGCATCTGGTCCATGGTTAAAAAAAAGTCCCCTCGAATGTAGAGTGGGTAACTACTGTTGGTAGTAAGAATATTAATACTTTTTTTTTATATATAAGTAAGAAATTTTATTGATTGGATGAAACTAGGCAACGCCCATGTACACAGGAAGTATACAAAAGAGAGTAAGAATATTAATACTAGTTGGAAAAAACAATAATATTGGTGATGGTGACCGTGACAAGCCAAAGGCTGGCAGATACTTACACAACTTTTGGCGAAGTGCATAGGTGAAGCATTTGCCAAAAGGTATATTCAACATCCATTTGTTGCCACTGCAAAGAACCAATCATTGGAAAAAGAAATCCATGAAATACACACACACACACACACACACACACGATTAAAATATGAATGATCAAAGGCAAGTTGAGCATGAATTCAATCGGATTGTGAATGCCCTAAAAGTAACTCTTTCATAACCAACAATCCAGAAAAGTTTTCAATGAAACGGGGTTAAAGGGGTACAGGCATAGTAAAGGAACTTGAATAAAAACAATAATAAGTAATTTAATATACCTTAGTGTAACACTGTAATGATCCAAATAAATCACGTTTTATCACAGAGCCAACAAATTATGGTAAGCATCCAGTTAAAAAATAAAATACCATTACTGAGGTAATGTCCAATATTCAATGATATCATAACTTAATTACGAAATGTTATAGTTTAATACCTTTGCACTAGCAGATAGCATTGACAATGAGAACTAAAGATACAAAAATTCACCTAATCAAATTTACTGGCACTTAAATAGCCAACGTCTCTTGTGCTGCTTTAGCAGTGGATGAACTGCTTGCTCAGAATCAGCATCCATCACGGGAATTTACATCAATTAGAGCGAAGAAGCTAATCATTAAAATTCTCAGAAAATTCGAGACTATTGGTCTTGAGGACAAGCCCCAATTCCAGAACAATAAATTACACAGCATTTCAAAAAACAAAATGCTCAAGTAGTATAGGTAAGAGAGGCAGCTTTCCAGAGTATCAGCTATTCCTAGATCGGGTTCGTGAACACGATGAGCATTCATATTATAAGTTATAAATTAGATTGATATGGAAATCAGATCCTTTGCGCGAAAGAAAACTAGAGAGAGAAACCTTGACTATTCGGCGGAGGTACTGAGGGAACATGGGGTTAGCTCGAGATGCAGAAGACGACGAGCGTCCTCTCGAGACCGTGGGCAACATCTCCTTCTTTGTTCTCAACTTCGCAAATTCTTCTTCGATCGAAGATCTCTGATTTTTTCACAGCTCGCTCCCTGTTGCCTTCAGATGGGAATGAAACGTAAAAACGTCGACGACGCCTTACGAGCCAGCTGGGCCAATAGATGGTTCTTTATTGGGCTTTGAGTACGGCCTCAGTTTTAATAAATGAAAATGCTAGTTTGTGCTATCAAAGTCCGCTCAAAGTTACCGCATGTTGTTTTTTTTTTTTTTTTTTTCATTTTTTTATATTTTTTAATGTATTTTAATATTTTAAAAAAAAATTCAATACAATTTAATCATTTTCTTAATTATTAAAAAAAAAAAAATTGCTCAAGCGGTTAACTTGAGCAGTAAATGTAGAGGCAAACTAGTTTTATTCATATTTTTATTCTTTGTAATTTAGTTTTTTTTTTAATAGTTAAAAAAGTGAATAAGTGATTACTAATATATTTATATATATTTAAAAAATATAAATAAAGAAAAAATACAATGCATTAAGAGCACGTCAACAGTACATAGTGGGCTGCCGAGTAACACGATCCTTTAATTAAAGAGTAATGCTACATAAAATTATAAAGTGTGTAAGTATCGTGTAGTTATTTTAAAAAATAATAAAATTTATTATTAAAAATTTAATTTGTTTTCACATGAGTTCAGAATTTATTTATTTTTTTAAAAATAATTATATGGCACTTAAGTATTCATTATCGTAACTATCATTTTTCTTAATTAAAAAGACCATTGCGTTAGTTTGCTACTCGTGCACCGATCGGGCCTGTGTCGACGACGGGCACCGTCAATGTATTTAATCGATCATATAGAAACTGTCGACTGACCGCAACGTCAGCAATCATCCCTGGTTACTGGTTAGAGAGTTCGAATTTTGCGATATGAGACCAACGGCAAGACGAAGCATCTCCTTCTTTCTTATTAAAAATTGTTTTGTGTCGTCGTTTTCATACCAACAATGGACCGATCCAAGTGGGTTGCAGCTTGCTTGCTCCTTTCACATCTCCTGTTATTATGAGTCTACATTTTTAACATTTGCATCAGAACCTTTTATCATTTTGTTAATCAAGCTACCAATTTTAAAAAGTGAATACAACTAACGGCCCACGAGTAAGCATTTATTATACGTACTTTGAATGAAAAAAGTAGCCCCTGCATCGACCGTCTTATCTCCGTGGTGGGATAAGGTCGAATCCCCTTTCCCACGTGCTTCTGTTGATATAGCTCTCTCTAATGATGGCAGAAGAGTATCGAAAGCTACAAGATCTAGAAGGAAAAATGCTGTGCTAAAAATCAACGCGGACGGGGCTTATTTTTAAGGAGTAAAGCTACAGAGGAGCCTACTATAGTATATAAGCCGTAGCATATCTGAATTGGCTTCTTTTTTTTTTTTTCTTTTGTACGTTAGTTTTTGTATTTCTCTACACACCGAGCAACTCACTGTACCACATCACCGAGCAAGTCTACAGCACATCATCCATTCTACACGTAAAGTGTGCTGCGGTTGTAATCAATAATAAAAGATTTATTCTATTTTCAAGTGGTGCGTATAGAAGTTGGTGTTGAAGCCATTTTAGGACACATGATAAACAATATAATTATGGCTATGGAGCAAGGTTGAACACTGGAAGAGATGGAAGACACTGAAGCTATACTTAAGGTCACATACGGGGGCCGGCCATGACCATTATCCTGATTAAGAATAGTCTAAGTTTTTTAAGTTTTGACCCCATACTATACCTTATATAAGCCTTTTCACACCAAAACAACATGCTAAATGAGATTTGATAGAGCACGACTTTAGACGTAAACTCCAGCTTAAACACGTGTCTAACATTTATTTAGTTTCATTTTAATAAAAGATTTGACCCAAGCCAAACTCAAAAAATAAATCATTTAAGTTCTGTTCAATATTGTCATGAAAACCCATCACTTAAGAAAAAGACAAAACAATTTCCAACAACCCGGACCTTATAGCATAAGATTTGCTTCCTAATGTCTATGTACTTCGCAGGGACAAAAAAGTCATTTTGCCAATAAGAGCATTGAAAGTTGAAACAACGTCAATAAAAACATTAGCAATAGTCTAGCTAAAATCAAAGCCAAAATTTACCTAAAACAACTTTGATTTGCCTTTTGCCTTTGTCATTTAAGATATAACTCCACATTAAATTAACCTATTAGTTAAAATAATAATTAAATATTAATTTTTAATAATAACTTTTTTTATAAATTTTTTTTCAAATTTTATAATTATACTAATAATATGTTAATTAATAATTTAATTATTGTCTGACATCTATTTTTTTCTAACTTAATTATCCAACAAATACATTAACATTAATTTAATCAATTTTGTGGTCAAATTAAAAAATATATATGTATTATCAAATAACAAACACAAGAAAACTTAAAATTCGACTCCAAATAATTAGAAAGTAAAAAGTTGCTTACATTAATAAAGGTAAAACAATGGAACTTTGGATTTACACTGAAAATTGAATCATTTTTTTAGATTATTTTTTAATAAAATATATTTTTGGTTGGCCAACAGTGACTTCCCAAATATAACTTTTGCAATAGATTTACTACTATAACTCATAAATTAATTCTATTTGTAGTCTCTAAATAGAGATTGCATGTACAGACATATTACTAAATGAGAGAAAACACAATTTTAGAAAGGATAGTTTTATAATTTTAAAAAATTTTAAAATTAAAATAACCGAGACTTACATTGCAATACCAAATGAGACTGGAACTAGCATTGCCCTAACTCATAAATTCATAATCTTAGTTGAAAGCATTTAACTATTACACAATACAGCTTATTTAATAAAAAAAATTAGCCATATTTTTTGCTCGACATTGGCATGATTTTAGTACAAAACGTACAGCACGGCCACCTCCGAGAAGAATGAAAAACTCAACACTTTAAAGGCTGATTTTGCATAATAAATAATAATAATGCCATCCTCGGCGGCAAAACCAAATACAAAAAAACCTTCCAAGATCTATCTCCATGATCACTTTCTTTCTTTCTTTCATCTAATTTCTGTACAGCAGCCTCAAAAATACCTTTTTCGGATTATGAAAGACAAATTAGGCAAAAATAAACGACAAGAGAAACAAAAGGTCGTTTCTTTCTGTTTAGCCAGTTGCCAACCCATATCCTATAAACTTTAATTCCTATTCTGAATCTCCTTTTTTCTTACCTTTTTCTTTCTCTGCTTTAACGCCTTCAGTACTATGTTCAAAGTTCAAGCCTGGCCATGTAACTCCCCACTTCCTTTCTAATCATATCCTGCATCACAGACAATAAATCTGGCGGAAACGTCTTTGTACTGTATTTATTATCGGGCACTACTGATGGTGAATTACTTTTCCTATATTCTCGGTGAGGCGGCGAGTCACGGACGCTACGAAACTCGTAGGACTCGGTCCCAGGCAGGGACAGACTGAGAAGAGTCGACGGCTCGTTATTGTTGTCCCGGTTGTCTTCCTTGTTTTGGTTATGAATCGGTGGTGACTCGTCCCTGTGGGAAGCAGTGGGAATCGCGCAACTTCTCGCTCCAGGCCGAATAACGTGCGAGGTGGATATTGCAGGGAGACTCGAATCGCTAACGTCGGATCCAGATGGGCTACCTGGACTGTAATGTCGACTAGAAACCGTCACAAGAGGAGGCGGTCCCGCAGATTTCTTGTGCGGTCGTGATAGAGTTTCTTCTGTAGTTGTGGCGGCGGTGCCATCGCTCATCAATGAGTATTTCCTCTTCAGTGTAGAGTTCCAGTGGTTCTTGATCGCGTTGTCCGTACGGCCGTTGAGCAGCCTGGCGATGGTGGCCCACTTGTTGCCGTACTTGGCGTGGGCCTTAACAATGATCTGGTCCTCCTCTAGCGTGAAGGGCCGGTGCTCCACCTCCGGTGAAAGTTGGTTGCACCAACGAAGCCGGCACGACTTGCCTGACCGCCCCGCGATCGCCTTGCTAATCACAGACCAGCTCCGAGCCCCCTGGCTCTGTACTAGCTTCCGCAACATCTCATCCTCCTCGGGGCTCCACGGACCCTTGACCCGATCTATGTCTCTCTGTGACGCCTCCATAGCCGTGAAACCTCGATCTATTTATCAAAAACCCTAGCCATATATATGTATAATCGAAGGGAAAAAAAAAAGTGTGAAATTTTTCACTGGGTAGATGAGGTGAGGAAAGAGAAGTCTGGGACCTCCGTGCAGCGAGGTAGGAAGGGAGTGCGAGAGGTTTATAAAGAGAGGGTTAGGGTAACTGATGCAGCCGTTTAACGGATACGGGTAATAGGCGTTACGCGAACCGGTAGTGCATGGTTACCGGTTGCACTAGTATACAGCTGTATTAACTACCACGCGTCGCCACGTAGGCTCGTGGATTTCTGAGAATCCTCACTAAAATCTCGGCGTTGTATGGAATTTATCGAGGGGGAGCGGCTGTTGGTTGGTTTCCTAATTTGACAACTCCTGTTATGGAAGTTACTTGAAAGTTGAAAGGGGATGGAGTGAAGGAAGTTCTCGTTCTTGAATGGGGAAAATATCACGATAACACGGGGTGAGTTAGGAGAGAATTTGAGAGCCAGAGGATAAGCTTGACTAGGCCAGGCTGGGTGGCATTTACGGAGGGAGAATGTTAGTTTGGTCACTTTGATATTTTGTCTTTTTTGAGGATTTTTTGGGGCGCACGGAAGTGACGACGTGTCTAAAACGACAAGAACGGTCGCGGAATTGGAGAACGGATCATTACTGACAAGCTGTCAGTCCAGGCTGTAATACTGGCCTCACAGAGGACACCCCAACGGGCCTGTCCACCGACACGAGGCGGTCACTCACCTCCTGTTATGAACTCCCAAAACCGACTCCACTTCCCAAATACGTATTCGTTTGCTCTACGTAAGATATTCTATTTCGGAAACAACAACCGAGTGCAAAATAGTCAGGAAGTTGTCTTCCCAAAAAAAAAATTAATAATAATAAATAGTGAGGAGTTTTCTCTAATTGCTGGTATGTTGCAACGGCACTAACAAAATCATTATAATTTATAAAAAAATGAAACGCAGCCAGGGGATAATTTCCTTATCTATGCTTCGGTTCAAATTTTAAATTGAGATTTCTAGGAAAAGGCTAACTAATAATCTTTATCAATAAATAATGATTAGATGATCGCGAGATACAAACATCAGTAATACCTCATTCCAAGTGAATAAATAAATATCTATTAAGTATCAACCATAATGTAAAATAATTAATATACCTCGTTTTTGTTTATCCTAAATGAATAAGTAATATAGAGATAATCATTCTTTAAATACAGATATGTATAACTTCGTACCATATCATTAAAAAGTAACAATTATACTAGTTTATTTGGTACAAAAAACGATTTCTTCTTATTTCATCCCATCATTATAATTTTTTAAATTTTTATATAAAATATAATAAATATTTCAATTTTTTTAAAATTTAAAATAATAGTAATATTAAAAATAATATTTTAATAAGCGTGTAGAAGTGACTAATGTTGATAAGTTGTATAAAAGTTATAGATAAGTTGTTATTTTGTCATTTTCTATTCTTGTTAATTTTTAAACAACCAAACCAAAATCATTGGTTTTTTTTTAATTAACCAAAATCAGTGGTTATTTAGCGCAAATAACATCTACTTATAGGAGTTTGTTGCTTTCGCCTTCTTTAAGATGGAAATTTTGTCAATTTTTGATAAATGATGTCCATAACAATAGTAAGGATTGCGGGTTTTTAACCAAACGAAAATCCAACAATTATACTTTTAAATCGATTATTTTATTGATGTTTCCAATTAATGCATTCAAACTCCAAAGTTTAATCCATAAAAAAAAAACAAAAAACTCCAAAGTTTAATGATAATCATAGATTTCATTCATATATTTTATCCATAAAAAAAATATTACGTTATTTTGGTAAAAAAAACAGAAACAATTTCATTTTGGAAGGGCCTTACATATCTTCGATAATCCTCGTTTTAATTATGGGCTGTATTGCTAATCACTAATCAGTGATCACACGTTCCCTTCATTATTTATTTATTTATTTATTTTTGTTATTGTCCTCAAATGGCTTAATAGGAAATAAACAATAACCATTTAATTATATTATGCAAGGCAACTTTTTTTTTTTTAATTTTTTAAATTTTGATGGGAGCGGAGTTCGAATCTAGATTTTTTATTTAGAGAATTAGGCTATATGCCATTAGGCTATCAGGCTATTGGCATGCACGACGCATATTAATTATATTTAAAAATCTTTACATCACACACTATTTACGTAATAGCATGATTTGATTTGTAAAATATATCACATATGAATTATGTTTAAGGTAAATATATTCAAATAATACTATTCATACTCCCCTACAAGACCAAAATATAGCAATCTTTGTAAATTACGTTAAGCAATGGGTCATTATTTACATTAAAAGCTATTCTATTCACTATCTCTACGTTACATACTAGATTTTTAATTTTTATGTTTTTTTCTTAACAAATGTATGTATAAGATTTCTAAATAAAATTATTCTTACACTAATTAAAAGTATCGAGACGTGTTCACGTAATTAGTTAAAGGTACATGGTGTATAGAGTAGAGTTTTCAATTATCAACTGTCATTCTTATGGGGTTTTGCTAATCAACATCTCACAACACACGTTATATATATTTTAAAATTTTTATTTTGTTTTGTTTTATTTTATTATTATTATTAAATTATTATACTCATTATCTATACCAAAAAGAAAAGAAAAAAGAAAAAGCCTTGGGATGGGATGGTAAATAAAATTAGACTTTGTTTGGTTATATAAATAAAATGAGATAAGATGTAAGTTAAATAAAATATAATTTTTTAATATAAATTTTAATTTTAATATTTGAAAAAATTAAAATTTTTATTATATTTTATTTAAAATTTTAAAAATTTGTAATGATAATATAACATTATATGAAAATATTTGTGTAAACAAACTAGGGCTTTTTCTCCTTACAGTCCCCGAGTGGAAACAATCTCGTCAAGCTTTCGAATCACCAAGTAGCGCTGAATTCACGTTCAACGGCCAACCTTCCCTCAAGAACAACCAAAACCCCAATCTAAATAGTAAATTCTTCGTCCAATAGTCATACAAAATTTCCGATATTGAAGTTTGGGTTGGTTCAGAAAAGAAATTAGGGATTATTTTTAGAACGGCGAAGATGTCGACGGGCAGACCCAGAGAGCTTCAGGTGGTTGCTGCGGCGGCGGAAAAGTCGGAGCTTGCAACTGGGTCGAACGCGCTCGTTGAGTACACGCCGCCTGTTTTCAAGGAGGAAGAGGAGGACCTGGAGATTAAGCTTCGGCGGATCCTCGAGAACGTTCCTGTCCGCGTCAGCAACACCTCCGGTAGCTCCGCCGGCTCCGGCTCTGGCGACTTTCACCAGGTAAAATTTTCAAAATTTACGGTTATTCTTAAAAACCCGACGCTGGAAGTTCATGTGCTAAATTAATTTATTCATATGTTATGTATTTGTGATTTTGGGGATTGGTGCATTGAATTGCTTTTTCATTGAATTTATTTGAATGCATATACGGAGGTAGAGAGTATGCATTAAGATTTTAGGATTATGAGGAGGGTATATGATGGCTTCCAATTTATTACTCCCAAGTGTAGAAGTAGATTAGTCGTAATAAAAGGTAGCACCCAAGGTCATCTCCACAGGGACAAGAGGGACTCGAGCAATTTGATTAATTACAATTGTATGAATTCAGATTTGAAAGAAGTTGAGTGAATAATCAGTGAGAAAGTGAGTATTGTAAGAAAATAGAAAAATGAACCAAGAAATGGTTTATTTACAAAGAAGGATCTGTTGCCATTGAAATGTATGGTTGAACTTCAGAGGATTTTAGATTTGGAAAATTTTGGAAAGATGGTCCGAACCAGGAAAGTTTAAAACTCAAGAAATTAAAATGTTCAACTTTTAACAAACTGTAACTTTAACCTCAACATGTTGCAAACAGAAAGTTAATGGAATAATTGAAAATCGCAGAATTAATAGAAGCAATTTGACAAACACTTGGGTTGCGGTTTTAGAGTTTCTTTTGACTCCACACATCACAAAAATTTCTGGGTGCTACTCATCTTTTGTTAGTCCAATCAAGGTATTAACGAAATGCAATTTGAAGAACATAAACTCAGAGATCAAGTACCAAGACCCTGTAAGAATGCATCACTAATCACCAACCAAATTTACTTTATCACTCGGCTGAGAGACACCTTGATTAATTCAAGGTTCTGCTGTGCCTAGTGTTGACGACAGAACAGGAATAAGAACGAGAGGGTCCAACAGAAACCCATTTCCAGATTTTAATTTCTGATAGAATGAAGTGTATAAATCAAGAACTACAGAATTTCAGCAAACATAGGAGCAAATAAAAGCTTTACCGCAACCCAGGCTTTGGAATTAGCCTAAGTTTTACCATCATCAACAACATATCTCACCAAAATGAAAAACCCTAGAAAATCTCGAAAGCTTCTGGAATGTAAAAACAGAACAAAATGAAATCGTATCCTAACTGCCTCCTCCTTTCTGGCATCGACTTCTCCTTTTCTGCCTGAATCTCTGCTCCTACTCTCTTTCCTTGCTACCGATCGATGCCTTCCCATCATTCTCCCGTAACCGTTTCTCCCCTATTTCTCTCTTTTCTGCTTCTCGATTATTCTGCCCCGAAGTCTTCCTCTTTTTTTTTTTTCTCTTCTTGGGTTCACTTTCGTGGACTTTTCTCCTGCAGCAAATTTCTCTAGTTAGATTAGACTTAAGTCCAATAACCTGAGCCCATATTCATTCTCTTAAAAAGGGTAATTGGTCATTTCACAGTCCATAAGTGCAGTTACCATACTTTATCTGTCTAATACTCTTCTTAACAATTAAAGTATACTAAACCCAGTATATTAAGAGTATTAATAACAACATAATTGCTTGTTTATCAATATACCAAATTGTGTGACGAACTGGTTTTGTAAACCATAGAGAGGCGCTAGAAAACTAGAGTGCCACATTATTCCATAGGATTCTTAGGCTCCATTTGGATTCAGAAAGTGTTTCATCTCATCTTATCTCATCATTATAACTTTCCCAAATTTACACATAAAATATAATAAACAATTCAACTTTTTCAAATCTCAAAACAATAATAATATTAAAAAATAATATTCTAATAATATTTTTTTTAATTTTCATCTAAAACCATCTCATCTCATCTCTGAATCCAAACTAGCCCTTAATGCTTAACCTAACCAATTGGCTAAATGCATTTTTGACGTTGCACAATATATTGATAAGTTTGCCTTGTCTTTTAAGCATTGGAAATTAGCACACAATTTTGAGGCCTTGGGCTTCGACTCAAGTGATGAGGGTGGTGTAAGAGCACATTCAATCAAGTAGGCACATTTTCATTTTGCAATAAGTCTCTCTCTCTCTAAAGCATCAATGAGGAATTAGGTTCCCTGTTACCTGGTTAACTTTTATTTTTAAAGGTTACCTCTTTATATCTTCAAGCAAGCGTTCAGAATGAGTAGGAGGTACTAAAGAATGGATATGTCTAAGAGGGGGAAAAAGAAGAAGAATATCTTTCCATCTTTCATGTAGAGTTGAACCCTGTTATTTTATTACTGGCACTTTCAATTGCATTTGAACCAGTGTTTTAAATTTCGTACCGTACCAGCCGGTACGGCCGGCCGTCCGGCCGGTACAGGTACTATATCTGTTTTCGTACCGACCAAAATACCGGCCGTACCGGCCTCAATTTCGGCCTGTACCGGCCTATATTTCGGCCTTTTTTTTTTTTTTTCGTTTTTTCAAACTACAAGCTTATTTTTTAACCCCCAATTCAGACTAGACTATTTATAATTTATATATATATGTATTTATATATAATTTATTTATATATAGACTATTATTTTGGAATATAATTTTTATATATATTTATATATATAAATTTTATTTATATATTGACTATCCCGAAACGCTATCCCGAAACGGTACCGGTATCGAAATATTTTGTTCCAGTGTTTTGACCGGTATGGCGTCCGGTATGGTATTCAAAACATTGATTTGAACTGTATTCTGTCCATCATTACTTTTTGTTCAATGATGAATTAATTTAAAACATGCTGATATCATACCTGATCAGATATTGTTATTTTCTCAGATATTTTTTTTAAAAAGTTGGATGCTTACTTTTTGCATGACGTTGATCTATGAGTCGTTATGACTAGTTCAAGCTTGCTGGTAGATTGTATTTACATATTTCATATCTCGTTTTCTATCAAATTGTTGTTACAACAGTATCGCCAAATGAGACGAAAAGAACAAGACCGGATTGCTAGGATGGATGCCGACTACCAGAGAAGGAAAGAAGTGGCAGAATTCCATATGAGAAGGGAGGAAAGAATGAAAGCTGCTGAGGATCGGACTGCAAAGAAGCGTTTGAAACGTCAAAAGAAAAGGCAAAGGAAAAAGGAGAAAAAAAGCAAACTGAATGAAGGAGGAGAAGAGCATCATAAAGAAGACTCTTCAGATGACGAAGGGGACTCCGATGATGGCGAGGAGGCAGCAAAATGAATGAACAACCAAAGTCTTATCTTCAAGTAGCGGGTTAAGGTTTTAAGGAAGCATCTTCAAGTAGAAGGGACTACGGGGCATGCCTTAGTTGGAATTTCAGTTCCTGCGTTATACTTTCTGTCATTTGTGTAAGCTGAACTCCACTGTATGTACTCGCGGGTCAGATAAATTGAAATTGTTGATCTCACTAAAAAAATTTTTGCCATCCTTTTAGTTGATTGACTGCCATCTATTTTTTCAAATGCAACTTTAGTGTATTTTGCCGAACATAATGAAGTGACTGGTATACCCTGCCTATGCCTATCTAGTTCCATGTTAATAGATCATGCATGTTAGCTCGAGATGAATTGTCTACATTCTTTTCTTTATTCTTTTAATGGCAGAAGCTTACTTTTTTTTCCCTATATGTAATTTGGTAAGAAGTTGCTCGGATTGGTACCAACAACAATGCTTACAAGATGAGTGAGCGGGTGGTTGACTGGTGGTTTTATCCCACCAACCAGATGTATTCGTTCACCTTCTGCTCTTAAAAAAACAGAGTCTAATGGTCTCCCATTTAAGATTGCTATAAAGGGGAGAGTGGGAAATCATTGCAGACATTAAACATTCACTTTGCTCGCTTTGATATGGTTTACAATTTACATTAACATTGCAGGACTGTGATTCGGATGCATGTGCTTGCTTGGTAGTTTGGTGTGTAGCTCACCAAATCATCGCAAAACGAGGCTCTATCTTAACTTGACTCGAGTAATTAATTACGTTCACTTTGCTGCTTTACACACTATGATCAGAATTAACGATCAGAATCCCCTATAAATTACTTGTCACGAATTTTATTATAATTAAGAGAGATAAATATAATTATTTGCTACGAATATTTAAATAAATTGAGGATTCTTTAAAGAAAAAAATCTATTCATCATCCTAATTCCTATTATCTTCCAATCATTCTATGATGTGTCATTAAATGATAGGTTTACAAGTGAAATGTAATAAATAATTTTCAATCACCTAATGCCACATCATATTATGATGAAAAGATGATGAAAGTTGAAATGATGAGTAACATTACTCTTATTTAAAAGTTGTATGATTGTATCTATTATTTAATGATTTAAGGTCATGCTAATTGCTAAGTTAGTAAAATCTAATAATTTTTTTTAATAAATTTAGTCATGCATCGCATTGTATGACAGTAAAAGTAGTTTGAACATCCTTCTCAATCAATGCCCATCCAAAACTGCATATATACTGTAGGAAATGCAATAATACCGCCACTACTAATATTACAGGAGCTGTTATATTGCAGCGACGCCCAGTGAAAAACAAAGGAAGAAGCGTGAGGAATCAATAATCATTTTGTGGCATGCGGAAACTATACACTAGTCGCTGTAATAACCTTCGCAGTGCAAACGACAATAAAACGATTGCGTTAACAAAGTCGCCCGGTAAGCAAACGGAACACACACCTGAGGCCAAGTCTGAAGTCTGAAGTCCTCGACCTTTCTACGGGAAAAAAAATATTATTTGCCTCGGCAACATCGCGTTTCTATTTCGTCCCTGTTCCCTTTCCTATTTCACTCTCTCTCTCTCCCCGTCTCGCTCTGTGAAACCCTAAGATTCCCGTCATGGTAGACGTTCATCAGGCTCTCGGTGGTGGTTCAGGTTCCCTCTCTTTTTCTCCGAATTCATGAATGTGTGTGCATTTATTCATACATACTCCTCGTAAGCGTATTCACATCCATACGTGTATAGTAGTTATACGTATAGTGCTCATACATCAATCCGATTACTCCTATATCACATTGCTTTCTCATTGATAGTTGGCGGAATGCGCTATATGGTATCGATTCCGTAATCACCATTCGTTGATTGATTTTCGTGTCTCCTTTTTAATTGAAAATTTTGGTATACTTTCATATAAGTAATAATTGATGAACCAAATAAATCAATCAATCAATCAATCAATTAGTCAGTTAACTAATTTCGTAACTAATTATATCGATTTGGGTTTTTGGTTATGATAGTTGCTGATGTCCTGCTGTGGAAGAAATGGTATGGAGGAATTGTGACGCTAATCTCTGCCACGACCTTCTGGTGCCTCTTTGAAGTAGCCGGCTATAACCTTCTATCATTTGTGGCAAATGTTCTATTGCTTCTTGTTGTCATTCTCTTTTTTTGGGGGAAATCTGCTTCACTACTCAATAGGTATTTTTCTTTGCTGATTTCATGGTAAATTTTCAAGGTTCTGTTTGCTAAAATGGAAGATATTCCTACCGGGAAAAATCTCCCAAGGAAAATGACAAGTTCAGGCCGTGAAGATATTAGTATCAAATTTTATAAGAACAATGCTGAAAGATACTGCTTTGATTGAACTGGACATAGAGTCACGTGAATGATAAAAGCAATTGATAAATTTTGTTGGATGTTCCCCAAAATATGCTCACATGATTATCAATACAATGGAGCTTTGGGGAGAAAATGGAATTTGGGTTCCTGTGGAACAATTCTTATTTATCTATGCTGTCCTGGCTGGCCTTGAATTACCCAGAACAAAGTTTTGATTTTGCATGGATTTTTGTTTGTGATAAATGAAAATTATTCTATCCTATGTGATTCAGGCCTCTGCCTCCCCTTCCTGATATGGAAATCTCTGAGGAGTATGTTGTGAAGGCTTCTGATGCAATCCTAGTGTGGATTAATCGTGCATTGTCAATTGCACATGACATTGCAATCAGGCGGAATTTAAAACTTTTTCTTAAGGTTGAGTGTTATTAACTCCATGACACCATTTTTTTAAATAATTTTCTTAATACAAATGGCTTTGCATTTGTGTAAAGTGGATTTGGGTTTTCAGGTTGCTATTAGTTTGTGGATAATTTCTGTCATTGGTAGCCTCGTCAACTTCCTCACTCTTATCTATATTGGTGAGCTGCATTGCTGCCCATTATTCTTTTGCAAATGTGTAACATTGAAAGAATTCCTTAACCGATAATTTAATTTCTGCAGGGGTTATTCTTAGTCTTTCAGTTCCTTACGTGTATGACAAGTACCAGGACAAGATTGATGCAAAGCTGTTCATAATGCATGAAATCTCTCAGAAGCAGTATAGGAAAATTGATGATAACCTTCTGAAAAAGATTCCAGTTTTAAACAAGGAAAAGAAGATAGACTAGGTAAACAGGTAAATATAATCTCTCTCTGACGTCCATAGACTTGTGTAAATTGTGCATTCTGCTTTGCAACATACATACGGCTTGAGTGATTTCCACATGATCTTGTAACAAGATTAGTTTTAAAATATTTGTACCGTTCATTAATATAGTTGCAACAATTTTAATGTAATGGGCTTCGGTTGCTTTGGGCTTCGGTTTAGTTTCATGCTTTGTTGCTTTGGGCTTCGGTTATTGTAATGGATGAGAATAGTCTTAATAACTTCTGTACTGTTTTTCAGGGTTAGCTTGTAATTAGGTGTCTTTCTTTTGTACACTTCCTGTGTATTTGGGCTATGCCTAATTACGTGATTTAATAAACTTCTTACTTATAAATATATATATTTGTACCGTTCATTAATATAGTTGCAACAATTTTAAGAATTTTATGTGTAGATAGAGTTACAACGTCATGGATTGAAATAGTTTGCCATGTTTTTTGCTGTCTCCTTCGAGGAATACATTAGTTGCTAAGATCTTAATAGATATATAAAATCACCTGTAAGAAGACATCCTTAAGCATATTATCTAGATTCCCTTATTCATTGTGTTTTCTACCTCCTCCTAGGAACCTATAGTTTTATAAAAAGATAGAAATACTCCAGGTTCAATTTTTGGTATCTGATCGCTTAATGTGTGTGGTGCATTAACTCCAATTTCGAATATGAGAGAAAAGGAAAAAGAAAAAGAAAAAAGGATACAGTGATTTTCAAGGAGTTAGCTATGTTGATTTATTAACTTGGTTTACATACAGAATCCCCACTCTTCTGAGAAGACAGGTCAACACTGAAAAGTAAAATCACCAAGCTGTTTTGTTGAGCATCAAGACAAGCATACGGTGTTATCTTGGTGTCCATTTTGTTCTGTGGTCTATGACTGCATTTAACTGAAACTAAAGGCATGTCTGCATTAACTGGAAATAAAAGCTCACCTAGTGTTGTTTTGTCGTTTGAAGGCCTTCCCACATTTTGTCTTGCTAATTTTTTCGAATTGATACTTTAGTTTCTGTTTTAGTACATAATCGGAATTGTTATGTGATTGTGGTTAGTGTTTTTGGTTTTTTTTTTTTTTTCATTTGAAGATGTACTAAAAAATATATTCACATTTAGTGCAGGGTATTGAGTTGTTCGGCAAAGTTTGATTAGGAACTTAGAAATTGGTTTTGCTGGGATGCTGTCAGTTCTAGTAAGTGCCACTCAGCATATTCAGGATTTTTGTTAAAACTCCCTGTAATCGTTAGAATCGATCAGGAGCAGGCCTGGCAGCTAATAGCTTTGGGTGTATTTCAATTGTTTATTCTTTTGTTTTGTGTTTTTGTCTTTTGGTCTCCTCTGGGGACACACATAGTTGATAGTTTTTGGACTACAGTTATTTGCCTTGTTGGTTATAACTTATACCTTTGTGTGATCTACTCTGGTCCCTGGATGAAATATTGCTCCATGGTGAGGGGAAAGCTGCCGCTTGTTTATGAAAGCTGGAATTTTTAATTCCCCGGTATGCCTTGTGCATGATCTCTCTCAGTAGTTTGTTTTCCAATTAAAGTCTGTTGAATGTCCTGCTAAGTTAATATAATTTTTTTAGCGTATCCCTTGGGATGTGGGTTAGGGTTTACATTCTTTGACCTTCACCCACTAATTAGTGAAAAAGGAAAGCCCAAAAATAAAAAGAAGAAGAGAGTTGTTGTCTTGGCCGAAAGCTTCCTTCTGTCATATTGGATATTCATTAAATTTCGAACTTGCATCTAATTTGAATTATAAGATTTGTCATGAAAGGTCGAAAGTTCACAAACTGTGAAAGGGATTGTTCAATCTACATCGATAAACTAGTGTTTCGGATTTCGTACCGTACCGGCTGGTATGGTTAATATTTTTCGTACGGTACAGATACTATACCCATTTCGTACCGGTCCAAATACCGGCCTCAATTTTGGTACAACCGGACTATATTTTGACCTGTATTTTTTTTTTTTTCATTTTTTCAAACTACAAGCTTATTTTTTTACCCTCAGACTAGATTATTTATAATTTATATATATGTGTATTTATATATAAACTATTATTTTATAATATAATTTATATATATATAATTTATTTATATATCGACTATTTTGAAACGTTAATTCGAAACGCTATTTTGAAATGGTATTAGTATCAAAATATTTCATTTCAGTACCTTGACTGGTACAACATTCGGTATGATATTCAAAATATTGAGATAAACACAACGTAGATCTCTAGAAAAGGGTATTCTAGTTGTCCGAAAAATGTGGTGTGATTCCTACTGGGAACAAAGAAATGATAAGAGGGGGTGCCACCCTAGACTTGACGGCCTTTAGAGCAAACGGGAGCAAAATTAATGAGACGCATACTTCCTTGAAGACTGCAACATACTTTCAATGGCAGAACTTTTTTTTGCAAGGTAAGAATTGGGTGTTGCATTTCAGATGAAGTTGCATTTACTAGCAAGTCCTAGCCTTCACTTATCGACTTTATGCGCCTTTTCCCATGTAGTCTCGGAATTTTGTATTTATAAAAAGTACCGTGCGTGAGAACTCGAGAATACAAAATCCTTGAGCTATTACAATTTGGCTCTTGTTTCTTTTTTTCTTTTCAAAGGAGTAATGAGTGCCAGAAAATCACCCAAAGTGTCCACATTCTGCTAGCTCTTCACAGCTGCACCACATTGCAGTCATTATTAACGATCTAAGACATTCTGAAATCAAACGTCCCCCCCTTCCAAACCCAAAAACAAAAGGAAAAAAACCCAAAAAACAATAAAATAAAAGAAAGAAAACCGGCAGAAGGGGCACAATTCCGATCGCCATTATCTCTGCAAATGAACCACCTAGTTTATGTAACGTCATACCCCATCACTTAGAAGCTTTAACTTCTTCCCAGAAGAGTCTTTGTAACCAATTATAAGCATTTGGAAAGAGAGGCTTCAAGATCATGGAATATGAATACATACAACTTCCGAGTTACCGCACAGAAAAGTAAATGTTCAAGGAACCGGAATGTCACCTCTGACTATGAAAATTATGCCAGCTGCACAAAGGACCAAGCTTATGCGACCCTAGGAACTGGAATGCTTTCAGATGGTGGTAATGTCACTGATCGCAACAACCCCAACGAGAAAACGAGCCCCAAGAAATGAGAAAGGATGGTGTTTGCTGATGCCTGCAAAAAGAGGCAAATGGATGACAGTAAACAATGAAAACATTCAATACTAGCCACACGTCTCAAACTATTCAAAATAGAATCTTGATATGTTAAATTTCCATCCAATCGACTCAGAAAGCTGGCTAGTTTTACCTATCCAAAGCAGAAAATAGGTAATCCATGTAGATTATTTACAGTCCCCCTCATTTCTTCTCTTCTAGAGGCAAGACATTTTCTATGCTTTCAGTCCATACATGTCTATTTGAATTACTATTTTAACGTTTTACCTTCTCTACGGTGTTAAGTGGGTTGTCGTTTCTACCTCTTTCTGAAATTATGGAAGAACAGTGTTGGATAAGTCAACACCAGCAGAAAGAGCTATTATGGCTGGTAAAAATGACAAATAGAAACCAAAGTCACAGAAATGCAGTCATTTCAGGATACAAGGTCAGGTTGTGTTTGGTTGTTGAACCGAACTCAACTTATCTCAAACCAATCATTGATGGGATCCATTACTTTTTCAATTTCCCATAAAAAAAGTTAAACTCATCTCAACCTACTTCATACATTTTAACCTAAAAAGTTAAACATGTCTCAATGGGACTCACAACATACTACTATTCACAACTCATCTCAACATCCAAACGTAGCCTAGACTACTTTGTATTTCCGACAAGTTCAAAGTCAAAACTTCATTAGTTTTGAATTGGAAAGTTATAATAAGCCAATACCTGTACAAGGAACACATCCAATGCCAGAACAGGACTGTACCCAGGAGCTATTCCCTGGTAATAAGGATTTGCTGAAGAGGTAAGAGCCTTGGCAACCAGCACTCCAACTGTGGCTTGCATACCAAGAATGGCAGCACCCAATCCAAGTAGGTTTACTACTATGCCATTTTGTAAGCTTTTCACAACGTTTGCGCGGGGAGGAGCCTGAAAACCGCAACCAATTAATACGACACAGCAACCTAGGAGTCTTACGAGTAAAATACTAAAGCGTATGCTCTATTCACTCAATGGGAGGCAAAACTAGGTAACAATCATTGATCAAAGCTGAATCAAGGTTTTAATTTGCTAGAATGAATTAAAGGAAGAATAAAACAACAGGAGCAATCTATTCATAGCTATTGGAGAAAAACTTCAGCAGAATTTAATTCACAGAATAACGGATAAAATGGGTAAATTTCCTTGCAAAGATAGATTCAAAGAAATTGCATCATCTTTATACAAATGCATCATCAAACACATGAATATCCAGTCGATTTTATCAATGTAAAGTGGGTGGCATTCATCCAAAAACAGCACCGTCGGCAACGTAACAAAGTCCAGCAAAACTTATATAATTGTTAGGAATCTATTCATTTTCACACCTGATGGCAATACACTCGTTCACTCCAAATATTCTAGTGAAAACACATGTAGTGATGTAGGGCAATGACACCGTAATAAAACTAAAATATGAATACTTACCTTTGAAGGCTCATTGGCAGTTCTTCTAAGCTTATCAGAAAGCCGAATATACCCAAATGACCAAAAAACGGAAATGAACGCTGCCGCAATGCCAGCAGCGGTGGCATAAAAAGTAGCCGGCGACGTGACCTTCCCGGTAACAACTATTGAAAACGAAAGAATCACAGCAGCCACAACAGTGGACACAAGCTGTGCCCAAAAGCCTATGGTGCCAAATCTCTTAAACTGCCTTGAAGTGTTCTCCAACCTTTTTGCCACCTACAACATCATGCAAGTTACTTCATCTTCCCATCAAACGAAATTTAAACATGGTAGAAGAAATCCTGCAGGTCGGATTATCTACTGAAATTTATTGATTCTGATTTACTGACATTTATAAAACCCTACTTCTCAAAACAAGGATTGTTTATGCGAGTACAATTACACATTATCCAAAGAAAGTTAAAAGAAAATAAAAAATCTAAATGATATAAAAGGAATGATTAAAAGAAATTTATATTGATACATTTTCTGAGCTACCAAACTGCGCACAGTTGAACTTTAGTGTTGATAAGAAAATCCAGGAAGAAAGAAAGAGAACCTGAGCGAGCTTTTCCTTTTCGGCCTCACCGTTCTGCGATGAAATTTCAGAAGCCTTAACAGTGAATGAGAGATTTGGTCGCCTGTGGTTGGGAACGGCATAAGAAGGCGCAGGAAAAGAAAGAGGTCGGAAGGTTTTGGAGGAAGCAGAGTGGGGATTTAGAAGCGGAAGAGCAAAATTAGAGACATGGCGGGCGGGAATTGCTCGTCGGGGGAAGCGAGAAGCGGAAGATGATCCCACCGACACCGCCGTCACCGGCAGTAGTAGCGTTTGCATAGTTGAAGACGAGTCTTTGAGAAAAGGAAGAGTGGAGCCGAGAGAGGCCTCGACAAATATAAATAAATATACTACAGCTCTAATGGAGTTGGGACAAGCGAGAGAAGGGTAACTATGCCGCCATTGCAGAGCTGTTTTGTGGATCCGTGGGTGGGCCTTCAAGCTGGTGGGCTTATACTTGTCCCCCTCCTGCATTTGGGCAAACTGGATTTGTCGTGCTACTTTCCTTTGTATGTAACGAGGCCCAATTTGGGAGTGATTCTCTTTTGACACGAGATGAGATTCTTCTAGCAAGTACTCTAATTTTACGGTTCACGGCGTCAAAAACACGTAAGCAAGTATCTTGTTCTGCCCGTGACATCCCAAGTTTCAACTCCAAAAAAAAAAAAAAAAAAAAAAAAGGAGGAGGAGGACGAGGAAAACCCTCCCTCCTTCAAGGGTTTAGTAATCTAGAATCTAGAGTCTAACAATTGAGGTATATTTCGATAGGATAATGCTATAGTTACCGCTCACCCCTATCGTTCTCTTTTCCTGCTCTACGTGGCATGCCATGTGTATAAAAAAAATAAAAATAAAAAGTCATCTCCCGCCCAACATCCTCCCTCCCCTTCCTTGCTACTCATTTCCTTTTCAAAATTTCCGTCTTTTGGGATTTCTGTCTTTCCATGGCTACAACCTTTAGTACTCTTAGCTAATTACTCCCTTGCTACTCATTTCCTCTTTAGAATTTCCGTCTTAGCTAATTAGTGTTAGTGTTATGTGATATTGGGACAAACTCTGGTTTATTTTGAATGAAAAACCTATGATGCATGTGATAGTGATAACAGAGCACGGTGGAGTTGATTTATTCATGCTTAATCCAAGTCTCAAGTAGCGAAAGTTCAAGAAAGTTCTTGTTTTAACATGTAAAAAGACACTGATAATGCATTTGAACCAACTTTATTAAAAATAAAAGTGTAAGAGTCAGATTCTGTATATTTTGTAGCATGTTCTTTTTGGTTGAAGTAAAGAAATAACAATGAAAGTGTGGGTTTCTCGAATTGGGATGGAGGCTTGAAGATGAATTATTTCTGGGTTTCTCTTAGTGCGAGCACGGGATGGGTTTCTCTGCCTTGAAGACGAACTATTTCTGGGTTTCTCTTGGTGCGAGCGCGGGATGATTTCTTTGGATTTATCTTGTTTCTAGGTTCATTTATTGAAGACGAAGAAGGTTGAAGAGGGGATGAATTTGGCTTTATTTTTTAATTTTTAAACGCTTACAACGTGACATTCCACATCAAGCGGGAAGTGGGAGCGGGACATCCAAGCGGAACGCATAGCATTTTCCATTTTGATCAGGAAAATACGTCCAAGTTATTACGTCTTGCAATTTAAACAAAATATTGCATCAATACGTCATGTTATATTTTTTTAATATTATTTTTATTTTGAGATTTAAAAAAATTAAATTATTTATTATATTTTATATAAAAATTTAAAAAAATTATAATAATTATATAAGATGAGATAAGATAATTTAATTTTAAGTAATCAAACTTTATATTTGAGATCAAGTATTTCTATAATTAGTTTTTCAAATTTTCAGGTTTTTCCAGCTGTACTTGTGCGGCGGGTCAAGAGTCAAGTTACATCCAGCTTTACAAGGCCAGGCTTGTGAATTTTCCCGTTCATTGGCGTGTAATTATTGCAGCTCTACTACTTTAACGACTTCTGTGAAAGAAAACAACACCATGCGACTCTGAAGTGGAAGAAAAAACAGAGCATTCGGGAAAAGTAAAGTGAAAGATTTGATGGAGTGGAATTACTGTAGGACTTGAGAAAAGGAGATCTTGTCTGGGAGTTCTCTGACCATTCTTTTGACAAAGAAGATGCACGAAGACAAAAGGTGCGCAAGTTCTGTTTGAATCTTGGACCTCTACAGTACCAGATCATCATGCCACTGAAAATCATCTAAACAATGGTGTCTGGGTAGTCGAACCTCTTTGCTAATGGTTCTGATCTGTTATCTGGAAACTAGGGAAAGCTAAGCCACTAGTTTGAACTTGCAAATTGGCTGCAACCTTAGTCAAACATATCAGAACGGGGCACTTTGTGGATGATAGATATCCGTGAAATATTTTAGGACCAATGCTCAAGTTGGTAGTCTTGATGACAAAATTGTTGTGGCGATGATCCCCACATATTAGGTGTACCAGTTTTGCCATTATGCATCCTGGAGGGGATATTCCCATCCCCTCCTCTGGGTTGGGCCTGAAGTCTATTTCGATTTGAATCGCTCCCCTCCTATAGGCTCAGGAATCACTAACAAAATCCAGCCCACGAGCTGCACTAAAGGAAAGGGGCCTCGCATGAGAAACAAGTCAAGGAGACAGATGAGGCATGCTGACCCTGACATCTAGCATTTAAAGATCAAAGCTGACAAGTGATCAGAGATAACAGACAACCCTTCATTCTGACTTGTGTGTGGCTTAATCAGTTTTCTTGGGCCAAGGTTTTAATAATTTTGCTGAGATGAAAAGTTTGCTGGAAGGGGTTAAGAGGTGTTGTCAGCTTGGCTTTCATTGAGTTCATATTGAGACTGACTCTCGAATTCTTGTTAGATGGATTATTAGAGGAGAGTGTAATATTTGGTATCTCGAAGACTTTTGGGAAGATATTCTGACTTGTCTTGGATGCATGGAGTATAAAATTAATCATATCTTTCATGAAAGGAAACATAATGGCTGATTTTCTGCTAAGGAGGGAGCTGGGAGTTTAAATATGAATTCGAATGATAATAGGCATCTGCTGCCTAGTAAGTTAAGATGCCTTATTCGCATGGACATAATTGGTTTGTCTTATATGCAGATATCACAGTGAGGTAAGTGATCTGCTGCACTTGTTTATTTTGATTTTTTATTTAACTATTGTGCCCTGATGTTTCTATGTAGGTTGTTTTTGTCCCTTGTTTTTGTATTGGTTTTCTTGTGGTTTATTTCTTAATTTATGGGATATTTGTATGTTGGTCTTATAGTTAAGGTTTTTGCTGCTTGGGTTTTGGGATTTTTTGTAACTCTCAGGTGATTGGTTGTAACCACAGTTTTCCTTCTCTACAAGTGAGGGCTATCAATAAAATTGAGATACCGTCATCTCCTTCATTCCCTGACGATGTGGATGGAAAGTGACTGCACTGATCGTCTTTCATCGAGACGTCACTCGGGGAGTCACGCCGCATTAATGACGTCACTTTAGAAGCTACGTCGTATTAAAGATCGTGGCCTAACAACTATGGGCGTAACGTTGACCCCTAACACAAGGTACAAAATTTTCCCTTGTACCTCTATAAAAGCCAGACTCCTTATACGAATAACTTTTTAGGACTTTCTAATTTTGAGATAATTATCCAAGAAAGGAAGACTGACTTTGGCATCAGAAACTCTCCGGACCACTACCGAGCTCACCTTTATCTCTGTGTTGCAGATAGCATGATCTCGGCCCGGGTTGCTGGAACTTAACCCAGGTATACAAAACACGTCATCAATGTATCCTTTCCGTGAAGGTTTACAGTATTCCTTTATCCATGTAATTTATCACGTCTAAAGGTGGAACTTTAAAGGCGACGTTGTCTCTTTTGACAAGCTGCAGAGTTCAGTCCTTTGTCCCGAAACATAAAAGAAATAGGGAGAAACCAAATTCCCTCATGAAACAAGTTTGTAATGAGTTTGTTCAATCAAAGGCTGCTGCATTTTCTGTGATGCAGATTGGTATCTCTTCTGTAGAAAAGTATGCTTGTAAAATTGGTTGTCCGGGAACCACTAGTAGTTTGTGGTCTGAATTCATGAGGCCGTCTTGTTGTTTGAACAGAACTTCATCGATTTCTTCAACACAAGTCAGAATCTTTTTTTTTTTTGGTACGTAACACACGTCAGAATCTAATCGGTAATACTTATATTTTCTGATCCATGGCCCCTGAAGTTCTTCCTCAGACTTCAATATCTAATCTTTAGTGCTCAAATATGGTTAAAAAATTGGTATTGATTCCCGAACTCTGGTGTTGAAAGCTCCCTTCTTTAAAATTGGTCTCCTTTATTATATATATTTTAGTGCATACAACATACAAAAAGCTTGGCTTATTATGTGCATTAATATTTTAGTAAGCAAAACATGAACTCGTGACTATGATGAAAAGTATCCGTGGTTTTGGATTTTGTGCATCCTTGTCGAAGGAGGTGGTGGGAAAGTTTTTTCTTAATGTCAAATACGCATGGATGATAGAAGAGTAAAATGGCCTACCAATCAAAGCAGTCATGCCAAGCCTTATAATGCTGTTTGCCAACTTTAACATCGGTTTTTACCCATAAGCTTACTTTTCACTGATGAAAACCATTATAATAGTAGAACGTGATTTTCTGCCTGTATTATTAAAAAGGGAAGGTAGAGAATGGGGAGCGGATTAGCTTGGGATGTTGGATTTTGAAGTGTGAACCCCTGGGTCATGGGTGGTTTACTACTACTGTGGCTTGATTGGAAGTAGAGTTGTTTTGGGTGGCAGACCAGAACCATACGCCACGCAATTTAGGTAGAAGAAAAAAAAATAATAGGTCGTGGCCCATTCAATGGTGAATAATGGATAGGTTCTTTCGGCTTTTCATGTGAGAGGAGTTTTGGCAGTTTTAACCCTCCTTCGTCACTCCTTCCTTTCCCCCACTCTTAACTATTCTGAGGTGGGTTATATTTGTCCTTGCACTGTCGTACATTTAAGTCCAATTGAAAGTGGAAATTAGTAGTTTTAAAACTGCTCATGTGATAGTGAATGAATCCCTGAGACAGATTTATAGATGCTTTATTTGCTTGCTTGCGCCCTTTAATTGGATGGGGTAACTTCGCTTGTGACAACATGTAATAGAAAAGATGGCAGATTATAAAATGTAATGAAAAAAATCATAATACTGGGGGAAGTTTCTTTTAGAGTATTCGTGGAATGCTTGAGTGCTGTATAATTATTTTAAAAAAGAGTCAACTCTATTATTAAAAAATTAATTTTTTTTTTTTATGTAAGTTTCATATTTATTTATTTATTTTTATTTTTTTAATAAGAAGCTGTATATAACTGGATGGACTTGTTCTTCGGCAACGTGATATAGGTTCCAACTCACGGTGTTTGTAGCAGAGATTTCCATATGCTTTCCCTGCCCGAGTTTACAATAGAGTAAACAGAGGGTTGGCGGAGGCAGTACAACTGTAACCATTTTATAATATGTTTCCCACGTTCATTACGTTTTCATTCATTAGCATGCCCTCAGGAGTTGCACCATCCCTTTGCTCCATGGCTTTTGCTGCTCACTGCAACTCTCTGCAACTAAACAACTTTTCCTCCATTTTCTTTTACTGACTCTCATCTTTCTCATTGCTCTTCACATTCGGCGCCTTTTCCTCCATTTTCATTCTCTTACTCTTAGAAGATTTGGTCACCAAAACAACCATACCCGCGTAGTTGGTCACCCTCTCTGTCTCTCTGTGACTATTTCTTTACCGTGAACTTGCAACCAAGATGGTGAATCAGTTCCAGAAATCATAAGCTCCAACACCATGAACCTCCATTTGATCTGGTGGAGAATCACTTTCTTTGTTCTCCTTCTACTAATTCCCTCGTTTGCTCTAAACTCAGATGGGATCCTACTGCTTTCCTTCAAATACTCAATCCTAAGCGACCCACTGTCAGTCTTGCAGAGCTGGAACTACTACGACGAAACACCGTGTGCATGGACTGGAGTCACCTGCACCGAAATAGGAAACCCGGCCACGCCGGATTTGTTCAGGGTCACCAGCTTAGCCCTCCCCAACAGCCAGCTTCTGGGTTCGATCGTCGCCGACATCGGCATGATCCAATACCTTCGCCACCTCGATCTCTCCGGAAATTTCTTCAATGGGTCTCTACCCAATTCAATCTTCAATGCCTCTGAGCTTCAGGTGATTTCCCTTTCAAACAATGTTATCTCTGGCGAGCTACCAGCTGAGCTTATAGGTGGGTTAAGAAGCTTACAGTTGCTAAATCTTTCTGAAAATGCCTTGGCCGGGAATATACCTCAAAATCTCACTGCTTTGCAGAACCTGACTGTTGTTTCTTTGAGGAGTAACTACTTTTCTGGCAGTGTTCCAAACGGGTTTAACTCGGTTGAAGTGTTAGATCTGTCTTCGAATCTGCTCAACGGGTCTTTGCCTGTTGGTTTTGGTGGAGAGAGTTTGCGCTACTTGAACCTCTCTTACAATAAGATTTCGGGAAAAATACCACCAGAGTTTTCAAAACGAATACCAAAAAATACTACAATCGATCTCTCATTCAACAACCTAACCGGATCTATTCCGGAGTCTCTAGCTTTGCTCGACCAGAAAAACGAGTTCTTTTCCGGGAATGCGGATCTATGTGGCAAACCCTTGAAGAACCAATGCTCGATTCCTTCCACTTTGTCTACGCCTCCCAATGGCACCTCCACGTCTTCTCCAGCAATTGCGGCCATACCCGAAACCATTGACTCAATCCCAGTAACAGGCTCACCCGGCGCACCAAATGGGACTGATCAGAACTCGGCACAAGGTGGTCTAAAGTCCGGGACCATAGCCGGAATAGCTATCGGAGACTTGGCCGGTATAAGCCTCCTTGCGATGGTTATTTTCTACGTCTACCATCTGAGAAAGGGGAACAATATTCTTAAACCAAAAAATGCCGGAACAGAGACAGAAAAGAAAGTAGAAGTAAGCATCAAACAAGACACAATTCACAGAAAGCCCGTGGCTTGGTCCTGCTTAGGCGAAGAGGCTTCAGAGGCAACTAGTTCTGATGGTGACCACGATAACGAACTCGAAGTTGCAATTAGTATCCATCCAAACGGGGACGATCATCAGAAAGGTCAGCTTGTGACGGTAGACGGAGAGACAAAGCTGGAGCTGGAGACTTTGCTGAAGGCGTCGGCGTATATACTTGGAGCCAGCGGGGCGAGCATTGTGTACAAAGCAGTGCTCGAGGATGGGACTGCGCTGGCAGTGAGGAGGATAGGAGAGAGCGGGGTTGAGAGGATGAGGGACTTTGAGAACCAGGTCAGGGCCATAGCTAAGCTGCGCCACCCCAACTTGGTTCGCGTTCGTGGGTTCTACTGGGGAGACGATGAGAAGCTCGTTATCTACGACTTTGTCTCCAATGGCAGCCTTGCTAGCGCCAGTTACAGTAAGCTCCCTGATCTTCGTATCATTTCGCGTATTTTTATTAGCGAAAATCTGTGTTTTTCACTGAAATGCGTGTTTATCTTCCCAACTACATCTGAATTTAGCAGTTCCCATGGCTTAAAAAGATGGGACAAAGGTTGAAAAAATGGAAATATTCACTGATCACAGGGTCAATTTCAAATGTACACTCACAGACTGGTGCACGGACAGTCAAAATCCATATCACACTGAACATTTACAGTACAGGCTGCTGACCGATTCGTTGTTAACCAAATTACTCTGTTTCTTAACTGGCAGACTAAACTCTCATTTTTATTCAAATCCCCAATACCGGAGACACCATTGTACTCTCCCCATTTCATTGAAACGATACAAACATTTACGACGTATTCAGTCTCACACGCACCACATCTTTTAGTGCCGAAATCTACCAAAATTAGAAATCTACCAAAATGCTTTTCTATGGTCTTCTTCTAACCATCAGAGCGTCAAACATGGTGACTTTTAAGGCCATTCAAAACAAGAAACCCAAACTGAAACCACCAAATTATTAAATTCAAATCTTTAATGTAAGACTTCAACCGTAATTTATTACTCCCTACACCTAATTGTGGAGGTACCTCCCCCATTAATTAAATAGGTACTAGGACACTGCCGCAACCCCTCTTTTATTTTAACGCGAACAATCTACTTTGACAAATCACCCTCATATAAGTGACAAGGTGGCTACCTCATGGTGCATTTTAAACCACTAGCTTCCCGTGATCGGTTACCGATGAAGGAAGGATCCTTGTCCTATCTTTGGAACCTGATGTTCCGATTGTTTTCCCATTCTGAAATTATAGAAAAAAATGAGTCTTTTGGTTACGGACATTCATAATTAATTTCACCCAGTATCTCAAGCATAAACATGACTAATCTTACACGGGTCTAATCCGAACGAATGACGCCTATATAAAACGCCTGTGGTGCCAAAACCACATCATTTCGAACTCAGGAGGACGAAACTTGTCATGGACCATATGGCGGTATCTGGCTCCGAGCAGACCATAGAGGATGAGTTTTGAAAGAAAAACGTATAATATGCCAACCTCATCGGTCATTTTCGTATAAAGACCGCTAGCAAGACTGGCTACACTGAGACTCGTTAGTTTATGCTATTGGGTGACATAATTAATAGGCGTAACTCGATATTAAACCGATGGTCCAGGCATGTTAGTCAAATTGATTAACGAAAACTCTGATTACTGATTTGATATAGCGTTCTTTGGTAGAAAACCAACTAACCAATATGTTAAGTTAATGTCTAACTTACACACATAATTTGCAGATCCCCTGTGAAAAAAAAGAGGAGAGGAAATTCTGCCTGTGTCATTACTTACCCAGAATACACGGTCATGTATTTGAGCTAGTGTTTGTGTGCTTATGTTGCTCAAGTCACTTTGAACGGCCTATTGAATAATAGTTTTGGGATTTCGCATATTCAACTAACATTTTCTGAAAATTCAGGAAAAGCAGGCTCATCACCAAGTCATCTACCTCTTGAGGTCCGGTTCAAGTTAGCAAGAGGAGTGGCCCGAGGACTGGCCTACATCCACGAGAAGAAACACGTACATGGCAACATTAAACCCAGCAACATACTCTTAAACTCTGACATGGAGCCTATCATCGGCGACTTTGGTCTGGAACGCCTCGTCTTGGGCAGCACCAGCCACAAAGTGAGCAGCTCGGCCCGGTTTTTGGGAAGCCAAAGACCCACACCAGGACCCACGCGCGACGGCATACAACACGACCTCACAAATAGTACTGGTGCCAGTCCCTACGCACCGGCTGTAGGCTCGTCGGTGGGAAGTAGTGTATCGTCGCCCTATCAAGCGCCCGAGTCCCTGAGGAACCTGAAGCCCAACCCCAAGTGGGACGTGTACTCGTTTGGGATAGTTTTGCTTGAACTTCTAACGGGGAGAGTACTTTCAGACGGGGAACTGAGTCAATGGACCACCGGCTCAGTGGCAGATGAGAAAAACCGGGTTTTGAGAATGGCTGATGCGTCAATCAGAAGTGAAGTAGTGGAAGGCAGGGAGGATGCCATGCTGGCATGCTTGAAATTAGGATTTAGCTGTGCCTCTTTTGCTCCACATAAGAGACCCTCCATGAAAGAAGCTCTCCAAGTCCTGGAGAGGACCCCATGCACTTCATGCTAATTAATGATGAGTTTGGGTCCCACTAATGATGGATGGATTCTTTGGTTTCCCTTTTTTTTTTTTTTTTTTTTTTTTTTTTTCATCTTTTGTCGTCTTGAATGCTGCATAAAGAGCTAACAGATGCGAGGGAAGTGCTGAATGTTTGACTGATTATTTTATATGTATAAGAAGTGATTATAGCATGGTGGTATGACAATTTTATTTTACTTTTTATGTTCACAACGAATAAAGCTCGAAGGAGAGGAGGGGAGTGGAGAGTTTATAACTCAAAAACCATGACTTCAGAGAATCCAATTGCACATTGAATATTGGCGATGGTGGGCCTTGAGCACTTTTCCCCTATCTAACCTTGATGGGTTGGGTTTCTGGTTGTAACATAATGGATTGGTTGGTTTCTTTGATACAAACCAACTTCCAATAAATGTTAAGAGGCAGGATGAAAAATAAGTTATGTGCATACTATTAGATCAAGAATCAAGACTCAAGTCTCTGAAAAATCACAAGCCTGTAGAAATTTTGCAGGCCCAAACTAATTAGAGCAGTCCACGTTCACTTATGAGCTGGGAGGTTTCTCAGACAACTTCCTAACGAAAAATTAAATGGACATAACGCTTCATAACAGGTGCTAAGCTACGTCGAACCTTATTGTCGCCTTTATATATTCCACCGTTTCCACGTTCTGAACAAAACCCAGGCAGGTTACACCCACTTGGAAAGCCATGGAAATGCCCAGATCGGAACCAGTATCCCCACCAAACAAACAGATCTTCATCCTGTCCGGTCAGAGCAACATGTCCGGCCGCGGTGGCGTTACCAAGCACCACCTCTGGGACGGCGTTGTCCCCCCCGAGTGCCATCCCAACCCTTCCATTCTCCGCCTCAGCGCCGATCTCCAATGGGAGTTAGCGGGTGAGCCTCTCCACGCCGACATCGACACCAAGAAGGTCTGCGGGATTGGGCCTGGGATGTCGTTCGCCAACGCTGTGAGGGAGCGCGTCGAGGGTGGTGCTGTGGTGGGGCTGGTCCCATGCGCGGTGGGCGGGACGGCCTTGAAGGAGTGGGCCCGTGGGGAGCACCTGTACGAGAGTATGGTGAGGAGGGCGAGAGAGAGCGTGAAGGGTGGTGGGGAAATCAGAGCCTTGCTATGGTACCAAGGAGAGAGTGACACATATAATCAGCACGATGCCGAGGCATATCAGGGGAAAATGGAGATTCTCATAAACAACGTGCGGGAGGATCTGGGTTTGCCCTTGCTTCCAATAATTCAGGTAAACTCTAATCTTCAATCAATGTTACGAGGTTAAATGCGTTAGTTAAAAAGAAGGGGATAAATACAGTGAACTGATGACATAGCGATTAATGTATATATGAATTAAAAAGGTAGCAATCGTTTCGGGAGATGGGAGATACATCGAGAAAGTTAGAGAATCGCAGCTGAGAATAAATCTGCCAAAGGTTGTATGCATTGACGCCAAGGGATTGGAGCTGAAAGGAGACCACCTGCATCTAACCACGGCGTCACAGGTTAGGTTGGGCCACATGCTGGCTGAGGCATACCTCACCAACTTTGAGCCATCGCCTCCCGCTTCCTCCTCCTCGGCCAGCAAGCCTTGACTTGAAAGAATCGAAGCCCATTCCCCACTTGTACCTCTTGTAGTTGTTGTTTCAAGCTTTTGGTGGGCTTTTTAGTTGTTATTACTATTTTTATGATTTGATCTCTCTCTCTCACTCTCTCTGGATTGATGTGTTTGTAAACTTTTGGACTTTAGAGCTATTCGTACGGTGCGTAATCCCTATACACGGGATGCCAGATACTTGTCCAAGTGAAATCGATTGTTTTTTTGGATGCAACCCAAAAGGTATATGTCAATTGGGGCCGACAAAATTAGGACTAGTTTGTTTTTATGAGATGACGTAAGAATTATTGTTAGAATTTGCTGTCCGTTGCCATTTGATCGATAATTTAACTTAATAGTTAAATAAAATATTATTAAAATATATTTTTATTATTTTTATTTTATAATTTGAAAAAATTAAATTATTTATTTTATTTTATATAAAAATTTAAATAATTATAATAATTAAATGAGATAAAATAAAATATAAATAATTGTAAAACAAACGAGACTATAATTTCTCTCAACTGTCTGTAATGATAGAATTTGCTGCCTTTGCCTCCACCATTTCCTATCACGCAACTTCAAGGGTGTGACCGCGTGAGGCATAATATTATATAGAATTTTCCTAGCTATGGCTTTAGGATTTGCCAAATATGTTTAACTTTTGAGTGAGACTACTATGCTATCTTACTCTTATTGTTGGACGTTCTGTCTAAGAATTTCAGGGGACTGTTACGTCCATAGTGAAATTCTCAACGAGATTTTTCATTAATTTTTTATTTTTATTTTTAAATATTTTTTTAAACCTTTTAAATCTTTAAAAAAAAATAACAAGTCATTAAAAAAGACTTGTTTAATCGTTAAATAAAAATAAACAATCGATACCCACTCTCTCGATGATATTATCCGTAGGAGTCAACCCCCCAAGGCCAAAAGTATGTTCCCTAAAAGTACTTACAAGTGATTAAGAAGGCTGCTAATCAAATGATTCTTTATCCTCTAACCCCGTAATTAGCGCCTCCCTACGTTTCAAGGCATATCGTCTCCCAACCAACAAAGATTTAGGTGGATGGGGAAAAAGTTGAATTGATTCACATGCTAATTAGCTAAACTAACCAAATTGATTGATGTCATACGATTATCCAACTTATAATTACTGAATTTATACTTACGACGCACCCTATCAGATTAAGTTTGTCTTCAATTTTTGTTTAAATCTTAAGACATAAAATTACCATATTTATTATTCATTGTGTAAATCTTTTCTATATTATGGTCAATAGATGTTATAATTTCTATTTTATATGTTTATTTTCCCTCTTATTCAAGTTTTCATATTTAATTTTTGAAAAATGTTAAATGTATTTAACAAAAAATCTACTTCTCCACATGTGATATATTAAAAATTATAAAATTTAAATTTCATAAAAGTCAATTATTGATATGTTAAAAATTATAAAATTCAAATTTTAAAAGAAAACTAATAAAATGAGTATTGTAAATAAAATTATAAGTAAAAATATAAATTCATATAATACTAATCTTAATTTTTTTGTACTATTAAGGTCATGGGACTGGCTTATCGTACCTATATCGAAAGAAAAAATGATTAAAAAAAAAAGAAAGGACAATATTAATATACTCTTTAATTTATACTATTTATCTTATTTTATCTTTTGATGAGTGGCTTATTATTTTAAATTATAAGTATAATTATAAAAAAAATAGAGAGAATCTAAAATTTTAATTTTAATTTTATATTTTTAGGCGGCATCATTTTATTTAAAATATAAAATTTTTAATAAATTAGTTGGTATTAATGCTTATAAAAAAAAAATTCGGTAGAATTAATAAAGCGAGTAATATAAATCCGGAGATATTTTGAAAAGAGAAAAAAAAAGAAGAGAATATACGAAACTCGATCCCCACTCTCACCATCAGAAGCGCGTGTGAAACTTCCATCAGGTCCATCGCCCTCGCTCTCTCCAGCATTAAACCCTGCTAGTTGGGATCTCTTCGGGCTATAAAGTATAAACCACATTCACTGTACACTACTAAACCCACTCTCCTTTGTAGGAACCCAGTGGATCTCCCCCGCTCCCATACCCACCCCCGGCGCAACTTAACCGACCTCATTTACACCCCACGCCTTTACATACACACCACCGTTCATGGCTACGTCCGCACCCCGAACCCTCCGGAGCCCATTTCTCATGACGCCGTCTCTTAATTCTAGGCTACCGCTTCCCTCCGCGTTTTCCCTTGCGCTCCGTACGAGCCGCCGAGCAGTCAAGCCACTAGTCGTGGTGGTATCTGCGGCGGCTCTGGATGCCAAGCCAACCGTGCTTGTGGCGGAGAAGCTGGGTGAGGCTGGGATTGAGTTGCTAAAGGAGTTTGCCAACGTGGATTGCGCCTATAACCTGAGCCCCGAAGAACTGTGCACCAAGATCTCGCTATGCGACGCGCTGATCGTGAGGAGCGGGACCAAGGTCAGCCGCGAGGTGTTCGAGTCCTCGGCCGGGCGGCTCAAGGTCGTCGGGAGGGCCGGCGTGGGCATCGACAATGTGGATCTGTCTGCGGCGACCGAGCACGGATGCTTGGTCGTCAACGCGCCCACCGCCAACACCATCGCCGCCGCCGAGCATGGTATCGCTCTCTTGACCGCCATGGCCAGGAACGTTGCTCAAGCCGATGCTTCTATTAAATCTGGTTAGTGAATATATTACTTTTTTTACGTGGGTATTTGAAATGAATTTCTACGGGGCATTTCATCGAATGGTTTCTTCGGTGCAAAGTAGATGGGCTTGGACTCCATTTTGAAGTGGCGGTAGTGTTTGGATGGCATTTCTTCAAGTGCTTTTGCTTTGAAAATCAGGAAAAATACTTTGGAAATGCATTTCTTATGCAGATCGGCTTTCTTTCCTTTTAGATTGTGGACTTTACGGGGTTATTGATACAAGGGTTTCCAACTTTAAGTTTTTTGGTCACCTTTTGTTTTTCACTTTGATAACTTGAACAAAAAAGATGATTTTTAGGTAAAAGGAAGGGATTTCGCGAGTCTTTGGGGTACGCAAACTTGCGATTGATACTGGCTCCTTCCTGGCTTTGTGGATGTATGATATGTTTGTTTGTTAAGTCAATTTGTTTCTACAAGCATCATGACCTCTTAGTTTACAGTTTACACAATTCTCTATTCCAGGAAAGTGGCAGCGGAATAAATATGTTGGAGTCTCACTCGTTGGAAAAACGCTTGCAGTGATGGGGTTTGGAAAGGTAGGATCAGAAGTTGCACGGCGTGCAAAGGGGCTTGGTATGCATGTGATCGCACATGACCCATATGCCCCAGCAGACCGTGCCCGTGCAATAGGTGTGGACCTTGTGAGCTTTGATGAAGCCATAGCAACTGCAGATTTCATTTCTTTGCACATGCCTCTTACTCCTGCTACATCAAAGATTCTCAATGATGGAACTTTTGCAAAGATGAAGAAAGGAGTTCGGATTGTCAATGTTGCTCGTGGGGGAGTTATTGATGAAGAAGCTCTAGTGAGGGCACTAGATGCTGGAATTGTTGCTCAGGTTCTTACATTCTCATGCTCGAAGAAAAAAATGTCTTTCTGCTGAGAGAGGCCAATAACATGCTCTCATCTTTTTTTCATAGGCGGCACTTGATGTTTTCACACAGGAGCCACCACCAAAAGACAGCAAATTGGTTCAGCATGAGAGAGTCATTGCGACTCCTCATCTTGGTGCCAGTACAATGGAAGCTCAGGTGTGCTGAATGAACAGCACTTTTTTGTATACTCAACTCTTTCTCCGACCAAGTTTTCTAATATTTGGATTTGATATGCAGGAAGGGGTGGCCATTGAAATAGCCGAAGCTGTTGTGGGAGCCCTCAAAGGTGAGCTTGCTGCTACTGCAGTCAATGCGCCAATGGTTCCTGCTGAGGTAATCTAATGTGTTTGCCATCTTTCTTGTCTTTCATTGACAAAATCCAGTATATTATTTAAATCTCACTTTTGTATTTAATGTGGCCCTCCCTCCCTCCCTCATTTCTTTTGTTTTATTAAAAAAAAATCCTGGAAAAGTCTGTTTTGGACGTGCAAATTAGCTGTATACCAAAATATGTGGACTTTTTAACTTTTGAAAGTGGTTCCATTTCACTCAACATTTCTGGTTCTTCATTAAATGCTTCAAGTTGTTTATTTAACCATGACTCCTGTCAAAATATAGTTCCAGATCGGTAATTTCTTTGATTCATTACATGTGATGCATTCAACTAGATTTAATTAAATTAATTACTTAAAGTCTGCCAATTTGTCATTCATTTTTAAATGCAGGTGTTAACAGAGCTGAAACCATATGTTGAACTTGCCGAGAAACTTGGTAGGCTTGCTGTCCAATTGGTAGCTGGTGGAAGTGGTATGAAGACTGTTAAAGTGACATATGCTTCTGCTAGGGCTCCTGATGATCTTGACACGAGGCTTCTTCGTGCCATGATTACAAAGGGTCTCATTGAGCCCATATCCAGTGTCTTTGTGAATTTGGTTAATGCCGATTTCACTGCTAAGCAGAGAGGTCTGAGGATAACTGAAGAGAGAATTTGTCTAGATGGTTCGCCTGAGAGTCCACTCGATTTCATTCAAGTCCAGGTTGCCAATGTGGAATCCAGGTTTGCCAGTGCCATATCTGACGCTGGGGAGATTAAGGTTGAGGGACGGGTAAAGGATGGTATTCCTCATCTGACAAAGGTAGGATCTTTCGAAGTTGATGTCACCTTAGAAGGTAGTATTATACTCTGCAGGCAGGTTGATCAGCCAGGTATGATTGGAAAGGTTGGGAGCATTCTGGGTGAAGAGAATGTGAATGTCAGCTTTATGAGTGTCGGAAGGATTGCCCCCAGAAAGCAAGCTGTGATGGCAATTGGGGTGGATGATCAACCTAGCAAAGAAGCTTTGAAGAAAATTGGTGATGTTCCGGCCATTGAAGAGTTTGTTTTTCTCAAGTTGTAGTGCGGGTGTGGCATCTTTACTTCATCTTTCTACCCTTAGGACCCCCGTAGCCACGTCCTACTCTGATTTTGATTATTTTTTTCGTGTACCGTAGCTCGCAGGGAAGAGAAGAGAATAACTTTACTTTGCGATGAAAATTTTGTATTTTAATGAGTTGCTATTTCCCCTCATGCAAGTTTCTGTTTCAATCTGGAGAACTGTGATCGTGTTACTTGATTATCTAATAGCAATGCAATTAGATGGTGTACGAATTTGTGATATCCTTTTCTTTCATCGGGGTTTCCAAATACCGGAGGGCAGGAGATAATTTTGATTCTGTTTTTCTTTACTGCTTCAAAAATGGATCTTACTGTGAAGAGTCAAGACGTCATAAAGTCCGTCCAAGCTGTCCAATGCAAACGTGTCCTCGCCAAAGAATGTCTGCGCCAAGGAAATTTAAAAAAAAAAAAAAAAAAATGAAAACATGGACTTCACCCCTTAACATTCCGACCTTGAAAGAAAAAACTTTATTCCATGTCCCAGTTATGTCATCAGAATGTGAATTTTGTGGGCATGAGATCTAAATAATCTCAACGTATCAGATGTCACCATCTTTTCCAACCTTTCTTCATTCGACTTACCAAATTATCGAATTTCATCGATCGCCACTCCGCTAGATTAATGTGTACTGCTGTTTTCTTTACCGCCCAGCTTGAAGCCAGGGAAACATCCTAGCCAAAGCTCTATGATTTATGAACCAGAGAGGAAAGGAACCTCCGCTAGAGTCGTAGGTAGGGAGATGGGGAGGTTATGTACTGCTAGGTAAGCAGCAATCCCAGTAGCGTAACCTGCAAAAGCAAAACCACTCACCTGCACAAAGGAGGATGGCTTCTTTTTAATTGAAAGAAAAATAAATTCTAGTTAAAAGAAAAAAGGAACGTCATTAAAAAGCAAGCCCATACCTTCCGCAGGTACCAAAAGAAGTTCACCTTTTCCATCCCCATGAATGCAACTCCAGCTGCTGAGCCAATAACTAGCATGGATCCACCAGTGCCGGCACAATATGCAATCAACTGCCAAAACTCGGAATCTTGGGGATAAGAGGTGAGATCATACATTCCCATTGTTGCTGCAACCAGTGGAACATTGTCTATAATTGCTGATACGACTCCTATTGCACTGGCAATCAATTCAGCATTAGGAATATGAGCATCAAGGAAATTTGCCAATTCCCGAAGAATCCCTGCAGCCTCAAGGCTAGAAATGCAAAATCAAATTTGTCATGATTCACACGTTGAAAGAGACAGCTACAAAGTACATTATACATAATAAAAAACCAGTACATTAAACTTTAGACGGTAGTTCAAACGGTGTTACTGTACTCACCTGCTTACAGACAAAAGGATTCCAAGGAAGAAAAGTGCTCCTTGAGTGTCAATCCGTGATAAAGCTTGTGGTACTTTCAACTTCTGCCTTTCAGATTCACCATAGTGGATAGCATCAGTCAGAATCCAAAGAACTCCAAGTCCAAGTAGCATACCCATATAGGGAGGCAAACCAGTTAGGGCCTTGAACACTGGAACAAAAATCAAAGCTCCAATACCTACTGAGAAAACAAGCTGTCCTCGAGGAGCCATCTGTTCAGATGCCAACACATTCGGAGAATCCTGTCCCTTGCCATTAACTTCACTGGATGGAAGAAGAGAAACTCATATAGTTTCATCTGTAATCAAACAATTCAAATCTAACCTTTCAGAAATCAAATCCCATGGCCTTGATTTGGCAATGCAAGAATAGTACCTGGTCAGGGAGATGAGTGCTAGAGGGACAGCTAGAGAAACAGCTGCAGGTACAAACAATCCCTGTAAGAAAAGAAAATGCTATTATGGGAACTCTTCAATTGGTCAGAACAGAACTTTAGTTGTGAACTATAAGCCGTATAAGCTTTCTTATCACAAACAAAAAGCATCGTCTCCTTACAGAAAAAGACTAAAAGAAAAACTGAAAATGGTTCACAATTACATCAGTCGCATATTTTTGGCTTCTCATCTTCCTAAAAAGGCCTTGGGCAAATATAGGATGGACTACATGAGTCTACCTTGGTTCAGACACTGATTTGGAAAAGCTGTTTTCTTGATACATTTTGTTTTTGTTGGTTATTTTTGGTTGAATCGATTGCTTTCATCGGTGTAGTTCTCTGTATAGTTATAGAAATTTTAGTTTGTACATGTAGGATATACTTTTCTTACTACATTTTCAAGCTTGGTTTTGGGATTTCTGTACCCCCAAGCTTTCTTTTAAAACTAGGGTTTTCCTCCACCTTAAGTGAGAGGTATCAATAAAATTAGGGGTATTGTCCCTCTTCTTAAAAAAACTGGCTTGATCGAAGCTCAGCTTTAAGATTTAGAATAAAATCATCATCAATAAACTTATCTTTATACATGAGTCAACGTACCATACCTAAGTCCACAAACAAGCGCATATCCAGGTCATTTAACCAAACACAAATACATGCCTATTTATCAGGTCATAAAATTAGACGTTCTATTATCTTTTATGTTTTAGAGACATTAAGGGAAGGCAACTTTGCCAATCCAAATGTTTTCTCTGGACATGTTGGACCACCCAATACCACTTTATCCATTTGCATAAACTGGGAAGGCAAAAGATGCTAAAAGAAGCATCGCATATATAACAAGCCAGTACAAAGAATAATTTGGTGAGAATAAATCACACAAATCATGTATAAGTCTTCAAAAAACAGATATATAGACAATGCAAAATAAGAATATAAGCATATTCTCTTTATGGGAGCAGTCTTTTAGGATGATGTTAAAACACCTTCATTGTTGGCAGAGTGGATATTTGACCATGTATCCACAGCATAGTAGTGGTAACATCACCAATAGGAGTCCATGCACCACCTGCATTTGCTGCTATCACTACAACAGCTCCTAGAAGCCTGTCAATAAACGACCATATAAGAAAATGAATATTAACCAATAAAAATTTGAAAAGCAGAGAGAGAGAGAGAGAGAGAGAGAGAGAGAGAGAGATTACAAGGACTTGACTGTTAGTTTTCTGGTAGACAAGATGGCAAATAAGCATCCACATTTTTTTTTTCAGGGGGAGAGGGGTGTAAGGCATCAAATTTCAATGTAACAGGGACCTTCTTAAGGCCGTTAAGGCCACTCTATTTGAACACTGTAACAGATAGAGGTGTTTGAAAAACACACAAAGTATCCTACAATGATAACATTATCTGCAATTCACATTGTCCCCTTAGAGATTATTAGTAAAGATAAGGTTCATGACTGTCATGTATGAAGGCATTAACCTCTCTGAAGTGCGCTTTTTAAGGCATGCTTGGGTGATGAGATGAGATGAGATGAGAATTCTGTGAATAACACTGAAATGGTTTGTGAATAGTAGTGAAATGATTTGAGTAAAGATATTTTATTAGATTTTGGGAAATGAGAGAAAAAAGTGAATAAAATATTATAAAGTTAAAAAATTGTTAGAATATCATTTTTTAATATTATTTTTATTTTGAAATTTGAAAAAATAGTATTGTCTTTTGTGTTTTGTTTGAAAGTTTGAGAAAGTTGTAATGATTAGGTAGATTAGATGAAAAAGTTATTTGAAATTGAAAAGTGTTGTGTTTTAGTGATGTTTGGGAATGAAATTATGAGAAGTTTTGAGATGAGATGAAATCATTTCATCTCACTTCCCAAACATGTATTGTCCTTGAAACTTGAGAGAAATCGAAAATTATATACATTTCAAAATATTTATTTTTCAATGGCCTTCTAACCAACCATAGTTGTTTTAAGATAGTGGTTCTGATATGTTAGAATAACACACAAGTATCCTATAATGATATCGTTATCTGATAGATTTTTGGTAAAGATGATGTTCTTGACTGTTATGTATGAAGGCATTAACTTCTCTGATGTGCGCTTCTTACTGTCCTTGCTTCCTGAGATAAATCAAAAGCTGATATACATTTCTGAATTATTTACTTTCAATGGCCTTCTGAACAGTCATGGTCATTTTAAGATTGTGGTTCCGATATGGCTGCAGTGGCCATATGAAGAACTGGATCTTTATCTTTCTTGACGACAGTGACAATGGACTTAGCAATTTTCGCATGCTTCAAGATCACCATTTTCTGCTTCAGTAAGTATAATAGCATTGTAAAATGCCCATAAATGAATTGGACCGTTCTCTATTATCTTAAGATGTTAAGTAATTAGTTACACAAGATGGTATCAAAGCCAACTATCTTGGGGTCGACACGAAAAACTCTATGGTCTCTGTGCTATTAAAAGTGAGATACAAGAACAATAAAATTGGTCCTTGGAGAGATACTGGATTGAAGAGATCCACTATTAATGTAAAATAAAAAATGCATTCCCAAGAATACATTTCAAGCAACCATAAGGCCTCGTTCACTTTCACAAAACTTTTTATCTTATCTCATTATTACAACTTTCTCAAATTCTCTCACAAAATAAAATAAACAATTCAACTTTTTCAGATTCCAAAACAAAAATAATATTAAAAAAATATATTCTAACAATATTTTATTCAACTTTCAATTTTTATCTCAGCTCATTTCATCTTATCTCATCTCATTTGCGAAAACAAACAAGGCCTAAATGTCAAATCTGGGGGATATATACATAATCTAAACAGAAAAACATACTTGCGGAATTCTGACGGAGGTACTAGTTTCCGCAATAATGACACCATGACAATGGTAGATGTCAGGTTGTCTAGGATCGAACTAAGGAAAAAAGTCACAAAACCAACCTGCAATTTTCAGTACTATGGGTCAAATGCCATTAATTGATAAGAAACTGTAATTAGAAAGATAAGGATGATACAGCAGACTCATTCTCTGAAATATTTAGAATCAAATATCTCACTCTAAGATTCTCTGCGGTTAAAAACATAGCTAGAATGAGACAAATAAAACTAATTTCTAAAGAAACTTAAGACTTCTGGGATCTCCGACTAAAGAGGGATGGCACATCATTATTACAATAGATGATTGACTGAATAATTTCTGTAGAGTGTTTTTTTTTGTAAGTAATTTCTGTAGAAAGTTTAACCGTTATAACATATAAATTCCAGTAATATATATGTTATAATAAAACTCCCACATAAGTCATTATGGACACAATAATAATAATAATAATAATAAAAGAGCACTCACCACCCAGAGGAGAGTCCGTGGCTTTCGAGTGGTTATATTGTCAGTAACCAGCTTAAAACCTTGATGAGCATCAACTATTTCTACAATTGTCATTGCACCAAGCAAGAAAAACACTATTTCACTGACTTCTGCAGATGCATGTGTTAACTCTGAAACAGCAATCTCGGTCGAAGGAGCCTAAACAAGTCAAATACCCAAAAAAGACTATACAAAGTAACTAAGGTTGATAAAAAAAAATCAACCCAAATTTTATTTGATCGATGCAGCCACATCATGAAGTAAGAGTCATTAAGACAATGGATTTACAGAGGACACTGAAAGCAACATGTACTAAACTCATTAGTGGTAAGATTAAATATATACAATAACTAGATTTAAGAACACACTTAGAAGAGAACAAATCACTTTGACCCTACTAAACATATAGAAAAGCATACGATTGATTAATATAACTGAAAATACGTAATTCGTTGTCTTTCTTGCTCCTGGGGGCTTCCTTTTTTTTTTTTTTTGGGGAGGGGGGGGGATGCTTTTGTTATAATAATAGTATTTGCAGATAATGATAATAATAAAAGCTGTCACGTATGCATTCCTATAGATGGAGCTATCAGCTGTGAGATGGTCCCTGACTCCCAAATCACAAAGTAACTAACACAAAAGAAGAAATCTATAGGGAAATATTAGATGATTAAAACTTGACAAGGAAGAACAGTTTATGTTATTGCAGTTGAGTGCAGAAATAAGTACTTCTTATCCTAACCTCTATTTGTAAAAAGAAAAGGCCAGTTTAAACTCTCAAAAGAACAACACTTTCGACATCCTGTTACATCCAAATTATGGCTATAGGAAAAATAAGAATCATTTAAGCACCCCTCATATCTAAAGCTAAAGAATAACAATGTTTTTCAACAGCTCGATCTCATTTCACTCCATCTAAAGCTAAATATAAACAATGTCTTTCTACAGTTTGATTTGATTTGAAACCATAAGCAGCCATGTTTTTTGTGAAGGTTTGGTATACGAATATCAGTCCAAAGCAACTTTGATTTATCAACCCCAGTATCAAATAGGCAGCAAACTTATCAATGACGGTACCCAATAAACTATCATGGGCACTATAATTTCTGCTGAAAACCAGGAACCCAAAAAAGGAAAAAGGCCCACAAACATCATTGTGTTCTAAAACTTTCTTTACAGTGCCCAAAAAATTCGCAGAACATAGAACAAGATGCAAACTAAAGTACATTACCCCAATGCTTCGCACGACCCATAAGCTCACGGCCATCAGTAATCCTACTCCACTTTTATTGAAGGCCAGAGATTCTTCAAAAATGATGCCTGCATACCCGATTCCAAATAACAGTGCCATGGCAACATCCTAAATCACAACATTTAATCAAATTAACCAAGGTTATAACTCAAGATAAACCAGTCCCATTTTTCTTCAAAGGCATGTAATTATCATGGGAAACCCACCAAGAAACAAGGGAATAAGACAAAATGGACCTGATTGGCAGCAACCCATGATTGATTAATCGCCACTGCCCCTGTTGTAGTTGCTGCAAATATGGCAAGAGCTTTAAGAAAATCGGTCTTGGGCTGGTAAGCGGCTTCAAAATCACGTGAACTGGTTTCATCTAGTGAACACAAAGGATCACATGATCCAGATTTTGGTGTCAGCTCCTGGTGACATGCTAAAGGGTCAGTCTTTAAGCGGAAGTATTAGCAGAAATGATAAGCTCCGCATTAATGATAACAACATTTTTTTTTGATAGGTAAAAAGAAGTTTTATTGATCCACGTAAAGAGACAATACTCGAGTATACAGAAAGTATACAAGAAAGTGCCTAATTACAAACTACGTGCTGCTGATAGTAGCGTACAAAACATTAAGGCTCGTTTCCATCCCATACAATAGAAGAGGCCCAGAGCAACAAAGTATGAAAGAAGAAATCCCTAAAACTGTCCGGAGAGCGTTCCTTATCCTCAAAGCAGCGACCATTTCTTTCGTTCCACGTGCACCACATTAAACATAAAGGTACCATCTTCCATACAGCAGCGATTTGGCGATTGCCCCTAATCCCTCGCCAACAAGACAAAAGATCTATCACCCTCTTAGGCATGACCCATGCAATACCAAGCCTCAAGAAGATTATATCCCACAATACCTTAACTGCTTCGCAATGAAGAAGAAGGCGATCCGCTAATTCGCCGTTGCATTTGCACATGTAGCACCAATCCATTATGTAAAGTCCACGCTTTCTTAATTTGTCTATTGTTAAGATTTTACCATGGGAGGCCAACCAAGCAAAGAAAACAACCTTGCGAGGAGCATTACTCTTCCAAATGCTCTTCCACAGGAAAGCATTAGGGGAATGGTTCACCAAGGCCTTGTGGTATGAACGAACAGAAAATTTCTTGTTCCCTGTGCATGACCAAAGTAAGCTATCCTCCCCTCCTGCCCTTATCTTCAGTGCATATAAGATTCTGTAGAAATCAGTGATGGCTCCCACCTCCCAATCCTGGACAGCTCTAGTGAATCTCACAGACCAATGAATGGAATCGATGGTTTTGCACATATTATCAGCCACTGAGGAGCCCTGGTCAGACGCAATCCTAAATAGAGAGGGGAAAGCGGTTTTCAAAGCTACATCCCCACACCATATATCATGCCAAAACCTGATTCTCGTGCCCCTTCCCACCAAGAACCTGTAGTTGACTAGAAAATCATCCCAACTATTCTGGATCAGTTTCCAAACTCCCACTCCATATGCCCCTCTGACTTCCTTAGAGCACCACCCTCCCCAGATGCTCCCATATTAAACATCTAAAATATTCCTCCAAAGCCATTTCCCGAGAAGTGCCTTGTTAAAAGTTCTCATATTTCTTAAACCTAGCCCACCGCAAGACAGCAGGGTGCAAACCTTATCTCAATTGACCAGATGAAATTTCTTTGCATCCTCTAGCCCTTCCCATAAAAAATCACAAAAAATCTTCTCCAATCTATTCACCACCCCTGCCGGAATAGGGAATAATGAAAGAAAGTACATTGGAAGGTTGGATAACATACTCTTAATCAAAATGATTCTCCCACCCTTAGACAAGTAAAGTCTCTTCCATCCCGCCAGTTTGCCTTCTATTTTCTCAATGATCCCTTCCCACATTACCTTAAATTTATGAGGTGGCCCCAAGGGGAGTCCAAGGTACTTCATAGGTAAAGATGAGACTTTGCATCCCAATAAGGCAGCAACCTCATTTAAGTTGTTAACCAAGCCAATGGGAACTACTTCCGACTTTGATAAATTCACCTTAAGGCCAGATACAGCTTCAAAGCAAAGTAGAAGTGCCCTTAGAGAGCGAAACTGATCCAGATCCGGGTTGCAAAAGATCAAAGTATCATCGGCGAAGAGAAGATGGGAGACTGTCAATCTTCCATGCGTAGAACCGCCCATCGAGAACCCCGAAATGAAGCCCCCATCTACCGCCCCTTCCAACATTCTGCTCAACACATTCATAACTAGGATAAATAATAATGGGGATAGTGGATTCCCTTGACGCAATCCCCGAGAGCTATTGAAGAAGCCTTCAGGAGAGCCATTAACCAAGATAGAGAATCTGACGGTTGTAATACAGTGCTTTATCCACTGACACCATCTTTCCCCAAAGCTGTACCTACCAAGAATATACAACAAAAAATCCCAGTTCACATGATCAAATGCCTTTTCCATATCCAATTTACACAATATACCAGGAATGCCAGTTCTAATTCTGCTTTCTAGGCATTCGTTGGCAATGAGGACCGAATTTAGTATTTGTCTTCCTTTCACGAAAGCATTTTGGGACTTCAAGATGATCTTCTCCATGACTTCACTCAGCCGCTTCGCTAACACTTTAGAGATGATCTTATAAACCCCACTTATCAGGCTTATGGGCCGGAAATCATTCACTTCCACCGACCTCGCCTTCTTGGGAATGAGAGCGATGAAAGAGACATTAAGGCTCTTCTCGAATTTCATGAAGGAGTGAAATTCACTAAAAACCCTCATTAGATCCTTCTTAACAATGTCCCAACAGGCGTGGAAGAAAGCCTTCTGGCCCCGGGGCTTTATCTTTATTCATACATTTTAGTACACCAAGCACCTCATCTTCTTCAAAAGGCCTCTTCAGCGAAACTGCACTTGCGTGATCAATGGAATAAAAAACAAGCCCGTCTACCTTGGGCCTCCAAAGGTACTATTCTGTCAGCAGCTTATCATAGAAATGGACAATATGATCCTTGATAGCGTCTCTACCCAATAAAACCCTGTCCTCCTCATGAAGAACCTCAATGGCGTTATTCCTTCGATGAGAGTTTGCAACTCTGTGAAAGAACTTTGTACACCTATCCCATTCCTTCAACCAAAGTGCTCGTGATTTTTGCCTCCACGAGATCTCCTCCATAAAGGTGATTTTTTCTAACTCAGCAACTACCGTCATTTTCCTTGCCCTGTCAACAGCCGATAGAGCCCCATCCACCTTTTTCTCATCCAATTGTTGTAGTTCCTTAAATAGTTTGTCCCGCTGATCATTGATGTTCCCAAAAACTTCCCAATTCCAAATTCTTAGATCATTCTTTAAAGCTTTAAGCTTCCCGGCAAAAATAAAACTAGGAGTGCCCGTGAGTTGATACGAGGCCCACCACAAACTAACTTTTTCTATGAACCCATCCACCTTCAACCACATGTTCTCGAACTTGAAGTATCTCCGACCTTATGAGTACCCCCACAATCAAGAAGAATAGGGAAATGATCCGAACACAATCGGGGAAGCCGTTTTTGGCATAAAGAGGGAAAGTGGACCTCCCAAGACGGAGAAACAATGAACCTATCCAATCTTGACAAGGCCCTTCCGTTTGACCAAGTGACATCCCCCCTACTAGAGGGAGATCCACCAAGTCTAACTCAAAAAGAAGAGCTGAGAAATCTACCATAGCTAAACCCGTGCTAGAATCCCCCGAACGCTCACCCGGAAACCGAGTGATGTTGAAATCACCCCCGATACACCACGGAAGCTCCCACCAACTACAAATGCCAGCTATCTCGTCTCAGAGAAGTTTTCTGCTACTGTTGTCATTTGGATCGTAAAAACCTACGAAACCCCAATTAAAACCATCATCCACATTCGAAAAAGCACAAGGTACTGAAAAATCCCCGATGCAATCCTCCACAAGATTAATTACTCTCTTATCCCACAACACCAGAATACTCCCTGAAGCACCCTTAGAAGCAAGGGAGGTCCATCCTGCATAAGAGCAATTCCACAAACTTCTGATGATATACCTATCAATAAACTTTAGTTTCGTCTCCTGCAAACAAATAACATCCGCCTTCCAATCCCGTAATAGATTCTTCACTTTAAGGCGCTTGTTCGGGTCATTCAAGCCGCGAACATTCCATGAAAGAAACTTGAGCTTCATGGATCGCCCAGATTCACCCTATCCTTGTGCCGCCCCCGCTCGCACTACCCTCCCATGCATCATAGTTTATAGAGCAGGTAAGTCTCCTAAGCTCCCTATCCTTCTTAGCTATGGATCTGGCTAGCAGAGGCTGGTTAGCCTTTATTGCGATGAAGAGAGCTTGCAACTGATCCTCATAACCCTCACAGGTCAAACCTAGGAAATGGCGCATATCGTTAACCTTCTGAAGGATCCAATCATCCCCAGGAGTTGCTGGTGGCAGCGAACACAAAGGACGAGGCATATCCCCAAGTTCACACGAGTCAGTTAGCTGCACATCAGCCCCTAGCTCCGTACACACTAATTGAAGTTCTGACCCAAAAGAGGAGCCTACGTCCGAAACCCTCCCATCAAAAGAAGAATCGTCGGTGTCTTCCAATTCTGTGCACAAGACCTTTGAAAGAGTCTCTGAGAGACCAAGAAGACGCAAAGGTGCTTCTAAAGCCTCCCCCGAGACTAGCCCAGAAGAAACCAACAACCCCAAGTCACTAGCCCTGCCATCTGAGGGCAGGGGTTGCTCGGGAGGAGAAACCGTGGGGTCGACAGTGACCATTGGCCCGTTCTGTGGCTGCAGCGAGGTGTCGGAGGCCCGTGAACAGCAGGCGACGTCCAGGGGTTGCTCGGAAGGAGAACCCGCGAGGTCGATGGTGGCCATCGGCCTGTTCTGTGGCTGAGGCGAGGTGTTAGAAGCCCGGGAACAACCGGCGACATCCAATACGACTAACGCGGGAGGAGGCGAAGCGTAAGGGACCGCCTGGAGTTCGATTCCCAAGAGAAAGAAGTCTCTGGCGGCCGTCGGTGATGTATGTGACGGCATTGGGTTGGCCAGAGAAGCCACTGTCGGGGACTCGATGCGGCCACAAGGCGAAAGCTTAGGGACCTTTGCCTGCCAAGTTACCCGAGAAGGCCTAACGGGTGTCTATCTTGGAATTGGGCTTGAGGCCCGTGTCTGGGGGCACAAGGCCCGTGTCCGTGGGGAATGAGACTCGGGTTGAGGCCCGAAATCCTTCTGTGAGTTAAAACACAGATGGGGTGCGCTCAGCCCATCTATATCGAGGGTCCTTTAACCCCACTTGTCCCTGTCCTTTCATCCTCCCTTCTTACAGTATCTAAGTGAGCAGAAAATCCCGACGTCTCTCTGCCCAGTCCCTTCACCATGCTCAATCCCAGGTCAATTTTATTCATCAAAAAAGAAACTTCCTCTTGTACTCCCGAAAGTCTAGCTCTAACAGCCCAAAGAATGCCCTCAACTTCACCAACCTTTTTACATCCGTCAGAATGCCCCTCTAGGACCGCTGGGCAAGGACCATACCTCTCACCTCCGCCATGCGTGTTTCCCTTCGGCTCCATGGAAGCAGCCAAGACAAAGGCATATGAGGCTGGGGACCTTGAATCCGAGACGAAACCAGAACTCCCATCCCTACGCATAACACCCTCTGGTTGCACAACAACACAGTCAGCCACCTTTCTGAGATGATAAGCAAATCCCTCCCAGCCACACCCCTTAGCTCCTTCGGGAACAATCAATGAGCCCCTTCTCCTGCCGTTATTGAGCTCCTCCAAAAGCAGGTAACAGCCTCTAGCATTTCTTTGATGCTGCAGAGTGAGTATCCCATTTCACACCCTCAACTTCCTGAAAATACCTTCGCGCCGATGGGAGTTAATGGCTTCCCCCACCATCCTAACTAACCAAGAGGCAGCCCCCCGTTAATGAGAAGAAACAGAGCCATGCGACGATTTCTTTCAGTAATGCGAAAGCTATTTGCACCCGTCTTCATGAAAATAAAAGTTTTCGATTCAACCGTGAAACGACAAACTTCCTCCATCAGAGTTTGCGAAAAAAGAGTAGAAAAGTAACTGGAAGAGTAAAAGAGGAGAGAAAAGGAAGAGGGGAAGGGGAATGAGGTTTCGTTTCACCAAAGCTACTACCATTGAATTTAATCCTACAATCCCCGGTATTGACCAAAGTCCCTCATCGAAATTCATGATCTAGAAAAGTCATTACATGGATACTATATAAGAGTAATTTTTTGGGAATAAGGATGAGTAAGAATGACCTCTAGCTGATTCTCAGAGTTTGGTTGAGCACGCTGCCGCTGAGACGGAAAAGAAGATGATGATGATGTCGACCCCCTGGCCTCATCTTCAGCTCTAGCAAGAACACGATTGCGAAGCGATCTCGAACCCCCGGTTTTACACAAAGACGAGTCAAAGCAAAGGATTAAGGGTTGCGTCTGAAGGAGAGGGGTGGGAGGAGATGAAGAGCGAAGTGAGCTCTTCTTGAAATGGTGGTTTGGGTACAGGTGAGACAAACCCGGGAGGGAGGCCATTGGAGCTTCCGGTTTCAGGGTGAGGTACTCAAAAGTTGGAGGAGGACGAGGCAGAGGAGGAGGGATCTTTCGGGCCTTTTGGCTCAGGGAAGCGATTATTGATTCGTTGAAACAAGTTCCATGGGAGCGGAATGGGATTAGCAGCGTGCAGTGTGCAGGGTGGATGAATGTGGAAGGAGTGGAACTGAGAGTGGAACTGTGAGATGGTCAAACGAGATGGTCTAGTTTAGCTTTTGGAAACCTGTTCTCGTATGGAATATGTGCTCTCGTAATACAAATGTTTGAACATAAGAAGTCTTTTTCTAAACAAAATTATTTTCCGAGAACTAAGAACTTATTTGTTTTCTCTTTTCAACTCAATTTATCACATCTTATATTATCTAATTATTACAAATTTTTTAAATTTTTACACAAAATAAAATAAACAATTCAACTTTTTTAAATTTCAAAATAAAATTAAAATTAAAATTAAAAAAATATTCTAACAATATTTTATTTAACTTTTAACTTTAATTTCAACTTATTTCATCTCATCTACAAAAACAAACGAGGTCTAAGTTTTACAATTACTATTAAAAGTAGTTTGTTTGGCAAAATTTTCATTTCATCTAATCATAATTTCTTTCCAAACATTACTCAAAAATAAATATTTTCAAATTAATCATTACAACTTTTCAAACTTACTTTCAAATAAAAAATAAAAAACAATTCAACTTTTTTAAATTTTCAAACAAAAATAATATTAAAAAATTATATTCTAACAATATTTTAATTTTATAATATTTTGTATTCAATTTTTTCTCTCAAAACTCCTTGAAACATTATTCCACACACCATATTATTTCAAACTATCTTAATTATTTACAAATTATCTTATTATTATTCATAAAATTCATATCATTTGAATATAAAAGTGCAATACAAATGTTTGAATATAAAAGCCTTTTTCTAAAACAAATTATTTTTCGAGAACTTCTTGTAAGTTTTACAACTACTGTTAAAGTAAGAATTTTGGGCAAGTCTCGTAAAATCTATTTTAAAAGATTAATAAATACGAATTTACATAAAAAATATATATATATATATATATTATTAATAAATTCTATAATTTTTTTAAAAAAATTGCATAAATAGTGCACCTTATTGTATTTAATATTATTTTTTATTAAAATTTAAACAAATTATGATACCATTGAAAATACGAGTGAAATAAAATTTTTTGTGATTTTTTTTTTAGGTTTTTTTATTTGTTATAAAATTTCGAGTTTTTACAACTTATCATCCCACACATCATATTTATTTTTTATTTTATTTTATTCCTACTAAATTAATTGAGTTATTCTACTCATCATCCACACATTACATATTTATTAAGAGAAAAATAAAATAAAAAAATTATGTGTAATATGTAGTGTAAAGATGATGAATATAATTTTTTTTAAATCCACTTAAAATGTTTTGACTATTGAGTTTCTTAATTTTTACTACTCATCATCCCACATACTATACTTATTTTTATTTATTTTTTATTCATACTAAACAAATTAAATTCTTCTACTCATTATCCATACATTACATATTTATTAAGAGAAAAATAAAAAAAAATTATGTATAGTATGTAGTGTAAAGATGGTGAATATAATTTTTTTTAAATCCACTAAAAATGTTTTGACTATTGAGTTTCTTTTGAAAATTTTGGATCGAGGGTATACAAACTTTGTGAAACTTTTGAGAAACTTTGGTGAAATTTATCATTTATCAAACACCATACTATATAAAAAAATATTGTAACAACAATAAAAATAAGGATAGTGCTACTCAGCGTTTATTAGTGTAATTTGGTTTAAAATATTTTTAAAAATATACAAATTTATTAATAATTACTTTTTTAATTATTAAGTAATTTTTTTTAAATAACATATATGAATGGTGAAAATGAGGAGACAAAACTATGAGGCAAGTTAGCATTTTCCTAAAAATAAATAACATCTTGACGTGTCTATAATAAACAAAAAAATGCCGATTAATAAGTACAAAAATATTAAGGAATGAAATCATTTTTGAAAAAATGCTGATTACAATAAATTATTATTTTTTTAAGAAAAACACATTGGCAGTAGTTTTCTGATTTATCCATATCGCTCGTACCAAGACCGACCATCCCACGTTGGTATGGTACACAGGACACGTGTCACATTAGCCTTTCCCATTCTGAGCGGCCTTCTCCACAAAGTTCGACTGCTCACTTCGATTGCAGCTCCAATGGCCTTAGCAGCTCCAACTTCCGCCTCTCTCTCCCTTTCCTTCCTCGGTATCTCTCTCTCTCTCTCTCTCTCTCTCTCTCTCTCTTTCCCTTCGACGTTTAGGATTCCCATTTAGTGGGTAATGTTTTTATCTATCTGTGGCAGTCTCTCTCTCTCTCTCTCTCCTTCCCTTCGACGTTTAGGATTCCCATTTAGTGGGTAATGTTTTTATCTATCTGTGGCAGATGTTCGTGCTTTTAGGTCAGCCACGGCCAAAGCCCCTGCTGCAACTCGTCTTCCTCTTTGTAAATGTTCATCAACTAGATCTTCCTTCGCCACCGGTTCTCCTCTCTGTAAGCATCCTAATGTTTCTTTTTTGTTTGACTTCCTCCAGTTTTTCTTATTAAGATATGCCTCAAAAACAATTGTTGAATTGTTGCCCAATTAGTTGGAACCCAAAACTGCTTGTGAAAAAAACAATAACTACGTCGTTCGGCAAGCACCCTCGAGCCTCAAGTCCTTTTCTTTGAAGGTATCCTTGGTAGTTTGTGGGAGGCCAATTAGAAAGGCCTTTTAACGAAAGAAATTGCTGTATATACAAGCTTCTTCTATGGGCTGAAACTCTTTTTTTATAAGTAAATTAAACTAATGAAATACTACCATATATCAATTCTGTATATGCGGGCTGTTGTTGGTACAATCTGTTCAATAGAACAAAATTGCAAGCTCATTTGTTACTACACATCATGCAGAATCCCGTAATTGTACTTCCAATATCTCTGCTTACCCAGTTACCCAGGCTAATGGCTGCCACGCTGTTAGCAGCATGTGCATTGATTCAGTCACTCCATTAGTCCTCCTGTTTATGAGCCCATGAGCTTTGGTCTCGAATGTTTACTTGACAAGACCTTTACAGATGTGATTTTGTTTGCTCCGGAAGTTCAGACTGCATTTATATCATCAAAAGTCCAGTCTAAACTTCGTCATTCTTTTTTTTTTTCTCAAATGGTATGGCTTTTCTATTCGCCCTTCCCCCTTATTTTCTGTATGGATGCAAAGACAACATGCGAGAGAGAAATATTTGGACTATCCGTAAATTTAGTTCCTAATCTTCCTCACTATTCTTGATGATTGAATGATCACTTTCTAAATTATAAGTTCAGCAGTGGGAGCTGATGCTTGCTTCCATTTGTAGTGATACACCGAACTTATTGTCGAAAGCCTGCACTCAAAGCTATGTCATTTTCCATAAGATGTGAACAAAGTACCAAGGATGCCAATAGTGTGGATGTATGGCTAGGCCGGCTTGCAATGGTTGGCTTTGCAGTGGCTATTAGTGTGGAGATAGCAACAGGCAAGGGACTTCTGGAGGTATGTTGCATGCAATGGTTGGCTTTGCAGTGTCTATTATTTTAGTTTCAAACATGGTTTTTATTATCAGCATCGGTCAGTGTGTTAACAAGGTGGGCTACAACTTGCAGTTTTAGTACAAAGCCCAATAAAAGAAACGTCAAAGTAATAAATTCAGTAAGAAATTAGAATGAGCAAAATGTTCAAAAATAGTGCAGCATATGTTGGAAAAGCTTTGTATATGTATGCTGTTGCTTATCACATGAGCTCATAAAAATTCATGCTTGCTTTTTAGTATCAACCACTCATTTGAGACGCAATGACGATATTCCCCTCTGTTAGAAGCATCATTTTTAAATTATTTTTTTAGATTTAAAACTGAAGAAGAACATTTTGGTTTTAATAGTTTGAGTGAAAACTCCTCAATCAAACAAACCCACCCCCTATTCCCTCCCCTCTTGCCCCTCCATCCTTATTGTTTAGTAGTTTACACACACATGCATAATCCTTCTCTAAAGAAATATATGTTCGACATCTCTGATTGAAATCTTATCAAAGAGGATTGCCTTAGACACTAGATGATGTCTGAACTATTATTGTCATCTAGTCTAGTTTTCTCCAGTGTCGCATCATAATAACTGTTCAATATGAGATAACTTTGGGATTATTATTACTTTATTGTTTCCCATTGAACATTTGAGGCCCGTTTCTAATGGTGTAAAGTCAAAAGTATATTCCCACAAATACTGATTATTATTAGGCCTGTTACTGATGAGCATTTGAAGCATGTTCGCAATGGAAATCATACATATAAAAATATATGTAAACCACGCCATTTGGCACGAATATGGGATATACACATCAAGGGATTCCGGGTATTATTCGGAATCCCGTGCGATGAAAAACATGCAAGTTCATTTGGTAGAAAAGGGGATGGTATCTCTAATCTGTTACAACCCACAAAAAGAAGAGGAGGAGCAAAGGGTTCCTAGGTCTGGTCCTGGACAAGAGGTTGATGAAATCCAATTATTGGTTTGTGACTACAAATACTTCTTTTTATATATAGTTAGTTTGTAACCACAATGCTAGCTATTAGGAATCCTGTTTTAATCTGTGTCCTGTAGCTTGGAAGTTGGGGTATGTCAAATAGTTTTGGTTTCAACACTTCTTTTGCTGAAATTGAAAGCTTCCACCTTTCCCTTCCCCTTTTTCTCCACAGATAAACATATACACACAAGCAAATATGAGCAGAAGAACAACACATCATAATTATTCCATAAAATGCATGCTTTATTTTTATTTTTTTTCCCTTTTTGTTTTGCAGAATTTTGGGCTCACATCTCCCCTACCTACAGTAGCCTTGGCAATTACCGGATTGGTGGGTGTTTTGACGGCAATTTTCATCTTCCAGTCTGCTTCAAAAGATTGATCCGCATTTTAGGTTGCTTCATTTTGTAAAGCTTTCGTAATTCTGAATATTTTACAATATCACGTTCTTGTTCGTTGGTTATTGTAATTTTGTTACAGTGCCAACAATGAATTTAAGAGTGGAGAATGTATTAGATATGGAAATTGTATGTAAAAGCTTTTCTCAGTGACATTACTTCTACTTGTTTCTCAGTGGAGTTTTTTGTCTAAATGCTATTTGTAGAAATTTTTTCTTAAAATAATGCCGTTCTAATGTCTTCTCCAAATATAATATAGAGATGTCAAAAAACCCTATTTTGCGTATGCTTTAGTGGATTGCTTTTTTTTTTTTTAAGAACAGACTTGAGAAGAGCGCATGTTCAGCAGTGGGAAGAAAACAACTGTATCTTTCAAGGGTTCTACAGCCACGGCTCCCAGCACGAGCTACCGTTAGTTATATTAGTATTTTTTTTTTTGTTCTTTTTATATGTATTTTTTTAACACTTTTAAATATTTTTTTTTAAAAAAAAATTACAATATTATTAAAATATACTTCATTAATCACTAAATAAAAATAAAATAAAATAAAAATCTCAAGAGTAGCTTTCCCAAGAGTAGCTTTTTCCTATTGAGAATGATATTCCTTAAGACTCCAGTGACATTCTCGCCCAAGTGCATGTCACTGGAGTCTAGATAGATAGACGAAATCCGTAGTAAATCTAAATAAATAGACGTAATTTATTCCTGCCGTGGAATCAGAATTTATTCTCCTTTCCCTTTCCCAATTCTCACCCAATAATGTTGCATTAGGTGTTTTCTTACAACACGAAATCCATTTCTATTTATTCCTCCTTAATTTGCTTCCTGTTAAATGAGTTCACTCATTGATCCATTTTGTCATCTTCCATATCTCCGTTGGGTTCGTATTGTGACATGGGTGCTGCCATATCTCGGCTAGCAAAGTGGCTATTCCCGAAATGTGAAATGAGGATTCTGATGCTGGGTCTTGATGCTTCTGGGAAGACAACCATCCTGTACAAGCTCAAACTGGGTCAAATTGCTACCACCATACCGACAATCGGTAATTGCCTTAGAAACTCTTACCTTAATGAAATCTTTGGAACCCTGTCTAAGGTTTTTCAATTTTTATGTTTAGCTGCATCATCTCTCTCTCTCTGAAACTTCGTACACTGCACGGGCTGAAATTGATATATGAAGCAAGTGCTTTGATGTGATGGTTAATCTTTCTGTTCATATTTTTGATAATCTTTCTGTTCATATTTTTTATAATCTTTCTGTTGCTTAAGCCCAAGATATTTCAAAGTTTAAGCAGAATTTAACTTCTCTGCATTTTTCCATTCGCTATCTGTGATGGTTTAAAACTTTGAATAGAATTAGAAAATTATGTTGATATGTGATAATTTCCTCTTTTCTGATATAGCATTTCACAGGCCTGCATTTGTCATGGACCAGGTTTTAATGTGGAGACTGTAAAGTACAAAAATATTAGCTTCACTGTCTGGGATATAGGAGGACAAGATAAGGTACCAGCTTGACCTCTTTCTATTTGTTGTACTGGCATAATTACCAGAAACAGGAAAATTGATGTATTAGATTAGAGATTTGAGCATGGATTTCTGAAAAATTGCCCAAGCAGTTGCATTTACTCAACTGATCAATTGAAGAGGGGTTAAATTTGGTTATAATTCAGACAAACTTTAATCAAGCTCATCACTTTAATGTAATCAACATATTCTAAACCAATTTCGTTTCTTAACAGATTCGACCTTTGTGGAAACATTACTTTCAGAATACTAGAGGATTAGTCTTTGTTGTGGACAGCAATGATAGAGAGAGAATCCCAGAAGCCCGCAATGAGCTTCATCGTATTATTGGCGAGGTTAGTAAGAGCCTAAGAGCAATGCGTTAGAATAGGATTCTATATTACCTTCAAAGCATCGTATCCGAATGCCTCTAAACCACTGTTTGAGCACTGAGAAACTTCCAAATATAAAAAGATATCAAGTTTGTTTTGGTGCAATTAGACCTGTGCTTGGTGAATCTTTCATAATAAAATGGATAGGAAAAAAGTTATCGGGCTTATAGAAGTATGGCATTGATCAAACCATAATTATACGGAAGAAAGATTCACTTGTGCTCATTTTTTGCAGTATGAATTACGCAATGCCTTGCTTCTTGTCTTTGCCAATAAGCAAGACCTTCCAAATTCTCTGAGTGTTTCTGAGGTTGCCGATAAACTTGGTCTACACTCACTCCATCAGCATCGTTGGTAAGCATTAGCTTTGCTGAAAACCCATTGAAAATAAAAAGAAATGTAAGTCTTTAAAGCACTCATGCGATTCACTGATCTACCCTTCAGTTCTAACGAGAATACTAGCTAGGTGAAACCACCTTGACATACGTAACAAAAGCAAAAGCCAAAATAAATAAAAATAAAAATTAATGATCATAAACATCAATTAAAAAACTTTTATTTATCCCCACGATGCGTGTAAATTGAGTGGTTTTGGTAAATTATGTATCTGCAGGTACATCCAGAGCACTTCTGCCATATCTGGCCAAGGACTGTATGAAGGCCTCGAGTGGCTATCCAACAATATTTCAAACAAGCTGGCTGTGTGATATAGGCTCTTTCCCGATGTCTATTGTAATAATAGATCTGGTTCAAGTCATGGAAAATCCTTCCAAAGCACTGAAAAGAGAAGACAATTTTCTCGAAATCCTAACTAATAAACAGAGCGTCAGTGGGAGGCTTGGCAATGGTTTCTCTTCCCTGCAGGGTAGTTAAGACTAAGAGTTTCCATTTTAGATATGTCAAGCAGCACTTGGTGTGAAAAACCTCTGTAATATCTATCTTCTTTTGTTTTTAATTTGGGATGAACCACGTGATAACTTGTACTTGTTAGATAGTTTCTGTAATCAGTCATGAATGGAACAATCGGCGTGGGCATTGATCAACCATGAGTGAGCAGAGAAGCATGGAGGATTTCAGAACGGCAAACGTGCACATTTGTCTTAGAGACGTTATTGGGTTCTGTACTGTAGCGCGCGGGCTATGTTGGGCCAGATAAGTAGGTTTGATTACCTGAAAGTAAGGCCCATGTTAAATGGTTCAGCCCTATTGGCTCATGTGCAAATTAACTGGGCCTACCAACAAGTCCATATGGCATGTTTCACGTTAAAAAATGGTCGAATATTAGTGCTATTTCGATGTATTAAAATAAACCATTAGAAATATCTGTCTCCTAACAACCTAAAATTAAAAAATATAAAAGATATTGTGGTAAGAATAAACTAAGTTTTAGGTTAAAGTATATCGAGGATTCCGGTGTTTATAATACAGAATTGGAAAACAGCAGTTTCTGGGGAAAACTACCAGTTACGTATAAACAAAGCTGTTTGCCAGCTTGCTCTTGGTTCCCTCTTTTTCTTTTTTTTTTTTTTTTTTGGGGGGAGGGGTGTGCATTTGCCATTTGGGGTTAGCAATGTTTAGAATAGTTGCTCCAACTGAATTCGGGAATCAACAGTTTTTGTCTTATTTTTAATGTTTCTTTGCAGTTAAAAGGAAGCCACCATTAAACTTGCAGAAAGGAAATAAAAGGAAAATAATACACTAAATGGGATGAGTTTAGCCTGACCCAAAAAGATTTATTTTCGCTTATCTTTCTTAGTTGGCCATTTTTTTAAATATATTTTAAAAGAAACAAAATCTGATATAAAAAAAAAAAAATGCAGAGAAATAGAACTTGGTAACTTATCGGTTTGGATTCAGAGTTAATTTCAACTCATCTCATCTAATCTAATCATTACATCTTTTTTAAATTTAATCTATACAAAATATAATAAACAATTCAATATTTTTAAATTTCAAAATAATAATAATATTAAAAATAATGTTTTAATAATAATTTATTCAAATTTTTAACTTTCATTTTAATTTATTTTATTTCAACTTATTAGTCAAACGAATGACGATTCCGATCCAAGTCTCCAACAAACTCAGGTAAGGGGAGGAACAGCACCTAGCTAATTACCCCAAGAACACTTGTTTCCTGGCTTCTTGTCCAGCTCCACCACTATCTGACAACAACTACGAGTTGACATCACTTTTGGAGGGCCATATGGATATGGGTCCTTGATTTTTTGTTGCCACACACAGATGGTAGAAAGAGGAACAATGCCATCACCCATCATGAATAAGGACTAAGGAGAGCTTGTGCACGGAGGAGAAACCAAACAAGATAAAAAGAGGACTTCGAAAGCTGCCCCTTCGAGCATAAAGGAAAAATGGGACTGGTTGGGGATGGGGAATAAAGCCAAGTAGCATGTTTACTTTTCCGATGTGAGTAATTATGAAGCTTGAAATGTAAGTGAAGTCCTCTCAAATAGGGACCCAGTTTGTCCATTTTCTGATTGAAGAATACAGTATTGGATTTGGGAAGTGGAACACACAAATGTAAGGTCTACATCGTGTATAATCAATGCATTTTGGACAAGGTTGGAGCATTAAATTGATGCCCTTTGCCAGCAATATTCCATCTAGCGACATACTTCCAATTATTTTACAACAATTTTATAAAGATAGAAGTAAGTTTTCATTTGTAATTCTCTCTAAACAACTTTGTTGCTTGCAAAAACCAACCGCAAGTTGCTAGAACCTCATAGATGTTACAAAGAAAAAAAGAAAAAAAAGAAATAGTTGAATATCGACCAAATTGCCTAACTCCACAAAACCAACCACATCACGCTCCATTAACAACACATGTCGCATAAATAAATACCACACCGACACAGCTACAGCACACACCGAAAATACTACAACTGTATCAACGACTTTGCTTTTTACACAGCCCGTTGATCTTCTATTCTAAATAAAATGAAAAGGTCAAAAAAAAAAAAAAAAAAAAAAAAGACTTTTGTAACTGTCGTATAATTTTAAAAAAATAAAAATAAAAAAGTATAAAATTTATATGAAAAAATTTATTTTTTAATAATAAATCTTATTTTTTTAAAAAGAATTATGAAGCACTTAAATGTTGTAGAATTACTCGGACAGAAATGCCTCACGGAACAATCGCCAAACATGGGAAATATGCCATTTCTGACAGCTTCAGTTGTGTTTCTCCCAGACTGTAACGAAAGATCCCAGGCACATTTTTGGTACTGCGTAGATGCAGAAGTGGGCGCAGGAGATTTGAACTCCTGTTTGCTGGAACCTGTTCATAACTTTCTATAACAGCTTATCTTTCTTTCTTTCCGTAATACTGGCTCGTATTCCAATACATTATTAATTATGTCTTCAAGAACGCTTCATTGAAATACAAATCAAACGGGCCTTAAATTTGTCTGGTCCAGGACAACATGTAAGCCACCGAAGCTATTCAACATACAACAGAGGAAAAAAAAAAAAAACACGAAAGCAGTAAATTAGAGCTAACCAATTAGGTACATGATCCAAAAATTAAAGGATAAAAAAAACTATACACAGACACCAAGATGACATTTGCGATATCTGTGCCTACATCTGATATTGTTCAAGTTTATACAGACTTGTACTACAACTTGCTTCTATGTTAAGCTTTTCAAATTGCTTAGATGTAACGCATTATAAATTTTCTTATTCGCTTCAATAAGAAAAAAAATAGAAATCTTTGACTAACATCTGTCACTTTAGGACCTCGGTTTTCCACCGTATACTTGCTTGCAAACTGCGTAGGGTTTCTGATGAGGCGCGCACAGCTGTGAAGATGTTGGACATCCCTGCAGACAATTGTCCCCCAAGCTGCCGGAAACTGGGTTGTCCCTTTCAAAAAATCCAGCTGGTGGCTTCCCGATCAAGAAATTACCGTCCAAAAATAATCTCCTTAAAAACTTAGTCTTGCTGTACTCCAGTGGGATCGTGCCACGTAGACGGTTGTCACGAATTGATAAAGACGATAACAGAGGATGACCGGTAAAATTCATGGGCAAGTGCCCTTCGATTTTGTTGAATCCCAGATCAACGGCCACCAGCTCGCTTTTACCACCGGCAGGTTTCAACACCTCGATACGTGTCAGGTTGTTATTGGCCAAGTCAACCTGCTGAAGTGACGGCATGAGAAAGAACCAAGCCTGCAGTGTCCCCGTGAAGGCATTTTCACTGAGTTCAATGACTTCCAACTGGGTCAGCCTGTCAAATGAGGATTTGGACAGAGACCCAGATAAAGAATTATGCTTTAGCGCGAGTTCTAGCAAGTGTGGGGGGAGTTTAGGGAGTGATCCGGAGAGTTTGTTGTAACTCAGATCGAATCGTCTCAAATTGGATAGCGAGTTCATCGGGTTTGGAATGAACCCATTTAGAGAATTGTGAGAAAGGTCCAAGGATTCGAGGGACTTGAGGGAGGTAATGGAGGCGGGGAGGGAGCCAGAGAACGAGTTTGATCGGAGGGTCAGGGTCTGGAGGTTGGAGAGGGAAGAAATGGAGGAAGGAATAGGACCAAAGAAGGAGTTGTCGGAGAGGTCGAGGGTAGTGAGCTGGGAGAGATGGGAGATGAGGGGGTTGAGCGTGCCGGAGTAGCCAGCCGGGTCGAGAACGAGCTGTGTGACTCGTGTAGAGTTGTAGTTGCAGGTGAGGCCGCAGATGAATTGGGTACGGCGAGGGACGGCACATGGATCGGTGGCGAAGTTCCAGGAGGCTAAGCAGGACCAGGGTGGGATAGAGGAAGGTTTGATCGAGGCTTTGAAGGCCTTGAGGGCGGAGATGTCAGTAGGTGACGTGAGGGCTTGGACTGGTACACTGCTGGAATAGAAGAAAAAGAAGCGGAGAAGGATGAGGAGGAGGAGGAGGCGGCTGTCGAGGATGGTTCGGTTTGGCATTTTCAATTTGGAGGGAGAGGTCTGGGTTTTCTTGAAGAGAGAGAGAGTGTGTCTGTGAATCAGGGATGGTGATGTAATGTGTAATTGTATGGTGTGGAAATGTGAAGTTGGGGCCTGGGCAGTTTGCGGAGTTGGGTGGGTTCGGTCTCTGATGGAGGCTGGAGGGCACTAGATTGAGAAAGTCTATTATGCTCTCAAATTAACGCTTCTATTTTATTGTTGATCAAAATTTTTTATTTTTATTTAATAATAAAAAAAATAATTTTAAATGTATTAATGTATTTTTTTTTATTTTTTAAATATATTAAAAAACTGTAAAAAAAAAAATAAAATAAAATTTACGCTGGACGGTAAGATGGGCGGCATACTTGCCGCACCCCACTAGATTACAGCAATGAATGGGGTACCACCTTGTACTGCCTCTAGGTCTTGATATATTTATTTACAGAGGGGTTGTAGGTTTGCTGATTGTTGAGGCACTTCAGTTGGGAGAAAAGTCAAATCCTGTGTCTAAACTTTGTAATTAGCATCCAAGTTTTTAATAATTCCTATTACCTTTTTTTTCAGCGTTATAATTCCTTCAGCAACTGGTTGATTTGATAAGTGAGATGAGATAAAAAAAAAAATATAAATAATAGTAAAAAAATTTATAAATAATAATAGAATAGTTTGAATTGAATATTTTTTAAATTTTGAAAAATTAAAAAGAAAAAATTGAATATAAAATATTATAAAGTTAAAATATTATTATAATAATATAATCTTATAATATGATTTTTGTTTGAGGATATGAAAAGATTAAATTATTTAAAAGTTTCAAAAAGTGGTAATAATTAGTTTAAAAATTTTATATTTGAATTATATTTAAAAATGAGACGAGATGAGATAATAATTTTGGGATGAGATCTATTTTCAAAGAAACCTGAAGGTTGGGAAAGGAAGTTCACAAACTTTCTTCTATATATCATCATATGTTTGTTGGATGGACTGACTCAATAGTATTTATGTTTCTTTCTTATGTTAGGCTTGTACTTAATTCAAATAAATAAAATCGTACCTGATTAAAGGGGGAGAAAACACATTTTTTCGACTTACTAAAGCTACGCTTGGATTGACAAGTTTAGATTTGGAGTTTTTTATTATTTTTTACTTTGATGCAAAGACAATATTAACGAATTCACATATAAGCTATCTCCTTAACGCCTGTGTGGTGTGGGGAGCATATATCCAATCCGATCCGCGCACTTGGATTGTGAACAATCTTATTTAACTCGTAATCTATTTTTTTATCATCTTCTCAATATTTTATAATGTAGTTTAGATGATTAAAAATTATTTATTATATTTATTTATAAACCTATCATTTAATGATATCATGAGATGATAAGAAAATAATAAAAAAAGAGATGATGAATAGAGTTTTTATATTTATAATAAGACAACTCTGTTTTAATTAAGGTCTTCAAGGTTGCTAAATGCGATGGGAGTAAACTTGGAGGAGGGGTTGGGCTGGGCTTAAAAGTTCCCAAATTCATTTTAGAAGTGACAGTCCACAAAAATCCTAGATTGAATTATATTGGGCTTCCATGGCTTTGGGGCTCAGACGGCCCAAATTACCTCCTGTCCTTTTCAAAGAGATTGATCCGGCCCTTGCAAGATTTTCACTCACTCATGTTGGGCCGTTCACGTTCGGCTGGGGCATACTGTGTATCATTTGCCAGCATGTAGAGAATTATGACCGCGAATCACATTCTTGTTGAGTCCCAAATACTAAATAGATATTAGATATGATCAAATCTTTTTTTATTTTTTTTATTTTCTGATCAAATATTTTTTTTAAGTCTTAGAGATACCATCAGGCATCAAATCTCTTTCAAAGTTTTACTCGGAACACAATCGAGTATTCGACACTGGAGGTCAAACTCTCCGATTTCATCTTCAAGGAGCTTACTACCATGGCTTACCTACTCATCCTCCTCCTATTCTGTGCCGCGTCTCTGACGATCCCCGCCACCGCCACCACGGCATACCCCTCTGTCCCTGGCACCGAAACCACCGACTGCTCGCTCTCCGAAAACTACGGCGACCTCATCCCGGTTCGCCGAGAGGTCTATGACGGAGGTCGAATCATCGATATCAGCCACAGGTATACCACGGACATGCCTTCGTGGGAATCGAGTGACGGGGTCGGTCAGTTCCTCTGGCTCCCGAAGAGCATGAAGAACGGTTCACTCGCCAACAACTCGGAAATGAAACTGCCCGCTCACACTGGCACGCACGTTGATGCCCCGGGCCATGTTATCGATCGCTACTTCGACGCTGGCTTCGATGTCGACACGCTTGACTTGGAAGTGCTAAATGGTAATTAACGTTTGTTGTTTGTTTGTTTATAATTCTTTGTTGTAGAGTTCGAAAATATACGATCGTTTGCAAATTTTAATCTTTGAAGTTTCTTCTGGAGGTTGTGATTGCATAGGAAGTCTTGCTGTAAATTTCATGATTCTTGCCTGATTCTTCTCTGTTTTTTGTAATTTCCTTGGAGGATAAAAATTCAGTGTTGGAAGAATAACAATCGCTCGAGCTAAAAAAAGAAAACAATCACTTGTTGGGCCTATAAAAAAAGAAGACCTATGATATGTACATCGTCTAAAGGTTTTAACTCAAATAAGCCTAAGCAAACGCGTTTACGATTTTTGAACCCCTCTTCGTTATGTGTGGGATCCTGGAACTATTTATTGGGGTCTTGGGGCCCAGACCCCGCTGACTAGGACCGACCACCTTCATTTCTTGGTCACTTTTTCACTGTTATGTTGCCTCTTGGTGTCATGGTGTGACATGATCGTCTAGTGGAAGTAGGCGAGACTCGCGAGTTCGAGAAAGTTTTGCTTGTTATTGTTGATGGTAGATGTGTTTCTCCTATGTGGACCTAAGCAAACTTCCAAATCATTTGAATGCTTAATTTTTCGGTTGTGGGCGACTGCCCTTTCCTTGTCATATCATCTGGCTTGCAACAATTTTGAACATTACATGGCGTATTGTACAAGTGCTTGATCCACAAAAAAGGCAGGGATCAGGTATTGAACTGTCTTATGGTGTGGCATTGATAAAGTTTAAAGTGGGGGGAATGACTCTATGCATTTTGTTTGAGGCATTCTAATCCAGTTGAAGAAATGTCTGGCATGGAGACTGATGGACTTGGTGAGTTATCTGATGCTGTGATTGTTATTGTCCTCTTTGCTTCTTTGCATTGAGGACTGCTGAAGGGGAAAGAGAAAGCAATTATTAGTTAACGTTATATGTTTTGGTTTGAAGAATGTAAAATTCATCTAACAGAGACAAAATTTCCTACTATGTCTTGTTGGACTGCCTTGATAATGCAAACAAGATTTGCCCCCTCTTTTTTGGAGAGCATCTGCTCTTTCTACAGGCTGGTGCATCTGAAAATGTGACAACGAGAATCTTTGAGCTTGATTGATACAAAGGATATCAGTTTAGATCACTGCTTCTTAAGGAGTCTTTTTGGTTCTCTGGAATCTTGATCTTACCATCTCTCATTATCTCCATAGTTGTATGATAGTTTTTGCTCTGATATCTTGCATGAAAATAGAATTTCTCGCATCTTTCTCTGTAGGAAGTAGGATCATTTTTAAATATATCAATTGCTTCATGTTTTCTTGATGAGAGCTTAATGTAACTGTATTCATTTGTTTCTATAGGTCCAGCACTGTTAGTTGATGTTCCAAGGGACAAGAACATAACTGGTAAGTGAATGCTTTTTGTGGCCTTTGTTATTTTGGTGATTAGCTTCTCTCCATGTAAACAAAAACTTTTCCCCGGGGGGGCGGGGGCAGATGCAATTTTGAATTTTCAGTACATGTTACTTAATTTTCTCCTGTAGCATATCTGACATGTTACTGTTTGCTCTAATGAAACAATGTGCTGTCTTAAGTTGGTATGACCTTGGTTCTGCGTGTGTGCAGCATTATGTACTCATATAAACCATAAGAACTAAGACAGGCACTTCTTAGGTCCTACTACATAGCTAGTCCTTTGGTAGCTGAATGAAGACCTATTTATATTTCCAAAGTAATGTGTACATTTATCTTCTATTTACTTAAGTTTGGCATATAATAGGCTATGTAAATTCCTTGCAGCTGAAGTTATGAAGTTTCTAAATATCCCCAGGGGAGTACGTCGGGTCCTTTTCAGAACATTAAATACTGACAAGTAAGCTTAGATCCGTTATACATTGTAGAATTTTCACTGTGGTGAAGCATTTATATTGATGATTTTATCGAAAATGATATATTGCATTAATAGTTTCCATTGGTGATGCTTCGTTGAAAAATCATTTTTATTAATCATAAACATGTTTTGACTAAGAAAGCAAAAATTATGTATTTTAAATTGGGCTCGAACTCATTGTATTTTCAGGCGGCTTATGTTTAAAAAGGAGTTTGACACCAGCTATGTTGGATTTATGAAGGATGGAGCGAAATGGTTGGTGGAGAACACCGACATCAAACTTGTGGGTAAGATATGCTAACACTTGGTTTCCTCTTTTTGAAAAGTTTTCCACTTATGGACAACCTTAACATAATCAAGGTAATTCAACAGCGATGCAGGATTCATTGTACATGAAATTTATTGGTTGCAATATTCAAACCTGTTAATTTTTCATTGAAAATAAATACTGTTCTACTCAATAGCATAAATCTATTTATTTACGAAGGGGACATACATGAATTTCCTTGCTGTTTATTATATTCTCATATCTTTGCTTTCTCTTGCAAATTTAGTGGTTGCTCTGACACACTTACCATTATGGAATGTAGGAATTGATTACTTATCGGTTGCTGCCTTTGACGATTTGATCCCATCTCATCTTGTTTTTTTGGAAGGCAGGGTAAGAAATTCTTTCCCCTTTGAGTGAAACTTAGGCAACCACTAGGTTCGTGTTTGTCATGTAATTAAGTTGGTTTTATGAGAACTTTATTCTTGGAGTTGAAATGAACTGTCATTAAAGTACTTTGGAAAAGCAGAAACCTGCGTATTGGTTCCCAAAGAAAGAAAAAGAAATTGTTTTATGTGAGTGTGATATTGGAGTTTTAGCTGTTTATGTACAACATTTGAATACTTCTTTAGCCACTCTTAGTTTTAGATTGATTTCTTAATATGTTGTTTCCTAATGAAAACAATTGGGTCATAATTTGGAACAAGTGAACTTGTGGTAAGGTGGTGTTTATCGTGATGGTATTTGCAATAAATTAAAAAAAAAAAACTATAATTATCTTTCTGTCATCAGCTTTCTATATAACATGGTCGGGAAAAATATACTAATTGGCCATTGTAGAGCATGTTATTTTAGTCGTGCTCATGGTCAATGTCTTCTTCCTGATTATTTGGGTTGGCTGATGAGCATCTAGCTGAAGTTATTGTAACTGCTGGTTCTAGTTTGACTCATGCATCTCAGTTTCCCCTCTATCCTCTGTTGCATTAATGATTAGTCTCTATTGCATTAAGTGTGTGTGGCTAACTTGAAAAAACTCATATAAAACTAGTAAGACTGACAGCCGATACTAACACTGCTTAAATATTCAGGAAATCATCCTGGTGGAAGGCCTGAAGCTCGATGACGTCGCTGCAGGAATATATACGGTCCATTGCTTACCTCTTAGGTTGTTTGGTGCTGAGGGATCACCAATCAGATGCATCCTCATCAAATAATGTTAAGCCTCTGCGGAGGAGTTGAGCTAGATAAGATTAGAGAGAGAGAGAGAGGTTTAGCAACATAGTTTGGTACAGTTTTCTGATATTTGTGCACACGTTATGACGGGTTATGCGCAACGTAATAAACGTCTTTGACGCTGAATTTATAAGTTGTAGCTAGATTTTACCGCACAAGAAAGAAGGTTTAGACTTGGCTGTTCCTGTCATATGGATGTACGAAATGAATTTTCTGTGCGATTGCTGGAAAATCCAATGTTAATCGGGTTAAGTTAAAAAAATGAAAAGAAGACTCTGCCAGGAAGAAAAGACGAACACTTGAAAGTTATTCCAGAAATAGAGAACCGAGGATTCTTGCAGCTCATGAGCAATGCTATTCATTTATCTTAATTTTTATGTAACTACTATATATTATTTATTTTAAAGGATGCGGCCTCACTAAAATTAAATTAAAACTAAGTTTAAGAAAAATAATAAATTTATTAATATGGATATCCAAGTTTTTTTTTTTTGTTATACAATATTAGATTTCTTAATATGGAATTTAAAATGAAAATATAAGAAATATTATTTAAGGATGATGATTTACATGAAAAAAAGTTGAGATTTTATCCTCTAGACTTCATTGAGTAAAAAAAAAAAATTATTTAAAGTCTCAATTATAGTATTATATGCTTAATGTGACACGAAAATATATAAATTTTGTATGAAACTTGATAAACTAGCTTACATACTAAAATAAAAGATGATCTTTTAAAAAATCATTTGATAGTCTTTACGAAGAAAATAAATTTTAAATATTTCATTATAAAAATAATAATGGGTTAATATTATTCCACGAAATATTATCGTTAGAAATTTGAAACATATATTAAGTTATGTTTTTTAGAATTTTATTTCTATATATATATAACAAATTATTGAGATTTAATTTTATATATAGTTATATTTTTACGATTTTTCAGTTTCTTTTTATTTTATATAAATGTGTTACACAATAAAAAAAAGAAAAATTATTCGTATCAGCCCATAGCCACAGCACATGAGGTGTGCTGCGGTAAAAAAAAAAAAAATTGTGTGGTGTACTACGGCTACAGACTGATGCGTAGAATTGTTCATAAAAAAAAGTTGGCTCTTATTATATAAAGAGTAATGATATCCATATAATATATTGTACAACATATTTCATAATACGTTTAAAAGTGAAGGTATTTTTATAAAGTGATATTATTTTTATAAAATATTTTATTAAATTACTTTTCATTTTAAAATATAATTACGTAATATGTCGTGAAAAAATAAAAAATGACGTGTGTTGATCATTTATCTTATATAAGTTCCCGATTCCGCCGCTGGAGACGCTCAAATCTACCAATCCATACCACTCGACTCCATTTCATCTTTTCTTTAACGAGCTGCGTGCTGACAACCATGGCTTCTCTAGTACTCCCCCTCCTACTCTGCGCCGCTTCGCAGGCTATTCTCATGTTCTCCACCTCAACTGCAGCATACCCCTCCAACCCTGGCGCCGATAACACCGAGTCCTCGCTCTCTGACAAACACGAGGAGCTCATCCCCGTTCGCCGAGAGGTCTACGACGGAGGCCGCATCATCGATATCAGCCACAGGTACACTCCAGATTTGCCGTCGTGGGACTCTATGGGCAGCCTCGGCCAGTTCCTCTGGCTCCGGCAGAGTATGAAGAACGGCTCGATCGCCAACTTCTCGGAAATGAAGCTGCCCACTCACACCGGCACGCACGTCGACTCTCCCGGTCACTTCTTCGATCACTACTTGGACGCTGGCTTCGATGTCGACACGCTTGACCTGGAAGTTCTCAATGGTAATTATCTTTTTTCGTTTGCTTCAGTCTATTCGTCGTCGAAATTAATTGTTATGAAGTTAGAAATTAACTGACCGTTGGCAAATTCTGTACTTGGAGAAACATATCGTAGAGCGTGAGAGTGCAAAGGGATTCCTTTGTGTGATATCCATAACATCCCAGTTGTCGTGGAGAATAAATATCTGGGGAGTAGGAGCCTATAACGTTATATTTATTAACCGTTCTATTCGTTTTGTTATTTCTCCGATGTGAAATTCCGATAATTTCAATCTATGCTGTTTGTTTGCTGAGAGAAATCTATACTTTGAGGCAGACCAGACATAAAACCACTTCAAATATGACTAAAACCAGAGAAGGAAAAAAAAAAAAAAAACCATTTTAACAATTGAAGAAGAAAACAATTCTAGTTTATTTGCAAAATTTCAACCACAGTTGCCTCATCACCTTTGATCCTTCTCAAAGCATCACTTCATCTCTGTTGTAACGCTTCGTAATATACTAATTTTATGGAAATTTACAGTTGGATTCAACCGATTTTAGTTTTAGTTTTTTCTTCTTTTTTTGTAATTAATATTTTTTATATTTGTGCTCGTTCTTGAATTGTACCCTTACTTTGTTATGTGCGAGATGAGACCGTGAACTAAAGGACTAGGCGTCTTTAGCAAATAGGAGAACATTTGAGCTTGCTTAGAGGCTGTACATATAGATTTAGAACTAAAGAGTACTTTAAGGAGTCTTTCCTTTTTGGTTCTTGATAAAGCCTTATTTGCTCTTTGTCACTTGATATGGTTTGTTCTTCTTACCATGCACTAAATGGGAATTTCTCACATCTTCCTCTCTGATGATATATTATCAATAATTTGTAAGATAATAATTTATGTTATCTTGATGGGATATAACTGATGACTAGAGTTGTTCCTTTCAATAGGTCTGGCCTTGTTGATTGACGTTCCAAGGGACAAGAACATAACTGGTAAATGAAATTCTCTCTATGTTACCTCTTTCTGTCCCTGATGAGCTTCTGTTCATGTAAATTAAGACGTAGCCTATTTGGGGGTGTGGGGGATCGGGGATATGCTACTTCACATTTTCTGGACGTTCTGCTTAATTTTCCTCTGGAAGAATCTTTAACATTTGCGTGATTTTTGAATAACGTTCTGTAGCACTTGGTATGAGTTGGTGTATGTGTACGTCAACCCATAGATACTCACATAAACCATAAGATTGAAGTCAAATGCTTCTTTGGCCTTCGGCAGCTAACTAAAAATCTACTGATAATTTTTCTAAATATTGAATTTTGTTTCATGCAGCTGAAGTTATGAAGGATTTAAATATCCCCAAGGGAACACGTCGTGTCCTTTTTAGGACATTAAATACAGATAGGTACTTTAGAACAACCATATTCTGTAGAATTTCCTCCATGATGGATATTTTCTATTTATGATTTTATCTTAGATATTTTTCTTCGATAAGTCCTAATTGGTGGCACTGGTATGCTTTAAATTATCGCATTTGAAATGTTTAAAAAACATATTTTAACTATGATAACAAAACAGCATCTTAAGTCGAGCTAAACTTATTGCAATTTCAGGCAGCTGATGTTTAAAAAGTATTATGACACAAGTTATGTGGGATTTATGAAGGACGGGGCAAAATGGTTGGTTGAGAACACTGATATCAAACTCGTTGGTAAGATATGCCAACACTCAGTGTCTTCTTTTTGTTTGGTCTTCTGCTTGTGAGTTACCTTTAGAGATGCCTGCCTATTCTATTTTATGATAGTTTCATTTGTGCTTTCACTTGCAAATGTAGTGGTCACACTAACACATTCTCTGTTATGGAATATAGGAATCGATTACTTATCGGCTGCTGCTCATGAAGATTTGACTGCAGCTCATCTTGTCTTTTTGGAAGGCAGGGTAAGAAATTGTCTTTTAAGTTTGAGATTCTTCCATGTATCATTTTAGAAGGAATATTGCTGTTATTTCCGATTACTGGAGCATAATGTATCTATCAGGTAGCAGAATTTCTAGTGAGATTTCTGATGATGATTATCTTTCAATTTTCTGAGTATGAATCTCATATCATTATCATCCTAGTGAATGTTGGTGATTGGAGCCATCATCAGATTAGATCTCATTGAAAATCATAGCCCTGGTATTCAGTTTCACCAATCAAAGTGGTATACCGACTTGCAGAAGTTGATTCAGCTATGGTCTTTGATGAGACCTCATATGTTGTTAACTTGAACCATCTAAAAACGAATTAGGTTCAATGTGAATGAGCATGGGTGGTTACAGGTTAGTGCATTCTTTCGTTTTGCCTCTCAAATGAAATGTTGTGCAGTGATGCTGACATGGGCCAAATGCATCAGACTACTTCCCTTTTATGTGATTATCTTTCTGTCATTGCTTTTCTCTATTGCATAGTCTAGAAAATGTATAGATTGGCCATTGCAGAGTACGTTATTTCTTGATCAATGCCTTCTCCCTGCTTGTTGGGGTTGGCTAATAAGCATCTAGCTGAAGGTCGATGTTCTGGCTTGGAGCAGCTGGTTCAAATTACTTCAAGTGGGAGACCTTTATCTCTACATATGTATTTTCTGCTACAATAACGATTATGGTATCCCATTTGGCAAAAAAAACACCATTGATTAGCTAATGGTAGTTTGAGTGTCTAATGCGATGGTTTTGGTGTAAAGTAATATTCACAAGTCGGAGGGTGAATGTGTATTTCTGCCGATAAGAAAATTGAGTTTTGTGGTTTTTGGATCCATATATAACTAGTAGGATCGTCACCCGATACTAACACAGCTTAAATATGCAGGATATCATACTCGTAGAAGGCCTAAAGCTTGATGACATCCAACCAGGAATATATTCGGTCCGTTGTTTACCTCTCAGGTTGCTTGGTGCGGAGGGATCGCCTATAAGATGCATTCTCATCAATTAATAATATCGATTGTAAGTGTTATGAAAGTGAAAGTGATCTATCCTATAAAACAGTTTTCCCAGTTTAACTAGAAACCTACGATCTTATCAATGTTACTGTTAAAGGTATGTTTGGTTAAATTGTTACAGGAAACAGTGTCAGCCTACGGAGGTGTCAAGTAATAAGGAGAGGGTTTCTTGTGCCTCAATAGAGCAGGAGGGGTATACACCAAAGGACACTTTGAGATGCATATGTGAATACGATTTCGTAATATATATGTGTGCATAGGTTATATCATATGGGCGACATAATAAACTTGTCGTTTGACTCTCTGCCTTCAGAAGTTGCTGAGCATTGGGTTGGCAATGTAGCATTGGGTCCTCTGGAGATAGATATCAAATGTCAGTAAACTTTGAGCTTTATTATAAACAATGGGGCAGGCTTCGACATTGACGCGCATGAATTGGGAGTTCTTAATGGATTTGAATGATGATTCTTGTACGAGCCAATAAAATAATCTGAAAACCTTGGATCTTGCGCGCTACTGCGAAGAAGGACCGCTGTTCGCAACATATGGCTAGCGAGGCCCACTTACTATATATTTTTCAAGAGCTGCATGGATTCTTTAGATTTTAGTGCCTCAACGTTCAACATGGACTTTTTTATTACATTTTTTTTTCCAATATTTTGTTTGGTGTGAAAGGGATTTTTATTATATTTTTCAGGTTGAGCCATGGCGCCCCAACCGACCTTTACGTGGTGGTCACTGCTTTTAATTTAATTTACATCTTAGTTCATTGGAATAAGAATCATATATTGTAAAAAAATATTCTTATTCCACTTACATCTTAGGCCCACTTACTTTTATTTAACATGAAAGTTGAATAAAATATTATTATAATATTATTTTTTAATAATATTATTATTTTTAAATTAAAAAAATTAAATTATATATTATATTTTATGTAAAAATTTAAAAAAAATTATAATAAAATGATGAGTTAAAAGATTTTTTTTTTAATCCAAACGACAGATAGTTTCACGACATACAATAGAATAAGAATGAAATGCCGTGTAGACTTAGCAAAACGCCACCCATTAACCACTCCACCTTGATCATTTTCAACCAGCAAAGCCTTTATAATAATTTAACAGCACTACTACGTACAACCGGCCTGCGGAATCACAGTGCAACTGGCTGTTATTAACTTCATTTCTTGAATTAAGAAAGAGGCCCCACCAAAAAGAGATGGGACCACCACTGCCCCATTGCTATGACGAAACCCTTGGGAAGTTTCAGGATTCTTTTGGTACAGCTCCATTGCTACAGCTCCTCTCAAGTTAATCCATTTTCGACTCCTCAGTTTCTACTACTACCATTACCCCAACCATCGCTTCCCTGCTTGCCTCTAGCTTTCAGCAACAAAATTTCATCAATGATATTATCACCCAAAAATTTCCAAAGCTTAGTGCCATTTGAAGGCTTGCAAATAGTGGGTAATAGTGAAGCTCATCAGATTGCCATGAAAGAAGCCATTGCATAACCAAAAATAATTTTCCATTTGTCTCCCTCCTTTTTAGTCATCTTATCTGGGTCATTGCTGGTTACTTAGGTTTTTGTTGATTACTGTTGTTTTTTAGTGAATTTTATCGTCATAGTGGGGCGGGTTTCAAAAGCAAAGTTTGCAAAAAAAAAAAAAAAAAAAAAAAAAGGAGAGCAAGATATTTCATTGGAGCAAAGTTGAGAGGAGCTTTGATTGGAGCGATTGTGTCAATAGTAAAAACTCAGCCTGTTAGTTTTATTATCAAGGTTGAGTCGACTCACTAATTGTGTTGAGAGGAACCTCGGGTCCTGATCTTCATCTCATCGACTTGGATATAATCATCATCGTCACAATCACCTACGTAGTACTATCGAAGGAGAAAGGGGAACCGTTGAGTGAGAAGGTGGAAGACAAAGACGAATGAGGAAGGGGGGATTTCGAGGGAGCTCTAAAAGGCAAAGGGGAAATGAGGATTTCAGTGAGAAGAAACAAGACGGAGGGAAAACAAAGGGAATTTTAGAAAAGATGAAAATGGCGGCGTTTCAATTCCACATGCGATGCGGTTTCCCGCGATTTCCCTAGCCGATTGTGTATAGAGTTTTTCATAATTTAATTATGAGTAATTTTATTTATTATCTTAATTTTTATCATTCTCTCGTAATCTTATAATGTAATATTAAATAATTGAAAACTATTTATGAAAAGAAAATAGATGATAAATATATATTTTTTTTAATTATATATAGTGATCGTCTATTCCCTGATCTTTCGAAATGTAGTCCACAATCCGTCTTCATCTTTGACAAACTACAACCATGGCTTTCCTGCCCATCTTCCTCCTACTCTACACCGCCTCCAAAACCATCCGCACGTTTTCCACCACCTCTTATCCATCCGTACCTGGTGCTGAAACCTCTGATTGCTTGTCGTCCAACAACTATGATGACCTTATCCCTGTTAGACGGGAAATATATGATGGTGGCCGAATCATCGATATCAGCCATAGGTACACCTCGGACATGCCGTATTGGGAGTCAAGATATGTACTGGGCCAGTTCCTCTGGCTCACGGTTAGCATGAAGAACGGCTTGCTCCCTAACGCCTCTATAATGAAGATTCCCGCTCATGGAGGCACGCACGTCGACTCCCCCGGCCATGTCTTTGACTGCTAATTCGACTCTGGCTTCGACGTTGACACGCTTGACTTGGAAGTCCTAAACGGTGAACTCAATGTTTCTTTTTTTTTTTTTTTGAATTTTACAGTCATAATCGTTGTCATTCTCTATTGCAAAGATACATATTGATCAACTACAGAACTCTAAATGATCATCATGCATCTTGACTTCGTTTTTGTTTTTTTTAATGTTTTCTTAATTTTGGTGTTTGATATATTCTTCTCTTCATACGTCTTTGCATGCATGTAAATGGGAGTTTCTCACACATTTACTTTGTGATCAAGAAATGAGATCATTTATAAATTAATATATTAATTAATTTGTGGTGTCTTGATGAGAAATGAATAATAATATATTTTTCTTTTGTTTCAACAGGTCTGGCGTTATTAGTTGATATTCCAAGGGATAAGAACATTACAGGTAAACGATCGAACTGAGATTATGTCTCAGTGACCATGATAAGCCCCCTTTTTCCTCCCTTTCTCTTTTGGGGGGGGGGGGGGGGGGGGGGGATGCATGCATGCTAGCTGTTTTCAAAATTTCAGAACATCCTCGTCTAGGGTTAATTCCTAGGTCTTATCATCAAGTATACTCCTTATAGCTGAAGTTATGAAGTTTTTGAATATGAAAAATGATAAACACTTCACTTTTCATAACACATTACATAATTATATTTTAAAATGAAGGATAGTTTAGTAAAATATTTTATAAAAGTAGCATCATTTACAAAAATAACCTTATTTTTAAACAGATACTATAAAATATATTGTGAAATGTGTTGTGTGAATATCATTAATATTTGAATACTTCTAATGGAGTACGTCGTGTCCTTTTTAGAATATTAAATACTGACCGGTAAGCTGTCTTTATGTTTCGTGGAATTTCTATCTTGGTAAATTGTTAATTAATCATTTTCAATTGATGATTTAGCATCGTCTAGAAAGGAAATTAGTTATTTAGCATAGATGTCATTGCATCAATAACTTTTCATGGGTGATAATCCAATAAAAAAAATTTATTCATCATCTCAATTCCTATCATCCTTCCATCATCACATGATGTGGCATTAAATTATAGGTTTACAAGTAAAATATAATAAATAATTTCTAATCATCTAATAGTACCACATCATAAGATGATAAAATGATGATGGAAGTTGAGATGATGAGTAGCATTACTCATCCAATAATTATCAAGACATAATTCATAATATTAGATAATTCACGGCCACGTCGGTTGCTGATCAACACTCTTATTGGAATCCACTGATCGAGCTACACCTACGTACACATACACGTACATTCCCGTGCAAGGTCAATCTAATCTTGTAATGATTTTAATATCATATGAAATAATTATTCTAGAGACACAAAGAGCCCAAGAGAATGCATTGAAAACCTTCTGGTGCTGAGGTGATTTCAGATAATTTGATTTGATCAATAAATAGTAATGAGTTAAGATATTTGAATGAATTTTATAGATCTATTAAGATGTATTTGAATGTATGAAATAAGTTAAGATATATTTCAAATCTTTATAAGAAGTTAAAAAAATAATGGATTGTATCAATGATTGGTTTGAGAAAGACTGAGAAGAGCTCAACACTCAATCATGCCCTAAAGTTGTGTATTTGTGGCCTCTCATTTACGCTTTCAACTTTCTCAAAACTAACGTTAAAAATCGTGTGAATGATATATATATATATATGTATATATATATACGTATATGTATGTATGTATGTATGTATGTATGTATGATTAAATTACATACGTAAGTAGCTACACAGCGCACTACACGCGTAATCCTTTCGTGCACAAAGTTCGCTTGATATTATTTATTTGGTATGAATAATTTTTTTAAAAGAAATTATTTCTTATTAATATACGTTAACTAATAACAAGACTAGTACAAACAAGGCATTTATAATACTAAAGTGCTGTTTTGATTCAGAGATGGTTTTAGATGAATTGAATAAAATATTGTTAGAATATTATTTTTAATATTATTATTGTTTTGAGATTTGAAAAAGTTAAATTATTTATTATATTTTGTATGAAAATTTGAGAAAATTATAATAATAAGATAAAACGAGTTGAAATGAGTTGAGGTAAATCTCGAATCCTAACACTTATTTCAATTTCAGGTGGCTTATGTTTAAAAAGGAGTTTGACACAAGCTTTGTGGATTCACAACGAATGGAACAAAATGGTTAATTGATTGAGAACACTGACATCAAACTTGTTGGTAAGATATATATGCATGCATGCATGCCAACATGACATTGTAAGCATAATAACGATTCTGTAATGTGGAATAAACACTTAAAAGGAATCGAAAACTATAGTGCTCAAGAAACGGTATCTCCAGCCATTGGTGCTGCTCATGCTAGGACGTTGTTTTCTCTCTTTATTTGGCACTTCCAAACTCTACTCACTCTATTTAGATAGTGTAAGATTGAAGGAGATTGAATGATTGAGTATGGGGACCAAACCGTAGTATTTATAGCCAAAGCTTCCATCAAGCTTTGGTGGCTACGTGTCCCACTTGTTCAGTTTATCATGAGGTAGTTCCAACATTCTATGAACGCGATGAACATTCAGAGTGGACCACTTCAAGAGCTCTTAAAATTAAGGAGAGCTTGAGACTCGTTCTTACGAAAGGTCTCCATGAGAAATGGTCAACTAAACGACATGTCGTTTTCACCAAAACTGAAAATTACATGTCGTTTAACTCCATACGGAATAAAAGGCCTCCCAACTAAATGACATGTAGTTTTGTCCAAAAACAAAACTACATGTCATTTTGGTCGTCTTCAACCTCTAGACTGGGTTGCAGGTTACAATTCTATGGACGTTTTTGACGTAGAAAACCATGTTTTAATCACGGAAAGCTTATTAAAACTATTTCCACATGATTTCTAATCTTGTTTTGAATAAAAAAAGTCCAAAAATCAAAACGTAATTTTCAAAAAACTTTCGGCCAAAATAGAGATAAACAAAACAACTCTATAAACACCAAGGCAAAGATAAAACTTGGATCTGATACCAAAATGTAAGCAAAATAACGATTTTGTAATGCAGAATAAACAATTAAAAGGAATCGAAAATTATAGTGCTAAAGAAATGGTACCTCCAGCCATTGATGCTGCTCAAGCTAGGACGCTATTTTCTCTCTTTCTTTTGCACTTCTAAACTTTACTCACTCTATTTAGATAGTGTAAGACTAAAGGGGATTGAGTGATTGAGTCTGGGGACCAAACCGTAGTATTTATAGCCAAAGCTTTCATCAAGCTTTGGTGGCTTTGTGTCCCACGTGTTCAGTTTATCATGGGGTAGTTCTAACGTTCTACGCAAGAGCTCCTAAAATTAAGGGGAGCTTGAGACTCATTCTTACAATGGTCTCCGTGATAAATGGTCAACCGACACTAGTACTCGATGATCGGTATCTTCAAAATCTCTTTGTTCAAATTCTAATCCTTCATATTTCATTTAAAACTAGAATCGTTCCGCTCAACGACATATATATATATATATACTTGTGAATAATAATATAGTCGATCTAGTTCTAGTTATTGTACGAACGTTGCTTAATTTATTTATTGTTTGGGATATTAACATTTCTGATCTGCCATTCTCTTGCAAATCAGATAGTAGTTCCACCAACACATTTTTCTGTTATGCCATGTAGGAATTGATTACTTATCTGTTTCTGCCTATGAACCTGCAGTCCCGTCTCATCTTCTCTTTCTAAAAAGCAGAGTACATAAGAATTATTATGTCTTTGTCTGATGAGTTGGCGATTCTTCCCTATTTAACTTTTATAAAAGTGTTTTGTTATATTTACGTTATCTTTTAGCTAACGATATTGATATACGTACATATCTACCAGCAAGTAACTGTAACTATATCCTAATTTTCTTAAACTATATTTATAGTTTCTTATTTTATTTTTGGGTTTGTGCCATATATAGATTCTACATAGTCATGTGAGATTTTATAATGAGAGCTTTACGAATGTGAGAGAAGATTATTATAATTATACCCAGAATTTAGTATGAGCAAGGATGAATGAGGGATCTCTCACATTTTTCAGTATAGGAGAATTTGGTGAGACCCATAACAATTTAATTGATCAAGGACTGCAATAATTATAATTTTAGAGAAGTGTTACAGCTATAAATAGATTACATATAAGTAATCACAGAAACTAATGTGGTTTCATGTGACCAGTTGGATTTGCTTTATAATAAAAATAACTTTACAATCTGATAAATCACATCAAGCTACATCAGTTTGTGAGTGTCAACCATATTTCCAAATCAGAGTCCTATGCCACTGCAACTTCAAACTATAACAACAAAAGTTCAAATTCAAATGATGCTGCAGATTAGATAAGATTCATGTTCTGTTATTCAAAATCAAATGTATTTTATCTTTATTTACTTGTAACAAATTTGTTATTTATAAATACAAATGCTCACCTCTGTTAAAGGTAGGCAAAGCATTTCCACAAACATCTAGAATTCTATATGGTATCAGACAGTTTTTGATCCACGTCTATTTTTCGATCCTCAAATGGCTTCCTCTTCTTCTTCCTCATCGTCCACCTCTACACTCACCAATCTTGTTCCTCCCTCTTTTATCACCTCTCATCCATACATCACAATCAAACTTACAAGGGACAACTATCTTCTTTGGAAAGCACAAGTGATTCCTTACCTCAAAAGCACTCACCTTTTTGGATATGTTGATGGCTCCATCCCCGCTCATTCACAAACTATCCCGTCTATTTCAAATGGTGAAACCACTGTCATTGTCAACCCTGCTTATCACCAGTGGAATCTCCAAGATCAACTCATACTCAGTGCGTTGGCTTCCTTACTTCTTGAAAAAATTCTAGCACATGTGGTCAAATGCCAAACCTCATGACAATTGTGGATTGCTCTTGAACGTATGTTCACATCCACTTCCCATGCATGCATCACCAATATTCACTTCCAACTTGCTACGCTCAAAAAAGGAAACCAATCGATTGCAGATTATTTCATGCAATTTTCCAGCCTTGCTGACACATTGGCTATTATGGACTAGCCCTTAAATGACTACGAAGTCATCTTATTTCTTCTTGCAGGTTTGGGCCCTGAGTATGACTCATTTGTCACCTCAATCACTACTTGTGTAGAGCCCCTCTCTCTTAAAGACCTATACGAACATCAAGCCGCTGTCGATCTCATGAAAAGCGCCTTGAACAACATCAATACGCTGTTGATCTCACTGTAGCTGGAGCAAATGTTGCCACTCGTGGTTCCACGTTTTGTGGTTGTGGATCTCACACAAATTCCTCGTCTTCAAATGGATGCGGTAATCAACAATCTTCTTTCAGGAACAACAAAAATAGGGGGCATGGTCGAGGCGCATCCTCCTCTTCAAATTCAAGGCCTGTTTGTTAAGTATGTAATCGGATTGGCCATTCTGCCTTAGATTGCTACCATCGATATGATGACTCTTATCAGAGAGAACATCAACCTTAGGCCCACTTATCCACTCAACAAACAACTTCTGATCAGTCTTATTATCCAGATTCGGGTGCTACACATCACCTTACATCAGAATTGGCTAACCTCAATGTTCAATCAGATGAATATCATGGCAATTATCACATCAAAATTGGTAATGGTATCAGTTTGCCCATCCAACATATTGGGATTACCCAACTCTCAACTCCCTCTCTCAAACTTCATTTAAATGACGTTTTACATGTTCCACATATCACAACAAATTTACTTTCTGCTCAAAAGTTTACCAGAGATACTATTACATTTTTTGAATTTCACCCTTATTTCTTTTTCTTGAATGATCGAGCTACGGGGAAGGTTCTGCTCAAAGGCCCGAGTGAAAATAGACTTTACAAAATTCCTTCATCTTCCTCTTCAAACAAGTCTCATGGTTCCAATGCCTTAATGGGTGAACGTCACGCCATTTCTCAATGGCACTCTCGTATGGGGCATCCTTCATTCAAAGTCATAAATCAAGTTCTTAGTTATTTAGGTGAATCTGCTTATGTTAAAAATAAATTCAAGTGTCCAGATTGTTTGAGTTATAAAAGTAGGCAATTAAGCTATTTGGCTTCCACAACTCAAACAACTGAACCACTTGCTCTTATTTACAGTGATGTATGGGGCCCTGCTCTTGTTACTTCTCGTTCAGGTTGCAAATATTATGTTTCATTTTTAGATGCTTTTAGTCGATATACTTGGCTCTATCCAATCTCTGCCAAGAGCGATGTTTACAATGTCTTTATTAAACTCCAAGTCTATGTTGAATGATTCTTTAACTCCAAAATAAAATCCATTCAATCTGATTGGGGTGGTGAATATTGTCCTCTTGACAAATTTTTCAATCAAATTGGCATTCATCATCGTGTCTCATGTCCTCACACTCACCAACAAAATAGTGCAATCGAACGAAAACATTGTCACATTGTTGAAACTAGTCAAATTGGTCTTGCTTTACTTTCTCATGCTTCTCTCCCTCAACATTTCTGGGATGATGCCTTTACCACGACATGTTATTTTATAAATCGTATGCCTACTCCTCACTTGCAAAATCTATCCCCATATGAAACTCTTTTTCACCATCCTCCCGATTACTCTCTTTTAAAAAATTTTTGTTGTGCGTGTTGGCCAAATTTGCGTCCTTACAACTCAAATAAATTCCAACCTCGCTCTCTTAGATGTGTCTTCTTAGGATACAGTCCTCTCCACAAAGGTTACAAATGTTTAAATGTAACCACTAATCGAACCTATATTTCACGGGATGTCATATTTGAGGAAAATGATTTTCCCTTCAAAAACACATCTCCTTCCTCCTCAATTTCTTCTAACAATCGCAGTGTCTAGCTCATTTTCTTTTGTCAAGTCCATTGCCACTTGTGCCTGTGACAAACCTTTTTCCTGCATCTCGGTTATCCAACCTTAACACACAACCTCAATCTGAACTCCTTCAAGACACCAACACCTCACCAACTTCCTCAATACCGTCACCACTCACAAAAGCTTCAACCCTCCCTCCAACTTCTTCAACATCAAGTCCTCTCGACCCTCCCCATCCCATGACCACCCGCTCCAAAAATAATATTATCAAACCTAAGACCCATATAGATGGTACCATAAAATGCCCCATTCCTCATGCCTTATTTGCAGCTACCACAAATTTACCATCTGAACCCACCTGCTATACTTCAGCCATCAAAGACCCATTATGGCGCCAAGCCATGAACTCTGAATTTGATGCTTTACTCAAAAACCAAACCTAGACTCTTGTTCCTCCATCTCAAGCCACCAATATTGTTGGATGTAAATGAGTATTTCTCATTAAGCGAAAAGTGGATGGCTCCATTGAGTGCTACAAAGCTCGCTTAGTCGCCAAAGGTTTCCACCAACAACCTGGCATTGACTATGGTGACACTTACAACCCTATAGTCAAACCGACTACCGTTCGCCTCATTCTCTCATTGGCAATCTCCTTTGGCTGGCCTCTTCATCAAATTGATATACAAAATGCCTTCTTTCATGGAAAATTAACAGAGGATGTTTACATGGAACCAACCACCAGGTTTTCAGCATCCTCAATTTCTAAAGTATCTCTGTAAGCTATAGAAAGCTTTGTATGAACTTAAACAAGCCCCACGAGCTTGGTTTTCCCACCTCAACAATAAACTACTGGCTCTCGATTTCAAAGGTACTTGGTCTGATTCATCTCTTTTTGTGTACAATTCAAATGGAACTGTGATCTACATTCTCATCTACGTGGATGATATCATCATCAAAAGCTCCAAACAAGCTGCTATTGTTGATCTTCTATCTTATTTAAAAACTGATTTTGCTGTCAAGAATCTCAGCAGCTTAAGTTTTTTTCTTGGCATTGATGCTATTCGCACATCATCTGGTCTTCATTTATCTCAACAAAGATACGTACATTGTCAATATTCTCAAATGCACCAACATGCTTGAAGCCAAGCCTGTTAGTTCTCCCATGGCATCTAAAATGATCTCTCAACATTCACAGGTGAGCCCTTCACTGATCAGACCATGTACCGCAGCACAATTGGTGCCCTACAATATTTATGCCTCACACGTCCGGACATTGCCTTTTCAGTCGACAAACTCTCTCAGTTTCTCCAAAATCCTACAAATCTTCATTGGCAAGCTGTTAAAAGACTCCTGAGATACCTCAAACACACTATCACACTTGGTCTCCACATTAAGCCTTCCAAGAATTATCTTATACAAGCATATTTCAACGCGGATTGAGCTGGTAACTAGGATGATCGACACTACACTGGTGGTTTTTGCGTCTTTCTTGGTGATAATCTCATTTCTTGGAGTTGCCAAAAAAAAAAAAAAAAAACTACAGTAGCTCGCTCAAGCACTGAAGCTGAATACAAAACACTTGCAAATACAGCTGTTGAATTTCATGGCTCTCAACTCTGCTCACAGAAATTCGTTTACCATGCTCTCAGACCCCGACTCTATGGCGCGATAATATCGGTGCTACTTATCTTTCCTCTAATCCCATTTTCCATGCTAGAACAAAACACATTGAAATTGATTTTCATTTTATCCGTGACATGGTTGCTTGTGGTTCTCTCAATATCAAATTCATTTACAGCAAGGATTAATTAGCTGATATCCTAACAAAACCATTGTCTTCTTCACGGTTTCCTCTCTTAAGGGACAAGCTCAACGTTCTTCAACCAACGTCTCACTTGAGGGGGCGTGTAAACCATATTTTCAGATCAGATCCTATGCCACTGCAACTTCAAACTATTACAACAAAAGTTTAAATTCAAATGATGCTGCAGATTAGATAAGAGTCATGTTCTGTTATTCAAAATCAAATGTATTTTATCTTTATCTACTTGTAACCGATTGTTGTTTATAAATACAAATGCCCACCTCTGTTAAAGGTAGGCAAAGCATTTCCACAAACATCTAGAATTCTACAATGAGATTATTTTTGTATAATCAGATTGTGGCTGGAGTATTTCTCATAATTTTAACTATTCCTTTTACAGTATATAGACTCAACTACTGTAATTTAACTTGAGCTTTCCATTACTCAATTGTAATCTAGATTGGTATTGAAGTAGTGACGTTGTACGTGTCTATTGCAAGTAAAAAAAAAAAAATTGTTTATTAGTCATGCGATAACGGTACTGCTTAATTAATATTCAGGAAATCATCCTTTTGGAAGGCCTAAAGCTCGATGACGTCCCGGCAGGAATATATTATAATGTCCATTGCTTACCTCATAGGTTGCTTGGGGCAGCTAGATAGATCTCCGACAAGATGCATCTTTAGCAAATAATAATAATCTTGTGTAAGTTTTCTATCATCGAAGGTACTACATATCGATCCTATGTAATGATCATCTTCCCGGCCCGTTCAACGCAAAACCTGCGCGCAGCTTCCAGCTCGTCTGTTTTAGTGGTAAACTCGTGCATGTTGGTTAAATTGTTACAGGAAACAGCATTGGCCTCGGGAGTTATCGATCGAGTGGAACAAGATTAGTCTAGAGACAAGTATATATACTTGAGCCTCAGGTAATATTTACAGGAAACAGCAACATGATACGTACGTACGCTAATTATATAGTTTCCTTGTATATGTACGCGTGGATGTCTAGCTAGTTTCGCGTACTAGCTAGCTACGTGAGCAACGTGATAAAGCTTTTGTAATTTGACTTTGCCTGTTTTAAATGCTGATCTGGAGCTAGCTATATATGATCAAATAAATTTTCTACGAATCCGTTGCTGTAAAATGTAAAAGGAAAAGTCTTTTTGTAAATGATTTTGTGCATCAAACTGTACACTTATTTTAAATGTAAGGTATTTATTTAATGAAATAGTATGAATTGAAGACAAAAATAATTTTTGTGAAAAAAAAAAGACATTCTTTTACTCTCAAAATTTTTTTTCTTTTATTTTTTTCAATAAAAAAAATTATGTGAATGTTGGTATCTAGCAAGTCTCAATACAAAAATGTTGATCTAATATATAATTATTATATAAAGAGACTATCCGAGGAGGGTTGTATTCTTAGCGTACGTTGTTTGTTATTGGGGTGTTTGATGATCTCCAATTAAAAATCTAAATATCTGGATAGCAATAATTACAAACAAAATTAAGGGACTTTCTTCAATCGAGATTTGTTCACAAATTAAGAATTATCAGAGATGTTGATCGGTAGAATTAAGAGCCCGGCCAGTGGTACTACTCATATCATGCATGTTGAGATGATTTTTTAAATCTATATATCCATCTTTATGATCAGTGTACTTGATCATATATATATATTTGAGTATACGTAGGTGCTTAATTCTAAATTAAAATTATTATACAAGGCTAGACCGGGTAATTTGTACAACGTTTCATGAATATTTATATATATATATATATATATATATATATATAGGTATTCATTATCGTCACATGAAGCTACGTACGTACTACTAGCTAGCATTGAAAACAAGAGTTGCTCGTCCATTTCTTTTTACACTTTTTTTTTGTCATTACTCTCTCTCTCTCTCTCTCTCTCTAAAAATCACCACAAATTTACAAGTATAGTGGGTGTAAGGGGATTCTCCCCACTCCACAAGTCTACTGGATTTCAACACGATACTCGACTCCAAGGTCTAAGCGTACTCATAGAGAAAGAAGCCTACAGGAAAAGGCAAATAGGTGGCTAATGAGACAAATTAAACAAGTCTGGTATATCTTAGTCACACTATGATCGTGGGGACTTGTACATGATTGAGCGAGAAAGGCGGGGAACTCTTGATTTTCTGACACGAGAGCATTGACAAACCATCGAAGATAAAGTAAAATCAGGAAACCACGCCATATTAATGACACCACTACCCGAGTTACTCACTACATTAATGACGTTATTGCAGAGTTTCGCTGCATTAAAGGATTCTGATAAAAAAAACAGTATGAATGACACAAACTCCATAGGGACAGACACGATCTGTCCCTTCTTGGACCCCCGGTATAAATAACAACTACAAGGTATGAGTAACTGAAATTTCCAATATACCCCTGTATATTCACACAATTGTGTACCAATTCACTTGAACAATTTGATTAGTTCTCAGTCTTGTGGCTATTTAAACAAACAAAATACTTTGAAGTAAATAAATAGATTTGCATAAGACAACGATTGGTTTTGAAGGGAAATCCTTTGAAAAACTCTTCAAAGGAAAAAATCCTACGGGACAATCAAACTCAAAAAAGAAAATTTTATTATTTGAAAACCAAATTACAAATAAGTTCTTCAATTACAAAACCTTTGTATTGACACTCTTACTAGACAAAACAAACGACACGTTTGTCTTCTACTGCAGTAGCAGCCAGAACCTCTGGCAATTATCAAATATTGTCTTTTCTTCTAGAACTCCAGTGGCTGAAATCCAATCAACAATCCTCCAAACTTGGAGTACGATCACACTCAAGAAGAGATGACAAACAAGGTGAAAATTCTCATGTGAATTTTCACTCTCAAGCATTCGGAAATATCCTCACAATAATTCCTGGCTAAAACTCCTTAAAACCTTATTAAACCGAATCCCTTTAATTATAAAGTCTGGAAAGAGTTCTAGTTGAGGTAGAACTCTGCTAACAATCAAGTCTGTCATGAGAACGTCTCCTAACAGGTTGCTGACATTTCACGATAACTCTTCACTAGAGCTTTTGATTCCAGTTCAATCTTATGTTTTGGATAAGTGCGTATCCCTATGGACTCTATTTACACATAATTGACTTATCTAAATAAATTCTAAGACTTCTAGATAAATTTAATGTTGTTATAGATAAAGTCAATAATTATTTTACATTCATCCAAAAATACAAATATAATGATAGGATAAACTCTATCATTTAGTCACCTAGTCCTAGCCAAACTTTTGTGTTTACAATAACTCTCTCTGATCCCTAGACTAGATCTCTTACTTATTTAAAAACTTTCAAGAGACTTCAATGACTTGGACATCGGAGACTCCCTAGCCCCAAGACCACCCCCTCCCAGTTGCCTTCTTCCATATTTTCGCATGCCCAGTTCTAAAGAGTTGAGTATTTGGAACCTGGCTCAAAGACGTACGAAACACGACGTTAACAGTGGGTCTACGTAATCTTGGTTGTTGTGGACGTGTTTCACCGCCACTACCTCGCGATCACCTGCAACCAAAGATTAGATGGCTTTGGGCTTCAATGGGAAGCCTTTGATACTTAAGTCAGTAACAATATGAAAATAATAATCTCCAAGAATTCGATCCATACAGTGGGTCTACATAATGGTTATATTGCCCGGTCAAATACATAACTTAGCATATAGCCAGGTCAAATACACAACTTTACGGCACTACAAGGTTCAACAATTTTTCCAGCGATTATGTATCGCTGGATATACACAACAAATCGCTGGCATATACATAATCCAGCGATTTTTATATCGCTGGCAAGTCGCCGGTATTAACGCCCCACTTTAGATCAACTGCAACGAAAACCAAAACTCGCTGCCATATATTAATCTCCCGGCGAAATTTTTTACGCTGCTAATTACAAAATAATCGCCGCTTATTCAAAATAGGCCTCTGTCATTAATCGCTGCGATAGATTATTAGCAGCGTTTACTATTCGCCGCTAAAACTGATTGTCTCGCTGCCAAATATATTTGCCAGCCACTCCACAAAATCGCCGCAATGAGAAAATCGCCGTATATTACCCTATAGCAACGATTAATTATCGCTGGTGTAGGGAATAAGCGGCGATTTTTTATATTTACAATATTATTCTGACTATTTCGCAGCGATATAATATTCGCTGCTATATACTATTATACGGCGAATTTTCACTCGCTGCGAATTGGTTTTCATATCGCTAATATATGGCGACGATTTATCTTCTCGCCGCCATATATTTAGAGGCAGCGAGTTTCCATGATCGCTGGCAAATTGTTGTCTGGTATATAAATTTATTTGCGGTGAATATTTAGTCGCCGGTATTGATATGTAGTAGCGATTTGTACATCGCTGCTTTAGGAGATTTAAGTGTCAGTTTATAGCGGCGAGTAAAAATTCGCCGCTATATGCTCTTAATTCGCCGCTAAACCTGCATTCCGATTTTAAATTTCCTGGGTTTCATTTTCTTTCTAAGCCTGGTTTTTAGTTGTTCCTAAATGCACCATTCATAATCCAAACTCATTCATTCAAGTTGCTAATCAATATAACATGCAAAATAAATACATAAAGTTCCATCCAAGCCCATCAACAAAATCCAAACTCATATGTATTACAATGGGGTGGTGTATTAATGTATTCTCATATACAAACTGAGCTTTTATCCTTAATAATAAATAAGCATCACAATCATCCAAAGGATTAGTACCAAATCATTGGTTGCAGGAAGAATTACACTTGATCAATCAGGCCGTTTACATGGGCACCAGACACAGCACAACAGAAGACATTAGGAAACCTGGCCAAGGTCATAGCTGAAAGATATCCACCATAACTCCACCCATACAACCCAATATGGCCAACTTTAGCAAGCCCTCGTTTAAATGTGGGGTGCAGCTCCAGTCAGCTGATCATCAGCATCAATCTGGCCAGCCTTGTATTTTAAAGAGCATTCATTAAGCCCACGTCGAGCAGTTCCTCTATTGTCCATCTGTACAAATGGTAAGAATATATAAAAAATCATGAGCATTACGCCTATCAATTTTCCAAAATAAGTAGTATGATGTTGGATAAGACCTGCTCGAGAAGCAGGTAGAAGATAGCTTTTATCAATATGTTCGACAAAATGAGTGGAGTATCCACTATCCACTCCAGACTTATGTTTGACACCTCAAACATGTTTGACACCTCAAAACATGTGAAGGAAAAGATACATGTGCAGACACCTACTTAAGCCTAAAAGTTCAAGTATATAGAAGGGAGCTGATCATGTATCAACCCTTTTACTTTAAAATTGTGCAACTCAACACTCACATATGTACCATAACAAGGTCAATAGACCTGGAAAGAAAAACAACTTAAACCAGAAAATCTATGGAAAATCTAGCTAATACTAGCGCTCTTTATTATATGATAGATAAAGCCGAAGGAAACTTTTAGAACTGAGCATTACAACAAAAATCTTAAAATTGACTGAAAAAACTAAAATCAAAGATCAATCAACAAAAGCTAAATTCATCACGTCGATTCAACATTTGCAGTAGTTTTCCAGTCCAACTTTCTGCATCCGATGCTAAGCATGCAGAACACAATAATATATCACTACAAGAAAGGAAGTAGAACCCAACATACCTCATCAAATTCCATCTGAAAGAACAATCGTGCCCTGCTGCAGCAATGCCTCCAATCTTTCTAATTAAATTAAAAGTCCAGCTCCGTTGCTGTTGCTAAATAAAGAGCGGTAGTATACTTCATAGGCTCAACTGATCCATTCCCTACGACCTCCTCACATTTTCTTCCAAAATAGTTGGATGTTTGGGAAGCAGAAGGGAGAAAATCATCATCAGACAATAAAAGCTCCATTACTTGTTGTGTATAGAAACCAAAGTACATATTAATACCTGCATGGTGTTCAGCTCTAGCAACCATCCCCTTTGAAGCTTTTGACATAACAAGGAAAGCCACTGCTACACATGACAACTGAAGTTTAATGAGAAACTAGATGATAATTTGTCAAGGAAGAGGCCCAATGGCACCCCCTTCCTCTTAAAAATGAAAAATAGTAGAATATGCATTAATGTGAGAAATATTGAAGGGAAATTGCAACGCCTTACAATAGCCGTCACAGTAACACTCCTACTGTGCAAACCATAACAAATTGTACATAAAATTATAGATTACCATGATTGCTATTCCAATCAATTTTATTATAATCCAATAATTCTCTATACACCCAAACCATAGCATCAATACACCACAATTTGGTCCAACCCTCAAAGCCTTTTAATAAGCTGTACAGATTCCATTATGTTATTACACAAATGGTCAGCTCAATGAGAGAGAGACAAGGAGAGAGAGAGAGAGAGATCAGTGCAAAAGTAGTCATATTTACTAGAATTTCCAAAGCGACAAAGCTAGTTAAGAACCAAATGATTAACTGTAGAGGATCAATGTCATTTTACACGGGAAAAAAATAAAACACAAGTTGTAAGTAAACTTTTACAGAGCAGGGAAAAGGTGTCGGAACTTACTCTCTCTCTAGCCTTAAGCTTCTCTTCCAACACAAGTAATTCCAAGATCCTTCATCTCAAGGAAGCTTCTCAGAATGTCAGCCTTCTGTGTATCACATCTTACAAAAAAAAAAAAAACCACTTATGTATAAAACCATCAATGAATTATTCATCGGGTTTGGGAAACAAAGTTGCTAGAAATATATTTAACACTTCACTTGTACAAGTACATTTTATGGTGGATAACTCCAAATGATACTAACCTCATTTGCAGACCATGAGAGATCCAAGAGATCCCCGGTGTAGACATAGATCCAAGATTTATATAAATATATATAATACTATATATATATTTATATCATATAGCCCAGTGTCGTATAGAGTAAGTACAAAAACCACCCAAATGGAAAACACGTCGACACCCTTGACTCCTCATGCCTCCCCGGTGTCACAAAAAACCACCCAAAAAATGTGCCCTTTTATGAGAAGCCCCTTATGGGCCGGGGGAATCGTTACACTGAGTCTGTCGAACTGACTCAGTGAACGATGGGAAAGCCCTAAAGAAAGACTGCATCACTTTGTCATTTTCTATCTGATGCTCCCTCAGCTCCTGCATCTCTGTCCTCATTTCATCCAGCTGACTCTTGTAAGCTTCAGCATCCTTCTTATATTGCTCAGCATCCTTCTTATATTGTTCAGCATCTTTCTTGTGCTTTTCAGCCTCAGACATGTATTGTTGCATTTGAACTTTGTCACGTTGTCTACTTGACTCGGGGATGACCATTTCCCCAAGTCCCCGTGCATATCCAGGTCGATGGCCAAGAACCTCCCTAAAGATAGTCGCTGCTGCCTCATCACTACGTTGCTCTGGTCCTAGGCCATCCAACCTACCTTGCATCTCCTTCTGCACATTGAGAAAGCAACGATTATTAACAAATAATCAGCTAGTGCTATATTAATGATTTTACTACCGTATAGAAAGAAACATAGATCCCAACGGCTGTTTCTGCACTACTCACATAAGTACTTTCTGTAGCATCTGTGACAAATGCATTCTTTTTCTTCGACCAACGCGTCTCTTTGTATAAGTCGACCAAATTCTCATTCTCATTGCGCTGTCATGTGTATGAACCATTTGACATTTGAACAACAAAAGCTATGAGTAACCACCTTTAGTGATAGTAAAGTAATATTGTCACTAAAATCTCCAAGTAAAGTGCAATTTCACTATTCTATTGAAATGAAAAGACTGTTTTCCCTTAGACATACCTTTTGCTCAAGTAATCGGACGAATGATTTACGTCCTGATGTGTGATTAATGGCCTGCTTGTTTCGGTTCTCCCGATTTTGAGCTGAAATTTTCTGTCATACACAATAGGGAACAATTACTTATAATAGACAAACAGATTTTCCACCACAATATTTAGACATATTAAATATATACATATTATATGGTTGTATGTAAGAAAGACTATCTGTACCTTGAAGGCATCGCTGCCCCACCTTTCACACAACTTCACCCATACAATGGGGTCCACCAGACTAGTTCCATTAGCCAATGCTTCTGCGTGGCTTCCATAGGATTCATAAATCTTGTGCAAGTCATGGTGGAAGGAGTTGAAGCGCTTACGTAAGGCCTTTGTCACGCTCAATCGGTGGTTTTCGCGATCCCAGTCCAACACAAAGTCACTCTACATAAGGCAGCATGCAAACAATCAATGTGTCATCTGGTTATTTAGGCGATGATTATACTACATAAACAACACCCCAAACAAGGACAATTAAATTTTTTACTTACCCGAACACGGTCAATGAGCTCCTCTTTAATCGCTGGTGGGACATCCGACCAACGCTTGTAACTCATGTCACAGTATTGTTTCACAATCCACGATACTCGTGTTGTGAACATAGAAGCGTGTTCACAACATGGGGCTGTCTCACCATCGTTTATCTTCAACTGCACTTTCCCGTTCTTCCTTAGCTTGTCAAAGAAAATGCATCTAGATGGCCCACGAGTTCGTCTCCTCTGTTCTTGCGTTCCTTCGGTCTCCATTGGGGCATCTACAGCTGTATTTTAAGGTACAATATATTAGTATTTTAAAGTGTAATGTGGAATATTCAGACTTAATAACACATACAAACATCCAAATGCTTTCAAAATTAAAGTATTGGAAAAATGTGCACCAGTTTGTTCTCCAGTAGGTGATTGTTCCCCAGCAGTATTTGGTTGGGGTTCTTGAATATATTGTACCGCGTGAGTTGGCATAACGCATGGTGGGGGACTTGGGGCCTGTGTTGAGTCATCCGAGGAGGATTGATTACACTCCTCCGTGCTATGATATGAAGATAATTTCGCACCGCGTGGTCGACAGTGACGACCTGAGTATGGGATATAACGCCTTCCACCTCGAAGACCTCGAAGTCTGCCTCCACCTCTTGAACTGGGTCCCGGCTGATTACCTGCACGAGTACAAGTTATTAACATAGTGGAATAAAATTGATGCCCTAATTGAAACAAAATAATCTCAATATGCACAGACAGGTTCGAATAACTGAGAGTCGGCCGTATATATACCTTGATACGGCATAGTGCATCCCAGTTCACACAGCCTCCCAATATTGAACGTAACCTGAAGCAAATTAAATCACATGTTAGATACTATTTAATTTAGGTATAGATGTTGTAAAACTTGAATACTACTCTCAAGATTGTTTGCTACTTGCATAATAAGAAAATATGAGTTTGCATAATAAGTAGTTCGAGCCAGGTAAAATGATTTTCTTCATGGTAGTAAGAAAATAAATCAAAACATATATTTCACCCAAACACATATTGAACTATCTATATACACATACCAATTTCAAAGTCAATCTCATATTGTCAGATGTCTATATACCCATGAAAATTTCGAACAAGAATTCTAATATCTCAACCTTAAATGAACGAAGTTCCTGGGTTATATTTATAGGTCGCCAGACTCATCAGATGTTGTGTGCCCATCCTCATCTGAATGTTCCCCCTCATTTGTTGATAGGTCCTCTTCATCTGAATATTCCCCCTCACTGGCCGCATTTCCAGACTCAGAAGTGATCATGTCATCATTAATAAAGCCTGTTGAATCTATGCATTGACCAACCAGATCCATGATTTCTCTTGCATCTACATGGCTAGGTAGTATATCAGGCCTATTCAGTTGAGTTGCCACTTGATCTGTGTTATCACACTGCAATGGTTCATAATAATATGATGGCTCATCTTCTTGATCGGCATCAGGAGTACTTGATTCCCCATCAAGTACTTCAAGAACTCTCGGCCGTGGCGGAATGTTGTATACATTCCTATTTGCATAGTTCTGCACAACACCCCAATTCCCTTTCGCCCTTAAATCTCCTATGTAGAAACATTGATCAGCCTGACTCGCCAACGCGAATGGTTCATCCTTATACCAAGTCCTGTTCATGTTGACACTAATCATATGGTCATCCACCCGCACCCCTCGTTTTCGATCACCAACATCAAACCAATCGCATTCAAACAGGTACACCCGACGCCACTCCATGTAGCGTAACTCTACAATATTATTAATAACTCCATAGAAGTCCAAATTATTTGTGGCCTCATCACCAGTTACCACCACTCCAGAATTTTGTGTACGACGGCGAAATTCACGCTGTTTCGTATGAAACCTTTTTCCATGTATTATGCAAGCAGCATATGTTGCAACCCAACGGTCAGGCCCGCAAGCTAACGCGTACAGATCAGCGGACACATCAAGTGTATACGAGGTACGATGTTCCTGGATCTATATATTTAAAAAAGCAAATTTCATAACGTTTATTTTCGATTAGATCCAAATCATATAAAATGAAAGCTATAGCAGCACATCTTAGATAGGAATGGATAAGAACTTACACGTTGCTTAAACCAAGTTGGGAACTCAGTTTGGTGCGTGCGCTCGATGCAATCTGGGTGTTGAACCTTACATTTCTCGTAGTGTTCCCTGCATTTGGTGCATCGAGGCGAAGCAACATATTGAAGTTAGATGGTATTGGGTTCATCCCAAATTGTATAGAATGAAAGATGATTTTTAAGTAGACTCGTTAATGCTTACTCTATATAAGGTCCAATCTCCGCACAATTATTGAGCACGTACCAGATGGCTGCCCTAAATAGTTTATCCTCTAATTGCACGTTCGAAGGCATACCCAAGGGACGAACTTTCTGGTTGAAAATTTTGAACCCATCTAACGTTTCCTCTTCGTCAGCATCAATGTTGCGTTCCGGTCGACTAAACCTCGTCTCAATATCTTTGAGATACATGGAGCAGAATGTCAAGCATTCGGTGTGAATGTAAGCCTCGGCTATTGAACCTTCTGGGCGGGCTTTATTCTTAACATACCGCTTGAATTTGCCGAGATACCTCTCAAATGGGTACATCCACCTATATTGTACTGGACCCCCAAGTCTGGCCTCACGGGGTAAATGGACAGCTAGGTGGACCATAACATCGAAAAAGGAAGGAGGGAATATCATCTCCAGTTTGCATAGAATGGTGACAACATCAGTTTCGAGTTGGGCCAGGCGGTTGACATCGAGTGTTCGAGCGCACAACTCTTTGAAGAAAGTACCAAGTTCAGTCAAAGCCAAGCCAATGTCACTTCTTAAATACCCCCCAGCAGCAATAGGGAGTAGTCTTTGAAGGAAAACGTGACAGTCATGGCTTTTCAACCCTGAGATTTTGCAGTCACGTCGAGATACACAGTTCGAGATATTGGAAGCGAACCCATCTGGAAATTTGATATCAGACAACCACTCACAAAATTTATTCCTTTGCTCGACGTTTAATGTGTACTGTGCATGTGGCATTGTTACACGATCACCATGCCATATCAAGTGTAATTCTTTTCTATAGCCCAAAAGCTCTAAGTCACGCCTTGAATTGATGTTATCCTTACTTTTCCCTGGACTGTTCATTAAAGTGAATAAGATGTTGTCGGCAATATTCTTCTCAATATGCATAACATCTAAATTATGCCGAAGTCGAAGTGTTGACCAATAAGGTAACACGAAGAATATGCTACACTTTGTCCAGTTCAGCTCTTCAGCAGTGCGTTTTTTCTTCCTATGAGATTTGCCAAACTGAACATCCCCAATCATCTGCAATTGATTTTGAATCTCTTCAGGACCAAATTCCCTTGGTGGCATGCGATGATCTTCTCTACTGTTGAACAACCATTTCTTCCTTCTCCATATGTGATCTGGGGGTAAGAAACGACGATGTCCCATGTAACAATGTTTTCGGCCATATTTCAACCAATTAGAGTCTGTGTCTGCATTGCAAGATGGACAAGCCAATTTTCTCTTTGTTGACCAGCCAGACAGATTCCCGTAGGCAGGAAAATCGTTGATTGTCCACAATAAGGCAGCATGCAACATAAACGTCTCCTTAGTTGAGGCATCATATGTAGGTACCCCATCTACCCAAAATTCAAGCAGTTCATCGATCAACGGCTGCAAGTATACATCAATCTCATTCCCTGGTGACCTTGGGCCAGGAATAATCAGAGATGTTATGAAGAATTGGTCTTTCATGCATGACCACGGCGGCAAGTTATAGGGGACAAGGATCACTGGCCAAATGCTATGAGGTTTAGCCAAGTTGTTGAATGGAGTGAAGCCATCACTTGCCAGACCGAGCCTAACATTGCGAGGATCTAAAGCGAACCAGTCATGATCTTCATCAAATTTCTTCCAGCACTCAGAGTCGGCCGGATGTCTCATACAACTATCTTCTTTCGTCTGTTGCTCTTTGTGCCATCGCATATCACCTGCTATCTTTGCAGACATGAAGAGACGCTGCAATCTCGGTTTCAAAGGAAAGTGACGCAACACTTTTTGAGGTACCGCGCGCTGTCCGTGTGTATTTGGTATCCACCTCGAAGCCTTACATACAGGGCATTCATTAAGAGCTGCATTTTCCTTCCAAAATAAGATGCAGTCGTTGGGGCACGCATGGATTTTGTGGTATTTGAAGCCCAAACCGCGCTCCAACGACCTTGACTCCTCATATGATTGTGGCAATAGGGCATCAGGAAAGGCAGACCTCAACAAATCATGTAGAATGTCAAATGACTTAATTGACCACCCACCGATTGATTTGATGTGTAACAACTTGACCACGAATGACAGTTTTGAAAATTTTGTACACCCATCAAATAACGGACGTCGGGCATCCTCTAGTAGTTGCTGGAAAGATAATGAATCTACCGTCTCTCGTGGCCTGTTTGCCGCAGGAGTGCTATCTTGGGGCGCATCATCGAAGGTGCCTGCCCGGATGTCATCCAACATATCCTGCATGTCATCTATGTAATCGTCTTCTTGGTTGATATCATCATCAATATCTTCATCACTCATGTTCCATGTTGTATCCTCCTCCCCATGAAATATCCACTGCGTGTAATTTGGGTTGATCCCTTTCATAAACAAATGAGTTTCCACCTCAAATATAGGCAGCCACAGATTGTTAAGGCATGCACGACATGGACACCGGATGCGATCCCTTCCACTTGCATGGTTTCGTGCTTGTGCGAGGAAATATTTAACGCCTTCGGCGTATGCAGGTGATACGAGCCTATCGGGGTCATTCATCCAACTTTTGTCCATCTGAAGCACGATATGGGAGGGGAAGAAAAAAATAATTGAGGATGACATATCAAATAGAATGAGATGAACTACACAAAAAAGCTTGAAGATGTATTCAATATATTAATATTTCATGAATAACATGAGGGGCCAAGGTCTTATAAGTCGGTGACTTATAAAATAATTTTTTACTAGGTCATTCAATGTTCGAGTCATGGACATGAGTTCTGTGAAACACAAAATGCAGATACAGCCAGACAAATTTCGTGAAAAGAAACCCTAATTACTGGTACATTTCACAACTGCACAGATAGAAATTAGTCTAGCAAAATCCAAACTCCTAATTTTGTAAAGAAACCCGCGCTTCAAATCGATTCATTACCAAACTCCAACTGAGTTGCAGCCATACCTGTGGTGACAGAAGGACCTACGCTATCCCTCAATTGAATCTCGACCAACCTCAGTTGGAAGCAGCTGACCCAAATCCCACAGATTCAAAGAGACGAATCGCACGGCTCCTAATCAGCTTCGGGGATACTATCTAGACCGTAGCTTCCGCGGGAGGAAAATGTGGTAAAGGAGCAAACTTTGGGTGGTCGGGCGAAAGTGGAGATGAAATCGTTGGGGGGACGTGGGTGGAGTAGCAGCTGATCTCTCGGAAAGGGAAATGGAGATGGAATATTGCGGAAGAACAGAGAGAAGTGTCGGGGGAAAGAAATCGGGGGAAAAACAAAATATTTTTAGGGGAATGGCGCCACTTACTATATTACGGCGAAATCGAGCGTTGCAACATGTTTTTTCTTTTACCGGCGAAATAAATCGCTGCTAAAAAGACTATTTTCGCTGCAACTCGATAAGTAACTTGATGAATCGGTTTTCTCAACGGAATTAAGCGGCGATTAAAAAATCGCTGCAAAAACTAGTCTAATGCGGCGTTCTGTTTTGCAACACTAGAAAAATCGCCGGAAAAACCCTTTTTTCTTGTAGTGGTAGATGACATCTATTGCTCCTGAAATATTTAAAACACCATAAGAAGAGGCATTGGGATACCATTAGGCCTTGTAAATTCCTCATTCACGTCTTTCCATGAATTAGAAACTTGCTTGTTCAGTTCTTCATATGCCACTTGTGTATATGAGACCCCATATTGGTTCATGTAGCATTCAATTGCGCCCTTTTTTTCCTTTTTTTTATAGGAAAGCAAATTATCATTGATAAAAAATAAAAAATAAAAAAATAAAAAAATAAAAAAACATTACAGACATTTGTCAAGCAATGTAGCTTGAGAAAAAAAGTCAAGAATACAATCCTACCACATCTCTAAACTTTCAACATTCCAAGCATATTGGGCAAGCCTATGTGCTGCCACATTTCCTATTCTATTAACATGTTGAACTTGACATTCCCCAAACAATTGTAGAACATTTTTGGTTTCACTCAACAGATTTCCCAACATTGCTGGAGATTCTGCTTGCTCTTGAAGTTCTTTCACCATCAACAAGCAACCACTTTCAATTATTAGCTTCTGGATATCCATATTAGCACAAAGTTATAAACCTCTAAATATTGCTAGTAACTCAATAGATTTTGGATCAACTCATTTTCAACAACACTAGCAGTCATAACAATATCACTTTTGTCATCGTTAAGAATAGCACCAACTTTGGCTCTATTTAGATCACAAAATATTACCCCATCCACAATTAGCTTCAAGTTTCCTGAAGGGGGAGGTTTCCAAAGTAGTAAACCTTTGTCTTGGTGTTTGGAAAATACTTGATGATTATAAACATTCTCTGTAGTGATATGCCATGTTCAATTACCTGTCTTGGTTCAATACAAGCTTTATCATGCACCATCTTATATCTTCTAAACCAAAAGTCCCACGCAATTAACCTCATTTCAAGCATTCTAAATAAATAACTGAAATTGATTCAAATTGCATGGTTGCTGTCCAATAAAGACCATTGAGTTTTCTACATGAAAGATATATGGATGGAAGCAACAATTGGGTTGACTTCCTCCATTTCATAAAATTTCATGTAGTATTGTATTGAATGATTTATGTAGTGTAGTTTCATTTCATTTAAAATAGCAATTTGAAAGAAAATGAAAGTATACTAGTGCACAAAGTAGGCTAGCTAGTTATAACCTTGAAGATGTTTGCTTTCTGCATTTTAACTGTTAATCAAATCAAGCAAAAGTTTCCATCACTAAATTGATGGAAACTTGCTGTGCATGAAGAGGCTTATGAAGGTTTATGTTAGTAGGATGGGATGGTTTAGGGGAGGCCCTTGTTGAAGGCAAAAGGACCATACTTAGTATGGTCCTGGAATATGAGCAGTAAACAAAATGTTCATCCAATAAAGGCCATTAGTTGATCAATCAGTGATAGTTGATTCTGTTTATAAGCTAGTAGTACTGCTTCATATATATATATGATAAGTTGCGCACCATACGTAATGCATGGACTATATAATATATATATATATATATATTATAATGTATGAGTTTAGTACTATAAAATAATGTAGTACCAAATCAATTAATTGAAGATACCAGAGATCCCATCATCATCGTGATCTCCGTTACATTAATACAATATTGTTTGACAATTAGCTCCAATATGGAAGATAAGATATATAATGTATATATATCATTAATGACATGAATGTAAAGACAAATGTTTGGATATATAGTAAATTTTTTATGTGGCTCAACAAGATGGGAGTGAACCCCATCTGACCCAATAACCTTACCTATCCTCAAACATGTGTTGGAAGACAGATGAGGTTGGAAGACACCATCACAAAATCTGTTGCAGAAAATTTTAGGCTTTGGAAGTGTGTTTGCTATTATCTTTTTAGGTGCTAAACGTGAGCTAAGAGAGGGAAAAATGATGGAGTTTTAAAACTAAATTGAACTTAGTTTTCTTACAAATGAAATTTAAGCCAAAGTTCTAGCCTTGTAGAGTGAAGATATAAGCTAAAAATGAAGGGAAAACTGCTGCAGCACAAATAGAAAACATCACAAATTTCTTGATATATTGAAGATTTGGGCCATTTATGAAAGTGGAAGGGAACACATTAGCTAAAAAGGAAAGTGGAAGGCATTGCCATAATAAACAAGTATACTTTGTATGGTTCAAGAATATATAGCCAAAAGAAAAACAAAAGTTCAACAAAAAGTATAAAAAATATATGAAGATCGTGGGTTAAGAATGTAGAAATGATAGGAATTGACTTAGAAATGGAAGAGAACAAAGAAGTATAAAAAATCTGGAAATTTCACTATTAAAATGGCATTTGACAGCTTGTTAGTAACTTGTTGGAACCAAATTAAATGAAGAGCTAAAGCTCACAAGATGGCTGGTTTTTGTCCCTTGTTTTCAATCTTTGGATACAAACAAATAACTTTGGTTGAGTGAAAGATGCAAATAAAAAATGGGGATGAAATGGATTGGTTGAAGAAGAAAAACAGAGTGCATAGCCGAATTTTCTGCACTACCATGGACAGCTAGCAGCTTTGGTACATTCATGCTCTTAAACATCCCTCATTTAACCACAATCTCAACTACATAACCCAAGCATACTCGATTTGAAGAAAACCTGAGAATTCACATCATTTTTGTGTGAAGCATAGCATAAACAGCAAGAGTAGCTCTCGACAAACCAGAAAATTCTAATCGAACCTACTGGTTTGAATAAAATCCTCGGTTGCTTACATAGGCTATTATCTTGAAGAAAAGTGTTAAAAATAATACATTCTCATCTCCACTAGTTTAACACATAGTCATAAAGGGTTAAACATAGTCAAAACATGATTCAAACTCAATATTTAAAACAGAAGATCTTCTCAATATTAAAAAGAGTATAAATAAATATCAATATTCAATAAGCCTACATTTAACACGACAGCATGAGTAAAAGATGACACAGGTTTGAGAAGCCCTAGTCCATTAGCCAGGGATCATATTCCTCATTAATTACCTCTAACAATAAACTGCATTAAATAAATCAATGCAGGTTGTGTACGTACGCTATTTGTTCTTTAAATGGAGGACACTAATGGACTATAACCATATGGAGCCTAGCTAGCCCTGTCTAAGATGCCTATATAACAACTAAGATCATGTTCATGCTTGCATGATCCACATTCTATTTTTAATCCTTTAAATCCTGAAACCACATGGGCCATAAGCACCAGGAAACCATACACAAATCTTTTAGTATAAGGAAGGATACTAAAAGGGACCAAACTCATTGAACAAAGTCTACAATGCTGCATGCATGCACAATCTAAGGTCTATATATAAAGCTGAGAGCATCAGAAAAAAGCAAAATAATTATGTGATTATTAATGCCTTGGTCTGTATATAGCAGGAAGATGTTTTTAATGCCTTGGTTAAGAATATATATATATCAAGCAGAACTTTAGAGAAGAAACTAATATATATAATATGTATATATATATTTGTGTAAATCTTCCAGCTTTCTATTTCTAGTTGTGGTGCTGAAATTGTGCATGCAGTTATCATTCCAACATTTATAACGTGGATGTCTGTTTTTCATATATTAGTACTGTTTAGACTGATGCAATTAAAATATATATATATATATATTTATATATAATATATATATAAAGTATTAAAAGTGGGCATAAACATAACCAAACGAGCATTTAGATCGGGAGGCGATTGTCATTTTCGAAACTTTAGCACTTTTTGATGAAAATCTTGAGTAAGACAAAAGTAGATGTAAAACACAGTCAAAATGACATGCCATCACGGACGATAGATCAAGACAGTAATAGAAAAGTGGACTGTTCAGAAAACGATTGTTTATGCATTAACGATCGAAGGGGTAAATTCATGAGAAGATCACATCCAAATTCAGGACGAGATTTTCACTTGTAAATTTCATCCAGAGTTGAGTCTGGTGTGGTGTACACTACAAGGAGAAAGCTGACTTTTCTTGTAGTGATCTTACCCTCCTAATTGATTTTCCATATGTGGTATTGTTTGGGGCAATATTATAATCCTGGCCCTGCGCCTGCATACAATTTTTCTTATGATGGTATACATAGATAGTATTCTTACTTGTCCAGAAAAGTCCAAGCTGCTAAACTATTGTTTAATTCAAAAGGCTCAAATTATATTCTTATAATATATATCAGCTACGTGTATATATAATATATATATATATATATATTCATTTATATATAATAGCTAATTATAGCATACACCCATTAATGATCTTCCACCTTGATCCATCACTTTGATCTTTCACCGATAATGACAAATCACATCATCCTTCTTTCTTCTTTTTACTTAAATTAATTGGTTGGAATGAACTCTGAATTACTACATTACGCATTCAGAATTACAAGCAGCTAGCAAGTAGATAGGTAGAATGCATGCATGCAAACAGAAAGAAGAATTGGAAGAAAAACAATGAAATTCAACCAAATTTCTAAATCAATCTTCCCTAAATGCTCTCTTAGCTAGAAGCGAAAGATCTTGATATCTCATCACGAATTAGGTTTCAATATTACTTTCCGCAAGAAATTAATACACTTGTATGTTATTGATCTAGAGTCTTGTTAACAAAGCATTTATTTCTATTTCTAATAGTTATAGATGATCAATATAACATACAGAACTGACTGGGATGGATCTCTAAGTATTTGTATATATCTGAATAATAAATCGAAGGGCAATCAAAAAAGGCATTTATTCTATATGGATACAAAAGAAAGAGTTAACGTACAGTAATTCATGATCAGCAAAACAGTTCCCACAAAACTCTAAGAAATGCACATTCAAACAAAGCAACATTCTTCACAAAAATCTTCTAATTACATATTAGAAGGTAGCAAAAAGGGTCATAAGCGCTGCAACAGAAAAGGCTCTGTTTTTGCAAGAAAATCACCCATGAAGCGCTGCCTTATGGTAATATCCATAGCTTAGACCATCACGTACACAAAAGGCAGATATACAAAAATTAAACCTTAAGGAAGAACATGGGAATCAGAATGACAGTGACAAAAAATTATTGTACAAACAAACAAAAAACCTATAAAGCCCTACAAGAAATGCAGGAAGGTTTCTCTAATAGAAAAATTAATATACCTGAAAGGGAATTTATTCCCTGAAAATAGCCTCAGTCGTTCTCAAAATAGAGCCCAAAAACTTAGTTCCCAGCCGAATATTGAGGCACTATTTCCCAATCTAATTCAAGGGACAAGAAACTGCGATTCGAAATATTGGAGCGATACCGCGGGGAAGTTAGAAATCAGTGTGTAAACTGGGGTAGGAGGAATTTTAAGTTGCAGGTGAGCTGTCCATGGAGGAACATCAAAGTATAGGGGGAGCTAGAGAAGGGCGCTGGGAAAATGGGACTCCGAAGGTGAACGGAGGAGCTTCGGCAGTGGGGCCTTCAAGTGGCGTTCCGTCCGTCGCAAACAGGAGTGACCGTCGGCATAAACAAGAGGTGGAAGCGCTGGGAACGTATTTGGCGAAGTGGGTTTTCGTATTTCTTGGGTTTCGTCGAAGTGGGGGAGAACAGGCTGTGCGGGGGAAAATGCTTGGGGGGAAATTTATCTATTTTTGTGTTTTGGCACCCCAGAATCAATCCCGACGTAAATTACAGCGTTGCAACAAGTTAAAACCTTTTGCAGCGCACATATTCGCTTCTAGAACTAAAACAATCGCTGCAAAAAACTATTTAACTGAAGTCCTGGACTGTTTCGTGTTAAAACGTGCGGCGAGTTGAAAATCGCTGCAAATAATGCTCATTCACAGCGATTTATTTCCTAGCGATTTAGAAATCGCCGGTAAAGGACCTTTTTCTTGTAGTGCGGAAAAAATAATGATTTTATTACCAACCTAGCTAGAAAATATTTTCCTTAAGAATTAAAGATATAATTATTAATAGATGTGGGTCTAGAATGAATATATATATTTTTTTGAAAGGGTGGGTCTAGAATATTTAGACCTATATTATATATTTATTTATATAGTTGAGATCTTGTTATCAAGGCAATATCCCATATAATCTAATGAAAAGCGTTAATTTAGATTTGTTCTAGCTATATATAGGATGAATATTATTAGTTAAGAATGTTTCAGATTTTATCGGATTCTTCGCGGGATAATTAGTAAAACACAATGAATTACGGAAAAAACTACAAACTTTAGGAGATGCCTATAACTAAGGTAAAAAATAGTCTGACAAAAAAAAAAAAAAAAAACACCAATATTTATACCGGTGGGTAATCCCAAAGAAAATAAAGCAAGGAATTAATAAGTAATTACGCTGCAAATTAAGTTGGTAAGTAATTGAGATGGGGAAATTAGAGAGATCATCTGTTTTGATCGTTTTCATGATAATGGTGGCCATAATATGTAGCTCAGAAATGAAGCAGGTTGAGAGCATGACGTGTTGCGACGACAACCACATTGGGAGCTGCCTACCAGGGCAGGATGACAACCGCTGCGACCAACTTTGCCAGCAGAGTTGCAGCGGTAATGGAGGTGCCTGCAAGGTTCTCAAACAACCACCTCCAAATCACTTCTGTCATTGTTTCTGCTGATGATCATCCAAATTTATATATATATATATATATATTCATAATTAAACACATTTTTTATTAAATATTAATGCTGTCATTAGTAAATTATATATAGCCGCATGATGATCCTTCCACGTACGGTTAATATATGCCTAGACAAATTGGAGTGGAGCTGCTTGACTTCATGATCTCTAGGCATATTCATTTGTCAACATATAGGCTTTCTCTCCGATGGATGTGGATCGGGTCATGCGGATCCAATAAAAACATTTGATATCACCTACATTTTTTTATTAAAATTAATCTGTTTTATTTGACTTAATTAAGCTCATGTACATATACATACGTACATACATACATTGCCATTTTGATCATATAGACAAAACTCTCTATAGTAGTAATTCCATTATGGCGATCCTCGGGCTGAGGAACTTAATTGGTGGGCAATTGACGGATCCATCAATATTCCATTACATGAGTATATATGTACACACTCATCAATCATCATGTGATGCATCATATTCATAGAGTTCCAATGGTGTAGTAGGAACATGCACGAACGTCCTATACCACCCGTGGCTCTCAACTCTGCTCACAGAAATTGGTTTACCATGCTCTTAGGGCCCCACTCTATGGTGCGATAATATCGGTGCTACTTATCTTTCTTCCAATCCCATTTTCTATACTAGAACAAAACACATTGAAATTGATTTTCATTTTATCCGTGACATGGTTGCTTGTGGTTCTCTCAAGATCAAATTCATTTACAGCAAGGATCAACTAGCTGATATCCTAACAAAACCATTGTCTTCTTCACGGTTTCCTCTCTTAAGGGACAAGCTCAATGTTCTTCAACCAACGTCTCACTTGAGGAGGCGTGTAAACCATATTTTCAGATCACAGTCCTACGCCACTGCAACTTCAAACTATAACAAAAAAAGTTCAAATTCAAATGACGCTGCAGATTAGATAAGAGTCATGCATGTTTTGTTATTCAAAATCAAATGTATTTTATCTTTATCTACTTGTAATTGATTTATTGTTTATAAATACAAATGTCCACCTTTGTTAAAGGTACGCAAAGCATTTCCACAAACATCTAGAATTCTAAAGTGAAATTATGTTTGTATAATTACTTTGTGACTAGAGTATTTCTTATAATTTTAACCATTCTTTTTACTCAACTACTGTAATTTAACTTGAGCTTTCCATTACTCAATTGTAATCTAGATTGGTATTGAAGTACTGACGTTGTACGTGTCTATTGCAAGTAAAAAAAAATTAAAAAATGTTTAATAGTCGTGCGATAACGGTACTGCTTAATTAATATTCAGGAAATCATCCTTTTGGAAGGCCTAAAGCTCGATGACGTCCCGGCAGGAATATATTATAATGTCCATTGCTTACCTCATAGGTTGCTTGGGGCAGCTAGATGCATCCCCGACAAGATGCATCCTTAGCAAATAATAATAATCTTGTGTAAGTTTTCTATCACCGAAGGTACTACATATCGATCCTATGAAATGATCATCTTCTCGGCCCGTTCAACGCAAAACCTGCGCGCAGCTTCCAGCTCGTTAGTTTTAGTGGTAAACTCGTGCATGTTGGTTAAATTGTTACTAGAAACAGCATTGGCCTCGGGAGGTATCGATCGAGTGGAACCAGATTAGTCTAGAGACAAGTATATATACTTGTGCCTCGGGTAATATTTACAGGAAACAGCAACATGATACGTACGTACGCTAATTATATAGTTTCCTTGTATATGTACGCGTGGATGTCTAGCTAGTTTCGCGTACTAGCTAGCTACGTGAGCTACGTGATAAAGCTTCTGTAATTTGACTTTGCCCGCTTTAAATGCTGATCTGGAGCTAGATATATATGATCAAATAAATTTTCTATGAATCCGTTGCTGTGAAATGTAAAAGTAAAAGTCTTTTTATAAACGATTTTATCAAACTGTATACCAATTTTAAATGTAAGGTATTTATTTATTAAAACAGTATAAATTGAACACGAAAATAATTTTTGTGAGAAAGAAGACATTCTTTTACTCTCAAAATTTTTTTTTTATTTTTTTTCAATAAAAAAAATTATGTGAATGTTGGTATCTAGCAAGTCTCAATACAAAAATGTTGATCTAATATATAATTATTATATAAAGAGACTATCTGAGGAGGGTTGTATTCTTAGCGTACGTTGTCTGTTATTGGGTGTTTGATGATCTCCAATTAAAAATCTAAATATCTGAATAGCAATAATTACAAACAAAATTAAGCGTACCTTCTTCAGTCGAGATTTGTTCACAAATTAAGAATTATCAGAGATGTTGATCGGTAGAATTAAGAGCCCGGCCAGTGGTACTACTCATATCATGCATGTTGAGATGATTTTTTAAATCTATATATCCATCTTTATGATCCGTGTACTTGATCATATATAAATATTTGAGTATACGTAGGTGCTTAATTCTAAATTAAAATTATTATACAAGGCTAGACCGGATAATTTGTACAACGTTTCATGAATATATATATATATATATATATATATATATAGGTATTCATTATCGTCACATGAAGCTACGTACGTACTTCTAGCTAGCATTGAAAACAAGAGTTGCTCGTCCATTTCTTTTTACACTTTTTTTTTCATTAAAATTACTCTCTCTCTCTCTCTCTCTCTCTGAAAATCACCACAAATTTACAAGCATAGTGGGTGTAAGGGGATTTTCCCTGCTTCATAAGTCCACTGGACTTCAACCCGATACCCGGCTCCAGGCTCTAAGCTTATCCATAAAGAAAGACCCTTACAGAAAAAAGCAAACAAGTGGTTGATGGGACAAATTAAACAAGTTTGGTATATCTCAGCCACACTATGATCTTGGGGACTTGTACCAGATAGAGTGGGAAAGGTAGGGAACTCTTGATCTTCTGACACAGGAGCATTGACAAACCACAGAAGATAAAGTAAAATCAAGAAAGCACGTCGCATTAAGGACACCACTACCCGAGCTACGCACTACATTAATGACGTTGTCGCAGAGTTTCACCGCATTAAAGGATTCTGACAAAAAGAACAGTACGAAGGACACAAACTCCATAGAGACAAACATGATCTGTCCCATTCCTGGACTCCCGGTATAAATAACAACTACAAGGTATGAGTAACTGAAATTTCCAATGTACCCTTGTATATTCACACGATTGTGTACCAATTCACTTGAACAACTTGATTAGTTCTCAGTCATGTGGTTATTTAAACAAACAAAATACTTTGAAGTAAATAAATAGATTTGCATAAGACAACGATTGGTTATGAAGGGAAACTCTTTGAAGAACTCTTCAAAGGAAAACATCCTACGGGACAGTCAAACCCAAAAAAGAAAATTTTATTATTTGAAAACCAAATTACAAATAAGTTCTTCAATTACAAAACCTTTGTATTGACACTCTTACTCGACAAAACAAACGACATGTTTGTCTTCTACTGCAGTAGTAGCCAGAACCTCTGGCAATTATCAAATATTGTATTTTCTCCTGGAACTTCAGTGGCTAAAATCCAATCAACGATCTCCAAACTTGAAGCACGATCACACTCAAGAAGAGATGACAAACAAGGTGAAAATTCTCATGTGAATTTTCACTCTCAAGCACTCGAAATATCCTCACAATAATTCTTAGCTAAAACTCCTTACAACCTTATTAAACCGAATCCTTTTAATTATAGAGTCTGGAAAGAGTTGTAGTTGTGATAGGACTCTACTAACGAATCAAGTCTGTCACAAGAACGTCTCCTAACATGTTGCTGACATTTTGCGAGAACTCTTCATTGCAGCTTCTGATTGCAGTTCAATCTTCTGTTTTGGATAAGTGGGTATCCCTTTGGACTCGATTTACACATAATTGACTTATCTAAACAAACTCTAAGACTTCTAGATAAATTCAATGTTGTTATAGATAAAGTCAATAATTATTTTACATTCATCCAAAAATACAAATATAATGATAGGATAAATTCTATCATTTAGTCACTTAATCCTAGTCAAACTTTTGTATTTACAGTAACTCTCTGATCCCTAGACGAGATCTCTTACTTATTTAAAAGCTTTTAAGAGATTTTACTGACTTGGGCATCGGAGACTCCCTAGCCCCAAGACCACCCTCTCCCAGTTGCCTTCTTTTATATTTTCACAAGCCCAGTGCTAAAGAGCTGAGTTGCTAGAACCTAGCTCAAAAGCGTACGAAACACGACGTTAACAGTGGGTCTACATAATCTTAGTTGTTGTGGATGTGTTTCACCGCCATCACCTCGCGATCACCTGCAACCAAAGATTAGATGGCTTTGGGGTTCAATGAAAAGCCTCTGATACTTAAGTCAGTAACAATATGAAAATAATAATCCCCAAGAATTTGATCCATACAGTGGGTCTACGTAATCGCGGTTATATTGCTTGGTCAAATACATAACTTAGCATATAGCCAGCTCAAATACACAATTTTACGAAAAAATTAATGATTTTACTACCAACCTAGTTGGAAAATATTTTCCTTAAGAATTAAAGATATAATTATTAATAGATGTGGGTCTAGAATATATATATATATATATATATATATATATATATATATATATATACTAGTAAAGGGCAAACACATGCATTGCACGTGTGCCAAATTGCATAAATATAAAAAAATATTTTTAAAAATAAGAAGTTTCTGTAAAAATATGTAATAATAAAAAATAGATTAATATATATATATGATTATGAAATGTAGTAGTTTTTTCTATGTTTCAAGATTTTCTTATTGATCATAAAAAAATATCACATAAAAATTGAAAAATGTTAGATAGAAATTAATGAGGAAAGTTTTAATAAAAATTGAACTTTTTTAAATAAGATCAGCCTACCAAGATAGGAATATCGCACCAATCTCAGAAATTAATAAGTAATCAATAACAACCTGTCAAACATGCAAACATACAAAGCACAGAAACAAAATTTTAAAAAATAAACAATAGTATAATTATCTATATTTAAAGCATAAATAAATATTATCCAATTAATATAATATGCTTAATTTTAAAACCAAATTAAATAATATAATATTGAACTATTTACAATATAAAATCCTAATACAGATACAACAAATATTGAGCAATTCTAATTAATAATCACAATTTCATATACTTGCAAGATGCCTCATAGGAATAAATGCATTAAATATTATAAAATATAAACAACATTGTCTATTTGTGTGAACAATAATAAAACTCACCTGAAGATATAGGCAAATAAAAGATCAGCAGAAATAGAGCCAAACAAGGAACAAGAAGACAAGCAGAAAGTGACAAAACCCAAATGCCTGTTGTAAAGAAATATATTATACAAGATCATGTAATCATTTTAATAATATATTGTTGTTTGTTAAATAAAGCTACACTAATATATTAGAATATAATCTTTTAATATTTTTTTTATTCGAATTCGATTATAATAAGTGGCTATTTAACTGTCATAAACAAAAATAACTATATAATAGGAATAAAATTTGTGAGATTGCAAATAAAAGTTGCGTAATATCATTTTTTTTTTTGTTTCTTTATATATATTTTTTTCTATACTTTTCAAGCTCGCCCCTATTCATATGTGAGAAAAACACTCGGGATTAAAAACAGTGTTGTTTTAAGGGAAAGGAAACCCTAAATCAACTGCGCACTATATATTATCACTTTAATAATATATTATTATTTGTTAAATAAGGCTATACTAACATATTAAAATATAATTTATTAATATTTATAATAAGATTTAATGTTCAATTTTTTTTAATCTTTAAACTATTTCTTTTCTTATATTTTTCAACCCAGCCCATGCTCATTTGTAAAAAAAAAAAAAAACCCTCAGACCGAAACGGCGACGTTTTCAGAAAAAGAAACCCTAACTCTACGACTTGCACTATAAATCCATCCTTACGAATTCTACAGCCCATTTCGCCTCCTTCCAGATTCTTTTTTCCCCCGCCCCTTCTTTCTCAAACCAAACCCTAATCCCATTCTCACAACAACTCGACTTCTCTCTCTCCGTCTGTTTCTCTCTCCCCTTCTTATCCTCTGCGCTGACAACCTCACCACTTTCTCACAAAACTCTCTCTCTCCAAACATCTATCTTCTCGAGTTTTCCTCTCGGTCCTTTCTCTTTCTTGTTTTCTCTCCTCTCTATCGTAGCCTCGCCATTATACTACATAGAGCTATCTGGTCCGTCTCTTAGCCTGGTGAACACCAAGAAGACCTCGCCGTTTCGCCTCTCCTCAAGTCATCTCTCTGTCTCTCTAGAACAGAAGCTTTTTCCTTCGTCTCCATATTTTTTTCTTTAATTTTTCCTTGGTCTGTAGGTTTTTTTTTTTTTTGGTGAATGCTTTTATTTCTTTGGTTTTTTGTTTTGTTTGTGTTTTGTACATACAGGTCAGAGCCAATGTAAATTTTTTTTTTTAAGTTGGTCCATCTTTGAATTCTTCTCTATAGATCTGAACAGATCTTCATTTACCTCCAGATCTGAATGGTGTAATTTTTTTGTACACTTTTACGTTGATCTCCAATTTTTTTTTTTCGCCTTCATTTTCTGTTCTTTCACTTCTTCTTTTTTTCCTTCCATTGTCTATGTGTAGGTAAATGAAGAAAGAAGTGGAAGACCAAGAAGACAGTGATGGATCTCCCAAAAGGTGAGATTTGTTTTAAATTTTTCCGTATGTTTTGAGGCTTTATAGAGTGTGATATAAACCTGCGGAAATGAAATCCCTTGAACCCACAATCAATTTGAAAACTCTCTAAGAAAGCTAAATTCAAGTCAATGGATGGAAAAACCTAGACCCGATGAGAACTCATTTCAAGAACCTAGATTATATCAAAATCTAGACCCGTTGAAGAACTCGTCTCAAGAACCTAGATTACAAAGGAGGAACGCCACAAAGGTTGTGATTTACTTTTGATAAGTTCAAGAGTTCAATCAAGAACAAGAGGAAAAACCTCAACTCACAATAACATTCAATATTGTCTAACCTTCAAATGAGGCTACAAGGAGTATTTAAACTAAACCTAATTAAAACCCTAGCCAAAATAAAGTCAATTTTTACCCAAAATGCCCTGATGAACAGTGTCTCGCTACAGTACCCGCGGCTACAGTACGACTACAGTAACACTACAGTACCTCTTGAAACCTTAATTCCTAAAAAGTAACTTTCCAAATAAGCCATTGGTCAAAATACAAGACCTTCTCGAAAATCCTAGTTCATTAAAAATAAGATGTATGAGCTAGGCATTTTCAAGCCCACTTATTCTAAACTAATAAAATAAATCATTTAACCAAATTGGAAGTTTCCAATAACAATAGGACCTATCTCTAAGTCATGTATTCCACAGCTTGAATCAAGTGGATCAAAGCTGGTTCTCCTTCTTTCAAGCTCATCTTGAGTGTTGGGCTCTTACCAGCTTCATCCCAAGTGGATTGCACCAATTCGTGCATTGCTTTATTGATCTTCTTGGCCCTTGATCTTGTAATTGGCCCATCTGGAATTTACAAATGATCTTTAAGACTAGGCCCACCTTGGTTCCCATCATTCCCCCTCTCCTCAAAAGGATTCGACCTCGAATCTCCACCTGGATCAAAAGGAAAAATGTTAGTAACATTGAAAATAGCAAAAACATGATTCAAGAAATTGAAAATGTTCATCTAAGCTACTCCTATCATCAACAAGCAAAGCCATCAAAGGTAAATGAGTAAGTGGATTAAAACCATAAACAACCTCAAAAGGAGAATAAGAAATAGTAGTATGCAAGGTTTTATATGCACACTCTAATAAGAGCAAATGATACTCCTGCAAATGTCCATGTAGTAATTCAATGAAAGGCAAATGATATTTCCACAAACGTTCATGAAACACACCTAAAGTTTTTCTTACACCACTCCAATTATATGCAAACTCAATGAATGACGAGTAATACTTCCACAAATGTTCATGCAACACGTTAATGAATGACAAATGATACTTCCACAAACGTTCATGCAATACGTCAGTGAATGGCAAATGATACTCCCACAAACGTTCATGCAACATATTGAAAGTCTTCCTTACATCAAAGTTACCCAACAAACCACCATGTCTATCACACACAAGCAACTTAAGTATAAAACTAGTTGGCACACAAAATCTATTCTCTCTAAACAAGTACCAATCTAATTTATAGAACTTACCAAATGATGCTTTTTCACATGTTCCATACACACTAGCAAAGTCATCATCATTAGCATGTAATTCCTTATTATATTCAAGTCTCAACAATTTTGCATTTAAAATGAAGATAAATAGGTACCTTCTTGCTAAAGCATCAACCACAAAATTTTTCATACCTTGTGTGTATTTGAATACATGAGAAAAAGTCTCAGCACAGTCCTCCCACTTAGCATGCATTATAGTCAACGACATACCTTGTCCATTCAAGTGTGTAAAAAACTCATGTTCTTCAAGGAAAGATCGGTTAGGAATTGTCGCACTTGGCACAAAATCAATGTAGTGCTTTATCTCCCTAATAGGTGGCAATCCACAAAACACGCCACTAGGAATCATGACCTCATATCTCTGCAACAAAGAAACAACAACGCTAGGCAAAGAGTTGTTAAATTTGTTAGTATAAAAGTTTACCTTAGCATAAAAACTCACTTTTGTCTCTCTGTTTCTCTTTGCAATCTCTCTTTCTTTTTCCTCTCGTGGCACCACTCTTTTTTCTTGACTCTCAGCCACCTCTATATTTCTTTTTCACTCTCTCTTTCTCTTGATGTTTCGGCCTCATTCTCTCTTTCATCTCACTATATTTTTCATTTTCACTCTCTTTTTTTTCTTTCACTCTCCTCCTTTTTTGAATTCTCGGCCTCACAATTGTTTTCCAACTCATTCTCTATCTTTCTTGAGGTTTCAGCCTCACCCTCATATTTTCCCTTAGGTAGTTCGGTCTTCTCCTTTGTTACAGCTTGATTATTTTTGTCCCACTTTGGTTTCCAATGAGTACTAGAAACCAAAGTATACCTCGATGTACCCTTTCTTTTCAACTTCCTCTCCACCTTCATAGCCATGTGTACCATATCATCTACCTCCACATAATGTTGTAACTCAACTACATTAGCTATCTCCCTATTCGACCCACTCAAAAATCTTGTCATTGTGGCCTCCCGATCCTCCACTACATTAGCCCGAATCATAACCACCTTCATCTCCTTATAGCAATCCTCTACACTCTTAGACCCCTGTGTAAGATTTTGTAATTTTTTGTGGAGGTCTCTATAGTAGTGGCTAGGTACAAATCTCTACCTCATGATAGCTTTCAACTCTCTCCAAGTTTCTACAGGCCTCTCAAGATTCCTCCTCCTATTGGTTACTAATTGATCCCACCAAATACTCGCATAATTAGTGAACTTAATTACCGCCAACTTCACCTTCTTCTCCTCAGAGTAATTATGACAATCAAACACCAACTCTATTCTTTTCTCCCACTCTAAATAAATTTCAGGGTCAGTTCTACCTTGGAGTGATGGTATTTTCATTTTGATGCTCCCAAGATTCTTATCTACTCCATCTCGACCCCCTGCTTTACCCTAAGTCCTCTTCCACGCCTAACTCCTCTATGTCTACCCAATCCAACTTCATATATTAAGTCTTCCTCATCCTCACCATCTCCCTCATTCTCATACTCATTTTTAACTCCATGCTCACGTTGCCTCCTATCTCTCCCACCTTACAGATTTCTAATCGCTACTTCTTGATGATCCATCCTATCTCTCACTTCACCCAACACAAAGTTCAACCGCTCAAACTGTTGTTGCATGGCTTGCAACACATAGGATGAGTTATCTACTCTCCCCCTTGGTGATGCGCTACTCCTTTGAGACATTATACGGTGCTGCACAAAAGAATGTTAGTGGCAAAAAAGTAAACCTCACACACTCCCTTACGTGTTTACACTCGAATAATGGCATTCCACTCGTGTTTCACTCTTAATTGGTTTTTTCCCGATAATAGTCTCACACTCTCTTGTCTTTTACCTCAAAAGTTTTCCCACTCAAGTTCTTTAAGAATTAATTGAACTCAATCAAGACAAAGCAACCATGTTTTATCCCAACTAGTAATTAGGTCCAAGAAACAAGAACAAGAGTAAGACGGAAGGAATAAAAAAAAATGACACGTGAATCCAGGAAATTATACGAATGAAACAGTAACTATAAGACAAAATACCAACTAAAATAATGTATGCAGCCCCTTTGATGATAAGGCTCAAGAGAAATTTTGGTTTTCTGCTTTCTTTTTCTTTTCTTTTTTTTCTAGACGATTTTTTTTTTGGATGAATTTTTCTTTTTCTTTTCTGTCTTTTTTTTTTCACCAACTGATTTGATCACAATCAAGAATAAACAATTAAGAAAACCCTAACAATAACTCCAAAACCCAAACACAAGTGCTATATGGCAGCTCCTAGAGCAAGAGATTTTAGCCAACTCAAACCCTAGAACAATGAGATTCAGAAATCCTAACAATAGTGAAGAAATACAATAGCCACTATTTTTTTTTTTTTTTGTAATCAATCCTAGAGCAATGAAACCCTAGAATGAAATATGCAAGAAATAAAAGATAGAATCAGACCTGATTGGAAACCTTGCTCTGAATACCAAATGATATGAACCCGCGGAAATGAAATCCCTTGAACCCACAATCAATTTGAAAACTCCCCAAGAAAGCCAAATTCAAGTCAATAGATGGAAAAACCTAGACCCGATGAGAACTCGTTTCAAGAACCTAGATTATATCAAAATCTAGACTCGTTGAATAACCCGTCTCAAGAACCTAGATTACAAAGGAGGAACACCACAAACGTTATGATTTACCTTCGATAAGTTCAAGAGTTCAATTAAGAACAAGAGGAAAAATCTCAACTCAAAAATAACATTCAATATTGTCTAACCTTCAAATGAGGCTACAAGGAATATTTAAACTAAACCTAATTAAAACCCTAACCAAAATAAAGCCCCTTTTTACCCAAAATGTCCTGATGAACAGTGCCTCGCTACAGTACCCGCGGCTACAGTACGGCTACAGTAACACTACAGTACCTCTTGAAACCCTAATTCCTAAAAAGTAACTTTCCAAATAAGCCATTGGCCAAAATACAAGGCCTTCTTGAAAATCCTAGTTCATTAAAAATAAGACGTGTGGGCTAGGCATCTTCAAGCCCACTTATTCTAAACTAATAAAATAAATCATTTAACCAAATTGGAAGTTTCCAATAACAATAGGCCCTATCTCTAAGTCGTGTCTTCCACAGCTTGAATCAAGTGGATCAAAGCTAGTTCTCCTTCTTTCAAGCTCATCTTGAGTGTTGGGCTCTTGCCAGTTTCATCCCAAGTGGATTGCACCAATTCGTGCATTGCTTCCTTGATCTTCTTGGCCCTTGATCTTGTAATTGGCCCATCTGGAATTTGCAAATGATCTTTAAGACTAGGCCCATCTTGGTTCCCATCAGAGTGTGTGTGCCAATATTTGTGCTTTATGTTTGTGCTTTATGTCTGTTCTTTTTTAGGCTTTTTCCGTATGTTTGGATCTCCTCAAAACTGATGTTTTGAGGCTTTTTTCGTATGTTTGTGCTTTATGTCTGCGCTAATATTTAAATTGTTGTTGTCAACACATACAAATCTGAGGTTATATTCCTGAAGTTCTCGTTTCTTTGATATTTTTTCACTTTATTTTATGCATTGGGCTGTTGTAATGAATATATTGGTTGATTTTTTTTTTTTTGAATGCTTATAAATCTCTACCTCTGTGTTTCTCATCTTCTGATTTATTTTCATTTCTTTTATTGTCCTTTTATTTATATGTTGGGATGTTTGAATGAATATTTTCTTTGGAAATTTTTAACTTTCAAATGGCTAGAAATCTTTGTCTTTCTTATCTTCTGATTTTTTTTTTATATATACTTTCCTCTGGTTCTAGCATACTTTACTATATTTGATATTTATTTGGTTGTGGCTTGAACATTTGTAAGTCATAGTTTTTTAGTTTTCTTTTGAGTTTAAGAAATCTCTGTAATATTGTTTCTCGCATGTCACTGCAATATTGTTTCTTATCTGTCTATCTTAGTTGTATTTATTTTTTCAGATACTCTATATGCTAACAGTTACTATCTTCTGAGGTTTACTCTTCCTGATCTATTTTCTCACTGTATGTGCTGATATCTAAATTGTTTTTCGCAACACTACATATCTAAGGTTACATTGATGAGATTCTGATTTATTTATTTGTTTTGTCATTTTATCTTATGCGTTGGGCTGTTGTGATGAATATATTGGCTGAGAGTTTTTTTTTAATGTTTATAAATCTTTACCTCTGTTTCTCATCTTATGATTTATCTTTTATATATGATTTTATATTGTTTTAGCATATTTTACTGTATCTGATATTTGATTAGATGTGATCTGAACATGTGTGAGGAATTATTTTTTTTCCTTAGCATAAGTTTTCTTTTGAGCTTAGTGAATATCTGCAGATGTACACATGTACTACATCTTTTGAAGTTTTTATTTGTTATCTTCTGATTTATTTCTTATATATGTTTTTGTGTTGTTTTAGCATACTTTACTATGTTTTGTATTTGTTTACATGTCATCTGAACATGTGTAATTCATGCGTTGTTGAATTTCTTTTTTCCTGACCTATATTGATAGTGTCTTTTGTCAATATCATTTTTATTTTGAGTTTAATGAATATCTGTAGATGCATTTTCTGATTTATTTTTTTTATATATGCTTGTGTTCTTTTAGCATAATTTCAGATATTTAATATTTGTTGGGAAAATTTTTCCCCGACCTATACTGATAGTTTTTTTTGTTTAGTATCAGTTTTCCTTTGAGTTTGGTGAATATTTGTAGATGTACAGATGTACTACATGTTTTGAAGTTTATAATTTTATTTCTCAGTTCATTCCTTGTATTTTTTTTCCAGATACTGTATACATAAACAGAGAACGAAATTTAAAGACAGTAGAAAGAAATGGAGATTCAAAAATTAATGGAGGCAAGAACAACAGCACAAAAAGAAATCAAGATTTAGTCAACTTTCTGAAGTAAATTTATTTTTTTCAATCCAAATAGTGATGTAAATTTTTTATTTCTTAATCGTTGCATACATGAAAATAATCTAAGGAAATAGTCAGGAAACGAACATAAAAAAACTGACCTGCAAGATTCGAAAGGTGGAAGAAAAATTTAGAACTCAGGGTCTAAACAAACAGATTTCAGGAAGTTAAAAGAGAGATAGAAAACAGTAGAAATCAAAGGAGACGGAACCTACTCTTATAGGAGGTAGGCAGCAGCTTAAGCGGTAGAAAAGACAAAAAAGATCAGATTCTGATAAATGTAGAAATGTAAAAATGATGATAATTCCTATAGATATAGCAAAGCGGTGGAAACAGTGAAGAAATCTAAAAAAAAATTAGAATCTGATAAGAGAGACAGTGGGGGCAGTAGGAAACAGATGTGAAACAATCTAGAATCTGAGAAGATACGAAGAAAGAAAGAAATCCAGAATCTGACAAAAAATAGTAGAAAAAAATTTAAAATCTAATAAAAACGAGACTACATAAATTCGAGAACAATAAATGGAAACGATCGAGGCGGCGGGAAACGGATAAGAAGGAAATGTAAAATCTGATAAGATGAAAAAAAGTTAAATCCAGAAGGCAGTGGAAAATGGGAGAACAAAAAATTTGAATATGAAAATAGGACAGAAATGGCACAAAAGCAATTCGGGAACGCTGTGGAAAATGGACGAAGAGAAAAAAATTTAGAAAGTAAAAAAAAAAGTACAATTAAGTAAGGAGAAAAATAAGAACAGAAGAAAAACAAAAATCAAGGATAAAATGGGAAAACAAATATAAAAACAGAGACAATCCTAGTAGAAAAGTATTGTACGACAGAAATTGAAGGACATCAACGGAAAATGAACATAAAAACAGGGGCAAAATTGAAAAAAATAGTGGACGACCACTGCCTGCTTATTGGCAGTTATTATATATAAGATATATATATTGAAAGGGTGGGTCTAGAATATTTAGACCTATATTATATATTTATTTATATAGTTGAGATATTGTTATCAAAGCAATATCCCATATAATCTAATGAAACGCGTTAATTTAGATTAGTTCTAGCTATATATAGGAGTGAATATTATTAGTTAAGAATGTTTCAGATTTTATCGGATTCAACGCGGGATAATTAGTAAAACACACAATGAATTACGGAAAAAACTACCAACTTTAGGAGATGCCTATAACTAATTAATGTCAAAATTAGTCTTACAAAAAAAAAAAAACACCAATATTTATACCGGTGGGTAATCCCAAAGAAAACAAAGCAAGGAATTTATAAGTAATTACGCTGCAAATTAAGTTGGAAAGTAATTGAGATGGGGAAATTAGAGAGATCATCTGTTTTGATCATTTTCATGATAATGGTGGCCATAATATGTAGCTCAGAAATGAAGCAGGTTGAGAGCATGAAGTGTTGCCACGACAACCACATTGGGAGGTGCCTACCAGGGCAGGATGACAAACGTTGCGACCTACTTTGCCAGAAGAGTTGCCGCGGTAATGGAGGTGCCTGCAAGGTTCTCAAACACCCACCTCCAAATCACTTCTGTCATTGTTTCTGCTGATGATCATCCAAATTTATTTATATATATTTATAATTAAACACATTTTTTTATTAAATATTAATGCTGTCATTTGTAAATTATATATATATAGCCACATGATGATCCTTCCACGTACGGTTAATATATGCCTAGACAAATTGGAGTGGAGCTGCTTGACTTGATCATGATCTCCAGGCATATTCATATGTCAATATATAATGCAGTGAGTTGACGGATTTAGCAAAGGTTATAATTCTCTATCAAGATGGAGATTGTTAAGAATGTGATTTAAAATCACATGTACGTACGTTTATTCCATAATCTTGTATTTGGCATTGTCCGTCTTGTCTTCTTTATAAATAGTTGAACAGGCATTCTTGGAATTAATGTAAGAATCGGTTTGATAGAGTACTGGTCTGATAGGCTCTCTCCGATGGATGTGGATCGGGTCATGCAGATCCAATAAAAACATTTGATATCACCTATAATTTTTTTTAAATTAATCTATTTTATTTGACTTAATTAAGCTCATGTAAATATACGTACATACATACATTGTGATTTTGATGATATAGACAAAACTGTCTAGAGTAGTAATTCCGTTATGGCGATCCTCGGGCCGAGGAACTTAATTGGGCGGCAATTGACGGACCCATCAATATTCCATTACATGAGTATATATGTACACACTCATCAATCATCATGTGATGCATCATATTCATAGAGTTCCAGCGGTGGAGTAGTAGGAACATGCACGAACGTCCTACGCCACGGTTCTGTATCTCTATGTATAGAGATGTATATGGACCAATATATCACTACATTTTGGGTGCAGACCGGCTTGGTCTCAAGCCAGAAAGAAGTACGTACCACTTTATAAGATCGTTTGCATGAATATTTAAGCTGATCTTTAAATTACAAAAGAATAAACTTTATAATGCGATCGATGCCACCATGCATCATCTCTATCCTTGTATGCAATTTCCGAGAACTCTGTAATTAATGGTACTGCCCGCCCTATTCCTTTAGAGCATCCCATGCAATAATATTGGTTAAACCCTAGTGGTCCGATCCTTTTTGTTGGCCCAGCTTGCAAACCAGCCAACCACAAAAATATAAATAAATTAATTAATTAAATTCATTTTGTAGAACTATCGAGGTCAATTTGTGGATTGACTAGTACTGCCTGCATGCATGGTAATATGCATGACAACAGTACTAAACCCAAAAATTGGACAAATAATAGTATTTAAGATAGAGATCAAAAGGATGGTATTATTTCAGTGTTGACATCGATCAGTATTGGGATAAACTTTCGTTCCCAATTTCGCCTGAAAGTATATATTATTGTGCTTCAAAAGACTGAAAGCTAATATATATATATTTTTTATTGGCATCAAGTGTCTCGGAATGATGTCCCGACTAATTTTTAGGGTGCACAGGCCATTAACAAGAAATTTTCTATAATTACACTTCGGATAATTCAATAAAAAATAATCATTCAATCCAATAGCTCTTAGAAAATGTTTGCACTAAAAAGAAATTTAAACCTTAAACTTGAGAGGCATACCCATAAGACCCAAGTCCTTTGCCGGTTGAGCCAACCCAAGACTAACTTAAAGCTAATATATATTTACCATATGTCCTAGTTTTTAGTTTTACAATCACCTAATTACACTGTTTAAAATAATAAACCATTTATTTTTTAGATATTTGCTGATTATGATCGGGGGCCGGGTTAGGTCATTTGAAGTCTGTGAAAAGATACCCAAATCTTTGTCTGCCAAGCCAGACATGCTTGCAGTTTCACTGATTTCAGACATGCCATGGCTGACCGCGAAAACTTCTTACAAAACTCCTCTTGTCCTTTTCTTCTGACCCTATAAAAGGACCCTAGCTTGAAGCCTAAAAAGCAATACACCACTTGGCTTAGAAATTAATTTTAGAGGGAAAAAGGAGTTTAGTAAAAGAGACATATCATCTTCAAATTTAACACGCCCAAGGACCACATGCATGATAAACGTAGCACTGGCTTGGTTACAGAGTACTACGTACAAGAGTTTATTTCAATGTCGTATATTTATTGAATTCTGAGCTTCCATACGACGTTTAATTACACTTTATGACGCTACGGAGGAAATTTTTAGTGATTATGCAGACTATATGGTAATTTTGGTTGTAACAAGTTGAAGACAAGTCTTTTGCAGGCCGTGGCTAAACGTTTCAGGTTTTTGGCATTACATAAGCTGATGGTGCCCACTTAACTTTGAATGCGATCCATTCCAGTGCATTGGATGCCGATAGTGTAGTATCTGCATTGAACTGTTTACAGACAAGATGAAGAGATGTTTGGGACAATAATTTGAGTCACGCATTGGATCATGTGCAATATATACAAAAGCATATGCATGCAGGGTAGTTGACAGTGGCTTTGGGGGGCCTAGCTCCATTCTGATTGATTTCTTTGAGCGAGCTAACTAGGCCATTGGAATGCATGGCTGGATAATACGTCAGCTTCCTGGAGCCCCTCTGGCTTCCTGGGACCGTATGAATTTGTTGGATAGTTATTACTTATTGAAAGTTGAAGACATAAATAATTAATAACATGCATGCATGCATGTTTGTTCAGTGCCCGGGTGGGTGTCATAATGATCCCTTGCAGTCGAACGTTCCATCAACTTGAATGATATTACCCAGCTTACATGTATTTTGACCATGACCAACCCTTGTGGTCTGATTATATCGTAATTAAGGACTATATATGGTCGTAATATTGAACAGTGTTGATAAGTTATATTAATGCGATAACAAGCTGCATAAAGTCATAGGCAAAATACTCTAAATAATTCACGTGGCTATTCTTTTTAAGCAACAAATGATCACCTCCCTAATAATCCATGCTTGCTAGCTTTATGAGCCGTTTTATGCTCAACCTGTGAATCTCTCGAGGTCTTATAAGGTGAGATCGAAACTCTGGCTGCATCACTCATTCCATTTGCAATCTATATTGTACATCGACATAAAAGTGCATTAGAGTATCGTATAAAGATGAAAGAAAGTCCTTCAAAAAGAAGAAACGATGAAATTAGAAAACTGCAGATATTTGTTATTGTACTAGTTCCCATGTCAAAGTTCATATATATTTATATATATATATATATAAATATATATATTTATATATATATATATATAAATATATATATATATATATATATATATATATATATTTGCAGGCCATCTTATCGAAAGTTGGGATCATAACATTTTGAAATGGTTTCAGTCAAAAGGACCATTGATTGTCCAATAGCTAAAGATTGCAGGGCATATATATAAAGCAACACAATTGTATGTTTTACTTGTCATTCCCACCCATGTTGTTTTCATCTTCCACAAACAAACAATCCCTTGGCTGGGAAATGAGAGAGAGAGAGAGAGGCCCACAGACTCTTATGGTCCTCGTCTTTTTTTTTTTTTTTTTTTTTTTTTTTGTCCTTTAGACTTTACAGTTGGTAGCAAGAAAAGGATATATGAAAATTGCTAGAGGGTTTTTGGTGCAAACTAGATTCGCATGATTAGTTTTATTGATGAAATGATAACAAGGACGTGCATATCGGAGATGTGACCCCGTCAAAAAAGAAGAATCGCTAATCACCAAGCTTTTTGGCAAATTAAACAATATATAAAATAAATACAAAGATAAACACCCATATTAAAACCCTAGCCATCTATAATATTATTATTCTAAAATTATTGACATGCATGGGGACGGACAGACTGACGGCACGGCCTTACGAGCTCTGGTCGACCTTGCGAGCAAGCTGTTTCCCTTTGAAAAAAACACTCTCTCTCTCTCTCTCTCTCGTGAATCATGATCACGAGCATGCATCTACTGCCATCTATACACTACCAACCTTAAAGTAGAGAACAAAAGAAGGACCAAAGACAATCTTCCTACAAAATCAAAGATCTTGTCTCCAAAATTCAAAATCCCCACCGTTTCCCTTTTCACCTTTTTGGAGGTTGAGTGCTCTATCAAATGAAACCAAGACCGAAAACCCAAAAATCTCTCTCTGTCTCTCTCTCTCTGCCTTTCTTTTGTGGGAAGACTTCTCGTTTCTTAGGTGAAATGTCATTTCTTGCGTGGGAGGGTTTGTGCAAATTATTTTTATTACCCATCATGGATAATGATCATACGCATTATTTTGTCTTTCAACTGCCACCATTTCTTTTAAGTGGCAGCAAATTTATTAATGAGTAATTCTTCGTATGTGCGCTTTCATCGGTACGTAATGCCATCTAGCTAATAAACACATTCGCAAAGGAAAATATATGTATTAAGATTAGGTTCAGTTTAAATTTAGAAAGTGTTTCATCTCCTCTCATTTTATTATTATAATTTTTTTAAATTCTCACACAAAACATAATAAATAATTCAACTTTTTTAAATCTCAATACAACTTTTTCAAATTTTAAAATAATAATAATATTAAAAAAATAATATTCTAATAATATTTTTTCAACTTTTATATTTCATCTAAAATCAGCTTATCTCATCTCTGATTCCAAACCAACCCTAAAGTTTAAAACAATTAAGTTAATATTTTTTTATCATTATTCATGTCTTTGTGAACTACTCGGTGACAAATTCTTTTAAGCATCAAATAAACCATTCTTATGACCACAACATACATTACGTCAATCACTCTAATATAGAAGTTATATATTATTAATTTATGACGATTCCCTCTACAAAAAAACGTTATTCAAACAAAAGAATTCCTGAAACCCATGTGAAATATCGAGTGAATAACACGTGGCTTAGCATAACAGATGGCAAATTTCTGAGACTATATGGATTTCATAACGACGAAAACCATCAGCATGCAACACGTGAAAAAAGCAAAGAGAATTTTTTTTTTTGTTTAAGAAAAAAAAAAAAAAAAAAAAAAAAAAAAAAAAAAAAAAAGCAAAAAGAACAGCCAAAGGGGATGGGCATGCTCTATTAAAGAATCCACTAAAATGAGCATCATGAATCTCCTCCGCGCAATATAGAGAGGGATGGACAAGAGGGAATGTAAACTTTATATATATAGGGTAATGGTCCTAATGGGGGTGTGCGTACGAACTTTCACATTACTTTACACTCGAAAGATATTATATATATATATTATATAGGGTACGGCCTATTAAATCCGACTTAGTCTAATCCAAAAACAATACATGACCAGTGAATGATTGGACAAAATAAAGTCAGCAATACATTAGTAGACAATACTTAAAAGTGGAGGTGTTAAAAGCGATTGCATGCAAGCATTCTTCTTGGTTTCTTTTTTTTTTTTTTTTTTTAAATAATAAAAAAATAATTTCTAAAATTATTTTGGGCATCCCTATTGGTGTCGTTGACATACGAGAGCAAGGATTTTTTTTTTAATCAGAGAGCAAGGAGTTAAAAGCAGCGCAAGTACGACATGAACCCCCCAAAAAAAATGTATGTAGGGGTATGCTTTCACTAATTAAAAGATTGCCCAGTAGTACTATCTTATGAATTATACGTTGTATAAGAGCTGCACTACTGTGCCGTTTGCAGCGTACCGCTGCAAGTGATCGGTAATGTAACAGTAATATTAAAAAAAAAATATACATCAATACGTTAAAAATTATTTTTTTAATTATTAAATAAATAAAAAAATCACTAAACAGTCAAATAGAACGATAAGTATTAAGCGGTATAGTAGCTTTTTTCGTTGTATAATATATAAGAATGAATGGAAAGCCGGGGGAAGTACACGAACCATCGATCGGTAAGCTAGCTAGCTGGGTTGTTATCGAGAGAGAATTAACTGAACTTAAATAACGGTTAACTTTGGTTGGAATTAGCAAGCATAACAGGTAGATATCCACTCTTAATAATTCCCTAGCTAGCACTGGCGAATATTATTTTTACTCATGTGGAAATAACAAGTATATATGCCTAAGTAGTCTATCATTACATATTTATAAGTTAATTAGCTCGTCACAGCACATGCAGAATATCATGACCATCATCAAGCGCATAACTTTTAAATAGGCAACACCCTAAAACCACATGTATTTTAGCAAATCATGTTTTCATGACCATAAGTACCAAGTACTATTTACATCTGAAAGTTACCAAGTACTGTTTACATCCCAACTACAGTTATTAATTCTCATATTTATACGAGCGGAACATGTTACGTTGCCCTCTGTATTTGACTGCTGCCCACCGCTATTACATTTGTTTTTTTTTTTTTTTAATATTGGCAGGGGTCAAATGCAGAAATTACTGTAGCTGGACAGTATGTAAAAGGCACATCCATTTCTGCTTAATTAGCTGGCATAGTCGCATATATATTCTGTGCGCAGTGGAACTCAAGGAGAATAAAAAATGTTATTGGAGTTGTTTAAATTTATTGCTTAATTTTATCGTTCATGTATTTTAAATTATTTATGTAATAATTAAAAAAGTAATTAATAGTGAAGTTTTGTATTTTTATTTTTTAAAATATTTAAAAAAAATTAAAACAAAAATAACAAAAAAATTGATAACTAGCGTGATCCATACATACAGACGCTATGATTTGGTCCTACACTTGAAGCCAAAAAGTCTAGAATATCTATGAGCGCTAGATGGGTGGTTTTTGAGGTCAGTGATAATTTACAATCTTTCACCAAGAAAGGAGGAGTCTGGCTCTTATAACGAGGTCAAACCACTCAAAACCCCACAATAAAAAAGTCTCCCATAAACCAAACCCTCCACTGGCCGACAACCTATTTCTGCCTCACATGCAAGCAAATCCAAATCTCATTCACTACCTTAAAGTTTAGTTTGGGTGTTCAATTATATTCAATTCATTTTAATTTATCATCATAATTTTTTAAAATTTTAATATAAAATATAATAAATAATTTAATTTTTTCAAATATTAAAAAAATAATAATATTAAAAAAATAATATTCTAACAATATTTTATCATTTCAACTCAACTCAACTCAACTCACTTCAACATCTAAACGCACTTTAAATTTGTTTCCTGTCGAAATACTTTTAAGACAGCTTGGACGTGGAAATGAATTTAAATAAAAATTAAATTATTAATTATATTTTATATAAAAATTTTAAAAATTTATAATAATAAAATGAGATGAGATGAATTGAAAAGTGATAAATTTGATTAGAATATTGACATTGGTTTCATTAAATTTTAGAGATAAATTAATGAAAGTATATATTTTCTATAAATCTAAAACTTCTCTAGCCATAACCCCATATTGAATTAAACATTAGATTAGTCAAACTAATAATATAATATTATTTTTTTCATATTTTACAATTATATTAACTATATATTAATTAATAATTTAATTTAATACTTAAATTAATGTTTCTCAAATTAAATATATTCTGACTCAAAATTAGGAAATAATAGTTTAAATAAATAAATAATAGTTATAGAATAGGAACAGTTAATCTTTAAATTTATAGATAAACTTAAATATATTATAGTTTAATGTCAAAGATTTTAATATATGTTGAATCTAATATAATGATTTTAAATATAAATTCGTCAAATTTTAAAATGGTACTAAATTAATAATTTTGATGAGTCCAATACCAATACTTTAGTATGTCATAGTTTCACACAAATCTAAAAGCTTCTATGCACGTGAGAAGTGAACAAATCACCATATTATATAAACAAAGCAAGGAAAATAGTTCTGAATTTATTATAAATTACGATGATTTAACATGTCCAGATAAACTGTCTATAGAGACCTGTAGATGGAGAAAAGAGTGCCAAAAACATATAGAGGAGAAGACTCCAATATACACTCTTCAATTTCACTCGTCTCTTCTCTTCCTGCGAAATTCCGTCCATCTCCACAACGGCATGTGTTTCCTCTCCAAGAAGTGAATGCTGGCCTGACATTTTTTTGGAAGTGCCGAGGTGGACCCCGGAACGCACGCACATCAACTTGCATCAAAAGAGGGATTATCTATATAATAAGATATTGACTTTTTTTTGGGGTGGGGGAGGGCGGAGAGATTATGGAGAGCTGCCAACAATGCCCACAGAGACCCGGCTGAATGGTGAAAATTTCAATTGCTGTTCATTGGCTCTTCTCTTCTTGAACAGAGGCTCCGGTGATGAATAAACCGAGGACCCCACGGCCCAAGAATCGTTGGAGCCATCGGAGCTAAAGCCAGCATCAATTACACCATTTGGGCTGCAAGGAATTTGCTCATACTTGCGCTTGTGAAGGTTGTAATGGTCGCAATTATCGGCCTTTGGTAGCTCAGCGATGAGATTATAACAGTCATTCACTTTTTCCTGTTACGATGCATGTCAATAATCTGTATTAATGACTTCACGTTCGAACTTAAATACGGACAAAAATTGAAGACAAAAAATTCATAGATTCCAGAAATAAACCTTGCTTATTTCAAGGACACCCAGAAGCTGGTTTTCGTATTCTATGTGATTACAAGGCTCAACTTGGTAGATAACGTGCATCATAGTGGCAGTGGCCAATACAGAAGGAAGATAACCGACGAATCTTGAACCTACAATATTTGAAAAATTGTAAACTGCTGTTCAGGAATTAAAAAAAAAAAAATCTGCCTTTGTCCTTCGTTCTTATCGAAAATACTAAGCTTTCCGCAAAGAAAGTTATGGGGATGCTTACCGGAGACCACAGAGAGGAGGAGACGCTCACAACGCCTGAGGAAATCCACTTGGAGATGGGTCTTCAATCCAACCCTCCTTATGACGTGGTCAATAAATGAGAGTGGGGTCACCGGTTGCATCTTCCACTGAAGGGTGGCGAGCACCAGAAGCTCCATTCTCTGAATAATTTTAGCCTCAAACACATACTTTGCGCCCTCCACCTGAAACGTACTGAACAGATTAGCCGAGATTCGTCGACTCTGAAAATCAACAAAAAGACGCCCACGGAATGAAATATGTAATAGATGTGGTTGAACGCACGTACTTGGAGGTCCAAGAGAAGTGGCACTTGGGTCTCTTCCACTTTTGCAGCCAAAGAGAGACAAGCCACAGCCACGAGTTGGATCATGCATGGCTTGTCTCTCTGAATATGGAGGCTTGTGAGGAACCTATCGAGATAGTTAATGGCTAGGATTGCTGTGGGTATTGAGAACCCATAATAAACATGGACTTTGAGCATCCATTCCACAGCCTCACGACGAGCTACAGAGATAGTACCAGAGTCTGTTTCTACAATGCTGTAATCAAGATGAGCTTGTTTCTGTTCTTTGGAGAACAGAGAAAGAAGCTCTTCATCTTCCCAGAACAAATCTTGCTCCGGCAAGTGCAAAGGAAAAAGAGAAGGTTTATTGACATCATTGTTTTGGCTGCCATATGTCTCACTCTCACTCTCCCCTTGTAAAACTTCCCCTTCTTCCACCCATCTCTCTTCTTCACAGTATAGAGCGTCCAGCAATAATGAAGAGCCTTGTTCGTGTTGTTCTATTTGCTGCTCATTCTGTAGTTGAATCGCCATCTTCTTTTCAGAAGAAGAGGTTTCAGTGCTCTATTCATTACACAAAAGAAATCTGGGTCTCAACCCCATCTCTCTCACCCTCAAAACTTTGAGTGGGGGTGCAGAGACCAGAGAGAAGTTGAAAGCAGAGAAGGAAAAGTAGAACGGATTGATTTTTAGCAGTGACTTCACGCTTGTCCTTTTATTTTTACATGTATATATCGGGGTTTGGAATTCTTTGCGCTTTCGGTGTGTTTAGTTGGCGGGCAGAAATGAAACGGCACACACACCAAGCCGGACCCCCGTGAAAACAACGTCTCACGGCATTACAATCGCGTTCTTATTGAAGAAGTTAATATCCAATGCCTAACTATATCAAATGGTCTTTTTGCAAGTGAGTTTACGCATCAAATTGTATATTAATATTGACATATAAAGTATATGTGTAATAAAACGTTGTAAATTAAAGATAAAAATGATTTTTGTAGACATATGATTTTCTTCTTCTCTTAATTTTTTTCTATTATTTTTATTTTTAATATAAAAAAATCATATTAGTGTTAGTACGAGGTTTGATGCACCGAACCACTGGTACCTAACAAGGCTTTATATATGTTGTAGTTTGAATCACTGTTTCATTTAAAATTACTTGGGAGGTTAGGTACTATGACTCAATGATTTATAGTAGAGAAAAAAGATCTGATGCCGATGAAGGGTTTTATCCGAGTTTTGAGAACATTTTTCTATATTTAGAGAGAGAGAGAGAGGGGAATGTGCATGAATTTGGGCGGGTAAGAATTATGAATAATAATAGGGTTACTATCTTACTATTACTTATTTACTATTTTTTTTTAATTTTATTTTTTTTAATTTTTTATTTTACTTAATGATTAAGAAAGTGAATAGTAGTAAAATTATATGTTTTTTTAATTTTTTCTTAGTGATTAAGGATGTTAAAAAATTGTTTAAAAGAAAATGATAAAAAAATAAAAAAATTTGAAATATGCTTGGGTAGTAGATGGGTAGTAATAAGATAGTAACTCTATCACTATCCAAGAATTATACAACCCACCAACTTGGCTAATATAAAATAAAAGGTAGTAACCAGGAAACATTACGAGTAGACAATTAAAAAGTTGAGTGTTTGTAACTAAAAGGATAGAACTCTAATTTTATTAATATGTCTCACTTATGGCAGAAAAGTATTGTGTACAAAGGAAGCATGAGGTTACAATAAAATCCCAAAGCCAAGTGGTTCAAGAATAAAGAACTAGAGTCAATACCGAAAGTTAGAAGCACATGCACTGTCCAAAGCATGCAAATTAAGCACTTGCTTAAGCAATTAAACTAGAGAAGAGAAACTTATCGTGTTGTCCAAGACTACAAACGAGGCGAGACTATCCGCTAAAGCAATGTCCTCTCTGTAAACATGTTTGAGACTAAAAGGAAAATGTCGCTTAAACTGTAAAATATCATTCCAAATATCAAAATATTGCCAAGGAAATTGGGATTCAGTATTAAACCAATTTACAGTAAGGAGAGAATCCGATTCAACAATGAGTTCAAAAATACTTAACGAATAGCACGTAGTAAAACCAAATTTCAGAGCTAATAATTTTCCAAGAGTATTAGTACCAAAACCCAAGAAACAAGAAAAATCAGTAATAATGGAGCAATTAGAGGACTTAAAGATACCACAACAGTAAGAAGGACTAGGGTTGCATTTGGAAGTGCTATCAATATTTCATTTGATGGTCCCAAAAGGAAGAGGAATCCATTTCACTAAGATAGACCTCTTAGCAGGGATGGTAATTTGAGAAATGTGAAGAGACTCATGGGTGGAAGCATTTTGAGTTGAAGAAAGATCGAAGCTTTAAAAGGATGTTGAGATTCTTGATGCAATTGACGATCTTATAAATGATGGAACCAGAATTAGTGAGAATGTATATGCAAAATGAATCAATTCTTTACATGTTTCTTTCATATTCACTCCATCCTTTTAAATTTGGCTGAAAAGTAAAGTAATTGCTTTGAGCCTTTGACCCCAAAGGAGGAACATTCCACAAGTATGTACATATGCATGTATTTCATTTTTTTTCCGCAACGCATAGTTCTGAAATTGGGTTTCCTTGCATGTTTTTGTCATGCTACACACTTTTATACCTTATTTATTTATTTATTTATTTGTTTTTATTTTTATTTTTTACCGGTATGTAAGAAGGAAAACCTATTAAATTATTGACGTATAGATTTTATGATTGTATAAATATTTCAATTTTATATTTTATGTTTGAAACTGTGTTTGGTTGTCGGAATGAGCTCATTTCAAATTAATTATTGATGAGATCTACTACTTTTTTAACTTTTTATAAAAAAAATTAAACTCATCTCAACCTATTTTATACATTACACATATATCAATTTACTTACATTCAAATACATTTCAATGAAATCCATTAAATACCACTTATAAATCAACTCAAATCATTTGAGACTACCTCAACATCTAAACACAATCTTAGGGGTGTAAAAAAAAAAAAATCAAAAAATCGGTTGAACTGGACCAGACCAGACCAAACCGGTAGATTTGATCCGATTTGTAAGCAATCTAGTATAGTACTGATTCTTAAGAATCAAAATCAATCTTAAATCAGTGTGGTACTAGTTTTTATACTTTAAAAATTGATTTAAACAGAATCATATCAATATATATTTATAATTTTGATATTATATATAATTTTTTTATATGATATTATATATATTATATGTTAAATTATTAATTAATATAATATAAAATTTTAATTTTAAATATAAATATAAATATTAAATTATTAATATAAACTTAATTTGTGATATATGTATGATAAATATATTTTTGATAAAATAAATTATAATACAAAAGTGGAGGAATAGGGAGAGATAGTGCGCGGCGGGAAAGTGACTTTGATAAGAGATACAACAAGAAGACAAAAGCGGCGCCCAAGTCCATGAGACAGATCATGAATAGAATTCTTTAAAAAAAAAAAAAAAGTGGAGAAAGCTAGCGAATGTTGTCCACCGCGATCACCTCTCACGGCCGACCATTATCGGAATTTAAAATTGACTTGTTTTATGTGTAGAGTAGCAAGGCAAAGAGTGGATGCCGGTACACGTAATACCAGAGCGAGTGGTAAAGTGGGAGGAGAGGAGGCTGACTCTTTCAAGGGCCCTGCCATTGGAAAATGGAAAGTCATAAATGATGCCGTTTTGTCTGAGCAAACTGACAGACAAATTTAAGCCGTTTGCCGTACGTTTTCCTTTCCTTTGCCGTGCACATTTCTCTCTCTCGTCCAGTTTATTTTTAATAAAATTTTATTCATCATCACACATTATATATAATATTTATTTTTTATTAAATATATAATATATGAATACTGAATTAATTCAGCAAAAATAAAACTAAACTTTTAAAAAATATATATATAAAATATTTTTAAATAAAAATAAAAATAATATATGATATAAATAATGATATTAAACACAACACATTGATCAACATATTATACAATAATATTATAGAATAAATTTATTTTTATAAAATGATGTTATTTTTATAAAATATTTTATAAAAATATCTCATATTTAGAGCATAATTATATAAAATATTATAAAAAATATTATGTATAAATCATTTTCCACATAATATATAGATATAATAAATAACAAAACTCTTCAAAATATTTTAAATCTTAATAGTACCTTTTTTTATGCTTTGGCAATGAAAAATATTATTTTATCTATTATTTTAATTTTTGTGTTTTCATGCATTTTATATTTTTTTAATGATTAATAAAGTAATTATTAATGTATATTTTTTAAAATATTTAAAAGAAAAAAATGGCAATTGCACTTAGGCCTGCAACCCCGCCCGTCCAAAGCTATTTTGGGTCTTTCCCGACCAGACTCGGTCCTTTTTTTTTTTTTAAATTATTTATTTATTAATTTTTTTTTTCCCCCTACTTGTGGGGTTGTTAATGTTCCCATCCTATAGGGTAAGCTTGTATCTTTAGATCCAATTTTATTCTATAGGTTAACAATCTTCTGTAAATGATTTCAAATAAATACTCACTTGGGTTGTTAATAACTTAAGATACTACTTAAAATACTAACAATTCCTGTGAGGGAAAAATATACCCATAGCCTATAAAACTAGGGCCCAGCCCACCAAGTCTTTATTAAGGACAAAAGAGGGACTATAAAGAGATAAGAAGGGACATGAGTGAGACATAAGGGTTGCATATGTCAGGAGGGCCAGGAAGAGATAAGAAGGAGACAAGAGGGATGTGAGAGGTTATGAAGTGTCAGAGGATCAGGGAGAGAAGGCAAACGGTTCACACAAGGGAAATTGGTCAACTCAAAGCAGGCTGGCATGTACAGTAGGGGGAGGCAAGCCTATAAAAGGGGATGCCCGGACTGCATTAAAGGAGACTTCTGAACTAATGAAAAAAAGGATCATCTGGACGAATGAAACGATGGAAATATACAGATAGGAAGAGCTTCAACCTTCTCTATACAGTGAGATATGAGGATCTATGAATGATTGTAAACAGATATATATTATATTGGAGACTTCCCTCCCCAAACCCCTGTAGACGTAGGCATATTGCCGAACCACATAAATTTTGTGTCTTCTCTTTTTACTTTCACAATATTTATTTTCTAATCACTGCCATCGACGTACGAAACTCCACCTTACAGCTGCACCGGAATACTATCGGGGATTCTAAATAATTCATATCGCGGCACCGGGGGTGTGGATTTGCCCAGGCCTACGAAACATGACGTCAACAGTGGCGCCGTCTGTGGAATCTCTATTGTCCCATAACTAGCGTGTCCTTTGTAGGCTGGAAACAATACACTCTCAGAGTTCACAATGTGAAAAACAAAAAACTGAAGTGATGGAAGGACGAGCTGACAAACAGCTTATGATAGCACAAAAGAAGAACGCAATAAAGGTGGAAGAATAATGATTTTCTAGCGCACAGAATAAATTCTGAATAACGAAGAAAGTTTCCTCCAGGTAAGTATTTTCAACTTTTTTCGAATTTTTTTTTCATAAGAAATGGGAGCGAGTAAGTACATATTGTACACCACAGTATCACACAGTAAATACGGAATGCGTAGAAATCACCTGCTCGGACATTACAAGTGAATACTGTGCACAGTAAGTTAGTAACATACAAATACTCACCTGCACAGTATTCCAATAAAGCATTGTGCACTTAAGGGCACGGTGCATGAGCATACACGTCTACGTGCATGGCCCCCGTGCACTGTGCGTGTGCACGGGGCCTGGCCCCCATTGCCCCCATAGCTCGCGGCTCCACGCCGCGAGCCCGGTAGCCCGCCAAAGGTCACCTCCTGGACCGCCGGCGGTCTCTGGCTGCAGAAGCCATGCCCCCCCCCCCCCCCCCACACCGAGGGGTCGTGAACAGTGCTCCCATGCGCACCAAGTTGTGCACACAAAGAGCGGGCTGAAGCCCACCCGTAACACGGCTGGAGAGGGGGTCCAGCGCCTACCATGTGGTTCACCAGCCCCGTCTGTCTTTGCCGGAGCGTCGCCGGCAGCCCCTTAACACCGGAAGTGACCTAGACGGAAACACTCTAAACATACAGCCTTATGGTGCTACGTGGCAGGAGAGGTGGGGCATCATCTGCCTCCTCTGGGCCAGTCAATGACCACCCACTCCCTTCGGCGTGGTTCTGCACGAACCACGTCTGGTAGCACCAAAAACCAACGCACGGCCCAACCGTGTTGCGGATGGAAGAGGTACCGGCGGAGGTCCTCTTAGTCTGCCGGCAACATCTGACCTCACCGGTGCTATCTCCAATGTCGATGACTAGCCCTTGGTGGCCATTCGCCGTGCACACAAAACAAAAAGAGAAAAACTGTGGGTGTCCAAATACGAGCACGGTTGTCTCATTGGTGGTCATTACGTGAACCGCCAGCACTTTCTTAGCCGTTACGTGAACCGCCGATGGGGCCCCTTGTTTACCCACCCCGTGTGCACCCCGCTGTGTACACGGGAGCTATACGGTGGCACTATGTACTCAGACTCCATACTTGGTCTCCAGCTCGGGCTCAACTTCGGCACCCCCTGCTCGGAAACAGTTGCTCAGTAAACACTAGACGACCTGCTCAAACTCACCCTCATGGAAAACTATTATTCGAGAGTCACCACGAGGGACTATTACACATTATTGCACGGGCTTCCCAGCTCAAAAGCTCAGCTCAGTAATCATCTGCACAGGATCCCTCATCTCGGTAAAATACATATACAGAGGAAACAACACACGCGGGCTCCTCAGCTCGGTAACACATGCACAAACTCCTCAACTCGGTAGCCACCTACACGGGGTCCATCAGCTCTGTAAAATATATGCACGGAGCATACGCTTCATTATATGAAGTACCAACTCGGAAACCATCACACGGCCACATATATCATGTTCTGGATAAAAATACACAACTTACATAAGACTTTTTTATTCTGCTCGGTTCAGTTTTCCTGTGCAGTTCGGCTGTTTTGTTCTGATCTGCTGCGCTATTTTATTATGCACGGCTCTGATTTTCTGGTCGGATTGGTTTTTCTGCACGGTTCGGCTATTCTGCTCTTCTCTGCTGTGCTATTTTCTCTGCTTGGATTGGTTTTTCCTGCTCGAATTTTCTGCTCGGATTGGTTTTTCTGCGCGGTTTGGCTATTCTGCTTTGCTATGCTATTTATTCTGCTCAGATCAGTTTTTCTGTATTCTGCTATGCTCAGTTGCACTATTTTCTCTGCTCGAATCGGTTTTTCCTGCTCGATTTTCATGTTCAGTTTTTATGTTCTGCTCTGCACTGCAGCGCAAGCATGGAGTCTTCCTGACTAATTAACAACTCCAGGTTAGCTACTTTCAAAATTCATGTGAATTCTATTTCTACTAACGAAGTTATCTCTATCATTGAAACAAACTGCCGGGAGTGAAAGGTCAAGAACCGCCCGACCTACCAGAAACAAGCCCGGTCTCTAGATTGGCCACGAAGTATAAAGCACAGGAACCGAGCCATAAGCTCTGATCTGCTAACAACTATTCTCAATGTAGTCTAAATGACTTGTTGAGGTTTGTGCAAAAAGAAAACGAAACGCGTTGGTGAAGGAGTAGGGCCCTCAGGCTCTGCCAACCTATAAGTACCAATCCACTAAGTATAAAGCACAGGAACCGAACCATGAGCTCTGACCTGCTAACAGCTATTCTCAACGCAGTCTAAATGATTTGTCGAGTTTCATGCAAAAAGAAAACAGAACGCGTTGGTGAGGGAGCGGGGCCCTCGGGCTTTGCCAACCTATAAGTGCCAATCCACGAAGTATAAAAGCACATGAATCGAGCCATGAGCTCTGACCTGCTAACAGCTATTCTTAACGCAGTCTAAATGACTTGCCGAGCTTCGTGCAAAGATCTCCTTCGAATAGAATCTCCATTAAGTGGAATCTCCATCAGTGACAGAATCTCCATCGAATAGAATCTCCATTAAATAGAATCTCCATCGAACAGAATCTCTATCAAATGGAATCTCCATCAGAGATAGGATCTCCATCGAGCGGAACCTTAAAAAAAAAAAAAAAAAGAGAGAGAGTCATTAGACTCTTTCGAGCTTCGCGCTCGCGCTTTACGCGGTCGAGTCCAACTCTCGCACCATTTGAGCTCCGTGCTCGTGCTTTACACGGTCGAGTCCAACTTTAGCACCATTCGGGCGTTCACAACATACGAGTACTCATTAAAACGCTGGATATTAGTTTGCAAACCCGTTCACCTTCAGTGTACCCCCTAGCTAAGGAAATAGAAGAGAAAGAAGCTGAGGAAATAGGAACATAATAAATTTTCTTTATAATTTTCAACCCCAAAATAGTGCTAAAAATTTTCTGGCTTCTGTGAGGGGAAAAAATACCCATAGCCCATAAAACTAGGGCCCAGCCCACCAAGTCTTTACTAAGGACAAAGGGGGGACCATAAAGAGATAAGAAGGGATATGAGTGAGACATAAGGGCTGCACATGTCAGGAGGCCAGGAAGAGATAAGAAAGGGACAAGAGGGATGTGAGAAGCTATGAAGTGTGAGAGGATCAAGGGGAGAAGGCAAATTGTAACACCCCGTATTTTAGTATATTTTTATTGAAGGATTATTTTTAATAATTCAAAAATATTTTCTCTTGTTTTAAAATTATCGGATATTTTTAGATGATTTATTTTATGATCTTTAAATTGTGAAAATTAATTTGAGATGTTTTCTTAATATTTAATTATTGTGATATATTTAAATTGTTCTTTATTTTAAATTAATTGATTGTTGGATTTAAATATTTTATTTTCATTTTATCATTACGTTTAAATTATTTTAATTGAGATGCTGTTTTGAAATCATTTTCGTTGGATCATTTTTGTGATCCAAGATGTGGGGATTGACTTCATTTCTTTACCTCCATTTTTCTTTTTTCCTTTTCTTTTCTTTTTCTTTTCTTTTTTTCTTTCTTTTCTCTCCTCTCCCTCTCTCTTCCCACGCGGCCTTTCTCCCCTCTCTACCCACCCGTTTCTCTCTTTTCCCAGCCCAGCCGCCGCACGCCGCTGTGTGACGCATCGCCCCTGCCGTTCGCTTCCCCACCGGCCGACGATCACACCTTTCCAACCTCAGCCTCCCTCGCGCCGCCGTTAACCTCCACGAACCGCCCAAAGCCGCGACCTTCTCTTCGTTCCAGCGCCATCGTCACACCACCTCCGGCCACCATTTCTTCACCACTTCATCATCGACCTCCTAGCAATCCAATGGACCCAACCCCAGCTCCGATCCGTCACACAAATGGTTCACACAAGGGAAATTGGCCAACTCAAAGCAGGCTGGCATGTACAGTACGGGGGAGGCAAGCTTATAAAAGGGGATGCCCGGATTGCATTAAAGGGGACTTCTGAACTGATGAAAAAAATGACCATCTAAACGAATGAATCGATAGAAATATACAGATAAGAAGAGCTTCAACCTTCTCTATACAGTGAGATATGAGGATCTACGAGTGATTGTAAATTGATATATATTATATTGGAGACTTCCTTCCCCAAACTCCTGTGGATGTAGGCATATTACCAAACTACGTAAATCTTGTGTCTTCTCTTTTTACTTTTACAGTATTTATTTTTCATTCACTGTCATCGACGTACGAAACGCCACCATACAGTCGCACCAGAACACTGCCGGAGATTCCAAATAATTCACATCGCGACACTAGGGGTGTAGATTTGTCTAGACCCGCGAAATACGACATCAACAATTCCAATCATTGTTGCAAGGAAGTGGGTCTTAGTGAAAAAAGAAAATTCAATCACTACTGCAATATTCTATAGTAGAAACTCCACCAAAATAAAAAAAAAAAACACACACACACACAAAACCAAGACCCTGAAGCAGAAACTCCACAGAAATCCTTCCACCAAAACAAACTAGCAGCACTAGAGGCACACAGTCGTCAATGCTGCACCGCCGAATAGCAGCATCTTTCGGAAACGGGCACGGGACACATATCACGATTCTTATGGGTGAAAAAAATAAGAAAAATATTTTAATTATAAAGAAATTATATAAAAATAAATTTATAAATTAACGTATCTTAATATAGTACGTCAGATTATAAAATTATTTTTATTATAAAATAGATCTAATAGATTTCATAAAGATACATCAATTTATGAGTTTATTTTATATAATTTTTTTATATCTGTAACAATTCTAAAAAAAATCATAGTTGAATGCATCAAATTGAACCCACTCCATCTGATTCGTAACAGATTCAATTCAATTTCGGTTTTTAAAAATTTAAACAGGTTTGGTCTTGATTCTTAAGAATCGAAATCAATTTGATCGATCCTGATTTTCATATTTTAAAAATCAATTTGAAATGAACTAAATGGTAATATTTTAAAAAATTTATTTTTATATTATATTATATCTTATATATTAATTAATATTACATAAAGTTTTAATCATAAACATAAATATTAATATTAATTGGACCAAATCGAAATCGAAAAGATAAAAAATTTCGATTTTAAAAATGAATTGATGGGTACCGATTGTTAAATTTCCAAAATCGATAGATATAGATTCAATTCCAAAAGATGTCTAGAACCGAATCACCCTAACTATTCTTTTTCTTCTTTTGTTTATCGGAAATCGAAAAAACTATGTTTAATTATTTAATATATAAGATGGGTTTATTTACTATTTTAAAAAGTAATTTGCCACGATCCTCTGTCGCCACATTGATGCCTTGGGAACTGTCAGGAGCGCCGAGGACCAGGGAAGCCACGCAGCTCTGACTTTGGAGCTTCAAACCTCATGAAAACTAGAAAACATATAAATGTTACAGTATCATTATGCTGTTTTGAAATATATTATGCAACAGGGGTATTGGTATTGACTTCGTCAAAATGATCTCTAAAATTTGATAAAAAGTATATAATTTTTATAAATCTAAAATTTCTCTAGTCATAACTTCACATTGAATTAGTCATTAAATTCATCAAAATAATAATATAATATTATTTTTTTAATAAAAATATTGTTATTTTTTTTCATATTTTATAATTACACTAATCATATGTTAATTAATAATTTAATTTGATTCTTGTATTATTACAAGACGGTTGGAGATTAAATGTGAATAAAAAAGACCTTTAGAGATTAAAAGTGAATAAAAAATAGATTTGATGAATGAATAGTAGACCTTCAAATTTGAAGAAACTTATAAATTTACTGTAGTTCAAAGTTTCACATTTATTTATTAGAGTAATCCAATACAGATTTATTTTGATGAAATTCATCAAATTTTACATTTGGTTAGGCTTTTGATGAAGCCAATGCCTATGCTATAATGGGTATTTGTAGCCTACAATTCCAGTATTAATAGTCTAAAGTTCTAACTTCAATAAGAAGCGCTTGTATTTAAAGGTCATTTCAATTTTCAGAAGATCTTCAAAACCCACAAGCTAGCTAGCTTGGACAGGAGTGAGAGTAGATAGGCTGATTTTCGGCCATTAATTTAGTTAAGCTTTCTTTCTAGCCTGGCCCAGGCCATACCCCATGCATGGACCGGGAAAGGCCAGCCATTCGAGATTGGCACCACTTGCAAAAAGAGTGAAAACACTGATCCGGTGTCTGAAGGACTCGATCCCCTACCCCATTTTCAGCCCATCAGAATACTGATATCTAAATTAATATATATTTCTAATCACTAATCTCACTTCAATTCGTTTTAGACACGAGAAAGTAAAATCAACGTATTCCCCAAAACAAAAATGTTCTGATCTCGTGAACCACTTCTAATGATCTATGTAGACAATTTTTTATAATTTTGTTCTGAAATATTGAGAAGTAGGTATGAAATCTTGAATATCAAACCGGACGAGAAACTACTCAAAATTACAAATAAATTATAAACACTTTTGATGAAGTGATGTTATATGACACTAGTGATCAATTGCTTGCTGTGATACATAATTCATTGATCCACATTCATTTTGGACAAATATTTGCACTTTTAGAAGAAAACATATATTTTAGGTAACCCATTGAGAATGCTCTCAAAACAAATGTATATACGCATTATATCATATCCATATGCAATTACTGGGCTGTGAACTTCTTTCGTTTCCGTGTGCAGAAGCTCCAGGTTGTCTCTCAAAATGGCGGGAGAGGGTACGTACCTTGATAAGGACCTGGATATATAGAACATGATTGAGAAGTTCAATTAAAGTGATTTGGATTGAATATTAGCAGCTAGCTGCAGCAGAAAGTATATTTATGCACCTAAAACGTCGTCGCAAAGATACCTGGAGGATAAAGACCGTGTGAAGATTGCGGAGCTGGTGGATATAGAGATGGAGGATAAGCAGAATTTAGTGGGTATATCGGTGGTGGAGGATAGACCGCTGATGGTGGAGCTGAGTATGGGAATGCAGGTTGATAGCCTGCTGCGTTAGATATTGAGTATGAAGAGTAAGGATCAGATGGAGGTGGGTAGGGCTGGGCCGGAGGTGCGTAAGGAGCTGCCGGTGCAGGAGTTGGGTAAGCATTGACAGCTGTTGTTGGAGAGCACCAATGAAGGTCTTGGAAGATTGGTTGAGTTACAGATGGCCGGCATGACGACGACGACGACGACAGATGAGCAAAGCTGCTTGACGTTGCAGGTTCCTGCAATACTCCAATATTATAATAAGCAATATTAATTATATATATTCATCTCCCAGGAGAAAATAACCTCCACGCGGGTTTTTAATATAAGACTATGATATTCGCTAATTAATACTACAAGTAATGTGACTATTGTCTGTGTAATTTTGTAGCAATTATATTATATATATTAATGTAACTTACCATGACATTATTCTCATAACGTAATATTAGTCGCACTTGTCCTGCATATCTGCAATGACAGGAGAAGGTGGATGATACATTAATCCTCTCGGCCTGATTCTGGTCCATATATATACATATATATATATATATATATATATATATAAATGGTACGTACGTATCTATCACTTTTATATATATATATATATATATACCGATTAATTAATTATGTCCCAATTACTTAATTCATTATAAAAAAGAATTACGTACATGTTCGTTAAGAAAATGGGATATATATTACGTACACCATTACATTTAGATTTAATCGAGATAAATCTTCATCAGATTTTCTTTTTTAAATCCGGGCTAGTAATTTAACGACCCAATTACCATAGCCCTTCAGGACATGAGGTATTAACGCGCGCAAATTTAGATAAATCCCATGAAACTGTATTAACGCAAATTGAGAAAACACGAATTAACAGCTAGCTAGCTAGCTAGCTCCAACCACTTGCATATATGGATTAATACTAGCTAGGTACGTAGTAGTATATAATATAAAGATCAGTATTCAATATCTTAAAAATGTTATTTACCTGCCATTTTTATCTTGAAGCGGCCAGGCGGAGTCGTCGTAGCCCCGAGAAAGAACCCTTTGCAATAGAATCCTGCTATCATCCAACATTAATATACCAAAACCATCTAGTTTAAATTAATTCATCATGATCCAAAACGATATATATATATATATATATATATATATATATATATAAAGCACGACGAACTCAGCGTTAATTTGAGTATATATAAATAATTAATTACTTAGCGCTGCCGATGAAAGTGTGGCGTAGAATGGTATTGCTGTTCCAAACTTCGCAGGTTAACTCTCCAAGACCTTCGATTAAGGGAAACGGGAACTTCTCCTGGAATACCGGATCCGTATGCCCATCTGTGCACCCATCAAAATTATGGTCAACATGATGTCTATATATAATAGCAGTTGTACTACTACTAGATCTAATTACTACCTGATCAGCTAGCTAGCGTATATAGAAAATTAAAAGAATGCGTAAGAGAAACAAACAGGTATGAGACAGATCAGAATTAGGGTGCAAACCAGTGCATGTTCTGGTGCTAAACTTGGTGCCACCATATTCGAGGCTCACGTACGGGTCCTGCTTTGAAACCCACTCGGTATCCTTCAATTTGTCGCAGGCAACCACTACGTACACACCAAACCAAAAAAATAAGAACAATAAAAAGAAGCTAATTTGAACAAGAGCTAGCTAGATATATATAAGAAAAGAAAAGGGTGAATTATGACATGAATGGAAACTATATTACCAGTGACTTCAAGAAGCTGGCCTTGGATACCCGTAATCGACATCATGCTTGGACGAGGAATTAAGAAGCTGGTTGATGCTGCTAATTACTAGGTTATAATATATTGACTTGTAGCTGTTTGATCTTTGATGCTTCCCAAGGGGATCGGATGATCCGGAGTAAGCTATCTACTAAATCACTTAATTGGTGTGTTGGATTAGTTTCTAATTCCGTGCTCCCTTCTGTTCAGAAAGAGGAAATTGAGTCCCAGATTTATAGTGTTCTAGATTTGGATTTTTAATGATGCCGGCTTCTGCGAACTTCCTATATCCGCGTATATGTTTTGCCTCAACTATAATCTCCATGTTTTTAATTGTACGGTAACTTCAGGACAGGAGCTTTTCTGTATTCGGAATGGAAAAAATGGTTGCATGCATGGAAACTTCAGGGATGCTGCCTGACCGAGTCCGTTGCCAAAGCGTGTAGACAGAGAGAGTCGGTCTACGTGAATCTTGGGCAAAAGAATTAAATAAATTAAAATGTTAATTTGGTTTTTTGACTTTATTATATTTGTACAATGTTTATCTACTGCACGAGTGTATCAATCATTATTATTTTATTTTCTCGTTTTGATCTGTATTTTATTTTCTTAATAATTACAAAATTAATTTAGTGAATTGAAATAAAATATATGGGTCCAATTGAGGTGGGTCCTGAACCCGAACAGAAAAGGTATTGATAGTGAAGAACGCCCTTCTAGATCGAAAGGTTTCGTTTTCGGTAGACCTTTTCTACCTAGCATTAGAATTCTATGAAATGTGAGTGGATCCCTCTTCCCAGGGCTCTCGTAGGATTCGGTCCTCAACCAGAAGAGAATAAAACTTCAAAGTCAATGGATAAGGCCATTTCAATTTTTTTTTTTTTTAAGACTCCACGTAAATCTTATACACCAAAATTTATAAATGGATATTGTTTAATGTAATATGTTTAATTTATTTATAATAAAATATGATTTAATCTCATAAATCATATTAAATAACATTAATTTATAAATTCTTTATATAATTTTTTGTTAAATTAAGCATTCCTCATATAATTTAGGCTCAATTTGGTTTCACAGATGATTTCAATCCATCACATCTCATCTCCTATTAATATTTAAACACTTTAAATTTTAAATTTTCAAATTTTCAACATATTTATATAATCATTATCTAATCATTATAACTTTTCCAAACTTCAAAACAAAAATAATATTAAGAAATTATATTATAATAATATTTTAAGTTTATAAGATTTTTATTCAATTTTTTCTCTCATCTTTCTAAAACTCTCATAAAACATCTTCACTTAAACTATTTTACTACTTTTTACAAACTCTTTTACTATTATTTACAGATTTCTCATCTCATATTATAATTTTTGTCAAATTGTAAAAAAATTTAAGATAATCTTGACATATGTTTATGCATAAAATCAACAAGTTGTCTTTAAAAATTCCTTAGTGTCGATTTTGGATAGGGTGAAGCTACACACCTATAGAGGATCTCACCAGACAGCAAAAAGTTTTCTTTTTTTTTTAATTGCTTTTTATCAAAAAATTTTAAAAATATAAAAAATTCACAAATTTATTAAAAAATAATTCCTTAATTATTAGATTAAAAAAAAAACAATCGGTAAAAAAAAGGGGTGACATTACTCGATGGGAGTAGTGTTTTCCTTTTGGATAAGTGCACTGTGGTCCCAATTTTTGTTGCGGCTGTCCCAATCTAACGCGGGGTTATGTTGTGAAAAAAGAGAACTGATTCAACCACAGTCCATTCACAACAGCTCATAACTTTACAATAAGAATATATTTAAATATATATATATATAAACACATTAAATTAAAGTAAAAGTAAAAAATAAATTTTAAAAGGATATTATTTTATCACACAGTTGTATAAAATTTGTAAATAAGTAGTTTCTATATCATTTATAGTGGAAGAGAAAAAAATACACGTACAACTTTTTTTACAACATTTTAAATAACTATATTTTATATGAGGGGTATTTTTAAATAAATATTTGTATTTCAAAACATAATTGTATAAAGGCCTTAGGTTTGGGGTATGCTCCCCCTAGATCTAAAGTTATAATCTCCTTGGATGCAAACAATCTCTAAGAGCTATTGGACTAAAAAAAATTTTCTCTTGAATTACCTAAGATATTCTTGCGGAAAACTCATTACCGAGGGTCTATGCACTCCTGAAATTAGTCAAGATGTTGTTCCAGACACCTGGTGCCAATAAAAAAAAAAATTATAAAAATAGTTGTACATATATATCATTACTAAAAAAAAAAAAAATAAGTTTTCTTGTGCACGAAGATAGTGTGTTGCTTTCTTCTCTTTCCTTTTTTCTTTCTTTTTTAGTTTTATTTCTCCCAATCAACCATTGCCGGGAGACCAAAAGATTTATATATATATATATATATATATATATATATATGTTCTTTGAAAAAATGTTCACATCTCGGATTTTCCTCCATAATTGCTCGAATTTTTAAATGATTGATTATAGATAAAACTTTTTAAGTGTTTTGCACAAGGGGCCATTGGAAATAATCCTATATAGTTCATTTCACCATATATCTTGATCCTAGTCTCAAACAAGAATGGAGACTCCATCAAGCGGGCTGCAAACAATTAATAATCCTGAGAGAGAGAGAGATCGGATCATTTGTAAGATAAATAATACTACTATGTTGTCTCATTTTATCTCTTCATTTTGATTGTTTATATATTTATTTTTTTTTCTTTTACTTATTGATTAAGAAAATAATTATTAGTATATTGATGCTTTTTTTTTTATTTTTATAAAATATTTAAATATGTTCAGAAATGCAAATAAAAAAAATAAAAAGTAAAATTTATACTAATAAATATGTCCAAAAGTCAAAACTAAACGGCACACTAGAACTACCCTTTGTCAGATTATTATAAGTTTGATGTAAAATGCGGAAGAGTGGCGATGTGGTGTTGTAAAGGGAAGCATTCATTTTTTACCATCGAAAATAGGAAAGGAAATTAAAGTAGAACACACAAAACAAATGAGAATGGCATTTTTCACGAGAAAACAGTAGAGTTACTATTTTTCAAAGGACGTAGGTGAACCAGCATGTAGTATGTACACACATCATTATTGCTGCAAGAACTGTCTTCCGGAAACAGACTGTTCTCTAGTAGCGTAATCATTTAGAAAAGATTTATTACGTGGAATTTATGAGGTTGTCAAATCGGGCGTGGCTAGAGAAAAAGAAAAAGGAAATAAATTTTTTGATCTATGGTAATGGGTGGTTAAGGTTTGCTCTACATACACAAGAAATGGTGCATGCAGCGTGTTAATCTGTCTAGAATTGACAACAGGAGATGTTTACCTAGACTAACCATGCTTGATTAGTTTATACGTATGACCGTTGAGCATGCATTGCAAGTGATGATTCTTTGAATTCGATTGAGTTGTACACAAATGGAAAAGATGTCTTACAAAGGGTGCATCTCATGGAGGCCCGTGCTCACTCGGGTTTCATTTTTAAACTAACTAAAGAATCTTTTCAGCTAGAATTGAGACAGTTTCATGTAGTGATAACTACGAAGTAACCATTTCATACAGACATCTATTGCTGTCTGAGCTGTAGAAAATATTTTGATCATAAAGAATCTTAATAGCCACATAGTTGGAAATTGCAGTTCGTCCCCAGAGATGCAAATGGCACTTGGCTAACTTTTGGGGACTGTGCTGCTTTTTATATATATCTTTTTTCCCTCCTTGTCTTGAGCCTTTGACTAGAACTTCTAATAGGATTTCTTCTCTACCAAGTAGAAGTCCAGCAATGCTTACAAAGAAAGTTCCAAGTCCAGCAACATCACATTCCATCCTTACCACATAAGGTCAGGTCATATTAGCTCCAAAGGTGAACGACTGTAAGCTCTAAGATGGTACATACAGCTGCATTTTTAGTAAAACTACCATCTACAATTATTTTAATATGTTCTTGGCAGAAAGATTAGCACAAGGCATGATGTGCCTCACCAAAAGGCATATGAGGGGAAAGGGGAAAAGGACGTGGGAGACACAGAGAATCAAATAATTTTTTAACAGAATAGTCTATTAACATTTCGAAAAAGGAAAACCAATACAAATTTGTAATTAAACCTTTAACATCCCTGGAGCTGACAGCTACTAAATACTAACCTCCAATTGTATACACAACAACCTAGCATTAAATTTTACAAGTTACTTGTTTCAGTTTTGCGGAAGCTGTGTACAACTTGAGCTTACCTCTCAGTACTCAGTATGGAGGTGGAGGATACATTCCAGGATAAGGACCTGATTGAAAACACACAGAAATTAGTCAAGTTGATGATTTAAATATAACTCATATAAGCAGCAGGAAGATGCACTTAAAGGCAAAAATACCTGGACGATAATAGGAAGAGGATTGTGGAGGTGGCGGGTATGGAGGTGGAGGATAAGCTGAAGTTGGTGGGTATGGTGGTGGAGGATAGGCAGCTGTCGGTGGAGCTGAGTATGGTGATGGTGGATAACCAGCTGAATTCGGTGGGTATGAAGAGTAAGGAGATGGAGCTGGGTAAGCTGGAGGTGCGTAAGGAGCAGCAGGTGATGGTATCAGGTAAGGAGCAGCAGGTGCTGGTGGGGCTGTAGAGTATAAAGGGGCTTGAGGTATAGATGGTGTTATATATGGTGGTGCTGATGGAGTAAAGCTTGTTCCAGGTTTCTGCAGTACCGCAATACAATTATTCAGTCAGCATAGAAAAGTAACCATAACCAATTACTGCAAGACGATGCAATTAAATAATCACCCAGAGTACTGTAATAAAGTAGCACTGTAACTTACAATGGCATTAGAATAATGCACTATCAGTCGCACTTCTCCTGCATATCTGCAATGGGAAAAAGTGTACATTAACAATCACGAATTTTGGTCCATGAAAAAGTTATTTGCCACTCTGATTGAGAACAAATTTGTCAAAAACAAAAAAAAAAAAAAAAAAAAAAACGTATTGTGAGAACTCTTAGTATTAAAATTATCCCTACCATTATTCTGCTTCTCTCTATCCCAAGTCTCACGGCACAACTCTACTCCCCCTAAGTCAACATGGGAAAAGAAGAATCCGTCTAACATCCTAGACAGGAAAGAAAAATGCTCCCCTAACATTTTCTAGTCCCCTCTCCCCTACTTTTTCAAAATTCCTCTATCACTATTAAGAAAGAATGTCTTCGTAAAAGAATTAGAAAATAACCAGCGACTGCTCAATACAGCTCAGAATTGAATTGTTGTATAACCTTTTTTTTTTTTTTATTGGCACCAGGTGTTTAGGAACAACATCCTGACTAATCCCAAGAGACCCTCAACAAGGAGTTTCCTTCAAATGCACATCAGGTAATTGAAGGAAAAAATTCTTCAGTCTAATGGCCCCTAGAGATTGTTTGCACCCAAGGGGATTTGAAACTTAGACCTGGGCAGAGCATACCCCCAAGCCCAAGGCCTTTACCACTTGAGCCAACCCCTAAGAGTTGAGATTGTTTGCACCCAAGGGATTTGAAACTTAGACCTGGGCAGAGCATACCCCCAAGCCCAAGGCCTTTACCACTTGAGCCAACCCCTAAGAGTTGAATTGCTGGATAACTCACAAAAGGAATTACAAACATTTATGTGGAATGTTATGATTTGGTGCCAATGATAACAAATAAAACAAAATCATTCAATTGTGTCGACATAAATTTGTTTACTTAGACTACGGGAAGTTGTTTGTAGATCTCCTAATCAGATGACATATATATGTATATGTATATGTATATATGTATGAATATCTATAGACTATATATATCCACAGACTGTTAATTTGAGCAAACCTAAAACTTCCAACCACTTGAATATAAAAAACACGATCATAAGGATAAAAGGTGTTAATTTTTTATTTAATTTACCTGCCAGTTTTAGTCTGAAGTGGCCAGGCGGTGTCGTCGAAACCCTGAGAAATAACCTTCTGCAATTGGACCCTATCACCGACAAAACCAAAAATCAAAGCGGCCCAATTAAAATTAATCCGTACGATCTAAAAAAGCACACGAGATAATTAAAGAAACAAAAATAAAGAAAGCTAATTACTTTCCGCTGCCGATGAAGTCGTCGTAAGTAAGGGTATTGCTGTTCCAAACGACAACGTTCAATTCACGAAGACCTTCGATTAACGTAAACACGAACTTCTCCTGGAAGGTTGGATTTTTGCCACCATCTATTTACCAATAGAAAAAACGTGGATGAGACTAGATGCTATAGCATTCTTAAAAAAACACGTAGAGAATATGCTTGATTTGAGATCTGAAAGAGAAATGGGTACAAACCAGTGCAGGTTCTGGTGCGGAACTTGGTGCTACCATATTCAACACACACGTACGGGTCCTGCCGTGAGATCCACTCGGTGTCCTTCAATTTGTTGCACCCAACAACTGCACAAAATCAAAGACCAAATTAAAGAAGAGGGACACGGAGACGGGCTTGCGTTTTTTCTTTCCTTCTTTATCATCAGTTTAAAGGAATAAAGAAAGAGACAGATAGAGAAAACAGTGAGAGGCTATGGAAATTATTACCTGTAACCTCAAGAAGCTGGCCTTGAATACCAGTAATCGACATGGACGAGCAAGGTTGCGATTGACTTTGGATTTTGATCTCCAAAAGGTCACCTCTTTAATTTATGAGTTTTGTCGTGTAAAAGCAAATTTATACAGAGCGCAAATCGCTTGCAATTAAATTTTTCCTTCGTTTATACAGAGCGCAGCCACGAGGGACAAGAAATGCTGACCGCGTGAGTTGCCAGCGCGTGTAGAAAGATGACGCGGCTACGAGAAATGACTAGTAACGTCTCAAATAGAGGAGTCTCCTGATTTATTCAAAAAATGCTCCAAGTCGTGTGAATCATTTTTCAGTTGATTTGTGGTTTTAAATTATTAAGCATGTAAACAAAGAGGAATGAATTGAAAGGGATGCTTTTTGGAGCTTTTTAATTCATTTATTTAATCAGGAGAAATTTGATTAAAATGTATATAACAAATTGAATATCAAATGAGGAGCTAGATTTATGAAGACAGTAAAAATCTCAGGAGTAGTATTTTTCCGATGTTATTAATCATCTTACACCACACACTTGTTATATAACATGTGAGATATGAAGATGATAAGGAAAATCATTCTTTTCTTATTATTAATACAGTGAGCTTCTCAGAAATTTCCCTATGACTCAGCACGCGGTTTTGAAGGCAGGAGACGTGAGGGCTATAATTTTCAAAGCCCAACCCCCGACCCAAAGCGGAAGCATTCATTGATGCAGTTTCCTAGAAATGATAAACCTATTAACCATTTATACATCCCTTTGTGTATATATAAGTTTCAGAACACAAAATAAAAACTAAAAATAAGTAAAACAGAATAAAACAAATATACCACTTTAACAACTAATTTGCAGTGTCATTAGCATCTTACATTTTTCCCCCTTCATTGGAAAGTAATGAAACAAATTTGGCATTTTGAGCCCAATAATATAACTATTATTCTCACGTCCAGCTAGTTTTTTTGTTTTGTTTTGACAACCAATAAACCAGAAACGTCATTGCATTACCAAGGAAACAAATGGATTGAACATGACCCAGTAATAAGTAATTTGAGTATTTACATCCAGTAAGCCATTTTATGTACAGATTAGCTGAGAATCCAAGCCAACCTACCACCGATTTACTCACTTTCGTAGTCCTCTTCATCTCCAAATGTAAAAACAGAAGCATCAGCTGCCATTGCCTTGAATTCACTCTCTGTGTTGTTGGGCACCTCAAGGCCAGAGACAGTAGTGTTTCCCAGAGATATATGTTCGGTTTCACGAGCCACACTTGCTATTTGATCAGAAGTTGTCTTCGTTTCAGAACTAGAGGTGGTACTAGTGGCAGTTCCTCCTGCTGCTGCAGAAGCAGCTTCTGCTTGTCTGCTCTTTGAGGACCCAGTTTCCTCTGCCTCACCATCTGAAAAAACGTCATCTTTTTCGTGACTTTTTGGGTCTTTCTTTTGGCTGGGTATGGGTGCACCCTCATCAACCAATGCACTTACAGTGCCCGAGCTTTCATCTGTATTCTTGAAAGTAGTTTCAGCGCTTGGTGTTGTAGGGGCGGCACTGCTGTTATAATCTACCAGCACAACTTCAACCTGAAATCCAGGGGAAGGAAGTTTCCTCTGCAGCCAGTAAAGAAGAAAAATTAATATTGTCAGACGCTAATCACAAAGAAAGCTAGTAAAGCAGTAACCTTAATAACGGGATCCATCTGATTCAGAATTAATGTAACGACATCTTGTAAAGAAAAATATTTAAGTGCAGGAATGTAAGTGCTGTATGACAGTGTGTGCAGATCATCACATGGTAAATGCTTGATCTTCACCTTGTCAAACCCATCAAGATCGTTGGTGTTTAGAACTTTTCTATTTTCCGTCATCGTTGTGTTTAACCAACTGAAAATTAAATAAGTAACAAATTTCAGTTTCTCATATAAATAGCTAAAAAGAGTGATTTATTACGATGGAGATGAATTACAGACAAGTAGAAATCTCCTTGGCGGTCGTGAAAATGGACTTTGAAGTCCCCAGCCAACTCTGTTAGGCCAGGCTCCCCTGGCAATGCAAAGACCATTACCCCCTTCTTGGGCGCACTAAACCAAAAATCTTGTGGCTGCATAAAAATAATATAGATGCATGAAATCCAAAATTGGTGCAACACTCCAAAGCCCCAAATGGACAAAAAAAATGTCACCAAGAACTATTCTTCAGATTTCTAACGAGTTGCTACCAGACAATCAGACCTACCAAAAGATCCTTGGTTCGTGGATGCTGTTTTGTGGAGAAGAGAACACCTATTCATTAATAAAACATATCAAAGCAAAGCCATCAGAATGCAATATAAAAAAATATAGAAAAATAATTGAGCAAAGCATAATGAATTATAAGCAAGTTTTGAAGCTGTGCAGTTTTTCGAAGATAACTAAAATGCAATCAAAATTGGGTCAGAGTGCCAATTACAGCATTTATCCTTAAACCTGTCATTCAAGTCCTCATTAGCCATACCAGTGCGTGACTAAGAAGAGACCGTACTTCAATCGTGACTGTTAGTCTGTTACAAAGAACAGTTAAGATGATATATATATATATATATATATATATATACACATATATTTATGCCCAATCACTGATGAATATCAGAGGGAAAAACTAACGGAAGTATGACAAATGAGCTTTATCAATACAGTATGATCAGATAGCAACAGGAAAGGAGGAAAATCTTCAAATAAAACTGGAATTCACAACCAACCATTATGATCAGAGACAGTAATGGAGGGCCTGATCCAATAAGGGCACCTGTGAATTCGAAATCCCCTAAGCATGCACCTGCACCAGATGTGATGTCAAAGCCTTGCAAAAGTCTGTTGACGATACAACAGAAATACATAGTGAGAAGTATACCTACGCCCAGGAGGGGTTTCCCCATTGAAGTATCTTAGAATACGTTCGAAATATTTGACATACCTCTGAAAAAATAGAAGGAACAAAAAAAAATATGCCTATAAAGTAAAACATAGAAACTCAGCAATAGATAACATAAAAAGAGCTAAAAAATTATCAGATAAAAATGGAAGACTAACAATTTGACTCGGGAGAACAAGCCCTTTTCCATCGACACATCTTTTCTGATTGTAGTAGTCAATTGACTCTTCAGCGGTTGGGAAGAACTGCAAAAAGATGAAAAAGTACAATGAATAAAAGAGTTTTTTTTAATAAATAAATAGAAGAAAAAGTTTATCAAACACCAAACTTATTGTCACATAATTTAAAAACACAATGAACTCTTGCCTTCAAGAATAGAAGAAGACTGGAAATCATCAACCCTGTTCTTGCCATTCCGGCCTTGCAATGCACAACCACGACATTCTCAATATCCTCCTTCAACCACGAGTAAGCACTTTGGCAAAAGGATATTATCAGTTGAATTGGGGGCAATTATGATCATCAAACGGGAAACAAGCCACCTGGAGAAAGACTTGAGGATTGATATATAAAATATAAACATTTGTCATTGAAACATTTTTTCATAATGCCCTTGTGATACCTCATTGACCATTGTTGTCTGTTTCACCATGTAGGATTATACCTAGAGGGAAGTCTAAGTCATTTTGTAATGACAAATGTGAACTATGATTTCTTAATAATCTGAGTCACTTGAGAGCTACATGCAATACCTTTCCAAGCTACATTCAAACGTGAAAATGTCCCACTACAGCTATGGAATCTGATTTAAATGATGCAAGGACTCAAACCATATATTTTCCACCCAGTAAATTAAGTAATCAAACGGGAAACAAGCCACCTGGAGAAAGACTTGAGGATTGATATATAAAATATAAACATTTGTCATTGAAACATTTTTTCATAATGCCCTTGTGATACCTCATTGACCATTGTTGTCTGTTTCACCATGTAGGATTATACCTAGAGGGAAGTCTAAGTCATTTTGTAATGACAAATGTGAACTATGATTTCTTAATAATCTGAGTCACTTGAGAGCTACATGCAATACCTTTCCAAGCTACATTCAAACGTGAAAATGTCCCACTACAGCTATGGAATCTGATTTAAATGATGCAAGGACTCGAACCATATATTTTCCACCCAGTAAATTAAGTAACAAATCATGGCACACCTTTCCTTCAAATAGGGCCGCATCATACAGCCTCTCAGAACAAAGGTTGTACACTTTATAATTTCCCTGCATATTGAGCAAGTAAAATAGTTGATACCCATACAAATGGTAAGACAAGGACAAAATTTCAGAGCACCAAAATACAATTTTATTTGCAGTACACAATAGCAATCATAACCAATTCCGATTCATAAAAACATTACCCAAATCAGATCTCGTCCACTCTAATTTGATAGAATAGAATAAAATCAATTAGTGGCTGTATCAACCTTGATAAACATCAAAACAAAATACCAGTTAAACATTTTGTGTCAGAATAATCTTGATAGAACAAAAGAAATCTCAGTTTCATAGAAAGTAAATTTGCTTTCCATTTCCCATGAACACCTGTAGCGGATATTGCACCACAATTAACTATAATTATGAGAAAAAAAAAATAGCCTAGCCGCTATGAAATGAAACGAAGGATGAACACTTCTAAGAGAGAAATTTGGATATTTCAATGCCAGGGAAAGAATTGCATATTATTGACTAAGTTTACAAGAAAAATCTAACGGGTAATGTACTTATCAAACAAATCTAACAGGTAATGATGCAACAATATTGGGCAGAAAAACTTGTGAAATAGAATCTACCCTAACAACAAAGCGTTCAAGAGTATTCTGTTTCTTCTCTACAAAGAAGCATGCTAAGATATTATAAGGGTCAATAATCAATCAATTGTAATTACCTTGTGATGAGTTTCAAAGAATTTGATCACTTCTTCCATGTGGTTTCGGTAGAACCCCTGGCATCACATATGAAGATAGAATGAAAAACTCACACATTATTGAACAAGCTGAGGAAAACTCTGCAGTGTGGATGAGTTGGTTACCTCAACATAACCAAAAAACCCAGAGCTCATATCACCAGCAGGGAACCCCATAGCAATTATATTTTCTGTGATATAAGACATATCCAGATCAAATCCTCCTTCCTGAAGACGAGTTACACCAGTCAAGGTTATATTACATGGAAATATGCATATCAATCAAATACAGTTACAAAAATGAGCATAAAAATATAGCCAAAAAACAAATGTACATTTACAATTCATCCCAAATAGATTATATAGATAGGTAAGGAAACAAGTTGATAAGGCAAGAAACCCACCTGGTATCTTCGTTTGTTTTGAGACACAACATGTCGGGCCTTAACCTGTACAGCCTTCACTGCATTCTTCGAAGAATCTACTAACCCTTTCGTTATAGTTCCAATAAAACCAGGTTGTGTGGTCATTGAAGCTCCATCAGAAGTATCCTCTGATGAACGAGCTTTTGGAGACAACCGTAATGCTAATCCGCTTGTAAAACGTGCAAAAGTTGATTTTCCAGCATTTCCAGTTGGAGAGTCATCTTGTGTGGCTGCCAATGGCTGTGGAATTTTCAGACTTTTGGCCCATGAAGATATTGAAGAAGGAGATAATTTAGATGGTACATCATGGGGAGAATTATCCAATCCAGAATGAGCAGCAGCTGCAGTTTTTATGGGAGCTGGAGGTGGCATATTAGGAGCTTTAATAGGAGGTGAAGTTGATGAATCTGCAGATTCTGAATCCATTCCACCACCACAGAGGTTTTGACCGACTAAGGATAGAAGTACAAGGTCGCAACATAAAAGGTGTCCCTATTGAAATTAAACCTGCAACTACAGAATAACAATAAATAAATAATTTAGAAGTTTCATAAACAATAATTCTTAATTTTTCTATTTTTGTAAATAAAAAGAAACTATGTTCCCCATGATGTCCAAATCTTTTGAACTTGTGTACAATCTTTTGTTGGTTTGTACCTCTTTATCTCTTCATTTTAATCAGAAAGAGAGAGAGAGAAGAAAGAATTGCACATCAGTACGAATTCCCACCAAATAGTAAAAATTGGCTGCCAAACTGAATAGGTAGTGGCAAGAAACACACACCCAGAGCCTCAAAGACCATTCTTCCAATAAAAAAACAAGCTCTCCACAGCAGGCTTTTCTTTAATTACCAGATAGTTCTTCAAAAGCAAGAAATGAAAAAAAAAAAAAAAAAAACGCACAGAAGAGTTTTAGTTTGCCACCGAAAAAAAAAAAAAAAAAAAGCCGTCTGCAAAAATCAAAGCTACTTTCGCTTCGGATAGTAGAGCGTTTATAATCCACACACAGACAATGTTACCATTTTAATTGAACTCCGTGAAATAGCCAATCTCGCGTAAACTACAGCTAGCTACAGATTATTTAGAATTGGAAGTTCAAAAAATATCTTCAATCGGCGAAACCACGCCAAAAGTCATAAGAATTTAATTATTGCAAAATAAAGCAACAAGATTGTATACAAAACCTACAAAAGGAAACTAAAAATCAAATGATCACTCATTTCGATTAAACAAGCCCGCGCAAATAATCGAGCATTTACAGATCCATGGCCACGAAACTTCGATCAGGAGAAGTATAATTATCTTACCGAGACTGAAAGGTCGGTCCTATGGAGATTCGAAAGCTAGTTAGGGTAGAGAGGGGGGGTGATGGTTTGTAATCGGGCGGTTTTGAAGGTGATGGTAATGGGAGTCAGCTCAGATGGGGCCTCAGTTGGTCAACGCATCAGAGGGAGGCTGATTGTCGTGATCTTTAGTTTGTAATCTGACGGTGGTCAAGTTTTGAGGTTTTTCGTGGTGAATCGCGAGGACGGAGGAGAATAGGCCGTCTCCTTCCATCTAAAATCAATTATTAATGGATCTGTTATTTTTTATTTTTTTTATTAAAAAAAATTAAATATATCTCAATATATTTCATATATTTAAACCTATATCACAATAAATAAATTTCAATAAAAATTACTCTTCACAAATCAATTCAAATTATCTTAAATCATATATATCATCTAAACGCAGCTCTAGATATCGATGATTATATCACCAATATAAAGATAGATAAAAATACAAGTAAGAGTGACTGTTGGATGGGGATTGGATTTTTCGAAGTTTCATTTTCTGATTTTAATAATTGAAAACGACTATTTTATTTTATTTTTTTCAATTGTCTATTTCTTTTTAGAGATTTATTATACATCAACTATTATTTATTTTCATAGCCCATATTTATAACTTTTGCATAGAATATGAGAATATTTTTCGTAAAGTATGAGATAGTAAATTGCAACCGAAGGAAAGAATTATTCTTCTATTTTATAAGGGATTAGTTCCGAACATCTTGCATGCAAGAAGAGAGTAGCTATTATTAGCTAAACCTTTATCGCAGAGAGAAATGAAGCGGGAATGGGAGGTTAGGTCATCATTTAATCCATGGCAGGAATGGTGCTATGCACCTTTCAAGCCTTTGTTTGGCTTTCACCAACGCCCATATGGCGTTGCTTTTTCTCTGAATGAAAATTTCAATGTCACTATAGAGTTTCAATGTACTCACTATAGAGTCAATTTCAATGCTAATCAGTAATACCCCCACAAGGTATCAGCAACAGTACATGGCTAAAGAAGGATGAAGTTGTGGAGTCCAGTCTAAATTTGGATTTGCAACACCAGCAAGAATACCTAGCAGGCTAGCATTGAATCACCCGTATCAGGTGCCATTGGATTTGCATGTTTAATATTGCATCGAGAAATTGTTTTGGTCGCATTTCGAGCTCAACTATTAGAACATATACTGCAACTAAGAAAGATCTGCCACTATTATCTGCAAACATACAAACTTCCCCAAGTAATTTTTCCCTCAAAGCTGAGTTTTCACTTGTGGTAGCTTCGCCCCAACCAACAAGAAGTCAGACCTTGCACATCCGAGCTTTTAACTCATGCTCCACTATGGAAAATATTTATTTATTTTATTGGTACCGGGTATCCGAAAACAAAATTCTGACTAGTCCTAGGATGCGCATACCCTTGACAAGAAGTTTTCCGCAAGTACAATTCGAGTAATTCAAGAAAAAATCCTCATAGTCCGATAACCCTTAAAAATTGTTTACACCTAAGAAAAAATAAAAATGCAAGCATATCACAGAACTTATACAAACTATCAAAACTAGTGGAAACAGTATGTACAACTTATTGATTTTGATAGAAAGCTTTTAATTTGTTTTTGTTGGGGCAAATAATAAAAGGTATTTACAATAATCACGGAAATTGAAATTTTACATCCCCATTTTAATTAAAGTCTACTCAAACTGGTAGTTTAGTGAGAACAAAGCAATTCTTCCAAGCAACCTCCCCTAGCAATGAGTGGGTCGTCAAACGCGTCTTCCTTCTTCATCATGTGGGTTTCCTCAATCCTTCCAGACCCAGTCTGATCCCAAGGCTTCTCAATTGCTGCTTATCTTCCTGCCAGCAATATAGTGAGGCCGAGTGCTTTTAGCAGGAGCCCGCTTGAACACTTTAACTCCCAATGGATTGCTGTTGCTCTGTTTCATAACATCAAATAAGCAAACCCCAACAAACTGGGAAAACCAAAAGGAGGTGCTAGTATCTATAACAATCAAACACAAATAATTACCATTCGGCAAGTTCCAGCATCAAGATCGCAGATGGGATAATCCTGAGGGCAGCAGCTGGAATGGTCACTGCAGCAGGTTGCAGACTCCAAGGGACAGCATCCCCATCCAAAGCAGAATTTACCATACTCATATATACAGCAGCAGGTGCTTCCCGTGGGGCATGAGTAGTAATCATCACAGACGGTTTCTGGACTAGCAGGAGATGGGGGAGAGGGACCAGGGTTAGGAGGATTCTGACCCTTTTTAATGGGGTAGGAGGCCTCGACAGCAATCCCGCACTTTCCAGTAGTGGTGTCAGCCACATTACGCTCCATCTTGATGTACCCATCCTCCCCCCACCTGGGACCCCAAGAGTTCCTGACTAGCCAGTAATCAATGCCATTTTCTGTACCATATCCGACGGCAACCACACCGTGATCTAATTGTGTCCCACAAAGCCCCGTGAAGACGCCCTAAATGGACAAAAAATTTGGAACAGAAGAAGATCAATGTGATGTGCATGAAAATTTTTGTTGTCTCCAGGACTTGTCTAGAATTCAATCCTTTTGAGTGGCAAACTCAAGTGATTCATGCCATCAAATCAAAGAGTTAAGCTAGAGGAATTTAGACCAACTTCACCTGGTCTGGAATGGAAGCAAGTTAGGATTCAGTCAAATGATACAAGAGCTTAGCTCTTGTACAACTGAATCCACTGGACAAATAGCTATACGCCATTTTTCATTAGTAGGGCATTTGTAAGCAAGACCAACACAATTATCACTATTCAGCTGACACAGAACCACATGCAATTGAAATTAGAGTGATACGTCTAGGGAGTTAAACGCCAATGAGATACAGCCATTACCGACTCATAGAGTTGGAAAGCTCTGCCACCGGCTTCAATGGCAACACTAACTGGTTGATTTGCCACAGCCTTCTTCAAGGAGTCCTCATCATTTTCGGGAACATCTTCATACCCATCAATGGTCACAACCCGGGCATTTTTCTGAAAGGATAAATAGATGAAAGAATAAAGTAGGATATAACACAGAATGTTCTGGCTGGAATCGCACAACCCCATGCTCTTCCAGTCAACGAAATCTTATTCCTACATAAGAAACTAGAAAAACAGCATGGATTGACACGAACCCGGTTGGGATCACAAGCACCATCACGAGCACGGTATTGGTAGTCTTCTTCAGTATCAATGCCACCATTGTTAATGATGAATTGGAAGGCATAGTCCATGAGGCCTCCATTGCATCCTTGGTTATATGCCTTATCACAGTCCACCAATTCTTGCTCCGACAAGGAGATAAGGTCACCTGTCACAATTTTATTTATCCCCTCAACTGCACCAATGGTCGAGAATGCCCAGCAACTCCCTTCATCAAGCAATGCACGGGTCATCAACAAAAGTTTATGGTATTCTTAATATTTGACCAGACAACATCATTTGCCAATCTAATCAAACTTATGCCCCATGTGCAAATTCACATATTTTATAGCGGTTGACATGTGATTTTTACTTAATATACTCTTCCTCCGCCGCCAATCAGAGTCTATTGTTTACTACGAATCTCACATCAATATGAAATTTTTGTATCATCTAAAAAACATCATCATGTAAGCATCAGATTAGGCAATCAAAGTGCATCCAGTTGACCACAAAATATAAACTGAACGTAAAGATAATTTTTCACAACCGTAGTTTCTTTCAATAAAAATGTTTTATTTCAAAGCAAAAAGATAGTTTCTTCTGAACAATTCTTCAAGCCACGTCGACAAAATACAAAAATGGATCTAAACGCATCAAAAGTCTCCTCCGTGATTGAAAATAAACAATAATAAGTACAGAATTTCCAAGCATTTTTCAGGTAAAATATCTTTCCGTGTCAAAGTCTAACAAACGTATCAGAAATTGGTTAGTTCACGACAATGACAACGTCCATTATCATCCCATGGTACCTCGACCATAGAACTTTTTTTTTTTTCCTTTTTTTTTTTTTTTTTTTTTTTACATAACGAAATCTGAAGCATTATGTTTGATTGACTAATTAAAAATTAATTCAATATTTTAATCGATTAATAATAGAGAAATCATTATAATTAGATCCATCGACATAAAACAAAAACTTTCAAAAGCAAATCAAACAAGAACTAACAAAAGAAAATAAAAATAAAAATGAAAACCTCAAAAACTCACCGCATTGGCCTTGATCCTTAACCTCCACAACAGCTCCTTTCTCCCTCCAATCCACGGACTCGGGCAATTCCTCGCCGGCCTGGTATGCGTACCGGTCACTATGGGTCCCAGAAAGCCTGTTCTTCCTCTCCATCCTGCCGCCCAAATACATGGACCGGTACTCCTCGTTGGTCAGGTCTGCAAACCGATTCAATCCAACCTTATACGTCCGGTTCTCCATCTTGTTGTGCCCGTCGATGAACCTCAGGTTATCCTTAAAAATCTCGAACCGCGTCTCCTTCTCTCCCAGGGCATTATAGGCCTTGCCATGTTTGACTAGCCAGGCCTCGTACATGGTCCGCATATGGCTCTCGGTCCTCGGGCCGTGTTTTAGATCGTAGTCGATGATTGACATGTCCATGGCCGTCGCAAGAGCAACGAAGAGGACCAAACAAGAAATCAGGACCAAAAATGAAGACTTCGCCATGCCTTTTTTTTTTTTTTTGAAAAAACAATTAGTACCCGAGGGGAATGGAGACGACGGATTCGAATATAATTGTGCATATATATATATATATATATATATATATATATATATAGGATAAGCTAGAAGGAAGGGGGGAGGAGAGAGAGAGTTTGGCAGAGGCCTGGGGGGAACCAAAAACTTCGTTGAAATTGTAGGAGTTTGTCTGTCCGGTTGGCCCACCTAGATTTTGGGATGTTAGTGGTTTGGCAAATGGGATTTTGCCAACTGGGAAGGCCTGGGTTTTGTTTGTTTATTTAGTTAAAAAGAAAGCCTGGATCGCCGGAAAAAAGGGTACTTGAAATTACCATTACGATTAGGATGTAGAGAAAATTGCCAAAACAGTTACTGGTGATCTTCTAGACCACGCAAATATGATATATATATTTGGGAGATCCAGTTCATAATAAAGATATCTTTCCAAGTTATTTTTAAGTTTTAAAAATATTATTTTTTCAGTCATAAATTAGTTTTCAAAAACTCTCATATTGTTAAGAATTTACTTATTTTACTTAATAGGGTTTTTTTTTTTTTTTTTTGAAGAAATTTTAGAAAATATTTTTTGTTTTGAAAATAGAAATACATTGTAATATCACGTTGGTTTGAAAAGATGATTATCAAAACTGATAATTAGAAGTGATCATTGGAAAGAAATTGAAGCCCAATGAGTCGATCTTGACCCGATTGCCTGCTTCCGGCCCACATCTAACAAACAAAGGAAAACTATAGCCCAACGACTCACAACTAAGGGTGAATTCCATCCGGTCCAAATGGTGTTTTTTAGACTGGACCGGACCGGTCGCTATCAATCCGATCTGTCCATAGGATCTAAATGGTGTTGTTTAAATCCTATTTCACTCTAAACGTCCATACAACCCTTGAGTTCACTTAACTTCCACTCGAGCGAAACTCAACCCGTAAATTTGCTTGATCGGCACATGACACACCGTTTGAGCAAATCACTAATCCTAGTGTTCGCTCGACATATCGCTCCAGCCAAAAAGAAAAAATGAGAGAGAAAGGAAGGAAAATATAATTGAAGGTCCCTATGAGACCCTTCATGAGTGTGTACTGCAAAAAAAATTAAAATTAACAATGAATAACTAAAATTTAGGAAAAATGTTTTATGGAACTCTTATTTCTTCATTACTATTGTCTATTTACATATAATAACATAAATTATCACATGATTTATGATATATTATTAATTGATAACATATATTATTTAATATTTTATATGGTCAATGATAATAAATTAGATAAAAATTATATCATTAACTTATATAATTACTATATGAAAATATTTTAAATATATATAATTTGGTTTGGCCTAGTCCAATCCAAAATTTATAGATCCAGGGACGGGACCGAACTTCTTCGGTCCACAATTTTTGGGACCGAGACCAGCCCCTCCAGTATTCAGTCCTATCCAGTCAGTTTTTCTAGTCCGGATAGAATTTTGTACACACCTATCACAAGAACCAAAAAACTAAAAACTTAATATCCAGTATGGGTTAGCCAAAAAAGAGAATATATATCCAAATTGTAAATGCCGTTTTTTTTTATCATTTTCTTTGTTCAATAAATTAGCTTTCTTCTCATGCACGGCAAGATTTTAAGACTCCGACTCGTACAAGCTTGGCCGGATCATCCATGCAACTTCTCTCATTCACTAAACACGTCATACTTACTGCAATATGAGACCGAGGCTGCTGCCGTATAAGCATCAGCATTGATCCTCACAATGAGCGCTTGGATTTCTTTCTCGAAGTTTCTCCAGTTGCTGCAATATAGGCTTCAGCATTGATATTCACACTCAATTTTTGCTTCCCAAACTCCTCAGCCTTTTTCTGTAGATCAGTCGATGTAAGGACTTGAATTATAATGGAAAGATCTCATGAAGTAAGACAACCCAAATCTTATGATCTACTATTACCTTGAGAGACATGGCCATGGCTGCCACATCTTTATTATTATCCTCAGACTTTGCCTCCCGGTCTCTCGGCTCCTGAGATTGCCATGCCAAAATTGATCAAATTCATTCACATAAAAGATAACATCACGTAAAACAGCATGAATCAAGATGTCAATAAAATGGAGACAATTGAAATAATTAGCTTCAGAATATACCACCTCTGGGGGAACAAATGCAGCTTCTCTTTTTCTTTTGTTTTCTGCTGTTTTCTGTGCCTGCTGCTCCTGCTTCTCTCGCCACTTCTTAGCTGATTTCTTTTTCTGTGACATGAAGAATTCTCCACTCGCCAATTGTTCGTCAATCTGAAAATACCATAGAATATTGCATACCATGTATTAATATTATTCCTTTTAACAAGACAAACAGATTAGTTAAAAGAGACACGAGATAAGAAGGGTACGGAGACCAATTACACAAAGTACTCTACAAATATATTCAAGGAACGCACTGAAAAGAACCAGACTCCAGAAAATACCTCACTTTATCCAACTAAACCAGCAAGAAAATCTTTGTTCCGACTCACAAACCAACCGCCAAAAGATAAAACCATATAAAACCGCTGAAATTTGTATCTTTTTCATGTGTGGAAGAGATATGACACAAAAGGCTTTTAGACCTCGATATTAATTAATAAAATCAAAGAAACAAGTAGCCTGATAAAAACATTAAAGCATTGAATCTCTTGCAGGAATCTAAAATATGTAGAGACTAGAAGTTCCTCACCTTGCTAGGCTGTTGTGGAGGAGGGAAAGGTGTATACGGTTTCTTTTCTTTAGTCTTAACCTTCTTTTGTTTAACATTTTTCCTGGGTCAAAATCATAGAAGTAATGTAAAATAGAAGAAATATGCATAACAGGAGATTGAAAGAAAATGATCATATCCATATACAACAAAAGAAGTAGTAGATGTTTTACTTTTTGAACTTTGGAAGAAACCTATCCCAGTTTTCATGTGCAAGTGCTGGATCCTTTTCAAGTTCTTTCTTCATCATAAGAACCTACTCAGAAAAGGGAGATCGAGAATGTTTACAGATTCCCAAGCATATCATAACTGTTGACGGTCCTCAAGAGAAAACAACAATTTCAATCGAAACAGAGGACCAATCTATTCACCTTGATATGGTATACAGGATGCATTTTATTTAGTATGCAGTCTTCCACAATCCTCCTGACTTGCTTCAAACCTTTAAATGAACCCATAGCAGCAACTGTATTGCCCTATGCATTTATAATAAAAAAGAGAAGGAATTCATTTCATGACTCCACATTGCCCAAGGAGAAGGAGGAACAAAAAGTGGTAATTTGACCTCCAAAATAACACAGAATAGTAACAATTACCTGAACGAGTATATAGCAGCCTGTCAGTATTTCAAGTGCCTGCACCTCAACCATATCATATTAGCCACTGGAAAAGAATTAAAGGAACATCTGACAGCATACTGCATCAAGCCAGCCAAGTAGCTATTCCATTTTCTTTCTTTTTTTTCCCTTTTTTTTTTTTTTTTTTTTTTTTGGGGGGGGGGGGGGGGGGGGGGGGGGGGGGGGGGTTAGCAAATGTAAACGTTGTACACACCTTTAAAGTGGAAGAATTAGGACCAACAAGATGTTGCCTGCGTTTCACAAATCGCTCCTGTACACAACCAAGGCCCTTATATCAATCACCAAATTATCTTAACATCAATAATCGAAAAAAATTAGACTTGACACTGAGTACAAAATTGATCACAGTTCATAAACCAAACATCCAAAATGAGAATATTTAACTCAATCCTAAGGACTTGACCTTCAAAAAAGTAGAGAACCTATCTCAATCTAGTATCACACACGAATCCCACACATGAGCCAAAACTGAAAATTGGCATTAAATACTGATCTTTTCCATGGCCACACCTCATACCTTATTACGGACCAAGTTGGCAATCTTGATGATGTCACATTGGATTTCATCATCCAGAATTTTTATTGCCTACCACGAAAATGTTGCGTAAGAACAAAAATTAGCCAACAAATGAAAAGCAGACAAAATGAAGTAGCTGTCTCACAATAGATACTAATAAAATAATTTCAATGGAGAGACTTGAGCCCAAATAATACCCAAATAATATTTTGTCATCAAAGAGATAATAATAATAACAGAAAGCAATATCTTGGTAACTATTTCACACCTTTGTTATTACAGAGAATCCATACAATATAGAAAAGAAAACAACATTGAAAGCAAAAGTAAAAAATTGTACCTGATGTACAGGAACACTTCTTGACAAAAGCTTAATAAGATCCCTAGCCTTAATGATGATATAAGGGTCCCTGGTCTTTCTGGTCGTGGAAACTGTCATGGAACCCTCTACCTGACGAACAGTAAATCATACAACGAATCAGAAGACTGTAATGTCCTCCAAGTAAAAAAATTAACAATGACAGATTACCACATTTGGTCATAAAAAAAAATAATAATAAAAAAAAAAATCAATGATTACACTTAAACATCCTTAAAGGCATCAAAACACAGAAATAGATTCTTAAAAATCAAAATTGTTAAATGAATCTCAAAATTTGAAGTTCCAACTACTAGCAGAGATGGAAATTGGCACTAGGTTATAAAGAAGCCTAATAAAGGCTACAAACTTTATAAACTAAGAAACCAAAGAAATGACATATACACTATCTGCTAAAGTTTCATGTAATGCAATATAAATCCAATCCGATCTAACAAAGAAATTGTTAAATGCACGTTACATTCACGCGAATATGACCAATCCGAAATAACAAATAAATTTTCGCCCAGATTCCACTCTATTTCTTCTACTCTCATTCTCGGGCACTTTTTGGTCCACATCTCCAGATATATCCGGTTGTTTTTTTTATAATTCATAAGAAATTTTATTACCAAGAATAGGCACAGCCCAAATACACAAGATGCATACCAAGGAAATACCTACTACACTATAGAAAGCAGGAGATATATCCGGTCGTTGACTGTTTCTTTCTAGTTTTACACCAGAACTGACCCAATAACTCATTAGAATCCTTTCTGATTCCTTTCTTTATGATGTGGAATCTCACCAAGTCAGGACCTTTTGAACCCACAAACCCCGCATACACAATCCCACTCGCAAGAAAACTCCTAGTGCGGAATCAAACTTAGAATACCCAAGTCTACGTTCATCCCAGGCCCGCCCTTTAAACACTCTTACCGATTATTCCTTAGTCTAACAACAAGTTTCTGCTGCCATAAACCCTTAAGTAACCAGTCCTAACCACCCGACACCAGTATACTCAGCTTCAGTATGCAATAATAATATATAGTCATAAGCCATTTTCATCAAAATCAATGATTCATTGACTTAAAGAAAATATTTGCGGACACTCACCAGATTAAGTTCACCCGAAATGCCATACTCTTTCAAAGCGGATTTCACATTGGGCCAAACCTCTTGCAAATACTTTTCTGAACGAAGAAATAGAAAATTCAGAAAAAGGATCCTAAATCACCTAAAATAGACAAAAGACGAAAAGGAAATTTCTTGGGGAAAACAACAAGAAGAGAGAAAGAAAAATAGAGCGAAGAAGATGGCTTTGGGTTATAATTACCTCTGTATTGAGGGAAGAGAGTGGAGAAGGAGCTGACTTCGAGCAAACCGGATTCGTTCCAGGACGCGTCGAACTTGTCGATCTTCCAGTGGTCAATGTTGGGGTCCTCGTCCCATGGCTTAGGCTTGTCGTGCTTCCCCTTGTGCTTCTTCGAATTCGGCGGATGTGAAACGTCGCCGTCGTACTCTTGCTCCATCTCTGACTATGGATATGCAGCCGAGACAAAGCCGAGCTATTGTAAACCCTGGACAGAGCGAGAGGAAAGAGAGAGAGCTGTAAAGCAAAAGGGTTTTACTCACCATTACACTTTGTATTCCACGGACACGACGGGGTTGGGTTGGGTTGGGCCTGGCCCATCGAAGCGGTAGAGTTGCTTTGGGGTTCATTGAGCTCGGACCCCCGGACGAACTAAAAAAAGAAAAAAAGTCCAGGAAGTATGGCACATTAGTAGGTGGGACGTCCACACCAGTTAATTTCAATTCGGCCGGAGAAGAATTGGGCTAGATTTTTTAATTTAATTAAAAAAATTATGAAATCAGAGGAGGAAACATCCACACATATATAAGCGCGTGTATATATCTCTTTGTATCTCTTTATACTTAAAAAGGTTATGATGGATGAATATGAATCAATAGTATCTTTGTTTGACACTTTTATCTTCCACTTCTATCCCTCTACATCTAGTCGTATTACGATTTTGCCTTTTTTTTTTTTCCTCTTTCAATATTTTCTTTTGTCTTGTATTCTCTTTCCTCTGCTCTCCCTCCTTCACTCTCTAATTCGCCTCTGTTGACCCCTATCGATTCTCCAAATCGACACCAATCTCGTTTACAATTCTCTAAATCTCGCCTACAATTCTCCAAATCTCACCACCAATCACTCCTGATATCACAAGATTTTTTAGTTGATTAAAAATTGAAAAGAAATTAAATAAATCGTTGAGAAATTTGGGAGATAGATACTGAAACAATTGGGACCTGCAGAGAAATTCGGAGAGTTGCAGACAAATCATGCTTCTTCGTTTTAGATAAGATGGAAATATCAAAAGAGAAGGTACGAGGAAGATGCACACTGTTTGATGGGGTTGTAATTCCCTCTGATCATCTAATTTCCTCCGTATGTACAGAGATCAAACTCAGAAATCCATGTATAAACATGAAAAACCAGGAAATATATAAAAGCAAATATATAGCATCATCTATCTTACCGATGAGAATGAGACAATTAAAACATTGAAAAGACTATCGTCGTGGGTGGCCTCGTGGTGGTTGCTAGAGGCAGCATATGGCGGCATCGTGGTGGTCCTACGCGGTGGATCTGGGATCCTGTGAAAAGAGAGGGCATGAGAGGAGCTCTTCAATTTGAGGAAAGGAGGAAGGGGAGGGGTCGTCGGTGAGGGAAGAGGCTGGTGGTAGTGGTGTGGGGGTGGCTAATGGCAGCGCCATGGGAAGAAACCTGTGCGTGTAAAGGGGATGCATGCGTGGGGCTAGGGAGGAGCTATGGGTGGTGAGTTTTATGGAAGTGGTCTACGGCGTGAGGGGAACTTGGTGGTGGTGCTTGGTGGAGCTAGGGCTAAGCTATAGTGGCGCAAGGGTGGAGAATCCATGCGTCGAGACCCATTTCGAGTTACTCGCGTGTAGCTGAGGGAGGAGCTGCTAAGGAGCTTCAACGATGGGGTTTGATGGCCAGTGTGAGGGGAAGCCGGTGAGGTGGTCGGTGACGTCGTAGGATGGCGCACCGCGACACTAGGCTGCTTGAGGGAGGAGGGTGAGAGAGAGGGAAGACGTGCGGTTGCTGAAGGGGAATGAGAGAGAGGGAGAAAAGGAAAGTGAGGGGAAAATGCTAGGTTTGGGACTTTAAATTTCAACCATCTATCTTGAGTCTTCATATTTGATCAAACGGTGGAAGTTTAAACACTGATTTAAACTAATTTAAAATAGATAATTAAAATATAAATATCATATCATACATAAACCATCATTAAATAAATGATGAAGTTTTGTTAAATATTTTTAAGAAAGTAAAACCATATAAATAATTAGAGTTTTTAACATAATTTAAATCTCATAATATTCTTAATTAAACATTCATCTTAAATCTCCTGATTTGATCAAACAGTGGAGATTAAAACACTAAAAATAAACTTACTTAAAATAGATAATTTAAATATAAAATCAACTTTAGTTTATAAAATACTAATATTTCATCATTAAAGTTTTGCTAAATATTTTTAAAAGAGTAAAACCATATAATAATTAAAGTTTATAATATAATTTAAATCTCATAATATTCTTAATTAACTAAAATCATTTAGATAAAATGATTTTCTATAATTATAATATTTTTGAGGTTTCCAAAATAGAAGAGATTTACTTTAATGATGAAAGAACGTGAGAACAATATAAAAACAAAAGATTTTGTATTTTCTCAGTTCTCCCCGAGTCATCAAGTAGTGTGGTTGAATTCTACAATTTATATATTTTGCTAAGAAAACTATTGCTAGAATATCCAAAGTCTTTCAATTCTCATATTACTGTAACGTTTGGTTATCATCACGATGCTTGTTAAAATTTGTTTTTCTGCTCGTATATATTAAATCATTGACTAATTAATTTTATTTAAAAATCATATTATTTTTACCTTTTGTGAATATTAGTCATCTCTATTTTTTTTCTCCTAACTAGAAAAACATGCATTGCACGTGACTCCACAACTAGTATATATATAATGAGTAATGTTATACACCACACTCTCATTCTATTTTAATCATACCAAGTAGTATGTGACACATTCATCACCATTAGAGATAATGAAATATATAATAAATAATCATTTAATAGTAATAAATATGTCACATCTTATTTAATAAGATGAAAATGAAATTACAGCATAGTGTATAAAATTTTTCAGGTATAAAATGATGTGAGAAATATAGTAGAGGTGAGGCACATTGACGTGGCATCCCACTAGATAGCGGCGTGCGCACCCTTCACTTACCAATGGCAATGGTTGGCTATCTCCAATTCAAATGTGAACGGTTCTCCAACCAAGTGAAGAGGAAAGGGGTCCTGGGCACAATTATATTGGACACTATTCGGTATCCCATTCACATTTGAATAAATAATTTATTTAGAGATGAAGCCATCAATCAATTCTGCTAATTTACATACATCTATTTCTGTCTTTACGATTGCAAAATTAATTATGTCTCGCCATCAACCGCCATCATCAACCTTTCTGCGGACAGTTCATGACAGAACACGTCCGAAGCATGAATATTACAAACGTGTCGAGAAACTTGATCCATTAATGGCATTGTTATTAAGGAAAAATTTAATTGTAAATAATTTTGCATACTAATACGTGTATTTATTCAATATGATTGATCATAAAGTAAATTTTATTAAAAACAGTACTAATTTAAATTTAGAATATGAAGACAATAATATTAATACGCAGATTAGTACGTAAACTTGTTTATACATAGCAAAACTCTATTATTAATGTATTCTATTCTCAACTACGTACGTACAGTATATATAATAAACATAATTTAATAATTTTAAAAATAAATTTTAAAATTTAAATCTTAGAAATTAAATTTTATTATTTAAATAATCTGAATAGTGTACTCTAATACCGATTTAGATATAAAAAAATTAGTTAAAATACAATATATGATATTACACGTCCCCATTTTCGTACGTACGTATGTACATATATATCAATTAATGAAGGGCATGAGTTGTTTGGATAAATATTTGTTATATATATATATATATATATATATAGAAAAATGATGAACATACATATTTTTTACAGTACATTATATAATTATATTTTAAAATAAAAAATAATTTAGTAAAATATTATATATATATATATATGTGCGTGTGTGTGTGTGATTTAATTAGATTGAGAAGACGGCCGCCATATAATATATTACTCTGGATGTATTTTGATTTTTGCTGAGATAAAAAAAAAAATTAAATGCCGGCGAAAAACATGGAGATTAATCAAAAGTATATTGTGATGACGAAGTAGTACTTCAAATCCATCCACTACGAGATGGCAGGCTGGCTAGGCTCACGAAACATAACCACTACAATCCACTATCGGAGAATTGTCAACACTCTTTTAATCACCATTTCTTCTGAAAACATTATGATTGTGAAGTTCCCAACCCACTAACAAGAAAAAAGGAAGAAGATCATGAGAGAGATCGATCGAGAGGCATATATATTGAGCTATAATAATAATATTATACTTGCTTAATTTCCAGAGTGTATTGCAAGGACCACATCGACTACTATAAAAACAAGGATCAAGATTCTTTAAACACCACCTCTTCTAATCTGATCTCGCTCTCCCCCCTTATGTTTCAAATGGGTAGCAACTCTCTACTTTTTAAATGCTTTATCACCTTATTCATCTTCTTCCCGTGTCTCCTCTGTGTAATCTGCCAGAACTGTGGTCCATCCTGCAGTCGAGGAGCTCGATCACCAACATCTCCTCCGGGAGTTAATTTAACCTTCGCGGACCAAAGAATCGCCGTGGTCTATCAGGTCATCCAAGACTTCAAGACAAAGATCACGGCAGATCCCCTTGGAATCACCCAAACTTGGGTTGGCCCAGACATTTGCAACAGCTACAAGGGCTTCTACTGTGACAATCCACCAGACAATGGCTCCGCCGTTGCCGTTGCTTCCATCGATTTGAATGGCTATAATCTTGCTGCCCCTACTTTGGAAGGTTTTATTGATCGATTTCCTGACCTTGCACTTTTCCATGCCAACTCCAACAATTTCACCGGCACCATTCCTTCGAATATCTCCAAACTCCCTTATTTCTACGAGCTCGATATCAGTAACAACGACTTTTCTGGCGAATTCCCGCAATCGGTGCTCGGTATTAATGGCCTAGCATTCTTGGACATCCGTTTCAATGGCTTTAGCGGGACGGTGCCGGCACAGATTCTCACACAGCCCCTTGAAGTGCTCTTCATTAACAACAACAAATTCATGCAAAAACTACCCGATAACCTCGGCAACACCCCAGCATCCTATCTCACATTTGCCAACAACAGATTCACCGGTCCAATCCCCGCAAGCATTGGAAATGCTTCAGAGACATTGATCGAAGTACTATTCTTGAACAACAAATTATCTGGTTGTCTTCCATACGAAATAGGACTCCTAAAAGAAGCAACAGTTTTTGACGCCGGAAACAACTTATTGACCGGCCCCTTGCCATTCTCGTTGGGATGCCTGGAGAAGATGGAGCAGCTGAACTTTGCCGGAAACCTTCTGTACGGGCAGGTGCCGGAGGTGGTGTGTGAACTCGGGAGTTTGCTGAATCTTTCCCTGTCCGATAACTATTTTACGATTATAGGGCCAACGTGTAAAAAGCTGGTGGACAGTGGAGTTCTTGATTTGAGGAAGAACTGCATCCTTGGACTTCCCGAGCAAAGATCGGCGAAGGATTGCTGGTGGTTCTCATTGTACCACGTGAGCATGAGCCACTGGCCCTGCCAGTATTCCTTGGGGTACACCACTTACATTCCTTGTAAGGCTCCTCCACATCCAGTGCATCATGGACATGATCGTCGTCCGAAATTAGGGTCCAAGAGAAAGCTGTTATCTTATGCTGCTCTTTCAAGACATAGACTCTGAGGTTGACTAGTACTACTCGATCGGACTGTCGGATTCATGGATTAATAGTACCTCTTTTTTTTGGTATCAATAAAATTATAATTATGGGATAGAATAGAAATATTAATGGCTAATATAAATCATGTACAATAAACACATGGACGATGTTGGTCCATCGCTAGCTGTAAAGTATTTTCTCAAGATAAACCTTTGGAAAAGTGGCCGGGGAAGTCAAGTACCAGTCGGAACTATAAGTAACTAATTCTGATGCGAATGATCAACACCATTAATTAATTCACAACCTATTAACTCCATTGACTTACATGTTGCACTAGATAGAGATATTTCACTAATAATCTGTAATGTAAAGATTGTTTAGTAATGTGGCAAAATGGAAAATGGAAGATATATTTATTTACGTGAACCACTTTATAAATATTGGCTCATGCAATAAAAGTCCTTTATTTTCACAATATGACTCGGATATTTTAATTAGATTGGAGCATCTAAAGCCAAGATATACACCACTTTTCATTGGAGAAAATGAGATGCAGAAAACTATTGTAAATACTAAGATCTAAATTTAATAGATTACTCACCATTACAAAGCCAGGTGGTTGGGATTGGTTGGGTTTTGTAAAGTTCCCAAACAGCAGTCTTATATTTCCCTTTCCCTTCTTTTTACTAAAGCCTTTTTATTTCCATCATGATTAAACATCCAACTTCATGTTCTCACAACAGAAATAAGACAAGACCCTAGCAATGGTACAAATAAATGAGTACATGAGGTCCAGTACAAGATAATATAAAATAATAACAAAAAGCTCAAATTGATGAGGCATTGTTAACTCATACCCTCATTTTTTCTTGCAGCTTTTTAGTGTCAAACTATTCCCCTTCTGTAAATATGTCTAGTGAAGCCATTGATGCCATCACAAGCTGACCTATGTATTCCTCAAAAAGCTCACTGCCAAAAAGCATCGTAAAGATAGCTGCATGATCGATAATTGCTTCACTACAATATTTGGGAACCATGCAATGTATAAGAAAAGAATCTTCAAATCAATTAATTTGGCAACAATTTTATTTCATTCTACCTACATATAGTAGAAGAAGACACACACACCATCACTCTTGAAATACATCGATTGATAAATTAAGAACAAAAAACTAACGTCGAGATTCCTGATTTACCAAAAGTGTCATATGCTTCTCGTTGGGCTGGATCCCTCAATACTTGGTAAGCCTCACCAAAAACCTGAATCCAAATGAATGAAAGAAATATATACATATAAATATTTTCAATGGTTTGGAACCATATGAGAGTAGACGAAACATGGGAATTAGCATTGTTCCTCGAAATTTTCAGAATGCAAAAGTATCATTCCTAATGTTCTTAGTAGATTAGTGGCCAGTGATTATTTTCATGTTGAATATGCTTGTAGAAGGGAGGGCTTTGGTCACAATTAGAAAAAAAAAAAAAAAAAAAAAAAAAAAGATAGGCTCAATTATATAGAAATAATAATAATCATATTAAGTTACCTACAAATAAATGAAAAAAATTTGAGAGTGACAGCCAAATGGATAAAAAAATACATATTGGACTTGGGAAGAAACCAAGGAAGTTTGGAATATCGATCCTGGACAGTAGGCTACTGAAACATGAGCTTTTGTATCTTCTAGGTAAAATACAAAACACAACTTACTTTAAGCATTTGTAGTAAAATACAATATTCAATAAGCAAGAAGGAAAATCTTATCTGAAAATTGTGTGCCGCAAGAGGATCTTCTGGGTTTTTATTTGGATGAACTTGTCGTGCCTACAAGCAAGACTCCAAAATGGGTAATGGGTTTTGAATGGGAGAGGAAGCTGAAGAGAAGAGGGGGCTCTGAAGGTGGAAGACTCCAAAATGGCAGACGCGGGAATTTGAATGGGTTTTGAGAAGGGGGTTCATTGCGTTCTTTTGCTTTTCCTGCAGTTCGGTCTGTGCCATCGAAGAAAGAATGTTAAAGAGGAACGGGAGTGAGGAAGGAGCGAGGGAGAGATAGCGAAAGAGGAAATGAGGGAATCAAAAGGTTTCCGTCGGTGTCATGCCAAAGAGGAGAAGAAGATGAGTGACCATATGCAATGTACCATGAATCAGGAGAGTGGCGTGAGAATTCGGGTAGCTTTTGGATTCCATTTCCATGCACAGTCAACACAAACAAGACACAAACAGTGGCTTAACTGGGAATTAATGGAAAACAAGAAAACTAACGGTAAAATAAGAAAAAAAATATTGTTCTTATAACAGAGTAGATATATATATATATATATATATATATACACACACATGCTAAGTATATATATTAATACTTACTGAGTATTTAATTATAGGGTCTAGAAGACATACACATATTACAATATAAAAGAGTTTGCAAGTCCTAACTAGCTAGCTAATCCAACTTGCAATATCCACCCTCTAGATTTAAAACGTATTTTACAAAACTCGTACCGGGATTTGGATGAAGAAATTGAAAAACTCTTAAGAAAAAATAATAATTTTATATAAAAATATTTATCTTCATCTTAAATTTTATCATCTTTAATTATATAGTTCATATTATATTTTTAAATGACTTCTTATTTAAATAAAACGTGTTATATTTAAATATTAATAAAACTCAAAACGAAGGAATAACGATTTTAATCATATATTAATCAAATGGGCTTTGGAAGAGAAAAAAATAATAGTTGGTGCGAGCAATGATTGTCCACTGACATGCCCTTTGTAGTAGTGATTCATCCGGCCCACATATTAGGCCCGTTTTGACGTGAAAGAGATAAATTGAATTATTTATAAATAGTAATGAGTTAAAATTATATATTAAATTTTGTTTGACTCATTTAAAATGATTTTAGATATATTTAGATATTAAGATGAATTAAAATATATTTATAAAAAGTTAAAAAAAATTATTAGTCTCATATGTAAAAAAGTATTGAATTAAAAAATATTATAGATATTTATATATTTAAATATTAAACTCAACTTAAAATTACACCGCAAACGTTACCTTAATCTAACATTAATTTCTAAACACCACTTTGGGTTCGCTTTTTCTCTTGCGCAAGCTGGGGATTCACAAATTCGGCCTTCGCCAATATAATATGATAAATGTTATATAGCATAATTTAATTTATAAATTTTTTTAAAATTAAATTATATCATAAAAATAATAAATAATATAGAGATATTACAATAATAATAGAGTTTATTTATGTTATATTCTCCTCTTTTTCATACCTCTCCTGTGAAATAATCCACCGACCCCTCCCAGCCACTCAAACAAAAGCTTCTTCCTTTTTTCTTTTTAATTAATGTTTCAATAATTGAGTACGCATTAAATTGCTGAGTATACAAATTCTGACACCTCAATAATTTAAGATCAATGATATCAATATATTTTATAATATATATTTTAAAATAGAAATATTTTTGTAAATCAATATTATTTTTATAAAATATTTTACTAAATTATTTTTTATTTTAAAATGATGTGTATTTATCATTTTTTATAATTTAAATTATAATATCGGGATTTTTGTTTCTATCGACTTAAGTAGTAGATTATCATGCATATCCCATCGGTAAATCTCCCATTAAATTTGGTAATTAAATAACAACAAAACATATAATAATAGTACTGTATGTTCAGGCATCGACCCAATAGGCCGTGAAAATTGTGTTAATAATTATTAATTGACTTTCACCAAATTATAAAAGTTATAGAATTATCGTAAGCTAGATGACACTTTTAATTAATTTTCATAATTAAATGTGAAATTTTTTTTATTTTTTAAAATTACATCTTCTAAAGATTGAATTTTCATATAAATAAAAATTTTCACATTTAATTATGCATTTATGAACTAATTAATAATAAAAAATTTTTATTTTTTTCTTAAAATTATTATTTTTTACATATTTTACAATTAGCCCATGTGTTCAAAAATACCAATTCTATATATCTAAATATTACCAATTCTATATATCAAAATGACCAATTTTATCAATAAATATTAATATATATATATGTTCTAAAAAACATTTTATATCATCAACTTAATACAAATTTTATATATAAAAATCATCTTAATACAAATTTCACAAAGTTGATTTTAATAGGTAGGAGAGAGAGAAAAAATAATAAAATAATGTTTGAAGAGTGAATTTAAAAAAACACTATTCGCAATTATGTAAAATTTTAAAAATGCTTAATTCAATTTAGAGAGATATTATATAAATATAAAAATAAATAAGTCATTACCGCTCTTAGTCCGTTGTCTAGTAATTAGGAATGCAAGTTGCCATTTAAAAAAAAAAAAAAAGTCCAACATTCGATCGTGTACGTGAATATGAAATGCAACCATCGAGATCATGTTCCCCCACTTACTTTTCATACCAACAAAACCTTTAGTAATGTGCCACTGTACGTCATTGACCTCTTCAGAGTCAACACAATATATACCTACCTACTCTGATCAGTTTGTATTGTGACACGAAGCATTTTTTTTTTTTTTTAATCTTATGTCGGCGATTATAGTTTATAGCTTGGGCAGATATTATTTATTATCAATATTCTACCTAATTAGAACACTAACGTCGGTTATACATAATGATAGGTTTAACCGTTATGATCACGGCTTAAGATATTGGATATTCGAGTTAGAGGTAAGTATTTATCCGAAGTTTATCCAACCATGCACCTTGTACTCCCCTGCATGATCAACGTTCTCTAGCACAGACAGACAAATTACAAATTAACAGACAGATGCATGCAAGAAGAAGCTGATCCCGTATCGGCCGCTCGTTATCTTCAACATATGTATACGTGGCCTTAGACAGACTCTAGCCAGCAAACTGATAAGATCAAAAAAAAAAAAAAAAAAAATGTAGATATTGTCTGAACTCCAAGCATGCATGGGCGCCACTGATATCATATCATACCCATCAGCCGAGTCTTCATGTTTGATTCACCGACAACCTAGCTAAAAGATCTCTCTCTGAAGCCACGAATTCAAGGAACTACTTTTCAGATCACTATTATATATATTATTGTGCGCGCATAGGTACTATAGCTGGATAGGCTTCGTCCCTGTCAAAACAATTTTTGTCGATTGTCCAAAGATTCAACCTCTTTATTTGCGCAATTTTAAGCTCTTTAGACTTTCAAAACCAACATCGCAATCTTTATGTTCCATTCATCTTGAAAATCTTCATCTAAAAAAATCCCAAAATTCACATGATTTACAGAAGGATTTATTCGTTTATTTATTTATTTATTTTTTGAATGCCAGGCAATTTTTCTCTTTTGAGGTCTGCGCTCTCTTACTATACTTTGTTCTAGTCATTCTGATAGAGAAGCGTAAAAAAGTATACATGTGTGTGTGTATATATATATATATATGTATACATTTCTACGAGTGTAATGACTCAAGAAAGGTTCAAGTTATAATTGGCTATTTTCTGAAAGTATTAACTCATGTTATAATTGGAGTTGATTGGAATTATGATAAATAAATAGACTTCTCTTTCTTATGTAATATGAGATCTCATTTACTATTTATGTTCACTCGATTGTGATATCCCAATGTCCATCCTTACATGTTTGACATTCTAATTGTACCATCCAATCGTAAGTAGTACTCCTCATGAAGAATTCTTAGAAAAAAATTTATTAGAAATACTTTCGTATATTTTTTAATATTATTTTTATTTTAAAAATTAAAAAAATTAAATTATTTATTTTATTTTATATAAAAATTTAAAAAATTTATAATGATGAGATAAGAGGTTTTCAAAATTTTTAAAGTTTTGAATTTTGCTCAAAGCAAACGAGAGATGAAGTATCATTTCATTAAAGTTATTTGCATAAATACATAGTTTTCAGTGTTATTTATATACTATACTCATATTTAATTTTCCTCTTAAAATATTAGTGCGGGAATATCTTTAACTGTTAGTTTTTTTTTTTTCTTGAAAAATCAAAAGATAAGAGAGAATTGTTGATTTTGTAAAAGGCGTTCAAAAAAAAAAAAAAAAAAGAGACAATCAATCAAGTTCAAGAAAGAAAAATTATTTTTATCAATTACTATTCATCATTCTATTCTTCACATCTTATGAAAAATATCCAGACACCTTATGAAAAATATTCACATCTTATGAAAAAGTTATAAGCGTGGAGTATAAAAATAAATAGTAACTAATACATAATATTTTTCAATTCAAGATACCGTCTCTTAAAAAGAAAAAAAATTATTTTTATCAATTACTATCCATCATTTTACATCATTTTATAAAAAATATTTATACACCTTATCAAAAATATTCTCCTATTTTATAAAAAAATTATAGATATGAGATATATGACGTGAAGAATTATTGATTTGTAGCAAAATTCTAAAAACAAAATACACCTATATACTCTGCATACCCGGTGACTGACTAACTTTAATTTTTACGCGATAACGTACGCTTTATCCACGTGGAGCCACGTCAGGAGGTAGTGAAAGCAAAAGTTACAACTCAGAAACAGCTGAGCATAAATCAGTTGCAGGATTGCCGGCAGCCCTGCCGGCAACAATCTGACGACATGCTCCGAGGCTTCCACTCTCACGCTCCCCTATACCAATAACAAAACGCGTTGCAATGATACAGCATCCAAGCGCGTAACTCTATTCGTACATTTCCCAAGGTCCACAAATCTTAAAGTACTATACAAAGCGTAGCTGCTAAACCTACAGCGAGTCTCACCTTCAAATTTGAAACAGCCCTAATCACCGCCACCGACAACTTATGTTATGGTACAGGTCAGGTCGCTTTACTTTTTTTAGAAAGTAATCTAAGGTAGTAAATTAAGATATTGTTTAACGAGTGTAAAATCTATCTTAATCATGTCTTTCTCAAATCAGTTTAATCCCTTTAATATTGGTTATTGTCGTCAACCCGTCTGCTAAGCCAAAAATTGATGTTCATGAAGATTCCCGTCGTTTGGATTGTGAGTTGGGATGATTTATGAAATTTGTGGGTTAAAATTTATAAATAATAGTGAATACTATCGAGCATCTCAATCCAAACCGGATCTCAAATCCTATCAAGTCAGCTCTTTTCCCATAGTTTCTAACCAACCAAACAGACCATGGAAACTTTGATCCTTCAGCTGTTGTTTGGAAACACTTGCAAAATGTTTACACCTATAAGAATATTAACACTTGCTATGTTAAGAACAAAAAACGAAAAGGGTAATAGTAGTACACCCTAAGCATAAACCCCATCTCAATGATCATCTTCATCATCCCCTGATGATAGAGAAGCTAAACCCGATGATGGCAATGATGATGAAGGAAAGGTCGAATTTTTACAGAACTCAAAGCTGCTAATCTCCATTCTCTTCAACACAAAATGACCCAACAAATCCACGGTCTCAACCAAATTCTCTTCGCACAAGAATTCATCGCTGCAAATTCTCTCGACCTCTCTGTTAAAGTCGTGCACGAATACATGGGTCGGAGATCCACCGTCCCTCTTGCTCCTCGCCAGCACGCTCGACGTGAAAATCGCAGACATCCTCCCTGGGGCCTTGGGGAAATACCCACGTGGCCCGTCGACTAGAATCACATCCCAAGGCACGTTGTAAATGTGGTTGGGCAGGTCGTTGATGCCGAGCTTGCATTCCGAGAACAAGAGGTTCTGCACGGGTCTGCACTCGTTGCGGACTTTGGATTTGGTTTCTTTAATGAGCTCCGGCATGTCGGATACCTTCGTGGAGAAGGACACGTCGTAGGCTTCGATTCCCGGGTGTGACTGTTCGAACCTGGACACCAAGAACTCATTCTCGTCCAGGTAGACTGTGTGGCCGTGGAAGTTGAGGGCGTGCCAGAGGAGGGATTCGTGAGTGAGACCGAAGGCTAAAAAGTTGCAGCGGGGAGAGCAGAGGTTAAGAGCCGTGGCTATGGAGGTGAGCTCGGCGGAGGACATGTGGGGAGAGGAGGAGTTGGGGGCGGTGGCAGCGTAGTGGAGGAGGGCGTCAGAGATGGAGGGCGGAAGCGGAGAGGTAAATGATGCGGAGGTTAAGCTTGCTGGTTTGGAGGAGGAATATTGGACGGTGGAGTTGATGAGGGTGAGAGTGAAGGCTAAGGTGAAGAACGTGGTAAAGAAGAGGAGCCAGAGGCGGTGGGAGCTTGAGAAGGAGGAGGCGACGGCGCCGTTTTGTTTGTGAATTAGTATGAGCTTGGTGTTGGCGTTGCTCTTCATTTTCTTGGGTGGGAAGCACGTACAGAACACGGGAGAGGAAACGAGACTTCCCTATTCAGCGCTCTCTCTTTCGTTTTGTTTTATCCAGGTTCGGTCTGAGAGAGTAATAACGTTGGAGATTTCAGTTCAAAGAGAGCCACGAGATTTCACGACGACCGAGGGATGAAGGAGATGTGAGCGGTGGAGATGAAATATTGGGGTGGGGCCCTATGAGATTGAGGTTCTTGTGAGGGGAATGGTGGGGACAGGGGGACGACATCTCAATAAACGAGGGAAGGGAAAGGCCCACAGATTCTATATGGACCAGTACGACATCGTTGGTGGGTATCAAGTTTGTCGTTAATATATCATTTTCCATTAACTTTAGGCTGGATTTTAAAATATGGAAAATATGGGGCCACAGTTTGAGCTAGCTACAGGCCGACGAATATGCAGCCATATTATAGGGGACAGATAAAAAGGAAATGCTTGGGAGTGGCAATTAGATCTCTGTTTTTTTTCACTTTTGGAAAACCATCTGCCCCTTGTGGCAATGCTACAGATACTACAGTACTGTCATCACAAGATTTGAAACAAACGAAAATGGCGTGGAAATAGAATCAAGCCTTCCAAATATAATAAATACTTGGAGTCTTTAACACCACCTTATGTTATGTTAAAGTTGTGGTCTGATTGGTATAATTTTAACGTTTAAAATAGAGATTTGAAGTTTGAAATTATATTTTTTAATTAAAAAAAAACTGTCTTATAAATAATAATTATTATTCTTTAATTTCAATAAGATGGATTTAGTTAGAGATTTTAGATAAGATGTTTTGTTAAAAGTTAAATAAAATATTATTAAATATTATTTTTATTTTAAAATTTATTTTTATATAAAAATTTAAAAAATTTATAATAATAAGATAAATAAGATAAAATAAAAAGAAATAGATTTGTGTATTCAAAACCTTCCTAAATTGTCGTATTTGATACTCAGTACCTGGCAAGGAAGGACATTTAAGAGGCGGCTACGTGGAGTCCATGCGAGAGGAATGCAGATATCACTCAACGTAATCGGCACCACATTTAAAGCAGAACCCTCTACAGGCTAAAGCATAGCCCACACAATAAATTTCGTACAATCTGCCTGAAAATAAACATATCCAGCTACTTCCTCGATGCGGTGATTGATTACCCTTTTTATATTCTCCAAAAATAAGAATTTTATCTATAAATAAAATTACTTTACCTCTCATATTTACAGTTCAAGCTGACCGCTTGAGCAAATTTATTTATACTTAATAATTAAAAAAGTAATTTTAAATGTATTGAAATTTTTTTTATTTTTTAAAATATTTAAATATATTAAAATAATTGAAAAAAAAACTCAAAACAACATTGGTCACGTTGAACGAACTACTCTCTATTTATTCATTCTTACCTTTGGAAGTTAGAACCTCAATTTTATATATTTGAATTTTTACTTTTTACGACGGAATTACCCTTTTTCAAACTAGTCTATTAACTATTTAAATGACATGAGAATCTTGGAAACTGTAAGGTGAACGAGCGGATAAACCAATTTAATTATAGAGTTAGTTAGGCGGGGTGTGACAACTGACAGCTTTAACCTGAGCATTGTGAAAAAATAAAAGCTGCAAAGTTACCAGGATTTACGGGAACGGTACAGTCACCGATTTCTAAAAGTTTCCAACGTTTCGATCATTGTCGGGTTTGAATGGAAGAGATGGCACCAAACGACAGCGCGGAAAAAAGCTCGTTTTTTAAGCTACGGACATGACAAGCTATTGATGCTAATTGGCACTCACGTACGGAGAATTTTTTTTTTTTTTTTTCTTGCTTGAATTTTAAGTTAATCTTATATATTAAATTTAAATAATACTATATATCATATTTTTATCTTATTTTAACTATATTAAACAGTATATAACATATTTATTATTATAAAATAATAAAATATTATATAATAATAAATAATCATTTAATAATGATAAATGTGACACATCTTACTTAGTAAAATGAAAGTGTAATAGTAATATGACGTATATAATTTTCCATTAAATTTAGATGTATAGATGGCATGTTATTCTCAAATATTGAATTCATTATTTACAAAATAAATTGATTTAAAATTTTGATAAATAATATCACATCAATACAATATTTAAAAATAAGATAAAAATATATATACCAAGTTCAAATATATTTATTGATGTGATAAACGAGCAAGTAAGTGGATCGATAAAGAAAAACAAAGATAAAAATAATACTGTTTCAAATGCATATTTATTTTAATAAATTTCATTGATAAAGAAACAATTGGGATAGTGGCGGGATTGTTTGGTAGGTAATAGTGGCAAAAAAGTGATTTCCCATGATGAAAGTAACTTTCTAGAAAAGTTGAGATATGTGCATTCTGCCCACCACTATGCCCTATCATTTCAGTTGTTTAAGATATACTCATTCCTAATCCAAACATTATTATATGCTTTTAATTTATTTATTTGTAAAGTTGCGTTCGGTGGAATCTCCTGATTAATTATTTTATTATTGATTTAATATGTTCCATTAGCTTGCTCTCATGTCCTACTAGAGTCAAAAGTATTAAAGCGACTTAGTTCCTCGTTACGACAAAAATCTCCCCGGCCAAAAAATCGCCTCACCAATCTCAATGTCGCCTTAATAAAATCATGGCTGAATTCTTGACGGGTATATCATGGCTACTTGCTTACGATACCAGTTATAATGTTAGTACGTAAGAGGAAGAATATGTTCGGATTTTGATAGGTCTAGTTAGTAGTTACTGGTACGGTACCCACCATAAACAGCAACCTACTTAAAATTGGGGGAAAGCCCATTGATATGGATATGGGCCTAAAAAAGGCCCATTCCATGGGGGAATCTTCTTGAGAGCAAACTTCTTGATTTGAGTAATGGTAATCAAACCTTAATCCGAGTAATGACGATTACTTCTTTCGGGGTCAAGTCCAAAATTTTCATGTTTATTGTTTGGTAATTAGAGTCCAAACTCCTACTGAAGCGTTGAGTTTATAATCATGCTCCTTGATTACTTCAGGAAGAATCCATCGACCAAGACAAGGAAAGCTCTTTGGGATGTGTGGTAACATAATACATTTTCATATTATTTCACATTACTATTCATAATTGTTCACTACTATTCAAAAATTATTAATTATTATTTATAAACTATTTCATTATTATTAACAAATGATCGGAGATAGTTTAACATCAATTTACAGAAACTTAGACCTGGTTTGGATTAAAAAATCCTCCAACTCATCTTAACTTTGATCTCATCTAATTATTACAATTTGTTTGAATTCTCACAAAAAATATAATAAACAATTTAATTTTTTCAAATTCTAAAACAATAATAATATTAAAAAAATAATATTCTAATAATATTTTATTTAATTTTCATCTCAGCTCATTTCATCTTAACTCAACTCTATATCCAAACCTAATCTTGAGATTTCTGATAAGTCAGGAACATCAAACAAAATAAAGCCTACCAAATTCCAATAAGCTTGGTAGCAAATCTCGTAAATAAAAAATATATATATCTTTTAAATATCGCAAATTCATATAGTTTTATACATGAGATAAGATGAGTTGAAATTAAAGTTAAAATTTGAATAAAATGTTATTAAAATAATCTTTTTAATATTTTTTTATTTTGAAATTTGAGAAAATTAAATTGTTTATTTTATTTTATGTGTAAATTTAAAAAAGTTGTAATGATTTGATGAAATGAATTAAAAAGAGTTGTAAATCAAACTAGTCCTGATCAAGAAATCAGGCACAACAATCATCAAAAGTACATACACGTTGAAACCCAAATCTTAAATTATTTGGACTCCAAGCAAAAAAGAGACATTCATAACTATTCAAACTTAATCCTGCTTTGCAGCACTGCCACGAGTCATGAAAATATTAAATTGGAATTGTCGGGGGCTTGAGAACCGCCGTACAGTTCAAGACCTATACTTGTTAGTGGAGAAAAAGAAGCCTGATGTAGTTTTCATCATGGAAACTAAACTATTAATAAATCAGTGGGATTGGATAAAAAGAAAGTTGAATTTTCAAGGGTGTCTAGCAGTGGATTCAGTGAAAATGAGTGGAGGATTATCATTATTATGGAAGTCTAATATAGAAATGAATATTTGTTCATATTCTAGAAACAATATTAGTGCAGCTATGGAAAATGAAGGGAGTGAAAAGGAATGGCAATTTACTGGTTTTTATGGACAACCTAATACAAATAGAAGACGAGATGCTTGGCATTTACTGATTTCCTTGAAACCTAAGGATAAAAAAAAAAAATGAAACCTTGGATGGTGCGTGGAGATTTTAATGAAATATTAACTCAGCATGAAAAGGTGGGTGGTAGTTTAAGAAGTGAGGCTCAAATGGAGAGATGTGGATTATATGATATGGGATGGGAAGGGTGGAGATTCAAATGGAGTAATGAACATGGTGATTCAACTTTTATTAAGGAGAGACTAGATAGAGAGGTTGTAAATGTAGAATGGATCAACATATTCAACAAGGCTAAGGTAGAAGTGATGGCAGCAAGGACTTCAGATCACAGACCAATTTTGATTTGTTGCTGGAAAGAATTTAATAGAAGAACTAATGAGTCAAATAATTTTTAGACATGAAATGGCTTGCGGAAGTGATGAAAAGTGTGAGCATAAGGTCAAAGAAGAGTGGAGCAAAGATGTGGGTAGTGCATAAATTTGAAAAGAATTCAAAACTATTTACAAAAGAGTCAATTAGTGTTGTCGAAATGGTGTAGATTAAAAGCTTCAGAGGATGAAAAGAAAATAAGAGAGAAGACTGTAGTGCTAAAAGAATTACAGAATGATGAGGGACAACATAATGTGAATGATGTAAAAATACTGCAGATGGAGGTTGGTGAATTACTTGCAAAAGAAAGTAAGATGCGGAGACAAAGGGCAAAAGTACACTGGTTTCAGCATGGGGATAAAAACTCAAGGTAATTTTCATGCATGTGCTACTCAAAGGAAGAAGCAGAATAGGACTAGGAAAATACAAGATGAGATTGGAACTAGTATGGAAAAGAAGGAGGAAATTTTTAGTGCTTTCAAGAGGTATTTTCAGAATGTTTATCAATCATCTTATCCAAGAAAGGAGGATATGGATGAGTGTCAGAAGCATGTAAAGTCAAAGGTATCGACAGAAATGAATATGACTCTTATGGCGCCCTTTACAGCTGACGAGGTTGGAAGGGCATTAAAATAGATGGATCCATGGAAGTCACAAGAACTAGATGGATTTGGAGCAGGATTTTATCAAGATCATTAAGAAGTAGTGGGACCTAAGGTTAGTATGGCCATCCTTGCTATGTTAAATGGAAGTCAATTGCCTAGTGATATAAATCATACGAATATTGCACTGGTTCCTAAGGTAACAAACCCAGTTTTAGTAAATGAGTTTAGGTCAATCTCTTTATGTAATGTTTTGTACAAACTTATTGCTAAAGTTTTAGCAAATCGACTTAAAGAGTGCTTCCTTATATTATTTCAAGTTGGCAAAGTGCTTTTGTACTAGGAAGGTCTATAATAGACAATGTAATAGTAGCTTTTGAGATTTTACATTCAATGTTGAAAAGAAAGAAAGGAAGGGTGGGGAGCTTAGTACTAAAATTAGATATATCAAAAGCCTATGATAGGATAGAGTGGAAATTTTTGGAAAATATAATGAGAAAGTTGGATTTTGTGGAAGGTTGGATAAGAATGGTGATGAATTGTATGAAATCTGTGTCATTCTCAGTTTTAATAAATGGTAGACCTGATGATAGTTTTAAACCAAGTAGAGGATTAAGACAAGGCAATCCTCTATCACCTTATCTTTTTATCCTATGTGCATAAGGTTTAAGTGCTATGTTATGTAAAGCTGAGAAAGAGGGAAAGATAAGTGGCGTGGCTGCAACAAAAGGGGGTACCAAAATCAGTCATCTGCAACAGTAGATGACTGTGTTATATTCAATAAAGCTGATAAGGAGAATTGGAAGACTATTCAAGAGGTATTGGAAAAATATGAAAGGGTCTCAGGTCAAGCACTTAACAAGCAAAAGACCTCTATTCTATTTAGTGATAATACTCATAGGGAGACTAAGAGAGAAATCATGCAGAATGCAGGTGTGATATTGTATGGGGACTATGGTAAGTACTTGGGGCTCCTAACGATGATAGGCAGAGCTAAATTTCAAACTTTTAAAATAATAAAGGAAATGATATGGAGGAAAGAACATTGTTGGAAGAATTCTTTACTCTCTATAGCTGAAAGAGAAATCATGATTAAAGCAGTGCTGCAATCAATACCAATTTACACAATGAATGTCTGTTGCCTAAGTGATTATGTACTGAGATTAATGCATTGATATCAAGTTTCTGGTGGAAGAAAAATGATGAAGGAAAGACTATTTATTGGAGGAAGTGGTCTAAGATGGGAGAAAACAAAGTGGATGGTGGGATGGGTTTTAGACATATTGAGGTGTTTAATACAGCATTGTTGGCAAAACAGAGTTGGAAACTGCAATTGGATCAAGACTCTTTGGTAGCAAAGGTGTTTAAAGAGAAATATTTTAGTAGAACCCAGCTTATAGATGCAAAACTTGGATTCAGACCATCATATATGTGGAGAAGTTTAATGGCAGCACAGTCTATTATGAATGATGGTTTGACATGGAGGGTTGGGAATGGAAAAAAAGTGGCAATTTAGTTTGATTAATGGCTACCTCAGTCTGAAATACATTGAATCAGATCACCTGTAAGGCTACTAGCAGCAAATGCAAAGGTGGATGAATTAATAAATGAGGAAAATCACAGCTGGAATGAAGAACTAATAGAAGAAATTTTTAACACAGAAGAAGCAACTTAGATATGCAGTATCCCATTGAGCAAGAGAAGAGGGGTAGACAATGTTGTTTGGGGGTATACAAAGGATGGAAGATACACACTGAGAAATGCTTATTATGAAGGGAAAAAAAAAAAAAGGTAGCTGTGGGGGAAAGCTCCAACTAGCAAATTAAAAAATAGATGTGGAAGCTTGTGTGGAACTCGAATGTGCCAAGGAAAGTAAAACATTTCATGTGGAAAGCTTTGCAATCAATCTTGCCTACAAAATTGAATCTGTGGAAAAGGAATATGGTGGAAGATGCAACATGTCCTATTTGTAAAAAGGAGGAGGAATCAATTCAGCATGTCTTGTGAACCTGTCCAGCTGCCAATGATGTATGGGTTGAGAGATCTAGTGGCCTGCATAAATCGTGCTGTGAAGAAGTAGAATTTGTTCAACTCTGACAAAGACTAATTAAGACATTGAAATAAGAGAAGTTGGAGAGAGTAGCATTAATACTAGCAGGCATTTGGTTAAGAAGAAATAGATTTGTTTTTAATGAAAAATTTGATGATCCAAGTCTGGTAATGAAACAAGTTGAACTGATGATGGAAGTGATTCATAAAGCAGAAGAAAAACAAGGTGAACATAGAAGAGACACGAAAATAAGCAGGATAAATACAAAGTGGTAGCCACCTAATGAATATTTCATGAAAATTGACTATGATGCCTCAATAAATAGAGAATAAAAGAAGATGGGAATTGGGATGGCAGCCAAAAATCATGTATGAGGAATTTAGTTTTCATGTTGTGTTGTAAGGAAATTTGCGAAGGAAATTGAAGTTGCTGAAATACTAGCATTGTGGAAGGCAATGGAGACAACTGCAAAACTAAATTTGCAAAGAGTTATCTTTGAAGGGGATGCATAGACAATAGCAAAAGCAGTGAACAACAAAGATGTTTATCATGGGTCGATAGATCAACAAGTACTAGATATTAAAAAGGTTTTATCACATAGGCCATCTTGGTTTGTACAATCAATCTTCAATGAAGGTAATAATGTAGCACATATGTTGGCAAAGAGAGCTGTGCAAATAAATGAGGAATAATTTTGGATGGAAGAAATTCCTAGCGAGTTTGTATCTGTAGTAGAAATGGATAAACCTTGTAATGAGCTGTGCTCAGTAATTTCTTAATGAAATGTGATCAAGTGGTGATGTTTCAAAAAAAAAAAAACTTAATCCTGGTTTCTCGTAGAATGATAAGACCTTAATTCTTCCAATAAACCACCTATATCAGAGTAAGATGAGCCCCCTTCTTCAACAACCCTCTTTGCCATCTCCCCAAGCGCTCTGGCTCTGCATCTCATTTTCCCAACGCTGTCACCCACCATAATCTCCTTAACCGCCTTCTCTATGGCTTCCCTTTTGATATTGTCTCCCACCAACCTAACCCATCGCTAAGCACCAACCCCAACACCAATCTTCAAAACATCAGTGATCAGCTTCTCGTTAAAGAATTGTTCGGCAAATATGGGCCATGTTACTATTGACAGCCCCGCACTGATTCCTTCGAGCGCTGAGTTCGAACCACAATGAGTCACAAAACCTCCAACTGCTTCGTTATCAAGAATCAGAACCTGGGGTGCCCACCCTTTTATTATTAGTCCCTTACCTTCCATTCTCTTCTCAGACCCTTCAGGCAACCAATCTTCATTTTCTTCTTCTTCTGCCTCATTGTTCTTGTTCTTCCTCTCAACCCAAATAAATTGTTGCCCTGATGCTTCAAGGCCTAACGCAATCTCGCGCAGCTGAGAAGCTGGAAACTTTGAGGTCGTCCCAAAGCATACGTAGACAACCGAATTTGGTTTCTTGGAGCCTAGCCATTTCAAGCAGTACTCATGCTCGTTAATGGAGGCTACCTTTCCTCCTATTTGGGCCCTATCTTCAGCTTTCCTATTGCAAAGAGAAACAGGGCCTATATGCCAGGCTTTTCTCCCCATAACCTTCATGTAATAATCGACATAGCCCGGTTCGAGCTCGTAAAAGCTATTGACAAGCATTCCAAAGCTTTGCTTTTCTGCTTTTTGGGCACTATCTAGCAACCTTGTAAAATCGTTCTCGAGTCCTAGCCGTATAGGATCCGCAAGTTGTGTTCTCGTCAATTGGATCTCATCCGATAGGCCAGGCAAGACAAATTTCTCATTGTTGGATGAGACCGTTTGGTGAGGGTTATTAAGTATTATGCTTCCCATAGCACACATGGATAAGAAGTTGGTACCATGGAAGATCAACCTTGGAACTCCATACTTAGATGCTAGAGCCGTTGCCCACGGAAAGAACATGTCGGCAACAAGGGCATGCAGGCGTAGTTCTTGCATTAGGTTGCCGAGAGGATGTTGGAGCAAGGAGAGGGTATCAAAGAATTTGCGGTGGTGTTCTTGGTTGGAGACCAAATCGAGGTTTTCGAAGCCTTTGGGGAGGTCGGCCTGTTTGGCAGGGAATTTGATGACTTTGATGCTGATTTCAGAGGGAGAGTTTTGGGTTTTTTCGATAGTTTTGGTGAAGTAATGAGTATTATGAGTGGTAGTGATTATAGAGGTCTTGACGCCTCTGGCTGCAAGAGCCTAACCATGTCTATGGTTGGTAAAATATGTCCCTGTGCCATCAGAGGGAAGAATAGGATGTGAAGCTGATCAATTTCAATAGCCATGCTTGAAAATTTCATCTCTATGAATTGTACAGGTTGAATATAATGGATATATAAAAATTTATATTGATGTTTTGGCTTGTTGAGTAGGTAGGTAGTATGGTTAGGAATTGCATGGCTGGTTTATTAAGTTAGTTTATGTAATTACGATTTTCTTTGTTATAAGTGAGTTTATTATTACAAGTGAGGTTATTAATAAGGAAAATGATTTATAAATAATATTTTGTACAATATATTACATAATAATATTTTAAATAATATTTTATAAAAATATTTTTATAAAATATTGTACAAAATAATATTTTTATAAAAAAATATCTTCATTTTATAATATTATTATATAATATATTATATAATATATTATGCATTTATGATTACTCTATTAATAAAGTGATGGAGCCGCTCTTTTTGGAAAGGGCAAAAAAAAAAAAAAGAGTGTACGTCACCATTAGACGCGTGTCGATCAGCAAAGCTTACACCTGCGTGATTATAATTTTCTAATGCAAGTGTTTTTTTTTTTTTTTTTTGAAATATAATGCAAGAGTTGAGAACAACGAAAAGTGGCAGCCGGTGGTGACGACATGAATTTCGTACCGTGTATTGTGTAAATAATTTCTTTTTACGTAAACTTAATATTTATTCAGTCGTTATAAAAAAAATTATATATAAAAAAATTTATAAATTAATGTTATCAAATTATAAATTTATTTTTATTATAAATTAAATTTAACAAATTCTATAAATTCAAATTAATTTATAGATTTATCTTAATATAATATCTTTATATATGCAGCAAGTCTCTAATTATAAATATAGAATTTGTACTTAAAAGTGAACTGCTCCCTTTCGATTTATTCACATGTTTAATCAGTGTGATGCTATATAGTATAAACTCTTTTATATTTTTTTGAAAAGGATAAATACAAATATTTTTTATGATATTTTACATAATTTTATTTTAAAATGATAGTTATTTTTATAACAAACTTCGAATACAACGCAGTACATGGTAAAATCACTTTTGAAGCGGAACTTTTTTTTCTAAAATTTGATAAAATAGTCCATTATTTTTTAAAGAAAATTCATTTTAATAAAAGAGTTTATCTTCAAATGACTTTGTGTTGTGTTTATCTGTGTTTTACACTTTCCAATACAAATTTGACATGTAGGCGATTTATGGAACCAACCATGGATGCGAGCCCCTCTTTCTATATCTTGTATCTGGAAAGCTCTACCTTTCTCTGGAACCTTATCCTCTCACTTTCTTTGGTGGCTGATGCTGGAACTGCTTTCATGACAAGGAAACCAGATGAGATATTTATTTCCTATGAGTAATGGGGGACCCAGTCCATGATTTCCATTCATGATTTCTCATTTGGCTTCATCTGAGATTGATGAAAAGTATATATTTTTTATAAATTTAATATTTTTATATTTAAAATTTTATAAATTAATTATTAAATTTATCAAAATAATAATATAATATTATTTTTTTATAATAATATTTTTAATTTATTTTTCATATTTTATAATTACACTAACTATATATATATTAATAATTTAATTTGATACTTAAGTTATTATTTTTTAATTAATTTTTTTCCACAACTTAATTACTAACATTATATTTCTGTGACCTCATCATCTATTACTTATTTATTATAATTATTACTTGCTAGATTTAATAATTTAATGAAAAGACGTGGGATTGAATCGAAATAAAATATATATTTGATTGGTGGACAGTAACACTTTAAATATGAAGGAAAATAATAATTTCATGTAACTCAAAATTTTTAATTTATCTTTTTACTAATTTAATATAGTTATATTTAAAAGAAATAAGTTATATTTTATAGAACTATAGAGAAAAACAAGAGAAAAAAAGAAAAAGGTACAAAAAAAAAAAAAAAGACCATGATTAGCCTAGTATTAGTGGAAACTTTTTCCTCGATTGATACTCACGATAGGGCTGTGAGTTGTAAAGGCTTAAATGTACAGTTGACCAGGTTGTTTACAGAGGGAGATTGATTGAGGGAGGGATGCGAAAATTATTGCAAGATCCTGCTAATAATTCTCTATGGTCTCAATCATGCAAGACTACACAACTTTTAATCCGTTTGACGAGATAACGTCATATTTATTTTGTCTCAACAAAATACGACACCCGACGCATGCTTATAAGGATAAAGCAAGTGCTCAAAGCAGTCTCTGCAGTCTGTCTTGGAATTTATTTGTGTTGTGCACAAGTTACAGCACATTAAAGTGAAAACTAGTCGTACGTTTTCGATTGATTCACAGCAATTAATCAAGCAATGCAAGCTTTAGCTCTTCGATCAAGGCATGCGCTCAACTCGGATTAAAAGGATTAAAAGGACACCCCCTTCAACGCCAGATCTCTTTGCCATCTAATTCCCAATTAGCGTTTTGCATTACTTTTTTTTTATTTTTTATTATTACTATTCAATTTTTTTTTTTTTTTACTATTATTCATATATCATCTGAAATGATCTTAGCATTCAAATGAGACCAAATTTTCACTATGAACACCAAGCGAGTTTATATAGGCTTGCATTCACACTTTATACATGCAAGAATAAATGGATCATCATCATGATTTTAATAATGAAAATTAGCATGTGGCTGTAGTATGAAGACGTGAGAGACCTTAATTTGTCGTTGAGGTCTTGGATGACCAAAAGAAGAAGAAGAAGAAGAAGAAAGAAAGGACCATCCTGATCTCCAAAGCTTACCTTTATAAAGGGCTATTAATATAACTGCGCATAATTCCAAATTACTTCATTGTAATAGACCATCAATATCAGAACATTTATATTATGAAACCTCCCCAACGTTTCTAGTATATATCAACCGCTGAGGATCTTCAGTTCTTCAATTAAAGCATTCAAATTGAAATATGATGATCCGCCTTTTTCCATTGCTCTCCTTGCCATCTCTCCAAGTGCCTTGGCTCTGCTTCTCATTTCCTTTGCTTCTTCACTTACCATGATAATTCGCCTCACTGCATTCTCTATTGCTTCCTTTTTTATAATATAAGCATCATTCGCCATCATATTAACGAATTGCTTATCAGCACCCACAGGGACTCCAATTTTCAACACTTCAGTCACTAGCTTCTCATTGTAAAACTGCTCGGCAAACATAGGCCATGTGACCATAGGCACCCCAGCAATCACTCCTTCTAACGTTGAGTTCCATCCACAATGAGTCACAAATCCTCCTATCGCTTCATGATCCAGAATCAATACCTGGGGTGCCCAACCTCTTATTATTAGTCCCTTACCTTCCATTCTCTTCTCGAATCCTTTTGCCAACCAATCTTCCTCTTCTTTTTCGTCTTTGCCTTTCTTCACGACCCAAATGAATTGTTGTTCAGAAGCCTCAAGACCCATTGCAATCTCCATTAGCTGAGAATCGGTTAAGTTGGCTAAACTTCCGAAGCATATATAAACAACTGAATCACTGTTCTTTGCATTAAGCCAATTCAAACATTCGTGTTTATCGATGGAGGATTCTTTTCCCCTCTGAACTTTGTCTTCATCCTCCTTGTTGCATAGTGAAACTGGACCTATATGCCATGCCTTCCTTCCCAAGACCTTTATGTAATGATTTGCATAAGCTGGTTCGAGCTCATAGAAGCTATTTACAATAACCCCATAACTCCTCACATCTGCTTCATTGGCTTCTTTCAAAACCTTTGTAAATTCTGTTTCAAGTACGCCTTCCTTTTCATTGAACTGATGGGCCATTTTCATCCTTGTCAACTTTATCTCGTCAGGAAAATTAGGAATGACGAAAGGTTCAGAATCAGATAAAACTTTTTTGTGAGGTTCATACACTTGTAGACTCGCCATTGTAGACAGAGAGAAAAAACTGGTTACATGAAAAACAAGCCTTGGGATGCCAAATTTAGCGGCAACATCAGTTGCCCATGGAAAGAACATGTCGGCAACAATGCAATGAGGTCGGTAATCTTGTAGTAGCTGCTCGAGGGGTTGTCGGAGCATCCTCGTGGCTGTCAAGAAACTAGCACTGTTTTCGACAGAAGTAAGGGAGTCGATGTTCTCGCACCCTTTTGGCAGGCCAACCTCTACTGTCGGAAACTTGATGGTTTTGATATCAATATTGAAGCCGCTGCAAGTTTTGGTTCTTTCAATCGTTTTTGAGACAAAAGACTCGTTGAGTGGGGTGGTGATTATGGTCGCTTTGACGCCTTGGGTTGTGATTAGCCTAGCCGTGTCGATGATTGGTAACATATGGCCAGGGGCCATCAAGGGAAAGAAGAATATGTGAAGCTGGCGACTTTTGCTACCCATAACACCTTTGAATCATATGTTTACAAGATGAACCTGATGTATAAGGTATATATAGAGAAGGAAGATTGGATTTTTCGTTGTAGCGAATCAGCGATGAATGCAATCCCCACCCATTCTTGCACTCCTATCCATAAACTGTTTTCTGCCCCACCTTTCTGAAGATGTTAAAATACTTGAATATTTGAGGCATGAGCAGCTCTGTTGTAGCGTTCTCCATGACTTATGTATAATACAAAACAATATAAATTATTTAAAAAAATTGTTTATAAAATGAGTTATATCTCAGTGTATAAAATAACATATAAAATACAAATCGCTACAGAAACCTGTTATATGTTGTGAGTACTGTTTATCCTTCAAATAATTTTGTTATTATTTATATTTTAATTACTCTTTTATTTCTTTTTACTTTTACATTTGAATACAAATTCTTTTTATTGTTCATCATTTAAAACAATTCTATTTATTTTTTTTCTAAAAAATATCTTGGAAATATTGTTTATCCAATTTTTTCTTATTTTGATTTTAATTTTAATTTTAATTTGGCTTATATATTTTTATTTTGTGTATAGGATCGAATTATATTACATTATATATAATAATATATTAAAAATATTAAAAAAATATATAGATATTACAAATTTATTGATAGAAAGGAAATGTTTAAAAAGAATAAAAATTACTATTTAAATGATATGAAAAAAATAAATAAACTGATATATCATATATTGTAAAAGTCATAATATAAAATAAAAAAATAAAATTTAATGATATATTTTAAAAAATAGGATAAAAAAAATTATTGTGAATGCTCTTATAGTAGCATAAATGCCAGAAAATGATGACTTGCTTTTTATACAATAAAAAAAGTTATCATTATTATTATTTTTACGGTGAAACTCACTTTTTTACCAATTGCACTTGTACAATTAGAATAATGTTAGAATGTCTCGTCATTTTTTTCTTTTATTTTAATTGCTTACATATTTTTTTTAATTTTTTTAATAATGAAAAAAATAATTATTAGTGTATTTATATTTTTCGTTTAAAAATATTTAAAAATACTTATAAAAAAAGTGCGGCGCATAGAATCGGCACATGAAGGGCAGAGGTGCTAGCACCACTCCACATAAAGGGCAATTTATGCATGTATTGTACATCACTCCACAGGAACGAAAGAAACGTGGAACTGGGGAGACCGTAGGGGGACTCCCATCTTATCAATTTGTGTCTTGTATTGTTAGTTTAATTGTAAATGTATTACTTGCCGAAGAAAAAAAAAAAAGTGGAACTAGAACTGTTTCGGATATTTCTTCTTTTTTTTGCATATACAGTGTACATATCACATCACATGAGTACGGCAAACATTTTCAACTAGTTTTTTAATTTTTTTAAAAACTTTTTTCAGTTTAAATCCAAATATCTTTAAATATATATTTTTAATTTTAACAAATCTATTTTAAATGTTCAAATTTTCATCCAATTAAATTTTAGTAAAAAGTAAGAAAGAAAAAAAATCAAAACAGATTTTACAAAATCTAATATAAAAACTATATATTATATTTAAACAATTTTTCAATTTTATCTATCAACTTTTATAAATCACAATACAAAATATGTATTAGCATCCGCTACTGTGCGGCATCAGCCATTTGCACACCTTACATGGCACCCATTGCGTGCTCGCCTGTCACACGACTCCTCTGTCATTTGAAATTTCATTTGAAATTTTTTCCCTTCTTTTCCCGTCAACCTCAGTTCCCCACGCAGGCACATTCGTCTTCAAACTCACCCTTAGCTCCCCACCCAGGCGATTCGTCTTCAACCTCACCCTCAGTTCCCCACCTCAAGGCTCACGACAGCTTCGTCTCCAACCTCACCCCGTCCCCAAGCACGTCAACTGCTCCAGTCCAAGCCCTCGACCCCAAGCACCTTCGACCTCAGACCGACGGAAGACGAAATCCCCAAGCAGTGAAGCTTCCAGTCCAAACCCCCGAGCCCAAGCACTTCCAATCCAAGCCCCTGACCCCAAACACATCGTCTCTGTGATTCTTGGTTTGCTGTGATTTCTTCCCTGTGATTTCTTGGTTTTATATGAAGTCCCGTCCTCTTCTCTGTGATTTCTTCCCACTGATTTATTGGTTTTACATTTTGAATGTCTCTGTGATTTCAGTCTACTAATTTATTGGTTATACATTTTAAATGTCTCTGTAATTTTTTCCAAATTGATAATAATCTAGGGTTTTTTTCCACAATTTTATCGTATGTTTCCTTTTAGCTTTGTGATAAGGTAATTGAGGTCTTTTTGTATTTTTCCCAACTTTTTGGCATATGATAACTCATTATACGGTGGGGGCGGAATACGGTATTCCTTAACAAACTTTGAAATTCAGCAAATTACAGAGAACCCAAAAAAAAAAAAAAAAATTAGAAGTAAAGAAATGGCTCTAAACTAGTAGGGTTGAAAGCTTCAATTTTTGTACTATGAGAGATATTGTGGTTTGTTTGCATATTTTAAGCAGATCCTTCAATTAAAATATTTTGAAAATCCTTAAAACATTGTTGTGCATTCCCTCATGTCATCTTGAATGGCTTGTCAACAATTTCATTCAAGGAAAACAATGAGTTGGTAGTAGGAGGTTCACTCATTTCATGTGAAAAGGCAATTCATGCTTTCATCCTTTGATTGAAACTGATGTTTATGTTTCTGATCTATATGTTCAAGAGTCGCTTTAAGAGTGCTCTCAGACACATCTAATGCAATTATGCAATGTATGATTTATGAGTTTTGTAGGTATGCTAATAGAAAAGAACTGCTACTCTTGTTCTTAGGTTGAATGAGGATAAGAAATTGTAAACCAAGCAGAGATGGATGTCATTTTCTCATAACAAATAATTGGCTCTAATTCTCAGTGCACAATCATTAGAAGATGCAAGCTTGCTCAGGTGATTATTTAGAGTCTTGTTGTTTATAGTTTTGGATTTCAAGTTTGCTCGAGTTGATATATTCGATTTTGCTCAGTTGATGATTTGAATCATTTATGATGTATTCTCATATCAGTTCATCCATTGTATAGTTTTGGATTTCGAGTTTTTGATAATGTGTTCTCAGACTTGTTATAGTTTTGGATTTCGAGTTTTAATGAAGAATTGAATTGCAATTTTTACTATTGCCAGTTTTTGAATTTGCTTCTGAGGTTATATTCTTGAGTGATGTCTATTTTTACCATTTACAATTTTTACTTTGCTGCTGCTGGAAAGTATACTCTTGTTTTCACAGATGCAAAGAGTGAATTCTGGAACATGCAATGTTTATCACAAATTCAATTATGGGATTCTACCATTGTACATTACTTCACAACATAACAACAGGAAGGTTCTGTTTGTCTTCACTGAATATCATAAGTGGTGGAAACATTTCAGCCTTCAGCTAGAAACTACTAACTAACGTCCACTTTCAATATAATTAGCTGTAAATCAAGATGGAAATGCATAACAACCTGCTCATATAATAACAATTACATATAATTAGCTGCACCAGCCCTCCACATAACAGTACAAAAGGTTACAACATCGACACAAAAAAATGGCTAACCTACAACAAGTGTTTGCACACAAAACCCCTAGCCTACAATCTACACAAGCAACACGAAGTGCATCTCCACAATATATAAGGTTGAACCATCTCCAACACAACATATAGTAGCCGAAAAGTGATTGGTTACATATAAGGTGGAATGATCTCCATGACTTCAGCATGTCTTCACCAACTGTTTTCACAACACAACCAACTTGTTTCACAACACATCTCCATGACTTTGCGAAATCTCCATGGAGTCACACAGCATCAATATGATCCCGGAATGTCACCCAATGCCGATTCATCATCTAAGGTTTTTCTGCAAGTCTAGATCCCAAGACAACCAAACAAATATTAGAAAAGATGCTGGAGGGTTGTTTCAACTCATCTCAGAAACAAAAGAAATATAAAGAAGATTTCATGATCATATGAATGGTTTAGTATTACATAAAAAATAATGAAGAATCAATCCATGGTCCAGTTCTTCTATGTAATGATCAACTCCAACAAAACTTAATAGCTAGAATCATCTATGAGAAGGATCACAAGAATAAAGCCATACTTTGTGCAGAAATAATTAAACCAAAACAAGATTTCTCTGAACAAACTATTCACAAGATCATATTATGCACCAAGTGAAGAGAGGGGAGTTGAAGCTTAGATCTCAGAAACAAAAGAAATAGAAACAACAGTCACAATCAATTAATTGATTAAGTATAAAGACATCTAGTACCCCCATTTAATGGCAAAAGTTGTCTACACTATATTTTCTTGAAGTTCATAGTAACATTTATTATGAAACACAGTGACCATACAATTAGAAACACAATGACTTCACACACTCAAGAAGCCTAATAAAGGAATAGAGTGTAACAAAAACATTCATTGACAACTAAAATGAAAATCACAGAAATAATTGAGAATAACAAAGATGTCTTGCAAGAGGGGTAGAGAGACATTTTACCTCTGAAGACTTCTCTTTAGGATCCTCTAAGGATCTTGATACCTATGTTTAAACATTTAAACAAACATACCAGACCAAAAGCAAACCAAGTTGGTATCCAATGTCTCCATCAAAGTCTATGAAATACTTTTAAAAAGAATGTATTGGAAAAGCAAAAATGGATTTCAGGAAAGCAAAATAAAAAACGCATACAGAATCAAATAATGACATATTTTGATGCTCATTCTCAAGCACTGATGCGTGGGAGGAGAACCTTCTTCGGATCCTTTAGGGACAGGTCATTGGGAATTTGCAGGAATGTAAATGACCCTCAACTTGAACTCTTTGACAGCCTTGCCATCATCTTTGCTAAACTACAAGAGCAATACCCCATGTCTTAAAGGGACGTAAACCAAAAAACCATATATATTTGAATCATTTTTAAAACCATAAAAATATTTTTTTATTAATATTTATGCCTATACATAGCGGAGGCTCTCTGCAAGTGCAGGGGTTCAAATCTGCCTGTTGGTAATGTGGCATGCATGCAACCCTGATGCTTCAAGGCCTAATGCAATCTCACGCAACTGAGAAGCTGGAAACTTTGAGGTCATCCAAAAGCATACGTAGACAACCGAATTTGGTTTCTTGGAGCCTAGCCAGTTCAAGCAGTACTTATGCTCGTTAATGGAGGCTGCCTTTCCTTCTCTCTGGGCCTTATCTTCGGCTTTCCTATTGCAAAGAGAAACCGGGCCTATATGCCATGCTTTTCTCCCCATAACCTTCTTGTAATAATCGATATAGCCCGGTTCAAGCTCGTAAAAGCTATTGACAAGCATTCCGAAGCTTTACTTTTCTGCTTTTTGGGCACTATCTAACAACCTTGTAAAATCGTTCTCGAGTCCTAGCCATATAGGATCCGCGAGTTGCGTTCTCGTCAATTGGATCTTGTCCGGTAGGCCAGGCAAGACAAATTTCTTATTGTCAGATGAGACAGTTTTGTGAGGGTTGTACTGTATTATGCTTCCCATAGCACACATGGAGAAGAAGCTGGTACCATGGAAGATCAACCTCAGAACTCCATACTTGGATGCTAAAGCCGTTGCCCATAAAAAGAACATGTCGGCAACAAGGGCATGCGGGCTTAGTTCTTGCATTAGGTTGCCGAGAGGATGTTGGAGCAAGGAGAGGGCATCGAAGAATTTGCGGTAGTGCTCTTGGTTGGAGACCGAATCGAGGTTTTCGAAGCCTTCGGGGAGGCCGGCCTATTTGGCAGGGAATTCGATGACTTTGAGGCTGATTTTGGTGGGAGAGTTTTGGATTTTTTCGATGCCCTCTCCTTCGGGGAGGCCGGCCTATTGGGCTATTCGTGCTTACCCAAAAACAAGTGGCCGCTTCTGTACAGGGATGGAGCAAAAGCAATGGGGCTGGACTGACTCTCTCTTAACTCTTTCTTTTAGCGTAGCCGCATAGGAAGCAGTGGACATCACCAGTAGACGTGCATCGATCAGCAAAGCTTACACCCGCGTGATTATAATACCACACTATTGTATTATATAAAAAATATAAATTATTTGAAGATTTATTAGTTTCATCCGGTTATGTAAAAAAATTGTAAAATATAGTTACCTACAATAACCTGCTATATAAAATAGATACTGTTTATTCTGTAAGTTTTTATTTATTATTGATATTTCATTTATTCTCCTTTTTTTCTTTTTTTTTTTTATCATGTAAATAAATTCTTTTTTATTGTCTATCATTTAAAACACATATATTTTATTTTCTTCTAAAAATAATTTTTAAACCAATATTTTCATATTTTGATTTTATTTTTAATTTATATTTGGCTTATATATTTTTGTTTTACGTGTATAAGACTTAATTATTTTATATTGTATATAAAAACAAATTGTAAAGATAAAAAAATATATGGATATTGTAAATTTATTGGTATAAATGAAATATTTAAAATAAATAAAAAAATATTTAAATGATATAGAAAAAAATAAATAAACTAATAAATGACATATTATAAAAATTAATATATAAAATAAAAAATATATATTTTAAAGGATGGGATAAATAATCTATTTATAGTGCTCGAATAATGTAAGAGTTGAGAACAACGAAAAGTGGCAGCCAGTGGTGACGACATGAATGTTGTAACGTGTAAATAATTTATTTTTACGTAAATTTTATATTTATTCAGTCATAAAATATTAAAAAAAAAAGGATTAGGTTACATACCATTTTTAAATAGAGACTGTTTATTTAAGTGTTATATTTAAAAATTTTAAAATTATAATAATGTTATTTTTAAAATGATTTTTTTTTTTTTTATTATCATTTATCAATCATGCGCAATCCTCACTCAAGGGTGTAAATAGAATTTTTCTAAAAAAAAAATTATATAAGAATAAATTTATAAATTAATGTTATTAAATTATAAATTTATTTTTATTATAAATTAAATTTAAAAAATTCTGTAAATTCAAATTAATTTATAGATTTAAAGTGGACTGCTCCCTTACGATTCATTCCCGTGTTTAACCAGTGCGATGCTATATAGTATACACTCTTTTATATTTTTTTGAAAACGATAAATACAAAATATTTTTTATGATATTTTACATAATTTTATTTTAAAATGTTAGTTATTTTTATAACAAACTTCGAAGACAAGAAAACGCTTTATTTCTTAACGCAGTTCATGGTAAAATAACTTTTGAAGCGGAACTTTTTTTCTAAAATTTGATAAAATAGTCATTATTTTTTTAAGAAAATTCATTTTAATAAAAGAGTTTATCTTCAAAAAATAATTCTGGGTGCGGTCCAAAATAAAGCTTTCTCATGCATGACTAAAATGAAATGGTGAGTTTTATTTAATTTAAACGTCGCCGTTTCAATACCTCCCCAAATCTCTACTCTCATCTCCCCCAACCCCCCCCCCAAAACCCAAAAAAAAAAAAAGAGCTGACCCTCCCTCACTGATTGAATGTGCTCTCTCTCTCGTTTTCTTTAAGCTTAGTACGTTTTTATGAATTAGCTATAGTAGTACTACTGGAACCATTTTAACTCTTCTGAATTAGGAATAATCGAAATTTATAGTATTGATGAAAGCGATGTGCAAGTGGGTTCTCTCTCTCAAATCTAGTATTTCTTATTTCTAATTTTGATTTTAGAAGGTAAATTTTGTCGTTAAAATCTTTTTTGTATGTGATTTTGATTTTAGAGAGTATTTCTTCTTGAGGATTTAGATTTAGATTTTGATTTCTCGTTAAATTTTCTCTCATATGGTATTATAACGTTAAACTCCAAATATATAAAGATCTTCACTGCTTTTTGAGAGAACTGGGTGGCCCTTGAAAGTGTAATGTCACTTGTGTTCCGTTGTAGGCATATAGAAAAGATGAATTGCTTTTTTATTAAGTTGCTTGTGTTTTGTTTCGGTTGTTTAATTCATTTTCATATGTTGCTAAGCAAAGATTCCTTTCTCCATGTTTATTTTCTATGCTTGTCATATTGCAAATATTCATAGTGATGTAATGATTATTTCTTCCAAGTTATTCAGTAATGATTATTATTTCACTTTATGTTTTTGTTACAATGATTATTTCACTTTATGCCTTTAGCTTGTCTTCAATTTATCTCAATGATTATTTTACTTTTATGTTTTTGTGATATAATTTTAAATATTGCTTCACTTCCAGTATCTTTGTAGCATGTTCATAAATGGCATAACATTATACTTGTGTGCTAGCTTCTAATATTTATTCTTGTGTGCAAGCATTGATGGAGCACAATGCCAGATTGCTGACAAAGAAACCTAGATGATCATGAAATTTTTGATTTGCAAGCTTCACTTTTAATCTAATTTTGGTTGCTAGGATCAAGATCAAATGATGATTAATGTTGTTAATGTTGTGTTAGAGACTTGGCTCCTTTGCCAAGTTTATAACTGTTGTAGTTAGATTAGTCACTTGTAAGTGTTATAAGTATCTAATATCACTTTATGTGCTACATTGTACCATTGTACCAGACTTGTGAGGTTACAATAAATTTTATGTTTTTGTGGTTTTATTTATGTAGTAGTGTACTGTCCAACAATCATACTTCATAAGCAAATTCTTTATGCGCAATAATAGTAAAAATTGCACTTTATTCATAAAGTAGCAACTCCCAAAATATATTATCAAAAACTCAAAATCCAAAACATCAATTAGGGGTAGGGGTGTAAATTTAAACCGGTAAATCGGAAAACTGGACTGCACCGGACCGGTTGGTCCAGTTTTTGAACCGGTCCGGTTGGTCCAGTTTTTGAACCGGTCCGGTCCGGAACCGGTTCCTATATTTTGAAAACCGGCCAGAATCGGTCTGGTTTCGATTCCATAGTTTTTGGGACTAGACCAGTTGAAAAAATATATATAAAAATTAATTTTATATATTATACAAAATATTATATATATATATATAAGTTTTATATATAATATATAATTATATATTAAATTTGTATATATAATTATATATCATATATGAAATAATTTCATATAAATTATAATATGAAATGTTAATCTTAAATATGAACATTTGTAATTTGTTTGATTATATGTTATTAATATAATTATATATACGATAATGTTATTATAATTTATAAAATAAAAGTTTAATCTTAAAGATGAAAATTTAATTGATCATATGCTTTAAACATAAAAAATATATATTAAATTATTAATAACATTTTATCATAAGAGGTAACACTTTATTATATATTTTTACATTTTAAAAAAATCAGAAAACCGGACAGGAAACCAGTAAAACAGGAGATACTGGTTTAGGAGGATAACCGGGGCGTAATCGGTTTTGAAAAATGTAAAACCGGTACATACCGTTTCGGTCCTAAATTTTATCTAAAACCGGACCGGTTACACCCATAATTAGGAGAAGGGTTCATCAACTGAGCAAGCTGGTCATGATGTTGAGGATCTATCTGTAAAAATCACCAAACTCTAAATTAATAACCACAAAAATAAACTCGAAATACTTTAAAAAAATATATGTACTTTCTTAAAAACTACATACCAGTGAAATGACACTTTATTGTGAGCCAGTCACTAACACATCTGTAGAATGTACGGCCACTCGTGATGTTGTCATTTTTCATTTGTTTCTTTGTCTACAATTTAATCAGATAGGAAACTTGTTACTTTTGCCTCTTTTTCTTATCTTTGAAATTTTAAAATACAAAATAAATATGATAATTGACCTAAAAGAAATAAAGTGAGGTTTTTTCCACACCACATAAAGAAAAAACTCTTGAGATATCTAAGTGCTTCAAAAGTGAAGGAGAAGGATCGAAGATGGTGGAGGAAAAGGATGTCTAATGGGAGGGATAATTGCTGGATTGGAGGGAATTTATTGAAAGGGATTGTTTTGATATTTCACAACATAAATTTGAGAGAAATTTACTGAAAACCAGTTGTCTGCACGCAGTCCACCCAACGTGGACTCTACCTAGCAGTGCCCATCTTCAAATGACTTTGTGTTTATACCCTCCAATACAAATTTGACATGTAGGCGATTTATGGAACCAACTATGGATGCGAGTTTGAGCGAATCTTGTCTCTCCCCTGGGCCCTGAGCCCCTCTTTGTAGATCTGGAAACCTCTCCCTTTCTCTGGAACCTTAACCTCTCACTTTCTTTGAACCTTAACCTCTCACTTTCTTTGGTGGTCATTTTGACGCTGGAACTGCAATCATGACAAGGAAACCAAATGAGATATTTATTTCCTAGAAGTAATGGGCGAGACCCAGGCCATGGTTTCGATTCCTCTTGGTGTGTGAGTGAGCCTATAGTATTGACATTAGTTTCATTAACTTTATTTTTAAAATTTGATAAAAAGTATACATTTTTTATAAATTTTAAACATTTATATCCATAATACAGATTAACTATTGAATTCATCAAAATAATAATATAATATTATTTTTTTAATAATAATTTTTTTTAATTTTTTCATATTTTATAATTATACTAACCATTAATAATTTAATTTGATACTTAAATTATAATTTTCTAACTGATTTTTTTTTCTCAACTTAATTATTCATATCATAGTTATGTGACCTCATCATCTATTACTTGTTTATTATAATTATTGATTGCTAGATTCAATAACTCTCATTCCATCAGTATATGCCAAGCACTTGTTTAACTGTATTGGTATCTTGACACAAAAATAAAAAGACGGTTATAGGATTAATCGGAATAAAAAATACATTTACTTGGTGAACAAGAGCACTTTAAATATGAAGGAAAAAAAATACTTTAATGTAGTTCAAAGTTTCAAATTTATTTTTTGGCTAATCTAATGTAGCTATATTTGAAAGAAATAAGTTATATTTTACATTTGGTTAAGACAATGTCAATGCCAATGCTAATCCAAACTATAACAAAGCAAGAGAGAAAAAAAAAAAAAAAAAAAAAAAAAAGGTTGAAAAAGGAAAGGACCATGTTAACTTAGTATTAGTGGAAACTTTTTCCTCTAGCTAAGGATTGATACTCACGATAGGGCTGAATTGTGTGCAATATTTCTGGAGGGTCGAAGCCTGAACCCATGTTGCAGATTTCATTTTGGTGATGTTGAAGTGGAGTTTCAGTTCTTGTGATTGTTAACTGTCCTTGTTTGACTTTTTGGATCAATTTTTGGTTTGTTGTAAAGGCTTAAATGTACAGTTGACTAGGTTGTTTACAGAGGGAGAGGGAGATTGATTGAGGGAGGGAGAGTGATGCGAAAATTATTGCAAGATCCCCCTAATAGTAGGGGGCGCTACCCACCCCATACGGGGCAGGATCACTCCTTCCTCGCACCCTGCCCTGCATTGGGTGGGAGATGGGGTTTTCACCCCGTCCTTCACCCCCGAGATGTAGAGATGGAGTGTGTGGTGGATTCTCAATCCGTCCCGTCTCTATATATTAAAAAAAAATATATTATATTTTACTTAATTTAAAATTTATTTATAAGTACAAAAAGAATTAAAAATATATTTTTAGACTCAAATTATATAAATATGACTATGTAATTTTTAAATTTCTTAGTGCATATTTTATGTAAATTGTAGTGTATTAACTTTTTAACTATGTAATTTTTAAATTTACTAATGTATATTTTGTGAACAAATCTAACAAATTGTAATATATATTTATATATACACAATTTATAAAATATAAATTGAGGGTTTGCCGGTCCTAGCTAACTGAGTTTTGTTATGTATAAACAAGTTTGTGTTTCAATCTGCGTACTAATGTTGTTACCTTCATCTTCTAAATTTAAATTAGCACTATTTTCAATAAAATCTACCATTCTGACCAATCATATTGAATAGATGAACGTATTAGTATATAAAATCACTTACAATTAAATTTTTACTAACTAATAATTCCCCACGGTCTCAATCATGCAATCATGCAATCATGCAAGCCTACACAATTTTTAAACCCTTTAACGAGATAACGCCATATTTATTTTGTCTCAACAAAATCACGACACCCGACGCAGGCTAAGGATAAAGCAAGTGCTCAAAGCAGTCTCTGTAGTCTGTCTTGGAATATATATTGTGCTGTGCTCAAGTTACAGCACATGAAGGTGAAAACTAGTCGTACGTTTTCGATTGATTCGCAGCAATTAAGCTAGCAATGCAAGCTTTAGATCTTCAATGTCAGATCTCTTTGCCATCTGATTCCCGATTAGCATTTTTGCATTGTTTTATTTTTTATTATTATTTATTATTTTTTTAATATTATTCATATATTATCTGAAATGACCTTAACATCTAAATGAGACCTCTTTTTTTGCTGTAAACACCAAGCAAGTTTATATAGATTTGCATTCACACTCTGTACACGCACAAATAAATGGATCCTCATCATGATTTTAATAATGAAAATTAGCAAGTGGCTGTAGTATGAAGAAGTGAGAGACCTTAATTTGTACTTAACCCAAGTTTGAATTAGAAACTTATCTCAATTTATTTCATTATTACAATTTTCTTAAATTTTTATATAGAATATAATAAACAATTCAATATTTTCGAATCTCAAAATAAAAATAATATTATAATAATATTTTATTTAAATCATCTAAAATTATCTCAATTTATCTATGAATCCAAACGGATATAAAGGACTATTAATATAATTGTGCACAAATCCAAATTACTTCATTGTAACAGACCATCAATATCAGAACATTTATATTATGAAACCTACTCCAACGTTTCTAGCATATATCAACTGCTGAGGATCTTCAGTTCTTCAATTAAAGCATTCAAATCGGAATAGGATGATCCGCCTTTTTCCATGGCTCTCCTTGCCATCTCCCCAAGTGCCTTGGCTCTGCTTCTCATTTCCTTTGCTTCTTCACTTACCATGATAATTCGCCTCACTACATTCTCTATTGCTTCCCTTTTGATAATATAAGCATCATTCCCCATCATATTAACGCATTGCTGAGCACCCACAGGGACTCCAATTTTCAACACTTGAGTTACTAGCTTCTCATTGTAAAATTGCCAGCAAACAAAGGCCATGTGACCATAGGCACCCCAGCAGTCACTCCTTCTAACGTTGAGTTCCATCCACAATGAGTCACAAATCCTCCTACCGCTTCATGATCCAGAATCAAAACTTGGGGTGCCCAACCTCTTATTATTAGTCCCTTACCTTCCATTCTCTTCTTGAATCCTTTTGGCAACCAATCTTCCTCTTCTTTTTCGTCTTTGCCTCTCTTCACGACCCAAATGAATTGTTGTTCAGAAGCCTCAAGACCCATTGCAATCTCCATTAGCTGAGAATCGGTTAAGTTGGCCAAACTTCCGAAACATATATAAACAACTGAATCACTATTCTTTGCATTAAGCCACTTCAAACATTCGTGTTTATCGATGGAGGATTCTTTTCCCCTCTGACCTTTGTCTTCAGCCACCTTGTTGCATAGTGAAACTGGACCTATATGCCATGCTTTCCTTCCCAAGACCTTTATGTAATGATTTGCATAAGCCGGTTCGAGCTCATAGAAGCTGTTTACAACAACCCCATAGCTCCTCACCTCTGTTTCATTGGCTTCTTTCAAAACCTTGGTAAAGTGATCTGTTTCAAGTACGCATTCCTTATCATTGAACTGGGGCAGTTTCATCTTTGTCAACTTTATCTCGTCAGGAAAATTAGGAATGACGAAAGGTTCAGAATTAGATAAAACTTTTTTCTGAGGTTCATACACTTGTAGACTCGCCATTGTAGACAGAGAGAAAAAACTGGTTCCATGAAAAACAAGCCTTGGGATGCCAAATTTAGCGGCAACATCAGTTGCCCATGGAAAGAACATGTCGGCAACAATGCAATGAGGTCGGTAATCTTGTAGTAGCTGCTCGAGGGGTTGTCGGAGCATCCCTGTGGCTGTCAAGAAACTAGCACTATTTTCGACGGAAGTAAAGGAGTCGATGTTCTCGCACCCTTCTGGCAGGCCAACCTCTACTGTCGGGAACTTGATGGTTTTGATATCAATATTGAAGCCACTGCAAGTTTTGGTTCTTTCAATCGTTTTTGCAACAAAAGACTCGTTGAGTGGGGTGGTGATTATGGTTGCTTTGATGCCTTGGGTTGTGAATAGCCTAGCCATGTCGATGATCGGTAACATATGGCCAGGGGCCATCAAGGGAAAGAAGAATATGTGAAGCTGGCGACTTTTGCTACCCATAACACCTTTGAAAGCGGATTTTTGATTTAACAAAGAACAGGGTGATCAGTACGTACGATGCGACGATAACAAGGAGATCGGGAGGAGATAGAGAGGGTAGGCTAGGCTTGGCTAGGCTGTGCTATCCACGTGTTTGAATCATATGTTTACAAGATGAACATGATGCATAAAGCATACAGATAGGGAAGATTGGATTTTTCGTTGTAGCAGTGAATGCAAGCCGCCCATTAGTGCCAGAAGATGATGACTATCACAAAAAAGTATAAAAAAGTTATTATTTATTTTTTTTAAAAGTGAAACTTACTTTTTGACAAATGCACTTGCACCATTTAAAATGCATGTACTGCGGACATCACTCAATATATACCCCATAGGACTGAAAGAAACGTGGATGGTACCGTTTGGGATATTTCTTTCTTTTTTGCATGGACACATAATATGAGTACGGCAAACATTTTCAACTAATTTTAATTTTTTAAAAACAATTTTCATTTTCAATCCAAATATCTTTCTATATATATATTTTTTAATTTTAACAAATCTACATTAAATTTTCAAATTTTCATCCAATTAAAATTTTAATAAAAAGTAAAAAAAAATCAAAACAAATTTTACAAAATCTAACATAAAAATTATAAATTATATTCAAACAATTTTTTAATCTTACTTATCAACTTTTATAAATCACAACACAATATATTTTATATCAAAGTTTTCTAAACGTCACGCATGACATAAACATTGAAGAAAGTGAAACTTTTGTCAGTTCCCTGACTATGGTTTTGTGGAGGTTAGTCGAGAGTTTGAATCTAGGTGAGCTACTACCATGCAATGTACTAGTGAAGGACATTCTAGCTCAGATATGCCGGATCCATTGGGAAGGGCGCCTTCCAGAAGATGTTTCCCTCGAGCTGAGGTGTTTTTCCAGGAGATCTGTATGGCATTATTGATGAATGGGTCCTACATAGAATACATAGATGTTTTTCTTATTTTTTCATGTGAAAAAATTTAATTATAAGTAATTATGTACATTAATATATATATTTATTTAATATAATTAATTAAAAAATAAATTTTATTAAAGATAATTTAAATTTAAATTTAAAATATGAAGATAATAACATTAATATATAAATTCGTATACAAATTTATTTGAACGTAACAAATCCCTTTCATATAGTGGTTCAGGTGAAGATCATCTGCTAGTGCTAGTTATTATCCTTTTGCTTTAGATGGAATTGAGAACGATCTTTATCCTCACTGAAGTATGCCACTCTGATCAACTGTACAGCAACTTCAATTTATAATGTTATGGGCTTAACAAGAGTTTTGACTGTTTGAATATAAATTACATCAAAATAGTGACCACAATGTCAGCTTAGGCTGCACCAAGTCAAATCCAATCCTATAGCCAGTATTTCTCAATTTATATAACAAAGAACATAAACTGATAATTACAGGCGCAAGCTACCTATAACCCCCCAGTGTATAACAGAAGAAGAAATCAATCAGTCACTTGAAAAAAATCTAAATGCTGTACTCGGGCAGCAAATGATTGGGACAGACAAAATTATAAAGCCCCCCTCCAAACGAACCCATAATAACAGAGCACCACAGTGACGCCAAAAGAACGATGCATCAATGCGATTCAAAGACTGCACCAGCAAAGTAGTTCCAACACTAGTCTTCTCAACTAAGCCGACTTTTCGCCAGCATGCTTTATTTGAAGAGCAGCTCTAACAACATTTCCCCTGGTTATTATTCCAACCTTCCAAATTTAATCAGAGAGATCGATCAGAAACTACATATTCCTGTTAAGCATCTTACAAATGCAATTTCAAACAGAAAAACAAGCAAATAATTTTCTTACCAGTTTACCATCACCATCTACCACAGGCAATCGACGGCATTTTGTTTCAAGCAACAACCTAGCATTAGAAGAATTGGTTTAGAGCATTTAGAGTTCAAATTTTGCGACCAAGAAAATTACTATCGGCTCATCATATCATACACAATGCTTGGGGTTGCAGTCTGTAGTTCATGTATGCATATAAACAGTAAAACCACCACTTCTGTAAGAAACAATCAGTTCCCTCCCTCCTACATATGGTGCCGGAATAGTCTTGCCCTCAAATACACGAGGATACATAGAAACCAGCACAAATACAAACAACTCCTGTGTGTCTCACTTGGTGTTGCTCCAACGGGTAGATATTTCTCCCATAAGCATATTCGATATTGAGCTTCACATGGTAAATATTGAAGGAAGAATCAACTAAGATTTTTAAATTTTTTCCGCTTGAACATTTCACTATAAGGACCATTTTTCCAGGATCTCTATATAATTCATCATAGAGTGCATGGTGGTAATTTTGAAAACATACTTAAAGTTCTGCATTACTCAGCTCCATGGCAAGATCGTTGGCTTTAAATATCACTTGTTATGAACCCCCTCGTATGGAATAGCAGATTAAGAGTTACAATGGATGTAATAAGTGAAGGCTGAGTTGAGTGAGTGATTGGGAGAGTGTTGTGATGTTTCTGTGTGTAATAAAATGGATTGTTCAATGTAATAAGGAACTTTGAAATTGTAAAGAGTTGCTTCAGGAAACAGAATAATTCATGCAGGGAAGCAGTTTGATAGAAATACTCAGAGTCATACGTATTGAAAAGGAAGACTTCGAGGGCTTCCAAACCTCCATACACAGATCAATTCTTCACAAAGATTCCAGAATGTCTCTCCTTTCACTCAGTCCATCCCTTATGCTAATGTAGAATAACAACTCACCCTAATACAATACTGGCACGTAGCCTTTAACAACTAACTAATAAAAGAAACAAAATACAATACGAAACTATAAATTTTCCAAACTGCCAAAACGGTGCATAAAACACTAATTATTGAAACTGTGCGTTTAACTAAATTCTCCAAAACGGTGCTTTAAGTCTTCCTTCTTCATGCTTATGGCTCCTTCGTGTACACTTCATTTCTTCATAACACTTTCACGCATTTCTTCTCTTTTTGATGACAGCTATTATTATCTTCACTGTCTTGGAGGGTCATAATAATATTATATATTAAATTTAGATGTATCCATGGCATGTTATTCTCAAATATTGAATTTATTATTTACAAAATAAATTGATTTAAAATTTTGATAAATAATATCACATCAATACAATATTTAAAAATAAGATAAAAATATATATATCGAGTTCAAATATATTTATTGATGTGATAAACGAGCAAGTAAGTGGATCGATAAAGAAAAACAAAGATAAAAATAATACTGTTTCAAATGCATATTTATTTTAATAAATTTCATTGATAAAGAAGCAATGGCGGGATTGTTTGGTAGGTAATAGTTGCAAAAAAGTTCTTTCCCATGATTCTTTTTAGAATGAAGAAAGAAAAATTCTATTTATAGTCTTTACTTAGAGATCATATATACAGATCTTTTGTTAAATAAGAAAAAATATCATTTTAGGATGGATATTTTTATAATTTTAAAAAATTTTAAAGATAAAATTATCTATACTTATATTATAATTTTTAAATAGAGATTGTATTTAACATTGCATTTTTAGAAAAGTTGAGATGTGTGCATTCTGCCCACGACTATGCCCTATCATTTCAGTTGTTCAAGATATCCCAAATCCAAACACTATATGCTTTTTATTTATTTATTGCTAAAGTTGTCCATGATGCTAAAATTGAGTTCGGTGGAATCTCCTGATTGATTCTTTTATTATTGAATTAATACGTGCCGTTAGCTTGCTCTCGTGTCCTACTCGAGTCAAAAGTATTAAAGCGACTTAGTTCCTCGTTACGACAAAATCTCCCCGGCCAAAAACATCGCCTCACCAATCTCAATGTCGCCTTAATATAAAGAAAAATGCTATTTGTAAGAGAAAAATTTACAAAAAACTTACTTCTCCATATATTAGCTATTGATATACTGAAAATTATGATATTTAAAATTTAAAATTTGAATTTCAAAACAAAACTAATAAAATAAATCTTGTAAATAAAAGTAGATTAAAAATTATAAATACATGTAAGATTATTCTAATAAATTTTTTTAAACAACCCATATCATGGCTGAATTCTTGACGGGTATATCATGGCTACTTGGTTACGACATCGGTTATAATGTTAGTACGTTCGAGGACTCCCAATAGATTATTTATCTTATCTTTTAAAATATATCATTAAAATTTATTTTTTTTATTTTAAATACTGACTTTTACAATATAGCATCCATCAGTTTGTCTATTTTTTTCTCAATAATATTTAAATATTCTTTCTTTTATTCTTTTTAAATATTTCATTTCTACTAATAAATTTACAATATCCACATATTTTTTTATATTTGCAATTTTTTTTATATACAATGTAAAATAATTCAGTCCTATACACGTAAAACAAAAATATATAAGTCAAATAAAAATTAAAAATAAAATCAAAATATGAAAAAATTGGTTTAAAAATATTTCCAAGATATTTTTTAAAAGAAAATGAAATATATATGTTTTAAATGATGAATAATAAAAAGAATATACTTACATAATAAAAATCAAAGTAAAAAAAAATGAGGGAGTAAATGAAATATCAATAATAATAAAAAAAATTACATGATAAACAGTATCTACTACATATAGCGGATTACTGTTACTAATTATATTTTATAATTACTTTTACATAATCGGATGGAACTCTTTTTTAGAACAATTTTTTAAATAATTTATATTTTTTGTATAATATAAAAGCCATTAAAAGTGCTAAGAGTAAGATACTAAGAATATGTTCGGATTTTGATAGGTCTAGTTACTGGTACGGTACCCACCATAAACAGAAACCTACTTAAAATTGGGGGAAAGCCCATTGATATGGATATGGCCTAACAAGGCCCATTCCATGGGGGAATCTTCTTTAGAGCAAACTAATTATTCTCAAACATTTTGATATTATTTCACACTATTATTTATAAATAGTTTACTACTATTCATAAATTATTAACTATTATTTTATTACTATTTATAAACTATTTCCTTATTATTAAGAAATGATCATAGATAGTTTAACATCAATTTATAAAAAACTTAGGCCCGATTTAGATTTAAAAGTTTTTAACTTATTTCATCTAATCATTATAATTTTTCAAATTATCATACAAAATATATTAAATAGTTTGACTTTTTCAAATTTTAAAATAATAATAACATTAAAAAAATATTATAATAATATTTTATTTAATTTTTATCTTAATTTACTATTCAAACCTAACTTTAAAATTTCTGATATGTGAGGAACGTCAAACAAAATAGAGCCTACCAAATTCCAATAAGCTTGGTAGCAAATCCCGTAAATGAAAAACAAAAAGAAACAATATATCTTTTAAATATCGCAAAAATCCAGATCCATATAATCAATTAGAAATCAGCACAGCAATCATCAAAAGTACTTACACGTCAAAACCCAAATCTTAAATTATTTGGACTCGAAGGAAAAAGAGATATGATAATTACAATTATGAGTATATAAATGTCATATAATTATTTTAAAAAAATAAATAAATATAAGATTTATATAAAAAATTAATTTTTTAATAATAAATTTTATTTTTTTAAAATAATTATACAATATTTACGCATTACACAACTATACATAGCATTACTCAAAAAAAAAAGAGAAATATTCATAACTATTCAAACTTAATCCTGGTTTCTCGTAGAATGATAAGACCTTAATTCTTCCAATAAAGCACCCATATCAGAGTAAGATGAGCTCCCTTCTTCAACAGCCCTCTTTGCCATCTCTCCAAGCGCCCTGGCTCTGCTTCTCATTTCCTCAACTCTGTCACCCATCATAATCTCCTTAACCGCCTTCTCTATGGCTTCCCTTTTGATATAGTCTCCCACCAGCATAACCCATCGCTGAGCACCAACCCCAACACCAATCTTCAAAACATCAGTGATCAGCTTCTCGTTAAAGAACTGTTCGGCGAATATGGGCCATGTTACCATTGGCAGCCCCACGCTGATTCCTTCAAGCGCTGAGTTCCAACCACAGTGAGTCACAAAACCTCCAACTGCTTTGTTATCAAGAATTAGAACCTGGGGTGCCCACCCTCTTATTATTAGTCCCTTACCTTCCATTCTCTTCACATACCCTTCAGGCAACCAATCTTCATTTTCTTCTTCTTCTTCCTCACAACCCAAATAAATTGTTGCCCTAATGCTTCAAGGCCTAATGCAATCTCGCGCAGCTGAGAAGTTGGTAACTTTGAGGTCGTCCCAAAGCATACATAGACAACCGAATTTGGTTTCTTGGAGCCAAGCCATTTCAAGCAGTACTCATGCTCGTTAATGGAGGTTGCCTTTCTTCCTCTCTGAGCCTTTTCTTCAGCTTTCCTATTGCAAAGAGAAACCGGGCCTATAAGCCAGGCTTTTCTCCCCATAACCTTCCTGTAATAATCGACATAGCCCAGTTCGAGCTCGTAAAAGCTATTGACAAGCATTCCAAAGCTTTGCTTTTTTCCTTTTTGGGCACTATCTAGCAACCTTGTAAAATCGTTCTCGAGTCCTAGCCGTATGGGATCCGCGAGTTGCGTTCTCGTCAATTGGATCTCGTCCGGTAGGCCAAGCAAGACAAATTTCTCATTGTCGGATGAGATAGTTTTGTGAGGGTTGTACTGTATTTTGCTTCCCATAGCACACATGGAGAAGAAGCTGGTACCATGGAAGATCAACCTCAGAACTCCATACTTGGATGCTGAGTCGTTGCCCACGGAAAGAACATGTCGGCAACAAGGGCATGCGGGCGTAGTTCTTGCATTAGGTTGCCGAGAGGATGTTAGAGCAAAAAGAGGGCATCGAAGAATTTGCGGTGGTGTTCTTGGTTGGAGACCAAATCGAGGTTTTTGAAGCCTTCGGGGAGGGCTACCTGTTTGGCAGGGAATTCGATGACTTTGAGGTTGATTTCGGTGGGAGAGTTTTGGGTTTTTTCAATAGTTTTGGTGAAGTAATGGGCGTTGTGAGTGGTAGTGATTATGGAGGTCTTGACGCCTCTAGCTGCAAAGAGCCTAACCGTGTCTGTGGTTGGTAAAATATGTCCCTGTGCCATCAGAGGGAAGAATAGGACGTGAAGCTGATAAATTTCAGTAGCCATGCTTGAAAAGTATTGGATTGGCCTCGAAGGAAGATAATACAAAGCTAGAAGTTTGGCTTAACATAGATGAAGCAGCAGCAGCAAAATAAGAGATTGGGGATATTGGCCATTCGTGCTTACCCAAAAACAAGTGGCCGCGACCCGCTTTTGCACAGCGATGGAGCAAAAGCAAGGGGGCCGGACTGACTCTCTCTTAACTATTGCTATGGGTGAAGAGTATTTCGTTTCTGTCAGGGGATTATACAGGTTGAATAGAAGGGATATATAGAAATTTATGTTGATGTTTTGGCTTGCTGAGTAGGTAGGTAGTATGGTTGGGAATTGTTTAGCTGGTTTATTAAGGCCCCGTTTGTTTTCAGAGATGAGATGAGATGAGATGAGATTTTTTGGGATATGTGTGAATAGTATTGAGATATATTGAGTATAGATGAGATAAGATAAGATAAAATTGTGTTTGTTTATATAAATGAGATAAGATTAGTTTGACTTTTTTTTTTATTCATGGTGTGGGACCCACAGCCAATAGTATTATTTGTAAAGCAGCCAAGTTAGCTGCTGAGACAGATTTACGGGCGCATGAACAGTGAACGCAATGGATGAAAAGTGCTTCAACAGCGTTTTCCTCCCAGCCTATCTATAGTTTTCGGATAATATAATAAATTCTTGTTTTTATTTCATGCTTCCTTTATGTTACATTGTATGTGTAATTAGACTTTTCTTTTTATTATATATTTCAGTGGGTCATTATACGAAATTTTGATAAGCTAACAAAAAATTACCACAACCTCATTCACAATATATTATGCTAAAATCTTTTCTATCTCTTTTTATCAAATATTTGTTTGACATTCATAATATTTTGTAATGATTTTTACTATTTATTATTACTAAAGCAGACACTCGTTAAAAAGAAAAAAATATGTTGGACCAAATGTGATGCATGGATGACGAATAATGTTTTGGATTATACTTAAAATTATTCGCGTCAGATTTGCTATACATAAATTTCATTGTGTTAATAAACCCATTGAAGTCAAACCTATAACAATTTGAGCTAATAATTAAAAATACCAACCATTAAACCCAACAAGTAAAAATAAATATTTTACAAATAACCAAATCCAATAACGTAATTCATCTACCATTTGTCATTAAATAAATAATATGTCCAGCATGATGAAAGATTGAGCAATCCACATCAACAATCGTACTGCTTGGTTAAATTCATTACTCGCATAAAATACATCAGTTGTCGATTATTTTAGGTAATTTCAATGCCAACAATAAAATATCAGTATTAAATAAAAACAGTAATTTTTAAATAACACCATCAATGGCCACCCCTTGCTTCCCACATAGAAATGGCAATCTCATCTCTAATCGCAGCCATATTGTTTTGGGCTTCAATTGACAAGTCTACATGAGCAGATGACGATGCCCCGCCACCAACCGCAGGCTCAATGATTGGTAGATGCATCGTACTCCATGTCTGAAATATCCAATCATCGGGGGTGACCGTTCTAATAAAGTTGTGCAGTGCACAACACGCTGTAATAATCAGTCCTTGCCGCCCAACCGAATATGGAGGCATGTTGGAGAGAATGGTGAATCGTTCTTTTATAACACCAAATGTTCGTTCTACAATATTGCGAACTGTTGAGTGACGATAATTAAAATAATCTTTATACCCATGAAAATCCCTCTGATTGTGACGATCACTCCGGTGATAACGTTCTCTTGGATATGGGGGCAGCAATCCCGTAGTGCATGGATAAGCTGAATCCACAAGATAATACTGACCTGAGAGTCCATTTTCGTACAAAAAACACAAACTTCAATTAATATAAAGGCAAAAACAAATCAAGTTACAAGTTATAAATATTTTACAAAGTTAATAAAAAAGAAAATTACCCTCTGGTGGCCATGGAAAACGGGCTTCTGGATCACTTGCAGCATGGTGGAACACACGTGCATCATGCGCGGATCCCTCCCATCCAGTGTAAACAAATATAAATTTCATATCGAAGTCAACTATTGCCAACACATTTTGGGCAACTCGGCCCAACCTATTTCGATATGCCTCGCGCAACTCAGTTGGGACGACAGCTGGTATCATCGTACCGTCCATCGCGCCAATGCATCCCTATCAACTCAATAAATTAAATCCTTACTCGCGTACACAACCAACTAATGCATGATGTGATTGTTACATTGTATGTTGTACAAGAAAGTTTCAATTCGAATTGTTACCTTAAACCAAGGATAATTACGATGGTTGCTTGAAATAAAAGGGTGCACGTTGTCCGTTGGAGTTGGCACAATCAAATGTCTCCCAACCTCACATAATGCATTAATCACTTTTCTAACATTTTTATTGATTGTTTGTGTCGAATGTTGAAACCTATCCCCAACAATTCGCTGGCCTTCTGCGTGGCCCACAAGAAGGCAAAACATACCCACAGCTTCCTCCACCGTCACTTCTCTTCTAGAATCACGTACCAAATGATTGTTACGTAACAATGTGCATAAACAGTGGAATGTACGTACCTCCATACGAAACATAATCTTGCAGTTATCTGGATGACCATTTAAAATCCCAAAAATATATTGATGCCCTCGGAGGCCTATATTATGTTGTGGCCTTGGGTGATTCCTTCTCTGTCCGTGGGACAGTATCCTAATAACGTTGATGATTTCTATGGGCTCCACCGGATCATCACTATCACTCCCGTCAGTCCAAGAATTGTTATGCTCCATTCTCTACTATATCATGTGGAACTACGTTAAGTTTCAAGACAAGTTCGGGAATAGACCAACAGGACTGACCTATAGCATTGGGAAGTAGTTTACATGAGTGTACGTTTCCATTCTAGACAAGAATAAGCAATCTCAATATATGCAAAGATTCATGCAAACCTTTGTGATTCTTGGCCATATCCCGTATCTTCCATTTCCAAGCAAATGGAAATGAAATAATTTCAACAAAAATTATTTCATATCCCACTTAAAATATACTTATAAATTCTTATGACTAAATATAGGCTTTTATATATACATATATTATATATATTTATTAGTGCAGCAAAACTGTTTGCAGCTTTGGAGCAGTTTTTCACACAAAATATGCAATCCTTTTTGAGAGATAACATTCGTTGGACCAAACTGCTACCCAAATCAAAATCAATATAGAAGGAATCATCTTGTGTGAAAAAAGGAAAAATGAAAAAAAAAATTATTATATCATGGGTTTTTTCCCAATATTCAGAAAGTCCCAAGTATTGGGAGGTCCTCTTCAGTCTAAATAGTAACTGACATGACATAACTAGAATAGACGGCAGAGTTATAAACTATTTTAAAATGAAGGCCCAAGTAATTGGGAGGTCCGCTTCAGTCCAAATAATTATTTCAATAACTAATGGTTTTTCTTTTCACTAGTCTTGTTCATATGGTACTTTCCGTGGTCCTATGCATATGAAATAAACAACAGAGGACCCGAAACATTTTGGCAAAGAACAATAACCTTTTTTGGAAGGCAACCTCTACCCTTGATGTAATTTTATGCCTTTGAGAAGTGTTGATGACGTGGAAAACCTACAGCTGCCCGTTGGGCAGAGAACCAGAAAAGTCAGATACCAAAAATGTACATATCATCTAAGCCACGTTCTTACCATGTATTTCAAAAACCAATTCAAGATCCATGAAATAACACGATATAAACAAACTCTAATAACACCGAACCCATTGATTCAGAATTTTGTGGATCTAACTAACACATAACACAATACTGTTAATATAAAAATGATGGTTTCAGAGACATCACAACTGGAATGAAATAATGAAAACATGGACATCTTCCAAAGATGTCCATGAAACCTACAAATGTTAACAACAACGAAGGACACATAGAAAAACATATTACATAACGCCAATGAAAAATTACAACTCAACAAAGCAACTAATGAAGTTCTAATGCACAAGCTAGTGTCCAATCAACTATGCATAGGCCACGCTCTACTCAACTATGCATAGCCCACGCTCGCCTATGGACATCATCCATTACCAAAAATCCTCGTTGTGCAAGGGGTTCATTAACCGATCAAAAGCACGGGAGAAAATATCGTCAGGCAGTGGGGCTGAAGTGCCTGTAACAAGGCCACACAGTGTGAAAAAGCATCGAAACCATCATCACTATCCATGCAATGTGTGGATCCTCTACTACGTTTTTCCCCTGACGCTTCTCCTCTCCCCTCATAACACTTTCGGCGTGCCTCATAGGAACGCGTGATCGCATCAACCATGTTCGATATCTTCTCGTCGTGCTGGTTCTTTTGCCCTCCCTTCTGACGCCGTCGGGAAGAGCAACTCGATGGTGTCCCCATGTCCATGGGAAATTGCGACGGGCCATCGAAGACAAAATCCCGACTGGCTTGGGTGCCAAGTGCCGGGCCCCGACGCCGCATCTCAGCGTCAAGACGCTCCTCCTCATCCGAAGATGGTGGTGGTTGGGTGGACGCGTGGTGGAGTGTGCCCGTTGCTACAGCAGCGCCAAAAATGGTACAGAGGTCTGCATATCGTGGGCAACCTGAGGTACGAAACTTCTTTACTTGTGGCTTGGCCTAGATAAAGAAATTTAAATTCAATATATTAGGGAGGGATTAAACAACAGAAAAAAGTGATGATGAATAAAGTGACTATTGCAAACAGTGGAAAATATGGCGTCGTTAGAGATTCGTTACCCTAATGGCATTTGCCCAGTGTTCATCACTCCCTAGAACCGTTTTGGTATCGGGGTCCCATCCCATACCAGTTTGGTGCATGAGGTCTGTGAAAAGTCGTTGCATCATCTTAAGCCGATGTATTTTCCCCTTGATTTGACTCGCATCGTACGTCTTTACGCCCACAGCCGTAAGACGTGCAGCATAGGAAGCATGGTCCCTAGAAGTGATCCTCCCAGCCCTCAGTGCACCATTAAGGGCGTCAGCTAACATCATGTCAATGAAGACGTCCTCCATTCCATCCACCCATATTTCCCGATCAACATGTGAAATATCGGCATCGGGGTCCATGTGAAAATGCTAATAATATGATATGAAATCCCACAAGATGTTTATATCATACGTGGCTAAATAAATGATAAATGAAATCCAAATTCTTTTATTTAGAAGTGGGCCATACCTGTCGAGGGTATGCTACGCGAGAGGAGCGTAGGTAGTAACGCTAACAAATAAAAAATATTGTTAAAAACAATTTGTTGGCAACATGAAATCCAAATAAATCTGTGTTGTAAATTTTTTCACGTGATCACATACCAGCGTGAGATTAATTACCTACATCATCAATGAAGATGTTGTATAATGTTATTTTTCTGGGCAGAGTAGTAATTATTAGCAAGCATGAATGACACAAACTGCTAATATGCAGTAAATGCAATTAATTAAAATATAAAGTGTCATGTGGGGGGTTGAAATTGCAAGGAAGTGAAAAGCAAAGAATTATAGTCTGAAACTTAACTGACCAATCGTTGTCCACTGCTTCGTAAATCATACCACAGATAATAAAAAATGAAAAAAATAATAACCAATTCGCTTGGTGAGATATATATATACATATATATATGTATATATATATGTATATATTATGGTGGGCTGTTTAGATGTCTGGGATGGACTTGATGATTGTTGGACACATGTTACATTAAGGGCTCGGCAGCCCTTAACCAATTGAAGGGAACAAGGGGTTATTTGGATAAAAAATAATCTTTATAACTCATTTCATTTACAATGTGCATAAGAAATTTTCAACCTTGTTATACAAAATATAACAAGTACAAGATAGGCATGAATGCACTGAAGGACGAATTAGTGAAGCTGGATTTGTTCAAGCATGGTCCCTATTATTTAATTTTATTTATTTATTTGATTGCCTAATAATCTAATCTATGGGATTGTTCAAGTGCTATGGTAGAAACGTTTGAATTTATCATTTGCATAGAACAAGGGAACCGAAGCAAATAAATGGAAAAAAGAAAAGCACATTCAATTGGTGATGTTAACTTTCATGGTATTAAAAACACTTTCCTAGAGCAGTAACCTCTGTTATTTTTTTTCTTTAGTTCCTACTCCTATATATATCTCTCTAATCTTATAGGTGGATGCTGGGAAAGGAGCTGGAAACTTGATTGACCAGTTGGGACGTAGAGGACCAGTTGAGTGAAGGGGTATTATCAGTTTCCAGCTCAAGAAGGTGCTAAATTGTAGACAACACATTCAGGCAGAACTGGATCAGATCTTTGTTTGTGCTTATTTGACTAAATCAGCCTTTCATTTTCTAACATTCCTTGGTAATTTTCTTTAAATAACCGCAATACTATAGTTTTTTTACTCAAAGATGATCAGATTTGGATAATATAATACACATTGGAGATGTGATAAAGCAAATAGGCTTTCCATTTATGCTAAAAATAAATGGGTATGTATATAGGACAGATTCCAGGCCTATATGCACCCATTTAAGTCCCAATCAATATTTTACAAACCTATAAATGGCAGCCAAACTTTCAATTAAAAGCTGGGTTCATACGGGGAATTTTAGGTAGTTTGCAGCTCTTCAATTTCCTTTATCCACTAGAAAAAACTGTCAATGTGAGTTTAATCTAGAACCAAATCCAAGATGCAAGTTACCTTCACTCATAATGCATCTAATATGAATATCATGCACAAATCCCAAATCCACCCAGAATTCTTCTCAGATAAACCAGATGGATGAAAACTGAACTGCCCAACCTTATGAATTTCAGCTATTCAGCTCTCAATGATACAAATATGATCAATCCGCTTACATGTTGCCCCATAAAGTTGATGACCTATGAATCATTATAGTTCTTAAAAAATCAAAACGAAATAACCATTGACAACATCGTACTTCCATTCTTCCTTCTCCTATGAATTTGTTTTAATCCAGAGGAAAACAAATTCATAGGATCACCAAATTGTCATCAAAACAGGCACATGAAATCAGAATCTAGAGGAACCCAATTACCTCCCTCCGCTCCAATCCCACCAACCAATAATATTTTTTTTCCAATTCCTGGTCCAACTAATCTGCCAATAACTGACGATAATTGTCATTAATTTGGTATTTGGTGGTCATCAAGTTTTTGAATGCAAATATTACAGACAAGCCGATTGGTAATAGGGTTTTTATGTTTCCAATTGTGTTGCAAATAGAAATGTGTTCATCCCTTTTAAATTCAAACACACAACAGAGGCCATTCAAACCCAAAACATCCAACAACCACTAATCGATCCACAACCACAGACAAATCAGTCCAATGCATAGTTGAGGGTATGAAATTTCGATATTTGCAAAATTTATTCATATAAAAAAACAAATATTAGAGGGTTCTTTTCACAATACCTGGTATGACCTCGTTGTCGGACCCGTGCTGCCCTTGGAGAGGATGGTGAGGGAGCGTTTATGGCAGTTGTTTTTGAGAGATAAACCGGGGTTGCAGCACCTAACCGTGGTGGATGAGCAGGGGGTTTCGGCAGCTTTCGGCATTTTCGTATATGTAGGCTGCTTCGAGAAATTTCAAGAGGAGAAGAAGACTTCGCAGCAATCACAATCGTGATGGGTAGGGGAACAGGGGAGATTCGCACGGCAAGAACCACATAGGTTATGAACCAGCTGGTGTCGATATCAATTGAAGATAAGAATTTCTCGGGATGTCGTTTGGAAGGAAATCTGAATGGCGAGATTCATGGCAGCGGAGGGATGCACGAGAATCAGATCTTCCCGAGAGAGATGGAATCGAAATCTTGTGCGATGGGATGGCCTGGTGACTGAAGATTCGCACTGCTCTTCAAGTCGAAATGGGACTTAGGGAGGGAGAGAGGAGACAGACTGCAAGATTCGCACGGTGGAAAGCAGGAAACACTTCTGAGTGAAGGGAGAGAACTACTGAGATGAAATCCCCAAACAAAATTGTGTTTGTTTTCGGAAACTCACTAACCGTACGAAAACTGGTTTTAAGGTTTTCAAAGTTTTGGGTGTATCTTCGAAAACAAACAGGGCCTAAGTTAGTTTTTGTATCCACAATTTTCTTTTGTTACAAGTGAGGTTATTAATAAAGTGTCGGAGGTGTCTCTTTTTGGCAAAAAAAAAAAAAGCAGTGTACTTCACCATTGGACGCGTGTCGATCAGCAAAGCTTACACCTACGTGATTAGAATTTGAGAAATTATCCATTCAGTTGCCCAAGGTAAACGCCGCGCAAGCGGTGATGATGTGTATTCAATTAATCGAAACACACCGTTTCGATTCCAGAAATTTCTCTCAATTTTTTCCCTCATCGTGCGTTTCGATGCCACAACCTTCTCTCAAAATGTTTTTCCTTCCTCATTCCCTCCCTCTGCGTTTCCTCTCCTCAGTTTAGAACTCTCTCTCTCAATCCCTCCACGATTACCTGTTGTCGAAGACGATGATTCCATCCCCTCAAAGCGCCTCCGTCAAGGACGGCACGTCCCTTCCCTCGAAGCCGCCGCCCTCCCTCCCTTAGTGTCGTGATGGTTCTCTGAGACCCACACTAGGTCGCCCTTAGTTTCGTCTTTTTCGTTAGTTTCTATTGCCACAACGTTTCGTCGTCTTTAGTGAGGGAGGAGCACGGAAGAAGAAGAAGAAAAATAGCAGATGTTAATGATGCCAAATCTTCGACGATGACGGATACATTGCCGCCATTTCTGAGGAAGCTTTACGCCATGGTGGATGAGCCAGAGACCAACTCGGTGGTTTCCTGGAGCGACGGCAACAACAGCTTTGTGGTCTGGATCCCGTATGAGTTTGCCGCCAATCTTCTGCCTAAGCACAAGAACTTAGCCAGTTTCATCCGGCAGTTGAACACTTACGTCGGTTATCTTTATCTTTTTTGTTCTGACTTCTTTCTCTAACTATCTGGATTAATTTGAGAATTTTCAGCTGTATTTTGTGGTTGGAAATTCTACTAAATAATGTAACGCTATGGGGCTAGTCTTCTTCGGTTGACCAATCTATTACCATTGTCTTGTACCGTTTGTATGATTTCTTATTGACCAAATTCAATGTTCTGTAGGTTGTAGCTATATTTCATCAACATAATTATTTGAACTGAAGATACTTGTCCCAAAAAAAAAAAAAAAAGCAAGTGGTTGGCAATCATTTAGGAAGAAGATAAACATCAAGGTTTTGGGTCAATCATCTAGGAAGGGCAAAATCAACTTCATCTATACCTTTATAGCTGCAGTACACAGAGATATGGATTGAGATCTGATGTTGTTGTCTTGATTTCCATTTTTAAAATAGGGGGAGAGTGTGAGTGGGGGTTGGGGATGAGTTTTTCTTACATCTAGTAAAGCCATTGGAAAAAATACATGCCAATCGCTGACAGTCTAAGTTCCTTGCTTGATTATAAATGTGTCAATATGATGAAATTTCTCTCCAATTAATTACAACCCACATAATTACTACACTAGCACAACCACTACTATACTGTTGCAGCATCTAACCTTTTGTGTTTCTTTGCACCCTGTTCTTCCCTTCCAATTTCTGTTAGTTCTATTGCGCTCATTATCCGCATATAAGGTGGCATTTTCATAGTGTCTGCTATCATCTTGCGAAGATATGTCTTCTTCTTCTTCCTTACTTATATTTATTTTTATTTTATTGTCATGCTTTGGCTAAACTTAATACCACATTCCATTAACTCTATGAGCTACATGCTTCACCAATCTATAACTTTTCTCTTGTTTTTAGTATATTGAGGTTAATAAAAAAATTATTATTTCTATTTTGATCTGCTCATTTTAGGACATTTTTCTTTCGAATCATTCATTCGCAGGGTTAAAATTCACCTCCATCGTTGCACTTATCAAATATTTCCAACAAATGCATGCACCAAGATGGCGACCCTTTCACACTTGAAGATCCAGTTCAACTGCTTACGGACTCAACCACTTGAAGCTCGAGCGAAGACCACAAATTGCCGAAGACGACACCAGTTCCAAAATGAGCACCAAATCGCCGTCTATTTCTGGCCGAAGACCACAACCCAAGAGAAGCACCAACGGAGAAACAAGCAAGAACCAGAGTCAAAGAGAATCGGAAATGCATTCAACTCGCCGCCAGTTTCTACCCGAAGAGTCAAAGACCACAAATCGCCGAAGGAAACCATAGTCGAAGCCTGCGAATCGCAAGACGTGCAGGAGAAGGAAGTGGGAATGGAACTCTGTTTTTCATTTTTTTTTACAGTAATGCTACGTACAATCGTGGAATGCGTAAACGCTATACAGTCATTTTGTAAAAGAATAGGATTTACTGTTAAAAAATTAATTTTTTTCATGTGAGTCTTATATTTATTTATTTTTTTTAAAGTGATTATGCAACGCTTGCACACTCACGACTATAAATATCATTTCTCTTTTTTTTAGTTGAAGCTATTGTGGCAGCCGACTGCGCGGCAATTGTATATTGCGATTGTACATAGCAAGAGTGTTATAATTTTCTAATGCAAGAGTTGAGAACAACGAAAAGTGGCAACCAGTTGTGACGACATGAATGTTGTAAACTTGTAACGTGTAAATAATTTCTTTTTATGTAAATTTAATATTTATTCAGTCGTGATAAAAAAAAATTATATAAAAAAAAATTTATAAATTAATATTATTAAATTATAAATTTATTTTTATTATAAATTAAATTTAACAAATTCTAGAAATTCACATTAATTTATAGATTTATCTTAATATAATATCTTAATATATTTATCTTTATATATGCAGCAAGTCTCTAATTATAAATATAGAATTTGTACTTAAAGTGAGCTGCTCCCTTTCGATTCATTCACATATTTAACCAGTGTGATGCTATATGGTATACACTCTTTTATATTTTTTTGAAAAGGATAAATACAAATATTTTTGATGATATTCTACATAATTTTATTTTAAAATGGTTATTTTCATAACAAACTTCGAAAACAAGAAAACGCTTTATTTCTTAACGGTTCATGGTAAAATAACTTTTGAAGCGGAACTTTTTTTTTTAAAATTTGATAAAATAGTCCATTTTTTAAAGAAAATTCATTTTAATAAAAAGAGTTTATCTTCAAATGACTTTGTGTTTATCTGTGTTTTACACCCTCCAATACAAACTTGACATGTAGGCGATTCATGGAACCAACTAGATGCGAGTTTGAGCGAATCTTGTCTCTCCCCTGAGCCCCTCTTTCTATATCTTGTATCTGGAAACCTCTACCTTTCTCTAGAACTTTATTCTCTCACTTTATTTGGTGACTGATGCTGGAACTGCTTTCATGGCAAAGAAACCGAATGAGATATTTATTTCCTAGGAGTAATGGGCCTGGGGATTTCGATTCATCTTGGTGTATGTGTGTGAGCGGCACTGGTTCATCAAAACCAATTTTAAAATTTGATGAAATTTTTTTTATTTTTAATCTCATAACTTAGCAATTAGATTCATTAAAATAATAATATAATATTATTTTTTAAATAATAATATTTTTAATTTTTTTATATTTTATAATTACACTAACTATATATATATTAATAATTTAATTTAATACTTAAATTATTATTTTTTAATTATTTTTTTTCCTCAACCAAATTACCCATATCATACTTCTATGGCCTCATCATCTATTACTTATTTACTATAATTATTGCTTGCTAAATTCAATTACTCTATTCCATCATTATATGCCAAGTAGTTGTTTAGCTGTATTGGTACCTTCACACTATATGCTAAATTCAAAACACTCTCATTCACACTATATCATTACGGCCCTGCCACATGTATATTTTTATTCGAGTAATACTATAGATAAGTTATTGTAGTAGTGTATATTTTGCATTCGCTATATAACTACTTTTAGTTCTCTACTTTTTTTTATTTTAGACTTAAAAAATATATAGTCTATATGATACCACATCATCTGTACAAAATAATTACTCCCAACAGTAATTTCTATCTATATTTAATCATATTTTTATTGTAACAGACCATCAATATCAGAACATTTATATTATGAAACCTTCCCCAACGTTTCTAGCATATATCAACCGCTGAGGATCTTCAGTTCTTCAATTAAAGCATTCAAATCGGAATAGGATGATCCGCCTTTTTCCATGGCTCTCCTTGCCATCTCCCCAAGTGCCTTGGCTCTGCTTCTCATTTCCTTTGCTTCTTCACTTACCATGATAATTCGCCTCACTGCATTCTCTATTGCTTCCTTTTTTATAATATAAGCATCATTCCCCATCATATTAACGTACCGCCGATCAGCACCCACAGGGACTCCAATTTTCAACACTTGAGTCACTAACTTCTCATTGTAAAATTGCTCAGCAAACATAGGCCATGTGACCATAGGCAACCCAGCAGTCACTCCTTCTAACGTTGAGTTCCAGCCACAATGAGTCACAAATCCTCCTATCGCTTCATGATCCAGAATCAAAACTTGGGGTGCCCAACCTCTTATTATTAGTCCCCTACCTTCCATTCTCTTCTTGAATCCTTTCGGCAACCAATCTTCCTCTTCTTTCTCGTCTTTGCCTTTCTTGACGACCCAAATGAATTGTTGTTCAGAAGCCTCAAGACCCATTGCAATCTCCATTAGCTGAGAATCGGTTAAGTTGGCCAAACTTCCGAAACATATATAAACAACTGAATCACTGTTCTTTGCATTAAGCCACTTCAAACATTCGTGTTCATCGATGGATGATTCTTGTCCCCTCTGACCTTTGTCTTCAGCCTCCTTGTTGCATAGTGAAACTGGACCTATATGCCATGCTTTCCTTCCCAAGACCTTTCTGTAATGATTTGCATAAGCCGGTTCGAGCTCATAGAAGCTGTTTACAACAACCCCATAGCTCCTCACCTCTGCTTCATTGGCTTCTTTCAAAACCTTTGTAAATTCTGTTTCAAGTACGCCTTCCTTATCATTGAACTGATGGACGATGAGAATTTTCATCCTTGTCAACTTTATCTCGTCAGGAAAATTAGGAATGACGAAAGGTTCAGAATCAGATAAAACTTTTTTGTGAGGTTCATACACTTCTAGACTCACCTGAGTAGACAATGAGAAAAAACTGGTTACATGAAAAACAAGCCTTGGGATGCCAAATTTAGCAGCAACATCAGTTGCCCATGGAAAGTACATGTCGGCAACAATGCAATGAGGTCGGTAATCTTGTAGTAGCTGCTCGAGGGGTTGTCGGAGCATCCCCAGGGCTGTCAAGAAACTAGCACAGTTTTCGACAGAAGTAAAGGAGTCGATGTTCTCGCACCCTTCTGGCAGGCCAACCTCTACTGTCGGGAACTTGATGGTTTTGATATCAATATTGAAGCCGCTGCTAGTTTTGGTTCTTTCAATCGTTTTTGCGACAAAAGGCTCGTTGAGCGGGGTGGTGATTATGGTCGCTTTGACACCTTGGGTTGTGGATAGCCTAGCCATGTCGATGACTGGTAACATATGGCCAGGGGCCATCAAGGGAAAGAAGAATATGTGAAGCTGGCGATTTTTGCTACCCATAACACCTTTGAAAGCGGATTTTGATTTAACAAGAAAGGGTTATATGTACGTACGATGCGACGATAACAAGGAGATCGGGAGGAGATACAGAGGGTAGGCTAGGCTTGGCTGTGTTGTCCCCGTGTTTGAATTATATGTTTACAAGTTGAACCTGAGGCATGAGGTTATATGTAGAACAAAAAGGAAGATTGGATTTTTCGTTGTAGCGAATCAGCGATGAACGCAATCTATCCATAAACTGTTTTCTGCCTCACCTCTTTGAAGATGTAAAAACATTTGAGGCATGAGCTGCTCTGTTATAGCATTCTCCATGACTTCTGTATAATATAAAAAATATAAATTACTTAAAGAATTGTTTATAAAATGAGTTACATCCATTATATAAAAAAACATATAAAATACAAATCGTTACTAATTCAATTACTGTTCATATTGGTTGAAGGATGAACAGTACTCTCCATATGTAACGGGTTATAAATAATTTTTTTATTATTTATATTTCAATTACTCCCTCATTTCTTTTACTTTTACATTTGAATACAAAATTTTTTTATTGTTTATCATTTAAAATACTTTTATTTATTTATTTATTTTAAATATCGTAGAAATATTTTTTATCCAATTTTTTCATATTTTGATTTTATTTTTAATTTTTATTTAGCTTATATATTTTTATTTTATGTGTCTAGGACTGAATTATATTACATTGTATACAATAATATATTACAAATATTAAAAGAATATATGGATATTACAAATTTATTGATAGAAAGGAAATGTTTAAAAAGAATAAAAATGACTATTTAAATGATATAAAAAAAATAAATAAATTGATGTATTATATATTATAAAAGTTAATATGTAAAATAAAATAAAAAATTTAATGATATATTTTTAAAAATAACATAAAAAATCGTTGTGAATGCTCATAAATGTCAGAAAATGATAACTTGCTTTTTATATCACAAAAAAAGTATAAAAAAAGTTATTATTATTATTATTATTATTTTTTATAGTAAAACTCACTGTTTTACCAATTGCACTTGCACAATTTAGAATAATACTAGAATGTCTCGTCATTTTATTTTCTTATTTTGATTGTTCATTTAATTTTATTTTAATAATTAAAAAAGTGATTATTAATATATTTATATATTTTTAAAAAATATATTTAAAAATACTTTTAAAAAAAGTGCGACGCACAGAATCGGCACATAAAGGACAATTTATGCATGTACTGTGTACATCACTCAATATATACAAACCTGGAACTAGTACTGTTTCGGACATTTCTTCTTTTTGCATGTACAGTTACACATCATATATCTATCAACTTTTATAAATCTCAATACAAAATATATTTTAAAAATATATATCAAAATTTTCTAAACGTCACGCATGACATTAACATTGAAGAAACTAGAAAGTGAAGCTACTTTGTCAGGCCCTGTCTATGGTTTTGTGGAGGAGCGTCGGTCGAGAGGGCTCTCAAATAAGAATAATAAAGCAGCCACCGCCGGTAGCTCTCGCTGATTTTAATATGTATTTTTTTATATATTTTTTTAGTTTTATTTTATATAAATTTTTTAACTAATTTTAAATATTTTAAAAAAATAAAAAAAAGTTATAATATCATTAAAAATATTTTTTTAATCACGAATTAAAATAAAAAATAATTTTTTTATTTTATTTAGTGATTAAGAACGTATTTTTTAATAATATTTTTAATTTATTTTATTTTTTAAAAATATTTAAAAGTATTAATAATTTTTTTATAAAAAATAACTAAACAAACACAAAAAAATTCATGCAGCTCCTGGCAGAAGCCAGCGGTGGTACCTCTCAAATAATAGTTGTCACGCAACAAGGACAGTACTTTGTCCCATCCAGCTCCACGTGTCAAGCACAAGAAACAGCTGACAAAAGGGGTCATGTCCCTCTCAGCTGTAGGACCACCCACAATTGTCTCATCCTATATCGTTGGACCCAAACTGTACGGCAGGTTTGGGCATTAGATCTTACACAATTTTTATCCACCCACTTCATTTTTAAATATAATTTAAATATAAATATTATTTTAAAAATTTAAAATAAAAAATAATTTTAATTTTTTAAATTTTCAAACAAATATAATATTATAAAACTATATTATTATAATATTTTAATTTTATATATTCTTTATTTTCTTTTTCTAAAATTTAAAAATACACAAATCAAAATATCTAATTAGCTCACATTGAATTAGTCAAATACTTTTCATCTTAAAAATTATTTACAATAAATTTATCTTTCTCTTTAAATATAGAAAGTACTATTTCACGTTCAAATATATTGTTTATTAATATCCATTCTCTCCCTCCCACGTATTCAAGACCTACTGGTAGTGTTATGTAGGTTTGTATAACTTAGTAAAAAAAATCTGTGGAGATCTTCTTGAGATGGAAGTCATTATAGTGGCAATTTTTTTTGTAAATTTTGTATTAGTCGGTGATGATGTTTTTGAGAATTAGTTTGGTTGTATAGAAGATCGATAAAATTATTTTGATAATATTAATATTATGTGATAAAATTTTTTTTATTAGATTGTGAAAATAAAAATAAATATGATTGATAGAGATTATAAGAAATTATAAAAATAAAATTAATTAAAAAATAAAAATTAATTATAAAAATAAAAAAATAAAAAATAATAATATTTTATTATTATAAAGAATGTAATAATTAATTTAATATAGATTTTAAATTTTAAATAATTATTTAAAAATAAAAAAATTATATATTCTTTAAAACTTAAAAAATAAAATAATCAATCCAACATCAATACTATCAAACGAGATGTGAGATCCTACCACGCAATGTAATAGAGAAGGACATTCTTGCTCAGGGGATGCCGGATCCATTGGGCAGGGCGCCTTCTAGAAGATGTTTCCCTCCAGCTAGAAGCGCTTTTCTGAAGATTTGTATGGCTTATTGATGAATGGGTCCTACATAGAATATAGATGTTTTTCTGACCTTTTTATTAGAGATATAATCGATCCGTTCCGATTTAGTTTTGTATAAAATTTAAAATCAAATCGATATGTATTAATTTTATATTTTTTAAAATTGATTATGTACTGATTACTCTTCTAAATTAATATTTTTAATTTTATCGATTTTCGGTCTAATCTGATTTTTCAATTTTTTTAAAATATAAATTTCATAATTTATCATTAAAAATTTGTTTATAAAAAACTATGTTTTATATTTTTATTAATATATTAGACTATATAATAATATTAATATTAGACTATTGATATAGTTATAAGTTATATATTAGTATTAGTTATAAACTATATATTTAATATTTGTATTAGTTATAAACTTTTAATAAAAATTTGTAGTATTAATTATAAGTATAACTATAGTCATTAGTCTATATTAGACTATTAGTATTAGTTATAAATTTTTAGTGATTTAGTATTAACATTTTATGTAATAATTTATAAATTATAATAAGAAATTATTTCATATATGAATATATATAATTATATATATTATATATAAAAATTTCACATAAAATTTTATAATTATACATAATATATAAAACTTATATATACAATAATACAATTATTATTTTTTATATATATTTTTTATCAACCGGTCCAATCCGGTCTGAAAAATTCTAAAACTAGAACTGGACCGATTTTCACATTCTAAGAACTGATTCCGAATCAAATCGGTAAAACCGGTCCAGTCCGATTTTTTAGTTTGAATTTACACCCCTACTTTTCATATAGTGGTTCAGGTGAAGATCATCTGCTAGTGCTAGTTATTATCCTTTTGCTTTATAGATGGAATTGAAAACGATCTTTATCCTCACTGAAGTATGCCACTCTGATCGACTGTACAGCAACTTCAATTTATAATGTTATGGGCTTAACAAATATTTTATACTTTCACAAGAGTTTTGACTGTTTGAATATAAATTACATCAAAATAGTGACCACAATGTCAGCTTAGGCTGCACCAAGTCAAATCCAATCCTATAGCCAGTATTTCTCAATTTATATAACAAAGAACATAAACTGATAATTACAGGCGCAAGCTACCTATAACCCCCCAGTGTATAACAGAAGAAGAAATCAATCAGTCACTTGAAAAATACCTAAATGCTGTACTCGGGCAGCAAATGACTGGGACAGACAAAATTATAAAGCCCCCCTCCAAACGAACCCATAATAAAAAGAGTACCACAGTGACGCCAAAAGAACGATGCATCAATGCGATTCAAAGACTGCACCAGCAAAGTAGTTCCAACACTGGTCTTCTCAACTAAGCCGACTTTTCGCCAGCATGTTTTATTTGAAGAGCAGCTCTAACAACATTTCCCCTGGTTATTATTCCAACCTTCCAAATTTAATCAGAGAGATCGATCAGAAACTACATATTCCTGTTAAGCATCTTACAAATGCAATTTCAAACAGAAAAACAAGCAAATAATTTTCTTACCAGCTTACCATCACCATCTACCACAGGCAATCGACGGTATTTTGTTTCAAGCAACAACCTAGCATTAGAAGAATTGGTTTAGAGCATTTAGAGTTCAAATTTTGCGACCAAGAAAATTACTATTGGCTCATCATATCATACACAATGCTTGGGGTTGCAGTCTGTAGTTCATGTATGCATATAAACAGTAAAACCACCACTTCTGTAAGAAACAATCAGTTCCCTCCCTCCTACATATGGTGCCGGAATAGTCTCGCCCTCAAATACACAAGGATACATAGAAACAAGCACAAATACAAACAAATTTCTAGAAAACAAAACAGACACAAGGATATATTTTTTGTAGGTACACAAAGAAGATGTATTAAAAGAAGCAAAAGACATAAATACCTAGCAGCATCTTCCAGATTGGTGGATTCGTGAACAACAAGTGGAGCAGGTGTCATCAAGTCGCCGACAACCTTGCCATTAGTTTTATTTAGCAGGTTATGTATCTCATTGAATGTCTGCAACACTTATCAAAATTAGACGAAGCGGTAGTTGATCAAGCAATTATTCACACAATTTAATGAATTCATTGATCGGGAGTCTATTTGATCTAAGGAGAGAGAGAGAGAGAGAGAGAGAGAGAGCATGGCTCTGTTCAAGGCCAGGTTTTTTACTCCATTTTTTGTGGACTCACACCAGGCATACTAATTTTAGCAATAGCTTATGTGGAGACTGATACCAAGAGTAAAGCCTATCTAGATGATAATGTAAAATTGCATTTTTCACCCCAAACTATCTCTGTCCTTTTTATTTATACTCTAAACTACTAAATAACTTGCGCCACACTCTAGCAGTTCAGGGTACAAATTGTCAAATCTTAGTCGAGGGCACAAATTGCCAAAATTTGGTAGTTTAGGTACAAATAGCCAATGTTGGAAGTTTAGGATGTAAATTGAAAAAAAATGTGATAGTTTGGGGTGCAAAACATCATTTTTCCTAATTATGATTTTAGCAATTTCAATAGAATAACACTTGAGTAAAGTCATGTTCATATGATATGGTCCAATTACTCAACAGCTTAATATTTCTTGCATAATCAAACTGCAGTGGCATAGTTGCCCTTGCCTTGGCAGTGTCATGACATGGCTGCCCAAGCCAAATCCACCAAATTTTTTTCAACTTGTATACAAAGCTCTGACTGAACTAATCTAAATAGTTATGCTGGCAGAATCAAAAGGGTTCTAATAAAACTCCTAGATACCATGAACAAGGCCAAATATTTTTCATTTGATTGTCAATATTTAATCTTTTTTCAAAAAATAACTCACGATTAGATGTCAGAGCAATTGATATAAGTCCATTGCAATCCCTAGAATAGGTGATAAAGTTATCAAACGAATTAAAGTTTTGCATGTGGTCTAACTGAAAGTATTCTTCATCAGGAGTACATAGAATTCATGAATGCATGTCAGGGTCACACCAATTGAGTATAAAATAAGAAGTCTGAGATAATTTGGACACGTGCAATAGAGGCCTATGAATGCTCCACTACCAGCAAAAAAAGAGATTATATTAATCAAGGAACCGAAAGGGAAAAGGAGGGGGGGGGGGGGGTGGTTGGCAAAATCACATGTACAGAACTGCAAAGGAAAACATGATTACTATTGATTTGTAACTAAATCGAGCCTAGTGGCATAAAAGATCCATGTAATAAATACCCTATTCTGTTGGGACGGTGGCTCATTGAGTACGTTGAGAGTAACTGTACATGTCCAATATACCAAACCTACTGGACTGCAATGCTCTCGTAGCATAGAAGGAATCATACAAAATAGATAGTCAAGTTGCTATGATGCATATAAGCACTTTCTCAAAGACAATAAGGTTTATGCTAAAATGCATAATATTAGAAGACCAAGGCAGTAGAAGTCGAATTAAATGTTGCATGTATAGAACCTGGAAACAAAATCCCAATGATTTCTAATAGCTAATTGGGCATAATTTATCATAGCCGTATGACTTGACAATCGACATGATAGTGGAGAATAGCTGGTATAATATTCTCATAATCCGGGATTTGGTCTTTGACTTCAGAAGATTCTCAATATCAAATGTCTAACCAGAGAGTATTCCAAGTGCCTGTGTACGGGCACACTCCGAGAATCTCACTAGGCAATGAACAAAATCAAATCAATAATAGAAGACTGGCATTTAAAAAAAGGATGCTTCTTACATACTTTCCATGAACTATTGACATCAGGAAACACACTTGTGTCACTTTGACTGCCACCTACCAGCCACAAAAGAATAAGTTAGAAAATTTTTTATGAAAACAAAAAGAAAAAAAAAAAGACCGCTAATAAAAAATTTGCAATTAGTGTCTAACGAGCTGTAGTCCAAATTATAATCAAAACTTCTTTATGGCTCATAAAATATCACTAATATTCCAAAGGAAAAAAAAAAAAAGGGCATGCAAAAGAAAAAATTATACAACCAATTTTATCATTCCCTGCCAAAGGAAAAAGGATAAAAGGTACAAACTGAAAGATTTGAGTTTTTTAATCAAAGAAAAGAAATTATGCCAACACAGAAGATGTTATGATGACAGCAATGACATCTTATATGATATGTCATGCCAGAAATTCCCAAATCCTGAACAAATTTAAGCAATCGCACATTCCCAATTTTTTTAATAAGTACACATTCCCAAATTTAGAGTCATTTATAAAGCAAATTCTAGATCATAATACCCATTCTACCTGATATTGAATCGAGTGCTAACAAGTCATAGTCTGAAACTACACCAACCTGCCACAGGAAAAAATCTCAAGTCAATGCATTGGAATAAACCATCTCAAAAAATTAAATTGTTTTAACAGCCAGATTACCTTTTTTTAAGTACAAAATGACAATAAAAATAATAGAAGCTTACAGTAATAGAAGATCTTGTTAAAAAAATAATGATAATCTGTAATAACAAAAAATACCATGTTCAACTAAAAAAGTTGGACACCTGCTCATTGTCAAAACGGATTAAATTATGATCTACATACCAATCTGAGTGCAATATAGGACAAATCTAGAGAACCTGTCTACATCTGGTGAGCTTGGGATTTTTGGAAAATTACTGTGTTAAGAACTTGGAAATGTATAAACTTGATAAGGCTTTATAGCAAGGTTTTGAATTTTGTTTCGTACCAGCCGGTACGGCCGAAATATGCCATACTGGCTGAGTAGCCGGTACAAAGAAGGATATAGTTTCGTACCGGTCAGAATTTCGGCCGTTTTGGCCTTTACTTTTTTTTTTTTTTTTTTCATTTCTTCAAATTGCAAGCTCATTTTTGAACCTCCCAATTCAGACCAGACTATTTCTAATTTATATATATTTTTATATAATTTATTCATATATAGACTATTCCGAAACGATACCAGTACCAAGAAATATCTCGTTTCAATGCCTCGACCGAAACAGTATTCAAAACATTGCTTTATAGTCCAAACACAACTTGGAAAAGATTGGTCTTGAAGGGGTGAAGAGGGGATGAAACAAGGAAATAAGGTTGCAAGAATTAGAGGCAGCAGTAATTTTTTTTCAGTAAATAAGAATTTTTTTGATGAGTACACGGCACAGCCCAAGTACACGGCACATATACAAGAGCAATACCTAAGCATAAGTGAAGAACTTAAATTCAAAAATTTAAGGTCGATTATAACATAATTCAAAATTTTTGGCTTATGTAAGGCTCTTATGCCAGGGACCAGGGTACTTCTCGTTCCTCTCACTCGATCTCTTCCTGGCTTCACCATACCATCCATAGCCTGTAGATAGATTCCATTGCAGCATGCGAAGCGTATAGCAACAATTGGACTGATAAAAAAACTCCTCATGAGACTCGAATAAAGCCATCATGCAAAGTCCATTCTCAATAAAAACCCATAAAATGAAACCAAAGGCTACCTATGGCCCAAAACTGCAATTGTAGAATTATAAAAAGGCTATTGCTTTCTAATTCTTGTGTGAGTCTCTTTGAAAGAAACTTCAAACAATTTATTTTTCCAGGATCTCGGATTCCAATTTAGACAACGTATTCATATGACCATTAAAAATTCCATCAGTAGATGGCATAAGTACTAGGTTCTCAACCTCACTTGCACCCTGCATCCAGGCTTCCACATCTCCTATCCCACAGCAACCTACTCATGGCAGAGGAGAGTGTTTGGGAAACAGAAAACTCATTACTTCCTCAGGACTAATATCATAAGGACATAATTTAACCTCATAGACATCATATCACATTATCACCATAGTGCTGTTTCTAAATTCCACGTGTTTGAAACACATACCCTTCAGCAAGTTTCACCTTGTCCTTGGTGAGACATATAAAGGGCTCAAATTCTTCCTTTTTCGTGGTCTTTGGAAGGAACATTTAAATTTATAAATTCACATTTAACTTGGTGAAGCCCCCTCAGCAGTAACTTATTTAATCAGGGAAACATATCGATTACCAACCACATATTCTAATTTCTGTAAATCATTCTTTAGCATTCCACAGATAACTATCTCCAAGAAACAAAGGTGCTGTTAAAACATGTAATCAAACAGCAATCTTATCAATGTTGTCCACTAGATCTGCAATGCAACATTGAGAACGATGAATGATTCACGTACCATAAGATACCACACCATATCATGCTATATATATGAATGCAATTCCTTCTTTTCTTATAATGATTAAAATGTTTGTGGAATTACCAATTTCCAGTCATCATCAATCACTGGAAAGCCAGTTATTCTCTTCTCCACGAGAGCCTCCAACGCTGTAACAACAAAATCCAGTGAATGAAAACATGAACCAATATGATACACATGAAAGTAGAAGCACAAGTATCAGCAATACCTTCATCAACACTTGTTGTTGGTTTCACAACATGTAAATTCTCCTTCCTTGTCATAAAATCACCTACTGTGTATGTTTCACTTCCAGGCTGAAAACCAACATAATAAATCAGAAGGGTAATACTAGAGGCTAACCGACCAAAGAATTTGTTTACGTAATCCATCAAAGAATATTGTAAAATGCATATAACAAGCAATGTCATCGCTACCCCAACTGGAAGAATTAATGGGTGAACGAAATTCAGTAGCAATACATACGTAAGTGAAACCTTTGCAGAATTAATTCTTAATTTTTTATTTGAGCAGAATTCTTGATTTTTGCAAGTACAGATGACATCCAAGAAAAATAAAAAGGACATGCATATGTGTCTGTCTAAGACGATTGCAAAGGCAAGTTAGCTACACAAAGAACCATCCTTCGTTGTCAACAAATTTCTTTTGTTGTAGTCAACGAAAAGGACAGAGCTAAACGTTCATATTATTACATTCTTAATTTTGTAAACAAAACACGTCAATAGCACGTGCCTTGCTCTCTAGTATGATGAAGAAATAAATAAATGAAATTGCATTGCCAACCGAGGCGTGTTGTTTGGAATTCTTTAGTGCGATGTCGAAGTTTCTAATCTGTCTGTGACCAAAACCCAGAATCAAAATTGAAGGCTTACACAAGGGCTCTTCAGGCTACATACATGCTGAATCAGAAGTAATTTTTCTTCAAAGGAACTTCATAAACAGCTAACATGCCGTTTGGATAGTAAGTTTTAGATAAGATAAGTTGATATAAAATTTAAAAGTTGAATAAAATATTATTAGAATATTATTATTTTTTATAAGTTGTTAGAATATTATTTTTAATATTATTATTATTATTATTTTTGGATTTTATTATTTTAAGATTTGAAAAAGTTGAATTGTTTATTATATTTTGGTTGGAAATGTAGAAAAGTTTTAACGATCACTACTTACTCCAAACGGGGTCTAAATCTTTCTGATGCTACAATCAGAACTAGCATACTCCGCCATGTGGTATCAGATGGTTCAACTAGATTCAAGATTAAAAAACTTAAATGCAAAATCAACCGTAGAATTTTTTGAATAGCAAACATTAAAAAAAAAAAAAAAAACTTATGAAATAGTAATTGGAAGGGGCAAAGGAACATCATAAAATGCTGCCTGATCTGAAAGAAAGAAAGCCCGAAGAGTATTATAATTATAAACCATTCCCATCAATAGCTGCTTTTCCAATTTAGGTATACAAAGAGAGAAAATAAATTAAGAGAAACAAAAGAAATGCAAATAATGAGATAGGAGGAATCACCGGCACGGAGTTGGTGAAGCCGACGGCGGGCCCTTGGAGTGCGGAAGGGCGGCGGTAAAGTTGAAAAGAGAATCGTCTGGAGAGAGAAGTAGGGAGAGGCAAAGGTGATCTGGGGGGCAGCGAGGGTAAGAGCAAAGTAGATCAGAAGGTAAGCGAGGGTGAGAATGGAGAACAGCGAAGCTGGTACACGGTGAAAGAGTGATCAACCCCATGGTGAGTCCCGTCTCCAACCCTCTGCTTTATTTTATTTGTTTTTTGATCGTTTCCCGTTGAGATTCTGGATTATATAAGTAGAGACGAAGAGAGAGACGGAGGATCGGACTGGGATTCGCAAAGGGAACTCCAGAACGCCAGAGCAGTTACGTATATGTACGGATGGATGATCACGTTTTACATTTAATACTGTTATTTTTTTATTTGAAAAGAAAATGTAGAAAATTTTCGTCCATATACGGATATGTGTGTACTTTCGTTGCTGCTTCCGTGTCGTAACGAGCTACTGCTGAAATAGAGGAGCAGCGAAAATGCGCAGTTGCTCCTCCGTGACACTTTTGTCAAACATTCAAATTTTTCTGTCGACCGACCCCAATTTGACCCACCTCAATTATTCTAATTATTGATTATTTGAAAAAGAGTAATACTTTATACAAATTTTAAATAGATAAATTTTATATAAATTTTTTATAAAATAATAGATCTCATTAATAAATAATAATTTTTTTATACTTTTTTAAAGTAGAGTCTACTTTTTTATAAAAGTTTGTATATGATTTGTCTATTTAGAACTTGTACAAATTATTTCTTTTTAAAAAACCAGCTTTATATAACGCTTTTAATTAATTATATATATATAATATTACATTTTGCATTTTTCACGTTAAATTATACCACTTGACTATTTTTTAAAAAATTTTAAATAATTATAAGGTGCTCTTTCTATTAAGCGTATACCATCAAAATCTCATTTAGATACAGAAATAGTTTCATCTCATTATTATAAATTTTTTAAATTTTCACATAAAATATAATAAATAATTTAATTTTTTAAAATTTCAAAATAATATTTTATTTAATTTTTAATTTATATTTAAAATTATTTCATTTTATCTCAATATCCAAATGAAATCTTGTTGTTCGAATATATATATTTTTTTTTATACAAAAGTGGGGGATCGAACTTGATTCTTTCGTTTATAAATCAAGCCTTATGTATTCAAATGATCTTGATTGATTATTATTCATCAATTTTGGTAGCCCACATTCTACAGAATTTTCAGCCATCCAAAAACGTGTTAGGAAAAAAGTGAGACCGAAGATGTCATGTTAGACAATCAACATTAGGTCACGTATGAACATTGGATTAATGAGTCAATGCTTTTATAATTGATTTTTTAGACCCCTTCTTCGTAAGCCAAATTCCATTTCCCCACTCTCCCCCTTATTCTTTCGTTCCAATACCCACCGAGAGTTTTGCCTTTTGTTCCCATTTTAACGACTGAATTTTCTCCCAAACATTTGGGGACTATAGCCGACATGTTTTTCTGAAAGAAAAATACATGTTCAACGTTTTTGTTTCCTAATTCGTTGGATATGGATTTGAATCATCTCCAAATCACAAAAACTGTATGGACTTTTGGCCTTTGGGTCGTCAATCCGACCTAGGAGTAAAAGATAAAGACCTATTTTGAATGGAGTGATATGATTTCATTAGTTGTTAGAAAATAAATTGTAAAAGATTTGTAAGTATACCATTACTTTAATTATAATTAACAGAAAGATAGTCATAATTTGTGAATATTATAACTCAATATTTGATATTGTAAGATTGCAGTGTGGTATTTTTTTTTTAATTGTTAGATGTGTATAAAATAATTATTTATTATACAAGTAACAAGTATCACTAATTATTAGAACTCTCACCAAAATTTATTCAAAAAATAAAAATAATACACCAACAATTATTTTTAAACAATCAATAAATTTATATTATTTCATTAAAAATAAAATTTAGTTTTATAAAACTATCATTCCTAGAGTTATAAAAAAAACTATAAAATAATTATAAGGTCATTATTTAAAAAAAAAAAATCTAAAATGAATACAGGGTTAGACCTTTGGTCCTTTATCTACTGAAAAATCACAACATATTACACAATTATATTTTAAGATAAAAATAATTTAATAAAATATTTTATAAAAATAATATTATTTTATAATAATACCCTCACTTTTAAATATGTATTATAAAATATATTATGAAATATATGGTGTATATATCATTACTGCTAACTATTATCACTCGCCTATTTAACCAAGCAATCCCAAACATACTTTACCTTCTACAAACCAACCGTTACCGGTTACCTTAACCCCATCTCCCCGACATGACATCGTCATGTGGGTCCCACCAAAAATTCTCAGATCCTACGGCTCAGATCTCGTTCTTACATTAATCCTAGGTTAACCCAAACCCACCCACCTACATAACCCTCTCAGCTTCGAATCCACTGTTTTTTCTCAGTGCAGTTCCAGCTGCCCTCTCTAACTAAACCCCACCACAGTCCTCTCCATCTCTCGCTCTCTCTTCTCCTCACGAGCCGCTCCTCCGGCGGATCCCTGACCCGCCCTTCCCTCTCCTCCCACCTATCATCATAAACAAAAAAAGCAAAGAAATTTAGTATCTGAGGTCTTTTGTCGAACACTTCGTGTGCGTCTAGGCGTTACTTTAGCGTTTTCTTCATTTCCAGCTTCATTCCGTTTCTTCCTAGGGTTTGGTTATAATAACGCGAGGAGAGGGAAGAGATAAATAAAAAAAATTAAAAAATAAAATTTTGGAATTGAAAAAAAATCTTGGGTATGGCACAGGTACAAGCTCAGCCTCAGAATGCGATTCCGGGTGCCAACGGTGCGGGTGGGGCCAACCAGTTCGTGACGACGTCACTTTATGTTGGAGATCTTGACGCTAACGTGACCGATTCGCAGCTCTATGATCTGTTTAACCAGCTGGGCCAGGTGGTTTCGGTTAGGGTTTGCAGGGACTTGACCACCCGCCGATCTCTCGGTTACGGCTACGTCAATTATAGCAACTCTCAAGACGGTAAGTTATTCGTTCAAATTCCCAATTTATTTTTGAAGATTTATATACCTTGCAATTTGATTATTTAGCTAGATTCGTTGCCAATTGATTTTTAGTATAATTTATAATGTAGTTACATATTCTATGTTTTTGTATGAATTGTTTTGAAACAATGTAATTCAGGAATTGGTTTTTGCTTGTATGCTGAATAGGCAGCTTACATGTAACGTGGGTGTGCCGTTGTAAGAAAAACTTCGAAGAACATCTGAACATGGTACCCATTGTATGGAAAAGAGAGCTTTGTTGGGTTTAAACTTGCATCAATTTAGTACCGACTTGTGACTAGTGGGGTTGGAAAGGAAATTATATTTCTTTTAATCCAGAACTTGTGGAGCCACAATGGTTTCCTTTGATATCAGAAGTTTTCATTTCTTTATTGCACTACTGAGGAAAATAAAAACTTGTTTAGTTATATATTTCTAACCCCGTGTTTCCTGAAAGAATCAAGCTTATTAAAATTGATTTTCACTTTAATCAACATAAGATAGTTTAGTTTAAGACGCTTTTACACCATTTGTGAGACCTACAAATCGTGAGGCAGTCTTATTCTATTGTATTGCTCTTCCAATATATTTATAATTAGACATTGAAAGGAGGAGAATATGTTTTTCTCTACTTAGTAGCAAACATTAATCTGAACAAGCTAGAACCTTAATATAAGTTGCCTATAGTGGTAACATGAGCAGGATCTACACTGTGCAAAATTGAAAGGATGATTCAATTCCATGACCACAACTTTGACTCTACGCCCAATATTATTGAAAGCTTTAGTCTCAATTCAGCACAAAGGCCTCATGTAGACTAATTGCAGAGTGCAGGGTCTAAGTACCCACTCGAATGAAGTGAAAGCACACAATTTATTCTGCACTACATATTAGTATTATTATTTATTATTTGTTTGGTCTGGTATTTGCCTTTGATACATATGAATGGTGTATGTAACTAGGGCCAAACCAAAATCGGTAGAGAATGATTTTGTAGTTAGGGTTTGTTGGCTAGATTCGTAATATTAAATTATATATTCCAACCAAGCTAACAATTTCATATTTTTGGGCCAATTTTCTCCGTTGAACATTTGTTTTGTATGCATGTTCTTGTTAATATTGGGATCCTTCATTTTTTTTTTTCCATGTTCTGTACAATGAAATTGTCAATATTTCTTTATTCTATCTCACATCTCTAACTTGAAATGATTACAGCTGCAAGGGCATTGGATGTACTGAACTTCACCCCTTTCAATGGAAGGCCCATTAGGATTATGTATTCTCACCGCGACCCTAGCATTCGCAAAAGCGGGGCTGGAAACATATTTATTAAGGTATTCGCGTCTGATATTTACGAGTTTCTGGTCGGACCCGTCTTTTTATTTCTTAACAATGCTTTTTGGATCCTTGCTGATCTTGTATGTTTTATTTTCTCTCTGTCACTAATCTCCAGTTGTTTTGAACTTGGCAGAATTTGGATAAGGCGATTGACCACAAAGCATTACAAGATACATTTTCCGCATTTGGGAATATTCTTTCTTGCAAGGTAGCTACAGACTCCTATGGCCAGTCAAAAGGCTATGGGTTTGTTCAATTCGATACTGAGGAGTCTGCCCAAAAAGCTATAGAGCAATTGAATGGTATGCTGTTGAATGATAAGCAAGTTTTTGTTGGACCCTTCCTTCGCAAGCAGGAAAGAGAAAGTGCCATTGACAAGATGAAATTCAACAATGTCTTTGTTAAAAATCTCTCTGAATCGACAACTGAAGAAGATTTGAACAATATTTTTGGAGAATTTGGAATTATCACCAGTGTTATCGTGATGAGGGATATGGATGGAAAGTCAAAGTGCTTTGGTTTTGTCAACTTTGAGAATGCAGATGATGCTGCTAAGGCTGTTGAGGCTCTTAATGGGAAGAAAGTGGATGATAAGGAGTGGTATGTTGGGAAAGCCCAGAAGAAGTCTGAACGGGAAAATGAATTGAAGCTTCGATTTGAACAGAGTATGAAAGAAGCAGCAGATAAATATCAAGGGGCAAATTTGTATGTTAAAAATTTGGATGATAGCATAGGTGATGATAAATTCAAGGAGCTTTTCTCTCAGTTTGGTACCATTACCTCATGCAAGGTGTGTAGCATCTATTTGGGAAAGCAGAGCTCTTATGTTTTGTCCTGCATGATCTAATGGCAAGGCTTTGTAAACTTCATTCTTCTTGATGCATGAACAGGTTATGCGAGACCCTAACGGAATAAGTAGGGGATCAGGGTTTGTTGCATTCTCTACTCCTGAAGAGGCATCTAGAGCTGTAAGTTGATGTCTTTAGCATGTTCATGGTGACATTCTCTTCAACATTTTTTTTTTACAAAAATATTTTTCAAATGATTGGCAGATGTCGGAGATGAACGGCAAAATGCTTGTGAGCAAACCTCTATATGTTGCACTTGCACAGCGAAAAGAAGATAGAAGAGCTAGGTTGCAGGCATGTTTTGCTTTATGTTGTTTTGATCCCTCTACAAATTGTCGTGGAATTTTCCTTGAAGGATTCTGACTTAGGTGTACACTAGATGTCTTTGCCGCCGCCCCCCCCCCCCCCCCCCCATGGATACTTTAAAGCAGATGCTGCTGTCTGGTTTTAAATTTGTCAGTGTTTTGATATTTGTTATTTTAGAACTGTCGTGTGGTTATCTGTGATTGATAGAGTACTGCTGCTTATACAGGCTCAATTTTCTCAAATGCGGCCAGTTGCAATGCCACCGTCAGTTGCCCCTCGTTTGCCAATGTACCCCCCTGGTGCTCCAGGTCTTGGACAACAAATATTCTATGGCCAAGGTCCACCTGCTATCATTCCTTCCCAGGTACTTTATTCCTGATTTGTTTCTTACCCCGATTTTGTTTATGTTCCATCTTGGACATCCTTTATTTCACCTCGGGTAATTTGGTCAATGTGCTTACATAATTTGGCTACAAATTTATAATCATATTCAATATGTTCTATGTCAGCCTGGATTCGGATATCAGCAGCAACTTGTTCCTGGTATGAGGCCTGGTGCGGCTCCGATGCCCAATTTCTTCATGCCAATGGTTCAGCAGGGACAGCAAGGGCAGCGTCCTGGTGGCAGGCGTGCAGGGGCTGTGCAGCAAACCCAGCAGCCAGTTCCACTAATGCAGCAGCAGGTTGGTGATATTCTGTTTCCATTTCCTTCCATATTAAATAGTATCTATATGTATAGATCTAAAACAAACATTATAATGGATTCTTTGAACAACAGATGCTTCCAAGGGGCCGTGTCTACCGTTACCCCCCTGGGCGTGCCCTGCCCGATGTTCCCATGCCTGGTGTTGCTGGAGGCATGTTTTCTGTTCCATATGACATGGGTGGTATGCCGCTGCGTGATGCATCTTTGTCCCAGCCAATTCCTATAGGGGCTTTGGCTAGTGCCCTTGCAAATGCTACTCCAGAGCAGCAGAGAACAGTAAGTATTGATTTGTTTTCATTGTCTAGGGGGAGAAGTTGGCTGGTTTTCTTGAAGTTTTTCACGAGTAATGCTAAGTACAAGCCCTAAATAGACAAGTCCGCATAGGCCTTTTTTTTACACTTTTTCATGATGGGGTTCACTTTTTTACAAAGGGACTGCACGAGACTTGTCTATTTAGGGCTTGTACAAATAATTTCTCTTTTCACATTTAAGCAGGTAAGATTTGAAGTAATGATCTAAAGGATTATTAATTGCTTGAATCTCAAAAAATGATTATTTTCTGAAAATGCTCTACATCTATTACACATTAAGGCCATCTTTGGCAAGAACAATGTGGCCACCATTTCTTAGGTATGTGTTTTTCATCACAAAATTGTGGTGTGCATGCTTGCATGTGGAGATTACTTCCATGCTATTCAAAATTATGTTGGAGGTGAAGCATGGCAGGATGAGAGTTGACGGCGATCCTAGACAACACAGTTCTGATATGTCTGATGTTTACTGCTTTGGTGGTGCTATGAATTATGATGATGTTAATTGCTGATTTTGATTTTCGTGGATGAAAATCTGTAGATGCTGGGTGAGAACCTCTACCCACTTGTGGAACAGCTGGAGCCTGAAAATGCGGCTAAGGTTACAGGCATGCTTCTGGAGATGGATCAGACTGAGGTGTTGCACTTGCTCGAATCACCAGAAGCTCTGAAAGCAAAGGTGGCTGAGGCTATGGATGTTCTGAGGAATGTTCAGCAGCAGCAAGCTGGCAATGCAGCCGATCAACTGGGCTCATTGTCTCTGAATGACAGCCTCGTTTCCTGAGGGCAATGAATGTGTGCTTCTACCTTTTGAAATGGTTTGAAACTGATGTAGGCGTGGCTTTGATTCAGTTAAAAGTGAGTGCCTTGAGCAGGATAGGCCGGTTGGCTATTTCCTCCTTTTTCATGACTACGACTGTTGTGGCATCTATGCTTGAATTCTTTTTTCCTTTGCGTCTAGTATTTCCGAATATTGTGACAATTTGCTTCCATCTTTCGGACATAGTGTAGTTGGTTCTATTTGGTTTTTGAGCTTCCACTTGTGGCAATGAGCGAGCAATATCCAAGTTGATTCTATTTTTCTCTAGATGAACTTCCAGCTTGAACTGTGTAAGCTGGTGATTAATAACGTGACTAATAAATAATACAATCTCGTTCTGGTAGGCAATTAATTGTACGCCTACTTATCAATCAGCACTTGGAACCAAGTCTAGATGAAATCCCGTGAGCTAATTCTGGAAGAAGTGTCGCCTTACACAGGCAGACAAGAGCCAAAATCGTGAAAAAGCGTGGATCCCACTCCTTGCCGAGAGACTCAACGTCGGTCATTTTTTTAGTTTGGCCATGGGAAGGGAAAGTGATCCGAACAGCACAGCCCACAGCTCCCATGAGCCCCTCTCCTACCAAAACCATGTTTCCGGAACTCGGTAATTTCTCGCTCATCTCCTGGTTCACCCGCACCGTGACATATATACTTCTGACAAAACAATGGAAATGCTACTCAAATGAGGTCCTAATCTACATCAGCCAGGCCAGAAGTTTAGGTATCATAATTATACACTTGGAAAACGTGGCAAATATAAGACAAAATCTATGCAATTTTTTGAACAAAATATATTTTATTTGTTTGTCTAATAACTAAAAAAAAAGTACATATGCACAAACCGCACACAACCCTCAACATAACATAGCATTTGAACACACCGAAGAGAGAAGTGTACACATCCAATGCTTGCCTCGACAATGCCAAAACTGACAAAGCGCATGCCCAATATGTTAAGGATCATGTTGGTTAGCACGCCTCAGCCGCAACCCCACATCAACATCTTGGTCGTGTCTAATTAAACTAGTGCCATGCAGATTAGAATTTTGCGTTTCCAAGGCAGTCCCTACCTCACTTCTACTCTCTTCAATGTGTTCCCCAAAGTTATGAAGCCTCCGGCCAATCAAATAGCGATCATCACGTATGGAATTGTGAAGATTGGTGAACCAGACATGGAATCTCTTGGCACAAAAAAACAACAGGCTAATGCAGAGGCATCCCAGCCAGGCAAACCGGTAGACTGCAGAGTTTACTACTAATGGATACCCAAGCACAGGAAACACCCCTCTGGCTAAAACATAAGGTACACATAAGGCTGTCAACAGCTTCATTATGATTGGGAACACAATCTGACGCAACACCCAAAATCCTTGCAGCCTGGAGAAACCATCTTCTCTCACTCTCTCAAATTTTATTCGCCAGCTTTCGTCCACCAGTGGCATCATGTGATCCAACATGACCTGTTCAGAATAAACAACAAACATCAGAAAAAAGAAAATACTAAATCAACTAGAATGAAGCAACCAAGTTGTAGAGAGCTTGATGACTACAACATGGTCCTCATCTACAGATGTAAACGACTCATTTCCCCCCTGATAAGTTTCCTCAACTGTTGTATTCCCAGTTATAACAGCATTCTAATGATCCAGTAAATACCTATATTGACCTGATAACTGCAACAGCATACTTACAAAAAAAAAAAAAAAAAAAAAAAACCTCCAACACCATACTTCAAGGGGCTTAAACAATTGCAACTAGATGCGAGGACAATCCCAGCTATGTATTTATTTATTTTGCCGATACCAAGTTGAAATGAAAAGAATGTGATTTAACACTCACCAGTCTAGTCCAGATCTTAAGAAAGATCAGGCCCAATGCCCAATCCTGATACAGGAGGAAAACTGGGCTTTCATCCACGGGCACTCGCATTGGCACAATCACCAAAAGCTCAAATAGCAGTCCAATCAATACAGGGATAACAAAAATCTGGAACACAAGCATATGCAAGAATTTTAATCAGTCTCGGAAAAAAAAAAAAAAAAACTGAGTTGGATAATGAACAATAACAGTGTCTAACAACAAAAGAAAAGGTGACTTGTGTGGTAAATATCATGGATTAATTCTTACCCATATAGATAGAAGTGCAGAACTCTTGAAAACAATGCCACACCACTTCCAGATTTGGCTAAACAAAACTGCAGCCCTCTTTGTTCTAATATGCTCAATGCAGTATCTAGCACCAGCTATAGCAGTCCAAATCATATAGCTTCCAATGATGAAAGCATAAAGATCTAAGAACATAAATAGAATGAAAACATATTAGCATTCGCACCCAGAAGTATGAAGCACCCTTGGCAGGAAAAATAATTCAGTTGGACCATTTTACCATTACACTTGATGCCATGAGTCATCGGAAGAAGAGGAATTGCATTGAAAATTGTCCTTCCAAGTGAAACTGGTATAACTATCAAGGTAGAGTTGAAGATAAGTAGAGTCATCCAAGCCACCACCAACAAGAGGACAATGCGAAGGACAAAGCCATACCTGCTAAAAGATGAAATGAGTAAATTTTAGATTGTTGCCAGAGTCAAGAATCAATAAACAAAAACATCAGCCACAATAACATATGTTGAAGATTACACTGGCTATACTTCTTTAATTCATATGATTTGAATTTGCAAATTAAAAACAGCTTAGTCAACTAATCAATTTGCAGAGTCGAGGGTGAATGCATACCAATAGTGGTAAAGTCTAAACTAGTAAGGAAAGATGGTATCATTAAAAAATTGGTATCTACGATTAAGACACACTCAAGACTCTAAAACCGTGATGCATCCAGAAACTTACTCTGAATCAGATTGTTCGTCACTATCATAGTCTTCTGAAATATTCGAGTCCTCTGACGCAAGAACACCTCTATTTGGATCATCCACACCTGCAACTGCCACCAGGGCCCGATCCTGTACACCTAGTTGTACTGCCTGAACTCTATCTTGCCTTCCTGGGTCCCCAGTCCCGTTTTCCTGACCACCATTATCCTCAGGTCGGGGCAATAAGAAATCTGTTAAACCAAGTGCCCAGCCAACTGCTGTAAACCAATATCTTAAAAAGGATTTGATTGTTGTCCGCAATTTAAAATGCTCGATGGCAAATGGAATGCAAATTTGAAAAAGAAGCATGTCAGCCGGAATTTCAGTAAATGGGTCAGACACCCTGCAAAGATAAGAATCCATTAGTTAGCAAACAGCAGTGGCATGTCATGGAAATCGCATAGGTTAATCATTAACAACAGGTCCCACAGAAACATCAAGGACTAACTTACGATATATCAAGTGGAAAAATGGCGGGAACCATCCGCATGGCAAGTTTAACAGGTAAGAACACCAGCATGACAATCAAACTCCCATAAACAGCAACTGATAGCAGAACCCTGCGAGCATGCTTGTGCACAGGGTCATCAATCAAATCACGGAATGGATTGTAGTTTGGATCAGCAGGATCACGAAGAAAGTACAACACTCCATTACGCAAAACCTGACAATAGCAAGAGAAGAAAATTCTATCACATTAATAACATAACAAGATAAGTGGTTCAGAAATAATTGAGGCATTATGATATGATGGCAAAGAAGAATACCCCTCTAAGAAGGCTGACGAATATGCTTATTTGTAGCATGTAAACAATTCCAACAACCCAATGAACCAATGAGCTTGCTAAAGGAGAAGCTGAGAAGAATTGAACTCTTTGAGCCATGGACTTCCCAAACATCCTTATAGTACAAACATCTATCCACCATCCACACATCAGAGGAAACACTCCAAGTTCAATGACAAGAAGGAAAGCAACCTTTATCATGGTCATCAAATGCCTCATTGCTGCCAAAAACTGCCTGAAGAGAGATGGAACTGTCTCTGCTATAGAAGCAATACCATAGAATCTCCCCATAGTCAAAGGCTCACCCTTAGTGTATCGAATCAATGCAACAATGCCAAGATAGAAGAAAACTAGAGAAAAGATAAAAATATATCCAACAGCAAGAGTAGTAACATCAGAAAGCCGTGATACCCCAACACTGGCCCCTCTCAATAGATCTGTTGAGAGTGCTGAAGTAATGTTGTTTGAGGCTTCATTTAGACCACTAAAGTTACCATTCAACATTTCGGCAGCCTGGCCTAGCAGACCATTTTCTTGACTTTCGGATGACAAATTTGTAACCGCAGTTAATGCATTCTTCAATGTAATATTTGCTAAGGAGAAGGCAGTGTCTGTAATTGGCAGGACCGTGGACAAAACTGAACCACTAGCAGCAAAGAAAATCCAAGACACATAATAGAGTATAATCCGACCTAATGAAAAAGGCACAAAGATCACAACACCAAGAAATATCATATTGCTTGCCAGAACCTGCATAGGCATCGGACCATGTTATAAACCAATTAAAAACCAGGAGCAAAAATTGAAAACTTCAGTTCTTTTCCCCTTTGGAACATCACAATAACTTAAAACAGAAAAATTATATTATGTCAGACATGCTGCAATGATAAGAGAATTTCACCGGATAAAATAATGTAGAACATAAGGTAGATGATACAATGCAAATGACATAGGCCCCAACAAAGAAAGAATGCTTTTAAATCTCATTTAAGTATATTTTTATCCTTTTTTTATATTATCCTCTCCCCATTTGAGTGTGGTTGAATTGAACACATAAAAAATGTTTAGCATCTCATCAGTAACAACGGAGGAATCCATTGACTCCACGCAACTCCTTACTTCTTCCAGTACAATCAACCACCACTCAACTCCTTTTTTTGTATGGAATCAAAATGTTAAAAAATGCAAAAAAAAAAAAAAAAAAAAGGCCCAAGTACACAGCTAGCATACCAAAAAAATACTCAAAATATTATTTCCAATAGTGTACTTCAATAGAATTATTTTTGTTCTCTATTATTTAATGTCTGTACTAAATATCTATGTAAAGCCTCCTTTCTTTCCCTGCGTATTTTTATGTCAAATACAACAAAACCTCATAGGGCAGTTGTGGATAATAATTCCCCGCCAACCACAAATCCTTTTTCTTTAATGAATAATTGACAGTTGCACCAAATGCAGGAAAATACAAAGCAGTCTTCCAGCAAAAAATTTATGATGCTGAACAAAGCTTCAAGGATCTAGTAACATACTGAGAAATCAATATAAGATTAAAAAAACTCATAAACGGAGCAGCTTAATTCATGACTAATTCTTTGGTGTACTTGCCAATACATAAAACTTTAGACAATCCTTTTTTGTACTTGTCAATACATAAAACTCTCCCAAAAAAAATTCAAAAGCTAAGGGAGCCATAAAAGCATTGTAGCTTGGGAAACCTAACTGAAGAATAGAAGTTATAACAAGAATCGACAAAATAAGAATAAAAACAGAAGCAAAATGATGAACTCACAGTGAATGCATTTTCAACCAAATGAAAGACAGGGCCCTGCATGCCAACAAGCTCATCAAAAGGCACATCCTCTGCACCATCAGCATCATCCAAACCATCAAACATCTGTTCAACATGAGCTTCAAGACGAGCTGCCTGCATCTCCCACCGGGCAGCAACATTTTCTGCATTCCTCCTGAGCATTTGACCAGCTCCTGCAACCCCTTGTCCCGCACCCACATCTTCAACATTTCCATCACCTGCATTATTCCTATTAGCTTGCCCAGGAGGTCTTCTTCCAGCACGAGCACCATTTCTTTCCCCTTCATCTTCTCTCTCAGCATCCTGACCTCCAATTTCCCGTAAATGCCGGAAGTAATCCCTCAAAGATGTTGCACAGAGAAAAATGAACACAATGCTAGCAGAAAGTAGGAACCCATGTAGACAATCGGTAAGGATAACTGTAGTGGATAAATGACTTAGGAATAATCTCTGGGCTTCACCAAAACTCCTCACAAAAGCCAACCGCCATATCCAGAATGTAATGAAAGGTATAATGAGGAGCCAAACTGAAAGGACAAAACCAAGGCGCAAAAAAAATTGCAGAACATGACAAGCTTTCATTGCCATCCCAACTACAAACTCCTGAAAAGGAAGCCTTGCCGGAGCATTCTCAGCATATACTGGGGAGAAGGAAAATGCATGTTTGCAGACCTGTAATACATTACGAAGTTATTTGATCACACAATAAATTAATCTCCAAACAGATTGAGACATAAATCAAGTTAACCATAAACAAAAGGAGAAGATCGAGTCTGTGGCCCAAGAAACCAATGTTTCCTAGTGAGATGCAAGCCTACTCAAACCCATTAAAATAAGGCTCAAATATCATTGTGCTTCAGTGTGATATCATATTGAATGATAAGGGTAGGTGGTGTATGGGGTCCCACATTAATTGGAAATGAGAAGTGCTCTTTATAATAATTCCGATGGGACTCCAATTGTATCATTGACTAATCATTTTGGAGTATAGGCCCATAGTGGGTTGGGCCTCCCTTGGGGCATTACATTCAGCTTGCATGATATCAAGTAGCCCCTTTGGGATTCATAGGCCTAGTATTTACCTAGGACATTGTTATAGTTATCATATTCATGATAAAATCAAAACAACATGAGATTGTACATTTTAAATGCTAGCAAAACAATATCATAGTTCCTTAAACTGTGAGATTTTTGAAGCTCAGTTTACAGAGTAATTTGTTACCTTATAAATAAATGTTTTTCTTTTATAACATGGAACCTCGCTAAGGTATGAACCCTTGGACTTATTCCCTGGAAGGTAAATCCCAAACACACAACCCCAGCAATCAGAACTATGTATCGAGTAATTAGAAGAATTCTTAGTGCGGAATATGAACCTAGAATGTCTGAGTCTACAACTCATCCTAGCCCACCCTTTGACCACTAGGCTGCACCATGACCGGTCCTTGTAAAAGTTTAACAATCCATAACTAGGAAAATAAGGTTCCAACCGCTTCAAAGATTGGCCATGCTATTGTAATTTGTGTAAGTTACGTTGCTTAATAATTGCTTGCTACACTGACAGAGGAGCGATAAGCAAACACGTGAAACCGCCTATCAGTCTTCAACATTTTTCTGTTAATCACCAAGAACAAATACAACGCTTTCTACTTCAGGAACAATTATAAAGAGTTTTTTTATATTACTTTCTAACTTGTTAGAATTAATTATTTAGATAGTCTAATCTGTTATTTTTTATTATTCTTTTTATATCGTCAGCTACCAACTCAAACAGAGTTAACGCTTAAAAGTAAAATAAACAAGAAACCCTAAAACCCTAATTGCACCATCCATTATCGATCTTTCAACATTTATGTCAGCCAAAGAACCGAGCCCAACTTTTCATCTAAAATATTCATTAAAGAACTCCAAAAAAAATACAAACCAACAAATTTAAATTGATAATTCAAGACGATCAGATCAGGGCAGGGGAGAGAGAGAGAGAGAGAGACCTCGCACTGGCGAGCGTTGCTGTGATTGAGCCACTGCAAAAGGCAATCCTGGTGGACGTACTTGATGCTTCCGCTACACGCACACGGGAACCGGAGTGGGTTATCCGTGTCCCCTGGGTTCCGGCAGATTCTGCACACGTCCTCCTCATCCTCGTCCTCCTCATACCTCGCCCTCACGGTCATCGCCGCTTCGCTCTCCTTCATACCTCGAAGAGAAGACGAAACATAAGGAGACGAAGACGAAGACGACGACGACGCTTCGAGACTATCGCCGCCTCGAATAGGCGGCGACTCCGGGGCGATCTCCATGTCGATGGGTTCGAGTCTGCGATCAGGGTTGACACGGTGAGTTTGGGGAGTCCGAATCGGTCTAACCGTCTGATCCTCTGTACGAAGGGAATCGAGACAAGGGATGGAGGGAAGAGATGGAGTCTGCAGGTGGAAGGAGTCTTTTATTGGTCTTCCGCGTTTACCCCTCGCGGGTGTGATCATACTGGGACTAATAATAATAAAAAAAAAAAAATGTGGATTTTATTAATAAAAAATATTTCTTTCTTTTATTGACACGCTTCTGTGTCTGCTTTTTTTTTTGGAAGTATCCGTATAATACAGACTGTATCTGTTATTTTTCTTTTACAAGAGAGATTGACAGATGCATCTAATTGCAAATTTGTCGAAATTCCCGAAATATTTTATAGACTGTTTTAGGCCTCTTAAAAGTCATTCCATATCCATCTCTAACATTTTTATATTGAGTCTGGTTCCAACATCACCTCAATTTATCTCATTTTATTATTATAATTTTTTTAAATTTTTACACAAAATATAATAAATAATTTAAATTTTTCAAATCTCAAAATAATAATATTATTAAAAAATAATATTTTAATAATATTTTATTTTACTATTCACAAACCATCTCAACTCATTTCTGAATACAAACAAAACCTGAATGATTAAGATATTATTAAGAATAATGATAGAATTACTACCCAACTATAACCTATCTACTACTCTTTTTGTATATGATTTTTTTTAATTTTTTATTTTACTTAATGATTAAGAAAGTGAATATTAATAAAGTTATATATTTTTTAATTTTTTCTTAATGATTAAGAATATTAAAAAAATACTTAAAAGAATATGATAAAAAAATTAAAAAAAAATTGAAATGCACTTGGATAGTGTACATAAATAGTAATAGAATAGTAACCCTATCACAACCCTATTACTAATAGTCGTAAGTTTTGGAGGAGTAATTATTGTTGATTAGAAAGAAGACCGCTGCTAAAATCCTAAATCCATACCAAAAGGGGTAAAATAATAATAATAATAATAATAATAATAATGATTTATGATGCAAGAAATTTAAATTGCTCTAGAAGGGTTACTTAAGACCTAATTGTATAATACATACAACAAATTAATTGAGCTCGCTCTAATTTATCTTACAAAGCAATCTTTTTTGCGTCCAAAATGATTTCTATTTGGGAAATTTAAATAAATCTTCCTTTGTAATTGTAGTCCAATATGTGAACTGATCAGCATGCATACTAACAAATAAATTCCTCCTAGATTTTGCAGGTGGCTGAAACGGCTTGCTTCATTTCAAGCAATGCATTTTCAAAGCAATTGGCAAGAAAGTCTGGGTCAGGGATGATATCTTTTGCCACCAAAATTTGCATGTCAGCCCTTCCTGCATAGCTCACCATGTGCATTGTGAGTGCCTGCGTTACCGACCAGCAACACGACCAAAGTCATTTATATACCGATTATCATTTTCTTTTTTACTTTATAATATACCTGTAAAGTGGGTTTAGAAGCAGTACATGGGGTAGGCTTGATGAATTTGCCCTCATGTAAGTAATAGGATTGTCTCCAATCATGATCGTCTCTTGTGGGCCAACCACATTTGAGATAGTAAAGCCAGTATTACAGACAATCCTGTAGTTGAGTAAGCCAGCAACCTACAATACAAAAGGAGGTGGTGAATCAAGCAATTATCATTTTCTTTTCCCAATTCACTATTTGCTTAACTAGGTCTTCACCTTTGATCCCAAGCAGGTCATTACAAGATACCCAATTTTGTATGAGAAATAAGCCTCTAAAGACTGTTTCTTCCGATCAATCATCGCCTTAGCTGTCTTCAGATACTGTAGAGGATCGGTACCACTTTTATGGTAATAAACAGGTAGGAGAATCATGCCAAATTTGTTACCCCACCGTGAACCCGAATTGTCTTTCATCAGTTCTGATAGATCCTGATCAGTAGCAGAAATTCCCAGTCAACCACAAAAATTTGAATTTCAATGATCTCTCAAAAAGTATCTAAAAAATGAAAGATGAAAAATAAAAAACAAATACATAAAAGAACAATGAAGAAGCGACACTAGCACCAGCAAATAAAAAAGATGGGCATAACAGACCTGCGATCCCGGTTGTTCCCTTAAATTAACCATGGCTACCCCCGTCATTCGAAGCCCATCTTGCAGAACTAACAGTGACAACTAAATTAAATATAGTTATGATGATTTTTCACCACTGAGTTTCATGGAAATTTACAAGTACAACACATATATGACATAAATGATGTTTACCATTTGGCCCTCGACAATCTAGATATCTTGATAATCCTGATGATACCACCCCGAAAAGGACATCATTAACGGTCTGCAAGGTGGCATGAAATCCACAAATCACAATAAGAGCATCGAAGTATGGGTTCCCAAAAACTACGTATCAAGCTTCATAGTAGCAACCACAAAATACCATCAATAAATTAGCTCTAACTTAATCGAACAAACCAAAAAATCTCGAATCAAATCTACTTCAACTGAGGGAAAAATAAAACAAGACAAGACAAAGTTGCACTGCATTATTAATATTTGAACCCAGGTGCTTTCCCCCTCTCCCCTTCTTTACTAGAGATAAGAAGAAAAAAGAAACAAAAATATATACGTACAAATCTCAAGAACCAAAAAAGACACAAGGGAGAAATTTCAAATGCATTTGTTATGCTGTCAAGCAATAATATCATGCCTAGGTGTCGCTCTTGTATTCGTGCCATGTACTTGGGCAATGACTATGAATCTCTTTTTTTTTATGAATAATGACTATTAATCTCATCAATTAAATTTTTGTTTACTGATCAAAAAAGAAAAAAGTATTGACATTCTTGTTGGGTCTCATACCTTACATTATTCCCTTTTTAACTTCTGTTCTCACACATAACTATATGCAGCGTCAAGGAGAAAGGCTGTAAGTGCAGGCCATGAAATTTGCATACATGCTTAACGAACCAATATATTCAGTCAACCTAATGCACTTATATATACTGCCTTACACAAATCAGAACTTTGCTAATATATGAATTTGAATTGGTAAATTCATTTTTTTCCTCCATCTACATGAATCATTGTGAAATTTCAAGTCAACAATTCAGTCAAGTTTAAAGAGAAGTGAGTATTCCAAAAAACCACGAGCCTAATGCACACAGAATGCGCAATACCCAGTCATCAAGTAGTAGCCGCAGAATTTCCAAATCCGTGCAGCTGAAATGAACATAAATTCTACTATACCTCCGTGTTTTTACATCTAACAATACAACAGTTATATTTCTATAAGTTTCCAACTTAAATCGATTGTTTTTCTTCTTCCTTTTTTGTTTTTTTTTTTTTTTTTTTTTTTTTTTTTTTTTTTTTGGCTTTTGGGATGATAGTTACCTTTTAATTTAAACACTCACCGCATTAGGAACAGCCTTCTTGACCAACTTCATGTCCTCGAGCCAAAACCTGGCCGTTGCCAGCTTCCTCGGCCAGAGCTCCACCCCTGCCCCACCGGCGATAACCGTTTCTCGGTCACGAACCCACAAACTCCTTAATATAAACTCCACCACGAAGATCAAACTAAACCAAGACATCTCCAAAAAGCCCCACAAAACCCTCAAGTAGTAGTAAACCCACTCCCACCAACCCCTCCCTTTCCCTGCCATAACATTTCTACGGTTCCCAACAGAACCAATCCTAGGTAGCGCGTCCGGGTCGTCCTCCCTCCTGCAGCACGCTAAGAGCATCGACATCAACGAGACCCCATCTCCCAAGGCGTGATGAAGGCGGAAGATCAAGCACTTGTGGGCCAGCAACAGGTGGATCTCCCACAACGGCTTGTCTTCGCTGAGTCCCGAGCTAGTGGACAAGTCGGCCAAGTATTCGTTCACCGAGCATTCGTCATCATCACTTTCGGTGGCGGAGACCGGGCGGTCCAGTACGACGATGTGGCGGTCCACGTCGATGTGGGTCCGTCTCCAGTGTTCACGGCCGTCGGGGTCGCGAACCAAAAGACTGCAGAACCTGGGGTGGTGGAGCATGACGGAGCCGCGCACCTGAGCTATGACGGAGTCGATGTCTATTGGGTTCTTTAATCCGACGGCACAATGGATTACTTGGTTCATTTCGGGTCGGACGAAGAGACGCCCCGCCGGGGTTAAGGGCTCGTCGCTTTCGGATGCCAGCGTAGCCATCGGGGAGACACAGGCGTCTGTGCGTGAGAGTGGGTTTGATTTCGGACAAGGAAGAGCTGTTTTTGAGATCATATGGTGTACGGTCTTGTTCTATATATGATAATTGGATTTTTGAATTGAGCTGACCTAAGCGAATAATTTAATTGACTTCTTTATAAATAATAGTTAATTATTATAGTGGAGTCAATTTTATTGAATCTACTTTAGATAAGTTTATATATATTTGTATGTTAATATTAGTTTATATGTATTTATAAAAAATTGAAAAGGTTGTGAATTGCATGTAAAGAGATATTGAATTGAAAAATGTTTTGGGTCTAACGTGTAAAGAAATTTTGAGTTAAAATAAATTTAGTGATTTAAAAGTTAAGTGTTTGAGTTAAGGCTGCATATGTTTCATTGACTGAACTCAACTGAGTTCGGTTCAAATTAGACATTTTTCTTTCACAATCATTCACATTTCATTTCATCTAATCATTACAATTTTCTCAAATTTTCATATGAAATAAAATAAACAATTTAATTTTTTAAAATTTCAAAACAAAACTAATATTAAAAAAAAATATTCTAACAATATTTTATTTAACTTTCAATTTTCATTTCGTCTCATTTCATCTAGAAAAACAAACAATACCACTATCTTGTCTTGTACAATTATTACAATTTTTTAAATTTTTTATAAAAAATATTAAATAATTATATTCTAAAATTATTTTATTTAACTTTTAATTTTTATCTATTTCATGTGAATAACTAAACAAAATCGAAGTTTTATACAATTATAATACAAATACTAATACAATATATTTAATAATATGAAAAGAAAAATAATTAAGTTTATACGTAAATTGATAAAGTTTGATATGATATGTTAAAATTATTTTTATTTTTCATCAAATGTAACAGTAGCACTATTCATACGGGCTGGGTTTTTTCCCGGCCCGGTCCGAAACCCGGTTATCCGGGCCGGTACCTGCATGACTAAACTCGGGTTCACCCGGGCCGGGAACCGGATTTAAAACCCGGTACCGGGATTTGAAATCCAAAACCCGAGTTTTTAAATAAAAACTTTCGACTATCAAATGAGTCCACGACGGCCAGTGATAGCGTTAAACAAAAACCCTTTCTAGGTTTTCTCCTCTGGACTTCGTCACTTCTAGTATCTCCCATGCGCCGCAGCTCTCAAGTCTCAACCTCTCTCTCTCTCATCTGCTATTTGCCTCTCTCTCTCTCTCGTCTCACTCAAGCATAGCAGCATTGTGCACAACAATCTTTTGTCCACTGGTTTTTTTGTATTTTCATCCCAAATCGAGTCCAGGTGCATGGGTTTTCTCTCGTTGCTTGGTTCTTCACCGATTGGCGATTGTTACTTTTCCCTTTGGGTTCTTCACTGTGTTTTGCCTAGGTCAAGTCCATATGGTCAGCTGGCCTAGCTTCGATTTCGAGCTTGGCTGGGTTGACTTGATTGGTCTCAGAGGCGCCGCCCATCTACACGCCGATTAATCTAGCAGGTTTTGAGTCCTACGTTAGATCCATTTCTTGCGATTCTTTTTTCCACGTACAGTGGGTAACTGGGTGGCCTTTGGAATCCTATATTTACGCTTGGTGTGTTAGGCCTCTCGTTCATTCTGTTGATGGTTTATTCCCAACCTTAAATAGCTGGTGTTGTGGCGTGTCTCTCTCACCTTCCTCCATTCTTGCAAGGTATAGCTTTGCTTTGTTTGTTTTATTTTATAGGTAATCATGGATTTTAAAGAAAAATGTGCTCCAATAACATTCTAGCACATCTCCGTGGACTGAAAAATGAGAAAGCTCAAGCAGAAATGACTTTGATCTGTTTTACACAAATAAAATCCTAAAAACCATTTCCTCGAAAAACCCACAAAAATTGAACACAAAAAAATGCCCGAGTCTTTCTTTGATCTCAGCAACCTTCATGAACTGTTTGGTTTGAAGTTAGCAAAAGAAGCAGAACATAGATTAGAGCGTGAATAATAGTTTTCTGTTAATAAAAAAAAATGGGTTAAACCCGGGTTAAATCCGGGTTCCGGCCCAGGTATGATCCTAATTAATCTGGACCAGAACCCAGCCCAGATTTGAGATCCGGGTTCCGGTCCGGGTATACCCGGATTCCCGGGTCGAAACTCGGATGAACAGCCCTATGTAACAGTGTACGTTAACTTATAAAATTGCTTTTTATATAATCCCCGTCTGCTTTAATATAATCCTCGACTAGCAGACCCTAGCTACTGTAGAGTATTAGGCCTTGTTTGTTTTTAAAAAATATCTTATCTCATCTCATCTTATCTAATTATTGTAACTTTTCCAATTTTCAATACAAAATAAAGTAAACAATTCAACTTTTTCAAATTTTAAAATAAAAATAATATTAAAAAATATATTCTAACAATACTTTATTTAATTTTTAATTTTAATTTCATCTCATCTCATCTTTGAAAACAAACGAACCCTTAATGCTCTTCAAAAATTCAAAAACAACAACTCGCAACATATCTTGTAAGATAAATTCAAATTTTACTTAATTTCACTTGCATCACAAATAAATGTATGATTTATTTTTTTATTTAAATATATATTATTAAATAAATATATATTTAAATAAAATACAAATAATAATAAATAACATTTTTCAATAATAAACTCGCAATTAATAAGGTGGGTAATTTCAAGTCCAGCAGATAAAACAGAGGCTTTCGATCGCTTTCATTTTGCATATAGACGCCTCTCAATTGCTGTAACGTACGTACCTCTTTAAAGTTGGTCACGTGAATAACTAACCAGCCTACTGTGTAGACATTCCATCCATCAATTAGATCGAGACTTGCCATTGAGTTGCTTTCTATAAATTTGGCATGATTTTTATGTCCTCAATTCGAATTCAAATATACATTATTTTTAACCTATTCGTATTTCAATATAATTTAAAAAAGAAATAGTGATATTTGCATTTTGCTGTACTAAATAGATTATTCCGTCTCACCAAAAAAAAAAAAAGAGAGATTATTCCCTCTATCCTCTTGATTCATTAAAAAAAGAAAAGGGACATTAAAAAACCTACGGGGCTATTGCTCAGATTTAGAGGAGGCAGTGTATTTGTCGTGCTACCTTGAATGAGTGGTGATGAGAATGGCGAGCCAGATCAAGAAGACAACTTCCAACTCCCAACTGACTAATAATTAATACAAGAAGACATATTCGATGTTGAAAGTCACGAAACTGGACCACCTACGAAAGAATAATCCACAAGCCCTAAACAAGACGCGTCACAAGCTATTTAATTTAAGATTAAATATAAATATAATTATAAAATATATAAGTGTTGTGTAATTTAAAAAATAAAATAAAATTTATTAGTAAAAATTTAATTTTGTTCACAATCTCATATTTATTTATTTTTTAAAAAATTATATTATACTTAAAATTTATTTAAATAATAAAATAAAATAAATTGAAATGATTAAATAAAATGAAATCACGTATTTGTATCCAAACGGCTTTGTACATATCATTTTTCTCTCCTTTTCAGTGCGAGTCCCAAAATCAGAACACAAGTTGACAAGAAAGGAAGAAACTCGTCGACGGCACCGCAAGAAAGGTACTCGTTGATGGCGTTATGTTCGTGACTCGTGACAGCTGCAATTTGCCTTGTTAATCGCGTAATAAGCCATTTGATCCAGCTGGGCGGCCTCCCTGCAGTACGTTTTATGTGGTTTCGCTATCATCTATCCTTATCTTTCTCGATTGATTATAATTGATAATGGTATGTGTGGACCGCTCCCAGCGGTAGCTGAGAGATACCGTTATTTATATTATTAATTTTTATTTTATTTTTTATTTTTTAATTTTTTTAAAAAATTTAAAAAAATACAATATTATTAAAAAGTACTTTCTTAATTAGTAAGTAAAAAAAATTAAAAAATAAAATAAAAAATTACAGCAATAAATCTAAACGATTAGAATGAATAGTAAGACTAGCATTTTTCATAATGGTATTTATATAATTTTTCATGAGAACTTGATTTTTGGATTTAGTTTTTTGTTGTAACCCAAGCTTGTTTTTATGAAAGGAATTTATTTGCTACAAGTAATGTTTTTGTTTTTTCACAACAAGGCTCGTTCATTAGTAAAATAAAACAAGATACATTGTCCTAATTTGTACGTACATATTACAGACTAAAGGGAGGGTCTTTACCATTATAGAAATCTAACAGACAAGGTGGAATCAAATTAAGAGGAATGCTTCTATAGAAGAGTGTGAAAGATGTCCATTGCGTGCATTGATTTAGATATCAATGTGTTTTCCTAACTTGCCAACAATCAAGAGAATTTAGCACATTCCTGATACCACTGACTAGACGTTGAATGGTGGAGTCTGAGATAATTTTAGGATCATTTATAGCTTGCAACACCACTAGATAATCACCCGTAATGACTACTTTCTTGATTTGTTTAGCCTGTATTTCTTCTAGACCGATGTACATTGTCGTAGCCTCACCTTGATTTGGATTTTGACTTTCAATGTGTTTTGTGATAACAGAAATTGGAGTACCATTTCTGATTTGTAGATTACCGTTGTTGTACTATGTTTATTTCTTACAGCTACATCAGAGAATAGTATATAATGTCTTTTAAGTGTAGCTTTCCAATTGTGGCTTTCATTCACTTGTTTATTACCTCATGCATTACAATATTCCTTATAAATCTTTAGAGTGCCAAAAATGAAGGTATCAATATCCAAGGCCAGAGATTCATGAACAACTTTATTTCTAAGGAACCAGATACTATCCATAGCATTAGTGACAAAGATTTGGAATTTATGCTCATCATTACTAAGAATGTTCAGCTTCTCATTAGGAGAGATTATACATTATAACCGGTGACTGATTTCATTGTTTGCAAAAAGTGAAATGTTCAAGGGCCAAAGGGATTATCTCAAAAGGATTCTTGTAAAGGAGCAGGAGAAGAACAAATGAGATTGAATTTTCTCTTCACTTTTACAAATAGGGCAAGATTCATTATCAATCAAATCAAAGCAATGAATTTTCTAATCAAAGCTCTAGTGGGAATGATGTCATTTGGGATTTTCTAGCTTAAAAGTTTGAGCCTATCCTGAGCATTGATTTTCCAAATGTTTTTCCAAATTTTGTGCTACTCATGAGATGTGTTTTGGTTATTGGTAATGGCTGCATAGGCTGACTTGATCAAAAAATTTCCTGAAGAGTGGTGTATCCATTTAATTTTGTCTTTTGATCTGTGAAAGTTTATTTGGGCTAAGGGAATTTTTAGAATTTCATTCACAATATCCGGGTGGAAAAGAGCTTATAGAAAAATAATGTTTCAGCTTCTAAGTTCTTCCATGGTAGGCCCAGCAAGAGTCATGGAGAGATCTTTTTCTATGGACATATTTTTTGGATTTGGCTGAAAGTTTGGTTGAGTAGGAATCTAAGAATCAGTCTAAACTTTTGTGCTGATACCATTATTTATCTGAAAACAAACACTCTTCTTTAGAAAGTCTTTTTGGTTAAGGATGCATTTCCAAATCTAGGAATCAAAAGCTTTTGGGAGAGTGTTATAGAAATTTGTCTTATTCAAATATTTTCCCAACAGTGCATTTTCCAAATGGCATTGGTCCCATTTATCATATTCCAACCTAATTTGCATAAAAGAGCTTTATTGAAATCAGAAGTCCGTCTAAGACCTAGACCATCTAAAGATTTGGGCATGCAAATGGATTTCCAAGACTTTGACGTGAAGTTTTTGAATTTTTCAAGGGGAAAGTCCAACCAAAAGTCTGGAAAAGACTTTATTGATCTTCTTGGTGACATCTTTGGGATCATAAGAGTAGACATGGTATAGGATGGGATGGAATTGGCAATAGAGCGAATTAGGGTGGTTCTACTAGTCTAGGAGAGTCATTTTTCCATCCATCCTGCAAGTTTCTTAAAGATATTTTCTTGGATTTCTTCAAAATAAATTTCTTTTTAGGCTTTGAAGGAAAGTGGGAGACCCAAATATTTTATCATTGATGATGCAATTTTGTATCTGAAAAGATCTTTTTATCTCCATTTTGTCCATATGTAAAGTATTATTACTGAATTGAATGGAAGACTCGTTGGTGTGGACTTTTTGACCAAAACATGAAGTATACTTTTCCAAATAGTTCAGGAAGCCTTGAGCATAAGGAGAGGCCTCTCCAAATAATATGAGGTTGTTTGCAAATAGAAGATGAGAAATAGGTGTACTATTTATGCTTATTTTTATACCCTTAAGGAGCCCTATTTTTCATCTCTATAGATGAGCCTAGTAAGGACTTCAGTCCCCAAGATGAAAAGGAAAGGAGATAGGGAATCATCTTGCCTGAGTCCTCTGGAGAGGTGAAAAAAGTTACAACGGTTCTCGTTTATAATCACAGAGTAAGAAACAGTAGTGATGCATTATTTGATCCGATTGATCCAGTTTTTGGCAAAACCAAGAGTTGAAAGAATTTTCAAGATAAAGTTACATTCCATGAAATCAAAAGCTTTTTCCATGTCAATTTATACAGCTATTAGCCCTTTTTTTCCCTCTTATTTTTTAAGTGATGAAAATATTCTTGAACGAGGATGGTGTTATTTTGGATAACTCTTCCTGGAACAAAGGCAGTTTGATGGGGAGAAATGATCATTGGCAGAATTTTTTTGAGTATGTTTGTAAGGATTTTTGCTATAACTTTATAGGAAACATTGGAGAAACTGATGGGTTTGAATTGATTCATAGTGTTTAGATTGCTTGTTTTCGGGATGAAAGCAATATGAGTATGGTTCAATTCTTTTAACAGGTTACCATGAATGAAAAAAAAATTTATGCCTGCAATAAAATCAAGACTGATGATGTCCCAATACTACTTGTAGAAAAGACCAGTGAGCCCATTAGGACCAGGTACTTTTGTTGAATGAGTACTTTTTAAAGTGGTAATGATTTCCTCCTCAGATGAGATTTCATAAAGAAAATTATTATCCGCCTCAAAAAGTTTATCAGGGAGAGTTCTTCTAGATCTACTTGTATGTCTAGGTTGGAAGATTTGTAAATCTTTTTGAAATGGTTCAAAAAATTGTTTTGAATGTTGTTTTGATCAGATGTCCAATGGTTGTGGTTTAGTTTCAGGCTTTCAATGGAGTTCGATCTTCTTTTGATGGTAGTTGACTAGTGAAAGAATTTTGTATTGAGATCGGTAGTGGTTAACCATCGGAGTCTAGATCTATGCGTCCATATAATTTCTTCTCTCCGTATACAAGTAATGTTTATTAATAAAAGCTGGGTATCATCTTTGAAAAAAAAACAAAACAAAATCATTTTTTAAAATGAGTAATATTATTTAAAAAATTATCATACTCGCAAGTCGATATATAAGATATATCATTCATATTATTGATTTGGTACAATTTTATTAGACAAAATCTTTTTTTTTTTTTTAAGTTTATCTTAAAAATCAAATCATGGAATATCAACTATGTGGAATATGTGTCTTCTATATCGGCTTTATATTTAAAAAAACAATAAAAAAAAATGCATAGTTGAGAAGATAAATCAATATAATTTTAGCTAACTTCAAAGATAAAATATTATTCCATGATCAATGTGAAGACTTGGATGGTGAAAATCAAATACAGAAAAAGAGTGGGGAAAAGAAGTCAATGATTTATTTAAAGTTTGGAGGGGTTGTTGGAAAAGACGTTAAGCGTGTCTCAAGTGTTACTCGACTGTTAGTTGTAACTTGCATTTATAATAGCTGATGATCGTACATTTGTTAGGGTGTAACCGTTTCGATTTGGTTCGGTTTTAGATAAAATGAATGACCGAATCGGTATGCATCAATTTTTATTTTTTAAAATCAATTACACCCCAGTTAACCTACTAAACCGGTACCTCTGATTTCTTCGATTCTAGTTCGGTTCGGTCCAGTTTTCTGATTTTAACAAAATGCAAATTTGTTAGGCTATAAAATGTTATTAATATATATTTTATGTTTAAAGAATGTGATCAAATAAATTTTATGTTATAAATTATAATAACATTATCTTATATATAATTATAATTTATATTATTAATATATATTATATATATAAATATATAATATTAACAAATTAATTTAAAATATATAAAATAGTGAACTGGTCCGGTCCGATCCTAAAAAGCATAGAATCGGAACCGAACCGGTACCGGCTAATTTTGGAACTAAGGGAACTAGTCTCGGACTGGACCAGTCCAAAATCAGACCGATTCCACCAGTTCGGGTAGGTCTAGTCCGGTTTTTCGATTAAATTTTACACTTCTAATATTTGCTATATGTGTTTTGCTATACGTCAACTCCTATTAATTTCTACGCCCCACATTTCAGTTTTTTTTTTTTATAAGATATGATATGTGAGATAGTAAATCATGGTTAATGAGTAGATTAATTCTTTGAACAATAAAGATTTTTGTTTAACCATGCCTGCTTTTGTTGTTCAAGAGAGTACTCTCATAATTTACTAAGTCCTTTTGAGTTTTGGTACCACGCAGGATGGGCTCAACGAGTAAGAAACCAAGGCCCCCCAACAACATTAGTATTGGATTGGTTATGTAACACACTGGTCGGGCATCAAGTCCAAGCTAATTGTAAGTTGTATACAATTTTTATTTTGATTAATATGTATGATAAATTCACTTAAGTTTTAACGAGTAATTTTAGAATAGGCTATGGGTCCAAAATTTATTTTGGTAGAGTGTGAATTTTATTGGGTTTGATAATTAGATTAAAAATCTTTAATGGATCAAGTGAGAATTGGTCTGAAAAGTTTATGAGACAAGTTTGATTATTTTAGAAGTTGAGTCGAGGCCCATTAGTGTTGGTTAAGCACTCGACCCATGAAAATACAGTTAAACCAAAGAGATTATTTAGACTGCACTAACTGACCCAACCCATTTATTAATTCCATATACTATCCTAGACGTGGGCCCAAATACTTTGAAATGGGCCCAAAACCCAAGCCTTAACAACCCTAGATCAAACCCATGTCATGCACGTCTCCTTCCATTAGGGTTTTCAGTAGCAACTATATATACCACATGTTAGATAAAACAACTGTCTATTCTCCCAGAATAGGGTTGCCGCAAATCTCCATTGTAGTCACACTGCCAAACACATTGCCAGTCACTGAATGCATCGAGATGACCCATTGTGAGTAAGACAGCCCCACTACCAAGCTCCTCCACACCGCTACCACCCTGCACCAAGAACCACCGAGCACTGCCCATCCCATTGGCAAATAGTGAACCCCAGCCCGGTTGTTGCCTCCACAAAGTTGTTACTCCACGCTTAGTCACGTAAACACACCCCACCTCCATCTCGCAGCATACCCAGTTGCCATGAAACCGCCCTACACCACCATGTAGCCATCGTGAGACTAATGATGTACACCACTACCCACCCACTGTAAAACCACCGAAAAGCCCATGTTTTCCCCTACACCAAAACAAAGCACCCCAAAGCCATCCACAACCATTCTGAACGGACATCTCAACCACCAACCATGGCATAGTGAAGTCGAGTGATGTTGACAGCCCCTCGACGTTGTTGCCACCTGCACAGAAAGTGCCGCTGGGCACTACACACCACTCCAAGTCCGTCGCTTTGCTCTCGGTAAGCCACACCTGATCCTCCCCACTGCCTTTCTCTCTATCTCTCTATCTATCTCTCTATATCTCTCTCTCCCTCCCACAATTATCTGCCCCCAATCCAGCCACCTTGTTGCCACTTAATTTCTGTTCTCGATGGGTCTAATACACGATCTCTCTCTCTCTCTCTCTCTCTCTCTCAATATGTGTTGTTCATAAAGAACTTGTTCATAGTATTTGACTTTTTACTATATTGTCCTTAAAAACCCTTTTGTCGTTCAGCAATCTTGTATAGGTTAGAATGTTTTTAGTGTGTTGACCAAGGTGGCCCTGATATGTTTATTGGTTGAACTGTTATGGACTTTTTGTTGTAGACGAGCATATTCAAATTTCAACTTGAGTTTTAATTGACTTAAATTAGTTATTTCATGAACTATGTTTACGTTGGACTTATTTTACTTCATATCAATCTAAAACTTTATTTTACATAAATATTTTAGAATTAATGTATTAGTCAAAGAAATTAAGTGGATAAGAATGAATTTGAGAAGTGGTAGTATTTTAGGGTTATGAGAATTTTAAAATTTTAGAAAAAATAGGTTATTTTATTATTTCCGGTGTAAATATCAAAATGCATGTTTAATTAGGAATTTAAATAAGTTACATGTCTATGATATTTGCTTGGCACAGTCGTGGAAACAAATTTAGAGAAGTTGAAAGGTTAAGGTAAGCGATATTCATATACTAGACTTTACATAAAATAAATTATTAATGTTGATTTTATAAAAATGTGTATGACATGTTTTGAAAAGAAATCTGAAAACAACCTCAATCATGTATCCTGCATTACTGATGAAACTTTATATAAGAATGAAGTATTTTCCATCATGACTAGCGGAGACATAAACTTATTTTAGTATTATGTTTTATGAACTGTTCAAAAAGAGTGAATATGAAAATCTGAAAATTTTTGCGTTGGTTAAGTGAATATGCTTTGAATCTATTTTTGATATGATGAAGATTATATGAATTCGTTTAGTACTCTGTTTTGATATGATGCGGCATATGAAAAACCTTTGGCACGACTTTTCTGATTATGTATCTGATTTTGTTTTGTTTCTGATTTGTTTCTGTTTTGTTTAGTTAAGGTCTCCGTCATGAGTGATAATAGTAGTATACAATCCTGTCACGGGTAATAATAGTGTTCGACCATGGGTAATAATAATTGTATACGATCTTATCACGGGTGATAATTGTGGTATACGACCCTATCACGATTGATAGTTGTGGTCTCTATTTAATTGCACACCATTTTGGTGACAAAGTGATTTATGTTTTGCTTGTCTATCCGCCGATGCACAACCCTATCACAAAGGCTAAACATGGTATTCTATTATGATACGATGATGACGCTCAATTACGCTATGACAAATGATATTTTTGAACAAGAATATTTATGAATGTTCGCTCTGATATTTTTTTTTATAACATGTTATGATTTTTTATTCTGAAGTTAAAGATGTTTTATTCTGCATTCTAAATTTTGTAAATACTCATGTTTATATACTAGTATATATTCTCTGCTTATTGAGTTGTTGATAACTCACTCCTTATCTCCACAATATTTTCAAATAATCTTAATAGTTTAGCCGAAATTCAAGAATAGCAAATAGAAGCAATATTAGATTATCGTAAAGGAATAAGTGCCATATAATACAATTAATTATTGGAGAGTAATATTTAGTAGATATATTATTTTATATTGATTTGAGTATTTGAGACGTTGATATTTTAGATTTTTATGGAGATTTTAATTTGTTATGTTGAGGTCTTTCTTTGGAGTCCTTGTGGAGGAACACCTATTTGGTTTTGAATTTATATTTTATGTAGTATTTGGAGTATTTATAATTATGTTATAAGAAATAATTTTAGGTAACAAGAGACCTCCAAGAACAAGGGTTACAGGTTATCACATTAGTTAAATTTGGCCTAATATCACACATGTTAACTTTTGCCTATTTCACTCAAAATCTAATAATAATGATAGGGTTATTATCTTACTACTATCCATCTACTAATCTTTTCGTATTTGATTTGTTTAATTTTTAATTTTATTTAATGATTAAAGAAGTGAGTATTAGTAAAGTTATATATATATTTTTATTTTTTTCTTAATGATTAAGGATGTTAACAAAATATTTAAAAAAAAAATTGAAATGTTCTTGGGTAGTAAATATGTAGTAATAAGGTAGTAACCCTATCACTACCATTCATTATTTTCTTATATAATTTATTTTGAAATTAAACATAACGTGTTGTATTAGCTTTTCTCCTATAACCTAATATAACTTAACCCATAAACGGATATGGTCAATTAAACACAAATTCTCAAACACATTAAATCCCAATCTCACAAATCCACACCCAAGTATAGAGAAATGGATGTCCCAAGCGAGCAATGCGGTTTAGAAGTGACCCCAGCAAGCTTGCTCGTGACGACAAAGTGGTCGTTCTTGAAGGCGTTGCCGATTCAAACCGGGTGGTACCCTCCCCTCCGATAGTCTTCCATCCATTCATCCCTTGACATGTAGTCTCCACTCTCGCTCCCATCCTTTGAAGAACGACATTGTTGCTTCTTGTTCTCCTCAATCTCCATTCACTCCCCCCGATCCCCCTTCAAGACTTGTGATCTTACAACAAATATCTAGGGTTTTGGCCTTGAGATTTTAGGGGTCCTTAGGGTTGTGACGGTTTTAGAGCTTGTTTTGCCATTTAGAATATATCTATAATAATGAAATGTTTTGTGAATAGTAATTAAATTGATAGGGTTAATATATTTTATTGGATTTTGAAAAATGGGATAAACAAGTTAAATGAAAATATAGTGTTGCTATTATAAGGCTTCTATTCCACACACCAATTTGATCTGAAAGATTCAAATGAATAAAATTTATATTTCAAATCAGATTATGTTACATAGATAGTGTGCATGTAGAGGTTTTAAAATATAATATTCTATAAAAATATTAAAAAAAACTGAATATTATTTTTGTTTTGAAATTTGAAAAAGTTGTATTAATTTTTGTGTTTTATTTATAAGTTTAAGAAAATTGTATTAGATTTTGTACTTGGATAATGATTTGTTATAATTATATAAAAAAATTGAAGATTTTAAATTAAAAAGTGTTTTATATTTTAGTGATATTTAATAAGAAAATTATAATAAGTTTTACGAATATCTAAATGTCAAAACAATACTTTAGTCTAAAATATTGTGAACAGGGACGATGATGAATGATAATAATGAGTGGAAACAAATAGAAAAGAAAATAAGAGTCTAAAATTCAACTAAAAGTTGAGCTTTTGACTAAAACCAAAATCATTTGAGAGGTTAATTCATATTAGACTATCCATCTAAAAGTCAAAATAAAAATATAATATTAGATATTTTAATAATAATTTTTTTTAACTTTTATATTTTGTAAATAGACTCTATATATTAATTAGTAATTTAATTTTTACTTAAAATTATTGTTTCTTAACTATTTTTTTCTTAACATAATTATCCAATAGTAGCTATAGAAAATATTTTTAGAATAAAATATTATTTTGAAGATGAATAGTAACTGACCAAATTTAAAAAAATGGATGAGTTTATTGTAGTTCAAAAGAGAAGTCTTGGAGTTTTGACTATTTTAATATAGATTAATTTTAAACTATTTAGTCAAAATTTGACTAGACTAATATCAGTGTGCCCTTAGAGAGAAGTTAGAGGGAAAGAAACGAAGAGATAGAAAATTGAGGGAAGAGGAGGGGGTGGTTGGACAAGAGAGAATAATAAAGTGTTTGAAACCAGTGTGTAATATTAGGCATTTTGCTTACTTTATTGGCATTTGGTCAGGCCAATCTAGGGCTCTACTGTCCCCGCCTTCAATAGGCCCCATAATAAATATATATATTATGACCCTCAAATTATAAATTATAGAAAAAAAAAAAAGACGGGTTAGCATAAGAGATGGATAAAATCTCACCTAAAATAAAATCAACATTAAATGATAACTTTTGGTTAAAAACTTAGTTAATGTAGAAGTTTTCCTCAAAAAAATATTACCCAAAATGTAAAAAATGTTCAAACAATGGAGAAACTGGAATACAAGTGGCAAAATGATGACGTATTACTCTTGAATATTTTCTAAAATATGATGTGTATTTTGAAATTGATGGCCTTGATTTGTTTTTCAAAATTAAATATTAAAAGAAATACTACAGATAGGAGATAATACTCCAATTACATACGTAGATTCTCTTGCAAATTGTTATATTGTTTTGAATAATATTATATATAGTCGTAGAGTACATAAGTGCTGTATAATTCTTTTGAAAAACAGTTGAGTTTACTATTAAAAATTTAACTTTTTCATGTGGATCCTGTATTTATTTATTTTTTTTAAAATAATTACACGACACTTGTATCTTCTATTACTGCAAATATCATTTTTCTATTGTTTATTGATATGATTAATTAGCTAACCAATAATAATTGTTTTGCATACCAAAAATTAACTCCAGATTTTAATAAAGTTTCATTAATTTATATTTAAATATTATTATCATTTTTAAGTTAAAATCTCATATCAATGACTTGCCTTAGAGCGTTCGTAGCTGGTGTCACATAATATTGTTTTTCCTATAATTTGAAGCTCATTTTACGGTTTTGGTTAAAATCCCTCCAATATCCAAATCTTTATTTTAGGAAAAAATTTTAGAGGATGAACAATAGTTTTCTAAATATAGGAAATCATTATTCATCTCCTAAATTATTTTTTATCAATATTTTATTCTAATAAATAAAATAAATTCTTTTTTTAATTATCTACACTTTCTCTCATACTCATATTTATTATAATTTTAAATAATAATTTTAAAATAATTACTAAATATATAAAAAAATTAATTTTAAAAATATTATCATACCCGTAAAAAAATAATTTAAATTTTTGTTTAATATATTCACTAGAGTAATAGTTCAAAACATAAGAAAAAATATTGAGTAGTTAAATTTGTAAATGGAAGTAAGAGAAAAAATTAATAAAAAAATAGAGAAATATTATTTAAATAAAATAGAGAAAGGATATGGAAATATTATTTTAATAAAATATGAGATTTTTTAAAAATAAGTAAAATTTAAGAAAAAAAATTTAGAGAGTATGATTTTTAACTAAATTATATGAAATTTTATGAAAAATGGGATGGAATGATCTTAGGTGACACAATTATTTACCCGCCCGATACCAAGATGATACCCTTCCCTTTGTCGAGGGTTATAGTGTGCCTGTTCTCGCAATTCGAAATTTGCTAGAAAACATTCAATAACTGTTTTTTAAATTAAAAATGATAGAGAAACGTACCAAAATGTGACTGTCCGTGAATTTATCTGTACTTTGTTTTTTTGAAATAGGAATTTCTCTGTACTTGTAGTATTAGTTATTGTTTGAATGTCGAAATAAAATGAGATGTAATAAAAAATATATAAATAATAATAAAATAATTTGTAAATAATAATGAAGTAGTTTAGATTAAAATATTTTATGGACTTTTAGAAAATGTGAGATAACAAGTTAAATAAAAATATTATAAAGTTAAAATATTATTACAATATAATTTTTTAATTTTATTTTTGTTTTAAAATTTGAATAAGTTGAATTATTTTTTAAAAATGATAGAGATACAACGTTGTTTTTACAATATTTTATACAATTATGTTTTAAATGTTAGATATTTTATAAAATAACTTATAAAAGTAATATTACTTTACATAAATACCTTCATTTTAAAATTTGATTATATAAAGAGCTGTAAAAAAGATTGTACATGTATAAATTATTTTTAAAAAATACTTCTCATTTAAAATATTATTGTATAAAAGGTTGTAAAAAGGGTTGTATGTTAATCATTACTCTTTTTTTTTTTTGTATTTTGTTTGAAAGTTTGGTAAATTTGTAATATTTAGGTACCGATTAGATCAGAAAGTTAAAAATTTGAAATTGAAAAGTATATGTTTAAGTGATATTTAGATATTAAAATGAGATGATCTGAGATAAACTATCTCAACATCCAAACCGAGCCTCTATATTTTTTGCTTTTGTAGAAATTGTAGTTAATTATGCTTGAGAATGATTTTTTAAAGTAAAATAAATTATCAAAATATTATTCAATACCCTTTACTTTTCTAATTTTTTTGTGACACCCTTAGGCTGTAAACATTAATTGTTTAAAACGTGCAAGTAATTAAACTAATTGTAAAATCTTCTAAAATTATTATTAATTTGCTGGTATTGTTCCGATGGCTAAATAAAATTTTCTCCTCAAGTTAAAGGCAATCACCAATCACACACAGCTAATGACTATTGACAGGGGTAGCAAATTATGTTTTCAGGTCATATTCATGTCGTGTTAAGTCATAAATATTTGATTATATAAGTCAACCAAAATCTGACCCGTTAAGTTAAAAGTGTCAAACTTTCAAATCATAACTCAATCCATTTAGATAACGGATCATGCTGTGTCACTTTTTTTGAACTGTTTAATAATTAACTATAAATAAGTTAATACAATATGACTCATTTAAACTCATTTCATATAAATTAGTTAAACTAACACACATAACTCATTTGACATTATTAACATAATTTTACATAAAAGAAAAAATCTATATTTATTAATAGTCACAATATCTTAAAAAAATAAGACTACAAACTAACAAAAAAGATCAATAATTTTTAAATTTCAACGTATAATAAAATCAATATTACAAACCCTACAATAATAAATATAATCATAGGTCTAAAATTAAAATCCTAATGATAAAAATATAAGCATAATAATAAAAATATAAACATACTGAAAATATTAATATTACAATTCAAAAATAATAAAATTATAATTTAAAATAAAATCTAAACGAGTTAAAACATATTAATTTCAGATTAAGTAGATTGACTTGTTAGTAATCTGATTATAAATTATATCTTAACGAATTAATTCCTTTTGATCCAAAGCCGTGAAGATAAATCTAAACCTATTAATTTCCTGTCATGTTTATGTTTGGTTTTAAGTTGCCTCACTTATTACCAGTTGAACGGCTGGGATTGACTTGGTAAATTAATATTTTTCCCGAATCGAGGCATTTACATCCCAAGCCAAAACCCTAGGGCGAACACGACATACCCATATAAATACCTTGTTTCGCCTCCATTTCTTCATATTCACCAAATTAGGGTTTCTGTTTCTGCGATTTTACTTCAGGAGGACTCTCTTGCAAAGCAGCAATGGCTACCGGTCCTGTAGAGTCGGTGCAATGCTTCGGGCGCAAGAAGACGGCGGTGGCTGTGACCTACTGCAAGCGGGGTCGTGGTCTGATCAAGATCAACGGGTGCCCGATCGAGCTGGTGGAGCCGGAGATCCTGAGGTTCAAGGCCTACGAGCCGATACTCTTGCTTGGAAGGCATCGTTTCGCCAATGTTGACATGCGGATTCGTGTAAAGGGTGGAGGCCACACTTCCCAGATCTACGCCATCCGCCAGAGCATAGCCAAGGCTCTCGTTGCGTACTACCAGAAGTATGTGGACGAACAAAGCAAGAAGGAGATTAAGGATATCCTCGTCAGGTACGACCGGACCTTGCTTGTCGCTGACCCGAGACGCTGTGAACCCAAGAAGTTCGGTGGTCGCGGTGCCAGGGCTAGGTTCCAGAAGTCATACCGTTGAGGAATCGAAAATCCCAAATCAAAAGGCAAAGTTTTTATTTTTAGCTGTTTTGAGGTTATCGTTTTCGTATTTAAGGTTTGCATGCTAATGGGGTTTCTAGTATTTTTCTTTTCATTCATAATTATTGAACTAGCTGTTGGTTGTTGCTTTCGGTTGATTTGAACTTGGAGATTTTAGATAAAATATATGGAATCCTTTGCTTTAGCACTGTGTTTTGGGGCTTTTCTTGCTGCGGAATGTTTACGGTTTTTGTTACGGCTACTTGAATTTGCGTTCAAACGCATGGTTGACTCAATTTGGCTCGCTGACTCCCGAGTGTCCTGAGTTCTTGATTGGCTACGGGTTAATGTGTTGATATGTTCTTATTAGTGCAGTCGTCAAAGTTGTTTGGTGTTCCATTCCATTTTGCATTTGATTGTCGGTGAAGGCCCGGACGTTTGTGGGTTTATAATCCTTAGGTAGTTTGATTCCTTTTGATAAGAATTTATGATATCTGATGGAAGTATCATTAAGTGCTCGACTGTTGCTATTTATTTCGGATATTCTGATGGATAAAACCTTGATACCGGAAACAATACATTATATTTGACTTGATGAATGTGATATGCTGCTTAAAATTAAGAAAAAAATCTAAAATTAAAACTCGCGGACTAGTGTTATTTATTTTTTTCGGTTTACTTCGAATATTTTGTTAGTCTTCTGGTTTAACCTTATGTCAATATTATGCACAAGAAGTATAAAAAAGACAAGCCTATCTAGAAGAAGATAAAGGCAGAAGAAAGTCACTTTAAATTGTTGGATATCATGACGAAGTATGTGTATAGGGAAGCCAATGCTGTGGCAGATTTCTTTGCCAAAGATGATGCAGGTGGCGTTTCCAAAATGGAAAATGCTTGGTTGCCCTCCAAATGTGTCCCCCAGAAGTGCCCCTAGCTCATTTTTTTTACTGTTTAAAAAGTTACCACTAGTGAATTTGTGTGTGTGTGTGTGTGTTTTTTTTAACATTAAAAAAAAGAACAAAATGCACTGGAGGCACTTTTGGGGGCACATTTGGAGGGCAACCTAGCATCACCCTTCAAAAATATATTATGAGAAGAGATGCTTACATTAGCAGTTAAAGGGAATCTGACTTTGGACAAAGTGGGTTGTGCATATGTAAGGTGTAAATAATTCTTTATTTAGTTTTTGCTGCATGTTCGTTGGATTGATGTATACGGGGTGTTGTTCCCACCAAAGTTTGTGAGCTATGAAATGTAGTAGTTGTTTTGATTAAAAAGAAAAGTCACCTTAGATTTAGCCCATTACAACCAATGGAAGCATTCCAAGACAATATTGATGCGTAGTTATTCTTTTCTAGTTGTGGGTCTATCTGTTTTTACCGGCATTTATCAAATGTTATCTGTGATCTTTCTAAGGGTATGGAATCTTGGACTTTGCAGTTGTGTATGAGACGCTGAGTAGAAGGTAAGCACATCAGACTTATTCGCGATCTTCATTTGATGGAAACTTCGATTTTGGAGTTCTTCATTAGTTGGAAGAAACTGGGGGAGGGTATAGGATGTAGGATGCAATATAATAATTGCGCATGCAGCAGTCTTAGAATACCTTCCCATCATCTGCGAGAAATTGGCCCTTGCGACTAGTTTCTCCCGTGGTTGGTTAGTTTGCGACGACAATAACTACGTTCGATTACGCTGATGATGACCCATATTTTCAGTTTTGCTTAATGCGTCGGATTCACAAATAGTTTTTTGATCCTGTCATCAGGTATTCTCAAGTTATGCGTACCGTGGTCGAGTAAGTTGAAAATATGCATAAGATTGCTAAACCTCAGAGCATTCACAAATAAGCTTCTCTAAACCCAGGAGATAACGTCTACTCTCAGAATCCGAGGTGTAGAGAAATTACAAAGAAGCCCTGTAATACCGAAGCAAACTTCTGTAAAGCAAGGAGAAATGGGCAGCCTATACCTCTTTAAGGCCTAAGCCGAAAACCAAAGCGCGGGAGCATCTGATGATAAACCAGCAACCTACCTATCTAACGTAACATAGAGAATGTTCTGAAAAAAAGCAATAGGTGCAGGCCCGGCAGCCCAGCTCTTCATGATGGACCAGAATTGCTAACATCTATCACCTATGAAACTCAAACAGAAGATAAAGAATTGAAAATGAATGAAACAGCCTACTGACATACAAACACATCCAAGACCCCAAAAGACAAGCCATTTGCAGTTTTCATTTTTGGGCAATAAGTCTTTTGCAACGAACAAGCTTGAAATAAGCTTTTGGCTGGAGGCTAGCCAACTCGAACAGTTGCATTTGATCTGAACCCACCGCCATATGCACAGCACTGAGAAACTGAGCTCTCTTTCCAATCGAGAAAAAGAATTCCGGCTAATACACAAATGGGGGCTTCAAAAGAAGGAAAAGCAAAACAGCTTTCAGAAAAACATCAGACATACAATGGCAAGGCAACGAAGTATTAATATATTGTCGATGACCATGGTGATCGAGCCCAATGAACAGAAAAAACCAGGGGGAAAACGTGTTGCAAATTACCACAAATACAATGAATGCATTAAACAATCCAACTAGCATCAAACCATACCGGGACCACATGGTACCTGCAAGACAAATGTTGACCACATGGCTGCGGGTGCAACCAACGATATTCCAGGCAAAACAACTGGAGTTGGAGACCAAACATAGTCAAAGTCTAACTTGCTACATCACTTTGTGCCAACCAACCATCCGTCAAACTTGTATTTTTTATTTGTAAGTTTGTTAGCTCACGTGTGACCATGTGACATACGGATTATTAAGAAGGAAAATACTAGTATGCCGCTTCAACTTGACCGCTCTTTTTGACGGCTTGGCAATTTTTTTTTTTTACTTAGTGATTAAAGAAGTATTTTTAAGTGTATTGGTGTATTTTTTTTATTTTTTAAAAATATTTAAATGTATTAAAAAAATGTGAAATGAAAAAAGCAAAAAAAAAAAAAAAAGATAAATGCTAGGCGGCATAGTAGCATTGCCCTTATTAAGAATAGTTCACGTCACATGTGTCTACTTCAACTTGTCACATGAATTTACAAAACGTATTAACAAATGTGTTAGTACCCATAACTGCACAATATCTGAATGTTAGGCTGCTTGCACAACCGATTAAGGGGCTAATATTTTCCTTTTCTTTTGTATGAATTTAATCTTTGTTCTTATTGACTTCAATTTCGGATACAATTAAACATACATATATATGGACCATATACCATCATTTAAATACAAATATGGGATATCGTGGCATGACAGTTAAATCAAAATCAAAACCACAAATACATGGTCATCATCAATCACTCACCGTCCATTACAAAATACAGATGCGAGTAAAAATTCAAAACAAGAAAGATAATAAAAGCAATCGAACGGTGAAACAGCGGTATTCGGGGGTTTGGTTCATCATTTGATTCGACGGCAGAGAGTGATACCATCACCAACAGGAAGCATGCAGATCTCAATCCGAGGGTCGGCGGCAAGGGCCTTGTTGAGCTCTAATACGAAGTCCCTATAGTACCTCACGTACTTGCGGAGGGGAGCATCAGGAGGCGCCACGACGGAGCCGTTCCAGAGGGTGTTGTCGTAGCCGATCAATCCTCCGACTTTCACAAGCTCGACCAGCCTCTTGTGGTAATTTAGGTAGTTGTCCTTGTCGGCGTCCACGAATATGAAGTCATAAGCTCCATGGTTCTTTTCCTGTGGTTCACCAAACATCTAACTTAATTTGCTTTCAATATCCTATCATATTTATAATGTTTTAAGGTACCAGTACGTCGTTATCGATCGTATTTTGTTTTTTCTTTTATCATCAATGTATCTCTAGCTTATAATATAGTGTTAGATTCCGTCTTTAATATGCCTATCTATGAATAAGGTTACATAGTAAAAAAAAAAATGCAAAAGTTGTGATTTTTATGGCTTTGTTATCAATCATAGATCTTGTCTGAAGAGATCATCATAACAGTTTTGAGTGCCTTTTTTAAATTTTCAAAGAATGAAGTGTTAAAAGTAAATAAATATATGAAAGGTAAGTGTAATGGCTCGAGATCAAACGTACATCTTCAACCATTAGGTCAAGAACTGGGAGAGCAGGGCCTTCTCTGAAGTCGATCTTGTGGGAAACACCGGCTTTTTCGATGACGGGCAGGCCGAGCTCGTAGTTTTCTCTGTTGATGTCCATGGCCAAGATCTGTGACAATCAAAATTAATGGAATATTCTGAGCTGAATTTGGCATTCGCTATATATATATGTTATTTGTTTTTGTGATAGTTTTGTTTGTTACTCACCTTTCCATCCTCCGGAAGAGCGAGGGCTGTGGCGAGGAGGGAGTAGCCAGTGTAGACACCGATCTCCATGGTGTTCTTGGCGTTGATGAGCTTGATCAGCATGTTCAAGAATTGCCCTTCATCAGCTGAGGTGGTCATGATGTTCCTGGTTTACCATTCAAACCAAAATCATATTATAAGATCGATAGAATCTTGATTAGTCGATTGAATTCATTGTTTCTCATTAACAAGCTTTTGAGACTATGGTATCAAAGTTCATCAGGATTTCGAAGTTTCATTTTGTATTGCAGAAATTTAATCCCGAATGAACTTAAAATTGAAACATTGGGTTATCTTTAATTTTGAAAATCTGGCAGGGAGAAAAAAAAAAAAAAAGAAAAAGAAAAAAAAGACCAAGCTAGGAAAAGAATCTTAATCATTCAGCTCACCATGGATGCTTGGCTGTGACCTCTCTGAGCTCCTTCATGGGTTCAGGCTCTCTCGGGTAGACACTGGTCTCCAATATATACTACAAAATAAAAACCAAAAAAAGGAAAGATTTTTAATTAGAAACCCAAAAATGGAAGAACTATGAATGAACTAATTCAGAAGCCCATGAGTGGTTTTCCTCTCTTTCATTAATTTCCCTTTATTGATTTCTTGGGGTGTTTCAAAGCTTAGATGGTAAGACATGATATACCTGGTAAAGAGCATCACTCTGCAACAGGCTCTTGTGGCCAACCTCCTGGTGCCTCCCGGCCTCGTTCTGCTTTTCTTCTACATTGGTAGCCATTACTGTAATATTTTTCTTCTTTCTTCTTCTTCGGTTTTTTGGTCTGTGAGGACTTTTGCTGATCACAAGTTGACAGACGTTTAAGCCTGATCAGGAAGGAAGAAGGAGGAGGGATATATATGGGGGAAGGGGTCCTCTTTGAGCTATCGGACCGGGAGTTGTTGGACCGCCCGCCAGTGCCATACCGGTCGGGGGTTGGTGAGTGACTGCAAATGTATGAGTCTAGGTGGAGGCCCCACTCATGCAAGGACCCATTAATTTATATTTCGTAGTAAACGGTTCACTACTTGCGGAGTCGTACTGGTACACTAATTAGTGGTTGAACTGTAGTGGGTGTCATTTTGGCTTCATTAAACTATTGGAAAAAAAAAAAAAAAATTGGAACCCATTTTTCAGGAATGCAAGAAAAAGTTACGTGCCTGTTAAGAATAATTTTCACGTGCTTGTTAAGAATAATTTTCTTTTCTCGAAAAGATCAGCAAATAAAAAAATAAATAGGAGGCTGATCATATATATATATATATATATATATATATATAATATATATATTTTTGTGTTGTTATCTTTTTTCTTTATCTGACGCAAGCAGACATGGAGAATTTAGCATATCAATGATGACTTCCATCACCAAATGTCTGAAATGGCCCGACGCCTACCAGAGTTTTACAGGTGGCAATTTGAAGTTAGTTGGTGTGTGGTTGGTGAACGAAACCTGGCGTTCTCTCTACGGCTGGTTAGAGTTGGTGGCCACCGGCTGCCCTCCTCTTTCTAAAATTCTACGTCATTTAATTATGAGGAAAATTAATTGTTTCGTCAAAGATCAGAGTACGTAGCTTATAAGAAACGTATGGGAATATATAGTATCAATGCAATGAATTAATGTTTTGCATGCACAATTTGGTGATCATACTAGCTAGTTTGGAAATAATTATATATTATTGGAAAATTTCCAAGCTCTAACTAAAATTAAATACTTGCTTCGTTTAGCATTTTTGTTATTGATATTAATGTAGTTGAACGCTTCTTTAATTAGTTTTGAAACGGTATTGAAAGTGAGTTTGAAACTTTGAACTACCACCGAGTAAAATAATATCCATACAACATTTTACACAACTTAATTTATAGATCATTAACTTATAAAAATATCTTTGTATAAAAAGTTGTACGTGTTCATATCATTGTTCATAGATAAGAATTGGAGCTAGCTTCGATCCAAAGGTCTCCAAAATATAATCAAAATGCATGTACATGATATCACTATCAAGTTAGAGAATATCCAATGCAAGGGTTCATTGTTAGGTCAGAAGTGATTAGAACGGGATACCAATTTGGTTTGAGTCAAATCCATAGGGCTAGTCATCCATGCCATCACAGCCAACAAAAGCATAAATTACTTGGCTAGCTTCTTTTATGGAGTGAATGGCCATGCTTGTTTTGTCCTTTTGTAACTTTATAAAAAGCGCAATATATAGCATTTAAGCAGTACCACTCCAGTCCAGAATTTAACAACCCACTGACTGACTTTTTGCATTGTTATTGCAGGCCAGACCGACAATTTTCTTTGTTAATTTCTTTCTGCATATATCTAATGACAATGCCCTGCATATCTATTCATGCGGTTGATCAATGTCATGATCACTTTGATATGATAATAAGATATCTGCTATATATCCATATATATCTTTGTGCATGGGACGACACCGGCCTCCCATTTATCCAGGAAAAAAGAAGTTTTTTCGTTGGAGCTATCAAAAAACCGAGAATACCTCCAAAGACATGTAAGACTGAAAGCCAGTGCATGGGAATATTAGAAAAGGTAGACATACAAAAGTCGATCGCGGGACTAGATCAGATCAGAGGAAATACACGAACTGATTATCAATAGCATGCAAGTCATGTGTGGATAATATATTGGAATCTTGACAAAGACAGCTGGGCACTAGTATCAAGTATAGATCAATTTACCAGAAAAAAATGAGTATATGTCATGATGATATCGTTGGACTGGCTATGGGGTACTATTAAATCACGTACGTATGTATGACTTAACGAGTGTTTCCAAAATTTACAAAAGTTTGGTGACAATAATAATGACATGATGATTTCGATCGATTTTACCATGTTCTTTTGTTTTTTTTTTAATCTTTTGGAAAATTATTGACAAGCAATATCTACAACCGCAGAGAGCAAGGACTACTACTCCCTAGTCCCTTCAACAATTTTGTCATTTTCGATCGAGGGGGGGGGGGAAATTCCAAGTACTTCTTGATCAATCAATTCTTGATGCAGGCCGATAGAGTCACGCGCGGTGTCCGTGTAGCCCTCCCCATGTCTCAAGCATTTGTCATCTCCACTTATCTTGGGTCCCGTCCCAAAAGAAAGAAAAATAGGCACCATGACATGATAAATTAAAGAGGAACACACGTTATCGAGTAAAAAGAATTCAAGTGCCTGGAAATGGAGGATACCCTTATATTCTGTCGGGAATTGGGTTCAATTTGATTTTATTGGGAATCGAGGCGTGTTGTTGTACGTTCGGGTGGAGGGTGAATCTTTGTGCCAAGAGTTGAATGCAGAAGTACTACGTGGAAACTTGGTACTTGATAGATGTGGGCGTAGAGGCAGATCGTGCGGTCCCTAACTAGTTCATCGTTTGCTGCAATAAAATCTGATTCGCTGGGTTGTGGAAGGTGGAATTGTTTTGGAAAGCTCTATTAAACGAAAATCTATTAAATTGTTGCAGATGTTAGTTCTGTTCCTTTTATCCTTGACGAACTTTCAAGTTTGTCTTGTTTTTGCAGGATACCGGGATACCGTGATCCGGTTGCCGATGTTGTTATTCGTGGGCAAGACTGGTTATATGAACTTGATGATGAGTTTCTCGCAGAGAGAGAGAGAGAGAGAGAGAGAGAGAATGCAGAACTTCTTGCTTTTGCAGGATACCGGGATACCGTGATCCGGTTGCCGATGTTGTTATTCGTGGGCAAGAGTGGTTATATGAACTTGATGATGAGTTTCTCGCAGAGAGAGAGAGAGAGAGAGAGAGAGAGAGAATGCAGAACTTCTTGCTTTTGCAGGATACCGGGATACCGTGATCCGGTTGCCGATGTTGTTATTCGTGGGCAAGAGTGGTTATATGAACTTGATGATGAGTTTCTCGCAGAGAGAGAGAGAGAGAGAGAGAGAGAGAGAATGCAGAACTTCTTGCATCTGTTTACTCTCCGATAATGAAGGAATCACCGGGTATGTCAAAGTCGGTTCTCTTTCCTTTGGAAAAGAGTCTTCTCCTCTAAATAAATAAATAAAAGCCACTCATTCCGTCGATATTGCAACTGCAAAGTCGGTCCTTTTGACAAAAATTCCGTCGACTGACTCAAATGTTGAGCTTCAAGTCTCAGGCGTGCTGGCCTTCTCTTCTAATCAATTACTATTCTGCTGCTGCTTCGGGTTTTGATTGACTCGAATCTTCTCCCGCCAGTTTGTATGATGCTGTTTGGGGACAAAAATTGTTGTATGATTTGGATGGTTTACTTTTGCAAACAACACCCGGAGTGCAAACATGCTGTTGTCCAACCAGTTTGGACCTTAAGCCCAAAGTACGGTAAAGCTCACTCATGCAGTTGTCCAACTATTTTGGACCTTAAGCCCAAAGCGTGGAAAAGCTCTAGTGGGTTGAGCCCATTAATCTCATCATTGGCAAGGGCCACCGCTTATTAGTTATTGCCATGCCGGAGATAGAAATAAAAATAAATAAACAATGAGTGCTGCTACTACGTCGCCCCATATTGAGTGTCTAGTGTAATTTTTTTTTCTTTTTTATATTTTTTTAATATATTTAAATATTTTTAAAAAATAAAAAAAATACCAATACATTTAAAATCACTAAGTATTTTTTTTTTTTTTTATCAGCAGTTATAGAATGAGCAAAATGAAGAGGCAAAATAGCTTTTTTCATAAATAATAGAACATACGACATGGGAAATAAAATACATTATCTATTAGATTGTTATAACAAACCGTATCACTTATTCCCTGAGATATTTAGGATACATATTATTTCCTTATTTAATTGATCGGATCTTTTTCTTATCAATATTTACTAAATTTTTAAGGGACGGTGCTAACACTTTGTACACAGTGTTAATTGTAAAAGTAGTTTTTTTTTAAAGCATTTAAAAAATACAAAAATAAACAAACACAAATGTTAAAAAATCACATTTCGATACAAATAATCAGTACTTTCTCGACGGGGCTATCATTTTCCATTTTTAAATAAGATAATGCATATTAGCATTTCTATAGTATTTAAGATAATGGATGTTGAGTTTGTAAAAGTGATAAATCTTATCTCATCACTTTTACGTTCTAACAACACATCTTAAATTTGTAATCAAATGCGATGATTTAAAATTTATTTAGTTGAATTTGAGAATCTCAAGTGATAAACACAGAATTATAAAGTTGATTATTAAATATTTATTAAGTCCATGTTTGAGATTGTAATGGAAAATATAACTTATAGTTTTGGAACTTATAATTGAAGTAATAAGTTCTATTGTTAAAAAGTTATTTATTGTTTGATAATTATATGTTTAAAACACTTTTAAACATGTTACGTTTATTTGGAAACAAATTAAAAAAATGATTTAAGATTTATAAATTACGATTATTTGAATTTTTAAAAATTTTGATCATATCCTTGAAAGTTATAATTATCTGAAAATTATATAGGTAATTTCGTCCATTAACAGTCTTTTTAAAATTCGGATTACGTTTCGTATTATCCGAAAAAACACGTATGAGGAAAAACATCAATGATTTCCTCAAACGTATCTTTTAACTTATTTAATATTAAAAATGCTTTAATATGTAACATCTAAACCACTTTTTTTTTTATTATTATTAAAGAGATTTTAAGACTATTTAAGTATTTTTTAATACTTATACCGCAATTCTAAATAAGCTCTAAGTAGTGTTACATAGATTTACTATTTGTACTACATTATATCTATTTAGTAAAATACTCATTTTATCAGTTTTTATTTTTTAATTTTAATTTTGAATTACAAAATTCTCATCGTATCAATAACTGACACGCCATTACATATTGTTATGTGAATACAAATTGTACCTTTTAACTAAGTATAAATAGTATATTCCATATATATTATTGGTCATATAGATTTTTTAGACAACAATGCAACATCAATTGTCTAACAAATGTTATAAAATTCACTTTATATGTCTACCTCTCTCCTAATTGAGGTTGTCAAATTTGGATAAAAATTTGAGAAAATTCGGATCCAATACTATTTTGTATTTACAGCACTGTCACGCCTACAATATTATCAAATGTAAAGGATGAAATATAAACCATAAAAAATTTGTGTAATTATAGAAAGTGCACTGATGTTTTAAACATGACATGATAAAAAAAATAAAAATAAAAAATCATTTTGTTATGTCTCTCTCATGTCCAACCAAAAAGGCAAGAATAAATTACTCAACAAAATCTTCGCATAAATTATCTTACAAAAAATGGAAAGGTCATGAATGACAAAAAGACGTAAATAAGTCATTTATTATTATTTATTTTACTAAAAAAAACCCTAATCTGGTTTATTATTTTATATAATTAAAAAACTTACCTAATCTTCCTCACTTTGTGGTTCAAAAGAAAAAAGAAAAAAATTAACACAGGTGGAGCCCACGTGCATGCGGGGTACGTGTAAAAACAATGAATTGGGCTCCACCGAGTACTCGGACCCGAAAGAGCCCAACCCAATCTCCTACAAATCAGAGGACAGAGACCACAGATCACTGTATCTCTCCACTCCCTCTCTCCCTCTCTCTCATCCCTTCAAGTGCTAGCGCTTTCGTTTTGTCCGGAACCCGAATTTGATCGCCCGGCTCACCGATCATCTCCTTTTGTCCTCAATCCCTCATCTCTCCGGTGCCTTTCTTATCCGTCTAAATTTTTCTCGCGTTAGCATTATTATTTTTGCATCTCTTGTATTGTACTTTGACTTTTGAGTTTTATTTGAAAATTTTAGTTTTTCCCTTTACTTTTAAGATTTCCTGCAATTTAGAGAGCATTAAACGGATCGGATTGACTTTTTATTTTCTTTCAAATTCTCTAATATTTGAAATCTTATTTGTTTTTCTACGTATTCATGTTTATTTGGCTTTTTTTTTTTTTTTTTTTTTTTTTTTTTTAGCATGGTCCGATCAAAAAATTGTTTATTCGGTTTATTTTTTTGCCCTTTTTCGGTGTTGCTGATTTTGAGGCTTGAATTGGGTGATTTTTGTGCCGTAAAATAAAATGTATTGAATTGGTAAATTTGGGATTATGCTAGTTGAAGCTGTATTTTTTTCATATTATATTTTAGATTTTGTGACGTGAGAATGCAGATAATTGCTCTTGCATGCATTGATGTTTTCGGATCCCATCTCTTCAAACTTGTTTACCCCCTCCCTTCCTGCATTTTTTAATGTAGGTGCTGAAAAGTTTGGTTTTTTAAAGCTTAGATGGTTCACATATTGTCTACAGCTTTAGTATTAGAGCAATTATTGGCTCCAGTATTTTTTTCATCTGGTAAGACATTAATTATATAGGGTACTATGTCCTGGCAGTTCTTTTTTGTGGTGATTAGAAATCATTACTTTTTTGGCTTTGGCATGCGGTTTATGCTGGGTAACTTGTATGGTTAAAATCCAAGCACCTCCAAGGTTTTAATAAGGATGATGAAATTTCAAGATGAATGTGGTATATTAAGTTAGCGTGAACCTGTCTTGGGTCACTTCAGATTTGGTGTGCTAATGCAGGACATGTGCGCTGTGAGTTTAGGAAAAGTACAATGCCTTGGGTTACTTAAAATTTATCAGTTCTTGCTTGTCTGGACTTTCAGTCGAGACATAAAAATGATGCATTCAGTCCATGCTTACATCATTCATCAGAGTTGACAAATGCAGGAGCATGACAAGTTTTGTGGCTCAATAGCGTCCAATCTACTAAATTCATTTTGCACGAACATTCTATCATCTTCTGATTCATTCTATTTTGCTGCCCCATTCATCTACCTCCATTCATGATTTAATCTGTGAATATTTACAGCTATGTTGACATTATTTGGCCTTTAGCTTTTAAAACACAAGCTCGGGTTTGATACCTAACTTTTGCTGCTGGCAGCATACCTTGCAGTGTGTCTGAGAAGTGTTTGACGTGAGCCACCACTCATATCAGAAACTGGAATATTGTTTAGCATCCATCATACACACTTTATTCAGTGGAATAGATTTGCCCTGATGCAAGGGCAAAGGATTACGTTGGATTCCTTCTCTGAAGTGGTCGATATTAGGCAGGGCTCTGTTCCTAACAGCACTGGTATGAGTCAGCAGACTTCTTTGAATAGCGCTCTAGCTCCTGTAGAAAGGGTATTATCAAATTATAGAGTATCTTCTGGTGAGACAACGTGTCTGAATGCTAGTACTCATGATGTTCCAAGCTTTAGTGGCTGGAATACAGGTGAAACTAGCTCTAGAATGAATCCACAAAACCAAGTGAATAATGATGGGATAAAAATTGAACAAGGGTGGTCTTCCTCACTCGATATTCATTCTGGGGCTGATCCAAGGTTGGAGGAAGGGCCAGTTGAAGTAAATAATATTCCTTTTCCTGGGAGACTTAATATTGGCCTTGGTGGCAATCGGGTTAGAAGAGGACCTTTGTTCATGGAAGGCTCCAGTTCTTACCATGTCCCTCAAAATGTGAATCTAAATGCAGATTATTTGGGTTACAGTGGGAATAGTGGCCGGGTTATAGGATCTGGTCTAGGCCTAAACCTTAACAAGTCAAGTGGAGTAGAAATAGAGCAGGCATCTTCTGCCAGCGGTTCATCTGATAATGTTGGGTCTTCATCTGGAAGCTCCAGCTATATGGCGGAGGACAGTACTGGTGGCTCAGGCTCTTCTTTGGGGACCTGGGGTTTATCCTGCAAGAGAAAGGCTCTTGAAGGGACTCCTGGGCAGTCTTATCCTGGTGGAAGTTCTAACTCCTTTCAGCAGGCTGAAAATGTTGAATGGCATAGTGGCTTATTTACACCCTCACAGGATTCTCCTAATGTGAGTCCTCCAGAACAGCAGAACCTAAGCATTGGGATTGGTATAAGAGCAGGACTTCTGATGCCTATCCTTCTTTACATGTTACAGGTAATGCAGAAATCCCCTTCAGAAACTTCAGTAGGAGACCAAGTTCTGGAAATCAGCAGGAAGCAGTACCACTTAATTTATCTTCAACAGGGAGTATTAGGCATTCAAATATTTTCTCCCCTCATCAATCATCTAGATCTGTTCCATTAGGTGAATCTGTGGACTTGAGACCTTCAGCAGTAGTCTCAGCTAGTTCGAGTGGTCTCCAAAGCCAGGCTCATGCTATTCATATTCCTAGTTTTTCAGGAAACATGCATCCTTTTCATTGGAATGGGGCGTCCACTTCAAGAGTGGGTGGCTTTTCAAATGCTCTAAACGCAGGAGAAGGAGGCCCAGTGTTGAGAGAAGAATCAAACTTAAGAAGCATTGCAAGAAACAATACAGAGCACCCCATGTTTGTACCTGCAACTGATGTGAGAAATTCTGCAAATGGTCCAACAAGTTGGAGTTTGGCTTCTAGAAATATAGGCAATTCTGGAGGTGTTCCTTCCACTGTTAGAGTTGGTCCCAGTTCAAGCATCCATTCGTTGCCTAATCCTACCTGGATTCCTCACCACGATCCCCCAGCACGAAATCTGTATAGACTATCAGAATTTTCCTGGTCTTTGTTTCCCCCAAATGACTCAGAATCTGGAGGCCATAGTGGTCATTTTACCTCATTACCTCCAGGCCCTTCTACTTCTTCACAAGATACAGTGATGTCATCTGGACTTAATAGCCAGGGGCATCACCAACAATATCCGAGGTCAGCAGTCTTCATGGAGAGACAAGCTGACGATGTTCTTGGTGTGCCTCATTCTATGCGAGCTTTAGCTGTTGACATTGAAGGTAGACGACGACTGATATCTGAGGTTTGTATTCTAATTTTTCTTCGTCCTTTCTGAGTTAACTCTTTTGGCATCTTTATGGTTTAGAGCCTATGTTCTGGTTATGGCATTTTCGTCTTTGAATGGACATTGATATTGTGATCGACCATTTTCCATGTTTCATTTTCTTTTTGAACTATCCTGATCATGTGTTCATTAAATCTACTAAGTTTGTTTAGATGGTTGGTATACTCTTATGCTAGCTGTTAACTTCCCCCCCCCCCCCCCCCCCCCCCCCCCCCTCCCCTACATGTTTGTGCGTGCATGCCCAAGGCACGTGTATGTAAAACAATTATGTCAGTATAACCTAGAGATGCAAAATATGTGATATGAGTTTTCTCTCTAATGCCTTCAATACTTTGGGTCCTTTTTCATGATGACTTTGGAATAGGGTAGCCAAAATGATTTTTTTATTCTTCCCTCTAATTCTGCAACGTGCATCACCTATCTCCTGCTTGCTCAAATTAATGGAGAAGTGATTTATAATGCAACGATAGTAGATGTTTTATGGCAGAGGATTTTAATGCAGATTTCGTACCTGCTGTTGTGCTATGTCACACAAATTTGTCCGTTATAATCTATTTTTCTGTCTCTTTTGGTTTTTGCTTTTTTTTCTTTTTTAATAGAGTGAGAAATATGATTCGGTGTTTCTACATCTAAGTTTCAAATTATGAATTCGGTTTTATTTTGCTAATCATCTCTTTCTTTCTCTTTCAATTTTATTTTATTTTTTCTTTGGTTATTTGTTCATTACTGGCGAGTTCTTTATGTCAATTTAAGTGTTGGGCTGGGTTTCTATGGTAACCAATCTGACCTCATCCACTGTCCCATTCCTACGTATGGTGAAAGTGCCATTGAGCCAAAAGAGCATTCATCTGAATTTCCAATTTAAATTTACCTAGTCCTATGAGATTAAAACGGTAATTATGCATAAAAGATTCCTTACCACTTGTATTCTCGTTCATCTGTGTGACATGTAATATCATCATATTGGTTATCATCATGACTCTTTGGCTGGCCAATAATTTTGGCAAAAGATGCATTGCCATTGGAACTAACAATTTCTGTACATCTCTATGTATCAGATTCGACAAGTCTTGAGTGCCATGCGTAGGGGTGAGAACTTACGAGTTGAGGTTCGATTTTGACTTCTATAGTCATTTATGTCCAAATTTCTAACACCACAACCAGTACTACTAGTAGTTATTTTCCTTTTGTTGTGAAGTCAGTATCTTAGAAATTATTTTGGTTAAGTTGACCTCATAATCATCTTTCTTTTCTTGTTGTATTTAAAAACTCATTGATGGTTATGTGCTTATTCATAAAATAAAATAAAATAAAATAAAAAACGCATTGCTGGTTTGTAAGATCAGATGGTTTATGTTCAGTTTTTTGTGCTTTCAACCACATTCGCAGTCCTTTAGTGTGATTCTTCTTCTATCAGATTTCTTATCCTCTTCTGAATACCAAGCAGCCAGAAGAGGTGGCGAGGCTTAGTCTGATGCCATGGAATCATGTACAAACATTAGTAACTTTAAACAGTGAAGACTATGGTGATACATTCACTTCACAGTGGATAGAAGTGGTTATAACATTTTCCTGCTGTACTTGAGCGGCCTTTTCTTTACCTTAGAACCATGTTTAAAAATTTCTAAGCATCTACTTCTCAAAGGAAAAATATATATAATATTTTTTTATTGATAAAGGGGGGGGGGGGGGGGGAATATAAGAATCTAGTTTTAACTGCTCCCATGTTTCCATATCGTCTTGAATCATATTGTTTCTAGTCTAAACATGAATAAATTACCACAGAAGATATCCAGTGAGTCTAATGGAGGTTAACAGATTACAAGTATGTTATTGGCTCATGGATGACCATCTTGTGATAATACTGGTGTGGATGATCATCTCTTTGTATTCTTACTTTTATGTGCTTTTGGAGTAAAGCTGGTGGCTTGACTAGGTGAACTTGCAAGCTTTTTTATGACCATAGATTATGGTCTACCGTTTGGGGGTCACGTGTGACACATCAAAGCCTATATCTGAATCATTCATTCCCGTAGCAGAGCAGTACGCTTTTCATTGTAGGTTATTTTGTCCTGCAAAGGTTACTACGCTTATTAGGAAACCATAGACCATAGCGGATTTGCTAGCTAACGAGCAGCTAACAAGAGTGATAAACCGCCACACCCAAAGACACTCAAATCCTCTTTCTTATTTTATATGTTCTATGGACTCCCCCGATTGGGACAAATAGGATGGGAACTTGGAAGGTAAACACATCAGACCATCTGGTCTGTATACCTTCTTTACACAGGCTGAAACGATTTTCCTGCTCACTATTCATCATACTTGAGCTGCATGCAGAAGCTTGCATCTGTGAACAAGTGCTGACCTTAACATGACAGCTCTTATCTTGTCCTTTTGTATGCGTCTATGTACGTGGATTATGCCTTTTAATAAAATTTTCAATTACCTGTAATAAAAAAAGAAAAAAGTAAAAAGAAAAGAGCAGGAATAAATGCACCTAGTTGGGACCCACTATGATGCTGTGTTGATACAGGAAAAAATACTACTATATGTTCTCTTACCATTTGACACATACTTTCTGTAACATTTAAACTTCATATTGGTGTTTGCCAGGACCATATGCTTTTTGACCCGTTTATATATCATGGCATGGCCGATATGCATGACAGGCACAGGGATATGCGGCTTGATGTTGATAACATGTCTTATGAGGTAAGCAAGGGCAAATTATTTTCCTGTTACCAATTTAAATTGAAATTGTTCCATTAGTACAAACAAACTATTGGGATATTAGGAACTGCTGGCATTGGAAGAACGCATAGGAGATGTGAGCACTGGACTGGGCGAGGATACCATTTTGAAGCTAATGAAACAGCGAAAACATGCAACTGCTGCGATGGAATTCCTTCCAGACTTGGAACCATGCTGTATCTGTCAGGTATGAGCTATGTTCTTCCCTATGCTGTTTGCGCCCTCTTTGTTATTTTTTTTGGGGGGGGGGGGGGGGGGGGGGGGGGGGGGGGGTGTTGGGGGGGAACGGGGAATGACTACTATCTTTCTTCTTTTTGTTTTATTTTTCAGCTATTACGTAGACTGCTACTCAGTTAGCTTATTCTAACTTTGTTTACCTTTCTTGAACTTTTGTCATTGCAGGAGGAATATGCTGATGGTGATGATCTTGGGACACTCGATTGTGGGCATGATTTCCACACCAACTGCATCAAACAGTGGCTAATGCTGAAGAATCTATGCCCCATTTGTAAAACAACGGCCGTGTTTACATGAGAGGGATAGCCATCATCGCCTAATCCGCAAAATTATAATTTCCTTGCCAGATGGATCAATAAACCCAAAATTGGTTGGATAATACCTTAATACTCTCTCTGAAAGCAGTTATCTTGTTCACGAACTGCATGGTTTCATGAAAACAAAAAGGTGAGGCCCTTTTTTTTTTTTTTCTTTTTTTAAGAATGTTGCTTCAATCATAAAGGATTTGTCTATACCTTAGCAACGAATCATCCATATCGAAATGCGAATTATATATACATTGAAAGTATATTTATGACATTACCAAGCATTGAGTATGGTGCACAAAATAAGATTTTACTTCTTTTTCTTCTTTTCTTTGTCGATGCAGTTAGGCCTATCATATTCGTTAGATTGAACTTGGCTTGTCTCCATTATACCGATTTCCCTGTAATCAGAGCTGGATCTTCCAGTTCCAGTTTGAGCTATACTCCAATATTGAATTTCAAAGATGATTTTATCACGTGATTTTAGAAAAGTTTGTGTGTTTAGGTAAGGGTGTAGTTGAGTTCGAGAGTTATGTCTCTGTTCAAGCTTTGACTCTTGACTCCATTATACAACTGAACTCAGCTTTTCAAGGTTCGGGAGGGAGTTAAACTAGTGATTGGCAGTTTCAGAATTTGGAGGGCATGCCGGAATCTTAACCTTTTCTACTTGATTGATATAAATGGCCACCTCGTGGTTTTGTGCTGTTTCATATTTACGATGACGTGTACGTCAATTTTCATTAGTTTTTCTTCATCAAGAGAAGCTGCAAAATCTGTGTTGCTCGTAACGCACCCCGACGTCCTCCAGGGCTTGCTAATTCAAAACTTCTCAAAAAAAATTTTCCAAACATCATTCAATCATAAAACACTTTTCAATCTTCAATTTTTAGATTTTTTATCTAATAATTACTTATTCATTATCCAAACACAAAAACAATACGGGAGTTTTAAATTTTAAAATAAAAATTATTTTCAAACAAATTTTTTAATTTTTTAATATTTTTATTCAACTTGTTCTCTATCATTTTTCAAAATTTAATAAAATATCTTTACTCAGTTTCAAAATTTTTTCAAAATTGAGGGCTTGCTAATTCAAAGGTAAATGCTATAGCCACCGTTCCCTCTAACCCTTTTTGCTTCCTGCATGCAATTTTTTTTTTTTTTTTTCCTTCCCCTTCTCCCTCCATTTCGTCTTCCCCTCCAGAGTCAAGTTAGTCTTTTTTTTTTTTTTTTCTTTCGTTTTTGCTTTCCCTTTTTTTCTTCTCATTTCGTCTTCACCCTCCATTTCGTATTCCCATTCTTTTTTTTCTTTTTTGGTGACAAGAAATAACAAGATCACTTGTTTGTATTTCCATTATGACTTGAACTGAAGTTCTATTGAAAGGTAAATGTTTTAATCTCTAAATAATTTCCTGAGATTCATATGGATGAGCTTACCTAAGTCCAATTCCTAGGTGAAACAAAAGCAATGCAACACAAAAGGGAAAAAAAGAATATTCAACAAGTTCCACAAAGGAAGATTTATGAAGATTTATCTTCTACATGGGCAGCAACCATTCACGCTGCTGAACTCAACCCAAATGATTTGACAATGGTGCTGACCCTTTATGCAAAAGTTCTGGAGCTTATCTTTTTACCTGGCACGTGAAATGGGTTTGAAACCGCATCTACAGATTTCGTCTTCCCCCTCCATTTTCATCTTCCCTTCTTTTTTTTTTCCTTTTCATTTTTGCTTTCCTTCTTTTTTTTTTCTTCCCATTTCTTCTTCCCTCTCCGGCCCATTTCATTTTCGTTTTTACAGTTGGCAAGAAACAGGAATTTATGGTTTGAATCTTGAAAATATGTGCCCGTGTCGGGGTTTGGATGGGAAACGATCTGCAGAGAGATGAAATGCAGAGGGGCTTCGAAGTGCAGAGAGACGAAATTGCCGAAAGAAAAAAAATGCAGAGAGATGAAATCAAAGGGGAGTGAATCTGTAATGGGTTAGAGGGAAGACAAAATGAAAGGTTGGAGGGGGAAGACGAAATGGGAAGGACAAAAAAAGAGGAAATGAAAGAAAAAAAAAATTGCAGTGAGACAAAATGGAATGGGAATTCGGGAAGATGAAATAGAATGATGAAGACGAAATGAAATGGGGTAGAAAACAAAAAGAGTTTTGCTAGTTAGATGCGAATTCGTGTACCATATTGCGTATTAATGATTTTTTTAATTTAAAAAATGTAAAAATAAAATTTTGAGAGATGAAGAAAATTTCTTATATCATAAAAATTATTTTGATCTTTAATTTATATCGTTTTATTAAACATATATATTATATATCAATATTAGTGCACGAATTGATGCATGAACTTGTTTGCAATAAGATTTTTCAAAAAAACAAATAGAAGCAAAAACGAAAGAAAAAAAAAACATGCCACAGTGACGTACCCATGTCAAGCGAAAAGAAAGTAAAAATATAATTGTAAGCGATTCTATGCATTAATACGCGCACTCATTCAATATAATTGGTCAGAAAATAGATTTTATTGAAAACAATACTAATTTAAATTTATAATATGAAAGTAACAATATTAGTATGCAGATTGGTATGCAAACTTGCTTGTACATAGAAAAACTCGGAAAGAAAAAGAAAAAGAGAGAACGGTGGCTGTAGCACTGCCCAATTCAAAACTTCTCAATTTTTTTTCAAACATCATTCAATTATAAAACACTTTTTAATTCCAAAATTTTAGCTTTTTTATCTAATAATTACTTAATCATTATACAAACACAAAAAACGATACAATATTTTTAAATTTTAAAACAAAAATTATATTTAAATAATTTTTTAATATTTTTGTTCAATTTTTTCTCTATCATTTTTCAAAATTCAATAAAACATCTTGACTCAGTTTCAAAACAATTTCAAAATTGAGGGCTTGCTAATTCAAAGCTTCTCAATTTTTTTTTTTCAAACATCATTCAATTATAAAATACTTTTCAATTTTAAAATTTTAATTTTTTTTATCTAATAATTACTTAATCATTATACAAATATAAAAAACGATACAACATTTTAAAATTTCAAAACAAAAATTATATTCAAATAATTCTTAAATTTTATAATATTTTTATTCAATTTTTTCTCTATTATCTTTTAAAATTTAATAAAATATCTAATTTCAAATTATTTTATTACTATTTACAAATTATTTCACTATTATTTACATAATTATGAGATATTTAAGTTTCTAAACGAGCCCAGTCGCCAAAAATATTCTAATTATAGTTTTTCTCCATCTTGGAGGGTTTTACTTGTCTTTGTGCATGCATAAATAAATAAACACATCTTTTGAGTAATTATTATTTATTTGATGCTCATATATATAATTCTACTTGGTATTTCCCTTATTTCAATATAGTGTTATATCAATTAAAATTATGTTTTCATAAATAATTTTAATTATATGACATGGTGTGGTGTGATAAGATGATATTATGAATTTATGATACCGTACTTATGGAGTAAGCAATTAATTTATGTTGTGAGGGGGTAAAATACACCAAACCCTAGATCAGGTCTAACCCACCAGGTCATCACTAAGAGACAAAATAAGAGAGAGGGAGAGGGACAAGGGACAGGGGGTGAGGGTGTCAGGTGGCAGGGGGTGTCGGGAGAAAGTGAGAAAGGGAGAGAGGGTCAAATACGCAAAGCGGACATCCTTTAACACTACCGAGACGCATGTGGGAAGAGGATCAGATAAAATGGGAGATCCAGACGACTTCAAAGAGAGCTTCTTCTTGGACTTCTTCTTCAACCTCTAGAGGGAGAGCTCTAGAGAGAACATTTTCTCTAACAAGTAAATCTCCAGCTCTCATTGTACAGTAAGAAATGAGAGGCTATGAAAAACTATAAACAAGTATTTTATAGTAGATTTTCCCTCTCTAAATGTTTGTGGACATAGGTAACATGCCGGGATGTACGTGTTGACACCGTACAGCTGCATTAGACCACTATTGAGAGCTCCAAATAACACCAATCGGGACCCGAATCATCTCAGCAGATTGTGAATTACTCTTTCCCCGTATGTCGAGAATGACTATTTCCCCTTCTAGTCCGTTGTGCAATTTTTCATGCATCAACATATGTCATTTGAACCAAAGCTCATAATGCTCATTGAGCATGTTTGAACTCATAACCATAGCTCTCGCATAGCGTGAAATCTATGTATGTAGGTTTATAACTCGTTGATTTTATGTGTACGTATTAGGTACTACAAATATAAGTCTTTCACAATAGCTATTAATTTATAGAGATTCCAAAAAACAACATTAACTTTTGATGTACAAGTTATAGACATATCAACCTACGTACGTACGTGGCATAGAGTTAATTAGCACCCATATTTTGTTTTAGTAAAACACAAGATTCTTTTTTTAAAAAAAAAAAAAAATTATCTTGCATACTTCAAAGATGGGAATTTTATATTCAATGTATCCGTTGTAATGCCATGTAAATTTTTGGGATTAAAATTATTCCATTAATGGTATATAATATGTCTCCTTCTCGTTGGTTCTCCAAAAGGAAATTAAAGAAAAATAAGTCATTGAGGTACGTGCCATAAATTGATATGATCTTCCTGCACACACATATATAGATATATACATGATATTAACTTCATTGACAAGATGCTTGTATGAATATCATCATGATGATCAGGGGTTGCCCTAAAAAGTCTCCTTCCTTCCTATATAAGCCATATTGGTGCCAACTCGGAGAATGAAAATAATTAATAAACATCATGAATTCAAATCATTACATGATATGAAGAAACGCTCGAATCTTTCCCAGAAATAAATAGTTCGTGATCCTCGGGATATAGATCAAGTAGCTAGCAGGAGAAACTTGTCCTTTTGCTTTTAAAGTGATGAAAACCATGACCTCTAACGGGTGGGCAGATCATGTTAATTAAGAAAACTGCGTTAATTGCCTGACAAGGACAAATGTAATTTTCGTAGGAATGGTTGGTGCAACTTCAAGACGATCGAGGATACTTAACAAGGCTAGCTGATTCGAGTCATCAGAAAGTTTAAAGTGAAAGGAGTTACGATATATGAATTAGTAAAGATTCAGATATTTATAACTGAATTTCGATTAGATTTTTCAAACAATTATAAATGATAAATAAATTTTGTATAGCTGATTTTATGTCTATCTCTTCCGTATTTAGATTTTCAATTTGAATAAAAATTTTAAAGAATTTAAATACCGTTTTACATTCTTAAAGACTTATAAAGTAAAATTACTAAGTGAGATATATTTGATAATTATACAAATCGAACGAGGTGTATCTCTTTGAAATGATATAATATATATATATATATATGAACTATTTGAAGCAATTTTCTTGAGAAATTATTGTATATATATGTTGAGGTCGTGTTTCACTGCCTGGGCAACTTCATGCTGCTAAACTAGTTATAGGAGGCTCGAGATACCGTGGTACCTCCGATGCCTAAGTTAGTCTTAAAGAGAGGGTGACAAAGCAAGTGTAGGAGAAAAATATTCAATCAGAGAGAGCCCACCCCCCAGAGGGTGTGTGAGGGTATTTATATACTTGGCCAGTGTGATTTTTTGACGAACGGATTCAAGGAGGTATTGTTTGTACTTGTCAACCAGATCGTGGGGGTGTTACCCACATACACTCCTGTCGCATTCCATATTAGCCTTTCATTAGGTGGCAGGGCCTCACGCCTGATCATGGTGACCATTGACACCTCAGTCCAGGTCATGTCGTGCTTGACGTTGTCTTCCATTTACTGTGACGTGACCATGGTCAGGTGAGCCCGCCATCAGTACTCAAGTGCAAGGGTTGTCTCGAGCACCTTGCTCCTGAGTTGTTGGCGCCTTCGGCTACGTTGCTTTCAGTGCTTGGGTATCAGGGTCATTCTTGACACTTTAATTTGATCCTGACTCTTCGATCGTGGGTGGTCAAGAGCAACCCATACTTCTGATCGGGCCCCATGCAAGGCACATTTACTGCATTTTCTCAGTATGAATCTACTGGGTCGGCTTGACCCTCTTCGACCTCGTATTGGCCCATGTTACCCGAGCTGCTTGGGCCAGGCCTTTTAGGTTCACTCCAAGTCCAGGGGATTACTTTCCTCACACTACGTATGTGAGAATAGTGAGTGAATGATAAATTTATTTATTATTTTACAGAGATAAAACTTAAGATAAATCATAATTGAAGAAGATATCATTACAAATAATCCACGTTCAAACCCTCGACTCTATCTACTCTAATTTAAGAATGCCAACTCGCTTATCTTTTAAAAAGCCTCTTAAATGGAAGGACAGTTAACCTTAAAAGTAGTGCAGCCAGGCAAGCAATTAAGGGATATAGTTTCTATTTGATTACCAATTGAGGCAATGGCAGCGTACGTAATAATATACGTAGGAGAAGGTATTCGTATACGGTGATGCTTTGGGGGACCCTCGAAGCCTATCCGTTTTTGTTTTTAAGCACAGTAACGGCATCTGCTAGCTTATCATTGTATTTTGGCGACTTTCCTGCCAGCCGACTCCTCTCTCTCAGCTTTAAATTCTCTCCCACTCAAACACCCAAATGACCTTGGCCATCCTTATTAAACGCCTCCTCGTCCCTCTCTCCCTCCTCGCACATCTCTCTCTCTCTAGCGCGCAATGTCTGAAGGAGGAGGAGGAATATTAGTCCACGATTGACAGTTTCTTGTTAAAACCAGTCGTGGGATTTCTTGAATTCGGAAAATTCAGCTGGTAGTGAAGATAAATCCGGCAAGAAGGCACCGGGGTCCAGTTCCAATGGCCAGAAAAATAGGAACGGAAGAGGCGGCGCCACCCAGTAAGAAGAAGAGGGCCGGACGAGGTGGTGTGAGAAAAAATGGGGATGGGATGATCATTGGTGATAAAGGGAAGGAAGAAGAAAGAGGAGCTGGTGAATCAGATCATGAGATACATATATGGACAGAGAGAGAGAGAAGGAAGAAGATGAGGAATATGTTTACTAATCTTCATGCTTTGCTTCCTCACCTTCCTCCTAAGGTAAAAGTACTATTGGTTCTTCGAGAATGTTAAGGTTCATGGATATATATTAATTTGTTTTTTGCACGACGAGTTTCTCTCTCTCGCTCTAGCTATTTACTTGGCAATATAATATCTTTTTATAAACAGAAAATGCCCCTTTTTATTGAATTTTTCCTTCTGATATCTAAACATATATATCAAGTTCTTCATTTTTTGATTTCTTACATTCACGGGAGTTCGAGGAAAAGGACGAACGTCTCTCAGTCTATCTCTGGTCCGTCTCTATTAATTGTCCTTACCTCAGTTAGACAGTAAAAAGAACAGAGTAGAACTCTTAACGGCACCAGTTCTTTTAACTTATCCATCAAAACCAAGGTTCAGTAGGCATGCATGAACTCGAAGTAGGTATTTTAAAACTTGACAGTCGACTATTGTTCCTAAATTCTATATATTTTAAAACATGTTTAGTAGTTTAAGGGGTAACATATATGCTATGTCAGTTTTGATAATTTGACATGCAAGATCATGATGCAAAACGTCTAACAATTAATTAGATGATGAAAAGTGTATTTTTTTTTCTTGGACTCATTATATCTAGATCTGCTGCTTACCTAATTAACAAAGGAGTGATCTAATCAATATATGCGTAGGCACATGTATTTGAATATTGAAAGAAGCATTAATGTACTACTGTGGTAGCTAGGCTGCAGTAGATTTTATTTCAGGCTTAAATGGAAGATCGTGAGTTGTTTTGATCTGTGAATTAAAATTTATATTAATCCGCTTCTTTCAATGACTACCATATAATATTACAATTAGTGGCAACAATTAAACAATTTAATTTAATTACAGAAATCTCTATCGTATGCATGGCTGGTTTTCTTGTTTCTTGTAACCAACCAAAAAGAAAACATTCATGATATATATGATTTCCATTTCCAATATCATTTCGAACTTAGGCGGACAAATCCAGCATCGTGGATGAAGCGGGAAACTACATCAAATCCCTAGAGCAAACTCTCCAGAAGCTACAGAAACAGAAGTTAGAAAGGCTCCAAGCTGCTGCGACTGTTGGCTTTGATCATGAGTCGTCTGTAATCGCCTCGCAGAAGGCAATATCATACGACTCGAGCTGGGATCAGTCCGCATTGCTCGCTGATCAAGGATCTTCAAACAACGTCATGGCCATTGCAGCAACTACTTGTTTGAATAATTCTTCACAGCTTTCAGCCACCTGCAGCTTGCGGTATCATAGTTCTAGTACTGGTCCTCATGTAAACTTTCAAACGTGGACTTCTTCCAATGTCGTCTTGAATATATGCGGTGAGGAAGCCCAAATAAGTGTGTGCTCTTCTAAGAAGCCAGGCCTCTTGACCACCATCTGCTATGTGTTGGAGAAGCATAAAATAGAGGTGGTATCTGCTCATATTTCCTCCGATTGTAACCGGAGCATCTATATTATTCAAGCACATGTAAGTGCATTTATACTTGTATAATTATGCCGGTAACTCGCTAGCTACTAATTACATGCATGTTTCAAGAAATCATGTCTAAGATCAAGATAATTAGTATTATAAATAATTATAAGCTGGATATTATATATATATAGCTTTGATTTAGCTTTTCATCAATATTACGTCTAATTTGTTTGTGTTTACTGTTAAGCTTAATTAATTGAAAGATATAGAATAATATATATCAAATATATGTACTAATTGTCTGTAATTTGTGTCTGTATTTGAATATTAGTAGTAATTATAATTTATATATATCCATGATGGATGTATTGAATTTTCAGATTAAATTTTAAACCAATTAATGTACTTAATTGAGGTGAAATATGATGCATGCATGGCTCTGTGCTTTGAGCAGGCAATCATGTCTGGAGCTTCCAATCAGTTCCAAGAGACGGCATTACTCCCTGTGGAAGAAATATACAAGCAGGCTGCGGGAGAGATAATGTTGTGGGTGTCTCCATGATCATCCTAGCTAGCTCCATGCATGGAAACTCCACATACAAATTAAGATCTAGCTTCACAAATTTGGTGGGGATGACTCAACTTTTCCCGCAAGATCAGTACAATTATTAGCATGCAGCTAAATATTCCAGCCTTCATTCATATATATATACTCGCTAGATGTGGGAAGGGTACTAGCGCGCGTGATGTTTTCTTCAAAAGAAAATTTGTTTTTACGGCGTAGATCATCATTTAATATATATATATAGCTCCATATATACAAGCTCATGCAATTTACAACTACATATATACATATATGCGCGGAAACATTGTTGGCAGTTGATCTGAAAGTTTTGATCATGCCCTCCTAATCTTCAAGCATTCTCAAATTATTTTATTATTTTTTACAAATTATTTATTATTATTTCACTATTATTTACAAATCATTTAAGATACTCTTAGGATTCGTTTGTTTTTGCAGATAAGATGAGATGAGATGAATTAAAATTAAAGTTAAAAAGTTGAATAAAATATTGTTAGAATATATTTTTTAATATTATTTTTATTTTGAGATTTGAAAAAGTTGAATTGTTTATTTTATTTTGTATTGAAAGTTGGGAAAGTTGTAATAATTGGATAAGATGAGATTAGATATTTTCTGAAAACAAACGAGTCTTTAGTATTCAAACAGAGCATTAAGATTTGGTTTGTTTTGGTTTGATAGATGAGATGAAATCATCTCATATAATCATTACAATTCTTTCAAACTCTCACATAAAATATAATAAATAATTTAATTTTTTAAATTTCAAAATAAAAATTATATTAAAAAATTATTTTTTAATAATATTTTATTTAATTTTAAATTTTTATCTTATTTTATCTAATCTCATTTATATAAGTAGGAGAGGCGACTCCATTACTATTTATTTAAATTATAAATATTTTGTGAACAAAAAGGGAAACTGCATGTTGGCCCACTTTAATAGGACTGCCACTCTTTATTCTTCAGGTCCAAGTTAATCCTATACTAAAGGTCTTGAAGTGAGAAACCCAGCTAGCTCATATAAATTGTCGGGATGAGGTTTTTTTCAGCCCAACGTAGCCATGCCGATAGAAGTCGGATTAGGCTTTCACTAATTAAAAAAGAATAATGTTATTTACCGTACTTTTATTATATTTTAATTATATTAAGTAATATGTATCATATGTATCACCATTAAATGATAGAGAAGTATACAATAAATAATTATTTAATAGTGATAAATGTGTCATATCATATTTTGTAGGATGAAAGTGAGATGAAAGTGAGATGGTACTATAGTGTATAGAATTTTCCATTAAAAAGTATTGACACTGTTTATAAATGCTTAAATAAACTTTTATTTTTAAAAATAATAAATTCAGTGGTTCATAAACATATTGCTACATCAATATATAGGATGAGATAAAAATACAGTATATAGCATTTTCCTAGCTGATATATATCAATGTCTCAGTACCCAAAGATTTATAGCTTGAGCGTTTATCTTCTTATCCATACTTGAATATATACGTCTAAGAGCAAGGATGTGTGGTTGTTGTAGTCAATGGTGGCCCTTTCATAGAGAGTAATGCTTCAAGTTCAAGCGATGAAAACTGAAAATGTAAGAGCCTCTTCAATAAATACGTAGTTATTCAGTAAATTAATTAAAGAGAAAACCCAGGTTTTCTTCTCGATCGTTGAGATGAAGATGATTTTGAGCCCAAAGCTAAAAATAAAAATAAAAATCCCAGCTTGTAACTACTGATGATCACCAAATTAAAGGTTTCCACCTAAGGTGGCCACCCTTTTCCTCTTCTTATCCATCTTATAAATGCTATTGTTTACCAACCCATCTTTTTATTTTTACCACCTAAATTAGGTGACACATTTTTCATATGAACTTTACAAGCCAGAGACCAACTAGAGTTTAGTCCTTTACTTCCATCATACTTTTCCCCTCGAATCAGATAATTACAGCTTGTAAAAGCGTTTGAAAAAAAATACCATATTCAAAAAACGAAAAAAAAAAAAATAAGAGGTTAAAAAGAAAGACAATTGAATTGGGGTCCCAAATGCTGGATATCATGGATTTCAAAAAGACAAAACTTGTCCTAGTTCTTGTGAGAGTAGGAACAAAGTTGAGTTGGGCATGTGAGCACAAGGGGCCAACACATCAAGTAAGAATAAGAACCAAGCCATGTGATTCCATGCTATTATTCCACAAACATGTGACTCTCCTCCTCTGTTTTTCCGAAGACACGTAACTCTTTCCCAATTCTTTTCTTACTGCCATGGCCTTTCTCAAAACCCCACCTTCACAGCTTCTTCTTAACACGTCTGCCCTGCCTGCCCATTCAATCATTCTTTTCTAGACCCCCCCAGCATGCACGCGGGACTGCTACCTCTAGTGTATATCTTTGTCGGTCCAAGGTCAAAACCAATACATATAATTATTATATAAACTCCACACTCGACTCTCGCATGCTATTTTGGAAATTAATATTAAAACATTCACCGACTTCTTACCCTGAATATGATGACCATTTTAGAGCACCCCGCCTTCGTCGATCAAAACGCCCAGTCAAACACTTCCAACGTTCAAACCTGATTTTACTGCGAAGCCGCCAAGAATTCAAACCGGAGTTTAACTGTAGTTACCTGGGTTACGAAAATCCAACACGGCTTCTATCTCCCATGCAGGCAGGCCGCATCTACATCACACGAGTGCGCGCGCGCAGTGAACAACCTTTCTCCGACGCTAGCTAACACCCAATAGCCGTAAAAGATTCCACGAAACAATTCAACCACCACTGAACACGAAGCAATCACCATTGTTATCACTAGGCATAAAACAAACCAAATGGCCCCCCCACCCCCCCACTAACAAAAAAAAAAAACAAGAACAGATCTCTATCTTTTCATTTGCTTTCCAACTTTTCTTAAAAGAAACTTTTCAACAAAAATTCTTACATACAGAAAATTACAATTCTCTATACATCAATCTAAACCTCAATTTTCTTTTCTTTACTTTTCAAATCTAAAAATAAGAAAAATTGAGAGTGCAATGAAGAATCATCGTCACCATCATCATGACATAAGCGCATCAGTAGGACGGTATCACAATCTCACTGCAAGCAAAATCGTCAGAGTTTCCGATGGAATCTTCAGGCCACGAATCCCGGAGAAGCTTTAACAATAGTTGGGCCTTCCTCTTGGCCCGGTCCGTGCAGTCACTCTGCACCAGCAATAGTAGCTGAGTCAGCACTCCAGCAGCCACCGCGTCCCTCTGGCTCTGCTCCGAAGCGGAGCAGAGAGAGAGAAGCGCTCCCGCTGCGTACTCCGTCGCGCGGTCCGAGATCTTGAGGATTATCTTTACGAGCAAAGGTACGGTAAGTGCATGAGCTGCGAACGCCGCGCATCCTTCCGGCACCCGACAGAGCAGCTCGACGGTGGCAAGCGCTCGCTCCGCGTCACACTTCTCGAAATCTGGCAACCGGTCGATTAGAATCTCGGCCGCTCCGGCTGAGACGACCTTCTGCCTGGCTTGCTTCACCAGGCACAAGGCGAACAAGGCCTTCACTCCAACCTTCAGCGCTCGCGGATAAGAAGCGATGGGATTCTTCATGATTTCTATCACTCCTTCGAAGATTTCGTCCACATTGCTGACTTGAGCTCGGAGTTCCGGAGACCGAGTTCCAGCCACGACGATTTCGATGAGTGCGGTCGAATTCACTCGGACTTCGATGGAGGAATGGAATAGCAGGTGTGATAGGAAGGCGACTCGGTCGCCGTTCGAGACCACCGACTCGCACTCCGATTCGGTAAGCGGAAACATGACAAGCAGCGCGAGCGCCTCATGGTTCAACTCGAGAGACTCGGAATCCGTACCTGAGAATACGATTTCTATAAGGATTTCGCGTGCGTTGAGAGATGAGATGACGGAGCGGTTCTTGTCCGAATCACGGAAGAGTCCCCTGAGTCGACGCAGGGCCGAGAGACGGGACTGGGCAGGGTTCGAGATGGAAGATGCTTGGTTAAGCAGCGAGCGAACGAGAGCCGGGTCGGCGGGTTGCTTCGGAGTGGGGATTCGCTCAATACCGAAAGAGCGGTTGGCGACGCACCAGTCTTGGATGAGGCGACGGAGGGTGTGGTTAGGGATAAGAGTAAAGTCCGTGAGCGGGGCTCGGGTGACGGGGCAGGTCGTGTTACCGGTGGCAACCCAAGACTCGATGCTGGAACGGTCGTAGGTCTGACCGGTACGAACAGTAACGGGGTCACGCATGAGCTCGAGTGAGATCGGACACCTGAAGTGATATGGAATCTGAACGCCCAAATCCAACTGCTCTAAACTCCCAGGCATTATTTCTCTCTGTCTCTCTCTCGACTTTTCCTCTCTCTCTCTCTCTCTCTCTCTCTGTGTGTGTCTGTGTTCGAAACCTGGATTTTGTTTGAGGTGGGGAGCGGCGCGGCGGTGGGAAGTACTAAAACTAGTAAAGCTAAGACTGAGCGCTCTGCAAATTCTCTTTTAACTTTGTTCCACCTTGCTTTCTCTTATACCAAACGAAACAGAGAGACATACCCTACAGCTGGAGGTACTGAACCTGACCCCTGCCCCCCCTGACCCTGCCCCTGCCCCTGCCTTATCTGACTCTCTCTCTCTCTGACCACACATGCGGCTGTGGTCGCATTTAACTTCCAAGTTGGAACCTAACCCAGGGTTAGGCCGTGGAGGTTGAGGAAAATTGGGTTGGTCAAAGGAAATGTGACTGGTGGGTCCTACTCCTCTACAGATTCCAGCCTAAGATATTACTCACTCACTCACTCACTTCTGTTTACATCACAGTATTAATGCGACTATTTGTGTTTTTTTGTTTACTGTTTTCAGATTCATTCAGCATCATCCATTATTATGGGTGTTGGCTTTTCCTTGCTTGCTTTGGAGCCCCCCGTGTCGTTATTATTTATGCTTTTCACCCACTTTTTGTCTGAATTTTCCCCTTAGACTCTTATCTTTTTAATCATGACCTTAACTCCATGTTAATTTTACACTGTCCCCAAGGGGCATAATTGAAATACGAAAATTTCAAGTAAATGCCTCCTATTTTCCTATTAAGAAAACAGTATTACTTGATTCTGTGAGAAAAAAAAAAATTTTAAAATTGTATATTGTAACCAAGTTGTATGGGCAAGGCAAATCTAATAGTGAGTTTAGTTAAATATTAGCATAATTATTATATATGAATAAATCTTTAGATCCTTAAAGTGCCTTTTATATTATAAATATTTAAAAAAACAAAGGTGCTTTAAGAAACATTCGCAACTTTATGTTATTCAGTTGTATTATTTCACTTATCTAATAAAGCAAGCATATTACTTATTAAGGCCTAAGTCAAAATGGGATCTATCCTAAGTATCCTTGACATCATGTAATTAAAACTTTAATTAGGATTGTTCTTTTTTAAGCCAACATATGATTTCTTTTTTCAATTAAAATAAATTGAATTTACAATTGTATCCTTAAAATCAAGAGCTATTCGTTCAAACACCTTCCCCAAGGGCATAAATGAAATGAAACTTCATCTAATCTGTCAGTGAAGTGGAAACGAAGAAAAGCTGGGGGCAAAGCAAGAAAAAAAAATTGAAAATGAAAGGGTCACCGGTGCAAAGTAGCTAGCATGATTTTAATTAGGTTTCGATTGTCTGTTATTAGGTAGTGGGTAGTCAAAGGTCAAAGAAGAACAGATTACAATGGAATGTGCGGGTCCAGGCTGTCTACTCTCTCCACCTCTTTATTCGGGTAAACAATTTATCTTTCAAGTGGATAGCACTAACAGGTTGGTTTCTTCACAAGTGGGTCCCCCACGAGTGGACGACGTTGATCGACTTAAGACACTGGTTTGGAGATGGGACTAAAATTTTATATTTTATTTAAAAATTTAAAATATTATATTTTAATATTATTATTATTTAAAATTTTTAAAAAGTTAAATTGAGATTTGAAAAAGTTAAATTATTTATTATATTTTATATAAAAATTTAAAAAATATGTAATAATAATGTGAGATGAGATGAGAATTTTATGTTTTATCTTCCATGTCATCATTTGTTAATTTCCTACCATAAATATCAACTTCCTCCAATTCAAATTATGATTAAATACTTTAGTTTATCTTAAGATGTTATATTATTGAGATTTGATTAATTTGAATGATTTGATGTATTGTGTATGATAGATTAGGCTCTGTTTAAACTCGAAACTCACCTCAACTCAACTCATCTCATCTCATCTCATTATTATAACTTTCTCATATTTTCAAACAAAATATAATAAATAATTTAACTTTTTCAAATTTCAAAATAATAATAATATTAAAAATAATATTCTAACAATATTTTGTTCAACTCATCTAAAATCATCTCTGAATCTAAACGGGACTTAAAACATCTTAGTTTGATTATAAGACTACAACAACTACATGCAAAATTTAGATTAAATCGCTCTCTTATTGTAACCTAGGCTTGCAACCCGACCAAATCGGCTTGTGTTTAAGCCCGATCCGACTCGACCCGGTGTGAAGTTGAATTAAATCGACCCGACCCGACCCGACCCAACCCGAGTTTGATGAGTAAAAGAAATAACAACTTTTATTCTCAAGAAAGTGAGATTGAGATATGAGCGTTGATTTAGCCGTGGAGAAAGAGAATGTTGAACTGCAACACTTGACGTCGGATCGTTTTGGCACAAGCAATGGGGCTTTCGTTGTTGATTACTCATTCAGAGAAGCTGGCCTTTGTGCAGCGTAAGATTGGACTGGATAGGACAGAGAACTCTCTCTCTCTCTCTCTCAAACCCAGAGAAAATTAGAAATGGGCGTCGAGTATCATGGCCTGCTTGATTTCCGACATTTCATGGCCGGAATGACTCGTTTTATTGTCGTTACACAACCAACCAATGAGCCATTCTTTCTCCAAAATAATGTGGCGCCAACACAACTCTAGTACGAGGCCATCATGGTTGGTACTGAGGGTTTCTCTCATGGGCTGGTTGGGTTTAGTCACGATTCCATGACTGGTACTGTCTCTCCCGCAACAGCTAAACTGTCTCCCACAATAGCCTCCACAGCCAGTTTAGCTGTTGCACTCTATGGTTCAGTTCAGATGGAGAGTTGTGGATGGATGAGATCATATGATGGTGGAAGTAGTGCTAGATGGCCAAGGCAATGGGACTTTCGTCGTCATCGGTTGATTACTCATTCAGAGCTCCTCACGGTTGATGCAAGCATGCTCTACTTTTATTCTTCAATCTACTCCAAGTGGTTTTGACGACAAAGAGAAATGGGGACGGATGGCAGCTAGGGTTTGAGAGTAGTCAATTTCAACAGGTTCGACCCTCAAGTTAATTCAAACCGCTTTTATGATTCGGGTCGGGTCAGATCTCACGAATGGATTGAATCACATAGTTTTCTGCACAGGCCTACTGTAACCAGTACTATATATACAATAACCATCTGTTCTAGACTCTAGTTTGTGACTTCTCAAAAATATTATCATATTTTAAGATTTAATGGAGGCTTTAGTTTTAATAATATTTTAAAATTTCAACTTTTTTTTTTTAAATTTTATTATTTAAATTTAGACATAACCATGGTGGTGCCACGTTAAAAAACATTATATGAGCAATAAGTTTTATATAACCAAGTAGTATGATTTGTTATATATTCATGAATTTTGAAAAAATACATTATATTTTAAAGAGTATTTCTATGTATCAGTTTACAGTGTTGTAGCACACTTTATAATATTTTTTTATTTTTTATTTACCGCAACACATGATGTACTGCAGCTATATGTTGATGTAAATATATTTTTTATTTTAAAATCCTCTCGATCCTCCGGCAATTATTAGGGGATGGAACGGAATTCAAACCTGATAATTACAGGTGATATCCCATCTCGCTCCATTGGCTGGAAGTCTAATACGATTCCCAATCAAATTCAATAATTTGCCATAGAAAAAAAAAATTGCATTCATAAAGCTATCAAAACTCAAACTTTATCGGTACCTTTTTCATGCGTCATGTCCCACCATTGTTGCTACCTAGGTCCTGACTCCTAATACTGTTGCCCAGTGGATACTAAAAGCTGGAGGGAATTTTTTGGGTAACACCTTTTACTCGCCAGATTAAAAAGGAAAAAGAAAAAAAAAAGAGAGAGAGAGAGAGAGAGAGAGAGAGAGGGGGGATCTGAAGGGACAGTCAGAGAAAGAGGAACAGGCAGTAAGAGGCAGGGGAGGCGGTGTCGTTTAGCGATTTAAAAAAGAACACACGCGTGGGGGAGACAGTGCGGCCCACGAGCCACGCACCAGCGTGATCCTGTTGTCTCCGGTCAACCGTGCAGCGCTTTACCGGTACAGTTAACACACGACGTTTTTCACAGCTTCCCCGAATGCACGTACTTCTTCTCCCCCTTCGCACGTGTTTCCAGCTCTCTAAGAAAACAATTGACCGTTTTTGGCTTTGACGCTAACTCTGTGTACGTGTGTCCGTGGTTGGTGCCCCAAGTACGGAATTCCATGTCCCCCCCCCCTATTAAGTTATTAGATTATCTATTAATGTGCTGAGACTCGAGAGAATATCGTTGAAATGTGTACTTCTCTCGTGCTTTTTGTTTACTTAATTATGTTAATAAATTTATTTGCTTTATTTTTTTGGTTAATATAAAGACTATAGATACTACTCCATCTATATTAATATAATAGATATTTGATTCATGGAGCTTATAAACTTGACCATTTTTTGTCTTCAATATATAAGAGACAAGAAAGACGTGGTGACTCCATCCCTTTGTATCAAACACGATCTATGCAAAAATGATATGATCCATTAGAAATATGGTGATCGTGTTGTCAACCTTGTGATCATCAACAAAATTATGGGGTTGGCGTGAGATATTGGCAAAACTGCTTTTGAGGTGGAACCGAACGTGAGCAAGCAGTGGAATCCAAGGATGGTTTCAACCGAGGAAGGTTCTCAAGTCTCTTTGTGAAATTGACATTCCTGGCCTTTTGTATTAATTTACACATTAAATCTTAATTAATGGCGTCCCCAACCTACCCATATATGCATCAAATTAATTAAGTCCCTTAACTGGAATATATTACCATTCTAATTAAGAAACGGTATATGAAAATTCCCCCAACAAAACCTGCATGCAAAGAACGAAAATTCAGTTTACAGCTAATATACTACGTGACCTTTAAGATTGCATGTTTAATTTTTTAACAAAATTAGTTCAGTTAAGCCATGTGCACTAGTCCATTTTTAAATTAGAAAAACATTGAAAAAAAAGTAATACTATTTATTTGATAGTCTTTACACCGCACGATACAATTCATATGATATAATTTGATTTGTGATATTTAAATTTTAAAAATTTATCTTCTAAATCAAAATTTTCTTCACTGATAATGTGTGATATAAAAATTTTCACATAAAATTATTCTTTTCATAAAAAACCTAATAAAAGTAAAATAATTTTCATCGTAAAGAATATGATCGAGATATAGATGGTCAGCCAATTCTATACTCCAAAGTAATTAGCAGTACTTTTTATTTCCTTATAAAATACGTTTAAACTTTATTAAATACGTGATACTTTTATCAATCTTTTTACCCTTTATTTGAGGGGGCCGGTCATGATCGTAATCTTTGATAAACAAAAATATTTTGAATATAAATATCTATAATATCGTATCCTACTGCATGGAAATAATATATAATTTTTTTCTCATCCTAATTTGCTTAGTACTATATTGTAATTAACTTATCATGGCTAATAAAAATTCGGCTTGATTAAAGTCACGTCAGTATCCAAATGAAAGAATTTTCCTCGAGGATGCGTATTTCTTTTTCCACGATCCCTAACCCCATAAATTAGGAATCTCCTCCAAAAAGCCAAGCCATGATCTGTGTGACATGGACATCATATGTTTGCAAATTTGACAATCAACAACGTCCTATTGACGTTTTCGTCCACACAAGAAGCAAAATAACTCTATACTCCAAGGAGTACCACTCCTTGGCATATTTCTTGGCATAATTGATTTTTGACCTCTAGATTAACGCGACGTTTATTTTTATTTTTTATTTATTTTTAAAAAATAAAACATAGATTCGAGTGATCTATGGTTTGTAGTCATAGCTAGGTACGATTTTTATATGTATTGATTGGACTAAACCGACTAAACTTACATTTGATTTGATAGAATTTTGCAACAAATGTAAAGTAAAGTAAAAGAAAAGGCGGATTGGTTGGATTAAAGTTTTAGGGATCCGTTTCGATTTGGAAAATGATTGACCCACTATCTTTGAGGCAAATTGGGAGTGATTCAATGTTTTAAATTTTAATTCCTATCATATGCCTTGTCACTTGGAGCCCAAAATCCCCACCAAATGTTATAAATTGTCAATCTATTTTGACAATTCTATCAAAATTTCATCTAATCTATTTATTACAATTTTTTTAAATTTTTACACAAAAAAATACAATAAATAATTCAAATTTTTAAAATTTTAAAATAAAATTATATTCTAATAATATTTTATTCAATTTTTATCCGATCTTATCTGTGTAACCAAAAAACATATTAAATTGTTGAACAACACAACTCTTCATATTAAATTTAATTATTACTTGTTAATGGTACATATTTTAAATAAATTTATGAGTCAACCACTTAAATAATGGTCACTTAAAATATGTATATTATAAATGTGACTGGAGATGATAAAATATATGATGAAAATTGTATGTATTTAAACTATTCGATAATATTAAAAAAATAGTATGAAAGCAAATTGAATTATATGAGTAAATGACCAATTACGAGTGGGGGATTATTTTACAAGTAAGAGATGTGGATGATCTTCATATTAATATATTCTACGGTGGAGGAGGAGTTGTTTATGCTACAAGTTGCGTTGTCAAACTCTAGAATCTGCTTTTAGGCTAGGGGAAGCGAAAACAAAGGATACTTTTTTATTTTTAAGTATTTTATTTATTTATTATTTTTTTGTTGGAAGCACCGTTTTAGAAGGTAAAGGGAAAAATCTAGTTGGCATTGTGATTCGGCCTAAGATTTTCGTCTCAGTGGTCCTGTAAACCAAATAATTGAACCCACTTTCCACGTGCGTGGTCCACACCGCAGCACGTGTCACTTCTCCCGGTAATCTGACACGTTACGAACCCAACGTCCATTTCATCTACGACCGTTTCTATAATTTTATGTCTCTCCACGTGGCCCATTTTTTTCCCACCCAAAGCTAAAACACAAGGAATAGTACATGCGATTTTGACATGTCATTCAGTACAAGTCCTTCGCATTTCTATTGAAAAAATCTTTAAAGTTTTCCTATAAACTAATTTTTATTAAGTTAACACATCCTGTATTTTCTATACCGATTTATAATTAAAAATATCTTTAATTATATATATTTTTGAAAATATTTAATAATTAATTCTTATTATGTTAGCAAGGTGAAAAATGTATTTTTATATCGATATGGAATCAAGATGCATGAGGGGTCTTAGATTTGTTTTGGGTGGATAGCAGCGAACCAATAGATTGCTCATAATTTGTTTTGACATTGACGAGAGGATTGGTCCCAGATCACGCATGCATGCAGGCCAATTGCTTGAGAAGTAGGCGACTGTTATCGAAAAATGTGAATGAATGATGTTCATTAAAAGTATGAGTGGGAAGTGGAAATGTGTACACCAATCACGGAGGAAATTGGTGCTCTTTCATGCGATGAAACTCATTATAATCCAACTATTAATTAAGAGTGCTCATCGTTATAATTTTTATCATCCTTTCATCATTTTATAATATAGTATTAAGTGATTAGATATTATTTATTATATTTTACTTATAAACTTATCATTTAATACCACATTATAAAATGATGTAAAGATGATGAGAATTAAAATGATGAATAAATTTTTTCATTAATTAATTAAGACTCGGGCATTGGTTTATCATGACTTTAGTCCCTGATCATGAATATGCCAGTACTTCAAGAAAAACTTCGATGCACTAATGATGGTAGACATGTGTTTTTAAATGGAATATTCGAAAACTATCTCATACAAATTATAATATTAATAATATTTGCAAAAGCTGCCCGGATTTTTCCTTTTTTATACACATATAATACATATTAAAAAAAAAAAGGGATAGTTAGAATAATCTTATATTTCTGTGGATGAATTAGTGTAGAATAAACTTTACGCATTATATTATTTATTGGAGGCTATAGGTACACGGTTTTGCTGCTGGATTCCCCCCTATTTACCTAATAATCGTATCTGGATTATGCACGATTGAACATAATAAAGAGAATAATAATATGTTTTGATCGCAGTGCGTGATGATAAGGTTAATTTTAAGCCAAACTTACCAGAGCAGGTTCATGTATCCTTAAACCTTGAAGTGCTAAAAACAAAAGAAATGAGGCTGTCTTGAGCCGTGCACAGACGGGAATAATACTACTCGGTTCAGATTGTTTATAGCACAAGTGCTCCGCCTTCCCCTTGATTCACGCACCCCACCATTACATTTGTTTAGCAAGAGGCTTGCTAGGTACAATCGCGTACGTACCAACGTTTACACAGTTTTTTGTATTAAAAAATATAAAAGGAAAAAAAGTTTTGAGAGAGGAAGAAGGTCTTTTGTCTAATAAAAATCATTTTTGTTTTCAATTCGTACTATTTCATTAAACGTATACCTTATATTTAACATTAATACTTAATTTGGTGCGTAAAATCGTTTACAAGAAGACTTTTCTATTTAACAATGCACCTCTTTTCAAGTTTTGAACTGAAAAAAAAATTAAAAAATATATATATAGAGGTGCGTAGGGTTGAATATATAGGGATTGGGGCCTCACTTGAGATAGATCAGAGAATTATTATCTCTCAGCCAAGCCTACTAAAAAATAGGCCCGAAATGCAAGTAGCTTCGCTATGTATTTTGTAATGCAATTTGCAAATAACATTTGGGCCATTCCTATACTTTTTGGGAAACCTGAGGGCTGGGATTGTTGCAGACTTTGGCAAACTTTTCATTCCAGCAAACGTTACAGTGACAAAGGAGGCGAGCGGGCCCTAAATATGGGCCAGAGTTGGAATGTTTTCCATGACAATCCCCCACCCCCGACCGAAACAACGAGGTGCTAATGTGCTTATGTCCAAGGAATTTATTTGGTGAATTTTCAGTTTGCTCACAAAGTCTTTATGTTTTGTAGTTATAAATGTTCCGACTCTCTGCATGAGGATTTTTCTGCAGGGTCCCCAAGCAACACAATGGTGTTCTAATTGAAGGAAGTGTCCATGAATGTGTATGAGCATTCTCATCGGGTTTTCTTAAAATATGTTTTTTCCTAAATTATAAGGTTTGTATTTGGATTTTTTTTTAAATACACACTCTATCCGATTCCCTATTTTAAGGAAAATATTTAGGATTGAGCTATTGTTCATCTCCTAAATCACTTTTTATATATATTTTATAATGAGTGGTTAAAGATATAGAAATAAAATAGTAGAAATAATAAAAACATAATAATAGAAAAAAATTATTTTAATAAAATAGAAAAATGATAGGGAATGAGACGTAGGAGGTTTTTTTAAAGATGAGTAAAATTTAAGAAAAAATTATAAGAAGTGTAATTTCTAGTTGAAATTTAGAGAAAATTATAGAAAATCGAATGAGAATGCACTAATACCCTACGCTAATTACATATCGTATGATAGTGAATTAGATCTGACATTATCTGTAAGTTAAGAACTCTTGCACTTTATAATGATTTAAAAAGACTATGATTCTTGTTTTGATTACTTATTTTGGAGGGCGGACATGGATATGACTTTGGACATTTCTCGAGTGGCGGAGAAGCTCTAACATTAGGCAGAAACGCTTGAAGTTCAATGAAGAGGAGCGTTTCCATTATTTCGACACCGGATGATACGATGTTGTGATCATTTGGACATCCTGTTTCCTCGACACCTTATTTGTTTTGGGTGATGGCTTCTGACCACCAGCTTCAGATTGTCTGTCAAATGAAGGATGGCAATATGCAATCACAATGTGTCAATCTCAAGCTTTATACAGATGAAATTAATAAGATGAGCTCCGTCACTCCGAGAACCATTCCCAACTAACGCACACATGACACAACAAGCTGTTCGATGCCCACGATTATCCTCTAATTTATTACGACAATCACATGATGCCCATCTAAACAAGTCGTGTACTATTTTGATTTTGAAAAAAGATATTTTCCAACTGTAACACTGAAAAGCCAACAGAAAACAATACCTCGAGCAGATTGGCATTTAAAAACTACAACAGAGAAAGGCCACCGAGACAACCACCGCATTTGAACAGGTCTGCGTGCATGACAGCGTCCAGTCTGACAAAGGTGTAATAACAAAACAAAACAAATACGCCAGCTTTTCTTTTTCTTGGTGATCACATGAGTACTATTCGACAATTTTCCAATTTCCAAATGGGTTCGTTATCTTTTGGTTAGATTCCTTGTATTTTCCATGTCATTAATGCAGGGAATGAGCACGGGTGGTAAATCATCAAAATTCAAAATGAGAACAGAAGGGCTGCAAAAGCTGTTCCTAACGTCCATTGCAATTGAACTGCTTTGATATTCGAATAACCAAAGCTTGAGCCCTCCGGCAGTGCTGCTGGTGCAGGGGTAACACGGGCCTCAGGAATGTCGCACACTCCAAAACTCATATTTGCCTGCATGTAATAGTCACTCCATAAAGTTAGTCTTGGCATTTTCTTTTTGACTTAATCTTTTCCTCGTCAACCATTATCTTTAATTATGCTGACAATCTGTACAGAAAAAGAAAATGAGAGCAAATACAGAGAATCGAGACAAAGTAGCACTTGGCGGGACAAACCTTGCAATAGGCAATATTTCCACACCCACAAGTTAAATGACCATTTACCACATCTGCAGCTGCTGCGGCGCCCCCACCATCACTCCTCTGAAACGTTCACATACAAATATTTTTTACTTTTTTTATTTATTATTATTTGCTTAAGCAAGTAGATTTTTAATATATTATCCGTACCTTGTAAAAATCAATGGCAATGAAGTTAGGCCATCGTTTCCCTGACGCTGTAGTGCAGGTGTTCAACATGCTAAGTAATGGAGCTGAATTATCCTTACAAGATTGAGTTACATCCGGAACGTCTCGAAAATAGTTTACTAGGACCAGTGACCTTGATGATGTGTTCATGGCAGATGATTCTGCTCGGTTTGGGCATGAACCAGCTTTCATCCCACTATTCCCATCTGTAGTTTTGATCCACATCAAAATTTTTTATTAGCTCTGGTATAATGGAAAGTCTCATCTCCTCGGCCTTACCCAAATCATAAAGAGGAGGATGTAATAGGGGGACTTACATTGGTTTTCTACCACGTATTTCCACTCATACGCAATCCCTTCAGAAGATGCCTTAGATGCTTTCGAAGTGAAAACCACTAGACGCTGATTTTTCTCGACCATATCGTCTACTGTTGGCCAATCTTTTCCATTTGTGGGCATTCTATTTATAGGAAACCAGTATTTCCTCAAGCCAGCAGCATCAAAGACCTTAGTGAGGCCTTTTGGTGATGTTACGTAGTCTTCAATGAAAATGGCGATGATCTCTGTTGGGTTTGCTGCAAGAAAATCTTGGATCTCTCTGAGAACATTAACGGCTGGTTGCTGGTGTATTTAAAGAGATCAATAAGTAAATGGCTAAAATTAAAAATACAATCCATCTCATGGAAAGGTCCCTCATGTGATTCCCAGAGACCAATTCCTGCACACTTACAAAGGCTGTATAGTTGTAGCACTGGCCACCGAAAGAGTGACATAACCAGATGTCATTGTTGAAATCATACATATCGAGCATTAACCCTCGAACACCATTCTGCCAGAGAAAATAACATTCCCTTATCAAACTAAATTTACATACAAATATATAAGAGACTACAGGAAAAGATTCTCTGACTTATAATAATAAGGGAACAGGTCAATTTTTTGCAATTCCTGAAGAGACGGATTCAAAATGAAAATTGCGACTATAATTTGAAAAATCAATTAAGGTTAACATCATCTGGTAAAGCGTAGCTGCACAGACTTTAAGCGACGGTGGTGAGCAAAATGATTGCTCTGCTTTGGATCGAATAATTTAGTGTGCACTTGTGCCTGGCAGGTGGCAATAAAACACAAACTTGACTTCCTTTTATCGACTTGGTTCAATTTTAATTGATCGTCAACTCATTTATTCCCCGGTAGATATGGCCTATGATTGCCTTTCTGACGAAGTGATGCTTTCATTTATAAACTATGCATATTGGCCATACTTTGGATGCTCAAAGAATCAATTCAGTTAACCACTCCTGCCGTAATGAGATGGAAAGAAAATATAAAAACTGATTTGGTAACAAACACTACGGCTAACTATTTAATCTTGTAGCAGAACAAATACTGGACAAAATGTTCTTGTCGACTACAACTACAACTACAATTTGCAGAGTTTTTCCTTGTATTTTAGTAAAAGTCTTCGATATCCTCATGGTTATGTTAAAGTTGTTATGGAAGCAGAGGAAATAATCAAAGTCATCTCACACCTAATGCATGCCATTTCATTCTGCCGAAAGTAGGTAAAAGGTCTCTCTCAGCATTTGGCAGGCCTGCCGCCATCATAAGTACATACATTTTTGCCAGCAAGCAAAACTTTGAATTTTTTGCATGCAGCACGTTTTTTACATTATAATGATGATTCTTTCTTTTTTTGATTTTGGGTTCTTTTAAATCACTTAAAACTCTTTCAAGGGCACCGGTGAATGGTGATCTTCAGTACTCTTTCAATAAAAACACTAATCTAGAGTGTAAAACCAAAACATATACTAAACTAAACCAGTGACATTCCACAAAACAAATCATCTTGTCCTAACTGATCGTTTAAGAAGACGGCCAACTTCAGTCAAACCCATTAACTATTTCATGTAAACAATCCTGTTGATCCCTTTGTTTAGAGAATTCGTTGATCAAAAATTAGGTGCAAGTGCTAAGTTCAACCCTAATAATTTATTCCCACATGCAAGACATTGTCCTAGACCCCACAACTACATTCAAGCACAAGTCCTGCTCAGAGTTTATAGTGGGACTTGGGGAAGATTTAGACGGTGAGTTTAGATAAAGGTTGAAAGTTAAATTAAATATCATTCGAATATTATTTTTTAACATTATTATTATTTTAAAATTTAAAAAAATTAAATTATTTATTATATTTTATGTGAAAATTTTAAAAAAATTATAATAATTATATGAGATAAATTTGAATAATTTTCTATCAAACCGGTCCTATTTCTTAAAAAAGAGGCAAAACGCCACGACTTTCCAATTTCCAGATCCCAAAAACCATTCTCTTTTCTCGAAAAAGTGAAAAAAAATAGAAAAAAATTACTTTACCTCTACGCTTTAACCACTTCATTTTTTACAGCTGGTTAAATTTTTTTTTTTATTTAATTATTAAAGAAGTGATTTTAAGTGTATTAGTATTTTTTTTGAAAAAAAAAATATTTTAATATATTAAAAAATGTGAAAAAAAAAAAAAAAATCTTTGGGCGGTATGCCCAGCGGTCAACATGGCGGGCACAGTAGCCGCACCCAAAAAATTTACCCATTACGCGTATCTTGTTGTCTTTCGAACCGATACAAAAAACTTTACTTTTGCCCACAGGGCCGCGAGGCATTGAATATAATGAGAGAGAGGATAACTATCCACCTCCCAACTGCCTTAAAAATCCCATTCGGTGTTAAGTGAATTTCGCCTCTCCTTTTTTATTTTTTCTCTTCTTCTCCTCCGAAATTTCCCACAGAATTTAAAAGAGATAGAGAGAAGGAAAGAACATACTTTCAGCTGACTGGTAATGGAGTCCTGCTGGTTCGTGGGAGAAATAATCACAGAGCCCGTAGCCGACTTCTGTCCCAGCATCGCAAATGCGTTGTGCGTTGTCAGCCACGAGTACCGATTATACGGCAGCCCCTTCACCTGTATATTCAAAACGTACTCATATTCACTCCTACCGCCGAATGGCACAAACAAACTCTAAAAACGAACGAAGAAAGGCAAAAACAGAAATGGGGGTATGCGGATCACCTTCGAAGATGGACTAACAGGTTGGATCCGAGTGCATCTTGGCCGTACGTTTCCGTTTGCGACACACGTCTCGCAGTGTAAGCCTGAGTCACAGTTTCTGTCTGCTACGCACGTTTGTCCCTCCTGTTAACAAAAAGATGAGAAAAGAGATGTTAGAAAAGAACGGAATTTAAAAGAAGTTATCAAGAAAGGTTCCGATAAGTTTAATTTCTTCATCTCACAGTCGAATACCTTCAGAGCAGTCGAGCAACTTAATAAATCATGAGCTATCAAGGCGAACAGAGTCGCAGCGAGAATGAAATTCTGCAGGAGACGACAGTGTAAGAGTTACACCAGACATGTCACGAATCACGATACATAGGAAAGCAAAAAAGTAGCCATAGAAAGAGCCGGGAAGAATATGTTCGTACCTTCATTGCTCTGGCGTGCGCGCGCGCGCGCTCGCTCGCTCGCGAGAGAGAGAGAGAGGAATGTGTTGGTATCTTGATAAATGAGGTTTGCCCTGTGACTCGATGATTATGAGTGTGAAGAGCGAGGGGAGGGAGGGGAGGCGTACGTGCTATGGAGTCCGGGGAGCGAAAGTATAAAGATAGGATAAAGTTTTTAAACGCTTTAAACATTTTTAAAAAACATAAAAATATCACAAATTCATTTAAAAATATTTCTTTAATCAATAAATAAATAGAATTAAAAACAAATACCGAAATTTTTTTGTAGGAATAGTATTTTCCATAAGGATAAAGTTTTTAATATGGTACGGTTGCCATTTACACGTTAAATGGGATTTTGTCATATTCTTATGATATAATTGATATGCAAATTATTTTTATTAAAAAATAAGTCTTCTATCAGTATATATATTATTTTTATAATAAATATACTTCTTATTTTATTATGTATATTGATCATTGAGTTTATTAACTTAAAAAAATAAAAAATCATTGAATATTTGATACATCTGCATGAATACAATAAGATGAGGATTTGAAATATAGCATAAGTTTGTTAATTTAAAATCAATACTTATAGATAAGCAATGCCTACGTGAGATTTTAAAAATTACGAAATTTAAAAATGTTCTCATGTTGTTCGCTAAAAATCCGTGTGTTTTTTAATATTAGAGTTTCTGTTGGCATGTTGTTATCCGAATGGTCAAAATCAAAATATCTTGACACTTCACCTCAAAAAAAATGATATGATTTGAGGTTATGTGAACGGCACCACCATGCACGCTTTTATACCAAATACAAAAGATTGGATCTTTAACAATATTCAGGGAATTAAGGGAAAGCAAGCTAAGTAGCGAATGGCGTCCAAGTCTAGTTAGCCGTTTTCTTAGTTATTTGATCATCCACATCCAAAAAGAAAGAAGTTGCTTCCGCAGAAACACAAACAAAACAACGCGGCACGGCAAAGGTTGCTTTGCTTTGGAGTACGTACTGTCTCTCCCACGCGCCGACCGATTCAGACCCATCCACCTGACCCGACACACACAATTCATTCGATCACTGATGGGGGCAGCGGTGAGTACTCACAACTCATCAACACACCACGACAACACAGTGCCTGCTATTATTATGGGGGAGGGGGCCATGCAGCAGCATCTTCCAGCTTTTTCATTTTTGAATGCTTGCTTCCAACAAAACAACCTCTGAGCCTCCTCTTCTTTTTTAGCCTTTTTTTTGTAATTTTTCCTGAATAATAAATTCGTGAGCCTGATATTATATTTCTAACACCCAACAAAGTAAATGACCATCTGCTACGTCCATGGATTCCACCATCGCTACTCTGAAATGTTCATGTTCATATATATATATATATATATAATTAATAATTATAATGTTAAGATAGACCAACCTCAAAGCATCTCCAACTCTAGCAAATAAGAAAGAAAGATTTTGGGCCGGACTTCCGGCATCGGTGGGCTCCCTAAGCCTAATTTCCTAACATCATAAGTCTTTCCCATTCTGAATTAATTACAAAAAAAGGACAAAATAATTTAATCATTTTTTTCGTCTGGCTCGGCGTGAAGAGTGGTGGGGATGTCTACTCAGATATGAGAAAGATTGATCACCCCCAAAAGATTGAGTGATCAGAGAATAAACCAAGTTAGTGAGGCCCAACCCATGTGATTCCTGTTGTGGGCCTTTTGGGTTTGTCATACCTGTCTCGATTTATGAACAAGTCGTTAATTAATGCATCTTGTTGTATCGACATATTATGCCAATTAATAAAAAGATAATATTTTTTTATTTTTTAATAAAAATTATAATAAATCTCACAAAAATAGTGTGTTTATTTAATATTATTCTCTTATTAATTTATAAGTCTACATTATCAAGTATTATTATTCCTAATGCTCCAAAAACCCGTGACCGTACATACAGTTTACGGACAGACATGCTCGTGTACTTTTTTGGGTTGGACATTACTGTGTCTCACATTAATCAATAAGTGTGGGCCCCCACCCCCAACTTCTCAATAATTATTTCAAATTTCGAGTCTCACTTACCCCCCAAGTCTTCTGCAGACTGCTTGCATAGGAAACAGTGCAGTAATACGAAAGCGGATCTATTTTTGTTTTAATCACTGCAAAATGTTATTAATACTTTAAAATTTTAAATTTAACTCAAGAAGCTTTAAATACGTCATATATTGATTGGATCAAACTTCATGGTATAGTCTTACAGGAAAAAAAAAAAATCTCGATCAAAGTGTGGAATTATTTATTAAATGGTTTTATGTATTAAATGGAAAAAATTTTGTTCAAATTCTTACTTGAATAAAAGGATATCAAATAAAAAGAAAATTGACTTATAAAATAGATCTTATAAATATTCATATAATCTTTTAGACAATATTAAATACTTAATAAATATTGTAGAATTCGTGTCTCTATTTCTTCCATTTGAGACATTTTTTAATAAAAACTTGAGACAATCTATATATTTAACTGACATCATTATTTATAATTTATATTTCACACACTATTTTTAATTTCCACTCCAAATGAAAATGCTAAACAAACTGATTCATTCTATCGATAAAACCAACTGATTTTTTTTTTGTATTATTATTATTATTAATGATTAAAAAATTGACTATTAGTGAATTTATATATTTATTTTTAAAAATTATTTAAAGATATTTTAAAATATTAAAAAAAATTATAAACAAAGTGATCAATCTAGTCGGTTGGCTTTATATGTTCATTAGCAGCATTGTCCTTTCAACTCATTGAGAGCATTAGCATTGGATTATCTAAATGCCAGTCAAATGCAAAATTTGACTCATTTTACATAAAATTACTTGCATTAGATTATCCAAATGCAAATGTATGAATTTTAGCTACATTATATTATACTCGACAATCATATATGACTCTTTACTATACAAAGACTAACTTATTTTTCATTGAATAAACGTCCCGTTTGGCCTCCCTCTTTCCCTCGAAATTATGTTTCCCAACCGAGCTTCCTTATTCTTTCCCAAGTGTCCGTCCTACTCTCCATCTCCTCTTCACCATTTTCATTCCATCCAGTGTCCATAAACCTGTTAAAGGATTTTTCTCATTGTTCTAGTACTTTTCTCATCGTTCCATATGCATGTGTACTTTTCTTTGCTTCATTTATGTTTTGGGCATTTTCTCTTGATTTTGGGTGTTCGTCGCACGTGGTCATACCACTCGGTTGCTAACTCTCTCATCTTCCCTGCATCAGAATTGACATCAATGGAGTGAATCTACATCTCAGTAGACTTGCTTGGTTTTTTGCCCTAGAGTCCATCCTAGTCTTGTATATTTCAACCCAAAAACTCTTGGGTAAAATTTCTTGCTAATTCTTCTTGATACTCACGAATTGGCTTTTGATACTCGTTTTGATTCCCTGATTTTTATAGACTAGTGGCTGGATAGTATTTTTGGTTTTTGGTTTGTGGTTCGTGCTTTTTGGTTGGGTCGTGATTTGTGATTTTTCATGGTCAACTGTGCTAAATCTGGTTCTAGCTCATAGGCCTTGCTAAGATTTGGTAGTAATGTGCAATGCTCTCACAAAAGTTCACCTTATCATAAGTAGTATTTATTAAAACTTCATCACTTAATTCCAACCCTTCTCATTTCAGAGTTCCATTGAACATGTTTTCTAAACCATTCATTAACTGATAAACATGACCCAACTAGATGGATTCTCATGCTTCAAATTGTACTATCTATTTCCTACTTGTATACAAACTTTTAAATTTAGTCTTAGAAATGGTTGCAAGTAAGCAATGATTGTTGCTTCAAGAGTATGATTGTTGTCTTAGCATTATTGATCCTGATATGTAGCGGAAGCAGAGCCATTAAATGATCCTGATTGTTTATTAATCACTTTGAGTTGTTGTTGGATTATGTAATTATTACTAGTGTGGGGTTGATATAATTCAGTGGCATGGAATTAAATGAAACTTAAGTCCTAGATTGTCATCAAACATAGCAGCATAGATTTTTCTTAAAAAGTTAAATATTTAGAATGACTTGTATAGATCTTGTGTATTTGTGGCTATGCTTTTTGTTTTTTTAATGAAAAAATTCAATGACTTGTTAAAAATAAGAAGAGAAATGTTGTTGCTCTATTCTCTCTGTTGGTTAATGTAGCTCTGCACTTGATTATTGATGTGTGGGAGTAGGAAGAAAAATATTGCTGCCTCATTCTCTCCGTTGGTTAATGTTTGCTACGTCATTCTCTTGTGATGTTTTGAATTTGATTTGAACACTCATTTAATTCTGTGCTGCCTCATTTAATTATGTCTCTTAATTATTTTGGTTTTGTTTAAAATTTGTATTTAAGTTTTATGATGAATTTTAAATTATTCAAGGATGAATCCTTCATTTGATGCGGATACCTTCTTCACCACTTTATTGCAAAGTGGTAGACAAGGGTAAGGCAACACCCTGTTCAATAGCATACATGATAATCTGGTGGTCCAACCATCACAAGCTGAAGGTGAACAAAGGTTACACACTAAAAAATCACAATGAGGTGTGTCTTTCAGCACAGAAGAAGATAATCTCCTTGTTTTAGCTTGTCTAAACATTAGCCTTGACGCTATACATAAGACTGACAAAAAATCCACACAAATATGGGAAATAATTTATAAATACTATAATGAGTATAAAAAACCAAACACTCCTAACCATTCGATTGCATCATTGACTAATCGATGACAGTCCATCCAAAAATGCACAAACAAGTTTTGTGATGTTGTAGTATAAGTAGAGTTTTTACATCTAAGTGGCACCACGGAGCTGGATATGGTATTAATTTTGTTTCTCCTTAAATTTTTTTATATGCTTTGGCTTATTTACATACTAATTTTATCACTCTATTCATTTAAGATTGGGAAGGCGAGAGAATTATCTACAAAGAGGTTGAGAAGACAAGTTTTACTATGGAGCATTGTTGGTGTCTATTAAGACACCAACCAAAATGGCAATAACATCAGTCAACATTATCAACGAGAAGGAAACCACTTGGAAAACGTTCGGCCAGTGCTAGCTTAACTTTAGATGGAGACGATATTTTGAATGACAACGTCGAGGTTATCCATGAGAGACCTCTAGGCAAGAAGACTGAGAAATAAAAAGAAATAAATAGGAAGTCTAGAGAAATATCAGATGCATAATTTAATCATGCCTTAGCTCGCATGACAAATGACAAATATATCCATGGTGAAGAGAAGAGAAGCAGTTAGCAAGGTGGAGTGGGATGGAAGTGAACATCTTACACTTGAGAAGAATAAGTTCGAAGCTAAAATAATGATATTAGATCTTGTTGGCATGAATGCAAGGCAGCAGGTTTATTTCCAATGTCTTCAGGATGAAATTTACGAAGTTTTAATGAATAAGGCTGTGTTTAAATGTTGAGTTGAGCTGAGTTGATCCGAGTTCTTTATGAATAGTAGTTAATTGAGATGGTTGGGTGAGTTTTGTGGGATCTACTTAAGATGAATTTAAAGTGTGTTTGGATGTTAAGATGAATTTAGATATATTTATGAGAAATTGTAAAATTATTGGGACCCACTACCATTCACATCACATTTTTGTCCCCCACACGCCAAACCTGCAAAGGAGACTTCTGAAAAAAAAGTTTTATCTCCCACTACTAGGCACAAATCGATTTTTTCATGAGAGAGAGAGAGAGTGAGTTGACAACAAAAAAGAAAGAAAGAAAGAAAGCTGTAGAGGACATCAGCTTTTGTCAGCCAGCCTAGTCACGTTCATATACAGGAAATGAACCCACCGAATTCATGTATAATGCAGCTCACTTGAGGTGTTTGGATGGTTGAAGGAGTTTAAAAGTGGACTGCACTCAGTGCAGTCAAGGAACCAAATGGGGCCTAAGTCTGCAATCGCATCACCATATAAAGACCCATCCACACCTTTTGGAGGTGTGTAAGTATTTGTCTAGCCTATTTCAACATTGTAATTAACAGTAGTATATGTTTAAAGTATTCTTTATCTGATTTTAGTGGCCATCCAGCCACATGTGATGGAAATACATGTGGCTGGATAGGAACTATATGCCCAGATGTGGTTATCCCATTTTTAGTATTGTGATTGGGCATTGTCTTTATTTTTTGTGATGGACAAGTTTTTGTGATGGACATATTTTTGTGATGGGTTGAAATGTTATAAACAAAATGTAACATTTTGTGACTGCCCATGGTTTAGTTTGATTTTGAGGTGAAAATGTATCATCATATGTGTTGATTATGTAAAATCAGATGTGCTGAACATTAGTAATGATAGTTTTGTGGTGTGGAATGATGTGTAATTGGTTTTTTGATGATAGTTTTTTACCAGATTTGGAATTGCGGAATGTCATAGAATTGGTTTTGTGGAATTGGTGTAAGTTATATGTGCTTTTTTCAATCAGTAGTTGTATCATGAATGTCTGTACACATGAATTTCCAATTACTCAAGTAGATTTGGAATTGTGAATGTCCTAGAATTGGTTTTGTGGAATTGGTGTTATATGTGTTATTTTCCAATTAATGGTTGTATAATGAATGTTTGTAGACATGAGTTTTCAATTACTCAAGTTATGATGTATACTCCAAATTTATTAATTTATTCTCTTTATACAAGTCTCCTATTGTATAACATTAATATTTCCATATTGTTCTTAATTTAGAAAAAAAATTAATAGATTTTTTTTTATAAAAATATTAAATTGATAATATTTTATTATTATTTTGATTAATAAATTGATAATTTAATGTGGAAATAAATTTTGAATAAAATACTCAAATACAAAATTATGTAATATTATACAAATTTTCCATTTGTATTTGCATAATCAATGAGATGCTCTGATAAACATATACTTCTGTGTCAAATTCGGAAGAATTTAGATAGATCACAAGTGCGTGCTCACTGCTTACATAAAAAGGAATGGGAAAAGGGAAACAAGGATTCTTCCATCGGACCCCACTACCGTGCATTAAATTAAGAGTTGGTTTGAGAATTCGAGAGAGTGCTCCACTTCCACAGTCGGTCAAAACCCGCTCTCCTTCCCCCCCGCACGCGCAACCCCCTACCTCCCTCCTCTATCTCTCTGTGAGGAACTTTCCCTCTTTGTCTTGACCATGGGAACGTACGTGACGCCCTTTTTGCTTGCATTTCTTGGAATGCAGCTTCCTCTACTAATAATGGCAGGTCAGTTACAACTCATTTTCTCCTCGTTTCCAAGCTTTCACCTCTTGTTATTGCTCTTTGTACGGACTGTCATTCAAAGAAGCTACATTTATTTGTTTCTCTATTTTTTGTTTTTCATTATATTGTTTATGTCGGTGGTTTATGTGGGCTATTTTGGTTAAGTGGTGATTCTGTAAACGGGTTTTGATTTATGATTTATTCTTAGAGTTTGCGCTACAACGTATGTAGTTTCTTGGCTCTTGCGGTTTTATGACCCATTAATTGCTTCCGGTGACTGTTTACGTGGAACTCGGTGCGGTCTGGGTCAGTGTTTATTAATTTTTAGGCTTTGTAATTACTAAATTGTTATTTTTTACCATCTTGTCTTAATGGGCATTTCAATGATGTCCTATCTTTCTTAGATTTGTGTTTATCTCACAAATTCGCAGTGGAAGTGATGAACTAGAGACTGGGTTCTTGTTGTTTGATTGATTTTCTTGTTTGTTTTGTGCATGCAGTCGAAAACAGTCGTTATTGATTTGTTTTTAGCTTGTATTGGTGTTATTGTATTTGCACTGTTTGGGCTCTAAATAAATTTTGCTAGCATGGGCGTATGAATATTAAAGAATTTAGGGAGTTTATGAGCATTAAGTATTTTCGAAAATGAATACTTGGTGAAGTTTTCTTACCACTCTAGACTTCCTTCTAGTTCTAGAAGTCCATTTCTAGTTCTTTACCCTGGGCTATAGGCATCTGTGGTGCTCATCTTCAATAAGACTGATATAAGTGTGGTTTTGGAAATGTATACTAGCCATCAACCCTGTCAGTCAGGGGGAATAAAAGAGAAAATAACGGAAGGAAAGGAAGGAGACTGCAATGCGGGTGTTGGTTCCAGCACATACTTGTTTTTTTTTTTTATAGGTAGTAGCACATACTTGTAGGGCACTACAACAACTAGGGGTGGCAAATCGTATTAACGGGTCATGTATATTATAAGATATGGGTCAATCCGAACACGACCCGTTAAGCTTAACAGGTTAGATTTCCAAATCCTAACATGACCCGTTAAAATAATGAGTTGACATGACACGACCCGTTTTGACCCATTATGAATTAATTAAAAATATATCAACATGACACAACCCGTTTATGTAAATGGGTTGAATTGGCCTAAATAATCCATTTGACTTGATTGACATAATTTCACGTAAAAGTTAAATATCTCCAAAAAATATAAAACTAACTACATAAGTCCAAAATTACAATCCAAACAATAAAAATATCAAAATTACAATCTAGAGGAAGTGTGGGAGGTGGTTGTGACTCGTGCGAATTGACTTAACTGAGAACTGAGAGAGAGTTAGGAAATACGAAATAGGGTTAGGGTATTTTTGTTTTTAGGTTAAAAATGATATAATTGTAATTTTGAACAAAAATTTAACGGGTCACTAACGGGTCAACCCGCTAACGGGTTAAGCGGATTGACCCGTTAGTAACCCGTTAATGAATAGTGTCTTAACGGGTCAACCTGAACCGTTAACATCAAACCCAAACCCGCTAATTTCGTGTCGTGTTCATGTTGGGTTAATGGATCGTGTCACATATTGCCATCCCTAACAGCAACATGACAAAAAAAAGAATTTTTTTTAATGGAATAAGGGAGTGGCCTGGAACTGGAAGGGAGGAAAGGGGAAGAGTCGCAGCAGTGACCTCTACCCAATGAGGCGTGATCTTGGCCTATTGGGCTGACCTTAGGGGTTGAGAAAATTTAGGATTTTGCATATTAAAGCTTACATCTCACTTGAACCATCTGAGTATAAGTTTAGAGTTCATTTTGTTTGAAAGTTATGCGAAGAAAATTATTTTTTTGCAAACTTTTTTTTTTTTCGCTGAAATTCCCTGCATTCTAGGAAGATAGCCATTTGTGCATGTTTGGGGTAGGGGTGAAAGTTGGTCGGTCTGGACTGGAGAAACCGACCGGACCGGACCGACCCGGGACAAAGACTGGTCGGTTTCGGTCCCTGAAATAGAGGACTGAGAATTTTCGGTCCAGTCCCGGTCTAGGGGTTTCCCACCCTGGACCGGACTGGACTGACCAAATTTAAAAAAGGTATATATATATTTTATATATATTATTATAATTAATTATGTAATTTTCATCTAACCTATCACCACTAAAAATATAAATTTTTAAATATATTATTAACAAATTAATATTCCATCAATTAACTAATGTATAATATCAATTAACTAATTATACAGTAATTATTTTTTTTATAAGTAAAAATATTATATATATCAATAGGAGTAGCCAAATACACTGGATATATACAAGAAAACACCTAGCCCATACTTGAGAGCTCTTAATGACCCAAAAAGCCCGTGAAAAACTACCCAAAATACATCAAACCCGAGTTGGAATAAAACACACCTCCCCAACCCCAACCCATTGATTCCCGTAGACTAATACTCAACCCGAAACATCCTCTAGGAGAACGTTTTCATAATACTCTCCTTTTAGTCTTCCCTCGACTTGAGTTATCGCCCTTAGCGTCATAGTTGATTCTCCAAGAAAGATACTTCAACTCCTTGCTTTTCTTAAAGCTTTATTTGGTATCACGCGAGTGGCTCGCCTCAATCACAGTGAGTAGTGCTTTAAATTGGTCTTCACATCCTCCATGTGAGAGTCCCACAATATGCTGGATCTCATTAACCTTATGCAAAACCCAATTCGATGATGATCCAGCTATATTGTTTAGTGGAGGAAGAGATACCAAGGGGACAACGTCTTCCCTTGACATAGTTCCCAACGGAACACCAAGTCCTAAACATTCACCCTCGCAAGGCACCATCGACAAACCCTTATACAAATCCCGTGCCTCCTCAACAACTCCATTGGTACTTTCCATTGGAGATTCTGTGTAGGCAGCAAGTCCCTTCACCTCTGGCGACCCTGTATGTGCAACTTTGACTGACCCTACATCTCTTTCAGACCTCGGCGTTATACCATTATCTTTCAACTCTGACGTGGGAGTTTCTTCAGGGCTGACCAAGGGTGTAACACAGACTATCGGTCTTTCCCGTATCACCTGTGGCAAAGGGCATTCCATTAAGGATGTCTCAACCCCGATACCCGACGTAGAACCCACTTCAAATAACTTCAAATAACTTATATATAATAATTATATAAGTTAAAAATGTAATTTTCATCTAATTTATTATCATTGATCATATAAAATAATTTTTTATTGAGTTAGTTACATAATCCATATTAATAATTCACTTAATTTTAATTTAGTATTTTAAATAAAATTTTTTATTTGCATTACTTGCATAAAAAAACTTGTTAATCAGAGAATGGGTCATGATTGATAACTACCTTTGCTACTTTTGCAGATTGCCCCTTAGATTTGAGTGGATCTAATTTCACTGTGGTGGCCTCAGTCTGCTCAAATGAAGATGACAGGGGAAAGTGTTGTCGCTACATCAATGCTTTTGTCTCGGTTTCTATTGCACGCTATGCAAATGCCACGGGCAACCTAGGGGTTACTACAAATTTATCTGAAATCTGCAAGCGCTCCATATCTGAAACCTTGGGACTGTATGGTGTTCCACGAAATGCAACAGCATTTTGTGGGTTTGGAACAAAAATCCCAGTTAATTATGAGTGCAAGGGTCGGAAAACTGTCACCCAGATGCTGCAGTCTCCAAAATTTGTGGATGTTAATGAAAATTGCAAAATGCCACTTTCGGATGAAACTAATTGCAGGAAATGTTTAAATGCTGGCATCATGTATCTTCATCATCTGGTAGGAGCAGAAGATAATATGACGCTGAGTACATGCCGCGATGCAATTTTTGCTGCAATTGGAAGCCAAGTTGATGGCATTTCAGTGGTTGAAATTGCAAGCTGTTTCTTTGGAGTTCAAGGTCTTGGCATGCTTCGAGGTATGAATACACAACTCAATCCAACTGAATCAGATGGAACCAAAAAAATAAAATAACAGGATTCTAATATGTGGGTGAATGCTTGTTGGGAGACAACAGCTGGTGTTAATGATACAAGCTTTCCTAAACTTTGTATGTCTACTTGTATCACAGTTACTTTGCATTTGTGCTTTTGAAATTGGAATAACGAGTCAAAAATCCGCCGCGGATGGGTTTAAGATATTTAGTTTCAAATATATAATTGTTTAAAATGTTTTTTAACTATGTATATAATGTTCTAAGTTCATTTTTATACCATCTATCATCACAAATTAAAACAAAAAAAAAAAACACCAAGACTCTTATCTCGGCAAGTACATTTTTTTCCCTTCAATATCATCAAGTAATGGAGTTAATCATGTCTCTATACTCTTTCTCATGTTCATTTTTCTCTTTAACTTTTAAAATTAACTAACGCTTCTGAATCCTTTAATTGCAAAATTAAAAATACATAAATTGATAAAACCAAAAAGACAGTCATAGGAAAATTAAAAGGCTACTAATAAAGAGATAGTGGATGATGTGGCTTCATAGGAGTAAAGCTCCATTCTTTGAAAATTATGCAGTATATAGATGTCCGAAATTCCCATTAGAGTCTATCTGTCATCTTTATTATTATTATTATTATTTTTACATTTTTTTGGTTTTTTAAACTCATTTTTGTTTGGGCTTCTTATGGTGCTGTATTTGTCTCTGATGATCATTTGTTGTAATTATGATTCCACTTTCAGAGCCATCCCCGTCTCCACTCACGCCTGACACTTCTCCTAGTCCATTGGTTGCTGTAAGCCCAAGCCAACTAATGTTGGGCATACCCATAACCAAAAAGCACCGCCCCTATCACCTGACATTAATTCCAGGTGTTGGACTTGCAATTACAGCAGTTGCTGTTATGATTATGGTTGTCTTGGTATTTCTTATTCGTAGCAAGAATAGAGAGCTGGAGGATTCTGAAAGTATAGATAAGACATTTTCAAAGTCTTTTCCTCCTCCTTGGCCTATGTGGAAATTTCCAGAAGGTATGCCTTGGATCCTTTATTGTCATGTTCTCTCGGACATTTCCATATAGAAGATATCCTATTATTCTGTATATTCGTTCTTTTGGGGTAAAGGTGTAGGTCCTTTGTCCATGTTCCGGAAATTCAGCTATAAGGAGATAAAGAAGGCAACAGACAGTTTCAACACCATCATTGGGCAAGGAGGATTTGGAACAGTGTACAAGGCTCAATTTAGTGATGGCTTAGAGGCAGCAGTAAAACGCATGGACAAAGTTTCAGAGCAGGGGGAGGATGACTTCTGCAGAGAGATTGAGCTTCTTGCTAGACTGCATCATCGTCATCTTGTTTCTCTTAGGGGCTTTTGCATAGCAAAACATGAGAGGTAGTTCCGTCATGTGTGAACTCGAGTGATGTCCCTCATGTGTTGGAAACACTGAATGCTTTTGATTGCATTATGGCAGGTTTCTCATGTACGAGTATATGGCAAATGGAAGCTTAAAGGATCATCTTCATGGTATGATTCTTACTTATTCAGTTTTTCTTCTTTTCTTCCACCCCTCCCACTTTTATCAGATAACACTTCAGTAATGATTTCGTTTTGGACGATACATTCAGGCGTAAAAATTCTATTCAAGACAGATTAACAACGCAACTTGTTCCTTTAACTTTCCTTGTTTCCGTAACAAAAATCCTCCCCCCGCCCCCCATCCCCCAAAACAAAAGATCCCTTTTTTGATGGCTTTATTGGATTTGATCTCATGTTTGTCCAGCCCCTGGAAGAACCCCTCTCAACTGGCGGACTAGAGTGCAGATTGCAATAGACGTTGCTAATGCTCTGGTAATCAACAGAATAATGCTCATCTCTTTGGCTTTGGTTTTGTTAATTTTCAGTTTCTACCTAAAACTTCATCGATATCTTCTGGAATTGCTTTTTCTTATTTGTTGTTCTCACACGCAGGAGTACCTCCATTTTTACTGTGATCCTCCTCTATGCCACAGAGATATTAAGTCCAGCAACATTTTACTGGATGAGAACTTTGTAGCTAAGGTAGCATATTTGTTGGATGCACATTTAGCTTTTGTACATGATTCTGAATCCTTAATTATTGTATGAGAGTTCTGTTAATAGGTTCAGGAGCATTTGCTTTTGCATCACTTGATTCTCACCTTCTCAATTATTCTATTTTTGTTTTCTGTATTATGTGTCCATATTCTCCTTCCTTTCCTTTCCTTTTCTTTGGAATTATTTTTTTTTATATAAAAATGTACATCCTAACAACGTTTGAACACTTTAAAATAATGTGTACAGACATTGTCGTTTGTTGTCTAGGTTGCAGATTTTGGCCTTGCACATGCTTCAAAAGATGGTTCTATTTGCTTTGAACCAGTAAATACTGATATCCGAGGAACTCCAGGTCAGGGAAAAGCCATATGACTGCCTGAGTATGAATAATCTTTTTCTTTTTCTCTCTCTTTTTTTCTAAAGAGATCTAACTATCGGATTGCTTCCAGGTTATATGGATCCTGAATATGTTGTCACTCAAGAACTCACTGAGAAAAGCGATGTTTACAGCTACGGTGTGTTACTCTTGGAGATAGTGACTGCTAGACGAGCAATACAGGACAACAAGAATCTAGTGGAATGGTCCCAAAAATACGTGACGTCAGAATCAAGTTTACCTGAGCTTGTGGATCCTAGTATCAGGGATTCTTTTGACCTGGACCAACTTCAAACAGTAGTCTTTATTGTGAGATGGTGTACCCAGAAAGAAGGTCACACTAGGCCGTCAATTAAACAGGTTCTTAGGCTTCTGTACGAGAGCTCTGAACCAATGCAAAATGGGCTTTTAGAAGCACTCGAAGATGAAGAGTATGAAGGAATGGAAAGGAGAGGAAGGACAAGCAAGGGCAAAATACAGAGGCACGAGGCAATTTTTCACAGTGGAGATGGAAGATATCTTGCGTCTTCCTCAAGTACCTCTAGGTCATATTGCAGTAGGAGCTTTTTACTTGAAACTGGCTCTCCTCAGTCGCCGCACAATATACTTTCTGTTTGATGCCTATAATCTGGGTAGAGGCAGTCCCACATGCATTGGATAAGTGGTGCTTGAATTAGGTTGAGCGAATGCTAAGTTTCCATCCACACGAAGTAAAAGTTTTCATCTTTTGGAGACATGTCAGAGACATCAAGATTATAACTGGATTTAGTTAAAGGTAAAATGGAAATTGTAAGATTGGTTACATTATATGGTTTTGTTTTATGTTTACGAAAATCTGGAAGAAACAAATATAATGCTTCTCTCTTATTTCTGTACCATAGGGCCTGAAATTGTAACAAACATCAGTCATTAGGCCAATTTTTGACTAAAGATGCCTGAAGATTGAGGTGTTGTCTTAAATTGATGCTGTTATCATCGAGTTTTCAATATGGATATGCTTGCAACTTGCAGTTTAAAGGACAAGTTTGCAACTTGGATGTTCCTTGAAAATGACTTCAGTATGCAGCAGCGGAGAAAACACAGATTTGGTTTTCCTTGTAAAAAATACGTACTTGCTCATCTGACTTACTTTTGCATGGCTTTGTATGTTGACCAATAAGGAGCAATGTATAGTTAATTTCCGTTCAAGCCTGTCATTGTAAGCGTGTGTGTGTGTGTGTGTGTGTGTGTGTGTGTGTGTATGTATGTGCTCCTGTATGATTAAAATATACTTTCAGCTACGAAGAGAAATCTTCTTCTGGGATAATCTAAAACCATAGAAAATACCCTTAAAACCAGTTTAAGGCTGTCCCCCAATAATTTCTCCAGAGCCTATTAATTAAAGAGACTGAAAATTAACAACAGAATATTTTGGAGGTGTTATAAATCCACCTACATCAATGGGTTCACCCTCACTGCATGGGTAAATATTCTAACCAATTTCCTCCATAGAATATTAGCCTCTTATCGTTCATTGTTTAAGGTTCGTATGCTGCAAAGACCAATTAAGCATTCGATGAAAGCAATATACTCAGAATGAAAGCATCTTGACCTCTCCTCATATTTCAGCAGAAAATACCAAAATCAACAAATACATGCTCGACGTGAGAGGAAACATGCTTCAATCTACACAAATATGACTTCAAACTTTGCACAAGGATTGCTTTCCACATGGCTTTTAAGATCAGCATCGCCCTTGAATCTGAAGGTATACAAAGCTTGCCTCTGTGTCATTCCAACAGGATATATTCTATAAACTTTTAGATCATCCCCTCCTCTGATGCTTTCAGGTCTTTCCTGCTTCCAAATTGGTACATGTTTCAGTGAGTTAAACTTTGTGAGCACCGCAGACTCCAACGCCCCAAGAGTTAAGTTCCCAGACCTGCATCAAAGTCCAAAATGAAAGTTTTTTTCATATCGGGAACTGAAATCAAGACTTGGGATAATTCCATCCTCGCATGGACATGAAATTGCTATCTACAACCACAACGTCCCTTAGCCAAATACACGGAAAAAAAGAAAAGAAAAAGAAAGAACATCACGAATGAAAAGTAACGAGGTTACCTCAAGAAAATGGACTCCATCTCAAACCTCCCTCTTTCCCTTACATAAAGATGGTACGTGGTTTCTGAACCTTTGCTGCATTTGCAGGGGCGTTTCTTGAACCCTGGACTCTTTTCTTCTTTCTCTTGAACCATTGTTGCCAGGTGAATGCAAAGGCGGCATGATGAGTGTACAGCTGCCATATCCACAAGCGCTTTGAAAGAATCAGATGGCCCCTCATACTTCCACCTAATCAATGGAAAGCAACTCTTTAGTTTCACATTTTGCATGATTTTCAGTTTCCAATTCGAAACCAATAATCAACTCTTATGCTACTACAGAAATTTGAGAAATTCTCTATTTAGGGGTCTATAACATCAACAAACAACAACAGAAGAAAAAGAAATCATCCAGCATTCTATTTTGATACTAATTGTGAAATTGCATTGCTGTGTCAGAAGGACAGCTGTACTGATTCGGTAGACACCCATGGTACACCATTCCCTATCATGCACCAATGGAAAATGAACTAAAAGAAATATCAATATGGAACAGTTACTAAATTGTCATTTTTACAATATACACTCTAACTTTACCTCAATGTCGCATTGTATGCATCAGGATTTTCAGCCAGGTATTTCATGGTCTTTGCAACCGACTCAGCATCTCCTATCTCCTTAATATGTAGCAGTGAAACAGGAGAAGGTGCAAAATCTAGAATATTTGGAGCACCAACCACAACAGGGACAGAACCTATGGATGATTAGTACCAATTTTCAATGTTAGCACCATTGAAAATTCCATATTCATCAGTATATGGGGTTTGGTCAAGCATCTGAATGCACTTTTCCATACATATTAAAAGTGTATTCTTTTTCCCTCTATAGATTCAAAGCTTTAACATAAAATGCTTTCCGGCAATCTTTACCTTTTTAAAACTTTACTGATTGATCCCAAATTGTTTTCCCAAACTGAATAATTTCCTATACAACTTAGAAACTACAATTATCAGGAGAAATAAGAGATTTACGAAGAATGCAATTGAATTTAAACACAATCACAAGCAGGAGAAAAACAACAACAGGAAAAAGGAGAGGGATTGGAGGATTGACTTATCTCTTGAACAAATTAACATATAATGATTTATTAGAGGCAATGTGGGATTGTAGCTACGAAATAAATACAGTTTGAGAGAGAGTAGATTTCATACCAGCAACCAGAGACTGGAAGAACTTTTCAGTGACATAATCCTCCTCATTGGAGTTCTCAAAAGCCAGACTAAATTTATACCGTTTCAGAGTTTCTACCTTGTCCACTGCAAAAAACATACATTAATTTAAAGACACTAGTTTTCAAATTATCAGGAACTCAACACAGAAGGCAACACGAGAATTCTAATGGAAATATCAGACCATTAATTTGAAGTGCTTTCAAACCAAAAGAACATATTGATCTATTTTATGTCCTGTTGCGTAAATGCGTATTTCACTTTACAGTACAACAAATACATTTACAGTTAACTGAGTATGTAGATTTATGGCTTTCCTCATCTAAATAATGAGGCCTTAGGATATTACTTGTACAGAAGAGAGTTCTTTAGCTTGAATGGAACAGAGTTAACCTGAAAAGATTGTAAATCCTTAAAAGCAAGCATTTCAAGTAGTCATTCCCAATTTTGATAGCAACACTTGCTTACAATATCATCAATAACATTGTCCCGAGTGATTGGTAAATCACGAAGGGTGTTATCATAACACAGAAAGATAAAAGTCTTAATAGGCAAACCCATCCCATCAACCCCAACAAAACCCCTCAACTTTCATTGTCTAGGATCAAGTTTCTAACTGCTGCTCAGTTTAAAATCTTTTCAAGTTGAAACTAACCTATAATTATAAAATTTTACAACCATGACTACTTTTTTTTTTTTACATGTAAAATCAAAACTTAATTAATTGGAAAAGGCATAGCCCAAGTACACGGAAAGTATACACAGAATATGACTAAATACCATGAAGCACTAGCGAGGAATACAAGCAAATCATGAAAACTGTCCTCATTACAAATAATGACCGAAAGCCCAAGAAAATAATGTATTATAAAAGAATCTCTTTCCTCATCAAAGGAACGCTCCCGGTCTTCAAAACACCTCTTATTTCTCTCCATCCACAAGCACCACATAATACAAAGGGGGATCATTTTCTATACAGCAGCAATGTGAATATTTCCCCCAATACCTGTCCAGCACTGAAAAATATCCATAACTCTTCCAGGCATAACCCATTCCACACCGGTCCAGTTAATGATCTCATTCCACAAGAACTGAGCCAGCTCACAATTTAACATTAGATGATCCATGGATTCCCCATTTTTCTTACAAAAGAAACACCAATCCATAAAGATGGGACAACGTTTCCTCAAATTGTCAGTGGTGAGGATTCTCCCAAGAGATGCAGTCCGTATAAAGAAAACAATCTTAGGAGGGACCTTACACTTTCAAATGGCCTTCCAACGAAAACAATGATAATTAGAGAATCCCGAGAGGGCTTTATAATAGGAACGCACCGAGACCTATTACTCACATCAGGAATCCAAATCATCCTATCCTCCATCACATTACCAAACAACATAGCATACAATGAATAAAATAAAAAATCAGCAAACGTTCCAAGTTCCCAGTCATTAGCTGCTCTCGAAAAACTGACATTCCAATGGAAAGAACCATTAGAATACACCAACAAGTCAGCCACCACAACCATAACAACTTCTCATCAAGCATATTCTAGCAGGCAGTAAATGGGTTCTAGTTGTCAGTTGATTCGGCGCATTTAATACATTAAATAAAATTAAAGTTCTCATGGAACTTAATGTACTCCACAACCCAAGCTGTTGCAAAGAATTATTCATGCGATGCTCCAAGCTTATACATGTTAAACTTTCAACGTCTTAACAAAGAAACTACATATCAGTACAGATGCTATGAACTATACAAACAAGTTTATTTCTGATCCACCAAGTATTATGGAACAACTAGACTTTAAAGATATGTAGAAACCTCGAGATATATTTAAGCCAGAATCAAAATTTAGAAACTGCGCTGCTCTCAAACAGTGGTCTCAATTGTCATATGCGGCACAGTACACTGATGGAGCCCCAGATTTTAGAATAACACATCATGAGATCACCAATGAACAAAAGTATTACATATAGTATTTGGACACAACTAGAACCATCATACACAAGGTAAAAGTTATGAAATTGACTTCAAAAGCAAATACTTGGCAAGCTTAACAGCAGGAAAAACTTTGCAATAGACAGTATTTGCAAGCTTAAAGAGAATACTCTGAACTTAAACTACTTGACACGGTAAGATTTTAGTGCAAGCATAATCTTTAAATATCAAGAATATATCAAATGCACACCTCTTCCATCACGATTCCTATGACAACCACCATAAGAATCTATCATTATGTTAGATTTTTCAAGTGCTTCAAGAGCTTGCAAGCGGAAATTGCGAGCACCACAGTTGGAAATGAAAGCAGCAGCAAGGGACTTCTCAGTCTTTTGCTGCACAGGTGCCATGATATCATACTCTGCCCAGGAAAAATATCCAACGGGAACATCTGACGAAAGGCTAGTTGTCATCACAATATTATATCCCCTCCTAACACAACAAAAAAGAGGATATAAGTTTTGCTAACAATCTTTGGCAGGGAAAAAGTATTCTTTGACTAATCTACAGAAAACAACAACAAATGTGCTTGAGGAAGGACGAAAAAAAGTTATTTTATTGTCTGCCAAAGTGTAGTTCCATCAGGGTACTAGATCTTACAATGTCCATGTGGTTTGCGTCTCGCCCTTAGAATAATTTAATATTATGTGCCACAGAAAAATTGCATTTAATGGTCCGTGTGCACAAGACACATTAGCCTATCCCTGACTGCATCTAATATGTTGCGCAACTTAACAGCTTCAAACATATTTCTTTATGCCATTCTGGCATTTGAGTGGAATTCGAATTCTACATGTTGGGGTCTAGTATTCTGAGGGATTAGTGAGTAAAGGTAATTTATTCACAGCAGACAATTCTCCGGCATGTCCTTTTATTCTTTGGACTAAATTTCATGTAAAAAATTGAAGTATTTACTAATGCTTGCAAAGTTACACACTTTTTTCCAGAAAACATTTTGATCAAAAGAAGTAACTGAACCTTCAATGGGATGAGGCAATGTCTGCATTTGATAGTATTTCTCTTGCTTCTTTTCAGACTCTTTGGTTTATTGAACCTCAGATCGTAATTCATAGGAGAACCTCTTGTATACACTCCTTGCAGTTCCTCTCTCTAATAAAGTTTCTTATAAAATTTTCTGGACAAGGATCAAATAGACCTTTTCTTTTTTGTAAGCATAAAAATGACATTGAAAAATAAAGAAGTTACACTGTGAATGAGTGTTTTTTTCCTGCAATTTAGCTTATGTAATCTGCTTTTTAATCCTAAATTACTAATTTAACCTTACAAAAAGGTTCATCTCCAACACAGTTGCAAATGTATTTTCACTTGCTCTTAAATAGCAGGAAAACGTTGCTTTCTCAGAATGCAATGAAGCCGTATATGATTGTGCTTACCCACCGTCGTGCCATATCAATATTATTCTCTAAATAGTACTGAGATGATTCCATCGATCGGAGAATACTTGCTGTTCCACTTGTTTGAGTTGAACCAAATGCAGCATCAGGAGTCTTACCGGGACCAAATCCAAATTGGCATCCAACAGAACAAGATTGCCACTCCTATATAAAAAGTGAAACCAACAAAATCCTGAATATACATTGTAATATATAAGTAACCAAAAGAAGTAAACTATCATTCTTAAATGGAAAATGATAAACCTACAATTAGTCTAAACTACTTTACCACTACTTAAAATCTGTAGCTATGTAAAATTGGAATTATTTTTTAATGGAGTATCACAATTACATTGGTTGATTTAAAATGGGTTGTAAAATAGTTGTAAAAGAGTTGTAGGTGTATCATTACCCTTCTTAAATAATTGTAATTTAATTTCAAAGATCCTTGCTGAATTTCCCTAAAGAATTCTACTTAGAAAAGCCTCCAGAGCTAGAAGGATTATGTGAAATGCCTCCTAAATTTCAACTTTTGAGTAATCAACCCCTAAATTATAGGATCAGTTGCAGTGTCCTCCTACCATTCGATTTAACCTTGAAATTCCCATGCTTATCAGATTAATACATGATCATGTTCTTATCTTAAATATTTTTCATTGTTATGTGATAGCACATGAAAATATCTTAAAGACCCCACAGTCTAGGAATTGATTGCACCAAGTTAAGCTTAGGGGAAATTTTTTTATTTTTTTATTTTTTTTATAAGTAATCGATAATATTATTAATAGAGATAGGCAAAGCCTAAGTAAGTACACAAGATGATATACAAGAGATAAGACCTGTCTAGGTCGAAGTAATGGAAGCTGGAAAGTCAAGAAAATTCAGGCCATTAAAATCTTTTTTTTTTTTTTTTTTTTTTTTTTTTTTTTTTTTTTTTTTTTTTGTGATAAGTAATTCAGGCAATCTAAATCTAAAGCTATGGCCCATAGAAATAAAGTATGGAAAAATAAAAATCTACGTTCCTCTGGTGACCGCTCCTTGTTTTCGAAATTCCAATCGTTGCGCTCTTGCCATATACACCACATAATGCAGATTGGGATCATCTTCCACACCGCCTTGATTTGTGGGACTCCTCTCGGAAGTGTCCAACTAGCCAATAGATCAACCACAGTTGCAGGCATGACAAAGGATAGTTGTCTCGCCGGATCTCTTGCAATTCTTTAGTTGTCTCGCAATGAAACAAAATGTGTTCCACTGTCTCATCGGATCTCTTGCACATGCAGCACCAGTCTAGTATAACTATCATGCGCTTCCCCAGGTTGTTGGTAGTCAGGATCTTCCCCAAAGCTGCTGTCCATGTAAAGAAAACCGCTTTCGGAGGCGCCTTATTCCTCCAAATTCTCCTCCATGGGAACTAAGTATTTGATGCTTGGGTAAGGGACTTATAGAAGGATCGAACCAAAAAAATGCCCTTACCCGCAAGTGTCCACCACAGCCTATCAGCTTGTTGTCTATTCGGCCTCACAGAATATAACAGGCTGAAAAAAGCCTCAAAGATGTTTACTTCCCAATCTTGAGCTGCTCTACTAAATGTGACATTCCACTGCGCTTGGTCCCCTGATTGAAGCATGAGGTCCTCTACTGAAGCTTATTGATTACGGGCCACTAGAAAAACAGCTAGAAAAGCATCCTTTAGGGCCTTATTCCCGCACCATATGTCCCTCCAAAACTTAATTCGGGACCCCCCCCCCCCAACACCAATTTAGAATGGCTATTAAAAAACCCCCCACCCACGCCTAATGTGCTTCCAAACCCCTACACCATTGGCCCCATTTACCTCTTCAGTGCACCAGCCACCCCACAATCTACCATATTTGCAATCAACCACCAGTTCCCAAAGGGCTTCTGGTTCTATGTTATAACTCCATAGCCACTTCCCAAGTAGGGTTCGATTGAATGTTCTCAAGTTTTTTATACCCAACCCACCTGACAAGGCTAATCTACACACCTTATCCCAGCTAACCAGGTGAAATTTGAATTCATCCCCTATCCCACTCCATAAGAAATAACGATACAGTTTATCAATCCTAGTTGCTACACGGGCAGGCAATTGAAACAAAGACAAGAAGTATGTATGTAAGTTAGAAAGGGTACTCTTAATGAGAGTCAAACGGCCACCCTTCAACAAATACAATCTCTTCCACCCTACCAATTTTCTATAGGAGCGTGTCATCTGCAAAAAGTAAATGAGACAAAGTAATAGTGCCCCTTTTGGGGTCACCAATTGGAAATCCAGCCACAAACCCATGCTTAACCACCGCTGATATCATCCTACTCAAGGCCTCCATAATGATAACAAAGATAAGTGGAGACAAAGGATCTCCTTGCCTTAGACCTCGGGAGCTGCTGAAAAAGCCAGTAGGGCAGTCATTAATCAAGACTGAGAATCTTGCCGTTGAGATGCACCAACTAATCCAAGTACGCCATCTAACCCCAAAGCCGCATCTCCCCAACAAATATAGGAGGAAGTCCCAGTTTATATGGTCGTATGCCTTCTCCATATCTAATTTGCAAATAATCCCTATGGAGCCCGCCTTTAATCCGCTATCCAGGCCCTCATTCGCTTTAAGGACTGTATCAAGAGTTTGTTGCCCCCTAACAAACACATTTTGTGGCTTCGAAATAATCTTACCCAAAACCTCCCCTAATCTATTGGCAAGCACATTGGAGATAATTTTATACACCCCATTCACAAGGCTAATGGGTCGAAAATCTTTAACTTCCGACGCTCCAATCTTCTTTGGGATCAGCGCAATAAAAGTGGCATTTAGGCTTTTCTCAAACTTCCTAGCCGAGGATACTTCCTGAAACACGTTCATAATGTCCTCTTTCACCACCTCCTAGCATGATTGGAAAAAGCCTATCAAGAAGCCATATGGGCCTGGGGCTTTATCTTTACCCATGCATTTCACTACATCATACACTTCCTCCTCTTCAAAAGGCCTCTCCAACCAAGACGCTGCCCGAGGCTCAATAGTATCAAAACCAAAAACATCCAGCTTCGGCCACCATCCCTCGCATTCTATAAGTAGTTGTTCATAGAAATCCACCACATGGTCCCGAATCAAAGACGCCTCTTTGCACTCCATATCATTAATATTCAGCATTTTAATGGTATTATTTCTTCTATGAGAGTTGGCAACTTTGTACTCCGGTTCCCTTCTTTCAACCACAATGCTCTCGACTTCTGGCACCAAGAAATCTCCTCCAAAGATAATACTCTTTCCAATTCTGAAACTAACTCTGCCTTCAATGATAGCTCTTCCGAAGAAAGGACTCTAGCCTCAATTATCCTCTCAAACTGTTACAACTCCTCCGCCATGAATTTCTTTCGCTCCCCTATATCTCCAAAGGATTGAGAATTCCAAAACTTAAGGTTATTTTTCAAGGCTTTTAATTTACAGGCTAGGATGTATGAGGGGTTGCTGTGAAACTGGTATGAAGACCACCATTGCCTAACCTTATCCACAAAGCCTTCACTTTTCATCCACATGTTTTCGAACTTGAAGTAATGGCGCCCACTTTGAATGCCACCACAATCCAACAAGATAAGGAAATGATCCGAACAAAGACGTGGCAACCGCTTTTGGCACACCTCCAGATAGTGCACCTCCCACTCCGGTGAGATTAGAAATCTGTCCAACCGGGACGACGTTTGATTATTTGACCAAATAAAAGAGCCCCCCAAGAGGGGAATGTCCAACGGGTTTAAGTCAAAGATACAATCTAAAAACTCTGTCATTGCTAGGCGCGTCCTACTGTCTCCAGATTGTTCACTAGGGAATCTGATGACATTGAAATCCCCTCCTATACACCAGGGAAGCTCCCACCAACTATGTAACCCAGCAAGTTCCTCCCATAAGAATCTTCTATCGTTGTCTACATTTGGACCGTATAAACCTGCAAAGGCCCACACAAAATTATTTGCCACTCTTAAAAGAACATGCCACAGTATACTCCCCTACAAACTACTACTCCAATTTCTCCACAACTCGTTTATCCCACATCATTAGGATTCCACTTGAAGCACCATTCGATGCAAGATAAGCCCAATCCGCATAAGTACAACTCCAAACACTTCAAATTATCCTCCTAGAAACACATTTCACCTTGGTTTCTTGTAAACATACTATGTCCGTCCTCCATTCCCGCAACAAATTTTTATACGAAGTCGCTTATTTACCTTGTTCAACCCGCAGACATTCCAAGACACAATTTTCAGCTTCATAATGGAGAGGCAAGCCCCTTCCCCTTGGATCTTTCACGGCTTGAACTTCCTTCATAATTCATTGACCAAGTTAGGCGCTAGAGCTCCCACTGTTTTTTTTTTTTTTTTTTTTTTTACCCTGATTTCTTTGACTGTGAATGACCCACTTCAATGGCAGTAAGTAATGCCAAGAACTGCCCTTCAAAACTCACACATTCCATTCCTACACAGTATTGCATTTCCTTCACCTTTTGGAGCACTCAATCTGAAACATTGGATTCATTTGGTAGCATACAACTCAACGGGATAGGCTCCTCCTCACTGTGAACCCACTGCATTTTAGGTGTCACCCCCTCTCTTCCTCCCCGAATAAGTTTCTGCCCTCCCATTCAACCACAGCATTAGTAGTGGAAAACTGAGTCTTGAGAACCATCATTTCCTCACTGCCAAGCCTTTGAGAGAGCCCATCATCAACCACCTTCACCCCAGCCCCCGCAACCCCTCAAACGATCCCCTCATCAGTTTCTGCACAAGCCTTTCCGGCCGAGAAAACCTCAAGATGTTCTTCGGTCTGGGAAGGTGGTGCTTCCAAACATATCATCGGTAGTTTCTGGCCAGACAGAGCAGAGGTAGCGACACACGATGGCGAGATCTCGTCGATTTGCTCATGTCGCGGCCCTGCCTCTAGGGGAAATATTGCAAGTGACCAACTAGATTACAGTGAAAAAGATGAGCATTACCCTGAAATAAACTGGATATAGAATCACCGAGAAGCTATATAGAACTCATCAGATGCCAACTAAAGGAGAAAGGTCCAGTTAAAGTACATAAATTTTTTGCTTTTTTAGGAAAAAAAGGAGCTTGATATCATTTCAGGCCATGCCACGAGGACAAGGTACTCACTGGTCGATTTACATTTAAAGAATTTGAATGACATCATCCATTAATTTGTGATAATTGGAAACATGTTCACCTCTTCACTGTCAATATCTTAGCACACAAGAATTCCAACAAGGGAATTGAGGGGAGAATTACCATGCAAATCTTCAAAAAAGTTAGGATAGCACTTGCCTCTCCAAGAGAGATCTTAAGACTTCATTGTGACCTAATGAGCGAATTAGTAACAGTAATAAAAGCTAATTTCAAGATGGTGATTCAAGTGCCAACTCTCGAACTTTACGTCCCTCTGCTGCACATCATTAAACAATAGCTTGAGTAGCATCCGCAGTGCACATGGTACTTACAATTTATACTCCTGCTAATTGTGAATTAGCAGTCAAAACACAATTTGCTCAACTAATAATACATGGACCCCTCATCGCTTACTCCCCTCCCACCCAATCCCCCCAAAAACCAAAAAAAACACCAACAAGGCAATCCAATTTTGTTATCAAAATGGATTTTTTTTGCTCGAATAAAAACTGTATGAGAACAAAGAATCAAGTTGCATAACATTTCCAAAAAATAGATAATAAAATAAAATTAATACCGATAGAGAAATACCAAACCTTTTCAGAACCAGAAACCAAGATGGGCTCCTTCCCAAAGTCCCTGGAATAAACCACAGCGTCGTGTCTTTCCAACCACTCCTCGCAACTTTCCGACTCGGAAACCCGATCACTACCCAACGATACCAACCCCAAATCGTCTGGCGGCAAAGACCGGAAGAACAAGTCGGCCCAGGAATCGACTATGGCGACGTTGCTGGCCACGTTGAGCCGACCCAGGAACGCGATCTCCGCAAGGACCACAATGGCCACGAGTAGAGGCATCAGATTGGACCATCTCCTCTTAGGCGACGACGAAACCCCATCTGAAACGGGTAAGGTCTCTTGGGCAGCCCCAATTCTTGAGCCCCTTAAACTTGCAAAAATACCCATCAATTAAATCTCTGTCTAGAGCTCTCTCTCTCTCTCTCTCTCGCGACAACACCGTGTATGCTTGTAGGGGTTCGGAGCTTTGAAACTCCGTGCGTTTAGATATTCCTCTTGACGGAACAGAACAAGTGTGACGGTCAGGCCGTGACTTTTGCGTTCAAAGTCCACGGAGAATTGCCGTGCTCGTGAATTTTCAATTCGATGACGAATAAAGGTACCACGTGCGTGCGTGTGAAACATGAACCGGTTCCATTGGCTAGTTATATTCAATAACATGTCTGAAATCCATTATCGTCTGCATATTAAAAGCAAAAAAAAAAAGAATACAGAGAGAGAGAGATTAGAACATAGAGATGTTAATGGACCTGATGGTGTTGACGATGTAATCTAGGAAGAGATATTGATGGCTGACGGATATTGTCCATCGGTTTCAGTAGAACATGCATGGAGAGGCTAAAATAAAATTATAATGTGACCACACAAATCCACTCGCAATGGATATTTTAATGTAATCCAACAAATTAACCGCCTTCATGATAGTTATCTATGAGACGAAATCAATTATTCAATACCATTTCTTCGATTATTTGTTTTTGTTTTGTTTTTTAATTTTTGTGCTACATTTGTTGTTTTGGGTGTTTGTTGGATCTTTGCCCTCTTCTTATGCTCTTATTAATAAATTTATTTTGTACAGGGTAAAAAAAAAAAAAAGTACATGACAACTTTACCAAAGACAAATTATCCAGATTTTTGTGCTGATAAAGCATCGGTGGAAATATTGCCAATGCTATTAATATTGCGTTTGAACAGTGGGATGATCTTAAATATTTTATAAATAGTAATAAAAAAATAATGATAGAATAATAAATAATAGTAAAAATTAAATAAATAATAATAAAATAATAAATAAGAGTGAAGTATTCTGCTACCCAAACTAGCCTTAGACACCCAAAATGAAAATTCTATTGTACAGTTGTACTCATCTTGGATAATCTCATCCTGACATAGGAGGAGATCAATCTAGAACTACCGCCTCATAACTGATTGGAAAATCTCATCCCTTGCTAAAGATAACCTCTGGTCTCTCTAGAAAGTCTCACTCTCATCTTTTGGACCAGTGTCACACAACATCAAGCGCTTCTCTCTGAAATACATTTTCAGTACGCCAAATTAAGGAAATAAACGGAAGAAAGAAGCTTATAAAAAGAATAGGAAAAGAAAAGACGGTCTTTATCTCCAATAGCTAACCAGCATGGTAATTATAATCCAACTTCCTCAACTACATGCATCTTATGGAAGATAGATACTAGATCTAAGTTGATCCTTTTTTTTTTTTTTTTTCTACTGAAATTTTGTGAATAATCACGTGTCAGCATTGCCACCATGTTAACCCCAGCACCAAATCCTCATTGAGGTCGAAAAAGTTTGTTGCTGATAAGCTTCCGCAGTGCTTACCAAATTTGTTTCGATGTATCACTGCCGATGGTTATCTGTCAAACTTACAATTCCAAGTCACAAACTCAGCTCCCTTTTAGAAAATTATGCAGATCAGATTTTGGGCAGACACGGCTTTCAGGGTGCCCTGACAGCAGCTCACAATGTCCTTGTTTCCTCTCCGAGGGAAGCATTATTAACAGCTGAAGCATCTTTCGTGTGAAATTTTCCAAACGGCACAATCTGAAAAAGGGCAAATAAACGAGGGGACAAAAGTTAGTCACCAAATAATGATTCCCCAATAGTTACATGATCTCAAACTTAAGTGTGCTAGGCAAGCCAAATGGCAGTTAATATATATATATATATATATTATTATATATATTATTACTTGAACATTGCTTGACTCATCAGCTGTAGTTGTCATCAACATTTTCATCACAGATGCACAGCTTGACTTCTCTCCTTGGTCTTCATCTGAAAAGTTCTGATCTGAAACCTCTGAAAAGAATCCAAACAAGACAGAATAAATATCACGAGGCATTAATCTATTACAGCAAACAACTAGCAACAAGAGGGTATCAAAGATTCAAAAGTCCTAATTTCCCAATTATCCGAATATGCAAACTAGCACTGTTCATCCGGGCCGGATTTTTTCCCAGCCCGGTCCGGAACCCGGAAAACCAGATTCCAGTTCCATGTTCCGGCCTGGATAAAAAATTATCTAAAACCCGGACTAACACGGTCTGGGTATGGGTTATGGACCCGATACCCGGGTCTTTTAAAAAAAAAAAACCCTTGATCATAAATCCCCCCGACTCACTTCTCTCTCTCTCTCTCTCTCTCTAGTCTCTCGCTCTCTCTCTCGTTGCGCTACTGGAGAAGTAGAAACCCTAGCCGCCGCCATCATGACCCCGTCGCCACATCTCCTTCGCCGTCGTCGTTGACCTTTGCCTCTAGGCCGTTGTTCTAGTAAACCCCCCCCCCCCCCCCCCCCCGGGGCGACTCACCTCTCACCTTTCTCTCTCTCGTTGTGCTACGGGAGAAGCAGAAATCGTAGCCGCCGCCATCGTAACCCCGTCGCCGCATCTCCTTCGCCGTCGCCCTTTGCCTCTAGGTCGTTGTTCTGGTAACCCCCCCTCCCCCAACTCACCTCTCTCTCTCTCTCTCTCTCTCTCTCTCTCTCGTTACACTGCGGGAGAAGCAGAAACCATAGCCGCCGCCATTGTGACCCCGTCGCCTCATCTCCTTCGCTGTCGACCTTTGCCTCTAGGTCGTTGTTCCGGTTCTCTCTCTCTCTCTCTCTCTCTCTCTCTCTCCCCTTGTAACTATGTTTTTGTGCATGAGTACAAGGTCATTGGGTGTGTGAACTATTTACCGTTGAGATGGGTTGTGCGGTGGTGGATGGATGCTTTGACCATCTGTTTGCTGGTGGCCATGTGGTTTTTGGAATGTTTGGAAACTTGTTTTTTTTTTTAATCTGTATTTGGGTATCGATTTGTTTATGGATTCGTTGATTCTCTATTTTAATGAATCTGTTTGGTTGTTGGGAAAGTTGAAGGAAAAAAGCCCAAATTGGTTTACTTCATCCTTTTCACTCTCTGTATGTACTCATCCATGCTCAAAAGTTTAATGAAGAATCTGTTTGGTTGTTGGGAAAGTTGAAGGAAAAGAAAAAAAAATCCGGATACAACCAGGAACCCGGATTTCCGGATTTCAAAAACCCGAATCCACCCAGGTTCCGGCCTGGGTTTGACCCGGACCAACCCGGCCTGGGTTTGAAACCCGGATTCCCAAGTCGGAACTCGGATGAACACCCCTAATGCAAACTAAAGGGTGACTTCCCAGATAAGATTTTGACACTTGGTGTCAAAAGTCTTAATTTTATTTAATGACATAAGTGACCACCTTAACTTAATAGAATAGAAAGATTTCATAGATTATACTCTATGTTTTTATAAATTATATGTTTTTTTAGCAAAGCAAAGTAATCAATATTTACTGTGACCAATGAACTAGAATTTGGCAGGGGTGTAACCGGTCCGGTCCGGTTTTGGACAAAATTTAAGACCGAACTTGTATGTACCGGTTTTGCATTTTCAAAAACCGATTACGCACCGATTATCTCCCTAAACCAGTACATCCAGTTTTACCGGTTCCAGTCCGGTTCGGTCCGTTTTCCGGTTTTAATTTAGTGAATGCATGAGATTTGTGAGAGAGAGAAGCATTGAAAGTAGCTAGCAATCTAGAACTTGGAACAAATATATGTGTGAGAGAGAGACCAATAGCTGAAGACAAATGCATGGAATCTAAAACTGCATCAAAAGGATACCTAGCTAGAATATTATTACAGATCAGATTCATCACTATATATAAAAGCAGGTGCTCTTGGGGAACAATATTGTTTATGGATGAAAGCCCAATACAATGCTTGGGAATGTATCCTATCTTAAGAGGTAAAAAGGCTGCTCTTTGCCCCCACATTTGCATAAACCTTTTGAAAAATGATATGTTTAATCTTGAATCCATCTATGTATGAGAGCAAATAAATCTTTCAAAAGGGCATCCAACTGGTAGGTAGGTTTTTTTTACAATTCAGTAGATGTTTTATTTTTCATTTTTGACATAGAAATGGGAGATTTCATCTTTGGAAGTCATACAAGAGATATGGGATTGAAGGCAATGAAGCGAAGCCACTTGAAAGCTTTCATTCAACTCAAGTGCTTAATCAAACATAACAAACAGAGCTTTATGCTAACATGGTCCTTAGAAAAAAAAAAAACCTAGGAAGTCTGCAACCCAACGATACCATTGCAGACGTAAGAGTCTCACTCAACTTGGAAGTATTAGACTTTCTTTGTTGTGTTTGAAATCGACAACCCAAAGTAAAATAGTTTCTTTGTTCTGCTTTCTTTTAACAACTGGGAGCATATGTCTAAACAATCCTAACCTCCAAGAAAGATGCACAAAATTATATAGGAATTAAGTCCAACGAGCAACACCTAGGCGAAAATTCTCAAAGATGTCTAAAGTTTCCATTTAACCAATAAACCTTCGAAACAAAAAAGTTCCCATAACAATTAAACCAACGGAGATTAAAAATGATATTAAAAATGATATACACATCTGAGATTGTTCCAAGAAAAATTACCGTTGAAGACAGAGCGACGTGAGAGAAGGGCTGCCGGCTGCGTGAGACGGTAAGAGACAAAGAGGGCAGCGCAGTGTTGAGAGAGGGGCCGAGGGGTTGTGCATGCGACGGGAACGGCTCGAGAGGTGAGGCCATGAGGGGAGGTGCAACGGCAAGAGAGTGGGTCTGTGTTTCTAAGGGGGCGACGGCAAGAGGGAGGGGACTTAGGCTGAGGGGGCGACGGCGAGATGTGCACAGTGCAATGGCGTGGGCCGTGGCCGCGTGAGAGGGCAAAGATGCAGAGAGGCTGCGAGGCAGAGTGAGAGAGTGAGGAAGAAAGGGGCGGGTCTAAGGGGTTTGGGAGACTGAAGGTGCAACGGCACCGTTTAGTAATAATATCAAAATTATTACTAATAGTCTAATTAGACTAAACTCTTATACTATAAGTCTATAACTATATCAGTAATTTTGTATAAGTATAACTATAGTCTATATTAAACTATTAGTATTAGAATAAATATTAGTATTAGTTATAGCTATATAATATATTAGACAATATAATAGTATTAATATTAGACTATTAGTGTCAATGTTGTTCTGAATACCTCTTTCCATTGTTTTCCTTCATTTATATAGAAAAGGGTTACAACTGAGCACTGTCTATTCAGCGTGATTCCAATGCTTAATTGTTGCTGGTTTTACTGTACACGTTATCTATTTACTTCACTGTACACATTATCTATGGATGCGTTATCTATTTACACGTTAAGTCTATTTACAGCCAAGCTATTTATCTGCTATACTATCTAGATATAGAAAGCCTCTCTGTAAAAGTATCTCTGTAACAATTAGTATAACTATATTTTAGTATTAGTTATAGTTATTTAGTATAACTATATTAGTATTAGTATAACTATAGTCTATATTAGTGAGTTTAATTTATTATAACGATATTATTGATAGTATTATAGTGATAGAATTAATATAGTAATTTATTATAGTGATGGTATTAGTATAGTAATTTAGTATTGGTATTACCATATCATTATTTTATATGTGATTATTTAGTATAGTGATTTATATACTAATTTATACATAGACTTAAAGTATATTACTAATAGTAATATAGTATTAGACTCTAGTATTATTATAAATATTATTATATTAGAGATTTAGACTACTAGTTATAGTTATTAGAATAACTATATATTACTATTTGTTAATTGTTATAGTGAGTTTAATTTATTATAACTGTATTATTGATAGTATTATAGTGATAGTATTAGTATAGTAACTTAATATTAATATTACTATATCATTATTTTATATGTGATTATTTAGTATAGTGATTATTTAGCTATATATAATATATTAGTATTAGTTATATATTAGTATAGCTATAAATAAAATGTTATTAATAATTTAAATATATATTTTATGTTTAAAGCATATGATCAATTAAATTTTCATCTTTAAGATTAAACTTTGATTTTATAAATTATAATAACATTATCTTATATATAATTATATTAATAACATTTGATCAAACAAATTATAAATGTTCATATTTAAGATTAACATTTTATGTTAGAATTTATAAATTATAATATGAAATTATTTCATATATGATATATAATTAATAATTATATATATTATATATAAAAATTTCATATATAATTATATATTATATATAAAACTTATATATATAAAATATTTTGTATAATATTAATTTTGTATAAAACTTATATATATAATATTAATTTTTATATTTTTTTTCTCCAACTGGGCTGATCCGGTCCCGTCCCGGAAACCACGGAACCGGACTGGGTCTAGCCAGTTTTCCGGTTACAAGAATCGATCCCGGACTGGACCGGTTCAAAACCGGGCCAACCGGACCGGTCCGGTCCAGACCGGTTCCCCAGTTTAAATTTACACCCCTAGAATTTGGTAATGGCTTATTTTGCCACACCTGGCTCTGAAGAAAAAGGTATGTAGAATTTTTGAATCAGACTAAGACGACGCTCAGAAGATATGTATATTTTCTAACCTTTTGCAGGCTTAACTCATCTGCACTATAACACAATTATGTGGAACAAGGGCTTGAATCCAAGATATAATTCCAAATGATGAGTCAAAATCATATAGGTACACTTGTGTAATATTAATCATAATAGTACAACCTTCACATAAATATACACCGAAGACTCCATAAGATAAATAAGCAATCGAAGATCCACAACTTGCACATACAACAGCATACTAATATGCTAAAAGAAATCATCATACCATACGAAAACTATAGTAAACAGGCTAGGATGGGCAGTGCAGGAAAAGCAAACACATAATCAGAATTACCTGTAGTGTTGCCAATCAAATCTTGCTGGCGTTGGTGACATAGAGAGTGCTGCTCCAAACCTCTTGATGATCCAGAGGGCAAATTCCCTTTTAAGCAAATTCCTTCATCACAAGGAACACCATGTTCATGGGTGCCCGCAGATCTTACACAACGCCGCTTGCCTGCAGATGTAAAATGGCGTATCCATGGACTATCTAGAACAACATGAGAATCAGCAGTGCTGTCCAAGAAAGAATCGTTGCTTTTATAGTTGATCTTCTGCCAGCAGCCATCTCGTAGAACCACAAACTGAAAATCAGGAAAGAAAATATGACAACCACGACAGGAGCTTGAACAAGACAACACAGACATGCCGAATTTATTAAATAATCAAATCAGTTACTTCCTAACCAGGTCAGAAGAGTTGCAAGTTTTGGCTCGAGGTTCTTCAGATGGATATGGCCCCAATGTCTTATCTTCTAAGCACCTCGCACGCATATGCATAGAACGCTGCAGCTCGGTAACAAACGATGCCTCTAAAGAATCAAGATACATACTGTGCTTCTCATCTGTCCACTGTGTCAATGGCCCCAACTATAAAAGCACCAATATGAGTATATGAGTATACATATCTTTCGACCAATAATGGAAGAGTCAAGTGTTAACATTAGCTTAGGGGGGAAATATTCTAAAAATAAAGGAAAAATAAATAAAATAACAGGATAACTTAATATCCAACTCATTGCTGAAGATTATACTAAAATGTTCATGCTTTTGTGTTTATCCAGGCAAGCAAACCGCCAAAGCCAGTCTTTTCAAGTTCACACCTCTACTTGCATTGTGAGTACTGAGCATTCACAACCCACAGATATTTAAGTCTCACCACCCATAAAGATGATTTGCATGTACTGTTGTAACCTTGCGAGGATTTAAGTCTCATTACCAACTTTCTGTAGTTGTACTTCCATTGATGCAAATGTCCACTATGTGTTGAGATCTCAGATTAAACTTTTCTTCAGGGGGCAAATTAGAGTTTTTATTGTGCTCTGCCAAGAACTAGAAACTCCAATCTTGAACAATCAAGTAATTCAGTGGTCTGAATAGTGCAAAAGGCATACAAATTAAAAATCTTAATAGATTAACAGGCAATACGAGTACCTAATATATCTTCTAATAAATTCATAGCATGTTTTAAAACATTGAAGTTAACCACCTGGTCATCCATCTAATCATATTACCAGCTTGTGCACAGGGAACGTGGGGTTTGACGTTCTTAGGCTCTGTCTACTGTGCTATATAAGTCACCGCTTGATTTAAAACATTTTTTGTCATCCGGTCGTCTTGGCTCCATTGGAAATTCCTCCAAAATGATGTCACACTCTGTGTTAATCTAAAGTGAAAATTCTCTTGAAGAAAAGCGTAGAAGTTGTAACTAACACTTCTGACACCACCAAAGGAATAGCGTATACAAAATGATTATCGGATAAAGACACTAGAAAGTATCATCACTCCATAAGAACATGAGACAGAACATATAACAATTGAAGCTGAAATGAATAGGTACAATAAAATACTTGTCCGTTCTCTGCCGTTTACTGATCAAAAAATGAATACTTACATAAAATAGTAGCTCATAGGAAAAAAAATTCATAAAAGTCTACAAGGGCATTCAAAATAATTGATATTTCTTGAAATTCTACTCTAAATTGCACATGATGGCAACTGAAGTTGAGAATTAAGAGAAGCAAGCAGTGAAAACAAAACCAGAATAGAAAATGAAAACCCATTTAAGTCAAAGCTCATTGGTTCAGAGAGTCATTCGAGATTATTATCTATCGACAAGTTAAAATAGCTACTTTGAACACAGATAATAAGGACATTCAAAAGAGAATTTAGACACCTAAAATAGAAGTGCAGTCATTTGTGCTCCCCCCGCGGAAATACTACTTTCACGCTCAACTAACAAATTTGGAATTAGTTTCCTCTATATGCCGAGAACAACCCAAGAGGGAAGCGTAGGGGGATAAACCAGCAATCTAATATATAATTCTTTGTTTTTTCAGCAACACAACTATACATTCCAAATGATAAAGAAGTATCGCTAAAAATGCAGGGAATTTACAGATTATAAAAAACATAGAACATGCAATTTAAACCAATAAAAAAAAATTAACGCCGCTCTCAAGCTCTTTGATGCTACTAAAGAATATAAAACTGAAACATCAGATTCAAAGTTTTATAAACAAGTTTTTAATTCATCCACTAAGCAGAAACAATATTGAAGAAAATAGTAATAAGAAGAAAATTAGAGATTACCAGTCTTGCATTTTTACAAAGACGTGAAGGTTCTTTGCAAGCGTTAGCCGTGATGGCAGATGAGTCAGAGTTCGTCTGAGTCAACCCGCAACCCACCGTTGCCTCAGGATCCGGTGACGGCGACAGAATATTACGACGGAGATTGTGTCCCATTCTTCTTGCACGGACAAAAAATGAGAAAAGAAAAATTGGAAATCGTAAGATGTAACGGTAAATCAGCAGAGAAACCCTCCCCTCAGAGAGGTCTTGAAGAATATGAGAGAGAGGGAGAGAGAGAGAGAGAGAGAGAGGGGCGGTGATGCTGTTGTTAGGTTGGGGCCAATAAAGGCTCCACATGGCGTCGCTTTTACACGTGTCAGAAGCATCAGAAGGATGCCACGTCAGCAGAACGATAATATCTTGGGCATATGTCAGCGAAGATATTTTGTTGCTTTATCCGATCCCCTCCTTAATCCAATAATAATGAGTCGTTGAAACTCACCGCATTTACCGTCATCACCATCACCACCAGCCAAAACAGGAATATTCGAAGTAAAGGCGTTAATTTGTTGATCACGCATCCATGTCGAGGAGTAGTTTTTGCCTTTATAAAAAGGGCGTATGAAAATTAATCGATTTCAAAGCCTAAGCCAATCAATTTCAAGTAAAATTAATTAGTAGCAAAGAGACATATCATGAATATCACATAATGGATGGAATTTGGAAATTAACACTTGCACATGTCATCTCATGCTACATGATTTCCTTGTTTATCACGTAAAACAACACAAGATCCACCATTATTTTTACAAAAGAGGTAAGATGAGTTGAGATAAAAATTGAAAATTGAATAAAATGTTATTCGAATATATTTTTTTAACATTATTTTTATTTTGAGATTTGAAAAAGTTAAATTATTTATTTTATTTTATATAAAAATTTGAAAAAATTGTAATACTTAGATAAAATGAGAATGATTATAAAAACAAACGAGACTTTTCGAGGGACAACATGATTAACACTTGTGGAATTATCTATCTTTATTATTATTTTTTATGTTTTAACCAAGTACGTTTGGTTACTAAATCTATATCAACTCATCATTACAACTTTTTTAAATGCCAACACAAAATATAATAAACAATTCAGCTTTTTCAAATTCTAAAATAATAATATTGAAAAATAATATTCTAACAATATTTTATCATCTTAACTCAACTTAGTTTAACATCCAATCGTTAATTTCCAATTGCCAAATAAAGGGGTGGAAAGAAAAACGTGAAGGCCGGCAGGCATGAGGTGGTATTCTCATGAGTCCCAATCGACAAACTCCACACATGCTCCACCGTAGCTCGTTTCCTCAAAATTAAGGATTTGGATCGTGTTAGTCACAGGAAACATGTTTAATCAATTATGATGTCTACACTCATGATCTCTCATACCTGTTTGTTGAAATATTTTGAGAAAGGGAGAATTAACCTATAACAGGGTTGAGAATATTGGAACCGACTGTGAACCCCACCTATGCATGCGCATCTCACTACAACAAATGTGGGCTTTTCCCACGAATTATTTTCCCGCGATATACCGTCATGGCAAATAGTGTGTTGATGACATGAAATCTGTTCGTGGGAAAAAAAATAAGCTTTTGCCACGAGATTACGCCGGCAGGTAAAACTTTGTGGAAAATAACTTTTTGCCACAACATAAACGTTTTTTGCGGCGATAAAAAGTCGCCGCAAATAAACTTTCCTGGAATCATGGATTATTCATTTTTTGCGACAAAATTGTTAGCTATTTTCGACAACGCGTTATTGCCGAAAATAATCTTGCTTGCCAAACTTTTTTTTAAATTTTGGGTTAGTAGTATTTGTAGTGACTAGATTAATTTTGCGATGAGGAATACTTGCCAAAAATAATAATAAAATTAAATATGATCTTTTCTCAAGAAAATTGTTTGTGGAAAAAAAAACAAAAAACCTTTTACCATCATATTACACGGAGGGTAAAACCATACTTTGTGGGGAAAAAGGATTTTGCGGCGAGAAATTTACAGCGATGTTTTATCGCCGCAAATTAGTTTAATCTTCACCGCCATACCAATTTGAAGACCAAAGATAAAGTGCCTAAATTAAAACCTCGCTTCTCTTTTCCCTCTCTCCTTCCTCCCCCTTGTAATCGACGGAACCCCTCCCCTCTTCCCTCTCTTCTCCTTCAGCCACAGCCCAGCTGCTGACCACCACTACAGCGCCGCGCCACCTCCACCTCATTGGCGACCACCCTTCGCCGAACCCAGCCTCCCCACTATGCCTCTCTCTCCCTCTCCTCCTCCCCCGAAACGAGCCTCCTTCCCTCTCGGCTTCTCCACATCAGCGTCGTAACCCGCACCCAAGCCACCACCATTCGTTGTCGATGACACTGACAGCCCCTCGCAGGCTCCCTTCGTTCATCCCCCAGCTCCCCCATGATCTCTCCCTTCCCCATAATTCCCTCTTTCTCTCACGGGTCTCCACCACCCAGATTCGCCCCCAAAAGCCCAACTCTCCACCACTCCCTTTCTTCTGTGTTGAGCACTCAACACTCCTAACCCTAACGCCTCTCTCAGCCCCTCCAAACAGCTCTTGCTCAGCATTTTTTCCACGTATTTGTAAGTGTTAGATTTTTAAGATTTTATGAATACTGAATGTAATATAAGATTTAGATGATTAAATTTTGTGTGATGGGCTGTATTGAACTCAAGTGTTAGGTGATAGAATATGTATATTTATGTTGGATTGGATTACATGGGTGCATACATGTTGATATGCCTTATAAATTATGTATATGAGTGCATATTGATTTAGTTGAATATTGAATTAATTGGATATTGTACAACATGTTTTGTGTGCAACCTGAGACTGCTTATGTGTGCTCCTGAATTCATTGAGTTAAAATGCTGTGTCGTTTCACAGGAATTGGGTGTTTATGAACATTGTCATGCTTCTTTTGGGAAATAACTATGTCAATTAGTTTCGTGTTTCTGTGGTGGAATATTGGGAAAGCTTGCTCACAGCCATAGTCATAGCAACCCCATTACATAGTATTACTCTTGACCATTATTATGTGTGATAAGTAACCACTCCACGCTTAAGAATTTTAAGTTCTAAGTTCTGGATTTACTCTGTAGGTTTTGGTTCAGTTTGATATTAGCTAGTATATATAAAAAGAATGAAGCATGAAGCCAAACAGAACAGAGAGATCCAGTGGTATGGTAGTCCTGTTTTAACAACTGTAACAATTGGTATGGCAGTCCTCTTTTGAAATCCAGGGATCATGTGCTAGATACTGTCTGACCAAGTGTGATGTTGAACCTCATTTATATAAGCTGTGTTGTGCATATTTGCTTGTTTCTTCTTCTCATTGTCCTTGTTTTCTGTTACAATAAATTGCAGTATCTGAGAGAAGAGCTTGCAAGAATAGATGAGAGTTGGGCTGCAGCATGCTTTGATTCATTACCTCATGTTGGATCTTTTTGCACTTTGAGTTATAGTTGCCTTTCTTATTCATATCTAGATGTAGGCATGTATACATAAGTAGATGTATTGGTATACACACATTTTTGCATGCTATGATATGCCCTTACTTAGTTGTTCCAACATTTTCTTAGAAAATGGAAAAAAAAGTACTTGTACTATGACTTCATTATTTATAAACTAGCACTACAATTATTCTCTTTTAATTTTTTTGGATTTCACAGTTTGGTGATTCTGAAAAATTTCCATGTTCTGTACTAGAAACTTTGGCTCAAGTTCCAGCTCATATTAGAAAGCTAATTGCTGACAGGCAGTGTTATGCTGTAGTACCATATTCTGTACTTCAAACTGTATGTTTTCTAGCATTTTTTTCCTGTAATCCCACTTCTGTAAGGTTATTGTATCTTTCATTTCTTTTTTTTTTTTTTTTAATTTTTGGGGGGTGGGTTTGTGGAACTTTTATGTTTCTTAAGTTACATCTAAATACCTGATCTTATGTCTGGTGATCTAAATAAGTATAGTCATTGTGTCTTTCAAGTTTCAATAAAGGCTCAAGTCATCGGCTCACTACTTAAGGGGTTAAAGTCAATGCTATATTTATAATCCAGTATTTTTTTCATCTTGTCGTAACTCATTCTACCTTTAGGATCATTTTTTAATGATTTACTACAAGCTGCTTTGATGTTAACAAGATCTGGCAACACTATCTTGACCACAAAGATTGCATTATGTCCCATTGTTCACACATCTACTGAAAACTCTCATTTTTACCATCATTTTAACCTGGAAACTAATTATATCACTTTGATTTGGGGCTTAGTTTAGAAATTCTATGCATTTTTTCATTGATTAATTAAAGTAAAGATAGTTTAATTATAAACAAATTTTAATTAAATGTAGTTGTTTGGGTTAGTTATAATATGTCGTTGGTTCTAATGTGGATTTTTTTTTTTGTTGGTTGGGCGATAGCCTATTTGGATTGCAATGGAGTGGATGAAATGGAGTGACTTCACTTGTGTTGATGTTTGAGCATGGAATGGAGTTTGGATGAGGATGAATTGTTTTGAAGTTTTGGAATTAAATGATGAAGTTGTAATGAGTTTGTAGAGTATGATGATGATGTTGGTTTAATAAATAAATTTGTGTATATTAAATGTACTAGATATGGATGAAGCTTGTAAAAACAAATGAGTGTTTTGAATGGATTGTATGTTGATCTTATAAAGCTTGAATATATTGTATGGTTGTGGTTTTGTAGAGTCATGAATTTTAACCTACAATGTTTTGAGGTTGTGTGGTGTATGTGTATAAATTTTATGGGCAGTTTCCTCTTTTGGGTTCTCATTAGAAGTTTTTTTTTTGTGAATGTTAGCACAATGTTACATTTTTAAAAAAAATTATTATAAGTGTGAATTTGGATCTTCTATATTTATTTTAGCATATATTAGACTTTGTTATGATCATTTTCTTAGTTTACAATTTTCATTTTTTTTTGTCTGAAATCTCTTAGTATTTGCTGCGAATGAAACTCGTGGCAAATACTTTTTTTTTGCTGGAAATGATTATTTCCCCCGATAAGATTTCCTCGTAAATAAATATTTCTGACGAAATACTTTGTGGAAAATATATATTTGCCAAGAAAGTATTTATCGAAAATTCTAAAGACAACTTTTTCCATGAAGATATGTCATGGGTAAAAAATTTTTGCCACAACCTCTTTCCAAGGAAAATGATGTTATTTCCAACCATATTATACCAGATGAGATTTTATTTGCCATGAAAAAAAAAAGTTTTAACCGCCACAAATGTCATGAGAAAAATAAGGTTTTTTTCATGAACTTGTGATTTGGTGGAAAAAGACTCTTTCTCCACCTATTATATGCCATGAGTCTCCCACGGAACAAATTGGTGGGAAAAAAATTTTTCCACTAAAGATATACTTTTTCCCACAACTGTCACTCTTGGAAAAAATCAGTATTTGTTGTAGTGTCTTTACCCTCGGGAATTTTAGGTAATGTACTTAATTATATACGCATCAAACAAACGAAGTTTAATTTCAAGCTCTCACGTACAAACCACTTTTCTTTCTCCCTCACTTTTTGACATGAGTTCTAATGCATCCCCATCACCCTCATTATTTTCCCAGTTAGAACAAATTGTTTGGACGTGATTCTTAGCATCTTCGATCGTGCAAATTATTATTTTTCTTCTTCTTCATCTTTTTTTTTTCCTAAATAATCATGGTTGGAGCTAGCGCGGTTCAGGCACTCAGTCCCCGACATTTCACTGAGAGAGACAAATACTATTAACAGCAAATTACTTATAGTCTTTGTTGGAAGGTAGAAGGTACGTGCTGTAATTTTAAGAGGTGTGATCACCAAACGGTGTACCCCTTAGAATGACACACTCTGTTTGGTGATGGTTCACATGAGGGGTGATGGTTAAAGAAGTGTCAAGAGACACAACGATCCTTTGATTTAGTCAAAAGGTTGTGTGACTAGTGAAGTGTTAAAAGACACGATCTTTTGATTTAGTCAAAAAGTTGTCACTTCTGAAGGTTGTGTTATTTGTCAACCATTGAGTTACCAATAACAAGTCCGCTTCGAAGCGGTCCGGCCGTTAATCACTAATAAACAGCTCTCCTATCAGAATCAACCACATCAGAATTTACATCAAAAGAGAAATAGTCTCAGCCACACAAGATTAGCCCTGCCCCTCTCAGATTCTCTTCGTCCCTGTCGCTCGAATCGCACAAAACTTGCCCTAACCCTTTCAAAATACATCTCACTGAGAAACAAGCATCTCTTCTGTCGGATCTCTTCCGTCCGAATTCATTACCTGAGTTCGTAGACATGCGTGTAAAAGCAAGACATTCTGAGACACCCATTGTAGAGTCTGCACCTCTCTTTCTCACCTCCTTGAGATTTTAAAGTTCATTCGCCATTTCACAACAAGCACACCACTTTTACAAATTACAGACGTTCTCGATGTGTGAAAATGCAAGCATAGCCGCATTTTGAGTTCAAAAGCTCTTAACTCCTTGTCTCCTTCGTTCATTGGCCGAGAAACCGTACAGACAAATAAAACAGAAAGCATAGCTATCTCACACAGCAATCACTCGAATTTTAACCATTGTACTAGTCTTCCAAACATCATCGGCGGGAGAAAGTAGTTCAACTATGAATTTTATCCCAAGACTACCAGCGCATCAAATACATATAGTCTGCTATTTCTGACGCAAACGTAGAGAACAATTGGTACCCATTCGTTTTTCTTAACGTTGATGGGAATTTATTCATCTTCTCGAATAATCGAGCTGTTTTATTGGACTATGCAAGAAACAAACTCGTGAAGACGTACTCGGCAATACCTTCGATGCGGCAGGCGAAAACAAAAATGAAAAAAAACACCAAAAGCCAGTAGTCCTTCTAATCGGGTGAGGTGCGGTCACACAAAAAGAAAGATGACATGCATACGTGTATAAATATTATTGGTGGGCTGTTTTTAGTAGGTTATAAACCCAACAGATCAGAAGGTTTTCTCTACTAATAATTGTACTCTCTACCAACCGGTGCATGATGGCCTATAAAGAGGGGTCATTAGTGCACAAATTCATTCACTCAATTCTCTTTGTCCATCATCAACTTGTGAGATAAATATCCTCACGAAAATATCACCATATTGCCAAATTTCTTTTCTTTTTGTTTTTCATAATTCTACTCGTACGTGTGTAGTGATCAGATAAACAGTTTTTTTTCCCCTCTTAAAAGGTACGATAGTATGAAAAAATAACTTCATTTGACTAGCTCACAGTACGTACCGGCCTATACGCAAAGTTTGGATTCAACTCTCTTGTTGAGTTGTTGCCAATCATTGTAGAGTTCAACTCAAAGTTTGGATTCAACCGCACCTTCCAGATCAACGACTATCTTGTTATATACGGCTCTAGTCACTAGTCTTGCCTTAGGCATCTCCCTCCTAGTAGTATTAATTGAATCCATGGGAGGGTCCTTTGTATCAATTATTTCCTCCCAAAAGTGAATGATACATACATTTAATTCAAAGAATACAGCGAGGGTACGTTAAGCTAGAGTTAATGAAAGCAAGAAAAATATTTATTTGTGACGAATTATTTTCAATAAAATTAATTATTTTTGGTTAAAATGAGTTTGTTTTTGTCGTAAATAATCGTTATTATTACAAATAATTCATCACAAATGTTTATTTTTTTTGTAACATACGAGTGAGAATGGATTCGATCGAGGTGAATGGAGCCAAAAAAAAAACCTCACTGGCTAGGTTGCGAGCCACAAAATCCGTAGGAAAGTGAATTAATATATATTCGGAGCTTTCATGTGTAGAGTGTGGGAAGCAACGAGTAAGATCAGTCGCTTCTGAATGATCATGTCATGTTCAAGTATTGTTAAGGAGGTCCAGGGAAATTTCTACCAATTTATAATGCTGTGTATTTGATCTCCACATGCACACCCGTGGGCGAGGGATCATCCAAACAGGGATTAGGGATGGGAGCACTGAACGGAGTCCTAGAGAATTTCTGGAGCATGCACGCATGTGACCAGTCGTGTGTACGCGCGTATTATAAATTGCATGGTTGCGAGCGCACCAAATGTTATACGTACATGCATGGCCATAATTTAGATAGAATTGAACCGATTATTCCGAAATTTTGAGGAGTCGAAGGTTGATAAGATGGGAGGGCAGGGGGATAGAGTTGCAGCACCAAATTAGGACACAGGCGCGTGCATGCATGAGAGGATATTTCTAGGAACTGAGGAGACTGTAACATAATAAGAAGAATAACAAAACTAAAGAATGAGTGAAAATCAACGGAATTGATAGTCACAAAATAAATAAGCTACGGATCGAAAAGTATAGTTTCCATCCTCAAATTATGGGTATTTTATAATTTTACATCTCAAATTACCAATAATGATATTAATTTTCTCAAACTATTACAGAATTGCAATGAGTACTATATATATGCTAAAATCCAAATGTCAAGGATTTAGGATTGTGGTATGTCTCTTATTTTTATTTAGAAAAATGATATTTACAGTCTTAAAGTGTATAAGTTTTGCTTATTTTTTTTTTTAAAAGTGGGTGAATATGGAATCTACAAGAAAAAAAAATTTAATTATAGATCCTACTTTTTAAAAACGAAATAAGCGAGACTTGCCCACATAAGACTGTATCTAGTATGATTACTATTTTATTTATCTTTCATCTTTTATAGCAGTCAAAATTACACAATGGCGATCTTCAATAATTTTTTATGGTTGGAGGGTATAATATGTTTGTTTGATAGGTTAAACTCACAATAATTTGAACGTGAAAACTATATACAAAAACGAATTAAATATGTAATATTATTATTACGTCCCTAGTTTTTTTTTTTTTTTTTCAATGCTCTTATTATGCGAGGGATAAGAACGTAATTTTACTCAACCAATTAACGAGGAAGATGAAGTCTAAAAAGTGGGCAGAGTAAAAATAAGTGGTGAAATTGAACACCATTCCCTCCATGCCCCCGGCTCCTTTATCTCTCAAAGATAATCACTGTTCAATTCCTTAGGGAATTCCTCCTCCATTCCATCCAAACAATAGATGTATGCATATACAGCCATGTTTCTTCCTTCCATACTAAGATTTCAGTTAATTCATTTAATATTAGTATTAATCCACCATGAAAATCATCAGGAACAAAAGATAAAGTGGTTAAAACAATTAGTAACATCATTGTTGAAACATCTCAGTACCTCTCACCTCCCAATCTCCAGCCTTCCAAACAAGATTGTTGTTTGGCAAAGAAAATCAAGAACATGAATGACCAAAATTAAATAGAAATTATTAAATAAATCAAAACTTTTAATTAGTAATAATTGTACGTTACAAAATTGAGTATGAAAGGGGAAAGACAATCCATCAAACATTTCGGTTCATGGTGGTTGACGTTGAAACGGATTGACGCACTGCGCAAGCAACCACCTGGGCCCATTGCCTCAGCCTCGTCTTTACCAGATCAGCATCTTCACCTGAAAAAAAAAAATCCCATTTTTTTAAAGTGAAATGCGAAATCGATGAGTTACGGCCGTCGGATCAAGAAAAGTCCAGGACTCCACGTACGGAATCAAAACGTCGGAGGTTTACCTTGATCGATTATGGAGCTGGGGCATTCGATTTCGCTATCGGAAGCGGCCATTAGAGACGATGAAGACGACGATCTCGACAAGCTGTTACTGTACTGCTTGCTAACAGCGTAATAAAAACCCAGAGCGGGGATAGTGTCGGAGAGCTTTGGATCCACCTCCGGCGAATCGAACCCGAAACCGAACCCCAGTTCGATGCAAGCCTTCAACTCCTCCAGATCATCGTCTGAGACGCTCTTGTTGCGGCGGAGAAGGTCTTCGGTGCCGTGATTGCCTTTGCGTCTAAGCCACGCCTCGTCTCGGTGCATATCAGGAGCCCACGAACGCTGCTTGTGGAGAGGCCTCGGCGGCCCGTGGGGGTTTGACATGGCTTAGGTTTTGAGGTGGCTGGGTTTTTCAAAACAAAACTACGAACAGTATTTGCACCACCAATGCAGGAATATGTGTTCGGACAAATATTATTGGGTTCGTAGGCGGGAGGGATTCTCCGAAACTTACGGCTTAAACCTTTATTTATTTTAAAATTCATGGGCAAGCAACAGGTGGGGCCCAAGTCAATACTGGCCAGAACTTACCAGTGATGTCCATTGCCAATGCCACCACACAGGCGCGGCGCACAATACACGTGGCAAATTAGTTGCTTTTTAATTTTGATCATACGTTATCAAATATGGGAGAGTATAATAAGTGCATTAAGTTATGATTAGCATCACCAAAGAGGATTCCCACAAGAATGTTGGTGGAGGATTGAGAGAGAGAGAGAGAGAGAGACAGTCTGGCAATTGGAACAACTGAGGTGGACTCCAAAGTCAATGGTTCTATTCTTCGTCGGTAGCTTGACAGGTATTCCACAGTTTCTAAATGTATGTGTGGGAGATTTGATACACTTGTCCAGATAAGCACCTGGATGGATCCCTTGCCATTTTTGTTGAGCTAGCGCCTGGTTGGCGTACCCTTGATTCTTCTACCATTTCGACTGTTTAAAAGTAAAGCAAACTAAATCGTAAAGGTTAAGTTTTTTAGGCATGATGGAAAAAAATAAAACATAAAAGGAAAATAAAGAAATAAGAGTGGACAAAACTTTCAGTGGCTTCGATTCCGGTTGATACCTATTCCAACTTTGACGGAGTCAAAATTGAAATCGGAGTCAAAATTGTTTTAAAAAAACTAGTCAAAGTCTGAGTCTAGTAAACTTATTATATTTAATATTGTAATATAAGCATTAGGTAATTGAGTGGCTTAATGGTTGAGACAGTATTTTGCAAATCTTCAATCCTGCATTTGAGCCCCTATAGACCAAATTTATTAAACTTTTTATTTTTATAAAAAAAGGCCGTTTTCTACCCTCTATATATTCATCTATTTCCCTTAAACAAACACCCTATGCATCATTTCTTACTTCAATTGTGGCCTGCCTCTCTCTCCACTTCCTACACCACTCACTCCTCCATGGCTCCATATCACAGTCTCAGGCTCTCAACTCCCAACTAGATTCTCCGTCTCAATAAAATCCTTTTTTCGTTTCTCACCCTCTCTTAAAGCGTCTTTTTTTACTGCCATGGCAGTGTCAAAGTTGTCGTCTTCATACACCAAAACACACTTGCAATCCTCCTAAGTCTCATTTTTATCGAACCGTCTCTACAATCACCACCGCTATGCTTTTCGACCATTTTAATGAGTATGAAGCACCACAATCTCGTGCTTCTGTTACGCCAAAGCTTTGAAATCAATGTTACTATGGCATTGATTTGTGTCTTGTCTATCAAATCTACACTTACTTTCAAGGATCCGATTATAGTTATGATAATCAGTGTTATTATGATTTTTTTTTCTCTTTTTTGTTAAATGATATATTTTTGTTTTTATTAAGATTGTGGGTTTGGTTGCTTTATTTGTTAATTGAAGTGTGAGCACTGATCAATGAATGTTTGGTTGGATTGGTAGCTTTGTTTAGGATTTTGAAAGAATATTTGATGGAATTTCAAACTTCTGCTAAGTTGCCTCTCTATCTTTCTCATTCTGTAGCTCCAATAGGAGTCGAAAGCTGCTCCGATTTGGAGTTGAAGTCGGAGCTTAACTTGGACTTCAACTTTGGTGTGAGTCGGAAGTCGAAGTTGGACATTTCAACTCTCTTGGAGTTGTAGCCGTAGCCCAGCCCTATAAAGAGAAGTGGTGATTAGAATGCTACAAATCATTGGAAAGAGTTGTCTAATACTGTATTACCGCATCATTTCAAAAAAAAAAAAAAAATCATATATATATATATATACGTATATAGTACCCTTTTGGTACAGTGGAGTGAGTCCAATATTCTGGGTTTGAAGGGCTTCTATGCATAATGACATGGTCAGTATTCGGTCTGGAAGGATTTGAAGAGAAGCAAAAGGTCTTGACAAGAAAATGATCCTATTTGACCTCTATACATTGCCTAACATTCGGAAATGGAAATGGTAATTGCTAAGAATCACATTATTTCGTCTTTTGTAGTGGTAGGAAAAGTATATCAGTAAAAAAATACCTTTTCAATGATATTCATGTCACCGCCGCAAGAGCAAATTTCGTACTTGGAAAGGATGAAAACGATTAGAATCCCTTACAATGATCTCTCTCACTACTCCTTAGCTACGAACTCAATCGCCCTATAGGGATCGCTACAATTATTGAATTCCAGGTAGAAGTACTCTATTAAAAAATCCGATTAAAAACAAAAAAAAGTAACAGAGAAAATGAGACATCGCCAAGGTTGGCGTAAAGATTAAGGAGTCTGGTGGATAGAAATATATTGTCTAGGGCTTTTCCTGATGCCAAATTAAAGAAGGGCATGAAGGTGATTAACAAGGAAGGAGTAGTTTTAAGCAAGATGATGAGAAAATTAAAAGATTGAAACTTGTTTGATATGAATTGCAGAAAAGTTGTAGCTGCCGGAAGAAGAATGGGCAACGGACCTGAAGGAATAGTCGAGTTGGTTTTGCATCAATCTGAGCAAAAAGAAGATGATGGAGAAGAGATTGTCAGCCAGAAAATACTGATGGCATATGATCACAACCCCATTGGGTACCGATGGCGATATTCAAACAATTGAATCTAGGTTTCAGTCTCAGACTTTCCCGGTACATCGAACGGGCACTGAGAAACACTTCAGAAAGAACTTGGTGAGAGGGTTTAAGCGGTTGGGGTTTTTTTTAGTGAAATTTGGGGAATAAGATGGGCTTGGGCCCAACGTAAGATGAGATCGGATCTAGAATCATGGTTGCTTTATTTATGTTACACCGTAATTTTTTAAAATTTTTTTTTAAATATTTAAAATTTTTTTTAAAAAAAATTCACAAATTCATTAAAAAAAATATTTTCTTAATTATTATGTAAAAAAAAATATCCAGAAACCTATAGTCTGATTGTTATAACTCTAATTTCTAAAATAGAGGTGTGCTACCCCAATTCAAAAAAAAAAAAAAAAAAAAAAATGGATACAAAAAATTGATGACATTACTCCACCGAGTAGTATTTTCCTTAATGAAATTTTGAAAATATATCTTATCTGGAATAGTTTAGAAAAGCCTAATGAATTATATTCTATAAAAACCAAAAATATTAATGACTCGCTCGAGTTTGTATTCAAAATTGGCATATTTATTTATTAAAACATTTAAAATTAAAATAAGTGGAACGTTTGAATTTTAGAATTGATGAGTTAATTGAATTCAACAAATAGATAAGGATGAGACCGCTGTGAGCTGTCCGATCGCCATACCCCATCCCATCACATATCCATAAGAATGTCGTCTATCACTACTCAACCTTCTAAATTTCGAGAGACGATATTTGTAATTATCATTGTTATGCAATCGTTTTTAAAAAATAATAAATATAAAAATTATTTTTTTGTGTTCAAATTATTTTATTTTTTGTGAAATTTTTTATGATGTCAATATTATTACATATTCTTAAAATATAATTTGTTTTATTTTATTTTAAAAGTTCAGATATACAAATAAAATATAAAAGTATTGGTAAAAAGTTTTCTGAGACGATGCCGAATCGTTTGGAATGGATCGGTCAATTTTTAAAAACAAACAAAAACAGAAAATTGAGTGGGGGCGAGTTGGCGAGACGCCGTCAAGAGTTCATTGCGTAGAAATGCAAAATTCGAAGGTGCGGGGGGCCCACCATTAGTTGTCTGGATCCTTTTTTTTGGGTTTTTAATGTTGTCACGGAACCAACCGTTGGACACCGCGTGGTGCACGGAACCCCCACTAGAATGTGCCAGCACGATACATACCACTTCTTATCCTGATTGGTGTGCTGTATGCTTTTTTATTTTTTTGGTAGTGCATCTGCCCCTATTATCTAGCTTCTCTACTACTTTTATATGGATCAATATTGCCGTTGTGATGTGGGTGACGGTCGTAGCCCAAAATTCATATCATTTTTCTCTTTTTTATTTTTTATTTTTTATTTTTTATTTTTATGAGGAAAATCCATATCATTTAGCAACTAATCCCTATCACTAAGGATGGACAGCAGGTGCCCGCCACCCACTGCATTACCCCGTTCGCTCCGTCTCTACTTGAGTGGGGCGGGAGATCCGTTCCGCATAAATGGGAGGTGGGGCCCCCCACCGTATGAAATGAGGGTTACGGAGGAGGGGGCGAAGGGGGCTCAGTCCTGCTCTGTAAATCCTCCGCCCTGCTCCCGCATGTCTAAGCCCCCCATTCCTTTCTCTTTCTCGAACTCTCTCGATCTCTCACTTAGTCACTTTCTTGATCTCGATCTCGAACTCTCTCGTGACCTTGTCCTAGATCTAAACTCTCAATTCCCAAACTCTCTCAATTTCTCTCGAACTCTCTCGATCTAACTCTCTCCATCTGGTTTTCCATGGCCATAGAAGTTGCAGACGTTGGCAGAGGACTCGACTGGCAACGTAACAGACGCCGCTAAGCTTAGGGGAGCCAAGGAGGGGAGAAGGGCCGATGGATGGAGGTCCACCCCTGCACCCCGTGCAACGGACTGGGTACCCTACCCCTGCATGGCCGGAGGTGGATTACAGGAAAAAAATTCTCACCCCTGCCTATGCGGGGGTGGGGGACAAGGAGGGGGTGGCCCCGCCTCGTAAGGGGCGGGTAGCACCCGTACCTATCACTACACTAATCTTTAGCAACTAATGTTTATGGTAAACAAAGTGATCAATAAGAACCCATCAATTTGATGTTAAGACTGAATTTGAATGTTGAACTGAGTTGAGTTGTGATAATAAAATATTGTTAGAATATTATTTTTTAATAATATTATTATTTTAGGATTTGAAAAGTTGAATTGTTTATTATATTTTGTATTAGAATTTGAAAAAATTGTAATGATGAATTGAGATAAGTTGAAATGAGTTTGGGATCCAAACTCACCCTAGTAAATAAATTAGGAAGGAAAATATTTTAAGCACATAGAGGTTATACAAAAATAAGCATACAAATAGATATAGTTTAATATGGTATGTTAAATTGTAAAATTATTTTTATTATAAGATAGATCTAAATAATTCTATAAAACTATCTTAATTTATGAATTTATTTTATGTAATTTGTGTCCGTAGCCATTTTCATAATATATATATATATATATATATATATATATATATATATATAGAAAAAGTGGCCTGATCAAACCTAGTTTATCTTGTCAAACTTAATCGCCGGAGTCCAACATTGTCCCTTCAACCACCAACATGGCTTAACTCAACTCAAGCCTAACACCCACATCCAAGGCCAGGATTATGTGTCCAAAGGTTAACATTGTCCTTTCAAGCCACCATGAAGCCATCACATTCGAGCTCCAAAAAGCCTGTCTTATGTACCAACCAACCTATGTGACATTGACTATTGTTGGTGTGAATTGACTCCATTAAACCTGCCAAAAACCAACTAATTTATTTTTTAACTGTTACGTAGAGTATTGATACAAATATAACATATTTTCACAATAATATTATAAGATAATAGTATTTTTATAAAATAATATTATTTTTATAAAATATTTTACAAAATTACCTCTTATTTAATACATTATTATCAAATATATTGTAAAAATATTATGTATAAATCATTTTACATTTGGTAATCTAAAATAAAATGTGTCGGTTTGGTGCAAACCACAGGATGATGTGAAATCTATAATTTTTTCAGACAAGTTATTATATAAAGCAACCTACACATCCACTCATGCTGATGAGGGGATCTGATCTCATCACGGGCTTAAATTCATCCAGTTCCTAAGATCCACTGCACAGGATAGAAACCCACAGTAACCAAACACCCTGCACTATTCCGGACGAATAAATCCAGGAGAATGATCACCATCAAATTATTTGTCGGAAAGTTCTACTCAACGGTCCAGATCTTCCCACCCGTCGACACTCCACTGGCTATCGGTCACGACAAAGTTTCAACCTCTTCATCATTGGGCCACGTTGCGAGATCTCGATGGCACCCCCGTCTCTCCCCCCAATATTCTAACCATTAAAAAAACAGCAGAAAATCAAAAGTCCCTCAAATCTCGATCCCGAGAGGCCTCCTTAAATAACGACTCGAGTCTAGGAAAGCGGCTCAAGACACCTGTCGCTTACACCACAGCCCAAGCTTGCTCAGAGCTTCCGACACGACTCTCTCTCTCTCTCACTCTCCAGCCACTCCGAATTTCGCTCCCCCCACCCAAAAAAAAGGTAAAAACAAAAGCCTCTCTCTCTTTCACACTCATTCTCTTTGTTTTGTACTGTTTATTTCCATTTTTCTTGTCTTTTCTGATCATATTTCTTTTTTTTTTCGTGAAAATTGGATCCCCCACTGTAGTTGGGAGCTTGAATGTTCATGTACCAATTTAAAATGGAAAGTTGCCTCTTTTCTGTAAAATCAGTAGCAGAAATGGCGTTTTTTTTTTTTTTTTTTTTTTTTTTTTTTTTTTTTTTTAATAATTTTTTAAATAAGGTTTTGGATCTCTATCATGTTGTTTATGATTTGAGTATAACTGGTTCGCTTTAGTTATTAATTACAAGTTCGGTTTTGATCAATTTAGTCTCAGAAGTGGAAAACTAAAAGTTGTTTGTAAGTTTGTGGATACATATGTTAGTGAGTTTTGGATCTGAATGAAGCTGGAGAATAAACAGGACAAAAGTGCTAGGGTCTTTTATCTGATCTGCATCTAGTACTGGATGGGTCATGGGTGTATTGGACGGTTTTGCGTGGTTCTAGTTACCTCTACTTTGTACCACTTCAGATTCTTCAACGTGAGGTCTTATTCGGAAGTTTGGCTTTTTTTTTTTTTTTTTTCAGGGTTTCAATCACCTCGAGCTACAGCTGAGCTAGTTTTCTGACTTGGGATTTTTATTGATTTGTCGGTTTTGAACTTGTGGTTGTCGTACAGTGTACTAACCAAGTTCTTGATAATCGGACTTATGTGTGAATGGTTCCAATAATTGCAAGCTAGCTGAGTTTTTCTTTTTCTCAGCTGCAATTTGCCATTTCACTTTGTTTACTAAAATGGGGGTTTCAGGGGAACTGATTTACTTGATTGTGGGTTAAATCAACAGTAGAATTATTATGTATGCAGTTTGATGTTTTTGGGTTTTACTCGGTTAGTCCATTGATAAATCTGTGTGAATTTTCTGCTTCACTGACTGATTTTTCCTGCGTTGCGGAACTTTGGATCTGTGTATAAAGAAACCAATAGAAATCAAACTGAGACTTATACTCGATCTCCTTCAAGTGGATGCTATATATAAGACAGCTCCCTAAACTCAAGCTGCTGCCACTTCTTGAAGTTTCCCAAAAATGGGGTCTTATATGAACTTCAAGAACTTCAGTGATGCACCGCCTGCGAGTGGTAGTAATGGGAAGCCGCAGGGAAATTACCCGTTGGCCCGGCAGTCTTCAGTATACTCCTTGACCTTTGATGAGTTCCAGAACACCTTGGGTGGTTTTGGAAAGGATTTTGGATCCATGAACATGGATGAACTTTTGAAAAATATATGGACTGCTGAGGAGACTCAAGCCGTGACATCTGCAGCTGGTGCCAGAGAAGGAAATGTCCCGGGTGGCAATTTGCAGAGGCAAGGATCTTTGACATTGCCACGGACACTTAGTCAGAAAACTGTGGATGAAGTTTGGAGAGACTTGCTGATTAGGGAAAGCAGCTGCGGTGGTGTTCCAGATGGGAATGGGAATGGGGGATCAAGTGTGCCGCAGAGGCAACAAACTCTGGGAGAGATGACGTTAGAAGAGTTTTTGCTGAGAGCTGGCGTGGTGAGAGAAGATACTCAATCGATTGGAAGGCCTAGTAATGGTGGATTCTACGGTGAACTATCAGGACCAAATGATAACATGGGTTTATCCTTTTGCTTTCAACAGCCAGTTCGAAGTAATGGGGTTTTGGGTAATCAGATAATAGAGAACAATAATCCAGTTTCTAATCAGCCTTCTAATTTAGCAATGAATGTAGGCGGGCTAAGGTCTTCTCAGCAACAAATCCAGCAGCAGCAGCCACTCTTCCCCAAGCCTGCAACTGTGGCTTTTGCCTCTCCCATACATCTTGTAAACAATGCTCAGCTTGCTAGCCCTCAAAGTAGGGGTACAATGGTTGGAGTTGCAGAGCCTTCTGTGAATACTGCTTTGGTTCAGGGTGGAGGAATTGGCGTGGTTGGTTTGGGTCGTGGGGCTGTCACTAGTATGGCTGGGTCCCCTGCAAGTCAGATATCATCAGATGTGATTTCAAAGAGTAGCGTCGATACCTCGTCATTGTCACCGGTTCCATACCTATTTAACCGGGGAAGGAAAAGCGGTGGGGCTTTGGAGAAAGTGGTCGAGAGAAGGCAAAGGAGAATGATCAAGAACAGAGAGTCAGCTGCAAGATCACGGGCTCGTAAGCAGGTAAGCATCATATTGAGGCCTCCATTATAGTTTATTAGCAGTTAATATTATCAGTGTTATGTTGCTTTGCTTCTTTGTCAAATTGGGTAATAACAAGAACCAGCACATCCTTAAACTTCTAAGAAAAATAGGAGAAAAGGGATTTTTTCTTTTCATGCCAGCCAATTGTGTCATGGAAATTACCCCCTGTTAGCAAGTGATTTTTTGTGGTTTAAAAATAAAGTTGACTTCCTATTAGCAACCTATTGCAAACTGCAGTAGCTACGCCCTTAACTGGAATCTGAATGCCATGACTATTCTATGGAGAGGGGAAAGCATTAGAACTGTGGAGCTCTGCTAATGATCGAATTAAATTGTGTTTCTGGCGTAAAATTCGAGATGGCCCACCCATTTGAGGTTCTTCCATCATTGTATCTTGGATCAGGTTGTTTCCCCAATGACAGTGCAGCCAATGATGTAAAGCCAAGCCCCTAACGAATCTGCCTAGAACAATATCGTGTGAGTGTCCACTTAACTGCAAGTCAAGGATCAAAAAATGGCCTACCCAGAAACAGCTTTGTAAATTAATGTTTCCCTGCTTGGTTACTGAATTTTGATTTTGTGCATAGAACAATGACAGACAATTAATGTCGCCTTCTCTTTTGGGTTTCTGGCAGGCATATACCTTGGAACTGGAAGCAGAAGTTGCAAAACTCAAAGAAATGAACCAAGAGTTGCAGAAAAAACAGGTGGTGTTTTAAAAAAAAATAAAAAAAAAATAAAATCTCTTTAATTCAATTTAAAATCTTGATCGTTTATTCGGTACGTAGATGCTGTGAAAAACCCCCATTGACCTCATTTTTGGCTGGCTGCAGGCAGAAATTATGGAGCTGCAGAAAAACCAGGTAGAAGTCCCCTTTGATGTCTCGTTACCTTACTCTTTTTACGTAAATACAGATTACACAGCCTTCAATCAAACAACAAATACTTGTTCACATATTCAAATTTGGGGAATAAAAAATCCATGGTCTTTTGGGTTTCATTGAACAAATCATGCACAGAGAAACTCATTATCTAGAAAACAGTTCACTTCTTCATTGATTTTAGCAAGTGAAACAAGAATTCATTTTGTTTCTTTCTTTAACAGGTTCTTCTTGTAATTCATTAAAAAAGGTTCTTGTTGCAAATTATCGACAAGAGCTGAACACTCTTCGTTAGTTAATTTGAACCGCAGAATTGGAGCCTAAAGAAGTCCTTTTTATCGCTGTTTTTTGGCAGATAATAGAGAAGATGAATCGGCAGTGGGGAAGTAAAAGAAGATGCCTGAGAAGGACACTGACTGGCCCTTGGTAGAGATGATGAAACCGATTGTGAATACAAAGAAATGGTGCTTTTTGAGTACACGGATGTAGGCGGTTGATCATTGATGTAGTAGTGTAATGGTTAAGAGTGTGTGCATCTATCATCTGACAAAGTTTAGGTAGCTGTATGTATAGGACTAGAGACAAAAAATAGAGTTTCTGTTGTAAATTAAAACTGAGATTAATTTTATGTTTGGAGCTTTTAGCGTGATTTCTATTTGCAAACCCTTTATTTTTTTGATAATGTTAGGTACAAACTCTAAATGTACGAGTCTTATACAAACTTCTTGTAAAAATATGGGCTCGTAAAAAAAAAAAAAAAAAAAAAAGAGTTTCATATTTTTCTACAGTGAAACTCACTTTTTTATAAAAAATTTATGCGAAAATTATGTATTTAAAATTTGTATATATCCTTTCTTTTATTTTTTTTCCCCTTTTGAGAAACCTCTGCCACTTTATACATCTACGGCCAACTTATTTATTTGATCGCATGGAGAATTTGGGATTCTTTAAGCCGTATGCCATTAGATTTCTAGGCGCATAAGAAATCTCAAAGCATTTTGGGGGGGACCTTCTACTTGTACGGTTCCACCACTGCTCAGCGGATCCTTGATTCCTTATTAGAGATGAAAAAAAAAAAAAAAAATAGGTACAACATATTACACAATATATGTTATAAAATAAGAGTATTTTAGTAAAATAATGTTACATTTACAAGTTAATTTATAAAATAACTGTCCTTTTAAAATATTGTTATATAAAATGTTGTGAAAAGTGAATTGTGTTTATATTTTAAAAAAAAAAAAAAACACAATTCTCCTCAAAATTTATTAGAATTTTCAGTATTATTATTTACTAACTTGTACTTATAAAAAATTTACATTCACGTGACTTTTTACTGTTTCTTTCTATTTTTATATATATTTTATTTGTTTTAAATGAGAGTGGTTTGCATGTGAAAAAGGCATAGGATTCATATTGGAATGATGTATTTGTTGGCAGGCCTTGAGTCGATCGCATAGGGGGAACAAGCTATTCGTAGTTATAAATCAATAAAGAACCGATATACCGTAATCCGTTGTAGTCTAGTTGGTTAGGATACTCGGCTCTCACCCGAGAGACCCGGGTTCGAGTCCCGGCAACGGAATTTTCTTTTTAATCTCTAATTGCCATATACGTGTTAGCCAGTGAGCCACAGTCGTTTACGAGAGGAGCTAGATAGGTAATATTATCATTGACTCGTAGGAGGCGTAAGCATTAAAACTCAATGCGAGTTCAATTTGGCATTTTAATTAACACACTCTGATTTTGTGAAGGAATTTGCAATATTTGCCCATGTGTGATTTGCTTGAGGACGCACGGGCAAGCAGTATGGTGATTTGTCATCAGTCCTCCGGTAAAGGGATAAAGCAATCATGACTTTCACACACGTTCTGCTGAGACTCAATTCTGAAATTGGGCTATCGGCCTCGCACATGCCTAATGGAAAATTGCCTTCATTCAATCCACAATGACTGGACTAATTGGATCTCCTAACTCCTTGGATACTCAAAAACAAGGCCTTCTGCAACACTCCTTGCTCTTGCATGACCAAAAAACTTGCTCACAATAGCCAATGCAAAATCTGTTACGGTAGCAAGTCCCTTGCTAGTGATCAGTCTACCGTCGATGACTACTTTGGCACCCTTCACTGCTTCCTTTGTAAGATCGTCAATGACCGACGGATGAGTGGTGACTCTCTTACCCTGTATGTTTGCAGAGGAATGGCAGAGCTTTAACATACGGAACTTATAAACAAGATGATATCAATTGGCTTCCAGTTACCTTCAGTAAACCCTGTCTATGCAGGACAGTTGGCGAAGAGCAGACTGCTCCATACATTCTTCCAGCTGTATCTTGTTCTTTGAGCAGCTTCTTGAGAATCTTAGATTTGTGTAGCCGCTCAGCCCCAACAATTCCTCCCTGAAATTTACAATGGACTTAAAAGGATGTAGCATGGAAAAGGAAAAATTATAATAAAGAGTACATCATGAATTCGGACAAAGAAAGCATGAGTCAATATAGGCATAAGAATAGTGGAGAATTCAATGATTGAGAAACAAGAGTGACCCATATACCAATCGGTTGGCTCCAATGCAAAGAATTATCATAAAGCCTGGGCTGAGCCAACCAATTAATAAGAAGCACTTTAAAGACTTTGAATTTCATTTGAGTTTGTGCGAGTAAAAATATAATTTGTTTGACCGAGACAACGAGGCTAATATCAATGGTAGAATGAGAATTCAAGACCTCCTAAACAATACCTACATCCTCAACACTAAGAAAATGTAAACTGCAAGAATGCTATTTTATTATCCAGAAGAAGTTGTTCATTTATCTTACCGGAAGAATGATTAGGTCATATGTTGACTCAGAAGCATCTTCAATTAGCTTATCAGCAACAAGTTTTGTGCCTTGAGATGCCACAATCTGTACACTTTTTTCAACAGAAGCAACCACTACATTCACTTTTGCTCGCCGTAGAATATCTGCAATAGTTACTACTTCAATCACTTCAGAGCCGTTTGCAACTGGAATGAGAACCTGCATAACCAATGAACAATGAGAGCACATGCCTTCAAATTTGAATACAGCATGCAATGATACCTTCACGGGCACTAGATTACCAAGGATACAGAAAACTTGGAAAGTGCTTTAGAACGAGTGTAGACAAGAACAGAGAATGTAGGAAAACAAGCCTCACAAGATGACAATTGATCCCAGATCCTAATACCCATCTGGTCTGGATACCAGATAGAGTGAAGAAAGTAGCTCCTTAAATATGTTTTTATAGGGAACTGACATATTAATGGGGTTGAAAAGAATTTTGTACCAAACATCCTATTCAAGATTTCTAGAGAAGAATTATAATACAAAATACTGATAATTCCTTCTTGAAGTTTTTCCTACTTAACCCCTTATCTATGACTAACAAAGCTACGAAGGAAGAAGCAAAGACTGAAATTTACCAGCACTGTTAATAGTTGAGAGTTCATGCTACTAAGAACCTATCAAGCAAAATTCTAAAAATGACATATTGCTTTCCTACAAAAGGTTTTTGAATTATTTCTAGCAATGCTTAGGCCAACAAATGATATTTTGAAGGTAAACCACGGCAAAGAGATGATAAAGAAGAACAACAAAGGCAGAATTCTAAGGATCTTCTCTTGTTCATTCCTAAATAGATATGCAGATATCTATCAGAGACAGAAAAGAAAAACAATTTGATAGTAGGATGTGCAAGAGTATTGAATAAAGGGTAGTCATTAATCAAGCTGCATTTCTGTAAAGGAATGCTCATCAAATTATACAGAAAGAGAAGCAACTCACATGAGGGGTGTGATTGACAGACCAATCAACTTTGTTGAATTCTTCCTTTCTAGGACTATCATCAGCAGTATACACCAACTAATACAAAAGAACCAAAGAGTGTTAGCTCAAGCTAATCAGGCAAAGAATACATCACTAAGAAACAGGTAAAAAGGAATATAGAAGAGAAACTACGATGGGAGACGACTAACAGATTCATTCTTAAACCACAAAGACAAAAATTACATATATGTTTATGGGGATTAAGCACATTCAACTACTTAGCTTTCCCATTTCTCTTTTATACATAGGATTAAAATTCAAATTTTAGAAATATATTTTTGTGTTGAACAACTCCCTCTCCTAACGATCAATGGAAAAGAGCCTATACACCTCCTGCAGTTATGATGGTAGGAGGTTTTCTGAAATTGTTTGATTCCTGCAGAATATCACCCTTCCCTTGCTATGCCAGCAAAGATATTCAAACTGGTCTTGTACTCCCCTTTTCACTCTGTTTTTATTTGTACTATTCGTTCTCTATTTCATTCATTTCATTATCAAGCAACAGATAATCTTAGCATCAGAGTGAACCCTGAGAAATTCTTCTACTGATATTTTTTTGGTAAGTGATTATTCAGCTGATCCATGCAAAAGAATCTAGTTGAGTAACACAAGTATTTTGAGTCTCAATTAGGCCAAACCTCTGAACAAGGACACCTTCAACCTGCACAAGTACTCATCTGCTGGTTACAGTTCTAATATATAATTTGATCACTTGAGATCTGGTAGGTTGAATAATTTATTGAAACCATGCTAGAATCTCTGGAAAAGAAAGATTACAATCCTATTCTCTCAAATTTATATTTTCCATGTTTATGCGTTGACCTTGTAATGTAACCTAACAGCTTCCACAGGTTGTGTCAGTGAGAAACAATGCACCAACAGCCATGATGATCCCATATGCTTTGTTTGCATACATTAGCCATAGAAATAGCTTTAACTAATACCGTCCAAATCTTAGCTTCCACAACAAATGTAAATATCTATGAAAGAATAAAGTCTGAAATGCCAAACAAATCACCATCTAGGTAAGTTGGCCTTACCAATAACTGTCCAACCTTGTTGGCAACTGACTCTCCGAACAGCTGCTCTACCAAGGAAAGAGCAAACTCAAAAGTGGTTCCTGGACCACGACTTGTTGTAAGCTCTCCAGAAACTTGAAGATTTGATTTAACAGCCCAAAAGGTTGGAAGCTTGTCCATGAACGCAGGATGACAAGTTGTCTTGCACGAAGAACTTCACCACAATTAGCCAACCAATATATATGGGTATTTATAGATTCATTAAATCTCAATTGACATAAACCCACGTAAGCCACCTGCTTTTTTCTCAGAAGTCCCCAAGGCAGTAGCGTGACTGCTGGAGCAGCACAAATAGCCCATATAGCCTCTTTTCCTCGGCCTGTTTGTTCATTATTTTGTGCAGAATTTCGGAGTCTCTTAACCGCGCTGAGCCAGGCATTCCTCCCTTAAAACAAGGCAGATTAAATTAACCACTAAAAGCATTCACCGTCAAACCAATCAACAACTTAGTAGCCTACAACCGAGATTATAATTCCCATATAATTAATTAACTGGCCATTAAGGACGCAAAAAAAAGGAAAAAGTGTATACAACTATCACTGCCATGCCAAAACAATCGCACATCTTTCTTTGTTACCTTTTATTTTAAGCATTTTGTTTTTAAAATCTCCCCAGTCTATTCCATTTTTTTATCACCAAATAACTAATCTTCGTCATTGCAATACTGTTTCCTTCTAACCACGAATTGCAGGAACTGTAATTTTATGGTTAATGTTACACCGGAATACAATAAACAAAAAAACATAAACTAACCGGCAACGCGACGAGGTCGAAAATCTGTTCCGAACAGGTCACGATGAACGTGTCCGCAACCAGTTTGGTGCCTCCAGAAGCTTCAATCTCGAGATGTGGCTCCACTGATGCCACAGTCACGTCCGCACCAGCTCGACGCAGAACATCAACTATAATAACAGCTTCCATTTCCTCCGTACCAAATCCAATAGGAAGCAAAACCTGGCCACACAGAAACAAAAAAAAACACTATTCAGTCTTATGAAAGCAGGAAATTTACTCCTTTAAGCTACGTCTGGTTGCCGAGGAAATTGTGCTTTTTTTTTTTGAAACTTTTGATGATACGTGAAATGGGGGTTGTATAAAGACCTTCTTGGGAGGCTGAGATGTGGTTGTGTTGATCGAACTAGTATTAATGCTTGTTGTAGTAGTCGTGAGTATTGTTGGAGAGAGGGATTTTGTGGATTTCGAAGTGCGTTTTGAAGTGGTGGTTCGTTGCTGTTGAGAGGGCAAGGAAGCGAATGATAAGGAAGAAACGGTATTTGCAGAGGCAGCCAATGGAGAGCACTTGCGAGAAGAGGAGCTGAGAGTATTGGACGAGAGAATGGACGATAGAGACTCCATTGACACCCTCCTTTGCTTCAACCTTGGACTCGCAGTCGCAGAATCCAACAGCGTAGAGCCTTATCCGGGTTTAAGCAGGCACTAGATCGTCTTCCCAAGAAACGGTGTCGTTTTCAGCCCAGGTATATCATTTTCTCTTTTCTTTAAAATTTTAAATTGCCACGCTGCTAAAATAAAGAGAGAAAAAAAAATGGAAAAGGCATGTAATTTATTCGAAGAATCGTATCATAGAGAAGTTTTAAATATGAAATATTAGAATAAAAAAATAAAATTATATAATTTTTAAATAATATAAAGACTGAGAGTTACGTATAAAATTTAGAAAAATCTAGTTATAAATAATTTTGTACATTAATACATATATTTATTCAATATGATTAATTAAAAAATAGATTTTATTAAAAATAATATTAATTTAAATTTAAAATATAAAAATAATAATATTAATACACATATTAATATACAAACTTAACTGTATATAGCAAAATTCATAAAATTTTTCTTATCCGAAAGCTGAAACGGATAGGTCTGACACATAAGCGCTTACACATTTTAGCTCAACGGGGCCGACCGATAAACAAGGGTAGTGATCTTGGCCTCGCGCGCGCGCGAGAGAGAGAGAGAGAGATGCTCAGGATATTGGCGAGGAGAGCAGCTTCGGCTTCATCAGCCCTGAATTCGCATCCATGGATTGCTCACTCATTAAAGACAAGGCCTTTCTGCCTTGGAGTCCTTCCCGACGGCATTGACCGTACCTCCGAGCCCTTCGCTCGCAACTCTGACGCCATGGACGACCTCATTTCCGACCTCCAATCTCACATAACCAAGGTCCTCCCCTTTCACTCTCTCTCTCTTACTGTACATATATTTTGTGCTATAACCGATCGATTGTGTTTCTGGAAGGTGTTGGCTGGAGGAGGAGCGGATGCCGTGAAGAGGAATAGGAGTAGGAATAAGCTTCTACCGAGAGAAAGAATCGATCGCCTGCTTGATCCCGGTTCTTCGTTCCTTGAACTTTCGCAGGTTTTCTCTCTTCTTTTTTCCTTCTTAATTTAGAGGCGAGTTGGGAATGATCTTCGTACAATTTTTTTGCCTGATTCATTGATCACTAGTACAACTTAGAATTTAATCATTTGGTGCAATATATTAGAAAGCTTGCATTTTTCCTTCCGGTTCAGGATATAATCATAATTCACGGGTTAATCGGCAAGCTCGTGTTCCCTTTGTTAATTAATTGGACAATTTTGACTTGATGCATTTGTAACATAAGATGCGAGCGTCTAAATAGTGTGCTTTGTGACAAAGCTTGCAGGCCATGAATTATATGAAGACCCCTTGCCATCCGCTGGCATCATTACTGGCATAGGTCCAGTGCATGGACGGCTTTGTATGTTTGTGGCTAATGACCCTACCGTTAAGGGAGGGACTTACTATCCTATAACCGTTAAGAAGCATCTTAGGGCACAAGAGATTGCCGCTAAATGCAATTTACCTTGCATATATCTTGTTGATAGTGGAGGCGCTTATCTTCCCAAGCAGGCTGATGTCTTCCCCGACCGGGATAATTTTGGTAGAATTTTCTATAATCAAGCTGTAATGTCTGCTGAAGGAATTCCCCAAATTGCGCTGGTATTGGGTTCATGCACAGCTGGGGGTGCCTATATACCTGCAATGGCCGATGAAAGTGTAATGGTCAAAGGGAACGGCACTATTTTTCTAGCAGGGCCCCCACTTGTGAAGGTTAGTTCCGGACCTTCTGGTGTTTCAAAGTGACTCATAGGGTAATTCTGTGGATCTGTTTCGTGATTCTAGGCGTCTTTTGTGTTAAATGGAATATTATTAAGGGCTCACACGTGTGCTAGCTGTGATGGATTGGTCTGCGGATATGTTTATAACAATTAGTTTGTCAATATATTCCTCAAAATTCTATCCTTTATTCTAAAGAGATGAGTCCATAGGCTGCTACAGGAGAAGAAGTATCTGCCGAGGATTTGGGGGGTGCCACCGTGCATTGCAAGACATCAGGAGTTTCAGATTACTTTGCTCAAGGTATTTGCTTTTCTACCTTTAAGGCATCTCTTCCTAAATTCATTATGACCCTCTCAGTGTTTTATGCTTAATGCTTATGTAAGAGTTTTTACGCTGGCCATGCCACACCAGTTTACTGAAATTCTCATTGCGAGTTTTAGCTTTCAATTTTATGTCATGAAGTTTTGTTTTTCCTGATCTCTCTATCTCTCTTTCAATTTTTGTGCTGGCGATTGTATATGTAATTTTATATCTTCTTGTAGACGAACTGCATGGACTTGCTCTTGGTAGGAACATCATTAAGAACTTGCACATGGCTGGGAAGGAAGGGCTATTAAATAGATTGCAAAATATAAACCAGGAATATAAAGAACCATTATACGATGTGAAGGAACTTCGTTCCATTGCACAAACTGACCTTAAGCAGTCCTTTGATATACGATCAGTTATTGCTCGCATTGTTGATGGAAGTGAGTTTGACGAATTCAAGAAATTGTATGGCACTGTGAGGACATTTGCATCACTTCAACTTCTTTGGTTTTTATTTGCTTGCTTTTGATATTCATACATCTTTTATCTCATTTGTGTCTATGCAGACTCTTGTAACGGGTTTCGCTAGGATTTTTGGACAGCCAGTTGGAATTATTGGAAACAATGGGATATTATTTAATGAATCTGCTCTAAAAGGGGCCCATTTCATTGAACTATGTGCTCAGCGAAACATTCCTTTGGTCTTCCTTCAGAACATCACTGGATTTATGGTATGTAAGCTCACTGTTAATGAAGCTTTCTAACATCTTAGTGTCACTATAGTTTCATAGAAAAGAACTGAAAATAAGGGTCCCATTAAAATCATGTGGTAGATTTCTCTTATGATGGGTGATTCATGTCCATTCTAGAATGAGGGGATGATGCTGTACAAAGTTTGATAATTGAGTGATGATTGAAAGATCCATTAAAAGGACATGGAAGGTAGTAAGGTCATGAGTTAAAAACTCACTGAACTAAGATGTAACCTACAAATCAAACAGAAAAGGAAATCCATTAAACGGTGCAGCAAGTTTATGCTGGATATAGCTAATGTTGGATAAAGTATTGGAGTTTAGAAAGTACTAGTAGATGTTGAATTTAAAAAGAAATTGGTAGGAAAAAGGGAATAAAAATGGACCAAGTTCAGAATGAGTTTTCTATGATCTTCTCGTAGGCCTCTAATCCAAGTAATGTCAGTCTCTTCTGTTGGAGAAAAGAGAGGAGCTTGGGCCACATTTTTGTAGTTCAATGGAAACTCCCTTTTTGGTTTACATCTTGGTTTTTGTGACCCTCCTTGAGGTATAATATATACAGAGTTGGTAAAATCCCAGATCATAATGGTTGATATTCATTTGGTAGGTTGGCTCAAGATCTGAGGCCAATGGCATAGCAAAATCTGGAGCAAAGATGGTCATGGCAGTTTCCTGTGCGAAGGTTGGTGCCTCATATTTAATTTAATTTAAATCTTATTCTTTTGTAAGTTCTTTGATTTATAACTAATCAATAAAAGAACAAAAAGCAAGATATGAAAGAAAGTGATTTACTCCTGCACCGTTTCCAATGCATTTTTCTAGGTTCCCAAAGTTACTATAATTGTCGGTGGAAGCTTTGGTGCTGGAAATTATGCAATGTGTGGTCGTGCTTATAGTCCTGACTTCATGTTCCTTTGGCCAAATGCCAGAATTTCTGTAATGGGTGGTGCTCAGGTAGTCTTTTTCACCCAATACATTCTTGCATATGAGATATCGTATTTTTGTTCGAGGTATATTGTTTCCTACGAAAAAATGATGGTAAAAGCATAAGATCTGCTTCTTTTTGAGTTTTAGTTAGATACCATGTCTTCCTGATTAACCAAATTATCTGCAGTGGAGAATGGTTCCCAAAGTGTTGAATCTATGATCTATCAATCTAAGTTGTTTCAAGTGTAGATTGGCATTGTTTTCTTTGAATATTCAGGCTGCTGGTGTGCTATCTCAAATTGAAAAAACTAACAAGAAAAAGCAAGGGATTCAGGTAAAAGTTTGTGTCTTTGGCGGAAAGATGGCTTCTTATTTCTCTGTTCTATCAGGGTGTGTTTACTCATCTTTGTGCGCGATTTGCGATTTGCATGATGTAATGTAGTGGGACAAGGAAGAAGAGGAAAAATTCAAGGCAAAGGTCGTGGAGGCTTATGAGAGAGAAGGGAGTTCGTATTACTCCACGGCAAGGCTCTGGGATGACGGAGTTATTGATCCAGCCGACACAAGAAAAATCATTGGTCTCTGCGTTTCTGCTTCTATGAACCGCGACATAGATGATACCAAGTATGGTGTATTTAGAATGTGATGAGAGATCATTTTATGTACAAGAAGAAGCAGCCAAAGCTGTGCTGCGCAGAAAACCTGATGCGTTCATTTGAAATCTTGTTAGCTTGTATGTGAAAGAGGAGCAAGCAACAAATTGAAAATTTCAACTAATTAGATGGTCCTATTTTAAAGAGAGAGATGCATATCACGTTGTCGAAAATTTTCGGCAAGTAATTGGGAAAAATTTGAATTGGATAAACATAAACTATCTTGAAAGAATCTCATTATATATAATTTGGCAAGTAATTGGGAAAATTTTGAATAACTGGATAAAACCAAAACTATTTCAAAAGAAAATTTTAACTTCTAAGACCTTTTGTAGTGGTGCATTCCTCCAAGTAATAATCATAAAATATAGTGTTAAAAAAAATTACTTATTATTATAAATAAATTGGAATTGAAGTGCCAAGAAGCGCCCGTGGCCTAATGGATAAGGCGTCTGACTTCTAATCAGGCGATTGTGGGTTCGAGTCCCACCGGGCGTGCGTGTTTCAATTAAAATTTTTTTTAATCCATTGGATGTGCGTGTTTTAATTAAATTTTTTTTTCCCCGCAACAGAGCCGTGACCCAGCTGTAAACTGAATAAACACACGTTATTTTTCACAATATTTTATATAATAATATTTTAAAAAGAGAAAGATTTTTTTAAAATATCTTATAAAACTAATATTATTTTATAAAAACACCATTATTTTTTAAGATGTGTTTTACTTAAATTTTTTTTTCCAATGGTCTCCCCCAACAGAGTCGTGGCCCAGCTGCCCCTTGAATTGAAAAATGTTAAAAACACATTATTTTTTACAATATTTTTTAAAATAAAATAATATTTTTATAAAATATCTTATAAAATTAATATTATTTTATAAAAATATTTTTATTTTTTAATATATATTATAAAATATATTGTATAAGTATCATTACTCACCTGAACTATCCCCCCTCAAGGCCCCAGCCCCCGGCAAATAAAAAACGTGCGCCAGCCACACTTCTCTCTCTTCTTTCTCCGTTTCTTCCCATTTTACTTTTATTTTTCCTGCTCATAGAATAGAAATCTGATTCGACTCGAGCACATAACCTTTTCTCCTCTTCCCTTCCTCATTTTTGCCCATGGCTTCCTATACTTGTTCTTTCTCTGCTCCTCTCTCTTTCCCACGCGCTGCTCAGCGCTCCGCTTTATCTCCATCTCCCTGTTACTGCCATTTCAGGAGACCTACAGGAGGACTCCCATTTCCCTCCCGTTTCCGCACCCTCCAGGGGCCTAGGGTTCCAACACCTCCTCCTCTCCCCCTCAAGATTCTCTGTGCGCGTCTTTCCAGAGGTACTCCGTCTCTGATCCAAAGATTATTGTTGCTTTTTTCTTTTGTTTCTTTTTTCCTTCCTTCAATTTAAGGCTTGAGGGTATATACTATAGTTAGTCTCCGTTTGGCCTCCGAGATAAGTCCGCAAAAGAAAGAGGCACTTGTAGATTTATGTTAGATGTATACATTTCTCTGCTTGTAGGCATAAGATTAACAGTCTATGCATGCGAATGTATTCGTTTGTCCCTGTTTGATTCTCACCTTTTAGATGTACTATTAGACGTAAGATTAACTATTCAAGCGTGCAAATGTAGTTCTTAGCCTCTGATTGGTTCCCGATAGAACTCCGGGCGATAGAGAGACCTGTAGATGTGCTACGTTTTTCTATGTTATTAGGCCTAAGTTCAACAATAATACCCAGACTCAGCCCAACAGTTGTGAAACGCTATTTTTATTTTCTTCCTCTTCTTTCTGGAACAAACATATTTTGGTTCTGTAAAGGCATGTGATGATGAACAACCTAGTCTTTTTTACCTACGCATTCATCTTTTTTTGCTTTATAGTCATGTGAGTATAGTTATTCATGTATGTTTGGTTTCCAAGAAAAGTCCAGAAAAGAAAGACTTATAGATGTGCAAAGCATGACTTTAGTAATAATGTTGAGACTCAGCCTAACAATTGTGAGAGACGCCCTTTCTTTCTTTCTTTCTTTCTCTCTTACCTTTTTTGAGAAAAGGAAACTATTTTTTGATGAATTTTGAGAAAAGGAATCTTTTCTTGCTATATAGTGATGTTATGATGAAAAGCCCAAGTTATTTTCTGCGAAATACTGTGCAAATTCTTTTTTGGCTTTGATTTATCAGTTCTTCAGTTTTTATTGCCGGCAAATGGTACAATATGAAATAGTTTTCATGATTGTGCAATGAAAATGAGGATTTTAACTTAGGAAGACGTTAGGATTAGTATACCTTTCTCTATTACATAGCTTAATCAAGGGCTTGTGGGTTCTTCCTATTAACTTACTTTTGCTTAAATGTTTTGATTGGGCACACTCTTATATTGCATTCTTCTTCCTTGATCCTTCTAGTTTTTTCACCTTGTATTTGGATTTGCTCTTTCTTGTTTGCTTGGTAGAGTTTTAAGTACAAGATATACTACTGAGGCAGAAGATTGAAAACATTAAACAGAATTCTAACAACATTATGTTGATCTGTGCAGACCTGGTAACCAAAGAATCCTGGGAAAAATCGATTCTGAATAGTGAAGTCCCTGTCCTTGTTGAGTTTTATGCAAGTTGGTGTGGCCCCTGCAGGATGGTTCACCGGGTTATCGATGAAATTTCAGCAGATTATGCTGGGAGACTTAAATGCTTTGTGCTCAACACTGATAATGACTCGCAGGTTGCTGAAGACTATGAAATTAAGGCTGTACCCGTGGTTCTGCTCTTCAAGGATGGGGAGAAACGTGACTCTGTGGTGGGTACCATGCCAAAGGAGTTTTACGTTGCTGCTATTGAGAGGCTCCTGGAATCCTAATTGTGGTTCATTGCGTGGCTAGAAACCTGAAGTAAAGTTGATTGATTTTTCCTCACCCATACACAATCTTAATAACTCAAATCTTCCACGAGCATCTCTACATTGTTGTATCTCGACGTTTGTTTTGCTGGATGTTGGAGTAGTTCATCGATGTCATGGTGATGTCCACCTCTTTCGCCTTCCTCTTTTCTTGAATTTTGATCGAGGAATTGGCTTGAACAATGGAGACTGTTTTGTAGATATGTACGTCGGTTGTTCTTTTCGGTTTTGTAAAGCGGAAAAGTATATGTTTCTATGCAAGGATAGTAATGGTTTGGAACTATACGGAGGGTAGAAGGTGGTGATGTTATGCGAAATTTGGTTTCCTCTTCTCCTGACTGGAGGGAGATCAACTCTTTAACCTTTCTTTCTCGAGCAGCTTACGGGAAGGGGTTTCCGACTTGAGATGAAATGTTACTCTTTTATCTCTTAACTTGCCATGTCACTTGGCTTTTCTCAATCCAGACCTTGGTAAGTTTACGGTCTAGTCTATCTTGCCTGGTCAACTATGTAAAACCATTGTGACGCCCATGGTTCTGCCATTTTTGACTGATTTGCTTCTTTTTTCGCTTGGCCTAGATGTTATGAGCAATACTATTTATTCTAAATTTTGTGATTCTCAATTATATACCTGTTAATTAAATGAATATATGCTTAAACTGTATCACATCAGTATGCGTTATTGGAAACATTAGCATACCAAAGGAGTGAAGTTGGAACAAAGATCGCAAATGCTATCTAAAGTTGAAGAAAAAAATTGGAAATGGATTAAAAGTGGAATTTTTGTGGCCATAATAATGCTAACGACCCAAGCCAGCAGAAAGGCGGATTGTGCAACAGTCCAATGCCATTTGAATTTTGAGATATGCAAAGGGGAGCGGAAGGCAACACATCTGGACTTCCAATTCTTCCTAAAAAGCATTCATCAAAAGGTAAACGGGTTGGGTTGTGATGGTAACGGGATAAATATGTGTTCTGATAGCAAAGTAAAGTCGTAGTAGCTTTTCTTAAAATTATCGATAATGGAGTATTACTTTGAACATGTCGGACCTTTTCTTTTTATATTGGCTTTCCTTTTTCTTTTTCTTTTTTAAGTAAATAATGTATTTATCATCTTATTCTACATTTAAATTCATATAATTTACGTCTAAGCCAGACTTTTTAACTTTAAATGGTGGCGTGAGTACTTAATTCAAAAGCTGAAAATAATGTTTCTTTCTTTCTTTAGAAACAGTGTGAGATTTGTAAATGAATAATGTTAGTATTTCTCTTTATTTTGCCTTTTTTTTTTTTTACTGATTAAGAGAATGATTATTAGTATATTATTTTTTTTTTAAAAATATTTAAATATATTTAAAAAATGTTAAAAAAAAAGAAAAGTATAATTTATACTAGAGGCACACCAAGTGGACAAATTGATGGGACATAGTAGCACTATCCTTTGTAAATTGAGCAATGATACCCACACAGTATATTTTATAATATATTTCACAATACATGTTTTAAAGTGAGGGTATTTTTATAAAATAATATTATTTTTATAAAATATTTTATTAAAATATTTTTTATTTTAAAATATAATTATGTAATATGTTGTAAAAAGTTACGTGAGTTTATTATTTTTCTTACCTAGTTGGGAAGAAAGGCCGGCCATGGACTAGGATTGCTTTTATTTTGGATATGGAATAGATTTTTAGACGGGTCCCTCTATTTTCTCTACAAATTCCAAATAGACAAGCATAAGCCTTAGATCAAATCATTTCTCTGCATTTGTCCCCGACCAAAATTCACGCTTCACTTCTAGTAAGATTTTTCAGTTCCTCAACGCTCGGTTTTGTCTGGAAATTCCCAGGGACCATGACCAAAACCTTTGTCCTCTGATTTTGATGCACAGGTTTCCTCTCTGTGTCTCTATCTCTTCTTTTGTGGTCCTCTTTTTCAATTTAGATCTCTCTTTGATTGGATCACTTACCTTTTGCCTGTTCTTCAGGATGGATCTAAGTATCTTGGCTTCTGGGGACCTGACCGGAATTTAGAGAGGAGCTCTGGACTAATATGAGGTACCTTTTTTCCGATTTTTTTTTCTCTACGATGTTATATTCCGATCAAAATTGTCAATTGGGAGGCTCGTACTTGAAATTGTGAACGATTTTGTTTAGTGGGGTTGTTTTAGTTGCTGCCAAAACGCAATGATAATAATAATAATAATAATAATAATAATAAAAGTTAAAGGATTTAAACTTTTTGTAGTGGTGTTCACTGTTTGAGTAATTGAAATTTTTGCCGACCGGGGTTTAATAAAAATATATGTTCTCATAACGTTTTTATGGTAAAGTCGAAGTCAACTGTAGCGTAAAAAAAAAAAATGAATTTCTATGTTCTTTCTTGATTCTACGAGAGTCTAAGCGACCATACACAGTATCTCCCATCTATTATTGCCCAATAATTACATCTTGTTAGACTTTATTTACCAGCTTGCAGTACAATATCGAATAAGTAAAGCTGGAAGCGTGGAATTTTAGGTGCTGTTTGGAAGTGGAATTGAGAACAGTTTTCCTAGTATAAACGATAATGAAAAAGCATTTTAGGTAACTCATTCCTTTTAGTGGTAAAAGGACCTGGGACTCGAAGGCAGCCTGTTTCATAAATATTTCCATGAAACTGTGTCAGAATGCTCTGAAATTTCTTTCTTAACTGTGGGAACCTGCAGCAAAATCATGTTTTGATCAGGATCAGATGGTACTTATGGTGGGTCTATATAAACCTTGCTCTAACTATGTTTTTCACATGAATCTTTTGTTACCAATAAATTCGGTAATAATTTCGGAATGCTTTTATTGGTAAATAAGTTTGAATTTTATATTCAACGATCTGCCTATGCAATTATTATAATTAGAGGTCTAATGCAAATAACAGGATACAGGAAACCTTAATAACGGTTCTGTGCTGTAGTCTTAATTATTATGCCCTCTGCAGGGCTCAGCGCAACCCTTTGTCTTAATGACCAGTTTTTGTTTGGTCTAGAATTAACATATCTCATGTCCTCTGTACATCCAACCCTGCAAGAGTGTATGGCTTGAGATTACCAGCAATTCAACATTCTTATTCCAATTATCTAGCCGTTACACTTGGAGATTTTATCTAGTTGGGTTTTGTTGAAGAAACTTTAGTTTTTGTGAATCAAATAAGTAATCTTCTCTATTTTACTTTGCCTCAACTTTCTTATATTTGACATTTTGCTGTCATGATGGTAACCAACCCTGTTGAACTTACCAAATTGAGTATGCAAATGTGAGGAGTCTTTAACATGTTGGTTCAATACAAGACTGTCATTTTTTTATGGGTAAGAATAAAATTTTATTAATTTTTTTAAAATTATTGAAAGGAAAGAGGCATGTCCCAAGTATACAGGAAGTATACACGGAATACGCCTAGCTTCATCTAGGGACTATAAATGGATACTGGTAAATTATTGAAACTATCCCCATTATAATCAATAACCGAAGCCCGAGAAAAAAGAGTGTTGAAGAAGAATCTTTTCAGCTCATCCAAAGAAACGCTCTTGGTCTTCAAACACCTACCATTGTTCTCCATCCAAAGGCCCCACATAATACAATGACAAATCATTTTCCAAACCGCAGCAACATTTATATTACCCCGAAGACCCTTCCTACACCCAAACAACTCCACTAACCCTTCTAGGCATAACCCTTGCCACTCTGATTTGGTTGAAAATATCATCCCACAAGGACCTGGCCACCTCACAATGCAACAATAAATGGCCCACCGATTCCCCCTTTTTCTTACATAAATAACAACAATCCAGGGTACAAAAACCACATTTCCTTAGATTGTCAATGGTGAGGATTTTCTTGAGGGAAGTAGTCCAACTAAAGAAAGCAATCTTGGGAGGAACCTTGCATCTTCAAATACTCTTCCAAGGGAAATGGTTACCATGATGACCAAGAAGAGCCTTGTAAAAAGAACTAACTGAGAAACTCCAACTCCCGACCAGAGACTAAATCATCCTGTCCTCCCCAGAATCACCAATGTTCATCGCATACAACATGCAGAAAAACTCAGCAAAAGTACCAAGTTCCCAGTCCTGAGCTGCTCTCGTGAAGCATCAAGACCAACATCTTGCTGGCTGCAGGATTCTTCAACCAGTTTTTATTTTTTTACCGATAAAAAAAAAGAACTAAAATGAATTACGTGTCAGATTGTGTTGTCTGAAGCAGAGATCCCCGTAGTATTAGATTTTTTATGTTAAATTTCACGTGTTTACCAAATTTCACACTCCATAATAGTTTACCATGTTCAGCATTGTGCAATTTGAAATGCAGGTCACTACTGTCTTAAGTATCGTGCAAATAGGAATCATAGACCATGCTTTGGAGATAGGTTTCAGCAGTGGTTTATCCTTTTATCTCTTTTCATTTTGCAGATGTGAATGATGATTAATGGGCTATAATTATTAGACACAAATATGATCAGAATTCTGGTCTTAAGTCATTATTTGTATTGATCCAGTGGGTTACCCATTTGTTAGGTGGCTACTGAGTCTGATGTGGCTTGTTACCTATGGTTTTCTGTCTCCATGCATTTAATCATGTCTCTCTCTCTCTCTCTTAATCAATCCATTCTGTTTACTTATATAAAGAAAACATGTTTATCTCTTTTGACCCTTTTAAGTGATCCCGTGAACTATGGTGGTATAATACAAAATAATTTTCTATGCACAAGTACCTTATCCTATGTTGAAATTTTTAATGGGAATTGGATTTGATTACCCTGTGGATGCTTCTATTATGTCATGCTCAGTTTTCTTTTTCAAACACTTTGGCTGTAACATCAAATCCAGGTCAATTGTAACATGCTCTGATCTTATCTTCTTCTATATATTTATATCCCCCATTGATGCCTTTCCCCCACACTTGGGAATTGGAGTGCTTGTTGAGGATCTAGGCAAGTAGTTAAATTGAGGATATATAAGCAATCATTTCGAGTGGTATAAAGTGTCAAAGTCTTATTCTTTGTGTGTTGTGTAGACTAATTGCCACATCTATTGAAGAAAATAAACCCCCCACCCCCCCAAAAAAAAAAAATCTCTCCGTCTAGATTTTTCCTTTGTTACTGTGGACTATTAGTAGATTTGAACTTAGCCAGTCCAGTATTTTTAAGCCTTGTCAGCACCATATGGTGTTTATTTACATTTTCTGATCTCTTCCATGTGTAGGAACCTTTGATTTTATTAATGAAACAATGATGGCTAATCCAAATGCATCAACCTCAATGGTGTATTCAGACTCCTCTGAACAAAAGTCCCCACGTGTGTTGGGTTCAAACTGGAACATTCTTCAAACTTCTTCAAGCCATCACAGTCGAAGCTCCTCAGATGGTCTTGTTGCTATCCTTTGGGACATTGAGAATTGCCGTGTCCCAAGTGATGTTCGCCCTGAAGATGTTGCTGGTAATATTAGAATGGCTTTGCAGGTTCACCCTGTGATTAAAGGATCTGTTATGATGTTTTCTGCCTATGGAGATTTTAATGCCTTCCCGAGGCGACTCAGAGAAGGCTGTCAGAGAACTGGTGTCAAACTAATAGATGTTCCAAACGGTAGAAAAGATGCTGCTGATAAGGCTATCTTGGTCGACATGTTTCTATTTGCCCTCGACAACCCTCCACCTTCCACTATCATGTTGATATCTGGTGATATAGATTTTTCTCCGGCACTTCACATACTTGGTCAGCGCGGTTATACTGTGATCCTTGTCATCCCTTCTAGTGTTGGTGTTTCATCTGCACTCATTAATGCCGGTAAGTTTGTTTGGGACTGGCCTAGTGTGGCTCGTGGGGAAGGCTTTGTTCCCCCCACCAAGGTTGTAATGCCCCTTTGTGGAGGAGCTTCTGACATTGCAGGATATCTCATGGGATACCATGTCAATGACATCCCGGATGCCCTAAATGATGAAGAGGCAATTGTATATAGGGGTATCTCACAAAGCTATTGCAACTCGAGGGATCTCCAATTAGTGTCACAATCTTTATCAGATTACAAGAAGAGTTCTTCAACCTCGTCTTGTCTTCCTACTACTTTGAGGTCACAGAGTCTTCCTTCTGGCTTGAATGAAGTATCGGGAGGTGGTGTTTGTCCTGGTGATCAGATGGAATCTAGTTTGTGGGTACAGCCTGGAGACCTAAATGGTCTAAAGGCTCAATTTGTAAAGTTATTGGAACTTTCAGGAGGATGCCTGCCCCTGTCCCGAGTTTCAGTTGAGTACCAGAAGTTTTGTGGGCGAATTCTCAAAGTATCAGAGTATGGAGCGTCCAAGCTTGTAAAACTTTTCAAGAAGATGGATGACACAATGACTGTAGAGGAGAAGGGCCATCAGAAGTTTGTCTATCTTCGAAATTGGAAGGCAGGCCCTAGTGCGCCTCCTTTGGTTTTGACCAGGAAGGATAAGAAAGGAAAGGGGACCCAGGAAGAGTGTATGAATAATGTCACAGGCAGTGGCTCTTCAGATGTGTTTTCAGATGAAGAAAGAGTGGTTATAGAAGCACATGATGTGAGCAGGGGCCAAGGAGATATCAATCAGGGAACAGTGGCCAATCGTGAAATTGATGACTGTTGTCTTGAGCAGTTCAAGTATGAGTTGCAAGAGATTCTAGTCAGCTATTCTTGTCGGATTTTTCTAGGTTGCTTTGAGGCGATATACGAGCAACGGTACAAGAAACCACTGGAATATCAAAGATTTGGTGTGGATCAGCTGGAGGAGCTGTTTGAGAAAGTGAGAGATGTGGTGGTGTTGCATGAAGAACCCACAAGCAAGAGGAAGTTCCTGGCTGCAGGTGATGGCTAGACAAACAAGGCAGTTGAGATTGGCATACCCTTGTGATGGTTTTACCTGATATATATATATATATAGAGAGAGAGAGAGAGAGAGAGAGAGAGAGAGAGAGAGACAAACAAACGCATAAAAAGACAGACTCAAGCTTTTTCTTTTTTCAGTTTGCCCTGCATGGATATGAGCTTTTAACATTGAAATTTCCATGTAAGACTCTTGCCTAATCATTGTAACTGATTAGCTGCTGCTAATGGAGATCTGTATGTAAATTGATCTGCAAGTTGTTTTTGTAACTTGCCTAATCACGATGCTAGTTGTTTCTGCATCTGATCATTATAATCAATGATAGATTCAGTTTTCTTTTCCTCTTCAAGTGTCCTCAACTCAACAGGAGAATCTCGGCTGTTGTGTCCTTCTAAATATGTAAACGAAGGATAGTAGCATACCTCGGCCTTTTTGTTCCTTTCTATTTTTTAGGGACGTTTTGTTCGAAACTTCAGTGAAACTTGATTGGTTCCTGCATCCTGAATCCTATCATGGCTAACAGCAAAATATCCGTGAACTTTCTGTGTGCAAATACCGGAGTTCCCAGTAAAAAAAGGGTCAGAAAAGAAGGAAGATCAGTGCAGCTGGTATTGATCTTCTTGTTCTGTATTTGCTTGGAATGGAATGGATGTGTGAAATTGAAGGTATACCTATATTCTTCAGAAGCTAGAAGGAGCTTCAGAATCATGACAAAATTCATTATATACGTGTATTTTGCACAGGTTGTTTTCAGAGAACATTATGGAAGAGGTGAGGTAGCTGAAGGCTTGAGTTTTGGTAGCGTAACAAAGTTTTGTGTGGAAATTGGGCTATGTATTGTAAGCGCTTTTGGCAACAATGCTTTTTTTTTTTTTTTTTTTTAATGCTTGTGTTCGTTTGTAAGTATATGATCATGCGATTATCATCGTATTGAAATATTATAGAATGTATTAACATTTTATATATTTGAATAGAATTAAATATGACTAGGGCTGCAAACGAACCGAGTTATGTCGAATTCGAACTAGAGGTCGCGAGTTTGATTAACATATATATCTGCTCGGACTCGACTCGAGCTCGAAAAATATTAGAGATTTTTGATTGAGCTCGGCTTGCCTAACATATATTAAGATCGAGTTTGGCTCGAACTCGAATACCAAAAATAAATGAGCTTATACGAACTCGAGCTCGAGCTACTCAACTTTGTCTGGACTTCACGACTTAAATACTTGTTTCAGGTTTCATGGCATGGGTTCAATGGTGGAGGGAGACACCGACAACAACACACAGATGCGGATGAGAGAGAGAGCTGCAGGGAGATGGAAGAGGTCGAGGCGCAGCGGCAGTGGCGCGAGGTGGACGACAACGCAGAGGAGGTGCGGCAATGTGCATATTCTCTGCAGCAGGAAGAAGAGAGAAAGAAGAAAAAAGAAAAAAGAAACAAGAAAAAAGACAAAACAAGAAAAAAGAAAGAAGACGAAACAAGAAAGAGGAGAGGGAGGCTGGGGGGTGGGGACGGCGCATTGAAGAAGAAAAGAAATAAGAAGGGGCTCTAGGTTTTATCATGGTCAAAACGCATAGCTTAATCAAAAGGGGTTGGGCCATTACTTGAAATGGGCGACATCAACTTCACACACACAGTTCAAAAGAAATAAAACACTATAAATCAACTATAAAAAGCCCAAACTCAAAAAATTAAAATAAAATAAATAAAAGACATTAAAATAAAATACACTATAACCTTAGCAATTAAATAAATAATATAATATATATAGAAATATTACGAGTATTGTGACGAGCCCATAACGAATCAAATCGAGTTTATACGAATTTTGTTCACGAGCCTACACTGAGTCGAGTTGAGATTACACGAGTTTAGCTCGTTTAATATTCGAACCAATATTAGTAATTACGAACAACTCATTTATCAAATGAACCAAATCCGAATCGATTTTATACGAGTCAAGCCCAAGTTGTTCACGAGCAACTCTGTCCGTTTGCAGCCCTAAATATGACTAGATACTCAACATAATATATGAACAGTTCCTTAAAAGTTTACTTGAATTGTAAAAATACAACATATACTGCAAATGTCAAGATGCTGATTTCAGATACATGAACCATTTTTTTCCCTATTGATTAAGTTGCATTCACTGACATCTAAAAGATTTAAGTTTAGAATGTGAAGAATCATGTTTACCGGTGACCTGTTTATTAATTTGAAGAGCCTGAAGAATGACGCAGTATTCTGTATCGTAAAGAACAGGCATCAAGACTTGCCGTCACCGATTGTGTTTTAACAACCAAGACAACAATCACCGAATAGAGCAGCTGATAAAACTAAATTTTATTTGGTGCCCTTTCTTTTCTTCGCCGGTCTAAATTTGCTAAAAAGTTATATCGGGCAACAAATGTATAAAACATCCCATCATGAACTGGAGATGCAAATCACAGCACTCAACGGTCTTAATTCCCAATGAGAAGTGATCACGACCTCATTTAAGATGCCAAAAGTTTCTTGATTCCCCCGACTTCTGCTCAGCAGTCAACCTTGTTGGGAATTTGATGTTGGACTTGATTCTTAAGGTTACCTCTCTTTAAGGGATCTTTTGGTATTGGCATACCTTCTTTTGGGACAATCTCCTCGTAGTTTGGATGAATTACAATGTTGATGGGATAGTCAAGCTCCTTCCATCAAGTGTTGTGAGATGGACTCTGTAACCTGTTAAAAATCTGCAGGAATGTCATTTGGCTGCTCGTTCCCTTTCTCTGGGAAGGTGATTTTTGTTCCCTTCTTCCACCCATGCTTAATCTCGATGGCTAGAATTTCCTTCACACGTAAGGTCTTCCTGCAAAACAAGATTTACAATTACTTAACCAAAACTAGATAAAGATAATTCCAATTTCTAGAAACAAAACATGGCAAGAAATAACCATTTAAACAATCCAAGAACGTCTGAAAATGGAACAGATTTGGACAACCTATCTGCAACCAATGGTAGCCATATCACGGCCTAAAGCTTCATAATGAGCAAAAGGAACATCTCCAATAAGTAGTGCTTGTTGGGATAGCATTGACTACTTTAGAAATTGCAGCCATCATCAATAACAATTGAGTGTTGGCAACAATAGTGGGATGGAATGCAGTAACAACAATCCCCCATGCCACTGCCACTGCAGCCATCACCATAGACACTATCCCTGATTCTCTGTCCTAATCAAACTGCAGTCATAAAACTGACATGGCCACCACCAAATGACCAATTCATCCCATGCAATCAATTCAGAGCAAGATAAGCACCGCCAATGGTAGAGACATTGATTCAATTCAATCTGCTGAACCTATGCGTGTTTTTTGCGTTTATGTATATAAGCACAAGTTCCATCAATTTTGTATTGTGGGTTCTTGTCAATATCACTCATGTGATGTCTTGAAAATTGTAAACAAATTCGAAAGAGAAAGTAAAAAAAGACAAATAAATAGAAAAAAAAAAAAAACTCACTTTTCCCAAGCATATTCATTCACACATACTTGAAATAAGACTCGAAATAATACTTTTGCTCAAACAAAAAATACATCTATATTCGTTTATAACAATAACATACATATATGTTTATAACACCACAACAAAAACAAAACAAAACTCATAAACTGACTTGAGAATACAAATCTGTCAAAAAGAAAAAACTAGCACTCAAAACTCAGAAATCTGGCTTAAGTTTAGTGTAGAAACAATTTTTTCCTCAACACCAACATCAGGTAAACTAGCTTGAGCAACTAGTTTTTGCTTTATTTATTCTACTTTTGGAATATATGAATGAGAAACAATTTTTTCCTCGACACCAACATCAGGAACAAAGTTTGCCTTGTGTTTTCTCGACAAGATGTTTTTCAACTGGTTGTTGGTTCTCTTCTTTTGGGCATATAATTTTAATTTATGGGTAAGGTCTATTAGTGATAATAAACAAACAGGAGGTTCTCTACTAAACCTCAGAAATCCTAGACAAGTAAACCCCTTATACTTGAGGTTTGACTACTTTGAATGTTCAGTGAAATACCCATTTATTTTCATTCCCACTCTCTCATACTGCGAAAAGAAAAGTTAAAACTTATCAAAATCATCACAGTTTGCATATAAGACCTTTTTTTTTTGAGTAAACAGATAAGAGAATGGCGGTGCTCATGGTAGGAGCAAGAGACTGCCATAAATTCTGGAACTGCAAGGGAAGTAACCATTGTTGGGAAGATTGTAAAAATCGATACAATGGAAAGGGAATGTGCAACTTATGCACAACACCATTTAAAAGATTGCAACACAGTAGCTAGTAATATGAGGCGAGTTTATGTGTTTTTCGTTCAAAGAGATTCCGATGGTGTTCCCTCTCGAGAAACCAGTCACCGCAACCCCCACTAAACTCTGTAATAAAAAGCATTAAAACTAATTATGCTATACGCAGATCTGACATTTTCAACAATTACAGATCGATGTCTGTAGTTCTTTCCAACTGTGCTTAAACCAAAAAGGAATCCAAAAGGATTTTACCTTCTTCTCGGATTCCTTCTTCTTTTCCGACCTCTGTATCTTGCTCTCCACTGTCGGATCGGATACGCACGGCTGGCTCGCTCTTCACCTTCTCCAAGTACACGGTGGCAAGGATGAGTTGAGAATCTGATGCTACTCCAACTTCCGACCTCGGGCGAGATCTCCCTCTTTCAGAACTGCAGAATGTGAAGTGTGAATCTGATGCTACTCATTATTTCTCGCTTCTTTCTTCTTTCTTCTTCCTTTTTTTCTTTTTCAAAACTGCTAGCTGATGTAACCGAGCCATGTCGGATTAGTGCGCGACGACTGTGCTAATACGACTATACAAAAGCTTGACCCTTGGCAACTCCCAAAGGTCTCAAAATCTGATCACGAACAAGAAGATTTCTCAGAAGAGCCTCTCCTAAGGTCCCCCAGCATCCGCTAAAAAAATGTTCACGCTTCTCTCTCACCCCAGTAAGATTATCACCGAAACTACCATTACAAACTTCAGCAGTGTCCCATGTCATCGTTCTCGGTGCGCTTTCTTTCACCACCCTTGTCCTCTCCCGCCCCTGCATGGCGCAGGACAAGGCACACAGCTACTCCGGCGGTGGCACCGGTTATGGAGGAGTTGGTCCTGGCGAGGCTGGAACCCAGAGTGGAAAAGAGAGAAGGCTACTGGGTGTTGAAGGAGAAGTTCAGGGAAGGTATAAATCCTCAGGAGAAGGTTAAGCTTGAGAAAAGAGCCTATGAAGCTTTTCATGGAAGGCGGAATAGAAGAGTTGGCCAAGATGTCGCTGGAGGAGATTGACAAGGCTAAGGTTACTAAGGTTGATATTGATGTAAGGCTTAAGTGGCTTGGTCTCTTCCATAGGAGAGAGCATCAATGTAAGCTTTATGCTATAATGAAACAGAAATTTGACTTCTTTTTTTAATTAATTATAAAGAAAACAAATTGTTCGACTTAGATTAAGTTGATGGGTTGGATTCCCTTTTATCTGCTTCGTTGCTCGGTATATATTGGAAGGAAAAAGTAATCTGATATATTGTAGACTACTTAATTGATAACCAGAGAAAATCTAATGACAGAAGGAGATCGGCTATTTTGAACCATCCACTTTATTCTTGATGCAATTTGCTTTCGTTGGTGATGATCAGATGGTAGATTTATGATGCGAGTTAAACTACCTAATGGGGTGACAACCAGTGCACAGACTCGATACTTAGCAAGCGTGATTAGAAAATATGGGAAGGATGGGTGTTCAGATGTGACAACCAGGCAAAATTGGCAAATACTTGGAGTGTTACTGCCTGATGTGCCAGAAATACTTGAAGGTCTTGCAGAAGTTGGGTTGACAAGCCTGCAGAGTGGAATGGACGATGTGAGAAATCCTGTTGGGAACCCCCTTTGCAAGCATCGACCCACATGAGATAGTTGATACAACGGCCTTATGCCAGTTTGTTATCACAATTTATCATTGCCAATTCATGCGGTAGCCCGGCCGTCACTAACTTGTGAGTTGCTTTGGCCCCCTAAACAGCATAAATAATACTTTTCCGTTTGTTCTAGTTAAGAGTACCCCCCCCCCCCCCCCCCCCCCCCCCCCCCCCCCCCCCCCCCCCCCAAAAAAAAAAATAATAATAATAATAAAAAATAAATAAATATGCAAGGGAAAGTTCAGGTTGTTTGTTGGGGAGGTTCTTCATGGGGTTGCAACAATCTTTTATCTGTGAAGTCATAGCCTATGTGTGACAAAATTTGATGTGTAGGCTATTGAATGCTGAATAGAGGATCACATTAGGCCAAGAGTGGTGGGTAAAGGTTAGGTATAATTGCATAAGTGACATTTTTAGTAAAGGCTTGTTAATTTGTGTCTGAGCAGGCCAAGGAAGTGGAATGTTTGTGTAGTGGGTTCTCATGATCTTTTTGAGCATCCTCTCGTCAATGATCTTGCCTACATGCCTTCTCTGAAGGATGGAAGGTTCGGTTTCAATCTGCTGGTTGGAGGCTTCTTTAGTACCAAGCGATGTGCCGAGGCAGCCCCTCTTGATGCCTGGGTCTCAGCAGATGACGTGATCCCGTCATAGCAGGATATTCAAAAGTATCATTTACAATTCCAACGTTTCTGATGACACTATAAAATCTGAAAGCATCAGAATTAGTCTTCCTTTTTTTTTTTTTGGTAGCATGCAGTCCTTTTTTTCCCCAATTCTGATTTGTTGATACTATCCACATGATTATTACAAGTAATTTAATTGAATACAGGGAATAGAAGGATTCAGGTCAGAGGTAGTGAAAAGAGTGCCTCAACAAGAGCTGGAGAGAGCTTCTACTGAAGACATAATTCGGAAGCAATGGGAAAGGAGAGAGTATCTTGGCGTTGTTAGACATATTAGCTCCGATAAATCAGCACCTCATAAGATAAATCTGTCACAGCTGTTACCTAGTTGTTGCTGTAGTTATCTAGCGTCCATCCACAGAAGCAAGAAGGTTTTAGTTACGTGGGTCTTCACATTCCTGTAGGTCAGGTCCAAGCAGACGACATGGATGAACTAGCTCGTTTAGCCGACACATGTAAAACTTTATAATGGAAAACAGAGGACTGCATGAAAACTTGTATATATTCTCATTGCTTTCGTATCTTAAAAGAGCTGTACAAAGGGTCTATTTATACACTTCATTTACCCAAGCATAGCTATAACAAACTTAACCAACTTAACTGTATAGCTGTAACAGATTTAACTAACTCAACTGATTATTTACAATTTTAAGATAAAACTTTCTGTTTGGCTTCTAGAGATTGTAATTCTAATTTTTCTATGTGATTTTCTATATTCCAACACCCCCCCTCAAGATGAGAATGTATATTAATCATTCCCATCTTGCGAATAAGGTGATGAAAATTGAGAGATCCGAGAGGCTTAGTTAATATATCTGCTATTTGGAATCTGGAAGGAATATGAATGATTTTTATAAGACCTTCCTGCAGCTTTTCTCGAACTAAATGGCAGTCCAATTGGATATGCTTTGTCCTCTCGTGGTGTACTGGGTTTGATGCAATCTCAGAGGCAGGTTTACTATCCGTGTATAGAAGTGCAGCTTGAGTATGTTCAATGGTTAAATCAGATAACAGGTAATTTAACCATTGAAGTTCACAAGTAGTTGATGCTAATGCTCGATATTCAGACTCTGCAGAGGACCTACTGATTGTGGGTTGTTTCTTTGATTTCCAAGAGATGAGAGAATCTCCTAGAAATATTGCAAAACCAGTGACACTCCTTCTAGTATCAATGCAGCCGCCCCAATCACTGTCTGAGTAAGCCTTTAGATGTAGTGGAGACTTGGCAGATAAGAAAATCCCTTGGCCTGGTGTTGCCTTGATGTATCTAAGAACTCTCTCTGCTGCCTTGAGATGTGAGGTGCTAGGATTGGCCATAAATTGACTCAATGCCTGTACTGAATAAGCAAGATCAGGTCTAGTAATTGTTAGATACAACAATCGACCCACTAGTCTTCTATAAGATGCTGGATCAGATAGAGGGTCTGATGAGTCATTTGCAGTTAATTTCAAGGTTGATTCCATAGGGAAAGCAGCTGGTTTGCATCCAGAAAAACCACTATCATGTAGAATGTCAAGGGCATACTTTCTTTGACATAGAGCAATACCTTTGGCTGACCTAGCTACCTCAATCCCCAAAAAGTACTTCAATTCACCCAAGTCTTTTATTGTAAAAGATTTATGCAAAAAATCCTTCACAGCAGATATAAGTTCTAAGTTGGTGGAAGCAACAATGACATCATCTACATATATCAATAGAGCAATGAAACTATTTTCAGTTTTCTTGATAAAAAGAGATGAATCTGACTTTCCTTGAGTAAAACCAAATTGAAGTAGTGAAGTGGACAGTTTTGAAAACCACTGCCTTGAGGCCTGCTTTAGGCCATATAAACTCTTTTTGAGTTTGCATACTCAAGGGTCATTAGGGGTAGAAAAACCAGGTGGTAGCTGCATATATACCTCTTCATTTAAATCTCCATGCAAAAAAGCATTATTTACATCAAGTTGATGTAAATACCAATTGTTTGATGCGGCTACAGCTAGTAATATTCTCACTGTTGTCATTCTAGCAACAGGTGAAAAAGTATCAAAGAAGTCAAGTCCCTCTTGTTGAGTGTAGCCCTTGGCTACCAATCTAGCTTTGTGTCTGTCCAATGTGCCATCAGCTTTAAATTTTATGCGATAAACCCATTTGCAACCTATTGCCTTTTTGTTAGGAGGCAAAATTGCAAGTTCCCAAGTTTTATTAGTTTCAAGAGCTTTAATTTCATCTGCCATGGCTTGTTGCCATTGAGGTTGTGAGATGGCTTGTTTAAAAGTTCTTGGTTCAGATATAGAAGAGACAGCATGAGCAAAAGCTTTGTGATTGTTGGAAAGTTTAGAATCAGAAATGAAAGAAAGAATTGAATAAGGTTTACCTGAAGAAGGATAGCAAGGAGGTTCATGGACAGCTGAAGAACTTTTAATCAAATTACCACAATAATAATTCTGCAAGTATTGAGGAGAATGCCTAATTCTTTCAGATCTTCTCAAATTTGTAATATTATGAGATGGTAATGAAACAGAATTTTCTGGAGAAGGTGAAGCAGAATTTTCTGTAGAAGGTGAAAGAGAATTTTCTGTGGTAGGACAGTCATATATTTGAGGAGAATTTGGAAAAACAAATGGGATATGGATAGAGTTAGGAATAAATGGAAAAATAGATTCATGAAATGTGACATTTCTAGATATGAAGGTTTTGAGAGTAAGTATATCAAGCACTTTGTATCCTTTTACATTTGGTGGATAACCAAGAAAGATGCATTTTGAAGCTTTAGGTGAAAACTTCCCTCGATTATTTTTTAGTGTGCTTGCAAAACACAAACATCCAAATACTTTGAGATATTTGTAAGTTGGTTGTTTATGGAATAAGAGGTAATATGGTGACTGATTGTTTAAGATTGAAGAAGGGGTACGATTAATGAGATGGGTAGCTGTCAAAACACAATCTGTCCAGTAAGATAGAGGTAAATTGCTTTGAAATAGAAGGGCTCTAGCAACATTTAGTAGGTGTTGATGTTTTCTTTCAACCCTACCATTTTGCTGTGGAGATTCAACACATGATAATTGATGTATTATTCCATGCTCTTGATAGAAAAGAGGCATGTTAAACTCCTGACCATTATCTGTTCGAAGAGTTTGAATATTTGTGTTGAATTGAGTTTGAGCATATTTGATAAAACTGGTAAGTATAGATCTTGTATCAGATTTTGCTTTCATGAGATATAGCCATGTAAAACGACTATGGTCATCTATGATTGTAAGAAAATAGCTATATCCAGAATAAGAGGCTGTAGAAAAGGGACCCCAGATGTCAACATGAACTAACTGGAAATTTTTATTTGATTGACTGTTTGATACAGGATATGGAAGCTTCTTTTGTTTAGCTAAGGGACATATTTCACATACATGATTTTGTGAAACTTTTACAGAAGGGTCAAGATTACTAATTATTTATAATCTTGTAGATGGAATATGTCCTAATCTAAGATGCCATATATGAGGATTGTTATTACATAAATGAACTAAGGCAGTAGAAGAAGGACCAATCGAATCAGGCATTTTTCTTTTATTTAAGGCAGGAAAAGATAAGTGGTATAAACCAGATTTGACTTCAGCAAGCCCAATCATCCTCCATTTGCTCAAGTCCTGCAAAATGCATTTGGATTGAATGAAGAACAATCTAATAGAATTAGCTTTAGTCAATCTTGAAGCAGAAATCAGATTGATATTGAAAGAAGGAACAAACAGTGCATTTTGGAGGATTATATCAGGAGAAAGTTTAACATTTCCAGAAAAAATGATGGGAACAGATTGTCCATTTGGTAAATGGACTTTAGAAGGTTTGCTAAGTAAGTTTTTAGAATCAAATAGATGAGGAGAACATATCATATGATCTGTTGCTCCTGTGTCAAGAATCCAAGTATAGGAATTCTTTGAAAAGGAAACAATATTAGCTGAAGAATAAGATATACCTGAAGTGGAGACAACATTAGCTGTGGAATCAGTGTTAATATTGGAATTGGATAGGCTATTTGCTAGGGTAAGCAGATTTTTGATTTGCTCTTGAGAAAATATCATATTGGGAATACTTGAATATTGTTCTAATGAAGATGCATTGTTTGCAATGGGTTGTGCATATGATGAATTTCCAGATTGCATATTGAGTGATCTTTTCCCTTTAGGACCTTTCCATCCAGGAGGATATCCAATGAGTTGAAAACATTTGTCTGCAAGATGGCCAGAATAGCCACAATGAGAACAAACCAAATCTGTTTTCCCTTTTTGCTTCGTGTATCTAGCACCAGCAGATGATTGTCTTTGAGGTTGAGCAGCAATCATGGCATGAGAATCCAAGGAAATTCCAATACTGTTAGACAGAGACCTTTGACTTTCTTCTTGTAGTAACAAAGAAAATACTTTACTCATTGATGGTAGGGGAGATTGAAGGAGTAATTGACTTCTGATGGCTGAGTATGAATCATGTAATCCAACCAAGAATTTTATCACATAATCAGACTGTTGTCGATCTGTGAGATTCTTGAGAATACTGCAGGTGCACCTACCAAGATTTCCACATTTACAACTCGGAATAGGTCTATAGCTGATATATTCATCCCACAAGGTTTTAAAATCACTGAAATATTCAGTAACAGTTTTAGAACCTTGAGAAATGGAACTGAGGGATTTTTCAAGAGAGAAAACTCTCGGACCATCACTTCTAAGATATCTTGTCTTTAGTTCCTCCCAAATGTCCAAAGCAGTTGTAAAGTAAAGAAGACTGCCACGGATTTCTTTGGAAATTGAGTTCATTAACCATGAGAGCACTAGATTATTTGCTCTTAGCCAAGCAATTCGAAGTCTAGAATCAGTATCAATTCTAGGTTGAAGTAAAGTTCAATCAATAAAGGAGATTTTATTCTTGACAGTGAGTGCAATTGAAATTGATCGACTCCACGCAATATAGTTCTCACCTGTAAAGATTTCAGATACAAGAAGTGCTCCTGGATTGTCAGAAGGATGAAGATAGTATTGGCTCGAGGAATCATCACAAGGATTCGGCATAGGAGGATTAGCCATAGAAGCTCTCTCAGAAGGAGTTTCAGAGTTTTCCATAAAAGCAAGAAACAGAAAAAAAATGTCAAGAAGCAAGAAGAATGGAAGATTTCAGCGGAAGACTTTTCTTTACTTCTCTGATACCATGTAAAACTTTATAATGGAAAACAGAGGACTGCATGAAAACTTGTATATATTCTCATTGCTTTCGTATCTTAAAAGAGCTGTACAAAGGGTCTATTTATACACTTCATTTACCCAAGCATAGCTATAACAAACTTAACCAACTTAACTGTATAGCTGTAACAGATTTAACTAACTCAACTGATTATTTACAATTTTAAGATAAAACTTTCTGTTTGGCTTCTAGAGATTGTAATTCTAATTTTTCTATGTGATTTTCTATATTCCAACAACACATATGGCGCCGGTGAACTCCGGCTCACTGTGGAGCAAAACATCATAATTCCCAACATTGAGAACTCAAAACTCAAAGCGTTACTCAGAGAGCCTTTATTGAAAGACAGGTTTTCACCAGAGCCGCCTCTTCTCATGAAAGGTTTGGCGGCATGCACTGGCAACCAATTTTGTGGGCAAGCCATTATAGAGACGAAGGCGAGGGCTTTGAAGGTGACTAAGGAAGTCGAAAGGCAAGTGGCAGTGACTCGGCCGGTCAGGATGCACTGGACTGGCTGTCCAGATAGTTGTGGGCAGGTACAAGTGGCTGATATTGGTTTCATGGGGTGCATGGCGAGGGATGAAAAGGGGAAGCCTTGTGAAGGTGTAGTTGTTTATTTGGGAGGCAGGATTGGGAGTGACTCACATTTAGGAGACCTTTACGAGAAGGGTGTTCCTTGCAAGGACTTGGTACCATTGGTTGTGGACATTCTGATTAAACAATTTGGAGCTGTAGCAAGGGAGCGGGAAGAGAGGGAGGATTGACTCTTCATACAATGCGGATATACAATTTTGGAATTAATGCTTACATTTATGTAATTGTGGCTTTCATGGTTTAAACGGTTTACTTTTATTATTTGAACCTTTTATTCTTTAAAAAATATTCTCTGAGAATGTTACACTAAATAGTTATTAGTTTTGCTTGTGGGAGGTTAAAGACTCGACCATGATCCAAAATTTCTAGAACAGTTAGATACTAATTTGGTTAACTCTCAAGATCATAATATTCTACCACACTTTTAAATCTGATGTTCATGGCAGTCTATTCTATCGATACTAATCCGATGGTAACCATTTCTCTACCCTCAACATCGTAACATGGGAGGTGAAATTGATATTTCTGGTTTTGAGTTTTGTGGGAGGAATAGCCATTTACAAGAATAAATAAAATAAAAGAAGACTGAAACAAAATAAAATTTAAAGCCTTTCTACACATCATCTTTACACAATACTTGATTTTTTTATTATTATTATTACTAAATAAAAATAATTATTTTACTCATCATACATACATCACATATTTAATAAGAAAAAAAATAAAAAATTACGTGTGGTGTTTGATATAGCGCTGATAAATAGAAAGAAGCAAGAATGCGCTCATTTTAATTTGAGGGCTTGTTTGGGATGCTAATCTTATCTCATTTCAAAACTCCTTATAAAAAACTTCCTCCTCCCTGCTTTTCGTTGCCACTTGCCACTCTCTCTCTCAATTAGGAATAGCAGAGTCCTTCGTGCTATCTTCATTGTCAAAATTAGGGCTAAACATTTAGATCTGGGGAAGTATCAGATAGAGGATTATCCCATCCAATTCTTGCTTATCGGTTGCTGATCTCGATGTGTATATCGAGCTCCTTGATGATTGATTCTCTTATTCATGCTTCTCTCTGAAACTCTGTTTAGGACGCGGACTCTTTCATGGACTCGATCTGGAGCCACAATGACGCGCCGCACGCCTGGAATTTCGTCGTCGCTCTATACTTTGCCCTCGGCTTCGTCGCCCTCAGGTTCTTCCTCGATAGATTCATCTTCCAAGTAAGGTTCTTGCTGTATCTCTTTTGCCCCCATAGCATTTTTTTGTGAGCTTCTTTATGCTTGTGCAATTTTGTGATTCATTTTTATGGCTATTTTTAGTTTGGCGTTTGGTTGATTAGAAAATTGTGGAAAGGAAAAGTAACTTCCAGAACATATCGGTTTTGTTCGATTAATTCGGTTTCGAGAAATTGGAAAATGTACCCTTGAATGTGCTGAATTGTGCTTTATTAGGTTAGGTTGAGTGGATCTTGGATTTTATTAGCAAAGAATAGGTTCGTTTAGTTGCTGAAACTTATTCAAATGCATTACATCCAACATAGGCATGCATGAGCTGCTCAAGAATTTAAATAGACGGTCACTACAATTGTTAAGAAGGGGAAGAACATAACTGTTATCCAAGAACGTTGACGAAAGGCATTGATGCTGGTTTGAAATTTTTGATTGAGCATGTCATGGGCTCTGTCATTCATGGAGACAAGCTTGCACTTAGCAGTTGCAATCGATGCCATTTTTTTCTGCCAGGGATTTTTTTGGGCATCATATATTTAAGGTTCCTATTTCTGTGGTGAAGGGTTTATTTATCTTGATCGATGATTAGCTGGTCAAGGTTCAAGCTGCGAAAGTTTTAGTGTCATTTATCTGAAAGAATGGCTCTTTACTTTTGTCATTAGATTGGTTGTTGATTAAACTAGAAGGTGTTGAAGCCCTGAAATTTATTAGAACTATTTAAGAGAGGAAAAAGAAAAGGGTTTATTCTGTTGCTGAAATGTTCCATTACGAGCCCAATTATGTATAATTAATGTATTCTTGAATTTTCACATAACATAAAACGTGTGCTTTGCCTCTATTATCCCCCCCCCCCCCCCCCCCCCCCCAATGTTCTCTGCTTGATTTCCATGTCAAAATATGTCTTTGCTCACAAGCATGCATGTTGCTGATGTTATACAATTTATTTAAGTGTCATGTTTCTTCATTTCAATCTTATTTTTGTCATTAACAAATTTCCATTAAAAGTCTCTTTATCGTTTTGATAGAACAGTAACTCTGTTGACAGTATGAGAGACATTTGCATTTGAAATCATTATTTTCTTTTTGAAGTCTTCCAACCTTTTGAGAAATGATTGTCCTTGATGAATCTCATACTAATGAGTAAGCTTCTTCACTTATTACTATAAGGGAAAGCAAAAGTCATGTGAGCTAGTGTTGATAGTTTTGGGTATTTCTGATGCTCTCTGTATCAATCTCCCTTCTTTTTTGTTAACAGAAAAAACAAACAAGAAACAAAACAAAAGGACAAGACATTTCAACGCTCTTGTTTCATTAGTGTTATTTTAGTTATTCTTTACGTATTTTCTTTCAGAGGTTGGCCATATGGTTGTTGAGTAATGGAGCTGTTCCATTGAAACTTGATGAAGCAACCCGTGCAAAGATTGTAAAATGCTCGGAATCAATGTGGAAGCTAACATACTATGCTACTGTTGAAGCATGCATTATCAACATTACTTACCATGAGCCATGGTTTAGGGATACAAAAGGATTCTTTAGAGGCTGGCCAAATCAGGAACTACTGTGAGTATTTCTCATGCTTGGACATTACTGCAACGGATCACATTCCTTTTCATATGATTTAATGACTAACATGCTTGTGTTTTTGTTCACAATTAGTCAAACTTGTAAAACGAGAGAAAAAATACATGTCTATTTACATGTTATAAATATTCTAAACTGACTGTTTCATTTCATATTCCAGTCTTCCCTTGAGGCTTTTCTATATGTGCCAATGTGGATTCTACATCTACAGCATTGCAGCCCTTCTTACTTGGGAGACTCGACGGAAGGATTTCTCAGTAATGATGTCTCATCATGTAATTACTGTTGCCCTGATTGGGTACTCATATATAACAAGGTATTATTTCAGTTTTATAGTCACTAATATGTAACCTAATTTTTTGGGGGATTTTTGTTTTGTCTGTGCTGTAACTATTAGATCTCCTTTGTTGGCATAGAGCTTTCTTGATTTCTACTAATTTCCCACGACACAAGTCTAACCGGTTGTGCCCATAAAGATGTTCAGCATTACTTTTCTTACACCTTCAGTAATGGTTTTGAATATATAAAATCCAAATATTAATTCTATATTTGGAATTCTTAATGTTTTATTATTCAGTGATAGACTACTTACAAAACATATTTTAAGAATTTCTCTAGTTAAATGATGGGATTTTACTTCATTTTGAGATGGAAAGCTTTGCAAATGAAATGCTCTACTAGATTACCCGGTTGAGCATATTATTGAATTTGAGTATCTTAATTATGCGAAGAGCAGATGTATTTCAAAATCAGAGCACGTTTGCTTACCAAACTTATTGTTCCAACACCTGTATTTTAAATAGTGTAATATTTGTTATGGAGGTTATCTCTAGGCCTTTTACACGCATCAACCATAATCAATATCTTGTTATTATTCCTTCGATGTTTCCTCAAGTTTGGTGGACTGTTTGCTGAGTGATAATGAAGATGTTTTTTTGAACATTCAACAATAAGCAGCAGTTTGCTTCTCACTACAAGGAAATTATTAACACAGTTGCCATGGCGATTATATTTTTTTTTTTATAGGTAATCAAGAAGTTTTATTCATAGAAGTAGGCAAAGCCCAAGTACACAGGGAGTATACATGAGAATAACCTAATTAGAGTTTACAATCGAAAGGAGAAGATCATGGACATTTAGCCCATTACAAACATTGGCCCCCACCGAAGTTTTAAAAAAGAAAACTTTAAGTTCATCCATTGTTCTTTGGCAGTCTTCGAAGCTTCTGTCATTTCTTTCCTGTCAAATACACCAACACATACATATAAGAACCATTTTCCAGATTGCTGCCACTTGGCGATTAGATATATTATTGCGCTAAGAGTAGCTAACAGTTCACGGTACTTGGTTACATTTTCTTAACTGTCTTGGGCATTTATTCCGTCATTGTCACACTCCTTGTGTTACATGGGCATGCTAAAAGTGGTAGGGTTATGCTCTTGTTACTTGTACATGGTGTCTCAAGTTTTTGAGTAGATCCACTGTTTTCTGCAGAAGTTAGCTTTATATTGTGTTTATGATTTATTATTATTATTATTATTGCGGAAAGATTAGCCAAGTTCCATTCAATTGCATCTTTCGTATAGTTGTTGTTTGCTGTGTTAGGCAATATGTAGCAGTTTGGCAGTCTCTATGTTTGATAAAGAACGTCCATGATTACTTTCTTATAACTTGTTTACATATTCTTTCTGGCATCACATTCATGACCCGTCTTAATATCACAAATACATTAGAAAAGCACCCTTATAGCTATGCTGAACTAAAACGATCCATTATTAAGGATTCTCTGGTTGCCACTTTTAGGTGCATAGGTCTACATTAACAAACTTTTTGTGTAAGAGAACTTCTAAGTGTGAAAATCTTAGCCCTTGAGAGTTATGTCTGTTATTTTAGCTTTGTCTGCCATATTGCTTTGTGGTTTTCATATAAGAGTAGGTTGATTAAAGTAAGCAATATTTATAGTAATGTTAACATGGAAATATGCAGTGAGAGAATAGTTCATAAATTTTCTATTTCAGATTTTTCCGAATCGGCTCAATTGTCCTCGCCCTGCATGATGCGAGCGATATATTCATGGAAGCTGCCAAGGTTTTTAAATATTCGGAGAAGGAGCTTGCAGCAAGTGTCTTCTTTGGATTCTTTGCCATTTCATGGCTCATTCTGCGGCTAATATACTTTCCTATTTGGGTTATAAGAGCATCAAGGTTTGCCCTCATGGTAAAATGATTTTAATTGCCATATTTGGCTTTAGTGGTCCTGTTACTTATCTATCTATCTTTACTATTGGCATTTCCCAGCTATGATCTTTGTGAGTTCTTGAAGCTATCGGAGGCCTATCCTACATTAATGTACTACGTATTCAATACAATGTTGCTTTCGCTACTTGTGTTTCACATATACTGGTGGGTACTCATATGCTCAATGATCTGGAGACAGTTGAAAAATAGAGGAAAAGTTGGAGAAGATATAAGATCTGGTATGCCATTCATTGCTTTAATATTACTATCTAGTACTTGTCAGGAAGAAGTTATTCAAGAAATTGTTTTATTATTCAATGACCATTTATGCCAAAAAATTTGCTCTCTCTCTCTCTCTCTCTCTCTCTCATATGCTTTGACATGGGTGAATATCCGGAGTAAAAATGTGAAGGAAAAATTTATCAATTGAATGTTTAGACAAATATCTATCATGGAGAACCCAGAATGAAGCTCTCAGTCTACAAGTTTATCTTGTGCATATGAGGTTTCCCCTTCATCACTTAACTCTCCCAAACTATCAGCTATTTTACAATGTGACCTTCAGCAGCTAACACCCCGATTCAAAATGCACCTCTCAGGTCTGAAATGTGTGTTATACCCTTACCTGAAAATGAAAAGTCCGAAGTATCATTGTACATTCCTGTTTATAGATCAAAAAGGGGGAAGGTTGGACATTTCAGTTTTGGAGGACACGTTGTAAAAGGGGAGTAGTGATTTTTTTTGGAGGTGTGGGGTTGGGTTCAGGGGATGAGGTAACTTGTCCTCATGTCAAAATTATCCTAAAACTCCCGGTGCTCTTATATTTGTATAACCATCACCATTGGATGTATAAAAATGAAATGGAATGGGGCAATGAATGCCTGTGTCCTACAAAAGTAGCTATCTACACAATTATTGTTACCTTGCTACTAATTACTCAAGGAGCCACTGAGAAATATAGGTAGGGATTATCTTGAAAGCATCATGGTCCCGCCAATAATATTGGTTGAATGATGGAAAACAAGATGCATTTGAGAGAAGAGTCATTATAATATTCAATATATCTTATTTCCTCTGTAATCCAAAGTAGTAATTTAATTTTTATTTTCTCACGGAGTAATTTAAATTTATCTTTAATACAGATTCTGAGGACGATGAATAGGTGGAAGATTTTGTTCAGGTTTTCAAGCTCTCATTGATGATGTAAAACACCTGGGAAATTATTTTTGTCATGCTTTGTATGTTTGTCTTTGACCTCAATTGGAAGGGGTATGAAACTCGTCAATTTCTAATTTTCCTTCTATTATTCTTGGGGTATAGTTGAGGACGTAGGACCATTAAGCACATCTCTTTTTGATATCTCTTTGGTGTATAAACGATAGGCAATTCCTGTATAATTGTTTTCTTTAGAATTTTTTTACTAGCCCAGAATGAACGGAGAAATGAAGAAGATCCCAGAATGAACAGAGAAACGAACTTTTCGTGTCCTTTTCCTGCTTGTGTGTAGCTACTCTTGTATTACTGTAATGGCTTTAGCATGAGTGGAAAATTACATTGCTAGGAGAAATTCTTTCAGTTTATGACACGATTCAAAGTGGATCCAATTATAATTTACTTTGATTAGTTGTTTTTGAAGTATTGACTTGTATATGATTTGAATGCTCCTTACATCCTTATTGATCCAAAAAAGAATGGTTCCTAAAATTCAAGAGTAATGCTACTATACCCCTTATCAAAGTGAGTGGTATAAATCAGATCTATAAATACAATATAGGGTAATTTAGGCTCGGTTTAGATTGAAAAACACTCTTATCCATCTCATCTCATTTTATCCTTACAACTAATTTGGATTCTAAACTCATCTTTTATAAAATTTCAATACAAAATATAATAAATAATTTAATTTTTTTAAATATCAAAATAATAATAATATTAAAAAATAATATTATAACAATATTTTTTCATCTCAACTCAAATCAACATTAATTTTAATTTTAGACTACGCGTCTTTCCTTTTTTGGTTGGGTCTTTTTGTTCTGTGGGGCAGGTATTTACTGTGAACCTTCTCACTCGGTTCGAGTCACTTTCAATCTCGAACTTCCTGAGGCCCAAATAGTCTTTAGCTTTTCTGTCAAGTTTAATGTTTTACAAGTAGAAAATAAATTATTTATAAAACTATTTATTGACACTTTAAATAAATTTAGCATATGAAAAAATCTGTTATATCTGCTACTAGAAAATTATTTTTTATTTTAAAATTTTATTTTTTATAATTATAATAAATTTGACAATAAATAATTATAGAGTTCCTCTTCGGAACAGCCAGTCTGCACTTATGAGTATGACAGCCCCCAATTAAAATTAGACACGTAAGAAAAATACAAACTACAAAAGGCCTCATCTGATTAAACCCATCTAAGATGTCAACACTCCCCTTCACTCGTACATGCCAAAGAACCCAGAGCTTCTGATCATTGTAGCCGAAGAGGAACTTGCTCTCGACGATGGAGAAAATTTTGTAGTTAAGCTTGTTGGTGTAGATGCTCGGTTCCTGCATTTTCGACGAATTTGAACCCATTTGCTCGAAGACTCTTTTTTTTTTTTTTTTTTTAGAGATTTAAAAGGATTACAGACATTGGGGTAAAAGGATGAACCAGTCAACAAGCTTGAACATCTAGTAACTTGAGTAGCACAAACAAAGCTCATTTCATGTTGACAAAAGACGGAAACCAAATTAAACCTCTAATTCACCTCAACATTGGAATAGTTGACAAATTGATCTTTGCATAGTCACCAAGGAATATATATTTGATGGGTCATACTAGTATTTGGTGGTTGGTAAATACAGTAAATGGTGAAAACTACCTTGTTCCTCAGCTTCAGGCTTCCACCGAGAGATGCTTCAAGATGTTCTAGAATAGTCTGCAGCAGCACTGAGGGAATAAACCATACCAGCCACCCCAACTACCTGTGTCCAGCTACGTGTCCTAGCAGCAACAGCTACCCCTGCTACAACACCCGCAACCAAACCATTCACCACATTGAAAGCCGAATTTACCAACCGACTTTGCTACAAAGGAAGCACGAGCAACTCTGGTAAGTCATTTCTGACGAGCATCGTGCAGATCCATACACAAGCCCTATATTGCGCCAGCCATTCTGACGCGGAGGATGGAGTCAACGACGATGAGTACTGAATTTCTAGGGATGGGTCTTTGGTGGAAGAGGGAGATGTCAAGGGGATGACGAAGGATTGGGTGTTGAAGAATTTCTTATCAACTGTAGTCAGGCACACAAGAGGTAAAGTGGAGGAGTTACGTGGCAATAGTTTATTGGAGGTATGTTATTTGGATATCAGATCTACCGGTAGGAAGGTTTTCTCATAATTATATAGTACATACTAATTTATAATTAGCAGAGTTGTTCATAGCTAGATGAAAAGTTATAAGAGATGAGGAAATTAATTGGAGACAGATGCTTTAATTATGTCTTGAAGCCTGCCATTGCGGTTTGATCAGACCAGAAAACAAAACCAAAAGACGAACGAGAAAACATTTAATAAATAAATAACAACGATAAAAGATGCAACTGAATTAGCAGCTACCTTTTTGGTATTAGATGATGAACAGAAAGTAGATCAGGAATGGTCTGAAATGCTAACAATTGCTTTAGAGCCAGAAGAAACATTTGTTGAGAGCTTTAATTTCTTAATTCGATCAATTGCCCACAATCAGGATGAATTGGCTTTTCTTCTTCTGTTCGTTTCATATATAAACTAATTATTACTAGTATAAATCTTATCATTTATAATTTAGTGGCAGTTTTATGATCACACCACTTTAGGTTACGTTTGAATGTTAATATCATCTCAAATGATCTATAAATGGTATCGAAAAATTAATTAATAACAATTAACTGTTTTTGTAAATAGTAATTAAATAGGTTGAGACGATTCCACAGGAATCTATCATTATTAACTACTTGTTGTTCCACATTAATTAGGACCGATCGAGCTGCCTACAACTCACAATAAAGCAGGGAATTAATTTTTTTTTTTTTTTTTTATACGAAGCTGAGTTGATCCTTAATTTAGAATTAGGTCGACTCCAACTCCAGCCGTAGATTGTCAACCTCGATTCTCAGTTTGACATTTTGATATCTGCATGTCAACTCCGTTTCCACGTTTTGTCAACTCGCTTTGTCATTTTGTTCCACTTCCTTTTGACTTTTTCTAATATATATCACCTGGACAAGGTACCCTTTCGTTACTCGGGGGGGCTGAATACTTGACCTTTTCAACTCCCAACTTCCAAAGCAACGCGACGTCGTCTGATAAGCCTACCAGGTTACCTCTATTCCATATAATTCAAGAGAGGTATGTGCTACTCTCACAGAGGGGTCAACCAAAACAACCACAGAATATTAAATAAATATTTATGAACATGATAACTAGAATAAATAATAAAATTAATAAAGGATGATTAAATGTGAAAGTACAAGTTCTGTATCCGCGGAACGAAGGCCAGCAGGGTGACGCAAAATTAAAAGAGTAATGATAAATATACAATATTTTATATAACAGTTTTTACAAAATATTATAAAATAAGGATATTTTTATAAAATAATATTAACTTTATAAGATACTTTATAAAAATTTTTTTTTTTTTTAAATATTGTTGTATAAAATGTTATAAAAAATATTGTATTTTATCCATTTCCAAATTAAATAGTGGAGCCGTCAAACAAGCTATCCATTAAAAACGTCCCATCGGATGAATCGAATATATGTTTTTTTTTTATAAAAGGAAAATCAGTTTATACGCGCAAGTCCAAAGTCCAACAGTTTCTGCAACAACCCATCTTTATTTTCCGTCAAATACTCCGCGTGTGTTCCATCACTTTTTTGCCATGTCACCCTCCCTCTCTCCCACGTCACTCCCCACACAATCAAATATCAATGTATGATCCGGTCCACTTATCGCTTGTAACTTATATTTCAATTCCCCCATGTGCAGTCCCACACACCCCTCAAAAACCGTGTGTTAACGGTGTGCCAGCTGCGAGCCACGTCAGTCTCTTCTCTCATATATATGTACCCACAAACCTGGTTCCCCCCTCCAGACAGATTCAGCGTTCGAAACATTTACAGACAGCATAGCGACTTTCCATAATCCACTGAAGGCTTCCCCTACTGCCACTCTCACACACACGCACCCACGAACAGACATGCTGGATAAGTCCAGCTTTAAGAGACCCAAACTCACTGAATCTCCAACGAGTCACCAACCTGCGCGCCGCCTTACCTCCGAGCAGGAGCTCTCCGTCATGGTCGCCGCCCTCACCAACGTCGTCTCCGGCTCTTCTTCTACTACTACCACGTCTGCCTCCACTTTCGACTACTCCATGGTCCCGATCGTCTTCCACCCTCCGCCTTCCTCCTATTCCGACACTTGTCAAGTCTGCCACATCAGTGGTTGTCTCGGTTGCGACTACTTTTCCCCGCCGGCGGGTAAGGTTCAGGAACAGGTGGAGGATAAGAAGAAAGCGAAAGTGGGAGTGTCGAAGAGAAGGGCGACGAAGAACTACAGGGGTGTCAGGCAGAGGCCGTGGGGCAAATGGGCCGCGGAGATCCGAGACCCGAGGCGGGCGACCCGTGTCTGGCTTGGCACCTTCAACACAGCCGAGGAGGCCGCGCGGGCCTACGACAAGGCCGCCATCGATTTCCGCGGACCGCGCGCGAAGCTCAACTTTCAGTTTCCGGATTACACGACGTTTGGAGAGGGCAGTTCGGAATGCACGTCGTCGGATCAGCATCAGACAACTTCGAGAGGTGCTTCTGATAGTTCGGCCGGAGTCGGAATTGAAATCGGGAAGGGAAATGAGTTCTGGGAAAGCATTGGAGACGAGGACATTCAGAAGTGGATGATGACGATGGATTTTACCGGGGACTCCTCCGAATCGGCCGCTACCGGAACTGAATGAATGCGGGCTCCTACTTCTTCTTTCTACTTCACTAAAGTGAGTAATAATAATTCAGCTGTGGGAGCACCCAACTAATTAGTTAAACTTTCGTGGAAATGATTTGGGGTTAGATTAATTTGTACAATTAATTAAATTCCTTCTCTGTTTTCATGTTGTGAGGGAATCAGAAAAAACCTGGTTGTATTGTAATTGTCTTGTTTTTTTGGGAATATTATATCCAAAAAGAATGACCAAACAAATATCCACATTTCTTTTATTTTCTTCTGTTTCTAGCAGCAAGAAAATGAACTTAAATATCTTTTACTGCATCTCTGATCGGATGTTTGGCAGCCGGGAAAACCTGGGGAAGGAGGAGATCAGAGTCCACACCCACACGGGCCACAGAAAAAGACCACTGGGTGCCATAAAAGTAGGGACCGTGTGTCCAACACGATGTTTGAGAGAATTGTTGATGTTGCCACGATACCAAAGGAGATTTGCTCTGGCCACGTGTAATAGTACAGCGTGTGCGTCTCTCATCTCGATTCTTGAGTAAAATCTAATCGATGTCTAATTAGCACATTTAGCATGTGCTCAATAAATCACGTGTGAATTTGGAGATTGTTATAAATAAAGCTAAACAGGCAAAAAAGGTATAATAATGATGAATTGATGATGACATATGTGAAGACGTGAGAGAGAGAGAGAGAGAGATTACAAAGGAGAGTTTTATAGTGGAGTAGAGAAAATGCTGGGAACTGATTTCTTGCATAGATTAGGAGTATAAAATAATGACGGGTTATTAGAGCGCGTAAGAATGGAATTTAAATATTATATACATTTAACCACACGTGATTAATCTGTTAATACGATTTCTTTTCACTAGAGCTGATCAATTCAAGCAAGACGGCGAGTTTTATTAGGTAAGATGCCATTCATTTTTCTATTTAATTTTTTGAACGATAAATATTTTAAGAAAGCCTTATACTATACACATCTATTTAATCAACATGTGATTTATCATTTTATTTAAATAAACACATATTTAAACATTAAGACAGAAAGATAAAAATAATAAATCACATATTGATTAAATATATGTGTGATGTAAAATTTACATGTAAAATCTTTCTTTTCCAATTGAGTGATCATATTTGAAAATAGAAAATATGGTACATGTAGGTCACGTGTAAGGATAAAATGTGGTAAAGGCTATGTAATGTGTTTATCTCTCTTTTGCTTATTAACAATTCAATTTAATAATTAAAGGAAATTTCATCTCTTTTTCTAGTACATTAATTGATCTTATTTTAATTGAAGGTTTTAAGTGTATTCAGTTCTAAAACTTAGAAGGGGAAAAGGACGATGCACCCTAGCTATATCGGCCAAAAGAAAAATCAGGATTTCTTTTTTAAAAAAAAAGTGCAAAAGGTGGGAAGTCATTGGTTATAAATAATCTGAGCAATGCTGCACAATCTCTTCAATCTCCACACAATATATTTTTTTAAATTTATAAATTTTTTAAAATTTCTTTAAATTTTTTTTTTAGTTTATTCTTTTTAAATTAATTCAATTCTTCTATTCATTATTCATATATTAAATATTTGATAAAATTAAAAAAAAAATGTGGTGTGTGGAGATTGTATGAATAGTAGGAAGTTATGTAGATTTTTTTCGGCCAATATATCATTAGCGTATTTGTTCCTCAACAAATAGAATTATCCAATGGGTAATGTGAAATTCGTCCTATATTATATGTGGGAAAGGTGTCTTGGCCGTCTGCGCTTTCATGGATTAGTTGTTGGCAGTCATCCCTTATCGCAAGAAAATTAATATAAAGAAGCATTCTATATAAACATTTTAAAATTGACATACTAAAGCAATAAAATCTAAACATTTTAAAATCTAAAACGATAGTCACACGGAGAGTCCCAACTCTAAGGGAAAAATATATATATATATATATATATATATTTATAACAGGGGTACCGTTTTATAATGAGTGCATGAACAAAGAGTAGTGTTATTTTCATCAGTGTATTGAGTGGTTGACAATCTCGGCTCTTTTAAGATACCACCGTTCAGCCTACGAAGGGTATGGTTTATCAAACTGTACATAAACAGTAAAGATACTGTTCGTGTGAGGGTCGGTGTATTATGTATACAAATCAAAACCTTTTGTGCAAGCAAAGTAGGTGAAGCTCAGCAGTGGAAATTGAATCGAGAGTACATCCCCCTACAGATGCTCTCTCTTCAGCAAACGTACATTCCCATTCCCAGCACCATAAGCAAGCAGGCAGCGTATATAAATTAGTTTCCCTATCTAACCCAACACATTGCTGGCAACCCTCCTATTCCTACTCTTACTCCTACCTCTTCCATAATGAGATCACTGAACGATTTTCAACATGAATGAATATTAATGGCATATCACAGCCTTTTTGTCACAAATAAAAATGTAAATCACACCATTTGCAATAACTCCAGCTTCCACAAGTTCAAACATCCTACTTTTATTTATACTCGACTGAAGACAAGTAAAAAGAATTCGTGTAAATACAAGCAGAAACCAAGATCAACTACAGGAGAAGGGAGGCAGAGAGAGATGAAAGAAAGAAAATAAAAAAAATCCAAAAATAAAAACAACTTGGACAAGAACAAATGAACGCGACTGTATAAACAAAGAATATTTGTCAATGTTGTCTCTTGCCAGAGAGACTGATAGAGCTAACTTTCATAGGGGTTGCCACCACCAGTGGAGCTTCTGGAGAATCACTAACGGCAAACTTATCATGCATGAAACGACTCTCAACAATGGACTCATCCTTCAACAAAATCTTGTAACAATAACAGCTTTTAAGGCCTTGCTGACTCCGGTAGCACTCATGAGCACTGTTCTTCACCTGCTGGAAGTCCCACACCACACTGAATTTGCCCACTGTTGCAACTGCATGGCGCTCTTGTTTACCATTTTCTGTGACCTGAAAGACAATATCACGAGAAAAAAAAAACCCCCCATAAGTTGATACTAATCTAAGGTTGCCGAGAAAAAAAAATTAAGCTCATCCATTAAATTCAAGATTAAAAAAAGGAAAAGGCATGATAAATCCTACAAACACCCCGAATAGGAGGCAAATGATTCATCCTATTCAACGAAATAAGTGGTTTGCGGGCACTAATAAAAACACCTAAATCTCAACTTCGAGAATGCATACAAGTATGCAACCAAATCTGACACTGAAACCCCAAAGTAGATTCATATGCGCACATCACAAGAAGAAGAGTTATCTATGGTGTTCACAGAAAAATTTGATTGAACCCCTTTTGTTTTAAATTGAATTTCCAAATATTTAAACTCATTGTCCCCCATAAGATATTTTAGGATTTCACCATCATTTTAGATAAGTAGAGATATCAAGATAATTACAGGGATGCATCTATCTGCCCCCATGCTGGCAAATGCAGCAAACTCTCAAGGCCATTGTATTTTCGCAGGATACAATTCTCGATCACTAGTTTAAGAGAAAATAATGTAAATATGATTAAAAACAGAAGCAATATGGAAATGCGTTCGCCTAATAACTACATGATAGATGCATAAAGCGAGCATGAATGGTGGTGGCATAATGCAAACTCATTGCAACCATCTTGGTGAATGGTGATACTCATATCTAAAAACGAGGTTGAAGAAAAAACTGCATAATAAAAGAAAATATCGCCATCAACAAGAGTCTCATTCATGACTCAAAAAATGAGATGCAAATATAATCTAACCAAGAGAGCTGAAAGGAAACAACTTTGCCAGTAAATAGTTATAGCTTACCGTACATAACGCATACCAAACTACCATCTTATATAGACATATTGCACAACAACGAAGTGTTTTTAACATATAGAAAGGGGTATAGTATGCCTACCCATGAGAAATGGCCGCCGTGAAATTTATTATTTGTCCCAGCCAAATGTGAATCCAGAGGAGTCAGCTTCAACAACCTTGGAGCAGGAATCCTATTCCCCATTCGACCGCTAAATCCAGTCTTTGTCCTTCCATCTTTGTCGTTAAACAGAGTGCAGATAAGGATCAAATAGGTGTCAGTCGTGGCCAAAATCCACTTCCCATCGTAAGTAACGTCAACGTTAGTAACCGGTGAGCCGAGACCTGGAAAAGCTGTCTTGGCCTGCCTCATCGATGACTTCGAATACAACCTTATCTTCCCATCAAGAGAACCTACAACAATAGACCCGTCCCCGGTCGTCGCAAAGCACTGAAAATTCGTCCCTCTCGAGAACTGATGCCCCTGCGTCCAATGCAAAACAGGTGAATTCGACATCGCAATGTTCTGAACCATTCCTCCACGGTCACGCATATCCCACTGGCATAACCTATTATCATCCAATCCCAAAAAGGTAGACTCCGACGGATCCAATTGCGACCCCTTAGTATCATTGGTGATATCCCTCATTGTAACGTCAGCCCCATCCTTCCCAAACTTCCACTCCGTAACTATCTTGCCCGTCTCAATATCAAGCTGTTGAAGCCCCGTGGCGTTGGGCTTCCCTTCCTTCAACGGACTCATAAGGAGCATATTCGTCTCGGCCCTCATCAGCAACGCCTTTTTGGGGGTCAAAAAGGGACCTGAACTCGAACTCCTGCCATCAAATCTCACAGAAACACCTTTCCCATGAATCCCACGGTCGAAATTCCTGTAAACTTGCACGCCGGTATCGTTCACCAAGAAGCTGTTATCCAACGCCCCCAAACTCAAGCTCTGCACACCGCCATTGGCTGCCTCCTCAAACTCCTCCAGTAAGTCCTGGCTCGCCCGGACCGGTGCCACCGACTCGGGACTCTTCAAGCCGCCATCGTCTGCATCCTCCCACATCGAATCGTCTGCCGCCTCGGGCTTCAGCCACCCAATGAAGTCTTTCCCGTAAACCTTGATCTTGTTTTCTTCAGTCGCTTTGAGCCCGTGCACATTCTCAAACAAACAATCCTGAAATTCGGAGACGAATTTCCTATACGCCTCGTCGGCGGGAAACTTCAAGGCCCACACGCCGTTGGATACGAAATCGACGCGGCGTTGATCGCCGAACAGCTTCAATTGCACCTCCGTCGAAACCCTAGCCCAGACCTTGGACCCAACTTTCAGTACCCACCAGGAGTGTCCCGCACTGCGGTCCGAGTCATCGTCGTCTTCTTCGCCGTCAATTTTGGAGGTTTTTAAAAAGGAATAAGATGCGTACTTGTCGGAGACGATCCATTTGGCTTTGGGGGTATTGCCGCCGATGTGGAGGTAGAGCTTGACAGAATTAATTGCATGAAGGTTTTGGGAAGAGGAAGAAGTACCGTACTTGAGCTTCAGGGCTTTGAGCTTGGCGTCAACATCGTCAAGGGATTTGGATTTGGCTTGGGTCGAAGGGGAGAATTGGGGCTTCTGAGGGTCCACAGCATCGTCGTATTGCTCTTCCTCTTCCTCTTCCTCTTCCTCCTCCTCTTCTTCTTCTTCGGTATGTCGGTCTGAGTCTGAGTCAGTAATGTCGATGCCCTCGCGGCTCTGAGAAGTGCCCATCGTTCAATTGCTTGGTAACACTCAACAACGGAACAGAGAGGGGGAGACTGCAAAATGACAAAGAGATCGTTGCAAGCAAAAGTGTTTGGGAAAATGATCAGAATCAGAAAGCGGAATTTTAGAACAGAACAGATGCGGTTAGTTTGGGACTTTGGGCCATTTTATACGTGATGTTCTCACCGACTATCACCGGTTTTGTAACTTTTGTCTCCTTTCCCATCGTCGCCTTTATTTATTTATTTATTATTATTATTAGTATTTTTTTTTTACGTGATGTTCTCTCTCTCATTCACAATTATTTCCTTATCAAATCTTTTAAAATATATTACTAAATTTTTTTTTATTTTATACAGACTTTTACAATATATCATATATTAATTAATTTATTTTTTTCTTATCATTTAAATAATATTTTTTATTCTTTTTAAACATTTCCTTTCTATCAATAAATTTATAATATCTATATATTTTTTTATATTTGCAATATATTATTATATACAATGTAATATAATTCAATTCTATACACACAAAATAAAAATATATAAGCTAAATAAAAATTAAAATTAAAATTAAAATATGAAAAAATTGGATAAATAACATTTTCAAGATATTTTTTTAGGAAAAAATAAAATAGAGATGTTTTAAATGATAAACAATAAAAAGAATTTGTATTGAAATGTAAAAATAAAAGAAAATAAGGCAATAAATAAAATATAAAAAAATAAAAAATTATTTGAATGATGAATAATAACAGCCACATGTAATGAGTTACTATAACAATTTGTATTTTATATATTCTTTTACATAATTAGATGAAACTTATTTTATAAATAATTTTTTAAATACTTTATATTTTTTATATTATATATAAGCCATTGAGAATGCTCTAAGATTTCTGCATTTAAAAAATATTCCTGATTTTATACAGAGTTGAAATGTATGCATATTGGATTGTAAAATTATTTACATCAGCGCTGCACACTGTGTTGAGGGAGGAATAAAAAAAACAAACAAACATGTAAGGTGTGCGGCTGATCTATTGGATTAGAGAAACTACTGAATGCTGTGGTCATAATAATGAGTCATCGTTGTATATATCACCGGCTATCACCGTTCCCCACTTAGCGTTGATTCGACGTCGCCTTTACTTCGTACTGAAGGAAATGATTATCCATATATTTTTATTTTCATTTTTTTCCCTTTTATCGTATGTAAATATCCGCGTCCATCGTGCGTGTGCTGGGAGCGTCGCCTAGACATGGCCGACAACTTGTCCCACATGTTGCTGCGGATAGATCTAGGTGGGCATCATCAGAGAAAACAGAAAACTGGGTTTTTTTCCTCCCTTGGCCGCCAACAAATAAATATTGCTCTGCGAATTCATCGTTTCAATTCCAAAGCACAAATTTCCATTCAATATAGGAGAATACAATCGAGAAAGGCGACACAGATGGTGGACATCAGAGAAAATAAAAGGAGCTAATTATTGAACAAAATATAGGTCTATCTTCTCACAAGGCATCCCGAGCAGCAATCCGACATGTAATAGCATCTGCAACCGTGGATATTCCTAGTTCTGGGCCAGATATCTTGTAGTGCTGAAAAAAATTACAAGTCGTTTTTCATTAGTCACTGAAAGCAGCACAAAGTGAACTTGAACAAGATTTTACATTGCATTACCTTTTGTATCTGGGCCTGGTTTGCTCTTCCCTCCAACTCCTCCAACTCAATCTCTTTTCCATCGATTAGTTTCTCTGCAGCTTTCATCTGGCACAAAACCAAACTTTAATTAAATCAAAATGAACCCAACCTTATTTGTTTACTGGAGCAACACAAAGCATGATCGGCTACACCATTTATAAATGGTGTTTTCACCTCATCAATGGAAGAATTGAAACGAGCAGCAAGGATATAGGTTGTGCTATCAGAGATGCCACACCTTTTCAAAGATTCTGTAATCTATTCATAATCAAAGACTAGGAGTTATCCATAGGAAACAAAAGAAAATTAAGCAAGATGAACTACCATAGTTAAAGTAGCATAAATTGATTACATGCTTAGATCCGGAATAATTGTATACAAGCTCAGAATGAAGAGTACGTGTCGTCAATGACTCCCGTGACTTGGCTAAAAGTGTCTTATGTGCAGATGCCAGGACAGGAAAAACGTCTGGAATCTGTTTCAGTTTTTAATAAAGATAAGAGAAGAGAAATCAACTAAGTGTAGCTAAGAAAAGAGAGAAGGAAATGAAAAAAATAGAAAAACAAGCGTAGGTTATCATAAGTATTTAAAGAATCGTACCAGTGATGCATTGAGAAATGCAACTTCTGGTTCCAGAGTTCCAGCTTGCATAGAATCAAGGAGTTCCCTGCCAAGTAATAAGTTTATAAGGCACGCTTCACTTTTGTGCTTATATGAACTAATCTAATAAAACGGATAACTAAATATAGGTAGATAGCCACTAGGGGGTTACAAGAACGGAGAATGAACAGAAATCTATTTTTGCAAGTCAATTATAAAATAGAAAAAGAAATCAAGCATTGCATGTTAAACATTTTGCTAATGTACACATTTAGTCAATCACAACCCTAACACCATAAAATTACTGTCAAGATCAATGCAGAACATTAGATCCATTTCGGCTTATTCTGCATTTCGATCAACCGCCCCCAAGATGTCAAATTCTTAACGGATAGACGCTGGTTCGACTTTCACCCCCTCTGATATAATGGCAAGACGTAGCAAGTAGGAATTGTGTGCTCATCTTCTTCTAGCCAATGTCATATTTCCATAGACAATCAAACTTCAATTCTCCATTAACAAAAAAAAGTAGACAGATGACAGACTTCAACACGGCTCTTACAGAGAAAAAGCTCTAGATCCATCCCTAATTCTTCCCAAAAACTAAGAACTGACTCTAGGTTGTACACATAATCACGAGTTAGCCCATACAGACATATGCATATAACAACATGCTCCACTATTCCTAAAATGAGGCAACCCTCCATTGGTTCCAATCGTTTCAAAGCGCAATGACCGTCATCAACCCGGTAATTTAGATTACGCTTTGCCATCATAATCATCTTCTAAGTATGTAACAAAAATCCTATGCAAGAACAGTCCAAAAAAAGAAAGGAGGGGAGAAAAAAGAAACTATTTCTCCAAGTAATTAAGAAAACGGTAGCTTATTCTTATAAATTAGGCAGAAAGCCCTTTATATATCGTGTGGACGTGTGAATTCACCATGAATTCGTTTATTATTCATCAACACCAAAAATTCGGAAAAAAGAAAACACACCAACGTAAAATTAGAACATAATTTCTTATAAAGTTCGAAACTTTAGTATTATCCGATTGGCTCTCGAAGAGCCAAAAGGAGAAATTGTTTTTGGGGGGGGGGGGGGGTTGTTGGGGGGGAAAGACACATACTTGGAGTTGGTGACTTCGGTGAAAAGAGCAAGAGATAGAGTGTTTCCATCGATCTCGAAAACCTTCATAGCTGCGAGCCTGCGTCTATGTCTTCTTCTCTTCCCTGTTCTGACAAAAATAGAACTTCGATGGGACCAAGAGACTAGGGTTTTGAGAGCCAAGATTTTCTCACAAACCGCACCGTTTCGACGGCATGAGAGAGACAAAGACTAAAATCAGACGCGCCAGATAGGGGTCGAACCTATGACCTTCCGCTTAGGAAACGGACGCTCTATCCACTGAGCTACAGGCGCTTACAAGCTCTAAATGATATAAAAGTAATTTATACAAGTTCCAAAAATATATAACCTTGTAAAAAAGTAGACTCTACCTAAAAAAAGTATAAAAAAACTATTTTTTATCAATAGGATCTACTTTTTTACAAAGGGTTTGTCTATTTAAGGTTTGTACCTAACTAGTATTATTCTTTTTATTCAACTGTTTTTGTCTCATTTCCCAAAATCCTATAAAATATTAACTCAAATCATCTCACTACTATTCACAAATTATTTTACTATTATTCACAAAATTCTCATCTCATCTAACTTTTCAAACTTATCATAACACTTCTAATTTGTGTTTTTTAAGAAATGTTATTATGTCGTCTCAGTTACATTATTCACTTTGTCCCATTGATATGTGTTTTATTAGAAAAATTAAAAGTACAAACATAAAAGGAAATGAGGAACTTTGAATTTTAATTTTCGTGTTTTTTGACGTTATTTTATTTTAAATATATATCTTTTATCTTTTATCTTTTTAATAGGTCAATGGTAGTTCCACCGCGAAGTCAATAGAACAAAGTAAGCGATATAATTGCGACTGTATAATAACATTACTCTTGATTTTTTCCCCTTGAGTATTCATGGATTTTAATTTGAGATTATGCTTTTCACTATCAATTTGCAAATAACGAGGATACTTCATCAACTTTTTTATAACTATTTTATAATTCGTTGTATAACTTATTTTTAAATTATTTTAATTTTACAAAATAAATATCTTCTATTTCAAGAAATAATCGTAAAAGAGCCATAAATTTATCAATTTTCTTTGGTAAAACTATGAAGGGTTATGGGTAATTTCAGTGGTTTCCTTACTTTTCTTGTGCATTAATTTTGCCTAAAAGGTTTGTGAAATTCAATTGAGACTTATCGCGGCGAAGTTGGGAGAAACTCTTGCCTTAAAAAGTACAAACTTCGCCTTAAGAACAGCTTCTTGTAGCGCATGTTAAATTGTTATGTTAATGTCGTCGTTAGGAGAGTGGCGAGTGTCTCGTGTCGTAAATCACATAGAAACGTGGACCCGTCCTAAATCCCAACTTCCGACTCTGAAGAACCACGTCCAAACTTCCACTTCACAGAAGAACCGGTGCGAAAAAAGTTAACGGAAATTGAAAAAACCAACGGCCACCTCGCTCCTCCATTTCCAAGTTCCTCTCTTTGTTTCTCTTAGTCCTTACGGAGGCCTTTCAAACCGAATGTTTGCTTTAAATTCTTGTTCCCTTTTCATCCCATCCAAGCCTTCCGCCCTCCGCTGCCGTGCCGCCGGAGACATCCTGGCCGGCCCCACATTCCCCCGATGGTTCCAGTTCCCCTCCTCAACCGAAATATCCGGCGCCGGCGGCTTCCGAATAGGCCACGACTCAGAAGCAGCCGCCAAGGACGGCTCGGCTAGGCTTGGCGGCGTCGGTATCGACGGCCTGAAAGTGAATGCCAAAGAGAAGAGATGGTCTCGTCGTGGAAAGAGCTATTTGGATGACGCTAGCGACGCTCTTCCGCTTCCAATGACCTATCCGGATTCTTCTCCGGGCCCGCCCGAAGAGATCGATCGACGGCTCCGATGCGATCCCCAACTCCAGGTTTTTATTCTCTCTCTTCTATTGTATGTTATAAACGTAGACCTCACTTTTGAAAATTAGCTTACAAGGAATGATGCCTAGGGCTTATAAACCACATACTAATCTCATACTTAATCAACGTGACATCGTAACAATCATCACACTCAGCAACTAACATCTACGGTGGTCTTGGCGCTCACACGGATTGGCTATGCGCTAGGGTCTTTCTTAGCCCTGGACGGGCATTGTCATGCCGGCATAACTCTCGTGCCGCACAATTGCAGCCGTGCCAACATGGACTGCATACACGGGGTAGTTCTAATATCATTTGTTGTGAATTCACTAAGTAAAACTCACCCTTGAAAACCGACTTATAAGAGAAGGGTGTCTAGGGGTTTATAAACTATCAACCAATCTCATATTTAGTCGATGTGGATCGTAATATTATATATAATTCTTGCTTTCATTTTTGTATCATTTAATGTTGCGTGGGCCTTTTTCTAGGGGGTTGGGGGAGGGGGTGGATTTCCCATAGCAAATGTTCGGAAAATAAAAAAAGTTTAGACAAAGAGGTGCTTGAGTCTTTGATTTTTCACTCATAGAATGATTTATTTTATCAAGCAGGAAGCAATAAAAACATAGACAATTTCCAGGAAGAAATACCTTCTTCGAAGTACACTTTTGGTTGTTAAACAATGCCATTTTGTACTCCTATAGTTTTCAGCCATTGTCCTTAATGAACAATGTGCATGATTTCTTATCTTTAACTTAGTGCTTTTAGAATCTTCTGTATACTCCCTGCGAGCATGGACTATGCCTATTTTCATTCATATCAATGAAACTTACTTCTTACTTATATAAAAAAAACAATGCCATTTTGTTTCATGCGTGAACTATTCAATTTAATAAAGCTTAATGCTCTTAATGTAGCCAAACCACCATAGTCGAGATGAGTTGTTTTAGGAGCCAAAAGATGCTAGGCCTTAATTTGTCATCATTGTCTTCTCTTCAGTGCGGCTTCAGCTTTCCTTTTTCTTTTTCCCCGCTTTAAGTTGCTATTTTTCCTCCACAGTTGGCAATTTACATCCTGATAGAATCGCATTTCGCATTTGAATTATTATGGAAGCCTCAAAGAAGCATCTTTTTCTTTGTGTCACAGCTTTGTGCCCTTAAAATTTGGTGTCATCTTTGTTAGAACCAAGACAACTCCACCACTAGCTATAGGGTAGCCTATCTAGTTCTCGCTGTACCTCTCCAACACACCACACACGTGCACAGAGTGAAAACAAAACCCTGGAATAAAGAATCATTGAAACCTGATCTATTTTTTATTTTCAGGACTGTAAGGAAGTCGTGTATGAATGGACAGGAAAATGTCGAAGTTGCCAAGGATCAGGATTTGTCAGTTATTATAATAGATGAGGAAGGGAGATCATTTGCAAATGCATACCTTGCCTGGAAATCAGTATTCTTCTTCTTTTAAGTGTTTATTATGTTGAAAGGCTTGAACTTGTCAAATGTGTGCGAGCGTGCTCGAAGGCTGGAAGCGGTGTGTACCTGTTATGAAGTGAAGCACATGCTTATCATACTATTTTCTATTTTGATTTCTAACTGTGATCTGATTATGGTGAATTTTCATTAAGTAGATTAAAAGCTGCAAAGAGATGCTTACAGGATATGCGATACTTTACCCAGAAAATCTCCATGGTAAATTGTGCATGGAGCTTTTTATCTCCTCTACCTGTTCATCCGTTTTATGCACCTAGAAGCATAAAACTTTTAGTGCTTATGTGATGTATGATGTCAACCTTTGTTTTTGATCAGATAATTGGTTTTGAAGATCGCCCATATGGTAATCTTTTTGGTGGTGCTTGAGTACCCTGTCTCTGCACAATATTTCTACATGCATGTATTAAATTTTACCCTTCTGAAGAAGTTAGGTACCCATACCATGTAGGAGGTGGACCTTGAGACTTGAGAGCGTCACTCAACATGCTTGCACGCAGAATAATCAATAGCCAAAAATATTTGACATTTGACTTCTTAACTTCTGGAGTGCTTTTCTAGGTTCCAGATCAGTTCATCTGGCCTAACTTTCCTTACCTAATAAATGTCTCGTCTGTATAAAATTTTAGAATGTTCTCGCTTTCTAATCAACTTTGTAGATTCTTTGTGAAGCTTTTGAATCAACAAAGTCCGTACCTGTGTGGGACTAGTCTTGTTTGAGGAAAATGATATAAGAACAACTATACTACAATTTGTTTTCGACTAACTATAAAAAAATTATTATTTTATGTACTTTGAACTGTTGCATGTACAGAAATTTTGAATTAAAGTAGAAAATATTAATATTTTAATGTATAGTAGTAATTAAGTTGTAATATTCTTGATGGTGTATCATTGTCCGTAAGTTACATAGTTTCAGTGCTTTTTAAGTTTCGGAAACTACTTGCAATGGGATTTTATGAAGATGCATTGTAACCTGAAACTTTTGGTTTCCATTTCAAGGCTCTCTCAGCAAGGTTGAGGCTCTGTTGCTTTTATGATGAGTTGTTTAGGGAACTTTTAGTTGGTCAGTAAACATATAAGATGGATATGAGGCTACGAGTAAACAACTTCTTTATCTTCAGAATTAAATTTCCCTCACTTGCCAGTGTAATTTGCTCTTGGGTGGTGAGTGTTTGGCAAATATAAGACGAAGAAACAAGTTTACAAGGGGTTCTGAATTCTCAAATGTTTATGTAGTTTTTGTCCAGGAATCTTTATTAGGAGAATTTAATGATTGGGGTGTTGTTGCTGATCCCTGCCTTCCTGTGTTTACCTTCCATGTTGATGGGCTTTTCCCTACTGAATATTTGTGGCTTTTATTTCTCAAATTATAGGTATTATTGAGAAACTTTCCTTATGGATACTGAGTTAACAAATTGATACATGTTTGCTTTGAAGGGAAGCTGGGATTTACTATGTGGTGCTTGGTTAGAGTGGCCACGTACGTGAGCATTCTGGAGTTCACACGTATAATATTCATGATTGCAGGATACGTGCAGAAGATAACAACTCGCAAGGACATTGAAGTAATGGAGGATTTGGATAACGGAAGACCACCATGATTAATAAAAATATAGTTGTGATTTTTATTAATCAAATTTTCTAACTTACACAATCATTTTGGCAAGGAGAGTCTGCATGCAAGCCAAAAGAGAAATGTACCTTTTGCCGCCAAGAATGTATTCTTTTCTTTACACCAATACTTTCGGCAACCAGCCACAACTGGTTCGTCTGACTTATCACATCAGAATCTTTTGCCCCGTGTGCGATGCATGGTAAAGGAATAGGAATGCTTACCTTTGTCCTGCTTTATCCTCCCTCCACCAGTGGGATTGGGAATAGAATAATTCATCATATATAGCTTACAGCTTACCTAAGACAACTGATTTCTGCCATAAATATGTGAGAGGCTATTAGACTTTCATATCTCAATTTATTTCTGTTTCTGCACACAACAACATCACAGAATGTCAAATACGAGCTTCCTCGATTTCCAATACAACATCTCGAAAATAAAGTTCTTGAGAAAACCATCTCGGCTGTTTTCCTCCAGGGACAGGCAAAACTCTAGCTTAAAACCTGCTTTCCAGCCAAATCAGGATGAGATGAAGCAAGTATTTGACAAATTTGATTCCAACAAAGATGGGAAGATTTCCCAACAGGAGTACAAGGCTATTCTCAAAGCATTGGGAAAGGGCAACACGATTGGTGAAGTGTCAAAGATTTTCCAAGAGGTTGATCTGAATGGAGATGGGTTTATTGATTTCAAAGAGTTCATGGAATTGCACGAGAAGGATGGTGGGATTAAAACGACGGACATAGAGAATGCTTTTCTGACATTTGATTTGAATGGTGATGGGAAAATAAGTGCAGAAGAAGTCAAGGAAGTGCTAGGAAAGCTGGGGGAGAGATGCAGCTTGGAGGATTGCCGACGAATGGTTAGAGCAGTGGACGCAGATGGGGATGGCATGGTTAACTTGGATGAATTCATGAACATGATGACTCGTAACCTGAATCGTGTGTAGAGGGTTTATCTTTGCATGGGTTAGAGGGGCATCTTTGGTTAGATCCCATGTAAGATATACCAATGAATGTATATCATGTTTTTACTTGATCTGTACCGTCTTTTCCTTTCCCCCATGAAAAATAAGGAAGACATCAGAAAAATAATGTTGGGAGTCTGGTGTGCTATATTCCGATGGAAATTAATCCATATAAATCATGATCTGTGCATGCCGACTACAAAGACGAGCTGCAATTTATTTCTTGAGAATAGCCCGCCAAAGGGAAATGCCTTTTTGCGCTACCTTTCGAATCTTTCCACCTCTTTCTGGCTCGAAATGAATTAATACATTCCTTCAATCAAATCGCAGCTAGGATTGGTTGACAATTCTGACTGGATCTACTAGAATATAATGCCAAGCTAATTCATTTTTTAAGGCCTCCTTGGGCTAAGCATTGTGGATCCAAAACGTCATTAGATTATAATTTATATGGGCAAGGTTCTCTAACTTTCAGATACATCATATATATCTAGACAATTTAATTAAAATTATCCAGGAAGCATCATCAATTGTGTTCTTTTCTTTAAGTTCTCTAACTTTCAGATATTTTATATATCTATATAATTTAATTAAAATCATCCAGGAGCTTCATTGTGTTATTTTCTTTTGCAACAACGTGGGGCCTTCTTCAAGTATATGAGGATTTTCCTCCATAACATTCATCACGGATACCACACTTGGAAGTGAGAATACAATAGATAAAATGTAACACCCTGTATTTTAGTGTATTTTTACTAAAGGATTATTTTTATTTATTTAAATTTTATTCTCGTATTTTAAAATTGGTTAGATTTTAATGAGTTTATTTCTATGATTTTAATTGGTGAAAATTAATTTTTATGTGCTTTCTTAATATTTATTTATTGTTGTGCATTTAAATTATTTTTCATATTTAATTAATTACTGTGGGATTTAATTATTTCAATTTGAATTTACTATTACGTTTAAATTATTTTATTTAACTTGTGGTTTTAAAATCATCTCCGTTGGATCATTTTTGTGACCCAAGTTATGAGGATTGGACCTCATTTCTTTTCCCTCCATTTTTCTTCCTCTCCTTTTCTTTTCTTTTCTTTTTTCTTCTTCCTTATTTCTCCCCTCCCCCGTGCACGTGCCCCTCTCTCTCCCCAGGCGTCCGTCACCTTCACCCAGACTGCCGCCGTCGCGCCGCCGTGCGCGACACCGCCCGGCCGACCAGCTCCCCTCCCTCCGGCGACCTCACCCCCCAAATCTCAGCCCCTACCTCGCCGCTGGTAGCCCGCACGCACCCCACGAAGCCGCGGGCCACTTTCACGCCAGCGCCGCCGTGAGCCAGCACTGGCCTTCACCGCCCACCCCATTGTGTTCCCCTGTCGTCGGCGACCTCACACCACCAACCTCACCTCCATCCGCGCCGCCGTTAACCACCAGTAGCCCTTCAAAGCCGCGGCCACCATTCGTTCCAGCGCCGCCGTCGCACCACCATTGGCCACCATCTTCTTACCACATCATCCTCGACCTCTTAGCAACCCATTGGACCCAACCCCACCTCCGATCTGTCACCAGTGAAGCACATCCAACTCCATTTCCGTTTTGGGCTTTTTGGTCTTCTACCGCCGCCCATGCCGCCACCCACGGCCAACCTTCACCACCACTAGCTTCACCGACCTCCCTAGGCCCTACCCTATCAATCTTGGGTCTTCATTTGCCTCCGTTTGAAAGTTGGTATTGTGACCCACGGCCACAGTGTATTTTACACTGTGGTGTTGCTCAAACGTCGTCTTTTTCAACTTCGTGATCCTTCGAAAATTGTTATATTGCACTGTAAGTATTTCTCCAAAAAACTTTCGTAATTTAAATGTATTTTTGCACTAACCCATTTCACTGTATTTTTTGGCATGCCGGACTGAGTCCGAGGAGTTCGGGAGTCGGATGGATTTGTGATTGGAGTTGTTTGGTTGGATTTGATTGGATTGGTAATTGTTGGTTTGGATATTGTGTTGGTACATGTGCATTTCATTATTTCATGCATGATCATGTTTGTAAAAGAAAATTGAGTTTTCGTGTATTGCATTCATGTTCATGTGTTTATGAAAACTGGATTTTCATGTGAGAATGGATTTTTGGTGCGTGTGTATCACGACCCCAAGCCGAGATGGGGCATTAACTCGGTGGAGCTCCTCTGGTTACTCGGGAGTGGAATATACTGAGTAACGTCCCCTGGATTGTCGCCGGGCGATAATGGGATCGGACGAGATGGTCTCGTGCCGACTCCGTGGTCCTTCTGCTGGAGGGAACTAGAGGATGCCTGGCCACGTACGCGCTGGGCGCAGAACTGGGCATCGCTCGTTGCGTAGCGTGGGTGCTTGGCCATGTACGCGCTGGGCGCGGAACTGAGCACCGCTACGAAGCCAGGACGTGCGGATGGTCCATAGGGGAGGCCATGGTGCATATGGAAATAATGCATGGTGCATTTGGAATTATTTCACTATTTTCTGGGAAAATAGTGCGAGTTGGTTTTTGGGTAAATCATTTTCTGGAAAAATGTTTTACGGATATTTTGGGCCAAAATGGGATTTTGGCGTGTGTTGGAAAATTATCATTTACGGGGAAAATGATGTTTTGTGGAAAAATGCATATTTCATCATGTGCATGCATGTTAGTTGCATTTAATGCATTTTATATTACGTTGTTATTTGAGGTTATACTTACCTGCGATACCATTTTGTGGTAACGCAGATTTTGATGCAGATGAGGAGGAGGAGGGCGAGCCTGAGGAGACGGCTCCGCCTGAGGAGTGATCTGGGATCACTCGTTTGTTTATTTGAAAACTATTGTATTATATTTTTATGGATGACTGTATAACTGCTATTTAAATTTTTACTGATGTTTGATTGTAAATAAATTCTGGTACTTAGTTGACTATCCGCTGCGTTATTTTATTTGTAAAATGTTGCATGTACACACACTGGCACTTCGTTGGGATGTGTGACCGTGTTGTCACCATCCTAACGTCTCGATCCCTATGTATTTATATAAGGGGGATTGGGGGCGCCACATAAAATATGATGATGACACCCACAGTATGGATAAAACTGAAATGAAGCTTGCATAAGCAAAGCAAGGAAGCAGCAGCGAAGGGGTCTTTGTTTTTCTCTTCCACCTCGTCATGCCTGGTGTCATGATTGGAGCTTGCGTAGCTGAACGCCTTCGTCTGTCCTCGTTTGCTTCCCATCCTTCAATTCCAAGAACCACCCACGAGATACAAGTTCTCAGAAAAACTCACTTATAAATCCCCAGGAAAGAATCAAGCAATTTAAAACTTAATAAAAGTAGCAAGTCAAGGCAACATGCAGTCCAATTAGAGGTGCCAATGTTTTCATATATGAGGCCTCCTATCTAACCAATCAAAGCATTACGACCCAAAATAAAAGATTTTTCTCTCTTTGACGTACGTCTCAGAAAACAGGCAGCTTGTATGGACCAAGCTATTTTTGCATGGTCAATATCCAAGTTGGGAGTAATAAACAAATATATGGCTAGCGGTCGGTATGCGTTGCTTTAGCGGGATGTAATTGTCTATATACATATAATATGCATGCATGCGTGCATGTATGTATGTATATATGTATATTATATCGAAGAACCAGATGATGATTTGAGGATGGTGAACACCGATTTGCCAAAAGCACTGTATCTATCATTGGAGTCGATGCTAATCTGGTTCTGTGGTTCACTACTACACGCTCTAGCCCCTTCACACTTGAAAGACAATAATATTAAAGCGGAAACAAGGCAAGAGACTTTTCAAACCTGCCAAAACTAGTAAGGCCAAACTGCATATGTGGTTTTTAAGTTGCTTAGCATGCCGGAGAAAAAGTGAGATTTCAAATTTGTTCATGGATCGTTGTTAAAATAATAATAGTGACGATGATGTACACACTGGATAACCAAGCAGCTATTATACCTATCCCCATATCAAACCCACGATTGTGGAGCTCTTTGTATTCTTGACACAGGGCACAAGACGGACAGCAAAAGTGCACTAAGCAGTCTACACAGGGTGCCTCTTCCAAGTCATATTGCCCCCTCAATTTTGAACGATTGAAACAGGAGAAGAGGCAGGCAAAACCAGTAAGGCCTAGAAGCCCATAGATTGCACCACTTGAAACACAAGCTGGAAAACAAGAACAAACAATCTAAACAAAATAATTCTAACCATCATTCCTCATATATTATTAAACAGAGGTTGTTTTTTTCAAGGCTTACATGGAGAACCTCTGTTTACTATCTCAGCAATCTGTCCAAATGTGATGCAAGGGCAGAAGCAGGTAGTGAGACCTTTAAAACATTAAAAGTGAAAATAGTAAAACAGAAGTCTTCAGGATTTTATGTTTATTGGTAGAAATTAGTGATTGAGCTATATGAGTTTTGAGATGTTTACAATTTGCAGGATCATCAAAACAATGGCAAAGATCAGTGGACCACCTCCCTGCTACACCATTAGCCAGCACACCAGAACCTGTGTGTACATATGACCGAGCATAGTGTTGTGTGGAAGAAAAATTTGGAAGTCCTGAAACTGGGCCAGGACCTGGAAACTGTTCAGCTCTCTGTTTATCATCTAAACTACTGCTGTAGGATACATTTTTTTTTTCCCCCGAGTAACTGAACTAATGATTGTGGTAAGCTACTGATTTGGTTCTGCCGTGGAGACAACAGGGTTCGGGACATGGTATTTATTGACAAAAGTGTCGAGAGAAACATTATCATCTTACTTGCACCCTTGAACGAAGTTTATCAACTTGTTGGTCAAAAAATCTTCTTAATTTATTTATGTCTGGGGGGGACCATGAGAGAAAAAACACGAAAACTCACTCACCAATCTTCCAGTTGCACGTATCAAGCAACATTGATGAAATTGATGACAACCTAACGAACCAATCATGCACACTATTTTTGAGTCTTATGTGTTTTGTCTTCTAGTTCCAAAGTCTTTGGTTTTTGTCTTATATTTTCATGGCATATGAAGGTTCCTACTCATTATGAATTTATATGGAGAGCAGGTAAGTAAGTAAAGTCTTTCATTACTCTTAATTAGTTTCATGCTTGTATACCTCAGCAACTTCTTCTGTTCCTACCGTTGATTAGTAAATTAGCAATTATCAAAGCTTCACTCTGTATTTATTATCATCATCAGGCTACACGTAAGCACTCCACTAAACTATATATGCAGTTGCTTATTAGCTTCTCCTAACCACCGTTGATGTCAATGCCGACGATACTGGTCGTTTTTTATATTAAAAGTTTGGTCTTATAATCCCTTTTTTTTTTTTTTTTTTTTAAAAAAGAGGACGGTATCCCAATTTTATTGATAGTGCTCACTTATGGCGGAGGAAAACCGTGGTTACATCCAAATGCATGGGGTTACAAATTTTCAACAAAAAACCAAAACTCAGGCATCAAAAAAATAAACAAACCATAATACAAGAAAGTCAATAAAGTTCATCAAAAAGAAAAATAGAATACCAAGATAAATTAAAAAGGGGGAAACAAAAGGCACCTGCAAGAGGAAAACAACAACACATAATGTCAACTCAGATAAAACAAATAAAACTTACCCGTGGAAACCTACTTGATCCGCAGGTAGGGAAGACCAATTTTGTCCATACGAAGAAGACCTTGGAGGTGACCGGCCAAATTCTCACTATTAATGGTCCAATCCATATTTAAACCCTTTGCTCTCTACTTGGCTAAAAAATCGGCCACGACATTACCTTTACAAAAAACATGGGTCAAACGATACTCCACGCAGCCTAAGAGGCCCTGCAACTCTTCACAGAAATCCTCTAAGTACCAAATATTAAAAGCTCCTTTAGTAATCATGTTAACAAGTAATTTAGAATTTGTCTCAATCTCAACCCTGCCAAAACCTAACTGACAGCACTTTCGAACCCCTTCTAAGAAGCTTCTCAATTTAGCAAAATTATTAGACCCCTCACCCAAGAACATAGAATAAGTTGCATGCAATCTACCACAACTATCGCGAATCACCCCCCAGCACCTGCTGGCCCAGGATTCCCTAAGCTACTACCGTCCGATTTCAGCTTCATCCAACCTTGTGGAGGCCGGATCCACCTAACCACACTAACTTGCCTAGGTTTGGGAAATAAAACCGGAATATTCAATCTCTGTAAAATAGCAGCATCATGGGAAGAGATCCTAGAAATTTTCATGACTAAAGAAATAATCTTGTGAATCCAAAACTTAATCACATGCCAAACTGACTGAACTGACTCTACCTTATCCTCAAACCGAGCCTTACAGCGCCTATCCCAAAGCTTCCACGAGACAATAGATGGAAGAAGGCCAAAAATAATCCGAACCTGAGAAGACTTTCCAGCATGGTGGAACCATAAATTAGTTTGCTCCTTACACATCTGAAAAATGTCCATATAAACACCTAACTGGATCGCAGCCAGACGCCAAATTTGTCTAGCAAAATCACCAGTACACAGCACGTGGTTTAAATCCTCCATATGGCCCCTGACACAACAATTGCATTTAGAAACCATAGGAATGCCAATATTCCTGATCTTATCATCCACACTCAAACAATTATGAGATGCTTTCCACATCATAATAGAGATTTTCTTAGAAAGATTGGTATGCCAAATCCAATGAGCCCAAGATAAAGGAGGCGCTCTAATGCGAATATAATTCCAAGTACTTTTGGTAGCAAATTTACCATTATTATCCTTAAGCCAAACAAGAACATCGTGCCCATCCTTCCTCCTAGCCAAAAACTTATATAACTTAAGAGCTTTACTTTGACCCACTAATCTCTCGAAAAGAGTAATATCTCATCCGTCATCAATCCGACACTCTTTAATTTTCAACAAAGGTTTCTTAAGAACCTGGTAATGATCACTAATAGGACCACCACCCTCCCAATTATCATACCAGAAAGAAATATTCCTCTCCCTAACCATCCATTTAGAATTATTCAGAACCTCTGGAATATAACGAACAATTGATTTCCAAAACCGTGTACCCTTATTAGGATTCAGAAGGGATAAATGATTACCTTGAACATACTTACCTCTAAAAAATTCAGTCCATAAAGACTGGTCTTGAATGAGATGCCAGGCAAATTTCATGTGTAAAGCCTTCTGAATATCCCCAAAGTCACGAATACCTAAACCACCTTCCTCCGTAGGAGTACAAATATGTTTCCAGGCCACTCACTTCCACTTACCTTTGCCATCAGAATCACCCCAAAAGAAGGAACTAAGAATCCTATTCAAAGCCATAAACACCCCATTAGGAACCTGTAAAACAGTAAGAAGATGAATAGCCATGCTTGACAAAACATGACGCAAAAGAATAACTCGGCCACCAGCAGAGAGCAATTTCATTTTCCACCCTACAATTTTCTTATTAATTTTTCCAAGCAACTCGCCAAAATCACAAATCTTAAGCCTACCAACCACAATAGGAACACCCAAATACTTAAAAGGAAAGGAACCATTCGAAAAACCAGTTATACGGAGAATAGAGGTTTTTCTAGAATCAGGAATCTTGTTAGAGCAGAAAATAGCACTTTTATCTTTATTAAGAACTTGGCCTATCCAAATCTCATAAACATTTAAAACCTCAATCAAACCTTTCATAGACTGCTTACCACCATTAGCAAATATAACAATATCATCAGCATACATAAGGTGGGAAATAAGAGGAGTACCTCTAGCCTGAGTAAATTGACCAATTTTACCAAGCTTAAACGCTTCATTCAGAAGACGAGACAAAATCTCTTGCATAATAATGAATAAATAAGGCGAAATAGGGTTTCCTTACCTAAGACCCTGATCACCTTTAAGGAAACCCAAATATGTGACATTCATCATAATAGAGTACCAAGGGGTGGAGATACACAATTTAATCAGATTGCAAAATTGAGAAGAGAAATCAAAAGAGTCCAAAACCTGTAAAAGAAAACTCCAATTCACACGATCATAAGCATTGGACATATCAAGTTTAACAAGAACATTACCCCCATGGGACTTCTTATTAATAGAATGGATCATTTCCTGAGTGAGACTAATGTTTTCAAAAATGCTACGACCAAGAATAAAATCTCCTTGTTCCTGAGAAATCATCTTAGAAAGGAGAGTCGTCAAACGACCCACAATGATCTTAGCACAAATCTTATAAATCACCAAACAAAGACTAATAGGCCTAAATTTATCAAAACCATTAGGCGTATCAACCTTGGGAATCAACACAATAAAAGAAGCAGTATAAAATTTAGGAAGAGAATTATGAAGAAAAAAATCAGATATGGCTGCCAATAAATCATCTTTAACAATATCCAACAAACCCTGAAGAAACCAGAACCAAAACCATTCGGGCCCAGGCTACTCTCAATAGGAATGCTAAAAAGCGCATCCTTAATCTCCCCAATGGAAGGGGGACTACAAAGTATCAAATTCTCATCTTCAGTAATCACAGGAACAATCAAATCCCCTAAGTTAGGTAACTCACCACTGCTGCTCTCACCCAAAAAATTATGGAAATAATCAACAGCAGCCTGATGAATTTCAAGCGGGGTTTTTAAAAGAGTACCATCCTCCAAACACATATCAGTAACCCTTTTATGATGTTTGGCATTCAAGTACGTATGAAAAGACTTAGAATTTTGATCCCCATCTTTAAGCCAACTTTTCTTGGCCATATGAGAAAGACGAATGTCTTCTCGACCCTTCCAAGTTAAAAGCTCCAAATTAGTAGCTAGGAGATTATTATCATCCTCAACTGAAAAGGAAGTTTGAAGGCGAGTTTCCAAGCTATCAACACGATTCTCAAGATCACTAATAATAACATTAGTTCTCCCAAAAACACGTTGATTCCAATCTCTTATCGCCACCTTCATCCTTTTCAACTTAAGAGATAACTTACAAAAACCAAAATCAGTTCCCTCTTGGTTCCACACCCCCTCGACAAAACTTAGAAAATCTATATGATCAGTCCATATGAATTGAAAGCGAAAAGGACTAGGCCCATATCTAAAAGGATCCTCACCCATTTGGATCACTAAAGGAGAATAATCTGAAGTAGTATGAGACAAAACCTGAGAAAACACATTAGGATAACAATTAAGAAAATTAGCATCAATAAAACATCTATCTAACCTTGCCTAGCTGCGAGCCAAACCTCTTTGACCATTACACCAAGTTATCATCGAGCCCTTCGAACACATGTCTATCAAACCACAATTTTGAATACACAAATTAAAGTCTTTCATTGCTGCAAATGGACGTGGATGACCACCTTTTCGTTCAGAGTCCTCTTTGATAATATTAAAACCACCACAATGAAGCCACGGGTAATTACTATTACTAGTCGCAACCAAGTCCTCCTAGAGATTCTTCCTCTCTAACGGGTTACACTTAGCATATACAATGGTAAGAATAAAAATAAACCCATTCTCCTCAACTTTCACTGAGATAAATTGGTTAGACCCCGCCAACCATTGAATAGAAACTGATGCATTCCACAACAACCAGATTTTCCCATTATACGCTTCATTTGTGACAAAAAAATCACAACTAAAGTTCCCCAAACAAGTTGGAATTTTATCTTCCATTAAAAAAGGCTCAGCCAAAGCTATAATGTTAGGCCTATATTTGTTTATGAGTTTCCTTAAACGTAACTTTGAGGAACCAACACCTCGGATATTCTAAAAAAGAATTGGACTAATAATAAATTAAGCTTTGTGAGGCGATTGATAGCCTGAGTAGAATTCCTTTTTTGAAACTTACTTGCCGTTTTCCATAGTTTTTCAGAGTCAGAGCAATATTCTTTTCGCATGTCTTCTCTCAGTCTATCTTTTTCAGTTTCACTTTCAGACTGTGGATCATCAACCCGCTCTTTCTCGACCATAGCATCACGTTCATTGGAAATAAATTGCACCACTGGATCACCCTCATATTCAAATTGAGTTTCTTCAACATTCAAAACCGTATTGCAAACTACTCCATCTACCTCCAAATTCTCAAACTCTACAGCATCAACAAGTTGACCCATAATTTCGGCCTGCACCTTTCGTCCACTTGAACTCACCCCACCCTTTCCCACTTCCTTAACAAATATTGCAAAACCATTAACTACATCCACGGTTTGCTGTTTAGCTACTGCTTCATGCAATGGGTACGTTGCACTTGCATTTTCATTTTGCCGCACAGTTGCATGCATAGGAGCGTGCCCCTGGGACCCATCAAACACCACGGGTTCATTAACATGAGCACCTGCACCTGATGGTTCTTACAATGGATTAAAAACCTGTATGGCCAAATCATTTTCAGAGTTTATGCAAATATTATTATCATCTCCTATAGCAATAGCTGCCATAATATCCTTGGGTCCCTCTAACGCCCCACCAAAAGAAGATGATGCACCGTTATCCCCCTGAGCCAACTCTGGTAATTCAACAATCTCCATGGACTGAGACCCATCAATAGTTGCCCCACCGGACAGCATAGTCTTCTCCCCTTTCTTAACCCATATCTTCCCACCCTTAGAAATATTTTTAGAGTTCTCCACACCAAATGTGCAAGTGTACAAATTATGACTTTGAATTCTACATGTTTGGCAATAAGTAGGGAGAGTCTCAAAGACCACCTCCTACTTCCTGTTGCAAGGCAGTCCAGGTGGGCCAAGCCATAAATGAGTGATCAGAACCTTTGATGCATCAACCTCTAGACAAACTCTAGCACCATCCGTTCTCGTTGCACAAATTGTGGAATTATCGCGACAAATGAATCTGCCAATCGGTGTCGTAATCATCTTCAATACCGACTCATGATAAAAATTTGGAGATAGACCAGGTAAAAAAACCCACACCAGCACGCAAGGGGGTTCATAATCCTCACTAAAATCTGGTGACCAAGCCAAAGGTCTGTAATGAATGCCATTTACCTCGCAAGATTCCCTTGAAAGGGCCTTGTAAAAGTCTGACTCATTAGACATCCTTATGAAAACGTTTCTCGGACGTAACATGGAAGATACAACTGGAATATTGCTAAGCCCCCAACGTGTTTTGATAAATGCCTGTATAGAGTCAAGAGAGGGCCTCTGTTTCAGAAACTTCAGTACAAGAGAATACCGAAAAGGCTATGCAATTCTATCTAATTCTTCCGCGAAGAACAAGAAGCATAGCTCTCCATTTATAATTTTCGGTGGCCGGAACACCACTTTAGCCTCAGGCAGGGGCTGCGGCACTGCAGAAACCAAATCATTGAAGGACCTTGGTTGACCAACCGAGACATTCAAGGCCCGGGCGGCCTCCATGCACGCAGGCGTGAAACAAGCCCAATAGGAAACGAAAACCCTAGCAGAGCAAGGAAAAATCGCTTAAGGAAATTTTTTTACAACACAACCATTGTTTATAATCCCATTGTTTATGGACTCAAAAGTTTATTTTACACATCTCTCATTACTTGCCCACTTTAGTCTTATTTTAGCAAAAGTCATTATAATCAATGACTTATCGACCCACTTCAAGTTGACTCCCCAATTTGAACTTAATTAACAACTACTGAGATCAGGATCAGTACGGATGACGGTATTACTATTGAAAAAATATTAAATTCAAAATTTTAAAAATTTTTCTCATAAATTAATTCGAGTAAAATTTTTTTATTATTGCTTTACTATTCAGTTATATTTTTTTTTCTTTTTACTATTTGAACCTGAATAAAAAGTCCAAAACATGACCTTCTTGTATAATCTAGAATAAAATAAATTTAATCAATTAACGTAATAATGTAATTTAATTAAATTTACTTTTATTTAAATTACATGATTATGTTGGTTGATTGAATTAATTTTATTTTAAATTATGCAAGAAGGTAATGTTCTTGATTTTTAATCCAAAATAAAAAGAGAAAAAAAAAATTAGCCGGATAGCAAAATAATGGAAACTGAATTGTAAATATACCATTACCCATCAATTATATGGAATGTATGTATTTCATATTAGTTGAGAGTACTGCTGTGATATGGAAAATGCAAAACCCACTTTGCAATGATCTATCTCTCATCAAGCAATCAAGATGGAATAAAATGAAAAGATAGAATTTGCGAAGTGAGAAGAAATTCAGCTAGGGATCAAAACCAAGTCTCTGAATAAGTAAAAAATAAAAAACAAATTAAAACCAAATTCAAATGGGGGGATTGAAGAGTCCACAGAATATATGGGCCGGAAAATTGACCTAGCGCCGCAGACCAAATGGCCCAATTTCGACCGTTTGTTATTCAACTTCTCGAAAGCACTGCAGCCCAAAATCCATTTTCACGGCGGCCTCCTTGACAGTCCCTAACATTAACTTTCGCCGCAATCTTCACAAAAAGCTCGCGAACATTTTACCGCCAAATTCCATTAGATTTAAAGTTTGCAACTAAAGAACTCTGGGAAAAAGGAGAGGGGGTTTCCATGGAAGACGAAGAAGAGGTTCTCTCAGCTTCCGATCCCAGCGATTCCAGTGAGGAGTACACGGTGGACCACGAAGAAGAAGAGCTCGAAGACGAACCGTCTGTGGGTCGTTCTGCTCCCTTCGATGAAGACCGGAAATCGAAGAACGTCGATGCTCTCCTGAGGTACCGTCTAATTTGTTTTAAACTGTGATTTTATCCCTAAGATGCATTTACTTTTCTATTCTCACGTTTATACCAAATTGGAGCTCGTTCATTTCAACTTTGGGTTTTGTATTTTTGTTCTAAAATGCCCGTGCGTTCCAATTACACCGTCCGATTTCAACGTTTCAATTTACGGACCGGAGTTTGCGTAACGTAGAATTCCGTTTGAAAATAGCAGAAAACTACAGAAAATTGAAGAGTACGATTTTTTTTTCTGTTCTGTTTTTAGAATCTGTTTATAGCAGGCGTAAGCTAGACAGTAGATGCTCGTATTTACTGTCGCTATGGTTTAGTTAACTTCAACCAATAGGAGCACTGAGTGAACTTATTGCTGCTATTATTCGATGCAATCTCCCCGTTTTGTCCATGAAGCTGGTTGATTATCAGTTTTATTTTTGTAAAATATGAAAGCTTGTCTTATTTAATTGAGATTTAAGGGTTTGTCATCGGGAAAATGTTGGTAGAGTTTTTTTCATTTATATTATTAATCCAATTTGAAAATTCTTTATGTTAAATAAAATTTATACAAATTATCGTTGGAATTTGTGATCATATTTATCAGAGGCAACCTTATCGTGAAGAGACAATCACTGCTTCCACGAGTTCTTTCAGTGACAGAAGCAGCAGCAATTTGTAGGAAGCCCTTTAAACCCCCATGCTCTAATGGCTATGATGAGCAGAACGAACAACTTGCTCGTCGACTCTGGGCCCGCAAACGGTTTGTTCCTTGGGGCTCTACAAGGCCAGCCTTGGTTGCAATTACCAATAGACTGAACGTACCGAGTACTGTTGGGAAGGATGTAGTCGAGGAGAGTGTGACTCTGCCACCAGGAGTTGAGCCTTTGGTGTTGTGGCAACCTGAAGAATCTGAGGATGGGACTGCTAATTTGAAGCAGATAGCAGTTGACCCATTGCTTGTTCGTTTCCTGCGACCCCATCAAAGGTGATATCAGTTCTAAATTTTCTATATGCAGCATAGGGTTTTGTATGGAGAGGTTTTTCCTTTTGGCTACATACATAAAAATTTATAGGTGTATCATAATAATTGATACTACCCCTCGTGCATCATGAGCGTAAACGGAAACTAAATCTAATACTATTCATCTTCCCTCAAACATATGTTGCATATAAAAAAGTGCCAAAATTCTCTGTACTTTGCATCATATTTTCAGTTGGTTGTGTTCTTGTAACTGATGAGAAAATTTCTTTTACTTTTACTGCAGAGAAGGGGTTCAGTTTATGTTTGAATGTGTTTCAGGGTTGTGTAGTGAAGCAAATATATGTGGATGCATTCTGGCTGATGACATGGGGTGAATATCTCTCTATCCGATCCCTTTTTATCTTTTAACGCTGGGTACAATTTGTGATATTATCTACAGTTTTTTCTGGTTATTTCATCTTTATTTTTCTGTCTCCTCATATCTTCACAAGGTAATGTTTGATCTTTGCAGTTTGGGAAAGACGTTGCAGTCAATTACCTTACTTTATACTCTTCTTCGTCAAGGGTTTGACGGGAAGCCGATGGTTAAAAAGGTCATCATTGTTACTCCTACCAGTCTAGTAAGCAATTGGGAGGCTGAAATTAAGAAGTGGATTGGAGAGAGAGTTCAGCTTGTTGCTCTTTGTGAAAGCACCAGAGATGATGTTGTCTCTGGGATTGACAGATTTACCAGTCCCCGCGACTCCTTACAAGCAAGTTTGCGTAACTATACTCGAAATTAATTATCTCGAAAAATAGGCTTATTCAATAAATACTTCCACAGGTGCTGATTGTTTCATACGAGACATTCCGGATGCATTCATCAAAATTTAGCCATAGTGAATCCTGTGACCTTCTCATATGTGACGAGGCCCATAGGCTGAAGAATGATCAGACGTTAACAAATCGGGTACAAGATATGTGGTAGTGTATTTTTCTTAAATATTCTTTTACATAGATGCCAATTTTTAACCCTTTTTTTTTTCCAAAAATTATATGAAAAAACATTTATATGGATCAGGCATTGGCCACTCTCTCATGCAAGCGCCGTATATTATTATCAGGAACGCCAATGCAGGTAAGAGGCACTTAACATGAATACACGATACTTTTAGATCTTATGATTTGATGCTCATTTCCATTATCATAATCATCTCTCAATACATACTCCTGCAGAATGACCTGGAAGAGTTCTTTGCTATGGTTAACTTCACTAATCCTGGAATATTGGGTGATGTTGCGTATTTTCGCCGTTACTATGAGGTGATCTGATTGCGTTACTTTTTATGTATAATTTATTGCTGTTGAGGATTGCTGAACTGTTATATACTTTCTAGAGCCGTCGAGGATGAAAATATATTGTTGAATTGGGTTAATCAGTTTTTTGACTTGCTGAGGTTGCTTTTCATTTGTTTCTCCCTATATCCTTTTTATTCTGTTAGAGGATTACGGATGCCTTACTAGTTGTTGAAGTATCTATTCTGGAAATTAGTGTCGCTTCTTGCCATCATGAAGCTAAGAAATAGACACGTTCGCAGCAAGCTCTGACGCTTACTTTTAAATGCTAATGTTATACTCTAAACGCATGCATTCTCTCTCCATTTTCTATACTCAATGCATGTTCATTATGTTTTAAAAAATATGACACGTGTATCATGAAGGCACCTATAATTTGTGGAAGAGAACCTACTGCCACTGAAGAAGAGAAGAAACTAGGTAATGAGCGTGCATCAGAACTAAGTGCAAAAGTTAACCAGGTAATCTTTGGTTTTTAACATGAAATTGGTAGAATTCAACTTTGTCACTTGATGCTTTCGCGTGTTTCATTAGCATCTTTCACAATTCTGACCATAGAAATGTGAAAGTTCTTGATACTACGAGTATTTAATTCTATGGAAATGATGGATAGCACATAGAGCTGTTCAAGAAAAATGCATTTGTATTTTACTTCTCACTCAACTCATCACTTTTTACAGTTCATACTGCGGAGGACTAATGCACTGTTATCAAATCACTTGCCACCAAAGGTCTGCCTGCTTGGTTTATTTAGTGATTTTTTTCCTTTGTGCATTTTTTTTCTTTTCTCGGAGAAGATATCATTTTGCTTCATAAGACTTCTTGTTCTTTTCTAATTGCAGATGGTTGAAGTTGTTTGCTGCAAGTTGACTCCTCTCCAATCAGACCTGTACAACCATTTTATACATTCCAAAAACGTAAGTTGTCGTTCTTCTTCAGCTATCAGACCATGTATTTTCCAAAAAAAAAAAATATTAGCAGTTACTAACAAGAATGTTTTCTGGACTTGTTTGCTATTCAAAATCCACCAAACACAGGTTAAACGGTTAATAACTGAAGATATGAAGCAATCAAAGATTTTGGCCTATATAACCGCTCTAAAAAAGCTCTGCAATCATCCAAAGGTATGGGATTTTCTTTTCTTTCCCCCCTCCCCCCTGGGTGATGCTTTCTGAAGATCTTATAATTATCTTAGAGGATTTTCAATTTGGAATAGAAGAAGCAAATCCACAGGTTAGATTGGTTAAAATCCGCTGGGAAATCTTAGGTCATCTGGGCTCTAAACTCGCATCTCTTCTCCATAATATGCTTGTTTTAAATAGTATCAATATTACTTTCATGCTCATGGGCGATCTGTTATCTCATAGCTCATCTATGATACCATAAAAAGTGGGAGTCCAGGAACTTCAGGTTTTGAGGATTGCATTCGCTTTTTCCCGCCAGAGATGTTCTCCGGAAGGCAAGCAATCTTATATATGATGCTTTCTATATTTTATACTTTTACATATTATACTCATATTTTTCTTGTTTCTTATTTTTTTCAGAGCTGGGTCATGGACTGGCGGCGATGGGGCTTGGGTTGAGCTATCTGGGAAAATGCATGTCTTAGCCCGGTTACTAGCTCATCTACGTCAGAGGACTGATGATCGTATCGTCCTTGTGTCGAACTATACCCAGGTATACAAGATAGTAATGCAATAAAAACCAAACTATTATATGCACAATTGCTTTTTGTTTTTGTGGCAACGGGTCCAGTTGTTGACGTGTTGGTAGTCAGTGCTATTCCATCTGGCAGGCTGGCAGCACTTCATATTTTCGGAGGCCAAAATTATAGTTATTGAGTCTTTACATAGGAAGCTGAGCTGATGGTATACCATCATATTCTAGTTAGTGCACTTCCTTGGAGAGTGGCCTGCTCGTTAATGTTATAGGAAATAGGAAGGGTATACAAGTAATGTTAGTTATAATGATTAGTTGCGTAAGCGCTATACAGTTCTTTTTTTTTTTAAAAAGGGAATGTAGCATTAAAAAAATTAATTTTTTTTATGCGAATCTCATATTTATTTTTATTTTTTAAAAAGAGTGTGTAGCGCTTGCGCACTTTATGACTGTAAATATCATTTTGAATATTCAAAAACAGATATCCTGAAGGGTAAACAATTAAATAAGAACTAGAAAACTAAAAACAGTGCATGCATCTAAACTGTGATCTGTTCATCCATCGTCCCTTCATCAAACCCAAGCATAGTTTCGAGTTTTTCATTTCTATATTGTTCCAGAAATTTTGCCTAGGAAAAGCCTTTAGCTAGCCTTCTTTTCTGTTCCATAGAATAGGGAAGAATAGAAAAGAGCCTCCCAAGCTTTGCATGAATGAAGGTGCCTGCAAGGAAGGAACAAACGCACGAACTCTGAAAGTTACAACAGACTTACAACCTTTGCACTCCATCTCTCTGCTCCACTTCTCGCCATCCTTCTCTGTTTTCTCTGATTCTTTTTGAGCTCTCTATTTACATCACAGCAAGACTCTTCATCTTTGGCTCCATTGTTGAAGTCGCAAGGGGCCCTTCCAATACTTGTTCTAAAATTTATGTTGTTTCAAACTTTCAACCAAACTTTCTGTGCCTGTCAACCTACCACCGTGTCTTACAAAACTTGAGCCTACTTGTGTAAGGATGCCATTATTAATCCAAAGCTAAACAATGAAACTTCCCTATGGTGGCTGTCATAACAATACAAGTAGTTCTTCTTCCGACAATGTTGCTTCGCTTAAGTTATAGTTCTTGCCATCCTACAATGTCATAGCACTTGGTAATTTCTTCTTTTTCTTCTTCCTTTTTTTCCTAACACTTTTATTGTCAAGGTTCCCACCAATTCGCTTCAATGATCCTGCCATAGTTGTTCTGTGTTAGACACATGCCTGCACGAGTTTTCGATTTATCATACCTGACTATGGATAAGTAAAACTGAATTTTTATTTATCTTCAACTTGATTGTTATTGACTTGTTCAATAGTGACTCAGTGATTTATTATATTAAAAATCCTATTAGATTCAGTTTTTTTCCTAAATCAAGGTGACTGTGATGTATCAGACACTGGACCTTTTTGCTCAATTGTGTCGTGAAAGAAGAGACCCATTTATTGACTTGTTCAATGATGACTCAGTGATTCGTTACATTAAAAAATCCTATTAGATTCAGTTTTTTTCCTAAGTCAAGGTGACTGTGATGTATCAGACACTGGACCTTTTTGCTCAATTGTGTCGTGAAAGAAGATACCCATATTTGAGGCTTGATGGAACCACGTCGATCAGTAAAAGACAGAAGTTAGTCAACCGCTTCAATGACCCATCAAAGGTATACTGTTCGTCACTCCAAAACCGTATTCGGAATCTAGGCTTTGTATATGCTTTACATTTGTGTTTTGGTTGAGCTTTGTTAGGCCTCTCTATTGGAAACATAATTTAAACTCAACATCTTGCAGGATGAGTTTGTGTTTCTCTTAAGCAGCAAGGCTGGTGGTTGCGGCCTCAATTTGATAGGTGGAAATCGACTAGTTTTGTTTGATCCGGACTGGAATCCTGCAAACGATAAACAAGTAATAGCCTAGGTTAATCTCCAGATGAACAAATGGAATGTGAGTCATTAAATATGCATAAGTTTCATTCAGAGAGATAATGTTGTTACTATTTGCAATGTGTCTCCATTAAGGCTGCTGCAAGGGTCTGGAGGGATGGACAAAAGAAGAGAGTATACATCTACAGATTGTTGAGTACAGGAACAATTGAAGAAAAGGTTGGATCATGGAAGTAATTTGGATAATACAACCACTATCCTTTTTTTCCTTTCTGCATTTGCTTGATAATTCAGAGTAATTCTGTTTAGATTCATATTGTTGAACAGTTTAAATTTGCCGTAGGTGTACCAGCGTCAAATGTCAAAAGAAGGGCTTCAAAAAGTTATCCAACAGGAGCAAGCAGATACCCTTACGACACAGGTTTGAGTAGCTTTGAATGTTTCTTTGCAGTTGGTATTTGCTCTTAAATGTGTGAAACTATGAATAATGTGTGAAACTGTCTTAATCTCAGGTCAACTTTCTTTCAATGGAAGATCTTCGCGATCTTTTTACATTTCATGAGAATGTTAGGTAATGAGCTTTTTTTATACCTCCTGTGTACACGGGCTATGCCTATTTGATTCGTATCAATAAAATTTACCTCTTATAAAAAATAAGGTAATGAGCTTTTAAATTTTTTTGAGTTACATCACTGCACTGTCGCTTGTATGTATATCTGCTTCGTGGTGGATGAATTTGCTGAAGGGACAAGTTGGGGAGTTCGATTGACTATGAATGTATAGTTTTCACATAGTAGATACAAACATGGCATATTCTTTATATTCCTGTTATGGTTTGCATGCTGTCCATGGCCAGATGCAATAGGTCTCTCCTTGTCAGCTATACTTGTTTATTGTTTTATATGTTTTGAATAAAGCGAGCATCAGTATCTCTGTTAGCAGTCAAAAAGTTGATCATGACATCAGTAACTGTAGTACACTTATGGATGATACTGTTAGAAAGAAAAGATGAGATGATCTGCAACAGCACCTTCTTACCTTATGCCAAATTTCTTCTGTTTTGTTTTTCATTTTTGCTTTCTAGTCCGTGTACCTTGCTTTGTTCTTTTGAACTCTGTAGGTTGAATTGTTTCTTAGCTGCAAGATCTCTTGTTATGCATGTAGGTCTGAAATCCATCAAAATATGAACTGCATCCGTTGCCAAAATTGCAACGATAGGCCTGAGAGTATAGAAGAGGGAGATGGAAATCACTCAACAAATATTAATTGCCAATCCGATCAAGAAACCTCTGATATAGGCAGATTTGCGGAAATTTCAGGATGCTTGCATAATTTAAGGAACTCAGAGAAACAGGTTGTCCACATCTATTCAGCAGATATTGCTTCTGCTGATTTTAGTCTAGGCGTTTAATTTGATTCTTATATTTGAGATGATAATTTCAGGTGGGGACTCCTCTAGAAGAAGATTTAGGTAGTTGGGGGCATCATTTCTTCTCCACTTCAGTACCCGATGCTATTTTCCAAGCTTCTGCTGGTGATGAGGTGTGGCAATAGTTTAATATATTTGGTCCAAAGGCAATGGCCACCTTTTATTTGCATTTGTACTCGAAAGAGTATTAGAGCTTTTTCTACCAGGCCCCCGCGTTTGTTAGCTTTAGCACGTATCCCCACGAGTCATGTCTGCATTTTGTTGGTAATGGAAACCAGCTTTGGCACAAACTTGTAGAACACAGAATTTATTGTATGATTTTTAAAAAGGTTGTTTCTCCTTTCCTCACTTGCATATGAATACTTATGATGCATGCCTTGTCTTGGCAGAGAACCAATGACTGTTAAGATCTGTGGCAGTTACTTAGGATTTAAAATGATCAAATGTGTTAAAAGTCAGTTTTGCTTCCCTTGTTAGTGATGTACATCCCAAATCTACAGTGCTTTATTCTCCTCCTCTCCTACTGGAGAGTAGATATAAATTGAACTGTTACTCACATTGTTGTTATTGCAGGTGACTTTTGTTTTCACAAACCAAGTGGATGGTAAGCTCATACCTGTTGAGTCTGTAAGTCCAAAAGTGCTTGGACCAGAACGAAATGAGAACGGATTCAGATCAAAGCAAAACATGAACCAAAAATCCATCTTCTTTTCTCAGCACCAAAAACAGATACAATCTGTTTTGTCCGATAGAGATTCTATCAGTACATTTTCCAAGCCTTTGTCAAGGACAACAATGAAATCAGTGAGAACTACTTTAAAAGGCTCAACACATGTAATGAAGACAAACCTCTCTCCTGGAGATCAATTACCCCAGAAAAGATTGTCTCCTGACACTGTAGAACATGATGATGATTTTGCGTAAAAGTTATTTTGTTTTTTTTTTAAGAGAATCGATGAGCAAGCAAAAGCACTCACTCTGAAGTCTGCTTGTCTATAGTATAGTTCTAATGTATGCATGTAGCCGTAATATGGAGACTAGGGGTGTAAATTTAAACCGGAGAACCGGTTGGTCCAGTTTTGAACCGGTCCGAGATCAGTTCTTGTAACTGAAAATCGGCCAGACCCGGTCTGGTTCTGGTTCCGTGGTGTTTCCGGGACCGGACCGAACAGGAATGGCCCGGCTAGGGAAAAAAAATATAAAAATTAATATTATATATATAAGTTTTATACAAAATTAATATTATACAAAATATTTTATATATATAAGTTTTATATATAATTTATATAATTATTAATTTTTATATCATATATGAAATTAAATTTATAAATTATAACATAAAATGTTAATATTAAATATGAACATTTGTAATTTGTTTAACCATATATTATTAATATAATTATATATAAGATAATTTTATTATAACTTATAAAATAAAAGTTTAACCTTAAAGATGAAAATTTAATTGATCATATGTTTTAAACATAAAATATATATTTGAATTATTAATGACATTTTATTTATAGCTATACTAATATATAACTAATACTAATATGTTATATATAGCTAAATAATCACAATACTAAATAATCACATATAAAATAATGATATAATAATACTAATACTAAATTACTATACTAATACTATCACTATAATACTATCAATAATATAGTTATAATAAATTAAACTCACTATAACAATTAACAAATACTAATATAAAAATTAACAAACTCACTATAGCTATAGTTATATTATATAGCTATACTAAATTACTAATATATAACTAATACTAATATATAGTTATACTAATGGTCTAATATAGACTATAGCTATAATTATACTAATATAGTTATAGTTATACTAATATATAGTTATACTAATAGTCTAATATACACTATAGTTATAGTTATACTAATATATAACTAATACTAATCACTATAACTAAATCACTATAGTCTATTAAATGTATTACAAATATATATAAATTATAATTATCAATGTCCTAAACCATAAAAAAATATAATAATTATCATTTAAAAAAAAAGAACCACATTGAAAAAAAAAAAAAGGAAACGGCGCCGTTTCCTCTTCTTTCTCGATTCTCATATCTCGAATAAACTCTAAAGCCGGGCCCGTCTCTCACCCTAAACCCTCGTCTCTTCGTCTCTCAGCCTCGCTCTCTCGTCTCTCTTCCTCAGCCTCACTCTCTCGTCCCTCAGCCTCACTCTCCGTCACACATAACTTAGCCGCAGCCTACCAGTGCTACTACGCACAGACCCTCGGCCTCACCTCACTCTCTCTGTCTTCGATTCCTCACGGAGATGAAAAATAAGGAGGAAAGTAAGAGGATGAGGAATGCTTCAAATCCTCATTACGAAGAAGAGCCTTTAATCAATGAAAAACCTTCACAAGCACCACAACAAAAACAGCATCAGCAGCAATTAGCATCTGCTTCTGACTCTGAATCTGATTCTGACTACGAGGTCCTTTCATGTTCTACTACTTCACTCTCTGTTTATTTCTGTTGAAAATTTCTCTGGCAGAATATTTCCTCAAAAAAATGTAAAAGAAAAGTGTGAATGTTAAGCAAGGAGTTGGTTACCTGTCCAATATGCGTAGATTTGAGCCTTTTTTACCTTTTTATATCATAGATGGCCGCTCTAAACTCGCTGGAGACTAAGTAATAATTATGTTCTTCAGTTTAGCGAGTATTTATTCAACTTTTTCTCTGCGTCTTTTCATTTAAGAGATCTCAAAGATGATTTAAGCGACTAGCTTGTCGCTTCGTTAATATTCTGTTTGATTTTTACGTGTTAAATATTAATTTACCTTTTCGATTGCCCAGCTCGACGATAGCAATAGGTGAATGAGCAAATTCGGTATTATAATAAAAATATTTTCATAAATATTCTAATGAAAGTTTTATCTGTTATGTCTGCCTCCTAGCTCCTATGTTCTTATGTTTTTTTTTTTTTTTTTGGAGTATATGAATGAAGTGGATTTGGTGGTTCTAGGATTTTTCAGAGGCTGGTGACTCTGGTGACTCTGGTCAATCGTTGAGTGAATCAGAAGCCAGTGAAAGTGGATCGTCTGGAGATGAGGTACACGATAATTTCCCTTGCATAGTTTTATTTTTTAATTTTTTGTAATGACCAAGAGAATGTTGGGAAAGATAGGATATAAAATTATAAGAAAAAAATATTGAACATGTGAGGGATCCGAAGAATTGAAATTCAGTGAATGAAAATAAAATCAGAGCTGAATCATGTGGAAATAACTTTTTGTATAGATCAACCTATGATACTTATCATCACAAATATAGATATCAATGATTCGCACTGGCAGACTTTTTTTTTTTTTTTATAAGTGTTGGTGTCCGGGACAGCTTGCGCGCACCTCAACTAATCCCATGGGGTCCTAAAGTTAACAACCAGGTAAACCTCCAGTGGCCATAAGGGGACTCGAATTGGTGACCATTGGGGAGCAAACCCAAGGCTGGACCAGCTGGGCTATCCCTCAGGGTTCACACACTCACCATATAACTGTGTGTGTATGTGTATAATATATATATCACTTGCATATTTCATGAAATTTCATGTTATTCTAGAGCCTGGAAAAGCCTTTTGAGTTTATACTAAAGTGTTTTAGAAGTAACTGTAACAGGGCATTGCCAATTCAGATGATGATAATGGCTTGGACGATGATCATGGTCAAGAAGATCAAAGCAATAGCTCCGAACTGCATCAAGGAGCTGAGGAGAGTGATTCGTCTGAAGATGAGGTCCATTTTTATATTTAATTAATTTTCATTTGAGTATTTGTAGAATGAGATTTGAGGTTTCAAGTATCAGCTGTTTGGCAATGACTATATTTGTTCTTGCTTTGGACAGGTGGCTCCACGAAATACAATTGGAGAAGTTCCTTTGGAATGGTATAAGGATGAAGCCCATATTGGATATGACCTTGGTGGGAAGAAGATTAAGAAGAAAGAACGGCAAGATAAATTGGATTCGTTTCTTGCAAGTGCTGATGACTCTAAAAATTGGTGAGTTTATTTATCATACTTCTCTATTTTCTCATTCATGTAATCAGTAATTTGATAGATAAATTCTAGGGGTTGGCTCAAGTGGTAAAGGCCTTGGTCTCGTTGGTATGCTCCCTTTAGGTCTAAGGTTCGAATCCTTGGGTGTAAACAATTTCTAGGGAGTCCAATGGGGGAATTTTCCCTTAAGTTACCTGAGGTATACTTGCGTGAAACTCTTTGCCAAGGGCATGTGTACCCCCATAATTAGTCGGGACTTTGTTCCTAGACATCCGGTTCCAATAAAAAAAGGTAATTTGATAGATAATAACTGCTCACCTCATTTCCTTGGAAGTACTTGTGAAGAGTCTTCAGCCAAGGTCTTTCTTTAGAACATATATATGGTCATGGTGTATTTATTATATAACCTTTTCAGGCTCAAGATCTATGATGAGTACAATGATGAGGAAGTAGAGGTGACGCGAAAAGAGCTAAGACTTGTTCGCAGATTGCTCAAAGGAAAGGCACCACATGCTGACTTTGATCCTTATGCGGTCTGTAGTTCAGATTCATTTCATGCTCCTTCATTTGTCTATGGATATCATTCTTGCACTGTAACAAATTACTTACTTCATTGTATGCTTGGATTTAACTTCTTTTTTACCAATTGCAGCCTTATGTTGATTGGTTTAAATGGGATGATGCCAAGCACCCACTCTCAAATGCTCCGGAACCGAAGAGGCGGTTCATTCCTTCAAAATGGGAAAGTAAGAAGGTAAGGCTTCTTTCAGGGCATGTCTTCTTTGTTATGTACGGAGATATCAAACTGGCAAAGATTGGGTGATTTACTTCTTTTACCTCTGGTTTCCTTCCTTTTGATGATCAATGTTCAAAAATAAACAAATGTCTGGACCTCCTTTCTGGTGGACACTCTACATTTCCTCTTATAAATTACAGGTTGTTAAGCTTGTTAGGGCAATTCGTATGGGATTAATTAAGTTTGACAAGCCAAAGGAAAAACAACGTTTCTATCCGTTGTGGGGAGATGATTCCAGCTCAACAGAAAAGGCTAATCATTTAGCCTACATTCCTGCACCGAAGCCAAAATTGCCAGGTATTAACGTTCAACCACCTTTCTGGATTTTAAATTTTACACTACATAATTTCTGTGAAGGAATTTTCCACCTATTTTACTCTCTATTTCTTTTAAAGGCCATGAGGAATCGTACAACCCTTCTTTGGAATACATCCCAACACAAGAAGAGATTAATTCTTATCAATTGATGTACGATGAAGATCGGCCTAAGTTTATACCTAGAAGGTAATTCACAATGCAACTGTATCTAATCCAAATCCATTTGCTTCTCTTGTTTGATATTTGATTGTCAAACATCTTGACCACTGTCTATTTGATTAGGTATATTTCTTTGAGAAGTATCCCAGCATATGATAATGGTGTTAAGGACATTTTTGAACGTTGTTTGGACCTATATTTGTGCCCACGAGTTCGGAAAAAACGTGTAAGTCAGAAACTTGCTGAGGATCGAAGAGGCCAAGTTTTGCTGATTTGCTCGTTCATTTATCCTTAGTCTTATGTTGAGTTTCATAGCACATAAAGATGCATAATTTTCCTGTAATCCATTTTCAAATCAGTATGTTCTAATCACATGATGGTTGGTCAAATTGATCCTTTTAATGTTCCAGATTAATATTGATCCTGAGTCCTTGAAGCCCAAGCTGCCAAGTCGGAAAGATCTTAAGCCTTACCCCATAACATGTTATCTTGAGTACAATGGTCACAAGGATGCTGTCATGTCAATTTCTATTGAAGCTTCTGGGCAATGGGTTGCTTCAGGTTTGTATGCTACTCTTTGTTGTAATTTCATTCAGGAAACAGGACAAAAGAATGATTGGATTTGGGTCTTATGACCTTCTTATGGTTCACGAAGGTTCTCTTGATGGAACTGTGCGTATCTGGGAAGTTGAAACTGGTAGATGTCTTAGAGTCTGGGAGATTGGTGAAGCAGTTAAGTACGTAGCATGGAATCCATTGCATGAGCTTCCTATTTTAGCTGTCTCTGCGTAAGGCTCAATACTTTGTTTTATTTTTTTCCTGTTCTACCCAAAAAAGGATACTGAATACAAATTGAAGCTGGGATTCACATTACTTTTCAGTGTAGTTCAACTACTGAGAATTTTTCAGGGGACAGGATGTACTACTTTTGAACACTGGTTTTGGTGATGAAGAAGAACAGAAGAAGATTAAGGAAATTCTCCATGTTGAGACATCTAAAACACCAGATGATTCAGGTACAAAATATCTATTACTTTCAATGTCCTAGAATAAATGAATGTATTTTGACCTTTGCACAATATATTACTCATGCTTAGGCAACAAAGTACCTATTGTAAGTTGGCTTCAAGATGATAAGCATGAAGGGATTAGGTTAAGGCATTTTAAGGTACGTCTGCTTTAAAACTAATTCCCTCCCATCCCACTCATTACGTCTCTGCCCTCTTTCTTTTTCCTCAGGTGGTAAAATTTTATGGTAGTTACTTGTTAAAAATAATAATAATTTTCTGGTAAAGTTAATAATAATATAATTGCTTGCTTTGTTGTCCTGCCGCAGACTGTGTCTTCAGTAGAATGGCACCGTAAAGGGGACTACCTGTCAACCGTAATGCCAGCTGATATCCTTCGCGTAGTCATTTTTTTAATTTTTACTTTAATTGATTATTTGACATGCATGATTTACTCTCCCATTTGTCAATGATGATCTTCTCAGTTGTTCCCTTATAAGGCCCGGTTTGGATTCACGACTCATCTCAACTCATCTCACTACTATTCACTCCTATTTATCAACTTTAACTCTCAAATCTCACTACTATTCACTACTATTCATAACCATGGGACTATGTCTAAGCAATTATTCCTGCTTAGACATGAGCTGGTTGATAAATGCGATGTATTCTTGAACATGCCTTGGATTTTCTTGACCTGTTAATTACGTGAATCGAGAGCTGTTCTTATACACCAGCTCTCTAAAAAGCATACTCAAAGAATACCATTCAAGCTGCATGGACTTCCAGTTTCGGCAGTGTTCCATCCTACTCGTTCCATCTTTTTCATCTCAACGAAGAAGAATGTTCGTGTTTACGATCTGTGGCAGCAAAAGTTCATCAAAAAGCTTGAAACTGGACTGCGTGAAGTCTCTTCCATTGCTGTTCATCCTGGGGGTATCTTTTCAATTTTCATTTCTCGATTATCATTTTGTATTGTGTGGATGAAAGTTTATTTTATTAGGTTAGTTTTTCATTTGTCGGTATGCTCAGTCATCTTTTCAAAATATCTGAGAAGCACTTTCCATGCAGGTGATAATGTAATTGTGGGGAGCAGAGAGGGAAAATTGTGTTGGTTTGACATGGACCTTTCATCTCAACCTTACAGAATTCTAAAGTATGTCACAGCACCAATTGGCAAAATAATGATGATCGTATAGATGGATAAAAGATCTGTGTGTGGAAAATGTTGTGCCTATCCTCGATTGAAAAACTTATATGGTTTCTTGAAATGATAAAGCTAAACATCCGGTATTTGAGGATGTGTTGGTTAATGAGCAAATTGATTGTTAGATTACAAAATCTAGAGATTAAAAATATGTAAGCTACAATATTTATATATATATATATATAAATATATACACAGATTCCAATCACCTTCTACAATTTTTTTTGTCTATATGGTGTTTCATTTTTCTGACGTGTTTGGAATTTTCTCAGGTGTCATCCAAAGGACATTACCAATGTGGCCTTCCATCGCTCATATCCCTTATTTGCTTCATGCTCTGATGATTGCACTGCATATGTTTTTCATGGCATGGTTTATTCTGATCTTAACCAGAATCCTCTTGTCGTCCCCCTTGAAATTCTTAGAGGACATACAAGCTCAAATGGGAGAGGTGAGGAGCTTTGAATATTTGTCATTTATTTTCCAATTGCTTTTGTGTAGAAACTGATATCTCATTGTTATTGATTATGTTCTTTATTGCAGGAGTAATGGATTGTAAATTCCATCCAAGGCAACCCTGGTTATTCACTGCGGGTGCTGATTCAGTTATCAAACTTTATTGTCATTAAGGAGGTCTGTCAAGCTTATAAGAATGTGATCTAGTGGGCGATGAGTCCCAAGAAAGGGACCTCATATTTTTTCTGGCAACTATACTGTTTTATTGTTGAGGAGGACAAGTTGAAACCTAATTGTTGCTCATCAATCATCTCGAGCTCGATATCGAACATCAATCCAGTATTGTTTTTGTAGTCTGAAATGCATAAATCAATCTAAGTATTGTTTTTGCATATCAAGCTCGATACTAAATACAAATCAAACAGAGAGAGAGAGAGAGAGAGCAGTTTGTAGAACCTATGACATACGGAGAATATTTGAGTATTGGCCAAGAGTTTTGCAGCCAACCAAATACCAAACTGTACATGTTCTATAAAACTACCAAAGGCTTTACGGAGTTTTATTGACACGGTTCGTTTGCAAATTGTGACAAAATCGAAGGAATACAACAAAATTTGTGTGTTTTCAGCCTAGGATTTTACAGAAGTTGAACTGCCGCAATGGATGGGATCTTCTCTCGCAGTTTCTGTGTTACAGCCACGCGAACAGTCATCACTCCTGCAGCTGGTCCTGTTATTCGAACTTTGACTATTGGCTCCTCAATTGCCACGAGTTCAAGTGATCCACCTGCTACCCCAACTAGATAGGGCCTTATTTCTTCGAGTACCTGCAATGGATTAAATTATAGTTATATACTAAACTCCTGTAAATATAACACTTTTTTTTTTTTGCACCATGCACACACCCTGTGAAGCTCAAATTAGGATTCCTTGAGATAAGTTAGTACTTATGAGCATTTTCATTAACGGGATTTCACCAACCCTTCTACGGCCAGCCCTGGTCCAGCTATATTTTCAGGCAACCAAAAGATCAAATGTAAATCTGAAACTGAATTAGGCAAAGCAATGAAAGCACGCCACCAAAAGGGGAACATCATGGCTCAGCCAAGAAGGTAATTGACCAATTCATCATTTTTAATGACATGGCTACATCCATTGGCAGATATCTTATCTTCCAGCATGGACTGTCAACACAATGTGATGCACATAGAAACCTTTGTACATTTAGCTTTAAAAGGAGAAAGAAAAAGTTAAAGATTTTGATGCTAAACTACATCTCGGAGTACTGAGTAACTCAATCCGAACAACTTGTTGATTTTGTTGGACTGCAACAATCATCCTCAAAAACCCTAGTAGTTTAAGGACAAAGCAGACAAAATAATCTATTGCTCCTCTCACACGAGGTCGCCTCCATTAGGTACAATTCATACGAAACTCGAACAATTTCTAACAATTTATTCTTTCTATCTGTTCAGGTTAAGTGAAATATGGCTTCTTTTTCAGATCCCTTTCCATGTACAAACCCTCTCACCTCCTCTTCAATGAGTATAGTACCAATAAATGGTGAAACAAAAAACTGAACGCAAGTCTTACATATCATTTTGTCTGCTTATAACATTAGTAGTTGAATATACTGAGTAGTTACTGGAAATGAGAAGTTACCGTCTCTATATTTTCCTCATTCATCTCAAGACCAGTTTCTTCATCAGCTATCGGTTCCACTGCCACTATTTCAGGGATCTTTTCCATCAAGCGATGCTCAATGCCCATTTTCATTGTCATAACGGAACTCGGACAGGAGCCACATGCTCCCTGTAGCTTCAATCGTACAACGTTGCCATCAATCTCATGCAATGCCACATTTCCCCCATCTGCAATTAGATAAGGTCGGATTTCATCCAATACACTTTCAACATTTTCTGCAGTTAGTGGCAATTCCACAACTGAATTCGGAGTAGCAACAGCCTTCACAACTGTACAGAATGCAAATAAGTTAACTTCTGAGATTTGATAGGTTGGAAGGAAAAAAGCTGAAAAGGAGTATTGTTAACGATTAAATCCATGCTTTAGAACAATCTTGTGTACATCGAGACCGAAAATTTTAATTTGGAATGCGTACTTAGTAAGAAAATCTCAAACTCAATGAAACAATCAACAAAATAATCAATTTCCAATTTCCAATTTTCCATTCAAGTTAAATCCACAAAAGAAGGAAAACAAAACACGTACAGATACTAACCGTGAGAAATTATGGTTACCTGGACTGCGTGAGCGGGATTGGAAACGAATTGGAACGGAACGGTATGAATCTCGCCATACCGAATCATGTCCCCTCGCGATAGAAAGATGCGTGCCAAACAAGCTGGAGCTCTGAGAATTTCTTGGACGATTAGAAACTGATCCTATTTAATCCTATTCTATAATAGAGAAATAAACGGTGAATGTTGAGAGAGACAGAAGAGAGAGAACCTTGGAGGGGCGAGAAGATGTGGGAGGCTCTAGGGCTGGCTGGGCCCTGTTACAGTATAAGGGCGTATTCACCACTACGGCTTGCATCTTCTTCTAATCCAATCCTCTTTTGCCTTTTTCTTCTATTACCTTTTCTTTTCCTGAGTTTCTCGGTAGATAAACAGAGGTCTAGAATACAGATCCCTCTCCCTCTCCCTCTCCCTCTCTGGAATCAAACCCTCTTCTCTCTCTCTTTCTCTAGGAGGAATCTTTTTCGTTATTTTTAGTTAAGGTGTCTTTTATTGCCGCAGGTTGGAAAAAAAAAAATTCTAACCTCATTTGTTGATACGTTTAATATATAAAAAATTACTTTGTTTTGCCTGAATATTAATTAGCATAAAAATTTATTAATGTTCAAAATTTTATATTAAACTCTACAATATGTGATTTATTTACTCACCGACTTATAAATAATAAGAAATTTATTGTTGTTTATATTAAAATTTTCAAAATCGTTCCACACCATTCAAGTAGTTGACATATAAATTCAATTAATTTATAACATCAATAAATATAATTAAAAATATCCAATAGCTAATAATATTGGATTTTAACAAGTTATAATTGCTTTACTCGTGATCTTGGAAGTTTCCAATTGATCAACATGAACCTACGCCTTCAATAAATCATCTTTTATCTTTCACTTTTTTCGTTTTTAAATTGGATAGTTAGACTGAAAATATTTGCAAATTCAGATATAGACATTATGCTAATATATAATAGTAATGCATCTACAAGAGCATGCACATCCTTTATTTATAGAGCCTTACTAGGTACAAGTGGTTTGACGCACTAAATTGCGTACCAACTTTGACATGAATTTTTTTATTGAAAAGAAAATTTTTTTAAAAAAATTGAGAGAATAAAAGGTCTCTTATGAAAATCAGTTTCGTAATGTTTCATTAAATGAATACCTTACATGTCAGTATTGATGCTCGGTTTGGTGCATGAACTCACTTATAAAATCACTTTTCCTTATTTATATTCTCGTAAAATTAACAGATTAATTGCCATTTTGAATGACAGACAAGCATCAACACAACAAATTTGAGACATGAATTGAATAGGCATAAATAGCTATTATATATAGCTGCGTTTGCATAGCATAAACTGGAGGAAAAAATAACAACAACAACAACAAACCACGTTAACGTTCTTATACATATTGATCTTAATAAGCCAGGATCAATATATAATATAAAAGAAGTAAATTAAATGCATACATATCGATGATCTCATGAATTAATTATACAAAGATCAGAGTGATGAGTGCTATGCATAGCATGCAGTAGTAGATGATGACCGTTTCTTCCTGGAAATAAATCTCCCACCAGAGGAATAATAGGCTTCATCTTCTTCTTCTCTGGCTGTCTCCCTCCAAAATATCCTTCCTCTCCAAAGCTTAATATCTGAGCCAAAGTTGGCGAGTCTGCAGCCTCGATCCTAAACATCAACTGATCCCTCTTCTTCTCTTCCTCTCTTATCCCACTATTTGCTCTCCCAAAACTCCTCTCTCTCGTATAAGCCATTGCCTTTCCATCCGCAGCCGCTTCGGCCTCCGCCAACTTTGACATGTTGATCTTGTGAAGCTCAGCGTTTAGCGAAGCCAGTGCGACCTCAGTTTCGGACTCTCTCTCCTTCAGCAACTTCAGCTCCACCTTCGTTTCCTCGAGCTGGGCCTCCAGCTTCTTCAGAGAGTCTAAAAGCAAGTACTGTTCATTCTGATCCTCAACTTTCTGATCATCCTCGATGGGATTTGATGAGAACTTCCATGAAGTTTCTTGCTTTGGAGCGTTCACATGATAAGGCGCCTTTTGAGAGTAAATTTCTCCCACAAGAAGCCGCTCGCCGAAGATAGCGACTGCTTCTTTGACGGAGCGGAAGGGACGGGACGTGTCAACGTTGGAGTTATAATCTAGGACGTTCGACTGATTTTCAGGAGGAGGAGGATGAGGTTCCATGGTGGTGAAGGCTTGGGATGAGAATGGGCGGTGTGCAAGTAAAAGAAGAAGGATATTTGATGATTGGTTAGGTTTGGGTTTTCGTTGCTTTTACTTCAAAGTTGGAAGAGACGAGTGAGAGTGAAATGGGAGACTGTTGTTTAAAGGTTAAGACAAGGGATAGCTAGCAGAGAGATCTGGTACTATATTGTTGGTATACTGATCAGTGATGACAGAACAAGGATGACGGGTTAACCACACGGCACGTACGTGTGTCGTCGTGTTAGACCGCAGGTACGTTCTCATTTATTTATAGTAATTGGTAACTTTTTCATGGCTCTATTTGTAAGCTTGCATTACTATCATTCCCAAGTGTTTTGTTTTCTTTAATTTCTTTTTTTTTTCCCCTCCCTTTTTTAGCTACTATGTACTTGGATGATTTGTTTTGGTGATACGAACTAGTTGTTTCCATACTTGTATTATCATTACACGTTAATTTGCATGATTGGCACCGCTTTCAACGCCAGTAATGTAACCATCGATGCTTTTATCAATGGGAAGGCTAAAAAGGGAGATCTATCTTTGAGTTGTATTTGGTTGTTAAATTTATCTGAGTTTAATTCAATTCAGTCTAATTTTAAGTTAAGTCTAATATTTTCAATTTTCAAATTACTAAACTCGTCTCAATTCAAAATTTCTTTACACGTGAGATCCATAATTTTTTTCAATTCAACACTTTTTTATACATGAGACCTGCAATTTTTTTCAATTTCTTATAAACACATCTAAATTCATCTTAACATCCAAACACATTTAAACTCATTTTAAGTGGACTCCACAAAATTCACTTTACCATCTCAACTCACTATTATTCATAAAGAACTCAACTCAGCTCAACATCTAAACAACTCAATCAACTATTTGTTTATTATAAAATTAAAAGTAACAAATTTTTTTATTAAAAAAAAGTATATTTCGTTATAAAAATAATTAATATTTTTATGGAAAAATCAAATACTTATAAGAGATTTGCTACGTAGAAGCCACTGTAGCAGCACTCGTTGCACACACTACAAAAGAAGAAAAAAAAAAGAAAAAAAAAAAACAAACATGCAATTTGAATAATTTCATCCCCATTTCGCAGAACACCTTCTCCCTCGACAGCAACCCGCGTAAGGTTCCTCTACCCAGTGTGTCCCGGCGACACCGTCTCTCTCGTCAACGCCATCGAGCGGCGCTCCTCCCCAACGCCGCCACTTCCCGGGAGCTCGTTGAACGGAGCAAACCCGAAACCAGATTTGAATCCCACGAAACCCACCCTCACTCCTCGCCACGAACTTGTGTTGGCTTCCTCTTCCCAGCACCACCTCGCAACGGTGTCTCTTTGTTCATACCACCTCACGACGCTCCTACTTCTCCCCAGCGCCGCCACTCCCCTCTGTAATAACTCTCTCTCTCTCTCTCTCTCTCTCTCTCTCTCCCACCCTCTATTTCCGTTGCATTTTCTCGTTCATTCACTCTCTGTAATACTTATTTATGTATGCTTGGGTTGATTTCAAATTAATGTTTTTGTAAATGTAAGATTCTCCTCCCTCCCCCCTTATCGTCGATGGCTTTTTTTTCTTTTTTCTTTTTTAATTTGATTTGAGTTTTCTAGGCTTCAATATACCTTTGTTTGTTCATATACTTGAGTTTTCAGAGAATTTTTATATAGCATTTCCATTGTTTCTCTTATTTTAGTGATTTACAACGCTTAAATATTAGTCCACGACTCAAAGTCTTGCCGCTAGTTTTCCCTTTTTTGCTTATTTTATTTCTTTGTTTTCTGCATCTCTCATTGTTTCTCTTTTAAAATCCCTCTTAAAAAGGAGGATAATCCGAGTAATCCGAGTGATATAGAGAGAGAAACATGGAAAGCATAGCAGCATGGCGAGGAGCGACTCTATATGGGTTGTCCTGTGTCGTGTCTGTGCCTTTTTATACTGCCTTTCTTCCTCTGCTCTTCTGGGTATGTTCTGTCTCTCTATAATGTGGTTACTCTTGAAATCTGAGTTGGGTTTTTGTTGTGTTAACAGGAGAGAGGAGTGTTTCTAGCTTGGGATTAAGATGGGAGTTCGGTTGTCAGTGGCTAAAAGACTAAGACTTTGAGGCTGAGAAAGGTATTAGACCCAATTTGGCACTTTATGGGCTGCCTGTCGTTTGGAATGTGCATAATCCTAGTGAAAAGGTAGAAGAACGTGCTTTGAAAAATTCAAAGCTTTTTATGAACTAAAACAATGCATAGTCTTATGAGTACAAAACTTGCCCTGATATTTTTTTAACATGAGAAAAAATACCCATGTAATCTCCGAAGTTCCTAATGTCTAGCATTATCTCGTTTTTTTTTTTTTTTTTTTATATTGCTTTGGGTGGCAAATATATGTTTATCCAAAAGGTGAATTCATCTGGAATATCTCTTATAAATGTTTTGGAGCCATTCCTTGGTTCTCCAGATATGATTAATGGCCAAGATTATGGATGCTTTCTCCTTTGTGATTGTATTTTGGGAAGAAATTGGTGGTGTTGAGTAGATGATTCTTAAGTTATTGTCATTAATATTGATTATGGGATTCAAAATTTTCAACATAATATTGGAATTTTATTCGCTTTAGCCTTTTCTTTATTTTAAATTTTATTTGTTCTTTGAATTGTTTTTTTTTTTTCCCTTGATTTTTCATTAGTAGATAGTCAATAACGCTGCTTATTTGATCAATTTCTTCTCTTTTTCTTGTTAAAAAAGAATAGCTATACTCCCAATCCCGTTATTGTCTCCTAATAAAAGGATCCATTTCTTTCGTATCAATTATTAATAAGTGTGGTTGATGATAAAATAGAATCTCACAAAGAAAAAAGAGTTGTATTGGTGGTGGTGTTGTATTAAGCTTCTTGTGCATTTGATGGGGATGGGACATAAGGATAAGGTCCATGTGGAGCTGTTTTTTGGACTACAAGTATTGTTAGGACGTGTTTTTGTTTGTTATTGGAAATTTAATCCAGTCCCTCATATATGTTTCTCTGTTTTTTCTACAGAAATATTAATGGATATCCGAAAATGGGATTGGATAGCACTTTGGACACTTGCAAGACTGAAGATTTATGGAAATAGTTGCAGCCAAATAATGGCTTTAGCCGCTGGTTTTGTTTTTGTTGTTATATTTGTTTACATTCAAGTTAGAGAAGTACAATACATTCTTGTTGTTTTATTTTGAAAATTTTACTGGTGTATTTCCTTCCATAGTTGTATGTTGAATTGTAAACGTTAATTAATACTTGTGAGGTAGGGAGTATGTTATTTCTATGAGATGGAATGAGGTGCTGCTTGGACAGCCCAAACTATATTTTGTTACGGTTAAATGAGAGATTTGAATGAGGTTCTGATTATATGCAATGGAATGAGGTTTTGTGGCCTTCATTTATATGCAATGAAATGAGATTCTGAATATTTGATTAATGGATTTGAAGTCTTATTTTTTGACACTTCAAAAAAAATAGTACCCCTTCAACATATCAAATTACCCTTTTACATATCATGATTTACACTTCTTGAAAATATTACACTTGAAGAAAATTCTTTGGCAGTGCAAGAGAATGGTTTTGAGTATGGACCTCTAATCCTAGCCAATGCAAAGCGCAGCTGACCTTTGGAACCATGGGGACTGATTGCTTAGTCATGCATCAAAGTAACCATACTCCAATACTTTAAAAATAGAAACTTAAGACAAGTATGAAGTCAAATCTACTTCAAAATTATAGCAGCAAAATAAATATTTTTCATAGGATCAAGAAACCTGTTTTCCAGATAAGAAACCTCTTTATCTCCTCTTTGTACTTGTATAGGATCTAATTGTTAGTTGCAACCAAAAAGAAAAAGGGAAAAAATTAGAAACCATAACCTGTAAGATTGATCAACTTGCATAAATGATCAAGAACTTTTGTATTTCATTTACATATTAACTCTTAGAAGTCCACCATAATTTTGTATTGTATAAGACCGACCATTTGGCTCTAGTAACTCACAACAAAAATAGTTTCCATACCCCATTTAACTATTTTACAAGCACACATTTACCCATAGATAAAAACTAAACCCATTTACAAACTAAACCCATTCAACCAGTTACAATCACACATTAAACCATTATCAAAACAGCTACAGTGGTCCTCATCAACCATCAAATTCTTCAAATTGATTAACTCCAAATTTCTCAGCTGCAGTGTCCTTTGCATTTTTCCCTTCTAGTGTCCTTTGCATATTAAACTTTCAATGTACCTGTAGCAACCAAGGAAAAAAACAACTCATAACATGTATACATATCAGAAATAATTTTACAAAAGAAAATATGGAAATGGTTTTTTTTTTTTTTTTTGAGAGAGAAAAGATGGAAATAGTAACTCAAGGCTTGAGAAGAAACTCTTTAAGAAACCCTAGGTGGCGAGATTGGCAATGGAGAATGTGAATAAGGAAATTATTCTGGTCATCAACCAATAATTGGAAATAAAGAAAACCCAATTGTTGGAAATGTACAAATGTTCCTTATTCATACACGAGTCCTATATAATTTCGGGTTAACTCGCATGTATATATTGCCTACTTAACAAAAAATTCATGGAACTGATCTCAATCTCCAAATTTCTTTAAAAAAACTCATATATGACAGATGAATACAATGGTAACAACTTCTTAGGTTAACTCGCATGCAAATATCGCCTGCTTAACATCAAATTCATGGAACTCACACATGCCACTCAGGACATCTATCATTTAGTAAAATCTGGGACAATCAATTTGCAAGTTCATCAAAACTAAAGAAAACCCAATTATGATTTATCATGCAACCATAATCCTCATATAACTATTAACTGATAATAAAATTATTAAAAAGAAAAAGACAATCAACAATTCAAGCCCACAAGACAAAAAGAAATATGAGAAGCAGGAAACGAGATATAATCTTAGAGTATTAAAGAAAATAATTCAAAAGAAGCTGAACTATAATAATTCAAAGATGACAAGCTATACCGAAAAATTCTTGGCAAAGAACAACAGATTCTCCAATGATATGAAACCACCAGACAAATCAAAATTCAATTAATTAGAGGAGAAAAAGGAAAATCAAAATTAAAACAAGGGTTAAATACACTTTTAATCCCAAAACTACCAAAGGTTTTACACTCTGCAACCTAAACTTCCAAAACTATAATCTCAAAAGGCTAGGAACTGTTAAGCTCTCGATACCTTATACTTCCCGACAAGGAGGGCTTAGTCTTTAAGCATGTACATGCAAGAAACCAGGGGGTTGGTTTAGAGTTGCCGAGAGAGAGGTTTGCGCAAAGCCATGACAAGCAACATCTGCAGAAGGGTAACATTAGTTTCTAGCAAATATAGAGAGAAAAAAGAGATGGAGTAAACAAAGAAAAAAAAGAAAGAAATGTATGCTAAACCTCATATGCAGATCTGAGGGCTTCGATGGACTGAGGGTGGCTTCGCGTAGGTGGACTAAGCGCAGCTTCGTGTCGGTGGACTGAGATGAGACCGAGGGATTTGGCAGACTGAGGGACCGAGGGCTTGGGGACTGATCTCCTTGGGAGGGCTGAGGCCGTTGTGGGGAGGGCTGAGGCCGTGCTTGGCTGAGGTCGGTGGCTGTGCTTAGCTTCAATGGTTGAGGTTTGGGAGGACTTTGAGGGCTTAGGGTTGGGGGGGGAGGGGGGGGAATGGCTGAATGAGAGGGGAATGACTCTGAGGGTTGAGAGACGGAACAAATAGGTTCAGTTTAGTGGTGTTGGTGAATCCGGTCTACACGTCATGTGTGCATTAGGTGTAGCCAAACAGTGGTTTAAGATTTTTTTCTACTTATAAATGTTTAAGCTTATGTATTTTCAGTTGTTGTGCAATGCCTTGAGTTGTTGTGAATATGAATTTTCAGTTCCGTTCTGTCAAAACAAATCTCTTTCAATAATGCAAATTTTTATCCACAATTTCTTTTTCTTTTTGCGTAGTTTTGATTAAACTTTCGAAAAACACGAAACAGTCAAATTGTAATATAGGCGAGGGGAAGCGACCCGTCTTGTAGTCGGCGAAGATAGCAAAGACAGATAGCCATGGCGAATCGACCCCTCTTCCCCTCCTCTCTCTTACACTTGCTCGCTCTACTCTCACTCCTCAACCTCTTCCTTTCCCACCTCTCTCGCTCTCTCGTCCTCGCCGCAGATTCCCACTTCGAAGGCTTCGACTCAGAAGATGCCGATGCCGATTCCGATCCCGATCCCGATATCCTCTACCCTAACTCCTCCGATCCCCTTCACTCACTCTCTCTGATTCAGACCCCTCTCGATTCTCTCCCCCGGATCCCGTTCCGGACTCTCGGTCTCCGCCTTCTTCGTCGGATCCTCCCAAGCCTTCCTACGCCAGCTTCGATGACTGGGACGAGGACGAATTCGAAGGCCTACCGATTCTCGAAGAGAAGCCCATCGAGACCCCGATTATCACCGAGGATGCCACTCCCTCTGATTCGAACTCGAAACCCTCAGCCTCCCCGAAAGCGAAGCCGACCCTAAAGTCTTACACCGCCGAGATCGTGTGCGGGACTTTTCTGATCGTGTTCTTGATCAACTACTTCACCGGGAAGCGCGAGAACGAGAGCCTTGCCCTCGCCTGGGCCGCTAAGTTCGCCACCAAAAACTCCATCTTTGAGCGGAATTTCAGTTTGTTGGGGGTTGGCGAAGGCGACGACTCGCCGTTGCTGCTGAAGGAGGGGCAGACCATGTTCAAGTTCTACGCGAGCGGGCGTAGGTATTGCCAGGGGTTGTTGGCAACGATGGAGCTGAAGAGCCGGCATGATTTGATATCGAGGTTGTACAATTTGGTGGTGCCGTGCAAAGACGAGATTTCTTTCGAGGTGTATATGAACGAAGACGCCATGGACCACGTGGTTCTTGCTGCGTCGAGGAAGAAGGCGGCGAAGGTGATGCAGAAGGAGGTAAGGGATTTGCAGAAGTTCGCCGGGATGGTGTCGCCGCCAACGAGTGGTAGGAAGTGGGTGAGCGAAGAGTTGGCAGTTATCGCGGAATCGAAAGAGGTGGCAGGGGATTTGATCACGGATGCCGTGCTTGATCAGGTTGGATTGGGTTACATTTTGAATATATTTATGGGAATTTCTTCTTTTTTTCTTCTAGTCTTTTTTTGTTTTGCTATGTGGATATTGTTTAGTTTAGGTCTCAGTGCTTTGAATTCAATGTTCTTCTGTGTTGGTATTGTAGTATTATGCGTTGTTGAGTTTTAGCTGTACCATGTTTTCGATGTTGATTATTTAATGGGAGGAGATATGTTTTGCCTGCTGATGTTTTTTTGAACTTTAACGTTACAGTGGATATGCCTTGGAGAAGTTGCCGTGGAGATTTTGATTATTTTCTTATTGAACAAAGCTCTTCTTTGTAATTGGAGTTACTCTTAAATCGACGTAGCTGTAACTACAAGCTAGTTAGGATGTTTTTGGGAAATTTTAGAATGATAACTATGATTTCTTTCGACTTAGCTTATTGTTAGGAACTTATTGTTCCACATATCAGCTTCAGCATGCAACTCATATTGAAGTTCTTCTTACGTCGCTCCATAGTTTTTCTCCGGTGCTAGTGTAGCATATTTCTCACTACTAGTAGCAAACATGATAAAGCCCTTTTCTTTGTGGGCTGTTGCTCTGTTGCCAGATCTTTGAACGCTTCCTAGCCCTGTTTCCTTGTTATGATTATATGATACTTGTACACCCAATTTCTTTGTTTTTCTAACATTTAAGATATAAATGGCATCGACAAAGTAAATGTTAGGCGGCACCAGTTTCAGGTACTGGTCCGCAGCATGACAATGAATTCTCTTATTTCCTTTTCAATAAGATTTTTACTTACAAGAAAACAAGCAAAGTAAATGTCAGGCAATCAATTTGCCAAAAAGAAGAAAAGAAAAGAAGTAAATGTTAGGCAGTCTACTGCCGCTACACTACTCCAATCTAATAGAAATGCCAGCAGTTTGCTTGCTTCTTTGGATTCCTTCATGTAAGTTTGTACATGGTGTTTTTGCAGGTTTTTGGAGAAAAAGCTTTTGAGAAATTCGGAAAGCATTTCATCTCAATGCATTTCTCTGATCAACAACCGGGCACACACAAGAAGATGCTCTTGTTCAAGTTTGCCCTCCCAGACGCCAACAACATGGCTGATATGGCTCGATTGGTGGCTCTTGTGCCTTATTATATCGACTTGATAGGGCGGTACAAACTGAGTTCTCAGGTGGGTTAGCTTATAGCAACATTCTTTAATTTGACTAAACAAAACTTGCCGGAAAAGTTATGATATCCTTAAACCACGACCGGTCCAATTGCAGGCTCGATCTAAAACAGAAGCAGCCAGATTAAAGGCTGCTCAAGAGGCATATAAAGAACTTCAAAATGCTAGGCAAGAAGCCTTGCAGAAAAAGAAAGCAGAGAGGAAAAAGCTGATGGAGGAAGCTGAGGCGCAGCTTAGTGCAGAGTTGATTCGGAAGAAAGAAGCAAAAGATCGTACTCGTCAGACGAAGAAGGGAATGCCAAAAATAAAGATGTCCCGCGCACACTAATTGCCACATTTTGTCCAGACGGACTATCTAAAACATGTGACTCTTCCCGTGCCTTCACGGTGTCACCCACTTTCTAATAGCTTACCTGATTTCCCTTCAAAGAGTTTTGGTTCTGTACTCTTATATCTATGGACCTTTTTTTTTTTTTCAAGAAAGGGGAGGTGGGGCTACAGTTTAGCAATTCTCTCTGAGTCTAATCATAGGAGCTCCTTTGGAATGTCCTGTTTGAGCTATAGTTACTATTTCAAAGGCGAGCCCGTTACTACAACACCTTCAAAGCATCTAACTGGTCTAAAGTCATCCCATGACTCATAGGTCAAGCTTTACTATCACAAGTGGTTTTAACTTATGTATTGACTCAAGCTCTTGACGTCGAAATCATGAAATATCAGCTAAGTTCATACCAATTCGGCTACAACTTGGTGGTTATGGACTGGGTTGTTTGCTCAATGTAATAGTCCCCAACTCCCAACAATTCCACATATTTGAGCTTTATTTTTTGGACAACATATTTGTGCCTCTGGATTTTGAATGTGTCTAAATCTGAGTGCGTTTATGTTCTGTGGCTAACGAAATACAAGCTCTTTTGGTCGAAAGGACGTTGCTATGTCCACGTATCGAAATTCTCGACCCAACACTTAAAATCTTTTATTTTTTTACTTTTACTTTCACCATTTTTTTATTATTTAGATAATTTTAAAAATAAAAAAAAGCATATTCATTTAAGAAAATTTACTTAATTACTAAGTAAAAAAAAATTAAAATATTTCGGTGGTGGGTGACCACTTTCTGTGGAAAAAGCATTTCCCTTTTCAAAATGGAGACTTTGTGTTTGACATGTCTTTGGCTGGGTTAGTGCATCGGCAATGGCTAAATTATTGTAAGTCTAAAATTTGATTAGAATTTTAATTTTTTATTATAGTATTAATTTTTGATTAGTTGAGTCTATATTGGACTAGCTATTTTAAAATGAAAATAATAATATATTTTTTAATTTTTTAATTTTTTTTTTAAATTTTATATTTTGCAAATATAATTCATATATTAATTAATAATTTATATTTTACTTAAAATTATTGTTTCCTCAACCTATTTCTTATGCAATGTGCCTAAAATTGCAAGTGTAATCAAAAGGAAATCAAAAGACAAAATGAATTGAGACAAAACTCTATTCTCATTCATGAGAAGGAATCAAAAATACAAATACAGATCTACTTAAATTCAGACCTTATGATCTATCCACTACACTAAAATTCAGACCTACTAAAAATATTAAAAAGGACACTATAATAGAAATTTATTTACAAGCAACAAGCCAAAACTGAGTCCATAATCTACAAATAAATACCAACACATTCCTTTTAGGCACCAACACAGTCTACAATCCAACATATATAAAATGAACATTAGTATTGAGCAAGACAGTCCACAAATAAATACAAACACATTCTACAGTCCAACACGGTCCATAATTCACAGTCCAACAAAATAATGAAGACACACAATCTAGTTTAATAAAAAGATGTTCTCAACAAAATAATATATATACAGATTTGGTAACAGTCCAAGCATTTAGTTGCTACCCAGCCACATATTTATCCACCCCACATGTGGTTGGGTAGCCACTAAATTCCCAAAAAAGTTAATACTACCAACACTAGAAGTTAGACACCTCCATAAGGTGTCGAAGGAAATATAGATGTACCTCCAGAATGGGACTTTGAATCCTCAAAAATTGCTAGTTGAATATTACGAAAATATTCTTGTTGCATGGCATTCATGCCACGTACATCTAGCATCATCATCTTTAGTTCAAAATTCTTCTTCTTTAGTTCAAATTTCTTCTCCTCTAGTTCCAACTTCTTCTTCTTTAGTTCAAATATTTTCTCACTTTTTTCATCTTCCTTCAACATAGCATTTCTCCGCTCTTCTATGGTCGTCGCTCTATCCTCGGTCATTTTAGCTAATGCAATTTTAATCTCTACCTCTTTGCCTTCCATCGACTTCCGCTTCCTCTCCCTTTCTTTCTCAGCTTTTTTGCTTGGAGGTCTCTCAGTAAGAACCTCCAGGTCCTCCTCGGCTAAATCAACATCAACTTCACCAACATATTTTTCTTGTGGCTTTCTCTTCTTACCAAAGGTAGATATGTGTTGCTGTCATTTTGATTAGTGTCTCAAAAGACACCAACAATGCTCCATTGTGAAATTAAACCCTACCATCTCTTTGTACAGTATCTTTGCATTCTCAATCTACAAATGTGAAGGAATATTTGTTAGTTCATAAATAAGTCCAACATAAATTCATAATTAAAACAAAATGGTACATACCTTGTCTTGCTTAGTTACACCACTCGGGTGCAATGACTCTACCTGTGCTATATATGTACAGAACTTATTTGTCAATTTTGAATCATAGACCATCGATTCATCAATGAGCCATCAAAACGGTCAACAATATTTGGTTTTTTATATTCATGATAAAATGTGGTAATTCTTTCCCACATTTGAGTTGACTTTTGATCAGTACCCCTTATCGCATCGATGCTAATATTGAGTCAAACTGAGACGAGGAGATTATCTTCCTCTATAGTGAAAGATGCACCTCTTTGAACTTTTTTTGAATGATGCCTCTTTTCACCATCATTTGAGGTTGCTTGGATCACAACATTAGAATGTTGCATTGGGGTGCTATTACAACATTCTCCCCCACTTTGCAAGAGAGTGGTGAAGAAGGGGTCATCCTCAAAATGTGTATCCATCCTTAAAAAAGATTAAATTTTCAAGGAGCCAAAAAAGTTACCCAATATAAGTCCAAACTCACAAGATTCCGGCACGTTCACAAGATTCCTGCTTTAGTTGCCTTGGTTTTTAATAACAATAATCATAGAAATGCAATTTCAGCTCCAGTAGTTATAAGTGCATAATAAAAAATGCAATGCATAACTCATGGATTGTATAATGTTAACCATTTGAATATAATGTTAATCTACCTCACAAACTGTAAAGATGATGGATTTCATAATGTTCCTATACAAAAAGCAAGAAACAGTAAAGTGAGTTGCAGAAGGCAGCACATATTTTCTCATGGCAACTTATGATACAAGACCAATTCCTATAATAGTGAATTTCCAAGAAGCAATATTATGTCTTTTTTTAAAAAAAAAAATAGACTAAGAAAGAAAGGTACATACTACCGGGTTTGGAACAGTGGGTCAGAGTTAGGACATTTATAATACTTGAGAACTCAATGGGAGGTGGCTTTGGGTCATTTTTTGGACTTCAATGCTTGAAAACTCACTCAATACAATCCTACTATTTATACGATTTACTTGTGATATCTTGATGGATTGACATCTTGTTGCTGATGTTATTAGAGGGCACTAGAGTCTTCCCAAGTAGATTAATTGAACAAATGTTATTAGTGACTGAATTTGTAAATATCAACACTATAAAACTCCACAAATGTTAAACTTTATATATATATATATATATATATATATATATATCTCTCTAAAGGTGAAATCCTAACTTTATGTCTCGATTTTTTAGTTTAAACAAAACTTCATAAAATGGAAAGAAGTGTGACAAAATGAGTAGAACCAAATCTTATATCAACCATATGAAGAAACAAACATTGCTAATATTAGATTTACTTCATCTCAAAATATGACAAACAAGGCCCAAAAAAATATCCCTCAATTAAATCCCTTACTCGTACAGAACCCCCTCCCCTTAAGAAAAAAAAAAATTTTCGTTTCTTCTCTTCTACCTGGGTAGCCAACCTCATTCAGCATCCCTCACTTAACATAACTCCATTGATAAGCATCAAATAAACTCACAAAAGTTTGTGCATGTGATATAAATTTAACATTCACAGTTCATAAACAGGAAGTGCCTTAAAACTATAAGAAACCGATAGTACTACCTAAAATCGTAAATCACAGTTCATCAAAATTGCAATCAAAATTGCAAATCACATTTCATCAAAATTGTAAATCACAGTTCATCAAAGTCGCAAATCACAGTTCGTCAAAATTGCAAATTAGTTTGTAAAAAATACCCAAATCGTGATTTTCTTGTGATAGATTTGTGGAGGAATGCGCAACCTTGCGGAAAAGCCCAAGCTCCCAGTTTGTCCCTTTCGCGATTTTCTCCCTCTCCCTCTTTCTCTCTCTGCTCCTCTTCGATGGCGGGTGGCGGTGAAACCCAAGCTCCCAGTTCGTCCCTTTCGCTGGAAAAGCAGTTCAAGGACTTCCGAGTTCAGCTCCCAAGAGTCCGGAAACTTGCACAAGCATATTCAAGCTATGGCAATGGAGATCGAGTCCACCACCAGGCTCGTGTATGCTAGTCTCCTTCTAGTCCACCAGTCTCGCCCAACTCCTGGTACTACAACCTCGGGATGAAAGAAAATGAAAACGAGGGAATCGGACGAAGAAAGAGAAATAACGTGGGAAAGAGAGGAAAGGTAGAAAAAATAATAAAATAAACATTTCAAGGGTAAACAGTGACTCACCAAGTTTAGAGAGGAGTTAAGATTTACTGTAGATCAAGTGTTAAACTTTAAATTTTTAGCTAGTCCAATATGTGAGATTTTTTATGAATATAATCAAATTATAGACTTGCATTGGCATTTGGCTAGTTCATTGCCAATGCTCTTAATCAATCTATGATATCCTTATACCTCTATTATTATTATTTTATTATTTAGTTTTTTTTTCTCTTTTTATGATTTGAATTTGAATTAAAAATTTCAAAACATAATTTTCTTGCTTAATTTAAAAGAAGATAAATTCAATCAATCAAAATAATTATATAATTTAATTAAAAGTAAATTTAATTTTATAAAAATTGACTTTTTTTTATTTTTATAAAATTAAATGTATTCTTAATTAAATTACATAATTACCTATAATTTAGAAGGTCTTTTTTAATATTTAAAGAGTAAAAGGAAAAAAATAACTGAATAATAAAATAGTAATAAATAAAATGTAAGATTACCTCTTGACTGAGGCGCTGTACAGGCGAACTGGATAATAATAAAAAACAAAAAAAATTAATTAATTTAAAAAAAAAAAAAATCCGGCCAGATATTCGTATTTTCCAGTTGGGCATCGCCTCCATCTGATCAGGAAACACACACACAAGGTGCCCCGCCAATGGCTCCGCCATACACCAAGCTCCCGCACCAGCGACACCAATTCCGTACCTTCATCGACGCCAGAATCAAATGGGTCCGAGACCCATACCTCGACTTCGCGGTCCATCGAGAGAAAGACCTCCAGCAAGCCGTCTTCCTCAAGAACCACATCCTCTCAACCCCTTCCAAGTCCCTCCCTCTCTCCACCGCCTCTCTCCTCAAAGCTCACCTCCACCTCCCCACCTCCACCTACAAGTTCTCCCTGAAATACCCCTCCATTTTCACCCAATTCCATCCCCGTCCTAACCTCCCTCCTCAACTTAAGCTCACCCAGCAAGCCCTTGCCCTCCACAAAGAAGAATCCGCCATTCACAGCTCCCCGATTCACCGAAAGGAAGCGGTTCGACGCCTCTCCAAGCTCCTAATGCTCACCAGAGCCTGCAAATTGCCTATATATATAGTAGATAGATTGATATGGGACATGGGTCTTCCTCATAATTATGTTTTGACCCTTCTCGCAGATTTCCCCGAGTATTTTCAGGTTTGCGAGATCAAGGACGAGTTGAGTGGTGAGCAAGTGCTTGCCTTAGAGCTTGTTTCTTGGAGGGACGAACTGGCAGTGTCGGAATTGGAGAGAAGGGTGTTGAACTGCGGTAACTCGGGCTCCAAGAGAGGAAGGCCCATTGCGTTCCCCATGTGTTTGCCAAAAGGATTTGAGTTAGAGAAAAAAGTCTGGAATTGGTTCGAGGAGTGGCAAGAGCTTCCGTACATTTCTCCCTACGAGAATGCGTTTCACTTGTCGCCTAATAGCGCTCAGGCTGAGAAGTGGGCTGTGGCGGTGCTTCACGAGTTGTTTTGGTTGCTTGTGTCGAAGAAGATGGAGAGGGACCTTGCGTTTTGCGTGGGGGAGTACTTGGGGTTTGGGGCTAGGTTTAAGAAGGCTTTGTCTCATTATCCAGGTATATTTTACGTGTCAAATAAGATCAGGACGCAGACTGTGGTGCTTAGGGAGGCTTATAGGAAGGATTTCTTGGTGGAGAAGCATCCATTGATGGGTATGAGGTATCGGTACATTCATCTTATGAATAAGGTGCCTAAGTGGCGAAAGCAAGCGGTTGTTATGGCCACTGGGGTTGAACAGAAGGCTGCTTTATCTGGCGAATGCCAATGGGTAGATAGAAAAGGAGGAAAAGTGAACTGCGTGATCCAAAGCTACAGAAGCACAGGTTGCGGCCCGGTGGACATCTTTGGCTGGCTGGCTGCTGCGGCGGCAGAACTAATCATAGGAATGGTGCCAGGTTTCAGGCGTGCAGGAAGTTAAGATGATCAAGTATGTTCCATTCGTGACTTGATTGCTTTATTCACTTCATTTTGTGGGTACTGAACCATGCTATTGCTAGGTGAATTCACTGACTAGATTTTACGGGAATCACACCGCTTAAGACATTGATAAAATCATCATAAAACGATAGCATCTCAAATCTTGATTCACTGTTCCAAACATGTAAACTAATTGTTATACAAACGATTACTTGCGTAGTTGAACCTATTGGCAAGGGTTATTTGCATTTAGTCTTTTAAATGTAGTAGTCTTTTCATTAATATCCATATATAATACTGACACCGCATTTTGATAATCTCAAGACTGAATCAAAAAGTCAACCCAAACCTCAACAGCCCCTTGAAGTCTCCAGCATAAAAAGGCTATATATGCATGCAGACTTCAATGTGCTAAGATTGGACGATGAAATTAAATAACTTAACCAGGCCAGAATGTGTGAGACTATAATGTAGATGTATAATTGATGAGTATGATAGGTCCCAAATTAAGAGAGTATAATTGCTAAAATGAATTGTTTCTCTTCGGGTGAGAATGTACCACAGATTTGAATAAACTTGCATAATAATCCATTAATAATTCTTGGCTGCTTAAATAGCAGCAAACCACTTAACAACCCACGTACATAAAGCCGAAAATAAAGGATAACACCATATTGCTATCAACTAGTAACTGAAACACAAACACACGTTGACCAGAATTGAACACACGTACTAACGGAAATAAATATGCAGAAATAAACATGTGCAACCGAAAATGACCCAGTCCATGCCTCATTCCCTGCTGCACGTTCAAGCCTCACTCTTTGATACTTGGGTTCAGTTTCTCTTAGACTTACGTGGCTTATCAATACTCCCCCCATTAAGTGGATCCTTGTCCTCAAGGTCCACAGTTGGGAACATTTGCAGCAGTTTTTTCGTCTAGCCAATTGCTGGTGGACCTGGATCCGTTTGAAGGTCGTTTGCTGCTGGTATGGGTGCAGCTTCAAAAGTACCATATTGCCGATTTTGAACGACACATCCCCCTTGAGTTGGTTGCTCTTCGGTGACATCTTCACAAATAATGTTGCCGCTGCCATTGTATCCTTCCAGCATGAGTAGTCGTGGCCCTTGACATCAGTGACCTGTAGTAAAATGCTCATTACAATTAAAACATAGACCTTGAGCTCGCCTTTGCTGCATTTCATCCCAAGTCAGTCGCCGAACAGGAGCTGCAGGTGCGGCTGGTGATGCCCGATTTGTTGGCGGAAGAGCTAACGGGGCTTTCAAATGTCCTAACGTCCTTTGTCTCGATAGTTGGTCATCTTTCATTCGTGCTAAGCCGATGGCTTCCTTTAAGGTTTGAGGCTTAAACATTCGGATACCATCCGAGATGTCTGCTTTTAAGCCACCCATAAATGTTCCCACAAGAGCTCTTTGCGTCCAGCCTCATACTCAATTGCCCAAGCGCTTGAATTTCCGCTGGTAATCACATAGAGAACCATCTTCGCACTCCGAAGGCCCAAAACGAGCCCAGAGTTCGTCTTCAAAATTTGTCCACGAGAGAAGGCATCCTTCTTCCTGGAATGTCTTGCGGATCCATTGCCACCACTGGTTGGCCTCTCCTTCCAAGTGGTAGGAGGCCAAAGAAACTTTTTGGGCTTCGGGAGTATTCTGGAACTCAAAAAATTGGTTCACACGATTGAACTACTCCGTCGGATCATCTCTTGAACATCGAGGAAATTCAAGCTTCGCTGTTTTGGAGGATACAACAAGCCGTCCCCCATTGTGGCCTTCACGGTATTGGTTACCGTGGTTTGGGAGCTCCTAGTTTGAAAGCAAGACATTAGAGAGGCGATTGAGGGTTTCTTCCAAATGACGAAGTCTGTCGGCCATGCCGAGCTCCATCTTGTGTAACCCATCCTACACTCCATCGAGCCCAGCCTCCAACTGCTCAATACGCTCTTTGTTGGTTCCCATAAATAACCTGGCCAATGATAGGTCCCAAATTAAGAGAGTATAATTGCTAAAATGAATTGTTTCTCTTCAGGTGAGAATGTACCACAGATTTGAATAAACTTGCATAATAATCCATTAATAATTCTTGGCTGCTTAAATAGCAGCAAACCACTTAACAGCCCTCGTACATAAAGCCAAAAATAAAGGATAACATCATATTGCTATCAACTAGTAACTGAAACACAAACACACGTTGACCAGAATTGAACACACGTACTAACGGAAACAAATATGCAGAAATAAACATGTGCAACCGAAAATGACCCAGTCCATGCCTCATTCCCTGCTGCACGTTCAAGCCTCACTCTTTGATACTTGGGTTCGGTTTCTCTTAGACTTACGGTGGCTTATCAGAGTACACTGAAAAATTTATTCACGCTGACATAAATGTTCAAATAGAGATCAACTGAATAATATTTCATAGAATTACATTATATGAATGTTGAAGATCAATCGAGTTCCATTCACCAACTGTAATTTTTATCAAATTTCCATAGTTCCCAAGAGAAACCTGGCTCCCAGTAAAACCGTAAAGGCTTACATTGTTGTCCTGTTTTTTGGCACAGTATGTGATATGTGCAACCAGTTTCTAGGTTGTAATTTATCGCCAGACTCTGTCATAATCAACAGGCCACGCTCCCAAACACTAACATCTCTGTAGCCCTTTCTCATCGCTTTCCAATATATTCCTACACTGCTATACCTTTCAAGACTAATTCTGTTTTCTCTAAACATTCTATCTTGTCATAATCTTTCAGCACCCATATTTCAATGTGTTTTGTTGATGAGAAATCTGCCCTGGTCAAAGATCCTCTCAGATCAAACAAGCAAAAGTATCTGTATTTTTTTCTGCAGAAGTCAGGATGAGGAATCATATGCTGAACTCCTCTTTCTTAGTGTGGAAAGAAACTATCATACCCTCATCAACTCTATCATCCAGATCATGGGCAATCATCTAATGCAGGTCCCCATATGCAGAGACCGGCATTCGTCTGATGAGACGAGGAGCAACCGAGATGACTTCCCTCCACGAAGTATGACTCTTGTCCCTAAGGTGTAACCTGCTTCCCCGGACAAAAAGACAGGCCCTTTGGAGAAAACATGAACCACCTTGTACGTGTTGGTTATACAATCGAGTCCGAGGCCATAGGACACATCATCGGATTCATGACTAGCCTGTGGCGGCATTAGAGCGTGTCCCCTAAGAGGGTTGTAGAGAAAATCTTGTTCTTCGCCAAACCAATTTTTAAAGAAAAACAAGCCATAATAAATGCTAACTAAGCTGAAGCAGTATAAATTTGCAAACTCAGCAATGGGGTTAGTGGCTGCCTTAAAAGTATTACTTACTATTGCTATCACATTCCATTAAAAACAACTTCCTTTTGCCCTGATTACAGGTGGAAGGAGAATAAAACAGTAAGCTGAGGTTTTCGTTGACTTGTTTCATGGAAGCAAGAGATGGGTTGTCGATAATGTCGCACCAGGTTTTGGAGAGACGGGGACAGCGAAGAGGAGGTTGAAGATGATATCTGAAGGTAGGTCCTCAAACCTTTTATAGTTCTGTTGTAACCTGCATGTTCCAGGAGGAGCAATATTTCTGATTCACGTTCGAATAACTACACCAAAGGTTGAGTAATTAATAAGCGCACGGACTCGGAAAGGTAAAACTACGTATCCAAACTAGGAAGCATCCCTGCACTGATTGATTTTCTAGCCTCAAATCTTTTAAAAACAACCCTGATTACTCATCCACCACTGGCGCGCGGCACGCGATGCTCATGTCGATGCTGTCTGATGAACCAACCATTCATGAGCAGCGAGAATGTTAAGCATCCATCACTATTTATTCTCAATATAAAATTTACTTGCACCAAAAGGTTGTCGCTTACCGTACATAGTCTCCTCGGAATTTTTTATATGTAGTATGGGTCTTAGGGAAGCCCAACCTAATTCTTAGGCCTAATTAATGTTGTTGTACTCTCTCAGTACTTTATATTTAAAAACAACAAAAAATAAATCCCTGAAAAGTTCAACAAGAAGCCACGATTAACTATTCACCGAGAGTGGTTATGAATCTATGATCACTCTCATTTATTAGTTTTTTTTTTTATTATTTAATAATTAAGAAAATATTTATTAATGATTTTATATTTTTTGTTGCAAAAAAAAAAATAGCTGTTAGATCACGAGAAATCTCTATAGGTCCAGACTCCAACATCACCCCATGATTCACGAATCACTTAACATTCTTGTTGCTCGTTTTGGTGCAATTCTCTGAATGCATCCAAAAGTGTACTGAAAAAGTACAGATGAAACCACCATAATTTCAGGCTCATAATTTCTTTCAACAACCACGATTTACATGCACGAGATTTCTTCTCTCTCGAACTTTCGGGAAAAAGCTGGCTGCAATAATTAAATTGCTATATATATATATATATATATATTATAGTCATGTCGTTTTCAACAGGAATTCAAAATCAAGGGTACTGCATGTGAACCCATGAAATTATAATATTGTACTATGCTCTAATAGTACTATAAATTAATTAATTAATTATTAGCATTTATAATTATTTAATTTGATACCTGATCTGGAAGCTACAATATTCATCATGTAGATCGAGTACTTACCGTAGTACTCCCAGATATATATTAGCTAGTGAGAGAGAGAGAGAGAGAGACCAAAACCCTAATTTAAGGTATAATATATATATATATATATATATATATGTTTGTTACAGAGAGAGAAGGTCGATGATAAGTGGCAGTGCTACTTAGTTCTAGCATAGTAATGGAGCTGCTACCTAATTGTATGTACTGATATGACGACGGTGAAGATGATAAGTACACTCAACAATCCGACAAAATAGACAGAACAAAAGCAAAACCTCTTTTGCATTAATATAAATAAATAAATATATATGGTCCAAAACAAATGTGTCCCAGATCCGTCATGTCTGACTCTGATCCAATCACATGGCTAACCTTCACTATATATGTATATATTAATGCCGCTGCAGGCTCCATCTGTACTACGTGGAATTCTTACCTATAGACCCACCCCCAAATAATTTGCAGATCAGCCACGTGATTAAACGTGACCATACACATCTTATCCCGACCCCATCCATCTTTCTATTAATTAATGATTTACGACTCTTTAACTACCAATAATTCATTAATTTTTTTTCTCACTTCATTTTTCCTACCTACCTACCTAATTACTCTGATCTCTGCTCATGAATGTATAATAATATATATTCATCCCATCCTTCTACTGACATGATGTTTTAAATCATGTACATGTACTTTTGTGTTAACTAAATTTTAGGTTAATTTTCGTTTTTTTTTTTTTTTTTTTTTTTTTTTTTTTTTTTATATATGGTGCAATTTCCATGTTTAAATATTTTAAGCAGCTTATAATTCATCTGATCTTATATATTTACGTCACATGACGTGAGGGGTTAAACCCCCTGATAAATTCATAGACGACGACTTTCCCTTTTAATTCTCAGTCCCAAATGTGATTCACGTGCCTATCTACCTATAAGTTTTTATTTTTATTTTTATTATATATATATATATATATATGAAGTAAAAAAAAAAAAGAAAAAGAAGATAATTAATAAAGAGTGGATGATGCATGCAGAAGATAATGAATTATGTGGATCATTTCTGTCCACATTGACAATCTATATATAAGATTGATATTCATGTATGTATGATCGCATCGAATCATCGAGAGAAAGTCAATTAATAAAGACTCTATGGGTATACTTATATATATATATATATATATATATATATATATATATATATGTAAAATGCATGCATTAATAAATTAGAAGTGACTGCAGGTGAACTGCGTATATTAGTCAATGTTTAATACTAGCTATCATGCCATGAGCGTTTAGTCGTACTTCTTATAAATACTCTCTTAACGATGTTGATTGGCTCATCAAGATAGATAATGTTTGCAAAGTAATTAAGATCACACGTTATTACAAGAGGAAGAACATATTCATGGAGCATAATCATTGCGATTAGGAAATTATGAATAAAGGGAGGACCCAGTACCCTTCATGTGGACATGTTTTTTTTTTTTTTTTCTTTTTCATATTTTGATTTTATTTTTATTTTTAATTTATATAATTTTTTTTTACGTGAATAGGACTGAATTATTTTATGTTGTATATAAAAATAAATTGTAAATATAAAAAATATATATAGATATTGTAAATTTATTGGTAGAAATGAAATATTTAAAAAGAATAAAAAAAATATTTAAATGATATAGAGAAAAAATAGATAAGCCGATAGATGATATATTATAAAAATCAGTATGTAAAATAAAAATAAATAAATTTTTGTAATATATTTTAAAAGATAAGATAAAAAATTCATTGAGAGTGCTCTAAAGCTGTAATCTCAAATTTGTTTGGATGTTGCATTATTTCGATTGAACGCTGTCTTAATTAGTATACTCTTCATTAATTATTTGAAAATAAATTGGAGATGCAAATTGATAAATTTTGTAAATTAAAAAATAAATTGACGAAATTAAAAAATTCATGGAATCTTTTATTATCTATTTTTGGTTTTCGGCTATCTGGGTCTCGGTTGTTGGGCTGGACTTGTTCCTCCCATGCTGTCGCGCGAGCACTCATAATCCTCTGCTTTATATACATCTCATGAGGGTGTTCATCGGTCACACCCACTCATCGACAGTGGTGAAAATTCTCATCAACAGAGGAGAGAGTTCAAGTCCTCCCGAAGAGAGAGACAAAACAAAAACTGTATCTCAGAGAGAGAGAGAGAGAGAGAGAGAGAGAGATATGGGGAATATAGGAGAGATTGAGGAAATTCAGGGGTATTTGTCATCTTCAACAACAATGCCTCTACTGGCTTTGAATCATGTCTCGTTCGTTTGCAAGTCTGTGAGCAACTCCGTTAGGTTCTACGAGGATGTCTTGGGCTTTGTTCTCATCAAACGCCCGTCTTCCTTCGACTTTGAAGGAGCTTGGTATGCCAGCCACTTAACAGTAATCTCAGAAGATTTCATTTTTCTTTCCTACTATCCTTTTGTTATTTTCTGGGTTTTGTTTTCATTAGCTTTTGAGCTGTTTGAGCATGCAACCCAGATCCACAAGTGGGCTTAGCTACATATGGCCCTGCTTGCTCTTTGTTTTTTTGTTGGCTCAAAAACTCATTCCCCTCGTTGGGATTCCAAGTCATACAGTATTATTCGCCCATCTGTTTTTTTTAATGGAAATTTACCGAAACTTCTGCTTTTCCCAGCTACAATTTGATCTTGAGGCTTAACAAATGACTCTCACCCATTAGTTTTTCTTCCACTCCCCCCAAATCAACTTTATATCTTTCACGTGTATCAGTCTATATTCCCACCCCTATGTGCACAAAACTAGCTATGCGTACACCGATGAAATTCAAATTCTTTGGATCGTAGTCCCAATGAACATGACAAATTGATTTGCTGGTTCCATTCCAAACTCTGGGGGCCTTTTTTCTTGTGCCGGTCTCAGCTTGGTTACACACTTGACTTGGAAGATCTATTTGCTCTGAGTTACTTTATCTTTTTGTTGTTACCCCACTTCACCTACCAGATCTCTCTCTCTCTCTCTCTCTCTCTCTCTCTCTCTCTCTCTGCGTTCTTCTATTTCTTTTGACATCCATAACTAAAAAGTTTTCTTCTTTTAGGTTGTTCAACTATGGTATTGGCATACATTTGCTGGAGTCGGACAATGCCCCAACAAAGAAAAGCGCAATAAACCCAAAAGACAACCATATTTCATTCCAATGCTCAGACATGAACAGGGTTATTCGGAAACTAGAGGAGATGAACATAGAGTATGTTACGGCAGTGGTGAAGGAAGGTGGGATTACAGTTGATCAGCTCTTCTTCCACGACCCTGATGGGTACATGGTTGAAATATGCAATTGTCAAAATCTCCCTGTTCTTCCACTTATGTCATGCCCTCTCAAGCTAGCTGAACCCACCAGGAACAACACCATCCCATCATTTTATGGTAGGTTTTCTGCCATTTATCATTTATATAGGATTGTCTTACCCATCAATATTCGTCTACGGTACAATTTTTGAAACCTAAACCATTATTTTCAAGTTAAACAAGTCAGATTTTGCTGCTGCAACTAGCAGATATCGAATAGGAAGAAGAACATTGTAAAGATGGTATATTGACAAACAAAGTTTTAACCATTAACTTTGAAGATAATAATTGAGATTTACTCTAGAAACTAGTGATCTGTGTGCGTTGTGACTTTTAAAGCCGGGTGTGGTTCTAAAGAAGAAAATGCAGGTAAGCGAATTTCAGAGATGCAGTGCTATGGAGAAGCTGAGGAACTGATGATGGAGAACTTTATGTTGGACATGATGACCATTTCGATCTGATCAAGGATTACTTGAGAGTGATTGTTGCAAATTCTCTCCAAAATCTCATGGAATTGTTGTTGTATACAACATTGTGCATCTTTGTCTTGTGAGGAGTGAAAAAAAAAAAAGCTTCTGGTTATGGAGTTTTGTATGATTTGTTGTGATAATGTTGCATTATGAACTGGTTGAGTTGATCAACTTTTATGTCTATGATTATTTATATGTAGGGCCGATTATTTATGGTCATGATTTGCCAAGACTTAAGAACCGTAATAAAATGTGAAGGGTCAGGAGTCCATTATTTGACTCCCAAGGACTTTCGCTGCCTATTATGTTATGCCAGCACATCTAGACATGCATTTCATTTATAAAAATGCATTTAATTTCTAAAATAGAAAGGGATTAAAGCTATAAAAGGAAAGGGTGGTTTCCCAACAAATATTCTATTGCAGCAAATAAATTAAAGTGTGTAAAAGAAAAAAAAAAAATGAAAGTTGGGATGGACTAGAATTTGTAGTTTTGAAGTGATTGCCTGATTGATGGAGAGACATTCTCTCTTCCTCTACATAATCCTGCCTCTTGGATATAGAGTGGAAAAATGGCTGAAATAGGGTTGAGTTGTGGGACCAAACGTGTTGGTGATTTTGCTGAGTTTTCAGGTAGATCGGCGTGAGTAGAGGCAGTGGAGTGATGTGTGTTGCTTGGGAACGGATGGTTGCTGCTAGTTCGAGCACCTTCTTTCCAGCAAAAAGAGGAGGATACTAGAGAATTAGGCCACTAAAAACTAAAATTGAAGGATACGATCGATAGGTTGTTGGGCATGGAGAAGGGACGCATTCACTCAAGATGTAGAGTAAAAGAGAGAAGAAGCTTTTACCATTTCGGGCGGCTTGGGCGGGGATTTCAATGTTCTTCAGATGGAGCATTTTGAGGAGAGAGATGGGCTGACAAAATTTGTCGAAATTTGGTTCATTTGGAAGTGAATATCTACTTCGTTGAGTATTGAACATACTGAAATAACTACTAGTATTCAACTAAATAGTATTACAATCTTCAACTGCTCTCTTGATTTCTACATGATCTAATTATGGAAAAGGACCTGTTTCTTACTTGGCTACCATACAAGGAAGAGTTCAACCTGTTCGCCAGAAAATGCCTAGCAGAAGGAAGAACTTGTTATTACATAAGAATGCTGTTAAAAAGGGAATTTTTCCCACAGAATCTTGTTACATCCATTCCACCAAGATCAAACATGCCTACAGCATATGTGCAAGTCACTCTACACCTTTCACGCTGTTGTCAACTGACAATTGTGTATCATCCAATCCAATTAAGTTACAATAAGCTTGCGTTCTCAAAAAATGATTTTCCTTCAGATCATAATAAATCAATAATCAACGTCTTCAGAGAAACTTTTGTGGCCAATAGACACCTCACCACCTTCAATAGGGAGCCCTTCACATTCTTCCCAACATAACCAATAGCTTTCTTGTTGAGATGAACTTAACCTTCTCAATTGTTAATGTTAAGATTGATATATTATCATGGCTGAAAGGGCAAGGGTGAGGCCGTGTAGCAGAGGTTGGTCTAAACAATAACACGGGATTCATCCCATTGGTACAAAGGGCTGCTCTTTTATGCATTTCATTCACCCCATGAAATGACAACAAAAACATCGTCAAGGGACCATTTTCTTGGTTCTGATTTCAGATAAGGGTTAATTATAGCAAGCTCTGCATTTGCGAGTCGATAGCCAATCACAATTTCGCGCCTTTGACGACCCCTAATCATTATATCATAAAAGCGGAGTTCCTCCTGGTCAAATAAATAGAATTCTGCAGGCTTGATACACATCTCATTCCCCTGCAATATAAACAAATCAAATTTAATCCTCTGCAATTTAACAGGCTTTGATTAGTAATAGCAGGAACTGCAGCTCAAACAAAAGGCTAACATGTTGAGAATCGTTTGCTATTTACCGACAAAATTATTGTTTGTTGAAATAATAAAAGAAAAAAGAAACTTGGGATGGAGTATGAAATAATACCTCCTCTGCAAATAGCTCCTCAAGAACACGATTTATTTGCTTGTCTTCAGCTACCATTGCTAGTGCCATACTAACCAGTTCATTTGATAGCACATAGTCACTAATTCTGGACACGGACACCAGGTTTCTTGTTCTAGAATCCAGGATTTCACTAATTATTATTGATTTGTCTGAAGCTTGCTGCATTTCACGGATCCAAGAGCTGTGGGAGAACCCAGATGACCGTAAAGAAGTTGACTTTTTATCTTTGAACGGCAGACGTTTTGACTGAAGTCCATTAGATAACAAGCAGCTTTTATCAGTAGTAATAAGTGAGAGATCCAAATACAAAAAGGGTTCGGTATGCTTGTAAAAGTGACAATCTTAAGACACATTACTGCTCAGTACTTATACAGATACTGTAGCTACCTGTATATCTCGGATCAGAAGAAGGGTGGCAAGGGATCGTGAGTCAGAATGCACAACAGAGTCTTCCAGCGACTCATCTGCAAGAATTAATATCTGTCCGTTTAGAGTTAGTATATAGTAAGCCATTGAAGAATAAACACAAGAAATTTCCAAAAGTACTTGCTCATGCTCAGACAAAAAGAAGCATATCTTCATTGGAAACTAACTACCACGCTGCTTGAAATATTGCAAGTAGCTCTCATATAAATTAGCAAATATGGCAATTGCATAGGGGTAACCAGCTTTAATTCCAGCATACGTCTTCAGTTGCAGATACTATGTTTGGAATTTCAGAAAGGCTTCTACATGTGATACCAAACTTCCATATTCATGGATTTTGCAGCTTATGACCCATATAAAATGAGTCATCTCATCTTTCATATGGATAGTGGGATGCGAGAAAATAACTATAGATTCCTAGATTGGCAGGAAGCGCAATATGAGTCAATTGGTAATCTAGAAATTCCTTTGCTTTCCCAAGGTGTAAATCTTATCATCAATCTTCTTTGGAATGCTGCCACTAAATGATTTTGTTTTTCTCAAATTTCCAACTACCATCGGCATATTATTTTTTCCAGGTAAATGACCATTTATTAGGTGGGTACCTGTGAAAGAACATACACATAGAGAGAGAGAGAGAGAGAGGAATATAAGGACTCACGGAATCAAAAGTCTCCAAGGGAAGACTCTCTAAATGCCTTCGAATAACAGCATTCCCCTCACGGTGCACAAGTTTTATGTTCTCTAACCTAGATATATCAAGTTCACCATCGGTGAGCTTCTTTTCTCTTTCTTTTTCTGGAACCTCATTAAACATCCACAGTTCTGAACCTGGAGCTAAAAATGCCTCTAGAACCTGAAAAATGGCAATGCCGACCATACATGAAGTTAGAGCTCCATTTTCAAGAATTATGCAGAGAATCCAGTTTCCATATTTCTAACTTACCTAACAGAGCATGGTTTTAGAGGTAATGGTACAGAATGGATTATGTAACAAAGAGGGATTTTTAGGTGATATAAACAATTGAATAACGTAAGATTTTTTTTTTTTTTCTAAATGCATGGGCTAATTACCATAATCATATCATCAATGTCACGGCGCCAACCACAAAACAGTATCCTCTCAGGATATTTTGGAGGGTCAGGTATTTTTCGAAAAAGACCCCTACATACCTGCAGAAATGAGATAAGGAAAGGAAACTGAAAAACATTTTTCTTCAGCAAATAATTAAACATGATAAGAATAAAAAATAAGCACAGTTTTTCATTTACTTCTATGGGAAAATATAAGAAATACTACATTCTGCCGTTTCTGAAATTATCTTTTATTGCTGATAGAAAATTTTCACTGGGAAATTCTCCTTCGTTTCACAAAGTTAGTGTAAGCATTGACAATTTCTGTTCCATTAACCATCTGGTTTTCAATTGACAAATTTCTACCAAACCATAAAATATAAATTCCTATAGGAAAACTCAACATGCAAAGGCCAACTCATTCACATCAATTTCTACGTGTATATGATAGAGACAATTATCTACCAGAAGCAAATAATTCTATGTAACATGTAAATGTCGCTTGTGCGTTTGATTTTTTTATGAAATGAAATAACAGCCCAAACAAAAGCGGTGGCCTCCCTCACCCTAAAACACTCCACTCCCAGGCTAACCCCAACCCTCTCCCTTTAAATGCAGAGAAGTGACACTCGAACAGAAAGGCTGGTGATCGTTGGTTCTTTTCAGTTTTCAATTTCTCAACTGAACATGGTGAAAGTATCAAGCTAATTGTAAAAGTTAGATAGAAATCCAGTTTTGTGACTTCCCAGCAGTAGATTCTTCAATTTGAACCAAAAAAAAAAAAAACCAATAAAGCAATTTGGTGCTACATGTATCTAGAAAATAAAAAAAGAACAAGAAGGAAAAATAACCTCTGGAAGGGGACCTGGGGCATATGTGTCATCATCCTCAGCTATAACAAGGACTTCATCCCCTTCTTTCAAAACATAACTGTCATCTGGATTTAAAATTATCTTCCCACCCTCTGCAGCCACCTTAATTCCACAAGGAATTGCATCAGGAAATGAAATAAGTGCATCTCCAAAATGCAGACCATCCAACTGGGGCCACCTTTTGATATAAAACTCAGCATTCTCAAACCCCAATATATCCTCCCAAACCTGCCACGAGAAACCAAATAATACAAAAAACAAAGATTAAAAAGCTGTAGTTTCAATTTGTGAAATTAACACTATGTGGTACTTAAGAATTGCAGAAGAGAGGCTGTATAAACCAACGGTTCTATGACCAAAAGATAGCCCATTCTCCTATCTAGGCCCTCAATTATGAAAAAGTAGGGAGATCACATTCAGTGTGGGCAGCATAGATGGAGTCGAGAGCTCCTATAGATTTCCGATTCACAACCTTTTTTTTTTTTGATAAGTGATTTCCGATTCACAACTATCAAACACGAGAGACGAAAGCATAAGGGTGCTGCGAAAACAGCCTTGCTCCACTGTATAAACTGTAAGGTTTTTCAAGAAATAAAAATTTAATAAAATAATCATGTCATAAATATTTGATATGGACAAATTGTGAGAGAAGGATTATGGTACAGATGAATACAGGATTATAGTACATAAAGAACTAAAATACAGATTCACAAATATGGCTTCTCCGCCCCCGAAGTAGCATAAACATTGTCCCTAATTAAGAAATAAAGAGTCAATATCAAATTTAATAAAATTTGAAATATGAGTGGTGCTAACTAAATTTAGTTTGTCACGATGGCAAATAGTTCAATGATTGATCAAAAGTGACATTTAAGGATTAGGAGGTGCAATTACAACCCAAAAAAGAAAAGAAAAAATGAGGGGGTTTGGCACAGTCACTGACTTCAATAAACTTAAAATTTTTAAATTTGTGTGAGAAATGTAATTGAAGTTCATTAAGTAACCTGTGCAAGGCCAGGTTGCAGAGCGCATTTTATCATCAGGCGTCCAATTACATCATGAGCAACTACTGTTTCAATAAGTTCCCCACCAACCAGCTTCACCAGGGGCTCATTGTCAAGGTCACTCATCTCCACAACAACATGACCCCTCAAACCCTCTTTCACTCCAGTGAGACTGAGCACAACCCTCAAAGCACGTGCATCACTCTGAGAAAAAGAGAATGTATGAGCCATATTTCCAAGAAACAACATAAATCACTGAGAACCATAATGGTAGTGACGGAAGTAACCTGATCAGCATTTTCATCTGAAGCTAATACAATGATAGCACGTGCCTTTGAAACTGACACCTATTAATTGTGGAAGAAAAGGAAATGGAAAGGAAAATAATCATGAATGGCACATACGTAGTATTAGAAAACAATGAGAGAGAGAGCAGCCACATATCCAGGAAAAAAAAAAAAAGAGAGAGAGGAAAAAGGAGGCATAGATAACAAATGGTACCTTCTTTAAGTCAGCCAGTATAAGAGGACTGCCACTTCTGCATATAACAGATGTCCCCATCAAGTCGAATTCTAGCTTTGCAATATCCATCTCCATTTCCTCCTTGTCTCGTTCTGCAAGTACAACAACAACGCCACCACCAACGCTTTTGTTTGCTATTGCTAGTTGCTTCAGGAGTGAACCCTATAGCCAGCACATCATTTGTTAACTTTATCGGTTTTCTCTAAATAAATTTTACACTTGGACCTCAAGATTTGTGCAGTTGACCTATTTCGTCAAATAAAATAATGACCAGGTCTAGGGAGGCCAGGAACAGAAAGGGTCAAGGGCATCAAGCTTAAATTTACTCAAGGATTACCAATTTATCACTCCATCCAAGAATAAGTATGTGGTTCCTTTCGATGACTTCACTCTTCCCTTTTCGCAGTGAATCCACCTTCTCTGAGATAGCATCCGAAACAAGCCCAAGCATCATGGCAAATATCAGCATGCCTCCTGAACTTATAGAGACAGAAACAATCCTTGGCCCAGTGCCAACCCTGTCAGCATGATTTCCTGAGTCAGCTACGAAAGTCCAGGAAAGCCAAAGAGCCTCGGCAAAGCTACTCTCGCTGACCGCATATAATGCCAATCCACCAAACCCTATAAGAAATATAGTTGCAAATAGGAGTGCAAGTAGCTTTGCATAAGGATATACAGAGAAACATACATCCACCATGTATGCAATTCTCTTCTTCAAGGGAACCTCTTCCTTGTTCATCTTAGTCCTCTTCGAAAGACTTTTGATTTGAGGAAGATAGTCAAGATATTTGTATGGCAGAAATAGCATAATGAGTGTGACCACCACAGTGTACAAGGCAACAGTTCTACCAGCGGCACAACTAAAATAAGAGAATGGGCTATCATGTTCAAATGGCAAATCGTTCATGCTTCCACCACGAACCTCTTTAACACCACAAAGTCTATAAAGGTTACCATTCTCTTCCTGCAAAACAACACCAAATCTTGAAAATCTTGAGTGGATTTCCTGGTGAATAGATCCCGAAGCCATAGCAAATATAATGTACAACATCTGCATAAAATGTCAAACAACCATACCTGAAGTTTTTCGACTTTGTTCTGTAGATAAACTGCATAAGGTACAGATATTACACAAGTGAAACTGAGCTGCAACATAAAATGAAAAAAATTAAAATCCAATAATAAAAGTTTTGAAAAGCAACTCATCAACTGCTGCCCTGTTGCCGAGACACTCAAACAAAGAAAAGGAGAAACAATTTGATATAACTACATCAGTTTTCCAAATAAAAAGGAAAGTTTAAATTTAACAACGGGGTGATATGCATGTGAAAAACCTGTATTATAAATGTGTAGAGCATTCATACTTTATTTTATAACTTGGTGTACGTTAGTTGCTCTCTTGAGAACCTAATTGCAAAACCCTCGGATAATACAAGTTTTTTCAACGACAAGATTAGCGTGTAAAAAAAAAGTAATAAATTATATAGCTTGCTTTAGGTGACTTTCTTCATTGGTTAACCCAAAGACATACAGCATGACGTTCCATCTTTATTCTCATCCTTTATTTTCCCCACTCCCTTAGAAACTAACCAGCGTCTTAAAATATGACTAATACGTGCACAAACTAAGGTGACTAACTAACTAACTCGGAAGAAGATTCATGACCTTCAAAAACGTAACTTTCTGTCTTCTTTATCCACTTTCTCAGCAACCAAACAGAAGCTAAAAGTTACTTTCCAAAAAAAAGAAAGAAAGACAAGAATGTTAAAAAGCACGCAGACACAGAAATGAGTTGAATAGTGACTAACCAAATATAGGATGAAGGACTGCTTAAATCCCCGGGTTCTACACACACTGAGTGGACTCACCGAAGCTTGACTACTCGGCACAAACGGCTTCTTAGCATCCGAATCCCTATCATCAGAATCATTGCTCTTATTAACAGGGGCCGGAATACGGCGCGTCTCATCCGCCAATCTCACATCCATCGAACGACCAGGAAGGCTAGAATCCGACTGCTCGAGCTTCCGCGACTTGGTGGAGTTAAGTTTGACCGGAACCGCTCTGCCTCTCGCGGGATACGCGCCAAGAAAGGGAGGGTAGATCCAGTCGCGATCGGAGAGACGATTGTCGTGTCGAGAGGAGGAATCATCACCGTTAGTGACGGAGACACGGAGATCGGACGGCCTGAGAGAGGAGCGAGAATTGGGGAGTGTGGAGATGCGACGGACGGCGGGGAAGAGTGGGCCGGGGAAGTGAGGAGTGGGTTCCGCATGTTCTGCGATTGTCTTGAATTTCTTGAGGAGCGGTGGCCTCTCAAATTTGCTAGGACTTGGGCCCGGAGTTGGATCTTCATTGGTTTCGGGCATTTCCAGAGAGAGAGAGAGAGAGAGAGAGAGAGAGAGATCAGAAAAGGACCGGTTTTGTTTTGGCTGGAGCAGCTTAATCAGTTGGAGCTTTGAAATTCTGGGTGTTGGGGGTGTCTGAGTTGAGAGAGAGAGAGAGAGAGAGAGACAGAGAGAGAATCGTATGCATACGCGCGCGTGGAAAGCAGTGTAGAACTGAAGATTAGTGGGAGGGGATTTTTTGTGGATTAAAGCCATATGAGGGTGGGTCAGATGATGAGGTGGATGGCCGTGATCGAATCATCGAAGTGAGTTTGTCCCGGTAGAGAGAACTTTACGTTGCTTTTTTTTTTAAAAAAATTCCGTTTTTCAGTTTTCAGTTTTTAGTTTACGGTACTAATTCCAATCTGGGGTTGGAAGTTGGGAAAGGCATGAAAAGCGTAGGGCATGAGAAAGATTTGAGAATTCTCTCACTTTTCATTGGTCTGAGAGCAGATCAAAAATGAAACTCACAAAATCTGTTCCGCTGCACGCATGCTCATCTCTCCTTTAGATTAAAAAATGAGATAAAATGAAATGAATTGAAATAATTTGTAAATAGTAATGAGATTTATGAGTTGAAATTTGTAAATAATAGTGAGATGTCTCTCAATCCAAACCGGCTAGTTTGAGAGAAAATGAAACTAGTTTTTTCACACTCTTTTGGGGGTCAAAATGGCTAATATGCTATGCTCCCGTTTGTACAAGTAAGATCGAAGATTACAGACCATTTATTCTTGAAGAAGATAAAAGACAAGATTAAAAGGGAATTGAAATCCTCATGAGGTTTCTGCTCAATAGGCAATTGGGTTTTATGAGCACAAGATTGTGCTGTTATGCGAATTGGGTGGGATTTGCTGCCTTTTTATCATTAATGGGTGGAATTGTACATAATACACAATGAGGAAGTCGAAAATAGTTGGGGCGGTATTTGGAATTAAAAAAAAAAAGCATATGCATGTGAAATTAGAGAATGTTTAGGTAGGTACTAGGAAGCTTCGTGAGCATTGCTGCCGCAATTAGAAGCGATTGATTTGGCATTCATCAAGCGGCTGCAAGTATTATCAGCTAATATATCTGGCTTACAGTAAACTTTCATCATATGTTTAACTAGACTACTACCTTACTTGATTCATGGAGCACTACCTAAACATACTTATCTGATAATTAGGAAACTTAAAAGGGGGTCTCATTCGTCACAAGTTGTCGCTTTTAGTTTTTGTACTCTTCTCTGAATCCAAAGGATCCTTGCATCTCCAAAGGACTCCCAAACTGCTACCCATCACATTCATAACCACGGCAGAGATTGCTGGGGGTACAGCAACCATTGGTGAGGGGAAATGTGCCGCTGCCAAAACCACGCCTAACGAAGAATTTTGCATGCCAACCTGCAATGCGAGAGGGAGTGCCACATGGGTAGATTATCGATTGGTATCAAATATCATCTATTTACGCTTGTAGATGAAATGGAAGCATAGCATGATCTTAAACCTTGATATAATTTGCAGGGACCAAATGGAACTGAAAACCAAGATTTTGAATGCTTGCACATACCTCAATTGATATTGCTCTTCGCTCTGTTTCTTTAAACCCACAAATAGCTGCTGAAATATACCTGCAGATAAAGACCCACAAGGTAGTATGTTATCATTGAGATACTGCATGTAAACAATACTAACACAGAAAGTGCCAATTAATTACCAGTAGTCTTTTCAATTAGCTATATCAGCTGAATATATGAGTCAGTGCGGTAGTCGCAATCATAAAAAATATCATAAAATCATATCTTTAAAAATTAAAGGAAAAGAAAGAAAGCACTTTTAAAGAAGAGGATAGAGATGTGTCATTAATATCAATCTATGAAGTCACAGGGATTGACTTTTTTCCCTTAGCCACTAACTGTAAAAAAAATTACAAATAACAAGAATGTGAAGCAAAGTACTAGTGTATGTTTCACCAAAAGTAAAAATTAAAAAAATAAAAAGAAAAAAGTGTATGTTTCAGTCATTATAGCCTGAAAGAAAGATATCCATCACCATCATCTTGAAGAGCAAGGTGCATATTGACAGACGAAGTCATCAGAACGAAAAGTAACACTTACCCAACCAAAAAACCAGCATAATGTAGTAATGCCACAGAAAGCATTACAACCCCGAGTTCGCCAGAAAATAGAATTAAAGCACGCTGCAGTGGAGAAAGATCAGAGGCCACCGATGCACCAACCATTGACTTGAGCCGGACAAAGTTTTCAGAAAATACACTGCCCCCAAAATAGTATGGATATGAGTGAGAGAGAAAGATCATCTAGAATGGACCATCTTCAAAACAACTATAGAGTGTAAAAACCAGAACCTGCAAGCGAGCAGTGATGAAGCCAAAACAGCAAAAAGTGGAGCAAAAGGCATCACAATTTTCACCACTGCAGGAAACGCACTCTTAACATAAGAACCCAACAGAGTAGGTGCAACCACCACCTAGATAGGATAGAATAAAAACCACATCATCAACTGTAGATGATATTATATAAGCGAAGCTTATTCAGATCTAGTTCACCATCATGGATCCAAAAAAAATATCTAGTTCACCTGCAGGGTGCTGATAGAGAGTTGAATAGCATCTACAGCAACATAAGTTCCGGCTAGTATCTTCGTCAAAAAAGGAGTGAGAAGTACTGCTCCAAGAGTAGTGCATGATGTCATGACAATAGACAAAGGAACATCCCCTCGAGCAATTAAGGTCACCTGAAACACTAAACAAAAATAAAAGTAAATGGGAAATCTCATGAACTTCAATCCTTGTGTTCTAGATCCATATCTCAAGAATTCAGTTTAAATGTTCTTAAGTACTGTTCAAAGCACCCAAAACTAGGATTTCCCCACTTGTTTGCCTCCCTTACCCTATAAGAAACCCTAAATTCTCTAACTTTTACCTGCCTTTTCCCCCATAATTCCCAGGCCCCAGGCATTCCTAAACCTGAAAGTGGTTACCGTCCACAAAATCTTGCAACTTTTCAAGCTCCTTACAGCCCTTCACACTTCGATCTTTCCTAGCCCAATTATTACTTCCTTCTCCCATCCTCCAGAACTCCAAAGCCACTGTCTTTTCTCAAATTAATTGTAGACAAACTTTCTGTACTACTGTCCTACATAAGATTTGGTGTCAAATCCATTTGTGCCATGTCAACGTGGTGGAAGACCACCTTCTTCTCCAACATCATACTCTGTAAACGAACTGGATAAACATCATTTGTCTTCATGATGAATATGTTTGCCACAAAATATAGTATTAATATCCCCAGGAAGAAGATATTTGAATTCCATTACCTGATATGGAAATAGAAAAGACTGGGTCCCAAAATCCAAATAGTAAGGACAAGCTTTTGTTGAGCTAAGCGAAGCATTGCTACACCCATTGAAAGCATGGGTACAAACATCTGTGAACTTTTTCCTGAAATGGAATACATAATGCCCAACAATAAAGGTTACAATCATGTATAACCTCTCCCAGTTTGGTTTTGAACTTGCACAAGCATACTCATATTAATGTACTTCTCTAGCAGCTGGGGGTCAACCCTAACACAATGTCTAATTCGATGGTTTAAATTTTATTAAAAACACGTTTGTTCATATACAGGTACTTGTTTAGCAACCGAGTCATAAAGAGTACCACAAAAAAAGGTTGAAAACTCTTCAAGGGCAAAAAGTGCAGAAAAATCTTCTTAAATCTGATTCTGAGGCAGTGGATAATGTGGTAATCGAAGAGGTTTTTTATTCTCATCAAGTTGGAGGTTAGTCAAGGTGAGCCTAAAGTCCACCACAATCACAGGCAAGGGGTCTTTTCTGTTGACCGGTTTGTTAACACTGCTTTCAACCATGCGCTTGGGTTGGTGACTCAAAATTTACCACCTAACACATATTATTATTATTTATCCAGTGATTTTGCTAGCTCTAAGCTTTTATTCCTAGCTCTAAGCTTTTATTGCTAGCTCTAAGCTTTTATTGTAGTGCCCAGTGTCCCCCAAAGAACCACCTGTAGGCCAAAAAACTAACAGTAAATACATACCTGGATAGTGGAAAAGTGCTAAGTTTGCTGAGGATTAAATTACATAGCATTATTGCCGATTAACTAGCAAAGTAATGAAGCTAATCCTACGTGGCAGTGATAATGGCCTTTGAGGATTATATCTAGATTAGCTTTCACAATAGATAATAAAGCTTGCCCAAAACCTATTTTATCTCATGACCACTAAACCTCTATCTAAGCTGCAATCCATTGAGCTTTACAGGATTAAATTGACTTTCTTAATCATTCTATGGTGAGGTATATGCTCTTTGACATCACTAACTGTTACGCATCCTTCATGAGACACAAGGGCTGACAAGTTTTCTTGCCTCAAATTTCCTTCGTGACAAGTTTCTCTTGGGAGCTGGTAGACTGAAGTTTCGTTAAAAAAGATCGAGCATATCTTCCTCAATTAGGATATAAATAAAAACTCTACAAATGGGTTTACACATAAAGCTCAGTATAAAAGAAACAATGTAAAGGAAGAAAGCCAAGCATACCACATTGGACGCGGTCCCTCCAGGGCAACAACCAAGCAGTATCAAGCCAGCTGAAAGAGAAGGTGGAAGCCCCAGAATTTTGCTAATAATAAATGCAAATGATGGCATGATTGTATACTGAGCAACACAACCAAATAATATCTGAACCAAAATTTAAGTATAAGAATCTCGAGAACTGGAATATCACGTTTAAACAGATATCTATGGAAAAGACAGAAACAGTGCTTCAACAAAATCTCGAGAGGGCCAAAAGAAGATCAATGAAAGCAATTGATGAGAACATATAAAAAGTTAGGTTGAATATGCCGTACAACCCTTGCGCTTGCCAATATTTCTAACGGCACCCCTACAGTTAAACCAAATTCCCGGGGAATTAATTTCTCCGAACTAATTAGAACTCGCAAAGGTTTGTGATAACTAATGCATTATTCCAAAGAATCGTCAAAACCCCATGCAAAATGCTACTGAATGATACTGGCAAAAGTCATTTACACAGAGAATGCCAATATATAAGTTAGGAGCTACCATACATTTTCCAAACTTAAGCATACCCCATTCCTCAAATTTCACCAAAAACCCCAAACTCAAACATACCTCGAATATTTATAACCAGTTACTCAAAAATAAAAACTTACTGAAAGGGGCCTTTTCAAGAACAGACGAATCAAGTCCTCGAAATCCAAAGTGATACCCATTGCCAACATAATCAACCCAAGAGACAAGCTATATGAAGCTGGCCCCCTATTCACAAACCATGCAAAAGCAGATGGCTTAAAGCAAGCAACAAACCATCCAAAAATCACGTAGACGGGGTACAAACTTGCTGCAGTGGCTAAAAAGTTTTCCCATTTGGGTTTTGCTGGACCGACCGGTGAAAGTTCAGAATTTCCATCAACAGCTCTGATAACAGGTAACTTTCTGAATACAGTATATGACGAGTTTTCCCATCTGGGTTTCAACGGAGAGACGAGAAAATGGTCGGAATTTCTAAAAACAACTGCTACCGGGAGTAAATTTGTGAGCTTTGGTGGTAAAGAAATAATGGGTGTTTTGGGTCTGATAATGGAAATACTTTGGCTGGTTTTTTGTGGCGAAGCGATGAAGGGTCCGTTTCTTAGAGAGACGAACATGATTGATCGATGTTGGAAGCGGAAGTGAGTACGATGATGTTATAGATTTGAGTAGGCTTCAGAGACCTTTCAATGTTTTCTACCTGCAGCACCATGTAAAGCTGACCGTTTGCATTATTGACCTTTGAGACCTTGGCCCGGACCTACGCTACCGATTTTGGACATTCCACGTCCCACCGTTGGCGTTGCTATCGCACGGCTCATGAAGTGAAAAGTTGAAACCGAGTCCGGCCTCCCAAACTGCGAATTATAATTAATTTAAGATAAGATACTCCAGATTTTTAAATTTCCAGCATGTTTATTATAAAAATAGTGAAGAAAAAGTTTGAATTGATCTTGAAGGCATTGACGTGAGGAATAGAAAAGACACTTATAAAATAAAATAATTATTTTGGTGCAAAGGGGAATTCACATTATTGGAAAAAACGCTTTTAAAAATTAATAAAACATAGATTTCTTTTTAATTAAAACATAGATAGTAATCTAATTACTAGTTACTAATTACGAATAAATTTGTGTAGCAGATATCTATTTAAGCAAAGATAATCAAAAGCTGTCGAAATTAAGGGATACTGTCCCAAAGACAAGAAAGAGTGAGTAAATAAAAATTAGATATATAAATATATATATGAGTTTTGTTATTCATCATTCTCATATACCATACACTATATTTTTTTATTTTTTTATTTTATTATTCTTAAATTAATTGAATTATTTTACTCATTATCTATATACCACACATTCGATAAGAGAAAAAAAATAAAAAAAATATAATGTGAGGCGTATGAGAATGATAAATAAAATTTTTCTATATATATATATGAAAAATTTTATTCATCAGTCACTATTTATTCCTACACTCTAAAATTATAATTTTTTTCATAAAATATGTGGATATTTTTTATAGAATGAGAGGTGTGAAATATTAAATAATGATTGATGAGAATAATTTTTTTTATGTATACGTGTGTGTAATTTTATCTTTTTTATATTGATAATGCCCACATGATTCTCAATACACAGGTTGAAATAAATAAATAAATCGTTTAAATATATTCATTGAGTTCATATCCTAACATAAGATTCCGTCTTGAAATTCGTGTGTGATTTATATTTTTTATGGGAATAGTAGAGACAGTAAAGTAAAGTGACTATTAAAATGTGAACAATGACAAAGCATTATTTAACAAAAAAAAAACTACTCTGGCACTTATTCTTAAACTTATCTATATTCATTGAGTTCATATCCTAACATAAGATTCCGTCTTAAAATTCGTGTGTTATTTATATTTTTTATGGGAATAGTAGAGACAGTAAAGTAAAGTGACTATTAAAATGTGAACAATGACAAAGCATTATTTAACAAAAAAAAAACTACTCTGGCACTTATTCTTAAACTTATCTCTTTGATTTTTTATTTTATTTTCTATTTTTTTATTTAATGATTAAAAAAATATTTTTTAATAATATTATAAAATTTTTTATTTTTTAATAATATTATAAAATTTTTTATTTTTTAAAAAAATATTTAAAAATGTTAAAAAATATATTTAAGAAAAATAATAATAATATAACTAACGGTAACTCCCAACAAGAACTATAGAGCATCCTTATTTAAAAGAAAACTGTTACTTACATAAAGTAATTATATAAAATAAATTTATAAATTTATGTGATTTTATGAAATCTGTTAAATCTATTTTATAATAAAAATAACTTTATGTCATTTTGTGCACAAATATTGATTTATTGCTTACTAGTTAATAGTTAAGAACAGTAGCTATTCATTTTTTTTTTTTTTCTGTTAAAAACTGAAGCAAACTGCGAAGATAAATTTGTGACAAATATGATGGCTCTGAAATTGTATTTACTTTCACCCATAATAAAAAGCTTTACATAAATAATCATTTAACAAACTATATATATCCTAGTTATTGTTGGATAACTTGGATTAGTTCATTAGATTGCGTTTGGATGTTGAATTTAGTTGAGTTGAGATGATAAAATATTGTTGGAATATTATTTTTTTAATATTATTATTATTTTAAAATTTGAAAAAATTGAATTGTTTATTATATTTTATATTGGTATTTGAAAAAATTATAATGATGAGTTGAGATGAGTTTAATTACCAAACGAGGCAATGCTAGCAAATTTACTACGTAAATTTATTGATCTAGCCGTATAATTAACGTCTAAATTGTTAGTACCATCTAGTCAAGCACCTGAGATGGAAATTGAAGGAATTTTTTTCAATTATTTGAACATTATTGGAAATATTTTTTCAATAATAATAGATGAAATATTTGAGAATTAACTGAAGAGGTTTTAAATTTTAATACAAAAGATATTTGAATAAATATTATTAATAAAACTTGTAAAAATAGTTGATGGCTTAGCTTAATTAGAAGACATTACTTCAACTTTTATACTAGGAATAGAATATTACAAATTAGGAACTTTAACAAATAAATTAACTACAATAATCACTTTAACATTTCAATATTTTAATTTACTCCCGCATAGTCGGAGGAAATCAAAGGTTAAAGAATTAATAAGATGATTTGAAATGATTTGTAAATAATAATAAGATTATTAGTTGAAATTAAATAAAATAATATAAAATGAGATGGTTTTAAGTCATATCTGTATCTAGACGGTGAGAGGAATGCATCAAGATGCAGACAAATGCTAGCCAATGGTTAATACTTTGATTATTATTATTTATCATTATTATGCGATGAATAAAAACTTATTTTTTATCTATTTATTAACCAGTTGATGTATGTCAAATCGTTGGTGAAAATAAATGATGAAAGTATCAATATATATAGTCATGTGGTTTTTGTTTTTTACACGTAACACATGATTTTCTCTTGCCAATTAACAGTTTCAGCATCAAGATAATCTTGATGTCATGGCCGGTTAAGATCATATGCACTAAAAAACTTGAAATTAAGACAATGCCGAAAAAATAATACAAGCTGCAAACTTGGTGAGGGTTACGAGGCTTCAAAACACGTGTGAACTACTGTAGAAGTCATACTAGTCATTGGCAGTGCTCTTCAAAATTAAAGGGGAAAAAAAAGGAAGAGAAGACGACAGCCATCTCTTACAACCTACGTTTCAAAAAAGTAAAACAACCAAGAAATTAAGAAAAGCAAGGTAGATGATGAAAAAGCTGGTTGCAATGAAATTATGACATTAAATTATTTGCCTGGCGTGACAGGGTATCCAATGCCATGCCTTCTGGTGGGGAAGACTACAAACAGCAGGCTGCAAATCAGCCCAACACCCACTGGAACAATGTCCAAAACCTCCTCAGTCTCATGCCCCGGCGTTGGATAAAGGCACTGCAACACGTTCTTATCCCTCAAAGCTACTGCTCCGAACACTAGAACTGATAACACAGCATGAACCCAATCAATGAATCTTATTTTATAGTTGCTCAAATCCGGCAAGCCTGATGGATTGGAAGGGCCTGGATAGTCAAACAGCCACATCCCTTTGAAGGTCGCAAGGCCGTGGTAGACTTGCCCGTCCGATGTCTTCACCGTGTCCGTGAAGCTCGCGAGGAAGCATGAGACGGCGAGGATGACAAGGAGGATGATCGTCATGGGGCGAGTGGCGGAGTCGCAAACACTGTTTTGGGTGAAGACGGGGATGAGAAGTTGGAATGCTAGGAGGGTGCCTGTGGGTAGGAGATTGGCTAGGTTGGCTGTGCCTTCTAAGGTTTGGGAGATGGCACGTTGTGAGAAAGATTTTTGGCGTAGTAGAGGTGCTTTAATTGGGGTGTCGGGATCGGTGTCGGAGGAGGGGGGTGACGGGATCGGCGGTGCGGGTTTGTCAGCAGTGGATGATTGATTTTTGGATGTGGATCTTGGTCTAAGGTTAGACATAGTTGGGTATCTGGGAAAAAGATCTGTTGGGAATGAAAAGAAGACGGATTTAAAAGATCTCCAAAGTCGTGATCAGAAAATGGGGATTTGTTGGTAGTGTTAGAAAGTAGGCCCGTCTGATGTGAGAACCTGTAGTAATTGAAGGAACAGGCTATCTGAGAAAAAAACTTCGAGCTATTTGTGGTGAATTGTAGCTGAAGTACTGGTGGCTAGCGGCCTGTCGGGAGGATTAGGAAAAGAGAGGCTGACTTTTGAAGCTGAGAGTGGGGGAATTGTCAATTTCGTTATCGTCATCTCGGAAGAGGTGAATGAGTCGTTTCCGGCTTCAAGTTTCCGATAATTTTATAACTAAATTAATAAAGCCGACGACTTCAATATTGTTCAATCGTGGCTGATTGGAAAGTACAGTTTTGCACTTGCGTGACGATAATGTGAAGAATATATATGATAGTACTGATGTATCCATATATATATGTATGTATATCTGATAATTCCACCCTTTCTATATTTGAGAAAAGGAAGAATATTCCCTAATATATATACCATTAGTACTACTCGTTGGATAAACCAGCTTACATGAGTATGCATGATGATGTGATAGAACGGGACAGAACTAATTCAACCCTAGATACATATATTATAGCACTACGTACGACGTTAAGCTTCCATGCTGCATCCTGAAGGTATCTTGGGTTAGTTAAAAATTGTATTGATGTAGCTAGCTAGCTAGAAGCGGATAATATATACCTCGAATTTTGCAGGTATATTGACAAGTCATGTACACCATACCATAGTCCATAGTGCATGTAGATCCTTGTTCTCCATGCATGCATGCAGGCTCACCTTGGGTACTCCAAAATTAAGCCCCAGATAGCTAAAAATATTCACTCACATACATATATATATATATATATATATATATATATATGGCTCCTAGAAATTCATGGCATGAAGCATCGAAATTAAGTAGGCTGCAGCTAGCTAGCTTAGATGAGATTGGAGATTGCTGGATATATAATCCAAAGTACTATACAGATCAGACAAGATTTTTATAATCAAGCAAGCGATTCATGAGTATTTCGTGCCTAAGGTAGGACAAATTAAATTAACCCATGTGATCAAACTGCAAACAGCCATATTTTATGCATGGTTTGGTGGAACAGTTGAGACCATGTTGTGTATATATTGCCTCGGCATCATGCACTTAATGTATAGGCAATATATTCTAAGAGTAGTGTTATATATACTTACAATTTTATTTATATTTTACTTTAATTACAAGACTCATTTTTTTAATTTTATTTTAAATTTTAAATTTTATGATTTTTAACGTATAAATATCTAACATATAGATAAATAAATTTTTATAATTTTTTTTAAATAGATTTAACATTTTTCATATTCTAATTAAATGACAGACGACGATTCAGTATTTCTTGCCAGGGTACGTACGTAGGACAAACCCATGCATGTACTTAAAACTGCAAATTGCCATATTTTCTTTTCTTTTCCTTTTGATCTATAAGCCAAATTTGCCACAATTTTCTAGAGTCTCCATCAAAACCGCGCCCAATGATCTTTTTGAGATTCTTTCTTTCTTTTTTCTAATAGTGAAAGCTGGTTTGGTCTCTCTTTCAAGTTTCAACGTGCGATTATGAACGTTGGATATATATATATATATATATATATGTACGCTAGCTTCCATGATGTATATCTGTCATTAGAAAATGTGCCCCGGTAAAGATCCTGGAAATCTCCTCCATTAATCCAATATTATACATATGATTTAAGATCTTTAATGGAAAGACAATGATCGACGTGTTTAAGTTCTTTTGAGAGCTTAAAATTAGAAAACTCTAAAAATGATAATCACGTGCATACATATAAATATTATATATATATATATATATATATGAGTTTGTTGCATATTCATTTTCTAAGTAGATCAGGATCATCTCTGTGAGGATTTGATTAAGGTTAGGTTTGAATAGTAAGATGAGATGAAATTATTAGTTGAAATAAAAGTTGAATAAAATATTGTTAGAATTTTATTTTTTAATATTATTATTATTTTGAAATTTGAAAAAGTTAAATTAATGTTTATTATATTTTGTGTATAAATTTAAAAAAATTATAATGATTAGATGAGATGAGTTAAGATCAATTCTAAATTCAAACGAGGCGTAACTTAATTTCAAACTGATCATAAAAATGGTTATAATTAAATTGACCAAACCATAGCTTGATGCATCAATATTGTCATGACGTTCTCTACCGCCAGATCCGATTGATTGAATTTTGTTTCTTTAATTGATGCACTGCGAGATCATAATATTGCAGATATACCTACGTATATGCAATATTAGTCTTGATCGAGCTTAATTCCTATATATATAAATATATATATATATATATCGGGAATAATATACAGAACCTGCAAGCAATAATATAATATTCATCTCGTTATTTGACTGATCACAATTTCGACGTTGAATATTAATCTTAGGTGAACCTTCATATATAATTCAAAATCGGAGTTGATCTTCAGATCAAATTGGACGATTTCCTGTTTTCTAGATCTCCAGTCATTCGATTCCAACCCACGTTCTTAGTTGACCAACAATTGTAGAGATGAGAATATTTAAAAACAAAAAACAAAAACAAAAACACAAGAACACCAACAACCCAATTGATCTTAACAAAATTCGTTGAATTGATCAAGTGATTCATGATATTCTTGCTCGTGAATCAATAATTATTAATCTTGTATCTTAAAACAAAATATACAAATTAGTTTCTTCGATCCTAAAGAATAAAATGGGCTATAAAATCCAAATGCTTACAAAAAAGAAATAAAATTAAATGGAGATCTATTAATATTTTAATTGCCTGGTGTTACAGGGTAACCAATACCATGTCTCGAAGTGGGGAAAACCACAAACAAGAGACTGCAAATGAACCCAACCCCAACTGGAACAATGTTCCAAACCTCCTGAGTCTGCTGCCCGGGCTGTGGATAAAGGCATTGAAAAACATTCCTATCCCTCATAGCCACAGCACCAAACACCAGCACAGATAAAACCGCATGAATCCCATCAATCGCCCTTATTCTAAACTTGCTCAAATCCGGCAGGCCTGCGCCCGAAGCGTCCGGGTAATCAAACAGCCACAACCCTTTGAAGGTGGTGAAGCCATAGTAGACTCGTCCATCCGAGGCCTTGATACTGTCGGTGAATGATGCCAGGAAACATGACAGGGCAAGGAGGACAAGGAGGACGAGTGTCATGTAGCGCGTGGCAGAGTCACAAGCACCGTTGTTCGTGAAGATTGGGGTGAGGATTTGGAAGGCGAGGAGGGTCCCAGTGGGAAGGAGGTTGGCTAGGTTGGCGGCTGTGCTTGTCAGGGTTTGCGTTGCCCGCTGTTGCACAGAGGGCTGGCGTTGTGGTGGGGCTTTTGAGGAATCGGAGTCGGTATCAATAGCGGAGGGGGTTGGGGCGTCGTTGTTTGTTTCTTTTAAGGATGGTTGCTTGGTGGCTACGGATCTTGGTCTAAGACTAGACATTTGTTGTGGTGAAGATATATATTAATGTATGGTGGCAAGTCTTGGTTATGTAGTTATATATATAGAAGATGGAAAATGGGGTGACGGTGGGGAGTTTCAGGAATATTGAGATTGAGTTGGGGAAAATGGAACAAGAAGTGGAGGATGTGGGGATGCTTTGGGACCAAATAAATATATATATAGAAGGGCTTTGAGGTTGATGGTTGAACACGAATTAGGCGTGCCCATGTTACTTCCGTGGAGTTTCGTGTTGCTATTGAAGGTGTTTTTTTTATAAGATATAAATAAGGTATGAAATAGTGAATAGTAATATATGAAAAATTAAAATTTTAGGCCAAAGTTGACAACTTCTCGCATGATCAAACTCTTCAATTAATATTCCTTAAATGTAAAGCCAAAAACTCGTTTTCTCACGCGTCACGTTAATTATAATGTCGTGACGATGATAAGCCCCGGTCTGTACATCAAGTTTGACATTTCCGATTTATTTTATTTTTTAAATATTCTTTTTCGAGGAAGAATTACTTATTCTTCTGTCCCGACGGGAGGAACCTTCCGCTTATTATAATGTGGGGAAATTCATGGAGACCCACTTCCGAAATGGTGAAACTTTCCAACAACACGCGCGTTTTTTTTTTGGCATTTGCGTACAAAGAAACAAACCTACGAAACGAAATGGTTTTATTGGCAGAGAATCGAGATGATGCCATCCGAGTTGGCAAAAGTCTTGGATGGTCTTCACCACCATGGCCATCATGGCTTTGGATTTGTATAATGGGCCCGGTTTAATTTGTTACTTTTGGTTCTAGGGCCCGTCTTTCTTGTGCTATACTTCGGCCCGTATTTGTTATGGGCCTCACATCAGAAATTTGACTATTAGAATTGATTAACAATCCCTTCTGGAAGGTGGGTGCAAAAACTTAACCACAAGATATGTTTGGAGGACAACCATGTCTCAACCTATTTCTAATAATTATTGATACTATTCATTATTTCTTTATCTTTTTTAAAAAAATTAAATATATCTCAACTTATTTTATAAATTCCAACTTATTTATATTTAAATATTATTTTTAAAAAATTATATTTTAATAGAATTCACAAATCAACACATGTCAAAGTATCTCATCCCCTAAAAAACTTTAAAATAGCGTTTAATGACGGCAGCAATGCTTGAAACTCCGAGAAAATTATTAGAGTAATTCGGCATTAGATTTCATTCGCTCTTTCTCGCAGTCTCACTTCCTGCTCCGAAACTTAAAAATGTAAAGTGCACTAACGGAAACGACGTCATCGCTTTAGATTTCTCAGAGGTACTCTCTCTTGTCCTCCCTCCCTTCCTCCCTCCGATTTTTAAACGGCCTGTTATTCTCGCATTTTGACGGACCTTGATTCGGATCTTCAATAGCATCAACGAGAACTTAAATATCGTTTTCTTCCCTATCACAGAGCTTAGATATGAATTATGACAATTGGTTCTAAGTTTTATCTATGTTTCATTGTATCTACACGTTCTGAAGTCCATTCTAGGGTTTCTTCGTTTCTGTCCTGTATTTGTTTTCACTTCTTGGTTTTTTTTTTTTTTTTTTTTTTTTGAGAAGCGAACTTTTTCACTGGAGGGTTTAAAAACTCTAGTTTGTTTGTTAATTGGGTTCAACGAAAGTTTACCCCTTTTCACCTCAAAATTTAATTCTTTTCAATTCAAAATTTCCCTGCGAATTTGTCTTCTCCGAAATGTTTGACGCCTAAAGGCTAGAAGTGGGCACGGAAGGTTTGTTTCTTTTTTCTTTTTTGTTAGTTCAAGAAAATATTTTAGCGTTGTTGGTAGGAGCGGAGTTTCATGATCAAATATCCACAAAAAGCCCATATTTTTCTTAAAAACTTGCTATCTTAGGATTTTCTTTAATCTTGTTCATAAGATTCGAATTTCGTCCGAATGAATCAAAATGAGAAGTTTTCTAATCCGGCTCAATGTCTGGTTGCTTGTAATGTAAAAAAAAAGTACCCTTTTTTCTTTAGGGTTATAAGATTGAAGCTGGGGGTTTATGCTAGAATACGCATAAGGTCTTGATGCAGCCATACAGAATTTTTATGTTGCGCTTGGGTGATAAAATATTGAATAATAGTGAAAAGGAGGTAAAAAATAATAATAAAATAATAAAAAGTAGTGTACTCTCAGTACCCAAACTAGGTAATCTTTGAACTTGTTTCCTTCAGGAACCCGGGTTTGAACAGTTTTTATGTAGTATCTAGTACTTTCTGGTAAACAATATATTATCTGTTGTAATGAAGTGGAATCTATTCCCCTTATTTGGTAGTTCATAAGAAGAAAGTGACTGTTTGACTCCTGGAATATGAAGCGGAAGCGCGGGCACAAGAAAGGAAAGCCAAAAGGGCCTCCGGTGGTGGTTAAGAATGAGGCATCTGTAAATGCTGTGACCGTACATGCGGAAGTTAATTCTGGTTTGGATGGGTATGGTAATGGTACCAAATATGACTCTGGAATGGAGGTTGATACGCCATCTTCAACGGGGACTGATCAGCCACATAATGTTGCAAGTATTAAGCCTGATGGTTCAATTGATAAGGCAGTGGGAAAGTCAGTTGGACGTGTAAAAGTGAAGCTGAGGGCAAGTAAGACGTTGGAATCTCAACATACTTCTTCTGATGCACCCACGCAAAGTGATACAGATAAGAGTAGCCAGCAACTGTTGGAAAGACAAGGCATGGGTATGGAGAAAATGGAGGATAGTGCGAACTCATTGCCTATTGGTGTTTTGGGAAATCCAGCTAAAAGAGCTGGGAGTATCAAGATTAAGTCGTCAAAGGTCTTGGGCAATTCAGGTGGTTATCAGAGTAGTAGTGCTGTAGTGGTACAGGGTGAGAACCCACACCAGGAGGAACCAAAGGTACTTCATCAGGATACTCGATATATTAAGCAAGAACTAGACACTGCCTTGATGGTACGTTGGAAAGTCAGCATGAATCTTTGTTTAAATTTATATAGATTTTAAATGTACCTTTGTATTTTCTTTAATTTCCGCATATGAGCTTATTGTTGTCTTCATTTTCCCTTCCAAAGGTGATAAAGAAGGTAATGAAAATGGATGCGGCCGAACCTTTCAATGTCCCTGTGGATCCTATAGCTCTGGGAATTCCTGTAAGTATGAATATAGTTGCTCATTAAAGTCGTTGATGGCCCGTTGGCCCTGAAGGGACTAATTTGAAACCTATTCTTCTTTGTCCTTGTTTGTTTCATTTGGTCCTTAAATATTCTTGTATCTAAAAGCTCTGAAAAAAACTCCTTGTATCTAAAAGCTATCAAGAACACGGTAGAAGGGATCAGTAATAAGAGAAGAGCTTTTGTAGCTCTTCAGGTGTTCTTTGCCAGCGAGAGAAACCACAGAACTAACGCATATATTATTCAGTTTTTGCTACTTAATTACTAGTTCTGTGCATATTTTAGTGGGGATCTTAATCTTCCTTATTTACATTTTTAGCACCCATCATGTTTATGAACGAATATTTGTATATCACAAAACTTGTCCTGTTATGTTGTTGGAACTTAAAAAGAGTGTAGTGCATTACCAAGTGATAATTGTTACCCTGTTTTGTACATTAGTCATGTCACAGGCAGAGAATCGCACGTGTGAGTGTCTGTTATGCCACCACCCTTTTGCTGTATGTTATTATTTCTATTTTATTGGTTGAAATGAAATGATTTTTTACTTAGGGTTTTCTTTTTGTTTTGGGGGGGTTGGAACCAGGATTATTTTGATGTCATAGATACACCGATGGATTTTGGAACGATATGCAGCAATCTTGAAAATGGCGTCAAGTACAAGAACTCGGAGGATGTGTATAAGGATGTACAGTACATTTGGGAAAACTGTAATAGGTATAACAATAAGGGTGACTATATTTTGGACCTTATGCGGCGGGTGAAAAAGAATTTCATGAAGTATTGGACAGCTGCTGGTTTATACGGTGAACAACTGCGAGGAACCAAGGGTAAGAGTTTTGTCATTATGCTCTTATCTGCAGTCTAGTAAATATAGATAAAAATATGATGGGCAATTGAATAGATAAGTCTTTCTTATCATGTGCCTATATGGTAGTATTCATTTGGCAAAAAGCTAGCCTCTATTATAAGAATACGCTTGCCTTCTTTTGGGGGTTTATTCTGGAATTATTATTATTTTTTTATAAGTAAAAATTTTATTCATCAAATGCAATAGACGCAGCCCACGTACACAGGAAGTATACAAAAGAAACACCTAAATACATTCTAAAGCTAGAAAAAGGAGGACAAAAACTCATTTACCATCCTTCCATTAAGTACAACAGCTGAAAACCAACTAAACAAGAAACACATACAAAATTTTCAGAGTTTTTCTACATTGCGTTCCCTATTATTAAAACACCTCTCATTCCTTTCCAACCAAATGCACCACATAATGCACAAAGGAATCATCTTCACGCAGCTGCCACTTGAGAGCAATTATGAAGTCTAGTCCAACATGTGAGTAAATCTACCACTGATTTTGGCATAACCCAGGACAGTCCGGATCTTCTAACCACACCATCCCATAACACTTTAGCCACATCACAATGTATAAGTAGATGATCCACTGATTCCGCAGCTTTCTTGCACATGAAGCACCACTCCATAACAATCATTCCACGCTTTCTCAAATTGTCAATTGTCTGAATATTCCCAATTGCTGATGTCCAAACAAAAAAAGCAACCTTTGACGGAACATGAGCCTTCCAAATACTCTTCCAAGGAAAAGAGATGTAATGCTGATCAGACGTCTTATAATATGATCTAACAGAAAGCTTTTTAGATGCTGTAAATCTCCGGTGCATTTGATCCCTCTCATGTCGTCTAATAACCACTGAATACAACAATCTGAAAAAATCAGTAACCTCCTCAATTTCCCAATCCTGGACAGGTCTGAAAAATCTGACATCCCAATGCACCTCTCCAATAGAGTGACTCAACAACTCTGAGATTGAGGCCTGCTGATTAACAGCCAACCTGAAAACAGCCGGAAAAACTCTAAACAGTGCATTCTCACTATACCAAACATCAAACCAGAATCGAACTCTTGATCCATCACGTACGACAAATTTGACCTGTTTCACAAAATTATCCCATCCTTTTCTAATAAATTTCCATAAACTCACACCATAAGTCCCCCCCTACTCTCCTTAGTGCACCATCCCCCCCCCCCCCCCCCCCCCCCCCCCCCCCCCCCCCCCCCAAAATCACTTCCTTACTTCCGAACAATCACACTCCTCCACAATGCTTCCTCTTCCCTATGAAATCTCCACAACCACTTCCCCAACAACACCTTATTAAAACTACACAAATTACAAACCCCCAAGCCTCCATCAGCAATTGGACATCAAACTTTTTTCCAGCTTACTGAAAATTTTACTCCTCTCCCAAACCACCCCACTAAAAAGCTCTATACAGCTTTTTAATATGATTAGCCACTGCAACTGGTAAAGGAAATAATGAAAGAAAGTAAGTTGGGATATTAGAAAGAGTACTCTTTATAAGGGTCATTCTACCCCCTTTTGATAAATACAACATTTTCCACGCTGCCAACCTTTTCTCAATCTTCTCAACCACCCCATCCCAAATATACATTGCCTTGAACGCCACCCCCAGCAGGAGACCCAAATCTTTTCTGGGCAGAGAAGCAACTCTACACCCCAATAGTACTGCCAAGTTGTTAATATTATGCACATCTCCCACCGGGACCAACTCCAATATACCCAAGTTCCTTTAGCCCGTAAACGGCTTGAAAACATAACAAGACAACCCTCAAAGCTTGAATCTGTTCCCCAACAGCATCACAAAAAATAAGAGTATCATCAGTAAAAAGCAAATGTGATATATAAGTAGAGCCATTATTAGTGGTTCCCACCGGAAAACCTGATATAAAACCTCCTCCTACCACAGCCTCCCACCTGTTTTGTATTTGTATTTACAAATACAAAATAGGTTCTTTCTAGGCTCACTCCCGTTAATGATTGTTTCATTCCCTCACATGAGGCATCGTCTTGCTCTTTTGTATGGATGGTAGCCTTCATTTTCCTGACAACAGGCTTTGCACTCTATATTTCCTTGCTGTCAGGGGTTGAAAGCATCCAAGTGGAGGACGTTGTGCTGTCTAGTCTGGGAAAAGTTCCAGTGAAAGGTGGTCAATCAAAGCAGAAGACAGGAAAACGTCATGGGTGTGTTTATGCCAATAACTTTCTAATTTTGATAACACAGTTTCTATTATATACGTTGCAGTAACTATTAGAGTTTTATGCTCCCCAGCTCCATGTGGATCCAGGGGTTGATTATCGATATGGAGTAGGTAATATAATAGCTGCATAGAACTGATAAGGGAACAATGTAGTCGATAATACTTCAGTTAGTCCACAACTGTAATCATCAGTCTGTGTTTCATATGGTCTATTCATTATTGAGGGGAAAGTGGAATCGATTTCATGGTTGGATAAACTCTTAATGAACACTATGATTTCAGGTTGTTTATAGGTTGTTATTAGACAAAAGAACCCAGAAATTTCAGCTAAGAGATGGAACTTTAAGAATTGTCAAAAACAAGGAGATGAAGGGCAGAGTTTGTGGACAAATATGTAGGCTTTGAAGGAATGGAGCACTTATAAATAATCAATCATCAGTCTAGCTCGCTTAAAGTACTTGAAATCTTAAAACTGGCAGCCAGTATCTGATTTCCTTAGGTTGCTCTATTCTATGGGAAATATTACGGCTCAAGAGGATAGGTTGCAATGGAGGGATAATGGTAGTAAAAAATGTACAGTCAGGACCTACTACAAGATTTTGTCAACCCAAGGCTATGTTTCATTTCCATGGAAGAGGATTTGGAGATCACGGGTGCCTACTAAGGTAGCTTTCTTCGTTTGGACTGCAGCCCTTGGGGAGATCTTGACTACGAACAATCTGAGGAAGAGGGGAATCATAGTGATGGATTGGTGCTATTTGTGCAAAAAACAGGGAGAATCTGTAGATCACTTACTTTTGCATTGTGAGGTCACGAGGGGGTTATGGAATGAGATCTTTCGAAGAATGGATATTACTTGGGTAATGCTTTTGCGGGTGGTGGATTTATTGGCATGTTGGAGGGAGCTTCAAGGCAGTCCTCATGTGGCGGCAGTGTAGAAGATGATCCCGTTGTGTATCATGTGGTGCACATGGTCTGAGAGGAATGAGAGATGTTTTGAGGATAGGGAACGTACAATGGAGGAGTTTCAGAATTTTTTTATGCGCACTTTAATGCTATGGTTTTCAGCCATTGTACTTGATGGAAACAATGTCCATGACTTTCTTTCCTTAGCTAGAATGTAATTAGGTGGTTTCTCTTGTATACTCCCTGTGTACACGGGCTATGCCTATTCCATTCGTATGAATAAAATTTTTATTACTTATAAAAAAAAAAACTGGCAGCCATGTTATTAGCTAAGATACTAAAGAACCCAAATCAGACCTGGAAAAAAGAAAAACCCAAACCAATTAGAGTTGTATCCTTGCTGAATAGTGTAAAACGTTTCTTATAGCCTGAAGTTCTTATTTGCAGAAGGCGCCATAAAAGTGATTGTTTATGTGCAATATGTGTTCTAAAGCGCCGCAGGAAGGAGCGTGAGGAGAATGCTCGACTTGCGAAAGGCCATATAGGAGCTACTGATAATAATTATGCTCAGGAGACTAAGCAAGAGGTACAATTAAGTTTGACCAATGACTTAATTCAAAATTTTCTTGGCTAGGTGATTAAATTTTACTTTGTGTCAGTGAATCATATGTAGAGGTGAAGGAGTTTTTTTACTTTTAAAGAAGTATTGGTAAGTTTGGAAGAGATCCAGTGTTATGTCACTGAAGAGAAGGGGAGGTGGGGTGGGGAAAGGATCCAGTATTGGTATTTCGGATATTTTGACTGATATATGATCTTTCATCATCACTCGGCATTTGATACTTTTTATTAGAAAAGAAAACCAACTTTTCACTTCTAAAACTCTTACAGGACCAAAGTATCTAAAGACTCTTGTTCCTTGTTTATATAATTATTTTCAGTTACTGTTTTTGATAAGTTACCTATCAAAAAAATTATTTTATTTTATTTTTTTGTTACCTATCAAAAAATTATTTAGTTACTGTATAAAAACTATGAACACTTGGTTTGCATTTTCTGTTACAGAAATCTCTACTTGTGGAAAGCCCTTGTGCTGAAGATTCATCATCCAATGCTGAATCACTAGATACAGATGCAAATGCGGAGGTAGAAGAGAAAGTAGAGGAAGTGAAATTGGAGGTTATGGAGAAGAAGCTTAACACTTCAGAGGAGAAGCATGGGAAGGAGGAGGAAGAGGAGGAGGAAGAGGAAGAAGAAGAGGAGGAGGAGGAAGAGGAGGAGGAAGAGGAGGAAGAGAATGAGATGGAGATTCAAAAGAAAGATGGGAATGAAACGCCAGAGCAGCCACAGTTTGGTGATAGATCAGGGGAGGTCCTTGATAGGCAACCTAAGCTAAGAATTGTGGAGAAGTCTGGTGTTGGGGTCCTAATTGATACACAGAAAGAAGATTCATTAATGAGACATGAAGCCAGAAGTGCAGTGGTTCAGCAACAGAAACATAAGGTATTCCAATTATTTGTATTTGGCATCGGTTCTATGATCCTTAATTTTGAATAAACATTACAAATTGTTTGGCAATTTCGTGGTGGGGGATGCCCTCACTTTCCTTCGTTTTTACCCTGTCCCACCTGATCACTCACCCATTACTCCCAAAGTAAGGTGTATGCTACTATTATGCGAGTTATCAATATTAAGCCATTTCAATGTATATGAATGCATATAGGAATGTGAATAATTATTAAGTAAACTTCCAACTTATTGGGCATGCTTAGAAAATAAGCATGGTTCTGCTGTTAATTCTTCTCCCTTTTTACCCCCAGAAATCCTGCCTGTATATTAAAGAGAAGATGTGTTGATGGATCCTGCCTAAAAAGAAGAGATGTTAAAGGGAGTATATCCGCAAAACTTAACTTTTTTTAAAAAAAAATGAGTGTCTGCAAAACAGCAACACAAACTTATTTGAATTTGATTTGAGTTCTTAACAGACACATGCGCTGACTTCGACTTAGAATTGAAAGGAAATCTTAGAATTTTGGAGTTATATAAACAGACAAAGATTTACATATTATTTATTTCATAAAACTTACAGTAGATCAGAACTTCCGAATTTAGAAGCTCAACCCTTTTAAATGCTGAAGGTTTGTGTTTGCTTGATTACTTACAGATTGATGTTGTTGCAGGAATCACTAGAAAAGCACAAAAAGGTTGAAGCGTTAAAGAACTTCCATCTTGAAAATCCTGTTCTCTTGGACTTATGTGGAATTCTATTCCCTGACAACCAGAAGTCTGTCTGGAGTGGACCCCATTCGCTTAATCAGCATCATCGTTCTGCTCGCACTAGTTCCATCCGTGCAGCGATTCAGACGTTCATGAAGTAGGTGCTTTCTTTAATGCATATATACGTCCTATCTAACTGTTGTATCAGTCTCAGGGATCTGAGGTAAGAAAATAGATGGATAATTTCCTTTTACACAATAATGTTTTATTTTGTAATTATTACCTAGCCTATAACATGGATGCCTTATTCTCAGTGTTTGGTGGTAATGTTACCACGCGGACTTGCCAGAAGGATGGATGTTAGTTTTAGAGGAGAAAGAATGAAAATGCAGGATTGCATGAAATTGAGTCTAATGGATGTCAGGGTTGTGCATTTGGAAATGCTCGCCCCATGTGCTTGTTATGGTCTTCTCTGGCAGAATTACATCTCTCGCTAAAGCTGCAGGACAAATTATTTTGAAATATAGCGAGTCATTATTGTAATTGTTTTAGCATATGAATCTAAGTGATATATATATATATATCTATATATATTTTTGACGTCGGGAACCTCTTTAAGACAGGGTCTTTCGGACTCACTCCTACAGAGTAAAATCCAAGTGATATTTTGTTAGTGCGAGATGTATCGCTATAACATTAAATGTAGTTTGCCTGAGATACATCTCGGGCAGTATCTCTACAACGTTAAATGTGATATTGTGTATGATCTAGCAAGAATCAAGAATATGGTTCTTCAAGGTGAATCTGCAGAGGGCAATATTAACTTGTAAACACATATATTCATTTTTTTTCCCTAGTATCATGAATTATATTGCAAGATAAATACAAGGATTGTATATTTTTGCTTTTCCTTGGCAACCAGGGCTAACTGATATGCTCGATAGAAATTGAATGGTGTTGTGTAGCAGTCAGGTCATGGTAAAATGGTTATACATAGAACTCTCAATTTAGGATGCAGTTTGCTTCCCATATTTGTGGGCAGAATACCTATCACTTTATATTTCCATAAAGAAGGTAATACAAAGCCGAAGTGAAGACGCTCAAATATGCCAATGTCATTAATTTTGGAGATCCGAGCTTCTTCATATATAAATTCCAGACAATTATTAAAGAAAAGAAAAATCCAGACAATTGAATTGCAGTATCACAAGTATTGCAAATTTGCAACAAGGTCGTCATTAATCTGAAAGCTCCGAAGGACATTGGTACCAATGCAGTTAGGAAGTGTATTCTGGTAACACACACGTCTATATAATTTCCACACAACTCCATGACATGTTTAGAAGAAACCACGATTCCTTTATACTTCCTCTCGAGGCAGCTCATATTTCACATGCCCAAGGTAGAGACCACATGCAGGGGCCATGGGACTTGTAGCAGTCACACTCTTTGCATTAAGGATTCTTTCAACTGAGATTTTTCAGCATAAGAAAGACAGAAATCAGTTCAAATGGAGACTTGGAATAAAAAACTTTCAAAATAAATACAAAAAATGCCTTAAAAGAGATAAAAGATCACCGTCTGAGATTGTCAAGTTTCCAGTTCCAACAGCTTTTAGAACACCAACGAGCAGTCTAACCTGGAAAACTTACACCAGTTTCATTCAACTGGTAATGAATAACCAAAACTACAGCCGCTTACCAAAAAATGAAATTAAATAAATAAACTGCATCTGGAAAAGTTGGAAACTATAAGCAGTAAAACTGAGAGAGAATATGGGAAGGAATATAATTTAAAAAAAAAAATGTATGGTCCTGACTTACAGTAAAACTCAAAGAAGAGAGACAAGATTAGAGAACAAAATGGTGGTTTGCAGCGTCTACTCATAAAAAAAATTATAGTATTGACATACATTTGCTAGCATTAATTGAAGAATAAAATCGAACCAAACGTGTTCTTGAGTTAATCAAAGGCATGGTCAACAACTTCAGTAACCCTTAACAAATATGCTAAAAGTTGCATCGACATCTCACGCAAAAATCTCTTAAGAACTACAAGTGGAAAAATAATAGAGCCCATGAGTGAAGAAAACAAAGTTCCAATTTCCTAGAAAAGTTTTAGCCTTTAAATTCATATACGATTACAAATTCATAGAATATCTTGCAAACTGAGACACCCTGGAATAATGGAGTTTTGAAATAATTCATGTCCAAAGGACTAACTCAGAGGGAACAAAGTTCCAAGCAGTGATAGAAATCCAGAAAGTATTAACAGCAGACAAAATAGAAACATATGGAAAAGACAGATAACCTGGTGATAAAGAAAAGAGCGTGCACGTGCAGTTACCACAAAGCAACGATGCCTTCTTCTTATGCCAAATCCAAGAGAAGCTTCACCATTAAAGCCACTTGCCCTATCATCAATGGAAATAGAACTAACAGGCAGGTCACTCTCAGACTTGTTCGAGCTTGCATGAAGATCTTCCATGGTTAGATTGTTCTGTCCAACTATGGACGGAAAATATGGAGTCGAAACTACCTTAGAAACATTGAGTTCATCTAAAGTTCTAATTGGTGATTTTGCCTGAAATTGAAGTTATGTTACAGCAATCAGGATGGAAGAAATAATTGAAAAGATGACCCAAAACATTAGTTGGATTATTATTTGAAAAAAAAACAGTATCTGCCAACACTATTGTAGATTAGGAACAACCTGACAACCAGCTGCTCTAAAGGAACTGAAGTCATGATGCCCGACAAGAACTTTGCATGCTTCCTGCATGATTGATAATCTCCTTTAATCAAATAAACAAACGATTCGGTATAACTAGGCAACCATAACCAATTGATATCAGGACCTGCATGGCAAGTATATCTAACTCCTCAGGAACATGCCACGCTCTGTCCCTCTCAAAGGTCGACAAAGGCTCTGGCCCAGAAAGCAAGCGGTAGAAGTACCTGAATGAGATATCTAATGCAATTCAAATATATTTCTTCTTTTTATCAGTAGCAATTCAACTATTTAAAACTTGGATGTTCAAGATATCAAAATTAATCAAATACTAAAGTATAATAACATATATTTAGGCAGAGACAAACCACAATGAATTTCTGACACTAATCCAGAGTTTTATAGCAGTAACAAAAAAACCTAATTACAATTAAAGTACTGGAACTCAAGATCAGCAAAATATACGGCCAAAATAATCCAAGGCTAACAAATTCCTCTCTGACCAATACCACCATGATGTGGGGAATTGGCAGCGAGATGCAATCTAGTTTTACATCCAACAGAACACTATATAAGCTCAAACTCTGTTGAACATGACGTAAAATTCTGTGCTACCATTAGATGCAAGTACTATGAATTCAATTTGCATTAATGAGTACCTACGTGCGCTCTTGAGCTTTGAATCTAGCGTGGAAATCAGCTGGAACACATTGAACATCAATCACCATTATATCACCTTCATTCTTCTGGAGAGAATGATCCCAATTCATAAATAAAACTCAAGATATGCAAGTTGGAAGTGTTTCAGATTCACAATTTCATATTGTCCAGAGCCACAACAAGCATAAGCATCTCTATACTAAAACATTTATGGTTATGGAAGAATTATGTATTAGAATTCTTGACACCGCACCTGTAAGAAATGGTTCACAGCTCTTCTGACCACAGTAGGTTCATGAGGTGGTAACTGCATTTGATAAAGAATGAAAGAGCAGTTCAGGAATTAATATTTAAATTAAGACACTTCTAGGACTAGTCAACCTTATAAATTCTTTCAAGATTGCTCTCTGTCTCTCTCTCTCCCCTATCTACAGTATAATATTCACCTCTCCCTGGTTGTTAAAGGTGAACTGAGAAACAAGTGACACTACATCTCCACGTGTAACTTAGAATTCAAAACAATTATAAAATACTAGCAGGTCTTTCACTAGCAGCCCCACAAATCTTACATAGCCCTACCATCAATGTGCGAGTATCTTTTTCATATTCATTGCTACAAGAAACAAATGGGAGTTCACTTAAAGTTATATCCGTTTTCTCACATGAGCATAGCACGCACTCTAAAAAGAGACTTCTATAATAACTGATAAGTAGGCATACCACTTCACCAGGCTTCCTTTTGCTTATGCGTTGAATATCTACATGACAAACATTTGATAAGGCATGCACTCCTGCATCCTGCAGCAATAAGGAATTTTATGTCCCTGCACATCATGCCTTATATAAAAATAGTTCATGATAAAACATAGCAAAGACATATGAGATAGATAAAGAGCTTATTTGTGCTGCATGCAAATTCATTAATCCCAACAAGCACAAGATAACAATAATGCAGAGACAAAACAACAAACAATATGCATAAGGTCCCTAAATCAATGTATAAAAATGATGACATTATGGCACAAATATTATATGAAAAATAATATGAATTGGGCAGCAGCTTATACGTACAGTACGACTTGAACAAAAAATTGAAACTGGCTGGCCAATAAATTTATGAAAAGCTTCCTACATCAACCACAAAATACCAAATATCAGCAAACTAATTAATACGAAACTGTAATTTGCATTGCGGGCAAATAATGAAACATTACTCTCTGTTTGCTTGCCAAGAGAAAAGGGATAATTTACTCATAGAAAAAAAAGAGAGAAAAAAAGGATAATAATAATAACTACAAGAAAACAATATATTACATACAAAAGATTTTATTATTATCATTCTTTTCATGCTTACTCAGTTTTTCATAACAGAGAAAACCAAATAAAAGAACAGTAACATAATTCTTTGAATGCAGGGTAAAGAACTTAACATGTCACTATCAGGAGCCCAGGAAAAAAATGAAATTTCCCTTCAACTTAGCATAACCAAATTGCGAGTTGAGCCGAGGATTTCATAATTTTGCTCAACAAAACCAAAAACATGATACTCAAATTTCATGTTCCTTTGTTTTGTTCTATGTTCTCAGCATCTGAATAGAATTACAAAAACTCGCAACTTTCGCTATACCAAAGAAAATCAATTTTTTGAGAAAAAAGAAAGTACTCCGGAAAAACAGAAGAAACAGAAACATCAAAACGTACCTCAAGAACGCCAACGACGGTACGGAAGTTAGGTTGCTGCTGAGACCCGGAGAAACGAGTCCCAATGTACTCGATCGCGACCAGGTATCGTTGGGTTCTAGGGCTTGGGCCCATGGGCGCTTCTTGCTGTTCCTCTTCGTCGTTGATGAGGTTTTGGGCGGCGGTTTTTGCGATTTTAGAAGGCCTATGGGGAGACTCGGCGACAATGTCTAGCAAGTGCTTAAGATTTTCTGTCATGGGTCTTATTTGTCCCACCGTTTCTCAGCTTCCAAACAGCACCGAAGTAGGAGTTGAAGCACAGGATTCAAGGGTGGTAATGTTAGAAGAAATGCGCTGTCGTTAATTTATAACCACTCTGTTATTTTTACTTATTTGATGTGTTCCTAACTAGATTTTCTGTCATATATGCGATTAATGATATTACATTGAGATGAATGAATATCTTTTTTAAAAATATTTATCAAATTATTCATTTATTTTATTTTATAATTACGAGAAATCAACTTTAAATATTTTTTTATTTGTTGTGTGTGTGGGGGGATAAATAACAGGGTTAATATCTGAAAATAGTTATAGTTGTAATGTTATCTGAAATTTCTTTAAACCATATATTCATATATAATACGAACTCAACATTTACCTTCCTTTTTTCTCCCTACAATTTCGATCCTTGTTGATAAGGATTCATTACATGCAGTTCACAATTTTCTTTTTTCCACTCAAATTATTTACTTGATAATCATGCTTAACGTTTGCAGAGACCCTTGCTCGCTCTTCCGTATAAATATACAGAGATGTGTGTGTCTACACAGACAGACACATATGACATATCACTTCAGTTTTGTGAATACGGCGCTCCCAGTTTTTTGTTGTACATTTGATGTTACTTACTTTTGATTTCTCTCCCATTATTGTTTTGGGAAAATAAGATAGTAATTTTATAAAAATCTGGAGAGAACTATTCTTATCAGCCTACTGAAAAACAGAATACTCAAAAAAATAAAGATCAACTCTGGATTCGACCACAAAACTATAATAAAACTAATCACTGAAACCAAATTCCAACAAACAAGAAATTGAAACACCAACAAGAAATGACTCGGAAGAAAAAAAAAAAAAGAACACCAACTAGGAAATACAATGAAATCGAAAAGATGGGGAAAGACTGTGGAAGGGAGGGGGAGCTCAGCCTATAGAATGGAAACTAACCCCGAAAACTCTAAAATGCCGAAGGAATTAAATTCGCTATAGAAGGATTCTTTACAGAATTACTCTTCTGAGGAGAGTCATTGAGGGAGAGATTTTTAGTGCGATTGACAAGACAACTGGGATCAGTAGTTCTCTTCGTGCCCCCACATTCTACCTCAATATTCCTTTCTCCCGTTTTAAGGTTCTGCCAAACAAAACAGGGCAAGTATGACATCAATAAAACTTCATTCCTAGAGCAAAAACTGAAAAAGAGAAATGCCTTCATTTTCCTGTCTAATGCTAGTAAGAGAAATAAGACAGATCGATAAAACTTGATGTGATTCTACATTATTTGCTTAAATTTTTAGCTTTTAGAATAGTTCTAAACAAAATTGTTAACCATCGGGATATGACACGAACGAGTAGCAATCCGAGAGGAAAAAAAAAATCAACTATGGTTCAGAGACAGAAGTCAACAAGTGAGAAAGAAGCAGAAGCTCACTCATAAATCTTGAAAACATTCTCTTGAAATTATTATTTTTTTTTTCCTTTCAGGTAATTAGTGGTAAAAATTGATCCTAAGACCACCCCGTCTTCCTCTACAAATTGCCTATAGGCCTCAATTTGGAAAAAGATCAAAAGTAATAATAAGATGCCCCTTTGGGAAGTGCCATAACCTTTTTTATTTAACAAAATGAGCCACTGCCAAGTAATGAAGAGACTTACAGGTATATCTCCGTTGCTGTACATTTCATTTTGCTGAGATGAAGGCTTACTGCTTTGGGAATGAATAGACTTCGCTCGATTTTCATAGAAGGTAAAATCATCGAGCAAAGATGTTTTTGCTGCGTAGCTCTTAAAAATACTAAGCATTTCCAAACCTTGCTCAAGTCCAATCTGCAAATTATAATAACAAAAAGTCTAAATAAGGACTAACAAGAAAAAATCATTCATAATTCTGATTTCTTAATGCTACCATAAGTGTTTTCTAGGCTAAAGTTTCCGTTGTGCTTTTTTTTTTGTATATGTAAGTAAAGCAGCATCCAAAAGTAGATTGCCGAAGACAAAGTCATGTAATACCTCTTGAGTGTCCCGCGTAAAAGTCACAGGACGATTATCATTGTTTTCAAGGATAATGTGCCGCAATTGACTGTTAGGAACATCTTTTATTATATGCCATTTCACTGGGAAGAACCCATTCCACTTGTCAAGTTGCCAAAATTCCATGTCTTTATTAAAGTCCACCTGCCCAACCATCTCAGCAATGCCCAAAAACTGTCCACTTCCATTAACCTGCAATGATGAAAAGTAGAAAATGAAACGTGAAGTGCTTATATGCTACACTTAGGCATGTATATCATCTTTAATAACACTAATTCTAAAATCAATTTGCCCACACACTTGAACATAATAAAATAGAGAAAAGAACACAAACAACCCAAACTATGCAGTAACATCTGCTATTCCACTCAAAAAAAAAATCTTTATCCATCTTATAGCTTTATCTTTTATCTTACTCCAAGGCACCAGAGAAAGAAAGTTGATAATTTCGATTAAAAAAACTCTTTATCCTTCTATAGCTTTAGCTTCTATCTTACTCCAAAACATCAACAAAAGAATGTCCATACTACCATCTTCTAACCAGCTCTTTAGCAAATAATTCTCCAATGAAATAAAATTAAGCAAAAGCATAGGGCTGACTTGTATTAGCATTCTAGTTTACAACATCAGAGAATGAACAGAACCAGATTTAAAAGGCACTCATAAAAATACATTTGAACCAATGAAAATGACAAAATACGTGATTTTCTACGCAAAACATCTTGCAGATCAACTCACCGAGAAGAAAAGAAAGACTGGACACCTGCTGCTTTTCTCACTGGCTTTTCCTTCAACAACACGGAATGCTGCATCTAGCTTCTTATTACCATTTGGTGTACTGGACCAAACATCATATTTGATGCTCTTATGAATATCATCTTCACTATAGGACTTGATGATGTAGAACTTTGCAGTTTCATAATCAGTTTGAAAATCTTGAAGGTTGTATCGATCCCTACGAACAGAGAACCCCAACTCTTCTTTCTCGTTTGTTGAACTTGAACCTAAAGGAGCAGTCTTGGCATAAGCCCTAGGACCACGAGTTACCTCAATTAAGGTTTCAAAGTTTACATTCCTGTTGTATTTGTCACTTGACTTATATCTATCGTTTAAATTCAATACTCTCCCACTCTGTCTGTAGTTCACTTGACCATCATGAGGTAACAGACCTTGTTTTTGGTAAGTAAAAGGGGAAGATTTTCCTATTGGGTGGTAATCCTTCAAAAGGCCTCTTGAGAAGTCAGAACCCACACGAGGCACCTGTAACATCAAAGGTTCACACAATCAAAACATTTATATCACCTAAGAGAGCCCATGATCGAAAGTGACAACAAACCTTCACATATCAATTCCAATAAAAGTATCCCCTCCAGTTTTTTTAATCAGTAAAAACAAATTTTATTGATGATATAAATAGGCATAACCCAAGCCCTAAGTTTTTTTACAAGTACCCCCCCCCTAAATTGAATAAAATATTTGGTTACTAACAACAGATGTATGGCAAAGAGAATATATTAGTTTTCTAACTGCAGCTAATGACGTGGTATCCAATTTAAAGAACTTTAATCCAAAAGATCAGACAGATAGATAAGTAATGCAATAATAACCTCAACTCTTTTGCTAAAATTTACTATAATTTATGGAACAGCTTTGCATCCCATAAAGATAATGAACAACAACCTGTGTCAAATAAAATACCAAGAAATGCCAATGTTTTAATGGGTAAGAAAAAACTTTTAGTAAATAAAGAAACATTAAAATGAGTACCATATTTTATTTTAATGATAGTTAGTTCTGACAATTGAGTACCTTGTTTATAGTTCTGATGGGTTGTGCATGAGCAGTAGACTTTGAAATTTTGCTAGCAGGGTTGCTATTTGTTTTCATAGAATAGAACCCATTAGCCTTCGCAAAAGCATTAGAACCTGGAGCACAATTTGCATTTGCAAAACCAGCAGCAGTTACATTTGGAAGATCCCCAACAAATGTCGGGTCCCATGAATAGCAAGGCACAGCTTCAGATCCATAGGAAACAGGTGGCTGAAGATATCCTGAGGAAGGAAAATATTGTTGCTGACCAGCACACTGGCCATCAGCACCCACAAGCGTCCCAGAAGTATATGGGTTATAGCCAGGCAGATAATAGATCAATGAACCATTTTCAGATTGTACACCCTGGAGTACCATCCAATGAAGAAGGAAAAATCATTACTTCACTATTAATGCCGCGTTTGTAGGATATACATTGAATCGTCTGAAATTTCCAAAAATAAAATATGAAGCAGAACATACTGTCTGAGAACCATCTGCATGAAGATTATAACTATCATTTGACTGGATAAATGATCCATTAGATCCTGCAAAATGACAAACTAAACATAATGTTCCCCTATAAAAATCAATACAACAGCTGATAATTGTAAATCATAATGTTCTTTACTAAAATTTTTTGACACCAAACTGTAAATTGAACAATCAAATTGGGAATTCCCAGCAACTTTTCCACATTAGATAGAAAATGGGGAACAAAGAGGGGTAAAACTCTCAGTAATGAGCGGTTTCAGGTGAGATATTTGAAAAAGTATCAGGCTAGATATGGTACAACCACAATGGTGCTGAAGCTGGTATAGTATTGTTCTCAAACAATTCAACAAGTAGTTTCTCTCTCTCTCTTTTTTTTTTTTTTTTTGGGGGGGGGGGGGGGGGGAGGTTAAATAAAGCGAAGAACAACTTTCAAGCAAAACTGGATCAATGAGTCCGGGTCATCCTCCACCCTAGTGCAACCAAAGCCAGTTAAGAGCTACTATCATTGACATCAGCATGACACCAAGACCACAAACATTATTGATGCAGTATCAAATTGAAAGTCTTGGCACATTCTCCAATTTACCCCCTCTAGACCTCTCAATATTGATGATAATCTTGACATCAAAACCTCATCCAAGTCAAATTGGTTCCCACCATAAGACAAGAGGGTCTCCTTGAGGAAAACCCTTTGGCGCATTCCTTATAAACCAATATTGACCCTCTCTAGGACAATGAGTACACATCTCACCCACTATACTAAAGAGGGACCACAGAGAGAAAATTACTGTCAGTCCAAGGATCTACTATTCAGCTAAGCACCTAAGCCCAGAATTGAAAATGAGAAGAATCCTTATTTCATCATATCCAAACCCACCTATCGGTCCAACTCATTCTATAACTTCCTGACTATACTTCAGAGCCTCTAACTACATTGCACCGAAACTAATTACAGATGGTAATATTCTTTTGATAATATCACTGAATACATAATATTTTAGTTCAATCTGTGGGGATTAATAACTCAACTGCATAGAATAGAAACACATGTTCAAGCATAGAATGTGGGTAACGAACTTAAATCAAGGAAAATTACTTAACATAATAATCTAAAAGTAACTCAGAAGAATCACAATTATGTAAGTCTTCTGAATTTCAATATTTATACAAGCAACAAAATTATTATAAAGATTTTTGGTCATCTTGATAGAGAAAAGTACTATGTCGATCAATATTTTAGTCCCAGAGTATCACATGAACTTACATAACATAAAGCAAATATATTGTCTAAGCATTCTAAGCAACTACTGATAAGCCCATTAGGATTTTCCAACTACTTTCAAAAGTGTTAGAGATCACATTTGTGGACAGAACCATTTTGACATCTAACCTGGGTAATAATAATTGTAACAGCTAGTAGGTGGATGGGAAACACCCTGCTCTCCAACTGACTCGTGATCAGTCTCACCTTTGGTGCTAGAGTTAGCATTCGCTAAAGAGGGTATAGAGGAGGTTGACTTAGACGATATCTCATCTTTTCCACTAGCCTGCAAGAAACATTAAATCAATGCCCAAGTTAATAGAAAAGCAAAAGAAACGTCAAGCAGGAGTCCCCCCCCCCGGGCAGGTGGATAAACAATATCAACCATACCCACCAAGGAGCAACAGAAATATCCTATATTAACACTTCCAGTGAATCACATATTAGTCGGATCTAAAGCAGTGAAGAAACAGAACTAACTTGTGCTTTAACACAGGACAATCCCAATGAATATTAGAACTCACAAGTTAGACAAGGATTAATATTTTTTTTATTGGTAAGATAGACAAGGATTAATATAACTGATACAAGAATTTCTGCTTCTCAAAACACATAAAAATAACATATTTCATAAATCCATCTTGTTCTCAATAGAGGAGAATAGAACACATAATTATGAAATACACAAAAGAACTACAAGCTGCAAACTCAGTATCTTTTTTTCAAACCGACATTTAGGGGAAAAGAGTGAATGATGAAAACATAATATGCTGTCAAATCGAAGAGTAAAGGTGGACCCCAATGATCTTCAAATTGGTAGCCATACTCCAACTTAAGAGAGAAGCAAACATCCAGAATCATGAAGCAGAAAACAAGATGGCAGAGAAACAGAGAATAGCTAACTAGGACATACCACTTCTAGCTCACCCAAATCAGTAACAGATTCCAACTTCAACCCTGTAGCCCCAGGCTCAGCTGGAATATATTGTTAAGTGAACTGTCGTAACTTAAATGAACTTTTACCATAACTTTACACCCCCCAAAAAATTAATCTTTTTCCATTAAGTCAGCAAAAATAAAACTGGATGGTTCCCAATTGTGCAATCAATTCAGTCTGTGTCCATGAGCTGAATTCAGAGAATCACACCCATATGATCAAAACAAACAATCAAATCCATGCAATGTGGTTAATTTCTGAAATGTTATCACTAATCCAGCATAATTCGTGTGTTTTGGCGCTGGAAGATAGAACCTTTGGACATGTACGTAGGAAATGTATCGAAATTTGTGGCAATAAAGCCAACTCTGTTGCAGATAAAAGGCAAACCAAATGAATCCTACTAAAACACACTTCAAAAGAAAAACAAACATATTCAACTTTATACTTAAAACACTACGATAAGATCATCAAACAAAAGAAAAAAGGATACGTTTCTCGATTATCTTTTCGCCAGCCATTCAGTCCTCAAAAACCGAATTCACCCTAGAATAAAACAACGAAGAAGGAAAGAGAAAAAAAAAAGGGGGTTAGTCAGAAGAATGCACGCCGGTCTAAGTATTTATTGAATTCCAGTTTTGTTTCCAAACAGAACATTTGCTTGAATCCTACAACGTATTTAACGCACCATGCGCACATTAGCACACCCGTCAAAATAGTTGCCGCAGAAAAGAGATTCGAGTCTCTGCGCTTAAAATGACGACGTAAATTTTACCCTCAGGTTTTTTCATTATGTGTTTTCATTTAATTTTAAGAGAAAATCTGAATTCTGGTCAATCTTTTAGAGCTACATAACGACTTTAGAGAAGTAAACAACGATCACAGAAGTTTCATATTTTCTCCCGATAAAACTAACTGGCTACCATGAACTTGGGAAAAGAGAAATGAAAGTAACGCAACCCTAACATGTAGGAAATTCTATTCTTTCTTTGGCTAGCGGACAAAGAGATCCCAAAAAAGAAAACTTTTATTTGCAAATTTGAGAGAGAGAGAGAGGAACCTATGAAACGCGGATCGAATCGGCGGGGCCTGATGAGAAGGAATCGGAAAGCCGCTTTCTTTGTTGCAAGAAGCGGCTCCCGGGACGTGTAACTACTGCTGTATAGAAGGGGAGAGTGACTGGGGAGGGGTTCAAGACTTCAAGTGACAAGGAAAAGAGAAACCCTCAGTGGTGTACAATGTACAGGGCGGCTTGGATTTGTTCCAACTTTTTAGTAGGATGGACGTGGGCTGTTGGATGAGGAAGATGAAGGGCCGATCCATGTCTCGGGGACTGGGCTTCCATCCGTGTTTGTTGAGTACGACTCACGAGGCTCCTTTTGCATGGACCGAAAAGTATCGGCCTCCCTTCCCACTTCCATAAACAAAAGCTGCAAAATTTATGTGCCTTCTCAGTTAAGAAGTCGACAATTTATGTGCCTTCTCACTCCAAAATTTCTCAGTCCTGATTTGGGTATTGAAAAGTTATTTTAAAAGTATTTTTTTATTATTTATTATTTTATTATTATTATTTATATATTTTTTATTACTATTTCATATTTTTTCATATTTTTTTACTACTATTCATAAAAAGAAAATTCTATACACCACACCATCATCTCACTATACAATATGTGACACATTTATCACCATTAGATGATCATTTATCATCTAATAGTTATAAATATGACACATCTTACATAGTGAGATAAAAATGAGATGGTGGCATGGTATATAGTATTACTCATTCACAAAATATTTGAAAATACCTCACTACCCAAACGTAATTTTAAACTCTTTGGTGGAATAGCGATTCCAAACCAACCATTTAGGATTGATTGTAAATACAACCGTTTTTAGATATATACTATTTTATTATTATTTATAAATAATTTAATACTATTTACAAATAATTCAATATTATTTACTGATCATCTGAGATACTCTCAGACTGCGTTTGAACGTTGAGATGAGTTTAATTCAGTTGTGAATAATAGTATTTTTTGGACCCTACTGAGATGAATTTAACTTTTTTAAATTGAAATGAGTTTAACTTTTTAGATTGAAATATATGAAATAGGTTGAAATGAGTTTAACTATTTTGTCGAAAATTGAAAAAGTAATAGATCCTATTAATGATTAATTTGAGATGAGTTACGTTAAATTCAACAATCAAACATAACCTGTATCCAAACAAAGCCTTAAACTCATGATTACAATAGTTAAAACCGTGGAGAACGCCTTATAGAGAGTTTGTTCTTTAGACATTTTGATTATTTTTGTTAGTTACAACCCACAATATTAATTGCTTGGGTATAATTGCAATATTAATTGGTCTTCCAACATATTGGCACCTGAATCATGCTAGCTCCCACTCTCTATTTTTATAATGAAAAGGGATAAGTTTACATACAAACCTTACATAAAAAAAAGTTTAGACGTAAGATATTAGATTTATGAATCACATTAGACCACTTGAGTGTATAAATTACTTCATTGTTTAAGTAGATCAAGCATTTTCCTTTTTTATAATTTGTCTTTTTTTTTTTTTTTTTGTCATGAGAGACGATGGTAATCATGAGTTGGTATCCTTGAGACAAAAAAAAAAAAAAAAAGTTATAGACATGCATATCAAACAATCAAATAAAAATGTATATATATAATACAAAAAAAGAGCATGTAGGAAACCCTTATGCTGGCATGCTCTTCGTCTGAAGTGCACGTACCCTTAAAAGGAAGTGCACCTATTGATTATTCCTACATCTATTTGGCCGCCAAATCCGTATATATTGCCTAAATATAATTAAGGAGAAACAAAATTCCAAAGTAAAGATATACTTTTCAAGACGTAGCAATTGATCTAAAAGAACAACATTTTAAGACACCAATATTGAGACTATCAAAAAATAAAAATAAAGTCTCTTAAAGTACCAAAAGTTCTTGTTTGAAGTTGGGGCAATCTGTCTCCTTTTCAAGTTTCTTTTGTTGTTGATGATGAACGATAGTAGAAGATGACGAAGATTGATAGTTCGGCGAGTGGTGAGGGAACTCCGATAGCATCTGAACCACCTCTCTCATTGTGGGACGTTCAACACTATTTTCTTGGGCACATAGCATTGCAACAAAGAACAAGTGCATTGCTTCATCTTTCGGCACAAATTTTAACCTAGAGTCAACAATGCCCATAACGTCTTCCCTTTGACACTTTGTTATACTCTTGGTCCATTGTACGATATCAACACCTTCGCCGAAATCACCCACCGGACGATGCCCCGTGAGAAGTTCTAGGAGGACAACTCCATAACTATACACATCGCTTTTCTCGTCAACTCTCAATGTGTATGCATACTCTGCAAACAAAACAAAATACTAAGATTGTAAATTTTCATGTACATGCAACTTAGGTTGCGTGTGGGTAATGAGGTGATTTCAGATATTTTATGAATAATAATAAAAAAATAATGATAGAATATTAAATAATAGTCAATAGTAGTGAAAAGAAATAATAAAATAATGAATACCAAAACTAGCCCTTAAATATACAAGACAAGCATTGGGCTGAAGTTTTCGAGGCCCATTAAAGTTTAAGGCCGGACGAAAATTCTAGAATGCAGGTCCGGCCCAAAGAAAGTACGAGGAAAAAGAGAGAGAAAAAAACAGTGGGACAAAAAGATTCGGCTTGTCAAAGGAGGCGGACCCAAAATTAGCCGAAAGAGAAATGCGAGTGGGAAGCCTTTCCACGTTAGATCAGAAACGAAATCTCAAAAAACAAAAGAAAAGACGGGTGGTGTTGGTGTGGGGGTAGGCGGTGTAAGTATACGTGCATGTCGGTTAGCTTTCACGCCACTCAACCTCCTGTTACCAAGCATCATTGTCAGGCACTGCATGATCTCACTATCTCAGACCCTCGTATCATACAGAAAACGTAGTGGGCCCACAACGTCTCTGGCGGCACAGGATTAGATTTTCCTTAACATTTATCAAAGGATTGATAATCAATATATTTTTCTAATTTTGTGAAATAAAAGATTTAGAGCAAGGATTTAGGGATATATTTTCTAGAATTAATAAAACGTATTAAATATATTTCAGAAGAAAAATCCTTAAAAATTTCATGCATATATTTTTTTATTTTTTGAAAAAAAATATTTAAAACCAGACATAAACTAAGAGAGTGTGCTAGTGACCCAAAAAATACTTATGGACTGTCCTTGTTGGGCTCTGTCTAGCTTAAATCACGGGTGGTTTTGGAGCTGTCAATTTTGCAGATTGAGCTACTATGTCTTCTACCGCAGCTTAGTAGACTAAAATGAATTTGTCTGTAGTTCGTGTACAGTGTTATTTATAAGATTTTGCTATTTTTAGAAATATTTGAAACGAATGCAAAATTAAATACATACATATATATATATATTATCTCTAAAGAAAGGAAATGACCAGATTTGACTAATTCAAGAAAAAAACTGTATGTAAATCTCGGAGTATATACATTGCTATAAATGCGTAAACGTGTTCATCTAAAAGTAAAATATTAGTCAAATGTGGTATGATTGGTATAATTTCGGGCCTCCAAAATAGAAATTTGGAGCTCGAAATTTTCTCTCTCTAAATATATCAAGAAATATATATATATTAATATTATTTTTTATTTTAAATTTTATCATTCTCAATTAGTGATATTTTTTTAAAAGTGATAGTTCATTTGAGCAGTACAAAATAGTTAAAAATTTATCACATCAACGAGTGTGAATAAAAAAAAAAATAGAATAATTTAAGACAAAGAAAAGCTGATTCATTTTCGTGTGATTCAACTTAAATTTTGGGGTATTCATTGTCCCTAACCAAGAGGGTATATGTCATATATAGGATGGAGAGATTAGTGAACCCTTAGCAGGGCCACTCCCCTGCTATTGAGCATGCAAGGACAGTCCAACGGCAGTTTGACAGTTCGATAATCACAAGTCAACTACTTTAAGCAGAGTGCAAAAATGGCACGTACCGGGCGCAATGTAGCCGTAAGACCCTGCAATTGCTGACATGCATTCCGATGCGCCACCGTCGACCAAGAACTTGGCAAGCCCGAAATCGGCGACGTGTGCTTCAAAGTTCGAATCCAGCAAGATGTTGTTGGATTTCACGTCCCGGTGAACGATTAGTGGGGAACAATCGTGATGCAGGTAGCATAGGCCTTTGGCGGCGTCAATCGCAACTTTGTACCTCAAATTCCAACCCAAGAATGAGCCTTTTTTGCCATGCAGTGCCTCGCCTAAGCTCCCGTTTCTCATGTACTCGTAAACCAGAAGATTGGTTTCCTTGTTGGAACAGAATGCTAGCAGTCTCACAATGTTTCGATGCCTAATGTTACCTAGCGTTTGAATTTCAGCTCGGAAGCCATGGTCATGGCTGTTTGAGCCAAACCCAAGAAGCTTTTTGACTGCGATCTCGACCCCATCTGGCATTTTCCCATGGTAAACAATCCCAGCTCCGCCTCTTCCAATCACGTTGCCATCTTTCAAGCATTCAAGGATGTCAGTGACCTTGAAATCGAGCTTTTGGAATACGGTCATCTTCCATGAATCCGGACCATTTCTTTTCCATGACTTGGCCTTGAGCATGGCAGCGGCAGCGAAAACCAGAGAGCATATCAAAAGGCCGAGCGCGAAGATCAGCTTGAAATCTGCAGGTGCCTTTCTGGGTGTGTTTGTGATTGCGGTGAGATTGCAAGGATTGTTAAGGAGGGAACCGCAAAGTTGAGCATTACCCGCGAAGGAGGAGGCGTTAAAGCAGGTGAATTGTCCAAATTCCGGTAATTTACCGGAGAAATCGTTAAAGGAGAAGTCGGCATTTGTGAGGCTTTTCATGGTTCCAACTGATCTGGGTATTGGCTGGTTCAAGTGGTTTCTTGACAAGTTCAAGTAACTTAGTATCCGGATGTTGGAAATCTCTGGTGGGAGGGAGCCAGAGAGGTTGTTTTGACTCATGTCAAGGTATGTCAAATGGAAACAATTTCCTATGTCGGATGGGATTGAGCCGGAGAGTGAGTTTCGACTCAAATCAAGTTTAACTACTTCAAGGAATCCTCCTACAGAAGGGGGAATTGGACCTGAGATTTGGTTTCCGCTAAGTGAAAGGATTTGGATGGAGGAGAAATTTGAAAATGAAATGGGTAAAAGACCAGACAGGAGATTGTTTGATAAATTAAGTTGGGCTAATTTAGCGGGCGTTGATGAACTATTAGCATTCTCCGGCAAGGTTCCAGATAAGTAGTTGTTTTGCAACTCCATAAGATTTAGCTGAGGTAAGTATAGGAACCCTTTTGGGATGCTACCATTCAAGTAATTGCTGCTCAATCTCACCCTGGTGAGACTTGAACACGTGCCCAGCCCTTCAGGAATTGGCCCAAAGAGAAAGTTTTTCAATAGAATTAGTATTCTGAGTTGATTTGACAAACACAAGTTCCGAGGGATTGTACCAGTGAGCTTATTTGTTGACAAATCGAGCACTTGAAGCTTTCCATTTTGGCCAAGATTCTCGGGAATCACACCGGTGAAGTTGTTCATCCACAGCTCAAGAGTCTCCAAATCTGGAAAGTTGGCGATGTACTCCGGTATAGACCCGTGCAGTCTGTTCATGAACAGGTTGAAAAGCTTGAGGAGCTTGAGATTCACAAACTCAAACGGGATTTCACCTGTCAGTGCATTATTGGAAAGATCAAGGTTCACCAGGTTTGTCAAGTTGCCTAATTGCTTTGGAATTGAACCCGAAAGTAGATTGCTATGCAAGTAGAGAGTGTCGAGCGCCTTCAAATTCCCCAGCTCATTTGGAATTGGCCCATCCAATTCACAGCTAGAAAGTTCCATGTGAACTAGATTCACCAATTTACTTAACTCCACTGGGATCCCCCCTTCAAAAACATTGTAATAGCCCAGGTAAATCTCTCTCAGGTTGGTGAGATTTCCCAACTCGCCTGGGATTTTTCCGTTAAGATCATTGCCAGCAAGCGAAAGATGCTCCAAACCAACAAGATTTCCATAGCTTCCTGGGATTCTTCCAAAGAAAAAATTTCCACCAAGATCCAAGTGCTTGAGATTCTTCAAGCTCAAAATGCCAAGTGGAAGAAAGGCAGTGAAGTTATTGTTGTAAGCATCAAACACTTCCAAGTTGGCAATGCTCGAATAGTTCCAGTCCAAGCCGCCATTGAACTGGTTGTTTGAGATGTTTAGCCATCGAAGACAGCTCAAATTTGCAATCTCAATGGTACCTGTGAAGTTATTTCCAGCAAGAGAGAGGTTGGTAAGCCGGTCAAGTCTCGAAATCTGAGGTGACACAGAACCATACAGATTCAAATCTGTCAAGTCCAATGAAACAACACGTCCCCTTAAGCATTGAATTCCAGCCCAAGAACAAACTGAGCTAGGATTCGAATGATTCCAAGCACTTAGAATGGAATCAGAGTTTTCAAATCCCTGTTTAATTGTGACCAAGGCATGGAAATCACTAACTAAAGAAGAGGCAGAAGAAGAGGTGCCAAGAAGAGAGAAAAGCGCCAAAACAATGAAAGGGACCATGTTGTTCTCGGAGTATGTTCAAGAAGATTGAGTTTGGAAGTACTTGAAGCAAAGAGGACAGGTTTTAAGCACTCGGGCAATAATGGATTTTGTTGAAAAGGAAGGGAAAGTGAGAGGAATATGAGAAGCTGTGAGTGAGCGTGGGCTTAAGGAATCAAACATCTTCGCAGGAAGAGTCTTCAAATACAAGGAAGAAGCTATGCCTCTCCTTTTTCTCTCTTCTCTTTTCTTTTCCTTTTCCTTTCTCTGAGAGGAGAATTCAGATGATAAGAAGATTGATATTCTGCTAACTATGGCTTGGTTTTTATCCGTATTTCTCTGGTTAAGCTGCTTTAGGCAAAGCTAAAGAGGGAAAGAAAGCAGAAGAAAAAGAAAAGGAGAGAAGAAGGTTTGTTGAAAATTTTTGAAATAAACAAGAAATAGAAAAGCCATTCGATAACAGAAATTTAAAGTCCAGATTAGAGGGAGAAAAGTAAAGTTGATGCTCCCTTTCTTTATTCATATGACAAAAATGCCCTTTAGCTTTAGTTAAAGGATCCTCTTTATTGCTTTTGAATGAGACATGTAATGGAATTGCACTTTCAATCATTCAAAATGGCTCAACTGTCCGAAATGACTATCATGCAGTTCCTCTTTTTTTTCCAATGAGTATAAATGATATTGCAGAATTGAGAAAAAAAAAGAAAGAAACAGTCCATGTTGCCACTATTATCATGTGTCTGTGCACTGTTGATTGCCCTAGAATGTGAATCAAATCTCTCTGTCTCAGCTTTATTTTGCGCGTTGGCTTCTTATGAACAGGAAAAAGTTCCCCTTTTTGTTGATAACTTAAAATGGTGCAAAAATATTGGACTCCTTAACCAATAGATAAGATCATGTTTTGGCTACCATCACCAAATCTAATCATCTGTGTTCAAGCACGCTTTGCAACTTTTTTTTGCTATATTCTTCTGCAATTACCAAAGCAAAAGTTCTGGACTTTTTATTTGAGAAATGCAAGCATTTGAAGCAGGGCATGCATGGTTCACTGATATATAAGAAAGAAGGAATGATATATATGCATGATCAACCACTATTCACTATCACATCCTACACCTATAGTTTTCTTATAGGGTGTAGGGACGTTTTTCATAAGATGTGGAGTGGTGAATAGTGACTAATACATAGTATTTTTCGGAAGAAAATAGTTCTTCCAAGTCTGAGAAAGATCAGCTTGCAGAAAGGGTTTCATTCATTGCTTGTCATATTTCCAACTACCCACAAACATAATTATGCATGTATTAGATTACTTATAGTTAAGAGTAGTCATTATCTATTGCTTTGAAAACTTTTGTATCATAATTAAACAACCATTTTGAAGAGAAGATCTAAGCAACAGTTCAGCTTATATAACGTCGACATATAATATTCTTACACGAATCATGCACGAAAAAGCATATGAGCACCTTGATTATGCATGGAGGACCAATGGAAAAGCTCTATATAATATATATGATGATCTACCCTATATTTGTTGTCGTCTCTCTGCCGTCATGACACTCTGTCATAAGTTAATCACACGCGTCGACCCTCATCCACTGCTGCAATCATTTGAACGCACCGTACCATCGTGTATGCCTATGTATGCAAGAGGTTTATTTTCCATCCTACGCGACCGAAGAGGGGAAAAGTTTGTACTGCCTAGAGTTTTTAACTTCTCACCCTTTTTTTTTAACTTGAGTTGGAAACATCATGTGCCTGCAACAAACAGATCGAGGTTGTAAGAAGTAAAAGATGATGATTATTAATAAATCATTATCATGATGTTGAATGATCAATATATAATTATGTTGGATGAATAGGTTGCATGGAAGAAGGAACCAGTACTGGAAGCTTTTCTTTCTCCACCTTTATTCCTTCTCCTTCCTTGCCCTACAGGGCTGGGACCAAGTCTAGCTCTACGTAATGTGGGATTTGAGAGCTTTATTAGAAGATGGAATAGTCTTAAAGAGAGGGCTGAAAAGTAAAAGTAGAGATAATCTGCTTTTGATCTTCCACTTCAAAAGAAACGCAAAAGAAAAATCCATGATGACCCTTCATCCTCACATGGAAAAGAGTGCTCTTGTATTAACTCGAACTCATTCACAATCTCTCTCTCCCTCAAAAGAAAAATACATGGCCCCCCACCATACATGGAAAAGAGTGCTGATCTTGTATAAACATGAACCTCTCTCTCATGTGGCCTTTGTCATAGAATAGTAGTTTGGCTCCACATATGTTCGACGCCCTCATGGAAATTAAGTGACTAATTGGGCAAGGGATGCTCTTTTTGAGGTGTCTCTATCTGTGTTATTGATGGGCAGACCTGCCCTTTTGAAGGGTCACTTTCTGTGGTCCGGCTCTCGTGTGCGCTGAAACTTAGCTGATCACCTTATGTCTGTCTAGCTTGATAATAGCATATTTGAGGCGGAGGATCTCAACTTCAGCTAAGACTGATCCTCCGCCTCAAATATGCTATTACCAAGCGCTGGTCACAGAACGTGAAGTTGAGATGTTCCCTCTCTGGTCACCTTATGTCTATCTAGCTTGGTAATATGCTATTATGTTGTAGGTAAAGTCCAAGAGGGAACATCTCAACTTCACTTTTATCCAAATCTTTCATGCCCCTTCACACCAATTAGCCACCATACAATAATTTAATTTTCACTCAACTTTCACTTAAAATATCACAACGCGCGTAGATATGATCGATGCTGATCAAAAGAAGGTAAAGTGATTGGAAATCCTCAGATTTGCAAATGAAAAGAAGATAGAGACATTGTTGTCGCAAATGATGATCTCTTTCATCCTTCAGATTTTTGTTGCATAATACTCCAAAGGATGGAGGGTCCATTGAATAATATTAATGCTAGCATTTATATATATATTCTGGTGAAAGCTGGGTAGCAGGAATACGTATGGTTCTGGCCAAGGAAACAGATATCTATAATAGTTATATATATACATATATATATATATATATATATATATATATGCGTGTGTACGAGGGGATAAAATACATCAGGTCCAAAATGGCTTTCAAGACTATTGAATAAAGTTCCAGAGACCCACACAGTGTTTGACAAAATGATTATGTGAAATAGACTTTTCATTAAGACTCGGTTCTTTTTTTTTTTTTAGGAAGAGGTCGCTACCCCAAGTTTATTGATAACCCTCACTTGTGGCGGAGGAAAACCGTGGTTACAAGCAAACACCTGGAGGTTACAGATACTCATAGAGGACCAAAACCCAGACATCCAAAAGATCTAACATAAATACAGGTCAATTAACAACAAAGCACACCTAAATAACCTAAAAGGTAAAGACAATCCTGCAAAAAAAAAAAAAAAAAAGTCAACTAACACTGATAATAATAAAAAAAAAAAGAGGAAAAACAGGTGCAAAATAACAAAAACCTCATTACGAGATTTGCAAATAAGGAATACCTATTCTGTCCATGCGAAGAAGACCCCTAAACTTACTAAGCAAATGATCTTTGTCTTCAATCCAGTCCATGTTTACCTCTTGAGCTCCCTACTTAGCTAACAAATCAGCCACATCATTTTTTTCACGAAACACATGACTCACTCTATGAACCATGCCTTTCAGGCAGATCTCAAACTCGTCCAAAAAATCTTCAAGATACCAAATGTTACATTCTCCCCTCGTAAGCCATCTAACAAGAATTTGAGAGTCTGTCTCAATGTGAACATGATGAAACCCAAGTTGACAGCACCTTCTAACTGCTTCCAGCAAGCTTCTCATTTCAGCAAAATTATTAGAACCATGGCCTAAGCATACTGCAAAAGCCACTCGAAATTTTCCACCATCATCATGAATAACACCCTTAGCTCTTGCCGACTCTGGGTTACCTAAACTACTACCATCCGTATTAAACTTAACCCAATTCTGTTGTGGCCGAAGCCATTTCACCACTGATACCTTTTGGGGTTTAGATAAAAGAACTGGGATATCCAACCTCTCTAAAATAGCCATGTCGGTGTCATGGAGTTTCACAATTTTTTTGGTCAACTGCATAATTTTATGAATCCATAATTTAATAGCATGCCAAGCCGAGTTCACAATATCACATTTACCTTCATACCTGGCTTTATAGTGCCCTTCCCAAAGTTTCCAAGAGATAATGGAAGGGAAGAGACCAAGAATAGTCTGACACTGAGTAGAATTTCCAGCACGACGAAACCGAAAGTTCACTTGCTCCTGCCAAGTATGAAACAAACCCATATGGACACCTAATTGAACCGAGGCCAGGCGCCAGATATTTCTAACAACGTCACATGTACAAAGCACATGATTAAGATCCTCAATATGACCTGAAGAACAACAATTACATTTTGACGCCATAGAGATACCAGCTCTTTTAATCTTGGCATCCACACTCAGACAATTATTAGCAGCTTTCCACATCATAATAGAGATTTTCTTGGGAATGTTACTATGCCAGATCCAATTGGCCTAAGGTAAAGGAGGGACTCGGATCCTAATACAATCTGAAGCACTTTTACCTAAGATCAAGCGCCAATCAAGTTTCATATGTAAGGCCCGTTTGATGTCCCCAAAATCCCGAATTATCAAACCGCCTTCTCCCATAGGTCTACAAATGTTAGTCCAGGCCACTCATTTCCTTTTACCTTTTCTTTCAGATTCTCTCTAAAAGAAGGAACTCAGGAGTCTGTTTAGCGACTTAATCACAACCTTAGGAATGTGTAAAACAACTAAAAGGTGAGTGACCATACTAGACAGAACGTGACGTAACAGGATAATTCTACCACCAACAGAAAGCAATTTCATCTCGCAACCTATAATTTTCTTTTTAAACTTACCAATGAGATCATCAAAATCACACGCCTTCAGTCTACCAACCACAATAAAGACTCCTAAGTATTTGAAGGGAAACGACCCTTCAGAAAACCAAGTAGAACGAAGAACAGAGCATTTTCTAAAGGTAGGGATATGTTTAGAGAAATAAATATCATTTTTATCCTTATTGAGAATCTGTCCCGTCCATTTTTCGTAACAGTTCAAAATCTGCATCAAAACACTATTAGACCTTTGACCACCATTCGTAAAAATCACAAAATCATCAGCATTCATAAGATGAGAAACGAGGAGTACCTCGGACTTGAGTGAATTGCCCAATTCTTTTTTCCTCAAAGGATTTCTTAAGCAGATGAAAGATGATCTCTTACATAACAATGAACATATAGGGCAAAAGGGGGTCACCTTGCTGCAAGCCACATTTACCTTTGAAGAAACCCAGAAGAGTGTCATTCATCATAATAGAAAATCAAGGTGAAGAAATACATATTTTAACCAGAGCACACACTTGAGCGGAAAAACCAAAAGCCTTCAAGACATAAAGTAGAAAATTCCAATACACTCTATCATAGGCCTTTGACATGTATACCTTAATCAAAACATTACCCCATTAGATTTTTTTGTGAATGGAGTGAACAAGTTCCTGGGTTAAACTGATGTTCTAAAAAATACTACGGCTAAGGATAAATGCCCTTTGCTCTTGAGAAATAATCTTGAAAAACATGTTCGTCATATGGGCCACAATAATCTTTGCACAAATCTTATAAAAAATCGAACAAAGACTAATAGACCTAAATTTCTCAAACCTAATAGGGTTCTCCACCTTGGGGATCAAGACAATATAGGATGTAATGAAGAACCTGAGAAGGTGGTTTGTGTGAAAAAACTCCTTGATGGCTTCCAGTAAATCCTCCTTAACTAAATACCAACAAATCGAAAGAAACCAGAACCAAAACAGTCCGGACTAAGGCTACTCTTAATGGGTATACCAAAAAGGGCATCCTTAATTTCTTCAAGGGAAGGCTCTTTACAAATGAGCAGATTGTCCGCAGTGGAGATCATAGAGGAGATCAAGTTGCTAATACTAGGCAATTCATGACTACTGCTATCCCCAAGAATTGGTGAAAATACTCAACAACAACAATGTGAATGTCAACCAGAGTACTTAACACGGTATCATCGGCTAAGCACATATCATTAACCTGGTTCTGCTTTTAGAGTTCAAGATAGTATGAAATTTTTTTGAATTTGGGTCTCCATCTTTAAGCCAGTTCTTTTTAGTAATGTGAGCACGTCTCGTCTCATCTCTACCCACCCAAATCGATAGTTCCAAATTAGCCTCCATGAGGTCATTATCATCCTCAGGGTTAAAGCAACCTTGAAGACAGTTTTCCAGTCGTTCAATACGTTGCTCTAGTTCCTGAATAATGACATTTGTTCTGCAAAAAACACGATGATTCCAATCCCTTAAAGCCACCTTGGCTCTTTTCAATTTAATAGACAGCTCATGAATCCCAAAGCCACTACAATCCTGCTTCCACACGCCCTCCATAAAATTAAGGAACTCTATATGATATGTTCACATGAATTGAAATCTAAAGGGGCTAGGTCCATACCTGAATGGGTCCTCTCCCATTCGTATTAGCAACAGAGAGTGATCTGAAGTAGTGCGCGCCAGAACCTGATAAAAAATATTTGGAAAACAATTAATAAAGTTAGAGTCAATAAAACATCTATCTAACCTTGCCCATCTTCTTGTCAACCTGCCTTGGCCATTACACAAAGTCATCCGCGGACCTTTAAAGCACATCTCTAGAAATCCGCAATTTTGAATACAGAGGTTAAAATCCTCCATCGCAACATACTGACGAGAATTTCCACCTCTTCTCTCGGAATCGTCTTTAATGATATTAAAATCCTCACAATAACCACGGTAGATTAACATTGCCACTAGCCTCCAGATTCTCCCAAAGGAGTTTTCGCTCTAATTGATTATATTTAGCATAAATAATAGTACAAGGAAAGAAAGAGATGTTGTCTCTCTTGGTTACAGACTATTTTTCAATGAAATACACAGTGAGATACCAGGCCTTATATAGAGCAGTTTCCTAACAACTATTACAATGCAATTGGTCCACCTCAACATTTTATGTTATGAGATTATTCCTTCTGGATGATTTCGTCACTTTGTCAGCTGGAAAGGCACTCACGCAAGAATATGTGCTGGTAAGAATCCTTCTACAATTCGGTTGTTGGTCCTGCTTTGAATCATCATTTTTGTCCGTCTTAACAAATTAGACCAAGCCCATCAAAGTGGGTCATCATTGAAGACAAAATGAGTGAGAAGGAGAGGGGACAAGAAGGGATTAGGGGGTGAGGGTGAGAGGAGAAAATGGAGGTGTTAGGAGAAAATAGAAAAGGAAGAGACAGTCAGACACACAAAGCAGACATCCCTCACCACTACTGATGTGCACGCATGAAGAAAGTCAGATAAAATGGGCAAGGTGCCTACGGTTTCAGAGATTTCAGACTTTTGGACTATTTTTGACTTTTCGGTTCTTCTTCAACCTGAGAGCTCTAGGAAGAATCTCTTCTCCAGAAAATAGATTTACAGCTTCCATTATACAGTGATAAATGAGAGGCTATGAGAGACTGTAAATAAGCTTATTATAGTGAAATCTCTCATCCCCAAATCTCTGTGAACGTAGGCCTAGTGTCGAACCGCGTAAATCTATATGTTCATATCTTCTTATTTTCTCTGTATTTTAAATACTGTTCACTGTCATGAATGTACTCACCGACACTATAAAGCCGCACCGGACCACTGTTGGGAGCTCTATACCTCACCGGTCGAGGCTCAGCTTGAAAGGCTTGAGCTGCTGGAACCTGACCCAAAAATGTGTAAAATACGATGTTAATAATATATATATATATAAATTACGCGGGGAAACCGGCCGTTTGCATTGCAATATGACGGCTTGATTTCCTGGCTGCTTTCAAAACAAGTTACAAAACTCAGGCCAATAGAATTCATCCTAATTGCTCTAAATTCTTTATTGCAATAATTATTTACTTTTTTTTTTTTTTTGCGACCAAATAGATTATAGATAGGGTTGTGGTACAATTGTAGGTCATTCTTTTATTGTACCACTACAGCATCCATATTATATAATAATAGATATAGAGCATATCATGATGAGCATATCGTGAGGGAGGAAGTCCGAAGTGCAATACATGTCAGCTGGGTCCAAATTCATCATTTATTTTATCTCCATATATAAAAGTCATCGATCTGAGTGAATAGATACTCAACGTACGCGACAATCAATTATAAACATAATATTTGGCCATTCCAGATCATGCAATTGACATATATATATATTATAAAAAATAATATTTACAATCTTAAAATATATAAATATCGTACATCTCATTTGCAAAAAATAGATATTTTACGTAGATATTTGAATATTTGATCAGATTATCAAGATAATTTCTCTTTGATAAAAATCCTTTTAATTAACTGCATGGCCGTGTATTTGGAGAGGAAGGAGTGAGCCTCTCCATTTTCATTGCCTTTTTTCTCTTCCTTTCTACTACCTATTTATGAATATATTTTTATAGTAGTATTTTTTCACCAGTGTAGATTTTCTCAAATTTATAGCACTCCGGCCGTGAACAATCGACACGCGGCCTACCACGACATTACCCTCCCGCCGATCTATTGGGACGACGCGAAACCGTGCCCAAAATGTCGGCGCGTGGCCCTCATGCGCGGTTGGTTTCCACTCGTGGTCTTCACGCACCACCGCACCCTGACAGCTCCACCAGCTACACGCGTCACACCAGCAAACTCCCCACCCTCTGATCCTTCAGATAGGTCATAACCCTCCTCCATTCCACCAGCGCGTGGTCCTCATGTGCCACGCCAGAGGCGTGGGTTGACTGTTCCTCCACTATAGATCTGTCTTTTCCGTTGCCAGTCTATCTAGATTATTGATTTTTCTAATCGGAGATCTTGTGAGAGAGATTAAGGATCTCACCAACAAATACCTCAAGACTCTCAACTACAGTGCATCCGCTTGCACCGCTTCCAGTGGTGGCTTACCTTCAAACGTATTTTAAAATGGTTCCCTCTTAGTAGGGCTTGGGTAGAGACCCAGAAATTGGTCTTAGAACCCCTTTTTTTTCTTTTTTCTTTTTTCACCACATTTGTAATGTGGTTATTGTTTTGGAGTATTTTGTTGAGAAACCGCATCCCCTCTAACATGTATCATCTTTTATAAAAGATGGCCGTGTATGAAAGCTTATTAAACTAGTGAAATCATGAGTACTGCATGCAAGGGAAAGCAAAAAGGAAAATCAACCAGCACTCGACCGAATGAAAATCTTCTTGATTCTCGAAGTTCATTGCCTTCACCATGCAGTACGGGTACTTAATTTGGAGACCCCTAGCTAGAACATGTTGAATTCAAAGTGTCAACTACTTGCACTACTTATTCAAACAAATATGTACCTCGTTAAATAATGTTAATTATTTGCTTGCTTTTTATATTTTTATTTCTTGGCTCTCTCTCTCTCTCTGGGGATAGGCGCTTGCGTTTTGTATGCATGAGTACTGGATATTGACCAAAAGACGTTGGACAAAAAATAAATTAAACAGCGCTCGAGATCATAAAATGTGAAAGGAACAAATTAAAGGGATCGAATGGCACTGATCACATATATCGGCGCCACCGGCCTAAGCTAAGTAAGGGGACTAGACAATATATATAATTGTTATTCCTGAGATGAATATATATGAGACTGGCCTGAATGGAAAGATCCATTATTCCATTGACCAGCTATATATATATATATACATACATATATATATATATATATATGTATCAAAGCCAATTAAGCATATATGATGAGTCGGCCTGCATATATGCATGCTTGAAAGACAAAGCTAGCTCAATATCGAGCAGTCACGGCGCTTGAATTCAATTCGTTGAAACACCTTTGGCATGCAATACCCCCAATTAACGAGCTTTCCTTCAAAAGATGGCTGGCAGCTTGTATTTACTTAAAAGGACAAACGAAACATCTTTAGAAGGTGGCTATCGTCCTTATTGATCATCTCTTGATGCAGGAAAAAGGAAAAGGAAGGGAGTGGGTATGGGGTTTAAGTTTGATGGGAATTAAGGATTTTCTTCCAAAATGAAAATGTTGCCTTAACCCAACAAAAAATAAAAATAAAAAATCTATACTCAAAAGCAAGAAAGCTAGAGACAGAAGTCTTATGTGGTGAGTTCTCTCTCTCTCTCTCTCTCTCTCTCTCTCTCTCTCTGCAACAGATTAAGGTTGGGTTGAATCCAAACGCTGAAATGAATGAAACAATGAAGCAAAAGTAGTGTAATAGTGGCCACCATGCATATCTATTTACCACAAAAAATGGAACCTTTGTTATATATCGATATATATATCGTGAGTACTGTTTCACTTTATAGGATGAGGTTGGAGTTAGGCCCTCCTTTAAAGTGTGCACAAACTACTCAGCAAAGCGACCTTAGAGTACTGCTGACAGAAAAATGGAAGCAGCAACTGCAAGCTAGCTAGCACACTTCCCTAGCTATATATATATATACATAATATCGTGGCAGTGACTAGTAGTTCTCATCATCTGAATCAGACGCAAAAATAAAAAAGCTATATCCAATCCATGACAGATGCTGCATGGGTACTACTGTTCATCTCCCTTTCCTTTTTTCTTCCTTTGGATTTGATATATATAATGGCTTACTAGCTGTTCATCATCTTCCATTGTTATATCATGAGACCATATATAGTACGACCACTGTTAATGCAGGAGATAAAAAAGTGAGCGCTCTCTCTCTCTCTATCACATACACACAACAAACCTTTTGCTTTACACGAAGGTTTATCATATGAGTACTCCGTGAGAGAATAGGAATGTTGGAGGTGACCCGTACGAAGCATTTGAAGAAATTAAAATGATCAACCACTTGAGAATTCCACGGACGGAGCTAATTAATATATTTGATGATGATGCCATATGCATGCATGTGGTGCCAAGCTGATACGTACTCCTGCGCGCTTATAAACAGGAAATTAAGACAACTATATATTAAGAATATTAGTCATTAATATTCTTAATTAAAGAGTATAAAAAAACACTACGTACCCACGATGATTATATTACACAGATAATGAATTAGTGATTTATTTTTTATTGACTTTCTCCTTAATTATATATAATCGTTGAATTCTTGCCATGATGCGTTGGCTGCAGCAGGATGTGATGGGCTAATTCATGATTGATGATCTCATTGAGTACTACAAGTGGTATCTCCATCAAGTATATATATTAGTAGGAATGACTTTGACCAGTGGAGACAAAATATATATCTTAATTATATATATATATATATGAACAATATATATATATAAATAAAAATTACACAACCGCATTATAAAAAAAATATATTTTCTTACAAATACAAATTTTACAACACGTAAAAAAAGCCATAACCCAGTTGAAAAACTTAGAAATAGCACAAAAAATGTATCTTTTCACACAAAAAATACGTACGTAAAATTGAGAAGACGTAAACCTAAAATAAAAAAATACAAAACCCCGTGGACTTGAAAACTCAAAACCACATGAACAAATATCCAACTGTATGAGAAAAAATCCAACACGAAAAAGTTAAAACTCTTGAGAAATATATAAATTTTTTACAAAAAATACAAAAATTCCACAACATGCAAACTCATGAAACACAAAAACTTCATGGAAACCCATAAAAAAAATATACATTCTCAAAAAAATACACAAATTCGAAGACAGAAAGCGAACACAACCGCATGAGAAAAAAACTGAACTCAAAAAAGCTAAAACTCACGAGAAAGATATAAATTTTTTACAAAAAAATACAAAAAATTCACAACATGTAAACCCATAAAACACAAAAAACTCATGGAAATCCATGAAAAAAAGACATTCTAAAAAACAATCCAAGAAAATAACCAACAAAACCGTGCAAAAAAAAATTTGATGAAAAATACAAAAAAATATACAAACTCAGATCATACAAACCCATAAAAAATATATATTTTCACAAAAAATGCGAACCAATAGCAGGAATTAAAAAATCCACAGAAAAACCCAGACGAAAACACAGAACAACCCAGAACATGTAAACGAAAAAAAAAATCCCAACCTTACAGAGAACAAACTTAAAGAGACATCAACAGACCGCAAGAAAGATATAATTTTTTACAAAAAGTCCACAACATACAAACCCATAAAACACAAAAGACTCATGGAAATCCATGAAAAAAGACACATTCTAAAAAACAATCCAAAAAATACACAACCAACAAGACCATGCAAAAAAAAAATGGCAAAAAATACAAAAAAAATTTATACAAACTCAAATCATACAAACCCATAAAAAAATATATATATTTTCACAAAAAATGCAAGCCAACATCAGGAGGAAAAAAAACTCATAGAACAACCTGGACGAAAATACAGAACAACCTAAAACATGTAAACGAAAAAAAAAAAATCCAACCTTATAGAGAACAAACTTGAAGAGACACCAACATAAGTTAAAACACAAAGAGAAGAGAGAAGACGAAAAGAAGCGGCCAATAGAGAAACCGAGAGAAAGTGAAAGAAAAAAGAAGAGAGAGAGAGATGAAGAAAAACAGAAAAAAAAAATAAGAAAGAGAGAGATAAAGACGAGGCGAATAAGAGAAGATAAAAGAAAGAGAGAAAAGATGGAAGGCAAATAAAAAGGCGGAAGGAAAAAAAAAAACATGCAGCCCTCTGACACTGCTACAGTAAAAAGAACAAACCATCCCTATGTAAACGGACACAAAAGAAAAACATAAAATGATAGGAAAGACAAAACACTAAAAAAACGGATGGGATGAACAGAAGACAACAATTTTACTATTCAACTCACTTATTTATTCAATATAGATATATGAGAATGTACAGGAATCGACTAGACCGATCGTCTCTGACGTGGACCAACTGCCAGATTCAAAAATCGGCCGAAACCGGTGAAGAACCGGTCGGCGGGCGAGAGGATTTGAAGGAAAACTGATATCGGCGGTTCGGCGCCGGTTTAAGCCCCTAAGAAACTGTTGAACTGGCCAAACCTTTCTTTTTTTTGAATATATGTATATTAAACGGCGCCATTTCACTTAAATGAGTGAAACAACGTCATTTTTAAAAGTGAAACTTAAAAAAAAAAAAAAACAAATAGAACGGCGTCATTTGTCTTTAAACCAAACGGCACCGTTTTGAATTAGGTTTCATTAAACACTCTCCCCTCTTCTTCTTCTTCCTCGCGTCTTTTTCTTCCTCTGTAATTTTAAATTTTAAACTTCTACTCTCACTTGACAATGAACGCGGCATCCCTCCTCTGTCACAGATATGCTAATGGCAGATCGAAGAATCAAACTACGCCGCATCAAGACAAATAATATCAATTTTCTCTCTCCAATCGAGCAGTTTTGACCGGTGTTAAGCTCTCGTGACGTCGATAGGGTCTCAATTTTGCGCCGAAACCATATGTGTACAACCCTATAGATATATACATGGATTGAATGTAAATTAATAGTACTCGTGTCTTAGAATATTCATTTTTAATTCAACCACACAACTTTTTTTTGTTTATTTTGAAACAAACCACAACTTATTTAATTGACATGACTACGCAAGAGATCATGATCACGTAACTGAAACAAATAATTAATTTCTCCTCAAAATATGATGAATTAGTTAGAAGGCGACAAAACTAATCTTGACATAAACTAGTCTATGAACGTCTTAATCCTGAAAAAAAAAAAAATATTTTTCTTCTTCTTCTTTTTGTTAATTGTGTGGGTCATAGCATCACTAGGGGATAAAATAATTAATCAACAAAGCTTATAAATAATATCGAGTGGATTCATTTGGTAGTACTACTGCTCTCTTTAATTATATATATATATATATATATATATATATAGGTCTGAATTTCCATAATGCATGCTGAGCTGATAAAGTTGCACCGATCCCTCGATCAATCGGTCAAAAGCTAGCTATATATTTATCTAATTATTATTGTAATTGCATTATTATAATTAATACTGCTATATTTATTATTATTATTATTATTATTTGGGAAGCCTTATATTAATTAAGAAAAGATGAACCCCCAAGATTTAAGAACATATTATAACCATCATTATTTCTGAATTTATAGGATTAATATATAAATAAATAACTTTTTGGATAGGTTTGGGTCGATGATCCATTGATCTGAGACGTCGAACCTGATCATACCTTCCTGATCATGACTACTTTTCTAATAAAAACCATATACGTACCCAGAAAAAGTTCTAAGGCAGCACAGGGTGCATCAGCATGACAGTGTATGGCATATAATAATTCGTTCGTGATGAGACCGACCCCATGCCACCTTGAATATGATACCATGAGATCAGAATTAGGTCATGATCTACTAAATATATATAAAATATTGATCAAGGTCTGCGCCTACCATATATAATTATTTTATATATAGACATATATAGTTGAGAATCATAAATGCATGCTTTTTATTTGACATTATTAATGTGCGTGGGATTGACCTTATAATTAAGTATAAGGTGGGGTTTCATGATCACCGTACTACCCTGGCCTGCCGGCCGGCGGTGCTGGAAATCCATCTCATTTTCACATGGATTTGTCCCCTTCATCTTGTCTTCATCCCTAAACCATTCTTTTTTATTTTTTTATTCTAATCTCCATAATCTTATAATTAGTTGTAAGGAATCAATGCTACTAGCTGATTTAGATCTCATGCACGCATTGACACTATAAAAAAATTATTTATTTACTGTTAATTATTTTTTATTAAAATAAATCTATTCTCATCTTAAATAATTCGTTATAAATATTTATTTTTCTTGTAACATGGAAGACTCGTGACAGCAGGGGTACGTAGTCTATATATCCCAACCGATTTCTTCATTGGAAGTTTTGGGCATCTCCAGTACCTAATTACCCTTTTGTTATTTTGCATCTAATTCTAAATTTACATCCTTGTGTTGGTCAAATATATGTTCCCACGTGCTTGCTACCTATTTGACCCAAAATAACAATAATTAATTATCTCTCGTGTGGAATTTTGTCGCCACTGATTCGATCCTTATTCCAATTACAAGCTAAAGGTTTTAAATTTTGGAATATTATACCCATCATCTCCGCACACTACATATTATTTTTATTTTTATTTTTTTAATTTGTTTTCTCTTACCAAATATAATATATAGATGATGAGTAGAATAATTCAATTAATTTAAGAAGAATAAAATCTAAAATAATTAAAAATAAATGTGGTATGTGGTATATGGTGTGTAGAATGATGAATAACAAAACTCTTAAATTTTTGCCTTGGCATTCTCTGGTTTTTCCAATGATTTAATTGAACATATTACAATCCATCATCAGACATGCATGTTGTTAATTATCTTAAGCATGTGGTTATTAAGAGCCTTGCAAGGTACAAGCACCAAACCGCATATTGATGCTGACATGAATTTTTTTATTGGAAAGAAAAAAAAAATTTAAGAGAAGAAAAGATCATCTATCTCATGAAAATCATTTCTGTCTTTATTTGTACTGTTTTATTAAATGAATATCTTACATATCAATATCAGTATGTAATTTGGTGCGCGAACTCGCTTGCAAGAAGACTGTTCTAGTTATTAATATTTCAAAATGGAAAAAAAAAAAAATACCGTTAAGCTGGGCTGCCCAATAGCGAAGCCCACTCCATGATTATTGTTGTCTATTACTGTGTAAGATATTGGGTCAGGTTCAAGAAGTCCATGCTCCTAAACACCAAAACCCAGTCCAGTATTTCCCAGCCCATCTCGATACAAAACCTTGACGGTTTTAGTTACATTGGGAGGATCAACGGATAGTATCGAGTCATCGACCCTTACAAGCTAATCGTAGCCTTTAACTCCTTATCGAAACCACTATAAAACCCGGAGCACTAAACCCTATAACGTTTATTCATCATAGCCAAAAACCGGTGAGTGCGGTCTCTTCGTCGTCGATCTCTAGGTAAAATCGTTCAGTTTTTCCATCCACAGACATGTAATCACCCTAAACTCCTTATGCTTTTGTGTAATATGGATAGATCTGTTCTCATTTTTGCCGGACTTTTGTTTTCTTAAAGTGTGCTGTTTGGATCCGAGTTGGATTTAATTTCAATGCATGCCTTTTCACTCTTCTATTTATGAGATATAACTTTTTGTTTTCCTTTGTATATTAAGTTTTAACGCTGTTCTTCATTGTATATGTTTGGCTTCCCTTCACGCTGTGGGCATATTGATATTGCTCATCTCCATGATGTTAATGTGAAAACTACCCTTAAAAGATTTTGGTGAGTAATCAAGGCTGGAGTCTCAAAAGGGGCTCTTTTTGCCAAAACCCTACGATGGGGTTTTGGAAAGAAACACCGACGAGCCCGAGAATTGGCGTATTCTAATGCCATAGGCCTTTGGTTGGGGAGTTTTCCTACACATCTGCGGAGCTTGTGCTAATATCCTGTGTTTCATTATGTGCAGGGAATCTCTATATGTACACGCCTTTATTGCATTAATAAAAAAAGATTTATTAAACTAGCAAACGGGAACTCCATTATTGTTGTTTTAAAAGTAAGGAATTGTGAAGCAACAGAAGGCACTAAATTTATTTATTTTTCTTTCATTTATGCAAAATTTCAAAGAATTTAGATAAGTTATCGATATTTTAAGCTCATGGCACTCTTTTGCTGTAAAACCCTGAAGTTTTTTTTTTTCTTTTCGTGGAGCTCTTATTAATTATTTTGATGGATTTCAATATTTTTTCAGAAAATTTCAGCAATTAAAGTGATCGAACATGTTCGATTATGTGAGTTTGAATTTTTTATGATAGATTTTTACCTTTATTATTGAGTTTTGTTAGCTTTGCAGATAGCAATAACAAGAAGAAATCATGTCTCATCGCAAGTTTGAACACCCAAGACACGGTTCTCTGGGGTTTCTGCCGAGGAAACGAGCCTCCCGGCATAGAGGAAAAGGTTTCTATTGCTAGTTAGATATCTATATGTTACTGATCAAAAAAATAAAAGTTAGATATCTATATGTTGCACTCGTTTGAGGCATCATTCCTTTGATTTCGTTATTGACTTCAGAAGTTGCTTGTTACTAAACTGTTGTGGGAACTTTCTCTCTGTTAGCAGGAAAAAACCTCTGTTTCTGTTATATATGATAATTGTTTGTCCCTGGGTGTTTTTGCAGTGAAGGCCTTCCCCAAAGATGATCCAACTAAACCTTGCAGATTGACTGCTTTCCTGGGATACAAAGCTGGAATGACTCATATTGTTAGAGAAGTTGAAAAACCGGGATCAAGTGAGTTTCCCCGTTGGTCAATTGATCCTTTTTTGTTTCTTTTTTATTGTTCATTGAGTTATACTAGAATACAACTGGATGATATGTTTTATCTGCTAATAATATAGTTCATATAAACCTATGGCAATATTGAGATCTATATTTTCCTTGGTCTTCCCTTTTCAACTTTGGTACTGTAGTTGAAGTTTGAGCATACTGAATAATTTTTCTTTGCTGACCAGACTTTTGTATCATACTGAATAATGGTATTTATTTTTTTTGAGAAAGTCGGGCAACTTGGAGAGTTATAGGGAAACTCATTGAGGCCCCCATTTGGATACAGAAACGGTTTCATCTCATCTCATCTCATCATTACAACTTTTTCAAATCCGAAAAGAATAATAATATTAAAAAAAAATATTCTAACAATATTTTAGTCAACTTTCAACTTTTATCTAAAACCATTTAATCTCATCTCACTATCCAAACGGGGCCGAATGTATTTTGAAAGTAATACAATGGATTTGTTTTATTACAGTTTTTTTAATTGTATTGTAGCTCAGTTTCTTCATATTCTGCTGTTTCAAGTAAAAATGCGTTTCTTTCTCTGTTTATGTTTCCTAAATTATTTGATAAATGATATCACGTGTCAAAATGTCAACTTAGTCTTGCTAAAACAAAGTCATTGAAAAATGCCTTCCTCTCCAGAGCTACACAAGAAGGAAACGTGTGAAGCAGTAACTGTTATAGAAACACCACCTCTGGTCATAGTTGGTGTTGTTGGTTATGTCAAAACGCCACGTGGTCTTCGTTCTCTGAGTACCGTTTGGGCCCAGCATCTTAGTGAGGAGGTGAAGAGGAGATTCTACAAGAATTGGTGCAAGTCCAAGAAGAAGGCTTTCACCAAGTATTCCAAGAAGTATGAAACTGAAGATGGGAAAAAGGACATTCAGGCACAATTGGAGAAAATGAAGAAGTATTGCACCTTGATTCGTGTTTTGGCCCATACACAGGTATTCTAGCTTAGCATCTGTATGCAACTAAACCATCTTTTCCATGCTTGTAAGTTGCATGTGGGTACCCTTGCCCTGAAATAAACCTTTCTTATTTATTTGATCCTTTCCATTTGATTTTTATCAGGTTAAGTTACAATCCATCTTTTTTCCCTTGGCATTTACAGTCCTCACTGCCATCTTGAGCTCATCTCCAGTTTGCTTTATTTGTTCCGTGCTACTTAGATGCAAATTATCAAAGTCTATCTAATGGTTGCATTATCTTTTTTGGTTTGATTTTGTAGATAAGAAAATTGAAGGGACTGAAGCAGAAGAAAGCTCATTTGATGGAGATCCAGGTGAATGGTGGAACTGTTGCCCAGAAGGTTGACTATGCTTATGGTTTCTTTGAGAAGCAGATTCCTGTTGAGGCTGTTTTCCAGAAAGATGAGATGATCGACATAATTGGAGTGACCAAGGGGAAGGGGTATGAGGGTGTTGTGACCCGTTGGGGTGTCACCCGTCTCCCGCGTAAGACGCACAGAGGGCTTCGCAAAGTGGCCTGTATTGGTGCTTGGCATCCTGCTCGGGTTTCGTTTACGGTTGCCAGGGCTGGACAGAATGGTTACCATCACCGCACGGAGATGAACAAGAAAGTTTACAGGCTTGGGAAGGCAGGCCAAGAGTCTCACTTGGCCATGACTGAATTCGACAGGTTTGTTACCTTCTTGATGTTGTCTTTTGTCCTCTTTTGGAAATATCAAAATCCAATTTGGTGGATTAGTCTAGTTATTTCCTTTTCTAGTTAGTTGTTGGGTCCTGTGTTCTTCTAGTGATTGTTTGGGAAGTTAGATTTGATGAGAAATTTCTCATATTTCAATTTTTTCATCCAATCATATTATCGAATCATTACAACTTTTACAAACTTCCATTTTACTACTGTTTAAAATATTTCACTGTTATTTATAGAATTTTCATCTCATCTTATTATCCAAACATACCCTAAAGTCTGCCTATTTTTATGATCAGGACTGAGAAGGCAATTACTCCAATGGGAGGATTCCCCACTATGGTGCTGTGAAGGAGGACTATCTTTTGATAAAGGGATGCTGTGTAGGCCCTAAGAAGCGAGTGGTGACCTTGAGGCAGTCACTCTTGAAGCAGACGTCAAGGGTTGCAATGGAGGAGATTAAGTTCAAGTTCATCGATACATCGTCCAAGTTTGGGCATGGCCGGTTCCAGACAACTCAGGAGAAGGACAAGTTCTATGGGCGGGTCAAAGCTTGATTTGCTAAGTCAGAGATCTGTTTGTACTCTTTTTTCATAAATTCTGATGTCTTTGTTCCTCATTTGTTCTATGGGCATGGGGTTTACTCATGCGGTGTGTGGAATTGTGATGCATACGGTGGTGGTGCATAGTTTTGCTCAATTGATTTTCTTGGCTAGCACTAGCAGGGGAGTAGTTTCCATTGACAATGCCGAAGTCCTTGCTTGCTGTGTAAAACAAAAGATGATTTTGGCCTCCAAATTAGTTCAGGTGATGGATAAGCCCTAGAAATCCGAATTCTTTTAAGATAAGCAAGTTAAGTAGAGAGAATTAATTGAAGAGTTGTCCTCGATTATCGAGATTTAAGAGTACAGAATCGTGCTCTAATTTCATACTTTTGGAGGTATTAACGCATATATCTGAGTCATAATTATACGGTGAATTCTCGATTCCACGACTTGTTCAGTGGAAAGTCCAGACTGCTTACCGCACATAGAAAATCCTATTGTGGAACCAAAAAATATAGGACTGAGATTACATCATACTGCCCATCTTTGTCGTCAAAAAGCTTTGTAGGTTTAGGACTCTGCACATGACTGACTCTCATAGAATCACGATCCTTGCAGTTATAATCTTTTTACCTTTCCCCTCGTAACATGTTAATTAAAATCAGACATGATGATCTGTTCGAGATATCATTTTTGGTTGGGACCACTGAAAAACCAATACCAAATATGACAGACAACACATGAGCACGCCAAGACACTTTTCAAAAGAGCATGAAAAATTATTTAAAAATGTCAAATAATTATAGACCTACCAATATCATTACTATATCAAACAATATCTTTCTATTTCTTTATTTCTTTCTTTCTTTCTTTCCTATCCAGTCTAATAAAAAAAAAAAAAAAAACCAAAATAATTAGTAAATCCTATTTTACTTGTATTCAACCACAAGCATCATTCCTTACACACGGAGAGAGCTGAGAGATAGAGGGAGGTGGGCACATGCATAAAAAAGTGTGGGGTCACTGGTAAGTGAGCCAGAAGAGAGAAAAGGAAAAGCCATGGAGGTGATAAAGAGGTAAATAGAGCAAGGAGTTTTAGTACTGCAGCTACTGCTACCAGTATTATTAATTTTTTTTTTATTCTTTTGCTTTGTAAAACCATGAGATATTTGGTTGCTAAATTGTTGGGAAAGTAAAAGGTTGCTTGAGGTGGAGACTTGGGTTGAAACTGAAAAAAAAAAGAAAGGAGAAATATATGGTTAATCGAATCTATTTTTCATCCTCTTCTTTAGCGTGCTTTCATGTCACGGGGCCCTTCTTCTCTTTTAGAAAATGTCTTATATGGAAATCGAAAACAACCATCTTTTTTGAGGTTACTTTTTTGCAGGAAATGGGTATTGTTTATGCCGAAATTGAAAATATATATATATATATATATATGTTCATATATGTTGTAAATGTAGACCACGTTCTTAGATGCTCAATTTAAATTATATTCTTTGTTGGAGGCTAGGCTAGCTGAAGAGTGACGCCATAAAGGAGGACTCTCTTTCTCCCTCGGCTTTGGGAATTTGTTTTTTTGTGATGTTTTCTTTTTCGTGGGTGGGGGGAATTTATTGACTTTTTTTTAAGTTATTTTCCTCACTCGATGCTGAGATCGATACGGCCTCTGTACACGTAACATGAAATGCTTTTTTGGATGAAAATGATGTTTCTTTTCAGATGTTAAGAACTTGCTCTTTTGGAGTAGTTCAAGATGAGCTTTCATATCATTCATTCTCAGACATGGTGATTGCCTTGTTGAATACAGAATTTTACTCAATGCATTTTAGGCAAGGAGCCTCTCTTTCTTTCTCGCTGCTATTGGATGGTTTTAATCATTCATATCGTAATCATTGTCCTTTTCTTTATCAGAATACTCCCATTTTTGTTTTAAGGGATGGAAATATTAGCCTGAGTGTGTTTGTCTGTGAGAGGGATTGGATAGAGGCAGTGCAATTTTTCTTGTTAATTTGCTAAAAAAATAAAAAATAAAAAATAAAATGAGATTTTGGAAATAACACAGCTGCCGGGTTCAGCGTTCCTGCCAAAAATTATGGGTTCCTCTCAACAGGTTATTTTAAAAGGAATATGAGGAATAAATGAGGTCTATACCACACCTTTTTCTAGCCATGTTCTTTTTGCCGCAGACCCATTTCTTTCTTCTCTTGAATCATGGCTGTTCTGGTACTGCATAGCTGTAAGGTGTCCAACATTGTTCTCTCTCTCATGATTATTCTGTGTTTTCTTTCTTTTGTTGCTGTGATTTCTTCTTCTTGTTAGATGTGTGGGGATCAATCCAATACCTGCTGAGTGCCAATGTCTAGGAATTCAATATGTACAATTATATATATGCATACACCTATATACCTTGCATCAGCCTTTGAGATTATTATAGTCTTAAACATTATGTGGCAGCTTTTTCTTTCTCTGTCTTGTTAATTTTCTTGTGGTAGATTGATTATATGAGATTATGTGAGATACTGTCACCTTTTCCATGATTACATCCGAGTGGTTATTTTGGATACAAAATTGATCAGGCATTGATGCTATAGAAGAGACCTTTAACCTATCCATGCTCAAGTAACCCATGCGTACTCTTATATTATGTAATATGTATTAATCCCGCCCAATGATAATTTAGTTATAATCATATTTTTTGTGAAAATAAAAAATAAAAAAAATAATGCATATAATAATTTTTCATATTCATTTTAGAAAGGCTATTCATTGTGGTGGGTTGGAAAATCATTACATAAATTACTCTCCTTGCCAAGATCTAGATGGGTTAATGTGGGTTTATGGTTTGGGCTAGAAATTGCCTCCTCAACGAAATTTAGCATAAAGGTGACTACTTTTAAAAGCAACAATAGGCCACCCTTGTTTTGGCTCCGTAGACAGCAAGGTCCCTTCTTTTGATTTCTTTAAGCTTGCTTCTTCAGACAAGGTATAGTATTCATTCAGCTAGGCATCAGGATCATGAGCATCAAAACACAAAAAGAAAAGCGTACCACTGGGATTATCATATAACTTTGTCTTTACATTTTCTATTGGGTATAAAGCTAGCTGGGTTGAACTGTGTTCTTTAAATAATGCATTGAGAAGTGTGGGTGTCTTGTTTTCCCAGAGCAGGTAAACTATTTAGTTGGAGGACTAAATAACAGGCACCCTTCTTGTATCACAGGACCGAAATAAGGCTTTCTATCTCCTTATACGGGTTAGTTTGCATTGCCAGGGTTATGATATGTGAATTCACACGTTATTACACCAAAAGAATAGTATCATCAAGCATCTTGTTGCAAATTCTTGGTAAGCAATGAATTGTGTTCGTCATATTCTTGTCTACCTGCCATTGGCAATTCATTTCTTGCTTTGCTTCAGAAAATTTTAAAATTAGATCCTCGTACTCTGCTTTCAAGTTTAGTACTCTGTTACATCAGTACCTATTGTACTCTTGCTTGCTCATAGCATCTCAAAACAATAAACTGGGGATAAGTGGAGGGATGCCACTGTTCAGAGTGATTTTCATTTGGAATCGGTTAAAGTTTCTGATCTTCTACAACTTCTATTTGGCAGTGAATGTCATAAATAGCAATGAATTTGTCTCACATTTCTGATGATGGTTATAGATATTTCTGTAGTCTGTGATTTTTGTGCATCTAATGGCAATGAGAAACAATGTGGAAAGATTTCTAATATACGTGTTTACAAAATGGTTTCCAGCTATTGCTTTCGTTTCTTCATTTTTTGAAGAACCTTTTAGGTTTCACTGATGCATCTACAATTTTAGATTTCTTAGGTCATTGTACTTTTAAAAAATTAGATCTATCTGTACTAATCTTTCAATAGAATCCGTGGAAAATAGTACATTGTTGACTCAGTTTTTAGGCATAAGTTACTTTGGGGAGTCCAGAAAAGAAGCAAGATGCGAAATAAATCCTGCTACTAAAGAGTACATTATCTGGTCTTATGAAAAGCGTATGTCCTATATTTGAAGGCATATTACCTGGTCTAAAGAAAATTTAGCGAAAGTCCAGAACACATTGGAAAGTTAAATCAGACATTTAAACTGTCTCTGGATTTCATCTCATAGGAAATGCATTTTCACTAAACTTTGGTTTCTCATTAGTTTCAGAAACAAATTTCTAAGATAAATCCCTGTGCATTTGATTATGGTTCATCTTAGTTATCCTACTCATCTGAGGGCGGTTTGATCATTGCACAGAAATCAATCCTGATAAGTTTTTTCTGCATAGAATTTGGCATGAACAAAGAAACTTTATCCCAAAGCATTAATATGAGCCCAAGTGGTACTTGAGATTGCATAGTCTACCTTTATATTATCATTTTGTCGAGATGGCTACTCTTGTGAGTAATTCGTTGCTGTTTTATATTGATTCAGAGGACATGTTATTTACATAAAAAGTGGAAATTAATATGAAAATTTTTATTTTCTTGGGATACCAAAGTGGTCTCTTAATAAATGCTTCAAGGTTCTGTCTGTTCCTTGATTTGAAACTCTGTCCAGCATGGGATTTATTGTTTCTTATTATCAATGTTGATATCTCTTCTTTTCCACTTGTTTTAGGTCTACTGACTATTTGCAAATGAGCAAAGATACTTTTATTGAAGAATCAAGAGTTGTAGCCATGATTGAATAGAATGAAATATGTCTTAAAAAAATCGCAACCAGTTAGCTCCATAGCTGTATTTTCTTCTCCCCTCTGCCCCCTTCGGAAGAAAATAGAAGAGGAAACAGAAAACCTAGCACAGTACGACTATGACTGACTTTGGTTCTGAAAGATCAAAGCCATGGAATACATACACAAGTTCAGACCCAAACCCATCTCAAACAGGAGTGAATCAGGAAGCTCCATGGAAAAGCTTTGGAACATCCATGAATGCCATCTCATTTGGTTTTGTTGCAACGGCTATCTTGATATCAATGTTTCTTATAATGGCCATTTTTGAACATCTGTTCAGGCCAGGTCCTTCTTTCTCTTCACCTGAAAGTATGGCCAATGGTTCTCCAGAATCCAGACCTATAGAGAAACTTCAAAAAGAAAGAGTGAGTCTTATCTCTATTCCATCATGTTCTCAAGTAAATTTTATGCAAAAGGCATTTTATTTTTTATTTTTTGATAAGTTGCGAAAGGCATTTTATGTTGGGTTTACTTCATAGTACATTGATATTCTAATATGTCTTGTGATTGCCTGCATTTCCGATCTTTTCTAAATTTTTTAATTAAGTAAATTCTCTTTAGTGTTTGTAATAGTCAAATTGCGGCTGCTTTAGTGCCTAAATAACATAAGTCCTCCTAATGTCTAATCAAAATACTAGTCGATATCCAGTATCTTTATGCTCTTCCATTGGTTTGATAGTTTCCAAAGATGAAGAAAATGGATCTTGTGAGTCTTTCTTGTTCTGATTTTATGTAGAAACAAACACAATGCCAAATGAAATCATTGAAATTGTCTTAGCATCTTGTTTCGAGAGATTCACTGCCTTTTTAATCAAAACAAAACCCCTAGAATAAGGGTCACAGAAAAATAGTTTCATTTAAAATATTTTAAGAATAAGAATGTTGTCATTCCTGCAAGCATCTTAGAATACAGTCAGAAAAGAGAATTTACTGTCTAGTTTGTCTATTTCTCCAATTTCTCTTTGAGGCTGAAATGATAGAGATGCCCTCATTATAAATAGACTGTCATTTATCCTGCTAGAGATAGTTGTGGTTTTCAAGAGTGAAGGTGATGCAATGTAATATTTAGAGCAAGTAATTCTCTGGAATTTAGAGAGTGCCCTTTATATTTCTTTGAACTAAAATAATTTGGTCACTTTTGATACAGGTGTCTGCATTGTATGCATCCGATTTCTCAGTGTTGATGCCAGGACAGCACTGTCCCACCTACATTGCACAACCTGCTCCTCTGCCCTGCCCAAGGGAAGGGACATATTGGCCTCCTCATGAACATAATTTTGTACTTCCATAGTATATTATAGCTGCAATGATTGAAGCACCACAAAGGTTCAACTTATATTTACAGAACAGCCAACTCTCCTCAATGTCTGAATCATCTAAGCTTAGATATTGTATCTTGAATCCTGTTTGTTGGGAGAACTTGCTATCCTGTAGGATTTGGTAAACCTTCTGAGGGATGTTGGTGAAATCAGATCTTTCTCCTCATATCTACCAAAAACTTTACACTGCATTTCCTACCTTTCAGAATGTAGATTATCAAGATAAAATGAACTGCACACATCATGGGTGCAGGGACGGTTTACATTTTGTTCTGTGGTTTGTATCTAGTTAGCTTAGCTAGGCGGCTCAAGAACTCAACCAAGTTGACCTATCAAGCATGAGCCATGGGAAAAGCTCTCTACTCTCGCGTTGCCATAACATCTGTAAACCATCATGTTATGTGCTTTGATTGAATGACTTGTATTTGTGCGACAAAGTTTATGGTGCTTGGTGGTGCCTTCCACATGTGACTGTTGGGACTTCTTAACTCTTTTAACATTTAAAATTTTAATTATTAATTATTAATTTTTTATTTTATTTATAGAGATGTTAAAAGGTATTGAAACTCGATCAGATTTCAGGACCATTTGTAAGACTTTCTTGAACATTTAAGAGAGAGAGAGAGAGAGTCCACTGTTGTTGGATTTTTAGAATGTCTTCAGGACAAAACGTTTCATCTTTCAGTGTGGCACAACTTTCTTGGTAGTCTCCCTCTAAACCTTCGGCAGAACAAACAAGATATTGCAGTCCAAGTAGCAGTATAAGCAAAGCCTCCTCCAGAAGGAACAATCCGGCGGCAAAATGGTTAGACGTTGGTGAACTTTAAACTTAAACAACAGATCGGACGCCACCAACCCGGGCATAAATTTAGAAACTCTATTTTTTTTTTCCCCCTCACAATAATAACAAAAAAGGCATCTCATTCAGATAGTTGGTTGACTTTTACTTTAGTGTTTGTCCCTCCATTTTAACAACCCCATCCACATAGATGGAGTTGCTACCTATACTTCAACGTAACTCCCCACCTTCGTCTCATTTTTCTTCTTCGTCAGGTAATATTACAGTCACTAGAGAATACTTAACCCGGAGAGAAATCCTGCCCTTCTCAACCACAAGCCTAGCCCCCGACACAACCCAATAACCTGGACTTTCCTGCGGCCCCCTCACCATTTCTGTTGTATCAACAAATTTCAGAAGTTTAGGCGCTTGGACAGGCACTGGAGGGCCTCCAGGGTAAACAGCTGAGTTTATGTTCACATCGGCTGGTCGTGGAGGTGCCTTCTGAACCGTTGTGAAATGATGGCTGATCAGTGTTGATATAAGTCCCGACTTTGGAGCTAACCCTGGAGATCCATCCCACTCGGGATGTTTCACAATCATAGCTCCCAAGACTGTCGAGAAGCGGAGTCTCAAGAAAAGAATGTTTTTAAAGCCATGGTTTTCAACCTGTAATTGGGCTCCAGTTACTATTGACAGATCCTCATCAGACTCCATCGGAGCAGTGCAGACATGAGAGAAGCTCTTCCATTGAACTTTCTCATAGTACCTACGATTAAAGGACTCTTGGCAGAAATCACCACTTGGATCATCCACGAGTTGGATGATTTTGGGAAGAGATGAGAGGTGCTGTAAGTGGATAGCCAGGAGGTTACTACTTTTACCTTCTAGATAAAGCCGAAGACCAGTCACTGGCTTCTTACCAACATCAACCTGTCATGAAATAAGTAAAAAAACAAGTTATGGTTTCAGCCGAGAAGAAATGAAAGCATAACAACTTAAAGATAACACACCACTTAACCCAAACTGGTTGGAAATTTGATTAGGATACGGATGTGCATGTCAGCATGTGAATGTAGTCAAACTTTTAAATGCATTGAATGGAAAAACAAAAGTTAAACAAGAGAAGAAGCTTTACTGGTGTGGTGTTCACATAAAGCTTGGGTCCCATTAAGCTAAATTGCAAAGATGGGCTGCTCTTCTGTTTTCTTTGTGGACCAAGTGGAAGGTCACTGAACACAGGTGCCCATTGCCTTGGCAGTTGAAATTCCAAAAATTGGTGGAGCTCTTCAATTGGAGGTTTATCTGCAAGAACAGAAGCCAGAGAATGAAAACATTTTCAAATTGTTGGTTAATGGAAATTATCACAAATATATTCTAATAGGCAAAATAGGAAAAGGTAGGCCAAGAACAAAGCTTTCTTATTTGACCCAATACCGTTTCCAGACAGAGCTTAATGTATATTGATGCATTTCGTATCAATTGAAAATAAAATATAAACCATCAACTGTTCAACTGAGAGGTGATTGGAATAATAGGATTCAATTTCTTAAAAAAGAAAATTCTCAAAAGTGTTGATGAAAAAGTAAATTAATGCAAAGATAACAAGGATCGTGCCTACATCGTAAATAAAGATTTATGGCATGGCTCAAGAATCCACTCCCTGGGACTCCATTCAACAAAGAGGTGACTGGGATAAATGACATCGAGATCGCATCAGGCTCGGACTGGACAGTTTGTAACCACTCATCATGAGATAGGTGTCTACTATCACTTCCACCTCTCCTCTTGCAAATGCTTAGAATATCCTGCAATTAAACTAATTAAACAAATACATACAAATATCTAAACAGTTCATAGAATAATATTGTTCTCAAACCCTTTAGCAAAGTTCCTCAACTAGATTATCAGGAACATAAAGCAATAACAAACCTCCTTGTGTGAATAAGTACTTGATGGACTGATATCTGCAAACCTCAGCCGCTGCTCTCTGATTTCAACCTGAAATGAAAAATAGATAATATACCTTCAAGGAGAAATCTCCAAAATAAGCCTGTTTACTTCCCCCAAATGGATCAAAAAGTGCTTTTCAAAAGAACAAACCGCATTACCAACTTAAATAAGCATTATAAGGTTTTAAACTTAGAATTAGTATGTGTAACCATGTGATCAAAAGTTTCAGTAAATGCCCATGTCATCTTAAACCCATGAATGAGGACAAGCTCCCTATCTAATTCTGAGCCATAGAAATAAATCTCCTAAATTAAGACTGTTATATAATATCCTAGTTCAGTTCTGTGCAACCAAAAAACAAACTAAGATCTAAGGTTGGAGAAATGTTCTACTCAAATGTCAGCAGTATTCCTAAAACTAGAACTGCCACAGAAAATATGATCCTCTGGGTTTGTGCAAAAACTAAGGATTTAATGACACTGCATGACACGGCTCGAATGTAATCATTTTTGAGTTAAAATTACGGGAGTGGTTAAATTCATTGCAAACCTTTTCACTCTGGTAAACTCGTTCAGAAGCCATGCCATTTTGTCCATTGGCATTTAAAAACCTTTTATCTGCCATCTCCTTCAATCTTTTTTGTACATCAGCAGGTTGAAGAGTTGATGAATGCTGCTGCTTCATGTATATTACATCCTTCCCTCCCATCTTTACACCAACAATAATATGGGTACCAAATGTGTAAATAAACCTAGAATGATAAAAAAAAAAAAAAAAAATGTCAAAAATGCATTCCAATTCTTACAATGGTGTAAAAAGACCAAATAAAACTAGTCCAGGTAAACTCTAAATTTCACCTTGCCAGGGCAGCAGGTTCCCACGATGGTGGGACAGCTTTCTTAACATGATCACAGAGTACCAGCTGAGATTTCTCCAATGCAACTGTGTAGAGCGTGATGAACACCCCATCAAAAGCGAGGGTCTTAGTGTTGGCTGCATCTTTCTGCCAACAACCCGAGAATTCAAACATGGCATTGAAGAAGCCCGAAGGAATTTTTCCAGTCAAATTTACTTCCTGGTTGAACTGTTCTGACATCTGCAGAATATAGAGAAGGTAAGAGATGTCGCGACACCAGCCCTACATCTTGTCTCTATGAACCAAGAAGAAAGGAGACTAGGCTTGGTTTGGATAGAGAGATGCTTCCATCCCATCTCATCTCATCTCAATATCCAAATAACACAAACACAAACACTTTTCAATTTCAAATCTTTAATTTTTTCATCTAATCATTATCTAATTATTACAACTTTCTCATACTTCCAAACAAAACACAAAAAAAAAATTCAATTTTTTCAAGTCCCAAAACAAAAATAATATTCTAATAATATTTTAACTTTATAATATTTTTATTCAATTTTTTCTCTCCTTTCCCAAAATCTCATAAAACATTTTCACTCAAACTCTTTCACTACTATCCACAAACTATCTCAACTCATCTCATCTCATCTCAACTCACTATCCAAACTAGGCCTAAGGAGGGAAGAAGATATTAACATGAGAAAAGCAACGAGGTCAATCTCTTTCAAATTTAGGGTTTAGATTGCTCAAATAAGAACCACAAGTACCAAATTGACAGGAAAAAAAAAAATTACTAAGGACCAAATCATATTTTAGCGTAGAGTTTATGAGAATATATCTCTTAAGATTATAAGAAACAAAAAAAGATAACTGACATAAACAGAATCATGAATCAACTAGTTTCAAGAATAATGCTGCATGACTTTTCAAGACTTCAGTAAGGAAACAATACCTGTTGGAAAGAGAGGACGTCGGACCGGAACCGTGTGCGTTCCCCTTTATCACATTTTATCGATTTGGAAACGTTTGGGATCAAAATTCCACCAGGCAAAACAATCTCACGGCCCCCATCTCCGTCGATCTCAATCAACGGTGAATGCCTCGAATCTCCTTTGCAATACTTGAGCCTTATATCTTCTGATATATCATATCCACGCCCGATCGACCCGATTGCTATTTCAACAGCTTCAGGAGCTGGAACCTTAAGCGCCATTTACTCTATCATCACTCTTCTTCTTCTCCACTTGAACCAGATGCAAAATCTACCTATGGTTCCGATTATAAAATATGGCACACTTTCCACAAATAACTGTACTTAAACTCTCATAAAGCTCAAATAAGCATATTCAGCTCCAATTACACAAATGTAAAACATTTTTCAACAATGAAGTAGATCCAAACCGCACATACAGTTCAAAACATCAGCTCAAATTATGCAATATCAACAAATCTAGACAAAGTTCAATCTTTACATATCCAGTACAAACGATGCATATTTCAAATGTCGTCTCACAAAACAAAGCAAGTCGAAGCTCTGCGCACAGTACAATAATCGCATATTTAGCTCAAACTAACCAAACGTCACACATTTATAAATAAGATCTATACTGGCTTACTCGATCAAGGTAAATGCAGGTTGAGCTCAAATTTTAAACAAATTGCATAAATTTGTTCATGCATGTGACTGAAGCAGGAACGTCAATCAGTTGTCTGAGCGAGTCTTCAGCAAGAAACAAAGGCAAAAAATTTCAGCGAAGCTGACACAAAGTCGGGGAGGAAACGAAGCTCCTCGATCCGAAACTTCACCAAATCGCATTACGAAGCTTGAAGTCCCTAGCTTGAGGTCTGGAAATTCGGAGATGATTTTAAAGAGAGAGAAACTGGAATCTCACAAAGTGAGAAACGTGCGGAAAGCACGAGCGAGCGAAAGAGTGAGTGATGAAAGAGGGAGGGAGGGGGGTTTGGAATTTAAGAGCGTAAATATAGGGCTTGAACGAATTTATTTATTTAAAGAATAGAAAGTGTTTGACACGTCACGTGACTTTTACTTTGTTACTTTTTATTATTATTATTATTATTATTATATCAAAATGAATGAAAATTATAATACGGTAGTTACAATTTTATTTCTAATATTATTTTAAATTTTAAATCTTATAATTTTTAGCACATTAATAAAGTAGGTACTATTATATAAATAAAAATTAAAAATATAAACAACATTTTTCATTCAGATTTTGGGATTTGAAGTTGAAATAGGTAGATTTTAAGATTTAATATAAAAATAGGGTTATAAAGATTATTTAATCTATCAATATCTCTTAATTACCTTACGTACGTATGTTTAATTAGAGAAGAAGCCAGCGGAGCGGAGGGTGAAGGGAGGTGGGACGTCACGTACAGTCTACATATCGAGAGTCAAAAGTCTCCTCCGAGTTTTGAGTTTGAAGCTGGGATCGTGAATCTGAATCAGATCATGAGAAGTTAATAGAAAAACTAAAAGAGTAGATTTTTACACAATATATTTCATATTATATGTTGTAAAATAAAGATATTTTTATAAAAGAAAATATTAAATATTTTAAAAAATAAATTTATTTTTCGACAGTTTATATTGATACGTAGAAAATTACGAAATTTAAAATTCAAAATTTAAAATTTAAATTTTAAATTTTAAAACAAAACTAATAAATAGGTCTTGTAAATAAAACTGTAACTACAAGTAATACTACTCGTTTCTAAAATAATATTAATTTTATAAAGTATTTTATAGAAATATCTTTCTTTTTAAAATGTTATTATGTAAAATATTGTGAAAAATGATGTGTTTATCATTTTTTAAACTAAAATGGGTGGCAGTGAATGGTATTTAGTATTTACTACTCGATCGATCGATCGTGTGGTGCATGGGAGTTTGATTACTTTTTTTTTTTTTTTTTTTTTTTTTTCTTTTGGAAAAGAAAAAGTCTAAAAATAAGGGGGCCAGACAATCAGCTCTCCATCGTAGTTTCAGAGTCACGAAGATCCAGTACTAGTACTCGATCGTGTCCTATATATGAAAACCATATATATATATATATATAGAAAACATCAAGTGGGGAAGCGAGAGATTTTGGCAGTGCTCTGCAATTGCAAACCATTGCATATACAAGAGTGAAGGCCAGAGACGTAGAAGGAGACACATCCATCAAATTTAAAGTTAATTAAACAGATCGATCGATCTGTTTAAACAAAAACTTGTAAGAGTTTGGGGGTGTGCATGCATCATGTACTCATCATCATGTGTGTTAATTATTTAGAGGTTGAAACAGAAAAACCACCTTATAATTCTTAATTATTCCAATTAACCCCGCCGCCCTTCCCTTATCATCTTCATCATGTTTATAATTAAATTCCATCCGTCAAGCTGTACTTTGGCTTTCATTCATGAATTCGATCTTTACATGCACGCACTTGCTCCATCTCTTACTTCCATCCTTCAATTACGTACGTGTTCATGAATAGGCCAGGTTGCTCTTCTCTTAATGTTAATTATTAATATATGCTAATTATTAATTACGAATATTAAATACATGACATTAATTGTTTAATAATTTACTGAGCTAATGAAAGGTAGGTGCAGTACTAGAGTTTGATGGGGAGTTGGATACTTCGGTATCTGTTAGAACCAACGAGGACCTGAAGTTTATGCTGGATGAATATTATGACCGCCATGATCAAAGCCAAGGTACTGCAGGAACCCTAAGGCTCCGAGTCTTCCTCTTCCTTCCAACCCAATCATAGTCGACAATTACCAATTAGCCACTACGGCATCCTACGTTAATGAACCCGGCCATGCAATACTACTAGAGCAGCGTCATGTTGATGCCATCAATGGCGTTATCCGCACAACAACAACTAGTACTAGTACTGCTACTGCCCATTCTAAACTCACCTCCATAAATGCCAGTCGCGTCGCTTTTACTAGATCTTCCGCTTGCTCTTCTCCTCGTTCTAATTCTTCCCCAAAAGGCCAAAATATTGATACTCATGATCATGTGAATGACACCAACAGTAGTACCTGCATCTTCTCAAACGGCTGTAGCTATCTGCAGAATGCAGGTCAAGAAGTTCCTATGCATAAGGTCCACAGCTCCCCTAGCCTTTCCAGCCTCAACAACGTCTTCCAAAACCATGATAGCAATTTTCATGGTCTTGGCAACCACCTCTTTTATCACCACCACCATGACTACCAAAATCATCAAAAGTACGGCCAGCATGATCCAGCAGTACTCGTACCATGCATGGCAATCATCCTAGACCAACAAATATTGATCCTCGCAAAGCTACTATTGGCAGTCATGAAATGTTAGTCATCCGGAAGGGTCGAGTACACAGGGACTGGGACTGGGACTGGCCTGCTGACGGGTTATGGCCTAAACAACTATTACCCATCAAGTAGGCACAAAAGAGATTATCATCATCATCAAGGCGGAGGAGGCTGCAAAATGTGTGGGCATTTCGATGAATGCGGAATATTCTATGGATGTGGGACCATGGGTACTCTTCCTCGGAGTCCAAGAAAAGCCCCTTTGGGATAGATAGATAGAGAAGGGCATGCATGCATGGAAGGTCAGGCTCTCAAATCAATGGGAGTAGCTAAAGAGAAAATAGCTTGTAATACGGTATAGACGACTATTTTTGCGTCGTCCTATACAGAGTCTTTTTCCCCCTTCTTTTTGTATACATAACCGGCAGAGTTGCTGCCACTTGTACAAATTAAAATATTTTGTGTATATCATTACTCTTATTTATATATATATATATATATATATATATATATATAGACATGACAGAATTATTAATGACAAACATGCATGAAAATTCTACCCTCAAATCCTTCCTATTGCATTTAAGTAACAATTTTAAATAAAGTGCATCAACAGTAGTCCCCCCCCCCCCTCCAAGATTTTGCTACCAGGGGAAACTACTAAAATAGTCTTTTAACCACTATTTCTAATAGCATTCTTTCCCCAGAAGGCTAAAAAATGACTAGCTGTAACCCAACACCAAGAAATCCAATCCCCACAAAATCAATTCTTATACACATTAACAAAGAAAAGATGAGCGCCAAAAAAATATCCAATTTCTGCTCTCTCTCACTTGCTGTCAGTGAAATCTGCATCGATAACGTCCCCATCAGGTCCCTTGCCAGATGACTCTGAAGGGCCAGATTCACCACCAGGTGCAGGCCCAGGCCCAGCGCCAGCGCCAGCACCAGGAGCACCTGGTTGGTTGTAAAGGGACTGGCCAAGCTGCATAACTTCCTGATTAAGGGCTGCCATGGCATCCTTAATGGCTTGGGTTGAACCCCCTGAAATTGCATCCTTGAGCTCCCCAAGTTTTGCCTCCACCTTCTCCTTCACTGGGCCTGGAACCTTATCTCCCAGCTCCTTGAGCTGCTTCTCTGTCTGGTAGACAACAGAATCAGCCTGGTTCTTTGTGTCGATGGCATCTCTCTTTTCCTTGTCTTCCTTTGCAAACTTCTCCGCTTCCCTGACCATTTTCTCCACCTGAACATTTCAGACACATTTTAACTCAGTACCTTTCAGCTTTTGACCTAATGCTACGAAACCCAAAAAGAGTTCCTTGTAACTAGAAGCTCTCGCTGCAGTTCCAAGTACATCATAAATTAATTGATATAAACTTCACTATACTATTCACCTACAATTTATATTATAGCATACCTCATCAGTGGGCAAGGTGCTGGCACCGGTAATTGTAATGTCCTGCTTCTTTCCTGTTCCCTTGTCAACAGCAGTGACTGAGAGTATACCATTGGCATCAATGTCAAATTTTACTTCAATTTGAGGGACCCCACGAGGAGCAGGTGGGATACCATCTAGACGGAAGCTACCAAGAGATTTGTTGTCCCTAACAAACTCTCGCTCGCCTTGGAGAACATTAATCTCAACACTGGTCTGTCCATCAGCAGCTGTGGAGAACACCTCTGACTTGGAGGTCGGCAGGGTAGTATTTCTTGGGATGATCTTTGTCATTACACCACCGAGGGTTTCTAGTCCTAGTGACAACGGTGTCACATCCAAAAGCACGATATCACTGACATCCCCAGACAAAACACCAGCCTAGAATCAGATTTCCACACATGAATCAAACAAGAAACAATGTCAGTTCCACAATCTCAGCAAGCAGAACACTATAAAAGATTATTGCAAAACATTTAGTTTGATCATACACTACATTCCAACAATAATGGGTGAAATTATCACGACAATGGGCATAACATATTTCATAAATGTGAAATCCTAGAGTAGCTGACCTGAACTGCAGCTCCCAAGGCAACGACTTCATCAGGATTAACTGTCACGTTGGGATCTTTCCCGGTCATCTTCTTCACAAGCTCCTGAACAGCTGGAATACGAGTTGATCCTCCAACAAGGATCACCTCATCTAAATCTTTGAAGGAGAGTTTAGCATCCCTCAAGGAATTTTCAACTGGTGTTTTAAGCCTGAAATATAATCAGTCTGAAAATGTTGAAGCAAAGAGCTACCAAAAAAATAAAACAGAAACAATAAAAAGAAGTCTGCTAGAAAACCTTCTCGATATCAAACCCCAACCATGGACTACAAATTAAGTGAGCCAAAAAACTGGGGTGTAATTAACAATACCATGCAATGATGAAAAGTAAAAATAAAAGCATGTTTGTAGTTTTGAAAGAATGGGAGGTACCTGTCAAGAAGGTCAGAACACAATTCCTCAAACTTGGCTCTAGTGAGGGTGGTTTCAATGTGCTTGGGGCCATCTGCAGTGGCAGTAATGAAAGGCAAACTGGAAAAAGACAAGATTTAAACAATTGAACTTCAGTAGGACCTCCAACAGACACACACCCACTCATGCCTGGAAGAGAGAGAGAGAGAGAGAGAGAGGGGAAGAGAGAGGATTGATCGACAAAATAATTAGAGACAATCAAAATACCTAATATTTGTCTGGGTTAAAGATGACAGCTCCATCTTAGCTTTCTCAGCAGTCTCTGTTAGCCGCTGAAGAGCTTGTTTGTCCTTCAACAGATCTATTCCTTCATCTCTCTTGAAACTTCCAGCAAGCCAATCGACAACTCTCTGCATGTATTCAGTAATATTAAGCACTACTGTATCACAACACAATTCCTAAACCCTTTTTTTCCCTTTCCAAATAAAGGATAATGAAAGCAAAAGAGTGGAGAATTAATCGGGCCAGAAGAAGGGGAAAGAAGCAAAAAGATCCTGACCTTGTCAAAATCGTCACCACCCAAATGAGTGTCTCCAGAAGTAGAAAGCACTTCAAAGACTCCATCGCCAACCTCAAGCACTGCAATGAAAAAAGAACAATCAATTCTCAGAAATGTGATAGTCATCATAGAACGAATACAGTGCATGTTATGTAGACACGAAAAAAAGAACTATTAACAGTAACAATACACTAGCGTACGTGGGAAGAGAATTTACATATGTTTAGAAATGGTGGTGGTACCTGAAACGTCAAAAGTACCCCCACCAAGGTCAAACACCAAGATGGTCTCATTATTCTTCTTTTCAAACCCATATGCTAATGAAGCAGCAGTTGGTTCATTGATGATTCTAAGAACTTCTAAACCAGCAATACGACCAGCATCCCTTGTTGCTGTCCTTTGGGAATCATTGAAGTAAGCAGGCACTGTTACCACAGCTTTGGTAACTTTATCATTCAAAAACTTTGAAGCATCATCCACAAGCTTTCTCAAAACCTAAAAGATAGAGAAATCAGTAAAAAGACAAATATCCAAAACCAAACAAAACGTCCAAATTCATAGCAACAATTACCACACACTGCATGAAAGAAACGTTAATCACCATATACCCCAAGCTCCTTTTTTATGAGTATAATCACCGTATACCCTAAGTTCTACCAAACATAAAGATACATGTGCCAATAAAATTCTGGAAAATATTAAACAAGAGTCTGCCTAGTATCAAAAACTTGGACAAAGCTCAAATAAATTTGCAAGCAATACCACATCCACGTCAATTGAATCCAGTTCTCACTTAACATAAGTTCCCCATTTCAAAGATTCTAAAAACACGCGAACAATGAATTCCAAATTTTCTCGCCTCAACATCTTGTGACTAATCAAACATATCCAAAAACAAAAATTTCAAAGCAATCCCTTCACCAAAAAAATCTCTTATTAACTATCAAAAAAACAAAAAATCCCTTCACCAAAACACCACAATCCCAAGCCAAAATCACGGCCCAAATGTCCACATCTAACACAAAGTCCTCCATTGTCATAAGGATAAACCAAGCACCATACATCTTAAAACAATGCAACATGCCCATAAACCATCAATAATAATAATAATAATAATAGCAACAAAAGCCCCGAAACCTATCGCCAGAAACTACAAACCCAAGCCCAATAAACCCAAATACACCATTCCCCCGTTCCCACAAACCAAAAATTCAACCAGCGTATGAGAAGCAACAAGGGAAAAGCCATGCCCAAGAGATATTTACCTGGGCGGATATTTCCTCGGCAGCGAACTGCTTTCCGATTGCGGGGCACTCCAACTTGACATTTCCATTCTCATCCCTGACGACCCGGTAGGAGACCTGCTTGCTCTCCTCGTCCACCTCGAACATCTTCCTCCCAATGAACCGCTTGACGGAGAAGAAGGTGTTCTCAGGGTTCACAACGGCCTGGCGCTTGGCGATCTGACCCACCAGCCTGTCCCCATTCTTGGTGTAGGCGACCACGGAAGGTGTGGTACGCTGGCCCTCCGCGTTCGTAACTATTGTCGGCTTACCTCCCTCCATAGCCGCCACCGCGGAGTTGGTCGTCCCCAGATCGATCCCCACCACCTTCTCGTTCACCACCCTCAACGGGCGCACCTTAGCGGCAGCTCTGAGTCTGGGGAAGGACGCGGTATTGATTAGCCTCTGCCCGAAGAAGAAGCCTCCGGAAGACGATGAGAAATTGGGATGAATGGATTTCTTCCTGAAGGAAGCGGTAGTACCGAGGCCATGGATTTGAGCAGTGGAAGAAGCCATGAAGAAAGACTCACAGAGAAGGACAAGAGAAAAGAAAAGAAAAGAAAAGAAAATAAATAGGGTTTGGGAAAGGTAAAGCGGAAGGAGGAAGAGGGAACCGTGTGGTTGTGGTGGAGGTTGAAGTTGATTATAAAGAGTAGATAATAAAGAGGAGAAGAAGAGGAGGGTTTATGAGTGAGAGTTAGGTGATGTGACACGTGGAGGCTTCCGGAATGATCTAGCTTTGTCCTGCGGATGAGAAGATTATGGCCGTTGGATTCGTTTACATTTTCTTTTCTTCTTTTTCTTCGGCCCCCTTTTTGGGCTGCCCGGTGGGGGATATCGAGGACTTTCTATGAATGGTGGGCTATGGGCTTGATTTTTTTCCCATTTTTTTTTAAAAAAAAATACTTATAAATATACAAGTATAAATACGTTGAAAGTAAGATGCCGAATGAAATCCCATACCTGAAGGTTAAAAAAAAAAATAAAAGATGTGGGAACAAGAAGCTGCTCTGGTTTCGCATCACAGTTGCCATCTCATAGCCAGCCAGCGAGCCAGCGATGGAACTTCATATGCTTTGTACGTAGAACAGTGCTAGGCTGCTGCCCAGCATTGACGGCGTGCTGCCCAGCACAAATTCTTCTTCTTCTTCTTTTTTTATTCATATTTTTTAATCATTTTAAAACATTTTTAAAAAATATCAATACACTAATAATTATTTCCTTTTAACTATTAAAAAAGTCATTTAGTACGGATACAATTGCAACATCACCAATAAGATTTATTGTTTGTTTGGTGGTTTCAATACTTTAGCTCTATTTTAATGTAACTCTGATTTTGCGTGGAAATGAAATGATATGCTCACAAACTAAACACATGAATGAGCTCACCGACAACGGGAAGAACGAAAGAGCTCACGAGAAAGAAGCAGAGTCACAGTGGGTATAACATACACAATGTGCTAATACTATACCATCTCGCTAAAATCCCCAGCAATTATGGGGTAGCAGTCACAAATATAAATATACATCAAGTTGTAGTGGTCTTGGAATTAATTTAAAAAAAAAAAACTCACCATCAGCAACCAAACTCAGAGCCCTCAGGTTTCCTAATATTTGTCCCTATCAACTCCTTTGCAACACTCTTTTCTCACAGGACACACTAATAAGAAGAGTGACCGACTTTGACAGATTCCAATACAACACCCCCAACATGGAGTGGATATACATAGCAACCACAAGTACCAAAGATTTTGAAACAGTTGCTAGGTGTGCAAAGCCATGAACAAATTCTGCTTCCGAGCATGTTCTGGAACTAACTTATTGATGATATCAAGTGGTATTCCCGAGAGCTCTGTCAACAAGAACAAAAGAAGCCCATTGGGCGGCATGAGAAGAAGTACGGCAAAACCAAACACCAACAACATATTTCACAACAGGTTCAAGAATGCACAAGTGAGTTCGACAACATCAACGAACAGATTGTTTTTATCTTGTAATCCTTTTTAAAGAACTTTGTAAACTTAATTAAAGCATGTTCTGTTCCCGACTACAATTTCTCACCGATTTTTCTACTGTCCAATTATGCAGAACATTGCATACCATGAAGTATGAAAACTAGAACAATAGTGCTTTTTTTAAAAGAACAATAGTATTTAATTTTCTTCACAGAAAACAGAGCAGCACTATGAAGGTATGATATGCTTATTTAATTTGATACCTACCCTGGGATTTAAAATTAAACAGAGGAGGAAGAGGGCGGCCATTAGGAAGGCGTGTGTTTGGGTCCCTTAGTTCATCGAAGAAAGGGTGAATGCAAGCTTCCAACTGCAGTACCACAACAGAAAGGGGTGAGCATTGAATAATACTTTCAGGCCAAGGGCAAATAAAAAAAGGGAAATTTGCTTACAGCAGTGCATCGCAAATTGGGAGAGTACTGAAAAAACCTACATACGAGGTCCACTGCTTCTGGGGGCAAACGTTTTTGGAAGACCTGTTGGGTGAGAATGGTCAGAGTCCCACAAACAAATTCCTTTGTAGCTAATAAATGCTAATTGCATCTTATAATTATTATTATCATCATCATTAATAACAATAATAAACGGTATAAAGCTTACATTTTTTTTTTTTTTTTTGATAAGTAACAGTATAAAGCTCACATAGGTGAATATACAAATATAAACAGTGGGACTACATGAAACGTTTTACAAGTTTTGCATGAGAAGAGAACAAATTACAATAAAGAACAAGAAAATAACGGGGAAAAAGACACATTCTTCAGTTAAATGGAGCAGATCACGTGTGTACTGTAGGTTATATGAGAATGCAAAGACAGTAAACAGCATCTAAAATTAATACGCATACTTATTCCTAGCCATGCACAGTGGCAATTCAGGAGTTAAAATGGAACCAGAGCCCTGCACAACTATACCTCCTGCAAGGGTTTCCTACACACTTGTTACATAGGCAGGATCTTGGTCATACAAAACGTCCTGAACTTGCCAGAATGTCCAGCCCTGAGTATAAAGTCTAGTCTTGCAACTTTAATCAATAAAGCATCCTCCAACAACCAAGGAACTTAGACAGTCCATTCAAAAAGGCACCAACAGACAAAGACAATTGATGACATCAGAAGCATGGTACAAGTAAGGAAGGGAAAAGAACATACCTTGTGCCATGGATGAGGCTTTATCTGGGGGAACTTAAATTCTGTATAATTTGGATTCATGCACTTGATCTCCTCCCTCGTAGGAGTTCCCAAAACCTTGACAAAAAGTTTAAAATACATTAAATAATTATCTTTTCATTACTGGGAATTGACTTGGACAGTGACCAATTATTGGTTGTAGTCACCAAAACCTCCCTGGCTCTTGAAATACTTGACAGCAAAGTTTTTTTTTTTTTTTTTTTAATGACGGGGGAACCACCCCAAGGCAGAGCCCTTAGGACTCACCCATGGAACCTAAACACCCAGGGAGACTAGCACAGCAACCCACTGCCATGGCCTCCCACTTAAATCATAGTTTGATCCCAAGGGGAATTGAACCTATGGCATGGGGCTCGTGCACACAAGTTCGCCCTTACCACTTGGGCTACCCACAGGTGGGACAACAAAGTTTTTTCATAGAGATAAACAATATACGATGGATTGGAATATTCGGAACACAAGTAATTTGGAACATTTCTTTAACAACTAAAGTGTCTATTCTATAAATTCACTTGGAAAGCACTGGACTCCTTGTTTCCTGTTTCCATTTGCCAAAAAAAAGGTGAAAACTCTTGATCTGTAATTTTTGTTTAAACTAAAAATATCAACAGAAAACTTTAAACTTACAGAGTTAATTCATTCCCAGAATGACGATATTCAACCAAGGTATAAAGTCTAAAGTAATATCTGAAAACCAAATCCTTCTATACTTGTTTGACAAGTTTGGAACCTTCATACTTTTTTTTTACTTGTAGCCAAAATATGAATTTCAAATTGTTCTATGTAAAACTTCACGTGGACGGGTGGAAAATATTGAATAAGCTCACCTTAATGATCTCAACTAGTTGATCAACTCCACTTTCACCAGGAAACAAAGGCTGAAATAGAAGTTGGATTCAAAACATTAACAGTAGAATATTCAAGGCAACTGTAAAACATGGCCAAGTATCCGTATAAACTCAAGTATCAATCAACCTGTCCAAGAATTAATTCAGCCATCACACAACCAGTAGACCATATATCTATTGCAGTTGTGTACTCGGTGGCACCAAAGATGAGCTCAGGAGCACGATAATATCTTGAACAGATGTAAGAAACGTTGGGTTCTCCTTTCACCTGATAAAATGCAAAAGGGGCTACTCTCAAAACAAATAAAAAAGACGCAACCATCAATGGCAAGAGTGAAATGAAAAACTAACCAACACTTTTGCACTCCCAAAATCACAAAGTTTCAGCTGATGCGTATGGGGATTGACCTGGACAGTGACCAATTTCAAGTGTGAAAAATTGAAGGAAAAGAGATATCCTAAAATGAACATATTTAAAGACACCAACAAATTCAACTCATTCTATTTCATATAATAGAATCATGAAATAAAACTAAATCAAAATGTAAACCAAACTCATAGTTGGGAAAAGAGCAAACAGCCATACTCCTTAGAAGCCAAGTTAACCAAAAGATGGTTCAGACTTTTCAGAGTCATCCAAGTCCCTAGAACTATAATGAATTAAAAATAAAAAATAAAACAATAAGATTTATTATTAGAGATCAAGTTTCAAGCATCAGATGAGAGAACATGATTCTATAACTATAAGATAGGCTCTGAAAAAAAACCTCAAATGTTCATCCCAAAACAGAGTTTCAAGGGCGGGGAGACTCTTGATGACTAGTTGAATAGCTACTTCTGAAACCAAAAGACACCAACAGTGTCTGAACAAAGCCATAATTTACATTAAGTGAAAAGGTGTCGATGGTTTTGGGAAGATAGTGGAACAGTGGGAGACTATGGACTGAGATATGTTGCAAAGACAGCCATTGATCAATTCAAGTATTTTAGCATAACAGCAAAACAGGAATATAAAGCCATCAATTCCATGTAAAGGAGACTTCAGGGAAGAGGACAAGATGAATGAGCATGTCTGAGATTAAAAGGCATCCTCATCTTTGAAAATTATAGACATGTTATATTCCCCATAGACAAACAAGAATGTGTACGTGCTTACATACATGCACTACTGTACATATAAAAATATGTATCCCATCATAGAAGCCATAGAACCTCCTCAGCTTATAATCATTTAACATAGCATATGATCAAGACATGCCAATTGCACACATGCAATATTGTCTCTACAACTATTCTCAGCATTCATATAGGATTGTCCGTAATGTCTAAAGGAATACTAAATGCTACACCAAAATAACACCTCTAACAAATGAGTTGCAAATGCTACTGGTCGATGAATGATGGGCTTCACATGGAATTAGCATGATAGCTATCATACATTTATGTGAATCAATGCAGTCGTACCCAAAATGAGAAATGAGTCTCACGCTATAAACATAATTTTAATCTTACTAGCAAGTTTTGAGGCTTGATGTCACGGTGGCAGATACCGATACTGTTATGTATATAGGCAAGTGCCCTGCAGATCTACACCAAGATCAGTTAAAAAATATTAGTAAAAACAAAAAAAAAAAAAAAAAAATAGAGAAACCAATCAAGCATATATGGCTTTTGTTAAATGGTAAGTTATCCACACACTGACTTTTGCATCCATGAACTACCCCACCCCATTTATGAGGGAAGAAATACCATTTGCATCAGCATGTTCTGAGTATGAAAATCACAAAAAATGAGAAAGTAATGACTTATTTTGAAACACTAGGACCATTAGAATAAACAAAACTGGAGAGGGGGAGAGGGAGAGAGAGAGAAGAGGAGGAGGGGGATAGGCAACACTACTTGAAACCAAGGTTGATCATTGGAAAAAGTAATAACAATATTCAACGAATAGCCATAGACAAAATGTGTTTGCAACTAATTTAGCAATTCTAGCCCATAAAGTACTACCGATAGTTCAATGATAATGAAAATGTTAGCCTCCAATTATCCCATTTAAGTAGTTTAATTCAAAAACAAAAGAAAACTATGCAACTATTTAGTAGAGAATGAACAGTTAATGATTAGCTTTTACATTCAAGAATTCTTTCCATACGGTTTGCTCTGCTAATTTGATGAACCAAGAAAAGCCCAAGTCACATATGAATTTATACTTCAAAAGGACCAGTCGCCATTACAATTGAAGCTCCTTGGACTTGGAATCATTATAAACCACAATAACCCTTCCTCCCAGACAAAGTGAGATCTCATTTCCAAACTATTATCTAGTATTCTCCCAATCAAGGGCGTTACAACTTTTTTTTTCTTTTATATAAGAGTAAATTTATTGATACGAATGAAATAGGTATAGCCTGTGTACACAAGAAGTATACAAAAGAACAACTAAATACATTCTAAGATCAGGAGATTAAAGACAAGAAGTCATGCACATTGTTTCCATTAAGTACAATGGCTGAAAACCAAAGCATTAAACTGTGTACAAAAAATTCTGAAGCTCCGCCATTGTGCGCTCCCTATCTTCAAAACACCGCTCATTTCTTTCCAACCAAATATACCACATAATGCACAACGGAATCATCTTCCACACTGCTGCCACTTGAGGACAACCTTGACAACTTAAAGTGTGTATATCAAGGGCGTTACAACTAGACAGCACCGTGATTGTAAAAGACTTAACTACCATTTTTTTTTATATAAGTAAATGTGTTTGTATTAATAAGAATAGGCATCGCCCAAGTACACAAGATGGTATACAAGTGGTAACATCTATCTAGCAAGAATAAATGGAAACAAGAAAATCATGAAAATCAAGGCCATTGAAATCAACAGCTTTGGCCCATAAAAACAAAGTTCTAACAAAAAATAACTACCAATTATGTATGTCTAAGTACACTAAAAGATTATTCTTTCAATAAAACAAGTTTTTTTCATAACATAAAATCACAGTTTTTATATCCTATATATATTTGAAAACAAGATCAATGTATTGGAGATCAAAGAAATATACGAAAACAGCAAGAAGTATGGAATCAAGAAAAATTAATATGTACCTGGTAGGTATAAAGCTTAACATAGATTAAGGGCATTCGCTGGTTGATCCTGCTATAGTTCCTTGCAATACGATTAACAGTTTCAGGGACAAATTCAAGAACTAGATTCAAGTAAAGCTCTTCTTTGTCTGTAGTTGAAAAGAAGCAGTGCTTAAGGGCAACAATATTTGGATGATCCAACATCTGCATTATCTGTAACTCCCTATTTTTATATCGCTTGTCTTGGAGAACCTTCTTTATAGCAACAATCTCTCCAGTTTCTCTACACTTTGCCTGCTCAAAGACAACAACATTACTTCAACAATGTGGAATCGTCAAAATGAGCAGGAAATAGATTAACAGCAATAAACCATAGCACAACTTACCTGGAAGACAACACCAAAAGAACCAGTCCCAACCACATGTTCTGCAATATAACTGACTGACTGTCAAACCAAATACACACGTTGAGAAAATTGTAAGGTACCCACCGACTTTGATCACAAAACCACATGAAACCCTCCAAAATCTATAATTAGATTTATTTCCAACCTGCCTAGTTTGACTATTTCGACCACCAATAGTAGTTCGTATTACATTTCCTGTTTCAGCACCAGCACCATCAATTATATCTGGTTCACTATCCTGCAACAGATTACACAGTAAGAAGTAGCAACAGGTACATATAAAAACAAATAAATAAACAAATACAAGTGTCTCAAAACATTTTCATAATTCAAAGAAAAGAAAATCAAACACTCTCCAACCACACAAAAGTGCCCCTGCAAATATCCAATGATTTATTTACCATTTTTCCAGCATGATGTTAATTGCAGCAAATTGTTTTTTTATGAGTAATTGCGGCAGATTCTTGAAGGGAATTGAAGCAACTATTGGCTACTTGCAATGATTAAAGGTGGAAGAGCAAGGATTTTAGCACCAAGAAATAGATTAAAAAAAAAAGTAAAATTTATAGCAGCTTACTCTGTCCTCATCATGGTCAACCTTGTCCCTCAGTCTCATCTCAAGCATCTCTCTCCCCAGCCAATCAACTGAACTAGACGAACCCTTGAATCCATTAACAGACCTGGAACTGCCCACTCCACCATTTCCTAGGCTGGCAGACGCCATAAATGTGCCTGGTGAATGTTAAAGTCACTAATATGTGCTACCCTCGCAATATTTTATAGTTCTGCTTCCCATACCAACCAAGCACCTATATTCCCAAAATAATCAGTTGCAGTGTTGCACGGTCTTAATCCAGAAACAGATTTTTTTGTTTTGATAAGTAATGAAGGATTTTATTGATGACAATAATAGGCACAGCCAATGTACAAAATTCAGAAACAGATATTAAACATACAAAATATGGTAGACACTTCTCATCATGGTCATTTCAGACATTTATAAATATCCGAACTGATAATTTTGTCTCATTTGAAACTTCAAACCAATTATGCTATTTTCTTTTTTTCCTGAAAAGTGATATTATTAGCCAAAATTAAGAAATATAAAGCAACTCACACTATTGCCAATCAAGGGTTAAGTGATTAAAACCAAATTAGGTGTTTACAATTGTCTTATAGGGATCCAACAATCACATAATCATCTAAACGGATTAGCTTTTAGATGGAAGAATAGCCACCAACCATTTATCTACATTACCAGAGAAGCGGCATAGGACTACGGAAAAAAAAAAAAAAAAAACTGCATTAACAGGATTTTTGTTTCTTGTGCAGCAAAACTATATGTGTTGATCACCATAAAATACGATAGATGAGAGAGAAAAATACAAGAACTGATGAGAAACCATTTTTCCTTTCCTCCTTATACATGTCATGGTGAAGGTTATGCATCAATGATCGAGCAGCCAAATCCCGATGATGAAAAAAGAAGACAAACCAAGTAAGAAATTCATAATGGGAGAAAGCTTGTACAGACAACAAACAAATCCTTGTCATGAAAACGCGTCACATAACTTTCAATGTTATGCAGAGCTCATAAACCAACTCACCAGTGTAGAGTAAAGAATAAAAAGGCACTGGTTACGAAATGCTGCACCAGCTCAACGTTATACCCAACAGCAAAGCACAACCCTAAGAATGAGGCACATGGATTAAAAAAAAGAGGTAAGACAGGCAAGTGATATGTACATCAAGCTTAACAAATTAAATTAAGAGAAATACTTAAAACGCACAAAATTATGAGTACTTGAAGGATAATCCACTTTGTTTAGACACTGATATGTACATGAAGCTTAACAAAATAAATTAAGAGTAATACTTAAAATACCCATAATTACAAGTACTTGAAGAATAATCCACTTGTTCTTAAAATTTATATAACCAAACTAAAAACGAGCTTTGTCAAGTCCTATTCGGATTAGCACTAAGATAATAGTATAATCTAACAAGAACATTTTCACATAAAATCTAAATTCACAAGACTCACAAACTCAAGAAGGAGGAAAGAAAGATCGATCAGATCTAGACCTAAACCGCCGCAATCTTTCGGGGCCACAAAAATTACACAGGAGGAAGGAATCAACCACGAACCTTCAAAAGAAAAATGCATCAAACTCTGGAAAGTCAGGTCATATTTACAGAAATTCATGAAAATTTTCCCTGACCTACAGACAGGATTTTCCACAGAACCAACAAGCATTCCTAATGTTGTGAATTAACTTTGTTTCTGTGGTTTTGTTGTAAACTCACCTGCAAGTGTCTCGGAGCGAAGAATTGGAATCGGAGCTCGTGCATTTTACTTAGATTTTTTTCGATCTCGAATTCTATAAATCAACATTTTTTTTTTTTTTTTTCTTTTGCTGTTTTTAAGTTTTTTCCCTATTCTGTTTTGAAAGATTTATTTTCCCTTTTTTTGTGTCTATGAGTGTGTGAGGAGTAACAGAAGAAAGAGGGTGTTGCCGTTTTCGATGACTTTTCTGACAGTTTCTCTGAGAAACGTCCGTTCAAGTATGTGTCTGGCCCTTCATTTGGGATTTGGATCATTTTCTGGCCCAACACATTCAAAACAAGATTATAGTTTTTAATTATAAATTATCTTAGCCATATGATAATTAGGAGTTGAAACCGAATAAATAATGAGTCAACAAATTTTTGTTTATCTATTTTTTTTATCGAATATATCTAATTTGTGTAATCTTAACTAAATAATCTTTGTTTAAATTCCGATTTTAGATTTTAGTTTTAATGATCGACTGTCGCTATGGTATAGTTTTTATTTTGATATAAAATAATAATATATATACAAATTTTAAATAAATTTTTATAAAAAGAATAGATTCTACTAGAAAAAAGAATAATATATATAGGCATAGCCACGTGGCAACGCTGCAGCTTCAATTTTTTAATTATTATTATTATTATTATTTATAAAACAAAATTGCGTCATTATCTCGACCATAGACCGCCAATGTATACAAACAAAGCCATAATATAATGCATGAGTTCCCAATCCCAACATTGGAGGCGTGGCGGATGAGTAGCACAATAGGACCACCTTCCTATCTGCGGAAGGGGACAAAAGCTGTAGCATTGGTTGACCTTTTCTCTCTTTAATGTAAATTGTAAATTGTAAATTGATTTCCCTCTCTTTTTTTCTTGGCCATAATTGTTTTTTTTAATTAATTAATATAATTCATCATCTACTTCGATTATGGAATTAAAGATAAATGGATCATTAATTATATAATTAGAGTTATGGAATTAGTGGAGTGGACAAATACAGTCACAAATGCAACAAAAGTAAAGGTTATCATACAAGGCAAGCGTATCATTGAATTAAGAAGAATGTTATTTTTTGCTCTGCTGGGTAGAGGCATCAGGTGCCCAAAAAAAAGAGGAGAGAATTTTTGGGAAAGGGTAACCGAGAGGAGGAGAGCATAGGTGCTATCATAAATAAGTATTAAGGTCTTGATCAATGCTAGTTGCTCATCAATTTTAATTTTTCATCAAATACAGTACATTACAATGCCTAGTACCATTTTATAAGCTATATATCGAATGATTATAAGCTTCAAAGAAGCCTAATATCAGGCTACTTCAGTACCGTATAAGCTAATGATCCAAATCATTTTTTTAAGTCCAAATGATTTTGAAGTGCAGAGGAGGGGGCCTGTTTTACTAATTCCACAAACTTGCTTGCCTGAGCGCATGCGCCGTTTGCATCATGCATGCGTGACTTGAAAGCCACAAACTTATTAACATATGCTCTTCAAGATGTCAATTAACTCCCACCTGCCTACATTTCATTAATTGCTTTTCTACCACGCCCAATCAACATAGGATCACCAAAATGCTTTATATTTAAGACACATACACAACAACAACAAAAACGAAGAGACAATTTTTTTGGGATTCCACTTTTGTTGCATTACTTGCATACTTTTTAGAGTGGGAGCTAATTGGTAAGTACCATTACTCATTGACCCCATTCAAACCAAACCCATTATAAGACAAATGATCCAAGGAATAACCATCTCTACACTACCAGCCTTCTTACACATTCCTAAAGCTTCTTCAGCTCTAATTTACTCTCCTTTGAGACTTCGCAGTCATTACTCATTAGTAAAACCATTTAGCGATATTCTTGTTCCCCGAAGATGGATACCAAAAGTTTCTTTTCTGTGTATGTCAACAGAAACAACAGAGAAATGTTACGAAGATGATTTAATTGGGTCTCCCGAGGAAAAAATCGGTTAACCATAGCTCTCAAGCACTTTTACTAGGTCTCCCTTCATTTTTTAGCATCTAGCTAATGCCTATATTCCACCAAGTAATATGGCGCACTCTCATTAGTTTTGACCGATAGAAATGCAATTGCAATGATTCCAGAACAAACCATGAAACCCCAAAGAAAAAAATAAAAATAAATAAAAAAAAAAAATAAAAAGCATAAGATCCTGCTTAGGCGTCCTTAATAGCTACTTCAACCATTTAAATGTAAAGACTCGTACCCTCCCACTAACGTCAAGTGACACACACACAGCACACCCAAGATATAATATAACAAATGATGGGGAAGTGCAATGTACAAACTCAGTTATGAAAACCTTTGATATGCTAATGACTGCACTCTCCAAATACCATATTTGTACTTATTTCTAACATCAAATCTATTGTACAAAACAAAAAGTGTAAATTAAGCATTTCCAAACCTCCGCAGAGTCGTTGCTGCATGTGCTTGTAAAACTACTGCATTCTGTATTATTGTTGCACCTGCACATCAGTCATCAACTGCTGCAAAACGAAGTGGCAGTCGCAACAATGAAGAAAAAGTGTGAAACAAATTTTAAGATGCTTTGATAGATAGCCATAACAGAGCTGGGGTTACAGATCGCTCTGTGATTATATTTACATTTTCATACTAATGGCAGAGAGATCGAGACATCCAATGAAACCACAATAAGGCAATACCTAATCTAGTCAAAAGCATGCCCGATGACTTCTATAGCTCCGACAAAAAGAACCCCGGCCCAAACGAGGGGGCTCTGCAATGAAAAAACTGTGCTATAACACAATCATAACAATCACATCTATTGCTTCCTCTTCTCATCTATTCAGAGCTGTCGCTTTTCCCAAGTAAAATCAGGATCTTCAATCAAAGGAATTTTAATTATGTCGTATCTGCATCATTCAGAAAACTGCACTTTCCCCTAGCGGTTTTCAAAAGGAACCGCTGCTGATGCCAATACTTAATGTACATCTGATCATCTGTGTAGTAAAAGGAGACGGCCCCAGTGGACCAGCCACTAGCAATAGCAGGTTCCAAAATTCTCATTGACCAAGAATTTAACTGTCAAGTAATAAAAAACGCAAGTAAAATTAAATTCCACAATCTTGACAGAAGCCTGAGACAGTCATGATAATTCGCATGCATGCCAAAGGCCCACGGGTACTACTTAAAGTGCATTTGACATGAGTAATTTTCATCCAAGAGTGCGTTCCTCTTCACCATTCATCTCTCTAAGTACGCAACACAAGTGTTTTTCATAAGAGTCAAAATGACAAGACTCCACGAAGAACCTACAGTACCAATAATAAGGCACATGACATTTCACACCAAACTACAATTTGAGTCAAATTTGAGTCCATCCGACTTCTTCAGCATTTTTAAAAATGAATCGAAACTGCCAAAATACCCTTATCTCATTCGTTTTATATACAATAATTTAACCTTCCAACAGCTAAGAAGGGTCAATTAAAATTCTAAGACTCACCAGTGACATTTCAACCCATACTCTGAGATTTCTATTGTACCGATTTAGATTAATCAAGTCAAGATAATATGAAGTGCAGAAAACTTGCAAGATATTCAAAATTCAAGGTTTCATTAGGGCCTTTTTGAGTTTTTTTTTCCCCTTCAATCAATGTTAAAAGTGAAAATTACAATAGTCACAAAGATGTTTACCTTTTCAATAACATCATGAACCAGAACTTTGTTTTTGTATCCAAACTTGTTTCTGCAAATCGTTGAGAAACATCTTTAAATAATTAGCACACAATTGAGTGAAAACAAAAAATTAAGAGCAATATTAGAATCCAATGGTTTTAAGTTCAATCACCTCATGGGAATTATAGCTAGTGCCTTTTCTCGAAAGCTTCCCCTCACTCATAGTTGATGAGCCATCAACATCCTTAACACCATGTGCTGGCCCGCGGCGACCAAAATGTTTATGAGAACCTGCATGTAATACAAGCATTCGAGTTCCAGCATAAATAGCAAACGAAACACACATGTCAAACACACAGGGAATTGTATTTATATCAGTAAAAAATATCGAAGACCCAAGTCTCTAAACCAAAATCTACCATTTTCTAAAGAAGAATGACTAGTGCGTCCAGTTACAAGGCTTTTAACTCCCCCACTCCTAGCATTTGGCATGTCAATCATCACATCTCCATGAGATCCTGCAAGATCACATACAAAAATAGTAAAATAAATTCCTAGCCAGGATTTTTTTCTAAAGGGCCTTTGAGCACTTTACTATATTAGTTTATACTCATTCGTCGAAGTGTCATATGATGGCAAGGTAAAACGAGGATTCCAAATTATTAATTTACCACTAATGACTACAAGTCCTGTTCAATTTTTAACCAACAATTACATGTTGAAATGGCCACACCTTCAGAAGAATCTGCCGGTGACAGTGAAAGTTGAGAAGCAGAGGATACCAAAGATTCATCATTGACATTAGATCCATCTAAACGACGAAGAGAAGTCCATACGCCACGATCAGGCTTATCCTTATTTCTTGAATGTTTTTCCTGCCTCTCCTTAAAAAACCTGTGCAAGTCTTTACCAACAACCTTATCATCGGGAGTTGGAATTGTATCCTTCGAAACCGATTGCACATGTGGGGGACGAGGAGGTCGCTTGTCTTTTTCTAAATTTGAAGTCTGGATTTGCTGCTCAGACAAGCCCAAAAAAGACTGATTTTGACGTGAATCCTTGTTTAAAAGTATTCTTCTGACTATCCTTCCACCACCTTGGCGTTGCTGGTTCTGCTTGAGAGCAGCTGAACCGATTGTGTTCCCAGCTGAAGATGTTAAACCTTGCTGCTGTGACAAGCTGCCAGACACCTGCAAGAATAGCATACAGTATTTTAACATTGTGCAACCCTTCAACTAAAAAATCACATTGCTTCCTGAAAAATATTGGAAAGAACACTCTGCAGTGAGATGAATCTTATTAAAAATTCCAATTATTTGAAGAGACCAAAGCACGCACACAATAGCTGAATAGCACAAGACAGATTGTCTACACAAATGGTTGATGTGATACTCCATATTGAATGATAAGTGATAAAGATAGGTGGTGTATGGGATCCTACATTGGGAAGGAGAAGTTTTTGCTCTTTATAATGGTTCCAATGGAGCTCCAATTGTATCGTTGACTAGTTCCTTTTGGAGTATAGACCTAGATGTGACTTGGGCCTCCCTTGAGGCGTTACAGTTGAAGAGAAGGCCCACTTAGAAACAGTGAAAAAAATGCCCAAAAAAATCCCTCCTTAATTGCAACCTTGGAACTCAACATACAACATCACAATGTATGATAGCCAATGCCCAGAACATCAGAATTTTTTAAAGGATTTCAAATAGACTTGGGCAATTCCCAATTGGACCACATATTCTAGTACAAAATTAAACTGAAGGCCATTAATATTCAGAGCCCCAACTACAATTCAGAATGAAGGAGGCTTCTATGGATAGAACAGCTTTTCAGTTCACAAGTAATCCTTTAAGATGTTTCCAACATCATAAAGGGAACATCTTATAATCAAAATCACACCAAAAACAAGTTGAGCATATGCCCCAATCTAAGCAGGAGTACTGTGAACACTGACGAGATTGCTACTTTCCATTTAAGATGTAAAATAACTTAGAATGCGGAAAATTAAATGGGTCTGCAGATCTGTGGATGTTCGCTTTTTTTATCCACTTTCAACTGACCAACATCCCAAAAGAAAACAAACTCTCTCCAAGCAAAGCAACACTATACACATTAGTTATGTATAAGAAGTGCCCAAGTAAACTGAAAAAGAACTTACATGTGAAATCTCTCTCTCTTTCCCTTTCAGAAGGAGTTTCTTTTTCCCAGATTCATTAGTCCCAGAAATTCCTGAAAAATTAGATAAGAGGTAAACAACACGCTAGAAGAATGGGGAGAGAATTAATTTACCAGGGAGAAAAACAACAATTCAAAAAAAAAAAGGGAAAGATTAATTGACCCACAGAGAAACAATGGAAAAAATACTAACAATGAACATATATCATGCTTAGGTATATTTCCCATGTAAACCCTTTCTGATGTGAACCCTAGGGATGTTGCCTATGTAAATCCTTTCCATCATGGACCCTATCCACTTTCCAAAAAAGGGCCTACCATTTGTAGGCATGCTGATCAAATAAGTGGTCTAAAAAACAAGAGTTCCCACTATATAATCACCACCTCTGAAGATGTGGAATAATACAGACCTACAAAAAGGCATAACTGTGAAATTTTGAAAAAGGTGAACCAATGACAATCTTGAAAGGTAAATATATTGAATTAAAAACTGGATCAAGCACATGACAACCTCTAAAACAGATTAAGTAATGCCAACACAAACACATGACACTAGAGAAAAACCCTTTTCAGTAACCAAAAAAAAAAAAAGAAACAGAGAACAATCCAACTCTCTTGTTTCTGAAAACAGAAAATCAGTTTGCAGAAACAGAACCAAACCCATCCACATAACTCTTTGCACTGCCAGAAAACATTCTTATTTCTCGAGTAACTAAACTTCAGTTCATCATAAGAGCTAAAGCACTTCAGAAAATACAAGCACTTGAAACATAATTAAGTCTGAAAACGTAAAGTGAGAAAAGAAAACATGGATAATGCAAGGCAAAAGACATCCAAATTGAGATCCAATTATATAATAACTAATTAAATAGTCCACGCCCACATTAAGGTCCTGAAGTGTGAGTGCACATGTTTATGTCTAGATATCATTAACAGGAGGAAGGAAGAACGTCAAATCATCATTGAACACTTGGCTATTCCATTTCCCAGCCATACCACTTTCCTCCGCCAATAATTCAGTTCCAGCTGCAGGAACCAAAGTAACAGCCTTATCAGAAAGCTGCTCATCATCTCGCTTTGGAACCAAAATGTATGTTGACTTGTCTTTGACACTCATGTTCTTTGCAGCATCCCTCAAAACATACTGCTCATCATAAAGGAAAAAGTATTAATAAACCCTCCAAACTTCCAACATCTTGCTTTGAAATCAAGTATATGTGTCTACATGGTCAACAAAATAAGATTGAAAACAGATGCTAAATCATACATTTCAGACTGCAATTCCTACAAAAACAGCAATGTAGTCCAAAAGTCATCAGTAGTAGGAAATCAACCCATTAAGTCCCAGATGACCTCAATTAGCATATAAATTTCCTTATCATATATTGTTGTCAAACCAAAGATACTGGTGGGAACTCTTCGTTTATAGTAGTCAAAGTGGACACTTATATTTGTACTTAAAATGAGGCACTGACAAGGATTACTAGAACAATGGACGTATAACACAATGTAGATCTGAGCAGGTTCTTAATTCCATGTAGTTGAGTCATTTTGGGTGCAGTTCCACTATAAATAATGCACAGACAATGTGGTGTGAAAGGAATAATTATACTTATACAGTGGCATGCACAGTGATTTTTTTTTTTATAAGTAAAAATATTATATATCAATAGGAGTAACCAAGTATACTGGACGTATACAAGAAAACACCTAGCCTATACTAGAGAGCTCCTAATGACCCAAAAAGCCCGTGAAAAACTACTCAAAATACACCAAGCCCGAATTGGAATTAAACACATCTCCCCAACCCCGTGTTTCTCGTAAGACTAATACTCTACCTGAAACTCCCTCTATGAGAACGTCTTCATAATGCCCTCCATTTAGTCTTCCTCGACTTGAGCTACCACCCTTAGCGTTGTAGTTGATTGCCCAAAAAAGATGCTTTAACTCCTTGCTTTTCTTAAAACTTGATTTGGTTTCAAGCGAGTGGCTCGCCTCAATCGTAGTGAGTAGTGCTTTAAATTGGTCTTCACATCTTCCATGGGAGAGCCTCACGTTGAATCTCATTAACCTTATGCAGAATCCAATCTGATGGTGAACCCACTATATTGTTTATCGGAGGAAGAGAAACCAGGGCAACAACACTATCCCCAGACACAGTATCCAACTGCACTCCCGACCCTAGACATTCCTCCTCACAAGGCACCAACGACAAACCCATAATTTCCTCCCCGCCATATCCTGCATTCAAATCCCGAACCTCTTCAACAGCTATATGGTTGTTGTCACCATTAAAGATTCCTCCCCTCTATCGACGAGGACATTGCTTGTGTGTGCTCCACCCCCTGACGATCCTTTATGTGCTCCCTCAAAAGGCATAGAGCATGTAGGGGAAGCACTGCCTTCTGTTACCCCGTTTTCATCTTTTAAAAGAGGCTCATCAGTTTCTTCCGAAGTACTCAAGACCCTAGAAGTACCCCATCTTCAACTGAAAGTGAACCCTGGAAAAAAGTACCAACCCCATTAGCAACTGGTGATTGAGGGCAATCAGACGACAAGCAATCGATGTCCTGAGTGACACCGGCATGAACAGTGATGTCGGCGTCCAACGACCCTATCTGTGACGACGTCGAAAGGCCCTTTGTCGGCGCACTTGAGGCCTTCAAACCCCCCCCCCCCAAGTCAGTTTTCGACTCACCACCCAAACCCACAACTAGGTCTAGCCCCTTATCCACTTTAATCACGAGATCACTCACATACTCCATAACTCCCATCAATTGAGCTTTGACAGCCCACAAGACCCCTCCACTTCTCCCAATGTCACCTGATAGCATTTGTCTCTTACAAGTGCCGAACCCTTTCCTTCCACTGTGGAGCTATTATTCTTAACTGGACTATCTGCCAGTAACCTCAACACCAAAGCGTACGAGGCACATTTGACCTAAGAAGGCCTTCCCACTGTCTTTCCATCAACAAACTCCCCTTTAATTGCATGCTTCAGAATAGCGGCTTTGGACCCAAAAACGCTTCAAATGGACTGCAGAAAACCTTTCCGTCTAATGCCATTTGCACCTTCTGGAATCACCAACAAACCTTTCCTCCTTCCATTCCAAAATTCTGAGAGTTACAGAAAGCTACCCCTTGCATTAATAAGATGTTGAATGATAAGAACTCCATTACCCATCCTTAGTTCCCTGAAGAATCCTTCATGACAGTTGAGTTCTAAACAATCCTCTATTCCCTTAGCCACCCACGAAGCTATCGTCCCACCCAGACACATGAAACTTAGCCATCCTTTTACTACGTTTAAAGATGCGAAAACTATTTCCTCCCTCTTTCGTAAAAATGAAAGTTTTCGACTCCACTTTCAACCACCTCTCACCTTTCATTTGAGACGGATCCACGTCGCACGTCATCATCGTCTGATCCCAAGTCACAAGATCATCTCCCAGGATCATCTCGCTTCGTCATCTCAAGGAAATGATGTTATACAAAAAAAAAAAAAATCAGAATAGGAGATCTCCGCCGACAAAAATAAATTGCAGATAAAATCCCGGTCATTGGAGGGGGACCAACATCGGAGGGCCCTCAATGGAGTCGCTGGAGCCTGTCAGTCTTGTCTGTGGCGGTGGCGGAGGCACAGGTTCGATGGTCTATGTCGCCTCCGAGAAAGACAGAGAGAAGCTTGTGAAAGTCTGGGTCGCCGGAGGGAGGACCTACACCGGGGCCCATCGGCCTTGTCTGTGTCGGTGGTGAGGTGTCACTCGCCGGACTAGGGTGAGTGAAGGGTGGCGGCGGGTTTGGGTGCCTTAGGGTTTTCTCTCGCCGGTCTAGGGTTTAGAGATCACTTGGCTTTTCCATTATATGTATATATTTAAATTGGTTACATAAGCTGTGCACAGTGAATTACATCACCAACAGTATGTACTGGTATTTATTTCAACAAGAAGTGTCTATATAAAGACGCATACCATTGTGGAGGACATCCTTATCCTTGCAGAACCTCGTTTTGATGAGGATGAACTGGGACTTCCTGTCAATGATCTAGCAGCTCTTCTGCTCATTTTCCCATTAGACAACGATCGCTGACATTAGATATGAATATAAATTTAGGATGCAATGATAAATGGCTCTTTGCTTACAATATGAACAAGAATTGAAATCTCGAAATGTTTCATTTATTGGAAACTACAATATAACCACAAAACTGGATTATTCAAGGGAAACTTAATGCTATAACTTACACCATGAAATTGGGGCAATAGATTTAACACATCACAACATGCAAAGTATGGATGCACGCACAGACACAGAATGAACAAACCTCACAAAGTATCATCGACTAATTTTGAAACATCTATACCGCATAAAGCATAGCAGCATCTCAAATATTCATAACCAAAAATTCAACATTCTAGAAAGTGATGGAGAAACCCAATTTATATTAAAAAAATATTTACAGATTTTCTTGAACTGATTAGTCCTCTCAAATTTTTTATTTCTGATAAGTTAATCCTCTCAAAGTTAAATCCAATGGATTAAAAGATACCCGAGAACCACCCTTAGCAGCTCTTTTCTGCCGAACAAAGTCCATTAATGGTGTAACCACAGGAGCATCTTTTAAAACACCTGTAAAAGCATAATAGGCAGAAATTATTTGAAAACACACTTTATCCTTAGAAACTCCCAAATGGTGTAAACAATTTTCATTCTACTTGCACAATTGTATATTATTTTTCCCATTTCTAACACACTATTATTTCAATACCAAGTTCTATAACATAGATCTTTATGACTTACCACCACGTTCTGCTTCTCTTCTCTCTAATTGTATCTCTGCACTGGGAAGATTTTCGACAGGCTTTGCAAGAAATTCAAGAAACTCCAGATACTCGGTATCTATATTTTCATCAAGGAAATACTTGTATTTAAGTAAAAGCAAATTATTTCAAGCATAAGTCACGGATTAATGATTGCATATAAAAATCCACATCCAATAAATATTCGCCTTGAATTTTTACTTTTTTTAGTACCTTTTAGTATTGTTCCTTCACGTCCATCTTTTTTAGACCACTGTTTTGGAACACGTTGAGAAGGAGCATACTCAACAATAGTTTTAAATTGAATGCCTGAAAAGCAAGGGACAGTTTAGTTAAAGTTTCATGTCAACATTATTCCTGCAATGTTTCAAACATGGATGAAACAAAAAGAGATGAGAAACCCCAATTAAATTTTTCAATATATCCCCAGAAGCTTTATAATTTCCAAGTCTTTTACTAGACAGAGAGCTTCATTAGCCCACCTGAATTAAAATCATGGTGCAAAAATTAAAAAAATAAAAAGACAACTTCTAGCAACAAGATTGACGTGCCTAATCAATCTCTTCAAAAGATATATGCAAAGATTACCCTTCTCGTTAACAAACAAGTGCCCATCAAAGAAATCAGCGAACTCAATAACATCCTCAGGTTTCTTGAAGTCAAGGTAGGCTCTAGAATAGGATTGATGTTGCGTGCTGCAAAACCATTTCAATAAGAAATTAATTATGAGAAGGTCCTTTGAAGATAATTTGCTTAAATCATAAAAACTAAATTAAAGCAACCTGTATTAATGTATCAATTTAATTTCAGACTAATTCCCCCTAAAAAAAAAAAGGTGTTTCCCTTAAGAATAAGAGGATCTATACTGTGAAACACGTTCAATAAAGCAACCTGTATTAATGTATCAATTTAATTTCAGACTAATTCCCCCTAAAAAAAAAAAAGGTGTTTCCCTTAAGAATAAGAGGATCTATACTGTGAAACACGTTCAAGAAGCACGCGGATAGACCCATAAAAGCATACATATATCACCAACTTGATAGCTAATGAAGTTATTACTCGTACACTTAACCAAACCACAGACAAAATATTCATCGAACAAGGATTAGGAAGTGGACAACTGACAAAACTACCAAACCTAACCTAACCCACTTGTTTCAGAGCCTTTTAAATTAACATGATACACATGTATCCATCATACACACTCACATATTAAGATGGCCAACTGAGCATGTAATCGAGACTGGTGACTCAAAGAAAACTCGATAGACAAAAAAAATACGGTTAACACAGAGGAAAATTAACAAAAAAATCGAAAAGCCTAACCCTGGTTTCCCCGGACGGAAAGTGACCCAGTGGTAGCGATCAGCGAAAGCGTCGATTTGGTCCATTAGCGTTTCCTGAGAAATCGCCGGCGGCAAGTGCCGCAGCACCACCTTTGTCCGATCCGACGAGCCCTTCATTTCAAACCCGACTGAAAACATAAAAGCTATATAACCCTAGAGGAAAATGTGGTTGAAACTTAAGGAACAGTACGCTTGAAATTGTTTCGACACGGAAACGGAGAACGTCTCCTTTAGATTACATCTTCTCGGCCAACAATCGAGGTCTATTCCGTGCCCTAGACCCCAATTGCATTCCCAATCGTCATGAGAGAGAGAGAGAGAGGGGGGGTGATGGAAAGCGGGTATTCAGTGTAAAGTGCATATATATCGGTTGTGTTCTCTGTGATCGGTAAATGAAATTATATGAGCTGCATGTCTCTGTGTTGCGGTTTTCGGGTTGGAATCGGGCCCGAGTTATATGGATTTTGGACCTTTGGTCCATGGGTTTGGAAATAATAAGGAGAAATATTTGATGCATAAGTAAATAGTTATTCAGTCGTAGATTGTCTAAGTATTATGCATTTTTTTGAAAAAGAATATAATTTATTATTAAAAATTAATTTTTTTTTATATTGATCTTATATTTACTTACTTCTTCCTAAATGAGTGTGTAGCGCTTACGAGTTCTGTAATTATAAATATCATTTTTCTTTACTATATATAAGTTGATGTGCTAATACACTACCTATAATGAGATCCATTATATTTTATTTTTATTAATAGGTGGCAAACTTTTATATATGAAAAATTATACTTTTCATTCTTTTTTCCATCATCCTCTCATCTTATAATGTGTTATTAAATATTAGATTCATAAATAAAATATAATAAATAGTTTATAATCATTTAATGTCACTAGACAGGAGCCTACATGCAAGGCATGTATTTCTATTGAAAATGCTACTGCATTTTTTATGTGGTAAATATAAATTTGAAAATGTATATCAATTGAACAAGTATGATAAATGTAAATATAGTCATAAATCTATGTAACAATATTTAAAAATAATTATAATTATATTTGAAAAAAAAAATTGAAGGAAATGGAAAATATCAAATTATTGAACACATAAAAAATCAAATGATAGAACTCATTAGATTGAAATTATAATAGGACTGCATTGATCCACTCGTTATAAGACCATTTAGACGTGCAAAATAATAATAATAATCATCATAATAATTTTTTTATAAATGAAAAAATAAAATACTATTATTTTTAATTGTTTCAGAAAACTATATAGATATAGTTTTTTATTGCGACAATAAGATGTAAAAATATATTATTAATTTGAACTTTAAAAAAGAATATATTTTTTTTCAAATGAAAATAATATTAATTTAAAACGTATTATTCAGTATGATTCATTATAAGACAATTGTTTTTTATGAAGCGATATCTTATAGGAATAAAATATTACATTTTAAATCTAAAGACAAATTTTTATTTTTGAACTTAAACATAATATTATTATTCTTTTCAAATTTAGAATTGCAATATTGATCTTAGAAAATAAAAAGAAGTTCTTAGCAAAATAAATTTTTAAAGGATAAAAAGTATTATTAATCATTTTAATAATAGTTTAAAATAAATATATTATTAGTCCAATGGTTATGATTTATTTTTATGAATTACTATGAAAAATAATATAAAGATAATTGTTATTTTTTTTCTAATAACATTATATAGGAAAAATACTATTATTTTTAAGCCTAAGAAGAAATATAAAAAATATCCTAAGTTGTTCATTTGTTCACAAATGTTCAATCAATCAAAATCCTCAATTTAGATTATTTGTTAGTTATTAATATTTCATTCTTATTATTATTGTTATATTCTAATTAATAGTATAAAAGTATAAAAGTTAATTGATTTTTAATTTTGAACTAGAGGACAAAAACGTAATTGTGCAAATCATTAGGCTAATTGACTATTCTAACCAAAGGACAAAAACATAAATTTACGTTGTGGAATTCAAACAAGAGTTATTATAGAATATGCGATATATAAAATACAAATAATAGAGATAATTATCACAAATAAATAATAAATAATATGGGATAATTGTGAGGCCTAGTCCAAGACATATTGGCTCAGCCAACCCGGCCAGGAAACAAATGAAAAACACCATAGTGCATTTTTAGGGCTGTCCTAAGCCTCTCATTTTCTTCCCCACCCCTGCTCGATCTCTCTCTATCTCTCTAATGCACTATATCGTGCATACATTGAAGGCTTGCTGGTCACTATTGTGTAGGAGTGGTTTGTTTCAAAACAGAGGTTGATTGGTTCACAACAGTTGTGAGAGGCAATGAGCATTGGGCCTTGCATGGAGTAGAGGGTGCTGGCTGTGCACAAGGAGGGACCTGCACTTGTTTTTTTGTTGGGCTGTTTGGCACCGATTTACTATATGTCGGGTTTATGAAGCAATGGCTTTTGGTTGGATGGTGCTCAGTTTGGTCATTGGCGATGAAACTAGTTGAGGGAGGTGAGGCTTGGGCCTGGTCGTGGGCTACAACCTCTGGATTAGACGTAGAAGAAGCTCTCGGTGCAGGAGATAGTGGTTGAACCCAGAGATATTGTGCTGCCATTGTCGTCTCCCTATTCGTCCAACTCCGATATACACGCGGTAATAGCCGCACCACCTCACACCAGTAAGCTCCTCTCTCTCCATCTCCCTCTTCGACCACCTCTATCTTCACTCCCTCAGCCTCTCTATCTCTCTATACATTGCCCCTCATTGTTCCTCTCTCACTTCTTTGTGTTTTCCTTTCCGCCCATGCTACTATCCCTGGTGTTGTTGATTTTTTGCACGCCGGTAAGTCCCTATCTCTATCTCTATCTCTCCATCTCACAATTGCTCTCTGTCGGAGTTTGAGAGGGCCAATCCGATATCATGGACACTACAACTTGCTTGGAATGGGAAGCTTTTGGACCTGTTGATGTGTCCGTACATTCATTGGATGAGGAAAGGACTAAGCTTTGCATTACAATTGCAACAAAAATGGCAGCAAACAGCACACAAATGTGCAAGATAAAAAGCAACAGAGATTGACAAAGATGTAATTAAAACCATATAAAAAATTTCACTGTTGTAATACTACTAATTTAAATAAACAAACAATTAAGTGACACAATACAACCCAATGAACTCACATAGACTGTTTCATAAACATATGATGTTAGGTTAACTTAAATATGATCCTTTCAACTTGTTCTATGTAATATTGATTGATCAGCTAAGTTAAATATTTGATCTATCCTAATTAACAAATTTTTATATGTTTGCAAGCATGAATTACACATGAAATTTTTATCTCACCTAATCCACGATCACGTTGTGATAAGATAAATCCAATAAGTTGATATGTATCAATATAACCAAGAAACTTAATATATATATATAAATATATATATATATATTTATATGTATGTATGTATATATATATATATCCAACCAACAAACTATTGTGCAATTTGTGAGTGATAAATTGTGGGATTTATAAATTAAACCGAAAGTAACTCGTTCATTAAGTATATATGTCTAGTTGATTTGGATAGTTTTTATTTTTTATTTATCAAACACTCTTCATCTTACTTATCCACAATAGGTGGTATTACAGTCTGAATTCCTCCCAAGAAATCTCCCGATAAGCGTACTTCCCTTTTTTTTCATGTATTTTTAAAATTATTTTAAATATTTTTAAAAAATCTTAACATCATTAAAAAATATTTTTTTAATCATTAAATAAATAAATAAAATATCGAGACTACTGTCGTACACTATCCACGATAGCATCGTGCAGGACAGGTTAAGTATTAAAGAATTTACAGCTGTGGGAGGTAGTGAGCATTGGGGCCTTGCATGGAATAAAGATTAAAGTGTAGGTTGTGCGCATGGAGGGACTTGCACTTTTTTTTTTTTTTTTTTTTTTTTTTTTTTTTTTTTTTTTGGTCTTGTGGGTTGTTTGGCACTGATATAGTATATTTCGGATTTATGATGCAAGGGCATTTGGCTGGATGGTGCTCGTTTGGTCATTGGCAATGAAACTGGTTGAGGGAAATGGGGCTTGGGTGTAGTCGTGGGCTACGACCTCTGGATTGGATATCGATGCAGGTGATAGTGGTTGAACCCAGAGATACCGCGATGCCACCATCATCTCCCTGTTCGTCCAACTCCAATATACACTCCATAACAGTCGCGCCACCTCATGCCAGTAAGCTCCTCTCTCTACATCTCCCTCTCCAACCATCTCTATCTTCCCTCCCTCGGTCTCTCTCTCTCTATCCGTTACCCCTCTCTTACTTATTTGTGTTTTCCTTTTCGTCGTTGCCCATTCTATTGTCCTTGGTATTGTTGATTTTTTGCATGCCAGCAAGTCTCTGTCTCTATTTTTATCTCTATCTCTATCTCTCCGTCTCACAATTGTTCTCTGTCAGAGTTTGAGAGGGCCAATCTGATATCATGGACACTGCAATTTGCTCGAAATGGGAAGCTTTTGGACCCTGTTGATGTGTCCACACATTCATTGGATGAGGAAAGGACTAAACTTTACATTACAATTGCAACAAAAATGGCAGAAAATGGCACACAAATGTGCAAGATAAAAAGCGACAGAGATGGACAAAGATGTAATTAAAACCATAAAAAAGTCACTGTTCACATAAACGTGCAAAGTTTGCCGCATCTGCCAAATTGAAGAAAAAAATAAAATGTCTTCAAATATTAAAATAGTCTAATGCATAAGAATAAAATTACTATTTATTTATGTTCATCATTTGTTATGAAATTTAAATTATATTAAAAATTCAAATTAACTAGATAGTTTTTTTCTCTTAAAAATGTTCAGTAAAACTTCATCATTTATTTAATGATGAAAAATTTGTATTTTATAAATTAAAGTTGATTTTAAGTATATGATATAATATTATTCTCTTAAAAATGTTCAGTAAAACTTTATCTTTTATTTAATGATGAAAAATTAGTATTTTATAAATTAAAGTTAATTTTAAGTGTATGATATAATATTTATATTTTAATTATCTATTTTATGTTACTTTAAATCAATATTTAAACTTATACCGTTAGATTAAATCTGAAAATTTAAGATGAAGGGTTGGGATTTAAAACTCAAAAACCATCATTTTCCCCCACTTTTCCTTTCTCCCTCTCTCTCCTTCCCCATACACGTTTGCCTAATTTAGTTAATTAAGAATATTACCATATTATAATTATGTTAAAACTCTAAGTATTTATATGGTTTTAATTTCTTAAAAATATTTAGTAAAATTTCATCATTTATTTAATGATGGAAGATTAGTATTTTATAAATTAAATTTGATAGCTTATGTATAATATGTTATTTATATTTAAATTATTTAAATTTTAAATTAGTTTAAATCAGTGTTTTAATAAGAGAAATTATTTATATATAAATTTTAACAAGAGAAATTATTTATTATAGTGATAAATATTACAGTCTTATAATTGTATCTCTAAAATTTAATAAGAGAATTTATTTATATAATTTTAAAATGTGTAAAATATGCATAATATCTTTAAAAAGATTTTGTATATTTGAGATCTACTTTAAAGAATTTACTTTTTACATGATAGTGATAAATATTTTAATGATTTTATTTTATTTTTATATATAATAGTGATAAATATTATAGTATTTTTTTTCCCTCACTTTCTTTCTCTCTCCTATGACTCGATTCTTCCCCCATACCCCATCCTACTTCAGTCCAACCTGGCGTCGCCATGCGCTGGCAAGCCTCACCGCCACCACCGGAGAGTCCCCCTCACGCCGGCCACCAACCCAGCTACTACCGATCTCCCCCACGCGCAGCCCTCTCTCTCCCTTGCGGTAACTCAACCGAAATGAATTTTTCCTATTTCTCTCTAGTTGCGCTGCCGTACGCGGCCACCCAGCCTCACCGCCACCACCGGCGAGTCCCCCTCACGTTGGCGACAACCCAGCCACCTCCAATCTTCCCCACGCGCAACCCTTTCTCTCCCATGCGGTAATCCAACCGAAATGGATTTTTCTCATTTCTTTCTAGTTGCATCGCCATATGCGGCCACCTAGCCTCACCACTACCACCGACGAGTTCCCTTCACGCCGGCGATCAATCTAGCCACCACCGATCTCCTCCACGCGTTGCATCTCTCTCCTGCGGTAATCTATTTCTCACAGCAACTATTTATCTCTCTCTCTCTTTAAACCAAAATTAAATGAATAAACGAAGAAGGAATGAAAAGCGTAAAAAAATAACACTATTCATTACTATAGATCTCACTATTCAATCAACATAGCCTCTTCTAAAATAAAGGAGATATATATATATATATATATATATATATATATATATATATATGGTGTACCAAGTCACGGGGTATAATTATATGGATATTTCTTTTATTAAACGAGTCAAATTTCTTGACCATAATACTACTAATTTAAATAAACAAACAAGTGACACAACTCAACTTAATGAACTCATGTAGATTGTTTCATAAACATATGATATTAGGTTAACTTAAACACGATCCTTTCAACTTGTTCTATGTAATATTGATGGAGCTAAGTTAAATATTTGATGGATCATGCTACAGTCACCGCTCCTAGCTTCCAGCTTCCGTTAGTTATAAGATTTTTATTTATTTATTTATTTTTTTTACTTTTTCATACATGTATCTTTTAACACTTTTAAATATTTAAAAAAAAAATAAAAAAATACAACATTATTAAAAAAAACTTCCTTAATCATTAAGTAACAAAAATTAAAAATTAAAATAAAAAATCACAAAGATAGAATGGAGCGGTGAGAGTAGTATTATCCATATTTGACCTGTCCTAATTAACAAATTTTTATATGTTTGCACATGAAAAATTTATCTAACCTAATCCATGATCTGATAAGATAAATCCAATAAGTTGATATGTATAAATATAACCAAGATTCTTAATATATATATATATATATATATCTACTCTATTATAATAAACAACTATCTAACTGTGAATAGTAATTTTTATTATTTTTCCGTTAATTTTTCTTTTTTTCCCGTTAAGTAATGTTTTACCAAAAGACTATTAAAATTATTGACCATTTGACGCGTAGCTCCCTTATAGAATCTAATGAAGGATCGTGTTTTACCAAAAGACTCTTAATAGAATATAATTAATGTTAATATTAATATTGAATATTATTAATTTGATTAGAATATAATTATTATTAATATTTTAATTTGTATAACTATAAAATGTGATAAAAATAAAAATAAAAAAATTATTAAATTAATCATATTTTATTATTATATAGATAGTAAATAGATAATCTAATATGGATGCAGACCAATGTTCATACTTTGCTAAAGTTTATAATTTTTTAATCTTAATTTTTTTATATTTCTTTAATATTGTATTTTTTTTCCAGTCAAATAAACTGTTGATTTTTTTTTATTTAAATCATTCTATCAGGTATACCTCGGGACTAACGTACCGGAGCAGTTTTCTAGCATAGATACATATTATATATATGTATGTGAGATTTATAAATTAAACCGAAAGTAACTCGTTCATTACAGTCTACAGCTATCGAGAATTAATCCTCCCAAGAAATCTCCCGATAAGCGTACTTTCTTATTTTTCATGTATTTTTAAAATTATTTTAAATATTTAAAAAATATCATAACATCGTTAAAAAAATATATATATATCAAGACCCACTGTCGTACACTACCCACGATAGCACCGTGCAGGGCAGGATAAGTATTAAAGAGTTTACAGCTGGTGAAAAACATGGCCACAAATTAAAAGTACTAAAAAGCCCAACCAAACCTAAGCAAGTCCCATTTAATTATTTACCCATAATCTCCACACGCCACATGTCTGTCTGTCTAAGGTCCACCATGGCTCTTATTGTCACATGTCTTGACCACTCTATGTAATTTACTGCCCTCACAAGCCCCTACCTGGCACAGCCATGCAATTACAGTTACACCAAATTATTATACTATTTCGCCTAAAACAAAACTTCTTTTTTATTTTATTTTATTTTATTTTATTTTTTTCGAGTGATAGAAAATAGAAAATAGAAAATAGAAAATAGAAAATAGAAAATAGAGTTTAGCTGAGCGATTGGCGCTATTGTGTTGGTAAGATTATGATAACTTGCAGCTTTGGTCCATATAAAATTATCTGTATTTATTACAAATCTCGATATAATATTATCCATTTTATTTTTTGAGTAAAATAGTCTCCATTTTCTTGAATTCTAACCTGGCATGTTTGAGATTATATTAGTAGTCTTAAAAATACATTTGAGAAAAAAACATATCTAAACATGCTTTTTTGGATTATGCGGAATGTAATTCAAATTTTTAAAAAATTATCAATAAATAAAAATATTCATATAACTTTTATATAATTATAATTTTATATTTTTAAAAATATGGTCATAACTTTTAAAAAAATAAAATAATGATCATTTCTACCTTATAACACATTTTTATGAACAAATATAATATGTTTAAAGTACTTTTAACATATAATTGCTAAATAATAAATAATTTTTTAATAATATAATTTATTATTTAAATTATAAATTATAAAATTATAAATTATATTTCTCACCACAAGTCTAGATGATAAAACTATGCTGGTCAAAGTTAAACCGACATTGAAATTAATATACTATTTGAATCGTGGCTTCTTATCATGATTTCATCACACCTCACCAATAAATACCAGCAATAGTATTCGTGTCTATCACTTCACATGCATATTTACCACAATTTACTGGAAATGATTATCTTTTTACTTTCCAAATTGTCCCATGTTTTTCGAATAATCGAGATGCCAATGGAAATGAATTTCATTTGACTGCTGATGTTTGTGGGGGCAAGACCGGGATATTTAACAGGGCAACATCATCCGATAAAGACCACCGAAAATTCAGTTTCGATGTCCTTTGTTTTGGTTTTCTCAAAGAAAAAGGAAATTACTTATTTGTGGGGGAAAAAAAAGGTTCAACGAGGGGGTGATATTGATTGAGTAAATACATAAACATCAGAGCAAAGGATCCAAAACTGAATCCTATTTTTAATAGGTCTTTTGTCTTTCCCCAGTCTGCCTGCCCCCATTCATTCACTCCCCACTACTCAATATAAGGGGCACTGGGGCTGAATAGACTCGAGTCTCTCTCTCTCTCTCTCTCTCTCCGTGCTTCCAAGTTTCATCCAGTAAGTGGGTCTCGCGTATACCAAGCGTTTCTTGTTTCTCACTGCTGATTATTGTAAATATCGATTGTCTACTGGATTTTGTGCTAGTAATTGGAGTTTCGTGTATAAGTTGGTTTTTGGGTATTTTTTCTTACTGGGTTTTACTCTTATCGATTGAATTTGCATCTTTGTTTGTTTTTTTTTTTTTCATTTTTTCTTGTGCCACTCGTTTTTATTTACATAATTGTTGTGTTCGTTTTTGGCTTACTGGGTTTTGTGTTTTTGATTAACTGGGTTTTCTTGCTTGGTCTTGAACCATGCAGTAGGTCTTTGTGTGATGGGAGATAGAATCCCACATGGGAGTTACTTCCAGTATCCTCCTCCTGGAGTCCCTTCTCCCATCAGGTCTTCTTCCCTCCCTTCAGATCGAGGCAGGTTCGTTCAACACTCAGAACCCTATGTTTTCCGTGCTATTCCTCTTGGATTTGTTATCTTCATCGTATTTGTTTTAGTGAAATTTCATCGATACATTAATAAGATGGTGTTTAATGGTTTTTATTTATTTATTAGCTTTATAATTGCGTAATCTATTCAATTATGTGTGTTTTGATCCAATTTCTGTGTGATTATCCTGTTGTATTTTTGGTGTACTGTTTTCATGCTTAGTTATAATTTTTAAAAATCTTCTAACAATTCTACAATTAAAGGAAATAATATGCAGGAGGTAAACCTGTTTGGAAGCTTGCCTGCAAATTTAGTTTCCAAGCTTCTCTTCAAGATTGGTCCTTTGTTCTCGAATAACTTTATTTTCTCAACTTAATTCTTTTAGTTATTGCTATTAGCCACTTGTAAAAAAATTGTTTTTGGTTGAAGGAAAGAAAAATTAAATCAATTGCGTTTTTGTACTTCCATGAAAGTTCAACAAACTAATAGACAAGTTGTGAACGAAACCGAATACTCAACTTATTATTTTCATTTGAAAAGGATGCATTCTGAAGACAAATGCAACATAACATTGGTGGAAGAGCCTCATTGGCGTGGCACTGGATATGAAACCTGTCTTTCATGCTAACCCACTGAGCATTTAATTGCTGATCTGGCAAACAATAAAAAAAAAGGAGATGAACTAACATAAAAGAAAAGGAAGCTGAATTTTTAGGTGATTTTAAGCTTGCCTGCAAATTTAGTTTCCAAGCTTCTCTTCAAGATTGGTCCTTTGTTCTCGAATAACTTTATTTTCTCAACTTAATTCTTTTAGTTATTGCTATTAGCCACTTGTAAAAAAATTGTTTTTGGTTGAAGGAAAGAAAAATTAAATCAATTGCGTTTTTGTACTTCCATGAAAGTTCAACAAACTAATAGACAAGTTGTGAACGAAACCGAATACTCAACTTATTATTTTCATTTGAAAAGGATGCATTCTGAAGACAAATGCAACATAACATTGGTGGAAGAGCCTCATTGGCGTGGCACTGGATATGAAACCTGTCTTTCATGCTAACCCACTGAGCATTTAATTGCTGATCTGGCAAACAATAAAAAAAAAGGAGATGAACTAACATAAAAGAAAAGGAAGCTGAATTTTTAGGTGATTTTAAGATTTTGATTAAAGCTGCCTGCTCAAATTTCATGACCATTACTGGTGACTTGCTCTTTATATTGCTGCTGTTGTGCCATATCTTTCTTTTTCTTTTTTCTTTAATGGGAAAGATGATTATTACTAATGGAATGAGAAATACAAAAGAAGAGTGTGGGGTCCCCAAGAAAATCACCCAAAAACAACAGAAATAGCGCTGGAGATAAAGAAAAATTTGAGGAATGGTAAAATGGTTGGACCTATGATTGGCCATCATGAAGATATTTGCTTGAGCAATCCACTGGTTGGAATGCTTAGAATCATCTATTGCGGGTGCAACCCGTATTAGGAGTGTGCGCAATGAGTTCAGCTATGTTATTTATTTTTTTCTTTCATTTAGTCATTGTTTTGGTTTGTTCAATTTAGCAAATTAAGTGAAAAATGTTTGGGCCATGTTTTATTTTCTCTAGTCTTGGACAAAATGAAGACTCATGTTTATGCTGCCAAAGATCTTGTGATTATCTTTATTTACTTTGCTTCAATTAATCATGCTGTTACATTAACTCCTAGGGGTTGGCTCAAGTGGTAAAGGCCTTGGGCTTGGGGTATGCTTCCCCTAGGTCTAAGGTTCAAATCCGCTTGGGTGCAAACAATCTCTAGGGGCCATTGGATTTGGGGGATTTTCCCCTTGAATTACCCGAGATGCACTTGCGGGAAACTCCTTGCCAAGGGCCAGTGCACCCCCGAGATTAGTCGGGACACTGTTCCTAGACACCCGGTGCCAATAAAAAAAATCATGCTGTTACATTGTGGGAGTATGATAGGACGTGATGGATGTGTTCATTCATATGACAATGGCAGATACTTGGCTGAATTACTGGCGGAGAAGCAAAAGTTGGGACCATTTTTACAAGTTCTTCCCCTGTGTAGCAGACTTCTAAATCAAGGTCGGTGAATCTGCTATCTATCATTGCTACAATGTATGCTCCATTCTTCAGTTGTTGTTTGCATCATCACATCTTCTGTCGTCTCCTTTGAAAAGCAGTTTGATATCATAAATTATTAGGGTGTAAGCATGGTAGTATACATTCATCCTTTTCATTTCAAATTGTCCTCAGCATGGGTTCACTTGTAAAAGTACTATCGTATAAAATATTTTTGGCTTACTGCAGCTTTCTCCTTTACCTTTCAAAGATGAAGATAAGGTTGGGAATACTGAAATGTACTGTGCCCACCAAAAACTTAAGTGCATATGCTCTTCTCATTTACTTGAAACTACGAAAAAAAATTTTGTTTGGGAGCTGATTTGGCTTAAAATGTTATTTTCAACATGTAAACCATCCATCAAAGGTTTTGGGCATTTTTTATGTACTCAACTTCATTTGTTCTTTCATCCTACCACAGAAATCAGACGGGTTTCCGGCTTCAATCAAAGTCTTGTAGATCATGAAAGACTTGAGCATGAGAGCCCACTCAGGTCGTTAGGTCAGCCCCCTAATGGTAGAACAATGGATTTAGAAGGATGGCCAGCAATGCAAGTGGAGGTAATTCTCTAGCTTATTGATGTGATGGATGTTTATATTGTTGGGACATTTTACGTTTAGTTGATGCTTCATTCATGGCATAAGCAGAACTTGGGTTTTGAGGCAGCCTCTTTTTATGATATTATTCAGTTGATGTTTAACTTCACATTTAGTTGCATGCTAATACCACTGGCATTCATTTTTTTTTTAAGTATCTAGCCTTCTTTGTTTTGAGTTCAAGAATGTGTATGCTCAAAAGCATAAAGCCTCCCCTAAATACTAGCGAGTAAAGCCTCAGCTTAATTACACGAATTGACTAGTAAATTAGTTTTGTTATTTATTCAAAATCATGCCCTCGGTTAAATTCAGAGACTATCAAATTTGTGTGCTTTCAACTTGTCTATCTGTTTTGATTCATTTATTTAGTTTTCATCCACTTATAAAAAAATTATTTACTTTCATTTGTTAGCACCTCAACTGAATAAGATACTCTGTTATGGGGAAGCAACTGGCTGAGCTTTCATGAAACATGGTAGAAAGAGAGCTTGGGATTTAAGATTGTGATTTGTGGTAAAATCATGTGAACTTTTTTTTATGTCAATTTTCTTCCTGCAGGAAAATGGACATAGTCAAAGAATGGCCCCATTTCAAACTCCTCCAATGGGTTGGCCTGGGTTGCAGGGAGTTCCAGCCACTCCTATCGTGAAGAGAGTTATTAGACTTGATGTTCCCGTGGAAAAATATCCAAGTGTAAGTTACCATGTCCCCTTGGAGTTGATTTTAACTTTTATTGTCACTTTCCAGTATGTAGCAGTTCCTAAAATAAAGTTTGGCAGTATAATTTTGTTGGCCGAATTCTGGGACCGCGTGGAAACTCACTGAAAAGAGTTGAAGCCATGACAGAATGCAGGGTGTACATAAGAGGAAGGGGCTCTGTTAAGGATTCTGTAAAGGTATCATGAAGTGTTTTTTTCCCATTCTTCTCCTCCTTTCCCCACCTTTTCTTTCCTCTCACTACTAGTTTGGTAAAGCAACTTACTTGTTGAGTAACAGTGGAATTCGGTCGAGTGTTAATAGATAGTTGGCAATGTAATATGGAACTTTATCTGTCTAAACATTTTTTGTCTGTCTGAACTTGCCTGTTGCTTCCTTATAGATTCCATGTAGCTATATATTGAGTTTTGTTCTCTGTTCAAATGGTTGTAAGTGGGTCATCCTTTGTGATCCATTCCATTCTTTCTTGCGTACCTTACGGGTCAATTTTCGGTTTGAATATCTGTGTCAAAATACCCAATGCTCTCAAAATTATACCTAAATGCGGGAGCTATTATCACTTGATAGTCAGTGATATATGTATTTTCATTTTAGTTTTATAGTCAATCTTTTGGATTCATTCGTTTCTTTTTTGTCTTTATTTTTGGGGGGAGGGTGTTAAAACTTGTATTATTCAAGTGGTTAAACACTTAGGTGCTGTTTGGATAGTGAGTTGAGATGAGATGAAAGTTAAAAGTTGAATAAAATATTGTTAGAATATTATTTTTTAATATTATTATTGTTTTGGGATTTAAAAAGTTGAGTTGTTTATTATAATTTATGTGGAAATTTGAGAAAGTTGTAATGATGAAATGAGATGAGATGAAACACTTTTACTATCCAAATGGGGTTAATGCTTGTGGTTTAACTCCCCAACATTACTTTTGATTGAAACTCCCCAACATTACTTCCAACTTAAAATTTTGAATTCAAGAAAGCATCAAACAAATCATAGAAGAGCAACCCATGTTCATAATGTCTGGGCATGAAATTTATATGAAAAAGACTGCCAACCAAAATCTTTAGAAAAAACTAGTAAATATCGGTCAGACCCAGTATCATCGATCAGTTAACATTCCTCGACCACTTTGCACCTCTAAGTTGCATCAGACCTGGATGATAGAATCTTATTAGGGAATGGTGGAATGCCAGATGGGAAATGGCCACCTACAGTTGTGTAGTGTACTGTTCTGATAGACCTTCAATGGACCAAAAGGAAAAGATAAACCTTATTTGAGTAAATATACGTGTAAAAGAATCTTATGAACATCTTAATCTTTGGAGCTTATGCTTTAATTTTGAATCTAAGAGAGCTTTAGCTGGACACTATTTTTATTTGTTTTTATACAATTTTTTTTCCTTGCTTATTCAATGGGAAAAATACACGTTTACTGGAAAGATATTGCCTCCAGGTGACTACCATTTACTAATAAATCAATAAAAGAATAATGGTTTTAGACTTGCCTTCTTGCTGTTGTTAGTTGAGTGCCAGTCTTCAAACGAAGTGGTCAATCATATATAAGAGAAAGGAAGGGTGGGTTTGGCGGGTGATGGACGTGAAATTGAAACCATCTTATAGGTTAGGAGAATCATAATGCTTTTCTCTTTTGTATGACACTGATTGATCAAATATTTGTGATATTCTGATCTTCTTCCTTTTTTTTTTTTAAAGATTTTCTGTATGCATTGATTGCTTCATTAAGTTCTACTAGCTCTGTTTGAGTGAGTTGGACTCTTAATAAAATGCATTTTTTATTATTACTTGCTATATCGCTTTTGAATGACTAATGAAGTTGATTGCAATTAATAAGTCATCACATCACAAACGAGGAAGTTAATATTGTTTTGAGAACCTTTTTGTGAAAAGAAATTGGTTATGTTCTCGATTGTTATGGTTCCTGGTAATGCTTTGCATTTTCCGTGATGCTCATGGGTTCATGGATTTGTACTTTTTCTCACTCTCGTGATGGGCCTCTGTTTTTCGTTAGGAAGAGAAACTGAAGGATAAACCAGGATACGAGCACCTTAACGAGCCACTGCATGTGTTGGTTGAGGCGGAATTTCCAGAGGATATTATAAATGCCCGCTTGGATTATGCAGTGACAATACTAGAAAGCCTTTTGAAGCCTGTGGTATGTTCAGAAACATGCTTGTTTGCATCTTCACTTGACCATTTTTTTACGAGAAATTCTACATATATAAAGAAATTATACAAAAACAAATCCACAAATTGACGTGGTTTTATAGGATCCGTTAGATCTACTTTACAATAAAAGTAACTTTACAATCTAACGTACCATATCAAACCACATCAGTTTGTAGATTTACTTTTGTGTAATCCTTTTGTGTTTAAAATGTTTTTCTTTTTTTGCGCTTGACTGAAATTCCTCTCTCTCTCTCTCTCTCTCTCTCTCTCTCTCTCCAGGATGAATCATTGGATCACTATAAGAAGCATCAACTAAGGGAACTGGCCATGCTGAATGGCACACTAAGGGAAGAAAGTCCCAGCATGAGCCCAAGCATGAGCCCAAGCATGTCTCCCTTCAACAGTACAGGAATGAAAAGAGCCAAGACAGGAAGATAACCATTCAATGATGATGATGATGATGATGATGTGACCCTGTTTAAATTGGTGAATAACTACTAGCATGCTACTGGTTATTAGCCTGATGGCTGAACCTCGAGATGCTGGTCTGCTACTCGAACTCCTGAGGTAATTTTGGGCTCTGATTGTTCGGCACCACAGATGGATTAACTGCTACTACATTGATTTTTCAAACTTCTCTTCGTGTCTACAATGATTTCTATTCTTTCATGTATCATTAATTTCCAACGCTGAAGACTTTTATTTTTATTATTTAACTTGTAACTGCCCCCCCCCCTATTCAATTTACTCCCCCAAAACAAAATCCTGATGATTTTGAGTCATATAACTCAAATGTACTTATAGATTCTTTTATATTGACATTTAAAAAAAAAAAAAATTACATACGTATTCTGATATATGGAATCTCTTCGTGAATTCCAAATGCTGATCTGTTCGTTCGGAACCAACAGGTTTTGCTAGTTGTCTTATTTCAGCACTTTTCAAGTGCTGGCAATATATTTATCTCTGGCCTATTATTGGTGGCGGGAAACAATTATACTAAGAATAAAGAGGTTGAAGTACAAGTCGGATTTGGGTTTACTGTCAACTGCCATAACTTGGCCCCTTCAAACTTCAAGTTCCATATCATTTGCTCCTCATAATATTCTTGCTTTGATTACTTTAATTCCTTTATTTGTAAGTTATATTCAAAATGTTCCTTGTTGAAAAATGAGCTTTGGTCAAACGTGTTCGCCACATCAACAATTCAATCCCTAATCTCTTATGATGAATTAAATAGATATCGTTTAAATTTTATCAAAATAGGCTGAAGACATCTCAAGCTCCCAGAAAAATCAAAATGATCACAGGGAAAGAGTTCAAGGGTCTTGAATGAAACTATCTAGAGCTTGAGAAGCCGAAGTAAAACCCCGGGATATTTGGTAAGAAATGCAGCTAGCGTTCAAGGCAGTCAACGCTTTGCAACACACAAGTAGCAGTCAACCTGACATAAGTGCTAACCGGGTTGAATTCCATTTAAGTATGGATATACCACATAATGTGCTTACTCTTTACTCAACGTCTTGAAAAAAAAAAAGAACTGTATGAACAATTTGATGGAACCCGAACTTAAAACTGAGGCTCAATCAAATCTGTAATCTGAAATTTGAGGTCGTTTTTACAACCTTTTGATCAAGACCTCCTCACATTTCTTACAAAATGGTATTAACCTTTTTTTTATATTTTTTATTTTGGAGAGGGGGCATCGAACTCTAGACCTTCATTTTGGAGGTTGGGGGTTATACAAAACAGGCTACAAGCCTTTGGGAAATGGTATTAACCTCCTATCTAACATAAAGACATGTATTGTCCAACCAAAAGAATTCACTTACATACATCGTCACAACAAGTATTGTGTTTACGCCAGAAAAGATTCTCTTACCTCATAGGAGTATGCATATCACATCCAAATCAAGGCTTTTAAAGGAACAAGTTTTCCTGATAAATAAAGACATTTAACCCTGCAAAAAGTCCCAATTCAAATGACTATGTTAATAATTGAAAAACGAGAGAATAAAAAACAAACTCCATTACAGAAATTTGAAAACTCTGAAATTACATGACCAGTCCTTGTAGTACTGCTAAAACCAAGATCAACAAAACTCAGTAGCACTAAAACAAGCTCAAGAAAGAAACAACCAACTACGAAAGAGGCCAGCAAAATGAATACATTCTCATATGCACACACAAAATCTTTCATTCCCTTTTAACCAAATAATAAGCTGGATCAAAAAAGTCTTGTCCATGCAAAATCAAAAACGCATGTTGACGTGAGACACACCTCAACTATAATGAACATAAAATTGTAAGGTTTTGGGTCAATCCCGAAGACCAAGTTCAAGTTCAAGCTCATCATCCTCTTCAAACAACTTCAAAAGACGGGCATACTGCTCCTCTCTTTTCTTCTTTTGCCAGAACTTGAAAAGGAACAAAAAGATCACCACGAGGACCACAAGGACAAGGAATACGATTAGCACAGTAGATCCAGTGCTGATACTGGAAGTGACATGAGTCTCAGCCTTCGTACCATCTTTCAGTATTCGGTGACTCATTAGAAAAGCCTGAAGAAAACCCAATGAATAAGAAATCTAATCAATGGCTGGCAATAAAGATTTGTCAGTTTTTTTTTTTTTGATAAGTAACAAAGATGCTGCTGGAAGACTGCACAAATATTCACTGCACACATTCCCACAAAGATGACGCCTGAAATAGAGCCTTTCAACAAGCATAGGCTACCGGCCGGGGGAAAAAAAAAGCATGGGCTACCTATAAGTTCAAATCCTAGAGACCATATACTAATTCTTTATAACTCATCAAAATATTGATAACAATCCGTTGAAGCCAATTTATATTCAATGCCAATGATCCCAAATGTCTTGCTTTTGTGGCCATCAAAATAAGCACATCGAGCTCAAAGTCTGCCCGAAGAATTGAAACCAAATTTAAGCCCTCGTTACTGTTTTCCGGTTCCAAAGTCCCAATTCGGGTACTTTTGGATAGCGCTGCATGATCCTAAAAAACCATTCATATCAACTTTTATGTTTACAACACGATTTGAAATCTGTGGAAACAATAAAACAAAGAAAACAATTCAAATTTCTAGCATCTCCTTTATTTGAAACAAAAGAAAAACGCCGATCTCCGTTTCGTTTTCGTTTCATCAGAGATGGGTTCTTTATTTTATTAAAAAAAAAAAAAACTATTTGATGAATGCGATAAAAAGGAAAAAAGTTTCAAAACAAATGTATTAGGATGGGCTAAATTTTTACCCGGCGAGTAAAAGCATGAAAGTTTGGAAGTTCACGAAGAAGTCGGAAACCTACATGCATCAGATACATATTTTCTTAGGAAGAGATCTGAGGAACCAACCTGAAAGTTGAAACGAACTTTAGAGAGAGAAGGAAGGAAGCGAACAAAATCAAGGAAACGCAAAACGCAGCGACTTGCTTTTTAAATTCCACCGTCTCTCTTGGAAAACTACGCTGCGGTATCGTTTCGCGAGAATAAAAATGGGGAGAGAGGTTGTTGCGGTATTGGACCTCCGACGGTCTTCGTTTGTATAGTAGAAGTATCACATTTCATTTTATTATTATAATTTTTTTAAAATTTTATATAAAATATAATAAATAATTTAATTTTTTTAAATTTAAAAATAATAATAATATTAAAAAATAATATTTTACTTAATTTTTAATTTTTATCTAAAATCATCATATCTCATCTCACTATCTAAACCGCTCATAAAGTATCTTTCTTCTCTCAAGTATATGATGCCTGTTGTTTGCTTTCCTACCATTTCACTACTGTTCCTTAAGCCACTTTATATTCCAACGCTAGCAATATATTAAGTTCTTTAAGAAACCAATAAGAGGACCAGCGAATACCGTTCTAATCTGAACAAGATTTTGCGTGCCTTAACTTCAATTGAAGCATACCATTTCTCAATATAAAAATGATGCCTGTAAAAATGAGACCCAATTTTCATACACATGCTAAACCATTTCAATAATAATAATAATAAATCAATATAACCCATGACCATAAAGACAAAATGTCCGTTGCTTGACAAAGAGGGTCATCTTTTTTTAAAAACTCCTTTTAATTCAATTTCTCATAGACCATCATCAAGTATTATATCTAATGCCAGACGATTCTATTATATTGCCATATAAACCACACCCCATGGAAACGACAAAAACAAGATTATAAATAATAGGTCACTCAAAACCAAAATGGCTGGCAGACTCCAGTCTGTTTCAAACAAAATGAAGAGAAGCTCTACCAGGATTACAAAAAAAAAAAAAAAAAAAACCCGACACAATATAAGGCACAACTTTCTATCCAGCGATTGGGATCATCATTCACTTGAAGCACTTGGCATCCAGAAGAGGCTCTCCCTCGAAAGGCTCGTAATCTTCAATCATCTGATTGACACGCTCCTTTTGGGCTTCATCTGTGAGATCCACCTTCCTCCAATCGTAGAGCTCCATGTCATAGCACTCATTAAGCACAAATTGCGGAATTTCTCGCCCACGGAAAAGCCACAGCCCCTTCACCTTGAATGGTGGCTCTGAACCTATCACTAGCATCTTCCCAAAAGCATATTTGCGAGCTAGATCCATCCTCTGAAGAAATCCCCCGACCTTATTCAGTGTTACAAAGGAAACAGTGTTTTCATCATCGTACTTGTAATCACAGAACCACAGAGAGTATCCCTCAGGATCGTACATGTCCCAGAACCCTGCAGCAAAAATGAACCGAGGATTTAGATAAACTTGTTCACACTGCAAATGACATGCAATTTCATATAACGAAACTCCCTGACTAATGGTGGTATACCTTTAATAGCAACCTCACGGAAATTGGTTTTTGTGTTTGAGTAAAGCCTCTTCCACTCATCCAGGATCATCTTACTTGGGGGCAGCAGATCTAGTGGGTTCTTAGGCTTGGGCTTTGAGGCCTCCTCCTCACCAGCTTCTGGTTTGGGCGTTGCCGGCTCCTCCTTTTTGGCTTCTTTCTTGGGTTCATCCTTGGGCTTTGCTTTAGCTGATTCCTTTGGATGAGAAGGTTTCTTTGCCGATGGAACAGGTGGAACAGACTCGGTCTGCTTCACCTCACCCAGAATCTTCTTGAAATTTGGTTGATGAACCAAGGTCCAGAAGTATCTCTCCACATGAGGGAACTCAGACGTAAAGCTCTTAGTCATGAGCCGGGTGAACCCAAGGTATAAGTTGCATATCATAACAATATCGGCCAGGGTAACAGAATGCCCAACGAGGTATGTGTTGGAAGCAAGATGAGTGTTTAGAGCACCAAGTGCTCTCTTCAGTGCAGAAATTGCAGCTTCCTCGGCCTTCATAAAAATACAAATAAAAATAAATAAAGGCGGAGCATTGTTATGAGACAATGATGAAAATAGATTATTTTAAGCATATTATAGATAGATATAACAAAAAGTGATGAATAAAAAAATGACACACCGGAGGAAGGTGTACAACATGTCCCATTCTAGGTCTAAACCAATACACGAGATTAGTGTCAATTTCCAATGATGCAAAATCAATCCACTGCTCTATATGGCCCTGAAAATTCAAGCACATATAACAATAAGCATAAAACACATAAAAAGAGAGGGAAATCGGCAGTAACAACAATGGTCTCACGTAATCAATATGGGAAGAACCATATAGAGGATTGTCAGCCTTCAGGCGAGTAACTGCAGCAACAATTACAAATCCCATAAGTTCCAATATAACAACCTGGAGAGGATCCCCAAACTTAATAGATGGGTGAGAGAAAAGTATTCAGTATTACCATAACGTGCTATAGCATTGCTCTCAAATATGGGACCATCAGGTGTTTCCAACACAGGAACCTAGTAGAATATCAGATTTAATGATTTAAACATCTACAAAACTTAACGTAAAGATCACTATAAATACTGCAGCATAGAAGTATACCTTCCCAATAGGGTTCATCTTGAGGAATTCAGGAGTTTTATTAGAGACACCCATCTCGAAACCTGGGACTAGTTCCACTTCCACACCAGTGTACTCCGCAGCAATGAGTGTCTTGTAAGCATTTTTGTTTGTCTTCCCAGCATGCAAGATCTGGAATGTACATCAAACAGCCCTATTAGCAGAGGAAGATAACTCCATATACTCAATTAGAAAACAGAAAGATTGATCAGTTTTGATGGGCAAGTGTATTCAAAGGGGGTTCTGCAAGTGCATATGCACACACACGGATGTTCACAATAATCACCAGAAGCAGCAATGCAATTATATGGAAATCCAAACAAAGAATTCCAATTGTACTCAATGTAAATGCTAGTAACAGTTGCTGCAGCCGGCACTTAACACAGAGAGCTCAGTTTCATTTTAATCGTATCATAACACCAAAGGGTCTGGTTGTGATAGAGTGGTACGAACGCCTAATTGAAACGGTACATCAACAGCACTCTCAATGGAGATGCTAGCAACAGTGGCAAACGTCAACAGCGCGCTTATATTCTACGAAGTAAACATCTAATCAAACAATTAGGGTCAAATTAAGATTTTAGTTCCAAATTGCCCCGGAAAAAAAAGAAAAGAGAAATAATCAATGGTATAACAAAACTGTAATAATCAATCTCCACAACGATAACTATAACGAAAACATAAAAAGAAATATGAAAGAACTAGAAGGAATCAGAATCGCGACCCAAAGCTCTGACTACTAGTGACAAGGCTAATGAAAACGAAATCAGAATTATGAATATTCACTAAGGGAGCCCACGAGTTCAGAATCAAAAGACTAAGAATTTCATTAGACAACAATCTCCTTACCACTAAAAACCACAGAAAACCAATAACAGGCATATAATTTGCTGGACATGCATTATATAAAATCTAGAAAGAAGCAAAATTGAACTCACCAGAGCCATGGCTTCACGGAAAAACGTTTCCCACCGATCTCAGATCTGACCAAGAGAAAGAAGAAAAATTGAGATTAACAGTATCAAAGGACGCGTTTGACTCAAAAGGAAAACATTTTCCGGGGGAAGAGATAGACCTGTTGATGTGAGTGGGGGTATCCCTGGAGCAGCTGCGAGCGTGAGAGATAAAAAAAAAAAATATATGAAGCAAAGTAGGGTTTTTTGTAGTAGGGATCAAACAAAGATAGAAACAAACAGCCTAAAATGGGTACGGGTAGTGTCGGGTCTGGAGCTCCGTTTCGGTTTGTGTTCCCACTTCCAACTGGAGAAGAAAAAAGGCCCGCATTGTCTCTTTCGCTTAATGCGGTATATTTGGGCCTATGAGCCGAGCCTTGGTTTTTTACACCCATTGCTATTACTACGAGGCAAATGCTAGTGGAGTCTTCAAAATTACCGTTTAAAATTAAGTAATTTTAAAATTTAAGTAATTTTAGTTTTAAAATTTTTTAAAATTATAAAATTATCTCTCTTAAAATGATATTTTTTCTCATTTAATAAAAGGTCTGTATATACAATCTCTAAGTGAGAATGTAAATAAAATTTCTCTTAAAATTATAATTTAATTTTTTTAATTTTTTAATTTAATAATTAAGAAAGTGACTATTAATAAAATTATGTTAAAAAAAGATACGCCGAGTGGTAACCGCCGGCGGCCTGCTAGCACTGTCCTAAGTTTATCTCTTTTTACTGGCAAAAGAAAACTTATGAAAGCTTAATTTTGTCTATCTTCTATATTTTCGCATCAATCTTATCATATCAAAACAATTTTATATTGTTATGCAAATTTCAAGAGGTTAAGAGTCAAATTTTTCTTAATTGTCTACTTCATTCGTATTCTCTAAATGTCATTAACATATATAGAAGAACATTCTTCATGAGATACGTGTTATCACAATTTTGGCGACCACGTTACCAAAAACTCAAAATATTGAGGCAAAATCCAAGGAAAATAGATAAAAATAAACACTCTTTTATATCCGTTTATATAATTATGTTTTAAATTAAAAATATTTTTATAAAACGGCATTATTTTTTTAAGTTATTTCATAATAATGTCAATAAATTGCTTGAAATTTTAAAATTATTATAATAAGAGTTTATATACATGTCACTTTACATTTAGGTCTTATTTGAATACAGAAATACTCTCAATCCATCTCATCTTATATCATCATTATAATTTTTTTAAATTCTAATTCAAAATATAATAAATAACTTAATTTTTTAAAATTTTAAAATAATAATAATAATATTAAAAAATAATATTTTATTTATTTTATTTTATCTCACCATACTATTCAAACGATGTAAATTTCATGGTAGCGTTAAGCATTCATTTGAATTCCACAAAAAATAATTATAAGAAAATAATAATAAAAGAAACACCACGAAGGGAAGGCGCAAACAATAATTCAGGGGCGTTTGTGACATAGATCACAATCTTCAGTGGTAGTTTGGGTACATAATTGACAACGAAACCACCTCTAATTATTCTCGAGGCTCTTCTTCGACTCTCTGTTTCCAGCTGCTTCTTCTCCAGAGACCGATTCCTTCGGAAGAGTCTGTAATTATTTGTCAAGTTTTATTTTATTTTTTATTTTCTTACCGAGAAAAAAGAGACAAGCGAGAGATGGCGAGGAGAGCGGACGAGGAATACGATTATTTGTTCAAGGTGGTACTAATCGGCGATTCAGGTGTAGGGAAATCCAACCTCCTCTCCCGATTCACCCGCAACGAGTTCTGCTTGGAGTCCAAGTCTACCATTGGCGTCGAATTCGCCACCCGTACTCTCCAGGTTCTCTATCTCTCTCTCTCTCTCTTCAATACACACACTCACACACTTCCGTACACACACACACACACACACACACACATAATTTGGATCTGAGTTTGCTTGAATGTTCAACTTCTCACACTATGGTAGATCTGAGGCCTGAAGTTGATTGTGTTTTTAAGATGTTAGCGACCCTTAATTTCCTTCCCGATATTAAATTGTGTATAAACAGATACATGGTATTACACACCAATTTAACTCTAAAAAAAAAAAAAACGCAAATTTATGAACTCTTAAAGTTGGGTTTTTTGCCCTCGCGAAATGATTATTTGACGTGCTATAACCTGATAGATCATATATGCTCATCACGCAGAGCATATATGATCTATATGCTCTGCTCATCCTGATATTTGATGAGCATGACATACCCCCGAAAAACTTAGTCCAACAGTATGTAGGACGAAATAGTTGGCCAGTAAAAAAGAAAAATTCTATTTATTAGCCGGTAACCAATCAGAAAAAATTTATTAGCCGGTGTGGATAAAACGCCTTGTAAATGCTTGCATGATATAATTTGATTTGAAGAGAACTTTTAAAATTTGAATATTACAAATCAAATCTTATTATTTAAGTGATGTGAATGGTGTGTTTTACACACTAGTTTGAGAATATAATAATTTAGTAAAAAATATTTGGTGTTGTGGTATTAACTAAAAGTTACCATAAGAGTAACCCGACCCAAACCTTATATATGTGTGTGCGAATTTATATATGGAGGAAAAATGATAATCATAAGCCTTTTAAATATTATCTTTTCAGCATCATCTGACTTGAAATCACATGATTTCCACATCAAGCGTGGATGATTAAAAGACTTTTGAATAGTATTTCTTCATATGTAAGTAGGTGTGTATATGTCGAAAGAAGTGCACGTGTATTGTGTTTGAGTTGTCCCCTTATAATTATCAATACTTTCCTTTACTGATTCAATTTGGATAAGCATATAAAACACAATACAGGGTATCTTTGGATAAACATAAATGTTTAAAAAGTATACATGCTTTGTTAAGCCCGTGTTTATTTGTAGAAATGGATTCCTAGGCATGACGTAATTTTCATCTATACTATTATAGGATTGGTGATGATCTCTACCCTCCTAGTTTCAGAATCAATGTGTGGAGCTGTTTGTATGCTTAATGGGGTTGGGTTGATAGACACCCATCACACCATTAGATGATAGTTTTCCAGAAGAGGCTTCCTAGAACTGAACAATTGGTACTCTTGTCAGCGAGTTTCATCTTGTAGATTCATAAGAAGATGATTGTTTCCTCTGGAAGTTGTCTTATTTGTTGGCTTGATATTACCCCTTTGTGCTTTAGTTCAACTTATCCATCTATTGACACGGTCATGGAGACCATGTAACTGTTCGAGAAGTTTGAACTTCTATTCCCGCTTGATAACTATTATCAAACAAGTAGCAACTTTATCTTTCATTCCGAGTTGACTGGAATCCGGAACAATATTTGTAGAACGGACAGAGAGAAGGAAATTTCAGCGCAGCTTACTAATGCGTCTCCTTACTGCATTCCGATGACAACCTTAGTTTATAATCTGATATTATGGTGCCTGCATTTTTGTTCAGTAATAGCTGTATCAAAGTCTTTTAATACATCTAGTGAGGTGTTTTGTGTTATATAAGAAACCGGCATTAATTGTTTGCAAATTTGCTATTTTTCTCAGGTTGAGGGAAGAACTGTGAAAGCTCAGATATGGGATACAGCTGGCCAGGAGCGATACCGGGCAATAACAAGTGCCTACTATAGGGGTGCCCTTGGAGCACTTCTTGTGTATGATGTTACAAAACCAACAACATTTGAAAATGTGAGCCGATGGCTGAAGGAACTGAGAGACCATGCAGACTCCAACATTGTCATCATGCTAATCGGCAACAAGACTGATCTGAAGCATCTCCGAGCAGTTGCGACAGAGGATGCTCAGGGTTATGCTGAAAAAGAAGGCCTTTCATTCATTGAGACATCTGCTCTTGAAGCAACAAATGTCGAGAAGGCTTTCCAGAAAATTCTCGGTGAGATATACAGGATAATTAGTAAGAAATCGCTTTCTTCAGGGGAGACGGCACCTGCCAACATTAATGAAGGGAAGACTATTGAAGTTGGGGGATCAGAGGCCACTACCAAGAAGCCTTGCTGCTCTTCATCCTGAGGATGACTATTTATATCCGTTCTCTTTTCAGTTTTTTTAATCCTTTTTTCCCCCATTTTTCAGGAACGTTTTGTTTTATTTTTATTTATAGTTTTGGGAACTATATTTTGTTGCTGTTTTATTGATTGATTGTGATTTATTCATGGATGCGTCTTCGACGTTTATTACGGTTTTTGATGGTTTTGTGTGCGTTGTACTGTTATTACGAGGATAATTAAAAATAGCTCACGGACTATACTCCTATTCATTACTCATTACGAGGATAATTAGAATGAGGGTACAGTTGAAAGCAACTACATGTACAAGTAGGTTTTGATATGCTGTGGAAAATACATAACAGTCTATTTACGTTCAACATTTCAATGAGAACTTGTGACCTGGAATCGGATACCTTCTTCGCTCGAGTCATAATTCATTTTTTCCCAAAAGATCAGGATTGAATTAAAATAGACATATTTAACAGTTTCTGATATATCCATTTGGGACTACAGTCAACAGTTTCTGAGATGAGATCAGTGTCTAGCAATTTTGTAACGGCAAATTGAAAACTATAGTAGCCATGCTTAACCACAACAGCTGCTGTTCTGCTGGATTGGCTGCCCCTTCATTTGAACAGTTCCTGTTGACTTGTTCGCAGTTGGTTGGTTACCCATTCTGCACAAAATCAAGACCAAAGACAATGAAAATTTGGTAAATTTTCTATGTAAGTATCAAATTGAGACATAAAAAAGGACAAAAATGGAAAATCAGCAATCAAATATGGCAATCTACTACTACATCCTCATATGATATTTATGGTGGCTATTTATTTTATGGCTTCAATGATAGGAATTTACAATCGCAACATGTCTTTTATCCGGCTAAACACCAGACCCCGTGTAATGCAACCACATCATAATAATCGGATAAATCATCGGCCTTTTTGCCTGTGGGACGTGGCTCATAGAAATTGTTTGCACCCAATGCTAAGAGCCTTGGTATCCCCTCCCCCAAGACCAAGCCTCTTACCACTTGAGCCAACCCCTAGGAGAAAATTGCAATCCAGATATTTATCAGCACGTTTAAAGTAATCATTTAAAATGGGAGTAAAACAAAACATAGATATGAATGACTCATCATACTATTAGGAACATTAGGGAGGTTTCATGTTTCAGATTCTGCATTTGCTGGTCGAAAGATCATATAATTTGTAAAAAGGGAAGCAGGAAAAAGGTCGATTGTTATTTTACTTTTTCTTGATCTCGCCAGCCATGGTTAAGAAAGCTTGCTCCACATTGATCGAGTCTTTAGCACTTGTCTCAAGGAATGGGATTCCAAGCTCATCTGCAAATGCCTGCATTTCATTTAAGCACAGCGATAGAATGACGTCAAACCTGAATAAACAAGAAATCAATTTCATCATATTTTAAGACCTATATAACAACTTTTTTCGTTTTCGGTAAGACCTATATAACAACTCATGCATGCATGAAAGTTATTCTGCATAGTATATTACTACAATAGTATCATAGGAAAGAGTCAATATCATATGGTGTGAGAGTTTCCATATGTCATTTACCTATAAAAAAAAAAAGTTTCCATATGTCATCAACCCAACCACGGATCCTTGTCAATCCAACTTCTTGCAATCTATTAATGTTTGGTAAAATACTTCAAACTCCTTTGGGTTTAAGTATAGATACAAAAACCATTGTGATTTCTCAATTTCCATTTTAGTCTAAACCGGTGTGAGTTGTCCAAAATTAATGATCTTGCGCATATCATTTTATGCAAGTTAGGATTATGCTTCATTTAGATTGCGCACGCACACATTCACAAATTGAGGATTTTAGACCAGGTAAGTCTTATTGGGAGGGTGGGTTGTCAAGAACTCAGCTCTCGAAGAAAAGGATAGTATTTGATTTGAGAACAGAAAAGGGATAAATCTGAGCAATTTATAAGATGGCAATGTGGATAAGTGATAGGAACATTGAAGATAATGCACCAAATTAAGAGCCCACGCCATAAAAGTAACTACTAGAGGAATTGAGTTTCCCTTGTCTTCAGATATTCTGAAAAATTAGATCGCTACCCACTCAGAATGCACTCAAGATTCATGACAAACATGTACATAGCATACATGTATAAATACACACATCGTGGATGTGGGTGCATGTGTCTTGTCAAGGGAAATTAAAAACATCAACTACAAAGTATGGAACATGTTTCATATATTTTTCAGAATGAAAAATGATATTTGTAAGCCTTTTAACCATCATCCTTTCATTGCCCTCTGATGTGACATCAAGTAATTGACATATAACTAAAAAATAACAAATGGGATGATCAAAGGATGATGGTTAAAACGTTTACCAATAGCATTTCTCTTTCGGCAAAGACTGCAATTAACTTGTAAATTATCAGGGCAGAAACTTAGCATAAAAAAATGTAGTTCATACAATTTTAAAGTAATGGCAACTTGAGAAAACTATCATAATCCATACCTTCGCAGTTTGTGTGTCCACAACCTTGTTCTCGACCAAATCACACTTATTCCCTACTAGAAGCTTGCATACACTTTCATTTGCGTATCTGTCAATTTCATTCAACCACTGCTTGACATTGTTGAAACTCTCCTTCTCAGTAACATCATAGACAATCTGTTGCAGTCTCAATACATGTTAGAATTCACAGGAAGGTCAGATAACAATAATGATTAGAAAGGAAAACTATCTTAACCACATAAACCACAATGCTGCTTTTCAAATTAGGATACTGAAGGGCCCTAAATGGTTCTAAAATTTGAACATGTTGCAAAATCACGGCTCACAACATAGCCTCAAGTTGAACCATCTTTATATATATACAGGGCTTTAACCAATAAAACTATAGAACATAACTGATTTTACAAAGTACTTTCTTGTCAAGAAAAGGGTAAATGTAAAATAGGAGTGTTGTAAAGCCGCAACAAAATCTACAGAAACAAGCATGATATTAACAAGTAACATTTTGTATAGTTAATAGAGAAGTTTTATTCATAAGAAAAGAAGGCATAGACCAAGTACACAAGAAATATACATGAGAAGTACCTAACTTAACAAGTAACATGAAAAACCAAAAAGGCAAATACTCACATACTCGGCACTAAAAAATGGATGTAATACATAGTCTACTCAATTCAACTCAAATCAGCTCTCATCCAAACAAATGTGGATTATTTTACATCACTCAACCCTCTCTAGGGTTCTAGGGCCATGTATAAGATATGATAATAGTTTTTTGCAGACTATCAACCTACCACAACACTCTATATGGGCTTCGAAATTACCACATAAAAAAAGACTATGACGGTAAAGTATTAATTAAGTTACTTACCCAGCCTCTTTGATCTCAACAAATTCAATGTTTTTCAACATGGCCGTATATCCTCTCAGAAAGATAAATTGGCATTGTCCTACTCGTGATATAATGAGATGATATTATTGCAACCCACAATATGCCCACTAACTAGTTAAATAGCCTTGCCTATTCTTTTATACATAATATACTTACACTTATAAAAAAAAAAACTAGTTAAATAGCCTCAAACACCATTCTAGTCATAGTAGTGAAACAACAGATGTGAGAACAAGATAACAAATAAAAATTAGTCTTTATCCCATTAAGTCGAGTATAGTTTGCATACTAAAAATACTAATTTGTGAATTTTATTTCAGTGCTTAGTTAAAAATTTAACCCATTTTAGAGACAAAATATTTATAGAAAAAACAATCAGAATATAGTCTGGAAATATTAATCGTTTATGATTCTACATGATATACAAGCTTAACCTTAACAACCCGAACTTAAGAAAACTAAACGCCAAGAAATTTAATAAGACTATACTCCAGAAATAACAACCAAGAATTCCAGCATGACCTCAAATACGTGTGAACCAATACCATGTGATCCCTTACTATGTTATATTCAAAAGTGATTGGGACCAAGTTTCTCATACAAAAAGAAAAGATACAAGAATTGTTACAATTATTCCATGGGCTCCTCGGTAATAACTACTTGTAATTGTCCTGAACCGCTCCTGTCCAGCAGTATCCCACTAAAAGTACAGGAAAAGAAACATAAGATCAATTAGAATGTGGAAAGACATTACTTACACTTCATAGATACCATAAAATGATACAAGGCTCCTGTTTTGTTATCAGCGAATTACCCTTAACATTTTTCTTGATTGGCACTGGGTGTCTGGGAACAACGTCCCAACTAATCCTGGGGGTGCACAAGCCCTCAGCAAGGAGTTTTCTGCAAGTGCACCTCAGGTAATTCAAGGGGAAAATCCCCCAGTCCGATAACCCCTAGAAATTATTTGCACCCAAGGGGATTTGAACCTTAGATTTAGGGGGAGCATACCCCAAGCCCAAGGCCTTTATCACTTGAGCCAAGCCCACGGCCCAAGGCAAATTACCCTTAACATAAGAATGTATGTCTCAAGTAAAACAAGAAGAGGAGGTACTGTTCAGCAGAAAACTGATTCATATTAATTTAATTGCTCGATTAAGGATACAGGCATTCAGGGGCATAGGAATCAGATTGTGCACCCACACCAATTTCAATTGAATTGGTTTTCCAATTCCATAAAAAGCAACCCACATCAAAGGAAAAATATGAATGTTATAAATCTTTTTTTTATAGGTAAAAACACTACATAATATGAATGTTATAAATCTTCAATTTGGAATATAGAAGCAAGCAACTATTTTAGGACCAAATTCATATTGCTCCATATATTTCATATTTAATGACCAAGGAGCATGAGCATATAAACATGGGATTAGGTCTCCAATGAGATCTCTAGTTTGTGTTTCAGATTTTTAGCATTTGTTTCAATAAGGTTACTTTAGAAACCCCGTACAAGCACGGGCCAGATGTATGGTCACTTAACTTGAAAAGCCAGGCTCAGATTATTTATAGGTTTGAGCACACATCTTAAGGAACAAGTATATTAGGTTGTAATAGTTTCTAGGCCTTCCTAAGATGGCCTATGAATTTGGTTGGAGGGTGGAATCTTTGTTGGCCTCAATTCTTTTTGTAAGGCTTTGGATTAGGGTTATCTCCCTCCTTCTTGCTTGTTTGTTCTTTGTGATAAACCATTCAATCTTGCTGCATCTCATATCCCCTCTTGGGATCAAGATTTCGCTTTGGAACAACTATTCATGATTCTGAGGAAGGGTTTCTCAATAAAATACATGTCTAGATACGTTGACAAGCAAGCACGAAAATAATTATCTAAGCATGTGACCCGGTTACAAATTCAGAAACTCATAAAAATTTCAATTAAAATAGCGATATAAACCAAAACTGAAGTGAATTAACACACCCGCATCAAACCTTGACAACTATTCATGATAAACCAGAACAATTCCACAGCACTGCCTAACCATCAAATCAAATCAATATACTTTTTTTTTTATTGGCACCCGGTGTCCAGGAACAACATCCCTACTAATCCCGGGGTGCATAGGCCCTCGGGTAATTCAAGGGGCAAATCAAACCAAGATACTTGAAGCTAAAAAAAAATAACAATACTCACAATCTGCAGCTTGATTGTCTTTCCATCCAGCTCCACAGTTCTGATTTTCTGATGCATCACCACAAATTTTTAAGCAATAAACCATACGCAAAGAAAGAAAATATACACACCCAGAACACGCGCGCACGCACTTACAAAATCAACTCCAATGGTACTTATGTAGCTGTCAACATAGGAATCATCCTGAAAATAAATAATAAATTTCATATTATAAATCTTGAGCGCTAATCACCGAGGATACAAACTAACTTTCTTCATTATTATCCAAAAATGGACCTAAAAGAAGAACGAATTAATCCACTATTATCGAAATAACCAAAGTCAACATAAAAAGATAAAGAAACGACATGTAACGTAAAGAAATAAATTGCAAGTCTAACAGAGTCAGCACACCGCGAATCTGAGGAGCAAACAAGATTTTCCCACAGAGGAGTCCCCGATTAGCAAAAGCTTGAACAAATAATCGCTGAGAAAAGAGAAAACAAAATGAAGGAAGAAATTTAAAAGATAGAAGTAAAAAAAAGGTAGGTGGGTGCGTATTTGTAAATGCAGGTGGTGGGAATGGAAGAGAGAGTTAGGAAAAGAGGCGTTTGGAGAGAAGGAAAATTGGACATACTAGTCGTTGCTCATGATTGTTTGTTTGGCTGGGATCGAAACGGCAATTGGAAAATTGTTCGGGACCTCTGTCTCTCTCTCTAACAACGGGAAAGTATTCTTCCGATTTTCTAAAGAAAAATTTACATGATTTGTTAAAAATAAAAAATAAAATTTTGATATGATAAAAAGAGCTATCTTTGCAGCTTGCCACGTGGTCCAATCAAAACCAAGCTCCGCTAAACCCTACTTCTCCTCCTCCTTCAACCTCCGTCATTTATACGCGTTGTCGAAAAGCGGCTGATACCAAGGAAACCATTACTCTCTCGCTGGCTTTTCTTCTCCGCCGCCAAAATTTGCCCGTGTCTCCGCGCAATGCCCTTAGTCTATCGCTTCTGAACCAAAGGTACAAAGGCACTCTAGTCACTATTTTCGACCTCTTTTTTCCTCTTATGTGGTTGATTACTGTGGTGTTCACAGCGAATTAAGTCAAATATCATTTAGGGTTTTAATATTCTCTATTTTAAGAAATATTGGAATTCAGATGGCTCGATGTCATATTTATTTAACGACATATGAAAACCCTTATGCTATTTTTTCTTTGCAGTTTCCGTCAGCAGTGCAACATGGCATCAGAGGGTGGGAAAAGCTTTGCTAGGAGGGATCGTCTCCTACAGATTGAGCGTGATGTTCGAGAATGGTGGGAGAAAGAAGATATTTTCAGGTCTGAATCTCGTGAGAAACTTCCTGAACCAGGCGAGAAGTTCTTTGGAAATTTCCCTTATCCTTACATGAATGGGTATTTGCATCTCGGACATGCGTTCTCCCTCTCAAAGTTAGAATTTGCTGCTGCTTACCATAGACTAAGAGGTGCCAATGTGCTACTACCTTTTGCTTTCCACTGCACCGGCATGCCCATCAAGGCTTCGGCTGATAAACTTGCACGCGAAATCCAACAATTTGGGGATCCACCTTCTTTTCCCCTTGAATTGGATGGGGAAGTAGACACCCCACAAGAAGCTGAGGATTCAAGTGGAGGTGCACCACCGGATAAGTTTAAGGGCAAGAAGTCCAAGGCTACGTCAAAGTCAAGTGGTCAGGCATTCCAGTGGGAGATCATGCGTAGTTTTGGCCTCTCCGATAGTGAGATATCCAAGTTTCAGAATCCATATAATTGGTTGACCTACTTTCCCCCATTAGCCAGGGACGATCTTAAAGCTTTTGGCTTGGGTTGTGACTGGAGACGTTCTTTTATCACTACAGATATGAACCCATTTTATGATTCCTTTGTGAGGTGGCAGATGAGGAAGTTGAAATCCATGGGGAAGATTGTCAAAGATGTCAGGTACACCATATTTTCTCCTTTAGATGGCCAGCCCTGTGCAGATCATGATAGGGCAACTGGTGAAGGAGTTCAGCCTCAAGAATACACACTGATCAAGATGGAATTGACGTCGCCTTTTCCCCCTAAACTAGGAGTGTTGGAGGGGAGAAGAGTTTTCTTGGCGGCTGCAACTTTGAGACCTGAGACTATGTATGGGCAAACAAACGCATGGGTATTGCCTGAGGGGAAGTATGGAGCCTTTGAAATTAATGACACAGAAGTCTTTATTCTCACACAAAGAGCTGCCCTTAACCTTTCCTATCAAAACTACTCTAGAATCCCGGAGAAACCTACATGCTTAGTTGAGCTGACTGGTTTTGATTTGATTGGCCTCCCGTTAAGGTCTCCTCTTTCGTTCAATGAGATCATATATGCCCTTCCCATGTTGACCATCCTAACAGACAAAGGTACTGGGATTGTCACTAGTGTACCTAGTGACGCCCCTGATGATTATATGGCCTTGCATGATTTAAAATCAAAACCAGCTCTCAGGGCAAAGTATGGTGTGAAGGATGAATGGGTATTGCCCTTCGAGATTATTCCCATCATCAACATTCCAGAATTTGGAGATAGGGCTGCAGAAAAGGTTTGCATCGATATGAAAATCAAAAGCCAGAATGAGAAGGAAAAGCTTGCAGAAGCCAAGAAGTTGACATACTTGAAAGGATTTACAGAGGGAACAATGCTTGTTGGTGAATTTGCAGGGGGAGAGTCCAGGAAGCAAAGCCATTGGTGAGGAGCAAGCTTTTGGAGATGGGCCTTGGAATTATATATAGTGAACCCGAGAAGAGGGTGATATCAAGGTCTGGGGATGAATGTATTGTGGCACTTACAGATCAATGGTACATCACATACGGGGAACCAGAATGGAAGAAATTGGCAGAGGAGTGCCTGTCCACCATGAATCTATTTTCTGATGAGACACGGCATGGCTTTGAGCACACTTTGGACTGGCTGAATCAGTGGGCTTGTTCCCGATCTTTTGGCCTTGGCACTCGCATCCCCTGGGATGAACAATATCTTGTTGAGTCACTGTCTGATTCCACTATTTACATGGCTTATTACACCATAGCTCACCTCTTACAGAATGGGGACATATATGGATCCAGTACATCTCCTATAAAGCCTGAACAAATGACTGATGAGGTCTGGGATTTTATTTTCTGTGCTGGCTCATTTCCAAAATCATCCGATATCTCTTCGGATATTCTCAATAAGATGAAGCAGGAGTTTGAATACTGGTACCCGTATGATCTTCGAGTGTCTGGTAAGGATCTCATCCAGAATCATCTGACCTTCTCCATCTACAACCACACAGCAATCATGTCCAAGAATCACTGGCCTCGTGGATTTAGATGCAATGGGCACATTATGCTCAATTCTGAGAAGATGTCGAAATCTACTGGAAATTTCAGGACATTGCGCCAGGCAATTGAGGAATTCTCTGCTGATGCCACACGATTCTCTTTGGCTGATGCCGGTGATGGTGTTGATGATGCAAATTTTGTATTTGAAACTGCCAATGCTGCTATCCTACGACTTACTAAAGAGATTGCATGGATGGAAGAAGTTCTGGCAGCAGAGTCTTCTTTGAGAACAGGTCCCCCATCTTCTTTTGCTGATCAGGTGTTTGTAAATGAGATAAACATTGCTGTCAAATTGACTGAGCAGAATTACCGGGATTACATGTTTCGAGAAGCTCTCAAGACCGGCTTTTATGATCTTCAGGCGGCCAGGGATGAGTACAGATTCTCATGCGGTGCTGGAGGGATGAACCGCAATTTGGTGTGGCGTTTTATGGATGTGCAGACACGGCTTATCACTCCAATCTGTCCTCACTATGGGGAGTATGTTTGGAGGAAGCTTTTGAATGGTAATGGATTTGCTGTGAAGGCTGGATGGCCTGTTGCAGATCCTCCAAGTGTAACTCTCAAGAGTGCCAACAAGTATTTGCAAGACTCAATTGTTTTGATGAGAAAGCTGCTTCAGAAACAAATATTAGGTTCGAAGAAAGCCAATAAGAAGGGCACACCAGTCACATCATTGACTGAAGATAACAAGCTAAAGGGGTTGATATATGTGAATGAGCAATTCGATGGATGGAAAGCAGAGTGCTTGATGATATTGCAAAGCAAATTTGACGGCAAGACTCGTACTTTTAGTCCAGATGGTGAGATACTAGAGGCACTGAAGAAAAGCTCTGTTGGTCAGGATGCAAATTTCAAGCAAACCCAAAAGCTGTGTATGCCTTTCTTGAGGTTCAAGAAGGATGAGGCAGTTGCACTCGGGGCTCAGGCTTTGGATTTGAGGTTACCATTTGGAGAGATTGAGGTTCTTCAAGAAAACTTGGACCTGATTAAGAGACAAATTGGTCTTGAAGAGGTGGAGATTTTGTCTGCAACTATACCTGATGCTCTTGCTAAAGCTGGTCCTCTTGTTTCACTGTTAAATCAAAACCCTCCATCCCCTGGAAATCCAACTGCCATCTTCTTGCCTAGGTAAAACCATTTATGTGCATTTTAGTAGTTTCACTTGATTAAATATTTTCATTAACATGGATCTAATCACCAATTGTCTTGTGATATGATGGATTTTCATCTGCCCTTTTTGGCTTTTTCTTTGTTTTGCCTTTATTTCTTCAAGCATTCCCTCCGCTTTATTTTTATGGTCACGGATAGAGGAAAGAAAATAAATTAGTGGCGTCCCTCGCAAGGAATTCATATTTCAATTATTATTTTTTCGCTGTCCATGTTCTCAGCAATTGTGAAGGAGACTTTTATGTTTTAATAAATTGTGGAGTCAAAGAATACGAAAAGTTGACAACATGTAACGGAGAGCATCTGTTCTAGCAATCCAGTTCCTAAATATAGATGTGAAATGAAATGGTGTCAACTTCTTTATGTTAATAAATTGTGGAGTGAAGAATATGAAAAATTGATAACATGTTACGGAGAACTCTATTCTTGCAATTAAGTCTCAAAATCTTGATTGGAAATGGGTACTTGGTGTCAACTTTTAGCTCGTACTCCATCCTTTTTACTTCCCCTATTATTAGTTTTGCTGTTTACAGCTTTTCTGTCCATCTAAAGTTTTTCAAATGAATCCTTTTGCACCAATCTGACTGATGTTTGAACTTATGCTTCCCTATTTACTCAAGTGCTTAATAAGGTCTGGTTGCCAGATCAGAGATGGACAACTTAGTAGTGGGTGAGAACTGCTGGAATGATGAGCATAAATATGGTTTTGCTTTTTCACACGTGAAATTCATCAGATTTCACATTGTTGCTGTAACCATCTCTAGTTTCCTTAACCATCAGTTTTCATCAGATTGCATCTCCTCCCCCTTGCTAGGAGTGGAGGGTGAAGTTATGGCTCAAAACTGCCAGGTTCTCTGAGTGGTTTTGACCAATTAAAAGAAAAGTGAACCTGCTTGATTTCTGTTTAATTCTATGTTTTTACCCAAATAGTAATAGCAGTAGTACTCTTTTTTAACTTTGTTTTATCTCAGTGGTGTGATGAAATTCTTTTCCTTTCTTCTGTGTATTAATAGGTCATAGGAAACACCGGTTTGGAAATTAGGCATAAACAATAACTGTTTGCATGTCCGGGGAGCTGATGATCTTGCTTTACGGGTTGCTTTGAGAGGAGCACAGACGACCCAGAAGGCCTTTACAAGAGGTTGTCGTGAATTGTGCCTTAAAAGGGTTTTGGAGAAGTTGTGCTACAAATAGAAAAAACCACATTGAGTTGGTGAAGAACTTGTCTTACCGTTCTTTTGATAGTAAACAGGCTATTTAACTTCTTTTCTTTTCTTTTTTTCTTTTTTTTTTTTTTTTTGGTCTCTTGGGCTGTTGATGAAATTGGCTTTGATTGTTAATTTTGCCGTGTAGAACTTTGATTTATTGATCGACTCCTAATGTGCTTTCATAATCCCATAGATTTATAAAATTCAATAAAATGAAAGTGGACGCAAGAATCCAAGAAAGGAGAGTAGAAGTGTATCATCCTTAGAGGTTCTTCAGAATTTGTCCCAGTTGCACGGCAAACATGACTTCCGTTTTGTCCTCAAACAAATGTCCCATAAAGGACCAAGATGGCATAGGTAATAACAATACATGGGAAAGAATAATTATTCAGGGCAAAACGGCCTGTACCTGTCATCTCTGTGACTCGGAATAGAGAAGTGCCTTAACCTGCCTACTTGTTTCTTAAGGTACCCATCACAGAGAAATGCCTTGGAGAACTTATCCTCCACCTCCCTATTCACATCATGCACAAACACCTCAGTTTCTCCATCTTCCCTATTCCTTGCCATCATCCCTGCTGTATAGATGGCAGTCATTCTTCCAGGTGCCTCCTCATAATAGCCTGTTGGTGCATCAACCATTATCAGATCCCATTTTGTTTCATACACTTCACTAGGCAAACCTTTCAAAGCAAGTTGGCACATAGAATATCTAGGATCACCGAGTGCTGTGCACTCGGGTCCCTGGCCAACCTCCATGAGATGATTGGCCTGGTTCACCTTGCTATCGTATGTCACATGATATGACTCCAGTGTGGGAAATCTGCGTCTGATTTGCTGTATCCATGCCTCGTCTTCTTCTATGAAAATTGTGCGCCCACCATAGTTGAGTGCAGTCCACATAAGGCTGTCATGGCCTAGGCCAAAAACTAAGAAGTTGCAGGGTGATTTCTTTTCTAAAACTCTTGCTGTCACTGAGATCTCTTTGACTGTTTGTTGTGGGGTGATGGTTGAGGTTGAGTAGTGGATGAGCGCTTGTGCTAGGGTGGGTGGGATCTTGGTGCAACTTGAGCACTTTACAACAGCAACATCTGAAACATTTGTTATGACATTTTGTGAAGTGGGAGATTCGCTCTGGTTGGAAGTTGGGAAACCCGATCTTAGCACAAATAGGAGGAAGAACGCGATAAAGACACCAAGGAGGAGGAACTTAAGGCTGAGGAAAGGATGGGATTTAGGCCTCATTTCTTTTTTCTAGCTGTTTTAAAGGAGAAACTAGTGAGAACTTGTTTCTGTTGAATTTGGTTTTGAAATTGGAATTGGAATTGGAGGAAAGGATAGAAGGTATGAAGCTTCGGGTGCCATGGATGGACATAAAGTTATATTTCAGTTTTTGCGTTGTACTGTGATGCTTGGGTATGAAGGGAAGGAAGATTGGATAATTGATGAAGACAAGAGAGCTGCTAAAATTTTGGATGAAGCAAAACAGTGGTTGGTGGATCAGCCAAGTTAGGTGAAGTTGTGCTGACAATTCTTTATCTATTTGCAATTAATTAATTTGTTGGTTAATCGATTGCGAAGTTGTGTTTCAGGGGCTTCTTCTTGAGTTTGGAGGAGTTGGTAGATCTCTCAGGTTATGTTGGTTACGATATTTTGACGATACTTGCATGCAGAAGCGAGCTTGGTCATGTTGAGTAGATTTGAATAAGACAGCATGCCTTGGATGGATAAGTTGTTCTTCTTCTTCTTCTTCTTTTTTCTTTTCTTCTTTTAATGATCGTTGCATTAAAATATATTGCCATATCAAAGTTGGGAGTGGGGAGTCTCAGACAAAAACCCAATTATGGCCAACATTCTGCAGCAAAAGAAAATTAAATCACAAGTTCACAGCACTAGAAAGAAAAAAATGGCATCTACCAGTCCTACGGAAAATGAAATTGCATCTGCCATAATCTAATGGAAAATAAAACGCTGCGGTATGCTCATAATTCTTTGGATTAGCTCGTTTTTGGGGAGGAAAATAAATTTTGGTATGTGAATGTACAGGCTCAGATGCATGGCTCGCTTCAAATTGTGCAGCATTCACATTTCACCGACCAGACGGCATGCATGTTCTCCTAGAAATTCAGATTTCTCCGGTTTGGATTGGAAATTCATCTCAATTAATCTCATCTTATCATTACAATTTTTTCAAATTATCACACAAAATATAATAAACGATTCAACTTTTTCACATCTCAAAATAATAATAATATTAAAAAATAATATTCTAACGATATTTTATTCAACTCATCTGTAAATCCAAACAGGAATTATTTTTATAAAAGTACACGTCCAAGAGCACCCCGACATTTTCTCTAGTTTTCTCTCGTTATTTTTCTTTCAAGTATCACCGCACACACTCATAGAAACTTCTCCTTTTTGCAAGTATCAAGCCATTAAAAAAAATAAAAAATAAAAAATAAAGAAGAAGATTAGAGTGAGACATTTGGAGTATGATATCGTAGCATACAGTAGTTTGAGTGAATGATGGCCTGTAATGACAAAAATCTTTTTACATAGAATGAGGTAAAAGTGATTCGGCTGTACAATGCCAATCTCGGGCAATTGAATGATACCAAAAAAACCACCTTGCCGTCTGGCAATGCAACAATTAGCTAGCTGGTGTGTCAATCTCAGAAGCCTTCATCCCCCCAAAATATTATAGGGTCAATGGTCATGGATGCCATTTGCTTTAGGCTCATCCACCTCTTTGCATCATATGGAGAACTTGTAGTTAGAACTTTATAGCACACATTTTTTATAGTGGTAGGACCAGAAAGCTCCTAGAATGCCAACTTATCTCTTGGCAATAAGACTCATCAAATTCCCAAAAGGAATAATTCTCCAGGAGCTTCTGCGTCTAGATTGAAGCAGCATAAATTTCTCTTTGAGGGTCACCTTCCGATACTGCCAGCATGAAGTAGTGATTCGGTTTGTCCGTTCTCACTATACGTTTTCTTGGACTTTTTGTCCAAACGAGCCATGCGGACAGCATGTTGGATTTGTCTCTCGTGCTCCTTGAGCATCTCGTCAAGGTTTCCTCCAGGAGGCATCAATGGTCCAGAGTAGTGGATCCTGCTCTTTTTGGAAATGTAACCCTGAAGTCACAAACGAAATGCAATTAATACATAACTCCAGATTTACATCAAATTATTTAATATGCATGGCGCTAGGTAACACAGAAAAGCTACCGTTTTCAAGCCATTAGCAACAGATTCAAGATGATTAAAATCCTACAATATATATACTTCTGATAAATAAAGACCTACAATTACAAATATTCATGCTTTGCTACCCAAAAGTTGTCTGAAGTTTTTGGGTTTAAAAAAAACTGGAGGCCTTTGCATCAAGAAAGACAAGAAAGAAACCAGATAGTGCCCTATTCTTGTCTTTTCTGGCATAATATGCTTTATCTAATCTGATTCATCACTTTACAGTTATTTGGATTTGATTTCTTATTTAGTTCACCGCACAATGGAAACAAGTTATATGGCTCACAGAGGCATTTATTTGAATTTCAGTCAAATGAAAAACGAAAGATATCTAGAAGTTAGAAAATAAACTGATTCTACCATTCCAGACCCCTTTCCGGATTGCTGTAGATCCTTCTTATATGAAGAGTTCGGCCTATCAAGCAAATGGTGGGACCACTGGTGCTTTTCAAAGGCTACATCATCATCCAGATGATTATATCTGGCATTCAAGCATTCGCCCGGCCAGTGTGGATCAGCTGTGGTTCCTTTGCTGCTATTTAACAGTGAACTGCCTTGAGTTGCGGCCGAGTTGGAATACCTGGGAAACTCAGCTTCCCCAGGATGTGGTGAAGATATCTGTGATCTCAACTCTGAGCCATTCTTAAAAGCTTGGCCAGGAAATGTAAGAACTTCCCCATCAATAGCCATTGTGCGTGAAGATCCAAATGCAGTTGGGTGCATTGACTGGCCAGAATGGGAAAATACATTTAGTGCTGTTCTTTTGGGAGGTTCAATGGGAAAGCCAGAGCCGCCATCCTCTTTAGGGTTGCATTTATCACTGGCACTTCTAGGGTTGGGCTGCCCTTGTCTCTTCTGAGTTAGGCAACAGAATTATCAACTTATACGAAGTAAATAACTAAGTATTTCAAAACTTGCACATACAACCACAGATATTCAGCATATGTACATGCAATGCATGAACATATAGATTTTACAAGGATACCTGTATGGATGCCTGTAACTCAGCATTGGCATCTGGTGCTGGCATGGGTTTGGGTTCTCCGGATCCCCTTCTAACTGTCTCATGTTCACGAGCTATTCCATAAGCTGCTCTTCTCCTGGTTATCAAATGCACAAACGCATAGCATAAGTATGTGCAAGAAAAAATGAAATTTTCAAGACTAGTAATTAGAAAAAAAGATGACCTTTTTAAAAGAAATTTCTAATTGAGCCTGATGCACTATAAAATATAAACTTAATTAATACTATTTTTTATAATAGATGTTAATTTATCCCAATTGATAACTTATCAAAAAAAAAAATTATCCCAATTAATATGAGATGCAAAACAAGGATGCCTTTCAATCCAATAACTGTAACCAGATGTCATGAAAGAAAGTATTTAAAAATAGAATTGGATAATATAACATCAAAAAATGACTAACCTTCTAGCTTCCTCATCTCGAAGCCTGGCATCAAACTCCTTACTTGGTGGGTACTTGGGTAAAGTCGATGGATCACATGGAAGAGGACTTGCTGTGAAGAACTGAAAAATAAAAGTCAGAATTATGACGGCCACAATCACCAGAATGGAACATAAGAAGACCATAATGAATGTCCAACTTGAAGCATTCAAGCTAAATGAATAATAAAAAGTTAAAATGAGCACCGAGTATGGATAATGAATTAATGGAAAAGTAGGATCAGCATCCTGTAAACTTGCGATGAACAAAGTCCAGGATGGGAGCCCACAAAAGATGTGACCGTCACCTTTTCCATAATTAACTTCTGCCATGCATGCCTAACTATGGCTGGAAAGCAAACAGAACATTCCTAAATAAAATATGGTTATGGCCAGAAACATGCACAACATTCTCGGACGAAATGTAAAAGATACTTCTAAGTTGTAAGGTTAAAAATGGCGATGAGTTAAAATGCAATATGGGGTTCCAATTAAGTAATTCTTGAAGAAAGCGTAAAGTCTAAACTCCTGAGGAGACTCAAAATAGTAAAAGCTTTACCTAATGAAAATGTACAGCCTGCTTTAGACAGCATAAGAATACTCAAATTTACCTCACTCTGGAGAGCAGAAGCAGCAGTTCCACGACCCTCTGGTTCTACTGCAAGAAGGACACCTAAGAGGGCCAATACAGATGTAGGGAAGTCCTTGAATGTCTCAGCAACTGAACGCTTGTATGGATTTTGAGGTTTGAAGATGGTTGCATGTGACAATTTTGATTTCTTCCAGTATTCTTCAGAAGGTGACCCACAAAGTTTGAAGATCTTATGTAGTTGCTCAACCTAAAAGTGATAAATAATATCATCATGTTGCCGAAACCAAAATCTGAAGTCCTGTTGTAAAAGAAACCTCCTAAAGTCACCTCTCTTGACACAGGGTAGAGATTCAGGACATCTAATTCAGTGTAAAGCACTGGCATATTTCTAAATATTCAAGACCCATTAGGATGCAGCCTGGTGGTCAGAAGGGAGGGCTTGGGATTGGGATGAGCTGCAGACTCGGACATCCTGGGTTCGATTCCACACCAGGAGCCCTCTTGGATTACACAACACATGGTTCTGGCAGGTGGAGTCGTGTATCCGGGATTACTCCTCCGAGGTGGGTTCAAAGGGCATGCCTTGGTGAGGTTCCACATCATAAATTAAAAAGAAAGATGGAAAAGTACCTCTGTTCTTCCCGGCATGATAGGCTTCCCAGCAAATAATTCTGCAAGAATGCAACCAGTACTCCACAAATCCACCGCAACTCCATAGTCTGTAGAACCAAGCAAAAGTTCAGGCGGTCGGTACCACAGAGTTACCACCCGACTTGTTAAAAGCTGCTTCTGATGGGGTTGGAAAAAGGTGGCTAACCCAAAATCACCAATCTTTAGATTGCCATTATGGTCAATCAAAAGATTTGCGCCTTTGATGTCACGGTGCAAAACACCACGACTGTGACAGTGGTCAAGTCCGCAAAGTAGTTGTTGCATATAGCATTTGATCTGCAGACCAAACCATAAACTCCAATATAAGAATATATAAACCACAGAAGAAAACAAATTTTACTTCGGTTGTGATAAATAGAAAAAATATCAGAAAAGGAATGCCATCAAATGAGAATATATTACAGAGACAGTGTGACAGTCAACACGTGATACAAACTCACAAAAGGCGTGTATAGCCAGGTCATCAGAGGAAAAGTGAAAAGCTATATACTCTTCCCCTTCACTATGTAATATATAACTCTGATTTCAGTTTTCCTCTCGTGACTTTCCCTAGATGGCATTTAGCATTTCATATTTACAAAGTAGGCTGCACCAGATAGAAGACAAGTTGAAGCATAGAATGAGATTCTGGAAATAGTTTATAAAGCTAGTGCATAGTAGCAGCAAAAGTGAAACATCAAATTGGATCAAATCTATGATGGCTTAAAGAACTTTCAAGAAACACTTCTTTACCAAATTAGGAAAAAGTATTATACTTATTTCCATGTGCCAAGTAGATCTAAATCAAGCACATAAGTTTCAACACCATTTTGTTCTTCCCTTCTGCAGAGACTGTTTTCAAAGGGGTATCTAGCTCATATCAGAGCCATCTAAAGCAGAATCTAGATAGCCTACAGATGCAAATGTTGCCTGGTCAGTGTCAAATGATCGGTCTCAACCTCAATCCACAATCAGCTCAAGAATGTTGTATTCCCTTCTCAACAATAATTTTTTTATAAATATAAAAAATACAAGAGTTGGAACTCGAATATCCCAGGAGCCCTCCATTATACTATTCTTCAACTTCAACTCCAAAGAGAAGGGAGTCCTTTCAGGAATTTAGGAGATTATACAGCCGCCTTGCTTGTTGCTTGGGGACTCATGGAATGGCATGGAATTTTATTTTGTAACCGAATGAATCTATCGAGCATTTTTTTTTTTTAAGTAGAATCTATCAAGTATTTATGAACAGAAATTTCTTGAGCATGATCAAAATTGTATAGCTTTAGGCACATAATTGAATACTTAAAACATGAAAATTCTATGAGACGGCCCAGCAGACTAAACCTTTCTTTTCTTTTCTTTTTTTTATGATGAGGGATCCTGGAAACCATGCAAAGGCAAAGCAGATTAAGTCACTAAACCATTTATTGATATCGAATGCCAAGTTCATGGTGCATCCAGGGGCAACCTTGGCTATTGAGGTGGGTGCTGAACCATGCAAATTAAAACCTGACTAATACTCAATAACATGTTCCGTATTAGAACAGATTTGCCAGATATTCTGATGGAGGCCGAATTTAAACTTCAAATTTGTGGCAAATTTTACATTCCTTTTTTCTTGGATTGTTTAAGTGACAAATTTTACATTCTTATCGTTAAGCTTTTCTACCAACTGCTGTTTAATTAGCAAAATAAAAGAAGGTACCTGTGCTTCAGTGAATTTGATCCCAGTTGTTGCCATGAGTCCAGCAAGATCATGCTCCATATATTCAAATACAAGGTATAAGCTACCAGACACCCTTGAGGTAATCAGGCCTTCAAGCTTCATGACATTTGGGTGATCAAGTCTACGCAGAATGATAATTTCTCTCGCCATAAAACGAACACTTTCTGGATCCATGTTAGCAAACCGCACCTTTTTCAGTGCAACTATTTTGTTTGTTTCAAGATCGCGAGCTTTGTACACACTACTGTAAGTTCCTTGTCCAATCTGAAATACAGACAAGAGAATTAGACAAATATAAAGAAAATAATAATAATAATAGATAAGCATGGGACATTTGCCCAGAATATCAGGTGGGAAGATTCACACATAATTCTTTTTTCTTTTTACCCATGGCTCTTATTTGTATTTTACTTCTTATGATGTGTGATTCAAAAGTATTCGAGGGTCAATATAAATTTAAAGAAGAAATTACATTTATCTAGGTGGAATACTAATGATTCATTTACATCTGACAACTTTTTCTGAGACTTGACTTCATGGCCAGTCCACCAAAATATTTGTTTTCCATGAGTAACCTAAAGACACATTTATTCAACAAATCATCGCATGTACTCTCATCACCAATTTAAGACACATCTCCACCATATTAAATCTGAAGTATTGGTTAAACAAAGAAGAAAAAGAAAACCAATGGACAGGAAAAGTTTGTCCTTTCTTTTCTAGGCAGAAGAGTTAATCCTTCAGTTTGGCAAATGTGATGCATTACAATGATAAAAAAATCAATTTGTGATCAGTTAAAAAAACAAAAGCGATAATGATAGGTACATGAAGAGCAAGAAATTATAAATTTCTTCCTGGTTGCCGTTCTGAGTAAAGTCACTTACCCGAAGCTCGGAAAATAAAGAAAATTGATTTTCTTTAAACATGCATGACAGTGAATTATAGAACTCTATCATTATACAGTTTGAAATGCAGTAGGAGATTAGAACCATCAAAATACAAGTACCTGAATTGATTGGTAATAATCACACTTAACAAGTTATATGGGTTTCGTACAATTCTAATTTCATTAGCATAGGAGACAACATTAGAATCAATCATATGAATGAGCGATCAAAAGTATGGATGTAGATATAGCGAACTGACCTTGTCCAACCTCTCAAACGAGTCGGCCTTTCGGGGCACCCACCCATTGATTGCTTCTCCTGCCACTGCACTCAGCCAAGAAGGCCATCCAGCAATAACTTGTGCTCCTCTCTCCCCACGGGGGAAACTACCTATTCTAGACATCTTAGGATGTACCCGTCCTCCACTAAACCCAGCTTCCATTTTCAACTGTCTTTGAAGCTGTTGTTTCGCTGGTTTCTCATTAACCACCACCTTCTTCTCCCCCTCATCCCACAAAATGGGCGTCGAGACTGCAAGTTCTGCTGGTATATTGGTTATCAACCGTATAGTGGCATCATTTCCAATACCATCACCCTCCACCACATGTTCTTCTCTCCTCAGGGAAGCACCTAACCTCTTAGCAGATTTGTTTGCTTTCAATGCTTTATTTCTCAAACGACTCTCAGGTACGTATTCGTGTGGAAAAAATCCTTTGGAGCAAATACCTCCCATAATTCCACTTCACAATCCCCTGTTCCTAAACACAAATAACCTATCCAAGTCCTTTGATTCGGTAATTTGAATTCCTGATGCAAAATGCAGTTTTTCCTGATACAGTTCTAGCGGCACCGAGGCCAAAATCCGACTAACTTTCCCTCGGCATAGACAGAATGCTCCTTGTATGTGTGATATCAACACTGACAATTCTTCTATCGATATGGTGCTCTCCTAACTAGCCTTTCAAAGTAACTCTTCGTCCCTTGGATATCAATTGCCAATAAGTATGCAGCTCATCTTTTCCAAAACCAAGGCAAATGAGAGAGAACCCAGATCCCCAATTAAAAAAAACAACGCGAAGCACGATAAATAACTAACAACAATGCGATAATATGATCCCAAAGGCCTAACGTGAAATGTACAACAACCTCACCAAATAAAAAAACTCAATCACATGCAACCCAATTAAGGGAAATATACGAAAAAGCAAATAGCTCAAACGTAAATTAAGAATCCCTAAACGCCTATTTCGAAAATCTACAAGAACCCAGATCCCAAGAACTCACAAACAGCCCCCGGAAAGGGGAACCGAAATGAGAACGATGCAACCAGCATTTCCAAAACAAAATCCTGAATTAGCACAACCAGATGCGATATATTAATTGGAGAACAGATATTACGAGAATGTTTGGACTCGGAACGTGAGTTGGCACAGGAAATAAACATGGATGAGAGAGAGAAAGAGATTTGGATCTGGGTGACCCTAAAAATACGTATAGCCAAAAGATATTTGACGTTGGAAGAAAGCTTCGGTGTTAAGTCGAAATGAGTTTGGCCCAAATATAAATACTCTCCGTTTCTGGAAACGCAGAGAGAGAGAGAGGTACACACTACGCAGTAACACAGGCGTCGGGCGATACTTGCTTGAAGGAGGAGATTGGACGTGGTGCCGCGTTGCAACATGTGGGGTTGCCCTCCGAAAAATCCAATTTTTATCATTTCCGTGACCGAGAAGTCCATTTCATGGTGTGGATTTTATGATATTGATATATGATGTTATTTTATTCTATTCTATTTTAAATTAAATAATTTCGTCTAATTACCATTTAGAAGAGGTCATGGCTGTAAAGGTAAGAAATAGTATTCACAAAATCTGAGTACCTTTTGTGGATTCTGTAAGCTGATCGCGAGAACTCCTTAAAGAACAATAATAACGATACTGATTGAGTTTAGACGATGATATCATACCATCAAAGGACTGACTGCCCTTTCAAATGCCATGCTTTACTTTACATTCCTCGCTTTCGAAAACCACTAGCAGCTGTTCTTTTTTTATTTTTTTCATGTCCAATGTTATAGCTGTAAATAATGAAAAAGAGTTTTTATTAGAATTTTAGAAAACAAATTAGGTTGGCGCTTGAAGATTTTGAAGTTCGTGGAAGGATTGGAACACAACACATACCTACCCAATACACACACATATATATACTAGGCGGGAACAACGTGCAAAGCACGTTTGCCTAGTTTTATGAAATAGTTATTTGTTAAAAAACAGCTAACTGAAGATTCAAGATGAAGGAAAATACCTCCTTTCACGGGTAATGTCCCAAATCAATTGGGTTCTACATCTACATCTCCTTGCATGTTTAAATTCTTGAAATAGGTTACCACACCTTCACACTCGAAGATTAAGAAGTATGCACACTACTATCCCAATATTGTCGAATGAGAATAAAAAATAAAAATAAATTTTATAAAGTGCCTCATCCACCCCTGTTCACAAAATGCTCAACATTAATTATGTCAAGAATTGGAACACAACACATACCTACTCAATACACACACACACACACATATATATATATATATATATACACTAGTTATGATGCAACATGAAAGGCACGTTTCTCTAGTTTGAATAAAAAATATTGTGAGAATATTATGTTTAAGTAATAAGTAATTGTTATATGAAGATGCATAATAATTACATTCTATTTATAAAATACTAAGCAAAATAAGCAACATATAAAAGTTATGCATAAGATGTAAATATTTTATAGGACTATCAAAGTGGTTGTTGTGTAGTTTGGACGATGCATTCATTCAATAGTTATGTTGTTGTCTCTTCTACCGCATGAATGGAAGCGATGTTGATTTGTTGTGATGTTATTGTTTCTATTGATCCATCTCTGTAGATCCATTTTTTTTAGAAGTTTTATCTATCATGTATTGCAAATAAGGTAGATGCTCCTGTATTGAATGAATTTGAAGCATTTGCATAATTAATATAGAAATAAAATAAGATAAGTATAAAAAATAGGAAGAATGATTAATTCAAAAAAAGATTATACAATTTGAAATACTTATTCCATTCCCCACAAACAAAAGAATACATATTGTCATAACAATAATAGATAGAATGTTCCTCTTGTCCCCAAAGAGAATGAGATAAGTAAATAAAATTTGAATAAAATAATAGAAAATCGTTATAAAAATGATTACAAATTATTTACATTTACTGGGTCAATTATAAGAATAATAGATTAGTTCAAATAAGTTATTTCATAATTTGTATTAAGAAAATTATAAAATAAAATTTTAAACGATTTGAAGGGAATGAGTAAGTATAAAAAAGATAAACTCGGTAGAAAGTAATAAAATTAAGAAAATGTTAGGAAGTTCGATTTGGACTCCCGTTTGCTTTTCCTGTCTAACGTGGAAAGGCCAGTTAGCCTTTCCGTCCTTTGTTTTCTATTTTTTTTCTTTTTCCCTCTCTCGCATTTCTGGGTAAGGGAGGAAGAAAAAAAAAAAGCCAATTGACCTTCCCACGTTAGATGAGAAAAGTAAACGGGAGTCCAAATCAGGCTCTCTAGCATTTTCCATAAAATAAAAGGATAAAAATGTAATTTTTAAATAGAATAAATACAATAACAAGAATATAAATGGAAAAGTAAGAATAAATAGAGAAACTGGAAAAACAAAATTCAGTAAAGTAATAAAATAAAAGGGAAAAAACGTAATTTTTTAAATAGAAGAAATACAATGATAAGGATAAAAAGGAAAAAATAAGAATAAAGAGGGAGGAGATGGAAAAATAAATTTGGAAAAGAAAGCAAGTCCAAAGAAGGACAAAATGGGAAAATAAAACTTGGAGAAAAATTATTATTCATACGCGGATACACCTCTTTTTATTATAGAAGATATAAAATTTGATGTAAAGTCACTTACTTTATTAATATGATTGATTATGTTATTTTTATTCTAATATAAATAACTGTCTATATTACATAAAAAATATATAAAAATGATTATATATAATATTTATATATTTATATATATACATAATCACTGCAATTATTACCCTACTAATTAAGTTCACACAAATCTATGAGGTGGATCCTCTCCTACCTTTCCACACGCACAAAAAAAGTCATTTCACCAATAAAATACACTAATTATTGCATAATTAAATGAAAACAAAGTTGTTTAAGGTTTCCACCCTGTCTTCCTTTTCCTGCAATATTGTGGCTTTTTGTTTAACTAATTAACGTAGCATTTATTTCAACCAGAAAAATCAAAGTTGCATTTAACTTTTTTTTGTAAACTACTTTTTTTTTTTTTCAAATGTTTAGTTGATGCACTAATAATTATCTGCCAATAGTTTTTTTTTTTTATGTTTATCTAATAACATGTCTTGAAAATAATCTTGAAGTATATAGTCGTATTGAATTTTGTGTTTTGTTTTAAAATTTATAAAAAATATAATAATTATATAAAAAATGTAAAATTAAAAATTAAAAAATATTTTATATTTAAACGATATTTAAAAAAATTTATTATCTCATCTCGTTACCTAAATTTTCGCCGGTAAATCTTATGTTTTTTCGAAGGGGCATCCGCACTTCACATAAATGGGTCTGGACTTGACTGGGCCAGGACAGTTCCATCCTCACCTAAGAGCACAAAATCCCGTCCAACCAAACATACAGGCCCATTCATTTCTGAAAGAGTGCACACTCTCGGCACACAAATATTTATTTATTTATTTTTTTTTTTTTTTTTTTAAATTCAGTGTTGTGGTATAGACTGATGTGCATATTTTCTCTTTCTGAAATGGGTTAAGAACTTAAGAAACAATTTAAAAAAAAAAAAAGTATGTACAGCCGTAAACGCCGCCACGACTACTGCCACGTAGGCTCGAGGAAAAGCCGAACCTACAGGCTCGGACAGACACAGCTGGAGACAGCCTGTCACCAACAAAGTCCCACTCACACCTATTCCCCTAACTACGTTCTCTCTCTCTCTCTCCCTCTCCGTCTGTCTCTCTGTCTCCCCCCCCCTCTCTCTCAATGCGAATTTGGGTTCTCTGATCTCGTTCGACGCCCTTGGTTTTCCGCGGCTCGAGTTTAACAGATCAAGATTCCGCTCTCTGTAAGCTCCCAATTGATATAGTTTTTGTTCATTGCGGTTAATTTTCAGCTTCCAATTGTTGAAATTGGGGTTTTATATTGTAATCGATGCAAATTGTTTATTTTTTCCTTAGTTTTCATGGTTATCCTGCTGATATTGTAGCTTACATGGTTTTCATGCTGACGAGTATGAGTTATTTATTTTAATATACGTCTCATTATATATTTTTGTTTTTGGTCTGAGAGGCTTATATTTGATTTTATGCTATAAATCCTTACGTTCTGTTTGGTTGATCAGAAACGAAGGAATATAGGAGGAAATTATATTAGAAATTCCAGTTTTTTTTTTTTTTTTTTAAATCCGATAAAATGTGATTTTTTTTGGTTTGTATCGAACAAGTGTTATTTTTCGTTAATGAAGTATTTGATAAATGTAAAACAAAAAAGGTGTAATGTGGTGGACAATATTTTTGTGTTTCAGTTTGTAAACGTCTGAATAAGATTAATAATCGTAACCTAATTACTTGAAGACTAATTCGAATGGCATCTAATTGTTTGATAAGTTAATCTGAATTTTATATCTATGTACAAAAAAGTTGATAAGAATTGTATCTTATCTAAATAATACATGCGAATAGAATTTGTGTAATTCTCACATTCAAATTTGCTTCTTTCATGATATGATTTGTTATTAAATCTTAGAAAATATTGTATACTAGCTTTTTTGATGGAGTTAGTGGTTGAATTCATAAAGGTTTGTAGTTCTGTGGATTGTACCCCGCCCAACCATGAAGTTTGTGGAACCATTAAAAAATTACTAACATGGTCGTGGACAAAGTGTTCTACTTTCCTTTTATTAGCATTAACTACTGGTCAGGCATACAGTTTGCAGGATAGTGTTTTGTTGGAGAAGTGCATAAGATATATGTAAATTGACGTCATTGGCCATTTTTTCCCAATGATATTGGGTAATGGTGGACAAGTCTCAGGGTCTATAGAACGCTTAGAAAATGTACCGATAAAAAAATGCATTTGTATGAGTGTGCTAAACAGTTAAAGGTTCAATTTTAATATAATGGTCGTTACACTCTGCTGGGTTTAGTTTATTATTATAATGCATAGTAGTAGTTTGCATTGAAATGAAGCACTCTTGATATTTTTTTTGGGTAACTGGTACGTTGATATAATAAATTTTTGGAATTCAGTTTTTTGTATTAATCAAGTAGGTTGCTTAGTGAAATAACATTGACTAATATGTTTTTCTGGAGGAATCTTATACCCTATACTCTTTGAAGCATTCTCTTGTATTTTCTATGTTCATTTACTTTTATCTATTTTTTTCTTTCCCATCAATTTCCTTCTGTTGCAGATATTGTCATTCTTTTATGTGGAATCAAATTCCTTTGGTCTTGTTCTCTGAATTTTATAATTCCAGTAGGTAGTTGATGTTTTGTTGTCTTGAGCAGAAACGAAAACCGTTCTATCCAGCAACCTGACAGATATTTAACTTTCCTCTTTCCTCTTTTCATATTCTCTGTTGGCTCATGGTTTTCTGTTTTCTATATTGTAGCTATTTCGTGATAGCCAGTTGTAGTGCCCAGCAAAACTATCGACTTTTTTATGTGGATGGTTTTGCTTCTCTTACACATGAACTTTGGGCAAGGTGCCACTTGAGGGCTGTTAACAATGTTGCGGGATCATCAGACTGAACAACTGATTGCTTATGGTTAAATTGAGGCCGATGAGAAACCTCTGGTTTTACTTTGGAAGCTGTTTCTATTGTTCTCCTTAATTCTGGGAAGCAAGCACATAATCTACTAGGGAACTGTTTTGTATCCATGCTGGCTGAGAGCATGCGTGGAATTTGTGCTTCGGGTAATGCCCCTGACGAGATCTTCTGCCGATGCATTCGGTGTGGTGACAATTTGTCTAGTTGCTCTGTTGATTGTTCTCGGTTTGCTATGCATCATCTACTCATTTTACTTCCGGTCTCGTATTCGCAGCCGAGGTTGCATTCAACTCAGCTATTTTAGTGGTCCTTGGATAATCCGGATTACGTTTATCTTGTTTGTGATCTGGTGGGGTTTTGGTGAGGTGATACGGTTAAGTTTATTTAGACGCTCACTTAACTTGAAATGGCAGGAGACTGTATGCAAAGGCTATATTGTATCAAATCTGGGGTTTGCAGAACCTTGCCTGTTCCTCACACTTGTGTTTCTCCTTCGCGCGGCCTTGCAAGAGACGGAGTTGGGAATCCTAAGCCGAAGATGGAATGGGAAAACAGCAGGTTGTGTTCTTCTTTACTGCCTGCCAGTGTTCATCCTTCAGCTCTTTGTTATTTTAATTGGACCTCAGTTAAACAAGGATAAGAGTTACCTGAGAAAACTGCCCCGTTATTTTATGAGTACAGCTGTTGCTTCCAGGACAGAAAAAACTGATGATATAGCTCTCTGTACTTATCCCTTACTAAGTACTATATTCCTAGGGATTTTTGCAATGATCCTTACTGCCTACCTGTTTTGGCTGGGAAGCCGGATTTTGAAATTGGTCATCAACAAGGGCTTGCAGAAGAGAGTTTACACATTGATATTCTCTGTTTCAAGCTTCCTACCATTGAGGGTTCTTTTTCTTGGTTTATCTGTTCTGTCTAAACCAGAGCATTTTCTGTTTGAAACTCTTGTTTTGCTGGCTTTTCTTGCCATTTTGTGCTGTGCTGGGGTGTGCATATGCATGCTTGTGTACTTCCCAGTTGCAGATTCTTTAGCCTTGGGAAATCTACGGGACATAGAGGCTAGGAGAAGGGTTGATGATGATCACAATGATGCCATTTCTCTTATCGCTAACCAGAGTCATCTCGAAGAAAGCGGTGGAATCAGTCCCAGCAGGAATTCTGATGCCTCAACAAAGCGTGGATCAATATCTTTCCGGACTTTTGAGAAAGATGGGAATTCGACAGGGGCATTTGTAGAGCTGAGTCTCTTCTCTCCTAGTCAGGATGCAACCCCACCAGGGTCGCCTCCGCTACTTGGCTGGCCAATGCGTGTTCCCATACAAGTTCCTGGACCCTAGAAGCAAAGTGAGAGAGACCTCATACGTGGTGAACGTCAATTTTGTGATAAAGAAAAACTGATTGTAAAGAGTGTAGCTGAAATAATGATTTTAAATTCTTGGTTTGTTTTCTAATTTTAGATATGATGGTTTTGCTTTGCTTGGGAGGAATTTATTACCTGTGCTTCTTTTCTTTTTCACCATTTTCGATAACCAATTTTTATTTCCATTCATGAGAGGTAGAAATTTGGTTGGTATAGATGGTATTTTCTGTTTTATTTTACACTTTTTTTTTGTTCTTTTAATTTAAAAAACAAATTATGATGCATCGTGTTTGTGCTGGAGTTTTCCAGCCTTGTTAATTATGGTAGATTTTAAAACATGGCTTCAACTATGGTCCACGTGAATGCTGTAAAATATTATTTTTTTAATATTATTGTTGTTTTTAAAATTTTTAATATTATTATTGTTTTTAAATTTAAAAAAGTTGAATTGTTTATTATATTTTGTATGAAAATTTAAGAAATTTATAATGATGAAATAAGATGAGATGAAATATTTTTTGTATCCAAATCAGGCTTGAACCTCACACTTCTAAAAATTCATTCAACTCCTTCGATTATTGTTTAGGGCTCGTTTGGATAATGAGATGAAATAGTTTTAGAAGAGTTGAATAAAATATTATTATAATATTATCTTTTAACATTATTATTATTTGAGATTTGAAAAAGTTGAATTGTTTATTATATTTTATATAAAAATTTGAAAAAATTTTAATAATAAAATTAGATAGGTTAAGAGTGTTTCTATATCCAAATGAGACTTAAGTTTTTTATTCGTCATCTGAAAATCTTGTAACCAAATAACACCTTTACTAAAGTGGTAATCTTGATTTGTTTGACATGCGCTTCTGTAAAAATTATATCGATCTATTTTTTAATAAATAGATCATTTAAGAAATTAGATTATGTTTAGATATTGAAATGAATTGAGTTGAGTTGAGTTAATATGATAAAATATTGTTATAATATTATTTTTTAATATTATTATTATTTTGAAATTTGAAAAAGTTGAATTGTTTATTATATTTTGTATTGAGATTTGAAAAAGTTATAATGATGAGTTGACATGAATTATAGTTCCAAACGAAGAATTAAAACTGGCCCAGTTTGTATTCGCAAGTCATCTCAATTCATTTCAACTCATCTCACTACTATTCATTATTATTCATCAACTTTAACTCACAAATCTCATTACTATTCATAACTCATCTCACTACTATTCACAACCCATCTCAACTCATCTCAACTCATCTTTAAATCCAAACGATACTTTAATTTTTTCAATTTCGATCTGGGTTGGTTCGATTTACAAGTGTACTTCAGTTTTTGGTTAGTTGATTTTTTGTTTATCCCAAATATGATAGATCCCAAAATATTATTTTAAAAACACAATGCACATAACTAATAAATCAAATAAATAAAATCTAAGCAAAAACACTTAAAAATTGCAAACGCAAGGACCAAAAGTAAAAGAACCAACTCCAAATTATATAAAAAAAAGTTAATTAGTATGTAACTTTATATATAAGGATAAATAATAACATGTTTTTAATTAGTAGTAAGTGTATATCAATAAAGCATAAACAATAAGATTAAAACTTCATATTATATTAATTTTATAATATGTATAATATATACAACATACAAATTTAAAAAATTAGAATATATATAATAATAAATAAATAAATCAGTCCAATTTAATTTTAAAACCTTGAAAATGGGTACCAAACCAGTTTTAATTGGTTCTGACTCTTAGAATTTGAAACCATTGACTCGGTCCGGTTTAGTTCAATTGAACTTTCCATTTTTTTTTACTTTCATAGTAAAAACGATAACGCAGACCAAATTTACTTGTGAATAGTAATAGAAAGTGTATAGAACCAAAGTGTGTATAAAAAATAAAGAGATTGTTATAACTACAAAATGATTCTACAAAAGTAAACTAACAAATTAATACGGATTTATACGATATATTAAATTTATTTTATAATAAAATTAATTTTATAATCTAACGTGCAACATCAAGTCATATCAATTTATAAATTTACTTTTACGAGATATATTAGATGTTAACAAATTTCTTAAAACTAAAGGCAACATCAATTGATTTTTGCTTGTTTTTACTATTTTAAATACCAGTTTGTTTTCTTATAAATAAAGTAAAGTTAATGTTATTAAAAGTGTAGGGTCAATGCAATAAATATATATATATATATATATATATATTTTACTTGTTTATTTTTGGTCCTGAGTGTTTCAAAAAATTACATATTATTTGTATTTTAGGATTGAATTGAGATGAGATGAAAGTTGAAAGTTAAATAAAATATTATTTTATTTTATAATTTGAAAAAATTGAATTATTTATTGTATTTTATTTATAAATTTAAAAAATTGTAATGATTATATAAGTTAAGACGAACTGAGTTTTGAATAGAAACAATGCCTAAAGCTTAAGCCGTTTAGTTAATAGACTTAACTGAAATCAACTTAGTTCAATCTAATTTTAAGTCAAGTCTAACATCTAAATATTAAACTCTCAAATTATTAAACTCATCTCATTTCAAAACATATTTACACGCATGACCCATCAACTTTTTCAATTCAATATTTCTTTAAGCACAGGACCCACAACCCTTTTCAACTTCTCATAGATATATATAAATTATTCTTAACATACAAACACATTTAGACCTCGTTTGGTTGCAAAACTCAATTGAGATCAACTCAGTTCAGTCTAATTTTAAACTAGTCTAACATTCAAACACTCAACTCTCAAATTATTAGACTCATATAAATTCAAAACCTCCTTACACGTGAGATTTACAATTTTTTTCAACTCAACACATATTTATACGTGGGATCCACAACCTTTTTCAATCTCTCATAAATAGTATTAAATTCATCTTAACATCCAAACACATCTAAATTTATTTTAGATGGGCCCTACATAATTCACTCTACCTACTAAACTCACGACTATTCATAAATAACTCGACTCAACTCAGCTCAACATCTAAACGTAATCTTAAACTCATATTAGGTGGATCCTATAAAACCCACTTCATCACCTTAACTCACTACTATTCATAAAGAACTCAATTCAGCTCAACATTCAAACACAGCCTAAGATTTGGCTATGTTAAAATGTGTTTTAAAAAAGTTTTTGTAGGACCATTTTAATTTTAGCGATAATCAACCATCAGTTTTTGAAGATTCTCTCATGATTTTTTAAATGATAAATTCAAATATGAAATCTAATAATGAGAAAATGAAAACAGTAATAACAATAATGCTAAGATGAGATTTGGATAGTGAGTTGAGATGAAATGAGATGAATTGAAATGAAAATGATTCATAAAGAACTCAATTCAGTTCAACATAAAAAAAAGCCTAAGATTAGACTATTTTAAAACGTGTTTTAAATTTTTTTTATGTAAGACTATTTTAATTTTAGCGATAATCAGCATCAATTTTTTAAGATTTTCTCGTGATTTTTTAAACGATAAATTCAAATATGGAATCTAATAAGGAGAAAATGAAAACAGTAATAACAATATTGCTAAGATAATATTTGGATAGTAAGTTGAGATAAGATGAATTGAGATGAAAGTTAAAAGTTAAATAAAATATCATTATAATAATATTTTTCAATATTATTATTGTTTTGAAATTTTAAAAAGTTTAATTATTTATTGTATTTTGTGTAGAAATTTGAAAAATCTGTAATATTATATGAGATGAGTTGAAACCATCTTTGTATTCAAAGTTGAAAGAGTGATGCTAGGTTGCCGCCAAGCAGTAATTGCTGGGCGTGCCACATAGGCAAAACTCTTATTTTTTTTTCTTTTTTCTTTTTCACATTTTTTAACATCTTTAAAAATTTAAAAAATATAAAAAAATATATTAATATACTAATAGTCATTTCTTTAATAATTAAGTATAAAAAATTAAATACATGAGCGGTAGAGGGCAAAATGACCTCTACTAACATTATTATAATATTAATACAGACGCTACCTATCATTATTTGTTTTGTTCCAGTCACATTTGCATTTTTGTTTACTCCACTAATGTGATTAGGAGTTTTAGCCGGTCGGTCTTGACCGGAGAAACCGACCGGACCAGACTGAACCGAAGTTGATCTGGTCCAGTCCTTGGAAGTTGCACCATAATTTTTTAGCAAGGTTATTTTCGACATAGGCCGAAATTAAAATGCTTGGAATTGGTTTATTCTGAGTGTGTATGCTTTTATGGTGGAGCATTATAGCGGAAGCTATGAAAATCTTCATTGCAGTGGAACGTGGTTGTGGGACCAACCAAAGTCGCAAGGTGTTGGGTTTGTGCTCCTTTTGGAGTCCCACACCGATGGGATTTGTAAAGGGAGCCAAGGCCCATGGCTTATAAATAGGGTGCTTGGCTTCTTAGTTAATTACACTAAGTCATAAGCTTAATTAGTAATTTGTGACTTTAAGAAAAGTCCTCTATTAGCCTTTTTTTGTTAAAAAGAAAGATGTGAGAGTTAAAGTTTTACTAGTGGGGAAGCTTTGTGGGTGTCATTTGGGATAAGGAGAAAAATTGTGTGATTGTAATAATTTTTCACATAGTATATTTTCTTTTATGGGTCTGGTAGTTTTTCTCCTGTTTTTGAGAGTTTCTACGTAAATTTTTGTGTTGTTATTATTTCTCTATTTTTTCTTATATTTTACCAAAAAGTAGATCCTGAAAGTGAATTTAGGAGGTCCAAATTCCTAACAGTTTTAAATCTTTATATTATTATTATTACTACTGCTACTGCTACTAAAAAATAACACCTTCAAATGTACCTCTTTTTCGCCCTCTGTAGTATTATTACTCGATATATGAAAAATGAGTCGCTATTTCTTGAAATGCTTATAAAATCTGGTTTGTGCAGTACATTCCCGGAACAAAGATGGTTTTTCCTGGATTAAAGAAGCCACAAGAGCGTGCAGACCTCATTGCTCATCTGAAGGAAGCAACTTCCTGATCTTTTTGACGACTTAGGTTACCTTTGTATATTCTAATGTTTTCTCAATATTTGAGGAAGAAATTTTGTGCAGGGTAAATTTATCTGATGTGGCATTTCAGGAGCTATTTATGTTTTTTTTTTTTTTTAATATAATTAAGATCCAACGTGTGACGGTTGAGTGTTTGGATGGGAGAAATGCGTGGATCTTCTAAATTATAAAAATGCGTACAAGAAAATGTGAAATTGAATAAGTGTTTTAAAACTCAAATACGTACTTGGAAATGAAAGCCGACAAAAAATATCGTCAGGAAACGTAGAAGTTGCAGCAGTTATGGAGCGAGCACCAACGTTAGCAGAAGTGAAGAAAGTAGAGGAAGAGGATGTTACTTGAAATTAAATATTTCATGTCCTTCGGTTGTTTTGTTGCAAAAATAACTTAATGAAGGTTTAAAAAAGATCATTCCTTTATCACACCGTTAAAATTAATATTTCGTGCAACATTATCAAAATTAGACTTTTGAAAAATAAAAATACAATAATTACGGGTTAAAAGACCAGCGATTAGCAAAATGTTGAAAAGATTTTAGAGATTCCATACGATATGAGAGCACTTCCTCTGCTTATTGGTTCTTATACGAATATTAATATTTATTATGTTATAATATAATAAATATCATATACGGACCGGTCCATTTTTTGACTTTTTCTTTTTTTGTCTGTCCGAACGATTTTAAATTCAACTTTTATCTCCCTCATGATTCGTCCCCGTCTTTCATTCTCTGTCCAATCACTTCCTCTTCCAGTTCTCATTTCCCGGGTTAGCAATCTCTACTTTTTTTTTTTCGGTTCTTGACGCAGCTTTCTTTCTACTTTGTAACTGATACACGTTTCGTTTGGACGATTGATCGCTTAGTTTCATCTACTACATTTTTCTCACCATCTAATCGGGAATTTACGTGGAAAATTCGTATTCATGTAGTTATCTCTGTATTTTTATCCGGCTATGTTAATATTTGTGTGTTTCTATGTATATTTAAGGTATCGTGAAGTTTCTATGATGCAAAATAATATGACGAATTTCCTGTGCGATGGGTTGGGGGGTGAAATATGAAGTCGTGTGTGTTTGAATTTGGATTAAATGAGGTCTGCGTTTGGTTGTGCAGATCTGGACTCAATTAGAAAATATGAATTTTAGGGAATTACTCATTATTTTTTTTGGAAGGGATTTTGATTTAGTTGAGATATTGCTGCAGTGTATAAGTATTGGGCCTATGAATCATAAACTCATTTTTAAGACTGCTCGTATTGATTTTCAAATAGTGAAATTAGAATGCTTATGGGATTTCTATGCTCAGTCTTGTCTTCTTCACTTCAAAATTGTCTTTGTATGAAATGCATGAAGTGCAGTTTGCTTGATTCAGTTTTTCTTTTTTAATACACAGGAAAGATGCTGGAAAAGGTTTTTATTGAAGAAGAGAGGGACTCCTCTAAGTGTTCAACTAAAAAGGTACTCCTATGCTCGATTATATGATAAGAGAAGTATGTCAGAAACTCATAATGTACGTTCTATTATTCTTTTTACGCTACGAGGGTTGTAATGATGTGCATTACTGAAAAGGTAAAATGATTTCTGTTTGTAGTTGTATAGCTTTTTAATTAGCTTTTCTGTAAATTGTCCACCCCGCCATAACTTGTATATGTGTTGTATTAAGCAATATATAGGTGTGTTATCTGTGTTTTTATCCTAATTAGTTGCCTTGCTTAATATAGGTGTGTTATCTGTGTTTTTATCTAATTAGTTGCCTATTCTATCTTGCTAATGATGCTAGTTGTGTTTATAGGAAAAAGATACAGCAAACCATGGCCAACATGTTCATAAATTTGATTATAAATTCCTTATTTCACTTAATATATATCAATAGAATTCCATTGATGTCAAGATGACATGAGGATAGAATTCATCTTTGGCCTTAATACTGTTAAGTTGCTACACTGAAATGCCATCAATAGTCCTGTCATCTTTAAAACACGAAATGCTAAGCAAATTAAAAAGAGGCTGGATAGTCAATCACACCTCTTGGTGATGCTTGGATTATCCCATATGTGGCCAATCGCCGAAAGCATTATTACTATATGATGTTTATATTTACTTGTTGCCATTCCTTTCTTTTTCTTTCCTCTCTCTCTGGGGTATTGGGGGAATGTCAAACTATTTTCTCAGATTACAAAGTAATTGAGAATTCTTTATTGGTGTCCAGTGATATGACTCTAATTGACATTAGTTTCGTGCTTGATGCTTCAAATTCTTTGATTGTTTGTAGAATATCTAATTTATTTTGTTTGTCTGGAGTAAGGTTGATCCCGGGAAGCCTGCATCACTGACCTGGCAGCGGATTTTAAACAGTGAGGGAAGAGCCCTTTCGCAGTTCACTCTAAGTTTGAAAGAGATGGTTCAGATGGTTAGTTTGAAAGGGATCCTTCAAATTCTTCGCTTCTTTTATATTATATAATCAAGGCTTAAAGACAAGTAAATTGCTTTATGGAAGGCCCGAGATCACAAATGCTCAGAGACAGATACACACGCAAACATATATGTATGTACAAGTTGATTGTGCATGCATGTAGGTTGGCTGGCCTGTATATATATTATGTACACATTTTCCTTCACAATAACATGGACACACTTATTCCTTTGCATATTTACCTTGGCCTAGCTGATGGATCAGAATTACACGAAAATTTCATGGAAGATGGGTCTTAGCCCATTTATTATGGTTTCTTGGTGAAAAATCTTGTCTTCTACCTTGGTATATGTGCCAACTACATGGTCTCTTTTGTTTTGGTAGGCTCCGATAGGATTTCGGCTGTGGCGCCATGTCCGAGATGAGGAAGCTAAAGGAAATGTAATTTTCATTCTTTTTATCTAGGATGTCCGGCTTGTATTGATGTATTGGTTATGGCAAGAAATCCAGGTGATCAAAACTATCAAGTCTTTTTGCCACTTGAGCATCGTTCTGTTCTTTTTGCAGGGGGTTTTTATAAATCCATTTGCAAAGCGCCTTGTAACATCTTGTCATGGCATTCCCTTAGGCGGTATAGGGTAGGTGTTCAATCTTCATCATTCGCAAAACATACTTTTTTACCATATCATGTTACTTAAAAAGCCACATATACACATGTATGTATTTTTGATATAGGGGGTTCTTCTTCAAAGGTATTGGACAAGGTGCACTGGAGATTTATGATTGCTTTTTATTTTTCATATTATTTTAGCTTTTAAGCCCATATCACATGTAGTGCAGTAATAATATTAGATTATACATCTCTCTAGGTACTTATTACTTGTTTTTGTATTTTTAGTGGAAGATATATTTTTGAACATTATGGATGTTATGCGAAGAAAATGTGTCTCCTCATTGTTTTGGACTTGTCTTTATTGCTTCCTTTCTTTAAGTTTTAGAACACGCTGATCATTTATCATATGTTCGCATTTTATTGTTTTTTGTTGGAAAAAAAATCCTCAGTGCAGGAAGCATTGGAAGAAGTTACAGAGGTGAGTTTCAGCGCTGGCAACTATTCCCTAGAATATGTGAAGAAAAACCAGTTTTAGCAAATCAGTTTTCTGTAAGTTCAAAGAATGTAATTTTGAGCCATTTTCTCGTTGATATGTTAAAGGAGCTATTATAGCTTCTATATAGTGCATGAAAATTTGTCTGATGGTGGACCAATGGAAATGCGTTAATTTTTATTTTGAAGTTTACATTAATGTGCATAATTCCTTTTGTTTTGTAATATCTGGCAAAGTTAATAGTTTGCTATGTAATATAACCTCATAGTTCTTCCACGTGCTCAAAGTTTTAAATAACATATAATTCTTTTAATACAGTTTAACATTAGAAACTGCATTCCTGCATTTAGAAAGATAGGTGTTGCAGTCTTTGCGAATTTGTCTTCGTGTCAAAATGCACCGTCATGGCTGTCTTCCCAATTGAATTGGAGGGTGATATGTAGAGCCATTGCCCTATCTCATCTATTTATCTTAAAACAGCAATTACCTGACACGGAGACAAATGGGTTCGAGTTTATACCATAAAGCACTTACTATGAGAAATGGGTTAGAGTTTTTCTTTTGAAACTACTTCATTTTTTTCTTTGTTTCTTGCTTAAACAAGGTGTCGTTTTGATAGCTAGAGAGAATGAGGCAAGATTGTAAGAGCTTGACCCTAGGATGGCTTGCTTCTCGCTTCGTGTATATTATTTACTATGTAAAATTACAAAATTGCGCACCATTATATATGATACTCTAACACAAGGGCAATTAATAGAGACTTTATTATTTCCTACCATGTTTGGAATTTGGTTCATGATATAGTTCTGACATCATGGTTATATGAAATTAATTTTGCAGATTTGGTCCTAGTTCAATTAATATTAAAAAAAACAAAAAAGAAAGTATCAGTAACTGTTATTTGAAATTTACACAGTGAAAAAAGATGTATCCTAGATGGAAGGTAATGGTCAAAGATGTCCAATATTTTATCTGAAGATGCTGGGAGCCTTTGATGAAAAGCTCATTGAAGTAGACTTTAAACTTTCAAATAATCTTGGCAATGCAGTAGACTAATCATCTGATAGAAATAAGATATGGAGCTTTCGTTACTATTTGTTCATCGATTTTTTTTATTGAGTTGTATATACTAACTTCAGAACACAACTCATGCAGGTATTTGTTTCGCGCTCAAATGGTGAAAAATATTCTACAGTAATGTGCCCAAGGAGCCCCGAGCTGCTTGAGTAAGCAACTATTTGCTACACCATTGATTTATGATTAAAAATGAAGGCTTCATGAGTTCTTGAGAGCTTTGGTTTCATCTTCGTATGAATTACAAAAGAAAGGGGTGAAAAAATTTTGTGAAATACATAATTTGAATGCTAAGATTGCAAAAAAAAAAAAAAAGGTGATGTGGCACAATATTGATTATAGAATCTTAACAAAGGAGGCACATTTTAACTTTTTGTGCAATGTCTCAAGTTTGATAGTTTAGGTAATTGCAAATGGGTATCAATTTGGGGGTTCAAACTATATTTGCCCCTATAGAAATCTAGAGAAAATAACTCACTGAATAATATGTCATAAACAGAGAAAATGCAGTTTCAGGGATTGGATCTTGGGACTGGAATCTGAATGGACATAACTCTACATATCATGCTCTATTCCCAAGGGCTTGGACTGTATACGAGGGTAAATCTACATAGTTGGCATCTACAATGATTTTCATTATGAAAAGTTTGTGGTATAACTGGGTTGCCTTTTGCTCATTAAATGCAGGTGAACCTGATCCGGAACTTAGAATAGTTTCTCGTCAAATCTCACCTGTTATCCCCCATAATTACAAGGAGAGCAGCTTCCCTGTCTCAGTTTTTACTTTCACGGTAGGAAATGATCTCTTAGGTACTTGTTTCTGACATCTGACACTGTTAACCTCAGTATTAAGTAGTGACTTTAAATATCTTCAGCTGTACAATTCTGGAAAGACTGCTGCAGATGTCACCTTGCTTTTCACATGGGCAGTAAGTCATTTTTTCTTGTTAGTCATGGGGAATTTGTCCTTTAGTTCTGTTATTTTGTTAGTTATATATTTTTAAAGTTGTCCTTGTTTGGATGTGCTAAGTACATATCGTGTAGATTTGAGAAAAGAAAATGACATGTTGGAATCCACTAGAACTAAAGGGAAATCTTTCTGAATGCCATTCAGAATTCTGTCGGTGGTCTTTCTGGATTTTCTGGTCAGCACTGCAATTCAAAAATCATGTAAGAAAATTTTAATTAGCTTGAACCTTTACTTGATATATTTCGGTTTTTCTCATTGATTTCTTATATGTATGCATGTGCATGTCTGTATTTTGTGTCTGAGTGTGTCCTTGTGTGAAGATTGCCATCTATTTTGTAGCATGCCTGTGGTTTATGCTGACCTAAAAGATCATCTATTCTGATAGGATAAAGGATGGTGTGCACAGTGTACTTCTGCACCACAAGTAAGTTCCTTTCCTTAAATAGATGAAAAAGGGGGGGAAAAAACAACGAAAATTCTGTCCTTGGTTCAATCAGTTCAATCTTTATATGGTTTATTTTTGGATACCCTACATGTAAAACTCCTCACATGCCACTACAGTACTGCAAATGGACTACCCCCTGTGACCTTTGCAATTGCAGCAGAGGAGACTGATGGAGTTCATGTCTCTGAGTGCCCTTGCTTTGTGATATCAGGTAACTCTCAGGGTATCTCAGCAAAAGACATGTGGCAGGAAATAAAGGAGGTCGGTAAACTTCTTGCCATGTTTTTCGTGTGCATTTCAGTAGAAAGATATTTACTCAGTTTCATTCGCTTGCACATTTTGTGCCAGATATATGATTCTACCGTATATCCACAACTAACGATTTTGGTTTCATCTACGTGTGACATGATTAATTAATGCTTCCTGGCTTTTCTTTACAACAGATTGTTTATTCCTGCATATAGTTTTAATTTACCTGCACTGTTTATTTTATTTCTGCCTTTTAAAAAAAATCTGAAATTTTCATGAGCTGAAGAAGAATCACTTATTTGGATGATATTTTTATTGAGATCTTACAATTGGGTTTATAGATTAGAAAGTTTATGCTCCAAAATTATGCCTTAGGCATCATGATATTCTCAGAATGTTTTTTTTTTTTTTTTTAATAACCGTGGGTGTCCAGGCCAGCTTGCGCGCACCTCGACTAATCCCACAAGGCCCTGAAGTTAACTACTGGGTAAACCTCCAGTGGTCCTAAGGGGACTTGAACTGATGACCATTGGGGAGCAAACCCGAGGCCGGACTAGCTGAGCTACCCTGCTGGGTTTGATATTCTCAGAATGTGTTTTTCAAATTGTGTCAGCCCAATTGTCAGAATGTCAATAAGTATCTTAACAGCCCAAAATCATACCTTCCAATTGCATTTTTCAATACTGGCCATTGATGGTCGTATCTTAACAGAGAGTTCACATTGCAACATTTTGGTTATTGGAAGGTATAATGTGTCAATTTGGTAACTCAGGGTGCACATTATAAACATCTGTTTTTTTTTTATCAGTAATTATAAACATCTGTTAGTCATGGGGTGGAAAGCATATTTTTCTATTTTCAGTATTAATGTTCTTTTGCCTCTATTGTTCCTTTGCTTTATCCATGTAAGATTTTCAATTTTAGGGGGATTTTTATATTTCAAGGAATCTTTCCTAAGTGGTATTTCTGCCATTTTCACGTTTAGTTTATCGGTACAAATAAATTGATGTTTATTGTCTTTTCTAATAGTTTGGATCCTTTGACCGCCTCAATTCCTCTGAGCCATCAGTGCCTTCAGCAACAGGATCATCTGTTGGGGCAGCCATTGCTGCCTCTGTTTCAATTCCATCAAATGCAGTACGTTCTGCTACATTCTCGCTGGCGTGGGACTGCCCTGAAGTAAATTTTTTGAGTGGAAAATCTTATTACCGGTGGGTGGACCAGATTCTTGTGTGAGAAATATCACAAATTGAAACTTATCTATATGCTGAAAATTTTTATCAACAGGCGTTACACTAAGTTCTATGGTACTCATGGTGATGCTGCTGCAAAGATTGCACATGATGCCATTCTTGGTGAGGTTCAAGGACAAGTGTGTACTCTTTCTGTTGATTATCTGTTTCAACCCTATAAATGTGGAGTCGACAGAAAATTTGAGATTAAGACTAATACTTATCATTCATATATTTTAAGTTGGGCCATAAAACTCTTTTGTTGACATACACAAGATTATTGATGTGTGGGAGTGTTAATACGCAGTAAGTTTTGTTAGGTCATACTTGTTATACCTGTTTGTCTTCCGTCAATGTGCTTATTTTGGTTTATTTCTTTCTGAAACGTAGAGCATGGCCATTGGGAGTCCCAGATAGAAGCATGGCAAAGACCTATTCTTGAGGACAAGCGACTTCCTGAATGGTGAGTTTAGATGTGTTATTTTATTTATTTTTTAATGGGAAAACTAGATTAATAAAATTATAAAGTACAATAGCAAGGGGTGGGAAACCCCTACAAAAATTACAGAGCAAAGAACAAAGAACGAGTTTAGATGTGTTATCTGCTTGTTGCATGTGAAGTCAGATTCTAACCTATTCCGAAGGCTCTTTACAGGTATCCCATTACTCTCTTTAATGAGCTCTATTATCTAAATTCGGGGGGTACAATTTGGACAGGTATTTGTCACGCTTTGGATCTATTCTTGTGCTTGTTGACTTAACTTGGTATACATGAGTTGTTTTTTTTTTCCCCTTCATGCTTTTGCAGATGGATCACCCCCGATGCATAGTTTAGTGAGCATTGTCAAAAGGAAGTTTTCCCTTGACAGGTCCAGTTCAGGTCTGAAGGACATTATTGATGTACCCCATCAAAATGATACTGCTGCTGATATTCTTGAAAGGATGACTTTAATACTCGAGCAAATTCACACCAAAGTTTCATCAAATTCTGCATTTGGAACAAATCTGCTTCAAAAAGGAGAAGAAAACATTGGGCAATTCCTTTATCTTGAAGGGATTGAATATCACATGTGGAACACCTATGATGTTCATTTCTACTCGTCTTTTGCACTAGTCATGCTATTTCCAAAACTCGAACTTAGCATCCAAAGGGACTTTGCAGCGGCAGTAATGATGCATGATCCCAATAAGATTAAACTTTTACATGATGGACAGTGGGTCCCAAGAAAGGTTCTAGGAGCTGTTCCTCATGATATTGGAATAAATGATCCATGGTTTGAAGTAAATGCTTATAACCTTTATAACACTGATAGGTGGAAGGACTTGAATCCAAAATTTGTTCTCCAAGTTTACAGGGATGTGGTTGCCACAGGTGATAAGAAGTTTGCAGAAGCTGTTTGGCCGTCTGTTTATGTCGCAATGGCTTATATGGACCAATTTGACAAGGACAGAGATGGGATGATTGAGAATGAAGGCTTCCCTGATCAAACTTATGATACGTGGTCTGCATCTGGTGTGAGTGCATATAGTGGTGGGTTGTGGGTGGCAGCCTTGCAGGCTGCATCGGCCATGGCACATGAAGTTGGTGATAAGGGTTCTGAAGATTACTTTTGGTTTAAGTTTCAGAAGGCAAAAGGTGTGTATGAGAAATTATGGAATGGTTCTTACTTTAATTATGACAGCAGTGGAGGAAGTTCAAGTTCATCTATTCAAGCTGATCAATTGGCTGGACAATGGTATGTTGTGACTGGAGCAACTTTTTAGAGTTTTTTGGCATATCGTATTCTTTAAGAATCCATTCAGACGGGTTCTTTTTAATTTATGCATATATGTCTATTTCTGCGCGTGCGCGCATTTGAGGAAGTATGCTTGCATTTGTATCTGGTTTTTTATTTGTAAGAAAGAAAATTTGCTTCGATTTTTCTTACCCAAGGTCAGGGAAATATCTTCAACATATATACTTAACGGCTTCTAGAATCAATTGTTCTTGTAGTAGTGTGTTTGCATGTTCGACAATATCTGAATATACTAAAGCCTGTATTATATTATTGTACGCTGGTGCTCATAATTGTAGTTTTTGTATTTTAAACAAATGTAATGGGAGGGCTCTAGGTCCTACTGCTTGTGGAATCCTAATTTTTTCCCTACTTTACCACACAATGGCGGTGGACTAAAGTTTCTGGGTATTCACTTTTAGGTATGCTAGAGCATGTGATCTTTTTCCAGTTGTTGATCAAGACAAGGCAAGAAGTGCACTGCAAAAGGTCTATAATTACAATGTCTTAAAGGTGAAGGATGGAAGGAGGGGGGCTGTCAACGGGATGCTACCTGATGGAAAGGTCGACTTCTCTTCCATGCAATCGAGAGAAATATGGTCTGGAGTCACTTATGCTGTTGCTGCAACAATGATCCACGAAGATATGTTTGATATGGCATTTCAGACTGCAGGTGGAGTCTATGAAGCTGCATGGTCCGAGGAAGGACTTGGGTGAGTCGGCTTTTCTTTTTCATTTTCTTCTAGAATTTTTTTATTTTATTAACTTGATGAGCTCAATATAATCATTACATGATAAATAAGGAATCAAACCTATTATCCTTGACCCATTCCCCCCACCCCGCAAACCTAAAAAATATATATAATTGTCAGTCTTGTGCAAACTTTAACGCAAGTCTTGGCCCTGTTAGCAGAATCAATAGCTTTTCTGAAATGCAACACAGAACAAGATATTCACTAGGTCATTCATTCAAGGCAAACATTCCTCACAGATAATAACATGTCATATTTTTGGGTTCTTTTAATTGTTGATGATTTCAGCATAGATTTCCTTGTAGCTTTTTAACGTGTACCCATTCTGTCAACAGTTATTCCTTTCAGACACCTGAAGGTTGGACAACCGAGGAGCAATACAGATCCCTATGTTACATGCGGCCTTTGGCCATATGGGCGATGCAGTGGGCGTTAACGAGACCAACAACTATGGAGCCGGAGATGAAAGCAGAAGTGAAGGAAGATTCTCTGTTTAGGGCGCATTCTGGATTCTCAAAAGTTTCTCGACTTTTAAAGTTGCCCGAAGAGAGAACGCGCAGAAGAAGTCTTGTACAGGCTGTATATGAATACACTAGGAAGAGGATTGGGATGTAGCTGGTACAGTTTCTGCTGCTGTCTCCAAGTCTTTAAATTTATTCTTTTTTTAAAACAGATAAAAATAAAATTGTCAAGTGTATAGAAGCAGTGAAGCACCCTTCTCATTCAGACAACAGTAGTGGGTTCTATTGTTCTATTCTTGTAATTATTTTTTATTTTTCCTAAATTGTGTATCCCAAACAAATAGAAAAGAGAAATATTCGTGAATAAACAACAGAATAATTTAGCATTTGGAAGCATCCCTCTTGTATGTATCCCCAATGTCTTTTAGATTTCTACAGTGGAAAAGACCCTCCCACGAATTCTGTATAATTAAACTCTCCTAGACTTTGTGTTGGGTTCTTCGAAAAAAAAAAAAAAACTAGTGCTTGTCTGATCTAAACTTGCTTAGAAAATGTAGTCTCCTGACTCTCCTCAAACATATCTTCGCGAGGGACAAAAACAACTGCTTGTCTGGTCTGGTCTAAACTGTTGAATCAATCGTTACCTTTCATTTGGTTCCCACTTTCAAAATCTGTAATTCGAGAGATCGCCATTGGCCCGTTACCAACCTACGCTATACCTTTTCTTTATTATTTATGTTCCCAAATAAACTCAGCTCCCTCCTTTTTCTTCCCAAATCACTTTCATACTCTCACTCACCTCTCTCCTCTCTCCCACCCCGCCCTTCCCTCTTCCAAACCAAGCAAGCCCACGCTCGCATCATCGTCCACGGCCTTGCCTCCGATGCCGTCCTCCTGGGTCACCTTCTTTCCTGTCTTGCTCTTGCCCCATCGTCCTCATTGGAGTATTCCCTCTCCGTTTATCGGATACTCGATTACCCAAGCGTTTTCGCCTCTAACAACGTGATCCGGTGCTTCGCCAAGAGCGACTCGCCTCGTGGATCGGTTGTGCTATACTCGTCTATGCGGCAAAGAAATGTAGCACTACCCAATTCCCATACTTTTACGTTTGTTTTGCAAGCTTGTAGCAAGGCTTTGGCTATACATGAAGGGACTCAAGTTCACAGCCATGTGGTGAAACTGGGTTTTGGTTTGGATGTTTTTATTACGAATGCGTTGATTCACTTGTATTCTGCTTGCTGTCGAATGGAATGTTCGAAACGGGTATTCGAGGAGAATATCCATCATCGAGATGTAGTCTCTTGGAATTCAATACTGGCCGGGTTGGTGAGAGATGGGCAGATTGGTGTTGCAGAGACAATGTTTGGAAAAATGCCGGAGAGAGATGCTATCTCTTGGAGTACGATGATTATGGGTTATGTGCAGAACGGACAGTTGGAAGAAGGGTTGGAGTGCTTTAAAGATATGAGAGAGAGGGGGTTGAAGCCGAATGAGGCCATATTGGTCACGGTGCTTTCGGCATCAGCCCAGATGGGTCTGCTGGAACATGGTAGATTAGTTCATTCCATCATAAATTCGTTGAATTTTCGGATGACAACTTCGCTTGGTACAGCGCTAGTTGACATGTATGCAAAATGCGGATGCATTGAACAGTCTAAACTCTTGTTCAACAGTATGCACCAGCGAGATATTTCATCATGGAATGTCATGATTTGTGGGCTGGCCTCACATGGACTTGGAAAGGAAGCTCTTGCACATTTTGAAAGGTTCGTGAATGAGGGCTTCCGTCCTGTGAATGTGACTTTCATTGGGGTCTTGAATGCCTGCAGTAGAGCAGGTTTGGTCAGTGAGGGCAGACATTATTTTAAGTTAATGGCAGAAAATTATGACATTGAGCCGGAGATGGAGCACTATGGGTGCATGGTTGATCTCTTAGGCCGTGTTGGCTTTATCAATGAAGCTGTTGACTTGATTGAGAAGATGCCAGCTCCGCCAGATCCAGTATTATGGGCAACATTGCTTGGTGCTTGTAAGACTCATGGATTAGTGGAACTGGGTGAAATGATTGGAAATAAGTTGATACACTTGGACCCAAACCATGATGGGCATTATGTACAATTAGCCGGTATATATGCCAAATCAAGGAAATGGGAAGACGTGGTTCGAGTTCGGAGACTGATGTTTAAGCAGAACACTAATAAAATTGCAGGTTGGAGCTTGATAGAAGCAGAGGGGAGAGTTCATCAATTTGTTGCAGGGGATAGAGATCACGAGCGTTCTTCAGAGATTTACAAAATGCTTGAAACGATTGGGACACGAATATCAGAAGCTGGTTACACACCAAACATTTCATCCGTATTGCATGACATAGGAGAAGAAGAAAAAGAGAACGTAATTAAAGAGCATAGCGAGAGGCTGGCAATTGCTTATGGTATGTTAGTAACAGAGGTTGGGGATTGCATCCGAATTGTGAAGAATTTGAGGGTTTGTGAGGATTGTCATGAGGTGAGCAAGATGATCTCCCAGGTGTTTGAGAGAGAGATTGTTGTGAGAGATGGGAGCAGATTTCATCATTTTAAGGAGGGAAAATGTTCTTGCCATGATTTTTGGTAAGAAAAATGATAAACACACCGCACTTTACACAATAATATTTTAAATGAGAGGTATTTTTGTAAAATATCTTATAAAACTAACATCATTTTACAAAAATATCCTCATTTTATAACATGCGTTGTGAAATATGTTGTAAAATATGTTATGTGAATATGACTACTCGAATTTTCTGACTAATACTTAGTATATTATTGACTTATTAGACATGTTTCAATTCTAATTGGGGTGAGGACAGTGAGAGATTTCCAAATATTTTCGACTGAACCGGGGCTCGGAAAGGGGTTTTGGAATGGCAGTTGTGGCATTTCCACTTCCGTTGGTCTGAGCTTTGCTTGATTCCGACGACGGTGAGTCCTTCAATCTTTTAATACTTCTAGCATTGTTGTCCTGCTTGACTACCGAGAACTCACTGTACGGAAAAGGGAAATTCAACACATGCCTACAATGTGCCAAAAAAACAAACTACATAATTGATGCATCCTACATTATCCAATGGTTGCAGAAATGGGTCAAACAGCACAATGGTTGGTACTTGTTTGGGCGAAATAATATTAATTGTCCTTCCAAAATTCATATCATAATTGTTGCCACTTGTTTTCCAAAAATACCCTCCAGGGTGGGGGGGTCGTTTAGTTACATTGTAATTGGGCTTTAAAAAGCAGCCAGCCCGGTTTGCCATCTCGATTTGCTTATTGGCAAGTAAATTAATTAATTAATTAATTAATTATTATTATTTAAAAAATAAAAAATAAAACTGTAAGTATAGTCTTCACAAGTAATCGATGGATAAGGATTAGCACGTCTGTTTCAGTAATCATATCGCATCAGAATGAATAAGATCATTCAAATATTTTTCTAATTCAATTTAATAGGGTGGGAGGCATTTTGATTGAATTGGACCCTCCCACTCCCAGTCATTACCAACTAAAACTACACAAGCAAACAGATAATATTATATATAATTTATTATTTTAATGTTTGGGGCGGCCGACCCTGTATAAAGCGTGCGTGTCTTTTTTATATATAATTTATTATTTTAAAAATCTATTCATTATAATTTTTTTATTATTATTTTTTCATCATTTTAAGATGTAATATTAGATAATAAGTTTATAAATAAAATATAATAAATAATTTTTAATTATTTAATATTACATTATTATAAAATGATGAGTATCATTGCTTTTTTTAAAATGTAAAATACTACTAAATCGGAATTACGAGGGTGGGTACTGTAGTCAATCATTGACAACTCGACCAACCCCTGGCTGCCTTCCCACCTGGATTTTATGACCTACTCTTTATTTATTTATTTATTTGTTTTTTGTTTTTACACTCAAAATTCAAAGTCTTCTGTGTATCGAAATACGGCGTATGCGTGTGTATGGATGTGTTTGGAAAGATTCAAAATCTATTCATTGATCATCTAAATAATACTATCTAATATCTATCCATATCAACACCCTAAATTATTTATCACATAATAAAAACAAACACACGAGATGAGATGAATAATATGATAAAGCGTGCGCTGTTGCCGTCTAAAACTCGCTCCTCTCTTCTTGGCTCTATGCTAATCCACTTTCCAGTTCTGTTCAGTTCTGTTCTGTAACAAACTAAAGTATTGTACGGTAACAGTCTAAATTACACACACACACACACTCACACTGTCCATTTGACTGACGAGTGAATCCAATGTAACATGCGAAACGGATGTTTATCTGTAGAATAGAATTACAACTTTTATTATTATCTTTCTTAATTCCTCAGAACTGAAATCTCGTACTCCAATTATAAACAACACACATTAAAATCTTATGCCTACTTAAACTCTCTCTCTCTCTCTCTCTCTCTCCCTCCCTCCCTCTCTCTCATGATGACATGATGTTGCTCTGCCGTTAATTGGTTGGTGGTTTTTGGATGCGTTTAGGAAACTTGGTTCAACTCTCTCTTTCAACTTCCCCTTTGATACGGTACCGTTTCTTTTTTACTTTACAGGAGAAAAAACTTCCTTTGCATGCTCCGTTTACCATGACTTTTATTTTATTCTCTCCTCCATTCCTTTCTTTTCTTTCAGACTTCCTTTTGTAATCATCTCAAAACCTCTTTCCCTCTCTCTTATACTTTCTGCGCATGCTTTGGGTTTCTCTGGAAAGCAAAACACCAAAAAGGAAATGAAGCCTTTCAATTCCGTAATCTCTCTCTCTCTCTCTCTGTGTACGAGTATATTTTTCATGATTATGTATTCAAATTCGTGGCTCTTTGTGCTTGTACCTTCAGCTGGGGAGGGGAGGTTTGAACTTGGTTTTTAAATTTTGGCCGTATCAAAAAATCGATGTGCTTTCTTGGAAATTTGATGAATCATGATTCTTTTTTTTTTTTAGTTTTGAGCTTCTATGCTTTCTGCGTCCTGTTTAGAGTTACTGAGAAAAATGAGTACTATATAGAGGAGTGTGTTTGGAAATGAGTTTTTGGTTGAATTTGTGTTCAGCTCTACAATTTCTTGTCATTGTTTGGTTCGGGTACAGGAAGGCAATGACGTTGCATCTTTATCCCGTGTTCGGTTCCAGGAAAAACTTGAGAAAAAGAGAAAAAAGGGAAAAGTTCTCATGTATAATTTCAACAGAGTGTTAAAACCTCTATCTTTGCTTATTTCCTATTTTCAACCCCTCTCGCTGTCTTGCTTTTAGTTTGCTTTTTGCTTTTTTTTTTTTTCCCTTTAAATATGGTTGTTTTGAATTTCTTAAATCATCTGCTGAGTTTAACTCTCTTAAATCATATGTTGAGTTTAACTCTCTTTCTCTATTTCCATTTTTTTCGGTTCCATTTATATATTCTTGTTCTTGTGGGTCTCAAAGATCGATTCTGATGTTAATATCTGCTGGAATTCGTCAACTTTGAACCCAAACCAAATGTAGGATTGTTTATATTGTTTATGCCATATGCAATTTTTACAGGAATAAAAGATTTCCAACCAGAATAATCGGTAATTTTGTCTAATGTTTCTGGTAATTCTCCTTCAGAGAATTTTCTCTAATATGTCTGATTGTAAATTTGAAACATGTTAAAGGTGCGCATTTCAAATCTTGATTAACTATGTGATAAAAATCATAAACTAATGAGCTAACAAAAGATGGGATGCCAACACAGTGTCATGGGGACAAGACTGTTAGTATATACTTAAAGAGGCAGACGTGGGTACTGCTCTAATTTCTGACACTCAAAGATCATATTCTAATGTATAAATAAAGCAAAATTGAGGAAGCATTGTGCATTTATGTAATTCTCTTCAACCATGACATTAGCCTTGTTCTACGAGTGAAAGTTTGGGAGAATGCTTATGATGCTTACAACCAGTTTTATTAATTTTTCTTTTCTCCGGGATTTTCACTATGTGATCACTCAACATACTTTGATGAGCTCATTATGCAGAGAATGTGACTCTTCACTTTTAATGCTATAACACTTTTTATTTTTGTTTTTTACCAGGCTTCTGTACTGTCAGATCTAAAGAATAGGTCGTGCCTCTGCAGTTTCTTAATTACAGCATCTTTGATTTGTGGTGCTTACTTCGTTGGTAATGCCCTTGTTGCAAAGGAATACAAAGAAGTATGCATTTTTAACTGAATAGCTCCTTTTAAAATTTTACTTGGTCTTATATATTTTTGTTTTGAGGGTTACTGAGGATCTCGTTCATTACAAAGGATATTCCTTTGGTTGTTCAAGTTGATCTTCACGTGTTTCTAAAGGAAAGCATTTGGTGTTGATATTAATTTTGGTCAGAAAACATCATGTTCTTTAATTTGGACACTTTTTTCAAATAATGTTTAAACCTTAATGAAGAATGAACTCACATAGATTAGCCTATAAGCCAGAATTTGCAACCAGAAAGTTATCGGGAATTTTGACAAGAACCAGCATGGATGCAATCATTCTTTACACTTGTTATGATGCCTTGCAATACTCATTCACCTAGAGAGAATTAATTTTTATGTTCTAAACTAGAATTAAAGTGGCTTCACTAGATATGATCAATTAGCTGCTTAATTTCTTATTACAAATGAGATTAATTGATGTTAATGTTTTCATGCCTCCAATATCTGTAGATCTCAAGTTAAAAGATCCTGTCAAGGATTACTCATAGAAAAAATGTCCCTTTGGTAGGATTAACACCGTTAACCTAGATACAATTTGTCTTTGAACAATTGTTAGATGAAGTAAATTTTCTTTCTGAAATTCCCACAATCCCTTTCGTCCTATTCTGATCCCTTAATCTCTCATGGCTTATCCCTTTTTGTCATGTATGGCTATTATTGATTGGCAAATATCGCCTAGGATGACACAAGTTGTTATTGATTAAATAATTGGAGGTGTTTTTTTTAAAGAAAAAATGAGTTCTTCTAATCCTGATTCAATGTTTTCATTTAAAGTGATTGCATAACAAAGAAATCATCATATTGTTTGCTGTCTATGTCTTGAAAAGTTGAAATTTTGTTGGATGTGTCTGATGCAATTACTGATGGATGAATCAAATATTGAGTAAAATGAAATCTGGGGTCTCTGACTTTGAATTTGCATGTATGAATTGAAAATATTTGCATGACTGATTAAAGTTTACTGATTAACATACATCATAATACTTCCTGAAACCACTCGTGCAGAGATTAACCAGATGGGGAGTGATTCCTGCTATGCAGAATAAATCTAAGGCGTGCAAGGTTTGTCTTGTCTTTACATACTTATATATGGATACATGTATATATATATATATATTTTTTTTTTTTTTATAAATCCCTTTCTATAATGGCACCAAGAAGTTTTCTGATTTATGTTTTCCCACTTTTTCTACCCCAATACTTTAGAATCGTTGTGGGCCTTCAGGGAGTGATGCATTACCTGAAGGAATTGTTGTCAAAACATCTAACTTGGAGATGCGACCATTATGGGGTTCTACTCCAGAAAACGTAAGTGAAACCACTGCTCAGATTCTCACTGGTTGGTCGGCCATATTTATCTGATTTTTTTTATATTTCTCAACAATTTGGTAGTTTTGAATTGCATGATAATTGGTGTTTGGTTTACAAATTGGTAATGCATTATCCCAGCTTTTCCTTTATATGTGGTTCTGGACAAATTGTGCGTCACTGGCAGAATTGATTCTCTCCCTTGAGTTGCATCAAGTTCCTAGGATAATTGAGAATGTTTGAAACCTGCAGTGATAATTGAGATGTTGTATGCAATGTCTAATGACTTATGCATAGTCCTATTCGATTAAAAAAAAAAAAATTTTGGTTTCTGGTTTAGGTCTGTTGACCTGTTCTAACTATTGCGTCTGTTGAACCTTATTTCAGTGAATTAATCAGGATAAACTTAAGTTATGCTCATGAAATGTCGGCTTACTTAGGCCCATGACGAAAACATCACCAAGGGACATCATAATTTATTGTCATTTTTTTGTTGCATGTCAAGGGAAAGATAACCATTTGCTGGCATTAAATAATCAATGCTACGTAGATTTCTTATTATTATCTGGTGATGATAGCCAGATGATACCCGCAGAATCTCTGTACTGGGTATACAGCAAAAGTTGCTTGAATAATTTTGTCATTTTGGCAGCTCCAAACCTATTGACAAATAGATGCCCTGTGGATGCGTTTGCTTCTACAGGAATGGTGCCTAAAGTTTCTGATGAGAATAAAACAGCCTGCACATTTTCTTGGTTAAGAGACATACATACACTTTGTTGCACTAACCCATTGATCTTCTTGCAATACATATGTGCCAGAACAATGCAAAGCCTTCTATTAACTTGTTAGCCATTGCCGTTGGAATCAAGCAAAAAGACTTGGTGAATGAAATTGTGAAAAAGGTGATGGTTGCTCCTGTCATTTTGTTGTCCTTCCAGAATCATCCCCTCATATCTGTGTGTGACATATGTTCATTCTGTCATTGCAGTTTCCCTCGAGTAATTTCATTGTGATGCTTTTTCATTATGATGGTGTTGTGGATGAATGGAAAGATTTAGAATGGAGTGATCGTGCCATGCATGTGTCTGCAAAGAATCAGACAAAGTGGTAATGCTGATTCTTCCGAGATTATTTTTTGCCTATATATTGTAATGTGAGTTGTTCGTGTCCAAGTCTATATGCATAAAGGTTAATCTTCTGATACAACTATACCATGTGATGACATAGGTGGTTTGCCAAGCGTTTCTTGCATCCAGATATAGTTGCTGAATATGATTATCTATTTCTTTGGGATGAGGACCTTGGGGTTGAGAATTTTGACCCAAAACGGTGAGTATGGATTGTGGTTACTTTTATGGAATGATCTTCCCATTCTATTGTGATTGCCATCAAACTGTTCAAGCAGCCTTTGTTGCATTAATGCTTTGATTAAAATATTATTTCAATGTTTGAAGTGATAGGCAAGTGATAAGATCCTTAGAAATCTTGTGCTCTCTTATAGTATGTCGGCTATGCCTATTGTTCTCATCAATAAATTATTCATTACTTTTTTGATAAGTTAAATTAAATTATTCATTACTTATCAGGGAAAAAAAAAAAAAAAAAAAGCGGAACCAATGACCATTACTACCGGTCATTGGAATAATGACCTTTATATCTCATTCTATTAGACCAATCCTTTTTTCTATCACATGCATCAACCTCACTTCTTCTATTTATTATTAGAGAATTTTAGTACTTATGCCATATTATGTGCTTCTGTGGAGATCAGAGATTACCATACTGTATCGAGAAACAAATCAAGTCCAGCAGATGATAATAGGAGACATAATTCCAGCTTTATACCTTGGAAATATCAACAACTTAGAATAATTTTATTCTATCTTTTCCTCTTTTCATAGAGGTCTGATTTTAGACTTTAAATCTTGAATATACTGAATCTCTTGCAGATATTTATCTATTGTTCAAGAGGAGGGTCTTGAGATATCGCAGCCAGCACTTGATCCTGTAAAGTCAGAGTTGCATCATCCAATTACTGTACGTAGACATAAATCAAGGGTGCACAGGTCAGTGTAAAATATTTTACAGAACAAGTGGGGTGCTTCACTCACCAAAAAAAAAAAAAAAATAGGGTAATGCATGAATAGATCCATACTATAATTATTCTAACTGCAACCATGAATAGATCCATGCTATAATTATTCTAACTGCAACCATAAATTATTAAGGGCTCATACTCTTAATGGCTGCACCCATTAGTCTATTAGTTACCTTGCAAAAGGGGGAAAATTTGTGTGGCAAACCTTAGAGATCTTGTAGGCAAAAGTTACTCGACCAAATGTTTATGAATGGTCAATAGAATTTTCTTCTGTCTGACTAGAACTTTGAAACCGATGTTTGGAGAATGGATGGGATGTGACTACCATATCGAATGAGTTATGGGTCTCTTTGCTATAGCTCTGGTTCTTGAAAGTTGTTTTTTTTATAGGGGTTCTTGAAAGTTATAAATATATGAGAACTTAAATTTTCTCAAGAGCTAAGATTTGAAATAGTTGAGGTTATGCCTTCTGGCTATATTCTTAGTGTAGAGACTAGGAGTATGCCGAGTTCTGCTCTAGCATAGCTTGGTTAAGGATTTCCAGTTTTTACTTTTTTGGGTTTTGTCATTTTTTAAGGCAACTTCAAAAGATGAAATTTTTTTTCAGTTCTGCTTTTGTGTGCTATTTTTTCTCCAAAATCATTCATAATGAAATTCTATCCTCCTTGGTTTAGACCATCCTTCACAATTACAAGTTGGTAACTTTCAAAATGAACTTGCCATTTTGAAAGAGATCTCTCTGTCAGAAGTGCAAATGTATTTTCAGCTTAGCTTATGTCCCACATGGAGGACCAAGGAGCATGGAATTATTGAGGCTGCAGATTATTGGCAATGGCTTTGTGTTTTGGGGTGCTTCTATTTAATTTTATTTGAGCATTCTCATATGAAGATTTGCAGTTTTTTAATGGAATAATCTTTTTTTTATCATTTGCCTAATGGTTTATTTTTTAGCACAGGGCTTATCTTACCAATCTGTGGTCATTATCAAACCATTCAGATTGTCATTAGTTTCTTTAAGGGATAACTACACTTTGCACCCTCCAACTACACTTTGCACTTTGCACCACAAATTATAAAAAATGACACATTGAACTACAATAAGCGGACATTTTGCACACTCCATTCAGACTTGACCATCAAGATTATGTCACATCATCTACTTTTCATCCATCTTAACGGTCAGAATTAGACAAGGGTGCAAGACGTAATTTTTTGGCAGTTGGGGGCTGCAATATGTCAATTTTGGTAGTTTGGAATGTAAAGTGCAAAACTCCTGGTAGTATGAGGGTCCAAAGTGTACTTTTCCATTTCTTTAAAATCTCGAGTTGAAGGTGTGCAATATAGTTGATTTTGAACCATGTTCACTTAAATTTTTGTAACAGGAGGTATTATAAGTTTAGAGGCAGTGGAAGATGTGATGCCCAGAGCACCAATCCTCCTTGCGTAGGGTAAAGTATACTGGCTCTATAGCCGTTTGGCTGTTCTTTATTACTTTCTCATTCTCATAAATTCTAGCATTGAGGAACTACTTCATTGTGTCAAATATAATCTGTTATGCAGTTGGGTGGAAATGATGGCACCTGTGTTCTCAAGGGCAGCTTGGCGGTGTGCATGGTATATGATACAGGTATAGTATACTCAAACCGCTCACGGGGTATCTTCTGCTGCTTAACAACGTTGTATGGCATAATGGGAAGGATATTTGCAAATTGCATTGTATCTTCCTTTCTGGTATGTGTTCTTTAATGAAACCTTTTTTTTTTTACCTCTTTCAGAATGACTTGATCCATGCATGGGGCCTCGATAAGGAGCTCGGCTATTGTGCCCAGGTAACTATTCTGCCTTAGAGCCTCTTTTTCAACGCTCTTTGGAATCTTTTTGATATTTGGACTCTTTCTTAGGGTGATCGAACGAAAAATGTTGGTGTTGTTGATTCCGAATACATAGTTCATTTGGGTCTTCCCACACTTGGTGGCTCGAATGGTTACAAGGCAAGTCATCATTTTAATTACATAGTGCTCCATTTTAGGACTCAGTTGATCTAAACTTATGCTGAAACAGTTGTCTTGCTAGCTTCTTGTTTGGGTCAAACATATTTGTTGCAGATCTTGCATCTCAAGGTGTATAAATTTACTCACAATCATGCATCCTTTCATATACTCGTGATGTTGTACTGATAGGGACATACAGTGTTAGTTCTTATAAAAAAGGACATATAATGGTATTAATGTTGAATGATTGAGTTTTCTCTCACTTTTAACTGTCTGCTCATTGATGCAGTTGGGCAATGATTCCGTGGCTGCTCCTCCAATGGAGAACTTGAGCTCAGAAACACGGGTACATTTTTCTAAAGCTAAAGTTGCCTTATACTAGATTCTTCGTTGATGTATTAGTGATTGTTCTTGTTTGAGTTTTGTAGGTATCATCTGACTCCCACACCATTGATCCTAGATCTCTTGTATGTCCTGTTAATATTCCTATGTTAATGAGATGTTTTGTCTGGTTAGCATATAAGATTCTCCATTCTTATCCAAAAACTTAGTCTGAGGAAAAATGATTTTGGTGCAGGTGAGGTGGCAGTCTTACGTTGAAATGAAAATATTTAAGGAAAGGTGGAGTAATGCAACAAAGGAGGACAAATGTTGGGTTGATCCATATGGAAAACCGGTGAACCAAATCAGGAATTGATTTAGTAATCAAACAGACGTTACCAACATCAACTTGCATACAAATTCAATTCTGTGATTCTTACTTCTTTCTGCAAAAGATGTGGATACGGACTATATATTGACAAGTATTTTGGGCTTACAAGGAAGGAGCGAGCTTTGAGTCAGTAAAAGCGTTTCATTCATCTGTTTCACATGGCCAGGCCAGCAGGAGTTACCCATTTCTGCTGTCCAGTTTTGCTTGTATCATTCATTTATACACCTCTTGCAGAATGAGATAGGGAAGGAAGATCCATCTGGCATGGAATTTTTGCAATAATTGTTGATATATCAAAATAACAATTGTAAATTATATTTATTTTGTGTTCGAAGGAAAAAAAAAAAAAAAAAAAGATGTAAATTATTGGGGCAAAAATGGAGTCTTTTATGTACGGAATGAACATCGATTCTCTCCGAACTGTAGAATGAAATACGGATGCCCCTTTTGCTTCTCCCCGCACCCGCGCGCTATTCGGTCTACTACACACTAAACCCAAATCCAATCCAATGTTAACTTAACATTCCAAGTTTGGAGGAAGAGGATGGACACTTCTGGTACTAAAATAGGCTCTGTTTGGATTATCTACAAAATTGCAGCCTCTTTTATTTATTTATTTATATAGCTTTTTATATGAAAAATAGTATTTATGTATATATATAAATAGCTTTTTATAGATTAAATATTTTGTAATATTAAATGATATCAAAACTCAACTCTCAAATAGATCATTTTTAAAAACAAAACAGAGCACAAATTTTTCATTGAGGGAGGAAAGAAGGAGTAATGCTAGGAGCCTAGGATGTTTGAGGAGTGAGATAAGATGAGAATTTTGTAAATAATAGTAAGATAGTTTGTGAATCGTAGTGAGATAATTTGAGTTGAGTATTTTTTAGATTTTTAGAAATGAGAAAGAAAAAATTGAATAAAAAATATTATAAAGTTAAAATATTATAATAATATAGTTTTACAATATTATTTTTGTTGAGAATTTGAAAAAGTTGAGTTTTTTTTTTTTTATTTGAAAGTTTGAAAAAGTTGTAATGTTTAGTTTAAAAATTTTGTATTAGAATAATATTTAGAAATAAGATGGGATGAGATGAAATTGAATAAGATTATAATTTTATATCTCATTTAAGGCCCCAAACCTGCCTGAGCAAGTCTCATATAAGTCTTTTATAAAAAAAAGAATCACTAATAAAGAATAAATTTTTTTATAATTTTCTTAGGTGGTTTTTTTTTTTTCCTTTCTGTTTTTTTTTTTTTACAAGAATTTGTATAAAATTTGTCTATTTATAAAAGGCTTATATTAGACAAGTCTCATATAAGTCTTTTATAAAAAAAATAGTCACTAATAAATAATAGTTTTTTTATAATTTTCTTAAGCGGGGTTTTTTTTTCTTTTTTTTTTTAACAAGAATTTGTATAAAATTTGACTATTTAGAACATGTATAAATCTTTTCTAGGAAAGATAATTCCTCGATTCACATCAGTTTGGTTGTTAGACTTAATTAAGATCAATTTAGTTCAGTCTAATTTTAAATTAAGTCTATCATCAAAACATTCAATTATCAAATTATTAAATTAATTTTAACTCAAAATATTTTTACACGTAAGATTCACAATTTTTTTAATTCAATACTTCTTTACACGTGAGACTCACAATCTTTTTTAACTTTTTATAAATATATCTAAATTTATCTTAACATCTAAATATATTTAAATTCATCTTAGATAGATCCTATATAATTCATTCTATCATCTCAACTCATTATTATCTATAAAGAGCTCAGTTAAGTTCAACTCAACTCAATTAAGTTTAACTCAACTCAACGTTCCAACGCAGTCTAAGGGTGTGTGTGGATGTTGAAGTGAGTTGAGTTATGATGATAAAATATTATTAGAATATTATTTTTTAATATTATTATTATTTTAAAATTTGAAAAAGTTGAATTGTTTATTATATTTTATATTGAGATTTGAAAAAATTATAATGATGAGTTGAGATGAGTTGAGATGAGTTTGGTAACCCAATGAAGCCTAAATAACCATACAAACCACGTCATTTTCCCCTAACCAAGAAAATCCTCGTTTCACAGGAACATCCTTGTTAATAGCTTTGCCCAACCACTAGGGTTTAAGCCATCGAAGCCATTCCATCTCTCTTTCTCGGCACAGACAAACAGACACACAAACTCACCGAGAGATCATGTCACTCTTTCGCCTCCTCCTCATCCGCTCTCTCCGCCGCCCCTCGACCTCCTCTTCTCCCACCTCACAGACCCTAACCTCACTCCTCTTCCTCCACCACCAAAACCCTAATAACAACAGCCTATATCAAACTGCATTGACACGCGGCTTCGCCTTCTCATCCGCCGAGGAAGCCGCGGCCGAGAGGCGCCGCCGTAAGCGCCGGCTTCGTATCGAGCCCCCGCTGCACGCACTCCGTCGCGATCCCAGCCAACCCCCTCCGCAGCGAGACCCTAACGCTCCACGGCTTCCAGACTCCACATCGGCGCTGGTGGGCCCAAGGCTGAACCTCCACAACCGGGTGCAGTCCCTGATAAGGGCAGGAGACCTCGACGCCGCCTCCGCCGTGGCCCGCCACTCTGTCTTCTCCAACACTCGCCCCACCGTCTTCACCTGCAACGCCATCATCGCCGCTATGTACCGGGCCAAGAGGTATGTCTCTATGTCTGCGTATGTGCTGATCGTAAAGTTTTGAACTTAATGACAATATATTTTTTTTAGAATAGTTTGATTACATTTTAGTACAATGATCCTATTTTTTGTGTTTTCCACTTCGATGTTGGCCAGTGCAGCATATGGCCTCACAATCTTAATTTTTTTCACCTTTTTTAATCTTGAACAGAATACCCGTATTTTCCTTTTTTATTTTTATTTTTATTTTAACAGATAATTATTAGGTATTCTTAGATAACGAAAACATGGAACTTCATCCTAGTCATTAAAAATTATTAGTTAGTTGAGGCATGCTATGCTGTGATGGGACGGAATAGAACCTCATCCAGACTCTGGAGTTTCTAATAATTTTCAGTTTTAACATGACACCAGGTTTTTGTTTTACTGAATTTGGATTTGATACACTGGTTAGTTATTCGTTCTTATGGTTATTTGATTAATACAGGTACAATGATGCTGTTGCTCTCTTCCATTTCTTCTTCAACCAATCCAATATTGTTCCAAATGTTGTATCTTACAATAATTTGATTAATACCCACTGCGATGAGGGCAGGGTTGATGTGGGATTGGAAGTTTATCGGCATATTATTGCTAATGCTCCATTTAGTCCATCGCCGGTCACCTACCGGCACTTAACAAAAGGATTGATTGATGTAGGGCGGATTAATGAGGCGGTTGATCTTTTGAGGGAAATGTTGAATAAGGGGCACGGTGCAGATTCATTGGTTTATAACAATTTGATTAAGGGGTTTCTGGAGTTGGGGAATCTAGACAAGGCAAATGAGCTATTTGATGAGCTTAAGGAGCGATGCATGGTTTATGATGGGGTTGTGACTGCCACATTTATGGATTGGTTTTTCAATCAGGGGAAAGAGAAGGAGGCGATGGAGTCGTATAAGTCCTTGCTTGATCGCCAGTTTAAGATGGTGCCTGCAACTTGTAATGTCCTATTGGAGGTGTTGCTTAAGCATGGGAAGAAAATGGAGGCTTGGGGATTTTTCGATTCGATGCTGGATAATCACACACCACCAAATTTCCAAGCGGTGAATTCTGACACCTTTAATATAATGGTTAATGAATGTTTTAAGCTTGGAAAGTTTGAGGAGGTAATTCCCACATTTAAGAAGGTGGGTACAAAACCAAATTCAAAGCCTTTCCAAATGGACGTTGCGGGGTATAATAATATAATTGCCCGCTTTTGTGAGAACGGGATGTTATCGGAGGCGGAGACGATGTTTGTAGAATTGTCCTCAAAGTCATTGTCCCCAGATGTCACAACTCATAGGACTTTGATTGATGCATTTTTGAAAGCAGACAGGATTGATGATGCTTTGAGGGTGTTTAACAGAATGGTGGATGTTGGTTTGAGGGTAGTTGCTAATTTTGGCAACAGGGTGTTTGATGAATTGATCAAGAATGGGAAGGTAGTGGATTGCGCCCAGATTTTATCAAAAATGGGAGAAAAAGATCCCAAACCCGACCCTACTTGCTATGAGGTTGTGATTGAGGGACTTTGCAATGAAGGTATTTTGGATAAGAGCTGGGATTTACTGAGCGAGATGATGAGGTATGGTGTTGGACTTACTCCTGCGTTGCAGGAATCAGTAACTGAGGCATTTGGGAAAGTTGGGCGTGGCGAAGAGGTTGAGAGATTGTTAGGTATCAATAGGTGGGGATATGCACATGTACCGTCAAGACCACCTCCTCGAACGGCAGGACCTGCACACCCGCCATTGGGGCCCCCTCAAATGGCAAGACTGCCGCACCGACCATCTGAATACCCTCAAATGGACAGCATTCAGAACTCAACTTCTGGACCCTCGGAAATGGCATGGAAGCAGCACTCTCCATCAAGACCCACACACACACAGCACTGTCCATCAGGACCCACTGAAGTGGCATGGCAGCAGCACTCTCCCTCTAGTTCTTCTCATATGGCAGGACTGCAGCACCCACCATCAGGGCCCCCTCCAATGACTGAACCACATCAGCCACCATCCTGACCAACTCAAATGGAAGGGATGCATCCACCTCTAGCAGGGCGGCCTCAAATGAATGGGGCCGGGCCCCATCACTCGCCATCGGCAATATCTCAAACAGCAGAACAGGTATTAGTCTGATTATTAGATATTAGGTCAATGATATACTGGTTCTCTTTTGTTCTCATTTTGAATTGGACATTCTCATTTTGAATTGGACACGGAGGATAGCTACATCATTGTTATACATTAAGTGTCTCTTTGTATCACAAGTTTGCTGTGGTCAGTTTCACTTCAGTATAATAATGTGAGTTTTTGGTATTGTTATACATTAAGGCCTGTTGTGAGTATTCAGTCCCTATGTTATGCTGAACTGGCGGGCTAATTATTTGTACTTTGAACCTTGAGATATTTATTAGAGATGGCTCTATTCTCAGATAGTGTCAATGATTATGTCTCGTGTTAAAATATGTGCTGAATTTGGAGGCCATATGTGAGATACTTTTTAGAGCAAGAATCAGCATGAAGAGTGGGCAGATCTCATTGATTGCACCTTATTTAGGTTGCATTATGATATTGATTTTGGTATATTATGCAGCTTGTGTTTTCGCTGTTTGAAGCAATTGAGTTGGTTTTTGTGCTTCATATGCTGCCTTTTGTATTGCATAAGTATGGGGTTTGTATTAAATTTTTATGCTCTATGTAGTCCAAGCATTTGATTGTAATATCGAAGTGCTTTTTCTGCCCACCATCAACTCATATATTACCATTTGATCTTGCATTTTGGTTTTCCATTATGAAGATTTTTAATTTTTTTAGTTTTTGTGCTTAGCATCTATTTGTTTGTGACTCACTAAAAAAAATATCTATTTGGTCTTGAGTATGCCTGTGTGCACGTGCCCACCACAAAGGTGTGAAGAAAAATAGAAAATTAGGGGTTAAGAAATTGCTATGCTACATTCTGAGTATGGTTCTTTAATTATATGATGAGAAATAAATAGTCGTGCCAACTTATCAAAAAGAAAAGAAAAAGAAATAAATAGTTGCAACTTATACCAATGGATAAGTGTACGTATGTGTATAGTGTGTAATTGGTTTCACATATGTTTAGACATCTGAAATAATAATCTTTTTAGATTTGAGTTTCTCAAATTAACTGGCTTGAAGTGTTGCTTCATCTGCATGGCAGTTCTTGGCAGCTAATATCGGAGCCTATGATCATTGGTTTATTTAGAAGAATCCAGATTTAATTTGGAATATTTAGGAGTTTATTCAGAATTGAATTATGTTAGATTATTTCATTGGAGTCTTTTAGGTTTTTGCCTGGATCAATGCTCGTTGGTTTATGTAAACAGTAGGTTGGAGTCAGCGTTTGGTGTGCAGATACCTAGACACAAGTCTTACGAGAGGGTTTACTACCAACTGTTATGTCCTAAAAACTGTAATCTTCGAGCCTTGGCTATTTTTTTAAAAAATAAAAAGTTTTGTACTCTGTTACTTTTACCCTCACATGTAATACAGTAGATACACAAAGATCAAGGAAATAGTTGTTTTGTGGTTATGTGATTACAGAAGCTGCTTCGATGAACGTGGAGGCTGCATCTACATTAGTGATTTAGTGGCCAGTGCAAATAAATATGGGGAAATAATATTTATAATTATGGAGTGCACAAGCATCACACAATTTTTTTTAAAAAAGTGAGTAAAAAAAATTTTAAACATAAACTTCACACTTATACACCACTTAAAAATATATGATTTTACTTTTTATCCTCATAACAGAGTGAAGTTTCTGTGTAGCATGACTCAGTAAGTAAATACGGAAGTCATGAGAAAAATTAATTTTTTAGTAGTGGATTTTATTTTTTCAAAATAATTATTCAGTATTTGTACATTTCATGATTGTATGTAGTATTATTCATAAATAAATAGACAAGATATTTCCAGATATTTCCGGTCTTCATTATTGCAATGAATCTGAATTTAAGCTGATGTCAGGATCTATCTTGTGCTTGAACGAACTCGGACAATGTGTACACCTGTTTTATTTTGATCGATCTCTGTAGATGTGTGCGTACAGGTACATGCATGTCTGTTTTATTTTAATCTTGTGGTTTTAACGTTTTACGTTAAAGAAATGGTATTGTCGTCACGGTAATATTGCTAGACCTCTACAATTCTCTCAATGGAAAAGCATCCAAATTCTCTTACAAAAAAAACTTAATGTGCATTTTTATGCCGAAACAAAAGATCATTGAACCTGCGCTACTGCACTTGTCAGTTGGCAAACCACAACTGGACGCTCTCGTTTAGAAAATTTGAAAAAAAAAAATGTATGTATATATATATATATATATATATATATATATCCGAAAAAATAATAGCATCTCTGCAGACTCAGAACTTTCAAAATTCAAGTACAGAGTAGGAAAGGTTGAGCAATGGCTGCAGTGCACTCGGAGCAAACTTCCGAGCAAAGAGGTAACAAACAGAGGTGGTGTCAGAATTATATTGGCAGTGGGTGCCGTTGTTACGAATAGATCGTATGAAATCATCTGTGATGTTAGACTTTCCGTAGAGTGCGGGGTGTGGACCGCCCATGGACCAATCAACCCAAGTCACGGTCCGATTAGAATTATGTGAAGCGTAGAACATGTGGAGGAAAGTAGGAATGTAATGTTCATCTGGGTAGCAAGCAGGCCTACAATATTTGCTGAAGAGGGTGTAGTAGTTGGTGTCGGCGACTATGGAAATAGCGAGTGCACGGTGAAGTTCAAACCACTGAGACCCTTTACGCCAATGACGGAGCTGTATGTAGGGGAGCATATTGCGATTGTAGCGACCTCTTCCATAACGAGAGGGTTCATCGTATGATTCAACAAAGCTATGGGAAGAAGCAGTCAGATATTTGTATACAATTGGGAAGTTATAGACCGGGATGCAGCTCTCCGAAAGCAGAACAAATCTTTCGTTTGAAAAGTCTAGCAATCCATTGCCCAGAAGCCGCCTCTCCGCGTCCGATAGTGTCGTTGTTCCCCACTCAACCTTCTGAAATATATACATATATATGACAACAGTCACAAAATGCTTTGATCATCATTTCTTTGGAAACTACGTGCTGCATGCATGCTGTTTGTAATTAATTATATGCTAATTGCTTCTCTTTCTCGCCCAAATTTCGAAAATAAATTTATATAAATGATATATATATCTTGAATATATAAATATAGTTACTGGATTGATACCTATGAAATTAAGAGAGAACAACTTGTATTTTTATATGTCAAAGAAAGAAAGAAATTACAATAAATCAAAGATATTAACTGATTTACGCAATAAACTAAATATGGTAGAGAATAAGTCATAATATCATACATATATTAGAATATTATCATAAGTACGGTAATATTCTAACACACTCGATGCATGATTATTTGGAATGTGATCAAATCCAATTCCAGCATTCTTCTCTATCAAAGCATCATTAATATCAATAATAATGTTATTTTTCGACATTTTCTTTTCATCTCCCTCGACTATATATATATATATATATTTGTGGGTCAATTCCATTACACATAATATATATGATAATATCCCAAACCCACAATGTAATTGGAAAAGAATTAAAAAAAAAGGCATAATATAGTCAATCACAAAATCATTAACCGACCAGAGATAAGGTTTTGATACGGACATGGGACCTAAAAAGCTACAAATATTGTCTATAGTTCCTATCATATTCGAACGTATGGAACAAGCCTCGTACCTGACTGGGGATTTGGCGTCCATAGAAAGGTGAATGGGTGGAGACGTTGAGGTTGTACCCGGGAGGCGCATGAACGTAAACGGAGTACAACTCCCTAGCATGTCCCCAAAAGAACCTCTCCCACAGCGGCAACATTGGCAACGGCCCCCTTGTCAGGAACATGAACGCCACCTTTGGAACTCTTCTCTGATTCGGGTATTCTTTCTTCTTTGGCACCATCGACGCCCTCCAAAACAGCTCCTCGTCGGACATCCCGTGCGTCACATTGATCGGCCGCAGAAACGCCTCCATGCTCAGGCAATCCACCGGCTTGACGACTGTGCTCCTACTGGTGCAATTGCCGGGGGCGGAGACGTGGTTCACGAAGGAGTACACCTCCGGGTGATAGTTGAACGCCATCTTGCGGTTGATGTGCCACGTGGCCGCTAATCCGATAACCACGCCGGCGACGAAAACCAATAGGAAAGATAGGATTTGGACCAGTTTTAACAGACCCGTGTGCTTGTCGGTTTCTTCTTTGTGATCCCCAGACCTTCTACTACTACTCCTGGCCATTGCAGGCTGGCTTAATTCGGGTTCTCTCTCCCTAGATCTGTTTGGAAAGGAAAGCTACATGAATTCAGCTATTTTCTTTAAGAGGGTGAGGGAGAGATTTGAAATTCTTAAGAAAAGCTAATTTGAATTACAGAGGTCGTTAATAATCATTTTGATCAGGTATAAGTTTTTTTTTAAGAGTAAGATAATCTTGAAAAATAGGATCGGAAAAACGATTATGCGGGAAATTCAAGGGGAAAATAAAGAAATTAAATCAGAGAGAGTGGGGAAGAATCGGTTTGATGAAATGAAATAATAAAAAAGAACGAATCCGAAAGATTTGGGTAGGGAATTCAGTCGCGTTCAACACAGCGAGAGCAGTGGGATTTGGATGGACGAGAAAGGGGGCGACGAGGAGAACAGAAGAAGGAAACGTTTCGGAGAGGGAGTGGGATCAGACCTGACCGTGTTGTGTTCCGGATATCAGAGAGAGAGAGTGGTGCACTCGGTGACGTTGACAGGAAAGAATGTGGGAGGTTTGGAGAGAGAGAGAAGAGAGAAGGCGGGTGGGGATGGCCATCGAGGTGGAATGAATAATGAATAATAACTTTTCGATAAACATTTATTATTTTTAACTTTAAAATAAAACATAATTTGTTTCTACTCCTTTAAAGAATTTTGATAGATAAATAATTCATGTGTTAATTTATTAATTTTGAGTACTCTCGTCCCAAATCATATCGTTCTTAACTTCTTATAAATAAGAATAAATATAGATAGAAATTATTATTAAAAATATTCATTTTACATACATAATATGACATCATTTAGACCACATATCTTCCTAAGTGAGTGTATAAATAATAGAATAGTGGCAAATCTTTGTATAATTTCACTTGCATATTTGTTTCGTCGTATTAAAATAGAGTTATGTTATTAATCATTTATTTTGCTATCATTTTATAATATGGTATTAAATGATTTAAAACTATTTATTATATTTCACTTATAAACCTATTATTTAAGGTTATATAATGCTGAGAGAATGATGATAAATATGATAGATAGATTTTTCTATTAAAATATTGGTAAGCTACGATCTTTTCTCTATTTTTCAATCACATTCAGATAAAAAAAAAAGGAAAAAGAAAAAATAATGATGTTCCTATTTTTTTTTTTAAGCAATGTTCCTATTGGTTTTAAATATAATAATCTAGTCCCGTTGAGTAGGGGTATAAATTTAAATCGAAAAATGGGCCCGGACCAGACCGGTTGGTCCAATTTTGAACTGGTCCCTATATTATGAAAACGGTTGGACCCAATCCGGTCAGTTTCTTAATTTCCAGGACCGAACTGGACCGGTTGGGAAATATATATATATAAATTAATTTTATATATTATACAAAATATTTTTTATATATAAGTTTTATATATAATATATAATTATATATGAGATTTTTATATATCATATATGAAATAATTTCACATTATAATTTATGACATAAAATGTTAATTTTAAATATGAACATATGTAATTTGTTTGATATTAGTATAGTATGATACTATGATATTATTTATTAGCATAATATTATAATTTATAGTAGTAACACTATAATACTATGATATATTAATATAAAATAGATATGATAAAAGTTATAGCATGATATATGTATAATAGTATAGTTAACTTAATATTTTAGTATTAATATCACTGTTATATTTTAAAAAAATAAGAAAACCAAACCGGATTGGATCGAAAACCAGTAAAACTGGATGTACCGGTTTAAGAGGTTACACACCTACCGTTGAGTAATGAAAAAAATAATTACATGCTAGATGCTTATTTCAATCCTATTAATGCAACATTATTCATTAATCTTTAAATTTATTATTTTTAAAAAATTAAAGTTGATCTAGTGATTAATGGACAATATTATATCAATATAGTTTGATGCAAGTGGGATATGTATATAGTATACAACATACCTTTCAAAATATATCTCAAAGATAGATGCTTTAGCTATAAAGAAATCTCATAAAAATAAATTTACAAACTGACATGATTTGATATGATACATTAAATTGTAAATTACTTTTATTATAAAATATATATAATATATAATATGAAATCATGTCAGTTTATAAATTTATTTTTATAAAATATTTTTATAGCTATAACACTTCATTTTGGCAAATAAGGAGCATGTACATGCAATACACATCATGTAAGGCAAGGCCCAAGTTCTTATTTTTTTTTTTTCCCCGGATAAAAAAAGGGTGAGAAGAGGTAATCGAATGTAACTTTTTTATTTGGGTTTGATCATAGTAGCACCATATTCCCTAGGAACCGAACAGTAGGGGCTTAAAAAGTAGGCAGCCACGTGCAATATCTCAAGTCGGACTTGAGCCATAGTTTAGACAACAATTTCATAAGAAAGTTCAATGAGATTTTAGGTGGCTAATACTAATAATATATGGTGAATATATAGATTTAAATTCGAATTCAAGAATAGTACATATCAAACTTCTCGAGAGTAACCCAATGACGCCTTGCTTGACTAATGAAAGTTTTTGTAGATTACATTTTTATCCTACCCTTACTCGTCTTATTGCATTGATATGTCATTACCAAGAGTTTTTGAGGTATAATTAATTTAGCACTCACAAGTAGTGTTATATACTACACTCCTATCATACTTTTATTTAAGTAGATATGACCATTTCCATTAGAGAGAAGCTACAGGCAGGTCGAGTGGATATTCCATTTTTACACCTGCCAATGATGCGCTGCCACATAAGAGGTTTAGAAAACTACATCTACACCTGCATGCATGATAAAGAAATTTCACTACATCTTCCCCCATCCCGACTCCTACTCTCCCCTACACCTCGTCGCTTGCACTCTCCCCCAGCCCCTTCTCTCTCTCTCTCTCTCTCTCTCTCTCTAAAATATGATTTCTCTCCAAGAATATACTCGGTTCCCTCTCTCCTTCCCTCTCCTCCAATTGTTGCCCCTTGTTGAGAAATCTGTGGCCATTGAGGGGTAGGTGAGGGTACTAACTCAACATAGAGAGCTTCTGCGTTTTTGGCAATTGCTTGCTCTGCTTTCCATCGGTCCTGGCTGTCGATGTTGTGGCTGCTGCTGGTGCCTTGGCTTTCCATTTGAGCGCCAACTGCTCAGAGACAAGAGGCTTTTGAGGTTTTATTCTTTTTATACTCTGATTTTGTTGCCTTTTAATTTCTATTTGGGTGCTGAGAGAAAGAGGTGGAAGATTTCTGTTTGGCTAATGAGAACAAGTAAAATTTATTGTGCTACTGCGACTACCTTTGTTGTAGTTGTATTTGTTGTTTTCCCTTTTCCACCATTGACATTTTCTCAATCATAGAAATAAAATTATGTAGGATTTGATTCACACTTTTTATTTGAGTTCTAAACTCTATACATCCCATGATCAATCTATGATGTGGATTTTTGGCTTGCAAAATTATGTACATATGTAATGACCTCTTGATGTAACTCAGTTGAAACTTATTGCAATTTCTTATTGCAATCTTGCAAGCAATATTTCGCTAATTGCTTTTGGTTGAATCTTTATCATAGTTTTCTACTAACAAGATACCTCAGAACAATTTCTATTAAAATGTTTCACTTCTTGTTGCAAGGGTGTTGGGGAGAGAGAGAAATGAAGAGGGGATAGGAAACTGACGTCAGAGAGGAGAAAGGAGCGGGCATACTGCACAAGGGAGAATTGAGAGAAATTATTATTATTTTTAATCATGCATGCGGGTGTAGAATGGAGTTTCCTATACCTTCTACATGGCAACACATCATTGGCGGGTGTAAAAATTGGAAGGCACCCGTCTGGCCTTGAGTTTTTTTCTTTCCATTATCCTTGGAACATCTTTTTCTATGAAAAAAATAAAAGTTATAATTAGATAAATCATGAGAATAAGATGAATATGTAATATGTAGCAATTTCCTATATTAAAATAATATGTGAATTAGTGAGTTGAGATGAGATGAATTGAGATAAAAGTTGAAAATTAAATAAAATATTGTCATAATATTATTTTTTTAATATTATTATTGTTTTGAGATTTGAAAAAATTGAATTGTTTATTGTATTTTATGTGAAAATTTGTGAAAATTGTAATGACGAGATGAGATGAGATGGGTTTGGATGTTGAGCTAAGCTGAGTTCTTTATAAATAATAGTGAGTTGAGTTGGTTGGGTGAGTTTTGTATGACTCACTTAAGATGAGTTTATGTGTGTTTGAATATTAAGATGAGTTTATATATATTTATAGAAAGTTGTAAAATAAATGGGTCCTACCATTAAATTTTACCATTCATTTGACATGGTCTTAGCAACTGTCAGCGCCGAAGCCTGCATAAAAAAAAAAAAAAAATATATATATATATATATATATATATATATATATATATATAAATTCCTAACAAGCTGCACTTGCAGCCAAACCAGCCAAGTAGAAAAAATGATAAATAATTGAGTTAGGCCCATGAGAGATGGAAAAGTTGTACACAATGGAAATAAAAGTAAACTGACAGAGATGAAAAAGTAAAACCAAAAATTAATGTTTATCAATTGTGGGTCCTACAGATGAGTTCAGTTTTGGACTTTATTCAACTTGTGTAAAAACCTGCATTTAGATGTTAAACTCAATCTAAAAATGAAGTGCACTGGACAGAGTTGTGCGTCCAGGTGCCGTTTAGATAGTGAGTTGAGATAAGATAAGATGATTTTAGATGAGTTGAATAAAATATTATTATAATATTATTTTTTAATATTATAATTATTTTGAGATTTGACAAAGTTGAATTGTTTATTGTATTTTGTGTGAAAATTTGTGAAAAGTATAATGATAGTTGTTGGAGCTGTTTAAAGTTTAAACAAATTGAAATCAAACCGTTCATGCAAACGGTGCGGAGTAGCTGAGGTCACGTCAAATAGAATATAAAAAAAAGGACAAAAGACCACGCCCGCGCGAAACCGAAATGAGAAAGAAAAAATCCAAACAAAAACACTAAAACAGAGCTCGTGTTCCTCTAGATCTTTGTCTTCATGCTCATCTGGGTTTTCAGTTGCCAACTTGATTTGTATTTTCTGCTTCCATTCTTAAATCTTTCCTTGGTGGCTTAGCTAATTTTGGCATATCTTGAGAATGAGCTTTTCTCGCAAACTGAATACTCTTTTTCTACTGCCAGTGATATGGACTTGCCTTATTCATCAATAGACAATATTCTAGGACATATATCAATTAGAGGTTGTATTTGATTGTTTTTTGGGATCTGGCTTCCAGCTGACTTGGTCCTAGGTTTTGAGTATTCAAGTTTTTTACAGCAGGTAAAGGAGGCACCAAAATGGAAATGAAGGAAAACCCAGAAAACCCACTACCAAAAATCCATATACTCAGAAAACCCACCACCAAAAATCAAACAAACATTGAAATGAGGGAAAAAAAAAGTAGATAATCGGAACCTTATTTCTAGTAACTTAGAAATAAATCAGCTGAGAAAAAGAGACATTTTTTTAGCGTTGGCGTAGACTTCAGCTTTGCACTGCTGTATTGCAAGGAACCTACGAAGCAGATGGAGGATTTTGAAAGAATCAGAGCAACGTACTTTTTGAGCATTAGTGTAGGTTTTTATATTTTTTTCTTTTCATTTCGTCTTTAGAGAGCTAAGAACTCAATGACAATGAAAGAAAGGGAGGGAAATGGAAGGAAGTATTACTAAATGGGGCATTTCAATTTTTTGTCATATCAGTCGGTGTTTGCACCGCGCTTACACAAAACGATTGCCTTTAACTTCTTTTCTTATTGTAAAGGTTCCTTAACAGGGATTGTTTTTGTTTTTTCTCAGGTAGGAACTAGAAAATAAAACGGATCAGGGGTGTTGCGTGGTTGAGAGCACGTGTTCCAGGGATGGTAATGGCTCGTGTTCAATATATGTACATAGGGATGTAAATTTAAACCGAAAAATTAGACTGAACCGGACCGATTGGTCTAGTTTTGAACCGGTCCGGTCCGGAACCGGTTCCTATATTATGAAATCCGGTCGAAATCGGTCCGATTTCGGTTCCGTAGTTTCCGGAACCGGAACCGGAACTAGACCGGTTGTAAAAATATATATATATAAATTAATTTTATATATTATACAAAATATTTATATATATAAGTTTTATGTATAATATATAATTATATATTAAATTTATATATATAATATATAATTATATATCATATATGAAATAATTTCATATTATAATTTATAAATTATAACATAAAATTTTAATCTTAAATATGAACATTTATAATTTGTTTGATCATATGTTATTAATATAATTATATATAAGATAATGTTATTATAATTTATAAAATAAAAGTTTAATCTTAAAGATGAAAATTTAATTGATCATATGTTTTAAATATAATATATATATTAAATTATTAATAACATTTTATCATAAGAAGTAATATTTTATTATATATTTTTTACATTTTAAAAAATCGGAAAATCGGACCGAAAACCGGTAAAACCGGATGTACCAGTTTAGGAGGGTAATCGGGACGTAATCGGTTTTGAAAAATTAAAAATCGGTACATACTGGTTCGATTTTAGATTTTGTCCAAAATCAGACCGGACCGATTACATCCCTATATATACGTAATATAATTATTATTATTACTATTATTATATAGTTATGAGTCGGACCACTCTGCGAGCTCAGTTTGACTGTATAGTAATTTTTAAGTTTTTTATTATTATTTTTTTAAATATTTTTAAAAATTAAAAAATATATATTAATATATTTAAAACCACTTCTTTAATTATTAAAGAAAAAAAATATGAATATTACCGGCTTTTGTTTAGTTACTGGCTTTAGCTTAGTTACTGGCTTTTGTTTAGTACGGTAGTAATAGTATGAATATTTATCTGTAACTAACCTTTATTACCTTTTCTTTTCAACGAAGATCTCATAGTTTGGAAGAAAATAAAAAATAAAAAAATTCCGAACGATACACCAACACTTGAGCCGTAATAGGGAGGCGGCCGAGTACGCTTTCTCTATCGTTATATGTACTAGTCGTTTTGTTCATTAATAAGCAGCAAGCCCCCCGTGTTTTGTGGATAATGACGTGGCGTATCCGTCCAACACCATCCACAAATACACAATCAAAAATCAAACGCAGAATTAAGGAAAAAATAAAAATAAACACAAAAAGAAAGAAAATAAACTTCATGGCCATAAAATTCAAACGAAGGTAAGCAAAGCAAATCAAAGTAAAGGATTTCTAGAGATTCGGAACAGATTCAAATCCAAGCCTTTTCCACAACCTCAACAATCCTCCTGAGTTTTCAACAAATCGACCACGGATAGAGGATGAGTGAGGATCGAAGCAAAGACGATAATGACATCGAGGTAGACTTCGGGGCTGGGGCTCGGATGCAGAGGGAGAGATCAGCTCCATCGCTCTCATCCTCGTCTTCTTCCCTCAGAGAGCCTCTCCTTCTCACCAGGAGGACCAACAACACCTCCCAGCTCGCTATTGTTGGTGCCAATGTCTGCCCCATTGAGAGCCTTGATTACGAGTACTATCTTTGTCTCTATCAATTCCTCATATCCTTCTTTCTTTTTTAATCTTCTTCATTATGTCTGACCATCGTTCCAGCAGGCAAACAGAGGGAGCTTTTGATGTGTTTTTTATTTTTCCCCTTTCTATATATGTCTAATAGATCACTTTGTCCATCTTCATTATATATTTTCCTTCGTTTTTCTATCATTCTATTACCTCTCTGTTTTGTTCCCTAAAAAATAGAAAAAAATAACAAAATAAAAAGCTAACTTTTGAAACTCGTCATTTTAACTGATTTATTTTATATTTCAATTACTTAAGTTGTTAACTTAGTTATAATCCTTAAGTTAATATTTAGCATGTTGTTTTTGTTTTTTATTTTTTGGACGTATATACAAATGCACTGGTTTGTGTGGGATCTCATTTAATTAGCTGATTTTTTTGTTTTTCAAGTTTTGAATATCTTCCGCTGTGGGTGGTTAGAAAATGCGGGGAAAGGAAAGGAAGTTTTGAAAGCCTCTGCTAGGAGTATTCCTCGTTTCTTTTATTCTTCATTTTTTTAGCATTTTTTTTTTCCGGGGGTGTCTAGAAAGTGGAGGAATATAAATAAAATTGATTAGATCTTGTGCGTTATTAAGCGTATTTTGATTATCAAATAATAAGCGAAGAAGTCAAGCGGGGAAGAAACCACAAAAGAAGTGAAGTGCGTGGAAAGTATGTCTGCGTTGTCCTTTTATTATGTCATTTTCCTTTTCTTTTAGCCTCACTTAGTTGGTCATGATACATACAACAAAAAATTGAAATTAAATCGCCCTTCGATCTTCTGGGAAATGAGTTAGCAGATTATGTTTCGTGGTGTTCTGGTTTAGAGACTTGAGTATGCTACAGCTCTTTATAGGATTGCATTTTAATTCAAAACATGCCTGCCTCACTGTTTTTCTTTTTCCTTTTTTACAGGATTATCGAGAATGATCTTTTTAAGCAAGATTGGAGGTCTAGAACAAAAACCGAGATATTTCAGTATATTTTCTGTAAATGGACTCTTGCACTCCTTATCGGTTTAAGTACAGGGCTCGTTGGCATCTTTAATAACATTGCTGTTGAGAACATAGCCGGTTTCAAACTTCTGCTGACCAACAACCTTATGCTTAAAGATAAGTAAGTCCACTTACCACCAGCTGGATGCAACTGGAGTTTCTTAATGCAATCGAGTCTTTATCCACTTTACCATATGCTTTAGTATTAAGCATTTATGTTTTGTTTCTTGTTTGGAATAATGTAGCAGTAGTCTGCAATTCTATATGGATAACCAAATAGTTATCTTTCTGTGATGTAATACTTTTCCGTCAATCTTAAAGACTTGAACTTCAAATTCAGATGTTTTTAATAAATAAACTTCAGATTTATATTTGCAAATATCTCAGCGTCCTTTTGAACCAATGCCCTTTTTTTTCATTTTCCAACTAGTGTTGTACTCTGTTGTTGATGCATGCCTCTTGCAAACTCGCCTGGCAGTCTGGTAGCGTGCAGAATGTCAATGCTTTTTCACTGCTGTTGCATTGCATTACCCCCAATGTTGTTGATGTTTGAGTGCATGCTCAGCTACAACCATGTTGCAAGACAGATGGGATTTTAGGATAAATGGGAAATGAGCAACGAAGAATAATTATTTGCAAATTTAAGCATACAAAACTCCATTTAAAGGGCCTTTGCTATTGCCAAGTCAGCGGAGGAATTTCATGCACAGATGTTAATCATTTTTGCTTCAAAAAGTTAAATTTCTCTGCTCAAATCATTAGAAATCCCAGACTGTAATTGTTGTCCTAGAAACCTGTTAACCTTATATGCTCCAAAGATTTTCATGCTTTAGGAATACCTGTAATATAAATTTTTAACTGTAAATTTAGTAACTATGGCATGATCTTAATTTCAGTGCAGGTATTATCAGGCATTTGTAGCATATGCTGGTTGTAACATGGTTCTTGCCACTGCTGCAGCAGCCCTCTGTGCCTACATTGCTCCTGCAGCAGCAGGCTCTGGAATACCTGAGGTGAAAGCTTACCTCAATGGTGTAGATGCTCATTCTATATTGGCTCCAAGCACCCTCTTTGTAAAGGTGAGTAACAAAATCTCTCTCTCTCTCTCTCTCTGCATGTGAGTGCGAGGGTGCACACATATAAGGAATAACTGGTTATCCATTTAATTGGAAGACCATCAAATTCAAGGGCATTTTTTCTGTTTTTATACGAAAAAAGACGTTTTATGGAGGGATATGGATGTTTTTAACGCTTCCCTATTAGCTTTTATGCCAAAACAAAATTATCCCCCCCTTCCTGGCAGCATATTGATGCTTACTATATGTACAACAAGCCTGCCAAGGAGAATATTGAGAAATCAATCAATTGTACAAATAGGAAATTTCTAGGTGAGTGATGTGGATGACATCATGATAGCAAGTAAAATACTCAGGAAAAAATTTATAGATGTAATCGAATTTCCCATGGGATGGACAAATGTATCCATCCAAAGTCTTATGCAACCACTCCAAGGAACAACTATATATGGTACCCGTTCAAAAGAGAAGAAGATTTATACAAATTTAATCAAGTTATTTCCTAGCTATAGAGTTATCTGAAATGAGTGATTCTGCTTAAGGGTTCATGAATTGACCACCTATGTTATGGATGCATGATGTATCATATAACATATTAATGCTACTTTTTTGGGTCCCATTGCAAAGGTGTCACCTAGCTTATCTCACGCTCGTCCATAGACCACTAGGTTGTGTCCCAACAGGAACATCAAGTGCCTTCAGACCTTTGTTTTAAGTTGGTACTCAATATTTATCCTTCATTTAATAATTAAGTGGCAAATATTGTCATTATTGGAAATATTAGTTCTAAATCTCCAATGGTGTTCCGTTCTTCTTGACCCCGACCCCCCCCCCCCCCCCCAACGCCACCCCAAAAAATAAAAGATCTCCAACCCTGAAACCTAAATTAAGAAAGATGAATTTAGGGTGCCTTTATAATTTTCTGTACCGGATAAAAAGGAATTTTTTTTATGTGCTAGAAGTGTTGGAATAGTGAGCCTACTACCAACTTAAAGTTAGTATGTTATTGTGAAAAGAAGTCTGTAATAATTACGCCATCAAATTTGGCAGATTTTTGGTTCCATTTTTGGAGTTGCTGCTGGATTTGTTGTGGGCAAGGAAGGACCTATGGTACACACCGGTGCCTGCATAGCCTCTTTACTTGGACAGGGTGGTTCTCGCAAGTATCGTTTGACTTGGAAGTGGCTTAGATACTTCAAAAATGATCGGGACCGGCGGGATTTGATTACCTGTGGTGCTGCTGCTGGTGTAGCAGCTGCCTTCCGTGCCCCGGTTGGCGGGGTTCTCTTTGCACTGGAAGAAGCAGCTTCATGGTCTCTCTCTCTCTCTCTTTCCCTCTCTCTCTCTCTCAATATATATATATATATATATATTTGGCGTTATAATTATCGGCAGCTAGATTTTCACTGTGAACCGTGTAAAGACATTCATATTTTGTGATAGCCACCTCAGATTATATCATATTTTTCCTCATATTCTTGTTCTATTTTTGAGTTTATATTTGGCTGTTCCGTTCAGTCATAGAACCTAATTTAATTGGAATGTCTTGGCATACTTTGATTTTGTCTGCTGTACACAATAGACAGATTTATTTTAGCAAAACGTAGGAATAAAAAAAAGTTGGACTTGTCTGAATACATGGGATGCTTGTGAACATTGTTACTTTCATTACTCCTTTGAACTTAACAAACTAATTTGATATCTCATGAAACCTGGGAGAGATTTTAGCATTTTTGAAAGCCAGTTGCGTAATTTTAGCAATTCCAATATTCCAATGCAGAAAGTTTACCTTAAAACTTAACCAAGTGGAGGTAAATTCACTGATTCTCTTCAAATTTGACTGAATAGATTTTGAGGTCCGCATCTCCCTTATTTCATGTTGTAATTAGTGTCCTCTTTTATTTAACTTTTAGGTGGAGGAGTGCTCTTCTTTGGAGGACATTTTTTACAACAGCTGTAGTAGCAGTAGTTTTGAGGGGTTTCATGGTATTTTGTCGGGGTGGAAAATGTGGACTATTTGGGGAAGGAGGCCTGATCATGTTTGATGTCAATTCAGCAAAGCCCACTTATAGCGTCCCAGATCTACTTGCAGTGATATTCCTTGGAGTTATTGGAGGCATTTTTGGGAGCCTTTACAATTATCTTGTTGACAAGGTTCTTCGAACTTATAGCATCATCAATGAGTATGCCCTAGAAATTCCCCTTAAATTATAAGCGTACTTGTGGTTATACTTTTTCCCTATATTATCTTTCACATTAAACATACATACAGAGGCACACACATACAATACATTTATACGTATATATAATATTTCTGTAGACCTACTGCATTGGCGGCTCTCAAAATTTCATTTTTTCTGATTGTTGGGAATGAATTGCAGGAGAGGTCCTTCGCTCAAAATCCTTCTCGCCATCACCATCTCCCTTTTGACCTCCTGTTGCTCTTATGGGTTACCATGGTTATCACGGTGCATTCCTTGTCCTGCTCACTTGGAGGATCAATGCCCCACAGTAGGTCGCACTGGGAACTACAAGAATTTCCAATGTCCGCCTCACCATTACAATGACCTTGCCTCCCTCTTTATGAATACCAATGATGATGCTATTCGAAACCTATTTAGCTCTGGTTCTGAAAAGGAATTTCAATTATCGACTCTAATAGTTTTCTTTGCTGCTATATACTTCCTGGGCATTATAACTTATGGAATTGCTGTTCCCTCTGGGCTCTTCATCCCTGTCATACTTGCTGGGGCCTCTTATGGACGCCTCCTTGGGAATCTCCTGGGTTCTCTCTCTGATCTTGATGTGGGCTTCTTTGCCCTACTTGGAGCTGCATCCTTCCTAGGGGGCACCATGAGGATGACTGTCTCTCTGTGTGTGATACTTCTTGAACTTACTAATGATCTATTGATGCTCCCATTGGTGATGCTAGTTCTGCTTATTTCAAAAACTGTGGCTGATTGTTTCAACAAGGGTGTCTATGACCAAATTGTTAAGATGAAGGGGTTACCTTACATGGAAGCCCATGCAGAACCATACATGAGGCACTTGGTTGCAAGTGATGTTGTTTCTGGACCATTAGTTACATTTTCTGGGGTTGAAAAAGTGGGGAATATATTACATGCTCTAAAACTAACGAGGCATAACGGGTTTCCTGTGATGAATGAACCACCTTTCTCAGACGCTCCGGAGTTGTGTGGGCTTGTTTTGAGGTCACATCTGCTGGTGTTACTTAAAGGAAAGAAGTTTGCAAGGCAGAGGGTGATGACTGGAACCGAAATGATGTCGAGGTTCAAGGCCCATGATTTTGCAAAGGCAGGATCAGGCAAGGGGGTCAAGCTGGAGGATATAGACATCAAGGAAGATGAAATGGAGATGTATGTTGATCTTCATCCCATCACTAATACGTCTCCATACACAGTGGTGGAGACAATGTCCCTAGCTAAAGCTGCAGTTCTCTTTCGAGAGGTTGGCCTCAGGCACTTGCTGGTTGTGCCAAAGACACCCGGGGTAATCTGTCTGCCTTTCTATCTCTCTCTCTATTATATATATAGCATAGAAGAAAATTAGCTTGCATTTATCCAATTCAGAGGGATTCGATATAATTTTTTAAACTTATATTTTTTCCCTTTGTCTACTTTGTTAGCTCCCAAACAAACACATTACAACCTCTAATGGATTTTTGACATTTGCAGAGGCCTCCAATTGTTGGAATCCTGACAAGGCACGACTTCATGATGGAGCATATACTGGGACTTTACCCACACTTCAACCCTCACAAGTAGAGCGAGCAATCTACTCAAAAGGTATATAATGGTATCAAACGGTGTTGTCGTCAGTTTCAAACCATTGTTATCTGTTATCATTGTTATGGTCGTTTCTATATTCTTGCTATATAAGGTCGATGTGTGTAATTAATTCATTAACGAGTTTTTTTTTTTTTTTTTCCCTTATTTTTGAAGAAAGAAGCATATGGTAAATATGAATTTGTTGTATCCGTTCAGTGTTTACTTACAAGGAAATCTGTTTCGGAGCAGATTCTGGAAACAAGAACGCCACAGGTGGATTTTGATTTTGCATTTGAGATGAATAGAAATTAAATTGCCGGCGTTCTGTTAAATTATGACGCTTCTATAACTATTTTTAAAATTATTTTATCAAACGCTCTGCATGTAATATAAAGGTGTAATATATATTTGTTTTCACAGATAAGATGAAATGGATTGAGATAAAAGTTGAAACTTAAAATAAAATATTGTTATAATATTTTTTTTAATATTATTTTTGTTTTGGGATTTAAAAATATTGAATTGTTTATTTTATTTTGTATGAGAATTTGAAAAGGTTGTAATAATTAGATGAGTTGAGATGGGTTGTGATTTTGTAAAAATAAATGAGAATAGTGTTGAAGCTAAATAACTATAGCCAGCCAATGATTGAAGAAGCTGCTGCTTTAAAAAAAACACAAAGCAATGACCCAAACTACTTAGCCAGACAAATTTGTGATTTCTTAATCGACAAGTTTTAAAAGATATATATATATATATATATATATATGAACAAAATTTTCCGAAAGTACCATAACAACTACTCTTCGTTTAATTAAAAAACTGAAATGAGTTTTTGTAAGATATATCCACTCTCTTTTCATATCTTCATTCAACAAAATAAAATTCCATAAGGGGCAGGCAGACCAGACCTATTACTGACACTGTTTCCCGGGGCCGCCATGTCAACCTTTTACATAAACATATCTCAACTTCATTATATTATATAGAAAAACATAAAAGTGAAAACATACTACGAAACTTGTAACAAGTACTTGGAAACACCTGTGTTGGCCCAAGTGGTGAAGGCTTGATCTTGAGGTATCACTTCCTTTAAGATTCAATACTTGAATCTCATAAGTGCAAATAATCCTTTAGAATCATACATCTTAATGAAAAATCAATGATTTAACCAGTTTTATATAAAAAAATTTTCAAGAATACGGTACACGAGATATGAGTTTACTTTGCGATAGTAAATCCAAAGGACCTTGCCTTAGAAAGGTTCCCTGATATATATAATAAAAAAAAATAGTACTTGATATGCACCTTTATCGCTTTTTAATTAAATGATTATTTACTTATCAACAGAAAATTGCCACAACAATTACTAGGTTTATTCTCAACAACATTACCTCTAATATTGGAGATAAAAGAAACAGCTTTCTAATGTAGTAAGAATAAATTGCATCAAAACTTTCTACAATTGAATTATGCTTATTTACGGGTCATTACTCGTGGGTACCTTTATCCAGCATCCGTTGTCTTAATTTTCTATGATCCCTTTTTTTGTTGGAAAATTATTGTGACATGTACATGAACCACAGTTTGTCATTATCTCTAACTATGAAAGAAATCCCCAGCCCCGCATGAAAGGGGGAAAAAAGTTACTAATTCCCTACATATTGCAAATATTAAGTGCAAACAAGATTGTGATTGACCTATCAAGAGCAATCTATAAGCTGAGAAAGAGTTTCTTAAACAAGAAATTCAAACTCGACAAGGAAAGGAAAAAAAAAAAAAGATCTGGCTTGAGTTGTCCCAAGCTTCCGATCACGGTATCTGCAAAAATCAATGCTAGTATGTTGAGTAGATACTTGTATCAAACAGTGAGAGATGCACCATTGTCTGCTGCTGTAAGATTGAGTATCATTGTAGCTGCCTTCAAAGCCCTGATAGGGTTGAATGAGAAATACAAAATTGCTCAGTCTATAGTAATAAGGCAAAGTCCCAACAAACTTGGGGAAAATGAAAAACAACATGGAGATATCATGTAAGACAAAGACAGATAAGCACAAACCTACACAGTAATATGTCTATGAGAAAATATGGCATCCTATAAGTTGTCATAGAGGATGCTAGCAATATTCTTATTTGATAAAAATAGGTATGATGCATCCACTTTTTTAACCCACGTGTGTTAACACGTTTTGCCATGCTTCTCAGAGGCTCGGGGCAATATATTTGATACAAAACCAATAAAACTTCAAACAAATAATTATTGTGCCTGGAAGTGACTTTTAAAGGTAATCTTTGTCTTTTATTAAGAAGAAACAAATGAAGGAATTGCATTAACATGGTTATATGCATATTAAATTTCAGGGAACATATAGTAAACCTCACAGTTTGACTTCACCTTAATTTCAACTGCATTGATATTTACCCTGTAATTTCAAAAGCTTTGCAATTTACCCATCAGATGAAGTATTGCACTTTCGTAGGTTTCATATCCAGAAATCCATTGCTAGAAGATTGGATAAATAATAGATTTTAAATAAGTTTTAACCTTTTTTTGTTAGGTTTCATATAAAGGATATCTTAGATTTTCTTGATGTGCATGCGATGAATGTTTCCGTATTACGAACATAATAGGAAAATGATTACAATGCTTTTCAGCCTATTTGGTGGGGGCACTCGAGGCAGGTAGCGGCGACCAAGTAAGCGGTTATTGAAGTGACTGATGTAATTAGATTGGAAGCACCAGTAAATTGTCCAGATGTTAAGACATCTTTCAGAGAACTCATATACGATTATCATATAAGATGAAAATGCATACCATGCTTCAGGTGCCTGGTACAAGGCAGCTGAATTGCCAAAGCATGATGCAAGCATATCAGTGTTGATCACGCCTGGATTAAGTGCAACAATAGCCATTCCATCAGGCAACTCTTTTGCCACCGATCTAGTCAAACCCTCAACTGCCCATTTTGACGCACAATAAGGTGCAACCTGTTAAAGTACAATCAGGTTTGGTAAAGGATTAACATACTGTCCCAGATGCCAACGTCATCAAGAAATGAAGACTTAGACAAGATAAAACTATTGAAAAACTATGGATAGCTTTGTGTAAAAGTAAGCTCATCACTTGTCCATTAAAAAACTAACCATTATATGTGGGTTATCTATCCTTTTCAAAGTAACCTGGCAAACACCCCAGCCATGATCCGAAAAGGATAAACATAAATTCCAGGAGATAATCTCCGCTCTATTTGGCAAAAAGTTGTAGAATGCAACTTCTTGTCCATCTAAAGCATCCTCACATTATCGACAGAACATGTATGGAGACTTGTGTAGGTGTTTTCAGAAATAAAAAATAAAAAATCCTACTAGTGGATTTTGATATAATAGGGCTATCATATTTATTAAAAATGTGCATCCATCTAACCAAGACTGAAAGAAAACATTTTATTTGTGATAGCATCATGTCAATTTACCAGGGCAGCACCAGATCTTCCCCACCCTGAAGACATATTGACAATAATTCCCTGCTTCCTTGTAATCATGAGAGGGATGAAGTGACGCAACATATTTGCCGTTCCTTTTACATTTGTATCAATAACAGTATCAAACTCTTCTTCAGGAACCTCCCAGATCTTGTTGTTTCTATTGATAGTACCTGCATTGTTTACTGGAACTACCTCTATATTAGTCCTGAATATACACCAATCAGAATAAATGCCAGGCAACAGCCAAAAGAAACAAAAAAACATAGGATAACCTCACATAAAGACAAGATGACTGCAATCAACCAAGATGCTGCACCAGCCAGTAAACTGCCACCAAGCATTATAGTTGTTTAAAAGGTAGTAAAACCCTCTTTTCTTTGGAAAATCATAAACCCTTACAATGCCAAACACATAAATCCCACTGAAGGAGAGAGTTGAGTCAAGAATGGGAAGAAAAAACATTAAAAATCTTTGCCTCTGTATGATTGGCACATTCGAGTAGTAAAAATGAAATAATTACATATTTATCACCAAGAGAAAAGTTCAAATGATGCATCTACCAATTAGATCTCAATATTTTTTTATGCACAGACCAGACCAACTAAAGAGCATAGAAGATTGTATTGACCATGAAGGTGCCTACACATTAGAAATTCACCAAATGCAGTTAAAAAAGTGCATGATATGACCGTGCATTGACAGTGCCATGAAAGGTGATGGTGATCTGCAAAACCATAATGTATAGAGTTAAGGCCTCAAGTTCCCCTACTTGCGGGTATTGAACCAATTAAAATACCTTGGTATCTTCAAGAACATAAACGGAACAGTATATGAACTATAAACGGTACATGGAGAATGTTGAATAAAACATGTCAAACTCAAGAGAATGATGTAGTTCTGCCTCAGCCCGTGCCATAGTTTTAAAAGGCCAAAGCAGAAGGCAAGGTGCCTCAATCCATGTAAGGGGAAGGATAACCGTCTAGTAAGCCCTTTGAACTTTGAATCCAAGTTAAATAATAGGATACTTAAAATTTTACAAGTAAAAGATAATTCACAAGAAAAAGAAAAATAATAATCTGATAGCATTCAGTACATAACAATGGCATGAGAATCACACCAACCAGTACATCTCACGCTCTGAATTTGAGATTCACTTCAATGTTTATATCTTTCAATGTTATTATAGTTTTATTCTTCACTCGACTGTAACTTCTAACACGCAACTAGTATTTCCAATTTTTACTTTCATTCTTTGCTAGTGTAATCCACTATTTTTTGGCCAGGCTTCTCAGTTGTGGCAATCATCGACCCAAAAGAGTGGACATCTTTGCATAACTCAAGATAAACTATTCCCAGTTAAAGTCCTTTATTAGTATAAGAAGTTAGCTGTCAGCACTGTTTCTATGTTATAGGCTCCTGGTCGACACACTTAGGCAAAACAAAAGGTGGTCAAAACGGTTACGAATGAAAACAGTGAATGCACTGCCGACAAAGCCTATACCTTCAAGGACTCCAGCAAAGAAAATAAATGCCTCGTGGCATTTTAGGTGTGATTCGCGTTGAGGCACATTAATTAGAATTGCGTTTACAGAGAAAGCTAATATATACATTTTTATGTGACATGAAATGATTCAGGTGAAACCTCAGTGAGAGTCACGCCACACTTTCAGAATGTGGTTGTTCTAGCCTCTAGAAATCACCAAAATCCATTGTTCATTTATTACTATTTCGAGAGAAAGAAGCAGGGAAAATTTCTATAGAAAGGGTTAGGCTTAAGCACAGTCAAGCGAGAAGTTAAGAAGCAGAATTACGAGTAAAAATATATACCTATGATGTCGGGAACCCCCTTTTTCTCCATCACAACACGCGCCAGCTCTTCAACGCTGCTATTAGATCTCTATAAACAAAAAATCTGGTTATTTAGTAACAAATTCGAAACTCATCCAGAAAAAAAAATCCCCGCGGTTATGAATAAAACACTCGGAAACTACCAGAATCTTAGTTAAAAAATATATGTAGAAGGGTAAGCAACAACTCAAATTCAATAGTTTCTTAGCACCACCTTTTATTAGAATATTCAGATAAACATTAAAAAAGAATAAATAAGTTGAAAAAAAGGCCAAAAATTTCAAAATTCAATCGCTATTTCAAAGCATGAGAGAGAGAGAGAGAGAGTGACCACGTCAGTGTTGAGGAACAAGTGTTTTTCGGGGGACGAGAGGTCGGATTGTAGAGGGTTGATGTTGTCGTGGGCGCGGGAGCAGCCAATGACGGTGTGACCCCTCTGGACGAGCTCTAGGGCAAGGGCTCTCCCAAGCCCTTTGCTAGCCCCTGTAATCAGAACGGTCCGAGACCTCCCTCCTCCCACTCCGTTCACCGCGCTCATCCCGGTATACGGCGTCGTCATACACCATACACACGCTCTTTCTCCTTCCTACTGATTTGTGTCTCTCTAATGATCTCTTGTATTTCGATTCTTGTGGATGAAAATGATAACTCGTAGGCGTGGCTTAATACATATCACGGAGCGGAATAGGTACTTCCATCTCATTCTCCGTAAAATTTTCTATAATTTAATTAAAAAATATTTTTTTTTAAATTTTTTCTTAAATTTTATTTATTTTTCAAAAACTTCCTACAATTTATTCCCTATTCCTTTTTTATTCTAATAAAATAATATTTATCTATTACTTTTTTATTACTTTTTTCCCTCACTTTCATTTAAAAATTTAATTACTTAATATTTTTTTTATATTTTAAACTATTACTCTAGTGAATATTTTAAATAATTTTTTTTATAGATATGATAATATTTTTAAAATTAATTTTTTTATATTTTCATAATTAATTAAATTATTTTTAAAATTATTATTTAAAACTATAACAAATATGAGTATGAAAGAAAATTTAGATGATTGGAATAATAAGTTATTTTATGTATTGAAATAAAATATTGATAAAGATAGTTTAGGAGATGAATAGTGATTTTTTATATTTGAAAAACAGTTGTTCATTTCCTAAATATTTTTCCTAAAATAGATATTAAAACTGTAAAATAAACCTCAAATTATAAGAAAAGTGATGTTTTGGTACATCGGATGAGAATGCACTTATCAAATGTGTCGTATAGACTATCAAATGAATCTTTTGTTAATTTAACAATAATAAAAATATATAAAGTATAATATATAGTGTATAAATCATGAGTAGAATTATTCTTATTACTATATTTATAATATGCATACGCAAAAAGTTAATTTTTTAATCATAAATATCACTATTTTTTAAAATAATTACTCAATATTTACACACTACTTACCTATATTTAACAGTACTTTATTATTATTATTATTATTATTATTATTGTCGTTTTAAATTGATTTATTCATTGTTTCAAGTTTATTTTTATTTGAGTGGAGGGCTGGTGGCCCAATTGGGATCACGCATCTTTGTGGCGGTTTGGGTCGTTTCGATCCCCATAAAGTGGTCCAAGTCGATGGGCTCGAACCATACCAGAGGAATTGCCCCCACCTTTCATCCTCTTGCGCTGGAGTGTTTCCTTTTTTTAACCATTTAATTTATTATTTTTCTAAGATTTTTTTAAAATAATTTTTATTTCAAATTGCTATATTGTATTATCTTTAATAGAGTTTATGACTTGTCGTTTTTAATGTCACACGTCACATTTTGAGTGGTTGATACGAGACACTGAACAGTTAGTGAGAGTTTAATAGAAGAATTAATTGCAAAACTCTTCAATCCCAACTATTGTAAATTATAATGCTAAAATAAAATTTTAAAAGAACTTTGGTCACAAATGGATAAAGATTTTTGCTACACAACCTCCACCACACTCTAAACTCCACATTTTTTTAAATTTTTATTTTTTATTTTTTATTTTTTTTGAGTTTTTTTTTTAATTATTTTAACTTTTCTATTCATTATTTATATAATAAATATTTGATAAAAGAAAAAAAATTAAAAAATGGTGGAGTGTGAGGAGGTTGTGAAGATTTAGGCTTCATTTGGTTCCTTAACTATTCTCAACTCATCTCAACTTATCATTACAACTTTTTAAAATTCCAATACAAAATATAATAAATAATTCAACTTTTTTAAATCCCAAAATAATAATAATATTAAAAAATAATATTCTAACAATATTTTATCATCTCAACTCAACTCAACTCAACATCCAAACACACTCTTATTCTTTATTATATAGTGAGACAAAAGTGTGATGAAAGTGTGGTGTGTAACATTAGCCTTATTTATTATATAAGAATGACTATCTAAAATATATATAAATAAATAAATATATATATATATATATATTAGGAAATGACCCCGGGTGCGTTAGTCCCGATATGTACCTAACATAATGATTTAAATAAAAAAAATGAAAAAGTTAGTAGCTTATTTATTTGGAAAAAGAATATATAAAGTTAAAGAAAGACAAAAAATCATGATTAAAAAAAAATCTAAGCTTAAGTAAAATATGAGCATTAGTCTGCATCATTATCTATTTACTCTATATATAATAATAAAATATTATAAATTTAATAATTTTTTTATTTTTTATTTTTATCGTATTTTATAGTTCTACTAATTAAATAGTAATAATTATTATTTTATAATCAAATTAATAATATTCAATATTAATATTAATAATTAATATTCTATATTGAGTGTTTTAAATATTTTATTAGTTAAATTTACTTAAAGTTGAATTTTACAATGAGAATGTTCTAAAACGTTTCTGTTCTAAAGAGTAAAGTCATTTTAATTTTTTTTTATTTTAAAAAAATTGAAACAAAAAAAAAAGAAAATGAATATACTGTCAAAACAAAAATGATATGAAAAAAGACGTTAATTCATGTGCACTGCGAGGCTATTAAAGGGCTTTTAATAAAACATGATCATTCATTAAATTCTATAAAGGAGCTACACGTCAAATGGTTAAGAGTCTTGAGGACATTTGGGTAAAACATGATTATTCATTAAATTTTATAAGAGAGCTACACATCAAATGATCAAGAATTTTAAAGACATTTTGATAAAACAAAACTTAACAAAAAAATAACAAAAATTACTATTCATAATTAAATAGCTACTTATTATAATAAAATAGATATATAGTATTGTCATTCCGTCCCATAAGTTTATCTTTTTAAAGTTATCACTGATATAATTAGATTTTTGTTCTTTTACATATTAAAAAAATAAACCACTTTATTAATAATTACAAAATAAAATAAAATAATAACTTTGAGTAGCAAAATCTAGAGGCTAAAACGGTGTGCTTTACGAGCGCCTTGAATAAAGAAAGTGATCGATGTTTCCGTCAGTCGGTGCGAGGAGAAAAGCTTTTTACCTCTAAATTTTCTCGGCAAAATTTCGGAGAAAACGCGTTCGTCCCGAAGTAAGGAACTAATGGCAGAACCAGTACCCAACAAAGCAGAAGAAGACGACGAGGAAGCAGAGTGTACAGTTAAAATGGAGGGTTTGTTACAGATAATGAGCCGGAAGGAGAAGAGAAAGGCGAAGAAGAAGATGAAGAGGAAACAGATTAGGAAGGAGATGGCGGAGAAGGAGCGTGAGGAAGAGGAGGCGAGGCTGAACGATCCAGAGGAGCAGAGGAGGGAGGGTTTGATGGAGGAGGAGGAGAAGGAGAGGAAGGAGAGGGAGAGGAAGCAATTCGAGGATCGGGAGAGGGCGTGGATTGAAGCCATGGAGAAGAAGAAGAAGGAAGAGGAGGAGCGAAGGATGGCTCTGGAAGAAGAAAAGTCGAAAAGACTACAGGTTCGTGGTTTTATATTTGGATGAGTTCTGTTTGGTGGTTGAGATAGCGTGGGAATGAGGAAAAGAAAATCATTCTATGGAAATTTCTCTTCTTTTATGGCAGGTTGAGAATGAAAACGAGTTTAATGAGGATGATGATTGGGAGTATGTAGAAGAAGGGCCTGCAGAGATCATATGGCAAGGAAATGAAATAATTGTGAAGAAGAAAAGGGTCAGAGTTCCAAAGAAGGACGCCAATCAACAAAGTAGACAAGAGGTATCATCAACTCAATTGAGATAATTGGCTTTGTGGTTGTGTTTTAAGTTTTGGATGGGAAGATTTTCAATCATGGAGGTTATAATTTCCTTTGCAGGATGCTGATAGGCCTACGTCAAATCCTCTTCCTCCACAGTCTGAAGCTTTTTCTAGTTATAAGAATGCATCCTCGGCAGAGCATATTTTAAAGAATGTTTCTCAACAAGTTCCTAATTTTGGAACCGAACAGGTAAGCCATACATATGCGCGCGCGAGCGTATAGTTCTCAATTTTTATGTTCAAGATGTCTTTTGCACGTGTTAATATTCGTTATTAACAACCAGCATCTAATCTGTTAATTGTGTACTTGTATCTTTGGCAGGATAAAGCCCATTGCCCTTTCCATTTAAAAACCGGTGCATGCCGTTTTGGTCTGCGTTGCAGCAGAGTTCATTTCTACCCCGACAAATCATTTACACTGTTGATCAGGAATATGTACAATGGTCCTGGCCTTGCCTGGGAGCAAGACGAGGGGCTTGAGGTCTGTAAATGCTGCCTTCATGTGATTCTTGTATCCTGATTTCAATTATGGAAAGCTTCTACACTGTCATTTAACTGGGCAAGATTTGCCACACAAATCCTAATGAAAAAATGTGCTATTTGTTTAGGATCCCAAAGGCATGTTATCATTAGAAACTTCGTTATTTCTGTCTGTCTTTCTGTGGTTAATTTTATACTATGCATAGATTTTTTATAGGTATACTATACATAGAATATATATCAGCAATTATTTGAGTCAGTCCTTTTTTACGTTTAGAATTATTATTGCTGTTCTTTGACTTTAAATCAGAAATCCATCTCAAGATTCACTACGATGAAGGTCCATGGTTTTGGCCTTGGTTGGTTGGAGTAAAAGAAATTAGCTCCTTTGTATCCTACTTGCCGGTCCAAGGGTGGTTATCTTACAGTATCCCTTTATTTATTTATTATTTTTTTATCTTGAAAATGTTAACCTCATATATTATTACACTTTTTTAAACTTCTTTTGCATTTTCATTTCTTTTTCTCTTTCTGTTTGATTTGGTGACATGTTTTGTTCATCATGCCTGTAAATCCTAACTTTCTGCAGTCGTAGTTATTATGGTGAGATACAATTGTCTCTGTTGATGTGGCATTTATTTGTAGATTCAATTGTCTCTATTGATTCGACGTTTATTTGTATATCATACCATTATCTGTGAACATGGTCCAAATTTTGGTTTTATATTTGAGATTTATTTTCATTCTAGAATTTGATAGCCAACTCACTCTGATTTGTATGCAAGTTACTATTCCTTAACAAGTTGTTTGTGTTCTGGGAATAATGCAGCTCTCTACTGATAATGACCATTCCCTCGCAAGGTTTGAGCATGCAAGCTACTATAGTTGAAAGAGGATAAACTTGGCACTTTTTTTTTATTATTATTATTATTTTTTTATTTAAGTAAACAAATTTTATTGATCAAAAAATAGGCAGAGCCATATATAGAATTCTAAACAGTAAAAACGAAGGCATGCCCTTCTCTATGTAGGTGCATTATAGACAAAAAAATATGTAGGTCCATGCCATTGAAGTCAACATCAATGGCCTAAGTACAAAGTGTTCTAAAGAATAAATCTTTCAGCTCCTTCTGTGACCTCTCCTTTTCTTCAAATGTCCTGTCATTATGCTCCTGCCATAAACACCACATAATGCATATAGGGATCATCTTCTAGACAGATTTAATCTATTGCATGCCTCTTAGATTTGTCCAGCTGGCCAGCATTGCCACCACTGTCTCCGGTATAACCCAAGACAAGTCTAATCTACTGAACACTTCATTCCATAATACCCGAGCTGTCTCACAATGTAGTAGGAGATGGTTTACAGACTCTCCCCCTTCTCTATACATGCAACACCAATCTACAATGATTACCCTTCGTTTCCTCAAGTTTTCGGTTGTGAGAATCTTCCCCAATGAGGCTATCCACACGAAGAAAAAAAAGGCTGCTTTGGGAGGCGCTTTAAGTCTCCAAAGCCTTATCCACGGAATCTGAGTTTTGGATTCTTGTGTGAGAGCCTTATAAAAAGCGAACCGAGAATACCCCTTTACCATCGAGTATCCTCCACATTAAGTCCTCCTGCTGAATGCTCGGTTTTATGGAGTACAAAAGGCTGTCAAAATCTTCAAAGTTGCTCATTTCCCAGTCTTGTGCCGCCCATATAAGATGATGTTCCAACAGATCTACCCCCGGATATCTCCATGACTTCTGCCACTAATACATCTTTAGCACTAGCAATATTGAACAGTGAAAGGAATATCTCTTGTAGAGTACTATTACCGCACCAAATATCTCTCCAGAATTTAACCCTAGAGCCTTCACCATGAAGTCTAGTGTCTCTAGTCAAGACCTCCCATCCTCTTTGAATGTGTTTCCACACACCCACTTCATACGCCCCCCTTACTTCTTTAGTGCACCATCTCTCCCCCCCCCCCCCCCCCCCCCCCAAAAAAAAAAAACCTCCATATTTGCTCTCAATCACTAATTTCCATAGGGCTTCTAGTTCCTTATGATATCTCCACTGCCATTTGCTAAGTAACGCCCTATTAAAGATCCTCATACTTCTAATGCCCAAACCACCATTAGAAATGGGGCGGCATACCTTCTCCTACTTGACAAGGTGAAACTGGAACTCCTCCCCCATTCCACTCCACAAGAAATCACGTTGGAGTTTTTCAATTCGAACCGCCACATTTGCAAGTGTAGGGAACAAGGATAAAAAATAAGTTGGTAGGTTAGATAAAGTACTTTTAATCAACATAATCCTACTACCTTTTGACAAATACATCTTTTTCCATCCCGCTAGTCTCCGTTCTACTTTCTCAATCACTGTGTCTCATAAAGAAGACGCTCTCGAAGGAGCCCCCAACGGAAGGCCAAGGTAAGTCATAGGAAGTGAGGCTATCTTACACCCCAAAGCCAGTTGTCGTAGATTAAGAACACCTCCATTAGGCACCATCTCTGATTTGTCGAAGTTCACTTTCAACCTGGATGTTGCTTCTAAACAAAGGAGCAGGGCCTTCAGTGCTCGAATTTGATTTTGATCAACCTCACAAAAGATAAGTGTATCATCTGCAAACAAGTGAGATATGTTAATGATTCCCCTGTCCGGGGTTCTGATCGAAAATCCATCCACGAAACCATTATTAACCAATGCCGAGGTCATCCTATTTAGCGCCTCCATCACAATAACAAGCAACAATGGCGACAACAGATCTCCTTGTCTTAGGCCTTGTGTGCTATGAAAAAACCAATTGGACTGCCATTTATCAACATTGAGAATTTCACCGTTGATATGCATCACGAATCCACGACTGCCACCTCTCCCCAAAACCACACCTCCCAAGAAGGTAGAGAAGGAAATCTCAGTTAACGTAATCATATGCCTTCTCCATGTCTAGGTTGCAAATGATCCCTATTGTGCCAGCCTTCAATCTACTATCCAGACATTCATTGGTAGTAAGAACCGCATCAAAATCTGTCTCCCTTTTACAAAAGCATTTTGGGGTTTTGTAATGATCTTTTCCAAAACCTCACCTAGACGGTTTGCCAGCACTTTGGAAATTATCTTATATACCCCATTCATTAAGCTTATGGGCCGAAACTCCTTAACCTTCATTTTTTTTTTTTTTTGATAAGTAAAAATATTGTATATCAAAAGGAGAAACCAAGTACACTAAATGTATACAAGAAAACACATTGCCCAAAATGACTCAACAATCCCCTAATGACCCAAAAAGCCCATAAAAAACCAACCCAAAGTACATCAGACCCGACCCCAATCCTTGTTTCCCGTAGAACTAAAACTCTACCCGAACACCAACCCCAACACCTTGATTCTCGTCTTCACAATACCCTCCCTTTAGACTTCCCTCTAGTTGAACTACCTCCCTTAGCGTCGTAGTTGATTGTCGAAAAGAGACGTTGTAACTCCCTGCTTTTCTTGAAGCTTGATTTGGTTTCAAGTGTGCGGCTTTCCTCGATCGCAGTAATTAGTTCGTTAAATTGGTCTTCACATCCTCCATATGAAATTCCCATGAACTGCTGAATCTCGTTAACTTTAGGCAGAATCCAATCCGCTATTGGAGGAAGAGAGACCAGGGGAGCCACAATATCCCCATCAACCTGCACTCCCGACTCTAGACATTCCTCTACACAAGGCACCAACGCCAAACCCATTGGTTCTCCAGTAACTCCATTGGTTCTCTCCAATGGTATCGGGGTCCCCATTGGAGATTCTGGGGTGACAACAAGTCCCTTCACCTTTGGGTGATAGCGGATCCTACATCTCCTTCAGACCTCGGCAGTACACTTTTTTCCTTCAACTCTGACGAGGGAGCCATAGTTTCTTCAGGGACCAAGGGTGTAATACCGACTATCGATCTATCCTGTGTTACACGAGGCGAATGACATTCCATTACTGATGTCTCTACGCCAATACCCGATGTAGACCCCACTTCAAATAACCCAGATTTCCTTTTGACCCGCCATACTCTCCTGGATCTGGTTATAGGGACAGGGCCGAATCCAATCTTCCGTTTTTCTTTTTCTAAGTTTAAAAGATTCGGGCCTATCATGTTTCTTACCACCCTGTTGCCTCCAGCTGAAAGCCGATCTATTTTCGTAGACAAGAAAGTTATCGCTGTCTTCAACTCGACAAATTGGGTTTCCATCTCCTGTAGAGAGTTGTGCATCTTGACAAGCTGGTCTTGAGGCGTGATTGACAAACCCCCCACACTCTGAACCCCCGAAGCATGTCCCGTCTTTAGAGCTGCTGCATAGGATTGCCTCACCACTAAGGATGTACTTGGGTCTTTCTCCAAGTTCTCCCTCCCTCCCACACCACATTGTCCTTCCAAGCCGTCACTCCCTCTCTTGCCGAAGGAAAAATGACGCAGCACCTCCCCCATCCTTCTCCAACCACTGCCCCCTCTTCAGGAATGAAAATAAAATTCCTCCTCCCCCACTACCATACTCCTCCACCGCCATATAACGTCCGCAAGCATTCGAGCAGCGATGAGCTGTGAAACTGCGTCGACCTTCCTAGACAGTGGAGAAAAAATCTTGTTTCTTATCCTTAGTACACGCTTCTATGGCCTTGGCCAGCCACTGCACTGTTGTCGAACCCAAAACCAACTTAGATATCACCCTTCGACTCCTTTCAGTAATGGCCAACATGCTCCCCTCCTTTACCAGTGTAAAGGATTTAGATTCTATGGCCAACTCCATAGAAGAACCCATACTGACCCACTCCCCTTCTTCAACAACCATTCATCATCTCAGAGAAACCAGATCCAAAATCCGTTGGGAGCTGCAAGCACTGCGAAGTTGTGGACTCCAGGTCGTGTTCACTGCAAGCACTGCAGAGTTGTTTCCAGCTGCAAATCGTGCTCACAGAAGACGCCGGAGCACTCGCCGGAGCCTTCAGGGTCGACGGCATGACCAACGGAGCGTTTGGGAGGATCGCCGGTGTACTCTGAGAGGCAATATAGCGATATCTAAGACGTCGGAGGTTGAACCGACGCCGGACAGCCCTCATCGAAGTTGCCGAGGTCTGTCGGCTTTATCTGTGCCGACGGTGCGGTGTGTCTCGCCGACAAAGGGTGGGTGGCGGCAGATCTGGTTCCTTAGGGTTTTCGCGCTTCGTATTGTTTTCTCTCTCCTCTGGACCGATGCCGAACGGCCCTCAAGGAAGTCGTCGGGGCCCGTCGGCTTTGTCTGTGACGACGGTGAGAGGTCACTCGCCAGCACGGGTGGCGGCGTCTTCCTTAGGGTTTTACTTACGAGAGAGTTTTCCTTACGTACGGAGAGAGTTTTCCTAGAGTGCCATTCTCTTCAGTAAAGCTAGCTCCCTTAACCTTCATAGCCCCCACCTTCTTTGGTATCAATGCAAGAAATGTGGTGTTAAAGCTTTTCTCAAATTTTCCAACCGAGAATAGCTCTTGAAACACCCATATAAGATCTTCTTTTATCACTTCCCAACAAGTTTGAAAGAAGCCCATAAAGAAACCATCAGACCCCGGTGCCTTGTCTTTAACCATTTTCCTCACTACATTATAAACCTCCGTCTCCTCAAAGGCCCTCTCCATTCGAGATACATCATTCGGCTCAATGGCGTCAAAAGCAAGACCCTCAAGGGTAGGTCGCCATCCTTCCTGGCACTCTCTTTACTTGCGCTAAAGATGAAAAGAAGGAAGAGAATGCCCGTCACAATGCCCGTCACTTCTCTAAATAGGTCATAATATGGGAAAATACACTTTTACCCTCCAAATAACTGGTGTTTTATGCTTTATGCAACAAACTACCAGAACTGATATCTTGCACCCTCAAATTAATAAAAAGTTGCAATGTTCACCTTTCAAAAAGTTCTTTCTTTAACATTTGCATGTGTGCGCAGAGAGAGAGAGAGAGAGAGAGAGACCAACTTTACTGGAAATTGTATATGGTTTTTTTTTGCATTATTTTCTTCCCAATAGGTGACTGCTCTACCTCGTTTTGGTCTAATTTTAGTCCATTTCGAATTAGGGTGGCTCCATGGCTGCCTAATTTGTATTTTCTAAATATCTTGAATAGTAGTCAAAGTTAAAAACCTATCAAAATGTTTTTGTGGAGGATGCAGACTCATTTTGTGGATTTGAGAAATCTTAGTACCACGATTTACTATCTGCTTCTTTTTACAGCTAATGTCTATATCTCTGATAATATATTCTTTTATTTTTTTTTTTTCAATTTTTGTTTCCAGTACACTGATGAAGAGGTTGAACGTTGTTATGAAGAATTTTACGAGGATGTGCACACAGAGTTCTTGAAGTTTGGGGAAATTGTGAATTTTAAGGTTGTTGCTACTGTCCTAGTGTTGTTTTTGCCCACTATTCGATTAACATATTCATACCTGGGGATATTGTGTTTATTGAGAGTTGAGGAATATTACAATTTTTTATTTGTTGAAGAATTTGATCATATTGGTTAATTATTTACAATTGATGATTATGAATTCCATTAGCTGCTTATAGCTATTCTGGGAGACTATTTTCTGGTGCTAACTTGTGGGTAGTTGGGAGTTATGGTTTGTCTTATGATAACAAATGTCATGTCTTTTTCAGGTGTGCAGAAATGGCTCATTCCATTTACGGGGAAATGTCTACATACAATATAAGTCACTCGATTCAGCTGTTCTTGCTTATCATTCTATTAATGGCCGGTACTTTGCTGGGAAACAGGTATTGTATTTACCGTAAAGGTGAAGTCTCTTAAATATAAGTACCACGTTCTCCTTATTTTAGCTGTTGCATGAGCTCTTGGTTCTCTCTGTAGTGGGATATACCTTCTACCAAATTTCAATTTTTTTTTGATTGGTAATCAAAGTTTTTATTGATGAGGAATATGTAAAACCCAAGTACATGGGACATATACAAGAGCAACACCTAGGACCAAATTTCATAATTTAACCTCTCTATTATTCAACTAATTTTGGTCTTTTAGCTTCCTGAACTCAATTATTCACTAATTTTGTTCAATGGTAGTTTCTTGTGAGTGTTTTATTGTAACGCCCCAATGGAAGGCCAAAACCACTTGGCCTATACTCCAAAAGAACTAGTCAATGATACAATTGAACTTCCATTGAAACATTATATAGAGCAAGAACTTCTCATTCCCAAGTAATATGGGATCTCATACACCACCCACATTATCCTCTTATCATATGGGGTGTTACAATCTCCCTCCCTTAAATTCCCGACGTCTTCGTCGAGCCCATCCGTTATAGGTGGCACGGCTCAAGTCCCACATTTCTAATTGGGATAGGCTTTGATACCATTTGTAACTAGGGCTGTAATCGAGCCAAGCCGAGCCTGTCTTTGGCTTGCTGAGCTCGGCTCGACTCAAAATACTCGAGCTCGTCTCACAAATGAGTTCGAGTCGAGTCGAGCTCGAGCTTGAATTGTTTATTTTTTTTATTTTTTGAATAATATTTGATAATTAATAAATTAAAAAAATAAAATATCTAATATTGAATTTATATAACTAACAAGTAGAACCTCTATTGAATTATAAAGTTTTAAAAAATTTATAAATAATTAATATCTAACTAGTTGATATTTATCCAAAATAACAATATATTATATGTCTACATATATTATTAATACAAACACTTAATATGATAGCATATATCTATTTTATATATAATTCCCACATACTAGTATATGAAATTATTAAATTTTATCGATTAATTATTATACAAATTATAAAATACACCTATGAAGTAGCTAATACATATATATATGTATATATACATAGGTGTATGTATATATTTATCAATATATGAATGAGTTTTAATCGAGTCAAGCTAACAAGTCGACTCAAGCATAAACGAGCGGACCTTAACGAGCTTTGCCGAGTCGAGTCTTGTTGAGTATGTGTCATTTACAAATCGAGCAGGTATGCTTTCACGAACGAGTTTTTTTTTTCACGAGTCGAGTTCGATTCGAGTTTAAACCGAGCGAGTACCGAACGGGCTATCGCACAGACTGGTCCATTTATAGTCCTATTTGTAATGCCCCAATAGAGGGCCCAAACCACATGGCCTATACTTCAAAAGAACTAGTCAATGATACAATTGAAGTCCTATTGGAACATTATAAAGGGCTTCATTTCCAAACAATGTGGGATCTCATAAACCACCTACCTTATCCTCTTATCACATGGGGTATCACATTTATTGATCTCTGTGTTGCTTTTGGCAGGTAAGTTGTGAATTTGTCAATTTGACCAGATGGAAGGTTGCCATATGCGGGGAGTATATGAAGTCAAGGTTCAAGGTATAATTGGCCCCACTTTTTGTTTTTGTTTTTGGCGGTAACGTACTCTTTTTTTGTCTTTTGTTGGTTTCCATTGTGCTTTTATTTTGGACAGATATGTGCCATTCATTTAATAATTTGATTTTGAAAAAATAAGATTATTGATCTTGAATCACTTGTTGACGTTAATTTTGAATCCTGCTCGTCATTCTTCCTGACTACATCCTTGTTGCATCCTTATAGACATGTTCTCATGGAACTGCTTGCAATTTTATCCACTGTTTCCACAATCCTGGTGGAGACTATGAATGGGCTGATTGTGATAAACCACCTCCAAAATATTGGGTGAAAAAGATGACTGCTTTATTTGGTTATTATGATGAAGCTGGGCACGAGAAACAGGTGGAACAAGAAAATTTGGGGCATCGGCGGCACTCTAGCAAGATGATGACTGATGTAGACAGGTGTGCCTATATTTTTCCTTGGTGGATGTAACATGTGGTACCTAGTATTTGTGAAAGTGAATTTCTTAAGCTATGTTTTCTGAGTCAATTTTTTCTTGATGAAATATCCATTCCTCTATTCCAATCTAAACAACCAGATTACGTGGATTGTTATTTATTTTCATCAAAACCTTTTAACTATTAGAAATGTCTTTTGTTTTTTTCAATTTCCCCATATGAAATGTGATATGGGATAGAGTTCCTAACAAGCTGTATGACCATTTTAATGATTTAGAAGGCCTATGATCATCTCCCCTCTGTAAGAACAGAGTAGAGGGTGAGATTTTGAGTTGAGCACAAGACCCACCACATGCATGTGGTCCTGAAAGATCTTATTATTATTTGTAGAAGAAGTATCTGTAGACGGTGCCCTGTTGGTAGTTAATTTGTAAATCTCGTTTCCTATAATGTTAAAAAATACCACCATACAGTGAGCAAACACAACTTGTCCAAATGCTAGAATAAAGCTCTGATTGGAGGAGCCGATTTTTAATTGTCTTTGTTTGTTAAATTGTGCATATTATGGTTTTATGATCATTTAAAATAAAATCCAGTTCTTGGAGGCAAAGTTTGACTTCCAGATTTTGGTGTTAATGCTTGTTAATGGTGCCTATTTGACATACTTTTAACTTTGAACTTTATGTTCCATATCATCCAACTTGTCTATATTGTAATTCGTATGTATTATAAGTCAGTCTACCCCTCGACGAGAATTTGTTCTCTATATGATCAGATGCTTCTCTTCAAATTGTTCATATGATGATTGCATGATTCTTTCTGCTTATCAATAGTTTCCTGAATATCCATGGCAGGTCTTGCTCAAGAAGATCTAAATCCAGAGAGATGGATTTCTTGAATAGCAGTAGCTGTAGTGGAAGAAATGGCAGTGGTAATGATGTTCCAAAGAGCACACGGTGGAGGCAGTATGCGAGTGATGATAGAAAGCAAATGAAAGTTCTTGGTGAGGATATGTATGAAGAGAATACAAACTTAAAAGAAACTAATCACATGAAGAGCAGAACTCATGATACAGATTCTGATGGTGAATGGTTGGATAAGGATGGGGACAAAGAAAGATACAGAGATAGATACCATGGTAGTGCAAGCAAAAGCTCTAGATCTCAGGACGGGGATAAAAAGCGCAGATCATGTGGAGATGAATCTAAGGGGGATTGGTCAGATAGTGAAGATAGAGAAACTCACAACCGTCATGCTAGGAAAAGATCAAGACACAGCAGAGAAGTTACACTCCTGGATGATTGTGAGGACCAAGAAAACCGTAGGAGAGAGTGGTCAAAAAGAGATGGAGACCGAGAAACATACCATGGTCAGATGACCAAAAGTGCAAGACACCAGAGGAAAGTAAAGTATCCAGATGATCATAGGGACAGCAAGAACAGAACTCATGATACTGGTGTAGAGTGGTCTGACGGGGAAAGAGATAGAGATAGAGATAGAGACAGGCATCATAGAAAAAGGAGGAAAAGCTCAAGACACCAGAGGAAAGTGGAACGTCAGGATGATCATGGGGACAGTAAGAATGGAAGTCATGAAGGAGAATGGTTAGATAGGGACAGCAATAGTGATAGAGAGCAAAGTAGACGACAGAAAGGCTCCGAACAGGACAGCATCTCAGATGATCATGGGGATAGCACAAGCAGGGCCGATGATACTGGTTTGATGAATGATTAGTCAGGCAGTGATGGAGAAAAACACCACGGTCGAACAAGGAAATGTACGAGACACTGGAATGAAGTGTCAGATTTCTCCGATGATGAAAGGGAATCAGCAAAAAAGTTGGAAAGATAAGCGTCACAGCGTGGAATCCAGTGGGGGGAAGTCTGGTCTAGAAGAAGGCTCGAGAAGGGATTGTTGAGCGGTGAGTTAAGCAGTTCAGGCAGCTAGTTTTAATATTCACAGGCCTTGAGTTTTTAGATAATGTACTCGTTTTGGAGTTCTAGAACTTGAAGGTACCTGGTACATCTTCATTTCTTATATCTGCCCTACCCCTTTTAAAAAAAAAAAAATGAAATAAATAAATCCATTGAGAGGAGTATCTCCTTGGTGGGATATGCTGCCGAGAGCATAACTCATAACAAGCGGTCCATTGTTGTCTTTGGTAGCCTTCTTGCATTCCCGCTAGCACGGAGAGGTTCGGGCAAGCTTCTTGTTGGTTTGTTGGTTGGGAGGGATTGTCTGAATATTTCTTAGTCAAAAGGCTTGCATTCTGTTCAAATGAACACAAATATGAAAATGCATATATACCCGTTTCGGTTCCTTATGTTATTCTTTTTGGATTAAAGATGTCCATTTCAAAACAGTTGTGTTCTCTGAAGACACCAACCAGAACACATTATTCACTTTCCATATACAACGGGACAGGCAAAAGGCATCACTGATAGACGAGAGTAAATCGTTGGGACCATATACATGTTTAACATTGCAAACAAATGTGTTGTCCAACGTAAGGCTTTCCGAGTTAGCGATGAAGCCTTGTGAACAAAATGACTCTTTGAACTAAGAATGAATTGGCCCTCTGTGTTGCACGTAGTAAATCTGTCCGTGATATATAATGGTAGAATTATTAGTACTGTGAAATAAGTTCTACCCATGTCAATTTGCCTATTCTACTGAATGAAGAAACACTATGATGTTTAGGTTCAAGTTCTAGCTAGGAATCCAAGGGTGAGGCTTTCTCCATAAAGAAGCTTGGTTTGTGTTTTTTTTATAGGTAATCCCAGAGATAAACCGTATAGAAGCTTGGTTTGTTTGTGATTAGCAAGATCTGAAGCAATTTATATTTTATAGTCCACCTATTGAGCTTAATAAATCTTACATCCCATCATTTAACGTTAAGGGAGCTTAAATCCATAAATGCCCATTCATAATTTGTATGTAAAATTATCAATATCCACGTGTTACATTTAAAATTATACAATAAACAAGGATTACAAGTTCTTTCAATAGCGGTAGCAACTTCTAACAAAATCGAAAACTGCAACATTTTCAAAATAAATTTATATGAAAAGGAAGAAAACACAAATTTGAGCAAGACGTCTACATATGAAAGCTTTTAGTGTTGAAAGAGTAGATATTTGAACTGCACCTTGTTGGTCCCAAATTGATCAAGATGATAATTGGCTCATTGCAATATTTTTACTAAACCTCTCGAATGCGAACACATGGACAGAAGCAGCGGATGAGATGGATGCCAAAGTCTACAACACACCCAAAAAATCCAGCCCTTCTCTCTCTTCTAGTTGTCTGCACAAGAGGCACGCCATAGACAGGATTGGGAGCCATGTATTGCTGATAAGATGTGGTGGCAGCAGGCATTACCGGATACATAATTGAAGTCGTTTCGAAGCCAATCTCCTGTTGGGGTAGTTGATTTTGACTTGGAAAGGTTAAATCTGGGAGGGCATGGATCGCAGGTGATGGAATGGGGTGACGGGTCTGCTCGAGGTCAAGCCATGGCGGTAAGGGTGGAGCCGATGGCTGAGTTGAGTAGTATGAGTGACAACAATGACATGTCGAGGGAGGGCAATAGGGCTCATGGACATGGTTCTTTCTTCTCTTCTTTCTTGACCAGAATTTAAGCTTCTTCACAGCTTTCATCATCTTCATGAAGCTAGTCAAGTGCAGAAAACCTCTCTTAGTTAGGCTCACGGATTTGCTTTTTGTGTCCATGTATAATCTAATCTAATGCATATACGCTCTTCCAAGAGCACCGTTAAAAGGAATCTTTGAAAAGCTTTTGTTTCTCAAATTTTAAATCTTGTGACCGTTGCCAGCCGACTAGCTCCAGGAACCCCACCTACCATTCGGGAAAAATTGTTGTGCCACTCCCCAAGATCAGGAAAGGTGCGTCCCCGGCTCCCTTTCTTTCAGCCTTTTTTTTTTTTTTTTTCCCTCAAATATGCGCATCTACTTTTAGTTCCGAGTGTGTGTATTAATGCTCAGACCATTTGCCCAAGCAAGAAGAAAGACGAATTCTATGACGTTAATGCTCCAGACCACGCCGCTTTGAAACCCAGTCCATTTCTTAAGTTTCTATTAACCCAATCCCATAAGATTCTATATATATATGCCCTATAGGCCTCTACAAGTACGTGGAGAAGACCCACCACCAAATCAGAATAGATTGATACTTCACCTTTTAGAGACGGGCTAATCTGCCATCCAGAGTAATCCAGCTTGTTACTTTTTGATTTCTTTTTTTCATTTTTCATTTCACATTTTTTTAATATATTTAAATATTTAAAAAAAAATTTGTCAAGTGGTCAAATTGAGTGGTACAACTTGGGAGACAGAGTAGTGTTTTTCCCACCTTTTAAGCAGCAACCATATAACCAATCTTACATCCGTAAGAATTTAACCAAAATAGAAATGGAAAAAGCTCAAGTATCGAGGGAAATCTTGCCTGGCCGTAGATTTAGCCTCTTTCAAGGGAAAAATGAAGAAAACACAAAGGCAAGAGATAGAAGGCTGTATGTATTTATATACACATAAGATAGATGTACCGTGTCAATACCAATAGAAACTTGAGAGAGGGTGAGGTCAAGAATGTGTGTATATATATATATATATATATATATATATATTGTAAAGGTCATAACCCTTTCATTCGTGGCCTGACAAACTTGCCGCCTCTTCGAAGTCTGAACAAGCAAAAGCATTAACGAGATTCTTTTTTAAATAATAACCAAAACACCCAAACCTTAAAAAGCTAGTTACATCCTCCAGATGGCATGTGCAAATAAAAGAACCGTCGTTCCATATCGTGGCATGTTCTAGTCTTGATGCAGCATGGGAAGAAACTGTATCTGCCATTCCACTGGGAATTTGCTGTTGAAGAACATCACCCGTGTAAACCTATACACAAAATCTTAAAACAGTTGAGCGTCCTTTTACCCCTGTAACTTGCTTTTCGGGTTTCATTTTCGGGGTTGATGGTTCAGCTAAACTTGGCAGGTATCAAGCCAAACCAGGCATGGGAGAACATCAGCACCCAGGTCCCACAATTGATGACTGGTCCTCGGTATTTACAGCCACTTCAACATCCGGCTTGACTGGTTTGGCCTCTGTGGGGACTGGAAGTTTTATCTTTGGCGACAGCCTCTTGACTTCTTCTGTTGTGTAGATGAAAATTTTCCTCACCATGCTGCAGAACTCACTGCAATAAACAGATCGAGGAAAATATTACCAGGTTTTAGATATGAGGTTGGATTTTAGCTTTTTAAGAAATTTCATCGAGTTTAATACCAGTATCTGCAATATGTTAAGGATCATCATTACAGTTTTATCTGCAAATGCTATTGCCCGTAGAGTTTTCATGAACCAGCAAATAAGTATTAAGGTTCTCGTGAATGAGCCAACTAACTCCTTTCTAGATATTTACAGACATTTTCCATTTGTTTGTGCTTCATTGTTACAAGCAAATTGATGCACATCAGTCCCATCATACAACAATCTCCGCAAAAACAAAGCATGTGGCAGAATAAGCATGTGGCAGAATAATATGGAAGCGAATTGGACCTTGGCAAATATGATGACAACATGCAATTGATGCCATTCAAATCTAGTAGAATTCAACAGAGATCAAACATTGGAACAGACATGTAACTACTGAAACAGACCACTAATATCCCCCCCAAAATAAATCTGCTATCAAAGAGCAAATTTAGCCCACTGGTATAGCAAGTAACTCAAATCTATAATCCTGACAGCATTTTTTGCCTCAAACGTCAAAAAAAATCCTGGAAGCTAAAGCTAGAAAAACACAGGTGGGCTGCCATCCAATGGTAGAGTAAATTAAAAAAATGAAACCCTTAGTTCTTGAATTATGTTATCTTCAAAACTTTGATCATTTGTTCTGAAGACAGCAAAAGCATTTAGAACATGAGCTAAAAGCTCAATTGAAGTTCAAATCCAATCTTCATGTTGAAAGACAAATAAAAATATAGGCATAGTTTGCATGGAGCTGAGAGAGAGAGAGAGAGAGAGAGAGAGAACCGAGCAGATGAGAATTCAGAGAATGAATCAAAGGAACTTACTGCCATGGGTCATCCCCAACCATCATCATGTCATCTTCATCATCAGTATACACAACCTGCCATTTCTGTGTAGATCCACAAAGTTCACCTTTAATGTCAAACATCTCCTCAAGTTTCCTGAGCAGATCCTCATATTGGTCAAATCGCGTCAAATCAACAGCCCTCCCAACAGCAATCCCTTGCATGTGAACCTGGAAAAGGACAAATATATCGGATATTCCCAACTAGTACCAGCAGGCCCTTATGAACAACACAAAGGTGTATTTGCATTCAAATGATTCAAATCCCAATTCAGATGAAAATATCTGTTTTTTAATTAAAAAATGCCTGGAGGACATTTCATATCACAAGTGCAGAGAGAGACAGAAAGGAGAATAAGAAAAAGAGTTGGTCAAAACTCTAAAACAACTAGTCTTCTCACATGAAACATGACACCCCAAAGAGAGGTTTATGTAAAAGCTCCAACTAGTCTGTCACTCTCTCCCCTCTCACTCAATGCATAGCAAGTTTTTCTGATGAAATAGCTCAATATCTTGTCACAAACTTTTGCTTTTCATTGCAATGTTGGACTTGTCAGAATGGGTTTCTCAAAGTTGGCTTTGCATTGAAACCAAGGTACTGGAATTCTCAGCAGTGGGGGATCTCACAGTTGTTCAACCAACTCTAAACTCACTAGCTTTTTAGATGTCAAATATTTTCTCTTCTTTTTGTTGCTAGTTTGGCATATCCTTTGTATACTAGCGTTGTACCCTTCTGTGCTATTAAAAAGATTGCATTATTTATTGAAAAAATAAAAAACTCACTCATAGCATTCGGCATTTAGGAAACTATCCCACAGTCAAACTTAATAGAGAGCGAGAGAGAGAGAGAGAATCTGTAAAACCAAAAATCTGTAGCAAATCTTGTTCAACGGATAAAATTTATTAACTACAGAACAAAAGATTATAAAAAACACATGAAACTACCTTTGTGCAGCTCCGAATTTGCCTGCTTTGTGACTCCTGAGGCGATCTCAAGCATGATTTCTCAGCATCACAACTAACTGAAGGAACATCAGATCGATTTGGTTCAGAGTGCTGGTTCGATTCAGCATCTAAATATGGTTCATCCCCCGCTGTTCTGGACATTGTAACGACTGGCAAAGTTTCTTCCATGTTACAATTGTCCAGAAGCTGAATCCCAAAGAGCCTGCAGCCATTCCCAGTTCCCTGTCTCTTTTCACCTGATTCTTTGTTAACCACGGGTGAAAAGGACTCTGTTACGGCTTCTGCTCCATGAGACCAATATACTGAGTTGCTAGAAACTGCAGCCACAGAGTTGTTACCACTGAAGCTGAAAGAGTTTCCTTTAGTAGCAGAGTTGAAATTAGGTGATGGATAAAAGTCTCGCCCACGTTGTGGCTCACAATACGAGAAAGCAGGAGATTCAAGTGGGGATTTCCACAAACCTGATTCACAGAATCAAGTAACTTTAATCAAAATCAACAAGCAGCATTGACATTTAGAATTTCTATATGGAAAACTGTCCTACCAATTGCAGATATATCTGGTGTTGGTGAAGGTAAAACAGGTGGCCGTGTTCGCTTGTTCCTTTGTGCGGATTGGGAGCTTGGAGGAGCATTTGCTACAAGTGGTTCCAATTCCCATGGAGAAACTCTCTCGGGACGCAAAATTGATGAGGGTTCATCCCATTGAACCTGAAATATGATACCATTTGTAATTAGATAATTTTTTTTTTTTAAGCATGAGAATTAAAAATGGTATAAATTTACAAATGCACCCAATCAGTCCTTCAGATAATCAACACTCGAATTGAGATGGAAAATAATCAAATTGAAGACATCATCTCACGAAGTAAGAAATCTTTTTTTTAGTTAAGTATAAATGGAAGAAAGGAATCTGATTTCAGGTGTTTAATCAATTACTTCCATGGGATGCCCACGACTTCAGATGCTTTAAACACATTCTTGGACCAAACCAACATAGTGAGTATCTCAAGAAAAAAAAAAATTGACCTTTAATGATCGCCACTCAGAATCAGCCCATCCAGATGAATTATTATCTTCAATGCCAACAATTGTGCCACTGAACCTGTAATTTGATATAGACAGGTGATGCATCATACACCTCCAAAAGGAACACGAAATTAAACTAGGAAAACAATATACCTTCTTTCAGGAACTTCCTCACCCTCAAATCTCATCCTAAACCTCATCCCCACGGATAGCTTGTGGGTCCGGGCTTCAAGGTACTTGTTGAGACTTACAATGAACTCAGATCGGCTTGTTCTGACAAAAAAAAAAACACTAGTTCAGTCAACTTAATTTTCTCAACAATTCCAAGCACAATACCATGTACATTACCATGGACATTTAAAAAAAATTATTTGCTTCTTAAGGCAAAAAGAAACAGTTCCAAAATCTTTAAAATGTTGGCCTATCAAACTTCATCTCAAATTTCAAAAGGAAATCAGGGAAAAAAGTGAAGCACGCAGAAAATTATCTAATGACTTTCTAAGGCTAAGAACAACTCACGAAAACCTTTACTTCTCCATTTTATTTTAAGGCCCACACTAACAATTAACATTGCACAGCACCAGTTTCATGAAAAAGGAGATTAATGTTTTTTATAAGTAAACAATTGTATTAATAAGAATATGAATAGCCCAAGAACACAAGGGGGTATACAAGAGGTAACACCTATTTAGGAAGAAGAAATGGAAACAAGAAAATCTCTTCTCAAACAAATTAGTGCAATAAATTCATCACTCTCCAGAGGAATCAAGTTAGGTGCACAAAAATAAGCAACACTAATTTCAAAGCATAACAAAGTTCAATAAAGCGCCTAAAATGCCATTGTACAAAAAATCTTATATCGGGATATTCTGAAGCGAGTCCATCAAGATTCAGCATTGTTATTCTCTCATCAATATGCACACACAATGAAAGGATGTTTCGAAAATCCAAACCTTTCACACGTAGAAATCATAAAGGTGGACAAAATTTGATATATTAGTTGAGCATATATATTCAATTTTTCGATAAGAAGCGGGATCTAATGCATACTTTTCATTCTGTTTCTTTCATATATGAGAGTTTTAACCGTTTACATGGCTTAAATTTTGACAAAAGGAAATCCACAATTTTGTGGAAGGATGAGACCCCATCAATCTTAACAGAACGACACCTACAACATAGAGCATTCCACATACAAGCCTATAAAATTTTTTTAAGTAAACGATTATATTAATAAGAATAGGCGTAGCCCAAGTACACAAGGAGGTATACAAGAGGTATATATGCCTATATAATTTATAGACAGAAAAATAATTTATAGATACATATACATTCTTACATGGTTTTTTTACGTGTAGATCATAAACACAGTTTTCTCACCATATTCTTGAAAGATACTCATGAGAAAACCAGAAGATATTTTTTTTTTTTATCAATGAGAAAGCCTGAAGATATATGAAACACACAATAACAGTCATTTCAAATTAAAGAGATGACATAAACCTTGGCTTGTAGAAGACAGAAAAGAGCGTTTTAGTTGCAATTGCATGAGATGCAGTCGCTAGAACCCCAAGATGCATGCTGTGACTAGATATAACAGAAGATGGCATATTTCTTAGCTGTCTCATAAGTCTCCTTACTCCAACACGCAGCTCACCATTTTCACCCCTGGGAATTGATAAAAAATAGCACGATCATTGATGAGAACAAAATAACAAGAGTGAAAACATTACTATTTTCAAGTAGAACATAGCTCACCTCAGGAATATAAATGCATCACCAGCTACTAGTTTTTTTGAACTAACAAAGACACTCCATCCGGTTGTCAGTAAGTGGCGCCTTGGTTGCCCTACAATCAATGTTTTTCTATCATTATCCTCATAATAGGGAAGCTCCATGGTATTGGGGACTCAAAATCAGACCCACAAAATTAAGAAAGCAAAATATATATATTTTTTATAAGTAATTAAGACAGCAAAATTTAAAGGAATCGTCATCTCAATATCAACATGAGAAGGATGTGAAATAAATGTGCCAGAGCAATGAAAGCAGAACTCCTAAACAAAACATTTTTATCCCAAAACCCTGTGAAAGAAATCATGAGAGAAAGAAAAATAAATGCCACAAAGCTCTGTGTGTGTGTGTGTGAGAGAGAAAGAGAGAGAGAGAGAGAGAGTCCAAGTTGAAGACTCGAAATATTACATCCAACAAACCACATAATAAATGACTAACTTGGACTGTGATACCCACATACTGAATGGTGAGTATAGGTGGGTGTATGGGATCCTATGTTACTCTTTATAATGTTTCTAATTTCTAATTGACTCCAATGAAATATGGCCCATTTGGAATATGGCGCATATGTGGCTTGGGCCTCCCTTTGGAACGTTATAAATGAAACCTCCCTTTTCATTTGCAGTGCCGCAAATGAAGGCCCAAGCCACAGCTGGGCCATATTCTAAAAAGACTAGTCAATTGTACAATTATTGGAAACATTAAAAAGAGTAAGAACTTCTCTCTCCCAAACAATGTAGGATTTCATACACCACCTATAATACTCAGCACTCAGTGTGGGATATCACACGGACATATTCTAATGAAAGACCATCTAAGATATAAAGTTCACCAATGAGATTCTCAACCTCCTCCAAGACCTATACTCTATTAACCTCTTTACTAAGCAACAACAGAGTATTACCGACAAGGTAGATCAAAACCACCCCCCCCCCCCCCCCCCCCAAAAAAAAAAAAAAAAAGGGGAAGTGCCCAAAAGAAGGTGGAAACTGCAGGTACCTTGAAATGTTCCACAAGCATCTTTACCTTGTTAACTGTACAATTGGAACCCATTGGAAACATCCAAAAGAGTAAGAACTTCTCTCTCCAAAATAATATGGAATCTCATACACCACCTATACTCACCACTTGGTATGGGGTATCACACGGACTTATTCTAATGAAAGACCACCTGAGATATAAAGTTCACCAATTAAATTCCCAATCTCCTCCAAGACCTCTATGACCAAAAAACCACAGAGCACTACTGACAAGTAGAGATCAAACCCCCTCTCCCCACCCCCCCAAAAAAAGAAGTACCCAAGAGAAAGTGGAAACTGCAGGTACCCTAAAATGTTCCACAAGCATCTTTTTTCTTTTGATGAGTAAGGATAAAATTTTATCAAAAGGAAAGAGGCATGGCCCAAATACACGAAGTATACACGGAATAGACCTATAGGGACTAGAAATGGATACAAGCAAATTGTGGAAACTATCCCGGATCCCCGTTACAATCAATAACCGAAGCCCAATAAAAAAGAGTATTAAGAAGAATCTTTCCAGCTCTTCCAAAGAACGCTCCTGGTCTTCAAAAGACCTACCATTCCTCTCCATCCAAAGGCACCACATAATACAATGAGGAATAATTTTTTCAAACCGCAAGCACATGTATATTACCCTGAAGACCCTTCCAACACCAAACAACTCTGCTACCTTTCTAGGCACAACCCATGTCACTTTGGTCTAATTGAAGATATCATCCCACAAGGACTTGGCCACCTCACAATGCAACAATAGCAACAATAAATGGTCCATTGATTCCCCTTTTTCATTCTTTTATTTTATCGATAGACAAAAATTTTATTGATCGTGAAATAGACAAAATCCCGAGTATACCGGACATATACAAAAGCGTAGCCTATGCGTGCTAGTTTAGCGATACAAGAAGTCATGAAAATCAAAGCTTCTTGCCCTCCTCTCCCTCCAAATACACCACCATAGACATATTGGGGCCATCTTCCACACTGATTCCGCTTTTCCTTCCATAAATAACACTAATCCAGGGTACAAAAACCACGTTTCCTCATATTGTCAATGGTGATGATTTTCCCGAGGGAAAATTTTTAATCTCTCAAAAAAATTCATCTAATCAGTTGCCCAAGAGCTTGTTTGGGAAGTGAGCTGATCTCATCTCATATCATAATTTCTCATAATTTTCTTCCCAAACATCACTCAAACGCAACACTTATCAATTTCAAATCTTCAAATTTTTCATCTAATCATTACAACTTTTCCAAAATTTCAAACAAAACACAAAAAACAATACAACTTTTTCAAATCTCAAAATAAAAATTATATTCTAACAATATTTTAACCTTATAATATTTTTATTCAACTTTTTCTCTCATTTCCCAAAATCCAATCAAACATCTTAACTCAAATAATTTCACTATTATTCACAATCCATTTCACTATTGTTCACAGAATTCTCATATCATCTCACTTCCCAAACAAACCCCAAGTTTCCATGAAAAAAAACATAAAAACCACACACAAAAAAAAAAAAAAAAAATCTTCCCAAACAATTTTGAATGGCCCCACCACTTTCACAAAACCGAAAAAAAAATCATTAAAAAAAATAGGTAAACAAAAACTTTATCAATAAATATTAAGTAGGCCTAGTCCAAGTAATTGAGAAGTAAACAAGAGTAGGCCTAGAAATAGAAATGGATAAAACGAAATCATGAAGACTTCAGTTGTATTTGGATAGTGAGGTATTCTAAGGTGCCCATTGAAATCTTAACTATTGCCCATAAAAAATAAAAAATAAAAAATGATATTTTCAGCAAGATCTTAAAAGAAAAAAACTTGAGCAATAAAAAGTATATTTCAAGGTTGAATTTCCAGTAATATTCCAGGTAATTCTATCACTAGTTAGGTGTTCCTCTTGTATACTACCTATATACTTGGGCTAAGTCTTGAGAGTTTTAATAAAATCTTTGACTACGCATTAAAATAAATAACATTCTAGGAAATTGCATGCAATAATACCAAAGTAAAAGAAAAATGCTTTGCCGTGTAGAAAAAAACTACCAAGACAACTAATTAAACATACAAGCCTTGAAGCATAAAGAGACTACAATATTCCATTCTAAGCAGCTAGTGCACAAACTGCAGCTATCATTAAGGGCAATCAGTGTAAAAAATTGTGAATATTGTGAACCTCGAAAAATGTGCCGAAAATGCCATTCATTTCCATGCAAATCAGTTGCAACTAATTCCTGCCATGGTGGCTGCTGGGTCATATCCTAAACAGACAACATTGTAAATTAGGCACAAGGAACATAACTGGATAAAGGTGGTTGAGGACCATCAAGTATCTCATTTAGACTTGAATGATAATTTAAAATTTTGAAGCTAACCAATGGTGGCAGACAATCATCTGCATGCCTCCGAAGAACTGAAAATCCCCCATGAGTGCTCGTGTCAGAAGCAGTAAGTGTCTTGCAAAATGAATGGACAGTGCACCTAGGAGGATCTGGAAGCGGAGGATCTGGGCTTGTAATCTCACTTTGCTGATGCAGAGGGATAAAGAAAGATGAGGCCAGCATAACAAAAAAGCCAAAGGGACGAAAATTGAATGAATTATAAAAAAAAAATAAATAAGAGTTGGAGAAACCTCACATCTGCCTCAGGTAACAAAGTGATCTGTGCATAGACCTCGTCTGTCTCGGGCTCAGCCTACACTCAAGGTAAATGTACTTATAACAATCATAGGAAAATTCCAATTTCCCAAATGCATGAAAAACAAGCAGAAGTAAGATCAATATGAGTGAGGATAATGACAATAATGGCATGCTCACCCGAAGCTGGACATTGACAACTTTACAGAGAATTTTAGATGGGAGGTTGAATGAAGGCATATGCTGCTCTGAACCCTGATGCATAGAAGCTTCAAGCTGTAAAAGAGGAAGATACATGTTATGAAGGGAGATAGAAACAAAAAGACAATATTTTTCAGGGAAAAAAAAAGCCACAGTAACAGATAGTGGCTTGTGAAATAATTTAAAGAGTAGGAACCCATGCCCTCAAATTAATTTTACGAATCAAGAAATGAAAGCACCAACAGAAAAAAAATGAATGAATGAATTCTGTGCATAACAAAGTCCTGAAAACTGACAATGAGATATTCCAAAGACCAGTCACCACATTATGCGGATGTTATACGAAAATTAAATTTTAGTAAAATTTGTCTGATAAATTTTTTTTTACCATATATGCATGAAAAAAACAATTGGCCAGGATCTAAATAACCTAAAATTGAGCTTATATTGGCCCTTGACATAGTTTCATCCCTATAACACTGTAATCCAAAACAACAATCGAATGTTCCCTTATATCAACAATATGACCAAATGCTGAACTTCAAAATACCTGTTCCATATGACCTTGGGGAAAGTAATAAACCCGCTCCCCTTCCCAAGGAAGTGTGACAAGGGGGCCAGCACAAGCATGCCATAATTCCTTGTATAAGGCATCATTTGGAATCACTAGAAATAACCAAAGACACGTGCTTTAAGAATTGTTATCCCAATCCAAGAACACTTGCAAATTAGAGAGAGAAGCATGAAAAGTTTACAGTATAATACGACAATAATGTTGAAAATACAATGCAAACTGCATGTTACCATGATTTGTATCTGTGTACATGATTTCCATCACATGAAGTTATCAGATAATACTGAAAGGTTTCGCTCCATCCAACCCAACTCAAACCACATAAAATTCAAATCAACTCCCACATTAAGTTCCACGAATGAGCATATTAGAGATTATTTTTAAAGCCAATTTATTGCAAATTGGAGATTATGTCCACCAATGAACAATTTATTGCAAACAATACTATGATTATCATTCCAAAGTGTTCGTTAATCTCTAAACAAGTCAAATTTTTTACAATGTCTTGGATGTAAAAATCATATTCATCTTCCTACATGACCGCAATTAGGTTGATTTTTAAAATCTATAACATATCACATTCACATTCTACTCCACATGATATATTTGTTAAGATTCTCATTCACATGTCCTGGCTCACACACTGACCATTTGTACCAAATGTAAAGATGACTCGACAAACTTTTGACGGTTCGCTGACACAAATTTGTGTCTGAGCCACAATTTAGGTTGGATTTATTCGTGTAAAAAGTGGTCTACCCGTGAAACATTCTGCCTGGGGAGTACAATTGCAAAATATAACTTGTATGCTACGTTCTAAACATTTTCCATTCACTTTTATAAAGAGATTCTTCACGTAACTTCTCTTATCCCAATAAATATTGGAAAAAAAATGTGTTTTTTTTAGTAATAAGTATTCCCATTTAATTATTCCACATAAAAAATTAAAAAAATAAAATAAAATCAACAGTTAGGAAACATAAACAATGATCAACCAAAAACCTCACAATCCTGTTTTAGTTGCTGATATATTTAGTCGTTACAACCCAAGAGAAAAGGGTAAATATAACAAATTCCATTCAAAATATTATTTCAGAGAGGGAGGTGTGGGGGAATACCTGTCATATCTATTATAAGAAAGCATCATTTTGCAAATGCAAGTTAGTTAATAGCATAAAAGGAATATGGAAATATCATATAAAGCTAGTCAACAGTTCCTCCTAGTTATAATTTTACAACAAATCATGTACAATAGCCACCATGTAAAAGAACAAATAACTCAAACCTGCGCGGGGGCTGCCAGAGGAATGATTCACCGCAAATGCCATTAGAAACCCACACAAATCTTCAGCTGAGCACTAAATATATAAAACCCTGTGTTCAGAGATTGTTGCAAACCAGAAAATAATGACAGCATGAATTAATTTTCTAACCGAGTAAAACAAACCCATTGATCATCACGCATTTATTATCAGCCTCATTATTGGTTGTGTCGGAGTCATGCTATTAAATCCTAATTACTCAACTCTCTCTGCCAGTCCAGCTCTGCTGCGTCTCTCAAAATAGAGCACCATAATGAAAGCACAAAAGAGGTTGGGTTTTCAACTTTCGAAGTCGTTTTCTCAAGGAAAAATAGCACTCAATATTCAGCCAAATATGCACCGAACCTTACTCGGCGAACATTCCGGCAAGCAAAAAAAGATCCTTACCGTAAGAGGATCCATAACCTTTTCAACCAACAGATTTCATAGAAAGTTTCGTCACATGAAAAAAAGTAGAACAAAATGAAATATATAAGTGAGTAATTGAATGCCATGTGTGGTTGGTGGAAAGCTGAGGGAGAAAAAGGAAAATCGGCAATTAAGTGCGTCTCGAAATTCCGCCACAATTACGGATCCAAGAAAGAAAACGACTACCGCTTGGAGTGACGTTTGATCTGACTCTCGAGTTTCACCCAAAAAAGAGACCAAATTGAGTAACAAATTCCATTTTCTGTCGATTCAATCCATATTTCTCCCCCAACCAAACAGCGTCCCCAACCCCGATCTCGCAGATTCCAGCACACACACAAAGGAAAACCTAGGTACAAGTGCAGACGAGACACGCCGAAGCGGATAGCCAGATTAATAAAAGAAAATATAAGACTAAAGCAATATAGAGAGTGAGTATTACCTGAGAGTTTTAATCTCTCCTCCGGTTGGTACAAAAGTATAATGGAAAGCAAATAGGGCTACAGACAGAGAAATAGAGGTGTGACGAAGGAGAAGAACAAGGGATCGATAAGGTGGGTGTTTGGTTGAAGCCGACACCACACGGACCCTCTTTGTAAATTGTTTGCCTCTTTTTCAGTTCTCTTTCTCACGCGCGCGCGCACATACTCTCTCTCTCTCGTTTTTGGTTTTACTGTGTACATAAGTTCTCCCTATTCCAATGGACGGACGCGGACTGGCTTTTTTACACTGTTTTTTTATAAACAAAAGAAGACATAAGAAAAGGAATTAGGAGTAGAGAACAGCGACCCGGTCAGTGCTGGCTCCTGTATCCCCTACAACCTACACCCGCTGTCCCATTTTCAGACTCAATTATTAAATTATTCACTTTTTTTTTTTTATTTTAATAACCATTATTTTTTTTGATAAGTTTAACAACCATTATGCCCGATCATGCAGTCTAAATTCATCTCATTCAATTTTATTTAATTATTATAATTTTTAAAAAATTTTAAATAAAATATAATAAATAATTTAATTTTTTTAAATCTTAAAACAAAAATAATATTTTAATAATTCTTTATTCAATGTTTAATTTTCATTTCATCTCAACTTATTATCTAAACCTCTTTTAATCTATTTTTTTTTAATTTATTTATTTCTAACTCCTTCTTTATTAATTTTATTTTATTTTAAAAAATATTATTTATACTTACAATTTTATTTATATAAATTATATGTACTTATATGTCAGTTGTTATAAATTTTAAATTTAAATTTAAAAAAATAATAATAAAATAAAACCACTACACCCTATATATAATAATGTGAATACGTAAATATAGCACTACTCTCTATTTTATTGCATATTTTATTATTGAGTTTTGTTATTCATCATCTCTATACATTACAATTAATTTAATTTTTTTTATTTTTTATTTTATTTTTTTTAAATTAATTGAATTTTTTTATTTATTATTTATACACTGCGTATTTGGTAGGAATAAAAATTAAAAAATTATATATAATGAGTGATTAGAGGATTATGAATATAATTTTTCTCCTACTATTTTGTTTCCTCATAGACCCACTGATTTGTCTCCTTGTTGCCTTTTATTCCCTAAAACACTGTCAAAGTCTTTATGCTTGTAATGATTATCAAGTCTACCTCCTCCTCCTTTTATGGTCAAAGAAGCGACCATTTGAATACTTAAATACTTTAGTATAAATAGTTTAAGTTAAAATATTTTATTGAGTTTTAATAAATAATAGATAAATAATTGGATAAAAATATTATTAAGTTAAAAATTTATTTGAAATTTTTGTTTTAAAATTTGAGAAAGAAATATTTTTTTTGTATTAAGTAATATTATACTCTATATTCTCATTTTATTTTCATAATTTTATTGAGTAATTTTGAAAAAATATCCAATGATGATAAATATGTCACATTTTATATCATAGGATAACAATGGGATGGTAGTGTAATGTATAAAATTTTCCTTTTTATATCTTGTGTGAGAGTTTTAAAAAGTTATATTGACTAGGTAATAATTAAATAAAAAATTTGAAATTTTGAAATTAACAAATATTTGTATTTTAATTGTGTTGGAATGTTGAGATAAGTTGAAACAATTTGTGAAACCCTTAATTTCAAATATTCAATTTGTTTATCTAATCATTACATAATTATTATAATTTTCTGCTGATATTCTTTTGATCAATTGGCAACACTTTAGTCTCTCACTAAGAAAATCAATGATAAAAAAAAAAAAAATCTCAAACTTTCAAATAAAACACAAAAAACAATTCTATTTTTTCAAATTCTAAAATAAAAAGTATATTACAACAATATTTTAACTTTACAATATTTGTTATTCAATTTTTTTGCTCACATTTTCCAAAATTTTATAAAGCATTTTAGCTCAAATCATTTCAGGTATTATTCGCATATTTATAATTTCATTTTATCTCATATGTGTAACCAAACGAGACTAAGTGTTTTGTATTTTAGTGATGTTTGATAATGAAATATCTGAAAACAGTTGTGTTGCCGAATGGATCATAAGTTTTTACGAATTTATTTATATTGGATCAAGATAGAATATCCATTAAGGTCTGAATGAATAATGATATAAGATGAGATGACCTGTGAATAATAGTTAAACGGTTTGTGAATAAGAGTAAAACCGCTTGAGTTAATATGTTTTACGGGGTTTTAAAAAATGATTGAGAAGAAAATTGAATAAAAATATTATAAATTTAAAATATTATTAGAATATAATTTTTTAATATTACTGATGTTTTGACATTTGAAAAAGTTAAATTTATTTTTGTGTTTTGTTTTGAATTAGTCTGAGAAAGCTGTAATGATTTGATAAATAAGTTGAATATTTGAAATTAAACAGTGTTTACGTTTGTGGTGTTTGTATATTGAGATAATATAAAATGTCATGAGTTGAGATGATCTTGCTATTCAAACCAGACCTAAAAAAAAGATAAATGTTTTCTTCAATTCCCTAGCGAATAAAAAATATATATTTTCTTTTAAATTCACTTGATCAATGCCTGATAGAATCTCACCCACACGCGTGATATTATTTTATAAAATTATTCATTCGAGCTCAATTTTTTCTGGTTCGGTCTGAAACCCTAATGTTCGGTTCCGGGTTTATATATATATACCAAAAAAAAAAAAAAAAGTCTTCAGCCTTAAGTAAAATAAATATTAGATTTTTTTTTACATGCATTTAGTTAAAAAGGTTATTACATGTTTATAGTTTTATTTATTTTTTACATAAAATTCAGTTTCCCGTTTTAATAGATTTTTATTATTATAGACAATGTTGAATGCATTAGTATTATGATTTTCAACATGATTTCTTGAAAAAGTTGTAATCAAATATATGCTTTTATATATAAAAGAAATTAGATTCTCAACAACATTCTTTCCTTAAAAAAAAAAACTAATAAAATACAAGCTTCTAGATAAAAAAGAAAAAAAAAAAAAAAGCTTTTCAACATTATTTTTCATCGTAAAAAGTTGAATAACACGTAGGCTTTTGTAAAAAAATAAAAAATAAAATTCAGGTAGAGTCCAGGTTCTGGAGTCTGGACTCTAAAACCCTAATATGTGGGTTAAGATAATTATTTAAACCCCTGACCCTAAGTTCATAATTCTATAAGTTCAATACCCTAATTTGCATGCTGGATTTAAAATGACAATTTCATCGTTTTGTTTTGTTCTACGCTGGAATTATATATCCTCACAATCTTAATTTGTGCTTGGTACAAGATCAATCTTTTTCTAGTATTTTTTTTTTTTTTATTTATATTCAAACACAGAGGACGGGATTGGGACGATAGAAAACTAGCCCATATAGTATGCATAATATTATCGATTAGAGGGTAGAAAGAAAAATATACTTGAAACTCATATTTTTACACGTTAAAACACTCACACTAGTGATACGAAGGATGTGAAAATCCGACACAGTCAACTGATAAACAGTAATTTAAGATCTTTAAGCCCATTTTAGTTTTATATATAGTCTCAATTCATCTCATCTCAATATTTAAACACAATTTAAATACAAATACTTTTTCATTTTTAATTTTAAATTTGTTAATTTTTTTTTATCTAAATTAACTAATCATTACAACTTTCATAAACTTTCAAACAAAACACAAAAAATAATTCAAATTTCTAAATAACTAAATAAAAATAATAGTAAAAAATAATATTCTATTTTTATTTTTATTTTATAATAATTTTATTCAATTTTTTTCTCTTACTTTTCAAAATTTTATAAAACATATTAATTCAAAATATTTAACTATTATTTATAAATTATCTCAATACTATTTATATATTTCTCCTTCCATCTATATAACCATACCTTAGAATAAGAGTAATAATAAATATTATAATAATAAGAGCCGTGCTACTCATAAACTTTACATCTTGTATACTTACTTAAAAATATGTTATTTTATATTTTTATCCTATTTTATTAATAAATATATTTAAAATTATTTTTATTATATAGATAAAAAAATAAAATGACATATTTTTAAATTGATGACTTATTTCTAAACTTTTTCTAATAATAATAGTTGTTGGCAGTATCTTTCGGAACAAATGCACACTTTAATTGCGGGCGACTCGGGGAAAAAAAAAGGGGATGAATCGGATGATTTTGTTTCGAGTGTCCATTTGTCAGCCATTGTTGCTTCAGATGCTCTTTGAAAAGTGGCGCCTTTGCTTTCCATTCAAAACCTTCTTTAGAGAGCGAATCTGAGAGCGATAGAGAGCCTAAAAACCCTAAGTGGTGTCCGAGACAGAGAAAGAGAGGATGATATTGAGGACTCCGCCACCGAAGAAGCAACGGTCCGAAACGAGGGATCCGGGCAGCCTGTTGGCCGCCGCGTCAGACCTGCCTCTCGTTATCTACGAGGATCCTCCTTCAGCGGCGCCCCCTCCCCAGTCCTCCTCGGGCGAACACTTGCTCTGCACCTACCAATGTCGCCAAATGGTGACAATACCCATTTTTCTCCTTCAAGTCCATTCTGAATCATCGATATCGCATTACTTTAGCTCTCTTATTTTTCTATTTTCCTTAATTCTAGTATGTACATGTTGAGATTTTCAGCTAGAAGGCTACACGTTTTGGTGGACTTTTTTTTTAAGACTACTTGTTTTTTGTATTTATGTATGCCTGTACGCGCACATTTTTGCGTGTGTCTATAGTAAGAGTTCGATTGGGATAAATTACATCTAGCTGATATTACTTAACCAGCTTGGGTGTATATATTGTGTGCCGTATTCCGATTATTCAATATCAACAATGGCTCACGCAATTGGGTTTACGAACTTATTGCTCTTGTTATTGTAGGTTAAATCGGATTTCTTTGACGCCTTAAGCTGTGCAGAGAAGCAAGTTGACGACTACCAGTCTAGATCGAAGGCTTTGGAGGAGAATTTTAGCAAAGTTGGTAAGTTGAAGAAATCTTCCACTATATTTCTCAACATTTTCTACTTTGAAACCTGCATTTCCTAAAAAAAGTTGACCTAGTTGATTGCCTCAATTAAATTCTATCAGTCTTCGCGTTCCTTAAATTTCCACGTAGAGCTCCAGACTTCCATGTGGTTTTATTTCTATTTTTTATTTTCTTGTTTCAAGTATTAATCTCATAGTGCTCGAGAGGCTAGTAATCTTAGGAAGAGGATAGCAAATAGAATAATTTGTTTGGAATGATGTTTTCTAATTTATCATTATATGCTGTAACCTGAGTCCTGAGCAAATGCTTTATGAGTTTAATGGTATGACTTGCAGTCTTCTTTTTCGTTTTTTTTTTTAAATAGATATCACTGTATGCACCATTAAAATTCTTTGAATTGTCATTGAGAATTTGATGTAAGCTTCTCCATGCTTGCATGTACGCATATGTGAATACATGCATTCATACATAGATGTGTGTGTGTGTGTGTGTGTGTGTGTGTGTGTGTGTGTGTGTGTGTGGGATTGGTGTAAGCTTCTATCCTCTAATTCATTTATGATCCTAACAGAAGCTGAGAGGAAGCAAATTTCAGATCGATTCCTATATTCAGAACAAGAACTTGCTGCTGCAAAAGGGCGCGAACAGGCACTGCAAGAGCAGCTTTTGAAAGAGGTGAATGATTTTCAGGAGCGATTTAAAAAACAAATACAATCACACAGCGAACTTGAGGTATCCTTGTTCTCTTTTACTAACCTAATTTCATGCGATGAATTGATGAATCCATTTGGTTTCATGTGATTTTATTTTCTTGTCTCAAAGAATAAAAGTTCTAGTTTAATACTTTGGGTTGATTATAGGAAGGTGGTGAATGCTAAATGGGACCCCACATTATTTGGGATGGAGAAATTCTTTCCATTTATAATGATTCCAAGAGTTCCAATTGTAATAGTGATTGAATACACTAAACTATCATGCACATACGATGCTTTTGTATATGTCCCGTATACTTGGCCCTTTGTCTATTTTATGATCAATAAAATTTTGTTTATGAATAAAAAAACAATGATCGAATACTTTTGAAGAATATAACCCCTAGAGGTTGGCTCAAGTGGTAAAGGCTTTGGGTTTGAGGGTATGCTCCCCCAGATGTAAAGTTCAAATCCCATTGGGTGTAAAAAGTCTCTAGGGGTCATCGGACTGGGGATATTCCCATTGAATTACCTGAGGTACACTTGCAGGAAACTCCTTGCGGAAGGCTTGTGCATCCCCGGGATGAGTCGGGATGTTGTTCTTGGACATCCAGTGCCAAATAAAAAAAATACTTTTGGAGAATATACCTAGATGTGACTTGAGTTTTCCTTGAGTTGTTGCAAATGGCATAACAGGCAGTCTCAAGCACAACTGTGCAGTTTGAAATGTGTCACTTGTAATGAAATGACATGACAAAGATGTAAGGGATTTTAAGGTAGGGATTTCAATACCTCAAATTGAGTATAGGGAGGTTGTGAATTGGATCCCACATTGCTTGTGAAGGAGAAACTTCTGCCCTTTATAACAATTCCAAGGGCTCCAATCGAAATATTGATTGGTTCTTTTGAAATATAGACCGTGATGTAGTTTGAGTTTTCTTTGGATTGTTATATCTGGTCCACTAATTACCATGATAATTGTTTGTTTCATTTGTTGGCGTGAATACTGAATGCTAATATTACTAAATTTAAATCCATATCCTAACAATTCAAATATTTCTGCAAATGGCTATATATACTTATGTGTTCTTTGATTTTTTGGTTCATTCTAGCTTCAAGGACAAACTTCTTCTAGCGTGAAAATCTACCCCACAATGGGGAAAGTTCATTATTTGATTAGAGAGTGAATCTTATTAATAGCGCATGTGAGTGCAACCCACATGCTTTTCCATTGGTCCATGCCCATGGAAAAGAATGCTAACCTTGAAGGAGCGTTGTTCCTCCATATGCTTTTCCATGGGCATGGACCTCCAACTTGAGGGTTGAACACATTGTAGAAGGATTTAACCTTGAAGGATCGGTTCTTTCAAGGAATCCAACGAATTTTATCCTCCCCCCTCCTTTTACCCTTGTAAAATATACTCAGTGAAATATTGATGAGAGCCGCCAACTCCAATCATGTGCTAATGTGATAAAGAGTAACGTTCTCTTGTTGTCTGTTGTTAGAAAACTGCATATGGTGGTGCATGTTTATGATGGTTCCAATATGGAAGATGGTTCTAGTATGTTGGTTACTCTTAGATTGCATCAATATGGAAGATGGTTCCAATATGTTTATGTTGGTGTATTCAAAAGAAGAGGAATGAAAGAAGTTTTGAAGATCAAGAGCGGTCAATGGATGAGCTTAAAAATTTATTTTTCAATACTTTCCCCGATTATTGCATTGTGATGTAGCCAAGAGCTTATGGAATGATACTCTTGCGAGAGTGGGACTCTTTTGAGTAATGCTAAGAATGATTGTTGACTTTTTGGCCAGTTGGCAAGGCATCCAGGGTAACTCTCAAATTGCAGCTATGTGGAAGATGATACTGACCTGCCTATGGTGGTGCATATGGATGGAGAGGAACGGTTGGAGTTTTGAGGATCGTGAATAGACAATGGATGAACTTAGAATTTTTTTTCTTCACACTTTATTTTATTGGTCGATTGTAATAGACTTTAATGGCATGAACGTACATGATTTTCTTGTAGCTTTAGACAGTCATGCCTAGGTGTGGCTCTTGTATATTTTCATTCTTATTTACTGATTAAAAAAAGTGTCAAGTTTGCTTGAATACCTCTCAAATGAGAGTTTCCGTATATTATATAAACTGCCAAGCCCAAATTACAGCCTACTAATCATCTGTAAAATAGGAAAGAATAAAGCAATACAAGAAAGGAAATAAAACTTAAGTTGGCGCCTATACACATAGATACAACTACTACTATTTACAGCCATATATATTTACTGCCATATATAGATATCATTGACATCCCCCCTCAAATTGATGTGGGTCGATCAAGAAGCATCAATTTGTCAATCATGAATTGATGACGGTGGCGAGACATAACCTTGGTAAAGATGTCAGCAATTTGGTGTTCGGTGGAAATGTGAGGAAGTGTAATCATATGACGATCAAATGCCTCACGAATGGAATGACAATCTACTTCAATGTGCTTGGTGCGCTCATGGAACACAGGATTGGCAGCAATTTGAATAGCACTGATGTTATCCGCATGAAGAGGAGTAGGAGTAAGTTGTGGAATACCACGTTCACTCATTAAGCTCCGAAGCCACACAATCTCGGAAAATGCTGATGACATAGCACGATACTCAAATTCGGTAGACGATTTGGATACTCGATCCTGCTTTTTACTTTTTCAAGAAATGAGAGCATTACCAAGAAACATGCATCAACCAGTAACTGAACGACGAGTATCCACACAACCAGCCCAATCAACATCATTGTAACCCATTAATTGTAAGGAATTCTCAGTAGAAAAGAATAACTCTCTACTAGATGTACCTTTGAGATAACGAATGATCCGTCGTACTGCTGCTGGATGAGATTAACGAGGAGCCTGCATAAACTGACTGACTTGCTGGACAACAAAGGAAATATCAGGTCGGGTAATAGTCAAGTAATTTAAACTCCCTACTAACTGCCGATACAGAGATGGATAAGATAATAAGTCGCCCTCATCCAGACAAAGCTTTAAATTGACTTCCAGAGGTGTAAGTATTGAGTTTCCAGATTGAAGCCCAACCAAGGTGAGAATCTCTTGGGTATACTTGTGCTGATGCAAAAGCATACCAGTGGGACAAGAATGTACCTTGAGACCAAGAAAATACTGAAGTGGGCCAAGGTCTTTCATACGAAAGGTAGTTTTGAGATGCTGTTGTAGTCGCTCAATTAGGTGAGAATCAGAACCTGTGATAACTATATCATTGACATATACTTAAAGAACAACAAGTCCAATGGCAGTTCGCTGAATAAAGAGAGAAGAATCAAACTGACTCTGAGTAAAATGAAAATCAAGAAGAGTGGTGCGAAACTTCTCAAACCATGCACGTGGTGCTCGCTTTAAGCCATACAAAGACCGCTTCAACTAACAAACCTCAGTGGAGGATGAACTGAACATACCAGGAGGAGGAGACATATGGATTTCTTCCTTCAAATCCCCATGTAATAACGCATTTTTCACATCCATCTGCCAAAGAGACCAGCCTTTGGAAGCAGCGATGGTGAGAAGAGTACGTACAATAGTCATCTTGGCAATGGGTGCAAAGGTCTCTTCATAATCAAGGCCATACTCTTGACAATTTCCAAGAGTCACTAAACGGGCCTTATATCTTTCAATAGTACCATCAGGCTGGAGTTTAATAGTATACACCCATTTGCAACCAATGAGTTTTACGCCATCAGGACATGGGACGATGTCCCAAGTTTGGTTATCCTGAAGAGCTTGAAGTTCATCTTGCATAGCTTGCCTCCAACAAGCTTGAGCAGTAGCCTGAAAATAAGACTTGGGCACAGAAGTAGTATCAAGAGTAGCCTAATGGGTAGTTTGTACGAATCCATACCTGTCTGGGGGACGTGAAACTCGAGATGATCATTGAGGTTCAGTTGGGATGGGATCAAATGTCGGTTCTGTGATAGGAAGGGGCAGCGAAGACTATGGACGGCGTCTTTGATACAGAAGCCTTGGCTTAAAACGTTCAAGAGTACAAGACACATCATCAAAAATAGGCAATTGAGCAGAAGTAGAATCATGTGAAACGCAAGATTGGAAGAAATATTGATTTTCAAAGAAAACCACATTTTGAGAGACACGAAGGGCTCGTTTGTTTTCAGAGATGAGATGATATGAGATGAGATTAAAGTTAAAAAGTTGAATAAAATATTGTTAGAATATATTTTTTAATATCATTTTTGTTTTAGGATTTGAAAAAGTTGAATTGTTTATTTTATTTTGTGTGGGGATTTGGGAAAGTTGTAATGATGAAGTGAGATGAGATGAGATGTTTCCTGAAAACAAACGAGGCCGAAGTTTGTGAGCATCCGCATCATAACACAAACCCTTTGTGAACATTACTATACCCAAGAAAAGCACACTGAGCAGCCTGAGCAGAAAGCTTGTGACGTTCAGTGGATGACAAGTGAACAAAACAAACACAACCAAATATATTAAGAGAATTATACTCAAGAACAACACCAAACAGACAAGAATATGGAGAGTCAAATTGTAAATTTGGAGAGGGTAAACGATTAATCAAATACACAGCTGTAGATAAGGCTTCTACCCAAAAACGAGGAGGCACAAAAGATTCAATCAACAAAGTACAAACAACATCCAAAAGATGACGATTCTTACGCTTAGCGACCCCATTCTGTTGAGGGGTGTAAGGATATGAGCACTGGGAGAGAATACCCTTAGTTTTGAGAAAATCCTGAAAATATGAGACATATATTCCCCCCCCCCCCCCCGCGAGTCAGAACGTAATGCTTTAATACAAGCAGAAAATTGAGTCTCAACAAACACAACAAAAGCTTGAAAAGTGGAAAACACATAAGCTTTTGATCGAAGAAAATATATCCAAGTAAAACGGCTATAGTCATCAATGAAGGTCACAAAATACTTGTACCGAGTATGTGAAAGAACGGGACTCACTCCCCAGACATCAGTATGAATTATCTCAAAACATGTAGAAGTGCGATTGCGATGTAAAGGAAAAGGTAAAGATTTGCTTTTACCAAGTTTACAAGAGCTACAATCAGAAGACACAATAGAAACGAAATTTTTATTCCCCAAATGACCTTGTTTCATAAGATGATTCAAAACAGAAGAATTGGGATGCCCCAATTTTTTATGCCAAACATCACTATTATTTGTAACAACAGTACAAGCAAAGGAATCAAAACTAGAAATGGAAAACTGAAGAGGAAATATACGTCCCACTTTAGGCCCATTTGCTATCACGTTCCCCGACACTTGATCCTGCTAAGAACAACCATTACAATCAAAATGAATCTCACAATTATTATCTACAAGCTGTCCAATAGAAATTAAATTTGTAGATAATTCTGGTGACACAAATACATTGTTGAAAGAGGATCCCTGAGTTCCAATTGCAGTCATATGATTGGAAGCCGCAGAGTCGACCAACCAAGGAGAGGTGAGGAAATTTTCCTTACCTTGAAGACCAAGCGCAGAGAAAGCGGAAACAATCAGCTATTGGACCATCTCTGGTGTAAGAGTTGATGAAGAACTAGCTGTAAGCCTGTAGGTGGTTGCCCCTGAGCAGAAACAAAGGGGACAACAGCTAAATTAGCCTGGGCAGCAGTAGGAAAATCCTAGGCCCTGTCGTTCTGAGGTTGCACGTGACAGTCTTTAATAATATGGCCCTCCTTTTTGCAATAATTGCAGAATTTTCTGCTGCAATGTTTGCAATATGCCTAAATTCCTTGCAACTATAGCACTGTATCTGTGTCTTGGATCTTCCTTTCCCTTGAGCAGCATATGCCACATTAACCATCTCAGTTGTCATAGTTTTGTGAGTGAGTCCATGTTGAGTAGCAAGACGCTGCTCTTCTCTCAATAATTCCCCCAAGCACACATCCGGGGAAGGAACAGGATTACGGTTTATCAAACCAGCTTGTGCAGTCTCAAACTCAGGTCTTAGTTTCATCAAGAATTGATCTCTTTGACTCTCAGCTTGAACAACTTGGAATGCTTCTAGGGCTTCCTTAGGAACTTTAGAATACACTATCCCAGAATATTCACTCCATAAATTCAGGAATCCAGCATAGAACTGTTCAATAGAGAGATTACCTTGTCTGTAGTTGGAAATCTCTAACTCAGCTTGAAATTTGCGTGCAGTTTGTCTTGATAATATACACGCCTAAAATAGTCCCACATCTCCTTAGCAGTAGTAAATGATCGAGGATTGTTGATCATATGTGGTTCAACGGAACTTAATAGCCAAGAAACAATCTTGGCATCCTTGCCGGACCAAGAACTAAGTTCTTTGAGATCAGTAGGGGCCACAGAAGACCCATCCAAGTGACCCCATAATTCATTTCCTTTCACAAACATTCGAAACTGAAATTATCAGCTTCCATAATTCTTTCCATCAAATCGAATGATTGAATTTTCACCCGACATAATGACCACAAAATCAAAAGGAGTGAAAAAAAAAAATTCGTTGCCGATAGATAACACAAAGAACACTGACCTGATATACTACCAGAAAATGCCAAAACCACTGCCAGAAAATACTACCAAAAAATGCACCGAAAACCTGAGAAAATCTCTCTGCAAAAGCCTACACAGAGAGCCCGAGAAGAGTGCAATGAAAGAGGCAAAAAAACCTCTAATGAAACAGAACTGCCGAAATTTCCAGTAGCCACTGACCCACTAACCGAAAGCTCCAAAACACTGCTCGGAAAAACAGAGAGTGCCGACAACTGTGTAGACAGAGTTGCCCAGAAAAAATTAACCCAGAAAGTGAAGGCAGAGAGTGCCGACACAAGCCAAAGAACCGAGATAAAACACTAGTCTGTGTCGATGGACCCAGAAAATTCTAGGGCTCTGGTACCATGTCAAGTTTGCTTGAATACCTCTCAAATGAGAGTTTCCGTATATTATATAAACTGCCAAGCCCTAATTCCAGCCTACTAATCATCTGTAAAATAGGAAAGAATAAAGCAATACAAGAAAGGAAATAAAACTTAAGTTGGCGCCTATACACATATATACAACTACTACTACTTACAGCCATATATATTTACTGCCATATATAGATATCATTGACAAAAAGGTGTTGCTCTTGTATATGTCCTGTATACTTGGGCTTTTGCCTATTCTTATAATCAAATAAGTCATGTTTACTGACCAACAAGAAAAAAATTAAAATTGCATATCTTTTGCTACCAAGGCCTCCTTACAACTAGAAATGCTGAATAAAACCTAGAACATATCTTCACAAAAAGCCTTAGCCTTCCTATTCAACGGCGCTATTAGAGAAGCAGCTTCCTCCGCACAAACATTATTTCAAATTTGGCTTCTACACAACCAATCGCCATATAGCCTCCCTATCTGTGTACCCTCAAAGTCATTTGCCCAAGAGAGCTTTGTATTGCATGATTAAATTTGTGACAATAAGTTGGACACCAAATTGAACAACTGCAAATTGCCCCTTAAGGATGACGTGCCACTTTGAGCTTTTTGAATTAACTGCGTGTCCAATAAAAGAACCTTTATTGAACTGCTTTTACAGTTTATCAATGGTTTTGCTGTCAGCGCCCCTTCTTATAAAGGAGGAAAAACCAAGCATGGCCTCATTTGGCAGTGCTATTTGTGGCATTTTTTTTACCATGTAAGATTAGTTTTATTAATAATGAAGATAAGAAACCTCTAGGGGTTGACTCAAGTGGTAAAGGCCTTGGTCTTGGTGGTATGCTCCCTCCAGGTCTAAGTTTTGAATCCTCTTGGGTGCAAACAATTTCTAGGAGTTATCGGACCGGGGGATTTTTCCCTTGAATTAACCGAGATGTACTTGCGGGAAACTTCTTGCCGAGGGCTTGTGCACCCATTGCTTGGATATGCTCAAATGTAGCTTGTCCGCACCTCCAATTCTTGCCGAGGGCCTGATGTTTGATTTAATCATGAGTGGCATCTCCAAATTAATTAATAAACCTTGTTTATTCTGTGATCTTGGTTGCTGGAGAACTCTGTCAAAACAGATCAGTTCTTGTATGCTTGAAATTTGTGTTGATATTGTGTTGTGCATGCTTGATGCTATGTGGGATGTGAGATGATAAGGTCTTTTCCAATTTTGGATCTTAGGTAAAGCTCCGCAATGAAATGAATCTTCGCTTGAAGGCTGATGCTTCAACAGCTTCAGCTGAAGAGAAAGCAAGCATTTTCGAGAGAAAACTGAGCAATCTTTCCGAAAGCATAGAGAAGGAGAAAAAACGTCTCCACAATGAGATCGAATTGCTGAAAAGAGATTCAAAACTTTCTGTTTCTAGAATAAGTTTAGATGTGAGTAGATATATTTGTCAATCTAATTTTCATGTGCAGTGTATGCAATCTACTGTTGTTTAATTTGCTAAATTTTGCTGTTCGAAGCTTGAAAGAATGGAATGCAGAGCTATCAATGCTGAGGAAGAATCAGGCCTTTTAAAAGAGCAGCTGGAAGATCTTAAGAAGCAACTCACTGAGGTTCTTGGCTCTTGTTCATTTGTTGATTCTTGGAGCTTACATACAATTTCTTTGTCCAACCATATATCTTATATTCATTACTTTATATCCCCTTATGATGCCAACACTCTTTAGGTTGTCGTTATACTATCCTCTATTTCTTGGATTTGGCTTTTGATGCCTTATCTTTGATTGTCTTTTCCAAAAGAAGTAAAAGGGAAGGGTTCTGCTTGGTGTTGGTTTTGAATTTTTGCTTGTATCAACTTGCATTAATAACAAGTGATTTTTCTAACAACCGTCTTAGACTTATTGACTAATGATACCCTCACTTGATCTATTCATTTTCTAAATGGAAGTTATTGTGTTTATTTTTCCAGTGCATGCATCAGAAGAGTGAAGTGGAGAAGAAATTATCAAGCTTCACATTTCAAGAAGCTTCTTCTACCGATAGTAATATTTTGGTTAAACATTTGCAAGAAGAGCTTAGGAACTACGTAAGTTTGGTTGATCATTCTTTATTACCACATATTTACCCCCTTCATGTTACAATGAATGTTCCTTGTAAGGTGACTTGTCGTCCACAAAGTTGATCCTTGCAATGATTTACCTCATTTAAGTGCTGATACATACAGATGCATATACATAATAAGATTTTTGCTGTCATCTACCATTTAAATTCGACTATTTTATTCCTGGTGGAGAATTCCATTGTTAGCAGTGTAGCCAGAGAAGGTACTTTTTGTGCTTTTGGCCGGCAGCGAGTAACAGTAGTCTGTCTCTTTTCCTTGAGCCTCTGTAAACTTAGGCTATGTCTTGTTGACACCTTCTTTTTAACAAGTAATTGTAAGTTTTATTGACAATAGCAGTAGGCATAGCTCAAGTACACGGGTTGTATACAAGAGAAACACTTAGTTATAATTTTTTTTGACGAGTTTGCCTGGCTATAATTTGAAACTGATACAAGGAAATGGTGACTTTAACTCAAAGACACTGATATTTAATACCATCTTTAGTACTTGACACAAAAGAAAACCTATATTGTATATTGTTTTTAGCTATTCATGTGCTTGCTTACCATTGGATTCAGATGCAAAATGGCTTTAATTTAAACCCTGCATATCATGTTTTGCTTTTGCTCTTAGCATACGTGTCCTAAAGGCATGGAAATGTCGCACTGTCTTCTTTATTTTTGAAAAAAAGATACTTTTAATTGGATGCCTTATTTTATCTTTGTTTATTTAATTTACATTCTTTTGTCATCATATTGTTTTATGAGCCCTTTCGTCACAGTTCTTTATTTATTTGCTTTGACTATGATTAGGAATCCGAAGTCAGAGAGGCAAGGAAGTTGAGATCATCTCGTGAAAACATTGAATTATTGAAGGAGAAATTATCGGAAGAGAAGGGCCGCAGAGAGAGGGCAGAGGGAGAGTTATCTAAATTACATGAATTCCAGATGAGTATGAAGAAGCTGGAGGATGAATTGTCATCTTGGAAGTTGATGATCAAAGAAATTCCTGGTGTGTCATGTTCCGAGGATATACCTGTTAAATTTGCAGCTTTGCAAAAGTGAGTACATTTATTTCACTACTGTTGGCTTTATAACTGGGACCACTTCTTCACAGTCACCAGGAAACAAATTCAATACCCTATACTTGAAAGACATGTTTTTTTCCAGTTATTTTATTTTTATATATTTTATTGTTTTTATTTTAATTTTTTGGCATGGATGAACTCCTTTACCATCTGTACAAGTAATGCAACTTTTGGTGATTGAAAATGAACATGTGCTGTAACACCAAAACTTCATCAGATCTTTGCCTTACTGGGTCCATTTGTCATTACTCTTCACTTTTGGTCTGAGTTTTTAGAGACTAAGGGGACATTTGGACACAGATATGGGACACAAAATTCTCAAAACTTCTCATAATTTCATTCCCAAATATCACTCAAACACAAAACACTTCAATTTCAAATTTCCAACTTTTTCATCTAATTATTATCTAAACACAAAAACCAATACAACTTTTACAAACTTCAAAACAAAATACAAAAATCCATACAACTTTTACAAACTTTAAGGCAAAAATAATATTGAAACAACTTTTTAATTTTATAATATTTTTATTGAACTTTTTCTCTCTCATTTCCCAAAATCCAATAAACATCTTAACTCAAACCATTTCATTACCATTCACAGAATTATGAGATACTCCAAGTGTCCAAACGAGCCCTAACATTTTGTATTGATATTCTAGATTTATTTTTTCTCGCAACTTCTAAATTATTTTTTAGTGCATTAAGTTGCGTGTTACCCCTCAACCCATACCCCTTTGCAGGGTGGATTGAGAACATATGATATGTACATGGCGTAGAAGTATCACTGGTATATGGCTTGGAGGAATTTATGAATTGAAAAATATAATACGAAATTGAGTTTGGAGTCTTTCTAGACTTTGTCTCCATAAATGGTTTATTATATTTTTTGGAATGAAACTTGAATGGTTTATAATATCACAAGATAAGTGAGAAATTATATATTGTCTTTGCATTCATTATCATTTTAAATGAGGGGGATTGCTGTTGATATGACATACATTGAAAGAGAGAGGAGTGTAGGGCTTTGGACACCTAGAATATCTTAGAATATTTGTGAATAGTATTGAAATGATTTGAGTTAAGATATTTTATTGGTTTTGAGAAAGGAGAGAAAAATTTGAATAAAAATATTATAAAGTTAAAAAATGAATATAATTTTTAATATAATTTTTGTTTTGAAATTTGAAAAAATTCTATTTTTTGTGTGTTTTGTTTAGAAATTTGAGAAAGTTGTATTGATTAGATAATGATTAGATGAAAAAGTCAAAGATTTGAAATTGAAAAGTGTTTTGTGTTTGAGTGATGTTTATGAAGGAAATATCTTAGAATATTTGAGAAATATCTCAGTGTCCGAACTAGCCCTTAAATTATTTTCATTCACTATGCTAATGTTGGCAAGTGGTACTATGCTTTCTGGGTGAGCTGGTTAGTCTTTAGAGGGCTGCAATAAGGTCCAAATATGGAAGCAATGGTAGATGGAGAATTGTGTTTTACATTACTTCTATAAAACTAAAGTATTTGGAGCAAAAATAAATTTTATGTAATCACTGACTTTTACTGGAGATCTAAAGCTTTTTTAATGGTAATGGTTTTTATGGAGAGCATAAATGGTAGGTTTACACTAGTGCCTAGTGGTTACTTCATGTGTACACCTTTTACTACCAATAAAGTTTTACTCTCACTTATAAAAAATGGTATTTCATTTTTTTTATAAGTAAAAATCGAAGCGATACAGGGCACAAAAAATGGTATTTCATTTGTGATTTATGGATTAAAACCTTTCTTCTTTATGTTAAAACTTATGAAAAACAAAATGCCAATTGTTGAAAAGCTTAACTGTAAAAGGGAAAAGGATTCTTGAGAGCAATTGAATGGAAGAAAAAAAGTTTGTGTTGCATCTTGATTGTGCAGAATGGTGGAACAGGTGCAATACATCCAACCATTAAAGATTTTAGATTAGGTTGATGGTGTTGATAACTGATGGGTATTTTGTATATTTCTTTTTTGTAAGTAAACGATTGTATTAATAAGAATAGGCATAGCCCAAGTACACAAGATGATATACCTGAGGTAACACATGTCTAGGAAGAAGAAATGGAAATAAGAAAATCATGAAAATCAAGGCCATTGAAATCTATAGCTTTGGCCCATAGAAATAAAGTTCTTACGAAAAGTAATTTAAGCTCCGCTAATGAACGTTCCTTGTCTTCAAACGTCCGGTTATTACACTCTTGCCATAAGCACCACATAATACACGTAGGATCCATCTTCCACACAATTGTGATTTGTGGAATACCGCTTAGATTTGCCCAACTGGCCAAAAGCTCAAGCATTGTAGTAGGCATAACCAAGGCAAGCTCTAACCCTCTGAATACATCTTCCCATAAGGCTCTAGCAACCTCACAATTCAGTAGAAGATGATCTATTGTGTCACCACTTTTTTTGCACATACATCACCATTCCACCATAATCACCCTGCGTTTCTGTAAGTTATCCATTGGCAAAATCTTACCTAGAGAAGCTGTCCATGCAAAAAATCCTGCTTTGGGAGGCACCTTATTTTTACAAATCCTTCTCTATGGAAAGTGATTGTTTTGCGATTGTGTGAGAGACTTATAGAAAGAGTGAATCGTTGGTCTTTGGAGCCGATTTATGTTTCGTATGCCAATAGGAATCTATGGATCTGATACCGTTGGTCTATGGAGCCGATTTATGCGATTACATTTTTCTCAATATGTTACTTCTAAAAAAAAAAAAAAAAAGGAGCGAATCGAGAATGTACATTTTCCCGCGGGTACCCACCACAATGTGTTAGATCCTTGAGGGATCAGTCTCATGGAGTGCAAGAGTCTAAAAAAATCCCCCAAAGCTGTCAACTTCCCAATCTTCCATTGGACTAGGTCACCAAATATCTCCATGAAGTCAGCCATTGAAGCTTTTTTTTCACATGCAATCCTGAAAACTAAAGGGAATGAGTCCCTAAGGGTGTTATCTCCACACCATAAGTCATACCAGAGTTTTATTCTAGAGCCATCTCCCAACACAAGTCTAGTGCGACGAGCAAAAACCCCCCACCCTCATTTAATGTGCTTCTATACTCCCACTCCATACGCCCCACGTACCTTCCTAGTGCTCCAACCCCCCCACAAGCCTCCATACTTGAAGTCAATTACTGACTTCCGTAAAGTTTCTGGTTCCATATTATATCGTCACAACCATTTTCCAAGTAGGGCCCGATTGAAAACCCTTCGATTTCTAATTCCAAGTCCACCAAAAGAGATTAAGGAGCATACCTTATCACACTTAATCAGATGGAATTTGAATATATCCCCTAGACCACTCCAAAAGAAATCGCGATTAAGTTTCTCAATGCGGGTTGCCACACTCGTTGGAATTGGGAATAAAGATAGGAAATAAGTTGGTAAATTTGATAGAGTGCTCTTGATTAACCTTTCAACAAATACAATATTTTTCAACCTGCTAATCTACGTTCAATTTTCTCAATTATTGTATCCCAGACAAATTTAGGGGTTGTTTGGAAGATGGGATGGTTTCATCTCATCTCATCTCATTTCATTTTCTTCTCAAACATCGTTCAAACACAAACATTTTTCAATTTCAAATTTTTCATCTAATCATTACAAATTTTTCAAATTTCCAAACAAAATACAAAAAACACTTTAACTTTTTCAAATCCCAGAACAAAAATAATTTTAAAGAATTATATTCTAACAATATTTTAACTTTATAATTTCAAATCTCAGAACCCCATAAAGCATTATAACTAAAACCATTTTACTATTATTCACAGATTTCTCACCTCATCCCATTCCCCAAGCATCCCCTTAGCCCTTAAGGCAACACCCAAAGGAAGACCAAGGTAATTCATGGGAAGAGAGGAAACCTGACATCCAAGAGTGTTAGCCAACAACCGGATGTTGTGAACGTTACCAACTGGGTATTCTGTATATTAATTTCTTTGTTTAAGTGTTTGAAGATATTGGCTTAGGTCTTGGCAGGCTGAGTGCAGAAAATGATTCATAGAGCTAACCCCTTTTAATTGGGAACCAAGCTCACTTTAAGTTAGTTTTTAGTAGTGGCTTAGGTAGATCTTTAGTTGAGTTTAACGGATGCTGTTTGTTACCATTGTACTTTTTTCTCTGGTGGTGTATTTAATTATAGAAGAAATGCCATGTAATGCTATTCCTTTTCCCGTGGCTCAGGGCTCATGCAAAGAGGGTAATTTGTTGACATTTTAAGGGTGGGGCAACAGATTTCTACTGGTATATAATATAGCTCCTACACTTATGGATGTATAATCCAGCCCTTGCAATCTATTAAAGTTTGGGTTTGAATAAATTGGTCCTGCTTGCAAGCTTCTCCCTCTACATCACGGTTAATTTTCTGAGTTTCCAAACTTCCTTATGGCAGTAATGCCCTCTTCTCTGTCACTCTTGCAGCCATACACACGCCGAAGCCGTTTTTTTAAAACTCTCAGATCCGGTACACACTTGCATAAAGACCGAATATGTGGATGTTCCTTCGAAGTATACAATTTTGCTTATGTGTGTGTGTGTGTATACCGAGGGTTGAATGGGATATTTCCTTAATGAAGCTAGTACATATTCTTGATTAAGCACTGTAATTTTTGGTATGCGTGACCATTTGATGCAGAGAGGTGATCGATTGCATGATGAAGGAGGGAGATGCAAATGCCCGCTTAAAACAAATGGAGGTGGCTCTTGATGCTGCGCAAAGTGGAAAGCACATTGCTGAAACTGAGGCTGCATTTGCCAAAGAGAAAGCAGAAGAATCAAAATCAGAGGTTAAGCAGGTTGAAGTGATGGTAAGTGCTTGCTTAAATAGTTTTGTGGAAAGTAATAAGATCATAGTTAACAAGTGACTGGTGCTACACTCAACTGTAGCAGAGGACCCAGGGTTAAAGCTAGTGGAAATGATGTTATGCTCCTATTTACCTGCCATAGTTAGTTGCATTCACTTACCTGAAGGAACCTCTAGGAATTGGCTTGGTCTTGGTGGTATGCTCCCTTCAGGTCTAAGGTTTCAATCCTCTTGGGTGCAAACAATTTCTAGGGTTCATCGGACTGGAGGAACTTCTCCTTGAATTACCTGAGGTGCACTTGCGGGAAACTTTTTGCCGTGGGCCTGGCACCCCTGGGATTAGTTAGGACTTTGTTCTCGGACACCTAGTGCCAATAAAAAAAAAATTGCCAGAAGGCATATGAGAACCTGTTTTGGTAATTGATGTTTCTTCTTTGTCTATAATGGCTCCTGTTAACCTCGTGTACTTGGGTTGCACACCAAAGGCAATGGAAAAGCTTTTGGCATGTAAAGGTATCAAACTTGTTGATATTTTTACCTTCTTTTTCGTTTTTCTTTTCTAGGCAACTAAGGTTAGGGGGATTTGACTTCGAACCCCACACTGTCTCATACATGGGACAGGTGGAGATGCCATTAGCCAAATTGCTACATTTATATTCTTTTTATTGATGTGAAGGTGACATGCTTATTTCTTTGAGATGATAATTGACCCACACTGATGTTAACTGTGAATTCTGTTATATGAGTATTGTTCTGAATAGATGTGTCTATATAATATAAAATCTTGGGTTCAGGCATTTGCAAACTTTCGTTTATTTATTTTTCCTCTTTCAAATGTTTGTACTAAAATATTTTATTGTGTATTGTAGCTTTCCATGATTACCGAAGAAAGAGATAAATTGAGAGATCTTGTCAATGAATGCAAAAGGCTAAGGAACGATGAGCAAGGAGATGAAACAGTCAGTGGGACGCTTATTCAGGTTATAATATATTTCCTTGTGTACTTCATTTGTTCTTTAATTCATACGATCATAGTGGTCTTTGTTTGTGACTTTGTTGGTGCGTGCAGGAGCTTGAATCATCTCTTGCAAAGAAAGAATCATGTATTAAAGGACTAGAGAGTAGTTTACATGAACAGAAGAAAGTCAATACTCGTCAATCTGAGGAGATAAAGTTGCTCAATGAGAGGTTAAATAACGAGGCAAGAAGAATAAAGTCACTGGAGAGAGAGAGTGATCGGCTTCGTTCAGAGATTTCCCTATTGGAGTCAAAGGTAGGTGCCAAAGACATTATGGGGATTACTAATATAAGCTTTCCTACCCATTCATGATTCATTAATTCATAGTTGATAAATAATAAGCCAGTCCTTGGAATTGAGTTGGATATGATGTTGTTTTTGCAATTTGTTTTTGATAAATAAAACACAAATTTATTGAATCAAGTAAATAGGTGTAGCCCAAATACATAGGAAGAATACAAGAGAGAAAACCTAGTTACAAGTTAGGAACTAGAAATAAATACAAGAAATTCATGAAAACTAGCCCCATTGAAATCAATAGCTGTAACTCCTCAATGGAAGGCCCAAATCACATGGCCTATACTCCAAAAGGACCAGTCAATGATACAATTGGAGCTCCATTAGAATCTTATAAAGAGCAAGAACTTCTCATTCGTAAGCAATGTGAGATCCCATACACCACCTATCCTTATCCTTATCGTATTGGGGTATCACAATAACAGTAGCCCATAAAAATAAGGTATTGAAAAGAATTTTTCTGGGTTCATTCAAAGAGTGTTCCAGATCTACAAAGCCCCGACCATTCCTCAAGTCAAATGCACCACCACATAAGACGTAACAGGATCATTTTCCACATTATAGCGATTTGGGGGTTACCGTGAAGACCTCGCCAACTAGCAAGAAAATCCACTACCCTTCTAGGCATTCCCCATGCAAGTTCGGTTTTGCTGAAAATATTATCCCACAAGGAAGTAATAAATGTTCCACAATTTAACCACTTTTTTACACACATAGCACCTATCAATAACATTAGGCCCATGCTTCCTCATATTATCCATGGTCAGAATTGTTTTTGCAATTCAATGGAGATATTCACACCTTGCATTGTAGACGGCTGAAGATCTCTTCTCAATTCCTTAGCTGTCTTCTTTTTTTATGGTAATATCAATCGGGACTCTATGGTTAGTCTGCTGGTGGTTGCTCTTGCTCGATAGAGTAGTTAGTGATATGTACCTACTTTGGAGTATGTGGTCGTTCATCGGGTTTTTAAAATACTGTGTTACTACTGTCTTAAAATTTTGGATGACCGTCAAAGGTTCTAGTATGATACAGCCTGATGCTTATATTACTTGTTCTTTATGCTCCCTAATTTTTTATATCAATAATTTGACGACTCAAGAAGTTTAAATTGGACATGCTCAGTTACTTTTTTGTGTTATTGTTGACAACTTTTTGTTGCTTTTAAATCTGCAGTTGGGTCATGGTGATTATTCTTCTGCAAATACAAAAGTCTTGAGGATGGTAAATACTCTTGCAGTTGATAATGAGGCTAAACAAACCATAGAGGCATTACAGACTGAGTTACAGAAGACAAAGGAGAAGTTACAAGCCGTTGAAGAATTGAGAAGTCAGTCAGGTATAAAAGCATCGTTATCAAGTTTGTCATTTATGTTTGTGCATCTCTTTTCTTTTTGGGACCCTTATTGTATAAGCTTTTGCGTGCAAGGTAACTGATGCTGAGGTTATTATGAGTATTTTCGAGATTTCATTTGTTGTTGCTATTTAATCTGAGTTTTTTTTTGGCATATACAAAATAAAGGTGTTGCTGTATTGAAATTAGTCTAGGGCCATAAATCCTTGCATTGTGGATGAGTTGAGGTATGCTGAGAACAAAAAGCCAACAAGTTAGCAAAGGTTGTTACTGTATCTTTCTGTCCTTTGTCAAACCACACAAAACTGTTGGTCCCCTCCCACTCTTTGCTCCAAACCATCTAATTAGCTTTCCCGATACCAAAAGTGGAGGTATTGATAGACTGAAATATGTTACTCCAATACTGTTCAAGCTATATGAGATTTTGAAACTGCGTTTGCCTTGTTGGCAGTGGTGAAGCTTGCTGCTGTATATTATGGGATTGCTTCTATATACTTTGAAGAAACACAACTTGAATGCTGATAGGAATTCAGAAAAACGCCTCATTTGGTTAAATGAGATGAGATAAAAGTTGAAAGTTGAATAAAATATTGTTAGAAAATAATTTTTTAATATTATTTTTGTTTTGGGATTTGAAAAAATTAAATTGTTTATTATATTGTGTGTGGGAGTTTGAAAAAGTTGTAATGATTATATGATATGAGATGGTTTGGTTTGTATAACCAAACCAGGCCTAGGCCTTTGTGCTTGTATACATCCTGTATACTCAGTCCTAGCCTTTGTGCTCTTCAATAAAAGTGTTGATACCACTAAAAAAAAGAAAAGTATGTCTAATAAATACTCATTGGTTACTTCATTGATTTCGTAGTTATTTTCTTAATTTTTTTTTAGACCATTACACAATGAGTTCATTTCTTTTCCTCGTTCCATATTTAAATTATTCAGGTGATGCTGGGAAACTGGTGGATTCCTACATATCTGGGAAGGTAGCACAGTTAAAAGAACAAATTGCGACTCTTGAAAAACGTGAAGAGAGGTAAATACTATGAGAAAATATATTTTTATGCGGCAGTGTTGGAACATGAGCTATTCCAAACATTTGAACATACCTGTGGAACAGATACAAGACTGTTTTTGCCGATAGGATTTCAGTTTTCAGGAGGGCATGTTGTGAACTTTTTGGTTACAAGGTATGTTATTTACTTCTCATTTTGCTTTATGTTTTCTCGTGATGTTACGATGTTGCCTCCCTTTTTTTGTTGTGTTGTAATTGTCTGTTATAGTGGGTGCAAGTTGTGATTTGGGATTGGTCAGCCTAAAAGCGAAACCGACTAGATTATCTCGGTGTGCTTTGTTTGGTTATGAAGAGTTCTAGATTTGGTTCTCGGGTGAACACATGAACTGATAAAGGCCAGGTTCTTTCTGGGTTATTGGTGCTCTTTTCCCTGACCTGATTCAAGAAACAAACATGGTTTTTATTTTTTTATTTTTTTTAATATATTTTTTTTAAAGGAAACAAACATGTGTAAAGTAGATATGATCGTATAGTGGAATGTAGGGTCTCCTGTGGTCGAATTTTTCTTTTCTTTTTTTTTTTTGGGTCCTCAGACCTCTTTCTTTCTTCCGTGTGAGCCTTCATCATCTTTGTCTTCATCTTTTATTTCCAGACCACTCGAGGGGTTAGCATTTGCCCCCTTAGTTGATATGTCATGTTTGCAATTTTGGTTGTGTAACGTTGAAACAACATTAGAAGTTCCAGGATAACGTTGCCACAATTTGAAACATGGTGATGGAATCAAAATATTGTTGAAAGTTGGATGACCAAAAATGCACTTTATTCCTTCATTTTTAAACGTTTATAATGACTACTTTTTTTACTTTTCTTTTTGAAAACCTTTTTTTCTTATCTGAAAGATGAATTAATATAATCTGAATATATGTGGAACAGATTTTTTCTGAAAGGTAAAAGAATTTTAGGTTTGAAAATATGGTACAGAAAATGATTGTATATCACTTGGTAAACTTTTACTTGTGGGCACTGGAAAATGAACTTTTATTTATATTCCTTTTCTGTAGTTTCAAGCTCCCATGATCGAAATGTTACGACTCTTTTGTCTCCATAGTGACTAGCAAAAAATGCTCTGCAAGTTACTCTTTGGTATATACTAGCACAAATATTTAGATATATTCTTGTGTGCTTTATTCATGTCAATGTTCTTGCTTGACTAGGATAGAAGTTATCTTATGGTGAAATGTAAAAAATTTAAGCAGATCTTTGATGACGCTTTTGGCAGATTGTAATGGATGAACATCTGCGTGCTAATGGAATACCAGTCACACATTTTACTCTCCAGTCTATATATGCACAAGGCGATGATGAGAAACTTGAATTTGAATATGAATCGGGGAATACAATCATTTTGGTAAGATGATGTCTTCTGGGCATATGGGGGTGTGGTGTCTAATGTCCCACAAAAGCAACCATCAGCTCTTGGCCTTTCACTAATGCTATTACCATCTTGGAATGGATACCATAGATTATGTCCAGAAAAAAGGAGTCCTGTCTGTAGAAAATACTATATTTTTGCTTGCATTTAAACGTGGCAAATTGTATATTGCATAACATTTCAACTGAAAATATTTTTGTAAGGCTTTGTTTGGAACTTAAAATCATTTCAATTCATCTCAACTCATCATTACAACTTTTTCAAATTCCAACATAAAATATAATAAACAATTCAACTTTTTCAAATCCTAAAATAATAATAATATTAAAAAATAATATTATAATAATATTTTATCATTTCAACTCAACTCAGTTCAACATCCAAACACAGCCTAAGTTTTCATTTTTTGAAGTAGGCCTTCTTGTCAAAGGGAAGGAACAGTGCAAGCACATTCCCCCTCTCCAGTGTGTCAAAGTTTCATGTTGATATATATAATTTAAGTAGAAATTAGAAACTAATTTTTTTTCTTTAAATCTAACAGGCGAATGATTACACCTCTCAACCTGAGATATCCCATCAGGTACGAAGCATTTTGTTTCCTACAATTCTTATGAATATATGCTTCTCATTTCTCTCTTTGTTACACGGAGGCTCGTTTGGACACCTAGAATATCTCAGAATTATGTAAATAGTAGTGAAATGGTTTGGGTGAAGTTGTTTTATTGGGTTTTGGGAAATGAGAGAGAAAAAGTTGAATAAAAAGATTATAAAGTTATAAAATATTTGAATATAATTTTTTAATGTTATTTTTTTTTTTTGAAATTTGAAAAAGTTGTATTGCTTTTTGTGTTTTGTTTGGAAGTTTGGGAAAATTGTATTGAGTTTTGTGTTTGGATAAGGTAATGATTAATTGAAAAGGTTGAATATTTGAAATTGAAAAGTGTTTTGTATTTGAGTGATGTTTAGGAAGGAAATTATGAGAAGTTTGAGAATATATTAGAATATCTCATTACCCAAACAAGTGGGTGCCACACATGGGGGTATCCCCCAGTCATGGTATGTCTCTTAATTCACCCAAAAAAAATTGTAAATCGGATGGAAAATGTCAACACAAATACGAACGAGTTCTGGTGCTGAGTTAATGAATGAGTGAAAAGAACAATTCATTTGTATAGCTTGTCAAGATGATGTTAAGAAAAAGTGTAAATACAAACCATTTGGAGAATATATGCTCAGATGAATTGGAATGTTAGATATCTGCTTTGACTTCCCAGTAATATGATCTGTTTCATCTTGGATCTCCCTACGCACCGCTGCTGTTTAAGCAAACAGGGGACACGTCATACTTCTCACCCACAATGAACTGATTTTGGAAATGGATCACTCCAATGCAATGAGAGGTGTGTGAAATTTTATTTGACTGAATTGATGTGGAAACCGTCATTCTCCCTCAGCAACAGTTATAGTAGCTATGATTTTGAGGGGTTGGGTTTGCACAAAAAGCTTTTTACTTGAGCCTTCATTTGTTTGAGTGGCAAAATTTTGGTAATCGGAGAAAATACGTGAAGCCTCTTCCATTAGTTTTACTGAAAATATTTTTTTAGAACCAATTTCTATTTTAATATTTAGGGCTCGTTTGTTTTCAGAGATGAGATGAGATTAAAGTTAAAAAGTTAAATAAAATATTGTTAGAATATATTTTTTAATATTATTTTTGTTTTGGGATTTGAAAAAGTTGAATTGTTTATTTTATTTTGTGTGGGGATTTGAGAAAGTTGTAATGATGAAGTGAGATGAGATGAGATGTTTCTTGAAAACAAACGAGGCCTTAGTGTTTTCCCCTTTCACTTTGAATCAAAGGGAAGGAAGTGCTATCTGAAATATGTACTCTTGCTTCCATCTCTCCTGAACCCCAATTAGAAGATGAGTTATAGGAATTATTAGCTTTGGTTAATATGGTGTATAGTGGGTTGAGAGTTTTCTGTAGGCTACTCATTGTACTTGCAGTGGGTCAAGAGTTTTCTGTAGGCATCTCCTTGTACTTGGACTGCTGTCTTTTGCGCTTATAATGAAATTCATATTACTTATCAGAAAAAAAAGAGTTTTCTGTAGGCTTACAAATTATTCAAATGTATTTATTTATGGTCACAACTGTTGGTTGGTGTCTGATTTTTCATGTGGTTCTCTGCATTTTTTTTGTTTGGTTCAATCTTTGAAGCCTGCCTTCTTGCAGGTGGACATATTTATTAGGAAGTTGAACTCGATTCCAGCTTTCACTGCCAACTTAACTGTGGAGTCTTTTAACAGGCGAACCCTATCTTAAGAAGTTTTTTGGCCCAAATCTTGAACTTTAGATCTCTCCTGCAGATGAATCGCCAGACTTGTAGATTTTGCTACCTAGTCATATCTTTGTCTAGGTCATTCAACATATCCCAGAACAATCCCACATGTATGTTTGACGAAAGGTTCGTATGATGAAATAAATCGATCATGGGTTTTGCTTCATCTGCTTGTATTCTTATGAAGTGTATGCATCCTATAGACTTCATGGCATAAAATTCGGTGAGAATTCACCTCGGCAGTTGATAAATTGTAAATAACCTCTTGACCATTCAGGTGGACGCATAATTTTCCAAGTGTTGTAACGGTGGTATATGCTTTGTGTCACATTAGGTGCATGTTTCCTAATTTCCTGATGCTATGCAGGGTGGGAGATAGGTCAAGTACATTAACGCTTATTGTATTTTGCACGTTCAATTACATCTTGGATTTTCAATTATATCAATTAACTTGTTGGGTTTGTATTCTATTGGATTATCTAACTAAAATCTGACATATGGCAAGGTCATGGACTCACGCAGTTTAGAAGTTTAAAAATTATTACCAAAAAATAAAATAAAATAAAAAATTGAAGGCTGAAAAGAAGAAGAAGAAAATTGTAAGGTTTAATAGAAAGAAAAAGAAACAAAGGTGGCTGACCTAGCTAATTGGACAAAACGTACCCTAAATAGAAAGAAGAGGGCTGTGTGGAGTGTAAGAGTTGGATGGGATCATTGTGCTTTGTATGTTGGTTGTTCCATTCCTTGGATTCAGGTAAATCTTTCTTGTCATACTTTTATGCAGCAACAGTACCTCAAAAGTGGCAAAGATGTTTAGTTAGGCCATTGATTCTGTGTGATGATGTTTGAAAGCATTTGTTTTTTTGTAGGGAAAGTATGGCAGAGCGTGACTTTAGGATTCATTTCGAGGGTGGGGGCGGGCCCCTCTATCTATGGCGCCACGCCAGTCTAGTAACCATTGCTCCCTCGCCCTTTTCTAGGAAATTAACATAAAGAAAAGAAGAATAATTAATACAAGCAAAGCATCAGTTCAGTAGGTTTTTGGAAGCTAACAAGTTTGATCTAGATCTGAGGCTATCATTATGGGAATGACCATAAAAACCTCAAGCTGTGGAGATGTTAGCAATCAATCGGTTATATATATATATATATATATATATATATATATATATATATATATATAGGAAATAAGTGAGATTTGGGTGGTTTTAGATAAAGAATATAGGGCAGTGGAAATGCATTTTGGTGCCGTATTCTTCGCTGTCTACTGTAGTGTTGATTCAACAAAGTCTACCAACTCAAAGTAATGCATGTTGTAGTGCAAGTTTACCAACTCTCTCTCTCTCTCTCTCTCTCTGTGGAACCTTGGTTATTATTTTTGGGTCAGTACACCTAATTTAAAGATACTTTTATGTCTACTAAGTGGAAAATCTTCCATTTTCAACTCTTTCTTTTGAGGTAAGTCAATCATTCTCATTTCAAAAAAATTAAAAAAAAAAAAAAAAGGAGTCGATCATTCCATTTTCACCATATATATAATATTTGAAATTTCTTAACCGGCCTAAAGACTAATTAAATGTATCTGATCTCATGTGTGTGTTTGTGTATAACATCTATCTATCAGTAGTATCGTCATCCTTCTAATTAAATTAAAACTAGTACTATCAGTTACAGTCTCTATGGTGGCCCGGGAGTAGTAAAGTGGAGAGCTACAAACGTGTAGAAGTCTCTCATCATCTCATCAAAGCCTAAAGTTGAAGCCTACAAATTTGAATTGAAGAAGATTTGAGACCCAAGATTCGTCAACTTCATGAGCATCCATCGATCTTAAAATATATTAGACTTGTGTATATATATATTGATCTGTCTAATTAATTCATAGATCAGTGATCATAAGGATAAACCTCAATTTCTAAAATGGTCTAAAGTTTTTGTTAATGGTGCATTAGTTGTCATGTGAATGGTTGACCTAAACGAGAAACAGATCATCGATGGGAAGTGAGTGGCTGGAAAATTAAGCTCCACAAGAGAGAGAGAGAGAGAGAGAGAGAGAATTAATGGAGTTATAAGAACCCTTAATTTTGAGTACTACGTGCGGCTGCCCAAGTCCTTCGAAAGGAATGCCCTTTTGACTTAATATTAGTGATCAAGCGTTGAAGGGGCCGGCCGGGTGTCTGAAATTCATTAAAATCGTTTAATTGGTGCGTTGAATGAAACCCTTTTAAGTACTAGTCTTCGAACCCATTAAATTAAAGGTGCATATATATATATATATATATATCATATCACATGATATATGCATGGTTGAGTTTTGTCCAACAGCTTCAAGCTAAATTTGACTTTTTATAATTTTATATATTATATTTAGGTTGACGAAGGCTGATATGTCACAATATATATATATATATATATATATATTTATATATTTATATATATTTACAGACAACAAAGAGTTGGAGTGACGCATGCAGCATGTGTACCTCCAATATTAATAGAACTGCTACAGATCATTAATTAATTAATTATCCTATTCTATTCTATATTTATATATATATATATATATAGGGTCTTGCCGACATATATAAGCAATGGAGTCGATCTTCATATCATAATATATATATATATATATATATGTTCATTCTAAAAATCATGACAGCTAAAATATGTACATTTATAATTCTCGGAAGAAGAAGGAAAAAAAGAAAAATTCACAAGTTTTTACTGCGGGTGTCATGGCCATTAATTATAAGTATAAAGTAATTAGTGATAACATACATATATTAATATACCAACATCATTCTTCCATCTTCCCCGGCCTTTAACAATTAGAGTCGATCGAAGTTTGTGGAGTGGAAATAATAAATATATAATATGCCTAATGTGTTGGATATAATATATAAAAGTTTAATTCAGTCATGCATGCGTACGTAGTACTACTACTTCAAGCGGGTAATCCAAATTATAAATTTCAGTTCAACCTAATTAATTTTACAATATATATATATATATATATATATATATATATAATTTGCTCATGTCCATGGGATCGATCTCAATATTAATTTGTGCGTGTGTGTGTTTGTAGGTAGCTAGGGATCCACTTAGGATTCAAATGACGTACTTCTGTGGCCACTTTGTCTCCCGCTTTGTGCTGTTCACATCAACACTTTCCCAGCTTGTACCTTAAATTCAAAGCATAACAGATATCATATGCATATATATGTCTTATAAGTTAGAATGGGTCTTGATCAACTTTGACTTAATTCCTTGCCGACCAACCTATGTATTACTGCCACCTGTACATCCATATACAAATTAAGTGAATATACACTAATTAAGTAATCTTTCGATAAAAGGTGATTATGAAAACACAAAAACTAAAAGCTTAATTAATTAATTTGTTTTGTTTTTTACTGATCCCAGATAGATAGCTAGCTACCTATTTCATTTTCTCTTTACTAAATGCTGCATCATGCTTATGCAAAGGTAGCTAGAAAGGAAACGAACGTACTATGTGATGTAAGAAACGAGTAGATCGATCAAGGGATATATAATTTTTCTAGATAGAAATGGTGCCAATCAAATTATAAACTCGCGCGACGATCGAGGAGCTAGCGCGCGTCAAATAGAGATCAGAGTGCTACTACTGTATATGCACGAACGCGCATGTGCCAGCTTTGATCAGGATGGATCGGAGGCACATATATATGCATGTGACGACGCGCGTACTTAATTCACACAAGTATAAATTAATTAATTAATTATATATATATGGATTATTCATACTCATGTGCATTGGTGTTATAATTAATTAACTGTTTACTTTTTCATGGGATTTATAATATATTTAATTAGATTGCGTGCAAATTTGAGAATATTAATTATAATGCACTGCCTTAATTATAAGCTTGCATGTACATTAATTCATGAAACATATATAATTGATCATATATAAAAACCACACACGACCAAAAAGCAATGTGATAATATTGCAAAAAAAAAGCAAACTTTGAACATCATGATATATTTTTGTATATATATAATATAGTAGTACTACTCATGTAGAAGTTTTTAACATCGACCGACAGACAACCTTTTTGACTTTGTTTCCGGCTTGTCTTTATTTTCGCCCACACCAAACCATTACATTATAATGAGCACTTTCACGTACAGTGCATTGCACTATATATATATATATATATATATATATGCAAACCAATTCAAAAATCATGATCATTCATCATCTTTCACCATTAAGCTAGCGAGGGCAATATTCATGGCCAGATCGCACCTACCAATTAATTCCTACCGGCCTAACCTGATCCAACTTTTTCTATAAATCTATTTATTTATTTAAGTAATTTGTTACGGCCCATCCGTCCGAACGTACAACGACTCATGAATTTCCTGATCAATATTATTTTAGATTTTCAAATTATTAGCTAGCTAGTCAGCTTTGAATTTAGATCCCTTATATATCATGATTTCTAATAAAAAGTTATTCTGAATTATTTATTAATTCGAAACTGATTAATGGCTGGGATTTAATTAATTAAGGATCGAGTACTTGATCTATATATTAATTATATCCATCCAATTTAAAGTACTAGTACTAGCTCCAGTTATTGTAGTCTATTGATTACTCTATAGTACTTACACGCGTGAATCATGATCATAAATATATCAATATATATATATATATATCACTTTTTTAAGACCCTTTTAACATTTTCCATAAATGTTGTTCATATTTAATTCTTGTGACTATATATAAGTGTAGAGAATTATCATGCCAAACAATTATATATAATATTATGGCCCGTCCTACATATATATATATATATTAAACAAAGTATCGGTGAGCAGCAGTACTATTTTTGGATGTATTTACCTTCTAATTAGACAATAACGCAGATCGAGAATATTTTAGAATGTTATAAAATCAGTATATTTATAAATAATGATAACACATGCAAGGAGCTGATCAATGCATGTGGACTGAATTAAATATTATAGGGCTAGGTAGTGATAGAATCATTTGCCCAAAAGATCATTAATTGCGGAGATAAAACAAAAGGTTCTTAATTATCTATTATAAGTTTCATGTAGTACTCTTGATCACTTGAGTATTCGAAGAAGCTTTTTAATTTTATACATGCATGATTCTTAAAACTTAATTGATATCATGTGCTTCATACAGTTAACAACTACTATAGATCAATTAAACATTGAAATATATATATATATATATATATATAAGAACTCTTAAAGTCTAAATTATTTGAAAGTGGCAAATTATATAATTAGAGATATTAATTGCATCGATATTGCTATTGCGCGCGCTTAACAATATTTATAATGAAAAATTCTACTTAGTAGTCTGGCCTACATCATATACCTACTTTTATTTTTATCTTTTTTTTTTTTTTTACAACATATGTGTGATGTAGGACTACTGATCATGGAATTCTAAGAATTAAGCATCAACGTTAATTAGAATATAATTAATTAATTCTAAAGAACAATCTCTACAAGAAAAACGGATTTTGTGGCCATTTAATTGTGACGAAAAGACTATTTATGATCAAAACAGACTTATTTTGATTTTAAATAATCATTTCGTTAGAATTAACTGGTCACAAATAAGTAATTTTCTTGTAGTGAATCTTGTTGAGCATGCACCTAATAATTAACTAGATTTTTCACCCCAGCTTATGATCCGTTATATCAATATAATTTGTACGCTGGTGATCAGGAGAAACTTGACAAAATTTGCTCGAGTACTTGAGAGAGAGAGGTCAACCCGAGTGCGGCCCTCAAAATTAAGGCAGGCATGCATGCATGGGTTGGAAAAAAAAGGGAGGGGTCAAAATAGACAGGCCGTAATAAATAATTAAAAGAGCACTCTATTGATCATGTTTGGGAAGATTGATGGTTATGATGATCCGTCAAGGATCAGGAGCGCTAGCTGGCTAGAAGATGGCAGCTTAGATTACTATAAACAAGAGCAAAAATATTTCTTTAAAGGATAATATATATTTCCAAATTACATATTGATCATTATATATTAATGTGACAAATTGATCATCATGTGTTGTCATGTGATCCGTAGCTATAATTCTAGTGATAATTAATTTATAATTGTAATATTTAATCTAATAATTACCACAAAAAAATAAAATTAAATAAGAAAAGTAACTTAGAAATATATATATATATATAAATATGAAAGATCGATCAGAACGAAATATTAAGCTGATGTATCGATCGGTGCCTGTGGACCACCAAATTAGAAAGCCAGCCGGTTAATGGCCGAAAAGGCAACTCCACATGTCAACTATACGCACAGATGCTAACCCACACGCTTCATTTCGTCAGTGTGTAAATAGGTTTCAACATCACACGGAAAAGCACACCAACACCATCGCTTTTCTGGTGCAAGTGTTATCCACGTGAGCATTGTGCGTGAGGCCGTGTGGGTTTAGAATTTTCGCAGGAATTTTCATTTTGCACATAATCTGATGAGGGCCGGGGATATTGGCCACTTTATAAATCATGTAGATGGAACAACCCACCTCACTTGACTCAGAATTCAGCATATATAGAGTAAGAACAAAACCACAATTCCTACCCTTCTAGCTAGCAAATCCTATCACTCTCCTTTGATAGCTTTTGGCCGGAGAGAGAGAGAGAGAGAGAGAGAGAGGGGAGAGCATGGAAACGTCTGGAGTGGGTGAAGAGACCATGGTTGATTGGAGAGGGAGACTCTCCAGCCCTGGCAAACATGGTGGAAGAAGAGCTGCTGCTTTTGTGCTTGGTATATATCCCACTCTCTCTCTCTCAGTATGATAATATATTCCAGTACTACTGTTAAAACTTAAAAGTGATCGATCAAGTAGTAGTTCTAACCTTCCATGGCCATATATTGAACAATCTTTCTGATATCCGGTCACTTACTTACATAGTCTTCGATCAAATAGTACTACATGGTCGATTAGTACGTTGTGGTGTTTGAAATCTGGGTTGGTGGTCTTATAACTGATTAATGTCAGATGCTCATTTTCATGTATACTCATTTTGATCATGTGATCTCATGCTTTTCTATGGACGTGTATATATATACACACACACACACAGTACTTTAAAGTGGGCATATTGGATTGTATATTTTGTTCTTCTAACAATATTATCGGAGAAAAATTTTTGGTTTTGTATTTTATTTGACTAAATATATTATTGCTCTCTCTCTCCAGATCTCTCTAAATTTGCTTATGTACTTGTTATTGCAATGCCTTTTCACCATACAGTACTACATGTATGCGATTATTTTCAGGGCTGCAAGCTTTTGAGATAATGGCCATAGCTGCCGTTGGGAACAACCTAATAACATACTTGATTAACGAGATGCACTTCTCTTTATCCAAATCTGCCAACATAGTGACAAACTTTGTTGGAACTGTCTTTCTCCTGGCGCTCCTTGGCGGCTATCTTTCAGATTCTTATCTTGGGAGTTTCTGGACAATGCTCATCTTTGGTTTTATTGAACTTTCTGTAAGTGATCTTTATCTCATGCCAACTTTTCTTCTTCCTCGATCTCCACTTTTTGTCTCCCTCTCTAGCTTCCCATCAACCTGGCCGGACACAAACACAAGTAGCTGATCTAAGTTCAAAATCAGCAAATTACTTTCTGAAGGAAGCATAGATCAAAACTGCACGGCCCAACTACAATGATCACATCTAGATCAATAGGGTTGGGAGGACTGGGCTTGGTCTGGAGCTCACTGTTGATGACCCCTTTTTTTCCCTCTAAGGACATTTTGGTTATTGCACTACTATATATTTCCTTCCAATTTAAAAGGACAGTAGAATTTTGACTTGATAACAGTTTGTGAATAGTGTGTGTGTGTGAGAGAGAGAGAGAGAGAGCATGCTTTTACATGCTGAGTTTTTTGTTTCTTTTTGTTGGATTTGCAGGGTTTCATATTACTCTCAGTTCAGGCTCATCTTCCCAAGTTAAAGCCATCCCCGTGTAACATGCTATCTGATGGAGAAAACTGTTTGGAAGCAAAGGGCTTGAAAGCTTTGATATTCTTTGTAGCACTTTACTTGGTGGCATTAGGGAGTGGATGTGTTAAACCCAACATGATTGCTCATGGGGCAGACCAGTTCAACCAAGATAATCCCAAGCAATCCAAGAAGCTCTCCGCCTACTTCAATGCTGCCTATTTTGCATTCTCAGTAGGTGAACTTATTGCCCTAACAGTTCTTGTCTGGGTCCAAACTCATTCCGGGATGGATGTCGGCTTTGGAGTCTCGGCTGCTGCTATGGCCATGGGACTAATCAGTTTGGTTTCTGGTACTTTATATTACCGGAACAAGCCGCCTCAAGGAAGCCTTTTCACACCCTTTGCCCAAGTACGTAATATTTGGTCTTATATATCATCATGTGCTCTTTTCTGCTCTCCCATACGCAAGTCTTTTGTTTTTTCTCCTTTTAATTCTTTTTTATGTAGGCATCCTCTAATTAAAGTGATCTCCGTATATGCATGGTGACATGTATACGTAATTATTATAACCTCATGGTAGAGTACGTATGAGTATATTCGACTCCTTTTGATCTTCCTAATTGCATGCATGCATGCATGTCATGAAGATCATCGTGTGTGTATACATATATATGTATTTATCATTCCCATGAATATGTTTTATATCTAATTACAATGCTGACTGGGAAAGTATATATTATAAATTGTTTAGAGCGTATTTGCTAAATGTGCCAATTATAAGGAGTAGTACTTGTATTAATTTAGTGGTTTCTCATAATTAGAGAGAGAGAGAGAGAGAGAGAGAGAGAGAGAGAGAGAGAGATGAATAATAAAAGTGCTATAAATAATATGCATGCAAGCTCACATGGTCATCAAGGCTTATATATCCACATGCATTATGTCTTTACATACGTATATATCTGATCATTCAATATTTTACCGTTTCATTTTCCTCTTTAAAATTTGAAGTTTTGTGTTTGTCTGTTCTATAATGTTCCTTTTTCAGGTTTTTGTGGCTGCAATTTCGAAGAGAAAGCTGCAGGTTTGTCCATCTAACAGACAAATGCTTCACGGAAGCCAAAACAATGTGCCGAATAACGTTAGCTTGTCTAATTCTGACGCTGGCAGTAGTAGTGTCCTATTAATTCACACCGAAAAGTTCAGGTAATATATATATATATATATATTTAACTTCAAATTAGATGATCATATACATGTAATATTTCTTTCATGCTTCTTATTTTGTTGTTCCAGTACTAGTACAGCTTACGTCTATTGATCTGATGATCACGACTTTACTCTTCACAAACTTTCAAATCATAAACGAATTAATTTAATTAAATACGATAACATGATCAGTTAGGATAAGATGAGATCAGCATGCAGCATATATGCTTTTCAATCTGTCCATCAGTTCATTAATTGGAATATATATAATATAATATATATAGTCAAACTAGCTGGCTGCTAATATTTATAATTAATGACCGGATGCAAAAAAATATAAAAATAAATAAATTAATAATAATATATTTATGATCAGGTTCTTGGACAAGGCTTGCATCAAAATCCAGCACGATGGGGCTCATACAAAGGAAAGCCCATGGAGACTGTGCTCCGTTACGCAAGTGCAGCAAGTGAAAATTCTGATCTCAGTGGTTCCCATCTTTGCATGCACCATCGTTTTCAACACCATTTTAGCTCAACTCCAAACATTCTCAGTCCAACAAGGAAGTGCCATGGACACGCGTTTCGGAACATCCAGCTTCCATATCCCACCGGCTTCGCTTCAATCCATCCCATACATAATTCTCATCTTTGTAGTCCCTCTCTATGACACTTGCTTTGTCCCTTTTGCCAGAAAATTCACCGGCCACGACTCTGGAATCGCCCCCTTAAACCGAATAGGCTTTGGCCTCTTTTCTGTTACGTTTTCTATGATTTCGGCTGCCATAATGGAGAAAAAGAGAAGAGATGCTGCATTAAATTTTGACAAAACCTTATCCATTTTCTGGATAACTCCTCAGTTCTTAATCTTTGGACTATCGGAAATGTTTACGGCGGTCGGTCTCATTGAGTTCTTTTACAAACAACCCTTGAAAGGGATGCAAGCATTTTTAACAGCCATGACCTATTGCTCATACTCATTTGGGTTCTATCTAAGCTCCTTACTGGTTTCCCTGGTGAATAAGATCACGGCCTCAAGTACTACTTCCTCAAATGGTGGTTGGCTCCATGAAAATGATTTAAACAAGGACAGGCTAGACCTTTTCTACTGGCTATTGGCAGCCCTTAGCTTCCTCAACTTCCTCAACTATCTCTTTTGGTCTCGGTGGTTTTCTAAGAATTCTTCCTCGCCAATTAGCACAATACATGAACATGCGGCTCGTACTGCAAATCATGATCTTGATCATCGTCAGGCCGACTATAGTCACTGCAGTTTCGACTCTGAAAAAAACGTTGGAGCGCAAGCTAGCTGTTGATAATATATTTATATGCTTGGCTTTAATGATCATTATATATAAACAGGGATATATATGATCTAGAGGCTAGCTAGCTATATGCAGTATGGCTTTTGTAAATAAATTATAGAAAATGCATGCATGCATGCATTAATATTCTGTGCACCGATCGATCAAGAAGCTTGGTCAGATAGCTAGAGCTAGCTATATATATATATATGTATGTATGTATCTCAATCTTTTTTATGTTTTCTCAGTACTATATATATTACGGGGAATTAATGTCTAGTACTACTATACTCTCTACATCTTATTTCGTTATAATTAGAGATCACATACAATATGACATATATATATATATATATATATATATTCATGAAAATCTCAAGTCCCTAATTGCCATGATCACGATCATCATGAACTAAAGCATGCATAAAATTAGTGAGAAAATTAAAAGATACACTTTTTCAAGTGCATCGAGGACTTTTGAGTCGGTCCCAATTTCTTACAAGGAATTAATGTATCTAGCTAGCTAATCGGCCTATTGAGTATATATTGACTAACATATATATATATATACGCATTATATAATTATCTTTATATATGTATATTCTACTGGGTCTATCTTATATCCATCAATGTCATACCTTGCCCACATATATGTACGTACGTAGAACATAATGAAGCATACGTCTATATATGAATAAACCAAAAAATAAAAAGGTGATTTTGAGAGAGAGAGAGAGATCAGAGATATGCGATGTATTTATAAGAAAATGTACGTACTGGATCAGTTGTTCCCATTAATTTTCATGTGTATTCATTTTGTCAATTATAGATGATCATGCGCCTTTTAAAAGAAAGACATGTCTCAAACATCATGTCTTGATGCCAGGCCCCTTCTCCCCCAAGTACAGTACCAATGGCAGATCAGTGTACGTGATGATCAAATTGTTGGCTTAACGTCGGCATGGCCCCAGCCCCCCACTTCCACACTTCCACCCCAAAGCAAAACAGCTACTCATGATCGTGATGATCATGGCATAATATTAGAGTTCCGTCCACCTTCTAGCTAGTGCCCATGGGTGAATTTGATAATATAAGAAGAGCGCTAACTACAACAAAAATATTTTTTAAAAATAAACTCACAAACTTTATGTGATACGTTACATCTATTTTACAATAAAAATAATTTTATAATTTGATATATCACATCAAATTATACCGATTTGTGAGTTTATTTTTATAAAATAATCAATTTGTAGCTAAAGCATATATCACCAACTTGTAAATATCTAAATTTTTATGATTAACACCTTAATAACCGACCAATAACTATCTTCATGAACATTATGACCAGCAAAAAAATTGTCTATCACATTTGCCAATGGTAATAATTATTTTTAATTAATCTAAAACTTCAAATATGGAAAATAATATTTGCGCGGATAAAAACATTGAATGATGTACGGACAAAAGCACTAGTTAGGATTTTTCAGGCCTTTTTTGGATGGTGAGATGATTTTAACCCTCATCTCATTTCATCTGATCATCTCAACATTCAATTATCATTTAAATATAAATATTTTTAATTTCAAATTTTCAACCTTTCAACTTTTTCATCTAATCATTATCACTCTTCCAAAATTCCAAATAAAACATAAAAAGAAATTTATCTTTTTCAAATCTCAAAATCAAAAAATTATATTCTAACAATATTTTAACTTTATAATATTTTTATTCAACTCTTTATCTCCTATTTTTTAGAATCCCATAAAATATTTTAATAAAATTATTTCACTACCACTCACAAACTATTTCACTACTATTCATATATTTTTCATCTCATTTCAACATTCAAACAAGGTCTAGTCTTGTTTTAAACCCTATTTGGATGTTAATTGAGTTAGGATGAATTTAGTTTTTTATGAATAATAGTAAGTCGAGATGGTAGAGTAAGTTTTGTGGGGCCAATCTAGGATGAGTTTAGATGTATTTTGATGTTAAAATGAGTTTAGATGTATTTATGAGATGTTGAAAAAGGTTATGGCTCTCACGTGTAAAGAAATTTTGAATTGATATATGTTTAGTAATTTAAGAGTTGAGTGTTTAGATGTTAAACTCATCACAAAATTAGACTGAATTAAGTTGATTTTAGTTGAGTAAGTTTCAAACGGGATACACAAAACATCTCATCTCATCATTACAACTTTTTCAAATTCTCATACAAAAATATAATAAACAATTAAACTTTTTAAATTCTAAAATAAAAATAATACTAAAAAATTATATTCTAATAATATTTTATTTAACTTTTAACAAAATATCTCATCTCAGTTCATTTTATCTGAACTGTTTATCCAAATCCACGTGGAGTAGGACTCAAATATTCTAGTCCTAAATTTTTTCAGAACAGAGTACTGGGGATTTTTTTTTTCAAATGTTACATCGAATGTGAAACTTTTAGATAAAAATAAATTAATTTTGTTTCTAAATGGAATATTTTAAATAATAAAATAAAATCAATAACCGATTTTAACAAAAAGAAAATAAAAGTTTATTAGTTCGGGCCACGACCGGCCCGCAACGGTCTCCGTCTCTCCGTATGGAAAAGAAAGACGGGTGTTTTTGTTTTTTAATAATACAAGTTTTAAATTGATAAATTTTATATAAAATAATTATAAAAATAATTTTATTAATCAAGATTTGTATTTTTAAATTATATTTTTTACATCTATTTTTTTTTAGGAGGACTTTTATAAACTTGTAGAGATTCGTACAAATTTTTTCTTTTGACGGGCAGAAATAAAGGGTTTGTTAGATTTCTTGCGTTTGACCGGTTCCGGGTTCTCCTTTCAAATCAGGTCCCGTTCTCTTGTCTGAATGCTTAGACAGTTGATTGAGCGTGAGTGTTCTTGGTGTTCTTTGTAAGCTTGATATGAAAAAAAGCATATGATCATGTGAATTGAGATTTCCTTTCCTATATACTTGGGAGTTGTGGTTTTGGGGAGAGGTGGTGCATGTGGATTAGACATTGCGTCTGTATTGCTCGGTTTTCAGCTTTGTTAATGGAAATCCATGTGGTTTTTTCCATAGTTCTCATATCACACTAGATTGGTGGTTGGAGATGGCACTAGGATTAGTTTTTTTGCACGATTCATGGTGTAGTGGTACGCTTTCAAGGATGATTTCCCTAAGGTGTTAAGTATATGCACGAGCTAAGGATACTTTGTGGCGGACTGCATGGATATATCTGGTGATTCCATTCAGTGGAATTTCAGGGGACAGCCCTACCCCATTTCCTATACGTTTTCATCCCTAGGGAGGGCAGAAAATGGATCTCAAGTATTTTGTATGAGACCATAAGACTTTAACCACCTAAGTTAGCTGGCACCTTCCTTTTCGCCCATTCTTCCTTGACTATTACTTCTCCCTTTGCTTTTGTTAGCCTTCTTTTTTACTGTTTACATTTACATTGTATAGATTTTTTTTACTCAGTTAATGCAATTATGTATAAGTATTTTCCAAAAGCGACCATCATTACCACAACATAATCATCCCTTGCTTCTCTCTTGGTTTGTGATCTTTACTTTCTCGTAATACCATCTGCACTGTATCCATCTTGATAACTGCTTTACAACATCATTTCCACAATCGGCTTCACAACTTCTTTTTGTTTGCCCTACCTTTTTATAACTGAACATGTGGAAGGTGATAGCTGATATGCTCATAAGGTGACTTGGGCAGGCAAACCATTTTTTTCTTGTCTGATCCCCATTGTTTTAGTAGATATGACACAAAAACGAAGAAACGATGTAATGGAGGAAGAAAGGGTTTTGCAAATAAGTAGGACCTTCTCAAATAATGAAATGAAAACCCAACTGTGATAAAGATGGATAAGAAAAAAAAAAAGTGCAAAAGACGATACCTGTGCCATCTGCTAAAGCAACCATTTGCAAACAGGAGTCCTTTTTTTTTTTTTTTTTTTTAATAGATTTTGATTTTCTTTCGACCACTTCATACGAAGCCTATTCTAATCTTGTTGGTTTTTATCCTTTTGCCTGCAGTTTGTGAATCTTATTATTAAGATGATTTTTTGAATGAATTACAATCACATCGGCAGCAGCATTGGATATTGCTCATGGTTGTTAATTCCAGGTGGATCCTGCCAATGTCAGGCCAATTCAAGAAGGGGCTGTCAATGCTTTGGCTGAAGCTGAGAGAGTGGCTGAAGCTACCAAACAAGCTATCAAGCGTAAGATTGCGCTAGCTGCTTCCATGGACTTTCAGTCTCGGAGTTTACCAGCAAAGCTTCGTATAGAGCCCGATGACCCAGAAGATGTGGTAAGTTGTGCATGCTGCTTACGATTTAGCAATAATTGATATCTTTGGTACTGGAGTTGGCAATCATTTTTGCTTTAGTTTTTCTGGTGTTTGATAAGCCAAAAAAAAAAAAAAGAGCTTGTACTGTTACTTTAGTGAAATGCTAGACTTATTAAAATAAAAAAGTTAAGTGAAATGGTTAGGATTTCTACGACATTCATAGATTTGTTGCCAGCCCAGCTGTTATATTAGGATGCTGTGGTGATATACTTACTATCATATTTACAGAAAGCTGCAAAGCGTAAGAAGATACATGCGTTTAAGGTATCGTTTGGATTCGAAGATGAGTTGAGATGAGTTGAGATGTGTTATGAATAGTAATGAGATGAGTTGAAATAAATTGAGATGACTTGCGAATACAAACTGGTGAAGTGTCACAGAATAAGCGGCAGCAGTTCCAGTCGACCAAAGGCAAGGCTAAGAAGGTACTTCTGGCACAGATATTTTTTAGTTTGACATGGACTTGCAGTATGAATTTCATGACCTTTTATATTCTGAATGATCCCTTAATGCACACATTTCTGGTCAATTTGTCGTTTCCTGTTTACAATGTCAGATTGGTTTCTTTTTGGGGGCGCAAACGGGAGAGCATCTTCAAGTCTCCTGAGGACCCAAGTGGCAAGGTTGGTGTGACTGGAAGTGGAAAGGGTTTGACAGAGTTCCAAAAGAGGGAAAAACACTTGCATCTCAAGGGAGCAACTGTTGAGGCTGACGTTTAGGTTAAAATCTCCCATTTGCTGTGTCTGCTCAAACTAGATCCTGACCGAACTATGGCATCTTGAAACAGGACGTACAAATTGCTGATCATGCATGGAGATGGATTATTCTACTTTTATGTTTGCTCCTCTTTTTTTTTTTTTTTTTTTTTTTTTTTTCCTAATAAATTCGAGCTTAGCATGGAGTTAAACTTAGGAAGTCAGTATTTGATTATTCCTCTTGCACCACCTCGTGTTGTAACTAACTCTCTGGTTAGTCTGTTAATCCTTCCCTTATTTTTATTCTTGATTGGCGATGAAGCCAGAAACTAATCTAGGAAATTAGGCATGATGCCAATAATTGTTCAAAATTGAGTTAAGTATACTGTAAGGGTAGAGATATAATACTTCACTCTCTTTAAAAAAAATAGATAAATATGATATCTATGTGAAAATTTATTTTTTTAAATGGTGAACTCGAGAACTTGCATGCTCTAAGATTGCATCTAGCATTACTCATTAGAATATATTGGTGTACATGAACTTGTGCCATCCGCAAACAATGGGAATTGCGTGCTGTGTGGCCTTGTGAAGGGAACTAAGAATTCATACCTACAAAAGGAAGACTAATTACATTACATTTGCCAGATGTTGAACATATGAAGAGGCTAGGGGGCAATAAGGTAAGGAAGGAGCCCATCAAAACATAAAAACCATGCGACTATGATGCACTGTAACATTTGATTGAACACACAAAAAAAAAAAAAAAATGACGTTAAGCAAATATTGTTTTCAACTTACCGGTAATATCCAACAAAATCTTAAACCTGAAATTTAGGGCATGTTTGGACACTGATAATTCTTAAGATAATTTCACTCTCAAACATCAATCAAACACAAAACTTACTCATTATAGTATTTTTATTCAACTTTTTCTCTCATTACCAAAATTAAATAAAACATTTACACTCAAACTATTTCACTACTATTCACAAAATTCTGATATACTCCAAGAATCCAAACTTGTCCTAATGACCAGACCCTTGGGTACCTCTCCTATGCATGCTTATCAAAGTTTACTTACCAGACTGCATTCCAAATAGCAAAAACCAAGGGAAGTGAGCCGCAAATGGAGTTGAAAAGGAGATCGGTTAGCTATCACCGAGAAATCTCGGACGGAAGAATAAAACACAGTTGCAGATCAGTGACATTACCACACTTGGACGAGCAAATGGCAACCATATAAAAATAATACGGGCACAATCAAACTTCAGGACGACAAAAGTATCAATCTATTGCATTTCCTTATCTGGTCGTAAATACACGTAAACTGTGTACCAGCAGGCACCCCCCCCCCCCCAACCCCACCCCCCACCCCCCAATGAAAAAAAGAAAAATGAATACATACAACATATATATATTCTGCATTTCTATCCGGAGCAAGCAGAGGAGGGTTTGAATGGGGAAGAGTAAAAGCTGATTAGATCATATGACCAAATGACAAATGCATACTCCTAGGAAAACCATAAACTAGTCTTCCTGTGAAAAGAAAGAGGTTCTTCTCTAAAAGCTCAACCAACAATCCAAACTCGCAAAAGACCCTTTCACGTGTATCAATGTGGCTAAGACCACTTCCCACCTTTTTTGGCCCCACTAAAGCTTATCCGGCATGCATCAGACGGGGACGATGCTCTGCTCTCTGTATTCCTTAGTTTCCCCCACAAGAGAAATCCAGCATAACACTAAGATAGCGTCAGTCCAACATTTCTATCATTCGTTCCTGATGGAATAGTACTTCTCCCAGAGTGCAGGAGATCTCGATATTTCAGTCATAAGGCTCTTGAATTTAAGGCCGCAATCTCCTCCACTGCAGAATAAACAGAATATACTATAGCATTTCAAGATTCATTGATAAAGACAAACAGATATAGGACAGACCAATATATATGCACGCAGGGAGAGAAATAAAACAGAGTTGATAACATTTAGGGAAGGAAGCCATTGATATCAAATGATAATCAATTCAATCCCAAAGCTGAATAATCACTTTGACTAAAAGATAAATGACCCAACCCGCTACTTTTCTAGTGGAGTTTCAGTTCTCTATTTAGGCCCCGTTTGAATATAGAAACACTCTCAATCTATCTCATCATTAAAATTTTTTCAAATTCCCATATAAAATATAATATAAACAATTCAACTTTTTTAAATCTCAAAACAATAATAATATTAAAAAAATAATATTCTAACAATATTTTATTCAACTCATCTAAAATCATCTCATCTCATCTCACTATCCAAATGAGCCATTATTGTTGCCTCAATCATTTAACCACATGTTTCATGATGAGACCAGCTTCTCCAATGGACTATATATATATTTGACATTCTTGGAGCTTTATTTCCAGAAACGTTTTCCTCGGAACTTTTCTATAGGGTATAGCAGAGCAACAATTCACAATTAAGTTGGCACTTGGTGAAAGGGATCAATTTAAGCAAAAACCTTAATTGAAAAGCCCCATGGGCTCAGAATTTTGGCCTATAAAGCTATGAGTTTCAACAAGTATAAGATCACACACTGACCCCCAAAATCTTCAAAATAAAAGAAAATACTACCTAGTCAGATAAAGAAAACCAAATCAGAATTAGGAGACGTCAATTAAAACGTCCAGATACTGTACAAGAGCAAAACCTTATGCGATTCAGGGATGCAATTGCACGAAGAGCACTGCGGATCATGTCTTCATTACGATCTACTTCTTGCTTCACAGCATCTTGCTTAGGCTTAAAATTGATAGTTTTCTGCAGAGGATCCACCAACGAGTCCAACACTAATGGACACACAACTAACTTTAGATAAGAATTCTGGATCTCAGCTAAATCTTAGCAAAGCAAAACCAATGAAATCACTAACCTGCCAGTACAGCAGATGGACACTTCTCCGCAAGTTTGGAGAGGATAAGGTGGCAAGGCATTTTAACATCATAATGATCTGAAAGAGAGAAATCCAATTTTGATGAAAGCACTAAAAACTGCAAGCACCATATAGCTTTCTTTTAACAAATCATTGAAGATTTTATTTCAAAAATGCAACAGGCATAGCCCATGTAAACGGGAATAAAACACCATAATGTTATCATTGTATCCAGGATAGGCATAAAAAACAACAAAACTAACTCTTATGATTCAGCAATAAAGACCGTTTTATCACTTGTGAACCGGAATGACTAGATAAAAAACACGTTTGTAACAGTGTATGTAAAAACCAATTAAGGAGAACGGTATTTCAAGAGGTAAACTAATAATCACCTGGAATACAACCTTCAATCACATATAAATACTAAACTCATTAAAAGAGAATATGCACACATACGGCCTGTGAAAAGGAACCAATTCCATAGAAAAAAATATAGTAAACCAGAGTTTTATCTTATTTGAAATATAAAAACCCAAAAATATTTTTTTGATTGGCACCAGGTGTCCACTAATCCCGGGGGTGCACAGGCGTAAAAACCCAAAAATATTAGACATATTGAGGCTACCATCAAGTTCCACCCACAAATCTGAATTGATAACAAATAAAAAATGGCAGGCATAAGAATGTAATCACATTAAAACTAACCATCCAGACCAGATTTGAGGTAAGGGACGATAAAAGATGAAGGATTCACTTGATCAAGACAACTATCCAGCAATGTATCCACACATTCAAAAGCAGCCTTTCTCAATTCCAGTCCATCATCCACAATGTGCTTGAAAGGACCAAGATCAACTGTCCTTATTAATTCTTGCTGCACAGGAATTATAAAATAGAACAGCAGACAATTTAGATATAATAATAGTGAACAATACGACAGGAGAGAGAGAGAGAGAGAGAATAGCAGGGTTATTCCAAGCAAAAAAAGCATAAAATTTCCACCTATACTAAAAAAGTTATAACATGTGTAAAAAGAACAGGAAAGATGTGATCATCTATTATTTCACTGAGGTCGCTTGAGCTCTCTGGAGCAGTTTCTTTGGTGAGAGTGGGGGGGATAGCTTGAGACGTGGGTCATGCCAAGAAGGGTGGTTGACTTTCTGGCATCCTGGCGAGGTCCATATAGCAGCCCAATTGCAGTGATATGGACAATGGCTCACATATGCTTACTATGGTGCATTTAGAGGTAATGGAACAATATAAGTTTTGAGGATGCGAGTGGAATATGAAATTAAAATTCCCTATCCAACACTTTGTTTCTCTGGGCTTATGTAATGGGTTTTAATGGACTAAATATCCATGATTTCCTTTTATCAGCTTATAATTTTAACAACGTGTTTCTCTTGTATACAACCCGCGTACTTGAGCTATGCCTTGCCCTTATTAATAAAATGATTGATTACCTATCAGAAAAAAAGTCTCACTCAGGGTGTAAACAGAACAGCTGAATAACTCTATGCAAAAGTTATCTCATGCACATATTGAAGTGCTAGAATCAAGAAAATAATTTAGAAAACAGCTATCGTGGGGATAGCATAATTTATGATAGAATTCTACTCGACCTGAGCAACTGGAACATCAAAAACAATTGACAAGAAAACTAGCAGAACATGAACAGAAAACTCGAACAAGAGAAACTCCGAAAGGCAGCAGATCATGCTTCTACAATAAATAATTACATAAAAATCACCATTAGTGAAAGCCCTTCAGCAACATTTGACCTCAAGTTAATTGATGATCTCCAGTATATGAATCACTCAAAAATATCATACTACATGAAGTAAAACCCAAAACTCAACAACCATTAGTAAAAGCCCCATCAGCACCATTTGACCTCTAGTTAATTAATCATCCCCACTACATGAATCATTCAAAAATATCATACAATCTGAAGTAAAACCCAAAAATCAAATCCAACATATTGATAGGCCCAATCAAGGTTACCACCGACAGTCTCTTTTAAGTGCACATAGAATGCTTAAAAAGGGCTTCTCAAAGAACTTGTGGATATTCAAAAAATAGTTCAGAAATATCCACACCAAGAAGCTATATAAAAATGAAGTACAGCATTAGAGCACTGGAATAGTATGAAGATGTGTTCAATGTAATTGATACCGCAACATGTAAGCTTACATGCTAACCCAGCATGTAAGTACAAGAACCAGTCATAGAGGATCATTTACATTAGATAATATGCCAAGGCATTTTAATAAAAAAATGGAAGGTAGACATTGATTCATCATAAATAATATCAACACCTGTAAGTTACCTTAACAATTGTCTGATCATAAAGAAGTGGCAATAATTCAGAAAGAAGCCCCTTGATGAGGTTTGGCTTATTGTGAGCGAATGTACTTAAAGCCAACACAGCTGCACGCCTAACATGCTGCATGCCAAGGATAAATAAGTAACCATAAGGCCGAAAAGCCCATAATCACCTACTACTACACATCTACTCACAAAAGGTTTGAGACAGTTTAGAAATGAATGATGGGATCTCAAGGTTTGAGAATTACCCTGTCATGATCCTTAATAAGCATCAAGAATGAAGAGATCTCAGGGTGTATAATCTCATCAATCTTCTCAGGCCTCTCAACTATAGAATATTTTACAGCAATGACAACCGTAGCTCTAGTGAATGCAGCTGAACTGGTTGTTCGTACCTATAAGAAATTGAGAATAGAAGACAAAGTTTTACATCCCATCAAATGCAAATATATAATACATCATTAGCATAAGTTGAAGTAGACAAGGTCATCTGTTGAAATACTTTGAGTGCGGGAACAAGTTTTGCAGGTTCAATAAGTGCAACTTTCCCTAGGCACTCAGCTACAACATTGCGAACACCCTCCTCCTCACTTTCACAGTGGTTAAATAGTAACTTAAGAATCTTCTCAACACTAGAATCCTGAAATTCCGCTTTATCCACGGACTGCCTTACAATGACCTGCAAGATGAGATAGAATTAAACCATTGTATAGGAGGAAATCCAGCTCTAATATAGAATGCTAGTTCAAGAGCACGCACCTCCTTCAAGGAATGAAGCAAAAGATATTGTTTCTTCTGCTGATTATCAATTTGGTCCAAGATAAAAGGCAAATACTTGGAAAGATTACCGACGGCAATATTGCCAAGAGCATAGGAGGCAGCAGACTTTATCTCTTCAAAGGGAGATTGAAAGGACTCTATGACAATATTTTCTATGTGCACATGAGAGCTTAGATCTTTCCTTCTCCCAATTTCCCCAAGACATAACAAGGCAAGGTGCTGCTTCGCCTAAAAAGCAACAACGAAAGCGATTGTAATTGGAGAATACAAAAGGATGGAGAGATTGGTGTCAGAATGTATAACAAGAAAATGTGTTTGTAAGAGAGAGAGCAAATGAAAATGTTCTTCAAAGTTACATAACATAGAAATCAGACTAGTCTTCGTTGTAGCTATAGGGGTCACGTGTGTGCCCCAGACAAATGTCATTACTCATCCAAAGTCTAGCAAAGATTTATAAGTTTTAGGTGGGGGTAAAATGGTTAGTGGGCCTCTAGAACTCTTTAATAATTTTGAACATGGAACTCTTTACATTTGATAGAATCAGGCATAAACAAGCATAAGTCTGGAAATCAGACTGAAAGTAGAAAATCCATCATCCCACTCAGTTTGATATGCAAGAGTGTGCATGTACATGCATGTGCATATATCTATAGAAATATTTTTATTAGCAATCAATAATTTTCATTAAAAAGATAAAACATATATAGAAACAATGAAAATTCAGCCCATTAAATCCATATTGCCGCCCATAGAACCCAAGTATAAGAGCAATTCCCTAAGGAGGCTACCAAGCGAAAAAAAAATCTGCTCTTGGAACCACATTAGTCTGCCAAATACTCTTCCACAGCTCTTCCATATGTACCTCTAGGAGGATTCGTTGAGGGCCCTATCTCCATGGTCAAAAGTATGAATAGTGAGCACATGGCCTGAATAGACTTACTACTGTTTTCTTTCAAGTTTGCTAAAATGTGATTAAAGTCGACATTATGAATATATTCCAGGATTTCCACACCAATAGTAAGTTCTAAGAGAAAAGTCTTAATGCGACTTTCATAGCCCTCATTCCTAAAAAAGCTGCAAGTAGTAGTAGTAGTAGTTATTAAAGACTACTGCCCCATTACTCTTGTGAGTGAAATCTAAAAGATAATTGCTAGAGTCCTTGCTAATCAGTTGACTAAGGTTATCGAGAAGATTCATTCAAAGCCACAAAACATGCTTGTTAAAGATAGACTAATTTTAGATCTAGTGCTTAATGCTAATGAATGTCTGGACAGTAGACTCAGCTCAAGTAAACCAAGGGTCCTTAGTAAACTACATATTGAGAAGACCTACAATCACGTTAATTGAGAGTTTTGGCTTTAGGAAGATATGGTGATCTGGGACAACGCATTGTTTCTCTTCAATGTGCTTTTCCGTATTGGTAAAAGGCATTCCAGCTGGTTTCTTCAGTATGTCTTGCCATGTTCAAATTCCATCCAACCATATTACTCATCATACAGCCTCCATTGTGAGTTATAAAAACCAATACAAGAGACTACCTGCGAAACTCATAATTTATAAATCCATGAAAACCAGAGAACTCTACTGGAAATGATCAACAACTACTAAAAATATAACATTCAATAATGGACTTTATGCATATGAATGCCAACTTGGATATAGAAGGAAAGAAAACTTACCGAATTGGTACTGCTGTCATCTTTGAGGATTTCAGTAAGCATTTCAACAGTTGACAAGCATTTCTGATCACCAGCAGCAAGGCAGAGAACAGCTACACATTGAGCTATTGAATACAATGCCTGCTTTGCAACCCCACCCGACTGTGGAGATGGTTTAGCACTTGAAAGAAGAGAGTCCAGTAAGGCATCAAAACTTGTGTTTGCTGAATAAACTAATGCAGCAAAAAAATTTTGCAAAGCCTGAAATTGCACAAGCAATGTTTTTTAACAACCTTTATTCTAGATCAAACCCAATTCAAGTAAAATGCAGATAAAGTACCAAAAGGGCTTGCCCCTGCAGCAATGAGCTCTTTATTAATATTAGTGCTTGAGGAAGAACTTTGTTTCTAACAGCCAAACCAACATTTGGGCTTGGCCTCCTATCAGCCATCAGGGTGTAACAGAGTTCCAGGGCAAGAGCAGTCATATGCAAGTCTGAATCACTGGAAAATAGTTAATGAACAATAACTACTATTAGAAAGTAATCTAAAATTCTAAATAGCCCCTAACCATACCCAACTTTGAAAAGAAGTATAATGAACATCAAGATAAAGATAAAGTAACAAGAGAAAACCTAATCAGAGCTGAAAGTTCCACAATAATAACTTCATATGCAGATGGACCAATACTATCACCATAAGCAACTATCAGGGAATTTAGGGTTCCCAATGTAGCCTGCCTTAAAGCTCGATTGGCCTATTTTCAAAACAAGGAAACAAAGTTCAGAAATTTGTTCAGAACCTGTTGAGTGGTTCTCATCACTTGAGCTTTGTTAAAAGAAATAGAACTAAAATGACAGCAAGCACAGGACCCCCATACCTTACGCAGAAATCCTGTCAGTTCTGCAATTACATGCTCCAGAACGCATGATAAATCAATCTGAAGTGGAGAAGCAGAAATGACAGCAAATGCCTGTATACAAAGCATTTAATGTCTTTATATAATCATAATCCAGAGGGAGGGTCATGCGTGCACACACAAACATGCGCCCCACACCCATATATACATGCATAAGTAAATAACTACCAAGTGCTGATGCATGGATCTGATGATAAAAAAACACTGCTCAGATAAATATTTTAACTCTGACAATTAGATTTGTTCAAATGGTTTCCCACACCATCCCCACCCCGGCAACAAGCATGCACACACACAAGCATCAGTATGAGAATGGGACAATAAATTTTCCTCTCCCTAAGTAGAATTCTTATTATAATATTATTTCAATGGCAAATCTATGCAATGACCGACAAATACAAACGCATTTCGTGTTGTGGGCAATTAGAAATGTAGATGAAATACATCCAACCATAGGTTCTAAGAAAAATTGGGACAATGAAAAGATTAATTATAAGATTATTTTAGATCAGCCAAGGGATGCTCGGATCTGAGTCATATGTAATAAAAATACACATTGAAAAAAATAGGCTTAAACCAGTTATATTGACATAGACAAGAAGATGAACACTAGAAAACAAAACCCTCAAAATTCATGTACAATATACAAGATACCAACCTTCACAGCCGTAAGACGGGTTATCTCATTTCCCATCCGATCAACAAGTACAGGAAGGCAAGTAGGCAATTCTGCACTGAGGCTATCACCAAATGTTGCCACAACAAGTCCCATGCAAGAGATAGCACACTCCTTAACCTCCTGGGAACTAAGAAATATGAGAAACAGCAAAAGCATTCGAGGACAAACTTCAATTACAAATTTTACTGACCTGATCTTGATCTTGGTTTGTCAAACGTGACATTATGGCATTGTATATTGGCTGAACATAAGCTTTAAAATCAAAACCAAAACCCTACATCACCAAGCCATTCAAAAGATTAGAAGATGGCTGAACAATGTGTCTAAGTCTAACAGTGAATAATAAAATAACCTCAGTGTTAGGGCGCACAACACGGACAACTTCTCCGCATACTCTCAATGCCTCAGCTGTTACTTTGTAATAACGCTCACCAACAGCAGATAAAACAGGACCAGAAAGAGCCTGCAATAACATAGGTTTAGTATGTATCTGAACCAATCGTAAAGCTTACATTGTTGTCCACTGTTGTATACTCACTAAAATATACTAAGAGATGAAAGTTGTTTGTACAAATTCTATGAAGCACGAAACAGTAGAGTACTCAGGAAAAATGCTGTTAGAGGAGAGCATAACAATTCATTTCAGAAAAACAGTAATATCACAATAATTAAGGGCTGGTTTGGTTTACACAAAACCAAACTATCTCATAGCATCTCATCTCATATAATCATTACAACTTTCTCAAACTCTCACACAAAATATAATAAACAATTCAACTTTTTCAAATCTCAAAACAAAAATAATATTAAAAAATAATATTATAACAATATTTTATTCAACTTTCAACAAAACATCTCATCTTATCTAATCTGAACTGCGTAAGCAAACGAGGCCTAAGAAGGCATGCATACTACAAAAAAAGCAAACATCTCAAACTGACTGAGATATATAGAGATACCTATAATTAAGATGAAAACATTCAATTCATTCCAAGAAATTAGACTGAGATCTGCCTTGTTTTTTCTTCCTTTTTTTCTTCCTTTTTTTTTTTTTTTTTTTGGGGGGGGGGGGGGGGGGGTATGCAATTAAAGATTTGAAAATCTCTTAAGGGGATAGAAAATCTTTACTTAGGTTTGCGAGATCTACCATGAAAGGAATCCACTAAAGATAAGAACTACATGTGTCAGACAACATAGCAAAGTGCCACAAACAGGACTGGCAAACAAACAGAACAAAATGAAAAAATGAATGTAGGATCTTTTTTTCAGTTTCAATAAAGCACTAAATTGTAATTGCATTCAAATCAAAGAAACTGATTAAATATTTATCCATCCCATGTACGAGGTAGGCTACCTAGAATAAAGACAAAGATGTAAGACCAATAACAAGAACATGCATTGAGATCACCCCCTTTTCAAAAAAGATCTCTTAAGAAGTCCAGAAATATGGTTTTGAATTTGGCTTGAAAGATCTCTAACAAGGTTATTAGGAAAATAAAAGTTCACAAAGACTGGCAATGGCTAGCCATTCATCACAAAAAAGCCTAAACTCAGATGTCGATTTCTGACTTTGACAGGTAACTATGGAGGCTGTTTAAAGCATTATCATATTATCGCAAAAGATTGAAAAGGCATTGGTTAGCCAAATGAGGAATATTGTTCCTAAAAACCAACAAACTTCAACCCTTATCAAAAACCTTAAGCATCAACTACAGCTTAACTTTTTTTTACATGGATCGGAGGGTTTTAGCTTCTGGACATTGGTTACATTTTAGACATGCATGGAAATTGAGCAGGCTGCACAAACAATCAAGAACTCCTTGTAGAGAGCTGAAACAAAAGCTAGCACAGCATCTACTACTCAAGTACAGATCAAAATAACTGTCCGAAATTTCAGAATGCTATCAACTGGGGCTCACTTCAGAAACATATGACGCATCTTTCCATGTAGGAGGGAAGCTAATACAGAAAAATATATCATGTCTTCCACAGAAGGCAGTAAAAATAAGTTCAAAGTCACTGCTGATACCTCAATGTGAGGATGGAAAACCGGAGGAGAATGTGAAGCTAAAACCAATCTAGTAAATATAAGAGCTTCGATCTTCAAATTCGAGGTAGAAGATTTGTCCTGGAGAAGAACACAAGAGGGAAAGAGCATCAAGGAGAAAACCATACAAATTTTAATACACCTTCAACAACAGACAATTTACTCACACTTAATGCCTTTTCAATTCCTGGAATTAGCGATCCAATGAGGTCTGCAAGGCAGTCTGGCAAGACAACCACAAGTTCTTTTAAAACAGAAAATGCACCAACCTGCAAGCAGACAAGTCACTTAAGTATATTTGGTCCGTTCCCTATGATCCACAACGATATCATTGATTCCTACCTTAGTCTTGATGGATTTCTCACGTAGCTGCCTATTTATGGATCTAACTATCTTTGGCACTTCTTGCTTCAATAACCATCTTGGGCTGCCAGTTACAATTGTATCATCAGCTCCGTAAAAAAAAAAACAGTGAGCACTAATCTGAAAAGCCAAAATTGCTACCAACTCCAATAGCATCCCCTGGATGGTCAGGGTTACCAGGATACAAGGATAGATGAGGGAAGAACTAGGAGTTAGTATTTTGACCATGGAGATGAAAAGAAATTATGGGAAGAAATAGTTTCTCAGATAGAAAAATACAGACTCAATATTCTGTATTTTTTTATAAGTAAAAATCCCACGTATTATTGAAAAAAGAGCTAGGGGCACAACCCAACTACACAAGCAAAGGGGAACGCCTAATTTAAAGAAGCTTATGGAAGCCATATGAAGGAATCAAAATGGGAGTTGTGGATTGTAGTCCACTCATACAAATATCTAAGCATGAAGGTTCTCAACTCTGGCAAAGTTCTAAACATTTCAAAATGACGTATGTAAGAATAAACAAAAACTTAATATATAGAGATGTTTTGTTTTTATCTGTAATAAATTTAAATTGATCAAAAGAGTAAAAAAGAGCCCAAGTCTTAACATAGAGAGATGCTATCATGAGGAATTAGTAGAATGTTGTGTGTGGGGATTACATGTGGAGGATTTAATGACCAATTCACAGCACTACTCACTGCTATTGAGGCAGGTCACCTACTTGAAATGAAATCAAGATTTAAGAAGAGCAGGGAATTAAAGCATCTTACTTAGGCAATCAACTATGACACTAAGGGAGGTAGTTCAAGTCGATGGAGGACTAGAGGGAGGGCATGAAGCCTTCCTCCGTCCTTGTAGGAAGGGGTGCAATATTAGTTTCGGGTGTAGTATGTAGAATGTAGCATCTAAGGGAGTTGTGGGTGGTATCTTAGTTTTGTAGAAACAAGGGGTTGGGGTAGTTACAGTTGCTTTGCTGCGGGGAGGAGCATTTTGTCCCAATCAAGCTTGGTGTATATTGGATAGTCTTACTGGTCATTAGGGGTACTCTATTATGGGCTAGGTATTCTCTCTTGTATACACCCAGTGTATTTGATTACGCCTATTGATATTAATAATTTTTTACTTATAAAAAAAATTTATAAGAATTCCAACAATCACCATACACGCAACATAAAATGGTCAAAATGTCATACCCCCATTCTGATAAGTAATAAGAATAAGTGGTGTATGAATCCCACATTACTTGGAAGGAGAAATTCTTGCTCATTTGTAATGTCCAATGGCTTATCAGAATTGGGTATCACAATCTCCCCCACTTATATTCCTCTATTATCAATAAAATTCTAATTTACTGAAAAATATTTTCGTCCTCGTCAAGCCAGTCCATTGTAGATGGCACGGCTCAAGTCTCACATTTCTAGTTAAGATAGGCTCTGATATCATTTGGAACACCCAATAGAAGGCCCAAGCCAGATGGCCTATACTACAAAAGCACTAGTAAATTATACAATTTGAGTCCCGTTGGAACATCATAAAGAGCAAGAAGTTCTCATTCCCATGCAATGTGGGATTCTCATACGTTGTCTACCCTTATCACTTATCAAAATAGGGTATCACAATGGGCTCCAATCGTTTTTTTTATCGGTAAATAAAATTTTATCGATCATAAGAATAGGTAAAGCCCAAGTACCCAGGTCATATACAAGAGCAATGCCTAGGACATTGAGCTGTCTCGCAATATAGTTGGAGATGGTTCACAGACTCGCCTCCTTCTCTACTCATGCAACACCAATCTACAATGATTACCCTTCGTTTCCTCAAGTTGTCGATTGTGAGAATCTTACCCAACGAAGTTGTCCACACAAAGAATGCGGCTTTGGGAATGTCATATTCCTTAGAGCTGTCAATGATTGGGAAGTTGACACAATCTTTGAAATCTACGCCCTAGTCTATAAGAAGTCTGGATAGGCTTCCTTAAGTGTTGTCACCACACCATATGGTATGCCAGAATTTGATGTAGGGCCCGTCACCTGCCTCAAAATGGGTAAAACTAGAAGAGATTTCCATCCATGTCTTATGTGCTTCCAGAGCCCCACCCCATAAGGTCCATTCACCTCATTTGAGCACCAACCACCCCATGCTCTACCATACTTTGAATCTAAAACTGATCTCCACAAATTAAAGCTCGATGTTCTAAGGGATATCGCCATAGCCATTTACCCAACAATGCCTTGTTAAAAAACTGCAAATTTCAGATACCCATGCCTCCTTGATAAGTTGGGGTGGCCCATTTTACCAAGTAAAATTTGAACTCATCATTCATCCCTCCCCATAGAAAATTCGGCTATATTTTCTCTATGCAGTAAGCTACCTATGATGGAAGCAAAAATAAAGAGGAAATAAGTCGTTAGGTTGGATAGGGTACTTTAATGAGTATCTTGTGGAGTGGAGTGTGGGAGAAGTTCAAGTCTCACTTAGTCAAGTGGCAGACGGTATGTCGCCCCATCTCTAATGGGGGGTTGGGCATTAGAAATATGAGAATCTTTAACAGGGCGTTATTTGGAAAATGGTTGTGAAGATATAATAAAGAACCAGAAGCCTTGTGGAAGTTGGTGATTGAAAGCAAATATGGAGGCTTATGGGGGGGATGGTGCACTAAAGAAGTCAGAGGGGCTTATGGAGTGGGATTGTGGAAACACATTAGAAGAGGATGTGAGATCTTTTCTCGACACACTAGACTTCATTTGGGTGAGGGTTCCAAGACTAAATTCTGGAGAGATATTTGGTGCGGTAATAGTACTCTACAAGAGGTATTTCATTCTCTTTTCCAAATTGCTAATGCTAAAGATGTTTCAGTGGCGAAAGTCATGGGAATATCTGAGGGCAAATCCAATGGAACGTCAATTTTAGTCAGGCAGCACAAGACTGAGAAATGAGCAGCTTTGCAGATTTTTACAGTCTTTTGTACTCTATAAAACTGAGCAATCAGCAAGAAGATGTGTTGTGGTAAATGCCCGCAAGTAAAGGTGTTTTCTCGATTCACTCTTTTATAAGGCTCTCACGCAAGAGCCCAATATTCAATTTCCGTGGAGAAGGCATTGGAGACATAAGGTGCCCCCAAAGCCGCATTCTTCGTGTGGACAACTTTGTTGGGTAAGATTCTCACAACCGATAACTTGAGGAAACAAAGGGTAATCATTGTAGATTGGTGTTGCATGTGTAGAGAAGGGGGCAAGTCTATGAACCATCTCCTACTACATTGCGAGACAGCTAGGGTATTATGGAATGAGGTGTTCACTAGATTAGACTTGGCTTGGGTTATGCTGGAGACAGTGCTGGCAGTGCTGGCCAGTTGGACAAATCTAAAAGGCATGCAACAAATTAAAAATGTTTAGAAGATGATCCCTATATGCATCATGTGGTGTTTGTGGCAGGAGCGCAATAACCAGACGTTTGAAGACAAGGAGAGATCACTGGAGGAGATTAAAGTTTTATTTTTTAGAATGCTATGTACTTGGGCCATTGTTGTTGACTTCAATGGCATGGACCTACATGATTTTCTTGTCTCTAATTCGCTTACTTAGTTTAGGGCTACTTTTGTTTTCTATTAGAGTTCTATACATGGTTATGCCTATTCATTGATCAATAAAAATTTGTTTACTTAACAAAAATAAAATAAAAAAAATTTGAGGGTGACTCTGCCACCTTTGGATAAGTACATCCGCTTCCAACTAGCGAGTTTCCGCTCCATCTTTTCTAGGACATCATTCCAAATGGATAAGCACTAACAAGAGGCCAAGATATTCCGCCACAATCAAGAAGGATGGGAAAGTAGTCTGAACATAGTCGGGGAAGACGCTTTTGAATGAGGTATGGAAAATGGGTTTCCCAATTCAAGGAGACCAAGAATCTATCGATCTTTGATTGAGAAAGAAGTTCACGATTGCTCGAGCAAGTGAAGGAACCACTTGCAAGAGGAATATCTAATAGACCTTGGTCAAAAATGAAGTTAGAAAAGTCTACCATTGCTGAGTTGAAGTTGGAACTGCCCAATCTTTCACTCGAGAACCGAATGACCTTAAAATCACCCCCAATGCACCAAGGCATATCCTAAATGCTACGTAGCCCAACCAACTCATCACATAATAAACTTCTTGCTCAATCTAGATTAGGACCATAAACTCCTACTAAGGTCCATTGGAATCTATCCTCAACATTCTTGAATGAGCAAGTCACCGTAAAATCCCTCATACCATCCTTCACCTTTTCTACCACCCATTTATCCCACATCACTACAATGCCCCCTGATGCTCCATTGGAGGGAAGATAGTGCCAACCCACCTGATTACATGCCCACAAACTCCTGATGATGCTTAGAGAGATAAACTCCAATTTTGTTTCTTGTAAACATATAATGTCGCCTCACCACATTCGTAGTTGATTTCTAATTGTGAGGCACTTCTCCTTCTTATTCAGCCCCCTCACATTCCAAGAAATGATTTTTGGTTTCATTGTACAACCTCATTTGCCCTTCCCTTCACTCTTCTATGATCCGAGCTCCTTTCACTCGTCCCATCATTAACTATCCGGGGAAGCAGTTTGAGCTCCCTAGCTTTTTTCTTAGCTAAGTTGAGCTTGCCATCCAGGCTAGTCTGTCTTTGTCCAGCCTCTACAGCTGCAAGTAAGGCAATAAATTGGTCTTCGAAACCATTACATACAATCCCCACACAGTGTTGGATCTCTTTAACTTTATGAAGGACCTACTCCAAAGCCTGTGTATCATTCAGATGTAGAGTTCAATGGGGTAGGTGCATCCCAGGACTCTCCATTACTACCCAAAAAAACTACCTTCGCCAGCTCAAAACACAACCCCAGCCAATGCTCCCTCTCTTCCCCATCAGGTTCATACAAAACCATAGCAACCTTGGAAGATTCAGCCCCTGAAGTTACCATTTCATGGTCCCCGACATTAGAGGCCTTGCCAGAGCTAGAGGCCACCTCTAATGGGAGTTTCGAACCACTCTGTGAAGACTCAGGTGAGGCCACACCTTCAATCCCTACGATTTTGGCAACAATTTCTTACTCCGAAGCAGGTACGACTTCCTCTGTTGTCACCTATGCTAGCATCACCACAACAACGATTTTGGGTCAACACAGGTGCGACCGCACCCTCCAGCCCCACGATTCCAGCGACATTTTGTATCTTCGAGAGAAATACAACTTCCTCAAGTGTCGTCGGCATTGTTACCACCTCAACAACCACCACGTTGTCGTCCACTGGATCTGACTCATTCTGTGAGGTCCCCGACCAACAAATCAATGACTCCAACGGTCTGGAAGCTGCGTTGACTAAAGGGCTAGGCCCCTTCCTGGACTTAGCCTGCTAACGTTGAGTTACAGACCTTGAGGCCATATGGGCTGGGGCATTTCCTTTTGCGGCCCGCAAGGTACAAGCCATGCTTCCCTTCACAGCCCACAACCCACAACCCACAACTTCCTCTGAGCCCAACCAGTATCGTTGGTTTACCCTCTGGATGAAACTATTTACTATCTCCCCCAATTCAAAATCTCCCTTTTGAGGCTATTTGGGGTTAACTACTTTGTACCACTATCGATGAACAAAGCATCCCCCTCCCTTGTTGCGTAAGTGCTGTCAGTTGGCAATGTGTCTGACCAATGTGTCCAGCACGCCTCTACAACATAAATACCATTACTTTGTGAATTTTAAGATTGCCATCCTTCATCAACTTCCCATCCCTCCTCGGTGCTTCCTTCAATCTACAGTGAATTCCTCTAATGGCAAAACCATCACATGGAGTGAAGACAGCCTCCGCATATGACTTCACAAGGCCCTTTTCCAAGTCTTACTGTTGGATGGTTCCAACACCCCTCAAGAAATTCTTCCCAGATTTTCCCACACTTTCATGCACCTCGCGAAGCTCCATCGCCATTTTTTTTTCCCGCCATTCCCTTCCACTTCTTTCGGGATTATGATGAGGCTTCTTCTTCCACCCCCTCTATATTCCACTAGAGTCAAGAATCTTCCATAAGCATTTGAACCTCTTTGTGCAATGAAAGCACAGCTGCTTGCAGTGGAGGTTTTGTAAAATTCCTTTTTTCCATTTGAGCAAGCACGCTCCTCCAACGTCTACACCAGCCATGTCACAACTGAGGGTCCCAAAACCAACTCTTTCACCACATTTCTACCTCGCTCTACAATACACACTGATTGACTACCTTCAGTGGAAAGCTCAAAAAATTTAGTTTCAATAAAGACCAGTTTCGAGTGACCCATCTTAGATACACCAAACAAAGAAGAAGATGATGGTCATCGAGAACCCTTATGGGAAGATTGTTTCCTCAAAGTTATTACCTATAGCAATTGCAACTAACAATATGGGACATATAAGTAACAATTCAAAACACTTTCATTTAAAACAAGAACCATAACAGATTCTATATCAAAATCAGAAACCTTGATCACAGGGCACAAAGATGGGAGCTTTAACTTCCGGTTATTAGATTTTATAAGCATATATAGAAGATTGGGCTCCAATTGTATCAATGACTAGTCCTTTTAGAGTATAGGTCATGTGGCTTAGGCCTTCCATTGGGGCATTACAAATGAGCAATAACTTCTCATTCCCAAGCAATATGAAATCTCATACACCGCCTACCCTTATCATTTATCATAATGGGGTATCACATAAAACCAAAAGAAATTTATGCACTATTTGGCACAAGAAGAACATAAGAATTGACTTGCCTCAATTCATTCATGTCATTCTGTCCTTTTGTAACATTTCCAGTCTGACGCAACAGCTCAATGAATGTATTGAAGACATCCATCTGCATCATTACAATATTAGATAACCAACAACAAGAGAAGTAATAAAATAACCAGGAACTAACTCGTTCATGCTTTACCTTCACATTCTCTTCTCTCTCCTTAAATCTATCAATCAATTTTGGGCAAGCCTACACAAAAGAGAATTAAACATGTAATGAATAGACCTATGCTCAAAACCTTATAAGAAATATCACAATCTTAATCATTCTCACTTATGTTTTTGCCCAAATTTAGAATTTTGAAGATACCTCTTCATATAGCTTTGACAGCAGTTCAGGACGAGATACAATTAATGCTGCTAAGCATTTAGCAGCTGCTCTTCGAACTTTCCAGCTTACATCCTCATCATCTGTATATTCATTTGCACTCTCACTGCAAAATAAATAAAGTGATCAGACTTAACTCAGATATCTAGCCACAAATGTTGAATATTGGCGAATACAAAAATCATAGCAAAACATACTCATCTTCCTCCTCCTCATGGCTCTCTTCGTTACTATCCTCCTCCATGTTATCAGTAAAATTGGGGTCATAATTTAGATACTCCAGGGAAAGATGAAGAATTTCATCACAATAGGAAGAAATATCCCTAGGGCACCTGAGCAGAAAACTTTCTAGTGCCTGCGGTCAAAATTTAACACATGAGAAGAGATACTGCAGAAAAAATAAACAAGCACAGACAAGCCACAAGCATTATGGTAACCTAAATAACAAAATGAATAATTCCAAAAATGAATGAACAGAAAGCAACACCAACAGTACCTGCAAGCTATACTCACGAAGCTCCTCATCGTTCTCCGATGCACTTGTGCAGTAATTTATCAGCACTGGAACAGTGTCACCAAGATGGGGTCCAAAACGATATCCAACCGCACGACTAGAACACCATGGTATTGTAACATATTAGCAAAAGAATGTTTATTCTTTAGATCATACTTACATAAACTAACAAGTGAACAGAAAGCATGTTTAACCAAAAAAAGTTTAGTTCCGAGGCAGAAACATATTTTCAGTAAATACTTTTTAAGAAAAAAAAGTTTATTAAAAGATAAAAACAGAAAAAGGCAATGACCATTTGACAAGACAGCTGTATGAGTGTGGCCAAACTGATCAGATAAATGTGAGGTAAAAAGTTCAGTAAATGAGAAAGGGTAAACTAAAAGACAGAGAAAACACTCGGTCAAAAGAAATATCATAGAATGAAAGAGTAATGTTGAAGTAGAAGGCAGAGAACTGCACTTACATCGACCTACTTAAGCCACACTCAGTCAAGATTATCAGAGGAATGTTTAAACAAAGTTAACAGGAAAGGGGAAACATAAAAGATGGGCAGAAAAAAATTTGCGCGTGTGGCATGAGCCCAATGAGAGGACGTTTGAAGACAAAGAAAGATCTATAGCGGAGCTAAAAGTTTTCTTTTTTAGGACTCTTTGTACTTGGCCATTGATGTGGATTTCAATGGCATGGACTTTCATGATTTCTTAGTTTCTAATGCACCTACGTACTTAGGGCATACGGACTTTGTAACTGGCAGTTGTTGCCCATTCTTGGATTAATAATACTTGTTTTACTTATCAAAAAAATAAAAATAAAAGACAGGCAGAAAACACTTTTATAGCTCACCTCAAAGCACCAATCATTTGAATGTTTGTGCGGGTCATTTCCGACTTTTTGCCCTTACTTCTTAAGTTCTGAACAACTTCAATTGTTGCCTTAGCCAACAAATCATCAGACAAGCTTGAAGCAAGAGATGCTGTTGACAGAATTTGGTAAGTGAACTACAATGTAGCCTTTGGAACACATCGTTTTATCACCTCCCAAGTACAATAAGCTATGTAGGTTTTCTCAAATGGGAATAGACTGGATCATATTAATCATGTGCCATTCTAGGCTAAGCCAACATAATCAAAAGAAGTAATCGTTAAATCCCCTGAAGATTTTTCATAGGCTAAGCCAGCATACCTAATCTTTGCTTTTAAGTAATTGACTATAGAAACAAATACACTTGTATTTCATCTTCAAAGCATGCAAAATATAAAGTAGCAACAGCAGATTTCAAAGAAAGACAAGTAGCAGACCTATTTTCCATGTTAAATTGGGAGAACGAAAAAACTCAAGTTAAAAGCCTATAAAGAAAAAAACCTCAGCATCTCCAATTGTATTTTGTTTGTCCATTGAATCAAAAGCCATGGATAATTTTATTTTTAGATTCCAGCTACAATGAGAATCCATACAAAAAAAACAAAAAAACAAAAACAAATGAAATTGACCAAAAAACCAAAACCAGATGATTCCAACCAGCATGATAGATTAAGTTTTTTTTTTTAACATTTTATAATTGTTCAAATACTAAACTGATTTCTGTGGTTTGACGTAAGCTCAAATTACTCCCTATGGTTATAATCAACTTTTTACTCCATGTAGTTTTTTGTTACTCCCTGTAGTTTAGAAACGATCAAATTGGTCATTCCGTTGGAAAGCTATCATTATTGTTAAAAGTGTCGCATAAACACCAATGGTGGTTCGTCACGTGCCACCTTCGGGCTCAGGGCGTTGGAGGAGGCCCAAGGTGGGTGAGGGAGAACCTCCCTCACTCCATCCCTACACTACTCATGGAGGAGGGCGGTGGGTGGGTGGGACCCTCCCCAATCATGTACCACCTTTGGTTGGGGGTCATACCGGGCCCTAGTAGTTGCTAGATCTGAGCCAATAAGAGATGGCCATCATGAGCCACCTCTAGAGGGCCCAACCAAAGGTGGCTCGAGGTGGGGGAAGGGAGGCTATCTAGAAAGTAGGTTTTTCCTATTTTTTTGGTTTTTTCTGTTTTTTAGTTTTTTACTTCTGTATTTTTTAATTTGTAATGCTTTTTTATTTCTATACATGCGACATGCATGTGGTTTGTTAGATGACACGTGGCGAATCTTCATTGGTGTTGATGTGGTGTTTATAACAATTTACTAATTGATTTGTGACATAAGGACCAACTCTTTCTTAATATCACAGGGAGTAAAAAGTTCAATTAAAAAGCACAAGGAGTAATTTGACTTGAAGAGTAACCACAAGAACCAACTTTGTATTTGAACATTTTAATAAAGAGTAGTGCTATTTGAAGGCTTTTACACCACACCATCCATATGGTATGATTTGCTAAAATTCAAATTTTAAAATTTATCTGCCAAATCAAATTATGCCATGTGGATGGTGTGCGGTATAAAAGTCTTCGAATAGAATTATTCTTATTAAAATACCAAAATACAAAATTCGGCCAAAACAAATCAACTTAAAATTTGAGTAAGGAATTGAAAACGTCAAGAAAGTACCCCTCAAAAGTAAAAAACTTAAATAAACACAATTAATGGCACAAATTTCAATTCTTTTATGACGTGGAACCTCACCAAGGCGAGGCCTTTTGGACCCACCCTTGGGAGGTAAATCTTGAATACACAAAACAACCTGCCATAACTGTATATCAAGAATCCAAGACAACTTCTAGCTCATCTCAAGCCCACACTTCAACCAATAGGCTGCCCTCTAGCAGGTAATGGAAAGAGTTTAATAAAGCTTACCAATACAAGACACAGTCTTCTTTCTAACACTGGCTTGATTGGAATTCAATTGAGATAGCAGGGCACTTAAAAGTAGCTCGTGGTCGGCCACCATTATATTACCAAATTTATGAAGGATGTCACATAATATATCAAGACATTCACATTTAATCTCGGTGCTCATTCCCTGAGTAAAAAACAATTAGCAAAAAAAATGTAGTTAAAACATAAAAAAATGATAAAGACATAATTTAAGATTTAAGAATATAATGTAAAGTCACATTACATAAGAGCCTTTTGTAAAATGGAAGCCATATTTATAGCTGTAAACTCAAGTAACTACAAACGAAAAAGTCATATTTATAGCTAGGAGAACTAAAACAGTTATGAACATTGAAATTACATAGTGGTGTCCTAATTAAATATTTATTTTATTTATACCAATAATAACTTAGCATGAAAATTCCATTCCCATTTCCCCCACCTTCTCAAGGAGTTAAGTTTGGCTATCCAAAATGTTGTGCATACACAAAGGCACATTACACCACACAAAACATAGGCATGCCATGAGTAAAACATAAGCTCAATCATACACATAATGAGAAGTATAACACTGTAGAATCCTATTAACTCTATTCAATCTGTTAAGAGATAGAATGAAGGAAGGAACTAGCCTTGCTTGTCTTGGGAATATGTCTCTAGGAATTGAAAAAATTAATTTTATGCCATTGTTGATCACGTTTATAGAAATCCCTTTCACCCAACAAAACCAGAACCTATTTGCAAACCTTTGCCAACCTTATGCATATTTATTGAGAAAAATGAAACCAAATCCAATCATTAAGAGCTTCTTTATTTTAGTGTTGAGTTGCATTCCATTTTTCTTTTCATTTTTTTAGTATTTTCATAATCTTCAATATGACATCCAAAATTCAAACTGCTTCATACACCCAGTAAAGGGGTATTCACCAAAAAAGAACACTTTCTCATCCTAATTTCAAAAGCTTCAGTGTGATAAAGAAGTGGCATTCAAATTCTAGGAACTCACTGGACCCGTAATTCCTTTTATCAATTGTGGTGTGACAACAACAAGAATAGATTGTGCAAGGGATTGTGTTGCAACTTCAGCTACTATTGTCTTCACAGCAATGCTAGCAATGTCACGATGCTGATCCTTCGCATTGAGCAGTTTATCACAGAGCTTATTAGCCATCTCCACTATGCGTGCCTCACTGACCTTCTTGACCAACAGAGCAAGACTGCAATACGAGGATATATGTCAATTAAATAAAAGTGAAAGTGTGCAACAAAGTGCTGATATTAAAGCATCTCTTTATGAATGGTCCATCTTTTCTTTTTCTTTTTTTTTTGAGGTTTTCATATGCATGTATTCCTTTTTATTTTTTTATAGGTACAAAATTTTGTTGATCACAAAGAAGGCGTGGCCCAAGTACACAGAGTATACAAAGAAAACGCATAATAGCAACTAGGAACTAGCACTGATTAAAGCAAATCATGAAAACTCGTCCCATTACAATCAATAACAGAAAACAGTACATAAAAAAAATTATTTTTAAAAGCACCAAACAAAAAACAGTAAATTCAGAAGAACATAGAAAAAGAAATAACAGTGTCCATCCTGCATTTGCACTCAAAGACCCATGCACCACAAGAATTTTATGGAGGATGAATCATTATGACCTATAACTCTACAGATTCTAATATCAACTGTTGCATACTGAAAATGCTCAAGGGGCTATGAACATCTTCTAATGAGCACGTGCCTAAACAATCAGTAACTAACGATAGTACTCGTGCAGTCCAAAGGACATCAAATTCAACAAAAAAAAATATTTATCATACAAAGAAATATTGATGAACATCGTAAACAAGTCACTTTGGCAGACAGTTAAGATCATTGTGCAGTCAAAACTTGACTCTTCTTCGGTTTAACCAGAGAAAACAGAAAACCACATTTTAAGAAACCAATCATTAGCCTTTCCCTTGACTAAACAAGTGAAGAACATGGAAGTCAAATGATAGATTCAATCGTGAAAGCACAACTGTAATGAAGCAAACATATCATAGCCAACCAATAAAAGCAACAAGATCTCTATGAATGCTATAACACACCATTTCACAGCCAATCCCGAAACATCACCGGCCACATCATCAAGCTGTTGTATGATTATATTTGACAATTTTATCTCCAGATCAGAATCCGGTTTAAAACTATCTTTGTTTAACTCATTTAGCAAATCAGATGTTGCCATATATCTGTAATCTTTATCTTTGCCTGTCATCTGCAAACAAAATCATACGACTCAAAGCATCAGAAGCTAAAACACTTGGGAAACACATGCTTGCCCATACTCAAGAAATGAACTCAATCGATTCATTAAGACAAAGATAAGCATGCATGCATGAATGAATAAATAAATAATTTTATTTTTTATCAGTAAATAAGAATTTTATTAAAAATAGGCAATGTGCATAAATAAATAAATAAAAACACATACCAAGAGAAGCCCAAAAACATCATACCTTTTCTAGTATCCCAGTCATTACTAAATTTGCCGCCATCTCTGTGTGGCAATATCAACGTGTTGTGCGTACCCAACTCAAATATCAATACTCTGATAAAAAGACACGAAATAATAAATCAGCAATTACAAATTTACATTTGCACAAGTGAAATAAAACCTTTTTTTTTTTTTACAAGTAAAAGCAAAGAGACAAGTGAAATCAAGCCCAAAAAGATAAACAAAATATCTTAATTAAAATATACTGAGAAATGCTAAACTATACTAAAAAAAATGCATTAAACTCTATGACCATTGGAAAAGAAGCGAAACATTGAAATTCAAAAACAGCAAATGTCTCATTAAGCAAGGCAAGCAATCACAAAGTTCATAAGAACACATCTACAAATATAAGTATTACATACACTAACGATTGTTAAATACAAGCACATAAAGAAAATTGCAAGCCCGCGATAGTCTAGTGTTATTTTCTCTTTTTGAAATTTGTACCTTTATTTAAATAAAGGTAGAATTGTCAAAAAGAGGAACTAATAATAAAAATTCAATTTATAAGCTTGTGTGGATAACATACCTAGTAAAGTACTTACGTGACATAATTTGATTTAGAAAATAATTTTTTTATAAATAATGAGAAATGTTATTGACAAGTAAATAGTCATAGCCCAAGTACACAGGAAATATACAAGAGAAAACATGTAAATACAAACTAGGAACTAAAATAGGCTAAAAGCAAATCATGAAGATTATCTCCATTCAATGCAAGAACCTTAGCCCAAATACACAAAGTACTAAAAAAAAAACTCTCTAAGTTCTCCCATCGAGCGTTCTCTATCTTCAAAGCACTGTCCATATCTTTCCAACCATAAGCACCATATCAAACATGAAAGGATCATCTTCCATATGGCAGCAATGCGATGACTCTCCTTAAAACCTTGCCAACATGCTAAAAGATCCACCACTTGCTTAGGCATCACCTATGCAATAGCCATCCTAGAAAAGATCTCATCCCACGAAGTCTTAGCCACCTCACAATGAGGAAGTAAATGTTCAACAGATTCACCATCTTTCTTACACATGAAGCACCAATCCACGACAAATAATCCACGCTTCCTCAAATTATCCGTAGTCAAAATTTTTCTAAGGGACGGCAACCAACAGAAAAATGCAACCTTACTAGGCAGCTTAGATCTCCAAATGCACTTCCAAGGGAAATTATTGGCACAATGACAAGTTAACGCCTTACAAAAGGAGCAGACGAAAAATCTGCAATTTCCTGCATGAATCCACCACAAACTATCCTCCCTTCCCTAAACAATCTTCATGTCATAATCTTTTCAAAAAATTCGAATCTTACAAATCAAATTTTACCACTTAAGTAATATGGATGGTGTGCTCTACACTGGCTTTAATATAAAATAACTCAATAAAATTCACAAAACAAACCCTAGCCCAAACCCCACACACACCATCTGGCACACCCAATCGCGCGCGCGCACTCAGAGAAACGTTGGTTACATATCATCCAGAGCAATGTGAGTAAAAAAATAGATTAGGAATAGCACCGGAAGACTTTAAACCCCAGCCCAAGTTGCCCAACCATGTGGCAGTAATGTACTTCGATTGAACACCCACGAAAAGATTCACAAACAGCAACGGTAGACGAACCCTACAGAACCTTCACATTTCATATTATTTGTTTGTGAAAAAAAAAAAGCAAAGAAAAAAAAAAAATATCAGGCCGGAGGACAGAATCGGAAACCCTAAAAATAAGAAGTAAATGCAAAGAGAGAGAACCTAATCGAAGTGGAGGATCCGAAACGCGTTGAAAAAATAAAGCTAAAGAAAGAAATAGAGACGTGCCTTGTGAGTGAAGAAAGATACTAGCGATCGCTGTCCGTCTGCGTCTCTCTGGCAGGCTTTCCGATTATGTTCTTTCTTTTTACTTGGCAAGAAGAATTATGTTCTTTTCGCTTCGGCTTCCGGTGGCATATCAGTGTAAGGATTTGGTTCAAAATGAATGGAGCAAGTATGGGAAAAGCTAAAACCCTATTCTCGTGGTCCGTTTTAACTTTTAGGCCCAAAAGTGACCTCCGGACCGCACCTTTAATCAGCTTTTTGAAGGGCTGAGCTGCAACTAGGTCTCCTTTACATACAAAAACTTCTCATATAATTTTTTTTAATTCTCATATAAAATATAATAACAAATTTAATTTTTTTAAAATTATAAAATAATAATAATATTAAAAAATAATATTTTATTCAACTTTTATCTAAAATCATCTCATTATTCGAACGGGACCTCAATGGATAGAGAAAAACTTTCAACCGGTTGTCTATTTTTCTCCAAATAACAACCCTACAATAAAAAAAATATCACATATGCGTTATATTTTATGTATGTTACAATTGCACCACAGACTAGCCAAACAAAAAATACACCCCACTAGAATCGAATGAAGAAGAAAAATAAGAAAAAATTGGAGCACCTAGATGCAATCTAATAAAACGACGACCTCATTTTCTTTAGTCCCAAATCCAATCATTAGATAAGTGCGAAGATTGGATTTGGAGTTGCGAAGATTTAGTTACAAGTTTGTGGTGCTCATACAAAGATTGGATTTGGATCTATGAATATTTAGTTACAAATGTGAAGATTTGGATTTGGGTGCTCCTACTTTATCTGCATTTTCTTTTTCATTATCCAATCGACCTCCTACTTTTTTGTTAAACAATTGGATTTTGATCTGTGAAGATTTAGTTAAAAGAAATCATCATGATGAAAATTTTGGAGGACCAAAACAGTGGAAAAAAGCAAGGGACGAAAAGAAGGAAAATGAGACAGATAAAGAAAGTGGGGCTGAAGGAGAAAAATTTTAGAAAGTAAGGCTATTTAATTCATTTTAATATGTTGTCCAGGGAAAAAAAATCATATTTGCATCTGTGTAATACTTGCGAAATCAATAGGATGAAAACACAGAAATTTATTCTCTTCGAGGGAAGTGCCTCCAGAAAAGGAGAAAAGTTAGAGAGAAAAATGGTAGAGAGATGAAGAGGAAATAGGATTCTATTACTTGATCAATGCCTTCTCATTCGTTCTTTTACAATATAAAGTATTTTGCCCTAAAACCAGAACGGGCCATGGGCCGACCAACTACTGGACTCAATTGAAATAAAGATGGACTACAAATAACATGAACTTAACCAACTGACTTAGGCCAAGGACGTGGCCCACAAATGACCCACATTACAACACAACGAAATAAACAACTACACTTCAAACAACCCACCCGGCCCAATCCATCGCACAAGTACACTGACTCAGACTACATTTTAGACACTTCAACATACTTAAAACACCTAACTCAGCACCCACGTGCACTGGGGTTTCTTCTTGTCTTCAGGTCCCTTCGCAAGCCTTCTCTCTCACGCTGTTTCTTCCACTTGTTCTTAAAGCTTTCGATGGTTGTGTAACAAATCCTCTCCCATAAAAACACCTTGCCCGCAAGGTGTGTGAAGTTGTTCTTCAACTGTGAATAGATTTCTCATGTTGCATCATCGGGTCCTTGTCCATACTAGTGTACAAGAAGCTCAACATGTGCCTTGTTTCCCACTTTAACCGTTCGGCGATTCAAAGTTTCTTTTGGTTCGGGGCTTATCACGCCTTGGTCGTCGACAGGGGGGTAGAGTTGGGATGGCAGATACCTTAGCACTGAGTTTTCGCTTGAGTTGAGATGTGTGGAAGGTGAGGTGGATCCACGAAGAAGGTGGTAGATCTAGCTTATAGGCAGCTTTGCCAACCTTCTGAGTTACTTAAAAGGGGCCAAAGAACTGAGGAGCTAGCTTGAGGTTCCGTCGTTATGCCACAGACGTCTGCTAATATGGTTGTAGTCGTAGGTACACCCATTCTCCTTCTGTAAACTCTTGTTCCTTCCTTCTCAAGTCAAAGTATTTTTTTTCATGCGTTGTTGGGCTTTGTGTAAATTGTGCTGGAGTAATTTAGAGATTTGATCCCTTGTGTGCAGAGTCATGTCCACAGTGTTGACCTGAACTGTCCTTGGTATGTAGTTTAGTAATTGGGGTGGGGGTAGCCATAGAGAGCCTCAAAGGGAGTAATCTAGGTTGAATGGTGTTGGGTAGAATTGTACCACCATTCAGCGAAGGAAATCCACGAGGACCAATCCTTAGGTTTGTCACCAGCAAAGCAACATAAGTAGTTCTCTACTGTCTTGTTCACTGCCTCGGTTTAACCATCAGTATGGGGGTGGTAAGCAGTGCTTAAGGCCATTTGTAACCCCTGGAGAGATAATAATTCCCGCCAGAATTGGCTGGTAAATGTGTTATCTTTATCGGAATCAATCGATTGAGGCAAGCCATGTAGCTTGAGTATGTGTTTAAGGAATAGTTCAACCACCACCTTTGTCGTGTAAGGGTGCTTTAAGGGTATAAAGTCACTGTACTTTGTTAATCTACCCACAACAACCCAGAGACTATCAAACCCACATGAGATGGGAAGCTCATCAATGAAATCCATAGATATATGAGTCCAAGGTTGGGTAGGTATGGGCAGTGACTGCAGTAGGCCACTGGGCAGGGTATTATCCACCTTGGTTCTTTGACATGTATCGCAAGCCCGAATGAAATTCTTCAGATCTGCCTTTAGCTCCTGCCAATAAAAATCTCTCCTCACCCCATGGATAGTTTTGTGATACCCCGAGTGTCCCCCCAGGGGCTACTTTGTGTCAGGTCCAATAATTTATTTTTGAATTCCTCATGGTGGGAAATATACAATCTATTCTTGTAAAGTAGAAACCCCTCCCCCATAGTATACTTAGAACTCAGTTTCCCTTCAGAACAACGTTGCAGGAGTTCCTTAAGCTGTGCATCTTACTCATATGCAGTCTTCAAATCCTCCATCCAATCTAGAGTAGGAAAAGAGATCAGCATTAGAGTTCCTTCATTTTCCAACCCTTTTCTTGATAGGGTATCCACCTCTATATTTGCTGAGCCTTTTTTATGCTCCACCACAAAATCATATCCAATTAAGTTGGTGACCACTTGCTACATCGGGGTGCCTATTTTCTAGTCAAGCAAATGCTTGAAGCTTTGTTGGTCAGTTTGGACCACAAAGGTTTGTCCCACTAGGTAGGGTGCTATTTAATGAAAGTTGAAACTAGGGCATACAATTCCTTCTTGTAAGTTGACATTCTCAGGGCACATCCTTTCAAAGCTTGACTGAAAAAAGCAATGGGCTTGCCCTGCTACATGAGTACTGCTCCTATGGCTGTCCCGAATGCATCATACTCAATTGTAAAGGGTGTGTTGAAATTCGGTAGTGCTAACACCGGTGGTTGAGTTACAACTTCCTTCAACTTATGAAATACCACTTTGGCCTTCTCACTCCATTGAAAACCATTATTCTTGAGCATCCGAGTGAGAGGAGCAGCAATTCCCCCGTAACTCTTTATGAATCTGTGGTAGTAGCCCGTTAGGCCTAAAACTCCTCTTAAGGCCTTGAGAGAATTAAGAAGAGGCTACTCCACCATGGCCATGAGCTTATTGAGATCAGCCCTAACACCTTGAGCCGATATTAAGTGACCAAGATAAGCTATTTCCTTGCACCAAAACAAGCACTTGGACTGCTTTGCATAAAACTTGTGTTGTCTAAGGGTCTCCTAAGTGATTTGGAGATGCTTGAGGTGATCCCCTTCTGACTTGCTGTACACATGGATACATTAAAGAAAACAAAAATAAACTTTCTTAAGTAAGGATGGAATACCTCGTTCATCAAGTTTTCAAAGGTGAAGGGGGCGTTGGTTAGCCCGAATGGCATCATTAGGAACTGATAGTGGCCCTCATGAGTTTGGAAGGTTGTCTTGGGCACATACTCAGACTTTACCCGAATCTGGTGTTAGCAGGACCTTAGATCCAACTTAGAAAAGATGACCGACCCCTGTAGTTCATCCATCAGCTCCTCCACCACTGGTATGGAAATTTATCCTTGATGGTCATGCTGTTCAAGCCCCTGTTGTCCACATACAGTCGCAAGTAAGGGTATACGAAAAAAATTAGAAAATCGGCTAAACCGAACAGAACCAAATGGGTCCGATTTGTAACCGGTCCAATGTGATACTAGTTCTTAAAAATAAGAACAGATCCTAAATCGGTACAGTACCGATTTTCATATTTTGAAAACCGGTTTAAACCAAACTGGACAGGTACATATAGATTCTCGGTAGATTTTTTGAGGTCTTGGTATTGGGAATCTATAGACTTTTTTAGGGCAGTGAGCCCATCTTGGAGTTAATTCAATCTAGTATCTTCTAGCATGGATTGAAATCTGATGCACAGAAACCTGTCTCTGATACCACTTGTAACACTTCCGAAATCAATAGGATGAAAATACATAAATTTGCTTTCTTTGAGGGAGTACTTCCAGAAAAGGGAAAAAGTTAAAGAGAAAAAGGTAGAGAGATGAAGAGGAAATATGGTTCTATTACTTGATCGATGCCTTCTCATTCATTCTTTTATAATATAAAGTATTTTGCTCTAAAACCAAAATGGACCATGGATCGACCACTACTGGACTCAACGAAAATAAAGATGGACTATAAATAACATGAACCTAACCAACTGACTTAGGCCAGGGATGTGACCCACAAATGACCCACACTACAACCCAACGAAATAAATAACTATACTTCAGATAACCCACCCGACTCAATCTACTGTGCAAGTACATTGACTCAAACTAAACTTCAGACACATCAACACACTTAAACACCTAACTCAACACCCACGTGCACTGGGGTTTCTTCTTGTCTTTAGGTCCCTTCGCAAGCCTTATCTCTCACGTCGTTTCTTCCACTTGTTCTCAGGGCTTGCGATGGTTGTGTAACAATATGTTCTTTTTTATCTTTTCTCTTTCTTTGTGGTTGGCAATGGATTCATTGAGCTAATGGCGACGAAATTGGTGGGTGACACAAAATGCAGCAGTGGGCGACGAATCTTGCAACCAACGCATTGGTCTGAAGGTTGTGAGGTGCTTAAAGTTTCGATTGAGGTTGAGTGATTTTTGTGTTGATGGAATGGAATGTGCAGAAATTTTGATTTCATCCATTGTGTTTATCCTTATGGTTTTTGTGTGGGATTGCTAACATAGAAGACTCATATTGGAGATTGTTAAACGCTTAGCAACGAACGAACCATTGCAAAGTGGAACTGTAATCGATATTCAAGAAAATACTAGATTATGACGAATGAATATGTGTGGTTTTAATGGTGAGTTAAGATTGGATGAGATAAAAGTTAAAAGTTAAATAAAATATTATTAGAATATTATTTTTATTTTGGCATTTGAAAAAATTAGATTGTTTATTATATTTTGTATGGGAGTTTGAAAAAATTGTAATGATTAAATGATATGATATAAGATGAGCTGAGAGACTTCTTGTATCCAAACAACCATAGTCACCATATTTTGTATATCCTATTTATGTATTGTTCAAATGCTTGATTTTACAAAATAATTACAAAATATATTTACGAACTGATTTGTTTGGTATGGTATGATATGGTAAGGTAGTGTAACTTATTGACGTTGTTACTACACACGTCTTAAAAGAGGTAAGTCTCGATCTTTGAGGTTACATTTTTAATGAACGAAAAATGATATCTGTAGGAGACTTGGCGTAGGGTTCGTGCAAGAACGTCTACGTGGAAAATGAAACGGTACGTTTCGCATGTGCATTCGGCATTTCTCCTCCGTCTCCCTCCTAAATTCAAACCTAGGACGTCGGAAAAGTTCAGAGAGAAACTCTCAAGAAAATTCTAGAGGAGAATGGATTGGTCGAGTACTTACAGAGTCTTGGTCTTAATGGACGAACTGATCTTGAAAGCTTCAAGACTTGTGTCCCATTTGTTACTCACAAGGAATTGGAGCCACATATACATAGAATTGCAGACGACGATCCTTCTCCTATTCTCACCAGAAAACCAATCACAGCCATCTCATTAAGATTCTTATTTGACTTTCTTTAATGCTATTTTCTGGATTTTACTTGAACTTTGAATTTTGTGCTGTAGATAGTTTATATGGGTTTTGAGAATTGTTCTAGATTGATTTTTTACAGTTTTGGTACTACCCAGGGGAAAGCCAAAGTTTGTACCTTTCAACGATGAATTGATGGAATCCACTATGCAGATATATCAGACATCTTTTACTTTTAGAAACAGGCAAAAAGAAACTCTTTATTCAATAAAAAATATTTGGATCAGATGTACCTTTTTTTCTGCTGACATGGAACCATTTCTCTCCTTCTGCAGAGAGTTTTTCTATTGGGAATGGCAAGGGGGTTGGCAGCTGGAACTGCTACTACTAATGTCTATAGAAATTCACAGTTTAAAGAGACTATGAAGGCAATTCAATTCCAATCTTGCTGCCCAGATGAAGTAATATTTGGTCCTGATTTTCACTAGTATTTGTACTACCATCTCTTATGTGGACTGATTTTTTAGGATGAAGTTCAGTTTGTATTCTCTACTTCTGATCTTTTCCAAATGTTGACAGCAATCAAGCAGTCATCAAACTATCTCCAAGGACCTAAAAATAAAATCACAAATTTAAAAGAGGAAGTGTGGCTTTGACAATAAGTATGGCCTAAGAATGAATTTCACCGTCTCCATTCAATTCGCGGACAATTGTCATCTATTTTTTTTTTCTTTACTCATACTTGACGTGGTATAATAATTTATTCGTGTCAATTCGTACACCAACTTCCATATCTGTAGAAGAACTATTACCGGACAGATCACAATCAGTTTTTCAGTGATGGCCCAAACAAGTTGCTTGGAACCCACGTGGCAATACACAAGATAAAGATGTAAGGCATGCCACAAATTCATGCCATCCTCCTTTAATAAAACTAAATCAACCAATCTTCAAATGACACGTCATTGTTGCTATCCAAAGTACAAACCCAATCGGACAATCCAAAGCCATGACACGCGTAACCGAAAGAAAAGTAAAGTAGTAACAGACAAGTGGACGCGTTTAGCATGAAACGCATGGTTTCCTCTCCAGAGGAAGTGTCGAACGTGTAATCATTGTAAAGCAGGGGTCCAGCTCCAGTTACAGTACGATGGATGACGATAGAAAGATGGATTCATATCTTATTCGATAAATATTCTTTACAACATTTTATACGATTATATTTTAAATTATAAATATTTTTATAATATTATTATATAATATATTATATAATATATTATATGTATATATTCTTCCTTGAATACACCCTATCATTATCGATAAATAATCTTGTACCAATCCACCAATGACCACCTCGACTCCATCTCCTCAGCCGTCGCCACAGCACCAAATTGCTCTTTCCCTCGCTACGTGAATTCACAGTTGTCAAGATTTTTTTTCCTTAATTTTTGTTTTTTTAAAAAAAAAACTCAATAAAGTAATTACAGCCTCAGGTGTGCGGTTCCACCAAGTAATTATAGTTTCTGGAGATTTTATTTAATATTATTTTTATTTAAAAAAAATTAAATTATTTATTTTATTTTATGTAAAAATTTATAATGATTAGATGAGATTAAATAAAAAATTTTATGAAAGTGAACGAGAATTTTAGGTCCCATTTGGATAAATAAATACTCTTAATATTGTTTGATGAGATGATATAGTCTAGACCCTAATCTTGAATATTGTATGATATGTTTTTCTTGCTTTTTTTTACTAATTAAATATATTTAAGAAGAGGATTTTACGTTCCGTTTGGATATATAAATACTTTTAATTTATTTTATTTTATTATTATAATTTTTTCAAATTCTTTTATAAAATATAATAAATAATTTAATTTTTTTAAAATTTAAAATAATAATAATATTAAAAAATAATATTTTATTTAATTTATTTAAAATATCTCATTTTACCATCCAAACGAGATCTTAATCGTATATTAGGGCCCTTTTAGTGCATACGAAAAAATAAAAGCTTAATAACGTCGTGCAGATCGGGGTAAAGCTCGGCCACCTCGAGCATGCATGCAGTCAATCACTGGAGTAGTTTATCTATTAGGTTTAGCCGTCTAAAAAATGATCAAATCATGGGCAAGGAGCACGAAATAAACCACAGAGACATTCTGTATAAACAGTGGGAAACAAAAATGTCTCAACTTTTTAGTTTATATATATATATTAGAAGAGTATTGCATTCACAAATTAATTATATAAAAATAAATTTTATAATTTGACATAATTTTATATCATCCGTCATATTTATTTTATAATAAAAATAACTTTACAATCTGATAAATATTATCAATTCACATCAATTTATGAAATTATTTTTATATAATCATTGTGTGATTAGAATATTCATATATATAGAATTATGTTACATGCAATTACTTTTACGTATTTATTACGTGTTCTATTGATGTGAATCATGTGATTGGTCAAAATAATTATTTTATATTAAAAAAAAGTGATACAACTAATTATAACAATAAAATACACAAAAAATATACAAAAATAAATATACATAAAATTTTTGTTATACATGTGGCTTGGGCATTTGTTTTGGATCTTCCCCCTCCTTTGTTGCTAGTCATGTCTCATGAGTCGCTCCGTTCATAAATGTAGGCGTTCTCAGTTAGGCCAAGTTGCCAACAACCCACAACACCACATCAAAATCCGCTTTAGAATTAGATTTAGAACAATAATTTATAATGATGCTCTCTCTCTCTCTCTCTCTCTCTCTCTCTCGCTCTTGCTAGTCGTTACAACCGAAGCTGCTGCCTTGCCTTTACTCTTCCATCCTCATCATTCTTAAAAATGATAATAAATCGTTCCATTCGCTAAATCAAATCTCATTTTCGATCCTTAAAATTCACATTCCCCTTTGAATTCCGCAATGGCCGCTCCTCCTCCCATTAAATTGAAGCAATCTTCGCCAAAATCCGCCGCCCACACTCTTACCAGTACCACCTCCTCGTCCTCCGCCCACGACGCCCGCCTCCTCGTTCGCGAAACGTTGCGTATCAGCGCCAATCTCGCTTCTTCTCCTCCCGATTCCGCCCCTCACCCGCCTTCTTCATATTCATCTTTGCTCCATTCATCGGACAATCTCGGCCTGCTGCAGGACGACTTTGTGAATTCCAGCCTCAGGTTCATTTGCTGCGAGGAAATCGACGGCCGCAGATGGAACTACTTGGCTGAAAAGGACGCCTCCGGAAGCTTCAAGAAAGGCTCCATTCGCGCCCGCCTTTCTTACACTCCTCAAGTTCCCCCCATTGAAGTGCGTCCTATTATTTATACTTCCAGTCTTCATAATTTCTCCCCTGTTAATGTTATTATTTGTTTTCATAAATAACTTGAACTAGTTACCGCTCCATACCGATCAAGGTCTGATTTTTGAGCCTATGCATCATACGGAACTCATTAGAATTTCAATTTTACTATATTTTTGCTAAAAGTTTTATTTTGCACCAATTGTATATTTTCTTCCATTTTTCACTGATTACGGCACTTGCAGTTGACCTTTGTTGATCTGCTTTACAACAATATCAACCTAAAGCTACAAAATTTTATTGTCGAAAACAATCCGACCGATTGGTTGAATTTATCAATACTTATTTAAGACCTATTTTACAACTTAAATCTAGCGCGTTGTACTTCCGTATATATCTACGCACATATATTTGAACATTTCCATCCCCTGTTTAGACATAATTGGATATTCGTTGAGATTTTTCCTTACCAAGTTTTGGTGTAGGACTAGAACTTGCCATGCTTATTAAACGCATTGAAATGGAACTTTATTCCGTAATGTTGAATACGGGGGCATTGAATACACGGTTATAGGATTCGTTAAAGATATTGTGTATTGGATTTTTTGTGCAGGAGTTGATGTCGTTCGTAAGATCCTATGTACTTCCAGAAGGTTTCCCTGATAGTGTTACTCCTTCGTATGTCCCATATATGACATGGAGGGCTTTGAAGGTAGTTATTGCACTTCTTTCATTGACTACTGTTAGAAAGGTGGGCCTTTTAAGGGAAATGATCACCAGTAGTGAATAAATAGAGTAAACTAGGATCGAATACTTTTGGTGCTCCTAAATGCTATATTCAATGTTTAACTTATTTGTTGTAGCACTTTTTTGGTGGAGCAATGGGTGTTTTTACGACGCAAACGCTTTTGAGTTCAGTTGGGGTCTCTAGAAGAGCAACGCCTGGAGCTGTTGCCATAAACTGGATTCTCAAGGTGAGGATGATGTTTATACATTTCACAAAATAAGATATGTTTTTCAAATAGTTTTCTGGTATCCTTGTTTCGCAAGATCATATGGGTGACGAAGATTGAAGTCCATTTGTAAATATAGTAGTTCAAACTAACTTAAATGACATGTTGCCATTGGATGTATGCCTTCACATATAGTATGTTCACATGTTAGATGGTTTTTTCAAATTTATAAATAAAATCTAATATGTGCACAAGTCCATCTATTGAAGCGAAACAAGAAGTCGAGGTGTTGGAGAATCTGTCTTTATGCCATTTTAACTAAGGGCATCTCAATATCACATCTCATGATCTCAGTGAACTATATTTATTAGTTTTAGTGTAACGTATCTGGTGTCCAGTTTGCACGTGTAATGAAGACCTCTTCCTGCACAAGTTATAGGTGTTCAATAAATGAACTCATGAGAATGAGAATAACTCAATGAATAAACATCAAGGAAACATATGATCACTTAGGACTTGGAGGATACACAATACCATTTCATCTTCTTGGTATCCTACCGAAAATATTTGAAATAGTTTGCTTAGTCAAGTAGCCAACTCCACATTGGTTCCATAGCTGTGTTCAAGGAATTGAACCTCTCTCGTGGAAAAAACTATTTTATTAGAACATCTCTAAGAGAACATATGGGAGGTTATTTCCCCTTATGAATAGCTGCAGTTCTCTTAATATGACAATTTTTATTGTCATCTGGAGTCTTCAGTTCGGTATTTATTTCCGAGGTGCTACATGTAGTTTTCAGTTTGGATGATAAGAGATGATATCATCTCTATTGCGCTTCATGCACTGGTGGTAGGTGTCCAAATAAATGGTGTGTGCTGCTCATACTTGAAATCTGAATTTGTTCAATTGAGTGCCTACGGGTTTCTATTATTTGGACTATTTTTATTTTTCCTTGGTTTATGTGCCATACTACCTTTAGAAATCTGTACGTATATAGATCGAAAAATTGATATAATATGTCACTTTTTGTCTGTTTATTCTCAAGTTTTTAACTTGAAGTGTTGTGCTCTACCACTTCCAAAAATAATTTACGAGAAATGATTTGTACAAGTCCCAAATAGTCAAACCCCATACAAGCCTTATAAAAAAGTGGACCCGCCTAAAAAAACTATAAAAAACTATTCTTTGTTAGTGGGACCCACATTTTTACAAAGGGCTTGTGCGAGGCTTGTCTATTTGAGACTTGTACCTATCATTACTCATAATTTACATAACTAGGTTGCAAATTATAAACAACCTTGTTCTCAATACTATATGTGATTTAGACTAATGCTGACATCCAATTGGAGCTTAGTAGATTGGGAAGAAGAAAGAGCTCTCTCCTAAATGAAAATTTAGTTCCTTGTCTTACTTTAGTTCATTGTTTTTCAGCCCTTCTCATTGATATTGAGTGTGGTCTTCTTAATAAAATGGCCAACATATTTTCACAATGTTAAATTATCTGTAGGATGGTGCTGGTCGTGTTGGAAAAATGCTTTTTGCCCGCCAAGGAAAGAAGTTTGATTTTGACCTAAAACAGGTTTAATTAATTAATTGCTGTTCTGCTCAGTTTGGCAGTCAAATTCCAACCTGACATCTCCCGGCTTTTAAGGCCATCTATCTGAAATTAATGTTGTGTTACAGCTGCGATTTGCGGGTGATCTTCTTATGGAAGTGGGTGCTGCTGTGGAGTTGGCGACTTCAGCTGTGCCACACCTGTTTCTTCCTTTGGCTTGTGCTGCTAATGTGGCGAAGGTTTTCCTAGTTTTTTCATGACGCTATCTATTGTGTTCATATCATTTCTGTACTCTCATATTCCGTACTCTTTGCTTGTAGAATGTTGCTGCTGTAACCTCAACATCAACTCGCACACCAATTTACAAAGCCTTTGCTAAAGGAGAAAACATTGGGGATGTCACTGCTAAAGGAGAATGTGTTGGAAATATTGCAGATCTAGTATGCTTATCAAACTTCCTTCTCCATTTTTTTCAGATAATATCTATAATACTAGGACTGTAATATGGGTCTACTGAATGAAGTTGTGGGGCCCGAAACACTGTTTTGAGACTCTCTCTCTCTTCAAAAATTTATTTTTCCATCTACAGACTACATGGTCTCTTTCTGGTTTTCTGAAGTATCTAATTGTTGGCAGCCATAACCTCTTAGAGGGATGCTCATCATCCCACACCACACACTTTACATATTTTAATATTATTTTTTATTTTATTTTATTATTGTTAAACTAATTGAGTTGTTCTACTTATTATCCATACACCACATAGTTGTTATAGGAAAAATGAAAAAAAAAATTAAAATAGGTGTGGTGTGTGAGGATGATAAGTAGAATTATTCATTATATATTTAATGTGTCAAAATCTCATATAAGAGTGTTGAAAGTATTAACTGACTATCTGGAACCAAAAAGTCCATCTGTCAATTAGTTCTAATTGGATTGCTTTTTAACAGAATGTCTTTGAGTCTGAATTTCAGTTATATCCTTGGAATATATTTGTATAAGGTTAGGTTCAGGTTATATATCATGCAAGTCTTTAATAACATCACACCACTTAATTACTTTTAATTGGATTATTGTTTTGATCTCCGCAAGTAGGTTAATTTTCTTTGTGCTTAACACATGCTAAATTTCGTGTCAAACAAATCTCAAAAACTTTTAATTCATAAACTCATATAATTTGTTGAGCTGTTTTTTATTTATTACCTATATATAAATAATTAAAAAAAATCTTGTTACTGATTCACTTTTCAATGGAAAGCTGTAAAAAGTGGGCCTCTATCATGTTTGCTGGCAGTCTTTTCCAATTTTTTTCCCTCCATAGTTACGTTAGTTTTTATTTTTAAAGCCTCTATTATAAAAACTTTCTTATGCATGATATAATTCATCTGAAATTGATGTGGGTGAATATTTTGTATTGGGAAGCTGGGAACTGGGCTGAGCATAATGATCTCAAAAAGAAACCCATCCTTGGTCACTACTTTTGCCTTACTTTCTTGCGGATATGTCCTCAGCTCTTACCAAGAGGTTAGATTGTGTATAAATAACGCATTTGTTTAGCATTCTTCCCTGCCTCTTTCATTTGTGGATGTTAATTTAGCCATGTGTATTGCATCTATGTTTTCCTTCAGGTTAAATCTGTAGTGTTGCACACATTGAACCGAGCCAGATTCACTGTGGCAGTAGATTCCTTCCTTAAGACAGGTCCTAGACTCACCATAAGTGGTTTACTGTGGATCCACAATTTTTCCTTCCCTTTCTTTTTAGCTCTCTGATGTTCATTTCATTATTTTCTAAATGAGTCCTAGTAATTCTCTATATGAGCACAAGAAGTGTATTTTATGATTTAATGGCTTAATCATGCTTTTGTTTTTCCCATTTGCAGGAAGAGTTCCCTCATTACAGGAGGGGAATATGAACGAAAACATATTCAGTTTTCTGTGGTTGAAAGATGGGCCTATTGTTCTTGGTATGTGTAAAGAATTGATATTGCAAGATTTTGCTCTTGATTATGGCCCTCTTGTTCCTGGGAGGTCAATCTGAAGTTTTCTCCAACTGTTTGGCAGGACCAAGTTTCAGGGATGCATTCCAAGACCCGGGTGCATATCTTGCCATAGAGCCTCTTTTTGAGGTATGCCGCTTTTTGTGAAGAATAATTTCAATCATTCTCTCTCATGGATTCAGCAGTATTTTTTTTTTTTTTTAAATTTGCCTTGTGTCTCTCTTGTATATATTTATTATCTCCTCTTGATTGGAGACAGAAAGAGAGATACATTGTGACGTATAATTCTTCAAAGGGTAAAATATATGCATTGCTCAAAGATCAGGCAAAGTCAGATGACATTCTGAAAGCAGCATTTCATGTAAGATATATTGACTTATATATATATATATTTTTCTTTTTGTGTACCCGTTTCATTAACCATGAGTCTTTTTTTCATATATTTTTGGTTTAAGATGCATTCACCTTGTCTAACAGGCTCACATGCTTCTGCATTTTATACAAGAATCAAATAAGAGTCATCTTTCTGCACGGAAGCAGAGTGAGTATGGCTATTCAGATATTGTGTCCCCAACAACAGATCTTGAGGCTCATGTTGTAGAGTCATGTAAGATGGTCTCAGCCTCTTATGGGATTTTCAAGAGCAAAGCTGCAGAGGAGGTACGTGGAAATCAGCCTATCTTTTTCTTTTTCCTCTGAGAGAATTTGCAATGATGTTTAGTTTAAGCTCTTCTTATGCATCCTTTGCCTTACGCATGAGCTTTTAAAGTGGTTGGCTTACCAGTTCATTGAAATTTACAAATATGAGAAATTTACCTGCTTGTATCCTGAAAGCGATGCTGGTTAGCAAACTCATGTGCTATTAATTAAAAACTATAAAACATAAGGTGTTTAATAAGCCTGCTTCTGGACATTTCCAGCTAAATGTGCTTAGTATGTAATGTAAAGTGAAGTGGAACATAGTGTAGAGAAATGCTGAATCACCCTCCATCCAGGAAGTCCGAGTCACCCTCCATCCTGGAAGGGCTGAGACTGCTAATTTATAAACGCCCCAATAGAAGGCCCAAGCCACATGGCTTATACTCCAAAAGGACTAGTCAATGATACAATTGGAGCCCTATTGAAACATTATAAAGAGCAATAACATATTCTCCCCAAGCAATGTGGTTAGGGCTGTGTAAAAATCAGAAAATCCGAGTCCGAGTCCGAGTCTGATTTTGCTTCGACTCTGCACCGCTGAAGTCAGAGCTCCAACAAAATGGAATTGGTGTCAGATTTTTTTTGGATTTTGTAGTCAGAGTCAGAGTCGAAGGTGTTGTCTAATCGACTTCGACTTTATCCTCCGACTCTGACTTTACCCACCGACTCCAACTCCCATATTATACATATGTTATTGAAATATGTATTATTTATATATTGATCATATATACTAGTGTGGTTATATAGTTATATAACTAGAACTTATATGGTTAAATTCAATAATGTACTAGTATGAGCTAATGTTTATAAAATAATATACTTATACTATAATATAAATAGACTACTAGTTTAGTGTATGTAAACATCATCGTATTACTATCATACATAATCAAGTATATAAATAAGTTAGACACTAGTATAAAAATCAGTCTAATATAATAAGTTAATTACGCGTAATACTATAACATACTAACATGTAATTAAACATTAGAAATAAGTTTACTATAGAATTAAGTTAGACACTAGTATAATAAAAATGTAATACTAATGTATAATAACATGTAATTAGACACTATGGTATAAGTCTAGCATAGAAATAAATTAGACACTAGTTTAAAAATAAGTCTAATATAATAAGTTAATAACACATAATACTAATTTACGAGAATAAAAACAAGTAATTAGACATTAGAAATAAGTCTAGTATAGAAATAAGTTATATATAAATTGGACACTAGTATAATATAATAACATAATACCATTTTTTTTTTAATTTTTTAGGTTTGCATAGCATATGAAATATTTTTAGTTATATTTTTGGTTTTTTCATATCTAATTTTTTTTTTTTTTGTTTTTTTGTAATGTTTTTAGTAAACTTGAATCTTGAAAGCCAGAAAAAAATAAAGCCCAAATCTGACTCTGCTTCGACAATCCACATTTAGGCAAGTCGGAGTCGGATTTAGGAGATACCGACTCCGATTCAATCAGTGCTCACCCCTAAATATGGAGTCTCATACATCATCTACCCTTCTCACTTATCAGTATCACAATCTCCCCCCTTATATTCTTGACGTCCTCGTCGGGCTAGTTCGTTGTAGGTGGCACGGCTCAAGTCTCACATTTCTGGTTGGGATAGGCTCTGATACTATTTGTAAGCCTCCAATAGAAGGTCCAAGCCACATAGCCTATACTCCAAAAGGATTAGTCAATGATACAATTAGAACCTCATTGGAGCATTATAAAAGAGCACGAACTTCTCATTCCCAAGCATGTAGGATCCCATACACCACCTACCCTTATCACTTATCAGAAGGTGGTATTACATAATCACTTGCTTAGGAGGTCTCATTATGTACTGTTGATATTAACAACCACTCGGTGGTGCCCATTTGAGTTCACTCGTCCTATTTTCTTGTTGATATGAAATGTTTGTTTGGCTCTTGAGGGAGTGTTCAAGTGGTTCTTGAAAAAACTGCTAATACATGCAATATGACATTGGGGTGAATCTCAGAGGCTGCTGAAAAAACACGTTGGTGGGCCTTTTTTTGGCTGAAAAATCTTTTTAAAAAATTTTCCTACATAGTGATGCTTGTATGATGAACTTGGCCTTTACATCTTGTATGAAATGATTAAGAAAATCAAAAGAAAAGTATGACATTTTGGGTTGGGTGCAATATTGTACCAAAAGTGGTTGTATCTATTGGAGATGTGTCTTATATGGCATAATTCTTTTAACATGGAATTGTATCCAAAATGCGAAATGGAGAAAATCTCCTGAATAACGATAAAAACTGCTCTCTTGCAGTGATAAGTGGAAAATGCTGAACCAACTAATGGTTCCAGTGCCTCTTATTTCCAGTAATAATCTTGCAAGTGATTTCAACGCACCTGAAGGTGCTTTGAACTGGATTACAAGGGTGTTTGATGTGTTCAAATTGGAAATGCTTTGAGCTGGATTACAAGGGTGTTTGATGCGTTCAAATTGGAAAGCATAAAGCCTTTTCAACTTCTAAAAGAAGCCAGCTTTGAATTTCTTAAACTTTTCATAGGCAAAGATCTTGACGACACTAACCACAAGTTGAAAAAAAGGTGGTGGGGATGGGGAAATCAATTTCCGTGAAGCTTATGCCTATTTGGACTTAGGTTTAATCACCATGCCAAGTTGTATTAATCTGATTGTTGGATATGATAAGCACCTCTTTTTAAAATGCATGTTATCTGAAGCGTTATTTTTTTTTTTTTTGGTAGGGATGGAAGATGTCAGAATCACTTCTTAATCCCGGCCGGGCTCGGGTGCATGCAAGTGATAAATTGGCATGACATGCGAATTCTTTTGCATCTGCATGCAAGGCTAGGCTTTGACAGTAAAGTGCGGAAAGCTTCTGCCGCCTTGGGCACACTGGAAAACACCAGCTTCATATGACAAAGCGGTCCTGCAGTATACGAATGGGAACGTGGGAACCATGGTCTCATGGAAGCTGGAAAATCTATTTTAAGGTGGAGGAAAAAAAAAAATATTGCAGTTTGCGCCCTCTGCGTGATGAAACATACCCGAAGATGGCATGGTGCAGTACTGAGTTTCAAGGGAATGTGTAATGTGTTGTTAGCATGGAGTTGCATACTGTTGTGAGTTGTCGCACATAGATACCGGGATTATTTTTCTGTTTTCCTTTCTTTCCGTTTTCCTTTTTTTTTTCTTTTTTGTTTGTTTTTTATTTGGGGGATACCTTTTTGTTTTGGGGCTTCGAGCTTTTTATTTTTTTCGTTGATATAGCGCCCTGTTTTAGTACGTGACATTGCATAGGCTTATTGGCCTATAATGTCCTACCATGCACGCATTGTCTGACTTGGAAATCAGTGTGATATTGGTATGGTTGATTCTTTTCAAAATCAAACCCGAGATGAAGAAGGACCTTACTGAATCAATGAGTTCCGCGCTGATAATCTCCCAATAGTGTTTAAAGAAGAGAGCTGTTATCCTATCGGGCCCCGGGGCTTTTTTTGATCCTATAGCTTTGAGAGCTTCCCATATCTCCTGCTCATCTGGGATAGCACATAGAAGACTATTGTCCTCCTCCGTGATTACTGGTGTAATTTTTTCCTGGAGGTCCTGTGGAAATTGGGGGTTGGTAGAGGAGTATATCTGTTTAAAGTGCTCAACCATATATATTATTCCCAATATCCTCTCTTGAATTCAGCCAAACCCCGTCTGTGGTTTTTAGAAATTCAATGGAATTGCGCCGTCGACGGATGATGAGAAAAAAAAAGAAGCAATTACGTTCATTCTGTGAGAGTTCCATTAAAAGGATGAAGAATGGGGACATGGAATTTTCAACTATAATATAAAAGAAATTAAAATGTTATAAAACAAATAACTAAGAAAGCGAAATTCAGCTCTCTTCAACTTCCTACTATCTTGACTTCCTTCAGTGAGCTACGGGTATCCCTGTTTCTCATTCACCTGCGAACAACTAGGGACAGCGGGGCCGTATACTGTGGAGCTCCGTCCCTATCTCTGCTTTCCTGTCTTCCTATCTTTCTGCCTATCTGTCTTTCCTCTTTCTGCTTTGTCTTTCTCGCTGTCGGTAGAGAGTAGTATTTCCTAAGTTGTCTGAGGCTGAGCTTCCCTACTTCTGTACTTGGTTGCCTGTCTCTAAGCTGTACTTCCTTGCCTGTATCTAAGTAGGTACGTCTCGCTTCGCTCCTCATTTCCTTGCCGTCTTTCTTTCAATTCTGACTATTGAGAAAGATCCATGAGTCTGTCCCCCCTAGCCCGAAGCGAGTAAATAAGCTAACCTTGGCTCCCCCTTCGACTGAGACGGACTTGAGCATTTACTTCTAGTCCCTGAACCTTAAACAAGTTATCAAAGAAGTGGATGCCCCGTGTTATATTTATGCAGAGTACGTTGTTTTAAATAAAAGAATTTATTTCATTATCAGATCATTTTACACGGCTGACTGCTAAGGAATACATGAAAGGTCGGATTGTAGCACATACAACTTCCTAAGAAAGAAGCAGCATGGAGGTACTTGCTAGTAGCGACGCACGCAGAGGCTCTATGCGAAGACACCAGCCCTAGGGCATCACTGCTTTATTGACTCGAGTCACATCTACTATGAGTTGTCTTTACTGGCTTCAGTCACGTACAAAAGGTACTGCAGTGGTTTTTCCTTTCTATAGATATGTTTAGTCGTTCACTCGTCTCTCTCTCTCTCTCTCTCTCTCTCTCTCTCTCTCTCTCTCTCTCTCTCTCTCCATTGTTACGTTTAGCGATTCAAACGATATATTTTCTTTAATATTATTTCGTTGATTTTCGTGGGAAAAATGTGCAAATATCCTTTTTTTTTTAAAAAGAAAATCTTAAAAATTTGTCGTATTATATTCGCCACATCGATCTATCGTTATATAAAATATATAATACACATATGCGTGTCTCTCCGCCTCTATTTTTGGTTCAAAGTTAACCAATGTAAAAATAAATTGAAGATGATGTATACGAAGGACATAAAGAAATAGATTTTGCACATAATACCGTACATTAGTTTTCGGCGTATTATTTTGGTCTGGGAGATGATAAGGCCGTACGTGGAAATGGGCAGATATGTGAATTGAGGTGCATATTAAATGCGGCTCGGATGATCGTGCATGGTTCCAAATTAATATTATATATATATATATATATGTATATGTACGCATGATATGACTCTTTCTTAAAATATGGACGGACGGGTACTGGTGGTGGCCGGTCATGACCAATTTGTCATTCTCAATTGCGAGGCTCTATCAAGTCGGACAAACTAACCTCTTTTAATTTGAAGAGGGCTGGGGAACAGAATGCAGGTGGGGAAAACGAAAACTTCACATTACTGATTTCCTGTAGCTAGCTAGATGGGAAATGGAGGTTTTTGGGGTCCCCCCCCTCTCTCTCTGCAGCTTTAGTTGGTGGGGATTAGCATATCTATGGTCGCTCTGGACATGTCATTGCCAATATTTAATATCTTTTCGATTTTCAAAAGAGAGGTAGAAAGGTCATGCGACTGGTTATTTTCACGGCTAACAAACAATTTCGATGATCAGCAGCTGAACCTAGCTGCAGGGAGATTTATTAAGGAAAGAAAAAATTTATAAATCTTATGATTTGATGTGATATGTTAAATTATAAAAATATTTTTATTATAAAATATATTTAACATATTATTGAAATCATATCAATTTATAAGATTTATTTGTGGTTATATGAGAAACGTTTCTCATTAAATAATACCTACTGCATACATGTATATTTGTATATACATTTGCGTGTTATTATCAGTTTTAATTAGTACTGTATACGTACATATGTGTGTGTATATATATATACACGGTCTTTCTATTAATAATTTTTATTCATACCTAGCTAATATAAAGAAAATTGTATAAACAAATTGAAGTTACTTTCATTTTGTTATATGGATGCATATGTTCATTTAGATCGGTAGGTAACTTATATTACTGCATATGTTTTAATTGCCTCCATATGTTTTTACCACGTACGATTGACAAGAAAAGAATTCACCGTACTTTTTTTTAACCTCATGAAGTCAATATTGATGAATTTAAACAGTTTAATTCTTTTTTTTTTTTTTTCCTCTCTCTCTCGGTATTAGTACGTATCTATTTTACTCAGTTTAATTTTGGAGTACGTAAGAGCTAAATATACGGCCGTGAATTGAATCATTGTCCATTGATTTATTGGTCGCAAGCCATTTTAGGTAGGGAAAATGCTTTGTCTCCCGAGAGAGAGTACTGAGAAAGTCTCCTGACACATTCTTTAATTTAGTGATTAAGAAAGTATTTTTTAATGATGTTAATGTGATCATTTTTTTTAATTAATGTTTAAGGTTATTAAAAAATGCAGGAAAAATGGATAAAAAAGAAGAAGATGAATTACACTAATCGGGACCCAAAATGGGTGACGGCAGTACTACCACCCTTTTTAGTATATATCAGTCTTAATATCTCAATTAGAACTTTTTTCCTTTTTAGGTTCAATTGCACCACATGGGGAAAGAATTCCTTGTACGTAGTACAAACAGTAGTTAATGATCGAAAATGCAAATCTTTTGAAGCGCACCACATACCAACATATATAAATTAAGATGTCACAGTATAAATGATGGGATTTTTGGTTAGCTTCGTTTTAAATCTAGGCACAATATATAAATTCATGTGAAAAAATGCAGCGAGCCTACTAGCGCCTGCAATTAAGCAGCTTCATATAACAGTTAGGCATGCAGGCTTTTAATCACGTACATACACATATTAAATGACACGTGATTTGAAACAGATATATTCATCATGTGATGTGTATCCATTTATATTATATAACGTACTTCTGCAAGTGATCAAGATGTATACTTTCTTGATGATCTCGAGATAACAAAATACGTACGTACATGTTCATGATCCAAACATAAAAGAGACGCTTTTCCTTTCTTCTACTCGTACATGCATTACCCTTTTAATTTCTTCCCGAGAAAGGCTAGGGCCAGGCCGCGAATATCACCAATATTTGATGTTAATTAATGGCATTAATTAACACCAATATTCAGATCATCAAATAATGAATGACGACCTGATCAAATTAATTCCAGGTCATGATGCATGGTACAACTTATAATCCAATTAGTTGTTATGATTACCGATCGAGTTTCGATATGTTTGTTTGAATTATATATATAGATTTGGATTTAAAAGAAAAGAGTTTTCCATACATAACGTATTATATACACATGATCTCTTCGATCTTGGTAGTTTGGGATCCAATATTATTGAGAGGGGATTTAGGAGGCTGCAGCCATGTATATATATACACACTGACCGACACGCGCGTACAAGTTGCAACACACATGATACATATATATGATACATGATCTCTTCGATCTTGGCATTGCTGTCATTTTCCATGTAATATTAAATGGCTGCTTCTTTGCACAAGGCATCATCATATATATATATATATATATATATATATATATATATATATATATATATATGCAGAGACATGAAGTACATATATAACCTAGGAATAGAATCCAAAGTTACACGATAGTGGGACAAAACCAAGCCATTGTTTGCTCTCGGAAAGACTAGGTATTAATTTGCAACAAAAAAATAAAATAAAATAATATATATATATATCTATATGAGTTGTACTAGGTTGCCGCCCAACTTTGACCGCTGGGGTGCCGCCTAGCATAAATGTGAGTTTTTATTTTATTCTCATTTTTCTTGTCATATTTTTTTAACATATTTAAATATTTTAAAACAAATACACTAATACACTAAAAATTATTTTCTTAATAATTAAGTAAAAAATAAAATAAAATAAAATATACAAGTGGTTAGAGTGAGTGGGCAAAGTGAGGGGCAAATTAGCATTTAATTCCTATATATATATATATATATGTAGGCATGATATTGTTCTCTACTTGTCAAAACATAAGCTATGTTTGGTTGGTTGAGTAATATTTTTAAATCCTCAAATCAATTGTTGGTGAAATTTAGTATTTTTTTAACTTTCTATAAAAAAAAGTTAAATTCATCTCAACTTATTTCATATATTCAAACACATATCTCAATTTATTTATATTCAAACACTTAATGAGACCCACAAAATATTACTATTTATAGATCAATTCAAATCATTTGAAATCACCTCAGCATCCCAGCACAGCCTAACTCCATAGAGGAAGATGCTCAATTTTATGTTGATTTTTTAGTAGCTCATCAGAAGTTAACAATGTCAGCCTGTCAGACATTTGGATATTTTTTAATTAGGTTTGGCGAAAGAAAAATAAAATTTTTATTGGATTGAAATTTTTGAGATGTGCTTTGTATTGATATTTGTGAAAATTGGTAGGTTGATTAATTTCAAAGGTTGTTTTGGATAAAAAAATTTAGAACAATATTGTTTGACTTTTGCGAAAAATATTTTTTTTTGTGTTTTTTTTTTCATGAAAAATATAGATAAATGGTTAGATGAGAAGTTTTGGTTTAGAAATTGGAAACTTTTTTTAAAAATTGGATTTTTTTTTTTTTAACTGGAGATCTTTTGAAATAAAAAACCATACAAGGCTGTGACGCAATTCTAGGCACCACGCCGACGATCATGCACGCGCTGGCTTGTCTACCCGACAATGAACTACTCCACTTTCATTTGGCATTTATGCAGCCATCCTACTAGGCACGTGAGATCCACACGTGATACGTGTTTTTGTTAACTTTTTCATCCGTGGAGGAGTGTTTGGCAACAATCACTCGTCAGAAAACTTGCTTCATGACGAAGATTACAGTACTGTCACTGCTGTCTCGCAGATTCCTGCTGATCCCCATATCAAGATTATCTTTTTCTTTTCTTTTTTTCACTCGTATTCTCGTTCATAACTTCATATCAGGATCGTTTACTTTAGGTCGTTAATTAGCTCATTAAAAAAACTAGCTAGGTTATAAGGAAAAGTTAGACACTTCAGAGATAGTTTTGGTTACAACTAGTTTTTGCACTAATATTACAACATCAGCATGCTGTACGTAGAGGAAAATTAAACCCAAACACGGGCTAAATTCATTCATGTTATTGGTTGTTTTTGTAATTCAATAATTGCTAAAACAGCTGCTAGAATACTAGTATTTGGTCATACACATCCCATATTAAAGCATGATTACAATATTTAAGAAAAGAGGAAGAATATTCGTAAATTAGGAAGCTTTTCCTTAAAAGTAAATTGGATACATCAGTACTGTATCTGATCAGACACAGAGCGAACATCTCGAACAATTCGGCCTACAGCGTAGGGATTGAACAAGAACAAATCACCCACTACTCAAACTCTACCATTAATTAAACTCAATTTCCCAAAACTATTGCATAATCACTATTCTAATAACGTACCCACAGATCAGAAGAAAACGATTATATATATAAATAATATGGTGTAGTACTAGCTAGAGACTTAAAAACCAAGAGAACCACATATATATATATATATATATATATTAATGTTATATATGGTGTTAACTTTAAGGAGCGGGGGGTTCTTCTTGGCTAGATTGTGCTTGTTGTTGTGCATCCAAACCTTGAGGACTCTTCTCTTGACTCCAATCTCTTGGCAGAACTGTTGCACCGCAGCCTCTTCCTGCTTCTGGATTTTCCACCCGACTTTCTCAGCGAAGTTCAGCATTTTCTCCTTCTGTTCCTGTGTGAACTTCGTCCTGAACCTCTTCTTTGCAAGCTGCGGAGGCCTGACCACGACTGCACCTCCGCCATCTTCCTGCTCATCAGACTCCGACGGGAGGGATCCTATGTTGTAGGGCATTATCATTTGGTGGGGCGCTCCTGGTCTTGAAGATATAAAGGTACCTGTAGCTGTAGGGTACCCTAGGGCCTCAGGCGGTAGTATATTTTTGTGATGGCCAAAGATGAATTTCCTTCCAACCCTGTTGAGATGTGGGCTATGGTGGTAGTCACACGAAGAGGGCTCACCCTCAACTTCTTTTCTGTGGAAGTTTCTGTGGCAGTTGCAGGCAGAACAATTGAGTGCTTCTATAGTACCCTCTTCACCATTGGGCATGAATTCACCACACCCATCAGTGGCATTCCCTCCCATTGCTGCTGCATGGTTCTTGAGGCATTCTTTGTACCTCACCACTTTCTTGTAGGGCATATGTTCCTCCAGGCTTGTGGGTAATGGGGGGCCATTGGAGGAGATCTGTGGTGCTGACGAAGGAATGATGTGAATATTGTGGGGTGCAGGATTATGGTGGATCATGTGCCCATGCCCATGTCCCCCACCATATGCACTGTTTATCGGGATTGGGATTTCTCCCTCATGACTTGAAAGTTCCATTTCTTGTTTTCTATCTTCTTTTTTGGTTGTTATTTTAGTTTGTCTGGCTGTTTTTTCGCTGACAAAAGAAGAAGGAACAAGACAGGATAATTAGGGAGACTAAATGATTGGTGTTTAAAGTGGTTGCTTTCTTGAACTCAGGAGTTTTCTCGACAGTTGTCCACGTTTAAGAACAAATAGAAACTATAACCTATTTATCTAAGAAACCCAAAAAGAAAAAAAAAAAAAAGAGAAAAAAAAAATCCACTGTGAGGAATTGCAAACGAAGTAACTAAATTGCAGTAGCTTTGAGAGAGAGAGGGAGAGTGAGTGACTCTGAGAAAGATGGTCAAACACCACGAGAGAGAAAATGGTGGATGGAGGTAGATGACTAGTAAGCTTTCTGTGTTCTTCTTTTCACTAGTAATGGAAACCGCAAGAAATGTTGGAGAAACTAAATGGCATACCCATATCAATCAATCTCTCTGTGATCCAAATCTGGAGCTTTAAGCACCTTCCATTTGTATTGAAGGTAAGGTTTTAGGATAGGACAGAAGTTTTGTCTCACAAGGTAGACTTAGGAGGATTTGGAATGTAAACTAGAGAGAGGGGGGGGGGGTGTTGAGAGAGAGAGAGAGAGAGAGAGAGAGAGAGAGAGAAGCTGTGTTTTTTTTGGAGGTGGGTTTTGCTAGCAAAGCACTAAACAAGGGCTTATAGAAATAGCGTGGAGGCAAGAAAGAAAAAAGACAGCATATAGAGAAAAGAAAGCAGATTTCTTACAGAAAGAGAGGAAAAGACAATGGATTACTTAAAAAAAAAAAAAAAAAAAAGCGAGAGAGAGAGATCAGAGAGAGAGGAAAACACAGCGAGTTTGGGGGAGGAAGATAAAAGAAAAGTGGGGTGCTTGCTTTGCTTGCACTGTCAGGCATCAAGTTTACGCCATATGGAGAGCAGTGTGTCAGAGAGTGGAGAGGACACAGAGAGAGAGAGAGAGAGCTAGCGATCAAAAGAAATGTTCTTCAAAAGAAAATAAGGAAAATCTGCTTTCTATAAGTTGGACTTGAAGCCTTCAGAAAGATATTTTGGGTCGACATGTTCGCCCGTACGTGCATGCTTAATTAGATGACTCTCATACCCCTAATTCCTAGTCTATTGTGAGTACTGTGTTGAGGGGAGGGGTTGCATATGCATGTACATTTGCTAATTGCTTATATATCATGTTATCGATACAATATTGCTTCATCGATCGCAACATTAATTTATTGGCTTGGTTTGTAAAATTCATACATGGACGTTGCACTTAATTTGCACTACGTGCTAGCTTAACATGCATATATAATTAAAGAACATGAGTACTATAGACTGCAACAATACCACCCATATATATAGTTGGTGGGGGGAGAGGGTGGAGCTTAACATGATAATGGAATTAAGACTTGTGAAATGTAGGAAATCTTTTATATGAACAGTACAGTAACATGAGTTAGTTTTGGTGCATGGTCAAAGCTGGGGGCAAGATCAGTGATTATTATTTAGGTCTTTAATTGGCAGAAATAGAAAGCTTTGTTAATTAGTGGATTCTTGCTTTAAGCGACAGAGTTACATGATGATTACTACTACTCGTGCTGGCCGGAGAATGCAACTTATATATTGTTTAATTACAAATTGACGCCCTCGATCCATTATTTCCTTGTGGTTCTGCTTCATCGATCAGAAAGACGTACTCAATTTGACAATGATGTCCCCTTGGAATTAATACTACGACTGACAATGCCATTCCAATTCATTCACACTCACCACATGATGAAAGGTTGGACAGAGAAAAATTAAAGGGACTACTTCGGGATGGATCAGTATATATATATATATATATATATATATATAGTTGAGACCTCATAATTATAATTAGAATAGTTCAACTTTCTAATTAATTAATCAAGTAGTAGAGCTAGCTAGCTAGCGATTGATAACATATATATAAATGACCATCAGAATCAATAACTGCATGCATGCATGGTACTTTTACGGAATAAAACAGTAAACCTTGTCAAGCCAAAGGTTTATTATATATAATTGATCTGATCTGCACGTTCGTTGGCTAAAACTGATCATCATGATCAACATCTGATCAAGTACTACTCATCCTGCATGTATGCATGATGCTCTCTCTCTGATCTCTCTCTCCCTATATATATATATATATTAATTGGTGTTTAATTTACTTAATTATAATATGCATGCATGCTAAGACTTAATTTAATTTGCAATATATATATATATATATATATTAAGGTTTAATTTCCTATATATATATATGTGTATATGTATCATGTAGATCATGCAGTCGCGTAGCAAGCAATTAATATGATTTGGGGCCAATATGACTTGCAACCGATGGCAGTCGCAGAAATTCATAAAGACTGATCATGTCATGGTCATTGCTTTTACGTACGTAGCTTTGTTTAAATTTCATGAGAAGCCAAGTATTTACTATATTCATCAATTTTGCGAGTGTTACAGTACGTACTACTGCGCGCTTAATTAATTAGCTAGGAAAATCATGTTACGTACTATATATATATATATGCTTAATTAATTAGAAACGAATTAATTAATTATTAGCGCATTTAATTATTTCAAACTGCATAATAATCATGTGTGATATATCCGCGGCTAGCTGGCTATGAATTTCTGGCCTTCACATGGTGATTTTATACATGCAGGCCGCCTGGCTGGTGGAGAAAAAGAATTAGACGTCCCTGGCCTTTATTAAATTATCCAAATCACTTTATTCTTTATTATCTTTGCCTTTATTCCTTCCTGACCCCCACATTTTAAAAGCAGCTCTCTCCATCTTTAGACCTTTGTTTTTATCTACGTTGTCTCTTCTTCGAGTAATTCTCTGCGTACGACGACTCTACTTTTCGCTTTGTTGCTTTTCTTTCACTTTTGAAGCTGTTTCACATGATGACTATATATATATTAATTAATTTCCTTTAATTTCTATATATTATAAAAAAGTTTCAGTAAAAAATTGCTTGAAAAGCAGAAACAATATAAATTAACTAATTAATTGCAAATTCTATATATAGGTACTTTTTATATATAATTATATATGATCATTATTGACATATATACAAAATTTACAACAAATAGATCGATCCAGACTCTGTTCATGCGCATATATATATATATATATATATAGTTATAATTCGGCCTGCATAATATATATATATATATAGATATTATTTCATATTTTTCAAGAAGACTTATATATATATATTAATTATGTAAAAGAAAGTTCACGAAATTAAACTGATCTGACAGACAGAGAGGAGAGCTAGAAATATATATAATTATGTTACTGCATGTGGTGGAAGCTAGCTAGCTAGCTAGGGCCACAAGAATAATAAATGTCGTTGATGACACATGACCCGCCCTTGAATCTTGATCACAATTAATTTTCAAAGATGCATCATGTTTCAGATCTAGCACAAAATTTTCTTCTAATTTATTTCCTTCCTGTAAATTAACAGTACGTACATGATATATATAGATCGCGGCATCCATCCCAATCACTGCCAACCCAAATTTTCTCTACTTTTAGGGTTTCGTGAAGCGTTACGTACAGACTTAATTTTGAGTTCTATTTTATTTTTGTTTTTAAAAAACACTACAGCTTATACCTTGATCGGCCAAATTAATATGCGCGCATGCAGTAAATTAAATGGACGGTAAAGGTAAAGCTTGTCCTGAACCTGCACTACTTAAATTACAAGAGAATATTGACTTAAACCAATTTTTTAATTTAAAATATCTTATCTTCATCAATCGATCACTGTATTATTACAAATTAATAGAAATAATATATATGACGTGTAATTAATGTTTATAAGGGCAAGCCATTGGCCCTGAGCACAAATTAAACGGGATGAAATATATATATATATATATATATATATATATATATGCATGCATGCATGAGAATTGATGGGAAGTGTAGTACGTACGTGCGTTTACTGCATGCAAACATAAAATAACAGTACATGACTTATCGATCCTAGAGATCATCGCGGGGAGGTGTGCAATATTACTACTTATTAAGTGAATTAAAACACGTAGTAGCTTGCAGTACTACGTACTCGAACGTCCAGACTTACGAAACATTGCCCTCTTTATAAGTTTAGTTAGGAGATCATGCATGTCAAGGAGTGGAGCCAGAGATTTCACGGAAAAATCTCCTCTTCCCAAGGAAGAGAGAAATGTTTTTTAATCTTTATTTATTTTTTTTTTTTGTAAAAAGAAAAGAAAAGAAAAGATCAGAGGTACGTATATAATATATATCTCTGTTTAGGCTTCCATAAAGTGGGACCCGATTAGGAACAATTACCAAAAAGCGTGAAATAAGCATAGGAGATCATGGCTTTAGTTGCCATAAGTTCCTCATTTTAGGGAAGGAAAAGCTAGCTAGCAACGTACTGATCTGGAATAACACGTGAACAAATGATTCAAGTTTTTTATTTAACTTCCAGCTTTTCCCAGCTTGTCTTTGTAGCAACCAGAGAAAGAGCTGAAATCATAAAGAGATTCATGATTCTATTATATATTCACTTATATATAATATTTTTCTCAACAGTAAACCTTTTGCATTCTTCAGTAGTACTAAAGGCAAGGCAAATTATTAATCTTGGTCAACTACATTTTGTCCTCAAACTGGTTAATCAACAGGCTGTCCCGCACATTTTACTTTTCCAGACACCGACTTTCTTATAATAATCACCAATCTCTTCCAAGGTGCCTTGTCTTAGGAAACCATAACTTCCTTTGAGGTGCCAATCATTTTCCCATTTACAACGTCTAAAAATTGCCTGAGTCAATCAGATTTTTGGGATCCCGGCTTTTCGATCGGTTCTATCTTAGACAGCTTGCTCCTCATCAAGATAACAACCCCTCCAATTATTAATTTTCAATTTAGAATATGATCAGGTACGTGTAAGATAATAGGAGTTCTTTTTCCTTTCCGTCTTTTTGTGTTTTTCTTTTTAATAATAACAATTGCTTATAACCCAAAAGATCAAGCTTTGGCTTTTTGTTTCAGAGGCACTTAATTCAGCTTATGTATATATGTTCCATGTAATGGAAATCAAATGAATCAGTACTAGCAAGGGTGGTCACCACCAAATACCACTGGTATCATTCTTGCCAACTTCGTACTCATGATGTTGCTTCTCTCTCTCTCTCTCTCTCTCTCTCTCTCTCTCTCTCTCTCTCGGGATAAGATCATTTTATTTCTTCTCAAGGTGTAGCAGCTCTCCAATGCTTTTGGTTCCTTCGGCTTCAATTTTGCAGAGTATAGAAATTTATCTTCTTGCGATTTTAGGATCTGAAACTGGCAGACTAACATGCTGCCTTATCCCACACTGATCATTATATTTGGATGATTTACTTTTTTTTCTTTCATGCGTATACCATATTGCCTGGAAATTAACCTTAATTTTCTTAATAAATTTCTTAAACATTAATATTTATTATGCATATCTTCTGTACTTCGATAAATGACATAGATTTCTACCCCCACACGCTTAAATGACTGTAGTAAATGTCATCCCCTTGAGATTTTTCCAACTGACACACATAAATGAAAAAATCGCTACATGTTCATGCCCTTACTATAATTTTTGATTATAAAGTTTCTGCTGCCATTTCTAGGTTTCACCATAGCCACTGATTTGACATCAGGTGGGCAATTAATGCTTTCTGTCCTTGGGCCCCTCCCTCCTTTAAATTTTCAAAATGCAAAGCAAATAAGTAGCCGTTGGAACATTCTACCCACTTTAAAGTTTTTGTCTGGACTAGAACCCAACATTCTCCTACGGCATGGCATTAGATTCAAAGCAAGGAAACTGATGAAAAGAAAAACGAAAAAGAAAAAGAACAGGAAAAGAAAAGACTGCCTTTCCTTTTGATACAAACCGTTGGTATATATCCATCCCCTTGCCTCCCTACCCCACCAGTACCACCTTCTAATGTAAGATCGCGAATGTGGGATCGATAAGGAAATTTTGGAAAAAGTAGAAAAGCAAATTGCTTTGCATTCATGACGTTTGTCACTCCTAGTTACTTTATTTTCTTGTATTAATATTCCTTACTATGCTGAAGATATAGTCAAGTTAATTATATGTAGTATCTATTACTCAAAATTTGATCACCTAATTGCATGGTAAGGTGTCCGTTGATGCATTTCACCATTTGGCAATAAACTTGCCAATAATATTGGGTTTCTTCAAATGGGAAGTCTTGTGTGATATCCCAGCCAAGCTAGGATCTTGAAGATAAGATGAGATTTGAAAAGTGAGTTGAGATGAGATGAGATAAAAATTGAAAGTTGAATAAAATGTTATTATAATATTATTTTTGTTTTGAGATTTGAAAATGTTGAATTGCTTATTGTATTTTGTTTGAAAATTTAAAAAAGTTATAATTTTTAGATGAGATGATATAAGATAAGGCCCTAAATGAATAAGAGCCTTAGAATTAATTAGAATCTGGTAAGGTAGGGTCAGTTTTTGCCCTTGCTACTTAGTAAAATAGGCGCCCAAGCCCAAAAGGAAGTCTTGGGTCATGTAATTTTCGGTTACTTAAGGAATTAAGGTTAGAAGAAACTCATTAGGGTTATGGGAATAAGAAGGAGGTGTCACATAGAGCCTGGTAAGAAGGAAAACTTTTGAGTTTCTAAAGCACAATCAAGAGGCACTAGGAAATGTGAGTTTCAGTTTTGCCAAGGGATTTGCCACTTGGCAAGCATGCAATGAACCATTAAGCTTCTAGAAAGTCATAAGAAGGAAGATGAAAGGGCAATAGGGTTTCAGCTGCTAGGGCACATGCCAACCCCATGCCACTTGGCAGTCATGCACTTCAATTCGATAGGTTCATTGTATGATCTATACCAAAAATGGAAGGAGAAAGGCTTAGGGTTTCGAATTCAAGGAGAGGGGGTGCACGTCAACCTCATGGAAGTCATCTTCCATGTTGCCTCTTGTCACACATGCATAAGGTTCTTAGAGTTTCTAGAGATACAATCATGAGGGAGAAGCGAATGGTCAGTTTGGACTAGAATCACACGTCACTTGTCCTTCATGCATGATAGTATCAGGCTTCTAGAAGATTTCAATAATGAATAGAAAGGAGTGAGGTTTTTGGCAATTGACATTTGGCAATCATGCATGTGATTTTAGGGTTTCGGCCATGGTAAGAGGCACCACTTGTCCTTCATGCATGAGAGTTCCTTAGGTTTCCAAGGGAAGCAATAATACGAGGAAGACAAATGGGTGTTTCGACTAGGGCAAGAAGAAAGGGATGCCACCCATGGATGGAAGGAGACAACAACTCTTCAAATTTTGCAGCAGAATAATGACGAAAGAGAGAAAATGAGTGGAATCAAGAGGACCTTTAAGTAAGGGCATTTATGGTCGGCGCCCACACAATTACTAGAGGAGAAATCAAAGGCCATTTGGTATTTTTTCAGATTTCTTCTCTCTTTTCCTCTCTATCTCACCCACCCTAAGAATAACCAAACATCATTTTCTCTCCATCCAAAAGCAAATTTCATGCAAGGACAAAAGGAAGATTCAAGAAAACTTTGTTGGAAACTATTAGCACACTTGCTTGAACATTGGAAAAATACTTTTTGGAGTCTTGTAAGTCAGCGCTTTGTAAGTTAGCCTCTAACTTACTCTTGGATAATATATTTATGTTTTCATGTAAACTTTGTGTTTGGTTACTTGTTTTAGTTATTGAAATATTATTTTTATTACATGCCATGATTGGTTTATACCTTGTATGTTCATATGATACTTGCTGGAATTTTTAGTTGAAATAACGTATTTGGAGCTTTCTTTGAGAAAGATACATATGTCATACTAAAGTCTTCACGTGTTATGTTCATATTATATATCTAAATGTTCTAATTATTTCAAGTCGTTCATGCGATGCATTTTTTGCATAAGTACATGACATTGTTATATGAAAAACTACATGGTTTTATCACAAGTACATGTCACATGATTTCAGGTTGTGTATTAAAAGAAAATGGTTTTGTCACTACCTCAAATGCTAGGATTGAGGAATATCCTAGTTGAATTCCTCTATCCACTCTGGAGTGCCTAAATTAGAGTGGTAACTCCTGAGTTGATGAAGTATAGTCAGCGGATTTTGAACGGATTCTTTTTAAAGAATTCTGGAGCGAAGTAGCCGTACCTAACGCTAGTGCGTGCAACATATTGAAAATATGGTGAATGTGAATTGTAAATGCGGTGAAGGTGAATTGCAAACTGCCGCATCATATATTTGAATTGAACGTACTTATACTCAGTCAGAGGGTCGATAATATGATGCAGTACCTAGTAGGGAGCCGTGAGGTGTCTACCCACATTGTTATACTGAAAATATTACAAGAGATTACTAAGAAATGGTACTTGGTTATATTGTTACTTTGTTACAAGGTTACAAGTTCTGTATTCTTTTGAAAAAGAATCTAGATAGGAGAAAAATGGGTTTTGTCAAAATTCATATCCATGCTCATGCATCATGTTCATGGTTTACCTTACACATGTTTATGTTATCTTTGTGTATATTTTTTGTTTAACTTGCTAAGATTTTTTGAAATCTCATTGTTGCAGTTTTCATTATCATTCCCCCAGAAATAATAGAAGTTGTTACAGGTCAATAATGTCATAATGGGGAAGCGCAAGGATCCCTTGATAATTAAGGAAGAATTTAGGGACGAGGATCCCCAAAGGGCTCAAGGGAGCTCGACCATGATAGTAGGAATATTAAAACGAGTCAAGGAACTCCAAAGGATACTAAGTCAGAAGGAAAAATGGAATGAAACAATGTTAGATGGTTCTTTTGAGATGATGGTCGAGGTTTAGACCCCTTTGCATTGCATTAGAAGATTTTTGAACTAATTTACTTTGGGATTATTAGTATTTTTTTTTTTTTTTTGGTACCATATTCAAATTGCTTAAACATTTGATTAGTTTGAACTTTTCTGTTACGATTATTGTATACTACTAGACACATGTTAAGTGCATTGTATATTAACTGTCATGAACGAGGAGTATGTTACCTTGTGTTACATGTCCTAACGTTTCAGTCTCTATCAAATTCCAAGCGGGGTCTGGGAGTGTCACATTTTGATTATATGGATTGGACTTCTTAGATAAAGAGTCAATTAATAGCTAACAAAGAATTAATTGAGATCAAGTTTTTGATAGACAAGCATGCCAATTCTACAGTTCTTACTTCTTAAATGTCGAAATTCTTTTGATAATGTACTCATGAAATTATATTAAATATTTAATAATGTTAACTGATCAAGTCCAATTCCCTAGATGCAATGGTAATTTTATTTCACTTTTCTGATAGTAAGTATATATAAAGAGGATAAGAAGTGATAGATCATGTAGATATCATTTTTAATTTTGCAGTATATTCAAGTATATATATGAATTCACAATAAAAGGATAATTTCATTATTATCGATCTTAGCTAAATAAATGGAAAATTAGTAAGGATCACGTACGCGAGAGAGAGAGAGAGAGAGAGAGAGAGAGAGAGAGAGGGGGGTTGGCCAATTGGTTTGGGTTTGGGACATTTAACCATATATGCATGTTGATACAACAGGCCGGGACCATACCGCTCGTGATAACCCAACACTTGAATGACCTCATTCTTCATCCTTATTATTCTATATATATAAAAATATATATATATATATATATATATATATCCAATAAAATATATAATATGACATTTGTAAAGAATGAGTACTGAAGTTGTAATATGCTTTGCTTGATCACTTCATTTCTCGAAAGTTAAAAAAACCCTCCTCTAGCAGAGTACTCATGAACATACATCTCAACCCTTAGTTCTCTGCTTGCCTTCTAGCTTCCAATTACAGTTTAAAGAAAGGATTTTGGTTTTGAAAGCCCCAAATTATGAAAAAAAAGTCGGCTATGTTTTGAAATGTACGTACACGCTTGCTAACTAATTCTGTGAACACTAATTTTTTTTTTTTTTTTAGATTTAAATATTATTGTATTAACCAAAGAGAATCTCACCAATATTAGAAACATGCATGAGAGAAAATTGTGCTTCAAACTAACACTACCCGTATGTATAAATTTGCAGCTTTTAAATATTAGTATAATTAATTGGTGTGTACGTTTGGGGACATAGATGGAGCATATATATATATATATATATATATATATATATATATACACGTAATTAACAATATTTATTGCAGGGCAAAAAGTTGATGATACGCGTTCCATTGTATGTCGTGGTTGGGTGTGTATATATTTTCTGCTTAATTGCCGGGAAGCAGTACTTACGTACGCAAAATGCAACACATGATATATGATGCTGCATGCTCAAGAATACATGATTAAAGAGGCCGGCCAGTAGCAGGGAAAATCAGATCAGTAGGGTAAATTGAGCTCACATACTGCATATATAATTAAATGCGTGTTCCAAAGAGTTTACACGAAAAATAAAAAAGACACTGATGTCAGACCGCATGCTATAAGCCCCCCGCCCCACCCCGCATGGTCATGAGCATGCAGTAGTAGTCTTAAAAAACCTTTTTGTCTCCTTCTCTCTCTCTCTCTCTCTCTCTCTCTCTCTCTCTCTCTCATCTTTAATTTGCTTCTTAATTTGTTGGTGTTTTCTTTTCTTCTCTCCACGTACGTACGGCTCTAATTTGCAACACTCGCGCGACCTTCTATATATCCTTTTCATTTGTGTTTGTGTTTAATTATATATGGTTTATCTTTTTCGGAAGACGAGCTTGCTGCATGCAATGAACAGGTCATTTGGAGATCAATTCGATGCGATTAATTTCACGATTTCTGTGGCCGCCAGAGCCGTGCTCGAGGGAGTTGTTAAGATTTCTCAAGTTGTCCACATATATAATTGAAGATTGCCGTCACCGCAATTAATTTTATCAAAACATGTTGTTGGACGTTGTTTCGAAATATATAGGTAAAGCCTGTAATAAACCATAGAAGGGCATGCAATTTGGTATAAAGTACCAATTAGCTAGCTAGGGAGAATAGATCAGAAATGTTACAATTTATGAGTTAATTAATTTATTTATTTTGGCTAATCATAAAGCTCGTGGCATAACTTGTCGTCCAGGTGTAAATCCCAATGTGTATGCATCACAACAATGCTACCAACACACAACTCTCTCTCTCTCTCTCTCTCTCTCTCTCTATATATATATATATATATATATATTGGGTTTTGCGTTTTAGCAATGGTTGTAGGGCAACCAAATTGTTTTTTTTTTTTTTTAATTTTAACTATTCAGTGGTGGGGGTGCATGAGTTAATTGTGGACGAGGAATTGAGGTGGCGTGTAAGAAAAGGCGAAATGAAGGTAGCTAAGCTAGGTACATGTATGATCTGCGAAAAGAAAGGAAGTTGCATTGTTTATGGATAGAGTAATGCTACATCTATATATATATATATATATATGTGTGTGTGTGTACACGTATATATAAAGCTTTTATCCAGTACTCCAGTACTGTTCGTTCACCCAGTTGACATGATCCCTTCCACAGACTATACTGTTCTCTCTCGCCTTTGCATGAGTTTTTGTTTTGGAAAATGCTAACTTTCAATTTCAAACGTGTCTATTCATATATTTAAATTTTTTCTTAATAGTTAGTGAATCTGTATTTTTTTTAAATTTTTTCTTAATAGTTAAGGATGTTTAAAAAATGCTTAAAAGAAGAAAAAAAAAGTCATTTACACTGATGTGCATGTAATTTAGAATGCATATTTGATATACACCCTAGTATTAATGTCCGTTTGTTTTTGTTGTTGGAGCATTGGTAACCAAAAGTCATCCGGTATATATATAGACGTAGCTTTCAGAGTTTGCATACACAATTTCAGAGCGTGCAAAGGAATAAGAAGAAGCCATCAAAATCAACAGTACCACTAACCAAACAAAAATGAAGCCACGCACACATGTATGTGTTGTTTTGGTTGGATATAACTAAGGTACATGCCAATTGATTGGGTTTCAGCAACCTACTGGCTACTTGTGCATCATCCAACCAACAGTACCTAAAATATCTTTTTCACCAAACGAGTGGGTCTCTCTGCACTATAAACGTAAGGTAATTATTTTACAAAAACATCAAAAGATTTTGTGTTTATTATTTAGTCATTGATCAAAAACTAATTTCATGATCTATTATTTCATTCACGCTACAAGCTGTGAACCACTTTATTATCATCACCTGGCCTGTTGGTCCGGATACTTGTTTTAATTAATTTTCCTTTCCTTATTACTTCTGTTGGGTCACTGACTCACTGGACTTCCTAAAAATTTATTAAATATAAACAATTATTAAAAGCAACTTATTTTTTAATGCTCAGACAACCTTTGTTTTATTCGTATTTATATAAGTTTAATTTAATAAAAAAAATTTGGTGAGATAGTTGATGATGTGGCTTCGCGAGAACAAAGTTTTATGTTTTGAAAATTATATAGATGTTGCTTCTCTCTAGTTGGAGGTTTCTTTCACGATTTTGCTATTGTACCCTTGGAGGAAGACATGGACAACAATTTCATGCCCTCGCTAATTCCATTGTGCAACTGCAGAAAGTGGTAAGAAGACGAATTGTCCATAGAACAAACACTTAACACAGTTAGTTATGCTCTGTTTCATCCTATAAAGAGAATTGTCATTCACTAAGTTAAATTTGTGATGTGACGCCAAGAACAAACCCTAGTTTTTAATGAACATTTTCCTGAACTCGTCATTGGACTTGGGCTTTCCATCTCCCTCAGTTTCTTGTTTGTTTGCAGACCAACCGAGTGGTTTAACATTTCTTGGCACTGCAAATGTGTTCTTCCCCATAATCTCGATATTGACATTTCCACGTCTACGATTAGCAGATTGTGGTGCCCGACTAGCTTCCTTGGATGTTTCAACAGATGCATTCAAGGCAGATCCCCAGTCGCATCGACTGCCATTTTTTAGCTCACAGAAGTCAGGGGAGGAAAAAAAAAAAAAAAAAAAAAAAAAAAAAAACAGCAGCTATAAAAAAAGGAGCATAGCGAATAATAGCATAGAAGTAAATATTAAGGCCAAACTAAATCAAAGGGAGACCCAACAATCAGATCATCACAACAATTCTAAGAAACAGAAAAAAGTCCGAACTGTAGTGTACAGATGCAATTTTTGTTTGACAAGTACAGAGATGCAAAAACATTTACCTAATTTTTTGGTGAGGGCACGTACATAAGCCATAAATTATAGTTATGTAAGTTAAAGAGGTTTAACAAAAATTATAAGAATTGGAGGCCAAGTTCGACATCAAAGTTCAAACAACAAAATAAAGTTCACAAAACATATTAACTTTAACACGATATGTGAACATCATATGTCTCCAAATGTTAAAATATACTCATCATCTGGAGTTAAAAGAACTTTAATAACCCTCCTTCCCAGATATACTACAAACTCTATTCATCCCTGTTCTCAACCCCTCTATAATTTTCTCCATCTTTCATAATTTTTCAATTAAAAATAATTTGATATGCTACTACTTTTACCATCTTAACATAAACATCTTTTGCCCCACTGGTCCATCTGATATTGGATAGTTGAACGTTTCTACAATAAAGCAACTAATGCAGGCAATACACAACCTTTGTTACGAAGAATAAAAAACTGGGCAACTATTGAAATTGGCACAAAGGTATGTGAGCACTGCAAGACACCTGAAATTTTTAATCTGTATTACGGACCAACCGCTTGGACAACCATAGAAATTCACGCAACATATTGCAAGCACACCACACAAGTCCACACACACAAGCATATTTTCCCTAACATGCATGCACAAAGTCAAGAAAAATACAATCCATTAGCCTACCATGCTCCATTTGACAATCATGGCCAGATAAATCTTTTCTGCTTTTCCTTGGATTTGATCGAGCAATGCTCAGCCTCTTTCCAAGTAACATCTGTTTGCTCTTTGCCACAGCTGCAGCAAGGTGTGCATCATCGGAGAAATCCACGTACGCTAGTCCCTTTACAAATAAAAAATTTAAACGCCACACTAAAATTTAAAGATCACCATGCAATGTTGTGGATAGAAGTTAAAAAAAAGTATGCTAAATGTGCACCACCATTAAAGAGATCTTAATCCGAACTTATACAGCATATTAAGTCTCGTATTCTGCACCAGCAGCAAAGCCCTTAAGCGGGGCAGGCCGGGGGTTGTTATTAAGAGAGGGCAGGCACCCAAAACTACATTCACGTTCCTGGTTACGTGGGACTAAGCACATTGCGCATACTTAGGGGGACAACCCCCCCCCCCCCCCCCCAAAAAAAAAAATAGACATCTGGCCAACTCAAGCTGGCTTGTACAGTCCATGAATTTGATTCTATCACCACAAATTCATATGACAAGATAGTTTTAATAAGCCCATTCACTGAAACTGGACCAACCACTGTGGATGAAAAGCCACCGATTTACTCGATCCATGTGATGTGGACGCATTACATGGGTCTGGGGTTTAAAAGGGTATAAGACATATTGTGTTTGCATGGTCCCCGGGTTTCCTTGTCATAAAAAATAGAAAGAATATATCCTATATACTTGGGCTACACCCTTGGCATTTTCTTAATGAAGTATTTGATTACTTATGAAAACAAGAGCAAATTTTTATCCCAAAACCTTTATATTCTAAAGCATCCACCCTAACCTTCCAACTTACCATTTATGATCACTTCAGCCTTGTGAAAAAATATTAAAAGCATACGCAAAGAACTTCATGCTTGCTTGATGGAGTAAACTCAGCCACAACCAATGCAAAAAGATCATGCATTAATACTAATTTTTTTGCCAATGCATGATGAAAGTAAACTTGCTTGTGATACCGCTGTAACCAAAACCACTAGATTGAAAGGTGCATTTGAAGATTCAAAGTGCATAATGCCATACATGAAGATTGAAAGAAACAAAAAGGTATAACAATGAGAGACAAACCCTTGATTTTCCAGTGAACTTGTCATGCAGTATACGGATATCATGTACTCCACCAACATCACCGAAGAAGTTGTGCAGATCTTCAGAGTTTGCCTGCAAAAGTTTAACCATTAATGGCAGTGCACTGGTCCAAGATTAAGAAGGAAAGGAGGGGGAGAGTTTGTACTTGCCTTAAGGTTAATGTTTGATATGAATGCAGTGCACTGGTCCTTGTATACTTTAGTTTTTCCAGTCATAGCATCTTTCATCTGTTGTTCGTTTTTGCTATTTTCGTTCTCAACCTCGGCATTGATTTCTTTCACTTTATTTGGCTCGACTAAGTTTGAGTCTTGGGCTTTATCCTTCCCATACAATTTCTTTGAAGTTTGAGCTGCATCTTTTTGCCTCTTTGCCAGAGACTGTTCTTGAATTAAGTCTGAACCTGGCTTTCTCTTTTCACGAGCATTCTTCTTAAGAGGATTTTCCCTTTCAACTATTGATTTGGATTCCTGCTGTAACCTAAATAACTGTAGCTCTTCCAGGCGAGGGGTAACCTAAAACGGCAAATTAGAGAAGATTGTATAGCAAGAAGGGAACTCCACACAGAGACCTATAATTTATATCGATAGAGAATTGATATGTGGGCGGGCGCTTCAGATATAGCACAGATCCAAAGAACCCAAACACAAAACAGGATCCATTTTGCAAAAAATGGTAGTGTTTAAAAACAAAGTAACCAAGGGAAGGAGAAACTCTTCAAACAGTTCTCTTCAATGAAGAAAGAATCAAAATATTATGATGATCATACTTTTCAGTTTTTTAACACATCCAGTTACCTTCAATATGCCTAAGCTAAAGGTACTAAGATGTTCCAGTTTCAACCCAATAAAGGATAATTGCTGTTTCAACCAACTGAAGTGGAAAATCCCATTCAGAAGGCTTAGGCACAATATTCAACTCGTTCAAGTGAAGGTGGCATCTGTCAATCTGTTAGTCATAAAGAATCAAGAGATTCTTTATTCTATCAGAATAAAGTAATGTGCCCTCATGACAATTTATGTGTGTAATTTGCTTTTCTTCAAGGCATTTGGAACTTTATATACACTAATAACACTACTTCCTAATCCAAAAACAATGGCAACACCATGGATAACACGGTACCAATAAACAGCAGCAGAAAGGAATTTACCTTTTGTACAGCATGGTCAAAATCTTCCAGTGTACCGAATTGCCTTTCAAAGCGTAACCATGAACGGCAGATGTCCTGAACGATTCTGTTTTTTAGGAAGGGGAGATATCATCTAATCCAAAATATATATATATATATATATATATATATATATAGAGAGAGAGAGAGAGAGAGAGAGAGAGAGAGAGAGAGAGAGATGAGTAGCAGAGTGCAAGAAAAGCTACCCTACGAGAGTTGGCAAACACCAAAGCATTATTCTTTGAATACTGCTTACTACTAGATTTATGAATATTTATGTAAAAATCTGCTACTGCTATTCATGAAGATCAAAATCCCTATTTAATTAAAGGAGTTAGCAAGCAAACTAAGCAAAAAAGTTATGCAAATGGTTTCTATAAAAGAAAAAATGATACCTCTGAACCAGTCCCAGGGAATCTTTTACTGTAGCATCTCTTATAGAGGGACCTAGCTTCATTAATATGACTCAATTCAATCTCCATTGCTATATAACCCTGCCAGGCTTCCAACATTGAACCGCTGTGAAAGCAAGCAGTAGGTTGACAGAAATGTTCAGAAAAACAGGAGGAAAAAAAGGATGACAGAAATTATATGGTAGAAAAAGATATGGTCAAACCAGATCCTGAGCAAATCCTCCCACACTCCACGAGCTGCAACTAAATCTGTACCCAGGCTTAGCTCTAAACGGGCCCAATAACCATGCAAATGCACCAAACCATTCGTGTTTTTCAAGTGTTGTAACAAGTACTCCGACGCATTCTGGAAGTAAAAAAACAAAAGAACTTTCTTTATAAGTAATAAACCAAAAGGATTTAAGGAAATTTCGATGAAAAATTCAAGCTTATTACTTCTAAAAATATCGATAACCATAATTGAAAATCTCACACTTCAAAATATCTGGTTATCTATATATCTACACACACACGCACGCACACACACACACTCTTAAAGTTTCATGAAGGCCAAAACAGCAATACCTTTTTTTTTATTAGTAAGAAAGTCTATCAAAACAACAATACTTTTGTCGCTTAATCATACAAACTACAATGAGAACCAACAGCGAAACCAAGAAGATGTACTAATATTTTTTTTATCGGTAAATAAGATTTTATTGATCATAAGAATAGGCAAGAGCCCAAGTATACGGGGCATATACAAGGGCAACGCCTAAGCGTGCTAGTTTAGTGATACAAGGAATTCATGAAAAGTCATGCCATGAAAATCAATTACAATTGACCAATAGAGTAAAGTATTGAAAAATAAATTTCTAAGCTCATCCATTTACCGCACTTGATCTTCAAAACTTCGTTTGCTCCTCTAACTTGAAATACACCACCATAAACATATTGGAACCATCTTCCATATTGATGCAATCTAAGGCCTGGTTTGTTTTCAAGACTAAAACCCAAAACTTTGAAAATGTTGAAAACCTCCCATCTTATCATTAGAACTTTCACAAATTCTCACACAAAATAAAATAAACGGTTTAACTTTTTCAAATCCCAAAACAAAAATAATATTAAAAAATATATTCTAACAATATTGCATTCAACTTTTTAACTTTAATCTCAACTCAACTCATCTCATCTCATCTCTGAAAACAAACAAGGCCTAAGAGTTAACCCGAATTTCTCTCCAAGAAGCTAGGAGGTCAATTACCTATCTTGGCATCACCCAAGCTAATCCCATTTGAACAAAGACTTCATTCCACAATGTCTTGGCAATCTTACAATGAAGTGGTAGATGGTTAACAGAGTCTCCACTCTTTTTTCACATACAACAATCCATGATTATGATTTGGCGTTTCCTTAAGTTCTTTAGAGTGAAAATCTTCCCAAAGAAGCCATCCATAGCAAAAATGTTGCCTTTAGGAGTGCCTTTGTGTTCCATATACTCTTCCATGGGAATGGATTATATTGTGTATTGTCATGGCTTGGTAGAAAGAGCGGACTATGAACTTCCCTTTCTTATAGAGGCACCAAAAGATCTTGTCTTCGACTCCCCCCAACAAAAGGGAGGACTACACTAGGTCATATACTCCGAGAATGCGTTAATTTTCCAATATTGTGCATCTCTGAGGAATGTAAAATTCCATTGGGGAATACCATTAGGGAGTATGAAGAGGTCCGTAATCGAGGTTCCTTTCATTCTTGTTATACCATAAACTTGTGGATAAGTTTCCTTGAGTGCCCTATTGCCACACCATACATCGTGCCAAAATTTAATTTTGGATCCATCGCCCATTTTAAAGCGGATATATCTTAAATATGTATCCCAACCTTTTCCTATATGCTTTCATTGCCCTACACCATAAGGCCTACTCACCTCATTGGAACACCATCGTCCCCATGGTTCACCATGCTTCAGTTTGATGATTCTCCACAAGCCCCCCTTTCACTATGGTATCTCCATAGCCACTTGCCAAGCAAGGTTTTGCTTAAAAATTGCAAGTTCTTCTAGGTGTACTCACTTGTATACATCTTGTGTACTTGGGTTATGCCTATTTACTTGAAATAAATTCTATTATTACCTATAAATAAAATAAAATTGCAAGTTTTGAATACGCAAAACTCCTTGAATAGGAGAGCATATTGTGGCCAATTTCGAAAAGTGAAATTTGAACTCTTCATGACGTTGAAATCACCGCCAATACACCAAGGTAAGTCCCATCTGCTGATTGGTCTTGCCAACTCATCCCATAAAAGACTTCTAGTACGGTCTAGATTTGGACCCTAGACTCCAGCAACATCCCAACGATATCCATCCACAACATTCTTAAACGAGCAAGCCACCATAAAGTCCCTCGAGTAATCCTCCATCATTTCCACCACTCTTTTATCCCACATCAGTAAGATGCCACCCGATGCTCCTTTGGATGGTAAGTAATGCCACCCCACATGATTACAACCCCATGTAGTAATATAAATGCAGCAAAGTAAATATGGTGACCACCTCAAAGTCAAAAACCAAACACTTTAGTTTAGCTAATGATCCTTTAGTTTAGTTTATCTCCCCTAAACGTGGTCACAAATAAAAGTGACATAATCAAAACTGAAAAAGGTTTACACCAAAAGCCATATGTCACTCTAACTGGAAAAGTGGGAGAGGGTGGGGGGGGTGGGGATAAACTTCTTCAAATTCATATAAATGACTTTATAGGATATAGCTGGTTGATTTGCGTAATTATTAACTTTATGCTTAATTACCCAGGGTTGTGTCTAATAAAAAATATTCCTCCTGTTCAAGTAAAGAAAATAACAAAAATTAATAGGTCGAGTCAACTTCAGCAACTCTTCAATCAATTACTCTCAAATATGTATTTAGAAAAATGATATTCGTAAACCTTTTAAAAAATGACATGAAAAGATTGGAACCTTTTTTTTTTATAAGTAAATGAAATTTTATGAAAACAAGTAAATAGGCGTAGCCCAAGTACCCAGGGAGTATACAAAAGAGTACACTTAAACAAATGATGGGAACCTTTTAATCATTACCCTTCCAATATTTGATGCCACACCAGACTGTGATGAAAGGACTGTTCCTTTGGGCAACCACTATAGATTTTAACTAGCTAAGCTTTCATGGTTTTTTTTATCTTTTCCTATTTCCATTTAGGAGTTCTTCTTGCACAAGTCTTGTAAACTTGGTCTATGTCCTTTGCGTTTTCTAATAATAAAATTTATAGTACTTATAAAACACTCATAAATAGCATTTTCTCATCATATTATTGTCTTGTATAAATAATCGGATGATTACTAAGTGATTGAGTACAAACAGATTACAACATAGATAAAAACCCATCACATAATATTTGTAAGTCTTTTTTTCTCAGTAGTGACCATCAAACAACAAAGATTCGAACTCTTAACACCATCCTACTGCATCAGGCCCACCCTCACTCAGCAGACCAAGAGATACCAACGGTCATCAAGGCAACTAGAACTCCCAACATTCAAATTTTACCAAATCAGGTGTGAAAAAAACTGAAAGGCAAAAAAATATAAAAATACCTGAAAGGTTTCCCTTATTAATGAATAATTCAATACATCCTCTACTTCAGCAGTAAATGAAAGTCTTCGTCTTAGGCCATCTACTCGAGTGAGGAACAGATCCAGGTACTGAATAAAACGTCCAGTAAATAGAATAGTCAGCACACACAGATGTATGTATGCATGTATGAATATGTAAATGTAAATGTAAATGTAGTGATCCATGAACAACAAATTACAAGAAAATGTGGAGGTTACGTATAATAAATAATTAGAGGTTACCCACACCTCGTCAATGGTAGAAAACGTGCATTGCAGCGACTTCCCAAATACCTGAAACCAATGAGAAAATTGCCTGAGATTGTTTATTCCCCTGATAAGTAAGTTCCCCCGAATAACTTGAGAACAGGATGTGGAAACCCTACATCGGTAAGACGGCATAATGGACTTGAGGGTACTATGATTTTTAAAATCTACTGTTAAGCTTAAATTTTTTTAGGGCCTCTTTGTTTTTTTATCAGTAAATACAAATTTTATTGATGAGACCCAGGCATAGCCCAAGTACATGGGACATATACAAGAGCAACTCCTAAGCCTGATTAATTAGGGATGCAAGGAATTCATGGATATTCAGGCCATTGAAGTCCATTACAATCAAGTATCAACCAATGGAGTAAAGAGTTAAGAAAGAAAACTCCAAGCACATCAACTGACCGCTCATGGTCTCTCTTTGTAATAAGAATAGAGACAATAACAATACTAAAGTTAATGACCCATGGAGAAATAGGCATGGGAAAAGAAGAAAGAATAGGAAGAAATATCTTCATATACTTATTGGGAATATTCAGCTTATCAAAGTAACCAAAAGGCAAAGAGAAAGCAAAAGCAATACAATAACATTGCATGATGAGGAAAGCTAACTCTGCATAAATGTGCAGGGAAAAAAAATCCTTGTAGGTGGGAAATTCATTCTTTGGACTCTCATTAGGGGAAGTTTTAAGAGTTAAGCCAAAGTTTTAACAACAATGAGTTATGCTTACAATGACTCAAAATTGCCATAGTATTGAGGCATACCTTGGAGTTACAACTATTAAAAAGCTCCATCAACACTAGGCTGGTTACACAGCCCACATGCGCACACACACTCTCTCAGTAACATTTTGAGACATAAAAACCTTACCGGAATAGACTAATTGCAGACCTAAACATGGGAGCCTATAGTGACATTAGACCTATAAAAGTTACATACAAATCTCGTATTAGAGGGCCATAAGAGTCACCAAAAACACAAGTGCATGGTTGCTGGAAATATTTGCCCATGCACCCTCCATTATTCATGAGGCTAAATGTGAAGAAAAAGGCAGCAGTTCTAATGACTCAAGTCAGTGATATTTGGTGACTTTTCTAAAAAGACTTACCAATCATAGAAGGAATGAGAATAAGTGAAGTTATGTTTAGAACATTAAGATGCACAGAAACAAGTCAAGCATTTACTACATAGGTAGCAAGTCAACCTACTAGGTATTATGTGAATAGTTATGAATAAAAACATTATCTTCTTTAAAAATGAAAGTCAAGCAAAGGGAAATCAGATCTGTATCTATTTACAAAACCATGATAAAAAGACTCAAAACATTAGCATGAGTGAAAAGGAATATTGGTAATGGATATAAGCTTTTTCCTTGAGTTGCGAAAGAAGTCTTAATATTTTTCAAGCTAAGGAAATAAGGTAAGTAATAATGTTATGCCTTTAACAATTATTGAAAAATATTACATTTTGGAAAGAGTTCTTCAACTTATATGCTATATTGACCTTTGGTCATCAAAAGATATTTTTACCTTTGAAGTAAACCCATTTTTATGCACCTTCTATATGATGTCATGAAAACCGAGTTTCCAAAGGATTTAATATATGCATGTGCTATTTGAAAGTAATGAAAATGTTTATGTTGCAAATGCTTTTGATGTGAAAGGTATAATTATTCTCATGTTATGAAAAAGCTCATGTTACAAAAATTATGAGAAAATAAATGATGAGTGATTTTTTTTTTTGATAGGTAAATGATTATATTATATTGAAACGAATAGGCATAGGTACAGCCCAAGTACACGGGGGGTATACAAGAGATTACACCTATTTAGGAAGAAATAAATGATGAGTGAATTAGTGTTTAATGTTTTAATTTGGCAAGATGATGATGCTTGGTACCGATTCTATGGGTAGATGTGCAAGCTACACTAAAGGACGGTGAGAATGTGTGGTCCATCAAGATGTTTACATTGAAGGCTGTAGGATTAATGCACAACCATGCACACAAGGGTTAGAGTTGTGGGCCACTACACATGTAAAAAGTGTAAAATAGATGCTTTATGATATGTATGCAATACTTAAATGTATTTAATAATTTTCTCATAAGGAAAAACCTTATTCAAGAATATTTTACTGTCTAATGTATGATTTACTGAGTATTTGATTCACTTTTGTATTTATGTTTTAAATGTCCCAAGTAATGATGATGAGGATGAGTTGGCAAGCCAGAACCAGAAGTGAAGCCCATGACCTAGTCGAGCGTATAAAAAGTGTTCAACACATAGTTGTTAGGTTTTGGCTTATGTTGGCATGGTGACATTGAGGATATTTGTTTACTTTGAGTATATTTAATTTTGTTACATTCTGCACTATTGTAAAAGGATATTTTAAGTTAGGTCTTGGGTTACTAATGTTATAGATCTCTTAATACCTTGCACCATGTAATGGTATGACATGGCATTCCTTGCACTATGGGAAGGAGGTGCTACAACTAAGAGTATTTATACTATATTATCAATCCCAGAGAAAAGAGAAGAACCTCAAAAGAATTATGCTTAATTAATCTCACAGGCCAAAATGAGTTTTCTTGAATTAACTAATCTTCTTCTATTTAAAGCATTGAGGCAAAACCTGACAGTTCATAAAAATTTCAAGGATTTCAAATGTATGATTGAATTGCATTTAAGAACTTATGCATTCCAATCTAAGGTATGTATAAAAGGCATGTCACTTTTCCCCTAAAGGTGAAAAAAGGATAACAAAAACAAAAAAACTATAGAAATTAGAATTCACTCTGGCCCTACTTTTTTTTTTTGTTTTTGGCTAGGATGCCCTAGCAGATTAAATCCATTAACTTTGAAGTCGTTATTTCCTTGGTCTGTAGCTTTTAGAAAATGGAAAATAAGGAAAATCTGTGATTGAGGCTTGGAAAGACAAATGCAACACTTGATGTTAAGGTTTGATTACAACACTTGTTAATCATAATAGGTCAAAAAGTTAAAAAGAATTCCAATCAAAGAACAACCGCACCTATTAAAGGTACCAACTGATACATACAGCGGCTAATTCTTTCTCAGAAGCATGGCCACGTTCCAAGCAGAGCAAATATCGAACCCAAAGTTCCCCAACCCAGGGACAATTCTTTGTGGCCCTGCAATAAACCTCTCTAACAATATTGCCTCCCTGAAGAAAAAGAATACATAAGGGCTTGGATTGCAAGTAAGTATCTTGGGGAAAACCTGAGAGTAAGAAATTACGATGGAAAACCTTAAAGGTTTTGTCCAAATAGCGAGTATAATCAAGCCAGAGGTCACTTGATATAGGGAAGTCAGCAATAGCACGTTCATACAGAACCTGTGCCCGGGCTGGGTCTCCAGAAGACCGTTCAAATTTCAAGTAGATCTGCAAAATCATCTGTTTAGGACCAACTAAAAATATGATACCACTGTAGCACAAACAATAAAAGGCTAAAAATGACAGTAAGTTAAAATAAGAAATCTAAAGAATACTCTAAACTCATGGAGAAGGTACCAGAAGAACATAATTTCAAAACTATATATTACTTCATCACATAATGCAAGTAAAATGCTGATTTTGAATGACATATACCATATATTGTTGAAGTTTTTCTGACTCAGGCATATCCTGCCTCAAAATCTGTTCTTCAAGATGAACACGAGCATTATACCCCTCTAAGGCTCTCTGGTAGGCTGAGACAATGTGAGAAGGAACCCCATCCAGGTCACTAGATTCAACAGCAAGATCATTTCTTTGTTCCATCTCCCAAGCCCTATATGCCTGAAGCGTTGACCTCATGTTAACAAGAGGAACAGATAACTGACGGTGGAATAGAGTTCGTATGCGCTGAATCTGCTTTTCTTTTGCCTAGACATAAGAAAACCTGTTACGTATAGATCTCAGTGCAAAAAATAATGTTATTTCTTGCAATACAGTAGACTTTCTAGTCAATGCCACTGATAAGTAGATTTATCAAATCGATAGAAAAGACTATTGTCATTTGAGCATTTAGATCGACCCACAATTTAAACTTTTGTTGTAAAATTCTCCAAAAAGATTGCAAGTACTCAAGTAAATAGAGTTGGAGCATCAAAGTACGGTAACTTATCTAAACCAAGAAAGTGACATAACACATATTAGGGGATTACACAGGAATCATGTTCAATCACGAACAACTCATTTGTAGGCCAAGTCTGAAGATAGATAATTACAAGTTTAAGTCATTTTACATAAACGTGGGGGTCTAAAAATCACAAGAAATGAGGCGTACTATAAAATTTTGTCAACAGGATCGTACTCTGTTTCCTTGGAAGAATATTTGGAGGTCTCATGCGCCTTCTAAAGTAGCCTTTTTTGTATGGGATGCCGCTCTTGGAAAGATATTGACCACGGACAATCTGAGGAAGAGGGGATGCGTAGTGATGGATTGGTGTTATATGTGTAAAAAGAATGGAGAATCTGTGGATCATCTTTTACTGCATTGTGAGGTAACAAGGGTGTTGTGGGATGAGATCTTTCAAATGGTTGATGTTGCTTGGGTTATGCCTTTGAGGGTGGTGGATTTGTTGGGTTGTTGGAGGAAGATGCAAGGCTGTCGTCAAGTCGCAGCAGTGTGGAAGATGATCCCGTTGTGTATCATGTGGTGTATTTGGTCGAAAAGGAATGCGCGTTACTTTGAAGATAAGGAACGCACAATGGCGGAGCTGAAGAATTTTTTTCTCCACACTTTACTGCTTTGGTTTTTTGCTATTGTACTAAATGGAGACAATGTTCATGATTTCTTGTCTTTAATTTATCGCTCTTAGAATGTTTTTAGGTGTTCTTCTGTATACTTCTTGTGTACACGGGCTATGTCTATTTCATTCCTATCAATAATATTTATCTCTTACTTATAAGAAAAAAAAAATAAAACATAACCATGGGAGTCCATGGTGGGCCTTCCCTCCTAAGATTGCCCGAATCCTTATGTGCCTTCAAAAATATGCTTCTTCTATGGCAACACCAGTTAGGATCATGACTACAACCTTCGCCATTTCCCCCTTTTTTGTGCAAGTAACCTTTCACTACTACTTCCTTGGCATCTTTTAGTATAATTTTTTCTAGGAGTCATCATTTGGTCATATATTGAATGTGTATGAAAAGTGGGAACATGATAAACAATAAAAATGATATATTATCAAGGGTTAAAATATTTAAATTATGAGTTACAGAATTACAGTTTTGATCACAGAGTTTTTATCACCTCATGATCAAAACTCCATTTCCCTCAATAATACTCAGAAATTACAGATATTCCTCAATTAATTCTTATTTCTGATAAAAGAAATTACAGAATTTATATTCCATGCAATAAATCCTCCAAATTATTTGAGGGCCTTCAAATTTTATTATCCGACATTTTTCCGACCAAAAACTCTATTCATGCTTCTAATTTCTACTAATTTCATCAGAAAAGAAAGCTTTTTACATTAATAACATTATCGACTACTTATTTTATTTTATTTTTTGGTAAGTATTATTGACTACTTATCAAAAAAGAAAGAAAAGAAGGGTTTTTATAAAATCTTCTCCTAACATATTTCAGCATAACAAATTAACATACAATACGAAAAACAAATTAAAATACCTAATAATTACATTTGATGCAACACAATTTGTCAATTCTCAAAACCAGCCCACCATGATCACAAATTTCACCTTCAAATATCAATGCCACTAATCATACACTATAAATATCCTTAAGCATTCTCTTTTGCTGGGTTGAGTATTAGAAAGTTGAGGATTTTCAATCGAGCCTTGCCTGGGAAGTGGTTGTGGAGATATAATAAGGGACCGGAAGCCCTATGGAAGTCGGTGATTGAATTTAAATATGGAGGTATGTGGGGGGTGGTGCACTAGGGAGGTTCATGGGGCTTATGGAGTGGGTATTAGGAAACACATTAGAGGAGGGTGGGGGATTTTTATTCGGCACACTCAGCTGGTGTTGGATGATGGGTCTAGAATAAAATTCTGGACTGACTTGTGGTGTGGAGATCGAGCCCTAAAAGATTCATTCCCTTCAATTTTTAGGATTGCATGTGAGAAAGATGCATCAGTGGCTAATTGTATGGAGTTCTTTGGGGACCTAGTCCAATGGAACGTGAATTTCACTCGAGCGGCCCAAGATTGGGATGTTGGCAGTATTGAGGAGTTCTTTGGTCTTCTATACACCATGATACCGAGAACACAAGGAGCTGACATGATGTGGTGGATACCCACCGATAAAGGTACATTCTTAGTCCATTTTGTTTACAAGTCCCTCACACATCCACAGAATACTCAATTCCCATGGAGAAGGATTTGGCGAAATAAGGCGCCTCCCAAAGCGGCATTTTTTGTATGGGCAACAACATTGGGTAAGATCTTCATGATGGATAACCTATAGAAGCGCAAGGTGATCATAGTAGATTGGTATTGTATGTGTAAGAAAAGTGGTGAAACTGTGGATCATCTGCTGTTGAACTGTGAGGTTGCTAGAACGTTATGGAAGGAAGTGTTCAGCAGGTTAGAACTAGCTTGGGTTATGCCTGCCACAGTGATTGAGCTCATGGCCAATTGGACAAATCTACAAGGTCTCCCACAAATCTTAGCAGTGTGGAAAATGGTTTCGATTTGTATCATGTGGTGCCTATGGAAGGAGCGAAATGACCGACCATTTGAAGACAATGAGCATTCATTAGAAGAACTTAGATTATTTTTTGTCAGCACTCTTTTTCTATGGGCCACAGCTGTAGATTTTCATGGTCTCAATTTTCATGAATTTCTTGTTTCCATTTCTTCTCCCTCAATAGGTCTTACCTTTTGTATACCATCTTGTGTACTTAAGCTATGCCTATTCGTATCAATATAATCGTTTACTTATAAAAAAAAAAAAAAACATCCTTATGCATGCAATATAAGTACTAAATATTAGTAGCCTAGAAACGATATTTCTACATATTTTTTTTTTTGGATTAGTAAAAAGTAAGTTTTATTAATATGAATGAGTATAGGCATAGCCCATGTACACAGTGAGTATACAATAGAAAACACCTAAATACATTCTCAAAATGCTAAATTAGACACAAGAACTCATGTACGCTATTTCCATTAAGAACAATGGCTGAAAACCATAGGAGTAAAGTGTGTATGAAAAAATTCTGAAACTCCGTCATTGTGCGCTCCCTATCTTTAAAGCACCATGCATTCCTTTCCATCCAAGTACACCACATAATGCACAATGGAATCATCTTCCAAGCTGCTGCTACCTGAGAACAACCTTGTAGACCCTTCCAACATGCAAGCAGGTCAGCCACATATGCCAACATAACCCACGCGACATCCACTCTACTAAGTATCCCGTTCCACAGCTCTCTCGTCACCTCACAATGCAATAATAGATGTTCCACTGATTCTCCATGCTTGTTGCACAAACAACACCAATCCATCACAATGAGGCCCCTCTTCCTTAAATTATACATGGGTAGAATTTTTCCAAGTGCCGCAATCCACACAAAAAAAAAGCAAGGATAGAAGGTACGCGAGACCTCCATATACTTTTCCATGGGAAATGTACATTATCTTGAGATGCCAGAACAAAATAATATTTCTTCAGCTGTGTAATGGCTGTGTCACGAGGAAATACCACCAGGACGTAAAACATTTTACTTCTAAAAGCAAGGATAACACATAACATAAAAACTCCACAAAGTTTACAAGAACCGAAGATGAAGGGCTAGAGCATTGCCACTTAGATATTGAACAACATATTTAAAATGCTAATTAGATTGTTCTGCTCAATAAGAATATAAACAAACAACATAAAACAGGTTACCCAACAAGTTCTGACCTGAATGTCAGACGGATCAATAGTTTGAAAAATAGCTTGTTCAAATTCCCTATATGCTTCCCATAGTTTAATGCCTTCAGCAACATGCAAACCAGCTGCTGTGAGAGCACTCTCAAACAGATTTCTTGCCTTTGAAATATCAGCAGACGAGCAGTCACACACCATTTCATCAGATTTGAGAACAAAACTCAAGTAGTCACACCATAGAGAGACAGACTGCATAAGAAAACATTATAGGCAATTGTCTTAATCTTCAAGCAATACCTCCATCCACATGGACGCAAAATATGGGTTAATAATTCTTCCATCAGAATCTAGGGAAACTGCCAAAACAAAATCAGTATTCTAAATGTTCACATGTAAAATCTTAAACTAATTTTTTCCACAAAAAAGAATCATTTTCAAACTTACTGAATTTTTTGATGACAAGGAATCTCAAAGACCATGCAAATGCATCATGTTTTTTAAGCAGTTAAACCCTGGACCCATGTAAATGCGTCCTCATCACAAGGATGAGGTCAATCATCGGTTCTTCACCATTGGGACATGGTCCCTAGAAATTGTTTGCACCAAAGTTTTGAACCTTAGACCTGGAGGCAGCATACTGCCAAGACCAAGGCCCTTACCACTTGAGTCAACACCTAGGGGTTGTTTTAAAATTTATTCAATTAAAATGCAGAAGTGCCAAAGCCTTGATACTAGGCAAGGAAAATTTTAGTTGTACATTGGCTCATGACCATACAGACAAAAGCAAGATAAATGCATCAGACTACAAACATAAATTGCTATCCAATATCATGCTTTTGTCATCGATACTAGCATTTGTTTGCCCCTTTGGGGCTCCCCTCCCTCAATAAAAATAAGAATCATGAAGAAGATTTGCTCTCTTGTAAGAATATACTTCTGTCACTAATGCAAGAGAATGAGATTCATACTTTATTGCAGAACATTCTGCATCAAGTAAGTTGACAGGAGCATTAGCAGAACATTGCTTCTATTGTGAAGAAGATTTCTTCTGAATCTTATTACTTTATTCAAAGAAGTATTTCTTCTACTTTCATTCTATTATTAAAAGTTATCTATACTCTCAGGAAGTCTTCAGAACAAGGAGAAAAGAGCCAACCGAGTAGTTCTAGTTTGATTCGTCGCCCGTCTAGAACAAGGAAAGCTTAGCTCTGTATGCTCTCTCTATGAGGTTCTCACTACTCAAGCTAGTAATCACTTTCCTTGGAAGAGCATTTGGAGGAGTAAAGCACCTCTTAAGTTTTTTGTCTGGACTGCATTCTTAGGGAATATCTTGACCATTGACAACCTAAGGAAATGTGGGTTTACCCTTATTGAATGGTGTTGTATGTGCAGAAATAGTGGCGAAACAGTGGATCATTTACTTCTACTTTGTGAATTTGCAAGGGCCTCATGGAATTACTTCTTCAACAAAATGGGATTAGCATGGGTTATGCCGGGGAGAGTGGTTGACCTATTAGCTAGTTGGAGAGGGATCAAGGGATTACCACATATTGCAGATGTGTGGAAGATGGCTCCCATTTGTCTACTTTGGTGCATTTTGAGTGAAAGGAATGACCGAGATTTTGAGGATCGAGAGCGCTCCTTGGAAGAGTTTAAGAGTTTTTTCTGGAAGAATTTATTTAGGTAGGCCATTGTTATAGACTTTAATGGTCTCAACTTTCATGATTTTCTTGTATCCGTTTCTAGTTCCTAACTAGGTGTAATCACATGTATACTTCTTGTGTACTTGGGCTATGCCTATTTCAATATCAATAAAATATCCTTACTTATTAAAAAAAATAAAAATTTAGCGGTGGTCGTAGATCAGCTGAAGCGAGGTCTCGGACAAAGTGTAAACTAAAGAGCTAAGCTTAACAGTTACATCACATCAGAAACTACACTAAAGTTGACCAAATGGGAAGTCCCCTCTTATAAGGAAGCCGTTAAGGAGAGTTCCAGCTAAGGTCAATTTAGCTACTCCCTATGTGTAGAAAATCAGGCTTAGGAGTTCCTGCATCGGTTATTTGCCTAGTAGCTAATTTTCCTAGAGTTAATAGTTATGAGCTAGGGCTTCCAAACATAAATTTTAGTTGTACATTGGCTCATGACCATACAGACAAAAGCCAAGATAAATGCATCAGACTACAAACATAAATTGCTATCCAATATCATGCTCTTGTCATTTCAGATAATTGAATTTTCTTTTCCCCTTTTCAGGGGAAGTGAACAAGTTTTAATATGGTTCAGAAATATGAGTATCAGAGTTTTGGAAAGACAACTAACATCCCAGAAAACAACTTTCAAGCCATCAAAGCAACATTACAAATGTGCTACATGTTCCTATGTAATGCAGCTTAATATAACTAAGAAAACTTATGGCATATGATGTTACTAACAGTCAACTTTTCTCACTGAGAGCAGTCGCACCCATGGGGCTATAAACATAATAGATATAACAAGTTCATTATCATGAGGCCACTATGCATTTAACCTATGAATGATGCATAACAAAAATTTTGGTAAGTTTTTCTTTTTGTAGTAAATGTAGAATTTATTCATAATAACAATAGGCGAAGCCCACATACATGGCCATGATAAGCTTTTTATAATATCAAAGAAAAAAATGTAAACAAGGAAATAGTAAAAGGCAATGAGAAATTGGGCTCAGTGTGTCGCAAGACCTGTAAATAAAATGTTCAAATAATGATGCAGAACAAAATAAGAGGGGAAAAGACTCTGTTATTAAGAACCAAAACAAACCAGATAATCGAGCACCCCTCGCTCGTAAAGCTTCTCAATTGCATGAACAGCCTCCGGCCTGCAAACTCAGTATATAGAATTGCAACAAATTCAACTAAGAGTTATACTAAAGAGTAAAATCATGTGAAATTGTAAATAAGAAGGAAACTGAACTATTGAGCTGTCAACTGCTGCTGCAAAAAGCTCCACCACCTCAGCTTCCTCAAGCAAATCTACCACGTCAGATGCCTCTCAAGAAGATCCTTCAGGAATCAGCTAGACTAGGATGGTGCCTACCCTCTGGGTATGGCTTGTGAATTGTTTTGTAAAGTGGCCAACACTCTTGTAACAACCTCTGTCATATGGTTGTTTTCTGTAATGCACAGCAGGTGCTAGAGAATAATCCTAGGAGAAGATTTTGTTGAACCTCTGTGTGTATATATATATATATATATATATATATTTATAAGTATCCTCTGTATATGTATTCATTGCTGTACACAAAAATATTTATCAATGAGAATCGTATATGTTTTCCTCTCCCTTTGAACTTTCATCATGGTACCAGAGCTAAAATTCGACTAATGTCCTTCTTCTTTCTTCTCCTTTTTTCTTTTTCTTTCCTCTATTCTTGCTTACTCCCTTCAATGGCTGCCGATAAATCCTTTTCTGAAAAAGAACTTTCCCATACCTCTACCTTCCAACTCCCTAGCAATTTCTCTCACATCGTGTCTGTTAAGCTTGGTTCCGATAATTATTTACTTTGGCGTGCACAAATCATTCCCTACCTCCATGGTCAAGAGCTTTTCCACTTCATTGATGGCTCCAATCCTCCCCCTCCTCCTATCCTTCCAGTCGCATCTCCTTCTATGTCTAGACCCTCTCCTCCTCAAGCAAATCCTGCTTATTTACAGTGGCACCGCATTGACCAAATGCTCCTCAGTGCTCTCCTTTACTCTCTCACCGAACCAATCCTTGCCTAGGCCATAGCTTCTTGCACCTCCCGTGAACTATGGGTTACTCTAGACGCTATGTTCACCTCACAATCTTAGGCCAAAATCTTCCAAATTCGTCATCAACTCACAAACCTCAAAAAAGGTTCTCTCTCGGTGATTGACTATTATCGCAAAGTCCGCCTTCTCTTAGACACGATGACTGCTGTTGGTGAGCCCCTCCGTGACTCTGAAGTTGTTTCTTACCTTCTCAATGGTCTAAACTCAGAATATGAATCCTTTGTCATTATGGTGACAACAAGAGCCACCCCTATTAGCTCAACCAAACTTTTCAACCTCCTACTTACATTTGAAAGTCGTGCCTCTCTCACAACAACCATTCAACATGGTCTTCTACCTACACCATATGCTAATATAACTACCTCTCTTCCCTACCAAAACTCAGCTCGTGGTCGCAACACCTATCGTGGGGGCAGAAACAACACTTGCGGTGGCCGCTCTTGAGGAGGTTGTTTCTCTCCATCTCATTCACTCTCACCCCAACAAACAAACAAGCCCACCTGCTAGGTCTGCAACAAAGTTGGCCATGTCGCACTTCAGTGCTATCACCGTTTCGACCAGGCTTATCAATTTGAACCACCCCGTTCTCTATCTGCTCATTATACAAGTTCACAACCCCTCTCCGATAGACAGTGGTACCTGTACTCTGCTGCTTCAAATTACATAACTTCGGACCTCAACAATCTCAGTCTATCCAGTGAACCTTACCTTGGACATGAGCAGATCCAAGTTGGCAATGGCGTTGCCCTCCCAATCACTCACATCGGTGACTCTCAATTTTCTTCCTCAAACTCTATTTTCTCTCGTCATGAATTATTTCGTGTTCCCCAAATCACCAAAAACTTAGTTTAAGTTCAAAAATTTTGTCATGAGAACTTTGTTTTCTTTGAGATTCATGAATCTTACTTTTTTGTGAAGGACAAACGGACGGAAAAATTGCTTCTCCAGGGACCAACGTATGATGGCCTCTACGTACTTCCTCCTCCAGCTTTCTCAAAATCTGCCCCAGTTGTTTTCATTGGTGAATGTACTACTGTTGAAAAATGGCACAATTGGCTTGTCCATCCCAACCTTGAACTTGTTTTTACACACCAAATGTTTACCTTTTATTCCGTCTCAACATGATTTTTATTGTTCTACTTGTCCTCTTGCCAAGTGTAGGCAATTATCTTTTAAATCTTCTAGTACTTAGTCTTTAAGACCTTTGTATTTAATTTTTGTGGATGTTTGGGGTCCATCCCCTTATATATCAAGAGATGGCTTTCGTTATTATATCTCATTTGTTGATGATTTTAACCGTTATACTAGGTTCTATCCTTTAGCCTCAAAGGGTGATGCTACTTCCATTTTTCTCATTTTTCAACAATATGTTGAACGTCTTTTTAACACCAAAAAAAAAAAAAAGTTCAAAGTGATTGGGGTGGGGAATTTAGATCCCTCACCCGTGTCCTTAATTCTCAAGGAATTTCTCATCGCCTCTCTTGTCCTCACACACACCAACAAAATGGTGTGGTTGAACGTAAGCATCATCATATAGTTGAGACGGGATTTGCCCTTCTTGCAATGGCCTCTCTTCCTTATAAGTTTTGGGCCAATGCTTTCCAAACCGCGGCTTTCCTTATAAATTTTCTCCCCTCTCCGTCTCTCAAAAATAAATCTCCTCATCAACTTCTTTACAAAAAAGAGCGCGATTACTCTTTTCTCAAAGTTTTTGGATCCGAGTGTTGGCCCAATCTTCGGCCTTATAATAACCATAAAATTCATTTACGTTCTTTACCCTGCCTTTTTCTTGGTTACAGCCCCATACATAAAGGATACAAGTGTCTTCATCTACATTCTAACCGAATATACATTTCATGTGATGTGTTGTTTAACGAAAATTCCTTTCCGTATATAAAATCACAATTAACATCGACCTCCACAAATTCCCAGTCCTCACATGTTTTTCTACCCATTTTATCGCCTAACTCCCTCGGCCCATCTCCTACCCACACAACAAACAGCCCATCCTCATCACCAAGCCCATCTTCCCCTCATACAACAATTGGCCCACTCTCAACACAAAACCCATCATCTTTGACTTTTCATCCTTCTTCAACCTCAATCCCTTCAACCAGACCCTCCTTCCCCATACCAATAGCCCCTAATCCTCACCCCCTTGCTTCAACCAACACTCAACCTCCTCTCCCTCGATCGCCCATCGTTACCCGATCTAAAACAAATTCCTCCTATCCCAAAAAATATCTCGGTCACATCCCATATCCTCCACCACGCCATGCCCTAACCTCATCTCTTGAAATACCTGAAGAACCAAGTTGTTTCACTATGGCTTCCCGCTTTTCTAAATGGCGAAATGCAATGACCACTGAGTTTCAAGCTCTCATCCAAAACCACACCTGGACCCTTATTCCCCTCCCCCTTTATCTACTGTTGTTGGTTGCAGGTGAGTCTTCTGGGCAAAGCATTGTGCCAATAGCACCATTGAACGCCGAAAGGTGCATCTAGTTGCTAAGGGTTTCCATCAACAAGAGGGCGTCAACTACTCAGAGACTTTCAGCCCCGTTGTTAAACCCACTACCATTCGGTTAGTCATCTCTCTTGTTGTCTCCCTTGGTTGGTCTCTTAAGACAACTAGACATCCAAAATGCTTTTCTCCATGGTGACTTAACCAAAACTGTGTATATGTCCCAACCCGTTGATTTTGTTTACCCTGACCATCCCCACTATGTATGTCGCTTGCTAAAGGCTATTTATGGCCTCAAGCAAGCACCCCGTGCATGGTTTGCACAACTCAGTTCCAAACTTTGTAAATATGGTTTTCTTCCATCCAAGTCCGATCCTTCCTTATTTGTCTACTCCTATAAATCGGAGCTTGTTTATGCTTGTTTCTCTAACCCCACCCTTTACAGAAGCATTGTGGGCAACCTACAATATTTATCATTAACTTGCCCAGACCTTGCTTTTTCAGTAAATAAAATTTCTCAGTTCATGCATGATCCAAAAGCATCCCATTGGCAAGCTGACAAGAGATTACTTCGGTATCTCAAGCACACATTAAATTTTGGACTTTTTTTCAAAAAATCTACCTCCCTTCAGCTGCAAACATTTTTTGACGCTAATTGGGCGGGTTGCCCGGATAACCGCCACTCTACCGGTGGCTTTTGTATTCTCCTTGGCCCCAATCTAGTATCCTAGAGTTCCTGAAAGCAACAAATTGTTGCTCAATCAAGCACTGAGGCCGAATACAAGGCCCTTGCAAATGTCACAGCCGAATTACTCTGGGTTCAGTCCATCCTCAAGAACTCTGTATTTTCCTTCCAAAACCACCAAATCTTTGGTGTGACAACCCTGGTGCTACTTATCTTTCCGTTAATCCCATCCTCCATTCAAGAAATAAACACATGGAAATAGATTTCCATTTTGTGCGTGATAGAGTCGCGGCCAAAACACTTCAAGTGGCCTTTCTTCCTTCCAAAGATCAATTAGCTGATGTTTTAACAAAACCAATTGTTTCATCTCGGTTTCACTTGCTATGAACAAGCCTCACGGTTGTTGATACACCGTTAAACTTGCAGGGGCATATTGAGCTGTCTACTGCTGCTGCAAAAAGCCCCACCACCTCAGCTTCCTCAAGCAAATCCACCACATCAGATGCCTCTCAAGAAGATCCTTCTGGAATCAGCTAGACTAGGATGGTGCCTACCCTCTGGGTATGGCTTGTGAATTGTTTTGCAAGTGGCCGACACTCTTGTAACAACCTCTGTTATATGGTTGCTTTCTGAAATGCACAGCAGGTGCTAGAGAATATTACTAGGAGAAGATTTTGTTGAGCCTCAGTATATATATTCATTACTGTACACAGAAATATTTATCAATGAGAATCGTATATGTTTTCCACTTCTTTTGAACTTTCATCATGAACTAATCTAATTTCATGATTTCCGCTAAACTAACACTCAATGACAATGTTGATACTTATTTGTCCAAACACACGCGGAACACTTCAAAAGCCAGCATTTGATACAGCATAAATTGTTCTTTTCCTCACTTCTTCTCCAAGAGAAAACCACAATAAACTTGAAGATGCACTAAAAGCAAAAGTAATTCCTGAAATGAAACGTATAGAATGATACCCAGAGTCAATAGATGCTTCATCTTTAGCCCATTCCCGCCACATAGTAGGAGTCAACGGAAAGAGCTCGCTCATAGCTTCCCTTGCTAGTCTTAGCTTCTCAATGCCACCCATTTTCCGCAGAAGCCTTATGTACTGAGAAGAAACAAAATTAGAGAATATACATATTCGCTTTCTTTTGGTGGGTTTTCTGAGAAACAAAACAGACTATTCATACCTGTACATGAGCTTCGTAGTTGGAAGGGTTGCAGGAAAGCTCCGCCTCCAAAGTTTGAAGCTGAAGGTTCTGCTCGGCATCGTCTTCGGAGTCAGAATCGGACCCCGACTCGCCCTCGGAGTCAGGCCCATCTGAACCGGTAGAGGTAGGGTTTTGGGCCGACCCCGGTATTGGTGGGTCTCCGTTGACAATGATTTCTTGAAGTTGTTCAGAAGTTGGTGGTATTGAATTGATTTCTCCTTCTTGGCTTAGGGTTTCCTCCATTGGAATTACGCCACAAACTGTCCTCCCTATTGTCTAGGAAATGCGATTCTTCTTTCGGGCTCTTTTACAGCAAATCATATTTTTAAAATTATTACGTTTTTAAGAATAACATATATATATATATATATATATATATATATATATTTGGTCAAAATTCACCTTTTAATATTTTGTAATGATTCAATTTTAGAAATTAGTAAAAAATTGAAATATATAATTAAATTAAGAATAAAAAAAATCTAAAAATATATAATTATTAGGGAATTGAAATCATACATAACATTGTAAAAATATTCATTAAGAATTCATTGATTCAGATTTTCAACAAAAATTTTCTATTTCCAAAGAGAAATAAGTAGATTAAGAACTTGAGGGAACACCACCGGGACCACCCTGAGAGCCCTCTGGCTTAAATGGGCTGACCATCGGTTTTTCTTGACTTACCAACACAAGCTTCCCAATATACATTTTTCTCTCTAGTTATGGGTTATCTTTGTAAAATTTGTATCAATGATTCTTTACTCTTTTTTTTTTTTTTTTTTTTTTTTTTTTTTTTTTATAAAGCAAGTAATTTTAGATGGTTTCTTATGGCATTAATTTCTTTTCTAAGGAAAGTGCAATCAGCTTCATAGTATTCTATTGCAGACTGCCTACTTTGATATACATGGTATTTAGTCATCATTAATGTATAATTTTGCCTCATTAATTGTTGTTATCTTTTAAGATCTTTTATATTATCCATCAAGATTTGTAGATCCATTCTTAAATTATATTCTGTACATTTTAACTCATACAAATCGCGAAATCCAGTACTATGAGCATAATAAAAATCCATCGTAAATATCAGGAAAATAAGATAGAAATATCAATAGCAATAAAATAAGCAATAAAATAAAATAGTAATAACAATACTATCACCAATGGCTCTGATACCAAAGGCGTGTCCCAGATATAAAATAATAAGGTATTAGTAGAATATTATGTATTATTTAAGAATTAAAGGCGGTAAGTCCGGCCATATGCATGATAGCAAAGTAGGCAGGCGGTATAACCGACCATATGCATGAGGAAAATTAAAGAAAAGAGATATGAAATAAACTTCTTCATTAAAAATATAATACTTACAAGGAGATTAATTCTCAAAGGAGTTGGGAGCTGAAGACATGAGGGAAGGATGATTGAAGATTTACAAAGAGAGGAGGACAGGACTTGGACTGGAGAGGTTTGGGCGAGAGAGGAAGGGATATCAGATTAGAATTCTGAATGCCCTTCTTGCCTCGTGAACCCCCCTTATATAGACACTAAAACAGTAACTTTAATAATACATGAATAGTACCGACCGTTATAATAACAGTATTAGCCGACGCTAAAGACAAACACAGTACCGGCTGACATTAAAGACAAGAACAGTGTCAGCCGACGCTAAAAACAAACATAGTACATAACACGTAATCTAGTACAGAATTATTTGTCGCTTTGCTGGGCAATAATCTGTCGCGAATAACTTTTTAGAGGGATAATATCTGCATGTCATGCTAGTTAGTCAGATAATAATAAATTTTTTTTTTTTTTTTTGTAGTCACAAATTCTGAGGATCATAATTTGCTAATTCCAGTTCAAACGGGTCTTGAGAATCCATCAGTTGTACCGGATGGTAAGGTGAATAATTTTGAGAAGGAGATGCAGCTTGGTTGCCTTGAAATTGAGAGGCCTGTTGAGAAGGAGAGGCCTGATGGGCTGGTGATAATGCGGGTTGCTGTGGTGGAGTTAATCTAGGTTGTGCTTCTTCTTCATCGTCACTGTCTGATATTTGTGACATTACTTCAGCTAATTTTTTCAAATCCTTTTTGTTTGTAATGGATGCCAATTATGCTTGGAATCTGCTTCGCTGGACTAGGACTTCCGGAGCTTTGGTAACTTTTGAAAACATCTTCAGTACATGATCATAATTGTATTTTTCCCACCATTTGATGGAAACTTGACGGGCTAGGAACATAATGGTTTTGAGAGAGGGATGAGGTTTGATAACGTATTCCCATTTCATAATCCAATTTAATTTTGTTTTGAGAAAGAAGAGCAAGAGGGGTGAGCAATGGTTTAATGCTGGTGGGCTGTCATTCTGTGAGATGAAATTTTGGAGACTTTCCTGAAGGGGAAGAGGAAGGAGAAGAGGTTCAGGTCCATAATATTCCCACCATAGTGAGAACCATTTCGGGAGTGTTTTAATTTCCTGTAGTTTATCAAAATGAAGGAACCATGAATGACGCAAATTTTTGTTTTGTTTTAAAAACATTTTTGTCCATGCTTGCTGGTAATCGTAATAATCATAATAAGGAGGATCATAGGGATGAGAGAATTTTCTTGTCAAGTAGGGATTTTTTCTCCATTGTTCCAGGGTGAGAACTTGCTTAATAGTGACTTTATGAAAGGCAATAATTGGAGACGCTGGTGGAGAAGGTTGAGTTTGAAGGGAACAAGAAATTTCTGAGAGAATAATTGAGTCAGTATCTACTAATATAAATTCATAAAAATGCTGGGTTTTCTTAATGTTTTGTGGAACATAATGCCAGTCAGGTAGGAGAAAGGCATCAAGTAATTTCTGAGGGTCAGACAGATGTTGTATTTCAGATTCAATAGGAAAGACCGGATGCCAATGAGATTTGATAATAATAGGAGATGAAGAAGGTTGAGATAATAATGGAGGATTAATAATTTGGGAAGGAGAAGGAGGAGAAACAGCTTTGGAATAGGTTGGTAATTTTGGAGAGGCTAATGGTGAAAATGGATTGTAAGAGGGTCTAATATTTTGTGGTAATGATCCCAATACCGTATAAGGTCTTGGAGTTGCAGAAGGACAAGGTGAAGGATAGGGAGGAGATGGCGGCCGTGCGTATGAAGATTTGGACTTTATTTTGGATTTTGAAGATGACATGATTTTTCCTGTAAGAATTCTCGGGATAGAAAATCAGGAAGAGAATTAGATTCTCCTTTAATATGCTCAATATCAAAATAAAAAATACTTAATATAGCTTGCCATCTGGCAAATATTTGTTTGGCAGCCAGGTTTTTCACATCTTTAATTAAAACTTCCTTGGCTGATTTGCAATCTATTCTAAGCAAAAACTTTTGATTCAACAAATCATCTTGAAATTTAGAAATACATAATACAATAGCTAAAATTTCTTTTTTAATAGTACTATAATTCTTTTGAGTAGGATTCCAACATCCTGAATGGAATCGAACTATTTGTTCCGAGTTGGATGATAATTTTTGTTTCATAATTCCTCCGTAACCTATATCAGAGGCATCTGTTTCAACAATTTTAAAAGTATGAGGAGATGGAAGCCCTAAACATGGTAATTTCTTAATATGAGCTTTAATCTGTTTTATAATACTAGTATGTTTTTCTGTCCAAGGAGGTGGATTCTTTTTTAATCTTTTAAATAATGGTTTGCATAATGGTCTGAGAGATTGGTAAAAGTCTGCAACATAGTTGAGACTTCCTAGAAATCTCTGTAATTGATTTTTATCTTTTATTTCATCTGAAAATTTATCAGCAAATTCTATTGCTCTACTAATTGGTGTAATAGTTCCTTGATAAATTTCATGTCCAAGGAATCTAATTTTCTCTTGGAATAGTTTTATTTTTGATCAGGAGACAACTAATCCATTTTGTTTGATAACTTGAACAAAGATATTTAAATGTTTCCAATGTTGTTCAATAGATGAAGAAAATATTAATACATCGTCTATATATACTATTGAAAAATAAGTGAATGGAGTAAAGATTTCGTTCATAATATTTTGAAATTCACTAGGGGCGTTTTTTAATCCAAAGGGCATAACATTCCATTCAAAATGTCCAAAGGGGACTGTGAAAGCTGTTTTATACCGATCTTTTTCAGCGATTTGGATTTGCCAAAACCCACTTTTCATGTCGAATTTTGAAAATATTGTAGCATTATATAATCGGGATAATAAATCTTTTTTATTAGGAATTGGGTATCTAATCCATTGTAATACCTTATTTAAAGGTTTATAATTTATTACTAAACGAGGAACTCCTCTTTCTAATTTTGCCTGTTTTTGGACATAAAAGGCAGCACAACTCCATGGTGATTTACTTTTCCTTATTAATCCTTTTGTTTTTAAATCATTAATTTCTTTTTTACAATATTCTAGTAATTCATTATTCATTTGGATAGGTCTAGCCTTAGTTGGAATGTTTTTCTCAGAAAATTCTTTTTCATAGGGTAATTCAACTATGTGTTGTTTTCTATTCCAGAAGGCATTGGGTAGGTTAGCACATATTTCATTTTCAATTGTAATTTTGAAATTATCAATTTTTTAGGTTAATAATGGGTCTTTTAACTGTTCTCGAATTCTTTTATATTTTAATTCTTGTTTTAAGAAGTTTATTTGGTTTTCCTTTCTTCTAATTTTATTTTTTGTTAAGAAATTAATTTCTCTGGTTAATGAAATTTTCTTTAAAGAGTTAATTTCTTTTGGTACTGGGGGAAATATGAACTTAAATTGTATTTCTTGTCCAAGTATTTTAGTAGAGATTCCTTCTTCTGTTACAGAGAAAGGGTAAAGTAGTGCAAGAAAGGGATTTTCCAAGATTACTTTGGTATTAATATTTTTTACTAAGATGAATGTTGTTTTAAAGCAGAGTCCGTTATTACATATATGTGCATTGGATAATTTATAATTTATATTTAATTTTGTTCCATTGGCTTGGGATAATGTTTCTCTTGTTTTTTCAAAATATTTAAAAGGTATTAATCCCTCTTGTATACAATTTAAGTCTGCTCCTGTATCTAATAGAGCAATTGTAGTAAAAGAGAATTCTTGATTAATTGAAACTGTTACTTCAACATACCATTTTTGAAAATTTATCTTATTAAGAATATTAATGAAATTGTCCGTTTCATCTAATGTTGAACATTCTCCTTGTTCAATATTATGTTTTTCTTCATGGAAGTTTTTCCCATTTTTCTCTATTTTTAATAATATAATTTCTTGTAATAGTTGTTCGTTTGAAACTTCTAATTTAAGATTGGATGTTTTTAAATTTCTAATTTCCTGTTTTATCTCATTGATTTCTTGTTGTATATCTTGAATCGTAATTTTCTGTTTGTCAGTTTTAAATCTACTTATTATTTCTGAAAAATTGTAAGGTGTTGAGGATGAAGTTATTGCAGTATTTTGATTATTAAATGTATCTTTTAATTTTTCTAAATAATCTTTTCTTTCTTGAGGGTTGTTGATTTTGTCTATTAATTCTAATATAATGTCTTCTTGTTTTGAAAGTACATTAATGGTTTTGTTACAAATACAATTATCCTTACTTAGACAATTACAGATATGTACTTCATCTTCTTCTAATTCACTATCGGAAGATTGTTCTGAAAAGCTTGATTCTTTTAATTGATAAATTTCTTCTTCTTCTGAAGAACTAACCTCATCTTCACTTGATTTTATTATAAAAATGTCTATTAATTTATCTTTTAATGTTTCGGGTATATCTAATTCATTAATTTGTTGTTTAACTTTACAGTTTGATTTGTAATGTCCTATTTTTCCGCATTTATAACAAACAATCTGCTTTTTCTTTTTATTAGTCTTTTTAGGATTTTTTAGTGGCTTATTATATATTTGTTTTTCTTTTGTCTTTTTATAAGGTTTTCTGTATTTTCGTTTTTTATTGGAATAATTGTTATAAACTCTTTTTCCCTTTTTGTGTCTTCTTGAGGGGGCTAATAAAGGGGTGTAACCAAATTGTTCACAAAAAGTACCTAATTCTTTTCTAGCAAACTTCTTTTCTTTCTCCATTTGCTTTTTTAATCTTAAATCATTGCACATAGTTAATCCAGTTCTATTAATCTTACTTATTATATCACCATATGTAAGATTATGAAAATCAATAGTACCGTCTGATCTTAATAATGATTCTCGTACCTTTTGGGCGAAGTAATATGGAAGTCTGGCTATGAACTTTTCCTTCCAGTATGGCTGTTGACAATCATTTCTGATCATAACTTTAGTTAGAAATACATCTTTATACCAACGGAAATCAGATAATTGAGGGCATTTAAGATTAATCAATAAATCACTAGTTCTTTCTTTAAATTGAACGGGATCACCTACAAAGTGTTTAGTTAATGCATATATTAATGTATTGAGAGCATCTTCTAGGGGTAAATCATTTTCCGTTTTAATTATTTGCATATTTTCATCATATTTATAGGCTGTTAATATACGTGACCTTTCATCATATGAAAGATAATGATCCCACCAACCCTTTAGTTGGCCAGTAAATCCTGTAACAATAATGTGTGCTACCTGATGATCAGTTTTTCTGTTACTTTTATAGACGTTGGCTACCATAATCATTTCTTGAAAATGATTTAGTATTTCGTATTCAGATAATCCGTCTATATTCCATTTGTATAATACATCTGGTGCGAAGGCTGATCTTACTATATGTTCTCTTTCCTCGAATTGCATATCCGGTGGAGTAGGTCTGGGATACCAATTACGAGTAATAGAGACATGATGTTTTGAATCTCTAGCCGAAAAGTTATTAACATGATCTCCTCTAATCTTGTTTATCTGTAAATCTAGATTTTTAAATTGGTTTTCAATATTACTAATTTCAGAGTCAGATATTACGGGTGAGTCTATTTTGCTTAATACATTAATATGTGGTTGTTTTGAGGTGGTGGCAGTGTTGCTAATAGTTAATTTTTCTAATTTACTAGATATCTGTTCCAATAAATTATTTTTGTTTTTGGAAAATATTGATTTTAAATGGGATGGAATTTCGTGGGGAACAAATAAGGGAGTTTCCTCTATTTCTTTAATAGTGGGTTTTATGGGAGATATTTGGGTTTCAATCCTTTCTAATTGCTTACCCATGATTTTTAAATATAAATTAGTATAATTGTTTTGTTGTATTATATTATCAATGTTTTTTTCAGTATTTGCAATATTATGTTTTTTTATTGGTGTAGCCAGAATTTGAGTATTCCTTTGATTGTACTTGATGGCTTCAAAAGGGGGATATTCTTCATAAATAATTTGGTTATTTTCTCCTTTAATCCATTGATTAGTAGTCCTGTTTATGGTAGATAATTGGTTTGATTTATATATCTCAAACCATGTAAAGAAAGAAATATTGATCTGTATTTTCTCTAAATCTTCGTAATATCTTTCTTGAATATAATCTCTTTCTATTTTTGTAAAGGTTGAGAAAAATATTATTCTTTTGTGACTATTTTCTTTTTTCATATAATCTTGTTTGAGATATTCTTTGTTAATTTTAAATTCTTCTTTATTCAGGGTATATATTTGGGCATCATCTCCAACTACTTGAGAATACGTTGGAGAAGAGGGTTCTTTTTCAGAATTTTGGGAGGTAGATGCTCTATCAGGATTCCTAATAGCATATACTGGTGTATCAATAATGATTCCAGGAATGATCCCTCGAATCTGGGTGTCAAGATTTTGGGATCTAGTATCAAAAGATCTGGTGTCAAAATTTTGAGATTTATTTCTAGAAATTGATGTAAGAATAGATCTGGGTGTATGATAACTGGAAGGTGCTGGAGAGAAATAATGTGAGAAAGATCTTCTGAAAGGCTGAAAAGCTATTTGAACCGCCCTATCCGTTTTTTGATCTATATATTCAAGATTATCTTTAGAATTATTTTCTATTTTGGGTGTTGGAGTGATATTTTCTAATTGCCATTCATTAGGAAGTGTGACTTGATTCCAATTGATTTGTTTAGGAATTTGTATACTAGAATTTTGTGTGCTAGATTGTAATAATAATGTATATCCTTTAGGGCTAGTAATTAAAGCTTGTGGTTCTAATGTTGTTTTCATTAATTTATAATGAATCCTGTAAACTACTGTTAAAGCATGTGACCCTTTCATCATTTGATAGCCATTTGTTTTAATATTTAGTATTAAGGCATGTAAAATGTTACCATCAAATAATGATAAAGAATAATTGGGATAACAGTTAAAATAGACCGGTCCTTGAAACAAGCTGGATTCTACCATTCCAAGTAATGAATCATGAAAGTTATAATATCTTCCGTCTCTTAGACAAAGCAATACTGAGGTATTTAAGCCGTTTCGAGTGAGTGGCTTTATAGCTACTTGTACTAATCCAATATGAATAAAAGAATAATTTTGCTTTTTGTATTGATCAATAGCCTTTTTTGTTAAGAGATGTAATGATTCATAGTCATTATTTAAACTAATAGTTTTCTCTACTGTTTTAATTGTGTAATTTGTAAGGAATGAAAATTTAGAAGAAAAAGTTGAGATTTTATATATTTGATTGTTTGGGACATCGGGAATTGTCCAATCTTGTAGATTTCTTTCTATATCTAATATACTATAGTCTTCTTGATTAATATTATCAGATTCTAAGAATAACATATATATATATATATATTTTTGGTCAAAATTCACCTTTTAATATTTTGTAATGATTCAATTTTAGAAATTAGTAAAAAATTGAAATATATAATTAAATTAAGAATAAAAAAAATCTAAAAATATATAATTATTAGGGAATTGAAATCATACATAACATTGTAAAAATGTATGTTTGTTAATAAAAATGATTTTATTTAATATTATTAAAAGATATAAAACTATTATCTACCTCGTATTAACAAAAATAAGAAAATTTGATTTTTATGATATAGTTTATAGTTTGGAAAAAATAGTAGAAGTAAAAGATATATCTAAATAAATTGAAATTCAGAATAGAAAAATGAAATCAAAATCAAAAACTATTTTAGGGAATGGGATGTAGCTCACATCTTTTTCACTTTTCATGTTTTTTCCCTAAAATTTGGTTAAGGATCGGTTATAGGGAGACGGATGGTGATGCTATAAAATACCCTTCGTGCTTATTATACTCTAGATGATACTATTGCCCACACCGCCCCGAGATTCCTTACTTTTCGGGTCAAGGCCGAGCAACCGCGTTCGAGAACGCCCATATATCTTTCAACATAACCATTTGGAATCCGGACAAACATGTCAACATCTACCACAATTCTATGGATGGATCAAAAATCGAGTCAAATCAGTTGTTGTTTCTATTTTACTAGGAATCAAAGAATATTACAGTAGTGGCGGAGCTATTAAGTGGGGAAGCATTGATAGTGAATAGTGAGCTCCAATAGAGTTCTTGAATGATCGTGCAGCTGGAATGGTGGTGTTCCGTTTGGAAATACAAAAATTCTACTTACAACCGGTTTGGGGAATCTCGGCGTCACCGTGTCCTACGTGGAACGTTTCAAAAACGGTGTCATTCTAAATTAATCTAAAGCAACGGTTGAATCCCCTCCAACATCCCCCTCCATCCCCCGAATTTGAATCCCCCTCCATCTTAGTCGAAATCCTCATCCACATTCTCTTTGTCTTCTCCATTCCCATCGTCTTCCCCACGAAGCCAGCCTCTTTGTCTTCAATTTCGCTCCTAAGAGCCACGAACCCAGCAACCGACGAACCCACCCGTCGGCTTCGTCTTCGTGTGTCTTCGTCTTCTCCACAAAGTGGGTCTTCATCTTCAATTTCGCTCCCAAGAGCCACGAACCCCTTTCGTCTTCCCACAGAGCACTGAAACCCTAACCCTAAAAAATAAGGTTAGTTTTCTACTTTTTATGTGTTTTGATTTTAGTTTCCAACATACATTCTATCGGTATAGTATAAAGGACTTAGCAATCTATTTTTTATCTCAGTTCTCGGTATCAACTTTTTTATCTCTTGCTCTGTTGTATTGTTGGAGTTCCCCTCCTCTGCTGTATTATTCTTTAGTTAATATAATTATTATCATTTTATCATCCACACCATTGTCATCCTTTCCATTGTTGTCATCACTAGTTACTATCTAACAAAAATAAAGAATTACTTCCTTCTTTAGACATATGAAAACGGCAAAAAATATATGCTTGGTTTGAGATCTCCCCTTTGGAATTTACATATGCCAGAGCCTATTATTTGCCTTACCTCTCTACGCGAGTATAAATATGACAGTTTTTGTAATAGGTTGCCTAAGAGAACTAGAATCGTTGAGTTGTGTAATTTTAAGCCACTAATGAATTCATATTGGACCTCTTCTTTGCCAATTCATTGTTGGATTAGATAGACATCACTTCTTTGCATGCAGTCTACACTCTATATACTAAATTGAGGTCACGGCTATCATATTTTTTCCTAAAATAATGTGTGAATACATATATATGTATAACATGAGATTATGCATATGTTTGTCTTAGAGAGTTGGACGTGCTAAAAAATTCATGCCAACATTTGAGTATGTTGTAATTCTTAAGCGGTGTCTAGTTCGAATTTATAGTCTCCCTGAGTTTTCCTTTAGTAACTCATGATCCATATCGCATAATTTGCCTTTGGGTGTGGCTCAACCTCGAAGGAGAATTCCTTTACTGCTTTTCCTGATACGGCACTAATAGAACACTGAGTGTTTGTCTCCTACTAAAATAATTGTCGTTCCTGCGGAAATAAGTGTTTTTTTCAAAGGAAATGGGCATTGAGAATTTGCTTGGTGATGCCAAATTATCTCTCCTCTTGCATTGAAAAACTTTGCTTTTCTGGCATTTGGACTTGTGCTTGTGGTAAAGGTTAAGACCAATATTCCTGCTTAAAACAGTATTTTGATGCATTGAACCACTATTAGTATAGATGGTAAACAGGTATTATCAATTCCATTTTCTGTGAAAATTGAATAGACATAGCAGTGTTGTGAAAATTGAATAATCTTGATGTGATTTGAGATGATTCTTTTTTTTTTCTTTTGACACTAAGAGTTAGCACTTTTAATTTTTTTCGTATATTAATTGGCATTTATAGGCTTAATATCACTTACATTTATAGAAGTGTCTCAACAAAAGACTTTGAACGTTTTTGTCGTTAGTACTAGTTCCCCTTTTTCAGTATATTTACTTTCTTAAATTTGACTAATGCTCTTAGTATTTTTGCTACAGTTGATCCATATTGTCTAGTAGTCTGCTACTTGTCATTTTAGGCTACGTCTTACCTTTTATTTTCCTAACAAATTGACATTAATTTCTAATTTGCTTTATTAATTTATCTCAATGTCTAATTTGTTTTATTATGCCTACAGACAAACACCATGCGATGTGTACGACACCGGCCAACTCCTTCTGCTCCCGACCAATCACTGTTCCATAATGCTCGGGCTCAGCAACTATACACTGAAAATTTTTCCAAGCGCAATCTCATTATTGAGCGTGAGGTCAATCAAGGTGAGCTTGAAGAGACTATACTGCCACATATCTTTTAGTCTCGCCAATGGGTATCATTAACCACTGGTCTTCCCCCTCCGTCTGTGGAGTTGGTCCGGGAGTTTTACTCCAACATTCATGCCATGACACCTGATGGTTCCTTTGACGTCACTCTCCGGAATATCCAAATCCGAGTCAGTCCGGGCATGTTAGCTGATTTGCTTAATGCCCCTCGTGTTACCGAGGCCCCCATATCCGTATGCTAGCACCTCTGGTCCTAGCAACCCTACTATCTATGCCAAGTTGTGTGGAGATGAATGGGCTTGGGATGGTCGGACACCCATTCCTATAAAAAATTTCTCACCTGACTATCTCCTTCTTAGTAGGGTCGTCCTTAGTAACCTTTACCCAACCAACCATCATAGTGATGTCGGCATTGATAGAGCCACCTTGCTTTATGCACTGATCAATGATGTTCCCATCGATCTGAGAAGTCATCTTTGTAATGTCATTTTAGAGACTTATCAGTCTAATAAAACTCGGTTGGGATTGTCTTTTGCGAGTCTTGTCACTTGAATTGCTTTGTTTTACTCTGTTCCTATTCCAGAGACAGAGCCTAGAATCCCTCTGAAGACTCCAATTGGTCGTCAGACCATTCAGCTTAGTCGTGCACACATTCGCCAATGGCCTTTTGATGATGAGGATCCTGCACCCAGTTCACAGCCATCCCGTGCAACGCCATCAGGTTCTCAGCCATCTAGCTCAAGACCATCCACCCTTGCACCAGAGCTGAATCAACCGGGAATACAAATGGTGCTTGATTGTTTGAGCCGCATCCAGACTCGTCTTGACCACATCAATAGTTGCATCGATAGTCGTCTTGATCACATCGTTGCTGGTCTTGAGCACATCGATAGTCGGCTCGATAATTTGGAAGGCCATCTACATCGCATTGAGGATCATCTAGGTACTCGCATTGATAGCGTGGATGGTCGTGTAGATGGCTTACATACTCATCTTGATCTCATGGATGCTCGATGTGAGAGTCTGCTATATAATTTCGATTTCATGGCTGGTCGATTTGTTGACCTCCAACACACGGTCCTACAATGCTTGAACCAAATGGAGGAAGCTTTACTAACAGACAATTCTGAGGATGATGATGGGAATGCGAGTACCATTGGGAACGCTGCGCAACCTCCTCCAGATGCAAATCATTGATGTTTTTATTTATTTATCTATCATAGGATACAAGTGGGTGGGATATGTTGTACAGGTCATGAAAATTGTATTTTTCTTTTTACTATCTTCCATGTAAGTACCCCTTGAAGAACTTCAAGTTATTCAGAAAGTTAAAATCATTATCACTGTTGATGGTTTTATCTCATGTCCATTTTGCAACAGCTTTTTTATCATGTGAGAGTGAGCTCCTTTTGCTCCAAATTATTGTATTTCTTCAATTAGCCTCCACAAGCCCTTGCCCCTTCTGAAAAATTTAATAATAATGGTAATTGTCAAGTTAACTATGATAGTATCAAGAAAAAGCTCATAATATAAAGGAAAAGAAACAACACATGAGGGGAGGGAGATAGTTATTTTAACCATTAAAAAGACATTTTTCTTACTAAGATAATTATGCACATGAACATGGACAACACAAAATCAGAGAGTTTCGAGTGAACCTGGATATAACCAAGTCAGAGATTCAAGCTCGACCTTCGCTAACTCGAGCAACGATCGAGCGAAGGTCGAGCGTGAGTCTCTGGGACTTCTCAAGTCGAATTGAACCAGGATAAACCAAGTCAGAGACTCACGCTCGACTTTCGCTCGATAGTCGCTCGAGCTCGAGCGAAAGTCGAGCGTGAGTCTCTGACTTGGTTTATCATGGTTCAATTTGACTTGAGATGTCCCAGAGACTCACGCTCGAGCGAAGACGCTCGAGTGTGGATATAACCAAGTCAGAGAGCTAAACCTGCTAAAAAGTCTCATTTGCTTTAAAAACAACTCGTTCAATGACACAAAACTCCAACCTACTATATATATATGCCCATCCAATATAAGCATTCTCATATCTAATAGTCTCATTTGCTAAAAAAAAAAAGTCAAATTTAATTACACAACTCCAACCTGCTATATTTGGCCACTCAAAGACTGCCACAATTCTATATACATCAGAATAAAGGTCGTATACATAGACATAATTCTTGAAAGTTTTGATACATATTGGATCCTTAAAACTGCTTCTAACTCCCAGCTGTATGAGACTTCGAAAATACAGTCAAAACTCAAATATGCTTGTAACTCCCAGAATGATAGCATTAGTTTCCATAATTCCTGTCAAGCCAAAGCCAATTTAGCCTGTCGTTCCAATTGATATAAATATACATTAGACAAAATTGAATATTTCCAAAACGAAATGGAAGGACATTTCCATTTTTTTTTTTTTTGTTTTGATTAATTACAAAAGCATACCCACGATAATCATATCATTGCCTTAATTGTGAGTCATCAAACTCAACGTGCTGTAGTTGTAATCCATCCAACCCAAATTGCATCTGTAAAAAATATTAACTCATATATTAATACTTAGCTCGACTAATGTCATTAAAACACCAATAAAGTGTGAATCCACTTACACTTTCTTGACTTTGAATTACTGTTTCTCGGGACTGGGTTCCACTAATGTCAGCAGCTGGTACGTTTTCTAGGATAGCCTAATGATAAATACTCGTAAAAAACACTGCAATAAATCATAAAAATAAGTATAAATTAAATATATACTTATTATATTATCTGGACGTGTCCAACATTGGAAACGTCCAAATTGGACAGGCCAAATAGCATCCTGCACGTGTCCACGATTGGTGTATCTTCCTCATCTCGCTAATAGAATAGAAACCAATTTGTCAGATAGCATTTATATGAAAATTTAAATAAACTATTTAATATTACAAAGCTACACCTGTTTGCGTTTTCCCTTTCCTTGGCTTTCTTCATCTTTTCCTTAACTTTCTGCAGGTCTTTCTCCATCCTGGATGCTTTTCTCAAAGATGGGGGTCTACCTTTTCCTCGCACAACACGTGGACTAAGTACTTTTGTTGAACTACCAATTGTAGTTGTGTCCTTTATCGTGCCATCAACATTTAAACACTTTTCAATCATCGATGCAAGTTCTTGGTTCGCTTCATATAGGTCAATCATTGCATTTAACTTAGTCATTGCATCCTCAGTATACTTTTTCGAACTCGCCGCACAAGTAATCATCTTATAACAGATATTTAACAGACTTGAATATCTATTAGCATCTTCCCGTTGATCCCCTGCATCATAGCTGCTGTAGATTAACGTGTATCTTCTTTTGATGTCATTCCTCTATCGATCCAAAATATACCTATCTGGGATTGTCTTAATCCCGTTACATTTGAAGACGGTGAAGATGTGTAGGCACACTATCCCCCTCATTTCAAATAAACCACAAGTACACTTGGCGACTGCATCGTCCTCACTAAAATCCACTGAATGTGTAACCAACTTAGTGAAATCTTCAACATGAACTTCATCCTTTACCAGATAGGTCTTGACTATAGCATTCGCTTTCAGTAAAACTGAGTCCAAGTCGATAATGCCGGTAAGTTGCTGTTGAACTTCCCTGAATTTAGCATTTGTGTACAAATCTTGATATCTCTTTTCAATTGGAGATCTATAGATGCAGGAAATTGTGACGTTAAATGACTGGAAGTCCGCACAATTTTCGTTCTCAATCTTCTTTTTCAAGGCATTATCATACTGATCGACAAACTCTTTCAAGTTTGTTTTAGCATGAACATACCCATCAAAAAAGGCATTCATGCTCTCGCTCCGCTGCGTTGTACTCATTCAAGCCCAAAAAACATTCTTCAAGAATGCTGGTATCCAATGTTCACGCTCAGTGTATAAACTCCGCAACCAGACATTCTCATGCAAGCTGTACGTGCTAATCAACTGATCCCAACATTTTTCAAACTCATCCGGCGTTTGGATTTCATATACACATTTCATTGGTGCAGTTTTCATTTCAGTTTTGTAAGAACCATAACAGCCAAGCTTTTCAGGGACTTTCTTCAAGATATGCCACAGGCAAAATCCACACGAAGGTCTCAGTATCCTTAGAGGAAATCAAGCCAGCTCCCAATAAAATTGACTGCTCATGGTGGTTTACACCAACAAATGGCGCAAAGGGCATCCCATATCGATTCGTCAAGTATGTGGTATCGAATGTTACGACATCTCTGAAATATTGGTAGGCTGCTCTACTACGGGGGTCTGCCTAGAATATATTTTTTAACCTCCCTTCATCATCCAAGTTCATTAGTGCAAAGAACCCCAGATTTTTAAACTGCATCCGTAAAAAGTAGTCTCAAAGCGCTCCAGCACCACCTGCGCCCAATTGTAGATGTCGTGCCTTGTCGATGTAGTTACGGCAATCCTTTTCCAAAAGCGGGAGGTTTTCAAAACCTCCCGCGCCAACAACAAGAGACCCAAAACTCTTATTCATTTGGATGCCGGCCAAATCATTCGTATCTAGAACCTTTTTAACAGATTCACTCACTTCTCTATTACATCGAAAGAAGCGCGATTTCTTTGGACTGAGCCCGTGGTTGTGGATATTGTGAACTGTAGTCAGCCAAAACTTTCCATCAACAACTTTTAAGGCATTAATTTTTGCCTTACATTCCGTCTTTCCTGTCGGACGTGGGTTGGTGACATTTATAGTCCTATTCCGGGCCTTCCCTCTATGGGCACAGGCAAGGGTGACATATCTAACAGTTTGATCCTCTCCCCTCTCACTCCTTTTTGTCATCACCCCAAATCCGCGTTTCTTACCATATTCCTTATAATAACCCATTAAATATTATAAGGAATTAAACTCCATCCCCGAAACTGGTTCATCATCACCATCCATTTGCACTTTCTCTGATGTTCCGGCACTACCACACTCGATTTCTTCTGCATCTGGTCTATCAGGATGAATTTCTTCAACTCTAGAAGATGTAACTGGCGATTCAGTTTCCCCAACTGAGGGTCTATTATCCTCCGTACCCAGAAATCTGCTTGTAACGGAGGTATTGCTGAGAGACAACTGGCCTTCCATGTCATGTTGAAATGTGTAACTAGCATTCTGGCAAAAAGGAAAAAAAAAATGCAATTCAACTCTTAAAAAAAACCAACTTATTAAAATTAAACGGAAAACATGACATCACTACCTGTACACTGCTTGGATATTGGTTGATAGCGGGAAATGGGAGAAAACCCGGTGACCACGCAGGCACTGGTCCATAGTAACCGTGCATTAGGATGTTTGGAGAAGTTGATGGTATATCCTGAAATGTTATTGGATAAATTATTGATGTGTTGAGAAAATAAATATCAACTTATCTCGAATCTAATGTTATTGATATATTAAATAAAATAACATACCGCAGATGGGGGTCCATAATAACCGTGCATTGGGATGTTTGAAGAAGTTGATGGTATGTCCTGAAATGTGTTTGGATAAATTATTGATGTGTTGAGAAAATAAGTATCCACTAATCTCGAATCGAATGTTATTGATATATTGCAAATAAAATAACATACCGCAGATGGAGGATTTGAGCTAAATGGTCTTAACGTAGATGGATGTTCTTTTCCTTTTTCCATGCTGTGAGGGAGACAAATGCATATTGTCAATAGTAATATTGTATAACTCCAACCACATTAAAATTTATGAACTGGTACAATAGATCTCATTTCAAATCAAATGTTTTATATTTATTTCATTCATGAGCATGTGGCGATGCAAAGTTTAATATCTATATACTTTATATTATGATTCTAGATTGAAAATGTTGACGTTTTTATGCTCTTTTCAAGTTCTTTTCAGTTTGGGTTTTTATTTTTCTTTTCCTTCTTTTATTTCCTTTTTGAAAATTGCTTATTATAATCTTATCATATTTACTCTCCTATTCTTTGAAAATGAAAATAATTTTATCAAATTGGGGTAGTTAAGTATTTTTCCTACCAAGCCATACCCACGGTCAAATGTTAATGTGGCCTGTATTTTCAAGTTAGTGAAATGTGATATAAGCTATAAAATGCACAAAAATAAGGAAATCTTGTTGTCTACAATATAAAGTTTTTTCATGCTCTATACATTTACATGCCAATTGTTTGCCAAGAATCTGTTAAAAAGAATAGAACAAAAACTGTAAAGATTGCATTTATTGTCCTCTGCTATACCTGTTATCTTAATAACCGAAATACCTTTTCTGGGAAATAAAACACTTTTCTGTTGTTGCAAGTAGTGATCATAGGACTTTATTGTTGATTAAAATTTTGCACCAGCCCAATTTGTAGGATATCTATGCTGATGGCAGATATAAGAAGCATAACTGGTACAATCGTATCATGATGATCCATAATCATTTGAAATCAGACCTCCCAATTCAATCACCCAAGATAAACTAGAGAATCACCATTCAGCAGATTGATAAATGGTATTTCTAAAGTGAATATGCACATTATTGACTTTTAGGGAAAGGGCATCCACGTAACCATGAGTTATAATTATAAGGTTCAATAAGGAATATGATGTTATTTAATCATAAGGAAAGAACTTCAATACAGTAGAACAATGTCTCTGCCCATAAATGAAAAGATAACAATGCCATGACATGGTAGAATGAGTTGCATGGTTAACTTTGAGGTAGTAAGTATGGTTGTTGAAAAGACCAGAATAATGGAGGACTCCAGGAAACTTAAGAAGGAGTATTAAATGGAATGAAAATATAAAGAGATTCTCAATATCTTGCTAGATTTCCCCTGTTTCTCATTATTTTCTGAAAAATCCTCTATTTACAGATAAAGAGCAAAATAAGAGAAACAACAAAAAATCAAATCTAAAACAAGAGAAACAAATAGCAAAACAACAAAAACAACAGAAAATCAAATCTAAAACAAGAGAAAATCAAATCTAAAGCAAAAGAAACAAATACTTTGTCGTTATGCAGTGGAAGAAGCAGACGGCGAAATCAAGAGCAGACCCACGTCGACGCTGGCTCAGATCCGGAATATTTGACAGACAGCGACCGCAACAACCGGTTCTTCAGTCCACGTGGTGACAACGACAGACGAAATCCTTTCGAGGGTCTCTGAGGGTTCAGCTCGAGCAAGGAGCTTCGGGCTTCTTTTGTTTCATTTCCCTCCCTTTCTGCCATTTCATTCGTTCCCCTCCCCCCCCCCCGGCAATTTTTTTTAATTAAATAAATATCAGCTAACGTGCCACGTCAGCCGGTTCGGCGTTGGTTTCGCACCGGCGGTTGTATATAGAAGTATTGTTAGAAATAATCTCAATCATCCGATTTAAGATCTCCACGTGGACTAGCAAGCACCATCAAGCTCACGCCAACTGTGATGGTTTTATGGGACCTGACGGAATGATTGTTGTTGTTAGAGTTTTGAGAAAAATAAATAAAAATAAAAATATTTAAATTTTAAAACTTTTTTGTATTTAAGATCAAACTTGAGATATCCCTCCATTCTATTTCAGATCCCTTCTCTATGAGACCCTCTTTATTACCATACATCCATTAGCCATTGCTCGCCGGTCTCCATCATGCTCATAATGTGTACGGCATTACGAGTTTAAAAAAGTCTCCAACATCAAATTTTCTCTTCGATTTCGCCATTACTCATCACCAATTTTGTGATCGTCATTTCTACCCACGAAAGCATGGTTGTTTGCTATTGTCAAACATTATGTAGGCCTGGTCACACATTTCAACTTGCCCCATACCATCCAAAAACATCTTTTTCCCCGCTTGCCATTGGAAAACATTTTCTTCTTCCCACCTACAATAGAACCAAATGCAATGAATCAGAGCCTAGGACGGAAAAATAAAAATAGGCCGAAAAATAAAGTTTGGTAGGAAAATGAAAGTAGGACCGAAAACTAAATGTAGGCTAGAAAATGAAGATATGGTGGAAAAATGAAGGTAGGCAGAAAAACGAAACTTGGTCGAAAGGGTCCGGCTTGCCTCATGTTGCAAAAGTAACAAGATATCTCCTATTAACTAAACTAACGTTGAGTTTTGTTTTTTGCACGAGAATGGCCATATACGATGGCCACTAAACTCAGTTGGAACTCTCTGGTTTGATAAATACTCATAAAAATCGATTTTTTTTCCCTCGTAAACCACTTGCTTACACGAATAAGGAGAACTGGTAACAAAAAGGTGGATTGGTAAATGTGAATCTACTTTATTTTTCATTTTTCTTTCTTTTATTCCATATGTTATTTAAAATCTTTTCTTTTTATTTATTTTCCTTACCATTGTGTTACGCTCCTAAGGATTCTTCCATTTTTTTCTGTATATTGTTTCCTTAAATCACTAATTTGTTCTTCTAGTCTCAACGATTAAGCCATTGTTTGCTCTTCTTGTGGCTTATGTTTGCCCTTTTTGGTTGATTGTATTTTTGTCACTTGTGTTTGCCAATAAGCCATTCTAATGTATAGACATTTTTTGCTAGTTTCAATTGCTTCTGTTTTGTTTTTGTTTTTATTTTTTTTTTGGACAAAGTATTTTCCACTTTTAAGGACTTGATATGACTCTAAAAGTTCATGTGCTTGTTGTAATTTTCCAGAGACCACAATACACATAGAAGAGATAATCAAGAATAACGATAAAACTATGGTTATTGATCATACACTAAAGCTAAGTTGAGTTTGATTCTCAACAGGAGGCATACGACTTTTGTAATGAGTATGATGGAACTGAGAATTTAACATTTGAAGAGTGGTATAGTAAAAGAAAAATAGATGGTTTTGTGACTTCAAAAAACAAAGATGGGTTTCGAGCCCAATAGGAGAGAGACAAAAAGATACGAGCTAGCTGAAACAAGTACAAATTGTAAAGCACATATGATAGTTCGACATGATGAAGAAAAATAAAAATATTACATACATAGTATTGAGCTCAATCATAATCATGCTCTCCATATTCCGTAATGTGCCATCACAACGAAATATCTCAAAAGCACAAATATGGAAAATTGATTTGACAAATGATAATGGTATAAAATTGAAGGACTCCTATGAGTTCATAGGCAAGCAAATTAGTGGGAAAGATGCTCTTGGTTACACCAAGCAAAATCAGAAAATTACCTTCACAACAAACGACAATTAGAGCTAAAATATGGTGTTGTAGGGAGTTTATTGAGATGCTTTCAAAAGAAAAAAAATGAAAGAATCTTTCCTTTTATAATGTTGTACAATTAGATGCTACAGAGCAGATAACAAATAGTTTTTGGAGAAACGTCTAAATGATTGTTGATTCTAATTTATTTGGTAATGTAGTTTCTTTCGATACGACATATAGGACTAACAAGGAGTATCAACCACTTCAATGTTTGTTGAGTTTAGCCATTATAGAGCAATTGTGATATTTGGTATTACACTTCTTTATGGCAAGACCATAGAGTCATTTAAATGATTTTTTGAAACTTTCTCTGAAGCAATGCCTTGGAAGAGACAAAAGACTATCTTTACTAATCAAGATCCAACAATGGTGAAAGCTATCTCAATGATAATGCTTCCTATTTAGGCTATTTTTGACCGTGTAAACGACATTTAATGCAAAATGCTATGAAACATGTTGGTCATTTATTAAGAGGTGAGAGTAGCTTTAGAATTGATCTCAATGCATGTTTTAAAATTTTGAAAGAGGAAGAAGAGTTATCCAGTGCTTGGGATTCTATGCTTCATAAGTACAATATATGTGACAATTCTTGGCTACAACATTTGTTTGAATTGAAAGAAAAATGGACAAATGCACATGTGAAGATGTCATTTTCTGTAGGAATGACTTCCATATAATTAAGTGAAAGTTTGAACTCTGACCTAAATTATTATTTATAGTCAAATTATAATATTGTAAAATTTTTCACATATTTTGAAAGGTTACTCAATGTTAAGAGCTACAAATAGTTGCAAACAAAGTGCAATTTCAGGCAAAAGTTACAAAAAGTTAAGATTGCATCACTTATGTTGATTCAAGTAGCAAATATATATACTTCTCAATTATTTTTGAAATTTCAAAAGCAATATGAAGAATTTCAATGAGTTTTTGTTGAAGAGCATAGTGAAAGAAACTCATCTCATGAATATGTAGTGTCAATATATAGGAAGCTTAGAGATCGTAGAGTCATATGAAATTATTTGGAAATCAATGTTTCATGCAGTTATAGGAAGTTTGAGATGTGTGAAATTTTGTGTAGTCATGCTTTGCAAACTCTAGATGTTATGGATATTAAGATACTTCCAACAAAATACATCCTTAAGAGATGGACAAAAGAAGCTAAAAATGAGATTGTGCAAGACTTCAACGAACATGATATCATAACGAACACCAATCTGGAAGTCACAACTCAATATAAGTCTTTATGCCCCATGTATGTCAAGTTTATTAGTCGGACGAGTGAATGTGAAGAAGCATACATCTTACCATTGGAAAACTATAATGAGTTGAGCGGAAAGATTGAAGATATACTGAGAAGAAAATTTGATCTTTTCCAAGTTGATGATTCTTAACAATATCCATTAGAGGACATTACAACTATAAGTGTTAAAGATCTCAAGAAGAAGCATGGTTGTAAAGGAAGATGTCGATACAAAAGTTGCATCGAGAGAGATAAAAGAACAAAAAAATTAGTAGCCATCACCCCTTACAAGAAAGTTATTGTACCCTTTATGCTAAAAATAAAAAAAGTAGCAACGACCAACCTCTACAAGAAAATAAACAATTTATTAACACTCTTCTTTAAATTTAATAACAGCCAAACCTTACAGCATGCAGCTGAGTTTGGTGATCAAGGTGAACACACGCCTTAGAGACCATAGAGATCGAGGAAGCCTCCCACACCAATATACCTAGCAACATGCAAGTTAAGCTTCGATGACTAAGGCTAACATATGCCTTGGTGACCATATTGGTCGAGCAAGCCCCCTAAATAGCCAAACCTAGCAACATGCAGGCTGAGCTCTAGAGGCCAAGGCTAACACACGATTTGTGACCATAACAGTCGAGCAAGCCTCCCACCACAATAGTGGTCAAACAAACCTCCCGCTGCAACCCAACTAGCGAGTTACCTCTTGGAATGAGCCACTAGGCTCCATAATCACCACGTGTGGATTGCCTTCGGGAATGAGTCGATGGTTAAGAGCTTTAATCCCATGGGAACAAACAAAGAGTACATGAAGCCTAAGGGTCAATAACAACCCAGAATGCAAGCAACAATGCTCAGTTCCAAGGAAAACAAACAAAGAGTGTTTGCATTCGAGACGAGCAAAGAATGCTCGGACATTGGGGTGAGCAATGAGTAGTTGAACCTCGAAGCGAGCCAAGCGAGCCCATGGTTCTCATTGAGGTGGTGAGCACTTTGCTTCCTGCCGAGGTTGCTCACCTCTTTGTACTCATCTAGTCTTTTCATCTTTCTTGTTTGGTGATTTTGTGTGCTAGTCGCTGGGTTTGAGTACGTTACCCTCCTTTGTACTCGCTCGAGGGCGAGCACATTGCTTGACTTTGTACTCCCTCAGCCCTGAACACATTGTTCACCTTATTCTCATGCACTTTTAGACTTGTGGTTGCCGAGCAACGAAGGTGAACGTTTGTCCTCAAACTCTAGGGTCCCAAGCACTTTGGCTTCCCTTGCAACCATCCTACTTCATTTTTAGTCTTTTCATCTTTTGTGTGTTGGTTGCGTCTCGGTTGGAGTGCGATTATTTCAGTCTTTTCATCTTTTGTGTGTTAGTGGCGTCTCGATTGTTGTGCTTGTGTCTTTTTATCTTTCGTGTATTTGCTGTGATTATTTCGGCCACATAAAAATGCACATTGTCGCTATAGCATTATTTCCATTCGTGACAATGTCATGAAGATCAAGAACTATTATTTATTTTGGTTTTGGCGGGTCCTTTTAGACAATAATTTTTTTTTAGTAAGTAGGCCATCAAAAAATTTGGACTTAAAGATCTGTGACTAAACATCTATGCCTATTTCCCTTCCTGGCACGTGTTGTTAGACCATTTTTATTGTTTAATTGTCTCTTACTACATTATGGTTTTCACTTTGACATGGGTTATTGTTAGACTGTCACAAACGTGCATACTATGATTTTTTAGCATGGGTGGGGAATCAATCACGTGCTTTGCACGATTCTCAACTAGTAAACATGCATGTCACTTCAGTTTGTAAATCTACTTTTATCAAATCTTTTTGTGCATTAAGCATTTCTCAAAAGAATTCCATGAAGCTTGCGCTGGTAGAAGCTCTTTCATTAAATCAGAACTTTTTTTTTTTTTTTTTTTTGACATTGAACAAACTTTCATTAAATCAACGATACATTGACTCAGCTAGTATAAGCTCCAGGAATAGGATCGGGGACCAGAGAGGCTAAGAACACAGAAAAAGCATATAATTTATTGTATTCGGTTTTCACATTCAGCAGTGAAAGTTCACTCCCAAGACTGGTATTATAAACCACCTCGGCCAAATCAAATAAGAAAACTTGAACCCTTGCATTTTTCATATGGACAAGAGAGCCTCTGACTTGAGGCTGACTCAGACAAAAGAATGCTCAAATTATATGTAGGCTCAGTTGAAGCTTTACTCCAATGAAGAAAGCTAAACTCTCTGTCTCTCTCTCTCTCTGTCTCTCTCTCTCTCAGTTTCTGGTAACTGACCATAAGAATGGTTTATTTCACACCAACCGAATTTGTGAAAAGAATGAAATCAGATAGCACATGACAATATCAGAGCAATTCAGGTATTGATGAGGTCGTTGAATTTAACAATGCGTTCCAACGCCCGTTCAAATTCACTTTCTTCTAAAGCAATCGTGAACCGACAGTAGCCAGGAATTCCAGTCCATAAGCTACTATTGATGCATAAACCCGTGGCCCAACGAATAGCTTCCCTTATATTTTTGTCATCGAGCTTGACTTCATAAGTCGCATCATTTTCCATGCTGCCTCCATCTTTAGGCGACTTCTTGAGCTTCACAATCTTGTTGAGATAGGCAGAGGGCTTGGCTACCATGGAAACACCGGCGCTGGATTCAAGCACATCCCACCCACACTTCTCAAGTGTCTATAGCAAATAGATGATGGGAAAGGAAATTAAGATAAAGAAGTGATCAAGGTAATAAATGAATCTAGGACCAAAGAAAGCCACTTCAAAAAAAGTATTTTCAGGTAATTAAAGTGTAAAAGAAAAAAGGTCCTGAAGTAAAACATCAATATGAATTGCTTCGTTTTAACTGATAAGAGTAGTGAAACCAATAGTTCGAAGTGATTCTCAGGCTTGGCATTAGGAACTGTACCCAGAAAATTTAAAAAGAAATGAAACCTTAATAGAAAAAGTAATTACCTCCTTTAAACGTTTCGATCTATGACTCAAACTCCTTATCCGTTCAGCAAGAGCATCCAATAGGTCTCCTGATTTCCGCTCTCTCAAACCCAACAGCTTCTTTGTAGCGTACTTCACAGTGCTATGGGGTTTGCATAATCCAGGAAAGCTATAAAATGTGTCAACTAAGTGAGATTGGTTTAGAACCAGGAACCCAAATTTGAGCGCTCCACTCAGCATCTTAAGAGACAGTCCTCCAAGAAGTGAGACCCCAAAAGATGGGCTTCCAGAAGAATTGAGCTTTGACAAGCTCCCTTCTAAATCCCAGCCACTCCAACTCTCAGAGTCAAATTCCAAACCTGAAAATGATGTATCGATCACAACTTGTGCCCCAAATTTAGCACAAGTGGATAAAATACATTCTATCTCTGTGTTGCTGTAAAGCAAGCCAGTTGGGTTAATTGTTGGACCAGAAATGTATATCCACGGATTATTCACAGTCTCAAGTACATCAGAAAGTATCTTCTCTGTCAGCTTAAAACCTTCTCCAGACTTGGTAGGGACATTTACAATGCTTGCTTTTAAAAATTTAGCAGCAGAAACATAGGTCCCATTTGAGCCAGCTGGGAAGCACAAAGTTCCACCTTCTTGGATGCAGCATAGGACCACCTTATTAAACAGAGCCAGCGAGCTGTCAGCATATATCAATTCTGTGCCACTATCAGTTGGAAACCCATAATTGCTCTTGATGTAGTTTCTGATGCTAGAATTGACATCTATTTCCGATTCAGCCAAGTTCTGTCTTGCAAAACTTTCAAAGATTGCAGTCTTTACAGGAGATGGTAAGGGCAAAAAGCTCTGGTCAACATCCATGTAAATCAGGGATGTGTTCTTGGCCTCATTAATTGACAACTCTGAGCTATTTAGGACTGAGATGGCTGAACTGGCAAAGCCAATCATCTCCACTGAGTTGTCTTTTGGGCTTTCCCTCTGAAGGACAAGTATCAAACATTAATTTGTTGAGAAAAAATCCCATGATCAAAATAATGCACATCTACGTAGCATTCAGGTAACCATTCAAGACAGCCAACAAGCAACAAACAACTTGACATTCATGGCACTTAAAGAAAAGGCTTAATGCTTTTTCATTGAGTCCTGCGTCTCCAGAGGATTTCATGTCCAAGCTAAGCAGTCTGGAAAATAAGGTGAGCTCTAATTGAAATCATGGCACATTAGATCATGACATGATGCGCAAGAAGTACATAAATTTACAATTTTCCTGGCACCTGGCATGTTACGAGGCAGGACTGCTCTTATTAAGAGTTCCTTTTTCCTTTAAAGAGGCCAGGACTACAAAAGTATAGCTCTTCGGTTGGTTTTTTGCCTTTTTTTTATTTTAATGTGTTTTTTTTTTGGGGGGGGGGGGGGGGGGGGGGGGGGGGGGGGGGGGGGGGTTGGGTTTCACATCACTGCTAAAACTTTTTTTTTTTTTTTTTATAAGTAAATCAGTGCTAAAACTATCAACTTGAACTCATTAAATGTGACATTATCTGATTAACATTCAAGACAACTTGTGTTTCAAATGGGAAATCGTTTTTTATAGGTAGGAAGTGAATTTATCAAAGACTGAAGACTGAATGCCTTAACAAAATACAATATTCCAATGCATCCCATGAAAAATAATGCAATAATTGGAACCTTCGCAAGTGCATGTCGGTCAGCAAGTTGGAAAGCCAGAAGCTCATGGAAAACACAACCATAGTAATATTGACTAATTGGTGCAGTAATTCCCTGTAGTAGTTCTACAGTCTTGGATAATGCCTTAAAGATGGCCTCTTCTTCTGAAATGATGAAAGCTACTTCCAGATCTGAATAAACCTGAAAAAGTGAGTTGGCTTCCATCACTAAAGAGCAGTTGAAATACAACAAACAATAAACTGATCAGAATGGATCTGAAAGTTCAATATTATGGTTACACAGCTTGGTTAGGTTACTTTAAACTTTCCTCTATGAAAGCTAGACTAATATAATCAGTTGATTAAATGATTCATTTTTTGATAAGTAGTTGATTAAATGATTCATATACCTGATTTTTTACCAGGCCGCATATAATTGCTGCATGTGAGGGCAGCCGAGTTCCTGCAAGATATTTTAGGACCCCACTGGAACCTGGGAGACTGGATAACTCAAAATGATCAGATATGTCTAAGAAAAGACGAGATCCAATTTCTCTCGTAATACCTAAAAGGTGCTCAAAAGCTGCACTAGTAACAGCCTCAAATTGAGCCATCCCAGTCACCACCACCTGCGGCTTTAACTTCTTAATCAGCTCTATCATCAAATCTGACTGACGTGGTGCTTCTATGACAGTAAGTATATCCTCCGATAGGTTATCACTTCCTGTACTCTAACATAAACAAAATATGTATAGTTATTAGCATGCTCCATACAACAAATGGTATTTCCAACGCCATAGACAGGAATAGACTTTAGATTCCCTGAGCATATGGAAGCACAAGTCATTAGAGAACCAGAAATGGCATCGTCAACAAAAAGTGGAGCAACCGATTAATAGAGAAATAATTTTTTTCTTTGATCTTTTTTCTAGAAAATCTAAAAACTGTCATAATTTATTATATCAAATAAACTAAATAATGCATAAGTAATGATCTTCAAAACATTGTGATGTCACTACTTCGTGATGGCAAATGTGCCGGCAGTATCTCTATCGACAGGTACAGCAAATGAAAATATTCGACAACTGTATTGATGACAACAATGTCAAGTAAATAGAACATGGTGAAGAGTTAAAATAAAAGACTTATAATGGGTTTACATGATCGAGCTATAATTTGTGATTATCATTTCTGGTTTTGTCTGTTAAATCTTGTATTCTTTCCAAATATTAGCGAATACTTTAGAACAACAACATAGATGGTTAATATGATTACATAAACAAGTATGTTCTTTGCAGTCCAAAAAGATAGTAATTCATCGCTGAAGATAAAAATGATGGCGATGGCATTGATAAAGGTGGATATTTTTTTTTATAAGTAAAAATATATTAATATCAATAGGTGTAACCAAGTACACTTTGTGTGTATACAAGAGAGAAGATCTAGCCCATAATAGAGAGCTCCTAAATGAACATCACCCAAAAAGGGAGAAATAAGAAACCTATCCAATATACACCAAGCACTATTGGGACAAAACACGCATTCCCAAAACAAAACAAGTCACTGTAACTACCCCAACCCTTTGTCTCCCACACAAATAATACTCCACCCGAATTATCCTGCGAGGACCGAGGAAGGCTTTATGCCTGCCCTCTAGTCCTCCCTCGACTTGTACTACCTCCCTTTGGGTCGTAGTAGATTTCTCAAGTAAGATGCTTTAACTCCCTGCTCTTCTTAAATCTTGATTTTGTTTCAAGCGAGTGACCCGCCTCAATTGCAGTGAGTAGTGCTGTGAATTGGTCGTCAAGTCCTCCACAAATAATCCCCACACACTGTTGTATCTCATTAACCTTTTGCAAAACCCAATCCAATGATGATCCAACTATACTGTTTAATGGAGGAAGAGATAACAAGGAGACAACATCTTCCTCAGACATAGTTCCCAACTGAACACCAGGTCCTAAACATTCATCCTCGCAAGGCACTAACGACAAGGCACTAACGACAAACCATATTCAAATCCCGTACCTCCTCAACAACTCCATTGGTTCTCTCCAATGGTAAGGTCATGGTCACCATTGGAGATTTTGGGTTGGCAGCAAGTCCCTTCACCTCTGGCGACCCTTTATGTGCCACTTCGACGGACCCTACATCACTTTCAGACCTCGGCGTTACACCATTTTCCTTCAACTTCGACGTGGGAGCCCTAGTTTTTTCTGGGAGAACACTGACCAAGGATGTAACACTGACTATCAGTCTTTCCTGTGTCCCCGATGGTGAAGGGCATTCCATTACGGATGTCTCTACGCAGATACCCGACGTAGAACCTACTTCAAATAACCCAATTTCCTTTTGACCCGCCACCTTCTCCTGGATTTGGTTATAGGGACAGGGCCGAATTCGATTTTTCGTTTTCTTTTATCTGAGTTTAAAGGATTCGGGCCTATCTTAGGCTTGTTTCTTACGACCTTGTTGCCTCTAGCTGAAAGCAACTCTATTTTAGTAGACAAGAAAGTGATCGTTGCCTTCAACTCGACAAGCTGAGTTTCCATCTCCTTTAATGTATTGTGCACCACGACAAGCTGGTTTTGAGCTTGTGTGATCTGTAGGCCACTTTCACAGTTCCCCTCACTCTGAGTCAGCAAAGCATGACCCGTATTGATAAAGGTGGATGTGCACAGATTTCTTTCAATTAAAGAGTAAATTTGACTACATCTGACAGATGTCGTCTACCTTGCCAAGATAAAAGTTACAAAGCTAAATATATAAAGCCCTGCACTTCAAGCCTTCTAATTTGAAGCAATGGCATTATCAATTGGTTGGCCATAAATGGAATTTCAATTGCCCCACCGCCTTCTCAAGGAAAAAGGAATAGAAAAGAATGTTAATTAGCATAGGTATTGTTGCTCTGACATGCAAATCTCAAAAAAACTCCTTTGGATATGTGTCGGTGAGTTCCTAATGCATTAGATTAGAGCAAGCTATATATTTAGGTATAAAACTTCTTATCAGTCAGAAAAATTAAATAAAAAACAGAAGGAAAAAAGTGGTTCCAATATTTTTGTCTGTCAAAAAGACATCTAGGTACAAGATGAGATTAATCTATAATTGGCCATATCTAGCATTCATATCATCACCGATTCACCCATGAGGCATTGGTAGCGAGCTCTTAGATTAATTTTACATTGATTGGTGAGTATTCCCATGCATGTGTGCAGTAAGGGTGGCCAAATCCAATCATACGAGTGCATAGTATTACAAAGAATGAAATCGACATTTGAATTTGTGACAGCACCAAAAAGTTCAATGTGCTCTAGCTCAAATGTTGCTTCCTGCCCCAGTAAGAATGACATGGAAAGAGTGGTCATGTGATCATACCATTGGGTGACACATATAACAAAAAAAAAAAAAACACCTTCATAAGTTAGCATACCTCAATTGCCAAAGATGTTAGCCATTGCCTAGGTAGGTGTCGGGTCAGATGTTCATCAACAATTGCAAGGCGGGGGGAGAACAATCGAAGAGAATTCTCAATTGCCACAGCCCTCGAAGGAAAGACAACAATGTTCTGTGCCAGAATCGAGGAGAAAAACAAGTTAGGAAGAATGTTACATTGAACGATACTAGAAAGAGAAAAATATCACATGCTGCTGTTTTGTTTTATTTTTCCAGCCTGAAAGTGAGCAGTATAAATATAATTTTTTTTATAAGTAAAAAGACATTTTATTGATAGTAGTAAATAGGCATAGCCTAACTATGCGGGAGGTACACAAACAGCATACTCCTAGTTACATAGAAAGGAGCTAGAAAGTAATAGTATGACTAAATATAATAACCGGGTTAAAGTTTTATTTTTCATAAGTACAGAGTTAAAAGTTTTCTTACGTCAGCATTCAGTGGAATGTGGTGATATGTTTTCATAAAGCCTGCAATGAGATCACGGAATCGCTTGTTTCCAGCCGGTGGCTCGTAGGGGAAAAAGGAACTCTCTTTCAAGACAGTAGCAAGATAAGCCAGCATTGGAATCTTCTCATCAGCAACAGAATCATCTTCAAAAGATAAATCTAAAGAACTGCTGATCTCATGGGAGCCGTTTTTAAGAAACTCAAAAATTGTCTTGACCTGTCAAATTTATTCGAACCATTTTCCTTATTATTGCCCTTTCCAAAATGGTGCAATGAACTTCCACTTGGTTAAAATACAGACTAAACTGAACTGAGCACCTGATTTGGTTGACGAAGCTGACAACTGTAAACTGATAATGCATGAGAAATACTACCCCCAGCCTTCCCATAGGCCCATGCTGTTCGAGCACAAATAGGCTGATCTCCAGAAAGCCCCATGAAGAACTCAAAACGGTGTGGACTGTTCTTCTCAATTTCAACCAAGGCTGAAATATCTGTATCCGTGGCCTGTGGCAGAAAACTTAAAGAGGCACATTTTGGATTGGAAAAATAATTTTGAACGGAAACGGGGGCTTACTTGCCTGAATAACTTTAGTCTGCCAAATCTTGGAGATCCGGAAACCACGGCGCTCAAACAAGCGTTTACAAACTGCCTGTCCTGGACGGCCTCCCATATTGAAGATCATGATCCCCTGAGGTTTGATGACAGCTATTCCTTCCTCAACTGCCCTCGCAATTAGGCCTAATCCAAACTGGTCCTCAACAAAACCCTATAGAGAAAATAACACAAATAAATTATAAGAAGGTAAAATAATCAAATAATCACTGAAGTTTTTCGATCATCTATCAATGACTTTCAAACGAGGGGCATACAAACTAGACATGCAATGCTAACGTGAAAACATTTTTTAAATGCACACTGACACTAAAAGTATTAAAGATCTCCCAGTAACCTGAAGTGCACAATAATTACTCAGCGAATGCAGAAATTCCTCGCTCGCATTTTCTGTAATCATCTTAGACATTGCATCAGGATTTGGGTTAAGAATCTGCAAGAAGAACACAAATAAGGGCAACCCAACCCAGGAGTAACAACGATTATAAATCGAAATAGACATTCTTTAAATCAAATTGTGTAAGAAACAATACCTGAGGTATGCATCCAACAATTCGTTCAAGTTGAATGCCATGATCTCTACAGTGAGAGAGTAGATCGGATTCATGAAACTCCACCCTGTCAAGCAAAGTTTTATTCTCTGCATCATATATGGGCTGACCTTTCTCATCTAAGGCATTCAAGTATAAGTTTATCCGTGAAATCTTGACGGCTCTAGGATTAATATCAAGCCCATACACCTGCAAAGAGGTTACTTGAGAGAAGTACCAACCATATATGCAGATAGATATGAAAATGAAATATGTGAGAGAGATGAAAAGAGGAGAAAAAGAAAAAGAAACCTTAGAGGGCAACCACTTGTCAGCAATGGCAATGGATATCCATCCATTCCCACAACCAAGCTCAGCGACCGTCTTGTCCTTGAAGATAGAGTCCGGGTGTCTATTCAGTCCTTCGTAGAAAGTGAAGGACCAGTCTTCGGGAACAAATATGCTAGGGATCACCATCGTTGTCAGTTTCTTCCTACCCTGGTATCCTGCACGCGCAGTGGTTGGTATGAGAGAGAGAGAGTAAAATCCAAAAAGGGAGAAAATAATCCGGAAAAAAGCACGCGCGTGGTCGACAAATTTGGAAATGTAATTACACGTGATAAACTTTGTTTGGCGGCCGGGGGGGGGGGGGGGGGGGGGGGGGGGGGGGGGGGGGGGGGGATTACCTTGGTATTGATCGAGGAGAATGTCATCGATACGAAAATGGAAAGTGTGGAAGAACTGATCGGCGGCGAGTTTGGAAGGGGAGGAGGCGAAGCGATTCTGGAGAAGGGAGAGGAAGATGCGGGCGTCAACGCCGGTGGTGGGATTCTCGAGGCGATCGAGCAAGGATCGGAAGGCAGCGTAGGCCGCATCACCAGACTGCTGGCACTCGTTCAAGAAGTCCTCCACAGTAAGCCCCATAAAGTCACTCGACCACTCAAAGCAGCAGCAGCAGCTAAGGGGAAATGTGGTTGTTTTTGCAGTGCAGAAGAAATGGGGGATGAGATGGGAGGAAGGATGGATGGATTACCGACGTTGACGCTTAAAAAGGCGTTTCTTTCATTTTTTTTTCATTTTTTAATGCTCGCACTCGCTAGTATGATAGCCGGCGTGGAAAAGGCTACTCTTCCCGGCGTTGCCGCTGTTAGCTACCGCTGGAGATTTTTTTTTAATTTTTTTTTGTTTAATGTTTAAGTAAGCATTTTTAATAATATTATAATTTTTTAAAAAAAATTAAAAACATTAAAAACATATAAAAAAAACAAAAAACAATCAAAATGTACTAGGAAGAGCCCAGCGAGAGTTCCAGCTGGCTGTAGACCCATCCTAATTTTTTTAGAATTTATTAATATCATTGTGATATTTTATTAAATTTTAATTTTAATTTTATATAAATATTTTTTATTTTTAAAATGGAGTGATAGAATAGTTATAAATTAATCGAACATCATTTTTCATACCCAGTACACACACCACAGATCTCTCAACTCCTCCTAGCAATGTTTGATATAATTTGGATTATATAAGCGTCGTATATTTTTTTTTTTTAAGTGTAAAATTTATAATTAAAAAATTAATTTTTTTATATAAATTCTATATTTACTTAATTTTTTTAATAAAATTACTTACACTATAATTATAAATATCATTTCCTATTATATTAAGAGGACATATTGCAAAATGTGATGGCCCTTTGCAAATCTCATTTTTTATGGATGCTAACAAATACTAATATTCTTCATTCTATGTCACTAAAAAATAGAAATTATTTGTACAAGTTTTAAATAAATAAGTCTCATATAAATCTTTATAAAAAAGTAAAATTCACCTAAAAAAATATAAAAAAAAAAAACTATTTTTTATTAGCAAGATCCATTTTTTTATAAATAATTTATATAAGATTTATCTATTTGAAATTTGTACTCAACATTACTCCTAAAAAAAATATCAACGGTGTAACTAAAAATGATCACAAACAATATTTCTCTAAAAATTACTGATCTGTCGGGTTCTTCCCATGCCAATTGCAGCTCTTTAACCATAGCGATGACCCTGTCCCTAGTAATGGATTCTATTGTATATCATGTTGAATATTAACCATTCCATAAATTAGATAAGAAAGTAAACTGTTTTTAACTTGAGCAACGCTTTTAGGGGATTGACTTGGGGTCTAGTTTACTTGATCCACGTAACACATCTATTATTGTGAGGTGTCCAATAATATATTGAATAAGAACATATGTAATTGTTGCAAAATGGTAGTTCGTGCAAAAAGGTATATTGTTACAAGTTCAATGATTTTGAAAGAAAAAAGTCTGAAAGAGTGAAAAATATAGTTATGAAATTGCACGTTCATGCTCATTCATCCATGTTCATATTTGCCTTATGCATGTTTATGTTATCTCTATGTTTGTTCTTAGCATAATTTGTTGAGATTTCTCACTGTGATAGTTTCTACTACTATTCTCTCCAAAATGATAGAAGCGGTGGCATGATTAGAGGATAGCACGCAGGATGAGGAAACGTAAGCGCTACAAGCCCCCAATAGTTAAAGAGAGTCCTTTGGTCGAGAGTCGTCTCAAAGCAGCTGAGAAGTTTATAAGAAATATTTTGAAGTTAATAAAGGACATCCAAAAGATCCAAGAGAAGAAACGATAATGTTTTTAACTATGTTGCGTAAGACTATATTTTGATAATCATGAAAGGTCGAAGTTTTGGAACCCTATTTTTGCATGGTTGTTAAAACTACTTATTCTGGGATTAATAGAACATGTTTTTGTACCATGATATATTGTTCAAACATTTGCCATTTTATTTTTTCATTGTGATTATTTCATACTGTTATAAACATGTCAAGTACATTGCATGTTCTTTGTCATGTACGATAAGTATTTAACTTTATGTTGTATGTCCCGACGCTTCTACCACCACCAAATTCCAAGCGGGAGTTGGGAGCATACAAAAGATAGAATTTACTTTTGTGTAATCTCTAAGTATTTGTAACAATTCTCCAATTTGCATTGCCAGTAACTTGTTGCTTTTTTTCGTTCAATAAACCATCACTAGATCATCTTGTTGACAGGCGATTGACCGATGAAGTGCCATTAGATCACATTCCCGACGTCACATATTTCTTTATTTTATCAAATAGTTAAGATCCTCTTCTTATTTGGGAATCTTTTGTTTAGGATTTCCGACATTTCTTTATTTAAATTTAACGATGGAGTTTGCGATTTTGCAGATCTCACAGTATTCAGTGGATGAGTGCTACCAATACAAGTATTTTGAATGTATTAAGTAAATACTGTGAAATCAATATATAGATCTTATCTCTAATTCCATACGTGGAGTCTTGGACACAAGATAAAGAGCTGTCAATCCCAATCTTTTCCTAAAATATTCCCTAAAATAAATTAAGATGGAGGGGCAGAAGAAGTTCTAGGTATACGCCCTATTACCGTCATTACAAGTATTAAGGACCCAAATAAAGTTCAATCTCATCTAAACTTATATCCCAATAAGTCTAGTCAATACCATATTTAAGCTTCTAAAAACCTTTTTTTTCTTTTTTAATAAATAGCTAAGCTCCTTAAAATTATAGGAGTCATCGTGAGACTTGACATCTCATTGTCTCCCAAACTAAATAAATCAATTAGACAGCCCAAAGAAGCCCTCTTCTTCTTTCCAGGCTCACCATGCAAGAGGAACCCCACCAAAGAAAGACAAATGTATATTATGAAAAGAAAGAGAAAACATATACTGAGCCATATGCATGCATGGTGAATAGAAATAGAAAGACAGTAATTAAAACTTCCATATTGTGGCTTTGCTAGAAGTTCCACATTCCAGCTTATGAAACACATCCATAATTGCATGCTTTAAGTTTCATGTCCATTGAGAATTTTCTACTTTATTAACAACAAATCAGAGGGAGGAATGCTCAAATACGAGATGGCCCAAGCTTTTCCTTCCACCAATAACTCATCTGCAAGATTAGCTATTTGTCAAAAAATCAATTTGCAGAGACCATAAATACTTTTGCAAAGTGAGAGAGAAAAAGAAAGAGCAGATGGAGGGAGAATAGGATTTTTTTCCCCAAATATGCTACTCATCATTCTTTTAATCACCCATCCTTCATCATCATATTCTGATGTGGTATCAAATGATTGGCAAATAAGATAAAGATAACAATAGTTTTCCAATTAGTTTTTTTTTTTATAAGTAATAATATTATATATATATATATATATATATATCAATAGGAGTAACCAAATACACTGGACGTATACAAAAAAAACACCTAGCCCATACAAGAAAGCCCCTAATGACCCAAAAACCCATGAAAACCTACCCAAAATACATCAAGCCCGAATTGGAAAACTATCGATACACCTCCCCGACCCCATCCCCTACATCCCACTATGGGAACGTCTTCACAAAGCCTTCCCTTTAGCCTTTCCTCGACTTAGCTAGCTCCCTTGGTATCGTAATTAATTGCCCAAGAAAGATTCTTTAACTCCCTACTTTTCTTAAACATAGATTTGGTTTCAAGCGTGTGGCTCGCCTCAATTGCAGTTAGTGTTTTCCAATTATTTAGGGTGTGTTTGGCAAATGAGAGTACTTGAGGTACTCTCACTACTATTCTTTACTTTATTATTACTTTTTACCTACTTTTCTACTATTCATTACTTTTTACCTACTTTTTAATATTTTATTATTATTTTTTCATTATTTTTTTACTACTATTCACAAACATTCTCAACACTTCTCAGGTATTCTCACTAGTGTAAATAATGCACATATTTTCTTAAAAATGCAAAGGAACTTGCACGCAACCAAGTACACAAAAAGTATACAAAATGAACTTGCACATTCATATCGGATGATGAAAGAATGATGGTAAAAATGATGAGATATATCACCCCTTCTTTTTCCTTTTTTTTTTTTTTTAAATAATGCACATATTTTCTTAAAAATGCAAAGGTGAGAGCACGCAACCAAGTACACAAAAAGTTTTTTCTTTTTTCTTTTTATAAATAACCCAAGTACACAAAAAGTATACAAAAGAACTGTCTAGCTAGAGGAAGAAAAAGAGCAAAATTCCTTAGACCCCCAACAGATTGGAGACTTGGAAACTAGTGTAAGCATTCAACCAAGCTAAAGGGTCTTAGAGCATAAGATTGGCTGGAAAAACTAAAGATATGCTCGAAAAAAATGAGAACTGCCTCTGATTGGAGTTGGAATGTGGACTTCACTAGTGCAGCCCAAGATTGGGAGTTGGAGGTTATTTCAGACTTCTATGCAGCTTTGTATTCAGTACATATGACCGAGGGTATGATGGATAGGATGTTTTGGAGCCCTTCCAAAAGAAGGTAAATTTACGGTCCGATCATTTCACAGAGTTTTATCGAACCCGGGTAGGCTCTCATTCCCATGGAAGCATCTGGCAGACCAAAGCTCCTTCAAAAGCAGTTTTTTTTGTTTGGACAGCAGTTTTGGACAAAATTCTCACCACGAATAATCTCAGGAGACGTCAATTAATGGTATTAGACTGGTGTTATATGTGTAAGAAAGATGGTGAATCTGTTGATCATTTGTTTCTACATTGCGAGGTGGCTAGGACCCTGTGGGATGATTTTTTTACAGGACTTGGTTTATCATGGGTTATGCCCAGCAGATTGTTAGACTTTCTAGCATGCTGGAGAGGCCTTCAAGGAAATACACAAGTTGCAGCAATATGGAAAATAGTCCCTATATGAATGTGTTAGTGTATTTGGCGGGAGCGAAATGATAGAAGCTTTGAAAACCAAGAGAGAACAATGGAGGAGCTGAAAGTTTTTTTCTTTAAAAAATTGTTTTCTTGAGTGGGGGCTATTGTTTGTAATGGACTCAATGTCCATGACTTTCTTCTTTCAATTGTACATTATAGATAGGTATTTCTCATGTATACTTCCTGTGTACTTGGATTTTACCTATTATTATGAATAAAACTTCTTGATTACTTATATAAAAAAAAATGCTTGCTTGTATAAGGAACTTGACAGATTCAGCATTTGCAAACCACAGGTCACAGCCATAAATAATAAACTCATTCCGTTTCACCCTTATTTTTTCTTAAACTTCCAATCTATAATAATTCCTTTCATGAGTTAGCAACAGGTGGTCTATGTAAAAGATGTAAAAGATAGGCAAGCAGATCAACTATTAGACTTGACAAAAGCGAATCGCAACCACATGGTAGAAGTTCATTTACATAGAGCAAAAAAATGAGAGGATATACTAACTCCCCACAAAACTGCTTGAGGTAGATGATAATAACGAAAGAAAGGCAGAATAAAAAGAACAAATACAACATTCTTGATGATTAGAATGTTCACATATAACGACATTTCACTTATTTGTGGCCACACCACCATATGATATGCAGACCAGAAACAATTAGTAGAGTTATTTAGAACCATGAAAATTGGAACATTATACAATTCTTTTGTCAAGAGAGTTGGGTCAGCCAGTAGACAATCAGTTTTTCGTTTGAAGACTCAATAACCCAACTCAAGCTTATGGGTGCTCTTCCCCGTTATACTATCATATCGAAATTTCAAAAATAGGAACATTAAGTTCAATAATACAGTCTTGAAATTCAATCCCATACACACATCATTTTAAACTTTGAACCTAAGTATATATTGATGGTTGAGAGCTTCGCTTATGGCTCTATTCCCCATCACCATGGTCAACCGAACCCTGCCCGCCCGCAAGCAAAATCCCCAAACTCAATTAATAATAATAAAAAAAAAACCCCGCACTATTTTTTCACCAAACGTAATTTCAGTCTGTCATTCTACATGAAGAAATACGGATTCTCTCACCAATCGCTGATTCCCAAAATACGGCATTCAGTTACTAATTATTGATATAACTACCTTAACTAGAAAACGATTTATAGAAACACAAGACTAGGGCGCAAATAAATAGTGAAGGACGATATCAAACAAGATCGAATCGAAAAGCAGAGGAAAGCGTTAAAGTTGAAATTTATGACCTTCAGTGAGAAGCAGAGGAAACAGTTGGAGAAGAGTGGTGGGAGTGGGAAGAAGAGGGAGCGTGGAGGCTGTTGTAAACTTGCTCGCCGACGATGTAGATGCCAAAGGCAACGAGAGCAATGCCGAGGCCAGGAGTGGCGTGGCGGAGCTGGTTCGTCAGCATCGGGTGATTCCTCCACTGGTCCCTCCTCCTGAAGAACTCTCCTGTGGGTCGCAGGGCCTTATTCGCCATTTCCGCCTCTTTTCACTGCTGCTTCTTCCTGATAGAGAATGCTCGATAATGTGGGAAAATTTTAGAATCTGTATTTCATCATACGGAAAAAGTAAAATACGAGAATATATAATACAGTAACTAATGAACATCCTAACTAAGGTGCACGTGATACATGTGATTAAAAATAATCTAATCTTTATACAATAATAGCCCCTCAAGCTGAAATATGTAAGTTAAGAAGAGTGTAAAATCGATCTCACCCTAAAGGCTTGGTGAAAAAAATACCCAATTGAAGTTTAGAAGAAACATGGAAAGTGACTACAGTCCCAACTTGAATCATATCTCTAATTAATGACAATCAATGTTAATATGCTTAATTCTTTCACAAAAAACAAGATTAGCAACAATACGAAAAGCTGCGTGACTATCACAATACAATATAGAAGGAGAGGAAAAAGAAAATCCAAAATCAGCAAGCAAAGCAATAAGCCATTTGATTTCACAACAAGTAGAAGTCATTGAACGATACTTAGTTTCAGCAGATAATCTGGAAATGGTCACTTGCTTCTTAGACTTACATGATATCAAGGGATCTCCAATGAAAAGACAGAATCCACTAACAGATCTTCGGGAATTAGGACATGTGACCCAGTTTGAATCGTAAAAACCTCTCAGCTGCAAAGAAGATGAACTGGGAAAGAACAACCCTTGACTAGCAGTAGCTTTAATATATCTGATCACTTTAATAGCAGCATTATAGTGTGATTGTCAAGGTTGATCCAAAAACTCACTCAAAGTATTAACAGAATAAGAAATGCCAGGTCGAGTAATTATCAAATAAAGAAGACGACCAATTAACCTTCTATAAGAAGTTGGATCATCAAGTAAAAGACCAGCAAAATTTGTTTTTAACAACTGTAAGTTCTGATCCATAGGACAAGTAGCAGGCTTACCAGCTAAAAGACCAGAATCAGATACAATTTCAAGGGCATATTTCCTTTGAGAAAGAGAAAAGCCTTTTACAAACCTTGTCACTTCAAAACCCAAAAAATACCTCAAAGTTCCAAGATCTTTCAACTTAAAGTGCAAATGAAGAAAAGCCTTAAGATCAGCAACAATTTGTGAGTTGTTAGAGGCAATAACAATATCATCAACGTACACCAATAGTGCTACAAAAGAATCAACAGAATGCATTGTAAACAAAGAATAGTTAGATTTAGACTGATTAAAGTCATAAGCAATCAAAGTGGAAGAGAACTTAGAAAATCATTGGCGAAAGGCTTGCTTTAAGCCATATAAAGACTTGAGCAGCTTGCATACTCAAGAATCTCTAGGTTTAGAAAAACCAGGTAGCAATCTCATGTAAACTTCTTCATCTAAATTCCCATAAAAAAAAATGCATTGTTTACATATAATTGATGTAATTTCTAGTTATAAATGGCAACCAAAACAAGAAAATAGCGAACAGTAGTAAGCTTTGCAATAGGAGAAAAAAGTATCAATATAGTCAATTCCCTCACGTTGAGTATAACTTTTTGCAAACAATCAAGCCTATATCTCTCTAAAGTGTCATCAGATTTTAACTTGCACTTGTAAACCCATTTATAGCCAATAGGCTGCTTGCCAGGAGGTAAATAAGTTAAAACCCAAGTTTTATTAGCTTCAAGAGTACTGATTTCAGCTGCCATTACATCCCTCCAATGAGGATGTTTGATGGCTTGATCGAAAAATTAGGTTCATAGAGAGAGTCAATAGATGAACAGAAATGTTTGTACGAGGAAGAAAATTTGGAATATGACAAATATGAAAATATAGAATAAAGGGTACCTAAACTGGAAGAACCATCAACCAGATGAGAAGTGGGAGTATCTTTATTATTGGAAAGCAAGGAATAATGATAATACCGCAAGTAATTAGGTGGCCTCCTATTTCTTGTAGACTTTCGAGTGGGAATTGGATTTGGGACATTTTTTGGTGCATCATGATTATGAGGCAAAGAAATATGTGAGGGAGAATTAAGTGCAACACTTGAGAGAGGGGTTGGCAAGACAAGATTAGGTTGAGATGATGAAAGATTTTGAGGCTCAAATGAAGAATGTATAGAATTAGAATCTGTTTTTAAGGAAAAATTGTCTCATGAAAGATGACATCTTTGAAAATGATGAATTTGTGAGTATGAATATTATACATCTTATATCCTTTTAGACCAATTGGATAACCTAGAAATATACATGCTCGAGCTCAAGCAAAAAATTTTGTAGATGAATTACCAAGAATGGATGCATAACAAAGACAATAAAAAATTGTAAGATGATTATATTGGAGTTTAACAGAAAATAATATCTCATATGATGATTTGTTTGTAAGAACAGGTGCTGGTATTCTATTGATGAGATAAATAGCAATTAAAATGCAATCACTCCAAAAATTTATAAGAATATGAGATTAGAAACGAAGAGCTCGAGCAATATTTAATATGTGTTGTATTTTCTTTCAACAATGACATTCTGTTGAGGAGTATAAACACAACTGTGTTGATGTATAACTCCTCTGTTAGCAAAAAAAGATTTCATGTCAAATTCTAAAGCATTATCAGTGCGAATGATCTTTATTTTTGAATTAAATTGAATCTCAACAAAAGTGAATAATGATTGTATATAAGAACGTGTTTCAGATTTAGATTTAAGTAAATACACCCAAGTACATCTACTAAAATCATCTACTATGGTTAAAAAATATTTGAAACCATTATAAGAGGGTATAGAGAAATGACTCCATACATCACAATGAATGAGCTCAAACACAAATGTTGAAATGGATGTGCTTAAAGGAAAGGGAAGTCGTTTCTGTTTGGCAAGAGGACAAACATCACAAGGATTATTATTCTGATATGTGAAGTTGGACAAGTCTGAAGCCCAAGTCATGCAATCGAGAAGCAGAAATATGTCCTAGGCGGCAATGTCATATGTGAGAATTGTTTCTAACAGAATTACAGTAAGGAAATGAATCAAATGAAACAAATTTACAAGAAGCAGGAGTGCTTGGCACTTGCAATAAATGATATAATCATTGTGATTACTTAGTTACTCCAATCGTCTTCCAATTGAAGATGTCATGAATATAACATAAATCATGTAAGAATAGCAAGGAACATGATAACCATGAAATTAATTTGCTAACTGAAATGAGATTAAATGTAAAAATTGGAACATACAAAATATCAGTTAGAACAAAGGAATCATAGAATCTAACCGTGCCAAAATGTGTGACTTGAGTATAAGATCCATTAGGTAATTTCACAGAAATGTTGACAGAGGATTTTATGGAAGAGAAAAAAGATAGAGAACCAACCATGTGATCAGTTGCTCCAAAATCAAGGATCCAAGATTGGGGTTGAACGATATTTCTATTGTTATTGGAAAAAATGGAAGAAGCAATAATAGAAATACCTGAAAATGAAGGAGGAGATGAAGTAGATTGGTATAGATGAATTAGATGGTGCGGAGATTGTACATGCTTGATTCACAAAAGAAATGTTAGGTTGATTTTGAAGAAATGTAATGAGCTGTTGACATTGCTCTTGAGAAAAGAGAAATTTTTTAGTTAAAACTGAATCAGAAACAGATTGGCTAGCAGTGGCCTGATTGATAGTAGGGTTCTGAGGCTTTGGTTTGTATCCAGGTTGATATCCATGAATCTTGTAACACTTATCACTAGTATGACCTGATAAGCCATAATATGTACAATATGCTCAATCTTTTCGAGGAACAAAAGTCTTGCCATTTCTCGATCCAGTAGATCCACAATTAAAATCACGATTGGAATCACAATTAGAAAACATAACAATAGATTCATTTGAAGGCAAAGACTCATAAACTATTTCTCTCTATTTTTTTTCTTGAATAATGGGAGAAAAAACCTTATTAATTAGGGGAAATGAGTCAGAAAGCAAGATTTGACACCGTAAATGAGCACACGTCTCATTGAGACCCATAAAAAAACTGTAGAACATAATTTTCCTATTGAAAATCAACTATTTTCTTGATAGCTCCACACGAACATGGAGGCAGAGGACGAAAATGAACCTCTCTTCCCAAAAAATTTTCAGTCGTGTAAAATAAGAACTTACAGATGAGTTTTCTTGAGTCAAAGAAGCAATATTCTTCCAGATCTGAAAAATACAAGGTTATTTGCTTTGAGCAAACCTCTCCTTCAGATCGTTCCACATCTCCTCGATAGAGTCAATTTAAATGATAGAAGCAGCAATTTCCTTCGACATGGCATTGAGCAACCATGACAGAACAACCGTATTACACCTAATCCACGTATTGTGCATTGGATCTGTGGTGGCAGGTGGGGGCAAAGCACCATTAACAAAACAAAGTTTGTTCATGGCAATGAGTTTGTTCTTGTCATCACTTTTGAGATAGAATGGATTAGAATAATCCTCAGAGGTATGGCAATGAACTGCAAAAGGGGAAGATGAATCGTCGGAGGCAACGACCTTGAGAAACAGCACTTAGGGTTAGGGTTTTCACTTACTCCTGATACCATGATAGAGAGAATGCTCGATAATGTGGGAAAATTCTAGAATTTGTGTTTCATCATGCGGTAAAAGTAAAATACAAGAATATATAGTACAATAACTAATGTACATCCTAACTAAGGTGCATGTGATACATGTGATTAAAAATAATCTAATCTATATACAGTAATACTTCCCCTACTTGCCTTTCTATGGAAATGTGAGAGCGAAGTGTTTGTTTGTTTGTTTGGTTCTGTCTTGAGGTTGTGTATATTTTGGGTGGGCTGGCAGTTGGCCATTCAACATAGCCCATTTTTTTTCTCTTTTAAAGTATTATTATTGTTGCTGTTTGAAATATTCCCTATTGTAAGTATGTTGGAAATTAAATAATTAAATTGAAGAGTAATGTTATTATACTTGTTATCTTCGTGTTTCGCACGCCTTTGGGTTAAGTTTCAGCAACTCAAGTCTTTAGAGTTGGGCCTCGGTTGGTACTGTGTGGAGCTCCTGGCAATGGTCTGGTGTGACTATACGGTGTCGGTGCGTACATCCATGAAGATAAACAATATTTACATACCGAGAAAATAAAGAGAAATGCACACATAGATTTACGTAGTTCGACACCAATCTTACGTCCACAGGGGTTTGAGAAGGGGAGTTTCCACTATAATATGCTTATTTTCAGTCTCTCATAACTCATCATTTCTCGTTGTACAATGAAAATCTACTTGCTAGAATAGATGTTCTCTCTTAAAATGTTGAAGACGAAGTCGAAGAAGAAAAACCCTAGAAGCCTCTCAAACCGTCCCCCAAAAGTCGTCCCCAATTCGTAAGTTCCTCTTACCTTTTATCTCCTACCCCTTATTTACTTTAAGTTACTTCCTTATTTTTCTCTGCTGACACCTTACACCTTACTTATATTTACTTTGTGTCAGATCACCAATTTTTCTATCCTAACACATTTACTCCTTAATCTCTTGTCCCCTCTTCTTCTTTCATATTTTATCTTTTAGTGCATCCCTTTAATGGAGTGGGCTTAAAAAACTCTATGGCTGCGGGAAAAATCCCGTCACAATACTTATTGATTTATATAATTTATTTTACCTCTTGATGTCATACTGTGTTTAAAAAAATTAAAATATAAATTTAAAATAAAATAATGATAAAAAATATAGAATGAGAAAAATTAAAATCCTATATTTCTTTTATCCTTTTACATTTATCTTTTTAATTTTTTTAATGAATCAAGATCATCACGTTATCACATAGTGATACGAAATCGAGGCATACATTACTCTAAATTTAATAGTTCAAGTTTTAGTGAGAAGTTATAATTAAAATAATACTATATATAGTTGTGAAGTATGGTATAATTATTTTGAAAACAATATGATACATAATTAAAAAATTAATTTTTTTCATATAAATTTTATATTTATTTATTTTTTTAAAAAATAATTATACAACACTTCCGCAACTATCACTTCTCAATGACTAATGGCCTAATATGAAACAAAAAGAAGAGACGTGACTCGCATTGAGTGTCCCTCTCCTTTATTGAGAAGCAGATGGAGAAGAGTGGTGGGAGTGGGAAGAAGAGGGAGCGTAGAGGCTGTTGTGAACTTGCTCGCCGAAGAGGTAGATGCCCAAGTCAACGAGTGCGATTCCGAGGCCAGAAGTGGCGTGGCGGATCTGATTCAATTAACTGAGAATTAATCTAGTTTTCTTTTTTCCGTGAAGAAATCAGCTTGGAAAACAGAGGATCTTCACAGTGAGAGTCTATCTCGTGTATAAGAGCGGTTTCAAGTCTTCAGCACACCCTATTTCTGGACCTATGTTCGTTGGTAGGATTGTTTTAGTTTAGGAATAGTAGACCGAGGAGACTCCATTATAGTCCAATGGGGAATATTTGGAGGCAGAGCATATCAACGTCGCTGTAATGTCACATTTAGTCAACATAGCATTAGCATGCAGAATTAGCTGTCTAAAGCATCTAACCCAGCTCCATGCAATCCTCATTCGTAACTCCCACCACCACCACAACTACTGGGTGGCACTACTCCTCAATCACTGCACCCGCATCGACGCCCCACTGACCTACACCCGTCTCATTTTTACTTCCGTCCAGTTCCCAGATGGCCGTGTCTTTACCTCCATGCTTAGATACTACTCTCATCAGGGTACTCACAATGAAGTGCTTTCTTTGTTTCGGCATATGCAGCGTTCTGGTATCAGGCCCGGTATATTTGTGTACCCAATGCTGATTAAATTGGCCGGCAAGGCTGGCTTTGTGTTTCGTGCCCATCTATTGAAATTGGGTCTTAGTCTGGATCGTTACGCACGCAATGCAATCATGGAGACGTATGTGAAATATGGCGCAGTTGAAGTTGCCCGGGAGTTATTTGATGAAATTCCTGAAAAGACTCTCGCGGATTGGAACTCAATGATTTCTGGGTACTGGAAGTGGGGGGATGAAGTCGAAGCAACTAGACTTTTCAATATTATGTCCGAGAGGAATATTATTACGTGGACAACTATGGTTACCGGGTATTCTAGGATAATGGATTTGAAGAGTGCAAGGAGGTATTTCAATGAGATGCCGGAGAAAAGTGTTGTCTCTTGGAATGCAATGCTATCAGGTTATGCTCAGAATGGATTTCCCATGGAGGCTTTAAGATTGTTTGATGATATGCTGGATGTGGAGGTTCAACCAAATGCAACGACGTGGGTTATTGTTATTTCATTATTGTCATTGGGTGGTGATCCTTCCCATGCGGATTCACTTGTCAGAAAACTCGATCAGAAGAAGATGCAGCTAAATTGCTTTGTCCAGACTGCTCTGCTTGATATGCATGCAAAGTGTGGGAGTCTAGAAACTGCCCGAAAAATTTTTGATGGATTGGATACGTATAGGAACTCTGTAACATGGAATGCAATGATTTCTGCATATACAAGGGCAGGGAATTTGATTTCAGCTAGAGAGCTATTTGATAATATGCCAGAAAAGAATGTTGTATCCTGGAACTCAATGATTTCAGGTTATGCTCAAAATGGGCAGCCAGCTATGGCAATTGAACTATTCAAAGATATGATTACTTCTAAAGACTCGAAACCAGATGAGGTGACTATGGTGAGTGTTTTCTCAGCTTGTGGACATCTTGGGGCGTTGAAATTAGGTAATTGGGTTGTGAACATCCTTGATGAAAACCACATTAATCTCAGCATCTCAGGTTACAACTCTTTGATATTCATGTACTCTAGATGTGGGAGCATGGAAGATGCCAAGAGGATATTCCACAAAATGGTGACAAAAGATGTTGTTTCCTACAATACGTTGATTGCAGGACTTGCAGCTCATGGTCATGGAATGGAAGCCATTGAACTAATTTCAAAGATGAAACAAGAAGGTACTGAACCAGACCGTGTAACATATATTGGTCTCCTGATGGCATGCAGCCATGCAGGATTAATGAAAGAGGGTTGGAAGTTGTTCAGATTAATCCAATCTCCTGCTGTAGATCACTATGCATGTATGGTGGATTTGCTTGGTCGACTAGGTGAGCTGGATGAAGCCAAAAAGTTGATTGAAAGCATGCCAATGGAACCACATGCAGGAGTTTATGGGTCTCTTTTAAATGCTAGTCGGATTCACAAAAGAGTCGAACTTGGGGAGCTGGCTGCAAAGAAACTCTTTGAGCTTGAACCATACAATTCGGGAAATTATATTTTGCTTTCCAACATATATGCTTCAGCAGGTAGGTGGGAAGATGTTGAGAGGGTCAGGGGTACAATGAGAAAAGTGGGAGTGAGGAAGACAACTGGATGGAGTTGGGTAGAAGATAAGGGTAAAATGCACAAGTTCATAGCAGGAGATAGATTGCATGAAAGATCAGACGACATCTATAGGATCTTGTCGGAATTGGGAATGAAGATGAGGAGGGATGGGTATACGGCTGATAAAAGCTGCGTGTTGAGAGATGTTGAAGAGGAAGAGAAAGAAGAGATGGTGGGAACTCATAGTGAGAAGTTGGCCATTTGTTTTGCTCTTCTTGTTAGTGAAGCAGGGGCAGTAATTAGGGTGGTAAAGAATTTAAGGGTTTGTTTGGACTGCCATGCAGCCATTAAGATGATCTCCAAGTCAGAGGGAAGGGAGATCATCGTGAGGGATAATAATAGGTTTCATTGTTTCAGCAATGGAATATGTTCTTGCAAGGACTACTGGTAATGCGAGACAGCACATCTGGTACCCATCATCCCTAATGGACTTGAGTCGTGCGTTGCTGTGGTTGGTTTGTGTATTGGCTAGCGTAACAAAAATGTAAGCATGAGATGGTGTGTTTAGGTCATTCGTTAGTATTGATGTCGCTACTGTTTCCGAGTATTTACGGATATTTGCTGCGGAAGGAGAATGCAAAAATGAAGATCGGGAGTCCTTGCAAAACCACAAGGGAACAGTACATTTACCATTGTAATTGACGACTTTGACAGGAAGGGAAGGGGTTTCAGACAAATAAAGATCAAGGTGTATTAAGTTTTTCCTTTATGCTTGGCCCCTTTTTATGCTACTAGCCATTCCGTTGATTCTTCTCCAAGCAAGAACCATCAAATTTAGGAAAAATTCATTAACCAAAGCATTTAGTTAGTGACATGACATCAAATCCTTCTATGGATTGGTTACTTGTTAACCGTTCATATTTGGTCACCAAAGCTTGTGTGGAGGCACCTTTGGCAATAGCATCCGAGCAAAAACTAAATACAAATATAATTTAATAGCTAATCTCTCCATTTTTTTAAAGCTTTCCTCGAATAAGGAACTTCTTTCTGACCTGCTGCTTAAGTACTTTCTATTCATTTTGACAGTACATATCTTAGGTCAACTAGCAAGAACCTGGCAAGATATCATTCAATAGGATGCCGTCCTGATCATGCTTTCAGTTTCATGCAATGCGCTTCCTCTGAGAAGATCTAAAATCCATAAAATTCATGTACAATGAGATTCTAAAAAAAAAAAAAAAATTGGCTGCCAATTGCCACACTGAAGCAAGAAGGTACAAAGAAACAAGATGGTATGCGCCAACTACCAGGATCCAACCAGAAAATTGCAGATATAATATTCCTTGTTGCCATTACCCATCTAAAAACATAATTCCTGTTTAAATGAGACAGATCGGGTACCAAAAGTAGCAAACACTTCAAATCCGAAATTCATCTGCAGTCATCCAAATTCATCAACTAAAACAAGATACCGACTGTCTTTCAGCAAAGTCTAATGGCATAGGTCTAAACCTTTTCAGCTTTGATGAGTATTAGTCTGGAAATTCAGAACCTAGATTTAAACTCTAGCCCTCTTGTTACTGCAACTTGGGCACTTGTACTGCTTGATATGCTCAGCCTTTGCAGGTGTAATTTTTACACATTTTCCATGGAACCATCTCTCGCACACATCACAGCAAATCCAGAACTCGTCAGTACCATAGTTATCCCCGCAGGCCCCGCAAGTTGCACCCTGTTCATCATCTTCTTCTTCTTCCCCACTCTCATCTTCTTCTTTGTTGGGTGGAGGAGATGTCTTCGCTCCCTTGGCCTGGGGCTCAGATTGCCGGGACTGTTTAGAGGCAACATCAAAACATAAGCAACAAGAACTTTACACAAAGGGAACCATTGAAAGAGAACCATGTTGACAATAACTGTCAAATCAGCAGATTCTTACCATCTTCCCACTTGATTTGCTTTTGCTACTGTTATGAGTAGCAGACTGGTCCTTTGGTTGCTTGACATTGCCTGTCACAACTTCGAATATGGTAGGGAGATCATTTATCATTTGAAAAAGCCTCTTCCTGTAAGTTCCATTCCGAGCAATATTATAACCAAGCCACCTCCTTAACTTAATCTACACTATTAACTGTAGATGAAATGTACCACTGATTTTTGGCTTTATAGCACAAAGGGCTTCCTAACATCTACAGGACTATACTAACAGTCAAACCTTTTTTCTTAGTAAACAATAGTAGCACTTTTTAATCAGTCCAAACACTCTTTTCTTCTACATATTCAAAATAATTTACATTCAAATTTTAATATCAAGTACACAGGAGCCATTGAACAAAAAACTGAACAAGCCTAGAATCATGACATTTTTTACCTGCAAAAATTCAACACTACACGATGGGATAAGTTCTTACAACACATTTTTCCAGGAAAATAAAAGAAAGCTTTTATTTGTTACTGAAGTTAAAGAGTCATAAATAAAAGGACTGAACAGGTACAATTGAAGTCGCTTGGAAGACCCAAGTCACGTCTAGGTCCATACTCCAAAAGCCCTTGGAATCATTATAAAGGGCATAAACTTCTCTTTCCTAAATAATGTGGGATTCCCAATCATCACCTTCCTACATGCATTCACACCATACAAATTCACAAATCAGGAGTATTACAATCTGCCCCCTTAAATCCCCGACGTCCTTGTTGAGCCAGGTTTGTCAGAGGAAGCATGGCTCAAGTTCCACTCTTCTAGTTGGGATTGTCTCTAACATCATTTGTAACAACTCAAGGAAGATCCAAGCCACATCTAAGCCTATACTCCAAAATGACTAGTCAATGTTATAATTGGAATCCTTTGGAATCATTATCAGGGAATGAACTTCTCCCTCCTAAGCAATGTGGGATCTCATTCACCGCCTTCTTACACATAATCACACAAAAAGACAATAAAGGCCCAAACACCCTCCTAAGCTCACGCTGCAAACTGCATTAATCTCTAATTGCAAACTAACTAACACCATAACCCTTTTCTTGTAGATCTGACTGCATGACTACAGGTTTGAAAATAATTGTTATGGATAAATCCAATTGTGGATTTATCCATAACAACTTCATCCTAACATCCTGTATTGAAAGAGAAAGGAAAGATGCCTGTCTTTTCTTTATAAGTAAAAAGATGCCTAACTTTAATCTAGATCATATACCTATTCTAAAGGAGGAAATAAGAGGTTGGGGTAGGGTTTTCGGATAGCGTTTCGGGAAACAAGGGGTTGGGGTCGGGCTTAGTGTATTTTGGGTTGTTTTTCACAGGTTTTTTGGGTCATTGGTGTCAATGGGCAAGGTGTTTTATTGTATACCTCAGTGTACTTGGTTATTCCTTTTTGATATATATATATATATAATATTTTTACTTATAAAAAAAAAGATCATATACCTGTAGCTTCATTACTACATTTTCCAACCTTGTGTGAAGAATGGGGGCAAGGAAAATCAAAATATACATACAATACCTCTCACCAACAACAAATGTTCATGAAAAGGATCCAATTTTCACTAGCAAATTACTTCTACAGCAAAAGAGAGAATGTACAGAGAAGAGAGAAGCAAAGGGAAATGTGGAAGCAATATTACAGAAAATAAGAAATGAACCTTCATGAATTATGTAATGTGGTGTCAATTAAAATACACAACATAGGGCATATACACACAAAAACTTCTATTCTTTAAAATAAAGCTCCTTCCAAGACACCTCATCTAAACAATAATGCTTCCCCAATCATGTTATTTACTTTTCTTTTTATAAGAATAAATTTTATTGAATCAAGTAAATAGGCATAGCCCAAGTCCACAGTAAACCTTCATACACCAACAGTGTATATACTTTTTTTGGAAAGTCATACGCCACCAGTGTAAATATAACATATAAAAACATGGCATTAGGCAGATCAGAAATGGCTTAAAAAGTGACTAAAGCAATGCAACAAAGAGAGATGGTACAACAAGAAGTAATACAGGGATCTTCATACACCAACAGTGTATATACTTTTTTTGGAAAGTCATACGCCACCAGTGTAAATATAACATATAAAAACATGGCATTAGGCAGATCACAAATGGCTTAAAAAGTGACTAAAGCAATGCAACAAAGAGAGATGGTACAACAAGAAGTAATACAGGGATAAACACAGTACAAGCTCAACTTTTTGTGTCGAATATGAGGAACAGTTCACAAGAAACAACTCTTCCTCACTTGCATATGGACATGCAAATAGGCATGAGTATTGAAACACCTCTGACATATCAACTGCCCAAAACCAAGTTGAAGAACATAGCCATACATGCATTGATGACATGCATATATACCAACCAAATATGTACGCACATTCATGTATTTTTATTTTTCTTTTTTTTTTTTGGGCCCCACGGGGGGGGGGGGGGCGAGGATTTAGCATTGTATTTTTATTATACCAACTCTGTTTGCTAAATAATTAAATAATCCCTCTTATTTAAACTAGTCCTTTACATTATTAATATATTCGCAGTGGTCAAGGCCAGAATTAATAGATAATATTTAAATTAAGAAGAGAAATATATTTTAACGATGAAGAACCCCGAACGTGTGTAATGCACCCACATCACACAGATTAAGAAAACCATTTGCTTTTCACTGCTCGTGGTCCCTAGAAATTGTTTGCACCCAAGGGTTAGAACCTTAGAACTAGGGGGAACATATTCCCAAGATCAAGACCCTTACCACTTGAGCCAACCACTAGATGTTTAGGAAAGAAGTATTAAGTAATATAAAAAATATCATTAAACTATCCAGTGATAGGGCTAGTAAAAAAGCCAGAACAAACAAAAGGTAAATGTTCAATAATCTAGAAAGAAACATATTTTCTCTCATTTTTGTCAAATTAAAGTTAAATCACCATTTGTCCCAAAAGTTTAAGCTTATAAGAAGAGATAACTTTAATTTTTTAAAGTAAAACCCTTAACACTCTTCCTCGTGAGTAGGCCAGACTCCCCCTTAATAAGAGGCTCAACATGTGGAATATTTAATTAAATGGGTGAATTGTAGAGTCAAGGTTTGAAATCAAGGCCTCTATTATGATACCAAGTTAAACCACCACTTATCAAAAGCTTAAGCTTATGGGAATAGGTAAATTTCATTTTTAAAGTATATCTTAACAAAAGAAAACCAGAACAAACCAAAGCTAAAAACAGGACGCATGTGCTGATTAAAGTTCAACACTGGCTCAAAGAAAAGTGGCATAATTATGCACAGAAATAGGTGACAAACTGTCCAACAGCTTTATCACTCATCTCTATTGTGAGAAAAACCATAGGCGCCCTTTTCACTAATCCCTTCTTTTTCTCTTACATGGACTCCTTTCCCCTTAGACTTCTTTAGATTCTTCTTTACAGCAACTGAATTGGGACTTGGGTTCTCTCTTCCCTTTCTTCCCAATAGACCACCATACATGCCATATCAAATGTTGATACAAGTGCTTTAGCAAGTATTGCATGCCCTTCCATAGAGGGGCCACATTTTACATATCACAAAAGAAGATGATAACTTAAAAAAACAGGAGAGAACTCATGCTTCTTGTGTGGATAAGCTGTGAGAGAGCTCTGTATATTTTACATCTGCTAAGCCATTGCTAAATACCACTATCAGCCACTGTTACAATAGAATTGATGAATATGGGAGAACACAACTGAAAATGTTCACTGACCTTGCATAATCATGAAGAATGGAAAAAGGTAACAATTTCATAAAGAAATAAAATGATACAAATATTATTACATAAAGCTGGGATGTCTCGACAATAAAAAAACAGAGGCAGGAAGTCTCAGGTCAGTATTAAATAGAACTAGAGTGTTTGATTGCTCCTACAAATGATTAGCGCTATCATAAAGTAAGAGACAGCAACTACGTACCTTTCGTTCTTACCAAACCCAAAGCGTGCACCAAAATAGAATGCAACAGCAAGCAACCATGAATCACTGTGAACTGCAACCAGTGATAACCAGTCCTTCTCTTGCATTCCATCTCTAGCAAAGTTTATACCTAATGCTGGCTCAGGAAGCTCAGGAGGCACTTCCTCAACAGGCAGATTAACTTCCCATGTCTCATTTGGAAGTCCATATAGACACAAGTTCTCCTTCTCTGAAAGCACAATATTAGTACCTTGACAACCATAAATCAACCCATGAAGAGATTTTTATTCGATTACAACAAAGGAAATAGTGAATAACTGTGCATAATGCATGACTACAGCGTAAAATGACAGTGATACTTTCTAATAGAATGTGATGATTCTAGGGCCACTTCATGGAATTAATAAAAGTGATCAAATTTACCACGTAAGAACATTTACGGTATTTGTTGTTACAGCTTAACTACTCATAAGATGGAAGAGGCAAGAGTACATGATGTCACAATATTATGTCTGGATTGAAGCGATAAAATAAGAATCAAAATTGGCATGCCCCAAACATTTGACAATAAGTACCCAGAACTCATATGACATAATTAAAAATGACATTTTTTTTCTGCACACTAGCTACTGAAAGTGCAGTAGAAAGCATAAAATACATACAGATTGCGTAGAGCAATCAGAGGAGAAAAGAATGTATTAAAGGATACCAAGCTAAATAATATTTCACCCATAAGAACCTAATCCATCTATAAATTGAAAATTCGAGTTCAATGTTATTGATTGCAAGTGAGTTCACAAACAACGTGGCAGCAAAGGTCAGTCCAGAAATGTAAGAAATGACGTTTATCAATCCCTAAAAGAACAATTCCTAGTGAACTAACTGACAACACTTGCAGATACAAAGAAATGCCTATAAGTTGTTACCAGTCAAAAGGGACAGTGAGCACAGTACATCATTAATTGCAGAGTTGAATATGAGAATAGAAAACGAAAATTCGTCAAAATCCTAAGTCGCACATAACGAAATATATTCCGAAAAACGAAACCGAAGGAGAAGAGAGCAAAATTTCAAACCCACCGGGATCGCACTGCTGGTAAAACTTGTCAACATCTGCAACATCAAAACCCCCAAAGAATAGAATTAACAAAAGAAAAAACTAAATACGAACAAGAACATTTATGATTTCGAAGAATTACGCGCAAAGAAGAAGAAAGAAAAGAAACTGAGTACCAATGGTGAGGGCCTTGATCAAACCGGCACGTCTGCCCTTAAAGTCTTGAAAGACCTCCTCCACTGTTCTGGGTATCGGATGCGTTATTCCCTCCATTAACTGTTTCCGTCTCAAAGTTGAATTTCCCCAATAGAATAATATTAAATGCAGCAATTCTTCTATAAAAATTGCAAATTCAAACGAATTTAGGTATTCAATGGCCTATCCAATCCCTGGGGTTTCTTCTGCTCTACCATATTCCAATTTGGGAAAAAACGCAGGAGCCGCAGAAGGAGGGTACAATTTTGGGTCTCTGAGTCTGGGGGAATAACGAATTGCAAAGACTCCGTCAGTTTCCGTTTATAAACAACTATAATACGATAGCGTAACGCGTGCGTAACTCGTGCAATAGTTTTGGAAGGGGGAAGAGTTTATTATTAAAAAATTAAATTTTTTTATATAAATTTTATACATATTATGATAAGTTGCGGTTATTATGCCGCCCTGACCGCTGGGCAGCGTAATTTTTTTTTTTTTTTTATATTTTTTAACATATTTAAATATATTTAAAAAATAAAAATAAATAAATCAATATATTTAAAATCACTTCTTTAATTATTGAATAAAAAAATAAAAAATAAAAAAATAAAATTTGACTAGCAATTAAATAGAAGTGTCAAAATGAATGAATATAATAGTATTTTCCATTATGATAGGTCGCTGCCCCAATAGTATAATAACAATTTAAGGTCTTTGGTCTTTTACTCTTTTTCTTAATACAAAGTAAATAAAAAACAGAATTAAAAAAAAGTCACAAGATATAACACAACTAATTCTTCAAGAACAGAAAAACAAAAAGCAAAAAATGGAGATAAAAAACTTAAGGAAAACAAAAAAATAACCTAGACACAGCAGCCACTCCTGGTGCTGGTGGATAGGGTTGAAAGAAAAAATCGATGAATCGACGAACTAGCCCGAAGTATTTGATTTGGTCTGATTTTGGATCAGTTCAGTTTGGGGCCGGTTTCAATATTTTAAAAACTGGCCTGGTTCCATTTTTTAATTTTTAACATTGGACCGGATTAGTTCCTGTAGATATATATTTTAATTAATTTTTAATATTTATATAAAATAATTTTTATATAAAGTAATTTTTATATATAATTATATATAAAATATAAGATTTTTATAATTTTATAATATAATTTTTTTATATTATATATAATTTTATAATTTATATGCTAAATTGCTAATTAATATAAGATTAATTTTAAATTATATAATTATATAAAATATAAGATTTTTATAATTTTATAATATAATTTTTTTATATTATATATAATTTTATAATTTATATGCTAAATTGCTAATTAATATAAGATTAATTTTTAAAATCCTATTACTCATAATAATCAAATAATATAAAATTAATATAACATTTGATATAACATAAAATTAATCTTATAAACCTTAATATAACATTTTAATATAAAAATTATAATTTTATAACATAAAAATTTAATCTTAAACATGAATATATGTTTGATCATATGTTATTAATATAAATTATATATATAAAGGATAAATATATTTTATAGCCTAATAAATTATTATATGTATTTATTTTGATAAATACATTTTTATACATTTTATCATATACACCCGTATAAAAGAATGTATGTAACCATGATATAATATATATAATAGGCCATAATGGCGTGGATTACTAATAGTATCTATTAGTAATCCACTATATACTAATATTATTACTAATATTTATATATATATCATAGTATAAGATACTATATATAGTTGATATTTATATATATCATAGTATATTATATGTATATAATATGCAGTGCATTACATAAGTATTAAAAAAAAAAGAAGCTCAGAGGGCCAGAAAGCCCAGAACGAATTAAGAAGCCCAGCTACCCAAAACAACGTCGTTTAATGGAATTAACATTAAACCCAACAACAACTAATCGAAATGGCGTTGTTTTTAGGTGAATAAACGACGTTGTTTCAACGTGTTTAGGGTTACACTGACTTAACCCTACCCTGCGTGATTCCTTATCTCCCATTTCACTCTTAGCCCCTTACCCTCTCTCACGAAGCCGGCAGACGCAACCCTCCCCTCTCTCACGCAGCCCCTCTCTCACTCTGTGCAGCCATCAACAACCCCTTGCCGTCAACATTTCCTACAATTTTCTCCGATGTCTCCCATTTCATGACCTCTCGGTATGTTTATTGTTTAGGGTTTTAACTTTAGGGATTTTTCATTGTTTAGGGTTTACGACGTTTTTCTATGTTTATTTTGTTTCATTATATTGATTTCATAGATATTACTTTGTGCCAGTTATTTGATTTGTGGTATTCGAGGGTTGTCTCTTATGTGCCATTTCGTGGTCCATAAATACAAGTTGAGTCCTGGCTTGTTGAATACTTGAATTGGTCTGTCATGCAAAACATGGGGTCAATATTAATATGTTATTAATCTGTTTGAACCATAATGTAAGTAAGATGTTGTGAAAATGTAGGGTTTGTTTAGGGTTCTCGATTCAAACGACAGATTTAGAGTTTATAACACATGGACAAATTTAGATTTATTTAGGGTTTATGATTTATTTAGGGAACATATTTAGGGTTTAGGGTTACAGATTTAGTTGTTTAGTTGTTTTGTTCAGCATAATTAATATTAATATACACTATTAGTTATTTTTTTGTTGTTTAGTTAATATATAATCTGGAATTTCCAGGTTTTGTATGTATTGTGACAGATTTTGTAATGTATGGTTTTGTTTATGGCAGATTTTTTTATGGAAGATGATTTTTTTATGCCATATGATTTTTCTATAGCAGTAGATTTTATAGCAGCAGATTTTATAAAGAAAATCATTTTATAGAAGATTCTAATATTCTATAGCAGAATGTATAGTTGATTTTATAGCAGATTTTTTTTACAGCAGATTTTCTGTTTTTATAGTAGTTTTTTTTTTTATATCGTATTTTTTTTTACAGCAGATTTTAAAGCATATTTTTTATAGCAGTTTTTTTTTATGGCACATTGGCACATGATTAAAACTAAAAAACCGAACCAAATTGGTCTGGAATCGGTAAAATCGGAAGTACTGGTTTAGGAGTGTAACCGGTGCGATATCGGTTTCTTGGAATCTCAAAATGGATTTATACCAATTCGGTTCTAAAATATGTTCAATATCGGACTAAATCGAACCGGTTACACCTCTATTGGTGGATGAAATGCCTAAAGGGCATGGTTCAGACCCCACCACTCCATTAGCATGGTGTATCCTTGAGCATTTTTATTTTATTTTTTAATTTGTATTAGTTTTTTTCTTTTTTTTTTTCTTTTTGTCACTCATATGATATTACATAAAATGTAGAGGTGTTTTAATTATTTATAGAAGGGATGGGGCCCTACCATGGGTCTGGGCGTGTGCGACCCGTCCAACCTATGTGATGATTGGCTGCAGGTGTAATACATATACCTATTCGGAACATATTACAGAAAAATAAAAAGTTAATGTTTCATTCGCATCCTTTGACCCTCTATAAATAGAACCATTGGCCTACAAATTGTAAGATTATAGAATCATAGAGTTCAAGAAGGCAATTTTGAAATTCTCTCCCAAAAGTTTTCATTTTTTCAAAACTTATCATTAGGATCTGTTCATTATGTAGAGAATAAATTTCTGATCTCTTGGTTGAATAGCAAAATTTGAGAGTATTCGGGATCTAATTTCATATTTGCATAACGCAGTTAAACAAACAAACTTGTTATGGGCTTCATTGTATATTCGAGACAAATTCGCTTATAACCCATGTGCATACGGTTATTGGCGGGGGAGAATATTGTCTTAAGGAAAATGACATTTGTAACGCATCTTGAAGCAAACTTTTCTCTCACTATTTTTTGTTTTGCAGCCCCTTTTACACCAACATAATATATCTCACACATGGGCAATAAGTGTAGCGAGCAATTAGCTTGCCCGCATGCTAAAGTTCGAGCAAATAACGAATCACTTTCCAAACTCCCCTCTAGCAATAATGAATGTGAGCGAGTAGTGAACCTCACCCCCAAGCAACAAAGAGTGCTGGCGGGCAATAAAGCTAAGCCCAACTCAACAAGAAATAAGCCAGAATATTTATTGACCGTTATTTATTAGTATTATCTGACAACTGAGGTTAAAATACATTATCAGTAGTAATAACCTATTTTTAACTACTGAAAACTGCTCAATCCACAATAACGATCATGAACTGCTATTCAAAAGTGACATATCTTGTTTTGAATATGTGCTTTAATGTCTTTATAAAGACACGTCTAATTGAAAATAAAAATAAGTAGTTAGTGGTCATTAGAATTTGCCAGAATCATAAAACTTGGTTTAATTTCATTGAGTGCATAACGTAATCAAACAACAAACATTTCATGGGCTTCATTGTATATTCACATAAGTTTTGGTGTTCTGGTTTGGTTTCGTTGAGTGCATAACACAATCAAACAATAAAATCTTGTTGTGAATCATGGAGACAATTTTGCCTTAGCCCCTTGCATACCAATTGATCTAAAACTATCTTAAGGGAAGATGTAAATGTATGCACCTTTGAAGCAAAGATTCAAATTCAAAATATTGAATTTTGAAGAGTTTGCGTATGGTTTGTTTCTTTTTCTCTTGTCGGAAGAAAATAAAAATTCAAAATATTTCATATTCAAAAGCTTAATTTAAACTTTCTGGCTTGTAAATATAGGAAATGGACACATGATGCCCTCTTCCACATGTTGCTGAATCTCTAGGAGCTTTCAAGGCAGTTTCATTGTGTTTGGAGTTGGGTTTTAATAGAATTGTTTTTGAAGGTGATGCCAAGATAGTGGAGTTGATTTAAGAGTGCAGATGGATTGTTTGGCACCAGTGAGCATATCCTTCATGACATTCAGATCCTGCTTTCTAGCCTACAGAATTGGGAGTTCCACTTTGTGCCAAGGGATGCTAATCAACTGGCACACAACTTAGCTAAAGCTGCTATTAGTTTAAGTAATGCATCTATGTTCATTTGTGTGAGCATCCACATTGGTTTATGTATATGCAAAATCACCTCTTTTAAAGATCCACTTTACCATTCAAGCAAAATTCACATTGACTTATACATATTTGAGGTAAAATAATAATAAAATATTATTATTTTATTATTATTACTTTTTTACCTAGTTTTTTTTTTTTTAATTTTTTTTTAGAGTTTCCAATTAGCATGTACTGTTTTAATACATGCTATTAGCACCTAGTACATATATTAATACAATTTCATGCATCCAAATTTAGCAATTCCATATATAATAAAGTATATCAAATTTATATGCACAAAAAATGAATCCCATGTGCTCATAAATAACACATTAACATGTACTCAGAACTTACATGTGACTAATATCAACTTCATAATTCTGTGCTAAAAAACAGTTTGTACTGTCAACTTAATACAAATTTCATGTATTAAAATTAACTTGGTACAAGTTTCAAAAAGTTGATTTTGATACAAATTCATTACAATACAAATTTCTCCAAGATCATTACAATACAAATTTCCAGCAATAGTATAGAATGAAAACAATCTAGAATACACCAAAGCAGCAAACAAGGACCTTTGGCTTAAAGATGAGGCCACCAAGGAGTAAAACAGCAACAATATCGCAACTACCAATAAGTCCTCCAGCGGCTCCACCACCAGCAAGTAGCAACAAAAATCAAACTCCACCAACAATTAAATTCATCGAATCGATTGGTACCCACCCACTACCAACCACTAACAAAATACAATTCCATATTGAGGTACAACAAATGATTTCCATTTCATAGCAACCAGAAATATAACAATACCCAAAACATGTCTGTAACACCCCGCATTTTAGTATTTTTTACTAAAGATTATTTTTATTTATTTAAAATTTTATTCTCGTATTTTAAAATTGGTTGAATTTTTAATGAGTTTATTTCTATGATTTTAATTGGTAAAAATTAATTTTTATGTACTTTCTTAATATTTATTTATTGTTGTGCATTTAAATTGTTTTTCATATTTAATTAATTACTGTGGGATTTAATTATTTCAATTTGAATTTACCATTACGTTTAAATTATTTTATTTAACTTGTGGTTTTAAAATCGTTTCCGTTGGATCATTTTCGTGACCCAAGTTATGAGGATTGGACCTCATTTCTTTTTCCTTTATTTTTCTTTTCATTTTCTTTTTATTTTCTTCTTTTCTTTTTTCTTTTCTTTTCTTTTTTTTCCTCCTGGTTTTCCTTCTCTCGCGCGCGAGTTCTTCTCTCTCTCTCTCTCTCTTTCTCTCTCTCTCTCTCTCTCTCTCTCTCTCTCCGTGCGTTGGTCTCTTCCCCAGCCCGTCGCCGTGCGCCGGCGGTGGTCGACACCGCCCGGCTCCTTCGCTCCCCCTGCCGCCGGCGACCAACCCCCATCAATTCCAGCTTCCCTCGAGCCGCCGTGAGCCTCTACGCACGGCTGGAAGCCGCGGCACTCTTTCCGCCGCTGCGCCGCCGTCGCGCCACCATTGGCCACCATCTTCCTACCACATCATCCTCGACCTCTTAGCAACCCATTGGACCCAACCCCACCTCCGATCTGTCACCGGTGAAGCACATCCAACTCCATTTCCGTTTTGGGCTTTTTGGTCTTCTACCGCCGCCCATGCCGCCACCTACGGCCAACCTTCACCACCACTAGCTTCACCGACCTCCCTAGGCCCTACCCTATCAATTTTGGGTCTTCGTTTGCCTCCGTTTGAAAGTTGGTATTGTGACCCACGGCCACAATGTATTTTACACTGTGGTGTTGCTCAAACGTCACCTTTTTCAACTTCGTGATCCTTCGAAAATTGTTATATTGCACTGTAAGTATTTCTCCAAAGAACTTTCGTAATTTAAATGTATTTTTGCACTAACCCATTTCACTGTATTTTTGACATGCCGGACTGAGTCCGAGGAGTTCGGGGGTCGGATGGAATTGTGATTGGAGTTGTTTGGTTGGTTTGGTTCATTTGGTTTGGTTATTGATGAGTTGTTTTGATTGGATTTGTTGGGATTGGTTCTGGATGGATGTTGGATCAGTGTTGGTGCATGTTCATACCATTATTTCATGCATGATCATATTTGTAAAGAAAACTGGATTTTCGTGTATTGCATTCATGTTCATGTGTTTATGAAAACTGGGTTTTCATGTGAGAATGGATTTTTGGTGCGTGTGTATCACGACCCCAAGCCGAGATGAGGCATTAACTCGGTGGAGCTCCTCTGGTTACTCGGGAGCGGAATATACTGAGTAACGTCCCCTGGATTGTCGCCGGGCGACAATCGGATCGGACGAGATGGTCTCGTGCCGACTCCGTGGTCCTTCTGCTGGCGGGGACTAAAGGATGTCTGGCCACGTACGCGCTGGGCGCGGAACTGGGCATCGCTCGTTGCGTAGTGTGGGTGCTTGGCCATGTACGCGCTGGGCGCGGAACTGAGCACCGCTACGAAGCCAGGATGTGCGGATGGTCCATAGGGGAGGCCATGGTGCATATGAAAATAATGTATGGTGCATTTGGAATTAATGCACTATTTTCTAGGAAAATAGTGCGAGTTGGTTTTTGGGTAAATCATTTTCTGGGAAAATGTTTTACGGATATTTTGGGCCAAAATGGGATTTTGGCGTATGTTGGAAAATTATCATTTTCGGGGAAAATGATGTTTTGTGGAAAAATGCATATTTCATTATGTGCATGCATGTTAGTTGCATTTAATACATTTTATAGTACGTTGTTATTTGAGGTCATACTTACCTGCGATACCATTTTGTGGTAACGCAGATTTTGATGCAGATGAGGAGGAGGAGGGCGAGCCTGAGGAGACGGCTCCGCCTGAGGAGTGATCTGGGATCACTCGTTTGTTTATTTCAAAACTATTGTAAAATTATTTTATGGATGACTGTATAAATGCTATTTAAATTTTTATTGATGTTTAATTGTAAATAAATTCTGGTACTTAGTTGACTATCCGCCGCATTATTTTATTTGTACACTGTTGCATGTACACACACTGGCACTTCGTTGGGATGTGTGATCGTGTTGTCACCATCCTGACGTCTCGATCCCTGTGTATTTATATAAGGGGGATTGGGGGCGCCACAATGTCACCACAATTATTTCCATTAGAAGATTACAATTATTTACAACAATATCAAAAATTGCACAAAACAAAGCATACAACTACGTATGAGATATGACCTTATTCATTTGTTCCTCAATTATTTCCATTTGAAGATTATGGAAATACTCTTGTTACACAGAATTCATGGAACCAATATCTAATTTCATAATTTTCATATCAGTTTTCCTTTTTTTTTGAGCTAATATTATAGATCTTTCTTCTTGAGCCTTAATTTCGATTTCAACCTTTCTCTTCTTAACAACCAGTAACTTAGAATTGTGATTGTCTAACCTCATTGTTGATTCTTTTCTCTCCAACATATGAATCTTCCTATCATCAGTCATTTCTCATAAGGCGTCAATGAATTCATTATCTTCTATTTCCTTACATTTTCTTTGTTTTTTTTCTCTCTTGCTTTTTTAGCTTTTTTGCCCGAATGTCTCTTACACTCCATGGGCGCATTTTCCATCTCTTCCCCTAATCATATTGAGTTTGGAGTACTACCTAAATGTGAGACATTGTCTCTTCTTATTATGCTCTCCATGTGTGTTTGCCATTTCAGTTGGTGCCTTAAAAGATTTCAACAATAATCCATGGTGAAGTTGGTTTTTTTGTGTTTCTTGATACAAAATTTTTGTCTTATCAATCTACAAAATAGTGGAACAATAAGTGGGACAAATCATTATTAATTAGAACAATAACAATTTTTAAATGTAACAATTTTTTTAAACAATTATACCTTATCTAGCTTGGTTGCATCGCTTGGATGCATTCCTTCTACTTGGACCATAGAACCACAAAATTTATTGATATATTTTTGAATGGTTGACCACCGATTGGTCAAAGAGAGTACAAATCGTTCTTGACCATTAGACTTTTTATAGGTGGAGTAGTAATAATAAATTCTAGGGGTGGGTAGCGGGGCCCCGCCCCCGCTGCCCCACCTCGCTTCTGCTTCGCCCCCGCATGGCGGGGCGGGCAATCCCGCTCCGCATCTAGGCCCCTAGCGGAGGCAGGTGGCGGGGAGGGCCTAACCCCGCCCCGCATTTCCCCCACCCCGCCCCCACTTACATTTATATATATATATTATATATATATATATATAAACATAAATATATATTTATATTTTACAAATTGTGTATATATAAATATATATTACAATTTGTTAGACTTGTTCACAAAATATGCATTGATAAATTTAAAAACTACATAGTTTAAAAATTAATACACTACAATTTACACAAAATATGTACTAACTAATTTAAAAATTACATAATTTTTAAATTATAGTCATATTTACAAAATTTAAATTTATAATTTGGATCTAAAAATGTATTTTTAATTACTTTTACACTTAGAAATAATTTTTAAATCAAATAAATGTAGTGTTTTTTTTAAATGAAAAGAGGCGGGATGGATTGGGAATCTGCCCCGCCCACCGGGGCGGGATACCCCACCCCTGCATCTCGGGGGCACACCCCCTGTCCCCCATGCGGGGCAGGGTGAGGGGAAGGGGTGCCCCCACCCCGTAGGGGGCGGGCAGCACCCCTAATAAATTCTACACCACAATTGTGTGGAGGTTTGGTCAGTCCCCTGTATGGAATCTATGCTAACATTAAGCCAAGCTGAAATGATGAGAGTATCTTCCTCAACAGTAAATGACACACCCTGTTGGGATTTTTGTTTAGGTGCCATTCTTTTTATAAAAGTAAGAGATAAATATGATATATATGAATGAAATAGGCATGCCCATGTACACATGAAGTATACAAAAGAACACCTAAATACTTTCTACATGCGTTAAATTAAAGACAAGAAATCATGAACATTGTCCCTGCAATACAATAGCAAAAAGCTAAGACAATAAAGTGTGGAACAAAAAATTCTTCAACTCAACCAATGTGCGTTCTTTATCTTCAAAGCAGCATGCATTTCTTTTTGTTCTAATACAGCACATGATACACAACAGAATCATCTTCCACACCGCTGCTATTTGATGACAACCTTGCATCTTCCTCCAACAACTTAACAGATCCACCACCCTCATAGGCATAACCCAAGCAACATTAACCCTTTGAAAGATCTCATCCCACAACACCCTTGTTACCTCACAGTGTAGTAAGAGATGGTCTACCGATTCTCCATTCCTTTTACACATGTAGCACCAATTCATGACTACACATCCTCTCTTCCTCAAGTTGTCTGTGGTCAAGATCTTCCCAAAGGTGGCACTCCAAACAAAAAATGTTACTTTAGAAGGCACACGAGACCTCCAAATATTTTTCCAGGGAAACGGAGCATGATCTTGTGTTGTCAAGATGTTATAATACAGCTTCACTATGCATAATTTGTGATTATTATACCTCCACTTCAATCGATCTCGTTCTGTTATAGGGGTCCCCGTAGAATATAGTGAGCTGGAAAATTCTACAACAATAAATAATTCTCAATTATGAAAATCCATACTAAAGAGAATGTCCCATTGATACAAGCCATGAGAAAATAACCGCACATCTGCCACTTATGCCTCTTTGTTAATTACAATACGATATAGTGCCGGAAAAGCCATTTCCAAAGCTTGCTCTCCACACCACATGTCTTGCTAAAAACTTATTAGATTGCCCTCACCAACAACAAAACGGATTTGATTTGCAAAATATGGTCACCCCTTTCTTATAAACTTCCATAAACCCACACCATCCCCCTATCTCACTTCGTTAGAACACCAACCACCCCTAGCGGCACCATATCTAGCGTCAATAATTTCCTTCCACAATGATTCCTCCTCCAAGTGATATTTCCAAAGCCATTTTCTCAATAGAGTTTTATTAAAATTTCTCAAGTTACACACTCTCAATCCCCCATTCATAACTGAGGCACAAACTATTTTCCATTTAACCAGATGGAATTTCTCCTCCTCCCCCATGCCTCCCCATAAGAATGCCTCTATATAGTTTTTCTCATTCTATTCACCATCCCCGCAGGCATAGGAAATAAAGATAAAATGTATGTGGGGAGGTTAGTGAGAGTACTCTTAATAAGAGTGAGACGATCTCCTTTTAATAAATACACCCGTTTCCAATCAGCCAACATTTTCTCTATCTTCTCCACCACCCCATCCCAAATAGCTCTATTTTTAAAAGTTGCTTCTAATGGAAGGCCCCGATATTTCATTGGGAAAGAAGACACCTTACATTCCATAAGGTTTGCTAAACTGAGAATATTAGGAACCACACCCACATGAACCATCTCAAACTTGCCAATGTTCACTTTGAGCTTTGACACTACTTCAAAGCAAAGTAACAATGCTTGTAGAGTTTGGATTTGGCTATTATCTATTTCACAAAAGACTAAAGTATCATTTGCAAAAAGAAGATGTGAGATGATAGTAGGGCCACTAGAGCCATTGCCCACCTGAAAACCAGCTAAAAACTCTCCCTCAACGACAACCTGCACCATCATACTTAGAGCCTCCATAACTATAACAAATAAAAGTGGAGATAAATGATCTCCTTGCCGCAATCCCAGTGAACTATCAAAAAAACAAACAGGTGTGCCATTGACTAGAACTGAGAACCGGGCCATTGAAATACAATGTCGCATCCATGAAATCCACCTAACCCCAAAGCCACACCTCTCAAGTAGGTATAAAAGGAATTCTCAGTTCACATGATCATACGTCTTCTCCATGTCTAGCTTGCAAAGAACATCTGAGCCTCCCTCCTGAAGTCTGTGGTCTAAGCACTCATTTGCAATTAGTACTGAATCAAGAATTTATCTCCCCCGAATAAATGCATTTTGAGACTTGGAAATAATATGCTCCAACACCGGGCTAAGCCGGTTGGCAAGGACCTTAGCAATAATCTTATACATGCTACTAGCTAGGCTTATTGGACGAAAGTCCTCAATAGTTGAAGCCCCATGTTTCTTAGGAATGAGAGCAATGAAGGTTGCATTAAATGATTTTTCAAACTTTTGGAAAAAGTGAAATTCACTAAAAATCTGCATTACATCACTTTTCACAATGTCCCAATAAGTTTGAAAGAAACCCATAGAGAAATCATTCGGACCCAGTGCTTTATCCTTAGCCATACCAAAGATGACCTTGTAAATCTTTTCTTCAGCAAAAGGTCTCTCCAGAACACTAACACTTTGGGAATTAATTGCCTCAAAAGGCAAGGCGTCAAGCTTCGGCCTCCAAGAAGCCGATTTTGTGAGAATGGTCTCATAATAGTGTACTATATAGTTTTCTAGCTCGGGAGGAGAAGAAATCACTTGAGAGCCTAATTGAAGCTCCTTAATAACATTGTTACGCCGATGTGAATTAACTACTTTGTGAAAGAACTTAGTACACTTATCTCCTTCTTTCAACTAAAAGGCCTTGAATTTTTAACGCCATGAAGTCTCATCTGACAATAGAACTCTTTCCAAGTTTGCCATAACCATGTCCTTCCTCAAAACCACCTCCTCCAAGGTATCTCCCAATAATTCTTTGCCCTCTAGCTCTTGTAATTCCTCCAATAGTGTAGACTTCTAATTATCAATGTGACCAAAAACTTTCAGTTCCACTTCTTCAGGTCTTGTTTCAATGTCTTTAACTTGCCCGCAAGAATGAAACTTGGAGTACCAAGGAACTGATATGATGACCACCAAGCACTCACCATCTCTACTAACCCATCCGCTAATAGCCATATGTTTTCGAACTTGAAATACCGGCGACCCCTGTGAATACCCCTACAATCTAACAGAACAAGGAAGTTATCTAAGCTGACTCGAGCTAACCGTTTTTGGCTTACTTTCGGATAGTGGGCTTTCCACGAAGGAGAGACAATGAATCTATCCAATCTCGACCAAACCCTCCCGTTTGACCAAGTGTACTCTCCTCCTATTAGGGGGAGATCCATGAGATCCAGATCAAAGACAAACTCGAAAAATTCTTCCATAGCTATAGAATTTCGATAATGCCTTGATCATTCACTAGGAAAGCGAGTAATGTTAAAATCACCCCCCAAACACCATGACACTTCCCATAGTGAGTATAAGCCCGCTAACTCCTCCCACAACCTTCTCATGTCCTTGTCCACGTTAGGATCATAGGAACCTGCAAATGCGCATTCCCATCCATCAATCATTTTAAAACAAAGTTGCAACCGAGAAATCTCCAATACACTCCTCAATTGCCTCTTCCACTCTTTTATCCCACATTAGTAATACTCCACCTGAAGCTCCCAAAGAAGCCAAATAAGCCCAACCCACATACAAGCACCCCTATAAACTTCGCACAATTCTTCTATCAATGAATTGCAACTTTGTTTCTTGAAAACAAACCACATCACCCTTCCACATCCGCAATAAAGATTTGATACGAAGACGTTTATTGTGATCATTAAGCCCCCATAGATTCCATGATAAAATCTTAGGCTTTATAAAAACCTAGATTGCCCTTTCCTTTCGATTTATCCCTTCCTCTACTCCCTTCCTTCACATTATAGTTAATTGAATAAGTTAGCCGTCTAAGTTCCCTATACTGCTTTGAAACTGATTTCGAATGGCTAGCTTCGAGTGCTGCAAGAAGGGCCTTGAATTGTTCTTCATAACCTCCAAAAGAAACCCCAACAATAGCTTGAATCTCCTCTACCTTCTTGAAAACCCAATTTGACGGACAACTCCCATACTTAGAGCTGGGAATGAGTGTACATAGAAGAGTTAGAAATGCCCCTCCTCACTAGGACTATCAAGGGCAAATAAGGCCATTTCTGAGCTACAAACTAAGTCTGGCTCACTATTGGATTCGACCAAATTTAATTGGTTCACCGCTAGTACATCACATAATAAAGCTAGTTTCTTTATCTCTCCAAACTTGCTCCCACTAACATACTCCATCTCTAGTGGTAAAAAGCCTAACGGAGACTCTTGTAATGACAATCCATGCTCCGACATGTCTGACTGCATAGGCAACGCATCTGGGCCTCCCACCACCACGAGCGATTGGGTCGATGGGAGATCAACACATGAAGACCCATCCTCTACCGACTCCTCTATCAACTCGCCAACCTTTGTGCCGGTGTGTAGTGACTGTGTAGACTCACCGTGATGGTCGACAGTGACCGGCGGAAGTTTCTGTGCCGGTGTGGAGTCTGGCAAGACACTTATCGGTGCCACAGGAGGAAGGCACACTGCCTGGACCGAAATATCGGTTTGCACCCAAGTTGATGCTTGCCAGGCTTTCTTTGGGCCTAACTCTTGGCTCGGCCTAGGGCCCTTTACCAACCCAGCCTGCATAGAGTGAGCTCTCCCCACCCTTGAGCCCATCACCCTCTGATCCAAGACTGCAGTCCTTCCCTTCCTTTCATTAAACCCCAAATCATGGCCCAAGCCCATCTTCATTATTTTTTTTTCCTTTAATGCAATGTTTAAGGTAGGGTATATCTTCCAAAAGAACCCCAACTTTTTCCTCCATATCAACCAACGCCCTTAGCAATTTATCCTCATTTAGCCCTAACAACACACTACCATCTCCCTCGTTTCTGCACATGATCTCTGAGATGGACACGTCTGGCACCACTGCACTCACGCAAGGCAGTACCTTCTGCACCACCTCACAGTGCAACCGTGAACCATCAATTGTTGACGATGGAGCACCACCATCTCCCTTATGCCCATTCGGCCTGCCTGCCTGAAGAGAGCATAGAACACAAGCCCCTCTGTTTCTCCCACTCAAAACAGAGGAGGAAAAAGTAAGCTCCTTAATAGTGTCTCCAAATTTCCTCCACCCCTCACCCTTCCGCCCTTCCAGTACCACTATCATACCCCTCCTCTTATCATGCCCAAACTCCGAAAGGGAGAAGAAACTGCTATTGTGGTTGCATCCCCTCTGCACCATTAACACGGAGTTTCCTTTTCTATGTGTTCTTAGAAACTCAGAAGAAACCAAAGACGCAACACATTCCCTCACCGTAAAGCCCAACCACCCCAAAGCTTCATGATCCAAGGAAATATATTTCACCACAAGACGACTACTCTCAGTGATACTCCACCACCTATCATTCTCATTCCTAAACGCAAACAACTTATGATCAATGAATACATCTTTGCACATTCCCATCGAAGCCAACCAATAACACTGGTGCCCTTTTTTTCCCTTTAGGGTTGTGTTGCTTGAACATCAACGAAAGCAACATCTATAGTAGGGTTGTTAATACCATTCTCACCACTTTCCAATAGTGTGATGAAGAAGGGATCCTTATCAATTAAAGTGTTCATCCTTCAACAAAATATTGAAGGACAAAATGTTACTAAAACAACACATATTAAGCAAAACAGGGCCAACATGTTTACAAAAATCATTAAACTCATATATATACATGTTTTGAGGTAAAGTAAGGCCAACATGTAATTAAAATCTTGTGACTCATATACATGTTTTGAGTCAAAATAGGGTCATATACATGATATTATGCAAAACTTGGCCATAAAATCTTGCTTACAAAATTCAGATTAAGTAAGGGAATTGCTCATGGATCAAGGACACTTAGCCCAAATTTCCTGGTACACCAAGTTTTACAGAAACCATGGCAGATCATCTAAGAAAAATCAACTACATCACAAAAGAAATATCCAAAAAACATTCAAAACAATAATATTATGAGATCATACGACCAAAAATCAAACACATACCTTCTTGATTCAAAACCCTCACTCTTAAGGAATTCAAAAGAAAATGATGACGAGACAACCCAGAAGTTTATAAAAACATGAAAGAGCACCAAATCAGAACGTAAATAGAAACAAAAACAAAAATTTTGAACAAAAAAATGAAACGTACCTCTCATCTCTCCTTTCTTCTCTCAACTCAATGAACAGTGTCTGCAACAACCAAAGATTTGGATAGATGTTGGGGGTTATATATAGCCTATGACTATAGGATTGAATAGATAGAATTTAGTATTCGTGTGTTTTCTCTGTATGATATCAAATGGTGGATGGGGGCATAACTTATGTTTTCTTGATTGGAATGGACGGTAATATGGGAAACAGAGGCAGAAAATCATACTTGAAATAAAGAGAGCCTGCAGAAAACCAATCAACTGTGACGAGTCCAAAGCCTTTGATTTCGTTGTGAGAGAGAGGTGCATGGGTTTGATTATGATAGGGTTGTTTGAGTCAAAAGAGGGATGGAGAAGAGGAATCCGTGTGGAGGAGAAGTGGATACGTTAGGGATGAAAATAATATTGTTGTGGGGTCGGAGGGAGAAAGAATTAGTAAAATATATTTTGTGGAGTGAGCAGTAGATCTCCAAATTTGTATAGCTACTGTTCATAGCTATGCAAATATTTGGATATGCATAATTCAGTGTAGAGAAATTTAGGCTCATATTATGTAAATATGATTTTACATATGCAGATGCATAAACCAATGTAAATGCTCTGATGTTCCAGTTTGTATTCAGGATCTTGTATATCCTTCTATTTAATAATGCATTGAAGCCTGTCTTGTTCCAACAAAAAAAAAAAAAAAAAAAAAACCTTTCAGTGACACTACATGTAACAACCCGACTGGCTCATAGGCCAAGCCCAAGACCCATTGTTCTTGAACCCAACCCAGCCTGTTTAAAAAAAAAAAGTCCACAACTACATATTTGGTTTCACAAACATTTCAAATCATCTTATTTTATCTCATCTCAACATTTACACACTATTTAAATACAAATATTTTTCAATTTTAAATTTCAACTTTTTCATCTAATCATTACCTAATCATTACAACTTTCCCAAACTTATGAATAAAACATAAAAATAATTCTTTTTTTTTCAAATTTTACAATAAAAATAATATTAAAAAAAATAGTTTAACCCTCTTTTACTTTTATAATTTTTTATTCAACTCTTCTCACTAACATCTCAAAATTCTATAAAAATCTCTCTTTGAATAAGCAAACTAGTCCTAAAATATGTGATATACTTCTTTTGTGGAAATTTCTCTGGAATATACTTCCAACTAGAGGAAGGTTAAAGAACTTCATACCATCTATGTCTTCCTTTAGTTGTCCTTTATGTAATGAACAAGAAGAAACGCTACTGTATCTTTTTCTGGAATGTCTTATATCAAGAATCCTATGGAGCCAAAGTAAGTGGCCACTAAATCTGTCTTCCTTGGCAATTATTACAAAGCAAGATTGAATATCTTTCATTCTTAATCCAGAGCAAAAGTTGGGACTAAGCTCACAAGAAGTGCACCCTTTTTTGCTGTTTGCAGTTCTGATATTAGATTTCACTTGGAGATTGAGAAATGATATAGTCCATAATCAAACAGTTTTATCTATTAGGAAGGCTATAGATCAGTTGGGCTTCCTCTATCAAGAATATCTATTTGCATGACAAATGAAACTGAAAGAAAAGCAACCACAACTATGGCAAAACCCTCATCTCAACAATGTAAGCATTTCTTTTGATGCGGTAGTTAGGACTACTTCATCTTTCGCCTCTGCAGTAAGTCGTAATTCTGGAGGAAGTGTAATTGAAGTATGGACAGAAGAAATTGGAACAACAAATCTAGTAGTAGCAGAAGCAATTGCGGCAAGACTTGTAGTTAATATGGCTAAACTTTTAAAGTTCCCAGATGTCACAATTGAATGGGATTCTCTACTTGTAATCTCAACAATTCAAGGGTCATCATCAGTTTGGCAAATTTCTACAATCTCTGAAGATATTGCTCTTACCATGCTCTCTCATAAAGGATGGTGTTTTAAAAAAATAGATCGATATCAAAATCGATTTGCACATTCTTTGGCGCAATGGGCCGCAACCAACAATATGATTAGTCGCATACCATTAGCTATCTTACCTTCTAGTATTGTACTTATTGATAGTGGCAAAGACCTCCCTTGTTCTGTAATTTAAACTTCTTATTTATATAGAATAAATATAGATAAAAGTCACTATTGAGAGCATCCATTTTACACACATGATGTGGCATCATTTAGACCACACATCTTCCCAAATGAGTGTTGGGAACAATCAACTAGAAGTAGCCATGCAGTGAGTATAAAGTGTGTACTGTTACAATAACTTCTCTCTAGCATTACTCATTTATATATATGCAAGTTTGATTAGAAAAAAAAAAAAACTAGTCCTAAAATCCCCCCCTCTCTCTCTCTCTCTCTCACTCTCACTCACTCGCAGCGCCCCATTTTCAGAGCAACCCTCTGCCCCGGTCTCTCTCTGTCCTCCCTCCTACGTCTAGCGCCCCGGATCAAACTCCTCCCTCTGCAGCGTCCACCCGCCCCCCCCCCCCCCCTCTTCCGTTTTCGTTCTCGTCGACGCCTCGCCACGTTGTTCCTCTCCGTCCATCTCTCTTTCTCTCTCTCGGTATCCCCCTGTCTGAGAACTTTCAGCGGCCGATTTTTAGCTAACAGGAACTAACTCCCTGATCCTCTGGGTACAGGGCGTTAAACAACACGTCATCCCCTCGACCGCCAACGCAAACAAAATATCTACCTTGCAAATGATTGACTAAGAACCATGAATGTACAGGAAACTTTCCGCTGTTTGTGAAACTCTGGTTTTCATTTTGCATTTTCGAGCTCCCATGATTTGGTTCTGTGACATCAAAATCATCTTCTTCCTCTTCTACACGAAGAGGGGTACAAAACACTCGTGGAAACAAGCTAAACAGGTTATTTTTAGCGAGGCACACCTTCTATTTGATATAAAGCGTTCTGCAATTTGCACGATTAGAAACTTTCGGGTATTTAGATTTTCGAGTAGGCAAGTTGATTTTTAACACTTACCTTCTCTTACACTAATTGATTTTCATTTTTCATTTTACGTTGTAGTTTGAATGTATAGTGGCTTCTCAAGGAGTGGAAGTTTGTTGTCTTTCTGTATGAAGTGTTGGTGGTTATTATAACAGCCAATATTCGGGAATGTCTTACTCATGGGTTCGAGACATTTCAGTCCGGAAGAGGCATTATGGTCTTGCTTGTCTTCTTCATGCAAGGACTTTTCTACCCAACCGTGTGACTGGTCCAATCCAAAATTTCTTGAAACGTAATGACCACCTTCATTCTATAGCTCATTCTGGTCAAGCCATCAAGATGGCAACAGGTACAAGTTCAAGTGCTTGCTTCATTTCGGTGACAATAAACTTGACAAGGAGACTCTGTGTTTGTTGATGATTTTGTTGATTTCCAGAATCACTATGTAGTGGCGCCGTTATCAATGACAACCAAAGCACATCTTCCGTTTCGGATTTCTCCAAGATGATCTTGAGCATGCGTCCACCTAGTGTGGTTCAGCCTAAGGCGGGACTTTGCATGCTGGCTGAAAATGAACGGTTGGATCCTGATTCGTGTAATCATGCAAGTGGTCTTTCAGAAGAGTCATGTGTGGATGTGGATTTCAGATCTGATGATGAGGATGGCGATACCGGAAATGAAGTAAAAGGCATGTTCAAAAAACCCGTGGATTTCACCAAGATTGACATTAACTTGCTTCCAACTGTAATAATAGTTGGGCGCCCAAATGTGGGCAAGTCAGCGCTGTTTAACCGGTCAGCTTCAGTTTTACATGTTTATATCTCTATAAAGTGTGGTAGAAATGTAAATTAGTATCATTTGGATGATTTTGATTTTATATTTATTGTTGATCAATTTTTCTCTCTTTCTTTTTTTTATTTTTTTATTTTTGTGGTGAAATGTTAGTTTAATTCGGAGGAGGGAGGCTCTTGTTTATAATACACCGGATGATCATGTTACTCGGGATATAAGAGAAGGTGTTGCCAAGTTGGGTGATCTGCGATTTAGAGTGTTGGATTCGGCTGGCTTAGAAACAGCATCATCTTTGGGGTCTATTCTTGACCGAACTTCAAGAATGACAGCAAATGTGATAGCAAGGTCTCAGTTTGCAGTATTCCTCATAGACATGAGGTTGTTTTCATGGATGACTTTTTGGAATTATTTTTTGGTTTTTTAGTTTTATTTTATATACTGAAACTCATTTGAATATGAAAACATAATTTGAGTCGGGGGAATGCGAAGATGAATATGAGGAAAAATAATTCAAAGAGATTTATGTTAAAGAAAGAAGATGATTTATATTTTTCTAATTACAATTGGTCAATTGTAATGTGCATATACCTCTCGGTTATTTGCTGTTTATGGGGTCAATATGAATGAATAGTGCAATTTAAACTTTTCGTAGAAATGGGGTTACTTCTGATTGATGGAATTGTTGACATAGATTCCACCCTCCCCCCCCCCCCCCCCCAACGTTGAAAGAAAATTGTATCTGAAGTACATGCTAGTGTGCATAATTTTGTTGTATTTTGGTTTCTTTTGTTTTGATTTAAATTATTTTCGGTCTTTATCTTGTGAATCTGTGATTAGAGCTGGACTTCACCCTTGATGTGGAGGTTGGAAAGTGGCTACGTCGACATGCCTCCGGAATCAAGCTTATAGTAGCAATGATAAGTGCGAATCAGTTTTTGATGGTAGTAGATCTCTTAAGGCGCTGCTGATGAAGCCTATAGGTTAGGATTTGGGGATCCTATTGCTATATCTGCTGAGACTGGACTGGGTATGACAGAACTTTATGAAGTTCTTAAACCTATGCTCGAGGATTATATGCTTCCAGTCTTAAATGGTGAGAAAGCCTCATTTTCAAATAGGATTTGTCATCCAACCTTGAAAATTTTGCTCTTGCCATATCAGTTATATTTTTAACACATTTTACTTGTACAAAAAAAATTAATTTTTTTTTTTTTAGATTCCAACATCCTTAGAATTTGCTTCTAATATACATTCATGACATGAAAAACGTTCATATAGTTTTTTTTTTTGGTATCTTGCCTATAGTTCACAACTTCAATTGATTTTTGACAAAAAAGAGGGAACGGTGAGGTCATCCCATCAATTGTTTGTTTTCTTTTTCCTGTTAAATACCTACTTTGCACTTTTACTACTCCTAGATGGAGCTAATCAAGGCAATGGTGAGGACAATGAGTCTAGTGAAGTTGAGGAAAGTAAGCTGCCATTACAGTTAGCAATTGTAGGACGGCCTAATGTTGGAAAGTCAACCTTGCTGAATACATTGTTAGAAGAAGATCGTGTTTTGGTGGGTCCAGAAGCTGGCTTGACAAGAGATTCAATTAGGGAACATTTTGAATTTCAAGGAAGAACAATATATCTGGTAAACATCGTATTTCCTTGGTGTCCTGTTTTTAATTTGTGAAATTTTTTCAGTGTTGGTGCATCTGGAGGGAGAGAAACGATAGAAGTTTTGAATATCATGAGTGGACAATGGATGAGTTGAAAGCTTTATTATTTAAAACCTTGTTCCTTTGGGCACGAACTAAGGGCCCATGATTTTCTTATTTCGGTAGTAAATCCTAGTTATGTGTTACTCATGTATACGTCCTGTAGAAAGAGATTTTTATACAGATCGTTATGAGTTATACTCATGTATACGTTATGAGTTTTTTCTTTGCTGTTTGTTCTTTAGTTTTGTTTTTCTTGTTCTTTCTGTTTTGACTTATTATTTTGCCCTCTCTTTTTGGTTGAGTTATTGCCACTCTCAATACTCAGAATTAATGGAGTTCCTTCATGCATGGTCATTATTAATGTTCTTTTCACAAGCCATTTGTAAACTTGGCAATCTAAAAGCTCACCTTTCCTTATAGCATTGTCCTAAACCAACTCTTTTTTTCTTTTTATAAGTAAGAGATAAATATTATTGATATGAATGAAGTAGGCGTAGCCCTTGTACATAGGAAGTATACAGAAAGAACCCAAGTACATTCTAAGAGCGATAAATTAAAGACAAGAAATCATAGACATTGTTCCCATTTAGTAAAACAGCAGAAAACCAAAGCATTAAAGTGTGAAAGAAAAAATTCTTCAGCTCCGCCATAGTGCTTTCCTTGTCTTCAAGTTTGACAGCGTTCTTGAAGTTCATACACTGATGGTGACTCCTGATTTATCCTATCTTCTTTAGCTTAAATTGTTCTGGAATTGTTTTCTTTGATGTTTTTCCAGTAAGGTTGTTTTATTATCAAATGTGAGATGTTGAATAGCTGGCTTTCTTGGTCTTGATAATACTTGAACACGGTGTGTTCTATAGAGCCTGGTGACTATAATTGTTATTAGCTATACTTTCTAAATTGAAATTTAATTTCTATGGTTGTTGAAGATTCTTATCTTCAATTTGTGATTATGCTGGTTGACATTGGTGCCTCTTTTGCAGGTTGATACAGCAGGTTGGTTGCAAAGGACAAAACAGGAGAAAGGACCATCATCTTTGAGCATTGTCCAGTCCAGAAAGAGTCTAATGAGGGCTCATGTAGTTGCTTTGGTCCTTGATGCAGATGAGGTGTGTCATTGCATGATGTCGATCTTTCACCTATGACTGTCCTATGATGTTTTAGGTTCCTGTTAAGACACCAAATTGCAGTTTCACCAGAAATTTGATCATTTGTATGGTTCTGGAACTCACATTCCAAAATGTGGTATGCTAGTTTGAGAACCCAAATAAAGTGATTCTATCATTATTTTCATTTAGTTTTCATTAAACTTACATGAAAAATAAAAATTATAAGTCTGATAAATATCCAGATGATCTTTCCATTTTTGAAAAGGAATCAAAGGCAAAGGCCAAGCAGATCAACACTTGACATATACTTTGTTATTTTAGTTCTGTGCTTTTGAATGCTTAGTTCCTCTTTGACAGATTTGCTTAGCTACTTAGAAAATAAGTTCATTTTAAAGATATTTCATTAATAAGTTATTAGCGGTGACGGTTGCTCCTCTTGGAAGTGGCTCATTATGCTCCAACTGAATTATTTTTGTTAACTTCTCCCATCATAAAAACATTGCAGAGTATGGGGCGTGCTGTATTTAGTTGCTGATTTCTGAACCACAATGATCTGTGAATCAGAAAACGTAATGCTATAATTCATGATGTTGTATCTTGCTAAGGGTGTCCCACCAAGTGGGATTACAACTTGCTAGCCCAGTGATGGCTTTTGATTACAGAATGACTATTTTAATGACATGAATATACCAGAAGCATATCTGAGTTCTTCTTGGGTTTTCTATCACTTGGGGGACATTTCTTTGCTATATCTCAAACATATTTTGCTTATTTTTGATACAATCAATGATCAGATTGTAAAAGCTAGACGAAGTATGAAGCATGATGAAGTGGTTATAGCAAGAAGAGCAGTGGAAGAAGGGCGTGGTTTGGTCGTGATCGTGAACAAGATGGATCTTCTAAGCGGGAAACAAAATAAGAATTTATATGCAAAGGTTATGGAAGCTGTCCCTCTAGAAATCCAGACAAACATACCCCAGGTTGGCCGGTTTATGATAAAGCTACATAACTTATTTCTCTAGGTGCCTGGTATTATATCTAGGGAAGTACTAGTTCACAAACGTAAACTCACTAATTGATGTGACTTGTTAGGGTACATGAGATTGTAAAGTTCTTTTCCTATAAAATAGATCTAATGTGCCAAGCAACCCACATCAATTTGTAAGTTTAATTTTGTGAAATCCCTTTGTGAAACAAATATTTCTCTTTCATCTATGTATGTCTTCTACTTGTATATGTTTGGATGGCGGCGCAGAGTAGCTCTGACTGCTGTAGTTATATTGATTGTCTTTTTGTATTCCATCTCCCTAATCAGAGCTATTCAGGTATACTATCCATGTACTTGGGTTGTGCCTCTCTGCTCTCTTACTAAAAGATAGACTTGTTTAGAAAAAAATGTGTGTATGTTCAGCAGCCCATTATTGACCTGTTATGATTGCAATCCATTCGGTTTCATTCTAAAGTAACTTTCAAATATCTAAGTGTGAATTAGCTACGTGTAAATATCATTCAGTTGTGGGAAATGGAGGAAAATGTCTGGTTTGGATAACATCCTTTACGGACTTAAACAGTGTGCGGGAGCTTGATTTAAGATTTACTGCAGTGCTAATTAGCATCATGCCACTCTAGGGCTTCCACCCTGGTTTTTTGGTGGTCCATCCAATGTCAACTGCTTCCGCAGCCTTCATATTTTAATTCAATTCTTAAATGCACTACAAATAAGTTCTCGGACACCTGATGCCAAAAAATAAAAGTAAAATAGGACACATGGTAAGTGCTAGCTAGATATTGGACGATGAACTTCTGTTCTCTTGGTATCATTATACAGAAACATAAATGTCCATTCTCTCTGTGCATGCGTGTCAGTGTGCGTTTTCTACTATTTTTTCTTTTGCAGGATATATATTGACCATGGGCTCCAAATGACAATGAATTCTGTAATTTAGCTGTGGCACCACTTTGTCAGCAGGTTACAGGAATACCCGTTGTGTTCATTTCAGCATTGGAGGGAAGGGGCCGGATAGCTGTCATACGCCAGGTTATTGATACATATGAAAAATGGTGTCTAAGATTGTCTACAGCTCGTCTCAATCGTTGGTTGCGCAAGGTAAGTAAAAAAGGCCTTTTTTTTATTTTTTACTTTTAGTCCTGAAGAGAAATTCTATTTGCAAATTTTAAGGAAAATTTGAGGACTGTACGTAGCATTGCTCTAGTCTGAAAGCCTGCATACTCTTTTAAGGAAAATTATAGACATACAATCATTTTTACAACCTTTTATACAACTATATTTTAAATTAGGGGCATTTTTATAAATTAACTTATAAAAAGTAACATCACTTTACATAAATACCCTCATTTTTAAAACATGGTTGTATAAAAAGTTGTAAAAAGATTGTACATATATCATTACTCAACTTTTAATATGGGCCAAGATCCTTTGGGTCAATTGACAATACTTTGATTTCTCATTAAGAGAATCAAGAATCGAATCCCCCCTCTCCATGTAAAAAAAAAAACTTTTAATATGGAAGAAATATCTCTCTCTCTCTCTTGTTTGAGCAGGTTATGAGCAGGCATTCTTGGAAAGATCAGGCTGCACAGCCCAAGATCAAATACTTCACCCAGGTGAAGGCCCGACCACCCACTTTTGTTACCTTTGTGAGTGGGAAGAAACAACTCTTGGATACAGACCTCAGGTTCCTAACAAAATCATTGAAGGAAGACTTTGATTTGGGTGGAATTCCCATCCGGATCATGCAGCGGTCTGTTTCAAGAAAAGATACAGGTAGTGCTAGCAAGAGCGGTCAGTCCTCTGGCAGATCGTCTTGAAAGATATGGTCTGGCAAGAGAGTTGTCTCTTCTTAAGTGCAATTTTAATTTGCATTGGGCACGAGTTAGTTTGATCCCCCATTTTAATCTATCCGCTTGATTACAATTTCTTTGCGCAAATTTGGCTTGTACGGGTGAAAATATTGCAATTTCATTTGTTCAAGCGGCGTGTTTCTGTTTTTTTTTTTTTAACTCAAAATACAGAACTGGATTGCCTTGAATCAGTATGAATTTCTTATTGCTACCGAAAACCATCATAATGGATGTTCAAATACATGGTCTAGGGGTGAGCTCCGACTCGGATTTGTGTAGGCTTTGATCCGACTTCGACTTGTTGGAATTGGATTTGAGCTTTTTTCGGAATTTTTATTATTATTCATATTTAATCCATTTGAAAAAAAAATTGTGGGTTTTTAAATTTTAGTTTTTTCAAAAATTAAAAATTAAAAACTAAAACTAAATCATTGATTTACTTCTATACTAATATCTAACTTATTTTTATATTAGACTTATACAATAATGTTTAATTACATGTTATCATACTATGGTACTATTAAATATTATTTCTAGTGTCTAATTACATGTTATTATACTCTAGTATTGTGTTATTAATTTTTTATATTAGACTTATTTCTATGCAAATGTTTAACATTTTTCGATACTAAACTTATATTATATTGTCTAATTACATGTTATTATACTATAATATTACATATTATTATATTATACTAGTGTCTGATTTATTTATAACTTATTTTTACACTAGATTTATTTCTAATATCTAACTACATGTTATTATACTTTAGTATAAACATATTATTTTATAATAATTAGTCCATATTAGTATATTATTGAATTTAACTATCAAAGTTATAGTTATATAACTATATATCTATACTAGTATATGTAACAAATATATAAATAAATACATATTTATATAACATATGTACAATATCGAAATCTGAGTTAGATTTGGAGGGCAAAGTCGGAGTCAGTCCAACGACACCTCCACTCCGACTCTGACTGAAAAATTAAAAAACAAATTTGACCCCGACTCCATTTTATCAGAGTCAGAACTGAGTCAGTTCTCTTAGTCCTAACATGGTCTTTCCTTAAAGTAAATGGTGTTGTGCACTTGCAAAAAACAAAAGAGAGAAGGTAATGTTGTTGAGGAGGATTTTGATTATTGACAAATGACGCGTGAAACTATGTTCATAGACCATTGACAATGCTTGGTCTAGCGGGCAAACTAACTAATGGATCAATGCAAACTCAATAATCAGATAACGCAAAAGGAAACAAAAATAACAAACTAGATCCAGATGACAGCCAACGTGAAGATAAGTATCAAGGAGAAAATCTAGGAGACAATAACTCTTGTATACTTTCAGATAACTATTGTACACTTTCAGTTAAACTTTCATAACATATTCACTAGCACCAACACTTCTATAAATAATAGACGTTGATCCTCATTTGAATTATTGAGGAAAACTTTTTTTATATAATCTGTCTTTCATATTTCTTTATGGTAACAAGAGCCACAAAAACATACGTCGTATATCCATGGCCTCCACTCTTTCTTCCTCTAGTAATTCCTCCACCTCCGCGGCCAATTCTCTCTTTCCCACCCAACTTCATCACTATTAAATTATCTTGTAACAATTATCTTCTATGGTGGGCTCAACTAATCCTGTACCTCTATGGTCAAGATCTTTTTGGCTACCTTGATGGCTCCCTTCCTTGCCCACTTGTCACTATCCCTTCCTCCCCCACCTCCTCCATCCACATCCCAAATACCAAATACTCTCACTGGTCACAACAGGATCAGATTATACTAAGTGTCATTCTATCCTTTCTCACTGAATCCCTACTCACCCAAGTCGTTGGACTCACCAACTCTAGAGATGTCTGGCTCACATTAGAAAAAATGTTCTCTTCCACTTCCTCTGCACGTATTCTCAGTACTCGATTCCAAATCTTTACTCTCAAGAAAGGGTCTCTATTTATCTCAGATTATTTCACCAAAGTCAAACATCTCTATGATATTTTATCTGCCATAAGCCACCCTTTCAGCACTTCTGAAATTACATCCTATCTCCTAGTTGGTCTTCCCTCATCCTATGACTCCTTAGTCACCTCTGTCACTACTCGATTAGATCCCATGCCCCTTGATGACTTATATGGCCATCTTCTCAATCATGAAACTCGCCTTGATAAGCAAAACACTTCCTCTGAATTCAGTCTACCCCCAGCTCACTTTGTAACTTCTTCAATTGGATGTGGCCATTGAGGTTCTCCATCAACCAATCATGGTACATCTCAGTTTGACAATCGCTCCAGAGGCAGGGGCATGGCTCCAGTACTTACTCAGCCCAACAAAATTCCTTTTCTTGCAAACCCCAGTGTTAAATATGCTAAAAACAGGCCATACAGCTGCAACATGTTGGCACAAGTTTGACCAACAATTCCAAGCCTCACCATCTGCTCAAGCATATGTAGCACATCCTCAAACACCTCCCACTTCCTAGATAGCACCACAATATGACCAAAATTGGTATCCTGATACTGGTGCCACCACCTACATTACTTCCAATCTCAACAACCTTACCCTCAATGTTGACCAATACGCAGGTCCTAATCAAGTCCAAATTGGAAATGGACAAGGTTTGTGTATGCTCCACACTGGTTCCTCCCCCTTTACTCATCTACAAAATCATTTTTTCTCAATAATATCTTACATGCTCCTAAAATAAAAAAGAATTTATTTTCTGTTTATCAATTCACAAAAGATAACAATGTCTACTTTGAGTTTCATCCTTCCTTTTTTTTTTTTTTGGGTTAAGGATCCATCCTCGAGCGCTATCCTTCTCCAAGGTTTGAGTAACAATGGACTCCATCCTCTACACACTTTATCACCTTCCTCCACCAACCCAATTTCATACATTGGTAAAAGAGTCTTGGTTCCACAGTGGCATGCTCGCCTTGGGCACCTTGCCTTACACACAGTTTAAGCCATTATTTCTAAACATCCTCTTGCAGTCACCAAAAATAAAACTTTCTCAGTTTTTCATGCGTGTCAACTAGGGAAAAGTCATAAATTACCTTTCCATTTGTCTACTTCTATTTCGTCTAGTCCATTTGAGCTAGTATTCATTGATGTATGGGGTCCTGCACTCACAAAATCTGTTAATGGAAATAAATATTACTTAAGCATTATTGATGATTTTTCTAAATTCATATGGTTGTTTCCTATTGATTCCAAAGCACAAGTTGCACGTACCTTCATCAATTTCCAAACCAAAGTTGAGAGATACTTCCAATGCAAACCAAAGAGTGCCCAATTGGACTATGGAGGAGAATTTCAGGCCTTACGATTTCACTTTCTCACCTCTGGTATCACTCACTGTATATCATGCCCTTATACCCACGAGCAAAATGGCTCTGTTGAGCGTCGCAATTGACACATTATCGAGACCGGCCTCACTCTCATGGCCACTACTTATGTTCCACACCAGTATTGGGATGATGCCTTCACTACAACCACCCTATCTCATCAATCACATTCCTTTCCTAGTTACATATCAAAAATCCCCTCTCGAGCTTTTATTCAAACAGGTCCTGGACTACAAATTCTTGCGCACCTTTGGGTGTGCTTGTTGGCTCTACCTCCGCCCTTATCACTCTCATAAAATGGATTACAGATCTGACATTTGTGTTTTTCTTGGTTACAGCTCAAATCATAGGGGCTATCGCTACCTACAGCTCTCCTCCGGTCGCATCTACATCTCACGTAACGTGATCTTTGATGAATCATGATTCCCGTTTAACCTCTCCATCTTCTCGTCAGATACAACCTCCCCCCTCACCATGTTACCATCCTCTCTATGTCTTCCCCACCCTACCGCTACCTCACTCAGAGACCTTCAGTCCCCAGCCAAATCTCCATCTCCATCATCTGTTGAGCCTCTTCTAAATCCCAACCAACAATCAAGGCCTGAGCCCATATCCACACCTCTCAACCCACACCCAATGGTAACCCGAGCCAAAAATCACATACACAAGCACAAACACCTACCTCCTGATATGATTCCTACTCCACGGCCCTCTTAACTTCCACTGAGGCCTAATAAACTGAACCTACATCTTTTTCCATTGCATCTACAAGCTCAACCTGGAGAAATGCAATGACAGAAGAATTTCAGGCACTACTTGACAATGGTACATGCGTCTTAGTTCTTCCCAAGCCCAACATGAACCTAATGGGCTGCAAGTGGGTCTATCGCATCAAGAAACGAGCAGATGGTTCCATCGAACGCTACAAAGCCCACTTGCCGCAAAGGGTTTTCATCAGTTACTAGGCATTGATTATGAAGACACTTTTAGCCCAGTGGTAAAACCAACAACTATTCGAACAATGCTTTCTTTTGTAGTCTCTCAAAATTAGCCCATCAAGCAACTTGATGTTAAGAACGCAATTTTACATGGCAAACTACAAAAGGATGTTTACATGACTCAACTTCCTGGCTATTCCGACACATCTTGCTCCAATTATGTTTGTCATCTTCAGAAGTCTCTCTATGGGCTTAAACAGGCTCCACGAGCCTGGTTCTCAAGACTCAGCACTAAACTTTTAGAAATGGGCTTCACTGACTCAGAGGCTAACATTTCACTATTTATATTTAAGTCACAAAATAAAGTCATTTTCTTACTCATTTATGTTGATAACATCATCATCACTGGGCCTCACATCTCCTTTCTTCAATTTATTATTTTCAATCTTCAAGAAGATTTTGCACTCAAGGATCTTGGGCCACTCCATTATTTTCTAGGCATTGAGGCCTTACCTAATGCATGCGGCCTTTTTCTTTCCCAACAAAAGTACATCTGTGATTTACTGAAGAAAACGAATATGCTCCATGAAAAGCCAGTCAACTCTCCCATGTCGACAGCGGTTAACTTGTCATTCTTCAAAGGAGACCCCTTCAGTGATCCAACCCTCTACCGCAATATAGTTGGCTCATTACAGTGTTTATCATTCACCAAACCAGATTTAGCCTTTGCTGTGAGCAAAGTATGCCAATACATGAACCGCCCAACTACAGAACACTGGACTATAGTGAAGAGGATTTTCTATTACCTTCAGCAAACCATCCACCATGGCATCCTCATCTGCCGCAACTCCTCCACTGATATACATGCAATTTCAGACGCAGACTGGGCAGGCTGCCCCGATGAGCTAAGATTAGTCAGTGGGTACTGTGTATACCTCGACTCTAACCTGATATCATGGAGCCCACGCAAGTAGCCCATGGTATCCCGTTCTAGCACAAAAGTAGAATATCGTGCAGTTGCAAATACAGATGTTGAGGTTATTTGGCTTAGATCTCCTCACCGAACTTGGGATCTCAGTCACTAACAAGCTAGTACTCTAGTGTGATAACGTTGGTGCCACATACCTGACGGTCAACCCCCTCTATCATGCCCATACAAAGCATACAAAACTTGACATTCACTTTGTTCGAGACCAAGTTGCACAACGCCTACTACATGTTCGATTTATTTCTAGTAAAGATCAAGTTGCTGACTCCTTCACCAAAGCTCTTTCCACTGCAAGATTCTACTTCCTACGTGACAATCTCAATGTCCATGAGCTCCCATTGCGATTGAGGGGGCGTGATGGATCAACACAAACTCAACAATCATACAAAGCAAAAGCAAACAAAAATAACAAACCACATCCAGATGACAGCCAACGTGAAGATAAGGTTCAAGGAGAAAATCTAGTAGACAATAACTCTTGTACACTTTCAGATAGACTTCTGTAACAGATTCACATGTACCAACACTTTTATAAATAATAGATGTTGATCTTCATTTAAATTATTAAGGAAAACATTCTTATACAATCTCTTTTTCATACTTCTTTACTAACAACCATCCAAACTTCATGATCCTCTCTAACATTGCCTTCCCCTGTTGGAAAAAAGAAAAGGAAAGAAATTCTCCAAGGAGTCAAAATCACTTTGTTCGGAGACAGTCCTATTGAGTAAAACTTCTTAGCATGTCGTACCCGAAGAAGGGTGATATCTTGATCTTCCCCTCTATGATGGGAGGAGGGGAAATATCATGGAGCAGTAATTGAGGAAATTAAGAAGACCTGTAGCTTTTGCGACGTTGTGCTTGATTGTCATGTAGCACTAATTAAGCCCCATTTGGATAGTAGAAGAGTTTCATCTCATCATTATAACTTTTTTAATTCTCACACAAAATATAATAAACAATTCAACTTTTTCAAATTCTAAAATAATAATAATATTAAAATATAATATTTTAACAATATTTTATTCAATTTTCAACTTTCATATTATGAACTCATCTCATCTCAACTCATTATCCAAACGACACTTAAGATAATGATTATATGAAAAAGTTAAACATTTGAAATTGAAAATATTTTATATTTGAGTGATATTTGAGAATTAAATAATTAAAAATATTTGTGTTGCCAAAGTAATCCTAAGTAAATCGGAACCCACTAAAGGAAGCAAGAGGAGCAGGCCCCAAAATATTTCATACTGCTTGCAGATCATGCTAGTCTTTTCGCTATTTGTAGCTATCTAGCCCCTTATTCTTGTTGGAAATGTCATTTGGTTGAAGTTAATTAGGCCAATGCTGCTTGGTGCTTCTTCTTGCTCTACTTCAGAAATGGTTTCTCGCATGTCGGTTGCTGCTGCTTACTTTCTACTTGCTATTGATGTGCTTGCTTGTTATTTACAGTTTGTACGGATTAAGGTCTTTCCAAATTCTTGCCCAAACTTGTGAACTTCAAGTGGGAGAGAGGCACACATAAAAAGTGAGTTCTACAATATTTATTATCTCCCTCCCCTTGAAGTCCTTGAGTTCAGACAAGAATTAGAAGGAATTTTTTTCTTGTTTGCATCTATCAATTCCCATGTTCTTTTGCTGCTGGTATATTTGGCTTATGTATCCTTGGTTTTTGTTAGTGGTCTAGTTTTTTCCTTGGCTTTATGGCACTCTAGATTATCTCTGGCTGCTGAAGAATAGAGTAGGTGGTTTACATGTTTCAGTAATTTTTTGTCTAGCCTGTGTTGGAATCTGGGATGTAGAGATCGTTGGGTGCCATGGTTATACTGGCTTACTTTTATATGGTTTTCTTTTTTTTTTTGTGTGTGTGTCCTGATTATATTTCTCCAAGGCTTGCTCTAGGAATCTTTCGGGCAAAATATGGGGAGGGATGCTTAATTCCCTATGTACTTTTGTACAGTTTTTTGTATGAATTGATATATTTAACGAAAATAAGGAAAAAATAAATTTGCTGAAATGGCCCCTTGTAAGGTAAGGGAACCACTAGAAACAGAGGATGATGACTCCTCACCAATGGCTTCCAATGAAGATGGGCTTCTTCCAACTACTTTTCTTGGTGATAATGGTTACAAAGGGGCCAGTCACGGAATCCTGGTGATCATAACGCGCATTGTACAAGTAGCATATAAATACCCCGGTCACTTATTATATATATGATTTATTATGTTATTAAAAAAAATTAAAATGTGAATCTTTTTTATAATGATAGATATGATAGATTTTTCTAATAACGAATCGTTTGGTGTATCAATAAATAAATTTATAAATAGATTTTTCTCCCTTTATAATGATATTATATAAACACATTTATCAAAAAAGAAAAAAAAATTCATTAGCACCATTAGATGTACTCCATTAAGTGAATTGGCGTTTAACATTATAGAGCCGCTTCTAAGCGATCGAGCTAATTTTTAGCTAATAACGACCTTCCACTAACATCATGCCACCTCAGAAATTACACCCAAATCACCATACACTTGTTCACGTGTGATAGAAAAAGGCAAAGAGAAAAAAAGATAGGAACTAAGGAGAAGCTTCACGTTTCAATTCACATCGACTGTTGTTTCACGCCGACTGGACTTCCACCTCCACCAGTCCACTACGACCATGCCGACGCCAAGTGTTGCCCACCATCTCAGTCGTTCACTCACCCAAGCCAATTTCACCCCACAAGTCCATTGTCCATGGCTTCTTTTAGAACTGTTTCTTATGTTTTGATAAACACCCAATCCACCCAGATAATTAAAGTGAGATGTGATTGTGATTTGCTAAAATCATGTTCTTATTAGTCTGAATTCAGTTGATTTACACCATTTGGGATCTTGAGAAAACTGGTTTTTAGAATCCAAGTGGTGAGGGATGAGAGAGAGATGTCAAAGGCAAAAACTGATTTACCCAAAACAGATTTACATTAGTTGGGCAAACAAACCCAGATGCAAAGATACAGAAAATGACAAAAAAATCTCAACATTTTTGAACAAACCCAAATGCAAAAATCTTGAAACAAACCTAGGCAAAATCTCAATTATACACCGCACGCCATACGTCAAGCATCTCTCTCTGTCCCTCTCTCGCTTTTCTTTGCAACTTTGTCACTTAGATAAGTTTTCCCACAGATTTTCTTAGAGTCCAATCACTCTTGCTGCAAAGCTTTTAGATCTGCTTCATGACTCAACTGCATGTTGCTTGCTTCGCTTTTCTATCTGCTCCACTCTTTCGTGAAAAAAATCCAGTTCCCCTCTTTTAGCTATAATTCCTTGACTGTTAATGAGGAGGGCAAATGAGTTGGTCATTTTGGAACTAAAAGGTGAATTGGAGGTGGAATGAGACTAAATCGGAAAACCCCACTTGAGATTTAGCCTGAAAATAAATTCCATTGTATTTCTAGGAACAAAAATGGCAGAGAAACTTGGTCCATTAATTCTGGATGGAGTTCATCACGCTACAGGGCTACAACAAAATGTGGATGCGTTGGTGGTGTCACTCTTGACCACCGGTTCTTCATCTACAACTACAAGTTGAAAATCAAGGAAGGGGCGTATGGATAGGGAATCAATGGCTACTGGGCGTGGCTTAATAACCCATTTGCAGAATCACTAGGAGAACAAAAATGCGGAAATTGTAATCTCGTTTGAGAAAAGTTGTGGGTGGGCAACGAAACTTGGTGGGTGGGATGACAGTCTGGCTGTGGTGACAATGAAGTTGGTTTCATGCAGCATTGTTTAGGGGAAGGGGCTGTGATGGAGAGGGGGGTTGTGTCTCTTTTGTCGTTGGATTGATAATCCCATGTAGTGCTGGTTCACACTAATTGTGGTGGAAAGCCAAAGTGTCTAAAAAACTATTGACAGGCTATTATATGAGGATCTTCAGCCGGACCGGCTTTAAGGAATTCTCTTGATATTAATTTATAATAATTTTCGCTTATGGGGCAGTTTTAATAAATAAGTAGCCTATATAGTGGCTTGATCCATTAATTAATCAATATTGTCTAAAATTCTAGCTCAGGTCGAGTCTAGGCTAATGCACATTTAAGTAGTTGTTTGACTTTTCCTTCTTGATAATTTCCTATCCCCATATTTTCATCAAAAGTTCAAAAACAAAAAGAGAAATATTATTAAAAGTAGTCTTTTAACCATCATGCATCATTTTATTACTGGCATGACCAAGTTATTTATGAATAAATAACAAAAATAATAATGATTTAATATCATATTAAATAGCCATGTGGAAGTGTGCACGTGGGTTAACTGTGGGCCGGCAGGGAGAGGAATCAGGATCGATCGGCAGGCTTTAAAAGGGAATAAGACGCTAGCAGCTGTAATATATTACAATCAGAAATGATATTAGAAATAGAGTTTGCGTAATTATTTTTTAAAAAAATGAATATATATGAAAGAAATATAAAAAAAATAATTTTTTAATAATAGATTGATCTACTCTTTCTTAAAAGTAATGCACAGTGGTTGCACCATCCTTTACTATATGTAATATCTAGCATTAATTATGATCTATTACTATATATACGAATGAAGGAGATCGATCAAATCAAAGGGTGTAATCTGGTAACTCATGTGCGTTAATCTAACAATATGCATGCATGCATGCATGACTCTGTAACCTAATTGATTAAAGTTAGGCGCTACGTACTGAACGTATATATATGGTGATCACAGGCCAGTAAGTACAATGACAAACAACATTGATTAGCTGGAGCTATATAGCGGCCAAGACATAAATTATCATGGTATATTAATATTCCTCGTGGTCTTTCAGTTCAAAAAATAAAAATAAAAATAAAAATAAAAATAAAAATAAAATAAAATAAAAAGATGACGTGGAGTACTGCTGATCAATATATACAAAAGCGCTGCACGCGGACATGCAAGATCGCTGAGCAAGTTTGGAATTGAAGAAAAAAGACCAATTAGAATGATCTGAAGAATCTACAATCTACCCCTGCAAAAGAAAAATTAAAGAAAAAGAAAGTAATATTATGAATATTAATCTTTAATTGAATAATGCTACTGGATCATTCCTCATCATGATCCTATATATATATATATATATATATATTCCAAGCAAAGATGTACGTACCTAGGCATATTCTAGCGATCGATCCAGTTAAGCACAACTTTTCGGAATGTGATTACGATTTAAATCTGCTGAGGAATAGAAAGTGACCGATAAGTATTAGGTCATGATAAAAGCACAGTGCATATATATATAGTGCACGCACTGGCGTTGCATGGACCTCTCTATATATAACAAACCCACAAAAAGCAGCATATATTCTACACACGTACCCATGCAGTACGCCCACAAACCCAAAAAGTGTATATTGCATATATTATATGTATGCGGGATCTGATCCGATCGGCCTTGACTTAATTTGCACTAATAATTATCACAAACTCCTAAACGTCGCTACTATTAATCGTAAATGTTTGGAGTTGGCCGGTCAGACACCCGCGCTGATCATGACCCACACAACTCGAGAAAATTGCACCCAAAAAAAAAAAAAAAAACAAAAAAAAATCATAAGACACCACGCACAGTCAAGCACGTTGCGGAGAGAGTTTTCGAGACATGATCATGTGAGACCCTTGTTTGAGCAAAAGTAGCGATATTACTTCTGCGAGACAATTCGCAAGACGTTGGCCGCTCAAGACTGGTGCGGAACGTACGTACAGTTCACAAGACATGTGCTAGACCTTTTGGCTCGAGTTAATTAATCAGGTGCTTGATTTAGAACACCAATTTATAAGTGGATTCCAAGTATTTTATTAAACTTAATTTGAGACCTACTCAAAACCAAATATGCATGAGATATTTAATTAATTAATTAGAGGTCATCGCTCGTGATCAAGTACTACTAGGATATTGTTAAAAATTTCAAGTTGTAGATGTTAACCATTTGATTTGAGGAAATTAGGATGAAGGTTGACATTTTTTATGACTTTAATGCTAAACTGATCAATGACATCGTAAAGTGTCATTTCAATTACGTGATCAGATCAGATCTAGATTCTAAGTAAAGAATTGATCTATAAAGAGTTAAATTAATTTTTCCCTTAGAAAATTCAGACCATATATTAATATATGTTACAACCATAGGATCGGAGAAATATTTAGCAATTAAGGACCTAATACTGTTAGAATAGAAAACTTAGTTCATGTATTATTTCTTCAAAGCTGCCATGAACGTATAATATACGTTGACCTTGCCACAATCTATGAAGAATAATCCAGTACTTTGAAAACTATGAATTAGCTAGAAAATATAATTGATAGCTAACGCCCACACCGATATGGACCGAGTACTTATGATGAGATGAATGATGAGGAGCTTGCTAAAACGATTTAGTAAGTTTTCAGGCTAAAATATGGCGCGCAGTGAATTATAGAGAAAAAATAAATTTCTGAAAAGGTCAAATGATAGCTAGCTCTATATATCAACATAACGAAGTTATAGAAAAATCTAGAGGAGATCAGGATAATAGTTAAAACTCATAGAATTCAATTCACGAACGAGTATTATATATATATATATATATATATATATATGATTTTGGATATGTTACAGTTGAATGTCTAATCAACAAGAAGTCCAAAATGAGGGCAATAAATGTCATCTTGATTGATAATGAATCAAAGTTAAGTGGGTCTGGTGATCTTTCCTCGTCAAATGAGAATGAAAATTTTATGACCTTTACCGTTTCGGCAGGGATCACGGGTGAGTGTGGTTGTGATATTCATGATATGTTTGAATTTAAAGATTTTTCACAAGATGAAAGATTATATTTGTTTGGTCTATATTATATGATCATTAATATATAAGCTTTTTAAGAAATATTCGGAGTCGAAAGAAATCAATAAGCTGGTCATCTTTTCCTAATTAGAAGCATTGATACGTACATGTAAGGATGAGATTGTGACATTGAGAATTCGTTTGGAGGCTAATGAAAGCTAGCTGAACAACTTAAGGATATATAGAGTGATCCTTAGAAGAGAAGATCAAGACCCTAGAGAGTGATATTTTAGAGAAATCTAGTTCACTACCCATGCAAAATTTGTTTCTGAAAAATGTGATCACATGCATGTTATAAAGCTTAGAAAAATTCGGCAATAATATTAAGATACGTTTAAATTAATACTTTGAGATAGGATCTTACATGCATGCATACATACATGCATGCGTACATATTTACATGTATACATATATACATGCATGTATATATATATATATATATATATATATATATATATTTATTTTACCTCTCTCAAGCACTAGCTAGCTAGCTCCCATTGCAAATTAAAAACTGTATTTGTTTCTTCCTGATCTTCTAAAGACAAGGAGAAGGATCGAATACCAGGAGTAGGCCAGTAGTACTTTACAAAAACTAATTGTTTTCTAGTGAAAACAGAATTAATATAGCTCTACGTACGTAGAATTAGTTGCAGTTGCTGGTTCCGCCCTAACGAGGCGTTCTCATAAGGGCATGCAGTTTGTTTTGTGTCTTTACTCATTATAGGTCATTCCTCATCCTAAAGTCTATATTCCTAGACTGAGGAATAACCTACTATGAAAAAAAAGTCTATATTAATCGTAGCAAATATGCAGGCCGCATCTAGCGATCGAGTTAAGCAATATACCCTTTTGGAATGTCAATACGATTTAAATCTGCTGGGAATAAAAAGTGGCCAACAAGCATTAGGTCATAAAAGCACGGTGCATAGTGCACACGCTGGCGTTGCCTGGACCTCTCTATAACAAACCCATAAAAGCAACACTCGATGTGACGCACACACGCCCAAATGTATGAATATTCTGGGTTGCAGTAATAATTATCATTTATCACAAACAGCCTAAATACTACTAATAATTCACAGCTATATATGCTGTTAGTTGGTTTCTAATTGTTTATATTTAGTTGGTTACGGTGCATGCAATTAATAGATCCTAATGCATGCGCAGCAGTACTGAAATTAATGGAATTCATGAAGAATATTGGAGTGGCTGATCATCTAGATCTGATCAGATACTTCATAGCAGATTTGATCATTCTGAAACTGCATGATTCATACATGAGGTGTTTCACTATTATATATATCTAAAACCCCAAGAACAAAGACAAAATTCGTTTCTTTTTTGGTGGGGAGTTGGGTCGTCCCCTCACCTACCAAATAAGCAAAATAGGACAATTTTCCTGTCTCCATTCAGGCCTGTCATCATTCCTAGGGTTTAACAGTGAACGTACAATTGAGATATATCGTGTGTTTGTGAGCGAGGAAGAAAGAACCTGGAAGGCTAAATCTTTTAAATGAGCATCTGGAAGACAAACTCGCTATTAGGTGATCATAATATGCTTTTCTACTCTATTATTGTTAATCATGTAATTAGCTTCTACGTACAGGATTAAGCAAGACAGACCTCGTTTAATTTGAGTTAGCCAATATGTAATTAGTATCTTTCTAGTCGAAAGGAGGCTGAAACAAAAGAACGCTGCAAGAAAAACTTGAAAGGCAAAAAAGAAGTTGTACTTCTATGATAAATACTTCTAATATTTATCAATGTAGTTCAAATCTGAAAGCTAATAACTAACAACATGATTAAAACTTAGAAAAATCACCCAAATTAACATAAAGTTTATAAAGCATATATATATATATATATATATATATATATTAGTTTCTATGTGCACTTCATTCGACTAGCTACTTGAAGAGATTGGTGTACTCTCGGTTTGCCTCTGGAATTGGATTCCAGTCCCACAATATTCTGTCGGAGAAGGCAGTTGGAAGCACGTTCGGTAGTGTGTTGAGGGCCAATGGCTGTGAATGTGGTGGGAAGTTAGAGATCAATTGGCTGGGGTGATGGTGACCATTGTAATAGTGTTGTTGCTGACTGATACTTGAAGCCGCTTGTTGGTAATTTACTAGTCTATGGAGATCATCCACCGCACTGGATGAGACAGAAGGCAAGCTGCCTGTGAAGAGGGTGGCACAAGTGGAATTAACTAAAGGGGAAGATTGCTTTGTATGGTGCAAGAGCGCCATCCCTTCCTCTTCCATTGGAGCTGGTAGCCCGAGAGTGGTGCTGCTGGCAGCTGCAGGTCGGTATGCATTTGGCTTTGAAAGCCCAAGAGCTGTCGTTATATCTGAAGTACTGCTTCCGTCTGTTTCATTAATCTTTTCCACCTCACTCGGCTCATGTGACTGTCCTCCAAAAGCTTGAAAGTTTTCCATGGAATTTTGAACTGTGTCATATTGCTGCCTTCGACTCGTATGAGTCACCCTAGATGAGGATGCCCTTGATGGAAGGGAACGAGGGAGAGAGGGGTGGTCTTCAACTCCAGCTCTCTTGTACACACGGCAGAGTGATATTTCTGCCTGAAAAAAAAAAGGTGGAAGCAAGCTGGGAGGAGGAATTGGCGATGACTGACAGTAGTAGTACAATTTCATTGGAAAATAAGGGACTTTATGAAAGTTTTCCGACATTAATGGGTATGATCAACTGCGCCCAGTTATGAGAAATATCCAATATATATTGGCCGGTGTTCCTTGTTGGTTACTGAATTTAAAGTTCATGCATTTTCTGCGCTTTAAATTTGAGTGATAAAGATGAATAAAGCCATTAAAATAATAGAAAAACTTGAGAACTGAGATTTCCAGCTAGGAGTCCTGGCATGCAATATCTCATCTTTCTCGTTTTATTTTTCCTGCACATGCATACTTGCAGGGTCATGCTATAGACCCACGTCTTGGAACTGAACCTTTGAAAAATTCAGCCAGCTTGCAAGAAATCCATAAGAAAATAAGAGACCATGCTATATATAATTCAAGATCTATTAAGTGATAATCTATATATATATATACATATATATATGAACTAGGGTTAGGGGAGGAGTAAATAATAGAATTGGGCTTTAAGGCTCTACTTTTTTCATTTCATAAAAGCTTGTGATATGGACTATGCATGGTAGGGATTGCTAGTGAAGATGATCATCCCCAGCAAGATCAACCAAATTAAAAGGGCTGGCTCTCTCTTATAATTAAAGCTCTATGGGAGTCTATTCCTTTTCTGCTTTTGTTTTTCTCGTAGTTTCTAATTAATTTGTTTCTTGATGCACATATATAAAGGCCGGATCACTCTTACCTTTTGATATCGTTCAGTTTCGTGTTGGGGCAAGCGATACTCGTTCATGATCCAACTGGTTCGGATGCCCTTGGGAGCTTTCCCAGAGTAAAAAACTAGGGTTTTCTTCAGCCCAATTGAGCGGAAGTTTTCAGTTCGGATCATTCGGTCAGCTCCAGTTGCTTTCCAATAGCCAGAAGTGGTAACGCGGTTGGGGCGATCCCCATTACGATACTTGCGGTCTCTGGGAACATAGAAGAACCATTCCTTCTCTCCAATTGCTGCCAAAGCTAATCATAATGGAAGAAAGAGAGATTAGACAAATCAGTTAACATATATACAAATTAAAGCAGATATAAGAGTTGCGAATATTAACATCGATCCATCCTGATCAGGGGAAGAAACTAAATTGCTTATCCTGTGTTTATATATATATATATATATATATATATATATATATAAAACTAATAGGATCCTTGATGAAGAGGGCAATTATGTATAATACCGGGAAGCTCCCAAGGGTCATAGCGATAAAGATCCAGAAAAGTAATGAGCTCCACGTTGAATCGCTTGCCCTCTACCTTACGGCGAAGGTAGAACTCCACAAGTTCTTCCTCAGTAGGGTGGAAGCGAAATCCGGGCATCACCATATCATGCTCATGATCATCATCAGTGGTTTTGTTGTCGTTGGTTTCGTGGTGGCTCATGTTTGAGCTTGGCTGCAAATTTCCATAAACTGAACCTAAGGTAATACCGAACCAGTACTCTCCGGCTTTGGCCTCGCGCGCTCTCTTTATACCATGAGATAGATTGAGTAACACCGTACGAATTGAGTGGTGCAAGTGGTAGGAAAGATAAGAGATGGTTAAAATGTCGTACCTAGCTCCCAAAAGTTTTGTCCTTCTCCTTCTCTCTATCTCTCTCTAGAATGGGAGTAGTGGAAAGAAGAAGAGAGAGAAGAATGGAGAGGGGAGTTAATAGAAAGATCTATCTACATATTTTACTTTCAGGCCCTACATGGAAGAGGTGGTGTCCGTTAAGGTGTTTTAAGATGAGAAAATGACATCTCAAAAATAGGACAGGGTGGCCACAGCGCCTTAGCGGTGCCCTTGGACCTTTCTTCCACCATTAAAGAGAAAAAAAAAAAAAAATTGAATTAATTGTCCTGTGAATTTTATAATATCTAGTACCTTTACACACCAAATTAATTACGAAATACGTATATAATATTGATCAAAATTTGGTCCCCTAAAACGATATAATATTATATAGTAATGCTGGGTAAAAACCTATAAAAGACAAGTCCCGCTTGAGCATTTTGTAAAAATATAGATTTCACTGAAAAACATAACTTTTTTTACACTTTTTAAAGTCATGAGGTCCACTTTTTTACAAAAATTTAAGTGAAATTTATTTATTTAAAACTTATACAGATAATTTCTCTTATCCTAAGACTAGTAATACCGTACACAAATACTTAATTGTATGCTAGCTAGCATCGGATTAAAGGGAATTTCAATATTATATATATATATATATATTATACACATGCTCTTTCTTATTATATATATTGTTTTCCGATAATTAAGCAGGCTAGGCCTATTTATCTACTACTATATAATATATATCCCCTCAATTTAACGCTGGAAAAATATATTGTGAGCGTGTACTGATCGTGATCAATATTATACCAATGAAGATATTATTTTTTATTAGGAAAATGTTAGTACGACTTTCAAATATATATGTTCACTCATATATTTTAATTTTTTTTTTCTTAATGCATCATTAAGAAAATGACTATTAGTGACTTTGTATTTTTTTTAATGGTTAAAGATATTTAAAAAATACTTAAAGGAAAACGAAAAAAAACTATTTACACTAGGGGTAATACTTGCATATGTGGGGGTGGGGTCAACCCTTCTCCGCACCCCGCCTCCCATATGCAGGAGTGGTATTTCCACCCCCGCACCCCACCCCGGTGCCGGGGTGCTGGAGTAGATATCTTGTATTGTCTTGATCTCCTATATAAAAGTTGATCTAGGAGATCAAGACAATACAATCTTATGAATACAAATCTAATAAATTTAATTATATAAATATATATAAGCGGCAGGCAGGGTGGGAGAAAAGTGGGTCGGGCTTGTGCCCAGCCCACCCCACGACCCCGCTAGGGTGCTAGATGCGGGGTGGGTGGCCCTGCCACCCGCATTTGGTGGATGGGGGTCCGTCAACTCCGTCCGGCTGCCCACCCCTAATTTACACTAGTATACATATTTAGAGTGCACATTTAATATATACCCTAGCATTATCCATTTTATTATTACTACTTCGTACTTCTTGATACGAGAGCTGACCACGTACGCGATCACACAGCCAGCCATTTACACATTACGCATGGATCACGTCCCTAACACACCTTCCATCTAATCTCTTGCACGCCCTTAATTTCAATCCCTAATCGTCAACGTACGTAGTAGTTATTTATATATATTATGATTTAATGATCAATATCAATTATCAAAGAGTTGTAATCATATCGTGATTCATGACATACATATGGTATTGGCACTTGCACTTTAAATCTGTATATACTATTAGTCTTTTTTTTTTTTTAATGCACAAATAATTGTCTTGAGTAGTCAAGATAGAGTCTTTGTTCCTTTTCTTTTTGAGTCATAAACCTCTATATTCTGCAAAAGAAAAATGAAAGAGATCAATGAATTTTGTAGAAAAGTTATTGGCCGGCAGAGGGTGCTAGCTAGCTAGGTGGCAGTGGCCGATGTGGCAGCCGGCGTGGGGCAGCTTGAAGGAGAAAAATTCCTGGCAAAGCTTGCATGCATAAAGGTGGGGATCGGCTGGATATAATGTGTGTGTGAATATGTGGAGAGTGGATGAGTCAAGAGAAACCCGTGACCCTCTCCCCTGATGAATGCAGACAACAACAAAGCCTTCTCCGTTTTTAATTATTTTCCTTCGTATCTTTTTCCAGATTGTTCAATCTATATCGTGAATATTATCTTCAATTTCCGTTCTCATATTTTGAGTGTACTGCTTATAACTATTGCACAGTACTTTTCTTGGGACTTTTTTGCATCTATTGAAATAACCACTTGCATGTAGATTTTCTCATCATCCAATCCTAGATATCGTTGATCTCACTTGCACACATATATAGTATATATTATATATATTGATCCTTCAATTGTCCTGGTTTATCCATCCAAGTTTCGTGCAATATTAATGTTACAGTATTATATATATATATATATATTTATATATATAGTTTAATTGTTAAGTCTGCTTTAATTTCTATCAGTTTTAGCTTAATTTTTGGGATAATGTGTGATCACACACACGTATCCTAGTTTATTTTCATAACGCATCTCATTTCATATAATCTAATCATTATAATTTTTTCAAATTTTTACACAAAATAAAATAAACAATTCAACTTTTTCAAATTTCAAAACAAAAATAATATTAAAAAAATATATTCTAACAATATTTTATTTAACTTTCAACTTTCATCTTATCTGCGAAAATAAACTATGTTTGATCTAAAACAAACATATATATATATATAGCTAGTATATAACAGTTGTATTTGTGTTGGGATAAACTTTTAATACAATAATTAGCTGCATGGCTAGTAATTTAACAAGTGTCTTGCTTTATTTTTTTTATTTAACTAATTTGCATTATGTAAAAGCCAAACCGTGTCGCATTAGAGGACTAAAAACATCAACATGGGTCCTAATGAATCCAAGAAATAGAAGGTTATGCTTATTCTCTCTCTCATATTTGAAAAAACTAACTACATCTCCGTCTATGGACCAAATACGTCAAATCGATATATAGTTTCGTCTTTTTCTTTGTATGTCTCAAATGGGTTGAAAGATCAACATGATGCCTTCGAGAAAGATCAATTGACTCTAGCAGTGGGGCCGGGAGCGTGTGCGTGTAAGTGTGAATAAGAAACTGGCCTGAGGAAAAAAGTCACAAATACACAATATAATCCGATCTCAAGACGTTATCACTCAACTTGCAATTATCCCCATGAACTATTATTTTTTTAAAGCACCTCCAAACTGCCAAAACCATTTTAGCTTTGAAAAAAAATTATCCCCGAAGAGAGAGAGAGAGAGAGAAGGAAGCTGGAAACTTGGCTAAAGTCAGTGCGTGATTATATATATATATATATATATGGTCAAATGAGACGTCCTATCGATCCGGCCTTCCAGCTAGTGATCTATTGCATATATGCTATTAAGATTCGGTTCCTAATTTCGTGATATAATTGCTGTTTATACATAACAATTAATTAATTGATGTAGCTGTTTAACAGGAATGATGTTAAAGTTAGGCTCATAGTTTTCACCCACTTCCAATATTATATACATGATGATCGTTAGGCCAATATATACGTACTGACTTTTATGTTATATATAAAATAAAATAATAATCTAAATTGTACTTATTATGCCTATCAATTTCAACGTGGACCGACCATTTCGCCTCCCAGATTGATCATATCAATTTTACATTCTTCTATATATATACGCGTGAAAATTTGTCTTTACTGGAAAGTTGTAGTACTAGATCACCTACCCTTTGTGATTAAGTATCTGATCAGCTTGCTAATTACCAGTGACGACAACAAATCATCATGTTGAATTCATGACTTTTTTCTCTTGAGATCATATATATGTTCCGGCCAAATCATGACAATTGGTATATTTGTGCGTGCGAGAACTGAGAAGTAAATTATGTTAATCGCGGAAAAAAGATAATAATAATAATGCCGCTTGTCATGATAATGACAATGCAGGATTATATATTCACGTAACATCGATATCAGTAGTACTACTGATATCGATGTAGTAGAAATATTGCATATTAATTAGTCATAAAAAACTTGAAATTCAGAAATTACCAAACTATATATAATCTCAAATGCATGACGTCTGCCATGCACATTGATGATGCACTTTATATGTAGCGTATTACGTACGCTAATTAATAATAATATTAGAAGTTAATTAACATTAATATGTGTCGAAGAAGAAATCATCATGAAGATCACATCACCATGCCAATACATGATTGTGTGATTGGTCATTAGTATTTTCATCTCGATCAAGATCCTTTGTATATACTTCTCATAACTAAAACCTCGTAAATTCACAATCATGATCAACAAAATTGTGGATTCCAATTTATGAAGCATTATTTTATACCTCATAACAAAAAAAGGTTCTCAAATATTCTCTAGTGGAGTCGAGCCGAACTTGATTAAGTATCTGACTCGATTACAATTCAACTTTCTTGAGCTAGCTGACCTTAGCTAGGCTGGATTTTCTACAAATTGAGTTGCGCACCAACTATAATTTGATTTGACATTATCTTCAGCAGATAGAAAATAAAATATAATATAAAAGAATATAAAGAAGAGAGAGTGAGGGAGAGTGACTTAATTTGATGGTTACATCTTTACTTTCTCAATTGTTATTAAATACAAGACATACATCGATCCTGGCTTATTTATAGAAAAATTACATTGAGATAATATAAGGTAAATATCTTAAACATTAATTATGAAAATAAAATCAAAGTGATTTGATAATTATGAAGACCAAATCAAGATAATATCAGATATTATCTTCAACACGTATGAACTGAGCTTGAACCAGGACTATTAAATATTCAAACCGAGCTAGAACAGTTTAATTATTAACTCATCCAAACTTGACTCGAATAAAACTCTAAATAAAGAGCATGATCAGGCAGTGGCTTTCATATATAGTAGGATTTTGATTGATCTCGCTCTAGCTAGCAAGCAGGGGACTTCTTCCCACTTAATTGTGCTAATTGATCTCAATGTTCTCTCAACAAATAAAAATAATCAATTATCACATTATACATGTGTACCAAATTCTTCCAACAAATTCTTCTTCAATGTAGAGTACCAAATTATTAATACTCTATATAAATAAAGTTATCCTTCATTAATTTATTTCTGCGAGGATTTATTAATGATCTTTCTACAATACAGATATGAAATTGATATATCCATATGATTTTATTAAAAATAAACACAGAGCAATTTAGGAATATACTTGCTACGACCTAGTAAAAGGCCGTTGAGCTCTTAATTCCTCAATTCTTTGCTCTCTCTCTCTCTCTCTCTCTGTGCATATTTAGAGAAATTTTTTTGCATATTTAGAGAAAAAAGATCGTAACAATCTTTAAGGATACCTGAACTCGTCCCTGCTCTCAAACTCAATATTGATTGATGGTACTTAATTTGTTCAAAAATTAAGCTGGTTTCGGTGCTGCATCATGTTCTCTGATCAGATGATCATGTGCTTGGGGGAATCAAGTATTGTGAGCTGGCTTTGATCCAAGTTGAAATCATGGCGAGTAGATGGTGCTGACATTATTGAGGCAATTACTGCGTCAAGGCTTGGATATCTACATTATTTTCAGTGTTGGAGTCAGTGATATCATATTTGAAGGTGACTCTTTGAGGATAATAAAAGGGCTTAATTAATTCAATCCTAATTCTCTCCTACCTTATAATCAGCACACGGTCCTTTGTTTGAAGATATTAATTAAATTGTTGTTAAAGAGATTCAAAAGATATGAAGTGGAATCATGCATGCATGTTGGAAGCTGAGAAGGCAATGTCTTAATTCGTACCTCATAAGCTCAGCTAGCTAGGCACGTTTAGTTCTTAGATTATATATATGGAGGTTTAGTGGCATGTACTTCACACAGGAATTCATTGTGCATATATAACATACTTGTTTATATGTTTTCCTCTTGATATATATATATATATATATATATATATATAGATATATAGATAGATAGATAGATCATAAAATACTACGTACGTACCAATGAGATTTGCTATAGAAAACGTTGTATTAATCATATATGAGAAGTATTATTTGGTTATAAGTTAGGAGTGAATTTGATCTATTAATTACATATATATAGAGTTTCTTAGTCGATGTATTTAAATTAGTACTCCACCTCAATTATGGTGCCAATTACTAGATCAGGGACAGCATCCTCATGATGTAGTTAATCAAGCCCTATATCGGATTGCCTTAATTTATGTGAGCTGGCAGCATATTGACTAGAGAATCAATCACTCGATCGAGGGACTCGTACGTGGAGTACTTGTCGATAAAGACAATAATAGAAATTAGGATGCTATAGGTAGGCCTGTGCAAAATACCTGTTGGGCCGCACAACCCGCACAATCCGAATGGGTTGAACCCGCTAAAGTCGGGTTGAGTAAATGTCGGTTTCGACATCCATCCAATCCGACTAATATCGGATGGAACCCGACTCAAAATCCATTGTAGTGAAAAAGCGAAGCCCCTCTCTCGTTTCTCGCTTCCGTTACTCTCTGCTGGGTTTGGATTGTGAGAAAAGTTAGCCATCGAGTTGTTGATCGTGAGGCTATTCTTGAGGTTGTTCCTCCTCTCGTAGAGCATGAACCCTTGTTGCTTCTTTTGTGCAATTTTGATGGGAGGTATGCGATGGTTCTTGGAGTTAGATCTAGTGCCTTTGAGCCGTCGTCCATGATGGCAAAATGCGACTCTCGCCACGGCAAGCTGACAGATTCCTGCCAGATTGTAAACCAACGATCCACTCCTTTGGCCCTCTTAAAAAAATTCGGTGTATTATATACTTATGTTTGTTTTTATTTTTGAGATTTTCATTCGCTTTTCCCCTCCGACTCAAGATTTTTAAGGTTCTGCATCGTAGCAGAGTGAAAAAGCAACAAATGAGAACTGAGTACAAATTTCTTATTTTGGGCTGGAGATTTTTTTGATATTTGTTTGGGTTTTTGGGCTATGTATTTTGTGTTGTGAAGAATCAAGAATAGGATTGCTTCAGGTCAAACTTCTATTTCATCAGATCCTGTAAGTTTTTTTCTTCTTGGCATTTAGGAAATATTTTCATGTTTTCTGATTTATGTTTGTTTTATCTGTGTTTGTTTATTGGGAAAATGGAGGAAAGCTCGATGACAATGATGTTCAAATTGTATTATTTTTTTTCTTTTTCATAATCTCAAAGAAGATGACTTCAAATCAATTCTTGAGTCGAGGAGGAAAGGCCGAATAATCCTGACACCTTGGAGAAGGACTGAGGAAGTTTGGGCAAAGTTTGCAGAAGGAGATGATGGTTATGGCCCGACCCGAAGTGATCGGGTCAGACCGGGTCGGGTTGGCGCCTTTTAATAAAATTTTCGGGTCGGATCGGGTCCAAACCCGGCTTGGACACATCGGGTTGTAGGCCTAGCTATAGGCACGTACTAATTAAAGATGTTTAAAAGAAGATCTACAATGTTATGTATAATCGTAGAGTGCGCAAATATCGCGTAATCGCTTTGTAAAAGAGTGGACCACTATTAAAAAATTAGTTTTTTTTTCTTGTGGGTCCCGTCACTACAACAAACTTACCCTTTAGGAACGAAAATTTTCATCCCAAAAAATTTCAATTTGTTTAGGGATGAAATTTGTTTCGTCCAAAAAAAAAAAAAAAAAATCCATTCAAACAGTATTTTCGAACAGAAATGACAAATTTCATCCCAAAAAATATTTATTGGGAATCCCAAAAAACTTTTTGGGGCACGTGCGTTTTTTGGGACGAACTAGTGACAAAAAAATTACGTCCCTAGCAGTCTTTTGAACGCCATAATTTACCGTTTGAACGACATTTTGATTTGGAGAAGTAGTATTTGTAGCGATATCATTTCGTAGCAAATACATTTATGTAAAATTAATATATATATATATATATATATATATATATATATATATATATATCACCATTTGTTGCCTTCACTCAGCAGCAAATGGTCATATAAAATCAAGAAAATTAATATAAAAGATTAAAGAAAAATCTTCCTTACAAAATCCCATCAAATTCTTATAAACCATAACAAATTAATTGATAGTGTGTACATAAAAAACCTTAAGTGACCAGTCAAGAACAACAAACATGAGTTTTACAAATAAAATGAATAATTTCTTTGAGCATAACACAACCTATTACATAGCCTTGAAACATGCGAAAAATATAAAATAATGAAAGGGGCCAAGTTTAACACTTTAGTACTTTTGTTCTTCCCAGATCTGTTCAACTCAAGGATATTCAAGTCTTGAACTTTTTATCTTCCCTTGTATTCAAGAACAATTCCTAAAAATATGCTTAAAAAGAGGTAATTAGTAAAATAATTACATGAACAACTTTGTATATATGTATATATATCATCATTGAGTTTTAAAAAGGAAGAGAATTCTCCTTACCATCTCTTTGTAGGTTCCAGATGAATGTTTTTTCTTCAAAACATCAATAAAATCCATAGCATAATGGAAGGACATATTTGGCATCCCTACAACTAAATGAAAAATCAGCTATGGTCTATTACATAGCACAAACAATTACATAAAACAACCACACACAGTGAAGGCAGACAATAAGAATCTAAGATTAAATCATTAAAATGAAACTCAACACAGACATGTTATGGTAGCCTACATGCATGATTGTTTAAGAGACTAAACAAATCTGGTTCCAAAACAAAAGCTAAGGTTTATACCGCCTTCAAGGAGTCACTATATACCATCAATTGAACAAGGTGCTCACATTAATACTAGTATGTGGCATGGGTGTGAATATTATGGCATCTTTCTGGGGATTCTTTCCGAAGATATTAACTTGAGGCAATGAAACCTAATTTTTGTTGACCACCACAGTGTGCGTTTCCAAAGTTTCATGCTAACATATGCAATGCTTCCATTAATAGCCCAAGAAAATGGGTAGATTATAGGTTATTTCCTAACAGATGATGAACTATAAACCAACACAACAATAATACCATCAATCTCTAATTATAAAATTAAATTAAAAATGACATCACCAATCTCCAACAACCACTTCCAGACTAATAATTTACAGGAAATTCATAAACCATTACAACATTAGTACCGCTAAACAAAAACTTCAAATAAATCAAGACAACAAGACTCACCAAATCCAAGTAACTCCCAAATAAATAAACAGCAGAACTATTTGCTACTTCACCTACATATTCCACTAAACTCATGACCATAGACCATATTCAAACAAAACCCAAAAGAACATATCAGCCAAAATTTCCAGATTAAATAATGACAACATATTCAAACAATAGAACACAAGAGTAGCAATTATCATGTCAAAGGAAATAAATAATGTTAATATCAAAAGTTTCTAGGGATGAAAGCAGAAAGACATGAGATCTATGAAGGAATCTCAGATGTAGTATTTGGAAGTTCTAACCTTGTAAGGCCCATTGTTTGTTCTGAAATGTACTTTAGTCGATAATGACTATCGCGCAATAGAGATGCGACGGGCTGTGGTGTGTCTTTTTTCAATCCCGGTGGCTAGCCTAAATCAGAGAGAGCGGGACAATATAAGAGGAAACCTGAGGGAGAGTGAGAGAAATAGACAAGGAGATAAAGACAGACACTTATCGGCTCCATATGAAGAGCGGCATGGAGGGTAGAGGCGCTGCCCAACCGAGAGGATGAGAGTGGCATGGGTGGTAGCAGAAACAAACAAAAGATATAGAGGAGTGAGAGAGAGGGACTTACCGCCATAGGCGTTGAAAGGAGAAGAGCAATGTGGGGAGGCGACAACGGGACAAACTGAGAGACATTGGGGCTGTAACTTTGTTTGTAGAGAGTAGAAAAAAAAGGAGTGGGGAACGAGGGAGAGGGGGGGTGCTGGAGGAAAGGGAAAATTATTTTAGGGTTTGGGGGTATGGCTGGAATTTGGGTGAGCACGTGAAAAGACGGCGTGTTTTACTTCCCAGATAATATTTGATTGAAATTTGTGTTGGAATGGAGATATACCGTTCGAATGGATTTAAGATGGTTCGAATGTATTTTTAATTGTTCGAACACGTTTGTCATTGTTTGAACATATTTGTTATCATTCAAACGGGTTTGGTATCATTTGAATAGAATTGACAATGTTAGAACATATATAATAAACCGTTCGAACAGACGATCACTTTTAGGGACAACTGATTTCGTCCTTAAATATTATCGTTCAAACAATAAATTATGGTTCGAACGGTTTTTACAACTTGGGCTGTTTTTTGGACGAAATTTGAATTTAGTCCATAAAAATCACTTTTAGGGACAAAAAAAACTTCATCCCAAATAAATTTCGTCCATAAAAATAAAATTTGTTGTGGTGCATATTTATTCACTTTTTTCAAAGAGATTGCGTGATACTTGCAAACTCTACTGCTGTAAATATCATTTCTCTTAAGAGAAAGTTAATGAAGGATATACTATTTTGGATAAAAGAGATTGTTGAAGTTAAAGTAGTTATATGTGAGCTGTTGGGGTTTAAACATTGAACAAATGGTATGATCATGATCAGTACTAGTTTTGGATAAAACTTGGTGTAAAAAAATGAACAAGGAGAAATTGGTATGATCTAGAAGTACCCTCAAAAAACAAATTAGTCCGCTTCGTTTGGATAGTCAGATGACTAGATGAGATGATCTGTAAATAGTAATAAAATTGTTTCTGAATAGTAGTGAAATAGTCTGAGTTAATATGTTTTATGAAGTTTTGAAAAATGATAGAGAAAAAGTTGAATAAAAATTAAATATTATAAAGCTAAATATTATTTTTGTTTTAAGATTTGAAAAAGTTGAATTGTTTTTTTTTTAACTTTGGAAAAGTTTTAATGATTAAATAATGATTAGATGAAAAAGTTAAAAATTTAAAATTGAAAAATATTTGTGTTTGTGGCCGTATTTGGATATTAAGATGAGATGTGATAAAATTGGATGACTTTGTTATCCAAACTAGGCCTTATCAGGCTCTTGACACAAGGAAATTTAAAAGAGTGAGATTAAAAAAAGAAAAACTTACCGTTACAATTAGAATATTTCTGGTTTGGAATAATTAGGAGATATATAATTAGATAATGATCGGCCATGATGATCAGATAGATCATGATATCCTTTAGAATGAAATATGTAATGATGCTATTGTCCTTTTTTACTTTCTCTACCTATAATTAATATTAAGATTGGTGGGCAATTTGCATAATTTGCTCCTTAATTGTTTCTCTTTCTGAATTATGAGATATTTGGTTATTATTAGCATTCAGTTAAATGCTACAAGCCGGCTTCATAAAAGGACTTTTGTCGGGACGGATGGAAAATTGCAGTTAATAATTATTATTATTGTTGTTGCTGCTGCATTTCCATGATCAGCATAATGAAAGCAACCTCGTCATCTGCTAAAAATATCTTTTTGGAATGGAAAAAAAGGCTCTGATACCATTGCTATGATTAAGAGATCAATGCATATATATAGAAGAGGTGAATGCAGCCAGGGTCTCTCTTTCACATATATATATAGACATCATGAGCTAGCATGCGGCATGTATATATATACGAGAGTGTGTGTGTGTGTGTATTATATATATTATTCATGCAGAGGCCACCTAGCAAGCAAGCTATACATGGACCCATTCGGGTTAGTTGAGGAGTGAATTATTAAATTCCTCCACACAGACACCCATGAGGATCCCGTGGCTTGGACCATTTTGGCGGTCGTCAACCCTTTGCCTCTTGCATGGACATGTGACTGTCTGAGGGTGAGTGAGAGAGATTCTCGAGAGAGACATCATATATGTACAGGCAAGTAGTAAATCGTGTATATAAATATATATATATATATATATATATATATGTGTGGAAAATTCGGCTTTAATATCAAAAGGAAAGAGAAAAAGATCAAATCCAACAAATTAAAGATCATCGATCCAGCTTGATCAGTACTGCTTGCCATATGGATGAATGGAGCCTGCAAGCAAGCTGGCCGGGGCCGAGTTCGGACAATCACCGACCATGGATTGAGGAATTGGACTGTACCATATGTGGCTTTTGTTTTCATCCGTCCGCGCGAGTCCGATCAATCTCTATCTTGTGTAAAGGACATACACGATTTGTCATTATTCTTTGATCGGGTTCTACCACCCATATACCAATCACGTACGTCCAACCGGACCCAGCCACCTCCCTTTCTTTTATCCCTTCCTACAGAAAAATACAAATTACTCTTTTTCTTGAAGGGTACAGTACATGATATGCTCACATACAGGGTGAATTAAATGAATCTACCCAAAGTTTTGTCAATCACATTTCTAAAAATTGTTAATCATAAGTGATGGATATAATATGGAATGCACTGTTGTTGTAAATGGTGACCATAAATTAATTAAAATTGTACTTTCTTTCACCCATAAGGACAATTATCCTCTGATCCATTTCACATAGAATCCTTGCATTCAGTATATATATAAAGCATGTGTGTTTAGATCATTTCACTTGTCACTCTTTCTTACAAGCACAATAGTAATCAAAATGCATTATTGATGATCTTATTCCTAGCTAGCTACCAATTACTGCATGCTACCTTGATGAAGTTATGTTGAGCCATTAATGGCGTTGTAATGTCATGATTAAAGTAACTTCCCTGGCCATTTTGTGATGTTGATCACATGGCTATTGGGTGCATATATCAATAGGCTTGAGACCTCCCATTGGACACCCTTGAGTTGCAGTTCGTCTAGTACTATACTGTGAAAAGAATAGATTTTACAGGAGGTAATTCACATGATCAATTGACTCACGTGAGATGTTTTGGTCAAGTGAGGAATGAGATCAATATCATGTTTATTAGTCGATCGAATGAGCTAATTTATTTAATGTTTGTTTGTATAATTCCAATTTTTTTAGAGTTTGAATTGATTTTGGTTTGTAATAAACATTTAAGTATTTGAGATGTCTTTTAGATGTATAACTTGTTATTTTTTGGATTTCGATAAAAGAAATCTTTTGAAAAATTTCTCTATTTAATTTCCTGCACGTGATCCCAAAATGATTGTCTTTACGATTTTCGGGAGAGTAGCATATTTATTTTCTACAACACTAGTTATGTTTGCAGTGTTCGATTTGATCTAGATAGGTTTTTGAAGGGTAAATAGAGCAAGTTAGCTTGAAGAAAGATTTGACCAGCGGATCGAGATGATTGATCATGAAAAGATTAATCCTAATGCCTACAAGTTGAAGCTTCTTATAAGTCATATCAAGACAACTGATGCATTAATTATATAATGTTAATCATGATTAGATGACCATCAGATTACAATGATCAGCTAGAATTTGAGGGTGCATTTCTCTCCAACTCACGCAGGATGATCATGTAGATCGCATGGTAAGTAAGCACATGGAGAGACTTGAAGATAAGAGCTTAGGAGGAAGAAATTAAGATTTTTGTGATATTGATGCACGTGGCATATATATTTAATTTCCATATTTAACTTCCAAAGCGCTCGGTTTTGTATAAGAGAAATGATAGTTGTAGTTGTCAGTGCGCAAGCGCCGCGCAATCACTTTGAAAAAAGTGAATAAATACAGAACCCACATAAAAAAATTAATTTTTTAATAGTAGACCCTACTTTTTTTGAAAGCGACTGCATGACGCTTGCGTATTCCACGACTGCGTATAACATTGCTCTTAGTATAATTGTAATATCATATTAATTAATTTTGACTCTAGATAGATATATCAGTTTAGTACTAATTATCAGTACCCCTCCTAGCTAAATGGTTCCATATATAGTATATATGTTATGCCTGCATATATAGCAATTGGCTTAACTTAAGAGTTGATCTGCGTTATTAAAGATATATATATATATATATATATATATATATATATATATATATAGATCAAAAGCACTGCACTTTTTTTATTTTGTTCGATTAACTATCTTACTGGCCGAATAACTTCATGAAACTTCTATGTAAGTACTTAACTCATCATTGAGAAGGTTTCTCCTGTTCAATGTAGCTCTCTCATCTCGTTCCACATTTTTTTTTTCTCTAAATTCCATTAGTACCTTCATTTTACACAAAGGTTCACGCTAGTTTGCTCTTGTACATTCCACCACTAGTTTTCAATGCTATCCTTTCTTATGCTTATCAAACTTAATAAACAAAATAATAATATTAAAAACAGAAGAAAAATTCAAAAGGTAGCGAATTATAAAGAGATCTAGAAAAGTATAAAACTCGTAAATCTCAATTTTTGAAACTTATTCGGTCATAGAAATAGAGTTACACTGATTACTATCTTATTAATAATCATCTTTCTTATCATATGATATTGTATCAAATGGTTAAAAGAAATAATGAAATGATGTTAATTGAAATGATGGTGAATAAAAATTTGCATAGAAAATAAAAACCTTAACAACGAATGGATAATATTATTTAGTCTCATAATTTTGATTCTTCATTTTGATTATTCGTATATTTTATTTAACATTTCTATTTTTTTTAATAATTAAGAAAATGACTGATAATAAATTTATATTTTTTTTAAATGGTTATAAAATATCTAAAAGAATATATATATATATATATATATATAATTACACTGATCTATAATTACACTGATGATAAAATTAAAAGAACAAAATCACGTGGCTGTAGCAACACCAAAACCAATATTGTTTTTTCTCGAAGATCGGTGAAGTTGGTAATGCCATAAATATAATGGCCTTAATGGAAGGTATGCTGGCCCAAACCCTGGTGTTCGACCTTATCGCAATCGCAATCAGCAAGCAGCAATGGAACCGCCTTATCTCCAATCAACCCCCACCAATGACAAAACCAAGAAAAGAGGACCGGACCCATTTGCAGTCAGTCAGACACGAGACGGCCTTCACCGGATTCGAACACAATAGACTCTGTCGGGTTTTTCTTTTTCTTTTTCATTTTGGATTATATAATATATAAAAACTACTAGTACTCGTCAGTGTAGTTGTCGTAGGAATCACGGATGTTAAATCTGCAGGGCGGCCTTTGGATTTCTACACAGGGCCGGGCATCACATCACAATCACAATCACGCAAACATGGGAAGGGTCCACCACCACCGTTGGATTTCTAAATATTTATTGGCATCCATAAAATTAATTAAAAAGGACCCCAACATATTGACCGTCTGACCCTGTCTCCGACTTTCTGTTCCTGACCATCCATTGACTCTCTGACTACCCATTTAATGTTCACCAACTTCAAGAAAAAATATGACTAGGAAGGAACTAACTTCCCCTCACTCTTCTCTCCCTCTCTCTCCCTCTGTTTTGGATGGGTCTTTCCTTTCCTTCTTGTTCGTACCTTTTCAGTGCTACTTACTGATCGAGCTGGTAAGTATCTCGTGATTCCCCTGCAAGGAGTTGACACTCCCAAATGCCATGCTTCCCTACAGATTTACCGATCACGCTCCTCTGTCTTTTCTTCTGTGTGTCATTTAGACTACATCACCATGCAATACATACGGGTTCGTAATTGTCCTTTTGACTTGAGCTCCGTAGTCTTTTTAAGGGATTATAATGACAATATTGTAAACCAAATTATCTTGCTTACACCAAAATGTTAAAGAGAGTATCCATAGAAAATGGTACACTAAACATTACAATGCTGAGTAACAGTAACGTTCTTGCCACGTGGCCCTTAATCTCTAGTCAAGAGAAATGTTGGTCTTATTATTATATAAAATAAGAAAAATATTTTAGTCACAAAAAGATTATATAAAAGTAAATCTATAAATTGATGGGGCTTAATGCAGTACGTCAGAGTGTAAAATTACTTTTAATGTAAAGTAGATTTAACGCATCACGTGAAACTAAGTCAGTTTGTGAGTTTACTTTTATATAATTTTTTTGTATCTGTAGCAGTTTCCATAAAATAATTAATATGGCATGGAAGTAAGAGCTAGAGACTAGCAGGTATGCATGATCTACTTCTCTAACGCTCTGTGAGCTATATATGGAGTGAATTAAGCTATCATACCATTTGGTGCAATGGATTTGATCTTGGTCGTAATATAACATTGTATAGTATGGTATGGTACTATTACAGTCACTTTGAAAAAGAGTGAGGTCCACTATTAAAAATTATTATTTTTTATGTAAGTCCTATATATATTCAATTTTTTTCAAAATAATTGTGTGGCGCTTGTATACTCACGACTGCAATTATCATTTCTCTTAATTATTACCAACCCAACAATATACTGGTCTGAATCTGTCGACAGCCAGAGGACCCATAACATCATAGATAGTCTTGGCATGAAGCGGTGGCATTCATTCACTATATATATATTTTAATGCATGACATTTGCGCTAAAATTTATTGACTTGATTCTACTCATATAACAAAACTGAACAAGCTACTAATCAGTGCTCATGACTTTGTCTCTGTCAAAATAATAATAATGATATAGTTTTTTTTTGTAATCATTTATTTTTAATTGATTATGGTTATATAAAATTTAAGATTCAGATAAAGAAAATTTAATAATTTTTATAAAATGATATCATTACATTAATTAATTAGTCATAACCATAAAATAAAATAAGTGCATAATATTCAATATTCAACATGCAGAATACGATATGCATGCCCTCCATGTCGGCAAATGTCGCTACACCGACAGGACCAATCATAAAGCTCTTTTCACAGGTCAATTACTGGACTTCTTAGGTCGAGCTCAATCAAATTGGACCAGATAGAGCGGCCCAGCCAAAATGAGTTATGGGATCCGGATCATATTTCGTTCTTCCCAATACAGGAATTGCTTTGTGTTATCTGTAAAAAATTAATAATTACACCAAGTGTTCGACTAGATTAGACTTTCGATCGGTATATGTTTTGAAGCTGGTATTCCAAGGCAAGGTTCTTCAAATTGTCTTAACTAGATTGGAGAAGTCTACATCTATAAATACAGGCTAAAAGAAAAATGCGTTGGAAAATGTTTAGAAAAAAAAAAAAAGTTATTCTATTTACAAGTTGGTATGGAAAATATACTATTCACACTTCTTACATAGCAACATTTGATTTATAAAACTTAAATTTTTCTTCCAAACCAAATCATGTCATATTAAAGCTGTAAAAGATGTATCATCCACACTAGCATGTAAATAGAATTTTTCTTAAGAAAAAATCATTGTATGTGTAAATGTAATTTATGTTTAGGTAGGATTAAATGAGTTCGTATTTAAATTTGAATTATAGATGAATGTAATTTTAAATAAGACTTTAGGATTGCATCCGATAAGAATGAGTATTTGAATAGAAGTTATCTGATAAGGATAAGTGTTTGAATTGTAACTCTTATCAAGTCTTGTTTATATTTTAAGATAAGAATTTACAATAATCCTATGTATGTTTCGAGTCTAAAAGTCAGTTGAAGAGATAAAGATGCAAGTTTTATTGAAGAAACTAAAGTTGATTTGAACTCGATGCAATCCAGAAGAAGTGATCCAGTTCGAGATGCTCGCAAATAATTAGTAACGTATCTGACTGAGATTTTGGATAAACCTGTCAGCAGAGTTCTTCTCCAAATCTATCACAACATTACCTATTTATAGAGGACTCGGCTGAGGGTTTTAAACAACACTTAAATAGCACATATTCACAAGGATTGAGAGCTTGAAGATTTGGATAAAACTTCAAGAGATCGTGCAAGAGAAAATTCTTAAGAGAAAGATTTTCCAAAAAGCTCAGTCCGTGGGATTGAGTGAGAGCATACTCCAAGGGAGAGTTGCCCTGTTCTAGTTCAACCACTAGAGGTTCCAGTAGGAAAGACAAAAATTAGAGAATGTTAGAGGTTCTGACTACCTACTACGGTAAAAGACAAACGGGTCGCGTGTCTTGGGTAAACGTGTCTAGTTAAAACTTTTTACTTGTAATACTCTTAATTGATAAAATTGAATTTCCTGGATTTTGTTGCCTTGTAGGATTTTACCTTTGAAGAGTTTTTTAAAGGGTTTCCTTTTATAACTAAATTATTGTGTTAATGCTCTTAATATTTTATATTGATTACTAATCCGTACTAATACCTTTTGTTTAGTATTAACGTGAATAATCAATGGTACTTGAGTAATTTTAGTATGATAATAATAGGCTTACATATTTGTTTTAGAAAAGTGGCGCTCTAAGATTGGGTGTTAAACTCATCCGTCCAACCCTCATGCACCACCACAACTTGCTAATGATTTTAGCATGAGCTCAATTGCAATATATTTTTTAATGAAAAATCTAAAACCTTAATTATGTAAAGATCTTGATGCTAATTATTTTTTAGACAATTATCATACACCATTCCAGTCATCACTTAGGATGCTGGTCACCCCCCTGAGAACAGTTGATTAATCACAAAATAAATTAATCTGGGCGTTGCTCTGGATGGCAGCCGCCATCGGCAACCTGTTGGCGACAGTCGCCACCATAAGCAACAACTAGAATCCTGTTAGGAAAAAAAAAATCTTGCAATTCATGCCAATGAAGCTGTCTAGCCTAGATGAGGTAGATCCGACACTACTTAGGCACTGAATGTACTGGATATTGTGCCTAGATGCGTTAGACTTTACCATTCTAACTTTATCTAGCCAATCTCGTGCCGCCAATCCAACGCATGCCAAACTATGGTAGGCCACTCTAACGCTAGAGGTTTTGACAATTCACCAAAGTCGTTTCTCTTTTAATTTAATTAAATTATTAGGACTAAAATCCCATGTAGATGGATTTATTTTACCATTAATGAAAAACTGATGTGAATGGTGTAAAGGACCAAGTTTACAACTGATCATGATTTTAAATTTTTTCTTATTTTATCTCACAGACTAACTTTAGAATTCTGAACCGTTATACATAGTTACGGCTCTTCATTGAAAATCCCAAAAATAATAATCCTCGGAACAGCGCAGCAGCAGTTGATCAACGCATTATGCCTGTTTAGTTTCACAAATCTTTCAAACCATCTCATTCTATTTTATCTCATCTCAATATCTAAACACCATTCAAATATAAATATTTTTCAATTTCAAATTTTTAACTTTTTTATTTAATCATTACAACTTTACCAAACTTAAAAACAAAACACAAAAAATAATTTAACTTTTTCAAATTCCAAAACAAAAATTATATTCTAAAATTTATAATTTTTTTATTCAATTTTTTCTTTTTCTTTTTCCAAAATTCCATAAAAATCTTAATTTGAATCATTTTATTACTATTCAAATTATTTCACTAATCAAAAAACTTATCTCATCTGTGTAACCAAATGAAACCTTAATTTGTCCAGGAAACTGTAATGACACCGTAACATGGAAGTGCTTTTTCTATGTTTTAGGTTTATCTGAAAGAATACTTTTCTCACACACATATTTGAGTAATACTAAATACAATCATGAGTTCTTTCAGATTTAAAAAAAATAAATAAATCATGGATTGTGCAAGAACCAATCATTCCTTTTGAAAAAGAGTAAAATCTACTATTAAAAAATTAATTTTTTTGTGAGTCATATTTATTTATTTATTTTAAATATGAAATACTTTATAATCTATGACTGCAAATATCATTGATATATGTCTAATGGTTCAAGTAGACAATGTGATTGCCAATCCAGATCCGTCACCATGGCACACAGTTCCCTAAATTTAGAACTAATCTCAATTAGAGAACTACTTCGTCGTTACCCGGACACTCGAAATCTATTCATACCTACTTGTTATTAACATGCTCTATTATGTACCTGCACCGAATAGCTACGTACATACCCTTAATCAAGATGTAGGATGTGCACGGTGCAGGGTAATGGGTACAATTTGGAAATTCTACAGCTAAGACTGTCTCATGAAGGTTGTACCGTAATGTGAGGAGGTTAAACGTGAAAGAGAGAACATCAAATCAACCCGATCAGCTACTTTGAGAATTTGACTCATTTTCCGATAGCTTCTTTTTCAGATCTTTAAGAGCATCTACAACTTCTGAATCAAGATTGTGCTTTAACAATTTACCTTGAAAAGAAGCAGAACTGAAAAGGGAAACAAACTGGTTAACCATTTAAGAGAGAAAATATTTGCAATAAGTGCATAAGCGCCACATACTCATTTTGAAAAAAGTGAGTAAATATGAAATTCACATTAAAAAATTAATTTTTTAATAGTGGAACACACTCTTTCAAAAGGAGTGTGCGGCATTTGTACAACTAATAACTATATGTAGCATTACTCTAACAACAACAAGAAGAATAATGATGGTGATGACGATAATTGAAGCAAAAGAAACCAGCACAAGATCAGAACACAACTATTTTTCAGTAAACATCCATGTAAAAGATATACATGATCAGAAAAGGTAAACATCCATCCACATAAACTAGTATCCTAAAGCTTATGAAACTTCTTAATTGTTTTGTCTTACAATGGTCAAATTGCATTTGTTTAGTTCTTACTAGGCCGCGCGTGAAGATTCCCAGAGCAAGAAGAAACCACTACCACGGTTTTCTTGTTTTAACTCTGATGGCATACTTCTTAAGGATATGTGACCCCTAGAGTTATGGAGCTAACACTTCCACTGTGGCTAAAAGATAAGTTAACCAAAGAGAAACCTGATCAAGTTCCTATAATCTTACCAGGGTGGCACAAGATGTCAAGAACAAAATCCTACCAGAAGAATTTAAACTCAGAGAACACTCACTTAGTGCACTTGCCTCTAATACATGATCTTGTCTTACACTATGGCTTGCTTTAAGCGTTGAGAACAAATGTCATGATACTTCATGAGACAACTCTTATTGAGTGCTTTGCTTAAAACCATGAATTCTCTTTAATTGTGGCTTTTAAAATTTTTCTTTAAACAGAGATGTTGCCAATTTATATGACTATAATAATCTCTGATCTCATCCGACAGTCAATGAGGACAAATCTCTGTGAGATACTTATGTGTCAGCCATGTTGTTTAATTAGTTGGGAATATAACAAGCAAAATGCAAAAGAGTACTGAGTATATAAGTAATATCGATGTGAACATTCATCTCAGACAGAACACACCTTTGTTCTTGAAGCATCCTCTCAACCTCCCTCTGTGATGCTTTAATCTAAAAACCCAAACCGCATAGGAAAAAAAAATTAAAATAAATAATATACCTGGAATATACTCTGTACCAGAAAAACCTTGTCATCAAAGAACAAGCTAGAAACTTCCTAGCAAAATTGAAGTCAGATTGATTGATCTCTCTTTTTTCACGTAATTATACAATATAGAGCTGTTGAATGGGTCAATTATCAATAAGTAAAACCATAAGAACAATAGGAACAATATAAGATGATTAATTTAGCAGGAAAAGTGGGCAGTAGTCTACAACAATGCTGGAGTATAGATATTTTTCATATCTTGTTTAATCATCCATCAGTGAGAGAGAAAATGACACAGCACACACATTGAATTTAAGAGCATCTCGCAAATGAATAACAGGGAAGTGAGTGTTGCGCCCTTTCCACTTTTTTAATAAAGATATCTTACTCAGAAAAAAGAAGTGACTGAGACTATGAACTCAGATAAAAAGATACTGATAATGGATCCCGATTAGTTGAGAAAATATTTGTTGAAACAACCAAAATTTAGATGGGATCAGTTTACTGAAAGAATGAAATTGTGGCAGACATGGATGTTGATGAGCCAAGATAACAGAACATGGTTATTGCCCTAGGTTATTAACGTATTCTCATTGAAAGTAATATTCTATTGTTTTTAGTGAACAAACAGTTGGAATGAAAATCATGAGAACCTTTTTAGAATGAATGCATTCTGTGTAGGACATAATCATCATGACATAAGGCTATCATAACTAGACGGTAGCACCCCACAGTATTGTGAGAGATGACCGTGCATCATCATGAAATCCATAAACTGCTATTGGTGATTTGTGATATGGACAGTAAAACAAATAGCAAGAGTACAGTAAGTACAAGTTCAAAAATTCCCCACATATATGAATGGCTCACCTCAGAAATCAACGCCTTACTACTCCAAACAAAGGCACCCTGGAAAATATTATAAATTCGGGCAATTAACAAAAGCATGATTCAACCATCATTGAAGTACATAGTATAAAAGGAGTTATAAGACATGCCTACCATCGGGAACATCCTGCACACAGCATGACAACAAAAAATGTGGAGGACAGAAGCACAGTAAATGTAAACTGACTAGATGTCTGATTAGTACACTTCAACAATACATATCTAGAGTTCAGCAACTATAATTGGAATCGCTAATTCCCCACAAGGGAACCGAATTTGATTCCTGAATTAATCGTGCTGATACCACACAAAATGATTACAAGAAAGTCTTATGGCAAATAATACAGAAGTTATGAATCTTAAGAGATCTACAGTGATTGCCACACCAGCAAATGACCAAAGACTAGCTATATAGGGAATATAAGAAGGAATCCATTATATATTTGTGGAAAAAAAGGGCTATGCCTTCTCTTCTTATGAATAAAACTTCTTAATTACCTATAAAAAAAAATTGTGGAAAAAAAATAGTCGGAGGATTTTTGGAGAATTATTTCCTGACAAAGATTACAAAAATGTAGACTAACACCAAACAACAAAATTTGAATAGATTCTTTAGAAAAATTGAAAATAAACCAGTCACTGAGGAAAAAAAGAAGTGGTTAAACAAATTGGAGAAAACATTGCAATGTTTAAATTTGAACTACACTCAAGAAACATTAGGCTGAAGAAAATCAGATTACTGAGAAAGCAAGGAAACATAGTGTTGAGATACAAAGGGGAGATGCGGGGATCCAAGGTAAGTTAATTAAATGGGTTTAACTGGTGAGGTTGGAGCGAATGGGATTATAAGGAGGGAATGAAGTTTCATGTATGATTGTTTCTAGGCTAAATAAAAATGTAATGGTTATACTAACCCAAAAATAAACTCCTATTTCAGACATGCAGGCAAATATGACAAACTCGATGTCAAACAGATTTAGAACATTTAATATCAAAATAAATGAAACCATAAGGTTGAAGACCTAAACTTATTGGTTACAATATGGGATACCATATGACATAATCAACTACTGCACATTAAGTTGCATATTATTATTATTAATTACCCCAGCAAATGAATATGCACAAGATATTTAAAATAATTTTTTAGGATAAATACTAAAATAGTCCTTGTGGTTTGCCCCTAAACAAATTAGTCCAAGTTTTAGTTTTAAACTATTTACTACCCATACTTTCAACTTTGATCAAATAACTCCTTCTGTCCCTACTCTGTTGGTGAACTTGAATTATTAGAAGTGTCTGGTTAGCTACAATAAAAGAAAAATAATAAATTAATTAATTAAGAAACACAGAAATAATATAAAAATAACTCATCTAAAAATTAAAAAAAATCCAAAAAAAAATTTCCAATTAATGAATAACTATGGTTTTCTCATAAGTTGTATTTTTAGGCAAAGGCCCTTGCTTGAATGCGTGACTGCAAAAACAATTTAGAGACAAACCACGGACTATTTTTTTGTTTGATAAGTAAAACCACAGGGACTATTTTAGTATTTAACCCCTTTCTATAAGTATTTGAAAAGGAGCATATAAGAATTGCGCTCAATAGATTAACAAAGAAGTGGCATAAATTTCACAAAAATTGGTCTATAACCATGAGGAGAATGCATACTGCTCCATATGCTGCTTGCTGCTGACAATGATCAGAAGTGGCAACCCAGACTTTGGGACATCCATCCCCCTTCAACGCTACAACCTGCCAGATTAACAAGAAAGCATACACCAGGAAAACACAAATATCACAATATGCTTAATAAATACAACGAAACATTCATCAACAGAACTGATTTCCACACCGGACTGTGTTATAAAACTATTAAAAAAGTGTAACCATGCCAACTGCAAAAATTGTCAGAAAATAAAAGATGGAAAGACAGGAAGGAAGATGATGCTACATTCACTCAAGAATCTACAATAAATAGTTTTGAGGACAATAAAAATTTAAATGCATAAGACCAGAATACATCTGAGTTATGAGGACAAACTTTCTCAAAATACTCTATTGCATGCATGCATAGTTCCATGAGATGTGAAAGAGTTAGGTCAAGAAGAGAGATAAGGACCCTGCCCACAGAACCTCCTTCATTCTCAAATTTTCACTTTTAGGGCCAATTCAGCCAGCGGGTCATGGGAAGCTCCACAAGCTGAGTATTTCATGCGTGGGCTAAGGAAATTGTATCCCCATATATAAGGGAAAGATGTCATTTCACGTTGTTGTTGGTAAATGTTTATCGGTTGGTCATGGTTCAAGTGCTGTTGAAAAATTAAGCAGGACAGAAAAAAATGGTGGAAGTAAAACAGGATAACAAGGAACGAAAAGAACATCCTAATATGCTAAATATATCCTGCTTCATTTACTTATCAAAAAAAAAATATATCCTGCTTCATTGGGGAAGATCTTGGCCATCGACAACCTACGAAAAAGGAGGATTATTGAAATGGATTGGTGGTGCATGTGCAGGAAAAGTGGTGAAACAGTGGATCATTTGCTTCTTCACAGTGAGGTTGCTAGGGCCTTATGGAATGATATGTTCAACAGGAAGGGGATGGCATGGGTAATCCCCAGGAGGGTGGTTGATCTTCTCGCCAGCTGGAGGAGTCTATAAGGAATTCAGAAAATTGCATCAGTTTGGAAGATTGTCCCCATATGCCTCCAATGGTGTGTTTGGAAGGAAAAAAATGTTCGAACATTCAAAGACAAAGTACATTCGGTGGAGCTTAGAAGCCTTTTTTTCAAGACATTATTTATTTGGACAATAGCTATAGATTTCAATGGTCATAATGTTCACGAGTTCCTTGTATCTATCTCTCCCTCTTCTTCCTGCTAGGTGTTTCCTCTTGTATATGTCCTGTGTCCTTGGGCATTTGCCTAGTTCTATCAATAAAATTTTTACTTTTAATGTGTGTGTGTGTGTCCGGCCATTAAAAGTCAACCGTAGCTCAAGTTATATCCATGACATAGATGAAAGGAAGAGAACCAACTAGCGAAAACAATTCAACTTGACAGTCAATCCACACAGTAAAACAATAATTTCTATCTTCACACGCTAGAGTTTGGGGGCAAAGACAAGACACAAAATTCTCATTTCATCTCACCTCATCATTACAATTTTTTCAAATTCTCATACAAAATATAATAAACAATTCAATTTTTTCAAGTCTCAATTCAACTTTTTCAAATTCCAAAACAATAATAATATTAAAAAATAATATCTTAAACTTTCATCTAAAACCAAAAATTCTCATCTCACTCCCCAAACCAAAAATAATATAGAATCCTACCAGCTCGATGTTATCTCTTACCTCTTTCTCTATCCACGCATCAGCACATGATTCACCTGAGTACACTATATCGATACTGCAACATTGTGAATTTTCATAATCCAATTAATCATTTTTTTAAATAAATACATAACCAAATAAATCTCATCAACAAGTTCCATTTCCAAAAGAAATAAAGAGTAGAATTCAAATATAAGCTTGACTATAATCTTTATGAATGACAATGTCAAAATTCAAAAAAAAAAAAAATTGCAGTCCCATGGTGTCATAACCAGCCCGACTAGAAAAAACAAATCCCAGTATTTTAGTTAGAGAGAGAGCGAATCAAAACACCTTAAGAAAGCCCTAAATTCTTTCTTCTTAGTTCTTCCACCCGAAAACTTCCTTCACCAGACTCCCTCTGAAATGTCCCTCCCTTTTCTTTCCTTTCTCTTCTCCCTCTCTTCTTTGGCAAGATTTTATTCCCTTAATTCTCTTTCCCCAAATTTTTTTGTTTTCCTGCAATTAACTCCTGTAAACTCCCTTCATTAAAGCCAGAATCAACAAGAATTATCACTTCTTGCTCTCCCCCACTGGCTATGAATGTAGTCCTTGAGAAATCACACAATGCCCTTCTCTCCCACTCCCTCTTTCTCCCCCACCACCCTTGCCTATTTTCTTTTGGCAATTCAAGCTTTGGCAATCATAGCACTTTTCAGTAAGCCTCGGTTCCCTCTTACTTTCTTAACTTTTCTTTCCTCTCAGTTTAATTCATCTATTCTGTTCCTTCTTCACATGGCCACAATACCACTTCACACTACCACTCTCATTGAGTTGAACTTTGGTGCATTTAGGCTCCATTTGGTTTCACAGATAGTCTCAACCCATCTCTCCTCCAAACTCATCTCAATATCTAAATATCATAAACACTTTTCAATTTCAAAATTTCAAATTTTTAACTTTTTTATCTAATCAATTACAACTTTCCCAAATTTTCAGACAAAATACAAAAAACAATTCAACTTTTTCAAATCCTAAAACAAAAATTATATTAAAAAATTATATTCTAATAATATTGTAACTTTATAATATTTTTCTTCAACTTTTTTTCTCATTTTTCAAAACTCCATAAAACATCTTAATTCAAGTCATTTCACTATTATTCACAAACTATCTCACTATTATTCACATATTTTTCATCTTATCTCATCTATGTAACTAAACGACACCATACACTTGAGGTGAGAGGTTCTATCAAATGTCTAATTGATTTTCCATGTGTGAATATCAGGCAGAAAAGAGTGGTTTTGTATGGTTTCATCTTTATGGTGTTGACTGAGTTGAAATTGATTTATGAGTTTCAATTGGGTGATGGCGGGTTTGGGAGGAGATGGCGGGTTTATATTGTTTATAGGACGTGTTTCTTTAATAGCACTCGTGGATTGCGGCAAAGGGACCCATTGTTTCCATTTCTTTTTGTTATTGTCATGGAGGCACTTGGTCGGATGGTGAAGGTAGCTATTGAGGGTGGTTTTTTAGTTGAATTTTCGATGGGTAATGGTACTAATGGCTCTATCATGATCTCACATATTTTATTTGCATGATACACTCCTTTTTTGTGAAGCGAAGTTGGGCCAAATTCAAGTTTTATGAGCACTTCTGTTGTGCTTTGAAGCTGTGTCGAGGCCTAATTTAAAACTTGGTAAATTTGAGATGGTGGCAGTGGGTGCGGTGCCTCGTATCAATAGCCTAGCAGACCTCTTAGGGTGTAAAGTGTCTTCTCTGCCTATGAAATATTTGGGCCTCCCTCTGGGGGCGACTTTCAAAGCTAGAGTTATTTGTGAAGGGGTTATTGAGAAAGTGGAGAAAAGGTTGGCTGGGTGGAAATGGTTGTATTTATCGAAGGAAGGGCGAATCACATTGATCACAAGCACTTTATCGAATCTTCCAACCAATTTCTTATCTCTATTTCCATTGCCTGCTGGGGTGGCGAATAGAATCGAGAAGTTATTCCAAACTTTCTTGTGGGGTGGTCTGGGGGAGGAAAACAAATTCTAACTTGTTAATTGGAACAAAGTTTGTTCCCCAATCTCGAGTGGAGGGTTGGGTGTGCGAAAGTTAAGGACCTTCAAGAAAGCACTATTGGGGAAATGGCTATGAAGATATCACAAGGAGGGTGAGTCATTGTGGAAGGAAGTGGTTGACTCTAGATACGAAGGTGCTTGTGGTGGTTGGTGTTCTAATGTAGTGAGAGGGCGGTATGGCGTGGGTTTGTGGAAACATATTAGGGGGGGCTGGTAGTGTTTTGAAAACAACATTTGTTTTGTGGTTGGACAGGGCACTAGGATCAGATTTTGGTAGGATGTTTGGTGTGGAAAGCGCTATTTGGAGAGGGTCTTCCCAGCTCTTTATAGTATTGCAGCTAATAGGGAGGCTGCGGTGGCGGATGTGCTTGAGTTTGCGCATGGTTCCCATCAGTGGGATCTATTCACTCAGGATAACCATAATTGGGAACTGTCTACCATTTCAGAATTTTTCAGCTTGATATACTCCTTAGGAAGTATAACGATATAGGGTGACAGGCTACAATGGAGGTCCAGTAACAACAAGAAGTTCACAGTGAAGGCATATTATAAAATGTTGGCTCCACAAGGTATTGCATCTTTTTCGTGGAAAAGCATTTGGAGGTCTCGTGCACCTTCCAAAGTGGCCTTCTTCGTGTGGATGACTGCCCTTGGAAATATTCTTACCACGGATAACTTAAGGAAGAGGGGCATAGGGAATCGGTAGACCATCTATTATTGCATTGCGAGGTGACAAGAGAGTTGTGGAATGAGATATTTAGTAGAGTGGATGTTGCTTGGGTTATGCCGTCAAAGGTGGCTACTTGCTTGCTTACTGGAAGGGTATTCAAGGCTATCCCCAAGTGGTAGCAGTATGGAAGATGATACTTTTGCGCATTATGAGGTGTATTTGGACGGAGAGGAGCGCGAGGTGATTTGAAGATAGAGAGTGAACAATGGCAGAGCTTCATAAGTTTTTCTACACACCTTACTCCTATGGTTTTCAGCTATTGTCCTTAATGGAAACAATGTGCATGATTTTTTATCTTTAATCTAGTGCTTCTAGAATGTATTTAGGTGTTTTCTTTTGTATAGTCCCTGTGTACATGGGCTATGCCTATTTTTCGTTCATATCAATGAAACTTACTTCTTACTTATCAAAAAAAAAAAAAAAAAAAGCGTTTCAGTTGGGTAATTTGAATTGCCAAATCATACTTGGAGCCCAAAACTATGAGCCAATTGGATTTATTGGTTGTGGGTTTTGGCATCACCAAAAAAATAAGTGTGGGCTATTGCAATTTGGCTGTGAGGGTGTACAGCTGCTATTAGTGTTATCGTAACACCCCTTCCTGTAGGTTAGGAGTGTTAAGTACTTTCGTAATTGTTCTCGGTAAAGATACCCAACTAGTCTTTTAATGAAAAGAAAAGACACATTAAGGCTCCGTTTGGATAGTGAAAGTGTTTCATCTCATCTCATCTCATTATAATAACTATCCAAAATTTTCACACAAAATATAATAAATAATTCAACTTTTTCAAATTTCAAAACAATAATAATATTAAAAAATAATATTCTTATAATATTTTATTCAACTTTCAACTAAAATCATCTCATCTCATCTCATCTCACTATCCAAACCGCACCTAAATCTGAAAAATCCTTGATACATGATCTATGCTTGGCCATTAGCTCGTCAACACTATCCTTGTTACCTGGGCATTTTAAAAATATAAAAAAAATAAAAATAAGTGGAATATTCAATAAGTAGTGCATCATAGAGTAAACATAATAGACAATAGGGTTTTCTTGAAAGCGTGCATACTTAATACCTATACTAACATAAACATGTAAAATGTACTATGCATAACTCATTGAACTTATCTTTCCCTTTCTTTAATGGCCACCACACCTTAACCCTCGTGTACGGGTTGTGCACCGGTTTCACTACCTGTGCCCACGAGGGGAATCGCTTAACTTATCCTAACATACTATGGTGGACCACGCTTAGGTTCGTGGCTTGCACATCCACTCATTATTGTATTGGTACCATGCATCTCTGTAACATACGAATCCAAATTTAGGGCTTAAACACTAGTATTTTATTTATTTGCTATTTATTTATTTAATTTTATTTATATTGTTATTTTCATTTTAGAAAATGTGCTAACAGATAGATTTAAATTAGTGATTTTCCCTATCCAAAATCTTCGTATTCTTATCCATTAAGTTCCCGTACTAGATTCGGTTTCCAGTTTGAGTTTAACTCCAACTCAAACTTTTCAAATCCTCTCAAAATCTATATCCTCGTAAGAATAGGTTCCTAAAGTCTAGGAAATTTCAAATTTCAGCCAATCTCCTGAAGGTTTCCCTCCCATCGCCTATAAGAAACCACAAAGCCTCTGTTTTAAACATCGAAATACCCAGAGAACCAACAATTTCGCACAAGCCTTATTTCTGCCCAGCCACCGCCAACCACCCTAGGACATCGGAGCACCACCCACGGCACCAGAAAACGCCGGCCAACCCAACCCCGTTGAACCCAATCATTTCCGGTAAGTTCCCGACGAGATTTCTCTCTTCCCGTGATTTTCTTCGTCTCGGTCTAACTCTCTCTCTCCCCTTCTCTCTCTCTCTTCCATCGCACCACTGCCCAGAAGACCCAGTCGCGTTGCTGGTCACTTCCAACCACCCCAGAGCCGCCGTCGCCTCAGCCTTTTTCTCTCGGTGAGCATCGCACAACCACTTCTTTGTTTAGATTCCTTTCACGATCTTTGATAAAATATGAGATTATGCTTGAATGAATGAATTTGTTATTTGATTGATTGAATGTTACTAAAATCATATGAAAGCCATGAGATGTTCATGTAGTAATTCAAGTAAAATATGCCATGTAATAGAATAGTCAAATTATGCAAGCCATGTTCATGGGATAATTATATCATGCATGCCATGTTCATGTAGCACGTAAATCATGTATGCCATGTTCATGTAATACTTAGATCATGTATGCCATGTTCATGTAGCACTCAGATCATGTATGCCATGGAATGTCATAAAATGTTCAGTTCTTGTTATGTTATGCTATGTCCATGTTATGTTATGTTATGCCATGTACAAGAATATGCCATGTTAAGAAAGTTCATGAAACCTAATGAATTCTCATGCATTAAGAAAGATAAGAAGTTTTAATACAGTACCACGGACTCAAGCGTGGTTAACCACAAATAAAGTGAAACACGGATCCAAGCGTGTTTCACTCCATGTTATTCAGTTAAGTAAAACACGGACTCAAGCTCGTTTCACCCCATGTTACTCAAGTAAAGTGAAACACGGACCTAAGCGTGTTTCACTCCATGTTACTCAGTTAAGTGAAACACGGACCCAAGCGTGTTTCACTCCATGTTAAACAAGATAAACAAGTTATTATACATTCAAGTTACATATTTGCCCTAATTATGTATGCTTCCGCTCATGATGATGGATAGATATGTGCTATGTGAATATATGACGATACATGTATATATGTTGTTAAGAGTCTTCAGAAACTAAATCCATGCTAGGCCAGATTATTTTTTACAGTATGATGTACTATTTACTGAGTATTCGACTCATTCTTGTTTGTCTTCTTGTTTCTTTCATGTCTAATTGTTACAGATGATGTTTATGACGATGCAGAGCTGGATGGCCAAGAGTAGATTTAGTACAAAGGATTAGGAAGGAATAAATGATAATTCACACAAGAATAAGAAGTCTTTTACGTCATTCCTAGGATTAATTTATGTTTTTTTACTTTACGTTCAGTTTTTTTTTTTATACGATTATGTTCAAATCAGTTTTTAACATTTTATCGCTTTTCAATAAATGAGATATATTCAAGATATGAATCTCTTTACCGGGCATTATGTTATGAAGGTTAGTGACATCTCTATCCTATGGGAACGGGGTGTTATAATCTCTTATGGTCATTCGTAAAACTTCTTTCATAACTTTTCTTTTAGCTGTCTTATCATGATGCATGTAGACCACATAATGACATAGCTCATCGTAATCATAAATGAAAACATATCATGATGCATGTAAAACACATAATAACATGGCATTCAAAAATCACTTTCATCATAACTTGATACGTAAATATGAGCTTTCGATAAAGGGTCATACACACATAATACTTTTAAAACATTGTTTCCATATATGTAAAGGTATGATCATGCTACTTACCTCTTTGCTTCTATCGATAACAAACATGTCAATAATCACCTACTTGAAGTTGTTGGTAAAGGGTTGGACTTCATAGGGTGAGGCTGGTTCCTTTTTCAATCTCTTGAAATTGTACCAGTTATCTAGGGGTAGGGATTGGTTTTCTTGAAAACATGGGATTGCTATAAAAACTTTCCAGACTCACAACAGCCTCTGTTTTTTTCTAGTTTTGAGGCTATCCTTTTAATGAGACCTAGAAAACCTAATAATAGGGCTGCACAAATTTAACTTTGTTTTGAAAAGGGTTCTAGCCTCTAGGAATCCTAATGGCTAGGAGTTCTAGGGTAAATATGTTGCTCTTCTTTGGATCCATTTAGGAGTCATAAATGGGGCTGGTTCCAATTATCACGAATTTAACAGCCAAAAATCAAATGGGCTTTGGCTAGAAAATACTTGGGCTTATCCATCCATATATGGGCCTAATGGACTACTCCATTTTAAATCTAGGTCCATAATTGCATATCCAATCCTATCTCCTCAATACTAGATCCTCAAATAATAAAGCCTAAAAAAATTGGGCCCATTGTCCAAACTTATAAAGCCAAAAAAAATTGGGTTTGGATGCTACAGAAAGAGAGTTTTGATGTCATGTTATTATATGCTTTACATGCATCTTTATATGTTTTCATTTATGATTACGATCAGCTATGTCATTGTCTGTTCTACATACATACATCACGGTGCACAACCTTGCACATGGGGGTTAAGGTGTGGTGGCCATTAAAGAAAGGGAAAGACAACTCTAATGAGTTATCATTATTATTTTTTGATCGGTAAATAAGATTTTATTGATCAAAAGAATAAGCAAAAGCCCAAGTATATGGGACATATACAAAAGCAACGCCTAAGCTTGCTAGTTTAGAAATACAAATAATTCATGAAAAGACATGCCATGAAAATCAATTACAATCGATCAATGGAGTAAAATATTGAAAAATAGATTTCTAAGCTTATCCATTGACCACACTTGATCTTCAAAACTTTTTTCGTTTCTCTCCCTCCAAATACACAACCATAAACAAATTGAAACCATCTTTCAAATTGAGGCGCTCTGAGAGTTACCCCGAATGGCTCTCCTATAAGCTAGAGGTCCATTACCTATCTCAGCATCACCTAAGCTAATCTCATTCGAGCAAAGTTTTCATTCCACAGTGTCCTGGCAATCTCACAATGAAGTAGTAGATGGTCAACCGACTCTCCACTCTTTTTGCGCATACAACATCAAATCGATGACTATGATTCGACGTTTCCTTAGGTTGTCTAGATGAAGATCTTCTCCAAAGAAGCCGTCCATACAAAAAGTTTTGCCTTTAAAGGCGCCTTTGTCTTCCAAATACTCTTCCATGGGAATGGATTTGTATTGTTCATTTTCATGGCTTGGTAGAAGGCGGACTAAGAACTTCCCTATCTTAGAGGGGCACCAAGATATCATCTTCAACTACCTCCAACAAACGGGTGGAGCAAAGTTCTAAATACCATTTCGGTAGCTGTTTCGATTAAGGCACTAGAATGAAATATTTCGGTACCGATACCGTTTCGGGATAGTCTATATATAATAAATTAATTATATATGTATAAATTATATTTCAAAATAACATCAATGCAAGTCTTAAAAAGTTAAAACACATATTTATAAAACTCAATAATACTTCTAAGTTCTCAATCCAACTATTTAAAAAAATAATTACTCATCTTCATCACGAAAAAGGAAGTGGGGATTTGATTTTCAGTCCTCGAGAAAATGAGATTAAAAAAAAATAAGAAAATAGTCTTCAGATATGAGAATTGGAGTGAAAATTATGAAAAAGTCAGAATTTTTACATTAATTACAAAAAAAAAAGAACAATAATTTTGGCCGGTACACCGAAAACCGGCCAGTATTGACCGAAATGCACCGGTATGGTTGGTATTTGACTCGGTACGAAACATATACCTTTCTTGTACCGGTTACTACCCCAGTATGGTATGAAATTTAAAACATTACTAGGCCATAGAACTCCGAAAGTTGCTTTCCCAATCTTGAGCATATCTAAGGAATGTAACATTTCATTAGGGAGTGGCATTAGAGAGTATGAAGAGGTCTGCAATCGAGAAGGCTTCATTCATGCTTGCTATACCATAAATTTGTGGATAAGTTCCCTTGGGTGCCCTATCGCCATACCATACATCATGCCAAAATTTAATTTGGATCCATCACCCACCTTAGAGCAGGTATATCTTGAATATGTGTCCCAATCTCTTCTTATATGCTTCTATTGCCCCACGCCATGAGGCCCACTCACCTCATTGAAACACCATCCTCCTCATGGTTCACCATGCTTCAATTCAATGAAGATTCTCCACAAGGTCCCCCTCTCATTGTAGTATCTCCATAGTCACTTGCCAAGCAAAGCTTTGCTGAAAACTTGCAAGTTCTGAATACCCAAACTTCCTCTTTGAATGGGAGAGCATATTGTGACCCATTTCAACAAGTGAAATTTGAACTCGTCGTAATAGTTATGCATACATGTTACATGTTTATGTTAGTATAAGTATTAAGTATACACGCTTTCAAGAAAACCCTATGTTTATTATGTTTATTGGATGATGAACTACTTACCGAGTATTCAACTCATTTTGGTTATTTGTTTTTTTTTAATGTTTTTATTTCTTTTTTTCAGTTGTTTCTCCTTTCTTTTCATTTCTTTTTGATAAGTACCTTTCTTTTCATTAAAAGATCAGTTTTCAATACTTAAAAAAAAATATCAGTTTGAAGTTTTCTTGCTATGAGACTATATTTTTGTTATTTTTTTGGGAATTTATTTTTGATAAATTTGATATTTTTAGTATGTTGGGTCTCTTTATCAAAAACAGTTACGAAAGCATGTAACACTCCTAACCTATGGGAAAGGGGTGTTACACCTCCATCATATATCATAACATGGTACGTAAAAATGAGCTTTCAATAAAGGGTCATACACACATAATACTTTAAAAATATTGTCTACCATATATGTAAGGGTATGATCGTGCTACTTGCCTTTTTGTTTCTATCAATAACAAACGCGTCAATAATAACCTACTTGAAGTTGCTGGAAAAGGGTTGGACTTTATAGGGTGAGGCTGGTTCTTTTTTCATTCTCCTGAAGTTGCAACAGTTATCTAGGGTTAGGGATTGGTTTTCTAGAAGAACATTATCACGAATTTTTCTAGCTTTGAGGCTATCCTTATAATGAGACCTGGAACCTAATAATAAGGCTGCACAAATTTAACTTTGTTATGAAAAGAGGTTCTGGGAATCCTAATGGCTAGGAGTTCTAGGGTAAATATGCTGCTATTCTTTGGATCCATTTAGGAGTCATAAATGGGGCTGGTTTCCAATTATCACGAATTTACACCCAAAAATCAAAAGGGCTTTGACTAGAAAATACTTGGGCTTATCCATCCATGTGGCTTGTTGTTACTGAACAGTAACGAAACAATATATTAAGCAAAAGAAATATTAGTTTTCATGCATAATGCTGTACAACATGTAGCACATGATGAAATAGAAAATAATATAAAGTATGATTATTACACAAATATGCAGAGAACATATCTTCAAAGTTGAGCTTGCTGAGACAAACTATGACCAATCAAAACATTATTATCCTATAAATAAGATCTGCCAGGGAAGACAATAAATCGTCCTACATCTGACAAATATGACCTTAGGAATAGAAGATATGTAACAAGTGGCGTGTAGTCAATATATATACACACATATAAACCAACAACATATAGACACTTCTTGCTTTGATCCCAATGAAGCACTAAGCTCAATATTGATTAAGAATACCATGCAATCGAAGAAAGTGATAACTACAGTTTAGGTTCATAAATAGTACCCAGCAAAATTTTCCTTGTGTGTGGGGAGTCCAGACATCATAGCGTCAAATACAACTACTACTTTCACCTCTGCAAATGTTTCAAATAATAAGATGGTGGGATCAACATACTGAGAACACACCAAGAAGAAACCATCTAATTTAACTACTCATCACAAGACAACATTGGTAGACAAATACAGTGGTACTTCTCAAGAGAAAGATCGTGGGACAGAAGAACCGACTCAAGTTTTAATATAACAAAGGAAGCTGTACACTCATGATACGAAATATTAAGAAAAAAATTGCTTTTAGAACTAAAGATTTGTCAATGTAATTCACACAGATTCATATATATGAACCCAAAACTAACCATTATACCATTCGTTAGGTAGCTATTAGAATATGTGAATGAGTGATCATTTATATAGCTCTGCCCTTAATAAGTACAGTTAAGCGTAAACATGTATTTTTTTTTTTCGATAAGTAATAACAAGTTTTATTAAATCAAGTAAATAGGCATAGCACAAAAAATCAGATTTTTATGAGTTCTATTTCTCCTCCCTGCGGCCCAAAAAAGAGAGAGGCGTGTGTGTAGTGCTGCCCCTGTTTTAACGAAGTCTCCTTGTTTTTATAATAGTAATTGTAACGAAGCCTGTTAATACAACTAATAAAAGAACCAGAGTACAAACCTCTTAGCATACTGAATGTTACAAGTTCATCAATTAGCTTTTGGCGAGAAATATCAAGTCTCCCTTTCATAAAGTATTTCTTCAACTTCATCCAGTAGCCACATACATTATAGCCATCAACAAGCAAGACAGGGACTGCACTATCTATACCCTGGTTTGTACTGTAGAAGAAATTTAGCAAACAAGGAAAATACTTCTCCGACGCCATAAGATAATTAAGATGGCAAATGAAAATGAGAAAGAAACCTGAAAAGATTATTACTAGTAGAGGGTCATGGTAGGATCGCGATAGAGTTCGGGATCCTCTGGAAGATCCTCCTTCTGCACCTTCTTTCTTCGATAACTGGTAGCAGGCTTAGACTGTCCAGACTTCCTTTTTTGGAACTCCTGCAAGAACTTTGCCAGGTGAGCTTGAGGATACGATTATGAATATCAGCTTTAAATATCTTAGCAGATAACCTACCTTCCATAACCTTAAAAATTGTAGATTCTGCTTTACATTTGAAGTAATTCTGGGAGGAGTTGGCTCCGAACCCTGTCAACATAACGCCTCTTACATGCCAGTCTAAAGTGAAGAGAAGTATCAATTCTCAGTAGTAAGCTGCAATGCTCCCTACTTTTATCAATTCCAGACTGTTCTCAAGTTGCGTTTATTATCATAATTCACACCAAAATATATATAATGCATTTTATCAAAATACATCTGTTGGTACAAAACTCGCTTAATCGTTTCTTTCTAATTTGCTCAAAAAAATATATATAATAAACAGTCTTACTCCTTACATCAAATATTAATGACATGACAAGGGGTGAGGAAACGGGTGTCGAAGTAAATGGAAAAGTACTAGTTAATAAAGCAAATGAGAATGATAAGAAATCAAACCCTAGGAGATGGAGGTGTAGGCTGCTTCTTGCTCCTGCCCATTATAATAACTTTGCAAGGAGTCGTGAAAGAAGAAGCGTAGGTACAGCGCGAAGCACCGTCCCAAGTATACGGAGATGGTAGAGGGATTGTTTTCATGGAGCAAAGCAAACTCAGTGCCTCTGGCCAATCGGGGTAGAGGATGTGAATGGACAGCAGCCACCCTTCCTCCCAGCCCCACGTCCCGAAAAGCTTTTCAGAATGACTTCTGATTTGGTGTGCTCGTTTGCGTAGGCCTCTATCAACTCCTCCGCTGGGCTCCGCCCATTCATTTTTGCTCCATGGGCCGGATGGATCAACTGCTTCTCTTCTTCTTCTTCTTCTTCTTCTGAAAAATATTCAGTTTATAAAAAAATCTTACAAAATATAATTTATAAATAATATGATTTGATATGATGTTGAATTATAATTTTTTTAATTGTAAAATAGATTTGAGGACATTAAGTAATGCTAATTTAGAAATTTATTTATATAAGATCTCTGCAGATCTCTAACATTTTTCTAATCTAAATTACTTATAAAATTGTGGATTAAACGGACTTAACAAAATTAAATTTGATGGATAATAAGGATTTAAAAATAAAAATACTTTTATAAAATAATTAGTTCGTGTTGTATCCGTTGGCTTTGGAAAGACTGTAAGGGACTCTCATCCCATCGAACCTTGTATCATGCTATCTTTTAGTTCATCTATAATATGCTTACTTGCTTTAAAAAAAAAAAAAAAGGATCATGTTATCGATTATAAAATAAGTTGTGATATAGTTGTTTCTCCAACCACTCCCTTTCTAGTGGGGTCCTCAGGAAAATCAGTTCAAAATCCATTGGTCAAGATGGGAAACCTTATGTGCAGGAAAATCTTGTGGAGGCTTGGGATTTAGAGACTTGCACAGTTTTAACATAGCCCTTTTAGTAAAGTAGATATGAAGTGTGAGAATGTATCCTAATTCATTACCTAGTAGAATACTTAAAGTTAAATATTTCTCACACACCTTTCTCTCACATGCTGGGCTAGGTCCAAGGCTTTCATATTTATGGAGAAGACTTTTTCAATCTATTCTTCTCGTTGAGGAAGGTCTTATGTGAAAAATTGGTGATGGTACCTAGGCCAGAATTTGGAAAGACAAATGGTTGAATACAGCCTCTACATGCAAAGTTCAATCTCATGTGTCGACTCTCCATGAGAATGCAGTGGTTGCTGATCTTATTGATGCTCATATGAGATGGTGGAATATGGATCTTCTCCATTTAGTTTTTCAAGAGGAAGATATTAAGGAAATACTTAAGTTGACTGTCAGTATCCTGCCTACAGCTGATAAACAGATATGGAATGAGATTGTTTCTGGGCATTTCTCAGTGAGAAGTACTTATCACTGGCATAAAAAAACTCCAAGTAAGAAAACATGGTGAATCTTCAACTAATGGAGGACAAGGGTTGTTGTGGAAGAGGATTTGATCTTTACAAACAACAAATGTTGTTAAATAGTTTATTTGGAGTGCTTGCACAGATTCACTGCCCACTCGAGTTAATTTATGCAAGAGGAAGGTAATTACTGACTCTTATTGTTCTATTTGCATGCTTGAAGATGAAACACCAGCTTATATTTTATGGTCATGTTCCTCTACCCAGGATGTATGGCTTTTGTGTTCCAAGTCTATTCAAAAGGCAAATATTCAAGCACCCAATTTATTATCTATTTTTAAGTATCTGGTTGACAGATTACCAAGTTAGGAACTGGTGTTATTTGCCACCCTAGCTCGACTAATCTGGTTTAGAAGAAACACTCTTATTCATGATGGCCCTTTTCAATCCCCTAAGGTGCTCTTTGGTATTGTTGTAAAGGCTCTTGAGGAGTATTGTAATGCAAGAGCAAAGTTAGTAGGGTCAGGAATTTAGAATCTGCTGCCTGCTACTCAATGGGAAACACCTCCATGGGCAGGTGTTTGGCCATGGAGGTGAAAGTGAATTGGGATGTGGTAGTAAGATTTGGTTTCAACAAGATTGGTGTTGGGGTGGTGATAAGAGAGGCTGATCTGTTTTGGCTAGTTTGATGCAACGAAGATTCTATTGCACTGATCATGTGCTGGCTGAAGCAAGAGGTTTACTCTTTGCTGTTTTATTTTGCAAAGAGTTGGGTCTCGACTCTTTAATCTTTTAAGGTGACTCTAGTCAAGTTGTCCATGCAATCAAGAGTTTTGCTTCTTCCACTGGGAAATTGCAATGCACTATCTCAAACATAATTACTTTTCTGCGTAATGGTCAATGGAAAATATAGTATGTCAAAAGAGAACTGAATGGTGTTGCTCATTGTCTTGCTCAAATATCAATGAATTTAGAACATAAGCTAATTGATATTGATTGTGTTGCTGAATGTATTAAACCTCTTGTAATGGTTGAATGCCATATTTCACATCAATAAAATTGTCTTTTATGTTGATTAAAAAAAAAAAAAAAAAAAACCTACTCACTTTCATAATTTCATTCACACATCTCGCTTAGAACCCCAATCAACATAATAAATGGGTTCGTTTGGATAGTGAGAGGAGATGGTTTTAGATGAGTTGAATAAAATATTGTTAGAATTTTATTTTTTAATATTATTATTGTTTTGAGATTTGAAAAAGTTGAATTGTTTATTATATTTTGTGTGAGAATTTAAAAAAGTTATAATGATGAGATGAGATGAAATCATCTTTATATCTAAAGAGGGTCTAAGAGGACGAAGAAGGCGTCCAGTGACGAAGCCAAGGGTGGGCGAGGGGGACCCTAGCCCCCAAGGCTCTACAAAGTAAAATATTTTAAGTAACTTTTTTGCTGTTTTTACTAAAATTTAATATTTTAGGTATATTATTTGCCATTAAATTTTATTCCATATAATATTCTAAATGATAAAATTTTAATTCTTAGGGAGATATATTAGGAAAATAATATTTACTTTTAACCATATTTATACCATAAGAGAAGATAAATAAAGTATTTTTATTTATAGTCATTAAAATTCTCTAAACATTTTGTGAAGATTTTAAATCATAATTTAAGTTTGCTTAAATTTTATTTTTACGTGTTTTAATTAAAACATTAGATAAACTTTTTTGCTATTATGATTTTTGTGAAATGACTATTTTCATTAGGTTTTGAATTTATTTTTTATTTCTTACTCTTTAATCACTATTTTTTTTTATTATCATTTTGTTAGTGGTGATCTTAAAAATTGTCAATTGAACTGTTTATTATAATAAAAATACTTGGCGCCTCCAAAGTAATATTGGCTTCATCTGTACGTGCATCCTTGGAAAATATGGTATCCCTTAGGGCTGCTTGGGTAATGAGATTAGATAAGAATTCTATGAATAACAGTGTAATGATTTGTGAATAGTAGTAGTGAAATATTTTAGTTAATATATTTTATTGGGTTTTGAGAAATAAAAGAGAGACTCTTGAATAAGAATATTATAAAGTTTAAAAAACTTTTTGAATATAAATTTTGAATATTATTTTTGTTTTGAAATTTAAAAAAGGTGAATTATTTTTTGTGAAAGTTTAAAAAATTTAAAATGATTAGGTAATGATTAGATGAAAAAATTAAAAACTTGAAATTAAAAAGTATTTTGTGTTTTAGTGATGTTTGGAAATGAAATTATGAGATAGTTTGAGACGAAGTTCTCACCTAACTTCCCAAACAACCCCGAGCCAATCTACGAAAGCTAGAAGTTAGTAAGCATAACATCAAGTAATTCTGTGAATTGTGTGGGAAGTCGAGGTGCTACCCGCACCCCTTGCCAACTTCACCCCTCTCCCCGTAGTTGGGTCCCTGGGGCCCAGCTCTGCCCTTCATGGGTGGGTGCCCCGTCTGCATGCTAAGGGGCAGATTAGCCCCCACAACTGTCCATCACCCGCCCAAAACCCACCACTACCCAAACGACAAACTATAATTGGCAACCAACTGAAAAAATCCAACAATCCAACTTAGAGAGAGATTGTGATAGACGACGACAAGCAGACAACAAAATAGATGATAAGAGTCAAGATTGTGTGCGTGTGTGTGTGTGTGTGTGAGAGAGAGAGAGAGAGAGATCAGGGGGAGGGAGTTTAAATTTAAACAAAACCTAATGTAAACGACAATGTTTTGGGACTTTCTTCCCAAAATGTAGTCGTTTAATTTTAAAAAATATATGTAACTTAAGATAAAATGATGTCCTTTTATTAAAAAGGTTGATATTTGTGTGTGTGTGTGTGTGTGTGTAATTGGGGCCTAGGCCGGGCTGACGAGGTAAACCTAGGCCCAACTTGAGCCCTGTCTCCCAATGCCCAAATGTTTACAAGCATCCTCCCACACGCTCCCCCCCCCCCCCCCTCCCCAACAAGGGCCTCCACCCAAGCCAGGCGAGGGTCAAATGGGGTGGGCGACCTAGGCTGGTGGCAGAGCCTTACTGCCTACCCCTAGTGGAAGTATGCAATAAAGAAGAAAGCCGTGGGGATTTAGGACTTCAGAGATGGGAAGGTCAAAAGCCAATTCTACCTTATTTTGGATATCTGGACCTTACTTGTTTTTACATTCAAAATTAATGCATTTTATCAAAATACATCCGTTGGCATGACAAAACTCGCTTAATCTTTTCTTTCTAATTTGCTCAAAATATGAATATATGACAAAGCGATAGGGTGAGGAAACGGGTGTCGAAGTAAATGGAAAGATGGATGCTACTCATCATCCCACACTACACACCGTATATATTTTAATTTTATTCTTAATAAAAAAAATTGGGTTGTTCTACTCATTATCCATATACCACATACTTATTATAGGAAAAAAGAAAACAAATAAAAGAAATATGGTGTGTGGTGTGTAAGGATGCTAAGTAGAATTATTCAAATGAAAAATCATTAGTTAATAAAGTAAATGAGAAGGATAAGAAATAAAACCCAAGGAGATGGAGGTGTAGGCTGCTTCGTGCTCTTGTCCATTATAATAAGAGTAATGCTATGTACAAACCTTAAATAGAAAATCTCATACAATCTCTTTATAAAAGTAGGTCTCACTAATAAAAAATAATATTTTTTACAATTTTTTTAGGTGGGGTCCACTTTTTTTACAAGATTTTATATGTGACTTGTCTATTTAGAGTTTATACAAATCATTTATCTTATAATAACTTTGTAAGAGCATTGGTAGTGACTTTTGCATCCTCATATGCAAAATCACATCTTTTGGAGATTGATTTTGCATATGAAGAAAAACTCTCACATTGGATTATGCATCTTTGAACCAAATAATAATAAAATTTTTTTTATTTTATTAATTTTTTTTTTCCAAAATCAATAGACCATCCAACAGCATATAACCAAAATCAATAGACCATCCAACTGCCAACCAAAATAAATTCTATACAAATTCAACCTTCTTGCCAAAATAAATTCCATATAGGTTCACAACTTAATACAATGTAATTCAATACAAATTCAATTGCCAACCAAAATAATTTCATTCAAATTCAACTGCCAACCAAAATAAATTCCATACAGATTCAAATAAATCCCATGTATCATGTGCTCAAATTCCATGTATCATCAACTTAATACAAATTTCATATATCAAAATCAACTTAATAGAAATTCCATAAAGTTGATTTTAATACAAAATCCACAAACTCCAAAGTTGAGTTTTTCCATAGCAGCTCCACAGCAAGTTACACACCCTGCTGGTTTTTCCACAGTAGCTCCACAACAAGTTTCCACAGTAGCTCCACAATAGTTTCCATGTCATTGATAGCAACTAGCAGTACAACAATACCCAGTGATTTCCATTTGAAGATTATTGAAATACTTTTGCTGCACAGACAGTCCAATCTTTAATTCACAAAGTATAAACCTAACCAAATCAGTAAAACCTAACCAAGAGAAGGAAAATCGAGTACCGGGCTACGAGAAGAGGCTATGGTTGATGAGCAATGTTTCGATGCCTTCGAGAGAGAGCAAGGAGATAAGGTGAGAGATGCCTTCGTAGATTCAGTCGAAGAGAGAGCAAGGAGAGAAGGCAGAGATGCCTTCAGTCAAAGAGAGTAATGAGAGAAGGCATAGATGCCTTCAATCGAAGAGAGCAAAGAGCAAGGAGAAATGAAGTGAGAGATGCCTTCAGAGAGAAAAAAAAAATCGTAGTCTAAGAAAGAAAGAGGAATGAGAGAAATCAATTCGAGAGAGTTCCGTTGGAGAGAGAGAGAAAAGCAATAAAAATAATGTTTGGAGAGTGAACATGGTTTCTTCAAATTTAAAGAAATATTGTTCATAACTAAGTAAAAATTTAAAGATATATAATCCAATGTAGATGAATTTGAAGAGATATTATGTAAATTTGAAGATGAAGATGAAGATGAATAACCCACTACCAGGGCTCTAAGGAGTCATAAAAGAAGAAGCGTAGGCATAGCTTGAAACATCGTCCCAAGTATACGGAGATGGAAGAGAGATTTTTTTCATGGAGCAAAGCAAACTCGGTGCCTCTAGCCGACCGGGGCAGAGGATGTGAATGGGTAGAAACCCCACTTCCTCCTAGGCCCAGGTCCCGAAAAACTTTTCAGAATGACCTCATAATTTTCTGTGTTCGCTTGCATAGGCCTCTATCAACTCCTTCACTGGGCTCGACCCATTCCTTTATGCCCGATTGCCCGGATGAATCATCAATTTTTTCCTTTGGAAAACGGATGGATCATCTTGTCAAGAAGCAAAACCCACTATCTATTATCTTATGGGAAGTAGTTGGTTCATAAAAAGAATTTTATAAAATATAGTTTACATTTTTTTTTAATATAGTTTACAATATAGTTTACAAATTAATATGGCTTTATATGATACGTTGAATTATAAAGTATTTTTATTATAAAATAAATATGATGTATTATACAACAAGTAATGCTAATTTGTAAATTTATTTTTATAAGGTCGTTGTAGATCTAACACTTCTCTTATCTAAATTTAAATTTACAGAATTGGGGGTCAAAGGAAAGTTACAAAATTAAATTTGATGGGTAATTAAGATTTTATAAAATAATTAGATCATGTTGATCGATTATAAAATAAATTGTTATATAGTTGTTTCTCCAACTACTCACTTTCATTCGCTCCTCTTGCTTAGAACCCCAATCAACTTTAATGAAGAGGACGGAGAAGGCATGCATCATTGGAAAATATGATACCCCTTAATCTTATGGGGCTAGTCTGTGAAAGTCAATTAAGAAGATGGAAGTTAGTTTGTATAGCATCAAATATTTATGTGAATTTTGTGGGAAGTATGCAGTAAAGAGGAAGGCCGTTGGAATTTGGGGCTGTAAAGACTGGGAAGGCGAAGCAAACGGTCCTACACATTGAACGTTGCTAGTGCTATGACTGTAATAAGTCAATTCTACCTTATTTGGATATCAACACCTTTTACTTTAGGGCGGAAAAAATGTAAGGATGTAAGGAGTTTGGTCCGGACTGAAAAAATCGACTGGTTCTGGAAGGGATATTAGGCCGTAGGGGAAATAAGTTCATGTGTTGGAAGGCCCAAATTTGAGACCTCAAGAGTCGAATTAGTTCTGCAAGCCCAAAGATTCGATCTTTAACCACGTGGTGAATAATATAAAAAATAGATAACATCTCTGATGGATCAAGAAAATTATCCTACCGATTTATTCGAGAGTTATTCAAGATAAACTCTGGAGTTAGTTGTTATCAACATCTTCATACTCTTATAAATAACACCTGAAGGTAATACATTGAGATTCATTCATATGCTTATATTGAGAATATTTCTCTCTAACTTAGGCATTGGAGTACCCCCAGGCACCTAGTGCCGCTATCTTATTTGTTGCAAGTTGTCCGTGCAGTTGGTGGTGTAAAACACACCCTTAACAGTGGTGCCGTCTATGGGATCGATACAAACTTCAACGTGACTTTCACATGTCAACTGCCACGCGATCTCAAGCAACCTGTGATCAAGAGATGAATACCACGGGCGTAGAAGCAAGGTTGGCAGAAGCTGAAGAAAAGTTGAAAAAAGCGACGACAATGGTTTAGCAGTTGCAGAAGGAGAACGAAGAGCTAAAGCGGCAGAATGCTACTACACCACCTATCCACAACGGACAAGAGTTACAAAAGAAGAGGTTACACGACGAGTTGCACAACCTCGTAGATAAATTCGATGAGATGGCAAGGAAAATGGGAGGATCTTCCTCCGTAGAGTAGCTGTTGAATTGGACTGATCTTTCCTACAACAAGGAAGTGATGGCGGTACCACTCCCACCTAAATTCAAAGTTTCCCAGATTGACATGTATGACGGATCCTGAGACCCTGTAGATCACTTGGAAAATTTTAAAACACACATAACTCTCCATGGCTTCCTGTGAGATGTGGCTTGTCGTGCCTTCCCTTTAACATTAAAAGGAATAGTACGGGGCTAGTTTGGAACTTTACGACCAGGATCTATTAACAGCTTTGAAGAATTGACCAAGCAATTTTTAACACAATTCATGGCAAGTAGGAGACGTCGACAACCCACCATTTCTTCTCACCATTAAGCGAAGGGAAGAGGAAAGTCTGAAAGCCTGTTTGACCTAATTCAACGAGAAGAAACTGACCACAAACGATCAGGATGAGAAGGTCACCCTAGCCGCCTTTTTGGGAGGAATATGACCCCGAAATCCATTCATGATTGGGTTGCCCAGGAAAACCCCCATTGACTCTAAGGGAGTTCATGGACAGGGCAGGTGATTATGTTAACGTCGAGGACACATTAAGAGCCCTTTTAGGACCAGGAAGTGAGAGTTAAAGTCAAAGACCAAGTCCTCGAATAGTGCGAGAGACAAAAAGGTCGGACCAAGTCATCAAGACGGGAGGCGAGAAAAGTACTCCACCCAACAAGGCCAAAAGCCTCGCCTCATCCACAACAATCTAAGTATACAAAAAAATGCATAAACCACAAGGAAAGAAGCACGCCCACCCACAAGGGGCCAACACTATTGCAAATATTACCAATCGGACACCCACTGGACAAAAGACTGCTCTGCCATGAAGAAAAAAGTGGTAGATTGGCGGGAAGTGGAGAGCTCGAGTGAATGCTAACCGAAGACGTCAAACCGAGAAGAGAAGATGGCCGGGGGTAGGGGTGATAAACGGTCTGGTTGGACCGAACGGACCTACCGTTTCGGTCCTGACCGAGACTTAGACTGGTCCAATTCGATCCACATTTTAGAGGACCGAAAAGTTTCGGTCCAGTCCACGGTCCAGGATTTTTCTGGACCTGACCGAATGGAAAAAAAAATATAAAAATATTTTATATATATTTTATATATAATAATTGTACAATTAACAATATAAAATTTTAAATATATTATTAATACTTGTTAATATTCTATAAATTAAAAATATTTTATATATATTTTCATCTAACCTATCACCATTAACAATATAGAATTTTAAATATATTATTAACACTTGTTAATATTCTATGAATTAACTAATATATAATATTAATTAGTTAATTATATAGTAATTATAAAAATTAGTAATATAATTTTCATCAAATTTATTATCATTGACCATATAAAATATTTTTTTATTGAATTTGTTACATAATCCACATTAATAAGTTACTTAATTTAATTTAGTATTTTAAATAAATTTTTTTATTAGTTATTTAAAAAAAAAAAATAGGCCAGATCGATTGGACCGGACCGGTCCGGTCCCCTTTGGGTGTTCGGTCCGGTCTGGTCTAAAAAAATGATGGACCGAAAATATTCGATCCATCTCCGGACCGGACCAAACCATTTTCACCCATAGCTGGGGGCAAGAGCCCAGACAGAGCAGTAGTCCAAAAAGACAGAGACAGGAAAGGGAACGAAGACAAGATGCTGCCTACCAACCTCACAACAATACCAAGCTCCCTTGGGAGAAATCTGCACCATAGCAGCAGGATTTGCCGGTGGGGCGTGACGGCTTCCAATAGAAAAGCTCACGCCCGTAAAGCAAGGTATCACGAGGTATACATGGCGGATAAAACCTCCAAACACCTCGGACTGGGTACCACGCCCATAATCTCTTTTAGAGATGAAGACTATCAAGGGATCCTATATACCCACATGATGACGCCTTCGTAGTCACCTTGTTAATTGCAAACTACATGACCAGGCGGATACTAATCGACAACAGAAGCTCTGCTGACATCTTATTCTGGAATGCTTTCACCAAGATGGACATTAGCCCCGATAGGCTATGCTCGTCACCAACCCCTCTAAAGCCATTACACTACTAGTCACAGTCGGCTAGGGTTCACATATGACAACAACAATGACAGACTTCTTGGTAGGCAAAGCCCTATCATCCTACAATGCCATATTGGGATGCCCCACTTTGAATAATATGAAGGTTGTCACTTCTACCTACCACTTAAAAATGAAGTTCCTAATGGAGACAGGAGTCGACGAGGTTCAGGGAGAACAATGGTGCAAGAATGCTACATGCAAGAACTTAGAGCAGGGGTGCCAGGCCTATATGTCTTAGAAAGTTTAGAAGGGAAGCTGCCCCCCCTCTCCCACCATTAATCACAACCAACAAGGACATGGAAGCAAGGGATGAGAACAACCTAATGCAGGCAGAGGCAAATGAGCCTCTAGAGATCGTAGCCCTACACCAAGATCGGCCAAACGCCACGACATGGGTGGGAACAAGGCTCCCCTCCAGAATATAGGGAGGCGTTAAAACAACTTCTAATCGAACACGAAAACGTGTTGACTTGTAGTCATGCTGGGAATTGACAATGCCATTATAGAACACAGCCTGTGCGTCGACCCAGTGGCAAAGAAGGTACGCTAGAAAATAAGAACTTTTAGCACCAAGAAGTGCACAACCATAGTCGTGGAGGTAGGTCGTCTCCTAGCTGCGAGGTTTATAAGAGAAACATACTACCTAGAGTGGCTATCAAATGTAGTGCTAGTCAAAAAAGCTAACAAGAAGTGGAGGATGTGTGTGGACTTCAGGAACCTGAATAAAGCCTACCCTAAGGACAACTTCCCCTTGCCACAGATTGATATTATCGTTGACGCCATGACAAGATATCGAGTGCTGAGTCTTATGGACGTGTATTCAAGGTACAATCAGATCTGCATGAATGAAGTGGATTAAAAGAAGACGAAATTTATCACCGACAAAGGTTTTTACTGCTACCGAGTGATGCCCTTTGGGCTGAAGAATGCATGGGAGACTTACCAAAAACTGGTCAATCGGATGTTTGAATAACAAATCGAAAAGACTATGGAAGTATACATCAACAACCTGTTGGTGAAAAGTAAGGAACCTGCCCAACACCTAGAAGACCTAAGAGAATTTTTCGCTGTGCTTCGTAAGTATGGGTAGATTTGGAAAAAATTTTAAGCTTCATTGTCTCAGAAAGAGGCATCAAAGCAAACGCTGAAAAGATTGATGCCATCTTGAACATGAAGCCGCCTCGAAATATCAATGATGCCCAACGGTTGGCGGGCAGGGTGGTAACATTTGATCCACGGACAAATTTCTTCCATTTTTTAGGGTTTTACAAATAATATAACAATGGAAAGAAGAGTGCGATTGGGCTTTCCAGGAGTTAAAGCAACATCTATCTAACCCACTCTGTTAAAGCAGCCCAACCAAGGGGATACCTTATACGTATATTTGACAGTATCCCCCCACACCGTCTTCGTGGTCCTAGTCAAGGAATAGGGAGCAACACAAGCACCAGTGTATTACACGAGCCATGCATTAAGAGGTGTCGAGACTAAGTACCCTTGAATGGAAATGTTGGCATTTGCATTAGTGATAGCCTCCGAGAGATTGTGGCCATATTTCTAGGCTCATCCCAAAAAGGTGTTAACGGAACACCCCCTCAGGAGAATATTGCAAAAACCTGACAGCTCGGGAATTTTGGTTGTGTGGTCAGTGAAACTTAGCAAATTCGACATCGATTACATGCCTAGGAGTGCAGTGAAGGGGCAAGCTTTGGAAGATTTCATTGTCGAATTCGAAGACTTCCCAGTGGAAGTTGAAGTTGCACTACACTGATAACTAGGGGTATAAAAAAAAATGGTGAACCGGTAAACCAGACTGGACAGGACCGAATCGATGGTTTTGGTTCTGTATGAAGTTTAGTTCAGTTCGGTACCAATTTTATTTTTCTTAAAACTGGTCAAAATCGGTCTGGTTCTAGTTTTTCTTTTTTAAAACTGGACCAGAGTGAACCAAGGTCCGGTACTGGAATAGGGGTCTACGTCGTAGGAGAAGTAGGGCAAGAAAACTACTACATGACCACCCTTACTTTAAAACTACGAATAATGAAGCCAAGTATGGAACCTTGATAGCTGGACTATCCATCGTAAAAACTCTAGGTGCCATAGAGATTGAAGTAAAGGCGGATTCCCAAATTGTGGTAAACCAAGTAACTGAGACGTATGCCACGCAATGGGAAAAAGTGAAAAAATATATGAACTGGGTATTGGAGATCTGTGACCAACTTTCCTACTTCAGTCTTGAGCAGATACCAAAGGAAGATAAAACCATAGTAGACATGCTAGCCAAAACCGCCTTTGTGAGAGAAGAGGCGGATTTACCATGGGAGGTATAGAGGAGAGTGATAGAGATCCCAGCAATCAGAGTACATGTAAACCAGGTGGGGCCTACGGGGCCAGTGTATGCCAAGACAATATTAGAGTACCTGGACATAGGCAAACTCCCTGAGGAGAAAGAGACAGCAAAGAAAATTAAGAGGAACGCAACACATTTTGTTAGGATTAAGGGAATCCTTTATAAAAAGGGCTTTGCCGCCCCTTTGTTAAGATGCATCTTGCCTGATGAAGGACAACATGTCTTGGCAGGAATACATGAAGGTGTCTGGACAACCATTCTGGTGGAAAGGCTTTGTCACAGAAAGCCCTTAGGGTGGGCTATTACTAGCCCAATGCCCTAAGAGACGCCAAGCAATTTGCAAAGAAATGTATCAGATGCCAGATTTATGCCCCCATCCCACATTGTCCCCTCGAGAAATTATTTTTTATTATCGCCCCATGATCGTTTGCTCAATGGGGGATTGATCTAGTAGGCTCCTTCCCTTTAGGCAAATGAAGGGTAAAACATATAATCGTCGCGGTAGATTATTTCACAAAATGGGCGGTGGTGGAGCCCCTTGCAACTATAATGGCAAAAGCTGTACAGCATAATCTCCGACAACGGGAAGCAGTTTGATTTAGAGCATTAGAAAGAATGGTGCAAAGAGTTGGGAATCCAAGCCAAGTACTGGTCACCAAGACACCCACAAGCTAATGGGCAGGCGGAAGCGACAAACAAATTCTTACTGGGAATTTCAAAGAAAAAGCTCACCGATAGGAAATGAGATTGGGTAGAAGAGCTCCCAAGAGTGATGTGGGCTTATAGGACAACTGTGAAGATCCCAATTGGCAAAACACCATTCACACTACTCTCGGGAGAGAAGCAGTCGCCCCGGTAGAAATCAGTCTGCCTACGCATCGAGCTCGCCGCTTAAGCTAACATGAGAACAACAAGGTGCTCAAGACCTTTTAAAAGATAAAAGAGAGGAATGAGATCCAAAATATCCTGAACAAAAGGAAGACAAAGTGCTACTTCAACAAACGAGTCAAATCCAGATCTTTTAAAGTAGGTGACTTAGTGCTCAAAGAAAAAGGAGTGACAAGGTCAATAAAGGGAGGGACAAACCACGATGGGAGGGACCATACATACTAGCCGTTAGCAATCGACCAGGGTCATATCGCCTCAAATACAATCAAGGAAAGGAGTTGTAATACCCTTAGAACGCCGAGCATTTGAAGAAATTCTACCCTTGATTCTTTTCTAAGATGTATTCAATAAAACAAGGTCAATAAAGGTAGACATTAGTTCGCATGTCTCACCCTTAGCCACCAAAGTCGAATCCAAAGACTCGGGTGTAACTAACGGGTGTGGAAGTGGAGAGACCCCACGACCCCCTTACTTAGCCACCAAAGACTCGCAGTGCAATCAACGGGTGTGGAGGTAAAAAAACCCCACGACTCCCTTACTTAGCCACCAAAATCGAGTCCAAAGACTCGCGGTGCAATTAACAGGTGTGGAGGTCAAGAGATCCCACGACCCCTTTACTTAGCCACCAAAGTCGAGTCTAAAGACTTATGGTGCAATCAACAGGCATGGAGGTCATGAGACCCCATGCCACCCTTAGCCACCAAAGTCGAGTCCAAAGACTCCCGGTGCGATCAATAGGCGTGGAGATCAAGAGACCCCACGACCCCCTTACTTAGCCACCAAAGTCGAGTCCAAAGAATTGCGGTGCAATCAATGGGCATGGAGGTCAAAAGACCCCACGACCCCTTAGTCACCAAAAGTCAAGTCTAAAAACTCATGATGGAGCCAATGGGCATGGATATCATAATTAATGCTGTGAAACAAAGACAAACCAAGCACCAACATCGTAAAAAGAAGGCAAAAAAGGAACCATATACCAACTATACAAAATGAGGCTAAAACAAGAGCCACCATTACAAAATGAAAACACAACAAAGATTTATCATTACAGCCTTCCAAAATATTGTTTGAAACAATGAAGAAGCTAAAAAGAGGCAAAGTCTTCATTAGGTGGAGCCACCAGAGGTTTTGAAGGCGAAGGAGCGGACGGGAAGGTGTTGGGCTAAGTATTGCGTCCCAATGCATCCATAAACTAGCATGAAGCCTCATTAGGTCTAAAGGAGTCGAGGTCCAAATGCCTCAAGTTAGCTCGAGGATTGGCCAGCAAGCGAGATTGCAAGTGAGCCATGCCAGCCCCATATCTGTATCTAAAGGCCCAATCTCTAACAGTCCTGGCGGCCATCAATTGTGGGAGCACACGGGCCACCTCACCCCATGAAGCGACCAATTTTGATTCCACTTCCAACAGTCGTTGCTTCTGCTTCTTCACTTTTGAGCAATGTTTTGAATACCGTACCGGTCAAGGCACTGGAACGAAATATTTCGGTACCGGTACCGTTTCGGGGTAGCGTTTCGGGATAACATTTCGGGATAGTCGATCTATAAATAAATTATATATATAAATATATATATAAATTATATTCTAAAATAATAGTCTATATATAAATAAATTATATACAAATACATATATATATAAATTATAAATAGTCTAGTCTGAATTGAGGGTTAAAAAATAAGTTTGTAGTTTGAAAAAATGAAAAAAAAAAAAAAAAAAACACAGGCCGAAATATCGGCCGGTACCGGCCGAAATATAGGCCGGTACAGGCCGAAATTTAGGCCGGTATGACCGGTACCGGCCGGTACGGCCGGTATTTTGGCCGGTACGGAACAGATATAGTACCTGTACCGGCCGGACGGCCGAAACGAAAAATTTCGGCCGTACCGGCCGGTACGGTACGAAATTTAAAACTGTGCTTTTGAGTCCAAGTGTAGCATGATTTGGTTCATTTTGCTATACTTGGTGTTAATTTATTCTCCGCCCTTCTTGTAAGCAGTAAACCTATCACCCAGATCCTCGTAGGACCCCTCCTTTTCTGACACCTTAAAGCCAAATTGCCTACAAGCTTCTTCATATGATGCCTTTGAATTTGAAAGCTCAAGAAAAAGTTGCTTGCGACTTTCCTTGAAAGAAGCCAACGCCTGGGCAGACCCCAAACATCATTGCTTGACAACAGCCAACAACTGTTGAGAGGAATCCAACTCTCCACTCAGGTGGGATAGTTGGGCAAGAGCAAAATCTCATTCAGACTCCACCAGTTGCAAGGCGAAGCCATTACGCATGATAAGAGATTTGGTGCGAAGTAACTTTCTACGGATCTCGGATGCTTCATCGTGAAGGAACTCGAGGTCGCCCTCTAGGGAGCGGATATGCCCATCAAACTACTTTAAGTAAGACTCCACCTCTGTCTTCTCAGCTTGCAGCCAACTAATCTATTTCTTAGCAAAGAACCCAAACATTCGCCTGGTACGTACCTCTGACTCCAAGTCGGCACAATTATCTACAATCCAAGCCACTAAGTCATCCACGCCCTACAAAGCACAAGGATACAATAAAATATGGGTTGTACATATAAAGACAAGTACAATTAAGCCAACAAAGTCATATCGAAGACAATAAATTCTTTAAGCATTGAGCCATCTCTACCACTGCTCCATCCTGAGGAAGGGAGCGCAAGTAAGAGGGCCCCTTAAACCCTCATGTCGTGGCCCCTCCACATGGGCCCTTCCCAAAGAGTGCGTCAATGACATAAAAGAGGTGGTTGGAACCTTTACCTCAGGCACGGACGAGCCGTTGTCCGTGGCAATGGCAAACTCAAAACTATCGATGGACCTGGCATCCTCTCCGCCGCTCTCTCCTCCATCTCCATCTTCTCCATCCCCTTTGCGCCACTTCCATTTCACCTTCCCATGATGACCCACCCCCTCCCTAGGGGTTGAAGAATCCACATCACCTCCGAAGGAGGAGGGTGAAGGGAAAGGAATGGAGCCTCTTTCATTGTCTGTAGGTGGAGTCTCACCCTCGGAGACAGTTGTAGGGAGGGAACTTAGTTTGGAGCCTTGGTCCCCAAGGTCATCAATGTTGCTCCTTGGGAACATAGAGTCCATGGCACGACGATGGTCGCTGTCATCAGTAGGAGTCGTAGCTTCAGACGCCGTAACCCCAGCAACACCCATGGAGAATGCATCATATATGCCAGATGCAAACTCACCGCCACTAGGAGCTGATACTGATGAGAGGAGAGAAAGGAACTCGAAAGGGGGTACCTATTGAGTCCGACCACTTGGGGGGCATACCAAAATCAAAGGCTATGGCCAAATTGACAAGGGTTTGTCCCATGAGGCCATCAAGATTGTCAAGCCTAGGAGACGCAGGCGGTGCCACATGTATAGGAGAAGCAGAGGGTGACTCCCCCTTCGGTCGGATTCGCACAAGTGTCAATGGCCACTTCTGACCTCACATCATCATCGACACCTTTGACTTTTTAAGCAAGGAGATTAGCATGTACCTTGCCCTCATAACATCAAAGACGTTTTCTAGGAGTCTCAGAAGGTGGGGAGATAGGCCTCTTCTTAGAAGGCGGGGAAGCAGGCCTCTTCTTTGAAGGAGATGTCACAACTTTTAATTTATGCCCCTTAACATAGGAATGGTCATGCATAACAAGGAATCTATCAATGTTTGGTGGGAGGCAAGCTCCTTAATGACAAAAAGATTCTGATAGATCTAATTGATTGAGAACATTCTCGCGTCAATAAAATTTCTTTCAAGGAACATTCAAATGCAGCCAAACATTGTGAACGAACACAAAAACTACAAAAGTTACCTAATAGCCCTTTCATAGAATAGAACAACAGGAATTCACGAGCAGTCAAATCTGGGTACATGTCCCCCATGAGTTCCAGAACCATACGGAACACCACACATGAACACAAAAGTATTCGCCAAGTGTGCAAATGAAGTTGGGCAGGTGCCAATCGAAGGAAATCAAGGACATTGCAAATGGGGCGGATGAATGGAAGACACAAATCGTGCATTAGGGCACAAATGGGGAGTGCAACCCTCCCCGAGAAGCCTTCCTCGTCGACAGTGCCCTCCATCGGAAGAGTGAGAACCACAGTGTTGGTGATACGATACGAAACCCTCAGCTTTGCCAAGTCTCGGGCAACGAGTGTGGAGCACCACTGGAACCCTTCAAAGAAAGGTAAAGTTTGACTGTTATAGAATTCGGGCGCAGAATGGGGAGAAATCCCTGATGGAGCTTGGTCAGAGGCATGGTTTGGAATACAAGAAGAGCCACGCTAAGCCATTGTTGAAGAAATGGGAAGAGACGATATCAAAATGGTGAAAGGTAGTGAGTGTTTGAAACTTGAGAATAAAGCGAGAAGAGGAAATGATGCAAGAAGATGAAAGAAGCAGAGCGGGAAAAATGGGCAATGATGAGGGATTCTTGGGAAGACTAAAGGGTTACAACGCCATCATTTATTATTTGAATAAAAGAAAGATAATAAATTAAAACATGAGAACAGTTACGGATGACGTAGGCCACATTTTTAGCATAACGAAAAGATGAATTTTCTAAAGTCCACACCTTAGTTAGTATAGAAACTAGCGATTTAGAGTGAAGGAACAAATCGATGAATTTCCCACGTGCAAGCATGAAAGAAATTAGCGAGGTAACTGGAAGGGATATTTAGGGCATTGAGGGAAATAAGTCCACGCATTGGAAAGCCCAAGTTTGAGATCTCAGGAGTCGAATCAGCTCTGCAAGCCCAAAGATTAGATCTTTAACCACATTGTGAATAACATAAAGAATATATAACATCTTCGATGGATCAGGAAAGCTATCCTACCGATTTATTCGACAGTTATCCTAGATAAATTCTGGAGTTAGTCGTTATCAACATTTTCATACTCCTATAAATAACACATGAAGGTAACACATTGAGATTAATTCATATACTTATATTGAGAACATTTCTCTCTAACTTAGGTATCAGAGTACCTACGGGCACCCAGTGCCACCATCTTATTTGTTGCAAGTTGTTTGTGTAGTTGGTGGTGTGAAACATGTCCTTAACAGGTTTGATCTGGTCTAGGTCCAGATTGAAGTTGAGACCGATTGGTCTTGGTCCCACAAATTGTGGACTGAAGAAATCCGGTGCGGTCTCGGGGTCTATAAATTTTGGACCAAACCGGACTAAACCTCTATATTTATATTTTAAAAATATTTTTAATAATTTAATATATTATTTTTATATAGTAATTATATAAATTAATGATGTAATTTTTATCTAATTTATTATCATTGACCATATCAAATATGAAATAATATATGTTATCAATTAATAATAAATCATAAATCATGTGATAGTTTATCTTATCATATGTAAATAATTAATACATAATACATATTCTACTATTTACACTTAATTAAAATTTTTGTATATATTCTATGACTATGAGATTGTAAAAATACAATAAGGTAATAAAATATAATGAATAACACTTATCTTATACATTATAATGAGATCTTACTCTTAGATATAATGAACGCCAGACTATAAGGAAAGCAAATATTAAACAAGACAAATTTCAAAATTTAAGGTGCAATAAAAGGATAAATACTAAAATATAAAACTTATAAATAGATAAAGGTCAGTGATTTGAAGATATATAATAATAATAATAAATACAGTTGCTACCATCACGTCATCGCCTTCTTATACAACTTTAAATGATTTGAAAATAAACAAAGGAGCATAAATGATTTTCTAGTCATGTAATGTTACATTCAAGATTAAACTGATAAAGGCTAATGATTAAGAAACATAAAATTAAATCAGTTTCTTATAAATTTTAGAAAATCAGGAAAAGAAATAATAAAAAACTTATAAAACATTAAAATATTTCAAAAATAAAGAAATTTTAATGAATTTTCAGAAATAACCAAAATAAGAAATCAAACATAAAAGATAAAACATTTTCAGAAAATAAAATATTTAAATATTTAAAAAATTAATTTTAATTAAAATGTAAAATACAAAAAAATACCGACCCTAGGAGTGGCACCCGTGGATGGCCCAAGCTAAACCAACACCACCTGCCCATTTGGGCACCTCAGACCCAACCACCCAGTGGCTGCCGATGGCACCCCTAGTGGCCTCCCACGGGCCGCACCTCCATCGGTGAACCATTTTTTTGTTTTTTTAAAATTTAGTATGAATATATTTTCTAAATATTTTCATTTTTTAAAGTTTTTAATTAATCTTCTAACAATTCTTATAATATTTATGTGTTTTAAAACTGTTAATATTATTTTTTTAAATTTAGTTTTTAAACTTTTTTTAGTTTTATGGGTTTTTAAATTCTTTTCAACGTTTTCTAAGTTTAGGCGTTTATATTTTTATATTTTTTTTTGATTTTACAAAATTTATAAGAAAATATTTTTAATTTTATGTTTTAAAGGCTTTTAATATTTTATTTATTTATTTATTTCTGAAACTCATTTAAAACTTTTTTCATTTTTCTGATTTTTATAATTTTTTACTGTTTATGCTGACGTAGCGCCATATTTCATCTTTTAATTGGCAGGTGGTTGACTGACACGCTAGCATCTTTGATCAGGAAATTGATGGAGGTAACGTAAAAATGATCACATGGGTTTGTTTTAAATTCTTAAACTAAATTAAAAAAAAGTGAAACTATAGAAACCTGAAGAATGATTTGTCAAAAAAAAAAAAAAAAAAACAAAACAAAACAAAAAAAAAAAACAAAAACAAAAATCATTCCAACAAGTGCTTGGATAACTTTCGTATAAAAATTAGACCTCCCTAGCTGAACCTTTTTTTTTCCTTCCTCTATTGTTATTCAGCTAGATCCTGCAGGATGGCTGACCAAATGTTTTGTCAATCGACGTAACACAAAGTTAGTTATGATCATTGAAAACCAACTAGAGCAAGCTTCCCCAATTTTTTTTTTTTTGAAAAGAAGAATATCAATTCTTATTCATCTTAAATCAATACAGCTTGGATATAAGAAGGAATTTCCTCCATTACAATGCTCTCTTTAGAGAGTTTGTGCATCTTTAGCTAATAAATGACCCACGATATTGAGATTCCTTGAGACATGCTTAATCGACCACTGTTGCATCATACCAAGCTTATTCCTAATGTCCTGAATGATCATACCTACTGAAGTCCATTTCTCTGAATCACTATTGATATCATCAACTATTGTCTTGGCATCTCTTTCAAGAATAATATTGGACAAATGCAGCTGTTGGCATAAAGTTACTGCTTTAAGAGCTCCAACTGCTTCAACCATCGTTGGATCTGGGAAAAGTGCCCTTTGAGACTTGAGAGTAGCAACCATTTGATCATGCCAATCTCTAATAATCACTCCAACACCTATTTTGCAGTTTACACGATCCATTGAAGCATCCCAGTTGGCCTTAAACACTTGTGAAGGAGGAGCAATCCACTGAGGGACTTGGCTTACTGTCACCCCGTCTTCCACTTGCTTATGGTTTGCAGCCTGGAAATCACTTACTTTTTTTATAGCAGATTGAAAAATAAATTTGGATCCATAAATTTGCCCTCAAACACCAAGCTGTTCCTTCTTTTCCACAGTTGATAACTAGTTTCTGCAAAGACTGTCATATCAGGGACACTCACACTGAAAATAGATCCCTTACCAATTCCTTGAACTGGATCTCCTCTACTTTAACTTTTTGCAAACTCTTTAAACTTGCTCCCCACAATAACATGCGTGTAGCATTGGGCACCATTAACTTCCAAATATCTTTCCAAACATCACTCTTCTTCACACTGTAAGATGATTGCCCCTTTTGATTTGTTGTCATATCCCCTACTAAATGATAAGCACTTCTGACAGTGAATCTACCATCAGTAGTGCATCTCCATATAAGCTTATCTTGAACATTACTCACACTGACTGAGATCCTACAAATTAAATTCACTTCCTCTTCTACAAGCATCTCTCTCAAAATATTCATGTCCCATACCCCTGCTTGCTTGTCAATGAGATCAGAAACTCTCCTTCCAGCAACAGATTCAGGATAAGGAGATTGAACCTTGTAAGTGGATGGATGAGGGAGCCACTTGTCTGACCATATGTTCACCGATTCCCCATTGCCAACTCTCCAGAAAAGACCCTCTTGCAAAACTGGTCTAACCTCCAAAAAAACTCCTCCACAAAAATGAGGCATTACTGCCAACCTTAGCATGTAAAAAATCTAATCTATGAAAATATTTGGCCTTAAGGATTCGAGCTGCTAATGATGATGGCTATTGAATGACTCTCCACCCTTGCTTTGCAAGAAGGGCTAGATTAAACTCCTCAAAGTCTCTATACCCTAGACCTTCTTCCCCTTTTGGTTTTCCCATTTGTTTCCAAGGAATCCATTGAGTTTTAGTCCTTTCATCTCTACTCCCCACCAAAACCTTTTCATGAGCTTATTAATAGCAATTAAAACTGCCTTAGGAAGTTTGAAAATACTTATGCAATAGGTTGGAATTACCTGTACTATGGACTTCAACATCACCTCCTTGCCAGCCTTTGAAAGAAAGTTGACCTTCCAATTGTTCATTCTATTTCTAATAGAATCCAAAATGGGTTTGAAAGTTGCCACTTTGTGTCTAGCCACATATGAAAGAAGTCCTAGATATTTCTCATATTATCTTGCCTCCCTTAGCCTTACTCCTGACAGAATAGCATCTTTAGCAGCTTGAGTTGTGTTCTTACTAAAATAAATAGTTTTTTTCTCCATATTTAACCTTTGACCAGAGGCATGTTCATAACAACTCAGCAGTCTATACAATTTGCTCCACTCTAGTGCATTAGCTTTGCAAAAAAGTAAACTATCATCTACAAAAAAAAAAAAAAAAAAAAAAAGATGGTTAACTGATAAGGTACCTCGAGCAAAAGGAAACCTAGAAATGAGTCCCTTCTCCTCAGCTTTATCTAGCAACTTGCCAAGCACCTCTGAGAATAGAATAAATAGATAAGGGATAGAGGGTCCCCTTGTCTTAACCCTCTTGAAGGATGAAAAAATTCCTGTGGAGCTCGATTAATCAGTAAAGAGTATCTCACTGTTTCTACACACTTCATGATTAGACTAGACCATTTCTCTCCAAATCCAATTTTCTTTAAAATAGCAGCAAAAAACTTTCAATTCTATCATATGTCTTGCTCATATCCAATTTGAGGGCCATATACCTACCTTTTTACCCCTATCCTATGTTGCATAGAGTGCATGGCTTCATAGGTAACAAAGATATTATCTGAGATTAAACGACCTGAGACAAAAGCACTCTGTGAATGTGAAATCAGAGAATGAAGAAATTGTTTTAGTCTATTAGCCAAGATTTTGGAAACAATTTTATAGAGAACATTGCATAAGCTTATAAGCCTGAACTCAATGACAAATTGTGGTTTTTTCTTCTTTGGGATTAGTGTTATGAAGGTCTCATTAATACCACCCAAGCCTCTACTAGAAGATAAGAAATCTTTAACTGCTAGGAACACCTCAACAGCAAACCAATTGTCTTGATAGAACCCTATTGAGAAACCATCAGGACCTAGTGAACTCAAAGGGTCCATCTCAAAAACAACCTTCTTTACTTCATCAAAGCTACACTCCTTCTCAAGCTGCCTATTCATCTCAGAGGTAACTAATGGTTCAATGTCACACAATGCTGCATCAATGTCTCGAGGATTGGATGTCATAAAGTAATATTTTTGGAACAGTTGGCTGATTTCCATCTGATTTCTAGCTTTCTGACCTCTTTCATTCTCTATTTTCTTTATCTCATTAAATTGTCTCCTCTGTGTGGCACGTCTATGAAAATATTTAGAATTTTTGTCCCATTCTTTTAACCATAACTGCTTAGATCTTTGTCTCCATTTAGTTTCCTCTTCCTCCATTAAAGTATCCATTAAAGTATCCACATTTATTAAAATCGTCCTTGTTAATCCTTTGAAGCTCTTGTAACATGCCTCTCTTAGCATTAGGAATTCTCTTTTTCTCCCCTCCATTTGTTTTGGACTAGACAATTAGCTTGGACCTGCACCTTAATAGATCTTCCTTTAAACTGAACATAGAATTATCCCTTCTCGTGCTAACCCTCCAAGCCTTTTGAATAATGTCCTTACATTCCTGTTGTTTTGACCAGCTAGCCTCATAACAAAATAGTTTATCTGATCTTCTGTTCATACCAACATCATTCTCACAGGAAATAAGAAGAGGAGAATGGTTAGATTGTAAAACTGGAAGTACTCTCACCCCTGTGTGACTAAAGAGCAGATGCCAACATAATTACCAAAAGCTCGATCCAACCTCTCTTTGATAAATGCAGCCCCTTCCCTTTTGTTGCACCAAGTAAATTAAGACCCTTCATACCCTAAATTACTAAGATCACATGCATCAAGAGCCTCTCTAAATTTTTCCATTTGAGAGAGAGGTCTATTAGCTGCACCATATTGCTCATCATTAGTAAGCAGCTCATTAAAATCCCCACAACGTAACCATGCAACTTCTCCCTTAGGTTTTAAATTTCTAAGCAGTTGCCAACTTTCCTTTCTTTTTTCACCATTGGATTTCCATAGAAACCTGTCACCATCACCATCTGATCACCATCATCCAAGCTAATTGACAAAGAAATATGGTTATGGGAGTAAGAGAATAATTATGCTTGTATTTCAGCTTTCCATAACATAGCCAATCCACCACTTTTCCTTATGCTATCCACCACAAAATTACCTCCAAAACCCAACCTGTTTCTAATACCCTCCACCTTTTCTCTCCTTTACTTAGTCTTTGAAAAAAAAAATGATCTTTAGGCTCTTTTCCTTCATTAAAAGGTGAAACTCACGAACTGTCCAAGAGTTTCCAAGTCCTCAGTAGTTCCAACTAAGTAGAATCATGGGAATTGGCAGGGCTGCTCAGTAGCCTCTGCCATTATTAAATTCTCACTCTCCTTATCTCATAGATTCAATTTAGTTCTCTTTTCTCCACCTCCCTCTTGAGTAACCAGAGCCTTTATTTTAATAGATTGATCAAACATTTCCAGATCCTTGTCTATCTCATGCACCTAGCTGCTAAAAGTAGTTCTGTATGCACGTGCCTCCTCTTCCAACTAGTATCTTTACGAGCCTTTCTTTCCAACTTGACAAAATATCCTGCATGGCTACCAAGGGTGTATGGTCAGAGGTTGCCTCTAGTTGATCTGTCACCAAAGTTCCCTCATTAATTATATTATTTCCTTGTTGGTCTTGATTAGCATCAATAATTTCCTTGTGAGTAGATGCTGCATTATTGTGTAAGCCAGCTGCCTCTAGACCAAGGTCAACTTTCTAGCATTGAAAGAGAATATATTGTTACCAAAATTAGAACAAAAATCTGTTCAATTCCCCCATTAGTGGGATTTAATAGAAGGCTTTCCTGATTTTCAACATCTTTCAACTCCTTTTCGTTTTGTCCACCATCAATCTTAGATTCGCTGAAAACTCCCTCTGGCCATTCTCCGATGACCTTCCACCACCCTGCTCCTTTTCTTTATGGACTCGATTATGACATGTGCTTTTACTACTTGCTTTCAACCATGCACCATACTGTTGATTGAAACTATCCACTGCATGCTTGCCCATCTCCACCTTTTCATATCTTCCTACACCATGCTTGATCGTGCCATAGTGATAGTAAAAGTTGGACATCCTTTCATATTTAAAATGTATCCAGTACTTTGATCCCTCCAGAGATATGAATCTCCCTCTAGCAAGAGGTTTGGTGATGTCCAATAGAACTTTCACAAGTAAGAATTTTCCCATCAGGATTCACTCCATATAAAATGTATCAGTATTTTGATCCTTCAGAGATATGAATCTCCTCTACTAAGAGTTTGGTGATGTCCAATAGAACTTTCACACGTAAGAATTTCCCCCATCAGGTTTCACTCCCATATGTATCCACCATCAAGACTTTTCCCAAAAAACTTCTCAGTTTCTCTCCCATACTTGTAGACATACCTGCAAATGGCATGTTATGACATTGAATCCAAAAAGGTTCATATCGAAATTGCATTTCCTTTATAGACTTTGCCCCTTCGCAATCTTGTATGCATAACAGACTTTAACAAAAGACCACAAACACCCATTCAGGACTCTTGTTTTATCTGCTCTCCTTTTTAAATTCAACCAGAAACTTGTTTCTCCCCACCTCTTTGAAGGCGCTTGACCCTCTATGTGCCATACTTTATTCAAACTATTCATGAGGACCCCTCTATTTGTCTCTTTATCAGCTATCAAACAAATCATAATACACAATTTACTCTTCGATAAAAAGACTAGACTCCAAAGAGCATAAAGTCTCTAAGCTTCCTATGGAAAACTTAGAAAAACATTACTTCCACGAGGTGAAAGAAGGTAACAAGCAATTACTGAATAGTATCATAAGCTTCCCCAATTAGCGCAAGCTTTCCCAGCTAGAACATTCATTTCCTCCGAGTGTGTTTTCTTTCAACTTTTATTTGCAGTTATTAAGGATTTATTTTGGGCCCGCGACCCCACGGCCTCCAACTGGTTCCGCCATTGTGCGTGCATCGCACGTGCATGTGAGTGACATGTCAACCTCCACATTTATTTGTCTGATGTTCGTTGGTTTATTATTTATTTTATGATAATAGAACTTTTGATGTTACAGTAGATTTCGTTTGGATTTTAAATTTATCTCAATTTATTTTATCTTATTATTATAATTTTTTTAATTTTTATATAAAATATAATAAAAATTTAATTTTTCAAATCTTAAAATAATAATAATATTAAAAATAATATTTTAACAGTATTTTATTTAATTCATTTAAAATCATCTCAACTCATCTCTAAATCTAAACGAGATCAAATTTTCACGAGACCAAATTGAAAAATAAAAAATAAAGTTTTTGGAGAACGAAACGGAACTTTAATATGACTGTTTGTAATTTGCAACATCAATTAAATACAGAGCATTACAAAAAATATCTTACTAGCAGGCAAAAATTTTAATTTATTAACGAGAAGTATTAGATCCAAACATAAATTTTGTATAAAGAAATTTATATGCATGAATTATTGGAATATGTTAAATCTATTTTATAATTAAACGTAATTTTATAATATGATGAATCAATTAAATTATATAAATGTGTAAACTTTATTGCGTAAGCTAATGTTAGACAAAATATTTCTCTTCCAGAAATTCAAGAGCATAGATTTAACTGATTATTGTCAATTGCCGAGAAAATACTGATTATTGTCAATTTTACTACTTTAACTTAAGTCAGGTGTGTAACAAACTACTTGTGAGTTGTGTGACTCGTTATAATTAAGAAAAAAGTTTAGACACTAATAATTATCCATTCGCGAATTGCTGTCATTCACTAGATTATCCACGACTAGAACGAAAAATATGACAAATATCCACAGTTTTGGCATTTGTTCCACAGTACAAAGAGAATAATAATATAACGAATGTCAATTATGATTGTGGTTTTTTCTCACATAAAACAAACAACCAGTTATGCTACGCGAAAGGATACTTAATGAGGCTCAATCTTTAAAGTCGGATAAACCCCACTGTATTCAAAGCCTCGTTGCTGTAAGGATGGTGGGAATTCTCCTTGGTTACCTCGTAACTCTCTGAAGTGGATGCGGATTCAGCATCGGGGTTCAAACCAGCCAACTGCATAATGTTCTCAATCCTTTTCACCACCATCCCATTGCAGGCCTGTTAGCTCCTGATTCTTCAACACAACTCAATGCCAGGTCCACGATCTTCTCTAGACTTTTCGGTGATGTTTGCAAGCCAATGGTTGGGTCGAGAACTTCATGAAGGTTGTATAATACTTTCGTTCTATCCATTGCCGTACGAACCACTCTGACGATGTATTTCCCCCTTTCAATTGGCATTCTTGCAGTTATCAACTCCAACATTAGCACTCCAAAGCTATATACATCACTCTTTTCAGTCAACTGTTGGGTCATGTAATATTCAGGATCCAAGTAGCCCTACACCATTATAGAACGTCAATTCACAATGCTACATTTTACGCAATTCTATGGAATTTTTAATGGACTTAAGCTTAAAGCTAGCGCTCATCTTATAAGAGGTTCGTTAAACTTGGATTTCCTTTAGTCATAGGAAGTCATTGGTATTGTTTCTTAAGGACATTTACATCCTGCGCAATGACAGAAGTGACCTTATGGTCCAATTGGATCTGGTCAGCATCTACGTAAAAAGAAAGAGAGCAAGTCCGATAATAGTATCCTAACACTGTCAATCTTATATTTTCTGAGAATACCCAACAATGGGACTCTCAGAAAGTGGAGTTGAGAATACTAAAAACTCCTGATCAAATGCAGCTTGGATATTACCAGTTGCTACTGCTTATATTTGTCGATAAAAATCTCATGGCAGAGTCAGAGACTTTTCACTGAATTCATTTTAAATTATAAACTATGGCCATTACTTCTTGCTTTTCTCTTCATTTTACAAGGAAAAAAAAAACGTTAATTTTGCAAGAGTAGAGGTTTGTAGGATTTTCAACTGACCATTGTGCCTTTCACTTGAGTGGTGACATGATCTTTTTCACCATCACCCATAGGCTTAGAAAGACCAAAGTCAGCTACTTTTGCATTTAAGCGCTCATCCAGCAAAATGTTAGTTGATTTAATGTCCCTGTGTATAATAGGAGGGTTGGCAAGTTCATGGAGATATGCTAGACCTCTGGCTGCACCAAGAGCTACTTTTAGCCTCCTCATCCAATCCAACCGGATTCCTGATCTCCCTGCATAAGCAACAACTATTTCATTAATTTTTATACCAAAAAATTGTCAGGATTCTCAGGTATGCCTTATATTTCTAGGGGGGAGAGGGGATGAGGAGAGAAGCATTGTAACACACAATGAACCATTGGTTCTTAATTGGGTAAAATACGCTTTATAAGTATTCTAATGGCTCCAATTCTAACGCTGATATGGCCTTTTCGAGCATAAGTCCACACCATGGAACCATTAAAAAATTTATTAATTATGTTTTATTGTGTGTTGGACTTTATTTCTTTTGTGAGTAGATACATGATATGTTGTCTTCCCATTAATTCCTTTGTCGTGAACCATATAAATGCTAATAAACAGAAGAGTTCCACAAAATCATTAATGAAGTTCTACACCTGAGTGTCAACAGATACCTGAATTTCATAGAGGAAAGAAGGTAAAGAATATGATGGAAGTACCTGAAAGGCTATCTTTCAGGGTACCGTTTGGAACATACTCATATACCAGCATTTGTTCACCTTGATCGAAACAAAAACCAACAAGGCTGACAAGATTCTTATGATGAACCCTTGAGAGAAGTTCAATCTCAGTTTTGAACTCAAGCCCACCCTGCATAGATTCTGTTTGAGCTCGCTTAATGGCAATCAGTTGACCAGCAGGAAGAGTTCCCCGATAAACCTGAAAAAATGTCTAAAGATTATATATTTGCTAAACAGGTGTGACAGGAACAGTAAGAACTATGTGAGAAGCTTAAGAAACATTTTTTAACGAGAAGGATTTTGATGAAAAAATATTGAAAAAGATTAATAAATGGAAGGAAAGAAGAAAAGAATAATTTAACAAGAAATTCATGGGAAAGAAGAAGAAAAAAAGAAAGCTTTAGAAAGTGAATTAAGGATTTAAAATGGAAGCAGATAAAACAAATTAGATAGATCAGAAATGTTTCTTGTTATAAAAAAAGCATCTTCCAAAATATTCTCACAAATTCAGAAAAGAATCAATATATTGGAAAGATGCAGTCATCATTAAACCTTCCCATAACCCCCAGATCCAATAGAATTTGCTTCAGAAAACTTGTTGGTGTACTTCTTGAGCTCCTCAAAAGAAAAGGATCTTGCCCCTTTTAACTGAGGAATGCCACCACTGCTCTTTGGATCCCAGTGTGCTGCATTTGTGTGACATGAAAATGAGTGATAACATACCCTTCAAATTTCATACAACTCTGAAGTGCCAAGTTCATATCCTACTTATCTTACCAAAAGGATTTAATTGCTCAGAAGCTCTTTCTGCTCTTCTCTTTTGACGGAAAGCATAAGTCCCAGCAAGGAGTAACAGTAGCAGCAGGACGGCGCCACCAGCTGCTGCTCCAATTATAATGCCCGTGCTCAAAGACTTTTTTGATTCTTTACGTCCTCCTAAGGTAATATACATACACAGAGAGAGAGAGAGAGAGATCGTTAATAAGATCAAACTAACATTGGCACAATTTTTTGTTTACGAGATGCATCACAGTAAGCTGAAGCAAACAACAAGAATTTCATTTTATTCAAAATGAGAAACATGAAGTTACCTGCATAGTGCCCATATGGATCAGCAATAAAATAGAAGGGTCCAAAATCTGGTGGAGGCTTAAAATTCTGATTCTGAGCATAAACCCAATCCTAGAAATTCCTGTTCGATTGAAATGATCTTGTCCAGATGGGAAGACTTCTAGGCTCAATTCCAGGTTCATAGACAAGTCTCTGATTGGGTTACTCAGGGAAACTGAATCCACAGGCAATTTTGCAGACTCAGAATATTCCATGAGAGACTTCTCAAGAGCCTTGTAGTAACTTACATTTCTCAAGTCTGAAAAGGAAGGAGCTCTGAAGAATAGAGTTCCCATGTATGGATATGCACATTTACAGTTAGGGCTTGGAATCTGATCCAAATTGCACTGAACAGGCGGACAGTTATTTTGTGTGGTTGAGTATAAGGAATTATTCGATTGGGAAACCGCACAGTAACTCTTTGTGACTTCTGTTTTCTGACAAACTGGGTTATCCACAAGTCTGTAGAAGATTATGGAAAATTAGCCCAATGATACCAAAAACCATTATTAAAGAGAAAAGAAAAAGAATACTAATCAATAGTGTAGATAGGATGGCGATTTTAACTTTCGCTAAGGAATCAGTAGTCAAATTTTTTTTTATTGCCGGGGGTGCACAGGCCCTTGACAATTTTTTGACACCACAAGTAAACGAAATGACCAAGATTACCGAATTTGGCTTACATCAAGTCCCTGTTGTATCCTCCAGCTGTATCTATGAAGCTGACAATTGAATTGTTCCGCAAATCGATGAGTTGCAGTTGGTTGCTATAGGCGATGCTAATATTTAAGGTGCCATTGAGCTGGTTGTTCCTTAGTACCCTGTCTCCACATGCAGAACCATCGCATCATTATCACTCTATATATGCATATATCTATATAACAAGATAGCATCATCTTTGAGCTCATGCTTGGATCAGTTCTACTTGAGATCAAGCTGATACTCACACGGTCTGTAAATTTGGAAGGCTGAATAGGGAAACAGGAACTGGTCCTTGAAGTCCACCATTTTCCATCACTCTGCCAATAAAAGAGTTAAAGAGTGTTTGCTTAATGAAATTTTGAGAAGGTTTTTGAAAAATTTGTGTGTTTTATATTGGTTTTGTGAAGGTAGATAAAAAAATTTTGAATAATTTTTTTAAAATGTGTTTGTGAGGGTGGATGGGTAGAGTTGAAAAGTTGTTCGAATATAATTTCTTCAAAGTACTTTTTGTTATGGTTTTTGTAAAAGTTTTTTGGTTTTGTGTCTTGACTTTTCATTGAAATCTAGGCAAATGATTGGATGAAAAGTTGAAATATATATATTTTTTTAAATTTAAAGATGTTTATATTATTTCTTTTGAAAATTGAGTAAACCAAACAGCCTTAGAGGTTATAGATCGTAAGTAGATTGAAGCAAAGTCTCTTCTATTCTCATAGTAGCTGGACGATACTGAAGACATTAAAGCATCTCCCTGCTTGACAAATTTCTGAATGCATTCATGTACTCATGCAGGGCTTTACTATCTATATGGACATTCTCAAGTAGGCCTGTTCATCCGAGCCAGGAAAAACCCAGGTAGCAACACGGTCCTGGATACCGGGTTTCAAGTTTGAAACCAGGTTTTTTTTTTTTTTTTGTTCATTTCTAGCAACTAAATGGACATAAACTCAAAAGAAAAATGCATATTATGTCCAATGAATAATCCATTTTATGTTTTTTTTTTTTTTTTACTCTCTTCTCCATGTGGCTTTTTATTGGTGGTTAAGGAACACGTAGGCTTTGATTTAAAAAATTAAATAAATAGAGTTTGAATGCTGCATCAACATTTTTTTCATGAAAAAAATATTCATAACATTTGATCAGCCTATTGATTTTTAAAATTAAAAAAAAAAAATCCTGGGTGCAACCAGGAACCTGAGTTTCGGGTTTTTAAAAACCGATTTCAATCCGGGTTTCGACCCGGGTTAACCTAGTCCAGTTTTGAAACCTGGGTTCCCAGGCCAGATGAACAGTACTATTCTCAAGCTAGAAGAAGGGGAAAGGACACTTTAGGTTTCCATTTGAATACTCTTAAAACATATCCTAACCAACCCGAATCCTCACACAAGACAAGAATTATCGAGGTCTGTTTTGCCAGTGACATAACTTGAAAGAAAAAATTAGAGAACAACTTGATCAAAACTGCTAATGGCATAACTCAAAAGACAGTCCAAAGAAGAACCACGAAGTCAAAACTGCTTATCACATAACTTAAAAGACAAGTTTGAGAAGAACTGCTTATTCAACACCCCCCTTGAAAGATGCAATGCTATGGAGAAAAATGGACTTAAAAAAGTGCCAAATAAATTCAATACCAGACTACATACAATTAGGGCTGCAAATGAATAAAGCAGCTCATGAACAGCTAAAGCTCGACTCGTGTATACTCAGTTTAAACTCGGTTCATTTCATAAATGAGATGTTTGTAAACACTCATATAGGTTTAAATATTAAACAAGCAAATCTTGTATAAACTTGGCTCGACTCAGTTTAGACTCGTGAACATAGCTTGTATAAGCTCGACTTGACTCGTTTGAGCTCGTAATATGTTTTATATATGTATATGTTATATTTATTACGTGTTAGTTATATTTTATATAGTCAATTATATATTATTAATTTATTTATAGTTTACCTTATTTAATATATATATATATTATGTTCCAAAATGTGTATAAGATAATTTGTATAATAATATATCATACAACTATAACTTTTGATTTATCATATTATCTATATGTATTAAATAGTTTAGTTTATTACATTTATCTTATGTATTATTTTTTAATTTATAACTATAAGTTATTTTATAAAAAGTTATACCAAAAGAATTTTAATCATAATTATTTGGTTGAATAGTTAAATGGTTAGAGTTATTTTTGTAAAATTTAAAAACTTTTATTATTCAAAAGATAAGATTCAGGATTTAAAAAAAAAAAAAAATCCAGTTCGAGCTCGAGCTGAATTCGAACAACATTAATGGTTAATGAGCCGAGTTCAAACAAAGATATTCGAGTTTTATTCAAGTTCGAGCTGAGTTTGAACGAGTAAACATGTTAATCGAGCTCAAGCACCCTTGTTCGAATTTGACTCGACTTGGTTCATTTGCAGCCCTACATACAATTGACACTGAGAGCATATTAAAAAAAAAAATCCAGCAGAATATATCATGTCAATGATCTGTTAGTAAGGATATGCTAGGTTGGATGGGTGAAATGGAAACATGGTCTCTTTTCTGGAAAGGTTCAGTATTCATACTACAGCAGTGCTAGGCATTCAAGGAACATATTGGCAATTCGAGTCAATGACTAGAATACTGGGGATGTTGGAAAACTTGAGCAGCACATGAGATATGATAAAATCAAAATTTACTACTCTCCCAGAAATTAGAGATAGCTGCAGAAAAGTACAGTGAAGACTAGAGACTGCTTCTGGCAAAGGAGATGCAATGCAGGTCAAGCTAACTTAAACAAGGAGGCCAAAAACTGTGAGAGAAGTCTTGATAGGCTGTAATTTAAACAATAATATCTCTTAGATAAACAGAAAGGCCAGATAAGGATTTGCATAACCAACCTAAAATTCAAATAATGCTTTTGTCACGAATTTGTCTCCTTAAAAAAATTCTTAATTTTGCCCTTGGCATTATGAATGTGTTGATAAAAGAATGGGGAGTGGATAAGGAGGAGTGAGCGGAGCAAAACTTACATTGTCGTCAAAGACTGTAAGGTTGAAAACCACGTAGGAATATCGGGCGCATCAAAATCATTGTTGCTCATATCCCTACAATCACATTTCAGTCGAAGAACATTTAGCTACAGAACTTTATAGAATCACAATAGAATATAACAATGACAAGTATTATCTGCATTGGATGAAAATCAAATGAACAATAGATAATCATTTAAAATGGTCTCAAAATGCTTACTTAACCTTGCACCACAACAAAAATTCAAAGGGTCACTGAAACCATATCAACTTACATATATTTGAGGAGGTTCATGCCATTAAGCTTTGGTATAGGACCAGTCAGCTTGTTGTTCGACAAGTACCTGAAAAGAGGCTCTTTTAGTATAAAAAAAATTCCTTATATAATGATGAAAGCTTTCATAAACCAAGTTTGAATACTGCATTCAAAATGCATCTTTTCTGCTTACAGCTCGCCAACATTCACAAGACTGTTGAGGCTCGAAGGCACGGGTCCACTTAGTGAATTTCCATCAAAGCGTCTGCAGCCAACAAAGATATTTTAGTATAATAACCTGTCAAGAGTTCAAAGCCAGCCACTTTGGACTGAGTTCACACTTGTATGTGAGCTAGATACTCACATCACCTGCAAAGTCTGCACAAGTCCAATGGTGTCAGGGATGCTGCCAGTGAGATCATTGCTGTTGAGAATCCTGGCCAGAAACAATATATGAGCAGATGGAAAGTAATAACTAAATTGACAGCATCTTGTGGTAACAATTGAGAATATCAGATATTCAACATTAGAGCTCCCCCCAACCCCTTAAAAAAAGCAGAAGTGATACTCAGAAAATAAAATGATGATGTGCACCAAAGTGAGACTACTAGACATATATTTCATAATGTTGCTAATATTAACCCGTGAAATCTTGCCACCCAGTGGTACTTGCTAATTCTAGATAATAGATGGTTTCACAAAACTTACAAATGTATCAAAACCATGCTTGAGTTGAAAAGTTGAGGTGGAATTTCACCCGAGAGCTTGTTCTTTTCAAGATGGCTTCATATAATGTAGAGAACCATTGTGTTACTAGTTGGAGAAACAAAAAATGAGGAGAAAAGACGATGATTAACTTGAAATTATAGAGACTTGACATACAAGTGCTTCGCATGAACTAGCATATCAAGACCAGGTTTAAACCCATTAGAGACTGGTATTGGTCCAGAAAGCTGGTTTTCAGCTAGGTCCAGCCAATAAAGATTGGAAAGATTACCAATAGAAGCTGGAATTGGTCCATTGAAGCTATTATTATTCAGTGATCTGCAATTGATAGCAAATGAAGAGTTTCAGTTTATATTGGCCAAGTAATGAAACTGCACTAGAAATACCCAATGGGAGATTAATGTGAAAAATAGACCCTTCATCTTGAGCATCATTGTCTATTAAATAGAAGATAACCCAAGATCAATATGTAATTTCATGTGTATCTGAAATTGCAGTAAAACAATAGAGTACTACTGCATCAAAAGCCTTACAGAATAGTTAGCTGCGGCAGATTCCCAATTGCGTCTGGAATAGGTCCAAAGAAACTGCAACCAATCAGGTTTCTGGTTTGCAAAAAGCAACAGCCTGATTAAAAGGATCTTAAATACACAAGTCAAGTACAGCTATTACTCCGACAGCAATTGATATTTCCTTACAAGTTTAGTAGCTTCTGTAAATTCCCAATTGAATTAGGAAGTTGTCCTGTTATGTCTTTGTTGTAAGATAAATCCCTAAATGAAAAAGCTGATAATTAGAGAATAAATTACAAAATACTAATTGAATAATCTACTAGCAATACTGCAGCAAAAAATGGCCATTGATTTGAGCCAATTAACAAAATTAAACAAATACAATTTCTTAAGCACTACTTTCATAATGATAATCTTCCGAAATGGTCAGTCTCTGAGATTAATATCTCAAAGATAAGAGGAACCTCAGGTATGAGGATTAAACTGAATCTTATCTCATGAATATCTCATGACTGTGCTGCCTCACATGTTATGCACTGAATCTTAAGATATATGAGGATGGAACTGTAAGAAACAAGATGGTAGCCCAGCTTTCACACACAACAAATTTGTAAATAGGTTATTATCTAATAGAAGAGGCTAAGTGCAAAAAGAAAACCTACAGAGTCTGTAACTCAGACAACAACTGGATTTCACCAGATAGCTCACCCGTCAAATTCATGCTTGTCAATACTCTGAAACAAGGAGCCGTCACATTAATATAAAAGAATGGGACAATGTTAACAACCTTCTAAGTGCATTAAAGGGTGAAGCATACATGGAGGTCACACGTGAATTGGTGCATACAATCCCTTCCCAATTGCCACCACAAGGATCAGCACCTACCCAATTTGGTGGTGTGTTCTTCAACTCATCCATGAGAGAAATTAGACCTTTATCTGCACCAGAATTTGTAAGGTAGTTTAATGACTCGAAAAAAAAAAAAAAAAAAAAAAGAAAAGAATTTCCAGACAGAGTAATACAAATATTATATTGAATTTATATATAAACTGATAGAAGGGTTATGACTAGCTTTATCCCATTACAGGGAAAGCGTTTTTCAGGACATGATCACACTCTAATGTTGACCCAGGTAACAAAAGAAAAGCATAATCCAACAGCCGATCCTCTTATCAGGTTTGACTTATCCCAGTTCAACTGTTGGCAATTAACTTTAAAGGCACAAAGCCATGAAATGCACGTCATTATATCATAATCAAAAGAAATATATCCCGAGGGCCGAGTAAATTGAATCAGACTTGAAAACGATAATTTCAATTTCTAACTTAATAACGCAACTAAAAATCGTGTCCTAGAGAAGAGAAGTCTGTCAAAACACAATATTAAAATACGCGGTTAATGGCACAAAAGGTTCCTCTATGCCAATGATGAGTTGTTGTAACCTTCATTCTGCAGATGATTGAAAATCATTGAGAAGAACATAAAACGAAATCCTCAGTGTTGTGGAGGAATGTGGGGAAGGAAAAGGATTCTAAAGTGTAATTTCTCTGTCTTTGAGATTTCCAAGGAACAAAAGGAAATCCACCCTAAGAGGTCGAATTATTGGGCAAGGGGCAGTGAAGTGGATTAAGTTCTTCGGTTTAATCTATGGATCAAATACTAGAGATTTTAAGATTCATAATTCCAAATTCTTGTCTTTTGACTCTTTTCCACGTTCACAAAGCAACTAAACGTATTTTGGTCATAATTAAAGTTGAAAGAAATTAGAAGAAGAAGAAGAAGAAGAAGAAGAAGAAACGTTATTCACTTGCTAGGAAAACTTAAGAACGGATATAAGAAGCCTGTCAAACTCAAGTGAAAACTTGATGAACAAAAAAAAAAAAACGTCATGACATGGAAACATGGAATTGAACTTACAATCATCATTGGCCATCCCCGTTAGTACCAAACACTGGATGGAAAGTAGCAGCAGAATCAGCCGAGTCCTTTGACCCATTACTTAACGAACAACAGGCTTCAATAGCTCAGAATTGCTGTAATTGAGTCCTGTAGAGTGGGGAAAATGCTCGAGAAGTTTTAGGTGAAACCGATATGAAGTCCATAGTCAATATTTTAAAAAAACTTCATCACCGAAGGATGCAGTGTTGATAGCAAACATCACGTGAGATGTGCTGCGCTGTAGACTGAGCCTTCAGTATGTCTCGGGATAGATTAGTGAACTCAAACTACAAAAAGAGAAACTTGAATGAAGAAAATTTTTATGGTCGTAAACTATGTAATAAAAGGACCAAAATGGCCTGTCTTTAGTGGAACACCGTTTGGGTGCGGACTGGGAGGGGGGTGGGGGATGTGAAAGGTAATAAAAAAGATAATTTGGTTCTGAATTTTGATACAAGAGTTCAGGAAACAGAAAAAGTCGCATCGAAAGAAAGATTCAAACGAAGCAACTTGTTTGTCATACTGGTTAAGAAACCTAATCGACCTATGATTAAGGTGATAATAAGTTAATAACAATAAATAGCAAGTTGTGTGCCAGAGCAGAAGCAGAAGTGAAGAGATTCTAGTTCCACGCCAGGTGGTGCTGTCGTCTATTCCAAGGCTTGTTTTAATATATTTAAGCACGGCGGCAATCTCTAAAGGAATGTTTGAATACAAGAAATTTTTTTAATTTATTTTATTCAATCCCATTTAATTTAATTATTATAATTTTTTTAAACGTTGATATAAAATATAATAAATAATTAAAAATTTTTAACTATTAAAATAAAAATAATATTAAAAAAATAATATTTTATTTAATTTTTACTTAATCTCAACTTAAAATCATTCAGTCCGAATAAATAAAACAAAAATAAGAAGATAGGCCGGCGGGCATGAAACTGAGTCAACTGGACTGGGAGTGGGAGTAGTTGAGTTTTCGAAATCGTTTTAAATTCAATGCTACGTCATGTATATATACGAACGGTGGAATCTCCTTTTTGTTGACCCACCATAATATTAGAGTAGGTGAGCACTGAGCACGTCTTTAGACTTTGGAGAGTCCATAGTCATTACTACTTCAAACTTTTCTTCGAATTTTAACTAATATATAGTGTTTTTAATTTTAATTAATCATTCAAAATTTTAGATTAATTATCACATTCTCTATAATAATAAAATATTATTATTTATATATATTTTTAATTACTTGTATACAAACAGTAAAACTAAACACAGAAATGAAATTAAACCATATCGTGTTAAATCAAAATTAGAAATTAAAAAAATCTTGCTGAAAACAAAATTAAATCCAAATAACATCAACAAAATGAAATCTAAACAATAAAATCAAAAGTAAAATTAAAGTTAGGGTTTCAAATTTTACCGTGTTATTGTTTGTCATGCTAGAGAAGAGCTGCCGTAGTACCGTGCTAGAGAGAATAGTTGCAGGAGAAAAAGATAGAAGCTTTTTTAGCTACAGAAGAGAAAGAGAGAATAAGAGAAAGAGGGAAGAAGAAGAGAAAGAAGAGAAAAAAAAATTAGAAAAAGAGAAAGAAGGAAGAGATGCGAGAGAGAAAGAGGGAAAAAGAGAAGAAAGAAAAGACTTAGAAGAGAAAAAGGGAAGAAGAAGAAGAGAAATAAAGAAATTGCGGGAGAGAGAAAGCCGAAATTAATAAACAATGCATTTAGATTTTATACAGTACTTTTTATCTTCGAAAAACAGATGAAATTACTGTAGATTATATTTTAAATGAAATAGGTTTGACTAATTCAATGTAAGCTAATTATTGATAAAATTAATTAAATTTAAAGATAAAATATTATTTGAAGAAGCCGATGCAAATGCTCTCACAAAGGGCTGGGCATCGGATTACTCGTCGCTAGGCTGCTCGAAATTCCGCTCGCCTCGTTGGGGTCGCGGGCGGATGTTTGATCCATAACCCAAGCGGATGGGTAGAATTTTTTTTCTATAAATTACAGGATACGGGCGAGGATCTTTCTTGAATCTCAACGTTGTTTATAGAATCTAGTTCTTATGCGATTATAGTTGATGATTATTTCTCAATTAATTTAATCTCTACTACAGGATCAAACACGAGAGTTTCTTCTAATCTAGTTTCTCGCAAATGAAACAATTATAAAATAATATTGATATATTATAGATAATATAATGTCATTTCTTTTTATAACAAGTCTTTATTTTATTTGTCTTTTTTATTATCATATTGGATCTAAAAAAAATTATAATTCTAGTAAAATATAACAAACAATTCAATTTTTTTAAATATCAAAATAATAATAATATTAAAAAATAATCTTCTAATTTCATATCAACTCACTATTCAAACGAAACCTTAATAGTTAGACTTGAGTTCTACTGTCGAGCTCCCATTACCATTTCACCTCAACTGTATTTCTTAACCCATATTCTCTGTTATCAAGTTGGCGAAGCTCATAACACAAATAGCATAATGCTGAGGATTCTAGTTTTAGTAGAAGGCTGATCAAGTCTTCTATGAAATTATGAATCCCTGTCATTCACTTCCCGTTGGTAATTAAAATAAAGTTAAGTGATGAATAACATTCAATTTAGCTCTTAGATAAGATTAATAGGTCAAATTAATTTAGTAGTTTTAATTTAAAGTTAGTTGAGCATTTTAGTTTCCTAATCTGTCCTTTTATTTTCTCAATTGTCTTTTTAGTTGTATAATCAGTGGATTATAAGTTCTCAACTCATCTCAACTCATTTTAACTTATCTCAACTCATCTTATTATTATTCATCAATTTTAACTCACAAATCTCATTACTATTCACAACTCATCTCACTACTATTCACAACTTATCTCAACTCATCTCAACTCATCTTTGAATTTAAACGACACCTTAAGTTAAACATATTTTATTGAGTTTTGAGAAATGAGAAAGACAAAGTTGAATAAAAATACTATAAAGTTAAAAAATTATAAAAGTTAAAAAATTAAATATAATTTTTGTTTTGAAATTTAAAAAAATAATATTGTTTAGGAGTCTGCATTAAGTAATGATTAGATAAAAAAGTTAAAGATTTAAAATTTAAAATTATTTTGTGTTTGAGTGACATTTGTGAATAAAATATTTAATAATATATGAGAATATTTGAGAAAAGATATATTATCAAATGTACCCTAAGTATATGGAAGACCTCACTAGCAAATGCATGGACCACTCACAATATATTTACTGCTGATTTTAGTGGTCCATACATCTAGCCGTGAAATCTTCCGTACATGTAGTAGCGCTCCAACTATTACTTTGTTTTTTAGCTTTATTCTTCTTAAATTAATTGAATTCTTTTATTCATCATCTATATACCACATATTTAATAAAAGAAAAAAATATGGTCTGTGGGGATGATGAATATAATTTTTCTTATATATTTGCTTCTCAAAGCATCTATTTAGTATTTGAGGAATGCTAATCATCATCTCACACCAAACTCCTTATATATTTTATATTTTTATATTTTATATTATTTTTATTAAACTAATTGAGTTATTTTACTCATCATCTATATATCATATATTTATAATGAGGAGAAATGAGAAAAAAATTAAAAGAAATGTGGTGTGGTGTTTAGAATGACAAGTAGTATTTAGATCCAATGAAAAGGGTATACATGGATGATGCTGGTCTATTACTGTATTTGTTAAGAAATTATCACAAAGAATGGTGGACTAACATTTTTTTAAAAATATATTACATTGGGTTAAGGTTTTCTAAAATTTATATTCGGATTTTAAATCTATATCTGAATATATATATCTCCTCTATTATAATAAATAGTTATCTAACAACTATTCTTATTTTCTCTTAATTTTTGTTGTTTTCTGTTAACTTTTCTTACTTTCTCTATTAAGTCCATTTGTATTGTAAATGGATTGGATGTGGGTCGACTGAAAGGATAAGATGTTAGGTCTTCTCTTTAATTCTTTTCACCTTTCCGTCTTCTTTATTTTTCAAGTGCGGCTACTATGCCGCCCCATATTGACTACTGCCCAGCGTAAAAAGTTTTTTATTTTTTATTTATTTTTATTTTTTTAATACATTTAAATATTTTAAAAAAATAAAAAAAATACACCAATTCATTTAAAATCAATTTTTTAATAACTAAGTAAAAAAAAAAAAAAAAATTAGTTTGCGGTCAAATAGAGGGGCAAAGTGGTGAGGAATGACATCCTTATTCCACTTGGATGTCTGATTTGCTTTCCCCCTTTATCTTTTTCCTCTCTTTCCCCTTGACACCTACCTTCCCTTTCTTGAACTTGTCCCCATGTGTGTCTGCCTTTCCTTTCTATTTCTTTCCTTTAACTCCCTGATGATAATTCAGGTTTAGTGGGTCTTGGGCCTAGGATGCCATATGGGCCAAGGGGTTTACCCCCTAACAAATGCCCATGATTCTTAAGGTCGGCTTACTCAACAAGAAAGTCTTGAGAATATTCAAATTAAACTGTGGCAGAGATAGTTTGTAGAAATATGTAGAAAAATAAAATTCGGGAGTAGATCCCTGGTTTCCCGTTTGGTTTGTGTTAAGTAATGAAGATTTCCGAATTCGAAGCTTGGTGGGAGATGTACTTGACGCGTTAAGTGTGAGCGCGAAGCTTGACTTAGGTTAGAGATGTGCTCGACCGTGTTAAGTGCAAGTGTAGAGCTCAACTTGGGTGGGAGGAGTGCTCGACTGTGTTAAGTGCGAGCGCGAAGCTTAGCTTGGGTGGGAGATGTGTTAGACCGCGTCAAGTGCAAGCGCGGAACTTGGCTTAGGTGGGAAATGTGCTTGACCTTGTTAAGTGTGAATGCAGAGCTCGTCTTGGAGAGATAGATGGGAGGTGTGCTCGATCGCGTTAAGTGCGAGCATGTAGCTCAACCTTTATGTGCGAAAGAGAGGTTGAGCAGTCAAGTGACTTGTCCCGCCTATTAGATCGCAGTGAGTGCAATGACTCATCTTTTATGTGCGTGAGAGAGGTCGAGTAGTAAATATACTTGTCCTACTTGTTGAGTGCCTGAAAGGTCGGGCGGTTTGGGACCTTTCCCGCCTGTTGACTCTCGGGGTGGTGTGACTTGGCTTTGAGTTCGTTTGTATGAAAGTTTATCGCTAGCAAAGAATGTTTATCCTTCTGCTATTTTTGTTTTCGATAGCGTTAGCAAATTTTTGCCCATTGATGTGAATTGTTGTTGGTGTTTCCATTTTGCTGTTTAGAGTTTATTTGTAATAACACGCACTAAATGGTCAAGGAGCCCATTGACTCATTCCAGAAAGTAGCCCACGCGAGGCAGTTGTGGAGTTTGGAAGCTTGTTACTGAAGGTAACCAACTGGCGGCGGTTGTGGCACGAGTGTGAACACTCGACATTTGCTGGAGAAGATGTTGTGTTCATATTGTTGTTCAAGTGAGGGAGGTCGGCTAGTCAAGTGACCTGTCCCACCTATTGACTCTTCATGAGGGAGGCCTGGCATTCTAGTGACTTGTCTCTCTTATTGACTCTCGGTGAAGTATGAGTGAGGTCGGGCAATTTGATGACCTATCCCACCTATTAACTCGTCACAAGGGAAGTTGGGCAGTCAAGTGACTTGTCCTGCCCGTTGACTCTCGGTGAGGTATGAGTGAGGTTGGGTAGTCTGATGACCCGTCCCCCTATTAACTCGTCACAAGGGAGGTCGGGCAGTCGAGTGACTTGTCCTGCCCACTGACTTTCAACGAGGTATGAGTGAGATCAGGTGGTCCAAGACCTTTCCCGCATGCTGACTCGTTACAAAGAAGGTCGGACAGTTGAGTGAGTTGGCTCTCAACGAGGTATGAGTGAGGTCAGGCTGTCCAGGACCTTTCCCGCCTTTTGACTTGCCATGAGGGAGATTAGGCAGTCGAGTGACTTGTCCCACCTATTGATTGTCGATGAGGTATGAGTGAGGTCGGGCGGTCCAGGACCTTTTCTCGCATGCTGACTCGTCACAAGGAAGGTTTGACAGTTGAGTGAATTGTCCCTCCCGTTGGCTCTCGACAAGGTATGAGTGAGGTCAGATGGTCTTGGACCTTTCCCTCCTTTTGACTTGCCAACACGGAGGTCACACAGTTGAATGATTTGTCTTGCCTATTGACTCTATGAGAGGTATGAGTGAGGTCAAGTAGTCCGGGACCTTTCCCGTCTGTTGACTCGTCACGAGGAAGGTCGGGCAGCCAAGTGACTTGTCCCTCCTAACTCTAGGCAAGGTGTGGCTTGGCTTTTGTTTGAAAGAGGTGCTTGACCATGAGAAGAAAAAGACAAACCGGTTAGCATAGATAATCCAAATCACAAATGTGAGATTTGCAAACTTGAATCGCTTCACTAAAGCATGGCGAAGGTTTGAACTACCTCGACGAGGCTAGTGGGCAGCTATGCTTTGGAAATGATGAAGATCTAGGGTGCCAGCAATACTAAGCAGTTTATTTTGATGAAGACATATTAAGATGTTTGAGCGGTGCCCGAGATGGGCTATGTAGCAGGCATTTTGTGCCACTTGAACCAATTTTGTTAGTAAAAATGAAATTCACACAAATTTTGAAAGAGACAAACGAGGTGCTTTAACCACGGTAGCCAATTTTTGCTTTATTGAGATTGACCATTGCCCACCTGCTGCCTTTTTTTTTTTCACAACTGTCGTAGGGTCAGGGAGCTCATGGCTATTGGTCATCACTGGGGGTGAATACATATATGGAATGTTGCATGTGACATGCAACATGCTGTGGTGCTTGAGAAACACATGGCTGGGCAGGTTGTAGCCGAGCAACATGTGGCTGAGCAACTCTAGGTGGCTGAGGAACTCCAGCAAGCTCGGGTCGTGCATGTGGCTGAGCAACTCCAGGGGGCTGAGCAACTCATGGTCGAGAAAGGTAGTGGCTATGGAAAGCTTAGGCTGATGAAGCTTCTTGTTGGGCAACTAAGACCGGGCAAGACTCCACGTGGCTGAGGAAGGTGATGGTTGTGTAACTTTATCGACTCATCGTGGTCGAGAAACCAAGTTCGGGCAACTTGCTTTGACTGGGGAACCAAAGCCATTGGGGAATGGCGTTTCTCTATTGGCCGAGAAAGTCCTGTTGGTTGTGGAGCTTACCCAAGCTTAGGTCATTCAAGAAGCAACTAAGGAAGCTCAGGTAGAGGAGCTCTGGCTGAGTAGTTTGCCCACCTATGTGGAGGGATGGATGCCTTAGGCTGGGTAAAGCTCGTGGTTGTTCGTCAGGCAAGCTCAGGTTGAGCAAAGCTAGTGGTTGTCTGTGTGTGTGCATGGTAGGCTAATTAGTGGAGTTACTCCTACTTGAAGATTTGTGGCCGAGGGACCCTACTGCGGGCCGAACTTTTGCCGTTGAGGAATACTTTGCCAAAGGCAAAAGTGGTTGGTAAGCTAGGTGGGGCCCACTAGTGGTCCAGCTAGCTAGAGAGTGGCTGACAATAGGTGTCGCCCGCAGCAGGTATCACGTAGGGGTTGCTTGTCCGCAGTTGAGCCATTGGGTCTAGGCCCATTTTAGGGCGGGAAGAATCTTGCCGGTGATAGACAATGTCCACAGGCCCAGGGGTGGCCATCAATGGCCTTAACAGCCACTAGATAGCTGGTGAGTTGTAGCCCACCAACTTCTAAGTGCTTGACGACAAGGAACTAGTGGGCGAGCGTTGCTTGTGACTTTGTCTGGGAGTTTGGCATGAAGGCTGGGATCGTGTTGTCCGCCGTGAGGGAGGTGGTGGGCTTTACATGCTTGCTGCTATCAGCATTCCAAGTGCATGGTGACGTGCACCCATTGGCTGCCTTGTGCACGGCTTCTATGGTCGGAGATCGGCACGACGAGGACAAAAAGTACTGGGGGTCCACATGGTTGCCATTGTCACCTCTGTTGGGCCCACTGCCAGTGGGCGAGGAGCATCCTAGGTGCATGGTGAAGTGCACCTGCTGGCTGCCTTGAGCACAGCCTCCACGGTCAAAGACCGACACGACAAGAATGAAGACGCCAACAGTCTAAGGGGCGCCTTCATTAGGACTGGTGGGCAAGGGATGCACCCTTCTTACCCACGATTGTGTCCCCATTAGTGCACTGTGCACGCCTGGTCTGTGTCCCTATGCATACTCCAAGTGCCATGTGCCCTTACTCTAACTGCATAGTGCACACTTGGGTACTGGGTTCTCGCCTCTTAATCTTCCTAGCAGTAGTATTAATAAAAATGAGTGATGAGAGGTTAAGAATACTTATCTGAGAGGAAATTAATTTGCTCATTTAGAGATTATTTTGCATGTCAAAAAATCATCCGTCTCCTACTTTTGGTGTAGAAAATAAGTTGATCTCACAAAAGACGCCAAATGTTAATGTTAAAAATCACACGAGTCGGAAATAAGAGAAAGAATCGTTCCTGACCCACAGTGGCAATTCGGGCCTTGATCGATGTGGTTTGGAGCCTTTAATGATGGTTCGGAGTGGTGGTACGGTTTTCATACGTACATCCATAATAGTGAATAGAGAATAAATACAAGAAATATAAATAGGGATGAACACACATAGATTTATGTGGTTCGGCATAAGGCCTATATCTATGGGTTGTTTTGGGGCAAATATACTATCATATGAGCATTTTACAGTTCCTTGTAGCATCTCATTTCTCGTTGTACAATGGAGGTCGGAGACCCATTTTCTGGAGAATATGATCTCTTTAGAGCTCTCGGCATGAGGTTGAAGAAGATGAAGGAGTCTTTTGTGGAAAGTCCCCCCTTTCTCACCCGATCTGATCCCTTTTTAGTCTGATCTTGGGAGTGGTGAAGAATGGTAGTCTTATCCTACTTGCATGTTTGACTTACTTTCCCCTTTATCTCATTTTCCTCTCTTTTCCCCTAACACATACCTTCTCTTTCTTGATGTTGTCCCCATTGTGTGTCTGACTTTCCTCTCTCTTTCTCTCCTTTAGCTCCCTTATGATAATTAAGGCTTAATGGGTCTTGGGCCTGGGATGCCAAATGGGCCAGGGGTTTAACTAAAACCTCTCTAAGAGCATTGACATTGGTTTATCTATATGCAAATGGAAACACATATTTGCATAACTAGACCATTAAATTAACCGCACTGAGTTATGTATATCTAAATATTTCCATAGCTATGAACAATGTTTCAACATCTTTGCAAATGCATTATTCAATCTACAAATACTATTTTATTAATTTTTTCTCTCTCCTCCCTCTCTCTCTCCCTCCACCAATGAGATTATTTTGATATCTCGAGAGCTCTCTACACATTTTTCCTCTTCATCTTCACTTGACTTGAACAGAAGCCTTTCTGGAATAAAAGAACCCTCGCATATCTAACTAACAATGGCTCTGAACGGATCTCGCGATGGTCAGGTATGATTTTCTCCCTCTATTCTCTGTTTCTTCATTCTCTTCTTTGGCTTAGTGAACATTCCCTATTTCTCCCTCCCAAAATTCTTGATCATGTGATGATTTCAAGGGATTTGGTCACTCACGAGGACGATGCACTTCCTCCATTGGTTGGACTTGAGAATCACCACTGCCGTTGCACTGTGATTGTGTTTTCTTATCGACTAGCTAGGTTAAATGAAACATTGATCTCTTTATTTTGTCTAAGGATTTTTATTACATAGATTTCAGCTTGTTCTAATTGTTATTTGGATGCTTAGCTTAATCTAGATTATGGTTTTGATTTCTGAACTGATTTTAGGGATGAATTTAGGGTTTCAATTTTCTGATTTCTGTAAATGGGTCCTCTGATTTTTGTAAACATGTAGGAGAATACCAGAGTATTTTATTACTTTGTCCTCTTGTTTTGCTTAGTCTAGATTAGGTTTTGATTTTCTGTTCTTGATTTCATATTAGGTTTTAGATTATGCTGCTCTTATGTATTTGTACTATGCTTTTCAGACATATGCTCTGTTGCTCTTATGGTCTTATGTTGCGAATTTTACACCTTATGTCATTAGTATTATGCTGCTGTTACGATATGTATAAGGGTGTGTGTCTATGCTCTATATTGGTTTTGAGTCTCTTGACCTTTTGGAAAACAAAATGCATGCCTAATTAAGAAGGCCATCTTTTCTCTGTGTTTGCATGTACTCCAAAATTAAAACATTACTCAATATACAGTGTTTTAAGTGATATTTGATTGAAGTATTTGATTTATGAAACAACATTTTAGCTTAATAAGTATAATTAAAGTTTACGTATAGCCAGAAATAATAAAATCAATTTTGTATTAATGAGGCCTTAAGGCATATGAAAGATGATAGGAAAACTTGTATGATGGAGGGAAAATAAATAATAATGAAGTTTGACAATGATGGATCTGAGTTACTACTTCTTAAAAAGAGAAAACTTGAGATGAAAATTAAGTTTGAGAAAGATAGATCTGAATTAATAGTTCTTAAGAAGAGGAAAATTGATATAGAAATTATGAAATTGGATATTGATTTCATGAATTATGTGCAACAAGAGTATTTTCATAATTTTCAAATTGAAATCATTGAGGAACAAATGAGTTACTGTTTGCTCTTCAGAAATTTTTGTATTTGACTTGTATCAGTTATAGTAACATGTAATGTAATGGAATGACTATAATTTTGGTGCTGGAAATTTGTATTCTAGACAACTTGGAGGAATTTGTATTAAGTGTATGAATTTATATCAAAATCAACTTTATGAAAATTGTATTAAGTTGATTTTGATACATAGAATTTGTATTAAGTTGATGATACAAAATGTTTTTGAACATAGGTTAATATTTGTTGATAAAATTGGTGTATATATAAAATTTGTGATTTTGATATATGAAATTGGTAATATTTTGATACATGAAATTGATGTTTTTGAGCATAGGTTAAAGTATGGAATTTGTAGTGGGTGCTAATTGCGATATATATATAATTAATCTCAGGAAAAAAAATTAATAATAATAAAATTATATTTTGGCTCAAAAACACATAATCCGATGTGATAACCCGGACTTAGCTAGACTTTTATCTATATTTTCGTTGCCTAAGTTTTTATTTTTATTAAGAGCCATGAATTAGGCATAGAGTAATTAAGACATTGGGCCTCAATATTAGGCATCTGAAGCCCAAGAGAAGGGCGACTTAAGCCCTTGGATGTTCGTCCAATTAGGTGGGCTTAAGCCCAAAAGCTCACACCCAACACCATGTGGCTTGTGCATTTGTCACGCATGCACAACTTAATCATAATGTATCTGGACATGATGGTGGGTTAAGGAGAGAGAAGCTTAGGGTTTTGGAAACCCAAAAGGCTTGCACGCCTACCCTAGTGATAAGCCATTGAGCTTGCCACTTGTCATCCATGTATGGAAGTTCTAGAAGGTAATCATAGGATCACCTAGGGGAGGCCAACAGCCACTCGGCCAACATGCCACTCACCTTCCCAACCAGCTCAATCACACACCACTTGTCCATAGTAAGGAGTCCTAAGAGTCTTGCATGGAGAATGACACATGGGGAAGACAAAAGTGAGATTTTCAAAGAAATTACATGGGAAATCTAAAGGGCATTTCGGATTCCTATAAATTTTCAGCTCACATTGCCACATGTCACTCACCTATTAATGGAAGGGATGTTCTAGAAGATTTGTCTTAGGGAAATGCAAGAGGCACCACACAAAATGACCTTCCTAACCCTAGGATTTCGGCCACCATCACCCACTCCTTGCCACATGTCACAATTTGGAATTTCTAGAAGACTTGCGGAAGGGGAAAGATGCCTAGGGAACAAACAAGGGAAGAGGAAGAGATCCTCATGGGGAAAAGAGAGATAGGGCGGCACCAAGAAACCCCCACATGCCAATGCCACTTGGCATGCATTCACACTCACTTTCTTTGGAAATGAAAGGGCATTGGGTCAGTTTGCACTTATACACATGAAGTACATCGAACCTGGAAGAATTAGAGAGGGACAAGAAGGACTTTTTGGAGTTGGCCTAGGGCAAGGCACACGCCACTCTCAAGGTGGCCTTTGCTCTTCCCAAAGTCACCCAATGATGAGGGAAGGGGAAGGATTTTCAACCAAAGGAAAAAAAAAAAAGGGTCACGCCACTTGGCCAACATGCATTAACCCTTGAACCACCAATCAGATTGATGAGGAAAAGTCTATAAAAAGGGAACATGCCACACACCAAGGCCTTTTCCCCTTTCCATTTTCGAATTTCAACCATTTCTCTTTACACTCTACCTCTCTATACGAACACATAGTGATTTTCTCACTTTCGCATTCTTTCTTTCCAAACAAAAAAGAACCACACTCTCTCCACACTCAAGACGAGCTACTACTCCAAGCAAAGAAGGAGCCCCACTGTGAGATTCACGTTTTCATCATCTTTCTCAGAACCACATACATGCCTACGCCATGAAGGTGAAAATGTCGAATGGGACGATCACCTAGAACACATACGTACTCACATGAAGGGTCATTTCATCTTTGAAATACCCTAGGATTTTCCAAGGGTGGAGATCGAAAGTTTGAGGACTCATATCCTCAAGGCATTCGACCATAATGCACGCACACTAGTCACATGTTCATGACCTACCCATGGTCACATGAACTTGAAGGTCTTTGTGTTCTAAACCCTTGAACGAAATGCTTGAAGCATCACCTTCAGCAAATGACAAACCCTAGCAACTCCATAGCACCTGCATACAAGGATTAGGGTTAGACCCTTATTCTAATGAGTCGTATCAACTCTATTACAGCTTGCTATTGTAGATTACAAAGGATTTTTGTAAGTAAATTCTCAACCTACTTTCAGTTAACATATGTATATACTTATGAGTCTTTCATCTTGTTTGGTATTGTGTATGTTTGTTATGTAGTGACTTTGTGAATAAATATCTTATTGTGAATTGTATAAGAACATGCCATGATTATATGTTTCGGTGTGCATGATGATATGACATGATTTAAAGTGATTAGGGTTCGGCTAGAGATTAGGGTTTCAGCTTGTGTGATGATTTGCCACATTTTCATGATTTGGATTATGTGATTATCTTTGCCATGATCTATTGTCCATTGTAGTCTAGATTTGGTCCATGATCAAAATGAATTTCACATGCTAATGAACCCTATAAGTTTCGGCCAAGCATGTTTGTGTATGTTTGGATTAAGTGTTTTGATGTTCCATGTGTAATATGCTTCAAATTTTGTCCATGAACTATTCATGCTCATATGTTACCATACCATGATCCATGCTAATGAACTTGTTCTTGCATACATGCCATTTCATACGTTACATGTCATGTGAAAGGAAAAGTATGTCTTAAGGCTCATGTCGCATGCATTTGGGTGAAAGGTAGTCATTTCGAAAGTCAAGTACATGTTTTATTATGACCCCAAATGTTACGACGGGGGGAATGTTCTAGTAGAACTCTTCTGTCCACTTGGGAGTGCTTAAGAATGGAGTGGTAATCCCAGAGTTGATAAAGAACTGTAGGCGTACCTCGAATGGATCTTTTTGAAAAAGATGCCGGAGCGAGGTAAGACCTAACGCTAGTGGGTGCCATGACTAAGGCAAATAACTCGACGAAGTACTGTCGTGTTATAATGAATATAAATAAAACGTATTCACTAAGGCATAAGGACCGTTGGTGGTACGGTAACTAGTAGGAACACGCGGTGCATAAGGGAGCCATGATATGTTCACCATATGTTATATGAAATGAACAAGCTCGCATGAAATGATATGATATGAATGTGTAAAGATCCATATGAAAATGATGTCAAAGATGTTTTTTGAAAAGTCTAAGGATCTCTGTTACATGTCTTTTGAAAAAGGTCAAGTGCATAAGTCAAGTTTTTGGGTTAAGTCATACGTCAAGTATATGTCCATGCACGCATTTCATGATTGGCCATTTGTATGCTTATGTTAACTGTTATATGTTGTATGTTTACTTGCTGAGATTTCTCGAAATCTTATTGTGGTAGTTTCCACTACCATTTTACACACGAAATGGTAGAAATTGTGACAGGTCTAGAAGATCACCCTATGGTAAAATGCAAGAGGACGGTACCCTAGACCATCGAGGAGGTACCGAAGAATAATGAGAGCTCGATAGAGCCTTCTTTGTTGGATAGGGTAGAGATTGCCAACCGGCTCATTACTGAGGCATTGCAGCTCATTGACGAATTGAATAGGTTAAGGAATCGGGACAAGGACCAACTTTTGGAAAAGAGAAAGAAGGTTGACTAGTTTGAAGAAAAAGAAAAGAAAAGAAAGAGGGACCACTTTTTCCGTAGCAAGGAAACATGATTTGGATTTTTAAGACTTAACCTTTTGCAATGGTTTCCTATGTTTTGGGAGAAAGTTTCAGTACTTATATTTTGGGAGACAATGAATATATTATCTGGTACTTTTGAAAATCATGTTATGTTAAGAAAATATTTGGGATATATTTAGTCTTATGGTACCATGAGCTAATGCAACTACTTTAGGCATTGCTTAGTTTTACACGAACTTTAAAATCTCCGCTGCGACATATATTGCATACTGCTAATATACATAGGTGCATTGCGTCTTATTTTTCATGTACGAGAGATATGTAACCTTAGGTTGCATGTCTCAAGATTTCAATCACAGTCCAATCCCAAGCCGGGCTGGGGGTGCCACATCCAATGTGGGAGTTTTTCTTAAATGACAAAGTCAATCTCCAAAATATGTAATTTTGCATATGTATATAGATAAACCAATGCTAATACTCTAACAAGATTGATTTTGCATTTAATCTTATGTAACATAATTTATGATATTAACACGGATAAGGAGACGGTGAGAATTCAAGCCATTGAACCTTTAATTAAACAAGTAACAAGATTAAGTTCTACTGAGAAAAAAGCCTCCTCTCTTTTTCTCTCTGGAAAAGGGGTGGAGTGGGAGTGTGCGTAGGGGTCCGTGGTGACAGTTATAACAGAAAAGGGTGGTCCAAGGCGTTGAAGAGAATTTTGTGGTGGTCCAAGGCGTGAGGGGAGAGGTAGATTCTGGGGTAGGGCTCGATGTCAGGAGGCTATAGAAGGTTCCAGTGACATAACTATAGCGGAAGAGAGGTAGAGTATGGTGAAGTTAAGAGGAATAATGGATGTCCTAGAAGAAAAATGGAAGAGGTTCAGACTGCTGAAAAAGGAGATATTAGATATAATGATTGAAGATAATGCCTCAGAAGAACTGAAGAACAAAGAATAGAAAAGCTTGTGGGGAAAGTGTGCTCGACAAGAACTATAAGTAGGGAGGTTTTGGGATCAACAATGGAAAAAATATGAAGGATAAGCAAGGCAACTAAATTTATAGAGGTAAGTCAAAATGTCTTTGTTATAATTTTCGAGAATCAAGCTGATAAGCAAAAGGTAGGGAGACCCTAACTTTTTGATAACCAGTTGCTAGTTTTAAAGAAATTTGAGGGGTATACTCCATTGCATCGGGTGAATTTTTATTACGAGAAATTCTGGGTGAGGATTAATATGGAATATGGCTGAGACAATATTAGGTTCAAAGGGCTAAGAACTATAGCAACAGTCCTAGAAGGGAAGAGGAGGGAAGCAGGTGGAAGAAGGAGTGTGTAAAATTGCCACATAGTGGGGGGAGTAGTGAAGAAAAAGAAGGAGATGGGGTCAGGGGGAGAGACGTGGCTGAGGTTCAAAAAAATAGGGGTGGGGAAGAAAGGGAAGGGGGATGTTCAGAAAGTGAGTTGTCAATAAATGGAAGAGTAGAGGAAAAAAAATTTACAAAAAAATAATGTGGAAGTGATTATGTGTGAGGGGGAGGGGAAAAATAAAAAAGAGAGGGGCAAGATGGTTCTATCCACTTTGAAGTTACAGGGGCAAAAGAGGAGTTAAGGGAGGGGGGAGTCTTCCAGGAAGCTGAAGAGGGCATTGGAAATACAACAAGGAATAAGGGGTTATTGGAAGAATTAGAAAATAGGATGAGTAGTGAGGTGGCTGAGCAGTTAAAAAAGAAGGGAATATGGAAGAGGAGAGCTAGAGCAAAAGGAATCAAGGGTAGGCATATTTTATCAAATGATACAAAGAAGAGGAATGGATGTGGTGATTCTGATGAAGATGTGTATGTCAAGATAAAGAAGAGAGGGAAGTGAAGTAGTGAAACAGATGAAGAAGATAGATCTGTTATAGTGGCGGAGATTGAGTGTCAGCCCCATCAAATATTATGAAAATCTGAAGTAGGAACTACCTAGGGTTAGAGAATCCTCAGATAGTTTAAGATCTCTGCAATTTGGCAGAGAAGAATAAACCCAATTTACTTTTCATCATGGAAACGAAGATTAAAAGCAGTAAGATTGAAAGTTTGAAGAAGAGGTTACATTGTGAGGGTTGTTTTATTGTAGACTCAGTGGGAAAAAGGGGTGGAATGGTTTTGATGGAACTCTAATGTGGGAATTGATATAGTGAATTACTCCTAAAGACACATATATTCTTGGGTTTTAGATGAAATAGAAATGAGATGGTTACTTACCTGTTTCTATGGGCAGCCTGAAACTGTTAAGAAGAAGGATTCTTAGCTTTTGTTGAAATCTTTCAAGCCTCAGGAGTCTAAAGGTTGGCGCATAGTGGAGGATATTAATGAAATCCTCATTAATGATGAGAAGCTTGGGGGAAGAGCAAGACCAGAAGGAAAAATGGAACTGTTTAGGGAAGTTCTAAATGAAGAGAACCTTTATGACTTAGGTTGGAAGGGTGACAAGTTTACATGAAGTAACTTATATGAAGATGAAACCTTCACTAAGGAAAGGTTAGACAGGGTAGTGGCAAATCCTAAATGGTTAGATGTGTATAAGGAGTCGTGGGTGGAAGTAATGGTGGCTAGAACTTCTAACCATAAGCCATAGCTAGTTCACTTGCTAAAGGAAAGGGAAAACAGATGGGATAAAAGGAAAACTTTTAAGTATGAAGCCAACTGGACTCTTGAAGAGAATTGTGAGCTGGTTTTAAAGGAAGTATGTAAGAGGGAAGAAGCTGAAAGGGAACCCTCTAGCAATGTGGTTGGTTTATTAAACAGAAACAAAGAAGCTTTCAGAAGTGGAGTAAACACAAAGGGCCATAAGAAATTGGTACAAGCTTGGAGATAGAAATACTAAATATCTTCATGCTTGTGCTAATCTAAGGAGAAGAAGGAACCTAATAAAAGAAGTGAAAAATGAAAGTAGCAGAAGGGTCAGTTGGCATAAAGAAATTGAGAAAACTTTCAGAGTTTTAAAAGATAGGGTGTGGCAGAAGATCACTAGTTGGAAGAACAATTTTTATCATAAGCTGGCAAAGAAGTGTTGATAAAGGCAGTTTTACAGGCTATTCCTGCATACACCATGAGTTTATTCAAGCTTAGTAAAAAGTTGTGTAATGACATAAATGGTATGTTTTTGAAATTTGGTGGGGAAAGCAGCAGAAAGAAAGTGGAATACATTGGAGAAAATGGGAGAAGATTCTTGCAAAAAGAGAAGGGTGGATTGAGGTTTAGGGACTTGGAGAGTTTTAACCTAGCACTCTTAGCAAACACAAGGGTGGAGGTTTATCAAGAATCCTAAACCCTTAGTAGTTGTGGTTTTCAACGAAAAGTACTTTAGGCATTCTAGTCTAATGGAGGCAAAGCTTAGCTCACAATCATCATTAATATGGAGGAGTATATGGTCAGTTAGGGAGCTGTGGAAAGAGGGTTTAAGGTGGAGAGTGGAAGATGGAAGCAAGATTTAGATCTGGGGTTCCAAATGGCTGCCAACTCCAACATCCTTTTCTGTGCAGTCACCTATCTCTATCTTGAGGGAAGATTCCAAGGTGGAAGAGCTTATTGTAAAGCATAAAGGGGAATGAGATGAAGAAAGGATTAGAGCCCCATTTTTTTAGTGAAGAGGTTGAACAGATTCTAAGTATACCTTTGAGTAGTGGTAATGCACAAGATAGGATTATTTGGGGTCCATCGAAGAAATGTGTGTTCACTGTAAGTAGTGTTTATTATTTGCAACTTGAAAGACTAAAAAATAGCAAAGGTGTATGTTTAGAGGAGGGGAAGGAAGATAAAAGGTGGAGAAACATATGGGATCTTGAAGTGCTAGGTGTGGTAAAGCTTTTCATGTGGAAGGTTGGAAATGACTTGTTGCCTACAAAAAAGAACTTGTTCAAGAGAAAAATTGTTGAAGATCAAAGTTGCCCAATCTTTCATCCAAAAGAGAGTTATGCATGTTCTTTGGGAATGCTCAGTAGCTAATGATATATGGGCATATGTTGAAAGTATTGTTAAAATATGTAGTACAGAAGCTGACTTCATGCATTTGTGGGAGAAGCTTATGGAAAGATTGAACAAGAACCAACATTAGGAGATGACAGTGCTATTTAGAAAAGTTTGGCTAATAATGAATAAATTTGTGTTTGAAAAGAGACTCACTTGCCCAAGAAGTTTATTAAAAAGAACAAAGGAAGTTCTTGAAGAGTTCCAGTATTTTCAGAGAACACAGAGAAAGGATGGCCAGTTACCGAATGATGTCATTAACAAGCAGACATGTGAAAACCCAGAGGCTGGTTTTATAAAGGTTAACTGGGATGCTTCCCTAGATTCTAAGAGGAAAAGAATGGGAGCGAGGATCATGATCAGAGACGAGGAGGGAGAGGCTTTGGTTGCTGTTTGTGATCAAAGGCATAATGTGCATAATTCAACAGTAACAGAATGTTATGCACTCTGGAAGACCTTGGAGTTGTGCATTGTTCTTAATATACAAAAGTCAATTTTCGAAAGGGATGCTAAGGTTGTTGTAATGGCAGTCAAAAGTGATGAGGATGATTTATTTATTTTTTGGTTATTTAGTTGAAGATATTAGAATTGTATTAAAAAAAGATCAGATTGGAATTTATAGTTTGCATATAGAAATAAGAATATAGTGGTTCATACTTTAGCTAAGGAAGTTTAAGATTAGAAGAAGAAAATGTGTGGATAGAAGAAGTTCTGGATTTCATTGTAAATTGTTTGGAAAAAAGACAAACTTTGTATTGTTTGAAGCTGGATAAAGAAATACGGAGGTTTTATTTAAAAAAAAAAAAAAACAAGACACACGGACCAAAACGTAGCCGCCCCATTTTGACCGCTGGGCATACCGCCCAGCGTAAAAATTTTTTTTTTCTTTTTTTTTTCACATTTTTTTAACATATTTAAATATATTTAAAAAATAAAAAAATACACCAATACACTTAAAATTACTTCCTTAACCACTAAGTAAAAAAAAAAAAAAAATTTTTTTTGACTAACGGTCAAATGGAGGTGTCAAGTTGAGAAAGCAAAATAGACTTTCTCAAACCTAATAATCATATTAGCTTCTCCCAATATTCCTAGAATCCTTGGTCTGGAATTAACAAACAGATTAAAGAAAGTTAGATGCCCCACGGCCCCCACCCTTTTTTTTGACCAACTAATTTTCTCCGACACCTATACGCCAGACGCCCCACCTGTTTGTTCCACGTACTCAACGAACTTGCTCGAGTGTAAAGTTGTAAACAACACCAGCCGGTGCGGAGGAACTGTACACAGTCCAGACACAGTTACGCGAGTGCAAAAAGAAAGTTGGATGGCCATATTTACATCCTCTATATCCTTCGAATGTAGACACGTGGAGGAATTAGGTGAGGGGTTTGAACTACAGCTGCGAGGTGAAGTGAGTCCCAAAATGAAAAATGAGGGAATTGGACATGTCCAGGAACAAAGATATATATTCCCGCTCCCAGTCCCAGAAGAGCTCGGGTTCTTATTGCTGTATATTGCTGGTCACCATGGCCGTGGATGAGTTATACTCTGATCAACAACCTCTTCTTTCCAACGGAGGTCATGATAACGAGTACAAGATCAAGGAAACGCGCATCTTCTTATCATTGGCCAAATGGGTTCTCAAATTTACTATGTGGGTCGTGTTCGTTGCATGGGTTGCTCTCTTTTTTCTCGTTCCCACGGACTTCGGGACCGGCCTCTACGATGTCTGGGTCAGTGCTACCAGTGGAACTCTGTTCGGGGAGACAGGTGCTTGTTTAGTGTTTTTATAATTTTGTAATTTTTTATAAAATTACAAAATACAATTTTTAAAAAAAACAAAATATTTGCAATGACGTGGTAGCGACGGTAAGTTAAGATCTGTTTGAATAATGAGATAAAAATGAGTTATAAATGGGCGTTAACGTCTTCCCCGATTTTCATCCCATCCATGTCCATCTAAAGCACTAGAACCAAAAATCCCCATTATTGAGTTATAAAATTTCTTTTATGCTATTCGTTAAAGATTTCAACTTGAGAGAAGGGAACAGAAAAAAGGACTTCTGATTCTTATTAAAACAGAGTTAAACCAAAATGGGTATGAAACCGGTGGATTTAAAAGGAGAAGGGGGGAAAAACATAAAAAAGGAAATGTTTGCCCTTACACAGTGAACACATCTCCTTCTTTATAGTTGGATGAATTTATAGTTGAGGTTCGATGTGGAATGTAAAGGCAACAAAAGTGTTCTTATCTTTTATAAAAAATAACTACGTAAACAAATTATAAAAGGTTATGATTGCTCGTATGAATTCGAACTCACCATCACATTCAGGATTAGTGGCCTGAAGAGCTTGCCACGGTGTATTTTTCAGGGAGCGTCTTGCTGTTATACAGTGGCCCCATAATCATTATCGCCTTTCTTGCCGTTCCATATCTTCTCGTCTCTGGGGAAGAGCAACAGAAAGAACAACTACAAGAGTAAGTGATTCTTTTGCACTTGTACAAGTTCTTATTGTATTTGTGTTACTTACAGACCAGATTATTGGAACTGGGATAACCAAAAACAGAGGCATCGACCCAATATGTCTGTTTAAATTCTAATACTTCCAAAAACATAATCTATTACAGGAAAAGGCCTCCAAGATACCGACTGTGGACTTTTCCCGTTCTGGTGGATGGACCATTTGGGGTCGTTTCCGCTGCCGAATTGATTGGCATAGTCCTCTTTGTTATGTTTGTTCTCTGGGCTGTTTATGCCTATACGGTAGAGAACTTTGAAATTTTGCCTAGCTATGGTGACTTGACCCTCGAAGAAAAGAGGTAAGATATTATTTTTTGGGTTTTGTTGGGTATTAGTATGTATTAGAAGTGACATGATTTAACTAGGCAATATCAGGCGTGTTCCAAATAAATCTGATTTCCCCTATTTTTCAGGTTGTTTATGTTGCAAATGTCAGCATATACTTTTGGTTTGATTGCATTATCTTGCTTGGCTTTTCTCTTTCTCCCAATCGCGAGGGGGTCGATTCTCCTCCGCCTTGTGGATATACCTTTCGAGCATGCCACCAGATACCATGTTTGGTTGGGAAATCTCACAATGTTCCTCCTTACCCTTCATGGACTTTGCTACATGATTTTATGGGCGATACGGGGCATCATACCATCTGAAGTGAGTGCTCATACTGAATTATTTATTGCCTCTGCAGATAGAAACTGTGTTACAAATTTATCACTGTTTTTATGTGTATACATATTTCTCAAATTAATTTTATAGTCCTCTTACTTTTTAAACATTGTTGAGACAACTTTATGATGCTTCTGATAAAATACTAAGGTCCTATTTGGATTTAAAGCTGATCTCAACTCATCTCATCTAATCATTACAACTTTTCCAAATTTCTACACAAAATATAATAAACAATTCAATTTTTTCAAATCACAAGACAATGATAATATTAAAAAATAACATTCTAACAATATTTTATTCAACTTTCAACTTTTATTTCAACTCATTATCCAAACCTCATATGTACCAAGAAAAGACAAAAATTAGTGGTTATAGAGAAGACCAAAAGTAATTGTTATACCTTTTTCCAGCACCTATGACATTATCTCTATGAAAATACAAACAGATGCTCTTTTTATTTTTATTTTTACACTTCTTTATTCATTAAGTTCTTGTTATGGATATTTCGGATAATTATGTGGTACCCATGTCGCTTGAAACTTCAAGTTGTTTGAGAAGTTGGATAGAAATTCTATCATAGAATAGTATTTCACCACGTATTGTGGATTTTTAATTTTGGGTTAGATTCTATAGTAATTATTGTGTTTAAACATGCTAGTTCCTAAATTATAACTGAGTTTCTTCTTCCCTGTGCTTTTAACTTTGATCTAATCAGTCTTTTTCATTAGTTTTCCTTTTTTGTCCTTTTTAGTTATGTGCTTTCTACACTGGTTGACGAAGATTTGGTGGGGCTGACAGGATTTTTTTGTTTGCTTATAATAACTCATGCTCTTGGGATGCCAGACTGAACTATTTTTCTGCGTTTTACCCCACTAAGTAGTGAATGAAAAATTTTGACTTCAATAATTGAACTAGACAAAAAATAAAAAGACAAACTGACATCGAAATTTTTTTAATGAAATTCTCTTGTTTCTTCTTGTTATCTCTGTCTGACTTCTTATTATTCTTCCTTGAGAAATCGGAAGAAACATGGAAACAAAGAAAGTTCTCTTAAACAATTTTTTTTCTTAACTTTTTGGTTCATGCAGATAATTGAGTGGAAAAGTGATGGTGGAGCGAACCTTGCTGGGGTTATCTGCTATGTATTTGGTCTATTGATATGGGTGACAACACTTCCTCCTGTGAGGAAGCGATATTTTGAGCTTTTCTTCTATACACATCAACTCTACGTACTTTTTGTCATTTTCCTGGCTTTGCATATTGGTGATACGAATTTTAGCAAAGTTTTTGGGGGTATATTTCTGTTCATGCTTGATCGCTTTCTAAGGTTCTGCCAATCACGTACGACTGTCAACATAGTTTCGATGAAAAGCCTTCCGTGTGGAACAGTGAAATTGGTGCTTTCCAAACCTGGAAGTAAGATTAGTTCAACAATTTGTTGTTTTATTGTGTTCTGTTTTTGAGCAAAAATCTTAGAGCTTCCTCTTTGATTATGTAGACCTACGGTACAATGCCCTCAGTTTCATCTTCCTACGAGTGCGGGAAATATCTTGGCTGCAATGGCATCCTTTCAGTGTTTCATCAAGTCCATTGGATGGTAAGCATCATCTTTCTGTGCTCATAAAGGCTTTTGGTGACTGGACATCAATACTAAGTCGGAAAGTCTCAAATATCACTGAGGATTCTCAAATAGAGCTACCTTTACTACCTCGCGGTCAGATTATGGCTTCTGTTGAGGGGCCTTATGGCCATGAATCACCATACCACTTGATGTGAGTACTCTGTTCATCATATGCATGTGTGTGTGCAATCATAATGGATACCTTAGTAAATGGCTAATACATGTTCCTTTCTCTTGGTGGGTTCGCGGGGTTGGGGGAGGGTAATGATGATTCATCAGGACACCCGTATTTTTTTCATACCAACCATAATTTTAATGGAAAACTCAAACTGGCAGCACATTTATAGTTTGGGAAAGTTTGCTGTGGTTTCTGAATAGTAAGCTTGAATGTTATTGCCAGTATTCTATCCATTTTCTATCAGTGGATTTTACTAAATTATCCGTTACTTCTATTGAAAGATGTACTGTGCATTTTTTAACAGGTTAACAACTTTTGTCCTGTTAGGTATGAAAAGCTTGTACTGGTTGCAGGAGGTAGTGGGATCTCTCCATTTTTAGCTATATTGAGTGATATTCTCCATCGTACTAAGGATAAAAAAACTTGTGTACCAAGAAATGTTTTACTTGTTTGGGCTGTGAAGAGGTCGAATGAGCTATCTCTTTTTTCCTCTACTGGTGTGGAGTCAATCTGTTCATTTTTCTCTGATAAATTGAATATCGAAGTTCAAATGTATGTCACTAGAGAATCAGAGCCTTCATTGGTAAGTTAAAAGTCTCCTGTTTCTTATCTTATCTATGCTGTCATTTTTCACGATCAAGATCATCTCTTCAGTCTAGATTTGACTGTTGCTGATGCAGGAGGAGGGTAATATCTACAAGGCTACAAGCTCTTCTGTTTTCTCTATGGGAGGGGGTATTTCAGCCTTGGTTGGCACTGGAAATAAGATATGGGTTGGATGCTATGTTATTATATCTACAATTGGCTTCGTTATCTCTTTGAGTTTGTTAGACATCTGTTACATAAATCCCTTTAGTATATCATATTGGTGGTACAAAGGCCTTCTTTTTGTAGCATGCATGGTTGTCAGTGTTCTCATCTATGGTGGCATTGTGGTTGGTTTATGGCATCTTTGGGATAAAAGGACCTTAGTCAGGGAGGAAAGTCAGGAAGATGGGGTAAAGACTGACATGATGCGGCGTAATGAAGTATTCACAGAAAAGAACTTATACCAGGAAACTCTTGCTAGTTCATATCCAGTTCGGTATGGTTGCAGACCAGACTTCAAAGGTATGTTTCCAATTTTTTATGGCAGAAGGTAGCTATTATTATTTTAATAATAAATAGGTTTCAGGTCAAATATCAAGTAGGGTGGCCCCTTAGGGAGCGGGGCTTATTTATTCTAACAGACACATATTTCTCTGATACTTGAAAGCCAAGCTACCGATTAAAATGTCAGTAACATTAAATATCTTCTTCAGAATGGATGTCACATTCTATTGTATAAACTGCAAATACAATTATTTATTTCTGTAACGGCTAATGAGCTTGAGAAGTTAAAAAGAAAACTGTTCCGTATTGGCATGTTTGCATATATGGGTTTATGGTTTAAGGTTTAATCACAAAACTGACAAGGTTGTATTAGGAGAAATGAACAAGCTGAATTTCTTATTCTTTCATGGTCTAAACCAGATGCCTCCAGATTAAACAGCATTGAGGACAATGTCTATGTCATGCAAAATTTTTGGTACCTATAAAAAAAAAAAAAAAATTGGAGTAAATGTGAGAAGGAAATCAGGTAGGAAGAAAAATGAAGGAAGAATAGGGCAACTTGATTCATCAACTAATTAAGGTCTTTTAGTATTTGACTTTTTGTCGATACTATATTCACAGATATCACCTTACATCACAAGGTCATGCGCTTAACACTTCCTCTTAGCCCTGGGCATATATGGTTTCATGCTTATAGTGTTGAGAAGCTGATTTTACCTCGGTGGTTTGCAATATCAAAATTGCAAACTGTCACAGCATGCGTGACAATGTTTTCCTTTCTACAGTGTTCTTAATATTTGTTGAAATGGAAATTCCGCTTCAACAAATAGCAAGTTTGTTTGGTACTAGATTGCTGCTTTCTGAACATTTGGAATTTGTAAATCTTATGTCAAAACCCACATGGGCTTTCATCTGATTTACAAGGTACCGACTGTTTTCTTGACTCCATATTTATTTTTGCTTGCAGAAATTTTTGGATCAGTATCAGCTCGTTGGGGCTCTGTTGATGTGGGTGTCGTTGTGTGCGGTCCCCAAACTCTTCTCTCAAGTGTAGCTAAAGAGTGTAGGTCGCAGAATTTGGAAAGAAGAAACTATGATCCGATCTTCCACTTCAACAGCCATAGTTTCTATTTGTAGGGTTATAGTCAAGACTTTTCTCTTATCATATTTATAGGCTTGACACGCTTTGAATTTCTTGTACTTAAATGGCTTGCGTCTGCTGAAAACGATGATTGATATTCTGATATCGGACGAGTGGAAATTTCCTAATGCTAGGTTATCTCATCAATGTATACCCATAGTTTCCATCTTCCAGAGATGCATATACGTCAAGCGCTGATTATTCTATTACTTAGCAAATGATAATCCCTTATATACTGGATGAATCTATGAAGTCAGCCTTAGCATCGGAAGAATGGAAAAAAAAAAAAAAAAAAATCCCAAGCCGATCAACAGGAGTCCACTTGACACTAGATGTACATATGAGATAGTTAGGGGGCAACGGAATATTTTTAACGAATAGCATTGTTATGTTTATCAATCAAAGCGTTGGCGATGTGCACTACCATATGGGTTTAGGGTAATTGTAACACTCCCTTCCATTAGGTTAAAAATGTCATACTTATGTAAATAAAGTCAGAGACTTGTATAATTAAATACAAACATTGTTAATCTCATAAAAGAGTTGATAGAATAAACCATGTTTAAAACATAATCATAGCTTACCAAATCAATTAAACTGGAAAAGACAATCATAAAATAAAAGTTAACTAAAGTGTATCAGTTTGCTCCTCCTAAGTCTGGTCTGCCTGCTCACGCTCATCATCATCCTCACCTAAGTAGTTAAAAATATGAAATAAAATTAAAATGAGTCAATGACTTAGCAAGAAACCCCTCACAAGGTAAATATAATAAATATAAGACTTTTT